>NC_140936.1:34356312-36788812 GCF_014529385.1 Adiantum capillus-veneris | reverse complement strand
TACTATGTCTAGCCCTAGAGAGCTTGAAGATAGCGGCTTGGATGATTGCACTATTGATCTAACAATACATAACGTGCCACCATGACAAACCCCTGCATCCAATACAGTGGAATCACAACGGGCTGAGGGCTTCATATCAGCAGAAGATGAGGAAAGGTCAAATGAGCATATGGAAGGTACTAGTTTACAACCAGATGAGACAATGAAAGAGCCAAGTCAGCCAGTGGAGGAGCCAAAAGAGCCTATGGCTGAAACCCAAGATGAGGAAAGCAGGCCTATAGATGAGCAAAAGGATATGGATGAGGAAAGCAGGCCTAGGGATGAGCAAACTGATATGGACTAGGCAAGGATGTATGAGGCAAGCCGGTCAACCGAGGGAGAGGAAAAGACCTTGGAGGAAACCTTGAATGAGGCAGAAAGAGCCATGGGGGAGACCCCTGATGAAGATGTGAATGATGACTATGAAGATGTGAATGATGAAGCTAAAGCAGAGGAGAGCAACAACGACATCAACACTACAGAGACCTAGTATGGACCCTTGCTACCTGTAGATACGGTTGTTCCGGTAATTTCTATTCAAGTATGGCAAAATATGTTCAGCTTCTAACTACTTATATGTACTTGTCAACTTTTACAGAGGTTGATTATCTTGGACGTCAATGGATTGCTGCTGATGCGCGTGCCTCTCAGTGACACAGAACCCTTTGAGGATTTGCAAACGAGTCGTGGTTCGTCCAGGAACCAAGGAATTTATTCAGTTTCTTCTTCTGCGCTTCTGTTACCATATACATGTGGTAGTGATGTGTGTGAACACACTAGGACCGCCGGGGCATTTTTTCCCTCTTTAGGAGGTTTTTTCCCCCGTGCATTGTATATACGCCCATCACTCTAGGGCTATCTATCTTCCCATTGCACACTAAGGAATACACTCTCTATTGTGTGCCTTGAGCTTCCTTCGTCTTCTCCAAGCTGTGTGTGTTTCTCTGCAACCCTAATTCCAACAATTGGTATCAGAGCAGGTCACGTTCTCCCGGGCTTAGTCGCCAGCTGCTCCAGCACACGCCTGCTCACTTTCTCCGATTTCAGTGAGCTTTGGCAAGCGTTCGCAGGTCGACAAATATTTTGGGAGAACTCAAAGAGCTCGGTCTGCTCAGAATTTTGATTTGGGCTCATTTCGGCCTCCGTTTCCACTACGGGCAGTACTGCACAGGTTATTTCGTCATTTTGTGCAGATTTTCTGTCAGTGCCGTTTTCTGCATAACAGGTGCCTTATAGTCTTCTACGGTTTGTGCTATATAGCACAAGTTGTTCCCGCTCCATTTCTCCTATTTTCGGGCAGTTTTCACATCAGGTGCAGCATTTACCATGGCTGACAACAACAACACAGATGTGTTCAAGATGTTTGCTGCTGAGGACAGGTTGGATGGGGACAACTACCCTATGTGGGCTTATATGATGCAGCACGTTCTTGTGTCAAAAGGTGTCTGGAACATTGTGCAGGGCATTGATGTACGTCCTGGTTCTGAAGATGTAGGCGATATTGAGGATGTTGCAGGTCTTGCTGCAAGGATTGCAGCTGTTAGAGTTGTTTTGCCTACAGCAGAACAAGCTCGTTGGGATGTTAAGGATGCGCAGGCTCATGCATTGATTGCGTTGTCTGTGAAGCGCACCATTATTCCTCACATCCGTTCAGCAAAATCTGCAAAACAGGCTTGGGATATTCTAGCAGGTCTTTATGCAAGCCGCAATGAGGCTAAAATTGCTTTGCTGCGTAAAGAGCTAGAGTCGAAGATTATGCATGAGGAAGATGATATGGACACTTTCCTTGCTAGTGTCAAGGATATCAATGAGCAACTCATTTCTGCAGGTGAAGTCATTTCTGACAGTTCCCTTGTGCAGACTGTTCTTGATGCCTTACCAGATTCCTACCAGACTTTTGCTAGTACTTGGAGACTGATGACCCAAGGAAATCCTGAAGTTGTCAAGTTTGATGCATTATGCACATTGCTGTTGCAAGAGTCACTTTCTAGAAAAAACAGGACTAGGCAGCGTGCAGTTGAACAGGCTTTTATTGCTTCTCAAAGAAAGGGTGGTAACAGTAATGCAGCCACTTCTTATGGTTTTGCTGCGAGTGGCAAAAATTCTGTTCCTAATGCTTCTGCTGGCAGCACTTCGTCTGGCAATTCTGGTGATAAGGGCAAAAAGAAGATGCGTTGCCATTATTGTAAAGCCAATGATCACTTGATCAAGTCGTGTCCTAAGTTGAAGGCCAAAGAGGCTAAGAAGAAAGAGGGTGGTTCCACTACAAATGCTGGTTCCACTACAAATGCAGCCATTGTTGAGTCTTCTGTGAAAGGAGATTGTGATGCTAATGTTGATGCAGAATGGGCTTTTAGCGCAGAGTGCACTTACAATCCTGCTGTCCATGATGCATGCTTGTCAGTTGCTGCAGATTCACATGTGTGGTATTTCGACAGTGGTGCTACAAAGCACATTACCTCACATCGTGAATTGTTTACCTCTCTCGAGTCTGTCCCTCATGGGAATTCAGTCACTTGTGCCAACAACGCCTCTTATCCAGTTCAGGGAGTTGGAAAGATTGTGCTCACTGCTGCTAATGGCAGTTCCTTCACACTTGTTGATGCACTTTATGTACCTGGGATCAAGAAGAATCTATTGTCTGTATCCGCACTTGCTAGACTTGGACTTGTAGTCAAATTTGTGGATGACAGATGTACAGTTCATGATCTCAGTTTTGGTGATGAAATTGTTGCATCTGGGCTTTTGTGCCGTGGGCTGTATAAGCTCACTTTGTATGACAAGTGTGGACAAAATTTTGCAAATGCTGTTGCAGATTCAAGGGCTATTTCAGATGCAAAACTTTGGCATGCACGTTTTGGTCATCTGAATTTTGCCAGTTTGCTGCGTTTGCAGAAATCTGATATGGTTGCTTCTTTGCCGCCTCTTGAAGCACCTATCAAACATGTTTGTGAAGGCTGTATTCTGGGTAAAATGCAGCGTTCTAAGTTTCCAAAGGATGGTTCAGTTAGGGCCACATGCAGGTTGCAGCTTGTGCATAGTGACGTTTGTGGGCCCATGCAAACTCCGTCCTTGGGCAATTACCTGTACTTCGTGACTTTCATTGATGATTACTCCAGGCATGCGTGGGTATTTCCGCTTAAAGCGAAGTCCGAAGTTTTTATGTGCTTCAAACAATTTTTGGCTATGGCTGAAAATGTCTCAAAATGTACTATGGGCACCCTCCGTTCCGATCGAGGGGGGGAGTATATGTCTCATGAATTTAATGCATTTCTGGCTAGTCGTGGGATAAAACACCAATGTACAGTGCCTTATACACCTCAGCAAAATGGTGTTGCTGAGAGGAAAAGCAGGTCACTAACGGAAATGGCACGATGTATGGTCAAAAGTCAAGCTTTGCCGCATTCTTTTTGGCTTGAGGCCATCATGTGTGCCACTTATGTACTTAACAGGTGTCCTACGAAAGCTTTGCAGTCTATTACTCCATATGAAGCATGGCATGATAGAAAACCTTCTATTGAGCACATGCGTGTTTTTGGCTGTTTGGCATATGCTTTGGTGCCACAAGTGCAGCGCAGAAAATTGGATGATAAGGCTATCAAATGTATTTTTGTTGGTTATAGTGCTGAAAGCAAAGGTTACAGGTTGTATCATCCGCAAACAAAACGTATTTTGGTTTCACGGGATGTAGTGTTTGTGGAAGATTCTGTTCAACCCTTGCTGTCATGTACTAGAGACAGTAATGTAAGCTCACAGGACATTTATGACACTTTGTTGCCTCTTTTCAGTGGTGGAAATACGAATGTAAGTTCCAATGAGGCAAATGTACAGCCTATGGGGGTTTCTGAAAATGTTTTAGAACAGCCTATTACTGATGCAGATGTACATGATGTACTTGATGAGGAAAGGGCTGAAAATGAGCAGGCTAGAGGTATGCCAAAATGGCTGGTGCACACTTTGCGTGACAGTAAATTGGATGCACCTTTATCTAGTCGTACTCGTTCAGGCTCTCGCCATGCATCTTATGCATCAGATTGTTATGCTTTGGCTGTGTCTAGTTTACATGATGTTGAGGAGCCTCTGTCTTTTGATGAAGCACAGAATTCAGAAAATTGGATTGCTGCCATGAAATCAGAATATGATGCACTTATAGAGAATGACACATGGACTTTATGTGATTTGCCTCCTGGCAAAAAGGCCATTGGTACGAAGTGGGTTTACAAGTTGAAACGCAAGCCGGATGGTGAGATCGATCGCCATAAGGCTCGACTTGTTGCAAAGGGTTATGCACAACAAAAAGGCATAGATTATGAAGAGACTTTTGCTCCCACTTGTCGTATGACTACTGTGCGTTTTCTATGTGCATTGGCAGCTCATTTTGGTTGGGATGTACATCAATCAGACATTGTTACTGCTTTCTTGAATGGTGACATATTTGAGGAAGTTTACGTAACGCAGCCTCGCGGTTTTGTCATAAAAGGACAAGAGGACAAAGTGTGCAAATGTAAGAAGGCTTTGTATGGGTTGAAGCAATCTCCTCGTGCTTGGTATGAGAAAGCTGACACTCATTTGGTTAAACGAGGCTTTCGTAACAGTCCAACAGAAAGCACATTGTATGTAAAGCGTGAGGATGATGTATTTCTCATTGTGGTTCTTTATGTTGATGATTTGCTGATCACTGGACCAAATGAGAGACATATTGCTGAATTTAAGGCTGATTTGAATGCTACTTTCAAGATGAAAGATTTGGGGCTGTTGCATCATTACTTGGGTATACAGTTTAAGCAGTGTGATGGTGGTATTGCCTTGTGTCAGAAAAGTTACATAGAGACATTGCTATGTAAGTTTGGACTTGAGGATTGCAAACCTATTGCCACTCCCATGGAAACAGGTTTGAAGTTGAGTCTACATGATGCTGGCGATCCTGCTGATGTCACTCTTTACCAAACTGCTGTTGGCTGCCTCATTTATGTATGCAACACGAGGCCAGATATTCAGTTTGCTGTCTCGCAGGTCAGCAGATTTATGCATAGCCCAGGGTCTAAGCATTGGCAGGCTGTCAAGAGGATTTTCCGCTACCTTAGTGGCACTTTACATCTTGGCTTGTTTTATCCCAAGGGGGGATCATTGCCGCCAGACTTACATGCTTTTTCGGACTCAGATTGGGCTGGTTGTTTTGACACGCGAGTGTCCACAAGTGGTTTTTGTTTCATGCTTGGCAGTTCATGTATATCATGGTTGAGCAAGAAGCAACCTACTGTGGCCACTTCGAGTTGTGAGGCTGAGTACAGGGCAGTCTTCACAGCTACGGTTGAGTGTGTATGGCTCAGACGCCTTATGGCTGACTTGGGTGTTGGACAGGACACTGCCAACACTATCTACACTGACAGTCAGAGCGCATTGGCAGTTGCGAGGAACCCAGTTTTTCATGCTCGCACAAAGCACATTGAGGTGCATTACCACTATGTCAGGGAGAGGCTCTCAGCAGGAGAGATCGGCTTGGCTTATGTGCCAACACAGGACAACCTTGCAGATCTTTTCACAAAGGCATTGTCTCGTGAGAAGCTTGAAGCTTTCCGCAAAGCTTTGGGCTTACTCCCCTTTGTGGACTGATCCTGTTCTCAGGGCATGGCACTTCCCTTTACTCATGTGCCAGCTCTCGTTCACCGCATCACTCCAGGGGGGATTTGTTACCATATACATGTGGTAGTGATGTGTGTGAACACACTAGGACCGCCGGGGCATTTTTTCCCTCTTTAGGAGGTTTTTTCCCCCGTGCATTGTATATACGCCCATCACTCTAGGGCTATCTATCTTCCCATTGCACACTAAGGAATACACTCTCTATTGTGTGCCTTGAGCTTCCTTCGTCTTCTCCAAGCTGTGTGTGTTTCTCTGCAACCCTAATTCCAACAGCTTCAGAGTTGCCATATGGTCTTCAATGCAAAGGCAAAACTTGTCGCCACTAGTTACAATGGTTTGCAGTGTATGCGACGCTCACACGTCAGATTTTGCCTTTTTGTATGATCAAAGAAAATGCGTTACCGTTGAGGGCCACTACCACCCTAAAAAACCACACTTACCTCTTTTGTACAAACCATTTAGCCAAATCGGTGTACCCTTTGATGCAACTAATACACTACTGATTGATGATACTCCTGAAAAGGGAGAACTAAATTCACCGGGAACAACTATCTCACCACCTTCTTTCAAGGGGCATTCCTTCGATTTTTACCTTGAAGACATTCTGATTCCATACTTACAGAAATTGTATCTCAGTCCATTGTTCACGGACGAGTTTGTACTTTCTAATGAATTAAGATGACTCTTCTATCATGTCTTTATCTTGTCTAAAATTGAGAGAGAGAGAGAGAGAGAGAGAGAGAGAGAGAGATTTGACACGGTAAAGAAATGTATTTCAAGCACACTTTTCACAGGTCACAATTGACAAATGAGCTCAATAACTTCATGTATTGAAAGTCATTTGTATACACTTGGGTTCACAAGAATATCTGTTACATTGACACTACTTCAACCCGACCATCCAACTCTTTGCACAAAATATATTTTTCCCTTCGCCACATCACCTTACGGCCATCTAGGAAAAAGGAAAAATCTGATAGGTCCTTGTCCATTGACTCTTCAATTATGTCATGCCGCAAATGCTGAAGACTGCATAGCTCCCTTATTGTAACCACCAACAGTAGGCCATGCTCTTTATCAATCACTTCCACATCCACAGCAGGATTATCTTCCAAACCTGCAGAAACCTGGTCCATAGGAATGTACTTACCATTGAGCATTTGTGATCGCATATACCAAAACGAGAGTAACAGTGATTGGCTTGCAATCATGTAATTGACAACTAGAGTATCAAGCGTGACCTCGCACCGTAAACCAATCTCTTCCTTTACATACCATCCTCTGTCAAGAAGATTGTCACAGGATGACTGCTGAAATGACTTACACATGAACATAGTTTTCGTAACACGGATGTTGTAGCTATGAAACAACTCTATGAAGAGTGCAACAGTACAAAAGTTTGCAATTCTAACCAGTTTGGTGGGAATAGAGCTACGTAGAGACCTCTGTATATCCTTGTAGAGCTTACTTCGCATTGCCTCCACCATTGTTTCCTCGGGAACTGGCCAGTCCACAGTGTTCCAATCGGTTGGTAGAGGCACTTTCACCAACATGCCATTCTTATTCCCTGAGCTGAGTTGGTAGAAGTGGTCATAAAAAAATAGTCCCTCATCAGCCAGTCTTTTGCTGCTCCTCCCTGAATACTGTAGAGAACCAATGTGGGCATGAACAACATGGAAGAGGCCTATTATGCACTCCACAGGCTCCCATTGCTCATAAGAAGAGGGATAAACATCTGCAATATATATAAGAAGAGTTAAACTAAGAGTATCAATAAGTAAAAATGACAAATCTAATGTAATTGAGCTGTGAAGAATGGAGACATTGCTCATAACAAGCAGGAGAAACATTGCAAAATATATAAGAAAAGTTATAATGAGAGTATCAGTAAGTTCACATGTCAAGAGTACTTACAATTGTAACGTGGTTGATGTATATCTGATACATTTACACCGTTTGCTATCACCTCTTGATGGGTAAACACATGCTGAACAAGAACTTCCTTTACAGATCTTTTGCCGATTTCAACTTTGAAATCCAACACTCTGGCCTTCCATGCTGAGCGATAAACGTTGATACCACTAGACCTCTTGGGTCTTCTTGGTTGCATGAGGACCCATGAACCTTTGTTTATCCTTTGTCCAACCCATTGGTTCTCTGCACTTATTGAAGTTGATATTGTAATTGAGGATATGCTACTACTTGGCCTTCTAGGCAAAGTGCAATTGTTGGTTGTTGGTGTGAGAGACAGTAAACACCTGGAGCTTCTTGGGCGAGAAGACGTGGAAGCCATAGCTCTCAGAGAAAAGCTTTAGTGGAGGGAGATTCACTTTGAAAGCATTCTAATGGAGGGAAAGTGTTTTAGAATTACAATATCTTGTGCGGCTTAATGGTCACCCTCCAGTACGTTAATGACCATAAGAGAATATCAGAAGTGGGACCACATGCAAGCACCTAAAAGCTCGGTAAAAGGAAGGAAATTATGATGCTACAATCCTATATTCGTGAAAGTTTTATGCTACTTTCCTATTTTTTGAGTCTTTCCACGTAATTTCCTACGTAACGTAGCCTTTGTGCTCATTCGACGCGCTCTATTTTTCTCTCTCTTCATATGGCCCTCCAAATGACCTCTGAAATTTCCTAATGATTCATCCTCTTTCAAATTTGGTTTGTTTGAGAAGTTATAAATTGTCCACTATAGGCTAATTTTTTACTGCTTCTTGAGCTTGAGTTCTAGTCAGCACTTTGATTGGTATTGTTCGTCTAGACTCCAATCCACTCATGCCTGGTAAAGTTCATATGACATTGACAGTTGCTTTCCTCGGCTTGTCAAGGTTCTTTGCACATTTTGACATCAAGCGGTCTCTCCGATATCTATCACAAAATGCAAAGATTTTTTTTCATTGAATTTATGGGAACATTCTATTGCCCAATGGTCGCCTCCATATTCATAACATGGGCCCTCTATTTGGACTATTGGTGGTGCCCCTGTTGGCTTACCTTCCCTTGACAGGTAGCACCTAGGTTTTCTATAGATATGAGCGTTTTCTTTCCATTGTGAACTGATCTCTAGATGTTTGAGCCACATAAGAAGTTTTGGTGGTTTCATTAGCAGTGGCCCAAAATGGACTCGTGTCAGGGGTATAAGCTACTCCCTCTCCCTCATCTGGCTCAGCATTGGTTCCTCATAATACATAGGTAGTGGTATCATCCGCTAAGTTATGAGAGACTTTGTAGGCTGTGCATAGCACACAATGTCCCAATTGTCATGAGGTAAAGGAGGTCGTTTCCCCAAAGCTGGTTATGATTCTTCTCCTCCATATATCACGTTGTGGGTCCAATCTGATACCTTGGAGGTGGTGGAAATTTTTTCTTCTAGTGGTACATACGAACTTTCTCTCACATAATTTTGGCTGTAGTAACATTCACTAGTGTCATGGTTCATGTATTTTTTCTCTATAGCAGCAAATGACTGCTTGTGGCTGTTGCCCTCTCATATTAGGATTTGGCTTTTAGGTCTGATTTATTCTAGGGACCATTTCTTCAACTAATTGGTCTTTATTTTGTGTGATGCAAGTATTGAAACCTAGCCAATGCGGTTCCCTCTAGTGTCAATCCAAATCCCTCATACTACGTGTGGAACTCCACTACTTTCTTTGCTCTTAAGACTTGCTTTAACATGGAGATATGCACGTAAAAATCTCTTGATCTATTGTACTTCATTGGCATGCACTTAGACACTTAAGAAGGTTAAATTTTTTGAGTTTTTGTAGCCATTATAATCATTCTAGGTTCTCCTACCATTATATCCCTCATCTCATATCCATTGGCAGGTGCTCTAGAAGGGGTTTGATTAGTCGCTCTTCCTTTGGGTCTTACATCTCATCTTTCAGTCCTTATATCCGGTACCCTCATGCTAGAAATTATATATGGAATGTCACTACCCTGATGTGTAGACATGGGAACCTAGAAATCTAGGGATCCCACTAGTGTTGATACAGAAAGATGAGGCCAATTGGATGAGCCTTCAACTTGAGATTTCAGAGGACTCGCTCTTATAGTTTTTGGTTTTGTAATTTTTGAAAGTGTAGGTCTGAGTACGCTAAGGGTGTGATGGCCCACTCATGAAGTGGGCCCCCAAAGTACGTATATCCCTCCAGCTCATTGTGGAATATTTTTTATAGTACTTGTCTATCATAATTATTTGAGTATCACTCTCAATCTCAAATGTAAATACGCACAAGTATTTTTTTCTTCATTAACTCCCTCACATTGGGCTCCTCACATCTATAGTAGAGCATATGCTATCTACTATCATACTTATATAAGCCCACATGATTGTTGTTGGTGTTGATGCATGTAGCCACATTTACTCATCTAAGCTTGGCATTTGGAATATCTAGCTAGCCGGCTTCTCTTTAGGCTCTACGTCAAATTTTTCTTTGGTGCCTATTAGTCCCCACTTTTCCACAATAAAAGGATTAATCACAACAATATACATGTTTCCCTTTTGATAAAAATATCGATTTCCATTATAATCTACGGGAGCTACAAGCTCAAGCTCGCTAGGCCTCTCTTCCATTTTAATGCAATAACAATCCATACTATCCTTTTAGATTTGTGCACCTTGATCATTCTCAAACTGCTATTGCAAGTGCAAGAGTTTCTAGTTTGGTGCAAGTTGTGATGGTCCTGCTGCCATTTTGATGTCTTCTTTGAAACTCACACTTTTGGATCTTTTGGCCATATAGGTGTACGATCTCTCCGAAGAGGTATCAGAAAGAATCTCCTCCAAGATTGGCTCTGAGGTGGTTATGGTCGCTTGGTTGACACTACCCTCCATTGAAATATGGCTTGATTAGTCTCTATTACTAGGGTTTCTACTTTGACAAAATTTGGTTGACCGAAAATACATTAAGAAAAAAAACTTGCAAACCTTGACCTGTTACCTTTTATGATGCACTTAGTCCTCTGATCAAAGGAAATTCACTGCAACTCTGATCCATGGAACATGTACAAAATTCACCTCACTGTTATAGCTTTACAATCAATAGGTTAGTCAAAAATCCACTCACATCAAAACTTGTCAAACTTTTGACACAACTCCTTTTTTTTTTCAATTTTGCACAATCCAACTCCAAATTGAATTTTGAAAACACCATCGTGCTCACAAGGACTAGTATGAACTCTTCTATCAATTTGGACACTTTCTGTAGCAGGGGGTCATGAATTGCGATTCATGTATCCTAGTTCTAGATCACTTGCAACTTGGCACACAGGTTTCTCAAAGCCTCTTCACAACCGCTAAGTGACTTTGAGATGGTTTGATCTCGTTCAAGTATCCCAAAAGTCACTTTGTCAGCCTGTTTTACAATTTTTGGCCTAGATTACCTGCGCATAAATTAAAAAACTTTGTCTATGATCTTCCAGGTGACATTACTCTCTATCCAAGTGTTGTATTGAGATTCTCTTAATAGCACGTGATTCCCAACACCAAGAGGAACCCACTATACACATGAAATTTTTGAGACTGCAACAAGAAAATCAAGATTTTTACATGAATCATAATGAAAGTTTGATGACTTAGTCTTGTTCAACATAGTCCCAGTATATTGCCTATGAAGTTTGGAGTCAGTTGGAGATGCATTGATCAAGGACTTGCATGTCGCTAGGTGAGAGGTTAGAGAAAAAGATGAGAGATTTTGGTGGATTGAGTAGACATTTAGTGTCATAGTGGAATGTGTTGTGTTCAAACAAGAGCCTGGCAACCTCTTGGTGTGCCTCCATGCCCTAGTGGAGTCATTTTCTTCTCAGGATTTCCATTTCATCTTGGTTTTGTCTCTTTAAGAGATCTGATAGGTGTTGACCTATGTGGACCCCCATACATTGGAATCATTGTTGGGAAACAAGTACCTAGACTAGAGTAAAGATAACCTAGTTCAACAGAGTGGCCTTAGGTAAACTCATACATCAAATAGGTCAAAAAAAGGAGACCACAATTTTTGTGGTCTTTGTTTTGTAGGTGATTGTGGTGAGTTTCTTGCTACATAAGTGTAGACAAGTTAGGATTTGGTTTTAGAAATGGTCAGAGCTTAGTGTAATGCTTCATCAATGGGTAGAATGGTAGAGCTTGCACTAGGTGAGCAAAATACAAGAAAACAAAAAAAAAAGTACAGTTTAGCTAGGGACCAAGGTAGGGAAGCTTGAATAATAATAGTTCCGCCAAGGAAGTGAAAGTTTATGTGCTTGATGTGTGTGAAAAATAATATATGACCACCAAAATTCTCAAAAGATTCTAAATCAACATTTGCGAGAGAAAATTACAAATTACTCTATAAGTGAGTCTATAGGCCAAGAACGTGCATCATTAGTATCTTTTACCATTGTGTTTAAGCTATTGTGTGAAGTTTGGTACAAATTGAACATAAATAAGTGATTCTAGAGCCAGAATGTAGTCATTTTTCTAGAAAAGTGTTGAAATAAGGATTTCATTTCCCCAATTTTTGTAAAAATTGGTAAAATAACTCTTGAAGAAAGGTAGAACACTTGAGACCCTTAGGGTGTTGGAATTAGGGTTGTAGGAGAACACACACAACTTTGAGAAGACGAAAGAAGCTCAAGGCACATGGTAGAGAGTATTTTACTTAGTGTGAAATGGAAAGATTGATAGCCCTAGAATGATGGGAGTATATACAATATAGGGGGGGGAAAACCTCCTAAAGAGGGAAAAAATGCCCTGGCGGTCCTAAGTTTGTATATGGTAACAAATCCCCCCTGGAGTGATGAGGTGAACGAGAGGTGGCACATAGAGCAACGTGGGGGATTTTTTTTTGTGAGCTTTCAGTTTCAAGCTTTTACAATTGGAACTGTTTTTTTGATCTTTTCAACCCTAATTTTACACTAATGATATGTTTAAGTATCATTGTGTAGTGGAAAAACTCAAAATATCTCATAGTACAATCCTTCACCTACTAAACACTTTTAAGAATTATGGAAGTGTGTCTATGCTTATGCAAAATGAAACTTTATAAAAAGAACCATTTGTATGTATTTTGAGCTTGTACAAAAAACGTGATGCTCAAAAATTTTACCAAAGTCTCCTTTGAATGAAGACCTCTTCATTACAAAAAGTGTACACCCATTCTTGGGCTCTCACATGGGATTTTCTTCACATAAACACTTATTTCCATCACTTTAACGATTTTGTTATCTCACAAAAATCAAAACACAAGCCAATGGGTTCAACATACTCTAACTACATAGGAAAGCTCCAATCAAAGTCATCTCCACATCATGTGGCCATCATGTACCAAACAAACACAAATGAAACATCCAAATGAAATGTATGGAGCATAGCAAAATTCCATGTCAATGTCATATGGTTTCCATGTACATAAAAACATAAATCAGAACATCAAGATGTGTACTATCAAAATAGAGTTGCCTCAACCAAGTGTGCATCCGCAATCAACATTTATAGAGCACATCATCTAGATCTATACATTTATAGAGCACATCATCTATCTCTATACACATGCAATGCCTCATATCTTCCACAGAAGCTCGACCCAACCCACCGCACCCCGCAAACAATCCCAAAACATAGTCATGAGGTGCAACAGTAAACGTTGCCAGCAACCACTTGTCCATATAAAAAGTAAATTTGAAGTCTAATGCAAACACATATATACCATAACATTCACTAGTGTCATACATTGGACTAGTCTTACCAAAAGAACAAAGAACACCGCTTTGCCCTGCCTCTAAGAATAACACCATCAATCTCAATTGTGAGGACTACATCATCTATCATGTAGCTACAATCTCTTGGCAATTTTATCCCCTGTCTCTCTATCATACTGTGGCACACGATGGCCAATACAATACCCCAAAGACACATGGTAAGATCAAGTACCTACATAAATAAATAACTCAAAGAATGAATGTCATAGCTACAATGTTTTTAGTTAGGAAATTAAGCTATGAAACTAAGTTTGTTATGTCATCACCTCTCTAGTGAGTGGATGTCGATATGCCTTCTTATTACACACGACGGTCCATGTACGTAAGAGCACAAGTCCTATCCTAGTTGCATATGCAATAAAATCTCAAATATGCTCGTCCATGCACATGGTGACTACAAACCCCTCATTGACCAGAAACTCATGAGTAACATCCATGCACCCTATCACTAGACCCGTGGACAATGTGTTCCACTTGGGAACACTCATGCCCTCTACAAAAGTGAATGATGACATGTAAGCATACAACCATAGTTAGCTATAGGTACTACCCAATGGGATTGGTCCTGAACCATCCACAAGCAAACTTGTAGGAAAATCTGCAAAGATAAGCCTAGCAACCTCACGACACGGCACACCATCTTTGCTATATAGATTTTTATTCTGTCACAAAAAACTTGTTGATGCTATAAGAAAACCAAACATGAATCATGTTCAAAATCATAGAACAATGCAAGAAGAAAATTCAAATAAGTAAGCATTATGGAAATCTACCTATCAAGAGCAAACTTATCAATTTGTGATATATCCACAAGCAAAACATCTACAACGATTTGGTAATGGAACCCTGTAAGCACTATCCAAATTAGCTTTGAATTAGGAAGTATGCAAGACAGATTTCTTAACAATTTTCTTAAACTTACAAGCAGATCGTGTGATCGGTCTTCTCTACTATTCCTCTCGCCCAAGTGAAGACTTTGCGACAAACAAAGTAGTGTGCACCAATGAGGATGTAGTGGGCGCATTAGAAGAGGGTACCATATGGGGTATAGTGGTTGCCAAAGAGGACATGTCGGGCTCCGTGGATGGCAGAATGGGTGGCCTTGAAGAAGGAGTGGGTATCCTTGATGTACTTGGAGGATCCATTTTCCCTTTATCCTTCTTGAGTACAATGCTTGCTAGTGGAGTACCTTGAGAGCCACTCTCAATAGTGCTTTGAGTAACTCCATGAGAAATGAGAGGGAGAGACTCTTTTTTTGTCTCCTCTAAGTACTCATCACTCTCATTTTGAAACCCTTCACTCAACAACCATATAGCACAATATCACATAAAATAGCACTAAAGTAAGACATATACATTCTCAAAAGAAAAGAGCCACTAGTGTTAATATACTTACTCTTTCGTAATTCAAGCTCTTGCTTGGAATAACTCCTAGTGGATAATCCAACCACCAAGGAGAAACATTGGATTTCCATGTTGTCAAATTTCTTTCAATGAAAGAGGGAGAGAACATTGTATTCTCATCACGCACATAAATCCACTCTCCAGTGAAAAATGGGGCTTCATTCAATTCCTGCACCTCAACACATTGTGTAACCCGTCTACATAATTTTTGGAGCATCATTCATTTTGAAAAGCACATAAACACAGTGGTATAATAAATGTCATGTATCCAAAAAAAAATAGTATGTAGAACACTTTTTCAAAATAACCATAAACATTATGTTGGGCTCCCACAAGGGATTTAAGTGTTTTCAACATAGACATTATACACGCGCATATTGTCAAAGGGCTTCCATAGGGAATTTAAGGAATTGTTTGTAAACACAAAATAATATTTCATCATTCTCAAAATGACCCACTATCACCAAACCATGGAAATGAAATGCTCTTTTTTTTTCAAAGAGTGCTAGTGGAAGATGCAAACCCATGAATTACTCTATTAGCCGACAACACAAGCTCCCATGTCTTCTCACTAGAGCCGGAAGATTGCACTGCATCCATTAGATAAATAAAAGCCTACATACATAGTAACAATCAAAAAACACACTCAACTTGACCTTGTGTAAATTAAAACATGTCTATATTCTATTAAAAACAATGGTCAAATGTCTACCTGCAAAATATTATACTTCATGCTCATCCTGTAGAATAGGTCAAAAGAATTTGGAAGTTGTGGACCTTCTATTTGCAGCCTTTCAATCATAAGTGTAGCCTCCCCATGCAAGTGAGCCCAACAAGTCTCCTTTTTCATGTAACTTCTAAAAAGCTTGTAATCACCAAAATGAAGATATTGTGGATCCTTAGACTTAGTGAGGCTCATGAGGTGCAAAATTATCTTCTTTCTATGAGCAATAAGACAAAATATCAATCATATAGAAAAACAAAATGGAACAAACACAGTTAAAAATGAGAAACCAATAGCCTTAATACCTCTTAGAAGTGATTTTAGAGCTTGTCAAGCTTATCTCTAGTTTGACATTCCACGTTCATCCAATTTAATGATAAAAAGCAACTTGAAGAACTCATCACCATTAAGACGATTTTTGATTCATAAGTACTTGTAGCCCTTATCTTTCAATCACTCCTCTTTGACCTTTGTGGCCTTGTCCAGTCTCTTCTTCTTCTCAACATCATCTAGTCCAAGTGCATCTAGCTTTGCTCTTTCTTTGGACATAAATGCAGTGAACTCATCCTAATATAAAACATTGTATTGAAACCATAATAAAATTTTACATTAATTACCCAACATGTAGAGTAGGTATCATCTTCCACACAAGTTGAGATATCAATCCACATGGAGTGGTGTACCATGGTACAACACCATGGTAATACCCTGCGTCCACAGTCATCTCCACCCTAGCCCGTTCTCTCATATCGAGTGTCAATTTTTGAAGGATTGAATCTTTATTTTCCATGCCAAATCTTTGAAACATATAAACTTCATATGTGATGTTTGGCATGACATGTGCCCTAGAAACGCTGCAAAAAAATCAAAAACAAAGAGTTGAACACAAGAATTGTTTACAAAAACAATGAGAGTCAACTTGCGATTAACAAACTCACATTGGAAGTATGCTTCTTTTTCTCTGGACTAACATGGTATTGACCATTTTTTGAGTAATCTATTCACACAAAAAAAACATCATTTGTAAAAAAAAAGGCTACACTAAACTTAGAGAAGATAGAGCTCTTTTTGTAGGCTACAGGTAAAGAGATTCAAGAGAAGTTAGAGTGCTACTTGAGGATAAGGATGTGGAACAAGGCTTAAATATTGATTGTAATGAGGTCGAAGATGCAATTTCACTACTAGCCAAGTGACAATGAAGGAGAGACAAGATGATAGTTAACCCTACTCAAGCCCTAATCGTTCTTGAAAGTCCCTAAAATCCTGTTATTGTGGTTCCAAAGAGTGACAATTGCATTCTAGATGATATTGTCAAGAAAATGCAAGATCTAAAGTTAAATCTTATAAGGCTAGAAGAAAAAGGACGACCATCAAGTCAATCTATAGGGCAAAAACCTCAAAAGAGAGAAGGAATTGTAAATAGATGCATACGGTGTCATATTACTGACCATGCAAGGAGGGATTGTGAAAATTTCAAAGATGCCTGGATGAAGGAGCTTTTTTCTTTAAAGATGGTAAGATCCACTTAGCTGAAACAGGTATGCTCTTGGGAAAAAACTTTGGAAAGGTTAGGATGAAGAACCTAGTTGAGGACATGGCTACTAGCCATGCCATCTCAATGGTCCAGACAACCGCCTATGGGTTGAAGGTGGAGCCTATTAAGGAAAAAAGATCAGTCAAGGTTGGAGGACAGGAACCTAATGTGATTGGAGAGCTAAGTTCATGTGCAATAGAATCTTCTATGAAGGGTAAGATGACTACAAATTTTTTGCATGACACTAGAGATGCATTCATCTAGAAGTAGGTTGGAACAACCATGTATATTCTTTGCTAGTCCATGCGTACATTGACAAATGTCCAGTCAGTGAGATCGTTGTTGAGGAGAAACGTAGGTGTGAGAATGGGGATGAAGGACCTTCAAAAAGGGCCACAAGGAGTGGAGGTAGAAATGACATAGTGACTTTAGATCAAGTTCTCCACAAAAAAATGCCTACCCGTGATGTGCCTATGCAGGAAGCCTCTAAAGAGAAGAAGAAGATAGCAATAAAATCCAAAGCAAAGGGTCCAACCTACAAACTCCAATTCAATATAGAGGCAACAACAAATCTCAAAAAGGTTTTGGAAGAGAGGATTTTGAACAATAAGGTGGAATTTACCTTGGGTGAGGTCCTTAGAATAGCAAAGTGGGAGTTTCATGAAGAAATAAATGATATTATAAAGAGAAAACAATAGTCTCTTACTAAATCTATCCATGTACAGGGTGAAGGAGAGACTTTAACTGCTTAGGGTGTACAGGTCTATGGCGAGCAAGGTGAAGAAATTTTTGTTGGATGCTACAAGTCTAGGGGAGGAGTAAAACATGTTTTCTTCTGGGATGATGAAGATGAAGTCATGACAATTCACAATAGTTACTACTTGAAGAGTCACTCGGCAACAGCAGCTATTGAGACCCTGGTAAAATTAAGAGACTTAGAAGAGCCATACGATGCGTTGATAAATCATGGGATAGAAATTAACTTCATGTCAAAGAGTCTTTATCGAAAAGGAAATGACCAATCGATATAAATCATAGATGGATGATTTGTGCAGCAAAATACTCATCAGGGGAGCTGTAAGGAGCTTGTCCAAATGTAAAGGTGACTATAGGGGATATGAAAGATGACCAGAATTTCTTTGTACAAGAGATGTCTACATACCCTCTTACCCTTGTGCAGCCATAAATCACTGCTACTTACATGGAAACCAAGGTGATGGACAACATGTCAACTTATGCTATGATAAGGAGCAGGGACGGGATGTGTGGAGTACAATTCCTTACTATTTGTGTGGACCATGAAAGGAACCATGGAAGTCTTAGAGAGCAACTGTTGCCAACGACAAACAAAGAATTCAAGGACTATAGGGGATATGAGGGGTTTTGGCCATGTACCATTGTAGAGCGGGATTGGAGTGGTATAAGAAGAGAAAACACCCGCATGGTGTATATGCAAAGGAAACATTTTTACAGGTTTTGTAGGATAAAAGAACTATGGATCTATTACTTTTACAAAGTATGAGGACTTAAAGCGGGGTGAACAAAAACATGTAAATAGCGTACAAAAGGGTTTGATGACCAATGGTTTGATAGAAGTTGACGAATGCATTGCACGTGTGTTTGATGAGTGTTCATTTGTGGATACTATGCAAGACTTGGAGTCTTTAGTGGATTGGAATTTGTGTATGGGAAGTGACGTCGTGAAAGTATGCTCCATAGAAATGTACAAAGTCATTGAGGACTTCAAAATTTCTCAAGGTGCTGATGTACAAGTGGAGACCAAGTACAAGTTTGTGGCAAAGAAAGTGAAACTAGTGACATTACCTCTACCAAAAGACTATACGGATAAGATGGATTAAGCTTCTTTGCAACCTAGTCTTTGTGACCCAAGCAAGATTGGCCATAAGGATACACATGCTACTTTGAAGGAGTTAAAGACTGGTTTCAAGGACAGTTTGACCGAGGTTGAAAGAATATGCTTTGAAGGAATGATTTCCAAACATGGAAAAGCTTTTGCATTTGATCTGCATGGGATGGGGTGTGTTGATCCATCCATTGTTTCTCCTATGATGCTCTTCACTATGTACCTTTGAACTTGATGCCTATTCATGTTCTAAAGGTGCATTTACCAAAACTCACTAAGTTTCCTAATGAAAAGATTAAGATGGGTATTTTGGAGACTTCTTGTGCTCCATATTCAAACATGTGGTTCACAATTTCGAAGAAAAATGGTTCTTTATGCTTTATTTAGGATATGCAACCTGTAAATAAGGTGACAATTAGAAATGTGGATAAAGAGCCAATTGTAGATGAGTTTGTTGAGGCAGTTTCAGGAAGGGTGATATATTCTATGGGGGAATTGTACTCACGGCATGATTAGTTCCAACTAGCTATGGAAAGTAGGCACATGACTACCGTGAGAACACCTTTGGGTTTGGTAAGGATGTGTACCTTAACTCAGGGAGAAACTAATTGAGCTGCACACATGATGAATGGTATGAACAAAGTCCTACGCGACCTCAGGGAGAAACTAATTGAGCTGCACACATGATGAATGGTATGAACAAAGTCCTACATGACCTCATATCGCAAACTACAATGCCCTTTCTTGATGATGTGACAATTAAAGGATGTGATGTAAGTGATATAGATGTGGCTCTAGACTTGAGGGTGGGCCACAAGTATGTGGAAAATCATATCAATGATTGTGAAAAGATCATTTCAAGGTTGGAAGAAGTGAACCTTACGTTGTCTGGTAAAAATTTAGTGTTTGGTGTGAACGAAGCTCTTATTGTGCGACATATGTGCAAGACCATATGGTAGAAGGTCTTGTCCAAAAAATATTGATGTTATTCAAAGAATGAAAGAGACATGTATTAATGTAACTAAAATTCAAAGGTTCTTGGGTGCATGTGCATTCTATGTTATCTAGATTCCACATTATGCGCATGTGGAAAAACTTTTGTATTAACTTTTGAGAAAGAACCAAAAGTTTCAATGGGAAGAAATGAATATCCATGCCATGAGAAAATTAAAGAAGTTGTTGCTTATGTCTCCAACTTTGAAGAAAATACACTATGAATGTGGAAGATATGTAATTGTGACAGCCCCACGGGAATTTCATGGTTGATTAGGAAAGCTGATGATAATGGAAAGTGATATGTGGTGAGATTTGGAGAAAAAATCCTTAGTGCTTTCAATGCATCTATCCATAGGTGAAAAGAGAGTTATTGGGAGTAGTCACAACTTTGAAATGTGATAAAGAGTATTTGATAAAGAAAATGTAATAGTGGAGACTAGTTGTCTACCCCATCTTGGAATGGTCACAAGTTTTTCAACTCTCAACATTTCTACGTTGAGATGGATTTCCTACATAAATTCCTTAAGTCCAAAATTTAAGCATATTGTAGGGAAATATAATCTAGTTCCACATATGCTTTCAAGAGCAAGGTATGAAAATGAAGGAGACATGGTTGTCGAGGGCGATGATGTAGACACAATGTTCTATAGTATCTCTCATGCCAAGGGTGATCATGATTTCCTGTCAAATGACTCAAGTTCTATAGTATCTCTCATGTCAATAGTTATCATGATTGAGTGTCAAATGTACTTGAGTCATTTACAAAGGACCTATATCAAGGTGACTAGCTGCTCATTGGATGCTATCTGAGCACTTTGACAAGGAGAAAAGGGTGGACTCGTCAAGAGTTCAAAAGAGTACGGAGAAAGGCCTATGGATACTTTTTATAATATGTGTACTTATGGAAGCGTCCAAAACAAAGAAATGGAATTCCATTGAGAGTTGAGAGTCATGAATGGAAGCTTATGACAAAGTTTCATGAGAGTCTTTATGTTGGACATAGAGGTGTATGGGCCACCTTTACTAACTTATGAAGAAGAGGTATTGGTGCAAAGGCATGTATAAAGATTTATCTCACTTTGGGAAGTTTTGTGAAACATGTCAAATGTATTCAAATGTATGTCATCGTGATGGGTTGCACCCTACTTACCCATTGGCCATGCACTGCAAGTGGGTAGTAGATCTAGCTACAATGACATTGGGCCTATGGCAAATGAGATACATGGTGATTGCACGAGAAGATTTAACCAACCAAGTTGAAGGTAGTGCTCTACGAACAAAAAGCAGATAAGGGGTATGTAAGTTCCTCTTGGATGATTTATTTAGCCGTTATGGCTATGTTGGGATAATAACAGTAGAAAGGGGTGAGTTGGATGTCAACAAAGCTAGGGACTTTTTATTTAGGTTGGGCATTGAACTTGCTCTCACTACTGCATATAATCTTGAAGGAAATGTTAAATCAAAGCATGGACATACTCCTATCATTAAAGCTTTGGCCAAGGCTTACAAAGGTAAAATGGGAGAGTGGCCTAGGTTATAGGCTTATGCTTTATGGGTTGATCGTACAACTCATAGCTTAGTTATTGGCTATATGCCTTTTGAGTTGATGTATGATCAAAAACCTATTATCCCAATTGAAGATGTAATTACCACATGGAATGTATTCCCTTGGGAAGATGGAATGAGTAGGAAAGACCTTCTTGCTTTGTGCATACAATAGTTAGAAAGAAGGCCTCGAGATATTGAGATTGCAGTAGCACGATTGAGAGATGCAAGGTTAACGAATAAGGGAAATTGGCTTAGACCTAAATAATATATTGAGGAAGGTGATTGGGTGTTGGTGTATGACAATAGTCTTGACAAAAAACATTCAAGAATAAGAAAGATTTTAAAGAGATGGTTTGGTTCTTATGTGGTTCAACATGTACATGGGAATGCGACTTACACCTTGCATGAATTAGATGGGACCAAAATGAAGGTTCCCACCGCAAGGAAAAGAATCAAGTTATTCAAAAGAAGAGGTGATACAGATTCCTTTGATTCACAGGAAATTCAGAATGAAGGCTTTGATGAAAATTTTATGGATGTGGATGAAGAAAGAGAGGATGATGCGTTAGATTTTGCTGCAAGCGATGATGAAATCGACATGTATGTGGACTTAAATGAAGTGAACCTACTGCAAAAAGATACGGGTGGCACATGCAATAGGATTTTCACGTTTAAAGGAGGTCGATGTCATGCCGTGGCACTTGCATAATGTGAAAATGACAAAATCTAGCTCACTCTTAAGGTTTTTGATGTGTGGGACCAAATGCTACAATGTACATAGTGTGATACATGCAAAAACGGTTTCCATAGTTGCAGGGCTTGCAAGGACGGGGATGTGGCACCATTGCATGTTTTAACACATTAAAGCATGCATAATTTTGTTTAGGAATGTACAAATGTCAAGTGTTTTGAAGTGGCACGCTTGTTTTGCATGAAGTTCAATGTGTGCGATCTTGTCCAAAAATAGTAGGTTTGATGCACGGGCATAAAGACGTGTCCAAAGTGCTTACCAAGTGGAGAAATGAGGTTCATCATTAAGTTTTAGCTAAAAGGAATCTTCCATAGAAATACGGGTTTTCTCCAAATCGTTTGGGCATTTTTAGGCAAAAAAGGTCAAAAATAGGTCAAAATGACTCAAAATTACACATAAACACAGGTTCCAACATTTGTTAAGTTGATAGAGAACTTATAGATCCAAGTATGAGCTCATTTGGACATATAAGCAAGGAGATACAACCATTACAATCCAAGGTGCTAGTGCAGTCACGTGCTACTTCCACTACATGTTCGAGATTGTGAGGTCTCCAGTTAAGGTTTCCCGTCCAGTGAAGGCAGACATGTTATATTTTGCAATGGCTCCAAAGCCATCATGAAGGGACTTGTCTATACATGGATAGAGTTAGGTATTGCCTAGCTACATATTTGACTATCCTTATATACCTTGATTATGTGGTATGATTTAGTAGCCGGTTTGGACCTGTCTCAAAACTTGCTCCAAGCACTTTCATAGAAAGCAGGTTCAGTTTTCCTATTTGGGAAAAAGATACCCCACTCTTGTAAAACAAAGTGCCAATTTTGTTATTAATAGTTGTTTGGTATTCGTCAACTATTGTGATAGCAAGTTTAGAGAATGGTTTCAAAAGGAGAAATAAAAATATGAAAACCAAATAGAAGAAATCAAGGAAAGGATCTTGCAGAGAACCTTCAATAACCCATTAGATTTTCAAGATGAAGAAAAGTATATGATCACCCTTCCAACTATCCTAGGAGAAAATCCAACCAAAGCATCTCATCCAAGAATGTCAAAAGTAGACACTAAGATTTTCTGGTGTTAGCATGCAAAAGACAAGGAAAATGAGTGCCTCTGTAGCCTTGCACGAGTCACACCGTCGCAAGGAGGAACTATTGCACCGCCAAAACCACCTGTGATAAGCACGTGCAAAGATTTATGACGAACCCTTCTAGCATGAATCAAACTTGGAACTAGGATAAACCAATGACATAAAGTGGTATTTCTTCTAAAGTATATTTCCGTAGAGCATCCATAAACTAAAAATAGATAAAAGATGAGAGAGATATGCCCACCAGAAGCTGGAGGTGTACTCTCTCTTGCTAAAAAATGAGCTCTCTGGAAGTTTGCAGGTGTTGCAGAGAATTGCACCTATAAAATGGGGCCTCTTTTTATCTCTTATCCTAGGAGATCTTCTCTCTCTTATCAGTCGACAAGACTCCCCTTGTTGTCTTCTCTCAATAGGTGCATTTTTTGCCTTATTTGGGTAGGAAATGAGGTGTCGATGACTTTTAGCCCAAGGGAGGGGGTGTGGCTAGTGTCCAGGGGACCAAAAGAGAGGACATGCACTTGGGCTGGAAGTGGGAATCCAAAATGGTGCCATCTTCTCCCTCATGAAGCTCACGATCCCCCATAGCCAAGGCTTGAGAGAGCATGCACTCAAGAGACCGAACAATCTCAAGCCTTGAGTTCTTTAGATCAGATTGTGTTCATCGTAACCGGAGTGGATGGAACAACACAATCAAGTGGAGGATTGAGTCAACGTGCAGAAATAACTACCACAATTGAAGATGTAAGAGATGAAGCGTTTGGAAATGTGATCGCAACAAGCACATTTATTTGGGCTAGGTGGATTCTCATAGAGCTCCATACGATGGAAAACTTCCATGCTTGCCTCTATGTCGACTTATTTCAAACCCCACCATCCACATGCATGATGACCATGTGGTGGATTTGCAACTCTTCATTGCAAACAAAAGCTACCAACTAACCATGGCAAGATTTATTGTTAGTGAACGGATTCTTGGGTAGGGTCATAAGAAATTTTCTTGTTGTGTTAACACTTCGAGAGATATTGCAATGTCATATGATTTGGATGAGGAGCTTTGTCGAATCCCCGAGCCTAGTCACATGGTCGAGCGGTACTTTGTGGTTTGGGATGGTAATCACAGATTGGAGGCTTGGATGCGGTGGATGATTGAGAATGAGTGCTTTTTATTGCAAGCTTTTCATTTTGAGATTTTTCATGAAATGTAAAACTATTTTGAGCTTTTTGCTTTATTTAAAGCATTTTTCCATTTTGTTTCAACATCTTTTACATTCTTGCAATTCACTTAGAAATATTCAATAGAACAACATCACCTCACATTGATATTTAATAGAACAATATAGAACAATATCGCCTCAAACTTACTCTCTTTAAATATGCTAGGCTAGAGAGAGAGAGAGAGAGAGAGAGAGAGAGAGAGAGAGAGCATTCAAAGAAATCATTTTTCAGACTTACTCTCTTTAAATATGCTAGTCTAGAGAGAGAGAGAGAGAGAGAGAGAGAGAGAGAGAGAGAGAGAGAGAGAGAGAGAGAGAGAGAGAGAGCATTCAAAGAAATCCCTATTCAAAACAAAGCTTAACAAGGTGTCTGCATTAGTGTTTGATATGGATGTTAGAAAGAGTAGATAGTTCATAAAAGCATTGCAATCAAGATCGCTTCAAGAACATGCACAATAAAACCCTAGATATCCAATGCCAATATTCTGGAAACAAAAAATAGAGAGTGTGTTCAATAATTGTTTCAAAAAACTATGGATGTGATACTAAACTCTATTTTCCACATATGGACCACAAACCACCTTTTTGAGACACTCCTCATAGACTATGTCATCCCCCTCCAAGCACAAACAATATCGATAAACCTCACCACATGCTTTGCCAAGACCTCCACATCCTGAAAACACATCTAGTACATAATCTAAGTCATCTGTGAAGGTTGCAAGGAGCCATCTACACATGCAAATGTGAAATATGTAAGTCATTTTTCAACTATAAATTGAAGCTCAATTTACATTAAAATGATTATCTTCTCACCTGTAGAAGTCGGGTGACCTCTCTGCTCCACCTCTGATGGGTATATCAAGAACAATGGTGCATTATTGATGCTCCCCCATTAAAAAGATTTGTGATGCAGGAAACATGCGAGGACAGACTTTCTCCCCTGCCTCCCTATTGTATGTGGGTATAGCAACATCCGCTCGACAAAAAACTCCCACTGTGAGATCAATTACCTACATATAAGCATACATTGTACACACTTGAATCAAAACTAAGTTAATAATGCAATCTTTCACAACAACATGGTATTTTGATCCACCTCCTCTAGGGTATCTGGGTGTCTATATCCCCCATTACACATGAGAGTCCATGTGCGATGAAGTCGTAACCCAGCCTTTATAGCATGGGTAATAATCTCTCCAATATGTTGTGCAAGACATAGAGTCACGAAAAATCCTTCATCTGCCAAGAAAGGTTCTGCTACATCCATCACACCTTGCACAAGAGAAGGAAAAAATATATTCCATTGTGGAATCTTTTTGCTTAATCCACCTTTGAAAAGATGGTTAGAATGAGTTTTTCAAGTGATATGGATCAAAACAAAAAGCATAAACAAAAATTCTGAGTAACCTACTCGAATTGGGCCTAAACCATCCACCAACAAAGAAGTAGGAAAATTTGCAAAGATAAGACAAAACACCTCACGACAAGGTGCTCCACAATGGTGATACAAGCCAAGACTTTGAGTGCTCAAAAATGTTTTAATGCTACACATAAAACGTTTGTTGCTTAGTACACCATCCACCTTGAACATTCTATTGATGTTGATAACACAAGCCACAAAACCTTTCTTTTACCTTTGAATGGCAAAATCATCAACATTAGCCATATCAACTAGAAGAGCATCTACCACAGTCAAAAATTGAAAGCCTAAAGTTTTTCATTAAGAAAATATATTAATTATCTTAATTACAAGTAATATAGAATTGTTTTGCACTATCAAAAAAATAAATATTTAACAAGTAGAAACTTACCGGTATTCCATAAGGTTGGTCGCCTTGATGAAGTTGGTCACTCCATGACTGACTCAACCACTATTGAAACGCTTTTTTCACTGTTTTCTTTAGGCATGTCAATCTTTAGCCCTCCTAATGGATAGGTTGTTTTGTTGTGGTCACCCATGTTTGACCCACTTGCATGATTTTGGTGCTCTCTTTGAAGAGGTAGTAAGTGATTTCTTTCTTGTGTTCTTTGTGAGCCCCCATCCATGGTCAAGTCATGATTGTGATCCATGTCTTCTAAGTGCTCTAAAGAAGCAGATTGGTTTTTATCTTTGTCTTTATTCTCTTCCAAAAACTCTACCACAAGAAAATTTAAATGATATAAAATGAAAATTAATTTAGCATTTACAAACTCAAGTCATTTATAAAAAACTAGACCATACTTTCTTATGCATTTTAGAGAGAGAGAGAGAGAGAGAGAGAGATTAAATGCTAACAAGTTCAAGGTTGGTGGACTTGAATGATAATAGAAAAATTGAATATCATAATAGAAGAATATAATAATAATAATATGAGAATTAAGTTGATGTAAAAAGAAAAAGTGTTATACTTACTTGCATGTAAGTCTAGTTCTTGCTTTGGGATCACCCCCAAAGGGTAGTCCAACCACCATGGGAAAATTCTGCACTCCCACATAGAAATACCCTTCTCTACCATAGAACCGGGATACATGGTATTTTCATCCTCTAGCTTTGACCAATCTTCAGTAACCATAGGCATAGTAGCAAGTGTTGCATCTCTGTGTCGAATCTCTCTCTCTCTCTCTCTCTCTCTCTCTCTCTCTCTCTCTCTCTCTCTCTCTCTCTCTTCAACTTGTTCTGTTATGCTCCCATGGCTATCCTCTGGCTCCATCCACCATAGTAGCCCAAAGTTACAACAACTGGTATCAGAGCCTTGAGATGGCGACTATGCAAGGCATGAAAGCGACCTCCTTTTAAGCGTTTTTTTTTTTGTCGAGCTTCGGTGCTCGCTGCTGCAGGTGATTCGTCTTCCTCCTACAGAGAGCCTTCACAAGGCGAGTCCTAGGCAAGCGAGAAGATCTTGGTGCTGGCAAGACAAGGCGCCGTTGAAGTGACACAGACGTCAGCTCAAGAGGGGGCCATAGGCACAGAAAGTTGGCAGAGGTTGAGTCATTGCAGGCGGACAGGCAATTCAGGCTCGCGTCTCAAAATGCTGCTAGCAGGCGGCAGTTGAAGCTGGTGTTGGATTTTCAAGCCGGTGCTCCTCATATGCTGCATAGCGCTGCCAACTGTCAGCTCCTCCATCGCGATCTCTGTCTGCGCTATTACTGGGTTACAAAAGATATTTTTTTGTGTGTTGATTTTCACATTGAAAGCAAAGGGCCACCCGGTTTGGTCTTCAACGCCCTATCCAAGCGGGTATTCACACACAGTGTGATAACTCATACATAAAGCCATTCACACCCCATAGTCCGGCATATCGGTCAGAGTATTGCAGTCTCGGCGTATGAGACTAAGTTTGCTAGTGAGTGGCGAGATGACGTGTGATGTGGAGATGAAGAAAGGTGACATGATGATGGTGCCCAAGAATTATCCTATCATGGTGCAAGCGAAGATTTGGAGCTATGTTGTTTTATATGCAGCATCAGCTGTCATGCATGGATGTTCGCTTCAAAAATGCGGTATACGACTTCAAATTCAAAGCTCATGCAGCAGGAAAGGAAAGCTCATTCAACGGTTTGCTCAGAAAACTCGACATATACACAGTCCAAAATTTTATTCTATTTTTCTTGCTAGGTGCAATAGACTTATGGTTTGTCTATTGTAAAAAACAATCATATATTTCATGTCAAAAGCCTTGTTTTTAGCTTATCAAATGTCAGTTACATCCATGTCCAAATATGTACGGGATATAGACATTGCCATCCATAAATGGTAAGACCTCCCAATTTTTGTCAGTTCTGAGCCCATTTTTGTTGCATTCTCATGAGGTTACTGGGTACACCATAAACCCAAGGTTTGGAAGTGAACCAAAAACTCCATTTTGGTAGCTAACTTTTTTTTACCTACACCCTATCTGTTCAAGGGGGGGTTACTAATCTTGCACCAGGTTATGGATACACCAGAAATCCTTGGTTGTGAGAAAACCTAAAACTCACGGTTGCCGACTATACCAAAAACTTCAGGTATCATGAGTTGCTTGTCCAATTCGGGCTTGAGGGGGGGATTGTTGGGTTCAAGCCCTTTGCTGGTCAGTGGGAAAAGCCTCTTATAGGCATGTAGTAAAGTTCAGCTAAAGTAAAGGTTGCATGGCAAGAGAGAACTCTATGTAAAGACCTTTTTTATAAAAAATATAGCGTTATTTTTGTTGCATCTCTGTGTCGAATCTCTCTCTCTCTCTCTCTCTCTCTCTCTCTCTCTCTCTCTCTCTCTCTCTCTCTCTCTCTCTCTCTCTCTCTCTCTCTCTCTCTCTCGTTCAACTTGTTTTGTTATGCTCCCATGGCTATCCTCCGGCTCCATCCACCATAGTAGCCCAAAGTTACAACAGTGTTAACTTGTCTCGTGTGATTTTTACCATGGATGGATCATCCCACTTCATATCAAAGAGCAACTCAAAAAATTCCTCTCCATGAACTGGGTTGGCAATTGTCAAAAACTTATAACCTCTATCCTTCAATCGAGCTTCTTCTTGTTTAGTTGCCTTCTGCAATCGCCTTTCAAACTCCACCTTATCTAATCCAAGAGATTTCAATTTTGTAGTTTCCTTTGAAATAAATGCATTAAAATCATCCTACATAACCACAACTACATTCATTGAATGAATCGTAAACAATCTTGAAAAGTATATATAGTTAATACTCAATTCAACAATTCACCTTCCAAACTAGTTGAGAAATCAAAACACAAGGAGAATTATACCAAGGAGGAACTCCTTGATATAATCTACTCTCAACTGCCATCTCTATCTCAGCCCACTTTCTGTCCTCTTGAGTGAGACGTGCAAGAATGCTCTTTATTGGCGATACCAAATTTTTGGAACATGTATATCTCATGCCCAAGATTTGGTTTCACTGTTGATCGTGAAATGCTACAATAAATATATAAACAAATGAAAAATAATAGTTTAAAGCGAGATTAATTTAAAAATACAAAAAGACCACAAATTTACAACTTACACATTAGTGGTGTCAAGAGCAAGCAATAGTTCGGCCTCTTTTTTTTTCTACTTCCAAAAATTGGCATCTCACACTCACATGTTATTCCTCATTATCATGCCATACTTGACAAAAGAACACCAAATTAGCCAAAAAAAGAAGGTACAGCTAAATCTAGCAAACAATTAGTGCGTCGATGTTAATTCTTACCTTCTTTTATGCGTCGCATGCATGTTTTCAGCCAATGGTTTTCATCCCATACCAAAAACAGACGCCCTCGAAGCTCTTGCCACTCCTTATTGAGCTGATTATCAAATGAAACACTCTTAGCTTGCCAAATAGGATCCCAACTACCTTCCACAAGAGGAGTGACAGGCATGTAAGAGCCGAAGGAATCTTTCACCGCCGCCGACACCAAAAAAGATCCCATTGTATCCAAGTAAGCAACATTGTCAAAACTAGGAATCAACCAAGTCTATGAAGAATCTGTAGCCACTCGTACAGCTTCATGAGCAACCAAACCACATAAAGGTATAAGTGGAGGATTGCTTCTTCGTTTTAAGTAAAATTGACTTAACACATCCTTCATAATCCCCAACGGGATTTTTTTTCCCAAGTGTCGAGAATGTTGGGCCACATCATCCTCACCTATCCCATCAAACTCTGTTAAATCTTCATCTTCAACATCGTCACCTGTTTCAACCTCCACTGTCGGCTCTCGAGACTCATCTCCTTTTACATCATCCCCACTCTTCAAATGGTTAGACCCTTCCTCTAGGACAACTTCATCATCAACAAAGATGCATTTTCTCTGTCTCTTTCCCCCTCGTTTGAAATCAGGACTACGAGTAGCAACTGCATGAGAAGATGCCTCTTGATTGATTGGATGCCTTCTCTTGGAAGGACCAGATCTCAAGGTCATGCATGGAGAATCAAATGTTATCTTGATTGACTTGTTGCCTCGTCTTGTGGGAGCCATACATATCTACATCAATAAATATTTGAAAAAGCATTATACATCATCATCATTCAAACAATGGCTACAATCTGCAGCACTTGTTAATGCCGCTACATTTCATGCCAAACATCATAATAACACGCATTTAAGTGAACTTCTATCGCATTTGAAAGCTCCAGCCTAAATTTGTGTGAACTTGATAGAGTGTACCAAATTTGCTCCAAATGCCGATCTCCAAATTTGCTGCCCGCTCTTCGGATTTGTTTGCTGCAGTGCTAAAAAAAAACCTAAGTTTAGTGTAATCCCACCTACAAATTTTGAAATTTACCTCTAAAGTTTTATATCTGAAGGTGAGAAAACTAACAAAACCTTGAAAAAATTAATGTAATCTGATGTAAAAACCTTCAAATTTTGTCAATTTACCTCTATTGTTTCTAGTTTGCCAATTTTTTGAAAAAAAACTACACTGTTTTCAGCAATCAAGGGTGTTTTTTTATCTAATGACCTTGACCTCTTTGTCAAAGTTACTCACAAGGATGCTAACTATCAGCCTCTGGTCTATGTTTACGGCACTTAGAAGAGAAAATAAAATTGGGCTTTTTTATCTCTTCAACATAGCAGTAGACTTTCATTGCATAGACATGTCTACCAATATTCCCTTAACAGAGAAAGAAAACAAAGAGCTGGAGTAAGCAAACACCACCTTGGTCAAGGATCTTCAATGCAGAGACGCCCACCAACTCGACAAGATGAGTGATAAAGGAGACAGATACAGACAATAAAGAGATAGATACTCAGAGCACACAGTTGGCCTTGGACTAGAAGGAGAAGCTATATTAATCGGCCAATCTGCAACTCTCATGCTCAGAAGCAAGAGGTGACCATCGAGGTGCTAAAACAAAGAATAGCTGACAAAAACCGATAGCTAGAAGCTTTCACGGATAACCCCATGCTGATACCCTCAACAGAGGCCCAGAAAATAATAGCCTACAAACTGCAGATTGAGAATCTACAAGATAAGCTGGAGATGGCTCAAACAGTAGTTGGAAGAGGCTCTCCACAAGGAAAAGGAGGAGACTAGTTTGCAAGCCATAAAGGGTCCCCGACTAGTATGGAAGGACAGATTCATCATAGAAAACAAGCAAGCAAGCACGGCGAAGTCTTTGTCGAGACTTTGACAGCAAGAATTGAATCACAAAAATCCATGATAAATAGATGGAAATGACCACCTACAAGGGCTCAATGTTGGCATTAGTACAAGATGAGCAAGGGCCTCCATTGCCCAATAAGGACCGATGGTCTTGCTTGATAGTAAGCCTACTTGAAATACAAGTAGCCACTCAAACCCTACGCAGCAATGTCCAACTTTGCTTTCAGTTTGTTGAAAAGAGTGATTATCTTTCTTTATAGAGGTAACATCCCTACTGACAATGTACAAATATTGCTCACTTGTTGGAAGGATAGACTTACCTGAGAAATGATTTGCCTTGTTCTCGTCAATACTCTATTTGCCCAATTGTTCGAAGGTGAAAATGGGAAGACTTTGAAAGTTTGCAGGTCTGTCCACTTTGCAAGTTTGTCCGTTGTCAGAGGTCCGCCTGGTCCGCCTATCAAATGTTGTAAAAAGTTGCGCCTCTGTCAAATGCTGTCAAATGCTAAACTTGCGCCTCTGTCAAATGCTGTCAAATGCTGAACTTGCGTCTCTGTCAAATGATGTCAAATACTCCGCCTCTGTGAAATGCTGAACTTGTGCCTCCTGTAAAATCCATGCTTGCTTAATTTGACTGCATAAAAACTTAAGAAGCAAACAAATGAAGCTCCTCAACCATCAGCGCGCGCGCTTACAGCTGGGGAGCTTGTGCATGAGTAACATTGAACTAGTCAAATCTCCCCCTCCTCCTCCCCCTCACCCATGCTCCCACAGCTCGGTAACCATCAGTGTACGCGACGCTGAAGGTTACCGAGCTGTGGGAGCATGGGTGCAGGGGAGGAGGAGGGGATTGTACCTTGCTTCAAGGCTTCACGCAGGAGCTTCAAGGTTTCAAGGAGGAGTCCACCAAGCAGGAGCTCCAAGCAGAAGTCCACCAAGCAGGAGCTCCAAGCAAAGCAGGGTAACCAAAAGTTGCCTTAGGTTAAAACTTACTTCAATTATGCGGGCTAGAAAAATACATTACACCTAATCAGTGTTTTCACACTACTAGCCAGTGTTTTTGCAAAATTAAACTATTTTCCATGTTTTAAAGCGAAATTTTATCCTTCTTGCACTCCCTTGAACCGGAAATTTCACACTACTAGCCAGTGTTTTGCAAAATTAAACTATTTTCCATGTTTTTAAGCGAAATTTTCTCCTTCTTGCACTCCCCTCAACCAGCTACTTTGATTTTGCAACCGGCTCAAGGCTAAGCTAAGGCATACTTTTCCCGAACACTGCATCTAAATCAGTGAAAATAAGGGCAAACTTGATATTCCTGGTTTTCAGGTCAAAATTTGAAGCTTTTGTTGGTGATCACACTAAAATATTGTGTAAATTTTTCGATGATTAACGACATTTTAAAATCTAATTTCGGTGTTCAAAATCCAAGGGTGATTTTTACAATTTCATACGCTTAAAATACACTGTCTTTTAACCTACTCATAAGAAGATGAAGTCATTAACTAAAAAACTTGAGATTTGTGCCAAATATTATCAAAAATTGTGGTTTCTATATACACCACTCATAAGGAGGTGAGCTGTGTTACCACCGCTTGACAATCTCGACTGTGGGTTTTTTCTTCCCACTTATAAGAGGAAAAATATCTTAAAATCTTAATTTTTTTTAACAAATAAAAAAATATAATAATGAACAATTATGCCACTTGCATAAAAACTTACTTGAAAACCATTTGTCCATGTCCGTCTCCATATATTGACCTCCTTACTAACCGCTTATTTCTCTCTGTCTTCTCCACCTTGTTAGCATGGATGAAAGAGCATCCATCATCACCTAGACAATAGGTGATCAAGAACTTGAGCGAGAGGTTCAACTTAGAGATGGAAAGCTCCTCCTTAGTGCATATTTCTTGCAAAGTCTACTACCACCTTACAGAAAATTTCAAACATTGAATGCACTAATACAATTTGGATCTGAAGTCGCCCTTGTTGAAACACCATCTCACTTTGATATGGAGGGCCATTAGCATTTCATTCTTGATGCCTCTTTATCAAAATATATGCTATGGTGCATACAGAGAAGGAAACCAATGATGTGGAAGACTCAGAGGATACAAAATTACTGAATGCAAGCTCTTTCTATGGTGAAGCTATCAAGATACCAACCCAAGGAGACTTGCACACAAATTTGCAACAACAGCAAGAGAATTATATTGTCCTCGATAGCAGCAGCGGTGATGAGAAACTGTCAAAAAAGGTAAAAAGTGTGGTGGAGTGGATATTATCCTTTCCAACATCTCACCAATTGAAAGACTTAATGAAACAATCTCATGGGCTTGTGAAAGTGGAAGAACTACCTAGAGAATACAACGGGAGTCTTGTGTTTGAACTTCCATCAACTTTTGGCAAATGTAAGTCAAAGAGTGGCATGGAGCAAAAATTTGATGGACATACATGGACGCGCCCCCAAACAACCAACATGTCCATTGGGTGTCCAGTTCGGATGAGTTATTGTTTAGGCTCCTTGGAATGTCATAGAAATGTTTGTCAGTACTATTTAAACAATAAAGAATTCAATAATGCATATTTTCATGGATATTTAGATAAACCAATAGGAAAAGGTTACCTTGCTCAGGAAGACAGGACAAAGATTACATGTCATTATTGCGGCAAGGTTGTCACTTGTCAAGCTATATTTCCATGCATAATTTACTACGTTTTGCCAGGGGATTGCAACATGTCAAGATTGGTAGTGCATGTAGGCCACCATGAGCATGATGTGCAGAAAGATACATCTCGTGCTACCATAGAAAAAATCCGAGGATTATTCCAAACAGTGTTGAAGATTGATAGGTCTAGCGGTCCTTGAAAAATTCAAATTCTTGTGGCTCGTCAAGTTCTGATGGATTCAATCATTCTTGACAAGGGACATTCTATGGGAGATGCAAAACTTCAAAACTTTCTAGAAGAGATGATGCCACTTGTGCAAAACCAAAGGTAAGGATACATTATTTTTGTTAATATTTATCAGTATAGTACTTAAAATTCTTTTTTCTAATGCATAACGGATTAAAGAGTATCATTGCTTCAGAAAAACAACAAGGGTCAGTGGTAGTGGGAGATGGATTTGACAATATTCTCTTACTGAAGAAAAAATGTTTGTTCCCATTTTTTCATGGGAGTCGTTTTCCTGGGCAAGTGTAAAGTGTGAGCTTTGTCCTAAGGTGTGAGTCAAGGAGAGGAGAGTGGATTTATCCCACATACTGTGGAGCAAGGCTATAGAGCTACTTAAAGCTCATTTCTTGAATCAATAAAAAACAACTCATTTTGCACTACATGCTTGTCTATGGTGAGCTTGTGCTAAGCTAAGTCAATACTCAAGATTGTGTTTATGAGTCCAATCTAATCTATCTTGGAACCTAATTCACTTGAGTTATAACCTTGCTTACACACACTCACACACTTGCACCATGTTTCTCTTTCATCCACCATAGCTAGCACGATCCCAAACCCTAACATTTGGTATCAAAGCTATGGTGTGCTAGCTACGATTTTAATTATGCATTAATGTGTGTGTATTAGTAGCATATCTAACTAATTAAGCACTAATCTAGCTATGTGTGGGCATGTCCTTGGCACACCCAAGAGGCCACTACCCTCCATGGCTAAGTAGACTTGATTAGGAGAGCGTAGGTGCATTAATCTTTAGAAATCTTGCATATTTTCTCAATTGATCACCCCAATGATCAATTAGTGTCTTGATTGATTGGTCACATCACTTAGAAATCATCCCTCTTCAAATTTATGTGCAAATAGTGTCGATTTTTCTACTTTTTGCATTTGCAATTAATCCCCACACTTTCATCATCAACTTGCATCATTTCCATTATCTTGAAGCTCTCCTCGCAAGCTCTCTATAGAGCCCCTAAACACCCAAATCCAACATCGAATGCTCCACTAATTAATTTGCTATATTTAGGTGTGTGTGAGGCTTTTGTTTGTGTGGGAAACTGCCTGCTGAGTTGAGCTTAACATCTTCTTTTTCGGAGCTTTTCCACAACCAAGCTTGTGGGTTTGTTGACTAGCCCAAAATAGGAAACTTATTCTTGGCATTAAGGTCGTGGGGTCAAATTGCATTTCCTAAAGTGGGGGAGAGTGGTTGGACCCAAAATCGGACTCCAATTGGAATTTTTGAGCCTGGAGGGTCCGCAAGGGGGCTTTCCCATGCACGCGCGCCTTCTTCTTCTACCCGCTGCCCGACACTCCTGCCCGTGCTTCTGCCCACTTCCCGGCTGCCCACGCCTACCCGGCTTCCTCTTGGGCCCCCATTCACACGACGAGCCTCAAAGTGCCTCAAGGGCTTCATTGGCCCTGCTTCCCACGCTGCTCCAAGACCCCTTTCCCATAGTCTGCTGCTCCAAGGCAAACCCCAATCAAGCAACCTCTCCCACGAGCTTGCTGCCTCAAGCCTCCGAGACCTTCAGGCAGCCAGTCCCATGGGGCTAATCTTGAAACTGTTTCCACCTGCAAATAAGCCTTAAGCAGCATCATAAAAGGAGCTATTCCCATAGCTCACACAAAGAACTTCAAAAGGCTTTGATCTCAACAGTTTTTGTCCGAAGAACTCCAAAAGGCTTTGTCCGAAGAACTTCAAAAAGCTTTTATTTTTCTATTTCAAAACCTGAAGCAACACGGGATCTTCAGCCCAAGGGTAGATTCCAATCATCAAAAAGGAACTCAAGGCTGTGAAGGGTGACTTCACCTCGAGTGAAGAGGTACTTCACATTCAGAGAGTTTTATTAAGAAGACATTAAAATTGAAATCATTGCAACCAAGCACAATTTTGCAAATTAAAATTTTTTATCATCAATTGTGCACATTGTAAAGAGGCAGACACTGGCTAGGAGAGTCTTCTAAGCTAAGACCCCTCTATTGGCACAAATGGGGGACAAGGGAATAGAGAAATTCAATGGGGAAGGATTTCACACTTGGAAAACGAAGTTAAGAGGCTATCTTATGAAAAAATGTTTGTGGTCTATCATTAGCACTACCCTCGAGCAACAAGCCGAACCCGATGGAGTGCACACTAGGGCATCTACACTCATAGCAAGTGCACAAAATTTGGCCAAAGACGAACAAGAATTGGGAATTATCATCACTTCTTTGCAAGATAACTACGTGCATTTCATAGATGAATGTAAGCATGCACATGAAACCTGGTATGTCCTAGAAAGTAACTTTGGAGCTCGAGCCAAAAGAAGCAAAGTTAGTCTTAAAAGACAGCTTTACAAAGCTACTATGCTTCAAGGGGAAGATATTGCTAGCCTAGTGAACAGGCTTAAGAGCATTGTCACATAGCTCACTTACATCCAAGTTGAAGTACCAGAAGATGACAAAGTGGCTATACTTTTAAGTGCACTTCCACCTTCTTATGACCACTTAGTCACAATTCTTGAAGAAAAAGAACCGGCACCACCATTTCAAGATGTAATCAGCTCGGTCCAAGCAGAAGAAACAAAGCAAAGAGGTTCGCTTACCCCATCAGGAGCAGTTTTCATCGCAACATCTTCACAGGGAAGATATTCGCCATCAACATTGTTAGCGAGTACGCCGCGACAGACGATGGAGCACAGCGAGAACACAGACCAAAAAACTGTCAATCCGAGGACGTAGCTGACCCGACTAGGGCATGGAGGCAATCTCTGGGTTTTCAACCCTAAGCTAGACACGAACAACACTATACAATCACTAATCCTACCACAACACTACCATAAAGCAAAGAAACAGACAACGCATCCTACGAAACACTACAAGCTCGAAACAGTCTCAAATCATATCAGAATGACTCGAAATCGGAGGGTAAGACTCACAAGGACATATACTATGTGGCCAAACACCTAAACCCTAAAAACCATAACTGTAAGACCTCTAATCGCTATCGCGATAGACTCAAAACAGCAATTTCCAGAGTGTCCGGAACTAATCTACAAAGACATCAACACAAAGAGCTTCTCGCCTTGATTCTAACAACTACTCGATCATTCAGAACGGATGTCATTTGAGGTACTTACGACCAAATATAGCTCGTAGCAGGCGGGCTCGCGATGTGGTCCTCGGCTTGCATTCATTAGGGGAATTTTGAGGTCATTTTTGTGCCTTTTAGCGTGTAGAGAGAGAGTGGTCTCAACCAATGGTTGAAGAGCTTCCGTTACGGAACCTCTATTTTTGAAAACTCACAAAAAAAGCAAATAGTCTATCTTTACCGCAACTTTGAGCTGGTAAATAGCAATGTAAACAAGTAAAAGTGCAAAGGCATTTAATAGCTGTCGCTTTTAAAAAGACGTACTTCTCATATTATATTGTTTTCATTTTGCATGTTGCCATCATAAAACAACGTTTGGATTATATCTCATGATCTTTTCCAGTTTTGAACCGTTTTTTGTACATTCTGCTTATTCTTCTCTTGAACTCAAACTAGACTTCTCTGCTCATTTCTTTTTTCACCATGGAATCTTCATCACGATCAAAACGACCAAGAACTTCCATTGAAGCCATTATCACTTACAACACAACTGATCAAAATGGACAGAGTAGAATTTCTATATTCATGCCCATTCTAGTTTCTATAGACTTTAGACTCAGAAAATCTAGAACAATGTTTTCAGTGAAGACTTTAGACTCAGCAAATGTACTTGAATTTGTGGATGAGGGTTGGAACACCAAAACAGTGAATGGAATCACTTGTTATGTGCAAGCTGGCTCAATTGCTTGCAAATACATGATAGGGACACAAAACTTCATTATGTCATTTTATTACTGAAGATGGCACTATGTTGGTGGTCAGCTAACTCCACTTGATCAAGACATGGAGGACTTCATTGACAGCCCAATAGAAGACATTGATATATGGGTAAACAATGAGCATCTGTCAATTGTAAAGATAAGAGGCATGTGTAGCTTACAACAATTGAGATTGGACCTGCAAAATGATGAAATTGAACTGCCCACAACATTCTGCTTTCAAGTAAATGGTAGAAAGGTAACTATTATGCCTAAAAGTCTCTTGTTCTCTTATTGGTTCTTTATTTAACTTTGACTGTTTTTGTAGGTATCAAAAAGGAATGAAAACAGGCTACAGTGCAAGGACTTCTTGGATGGCATTGTACATTTGGTGCCTTAAACATCCTTCAAGGAAATTTTGTAACACATGCCCTGCGAGGATCTTATTTTGTATCACATGACCTACAAGGATCTTATTTTGTATCACATGATTTAAAAGGATCTTTATTTTGTTATTGAAATGCAACTTTTTCAAACATCCAATGATTTGATTTTGTAACAGAGTCTTAAAACAAGTATTCAATTTCAAATATTTGCACTTACATACAAGGGTCCATACAAGGGCCAATTGGTTACAAGTGGGCTATAGAATAGACAATTGGATACAATAGAGAACTAAGAAGCTTGATACAAGTGGGCTACAATAAGCTAGAATAGTTTTTTGTAGGAGTTTTCCTGTCCCTAGGGGACTTCCTTAATGGGGTTGGTGCTTTTGCAGGAGATTTTCTTTTTGAAGTGGGCTCTTTTGTCCTGGGAGATTTTCTTTTTGAAGTGGGCTTGACTGGAGGGCTTGAAGGCTGCTTCCTCTTTCTCTTATCATCCATCTCTTCACTTGCCTTTTCCTACTCACCACTCTCTTCTTCATCTTCCAGCTTTGCTTTCCCCTTCTCTTCAACATCATCATCTTCAAATACCTCTTGCAGTTCTCCATTTGCTTCAATCATATACTTGATAATCCTTGCTCTTGTCAACCATAGCACTCTCTGTTGATCTATAAAAGGCAATAGAAAGCAAGTTTTAGGAACAATAAAATGAGAAAAAATACAGCTGGCAAATATAAAAAAAGGCTATACTTCTATATCCTGATCGTCATTGCAGTATATGAAGTCCAAGAGGAGCTTGGCATTTGTCAATACCCTCCATCCACATGAATGGCTTTCAGGCTGGATTGGAACCTGCAATTCATTACATGTATTTTTGGGAAAAAATATTTGAGGATAATCCATTGAAGTGAACAAAGCATAAAGAATTCCAACCTTCACCACTACAAAATGGATGTCATTCGGCATCTATAAATCTTATAGTAGCACTATCCAAAATTCTTTATAAATGAGGTTCTGCTTTACTAAAAGTATGTGCTTATGGTTTACAAAATGTGTCTGCTGCTATACTTACAATTTTGCTTGACCATGTACTCCATCAAGAGAATTGACAAAGTAGCATTTTCTTTTCACAATATCAATTGCAATTAAACTCCAATGTGAGCTATAAAAACAAGCCTCAGTTAGCCTTCTAACGTGAATTAGCAAATTCTCTTCACAAGGTGTAGGTAGAAAACTTACCTCTCATGATAAGGAATCAAGAAAAATTCACAGATTTCCAAGTCCACATGAGTCAACCACTTTGTGAGCTCTCTAATGTTTGTCTCTGTGCTGAGAAATTGGGAGATAGCAGGGTCTAAAATCTCCACCTTTTGTTGAAGGTCTGGCTCATATGAATGCATCATTAACCTGGTAAAGAGTTCTTGTTATATAAAGAGTTCTTGCTATAAACAAAAACACAGAGGAAAACAAAAACAACCTAAGGCATGTGATAAGGAGTGGAGAATTCATCTCCTTGGTCCAGTCCTTGAGAATTTCCAAGGTCTCAGAGTCAAGTGAATTGTAATCCTCCCTAGGATCCTCCCCACTGAATAGAGTGACAACAAAACCAGTAGGATTGACACTCCTCAAGAGGGGCACTGGCTGAGGTTCCAACAGGTCAAGCTCCTTTCTCTCTGCAATTTCCTTGTCTTACTTGGCTCTCTTTTTCCTTTCCTTTTCCTCTTCTTCAGTAATATCAAAAACTCCTACTTCAGGCTCCTTGGGCTTCCTCCATGGAGGAATGTTGAGAATATTGAATGCCTTTATATCATGCATAGGGACAGGCTCCAAAAAATTTGGAAAACCTGTATGTCAGCCTCCTAAGAGTGATCATGTCTTTGTCCATCAGAGTAACCCTATGGGCATGAGCTGCACAAATATAGGCATCTTGGAAAATCTCAATCATAAAGTCCTCAGAAGCCTCCTGGATACATGCCAATGCAGTACTAGTCCACCTCATGGAAATCTTATACTCCTCTACAACTTGTCTGCACAGTCTCTGGAAGGGCAGTTTGGGAATTGCAAGATTGATGGCCTTTATGGCCTTCCTTATCTCTCTTAGACATTTGACCCCCTGCTTGAACTTTCTCTTTGTAAGGAGAGGCTTAAGCTGCACAGGCTTAGAAGCTTTCCTCTGATGTGTATCTTTCCTTTTGCTTGTTTTAGGGTCGGGTAGAGAAGAATCCTTCCTCTGAGATTTGGTCTTCTTTGTGCCAGCAGAGGTTGGTTTGCCAGGATCTTTAGAAGTGGATGGTTGGTTTGGTAAAGTACTAGCTGACGCTTTGCTAGGCTTAGGAATCTCTTCTTCATCTTTGGATAGAGGCTCATCAACTTTCCTTGCAGTCTTCTTGGTCCTTGCCATCTTCAAAAGGAATAGGAATGATTGTTGCACAACAAACAACAAACATTAGTAACAAACAACAAACATTTTTTTCCTATTATGACACCCCGTGCGGGATAACCATAGCATTGTAAGTTTCCACCTTCCAAGCGGCTCGCGATCGAGTGACACCCCGTAGGCAAAATAGCAAAGCGAGGAAAAAGTTCACACATACAAAGATCGCGCACGGGGTGACGGGGTGACGATTGTTCTTCTTGGTCCTTGCCATCTTCAAAAGGAATAGGAATGATTGTTGGACAACAAACAACAAACATTAGTAACAAACAACAAACATTTTTTTCCTATTATGACACCCCGTGCGGGATAACCATAGCATTGGAAGTTTTCACCTTCCAAGCGGCTCGCGACCGAGTGACACCCCGTAGGCGAAATAGCAAAGCGAGGAAAAAGTTCACACATACAAAGATCGCGCACGGGGTGACGGGGTGACAATTGATCCAAGTGCGGGTAAAATTGGGTTGTGAAAGCGCCGCAAGAATCGGATAATAGCGCAGCAAGAATCGGGAAAAATTGGGCAAGAATGTGCTCGATTTGAGTGCTTCTCGGGCTTGTATAGAGCGCTATGCGCAACTCCCTAGGTGCACAACTCCCTAGGCGCATACTAGCCATTGGGCACAAACTTAGAGGCGGAAACCGCTTGGCACACCCCCCGAGGCGGCATTTTTGGCCATATAAACAATCTACCCAACCCACTTTTCCGCTCATTGTCCTTCACAAGGCTAGAAATAAAGCCTCCAAGCGACACCCCGTGCGCGAATTTTGAAGGTGTCGACCGCTTACCCAGTGACACGCCGTAAGCGAATTTATTGAGTGCCAACTCTCTCCTCACCCTCACAGCTCGCATAGCAAGTGACACAATTTGTTGTAATTCTTTCTTGCTTGCTTAGATTTACAACTTGCATACTTGTTTGTAAACCATTATTAGTTTTTTGCATTATTAAGGAAGGGTAGTTTATTGATATATTTTAGTCATAGAAGAAATATATTTCTTAATGTCATGTCTACTTCTTAATGTCTTGATGGACTTCTCTTTTCTCTTTCTCAGACATTTGTGGATTGTCCTAATGGATACAGAGGATATGCAAGAGACCGCTGATGAGAGGCTGATGTCTTTTCTTTACAAAGTTAATGAACTTGCAAGATTTCAAAGTGTCAAAGAGATTTTTAATGATGCCTTTGAGCTTCAACTACTTGTGGATGGCTTCTCCACACAAATTAGTGAATTGATAGAGATATATACAGCATTGACCAAAGATCACAGGCTTGATAATCTTGTTCATTTTCTTGATATATGCAAAGCAGGTAGCTTGGCAAGGACAGGTATTGCAAAGAAGTGTTCAAGCCTTCATCCAGATTGGAAAAAGATCATAAAGCCAAGCAAATTTCATGGTAATATGCATTGCCAATTGTTAGAGTATGACCTTGGACTTATCATTTTCTTCAGTGTACTCCCAACACCAGAGGGCAAACAGATTCCAAAGCAGATTTCTCAGGCTGAGGAGGACCAGGAGGAAGAGGAGGAAGAGGAGAGGGAGATGGAGTTCCATGAAGAGGAAGAGAAACTACAAAGCATTGAGATGTTGGACATTGCAAAATTTAAAGCAGAAAACATCACTAAAGTGGAGAATGTTGACATTGAGGATGAAGATGTTGATCCTTTGCATTGCACAACAACATTTTCCACATACAAAGTTAACAAAAAGGAATATGTTTTGCTGAATGACATTCAACATCTTTTTGATCTAAGGGAAGTTTTGGCTAAGTGGGGATGTAATGACATAGGATTCATTGATTACTCTTCTTGCCCCTTAGCAGTCTTGGACACAGAGGCAGAAAATTTTATTGACAGCTCAAGTGTTGGAAAGCTTGTGCAGGACATTGTTCTGAGATATGAGCAACAGGGTGTACGTTTTGAAGAGGAGTTCAATGAGATCCAAAAAAGGCTTAAAATAGAGCATATGGGAGAGGAAAAGACCAGAGATTATGAAGTAAGGGCAACTAGATCCATTGATATATGGGAACCTGCCTTTTTTGAGGAGGATGAGTCTCCTAAGGTATGTTTATGACCATTTTGCTTTGTCTAATTAATGTGCCAAACAATTAACCAAGACATATTTTTGCAGATTGAAATACTGGACACAGACAAATTCCTTGGCAGGGGGAAGGGTTCCAAACCATTAAATTTAGGAAGGAACCAGATCTTGGGACACTTTATTGGGAAGCTCAACAAAGAGACTGTCATTATATTCCATAACAAGTTTACAAGAGAACCATTGCTGCCAATGCTTGCAATTAAAGCACTTGCAAAGGTTGTTGGTTCATATCAGCTTCCTCCAGGGTTAGAGAAGTTAATATTGGTGGAAAAGGAGGAAGCCATCAGAATTTTTGGATTCTTCCCTGGACTTATTGGTTCTAGAGCTGGTTATTTTGCCACAATGGCATCCTATGTGCTTGCCCACATCCTATGGGACCTCATTTCTTGATGTACCTTCAAGACCATGATCTTTGATGGCATTGTGGAGAGCTTTCCACTGGTTATACTTCACATTGGATGAACCCTTCTTGGCATTTACCTTTCCTAGTTTGCCATGAAACCCTAGGAAAGCTCTGGCCTTCACACCACCAACAAAGACCTTTCTAGGCACATTGTTTCCATTTGAAGATCTCTTCAGGTCTGTTTCAATCTTAACCTTATTGAGTTCACATTTCTAAACAGCTTGCTATAACCATCTCTGCTAATGCCTACCTTATCCATAGTATATTGCACATCCTCCTTGTCCAAGCAAGAGCTCTACAAAAATCCCTCAATGCACTGCTCCTTTGCCTTGTTAAACTTCTTCTCTGTGAAAATCTTTTTGGCAACCTTGGGAGGTAAAACATCACAATAATGTTTAGCTGCCATTTCCATGTTTGATGCAGAGTTTGGTTGTAGCAAAGTCCTAAATCAAAAGGTACAAAATTAACTGATTATTGATCTTGTCCAAATGACACCAACAAAATAAACAAACAGCTGCAATAGGGTCTTAATAACAACCTAACAAAAAGATTAACAACCTAACAAAGAAAAGTAACCTACGCATATTAACAAAGAAAAGTAAGCTAAGCATATTAACAAAGAATAGTAGCAACTTAACAATATAAAATAAGCATATATACCTTGCTACTCTGATTCTCCTCCTGCAACCTCCTCCACCACGTCTCAAGGCTTCAATGTTCTTTGACTTCTTTTCTCTTTGTCTGTTTCCTAACATTGTATTCTTTCTTCTAGCTTGTTTGAGCTGAGTTTGTAGCTTTTCGTTGCTCTCTTTACATTCCTCAAGCTGTTGTTTAAGAGTATTTATCATTTGTTTGGCCAAATGATCTTCTAACTTAAGAATATCTCTCTCTACCGCAAGACTCTGTGTATAACCCAGCAACCCTCTTTGACCATCACCCACAAATTTTATCAAAGATGAACAATTTGATAATGGGGGAGTGCTCTCTCTACATATTCTCACAATTTGATAATGGGGGAGTGCTCTCTCTACATATTCTCACAATTTGATAATGGGGGAGTGCTCTCTCTACATATTCTCACAGGGCACAAAAGTGACCTCAAAATTCTCCTAATGGCTTTTGTGGACGTGGAGAGCTCCTCGATGCTAACACGCTTCTACTCTCATATCTGCAATGTGATTAGTGTGTGCAACGGTGTGTGTGCGTGAAGCTCACTACTGTGTGCTGCAGAACCCACGATTGTATATTAATTGAGATAACGTAATGTGTTTTTCTACAAAGCCTTAGGTTGCAGCTTATATACCAAGCCTTCAAACCTAATGTCCGGCCAAATGACCTGAATTGTCCCTAGGCTTCTACAGAGCTTAATTACAAGAAACTAAGTTGGATTTACTCATTATACAAGTATATGCGGCCAAAATACAAGTGTCGATTTAAAATATGAGGTTCCCGTAAACATTACAAAAGTGGCCGTAATGGCTCAGAATAGTAATAATGGGATATTCGATGACGTCCATGAACTCGTATCTTCATGTTGCAGCATCCATCTTCATCTTCATTACTTCATCACCATCTTCATGTGGAATCTTCACAGAATCTTTGAGGAATCTTTAATGGAATATTTATGGAAACGTTGTTGAAAGGGCGTCCTTTCAACACTCTCCCCCTCCGAATTCTTGTCGTCCCCGACAAGACCCTATGTCTTTGTTGGCCTTGACGAGTTCTTGATGTCTTGGTGTTAGTTGAAGTTTTTGTGGAAGCCTCTTCTGTAGTTGGTCGCTTTGCGTGATGTTAAAGCTGCCTTGAAGGTGTACCTGTAGTGTATCTGCAGCCTGGAACTCTCCCCCTCCGATTGGTTGTTGTATCTTGAATTGCAGGAGATTGTATCGACTTGTTGGTGCAGCAGGAGGTTGTATCGACTTGTTGGTGTAGCAGTTCATTGTCATTGTAGCTCTAGTATTTGCTTTTCTTGTGGTTGTTATCTGACAATTTTACCTGTCAGTTGACTTGAAGCTTTGTCAAACTGTTTTTTGGCCTCTCCCTTTTGACTTGTCAATAGATTTGCAATTAGTAGTGTGGGGATATCGTGGTTCTTCTTGTTTTTGTTGTTATAAAAAATAAAAGAGTAAAAGTAAAATGTAGCGTATATACAAAATGAAGGTCTTGGATACCTGGATAAGAATAAAGGGAAAACCCAATGGGAAAAAATGTCTTTAGTCATAATTAAATGCGAGGCTATACGTACTTAGGTTTTGATGTTATAGAGTTATGCTGAGTTAAAGTACATATGGCCATATGGCTACTAGTATGGGATTGATATACATGGATAAGTATTAGTAGCTTGAAGTCAAAGTCGTTGTTGTTGAGCAAAGGCTTATAAAACCTATTTCCGCTTGGTCATTGTCATTTGTTTGTGTAAGTGCATGGGTGGAATAAAAAAGAGTGCCTAATGCATATGTCCAATGATGGGACATCTATATGCTTGCACAGAGTTATGCATGTTAAACAAGATGGGGTGCGAGAGAAGAGTATTGATGGGTTCTTCATGGAGTTAGTGTAGCGAGTAAAACATATAGCATGAGTGCTTCAAAAGCTTTCACTACTCACAAGAAGGGTTTTTGTTGTCGAGGTTTCTCCACTCTTCCTCACTGTGTCAAGTGCGTGAGTGTTTTGTTTTGACTACTCCGCCTTCTCCACCTTATATATTATATGGACTTTGACTCTTATGCTCACCTCTTCCAGCATGAGCGACATGACTTTATGTATGATCAACTCTCAAGCTTGAGCTTATACCTATTAGCTAGACTCATAGACCACAAAAAAATATTAACTTGAAGCTTGGGTCTGACACTTCGCTCATTTAGTGGCTCAGCTGCCCGACTCTAGACTCTTATGCCATGTAAGTTTAATGGAGACTTGGACTTACCTGATCGCGACCCAAAATCCAATTCCATATGCTTTTGATGTTTAGGCCTTTCTCATTAGTTTCTGTTTGAGATGCCATGTTGTCCAATACATTGGCATATATCTGCTCTTCATTCCTTGGTAGCAAATTGTGGTTGCTTGATGAGACAGGTATTGATGTTGAAGCAATGGTTGATGAAGTCTTCTTCTTCCAGATAGTGTTCTTCAAAACTGTGACCTCCTCATTTACCGTTGCTTTCTTTTTGTTGTTAAGAGGCTGTAAAGGAGTTGTGTATCTTTCTTGTTGTTGAGCCTCAATCGCAGATTTTGGAACCCACATTGTTCTTTTGCCTGGTGTGATCTCCTTTGCCACTTGCCTTGTTTCTTCTTTGACTTGATGGTACCTTTTCTTTAATTTCCAAATATGACTGTTACTTGTGTAAAAGCCTTGCTCTTGTAGTAATTGACGAGGGATCCATCTATAGTTTGTAGTACTCTTGGGTGTAGCGTGTGGCTGCTCTTGATTTCTTGATGTTTCTTGCTTTTCCTAGGTGATTCCTTGATAAGCTACTACCTTAGGTAACCAGATTTGAAAGTTACCCTCATAGAATCCTTGTGCTTCAAGTAACTCGACTAGAATGAATCTTTGGACTTGCTTGGAGGTGATCTTCACTTGACTTTGTTGGGTAGTCTGGTAGAATTCTAATTTCATTACCCGAACTTGTTGTATGGTTTGTCCAGTGGAAGGCCTTCTCTTTTGATTTTTGTTCCTGTCCTTTCTCTTGGTTCAGTTATGTGATTAACGTTTACGGCTTTGTTGATTCCTGACTGAGTGGTTTTCATGGGATGGATATTGCCAGGCTGTTATCTTGGGCTTGTTGACCCAAACATCTGAATTTCCTTTCTTGTAGCCTTGTGCAATAATTGACTCGCTTGATGTGATCCATCCTGTTACCTTTGCTTGGTGAGGTTGTTCCTGTGATTGTATCCAAATTGGATCATTAACTTTAATTTGTGCCTTGGATACTAGCACTTGGTTGACCTGTTTTGACTTCCTTTGGAGACGTTAGGGCGATGGAAACTTTGGTTGATAGAGTACTTTTTGCTTGGGTTTCCATTTTTTTGTTGATGGTTTGGCTTTTGATGTAGAGGCTTTGTCTTGCACTTGCATTGGCTAGGCTAGAGACTGTGGGCTTACTTTAACTTTGCCTTTTTCAATAGCCAAGAATCTTTGAACTATTGTAGGCTTGACCTCTGTTGCCACTTGATAGCTTGTTGTGATGACCATTGTTGAAGATTCAGGCTCGTTTTCAAAGACTTGTGCCGATGGCTTGGACAAAATCAAGTGTGTTCCCATTTTTCGAGAATCTACCACCAAGAATTTTTCTTTGACATTCTGTGAGTGTAGTTGGAGAGTACCTTCTGCAATCCCCATACTTATAACATCTACTTCAGGTGAGAGATTTACCTTTATCTGAATATCATAAAGCTTTGGCTTACCTAGAAGTAACCACATGCCATATGACATGACATTAGTCATGGAATTTGTATCAATTTCTGCCATAAAATTCATCTTGACTCCGTCTTCTGCACTTAGCAAAAAGTTGATCTTCTTTGGTACTAGATTGGTTGTGTTCTCTTGAGTGACTTGAGCAATCTTTGGCCTAGACTCCTTGTCATCTTCTTCTTCATTGTTCACACTTCTGAGTTCATCTGTGTGTTCTAGCTCCTGCTTGACCACCATTTCCTCTGATATGTCTTTTGGAGAGACAAAATCAGCATTTGGTTCCTGTAGAGTCATAGGCTCTTCTTCCTCGGCTTCAACTGTTGAAATGTCACCAATAGTGTCTGAACTTCCTGTCACTTGCTGCACCTCTTCTTTGATTGATTCCAAGTCTTCATATTGCTCGTTTGTAGGCGTTGGACGTGAAGCATCTTCTTTGGATCTTAGCCCTTCTTCCTGCAACTTTGCTTTGTTGACTTGCGGCTCCTCCTTTGTACTATTCATTCAAGTCGGACAGTTTGTAATCAAGTGTGTTATCGCACACTGATCGCAAAGAGCACCTATTTCTATATGACCAGTATTCGGGCTAGGTATCTGGTTTTGTGCTATCCCCATAGCTGATAACCCCGTTTCGAACTCATACTCAAATTCTTCATCTGTCTCACCCAGAACCCTTAGCATGTAGTAGGGGACTATGTCATACCCATTCTCATCACAAAATTTTGTTGGTGTGGTCTCATTAACACAGACATCCAAAGTAGCCAATATCTGAGTCCACTCTAGCGGTTCTAATGCCTCTTCCGTAAAAGGTTCTCTTATGTAAGCATCATCTTCTAAGACCCTCTCTAAGGAATTCTCATTTCTCCCAAAGTCACTACACTCCAATGCTCCGCACATCCAGATTTCTTTCTTTTTGCCCATCCACGGATGGTCTGTTGATCCACTTTGTGTTGCAGAATCAAAATCTTCCACGGGCGTTCTAGTCACATCTTGGTAACTATGATTTCTTCTATTTACACGTGTTGTGGTCTCAGCATGTCTCAAGTATAGATAATCATAACCCAATCTTGTACCATCTTGAGTTGCCTCATGAATGGTCTTCCTAGGATGATTTCGTAGTTATTTTTCTTGCCAAAGTCAACTATGGCAAAAGTATGTGCATACTCTATACCACAAGAAGACACCACTATCTCTTCTAGCAATCCCATGGGTCTTTCCACATGCCCATCTGCTAACTTTAATTTTATTCTGGTTGTTCTAAAGGCGGGCCTACCCCATTTCTCCCATATTCGTTTTGTTGCTATGGCAATTCTTGCTCCGCTGTCAAGTATAGCTTTTGTTTCAATCCCATTGTACTCGACAGGCAAAGTGGCATTACCATCTTCTCCTTCACAGTACTCTCCTACTTTGTTCAGAGGTACCGGTCTTACATTTGATCTAGGCTTCTCGATCTCATCTAGCTCTTTTTCCAGAAACCTTAACGGGCTTTTGATCCCAATTTTTTCCAAGCATTTTCCTATATCCGTCCACATACTTGGTCTGATTTTCAAAAGTTCTGCCAACGTAATTGTGCACTTCACTGGCGTGGATAGCAAGTCAATAAAAATTTTTGTGTCCAATTCTTTTGTCCCTCCTACCCTCTGTGGTGGAACTCTCACAATCGCAGAATTTGCCTCAAAATCTCCCATGTACTGTGGCAAAGTTCTTAACAATGCAGGTCTACTGTCTTTGGAGGCTACCGATCCTACATCACCATAATATGACCTCGCATCAACACTCATTTTTGGTCTATCTAATTTGATTTTAGGGAATGGTGCTGGTCCAGCATCCTCTTATCTTTTTTGGGCATCTCGGACAGCCTTCCATAACTCCTCTGGCCACTGCTCCTCAGCTATAGGAACATAGGGTGGGAAATCCCTCATTGATTCATCTGTTGTATTTTGGACTACCCTCGAGTCTTGCGACCTTGGCAGTGGTTCTTCCCTATGATCTACCTCTTCTCTAGGCAATTCGTCTACTTTAATGCTCTCATCTTTGTGCACTGGGGTGACTATCCTATCCTTCACTTCTGGTGGAGGTGGTTCTGGCAATGCTTGAGCAGTTTTAATGAGCTGCTTACACATTTCTATCCTCTGCTTCTCTAGTTCAGGATAAGGATGACTCATCCATCTTTGTTCTAAGGTCTATCTATTTGCCAATCTAGCCTCATAAGCCTGTAAAATCGCGTCTAAAGGCTCATTCACTTTGTCCACTAGGACAAATCCTCCTGAACTAGCACTCTTGGGTGCTTCAGCTGGTTTAAGGGTTTCAACTTCCCTTTGCTGTGTCTGTTTCTCTTGAGTTGTTTCCAACTCAGCTGTAACAGCCTTTTCTTCCCCTTTTTCCCTTTCTAGTCTCGCTTTCATTCTAGTCCTTCTTGCTCGTCTAGAGTTTCTACGGCTTTTGGAACTCTTACTAGTCTCTCCATCTATAGGCTTCTGCTATTGCACTTTTGCTTGTGCTCTTGTGACAACGTTTACTGGAGCAACTTGCTTACTTTCATATTCTTGTTGTTTAAGCACCTGTTCTTTTGCAATTATTTCTTGCTCTGTTGTTGTTGTTGTCGTCTCTCCTTTTGTTGCGGCTCGTTCTTTCTCTGAGTCACTGGTAGAAGGAAAGGTAACATGTGGTTGCATTTTACCTTTCTTTCTTGGATTCTTAGGACAATCCAAAATCATATGTGTGACTGCACACTCATTACAATATACATTTATCATGATATCATGGTGTGGACAATCCTTAATCAAGTGATCACTACTACCACATCTGTCACATGGACGTATTGGTTGTTGTGGCAATACTTGATATTGACCTTGAAGTGGCCTCTGATCTACCACATATCTTTTTGTTTGAAGCTCATGACTCACATATGCATTTCTAGCAGCTATGGGTCTTTCACTTAAGAACACTTGTTCCGCTACAGGATGATATCTAGGCGATTGAGACATAACATGCTCAAACCCTGGTGGAGTCTTAGGTCTATAGTCAGGACAATGTTGCGTCGGATGGTCCCCTCCACATGTCATGCACCTTCGTTGTTGAGGAATTCTATCGGCTGGTACTCTGTCAGAGTGGTTGATGCGTTGCATCACATTCTCTATGATATGCTCCTCAGCATTTACTTGGTTTTGTCCTAGATTCCCTCTTTGATCCTCAAGATCAACGTTTTTCTTTTCCTGACTCGCATCATTCATCTTCTTTTGACCCTCTTCATAGAATTTGCAATTGTCAACTAGGTCAACTGCCGCTTTGGTCACCTCCTCCAAGGTTTGGTATCTTTTCACGTATAGGTCCTTTTGGAGATTCTCATTCCTAAGCCCTTTGATGAAGCATAGGATCTGACGTTCTGGCGTGGGAGCTCTTGGGTAGGACATCTAGCAAAATATTGCTTGAAATGCAATATTGCATGTCGCAATGTTTCTGTTTTGCCTTGTTTAAATTCCTGAATCTTAGGAAGGGTGTTATGTTTTATGCCCCTCTTGGTGAATTCTTGAACAAATTCATCCAACATTTTCTCAATGGTTGTGAACTCTCTCCGGTTCAATAGTTCAAACCATGCTTGTGCATTGTCCTCCAATGTAAGTCCAAAACCCTCATACTGCGTGTGGAAGTCCTCTACTCGTTCTGCTCGTAGGACTTGCTTGAAAGCCGAGACATGGTCGTATGGGTCTCCTATGCCATTGTACTTTCTATTTTTCCATTTTCTTAGCTGAGACGGTCTTATACTTTGGGGTGCAAAGTATGGAACCATACTCCTCTCTGGTATCGTTTCATCTCTCATTATCGCTCTAGGAGGAAATCCAGGTGGTGGTCCCCTCTTTGGAATTCTCTTAGAGGTTCATGTGTTTGGTGGATGTATCTGAGGTCCTTCATTGACCAAATATCCACTCATCTCTAATTTGGTTCGTGGATTTGTGCTTTCTACAGCTCTATATTCTCGTCCATACTTGTCAACAAATAAAGATGTCCATTGTCGGTCGACCTCGTATGTATAGACATATAAGAGCTTGTACTCTGTCAGCTCATCTGGGTAAGGCTCTAAGCAACTGTAAAGGTTGAATTGATTTCCATTAATATACCTATATAGTCCTTCACTTTCATGGTTATACGTCCAAACTCTCTCCACAAAATTGGTTTTTATGTATTGTAGGTTTGGAAGATGTATTATGGGCGGGTGCTCATCTATCCCTGCAATCCATGTGCTTGTATAAGCTGAGTCTGAGTCTGAGTCTGATGTAGAAATGACTTCTAGGCTTAACAGCTCTAGCTTGCTGTAGTAATACCTCTCTCAGTGTGTTCAAGTGTTTTGGTCAGCGAAAATCCAAAACTATGTCCAAAACCGTGAGCGTTTTCTCACAATTCTCTCAAATTGTCGGTTTTAGACACCCCTGACTTTCAGATGCATTTTGAGGCCTTAAACAGTGTTTTTTTCAAAACTGACCAAAACATATACCGTTGGCAACCATTCTCGTCACTTTTCTCTAAGATCTGTAGTGCTGCTCTCAAGCTACGTTTTGATAAAAAAAAGTTTTGGAATCGGAGTCCGTATGTGAAAGTTATGACCAAAATAGTGAGATGTAATTTGGAAAGTTTCTCTATCTGCTGTTTTTGCAAGTGGTCAGTTTGAGCCCAAAATTGGTGTGTGCACTCCTTAGGCAATGATAAACTCAGTGGTATACTTGGTTTCAAAAAATTTCTCAAAATTTTTTCCTCAATTGTCTATCGCGATAGACTCACCAAGTACCCCTTGCAGATGTCCAAATGCACTCAAACTTTGTGTGCAGGGTATAATGGGCCTTCTGAACCCAAATATGAAGTCAGATTTGATTTTTTATTTTTCTAAAGTGAATTCCTGAGTCTATCGCGATAGACTCACCAGAGTGTTACTGGGATACAGTTTTTCAACTCTTTTTACAGATTTGAGTTCCCCCTTCTCTTGAGATACTACTCACCAAGTTTCAACCAATTTGGAATACTTTTCCTTTGTGGCCCTACTTTGAGTCTATCGTGATAGACTCATCAAGTACCCCTTTTATAGGTCAAACTTGAACTTTGACTATACCACTGTGTTCCAACACCTCTCCTTAGTCCTCCTGCCAATTTTCAAGTGGTTTGGACTTTTACTTTGTCAGTTAGACCAGATCTGGTGTTTTTTACAAGTTGAATCCTCTCAAATGGTCTTAGACCCACTTTCTGATGTCCAAATGACTTCAAAATTTTTATGTGTCCTTGATAGCACCTTTCCAAGCTATGCCACAGAGGTTTTTGAAAAATTCAGTTTCTATCACTGGGTTCTTAGTCTATCACGATAGACTAACCAAGTATGCTAAAATGACATTGTTTTCAAATTTTCTCTTCACAGATGTGTTCCCTACCCTCTGTAGATCATGTATACCAAGTTTCATAAGGTTTCGAAATTTGGTCAAGTAATGTGAAATGATGGTTAAGGTCTTGGTGAGGAGTGGATTCAAGCTATCTAGTCACAATTTCCAAAAACTGTCCCACTCAAAATGTCATGAGTCTATCGCGATAGACTAGGCAGATTGTGCAGGAAAAGTCAACTCAAAATTGTGACTTCACTTTTAGATTCCCCTTACTCTCTTGTGTCTATCCCTCAAATTTCATGCAATTTGGACACTTGGTTTGTGTTTTGGGCCGTTTTTAGTGTTTTTGTCAGAACCTGAATCTCTATCTGGGCTTTAGATTCACTTCTAGTGATCCAAACACCTTGAAATTTGGTGTGTATGCTATGTAGGATCTGCTTAAGCTATCCCTAGGAGGGATTTGCAAAATAAGGTCCACAGCTAAATATCCCCAACCTATCGCGATAGGCCCATAAAGTTTCCCAGTTTTGGTCTTTTAACAAATTTCTCTTCACAACTAGTTTCCTTATCCTCTGTATAGTGAATACACAAAGTTGTGCAATGTTTGGACTATTGGTCAAGGTCTTTTTACCACTGTGTCTCTGAACTTGGACTCTAAACACCAGACTTGAGGTTTGGTGGTCAAGCAGGTGTCCAAGTACACTCAACTTTTGGGAGCAGCCTTGTATTGATATGTTTTACCTGTGGTATGAGGGGTTTTGCCTAATTGTGAGTCTATATCCAATTCACCAGTCTATCGCGATAGACTAGGCAGAGAGCCACTGGAAAGTATTTTTTTCTCTGTTTTTGGACAGTTTGGTTCCCAATGCCCTTAGAAGCCTATCCCCAAAGTTTCATTCAATTTGGACTTCTTTTCCTTTGGAATCAAGCATTTCACAGTTCACTTCCTTACACTCAGAAAAAGCAAATTCCCACTTAGATGCACAAGCACTGATGCAAATGCTTTGAAATTTCACATACAAGCTCTAGAGCATATGAAAAACAAGGTCATATGCAAAACTTTTTTGAAAATTGCAGATTTGGTTTCAAATTTTTGTTTTTTTTGGGTTTTTTTGGGGTTTTTTTTTTTTTGGATTGTACCAAATCTGTGTTTTCCCCCTACCTTAAGGTCTCCAATGCAAAAACAAGCACTCAAATCGGCTTTCAAACGACCATTTTTGAGCACTTTTACCGTAATCAGCACAATTTCGCCTTTTGTGTTTTCAAGCACATTTTCATGTCAAAATTGCTCTAGATCAACATCAAATGTCCTACACTACCTAAAGTCCTACTTTGGATGGTTGAATGGTTGTTTTTGCTTTCTAGCAAGCAAACAGCCTCCTCCTTACCTTTTGCGTTTTTCTTTGCGTTTTTTTTTTCTTTCGAGTTCTTCACAACCATAAGTCACAACCAAACACACAAACCATAAAACCTAATCTAAACACACAACAAAATAATACAACCATACCTCAACCTCATGGTGGACCACCTCGGCGAGACACAGGCTCCCTGGCTATCCCTCAGTCAAGAGATCCGCTCTCTGACTTCCCACTAAGAAGGCAAATGGTGACAACACTCTGGAAAACTCTAGAGAAACGCTATACTATCAAACACGAGTGATGCGGTCTACGCTAGTTTAGGCGCTTCGTCCCCGGCAACGGCGCCAATGTTAGCGGGTACGCCGCGATAGACGATGGAGCACAGCGAGAACACAGACCAACAAACTATCAATCCGAGGATGTAGCTGACCCGACTAGGGCATGGAGGCAATCTCTGGGTTGTCAACCCTGAGCTAGACACGAAAAACACTATACAGTCACTAATCCTACCACAACACTACCATAAAGCAAAGAAACAGACAACGCATCCTACGAAACACTACAAGCTCGAAACACTCTCAAACCATATCAGAATGACTTGAAATCGGAGGGTAAGACTCACAAGGACATATCCTATGTGGCCAAACACCTAAACCCTGAAAACCATAACTGTAAGACCTCTAATCGCTGTCACGATAGACTCAAAACAGCAATTTCCAAAGTGTCCGGAACTGATCTACAAAGACATCAACACAAAGAGCTTCTCGCCCTGATTCTAACGACTACTCGATCATTCAGAACTGATGTCGTTTGAGGTACTTACGACCAAATATAGCTCATAGCAAGCGGGCTCGCGATGTGGTCCTCAGCTTGCATTGCTTGCGTCGACGCGGAGATCTCCTCGATGCTAACACGCTCCTACTCTCATATTTGTAATGTGATTAGTGTGCGCAATGGTGTGTGTGTGTGAAGCTCACTACTGTGTGCTGCAGAACCCACGACTGTATATTAATTGAGATAACGTTGTTGGGAAACAAGCAAACTGAAACACCTCTATAGTGATATCACCCAAGAGCATTGAAAGAGAACTACAAGACACCAAAAGCTTTGCAAAATCCTTTTGAAACACCACAAGTCCAATAGGAGTAGACCCTTGGGAATTTACTCGCCGTCGCCCACCCAAGAGACTATGTCACATAGGAGCAAAACCCTGCCAAAGCATGGATTTACAGCACACGCCGACCAATGCATATGAAGGCAAGATCCTCTCCTTTCACAATCAAACATCACAAACCCACAACTTCAACATCAATTCCCCAATTCATAGATACATGCCCTCCGAATCTGTCTACACACAATTTGCCACTAGGCTGCCATAGCCATAACCTTGCAGAGAACTAGTCGTAACCTCATGAGCACAACTCCAATTGGGGCACTTTAAAGCTTGAGAGAAATCTTGAAAAATGACTGACGAGAAATCTGAAGATGACTAAAATTGATTCCATACGTCCCCATGAGCAAAATTGACGCGAACAGAGCGCTGTCCCAGCACGACTACATGTAGAGAAGGCTAGTCGGGGCAAAACACTGCATCCAAGAGCACCAAGGAGATAGAACGAGCTAAAACCTACAAATTTCTGATCTTTGTCTGAACTTTTTTAAGTTTGTACATGAGTTCAAGTTATATACAAGACTCACTTCAAAAAACTCACTCACGGGCACTTACAGTAGCCCGACAGCTGTCACTAGACTAGCGACTTACAGTGCATGTACATGTGCTTGCTAAACCAAGTTAAAAAGCTCACAAAAATAGACCCCATACATCTTTTTGATACCGGGCGTCATGTCCATATGTAAAAATTTACAAAAAGTAGGGTGTCAGAAATGCACCCAACAACGTAATGTGTTTTTCTACAAAGCCTTAGGTTTCAGCTTATATACCAAGCCTTCAAACCTAATGTCCGTCCAAATGACCTGAATTGTCCCTAGGCTTCTATAGAGCTTAATTACAAGAAACTGAGTTGGCTTTACTCATTATACAAGTATATGCGGCCAAAATACAAGTGCCGATTTAAAATATGAGGTTCCCGTAAACATTACAAAAGTGGTCCTAATGGCTCAGAATAATAATAACGGGATATTCGATGACGTCCATGAACTCGTATCTTCATGTTGCAGCATCCATCTTCATCTTCATTACTTCATCACCATCTTCATGTGGAATCTTTACAGAATCTTTGAGGAATCTTTAATGGAATCTTTATGGAAACGTTGTTGAAAGGGCGCCTTTCAACAAACATCGACAAACGAACGAAAGTGTTATGAATGTGGAAGAATGGGACACGTAGCGAAAGATTGTGTAATGGAATTTGCCTATTCAATTTGAGAGTAGCGGAATTTAATGAGAGTACTTTCAAGAAATGATTTTGTGAGCATAGCGGGGAGACATAATTGAAGATAGCAACATAATTATAGCAATTAGTTAACTTGGCATAGACAATACTTTTGCAACAGAGAGAATTTAGAGAACATGACAACAGTTGAGGACCGGATTTATGTGGAGCCAGTCCCCCCTCCAATAGGCATTTGTATTATGATTTCTCCCATAAAGAGAGACTTGTTACAATACATTCTTTGTGTTCCTTGTGACCTAGGTGAAGCAATGAAGATGGAAAGCTTCATGCATCACTATCATAACATAACCTAAACTTGAAGAAAGCTTTAACTATACCAAGCCTCAGTCCCAAGACCTCAAACACCTTCGAAGGTGGCGAGAGCTAGCAGGGAATGAGGGTAGGGAAGAGGAAGAAGAAACATTTCGTAGGAGAAAGAATTAGTTCCTCACTTATCATACTCTTGTTGCTAGCATGCATACATAATAGCATAGTAATGAAGAAGAAGGAGATGGCAATCTTAAGCATTGAAGCATGGCTCTTGGTTGGATTTGCACTCCATAGCCAAGAGTGTTGGTGTAGGCTCTCAACCTTTACTTGCTTGGAGAGGGAGCTCTTCCACTTTGCATAGCACACCATGAGAGTGCTTGTGAGTGTGTGTGGGTGAGTATACCCCCTAATCACCCCCCTAGCTTGCTTGGGTCGACCCCCCCTTGTAGCTCATGCTTGAAGCTCATTGGACCCCTCCAGACCTAGCCAATCACAAGCAGAAGCCATTACAAACAACAGGGATAGCCTTGGGACAAGTGTCCCCCTTTCCCCTTTGAGAGAGAGGACTTGATAAATGCAAAAACAATTAGATAATTCAAGTGATTTATCATTGGACCCCTTTGAAGCCTAGCCAATAGGCTTCAAGAAACACATGAAGGTAACATGGGTAGGGACCTGACATGTGTCCTTGCTGCCTCTTCAAGCTGGGGCTTCCCTTGTGAGTGTGAGTGTGTTTTCTCTCTCTAATCCCTAGGAAAAGGGCTCGCCCCCCCTCTTGTAGGGATGCTTTTGACTTTAGGAGCTCAAGCACCTTAGTCATCAAGCATGACAAAGCACTTGGACTAGGGGGTATTCCCACAAGCATCTCAGGCAAGCATGTCAAGGCACCTCAAGCACCTTAATCAAGTGGCAAGTCAATCACCTCAAGCATGGAGTAAGTCAAGCACCTTAATCAAGCACCTCAAGCAGGACAAACACCTCAAGCACGACAAGCACCTCAAGCAGGTCAAGCACCTCGAGCTTGGGCCGGGTTCCCACCTCAAGCTCAGCCCTAGCTTACCTAAGGTCAAAGGACTTTTACACACATTATTGGAGGTCTTCAATGAAGCTAACCCTAAGGTCTTATGCTCCATTGGTTAGCCTTGCTCTTGATAGACCATCTCCCATTTGGGCCCCTTTACTATTGGCCCCGTGTTGAGATAGATCTATAAGCACATATCTATATCTTAACACTTGTTCCCGTTTATTCTCCCACATTAAGTGATCAATTTAATATGAGAAAATCATTTGGGTTGGTTAGATATTAGATTTTATGACATTACCTCTCTCTTGAAATCATAGTCGTCCTCGACTATGAGGTAGAAGAGATAAAGGTTTAGTCATTAGTCAATCGTACTTAGCGGGTAGAGGATCCCTTTTTTACCCTACGACATCTTTCCAAGATGGATGACTAATCCATTTGGTGCTTGGGAGACATAGCTGCCGCAAGCATGTCTGCTCTTTAGTCCATTTCATTCTCCCAAAGTAGAGTGACAAATTCTACTTGGTGTTTGAGAGACGTCGTCATCACAAACATGATTCTAAGCATGCATACTAGTTAAATTTGTGCACAATTAAAAAGAGGATTGGTTAGCCTTGCTCTTGATAGACCATCTCCCATTTGGGCCCCTTTACTATTGGCCCCGTGTAGAGATATATCTATAAGCACATATCTATATCTTAACACTTGTTCCCGTTTATTCTCCCACATTAAGTGATCAATTTAATATGAGAAAATCATTTGGGTTGGTTAGATATTAGATTTTATGACAGATTTCTACACAAACAAACCTTGCAACAAATGTGGTAGGAAGGGACACCCTCCTTCTCGGTGCTACTCAAGTGGAGGCAGTAGCAGTAGAGAAAGCAGCAACAGTAGAAGCAAGAGCAGAAGCAACGAAGGCAAGAGACCTGACAGAGGATCATCTCACATAGTAGAAGACAAAAAGGACGAAGACGAAGGTAGCGTTTGGGAAGACCCATTTTGAAGATGCAAACTCTCTACTTGTAGGGGAGGACTTTTTCCTGTGTGGATATCAGCTTATCATCCTATTTGCACATCACCATCCTTTGTGGATTGTTCTTGTGTGTATTTTACCATCCTGTGTGGATATCACCATCCTTTGTGGACTTTATTTTCTTGTGTGGATATCACCATCCTGTGTGGATTTTGTTAGCCTGTGTGGATCATGCATCTTCAGTATCTTGTCTTAGTCCAAACCTCAAGGGGAGGATTGTAAAGTGTTAGCTTTTTCCTAAGGTGTGAGTCAAGGAGAGGAGAGTGGATTTATCCCACATACTGTGGAGCAAGTCAATAGAGCTACTTAAAGCTCATTTCTTGAATCAATAAAAAACAACTCATTTTGCACTACATGCTTGTCTATGGTGAGCTTGTGTTAAGCTAAGTCAATACTCAAGATTGTGTTTATGAGTCCAAGCTAATCTATCTTGGAACCTAATTCACTTGAGTGATAACCTTGCTTACACACACTCACACACTTGCACCATGTTTCTCTTTCATCCACCATAGCTAGCACGATCCCAAACCCTAACAGCAAGGAGGACTTCATGATAAATGTTTTGTTTTTAAGATGTCCACGAAAGGTCCTGGTTCAGGAGTTGATTTAATAAGACGCATGGATCGTTCTAGTCAAGGAGACCTGCATAATGCTTGGGTCCATTTTGACTATACGCATCGTGTTGAAGGATGGTCAACCATGTCATGCTCAGTTTATGACCCAAGGTGATAAATTTCTAGATGTATATAAAAGTGATAATTTAATCATTGACTATACGTCTTACCATGAATACTTTTTGCCTCAGCATGAAGAGCTTGATGGTTATTGCAATATGTGAGACCAAGGAGGAAGATACAGAGTCACAAATATTATTTTGGAAAAGTCTCAATTCTGTTATGGTTGAGAATGGATATTCAATTGCAAATTTCACTGGGTTTATGGTAGATGAGGGAGGTGCCAATTGGAATGCTATTCGAGCAGTCTACAATGGAGGAGCAGACAATGTAATGGAGGGTCGTGAAAGATCATGCTTGTTCCATTGGGAGCAAAGTCTCCAAAAGAAAACAAGAGCACTCATTCCAAATGAAAAACAAATGGAGCATATTTCTTTGTGTGAAAAATGGCAAACAAGGAACACTTTGTTGGAAGCGCAAATCCGAGCTAGGTCAATAAAGAGATGGTGGTATGAGAATGGTGTTCCAAAAGAGAATCTGGTGCCTTTGAAAAATTGGTCTCATGGTGGGAAGATAGAATCTCACATTGGGGGGGCATTTCCATAAATGTGAGTTTTTTTTTTTGTATAAATCTCACAATTATGTAGTAAATATTGTGAGCTAATGTTGTGAACTAATGTTTCTAATCTTTCAGGATGACTTGAGCCCATGGGATCATGCTGATGTCCCTACTACAAACTTATCAGAGAGTATACATGCAAGTTGGCTTTCTGGAGAGGGAGGGAAAAAAAAGATCACATTGTATGATGCTTGTGTTACAGATGTCATCAACTCCTATCTTCAATGTGCAAAGCAGTTGGGATACTTGACTGGACGATACATAGGTACTGGACCAGACATACACTCTCTCTTGAATAGAGCACAATCAAGGTTGACTCCAACCCTGGCTACAGTGACTCGTGTGCTACATGGAATGAATGATAATGAAACTAATTTCCAAGATCCAATTTTACATGGTGACAAAGAATCAGTGCAAAGAAAGAAGAGGTCAAACCTTGGCAATAGCTCACATCGACCAGGGTATATCATGGAGTCACGAGATCGCTGCCAACGCGGACGACCATGCAAAGTTAACTTCACAAATATGAACAATGTGACTGTGGATAACTTAGCTAGATTGCAGGAAACTTTTGTCAAAGAAGAAGGACCAACTTACAATGAAAGTACAAAATATCATAGCATTGGTAATAAAGATGGTGATGGTGGTGGTGTGGACAGTGCAGCTCAAATTTTGGAAGAGGATATACACAGGTCAATGTGGGCCCTTAGTGTAAAGAATGAGGATGCAAGAGAGATGCACAAGACAAGCACAAAGCACACAGAGATGGAAAGCTTCTTCTTCTTCTCACAGAAAAGAGAGTGCAAAATGACTAAGTGCTAAAACTAAAAAGTAGCACATATGTACATGCGGTCACTAAGTGTGAACTCGCTAGAAGCGTACTAGGCTGGCACTATAAGTGTAGTCCAGCTGTAGAATCACTGGCAAAGATCCTCCGTGTCGGTCACCTAACGCGCCAGTGAGTAAATGTCGTAAGCGGCCAAGACCCGTAGTGGATGCCAGCTCAAGATGTAGAGCTCGACACCTCAACACTCCCCCTCGAGCTCTGCATGTCACAGAGTCCAAGCATAGTCCGGAAATGTCAAAGATTCTCAGCTACGAGGGCCTTGGTAAAGATATCCATTATCTGCTCCTCTGTGCTGACGTAGACCACGTCGATGTCGCCCGCCAACACTCGCTCTCGAACGTAGTGGTAATGGACCTCTATGTGCTTGGTCCTGGTATGGAACACTGGGTTCCTAGCCAACTGCATGCTGCTGAGGTTGTCACAATGGATGAAAATCTTCTGGTCCACCTACACTCCCAAGTCCTCAAGTAATGTGCATAGCCAAGCTACCTCGCACGCCGCAACTGCTGCACCTCTGTACTCGGCCTTTGTTCTCGATAAAGCAATCGTAGGCTGCTTTTTGCAACTCCAAGTAACAACAGCACTCCCAAAAGAGAACATGAAGCCACTCGTAGATATCCTATCAACAATGCTACCTGCCCAATCTGCATCTGTATACCCATACAATGCTAATGGCGCATTTGCTGCATAGAAAAATGCGTAGTCAAGAGTCCCTTGCACATACCGAAGTGTGCGTCGTACTCCATCCAAATGTGGCTTCCTCGGAAGCTGCATGAACTGACCCTCCAAGCCTACTGTGTATCTCAAGTCTGGCCTCATGATAGTCAAGTAGATTAGACTACCCACAATCTTCTTGTACATATTGACATCCTCAACAACATCACCCTTCTCTGCACTCAGCTTTGCATTCACATCCAAGGGAATAGAAATTGTCTTACAATCAGCCATACCATACTTTGACAACATGTCCAAGGCATATTGTCTCTGTGACAGCCATACACCCTCTGGAGTCCTGATCACCTCAATGCCAAGAAAGTAGCGCAACTCGCCCAAATCTTTCATTTCAAACTCCTGTTTGAGAAGACCCTTCACATGTTCAATCTCCATAGCATTGTCACCCACAATAATAAGGTCATCTACATATATGGTAATGACCACAATCCCCACATCACTCTTACGTACATACAGTGAATGATCAGCATGAGCTCTCCTAAACCCAATACTGACAAGATACTTGGCAATCCTATCATACCATGCTCTAGATCCCTGCTTCAAACCATACAAAGCTTTGAGAAGTCTGCATACATAATCTGGGTAACCTGGATCGACATAACCAGGTGGCTGATCCATATACACTTCCTCTTGTAACTCACCATTCAAGAAGGCATTCTTTACATCCATTTGATGCATAATCCATCCTCTAGATGCAGCCACTGCTATGACAGCTCTCACAGTCGTCATCTTTGCCACTGGAGCAAAGGTATCCTCATAGTCTATGCCATACGTCTGTGCATAACCCTTTGCGACCAGCCTTGCCTTGTGACGCTCAATGTTACCATCAGCCTTATGCTTGGTTTTATACACCCATTTACAGCCAATAGCTTTCTTGCCAATTGGCAATGGCACCAACTCCCATGTGTCGTTTGCTTCCAATGCAGCCATCTCTTCATTCATTGCATCATCCCAATGCACATTTCCAACTGCATCCTCAAAACATGTGGGCTCCACATCCTGTATCACCTTAGCCATGTAGGCTTGGTGATGTGCTAGATACCCATCATAAGTCAATTTCTGAATTGGATTTATGACTTTGTTAGATTTGCGTGGTCCTAGGTCACTTCTTTGCCCTCTAGCATCTTCTTGTACTTTCCTTACACCAGGTGTCCTGACAGCCGGAATTCCAAATTCCTCATCAAGACTTTGTTCAGAACCATCTGAATCCATGTCTACATGTGAAAACCCTGATGATGCATCAGCCATAAAGGGAGGTTCATCAACCTTTTCCTTTCCTTTTCATGATACATTCCCTGTACCTGCTGGTGGAGTAACATGTGTACGTAGTCTACCATTCCATGGCTTCTTGACACAGCCACGAGAAGAGGACTCTTGTGGTCCACTCAAAACCTGTGACTGTGGCCTCACATTTTGTACAACCACATCATCTTTTACATCAGCCCCAATAGTGCCATGTGAATTACTCTACCAGCTGCTCATCTCATCAAAGACTACATCTCTGCTCACTCGTAATTCTCGTGTAGTAGGATTGTAGCACCTGTACCCCTTTTTCTTAAGAGAAGATCCCACAAGAATACATTTCTCTGCTTTAGGATCCAATTTCCTACGCAACTCATCTGGTACATGCACGTAAGCTATGCAGCCAAACACTTTCAAGTGTGCCAAATCAGACTTTGTACCTGTAAACTTTTCCTCAGGTGTTACATCATGCACCACAGCTGTAGGTGTCTTGTTCATAATGTACACAGCTGTATTTACAGCTTCAGCCCAGAAATGATGAGGCATGTTCTTCTCATTCATCAATGCACGTGCAACCTCTGCAATGTGCCAGTTTTTCCTTTCTGACCCCATTCTGTTGTGGAGTATATCTGCATGTAAACTGCCTGCGTATACCATGCATTCGTAGAAAATCTGAAAAATCGTTGGAGAAGTACTCTCCCCCTCCATCTGACCTCAATGTCTTGATTTGCATATCTGTCTCCTTCTCAATCATGACTTTGAAGTCCTGAAAGTGACCAAAGACTTCACTTTTGCTACGCATGAAGTAGACCCATACTTTCCTTGTATGGTCATCAATGAAAGAGACATAATACCTGAAACCATGTATACTTGCAGTATCGGTTGGACCCCAAACATGTGTGTGCACCACCTCAAGTGGCTTTTTACATACATTGCGCTCATGTGGAAATGAGCCCTTTGACTGTTTTCCAAATTGGCATGCTACACACACTTTATGCATACCATCCACCTTGAATTTGGGCAAACCTTTTACAATCTGTTTTGATTGCATGCTGCGCAATCTCTGCTCATTGACATGGCCAATGCGTTTGTGCAAAATGTCAACATCAGCCACAACACCTGTGCCCTGTGCAAATAATGTAGCTTTTACCTCAGGCATGTCTACATTCAGCGTAAATATTCTACCCACACATTTTCCCTCTGTGATCAGATTACATCCATTCTGGAAATCTTCTACATAATAGCCATTCGAATTGAAGCGAACCTGCAAACCCTGCTCAACCATTTGTCCAACAAAAACAAGATTCTTTGTAATGTTTGGGTCATGAAGTACATCTGCTAAGTACTTTGATTTCCCACTCTTTGTAATTAGAGGTATGTCCCCTACATGAGCAATGGGGTGAGCTGTGTCATCTCCTGTCTGCACATAGCCTGACACATCCGATTTGCGCATATCATTAAACCACTCTCCACGAGACGTCATGTGATTAGAGGCACCTGAATCCACATACCAAACATCATCTTGGGTGGAATTCTCTGCAGTCATTGTATTAATTACATGCTGCATAACAAACATGCGCTCGTTTTTGCTATCATCTGCATCTCTGCTAGTAGATGCATAGTTGCCCTGTTCTCTCTTTCCACTTGCTTTTCCCTTTGGACAGTCACGTGACATGTGACCTCTTACACCACAAGTCCAACATTCTCTGCTATCTGCAGTATGTTGCTGCCTGCTTGATCCCGCACCACGACCTCTTTGACTCCCCCTTCCTTGAGACTTGTTTCCCTTGCCACCTGTATTGTTTTGATTTGATTGACCTTCTCGAAATTGGCCTCTGCAACCACTTGGGCCTCGACCACGACCTCTACCTCTACCTCTGTTGGAGTTAGAATAGAAGGCCTGTTCAGAATTATTTCTGCCATGAGAAGAAGATGTGTCAAGGTTCTTCTCCTCAAGAATAAGCATAGAAATAAAATCTTGGAACACGGGGATGTCGTCTCTTGTATTCATGGAAGACCTGAAATGTAAATACTCATCTCCTACGCCATCCAAGCATGCACAGACAATGTCATCGTCTTCCACTGAGAATTTAATAGATCCAAGAGCCTCAATGATACTCTTGATCTTCAAAGCATAATCATTGATGGAGAGGTTGTTCCTCTTAACCTGATTTAGCTCCGACTTTAGTCGAAGCTTCCTGGCCTTGGTGTTCACCTCGAACACTCTGCCTAAGTTTTTCCATGCAATGGCGGGGGTTTCAACATCCTGTAGATAGCCCATCATGCCATGTGTGATGCTCATAGAAAGCCAATACGTCACTTTGCTCTGGCCTTGTTGCCAGTCCCTCAAAGCTTTCCTTTGTTCTGCTGTAGCATTTGCCTCGGGAATCTCTGGTTCCTTTTCATTGTCTCCTTCTACATAGTCCCAATAACCTTTTCCTGTTAGGAAATTTGTTATTCTGAACTTCCATGCAGGGTAGTTATTTTTCTCAAGCTTCTCAGTGACAATCTGACTGAAACCGTTAGACATCTTGAAGCACTAAGACAAAATAGCTACAATCTGCAAAAACCTGCAAATCTGCTATCGTGGTACCTGTAACGCTTTCTACACTCAACGAGTGTCCACAATCAAGCGTACATACAACCAATGTACTTGTACAGTAAATCTCTGTGTACAAAGGGATTGTGATGCTCTTGCTCTCTTAGCCTCCCTTGCCTGCACGAGGCTCTGATACCATGTAAAGAATGAGGATGCAAGAGAGATACACAAGACAAGCACAAAGCACACAGAGATGGAAAGCTTCTTCTTATTCTCACAGAAAAGAGAGTGCAAAATGACTAAGTGCTAAAAGTGAAAAGTAGCACAAATGTACATGCGGTCACTAAGTGTGAACTCGCTAGAAGCGTACTAGGCTGGCACTATAAGTGTAGTCCAGCTGTAGAATCACTAGCAAAGATCCTCCGTGTCGGTCACCTGACGCGCCAGTGAGTAAATGCCGTAAGCGGCCAAGACCTGTAGTGGATGCCAGCTCAAGATGTAGAGCTCGACATCTCAACACTTAGGCGCTTGCCAATTCATTGTCGTAGAAAATGCTTTGGAAGAGAAAAAGGAAAAAAATGTATGAATGTAATTGAGAGTCGAAGTCCTGGGTTGGTCGCACCATCATTTTGGTTAGAGCGCACATACGATGGAAAAACATTTGCTCAATGGATGTGGTTTTGTAACCACAATGTTGAACACACTTGGAATGTTGACATACAAGTCAATCACAAGCCAGATACACCTACAACATGGTCAATTCAACTTGGTACCATGATTTCAAAGGAGGAGTATGCAGGCCTTTCAAAGGCAGTTTTTCAACTACGGTGTGTAATAGTGGCAAGAGAGGGTGAATGTATAACCACTCCTTCATCATGTAAGAGGAGTAAAAAATGGAGGCATGGAATCTCAAAAGAAGCTGAAAAGCGCTTGGCTGCAGCAGGTGAGAGTCTAAGTGCAACATTGATAGAGGAAAAAGAAATGGTGGCACACAATCATGTGGTTTTTCGTCTTCTTACTACCGAATGCTATGATGTCCATATACGAGAAGATCCTACATGCACTTGTTTAGATTTTCAAAAGAGGGAGAAAGATAAGAAGGCATTTCTAGCCTGTAAGCATATTTACTATGTTTATATATACGTCTTGGGTTTGGAGTGCCATCAATATATGGAAATGCATCAACCACTGCTCTCTAAGCAAGATTTAGCCTTTATAATTGCTCAACCTCGTCTTCTAAGTCCAGTTTCAAGATAGTGAATAGCTATGCGGTCTCAAATAGATTCTCAAAGTTATCCCATCGAAAAGTATTTTGGCAACTTGGATTCCCCTACTAATTACCAAACTGCATTGTAAATTCTATTTTGTTGTAACTTTTTGGTGAAACCCATTATGGTATCCGATGAAATTTTAACAAGAAAGATTTTTTTGAGCTCTATCTTTCTAGGAGAAATGAAGTATTAAATTAAGGTACCGTGTCCACATTGGCAGGTCCATGTGCTGGGCACATGGTTTAGTAGTGGTTTATTTCACTACAAAGTGTTTTGGCATTTTAGTTGTCTCTACTAATTATCGGATCACATTTATAAAGCATGTTTTATTCTTATTACTAATTAAAATAATTTTAATAAATGTATTGAAGGATTCTTTGTATTTGTGGGCTTACTAGCAACAACGGTTCTATCTTGAACCATTAATGTTGGGTATTATATCCATATTTTGTGGTTAGTGTTTTTCAAAATAGCTTACACTAAGTGGTGAAAAGCTCATTATATATGATGAAATATGCAAAAGCTCTAACTAGGAATTATAAGGCTCGAAATCACAAGCTCGCAACTTTATAACTCCCAATGAGAATGACATCCCAATTGAGAAGGCACCAAAGGTGGAGTGCGTTCTTGTTGATTTTCAACCCCGTGAGACAGTGGAGTTTCTATTGGTTTTGGGAATGATCAATAGGTAAGCCCAACTGTTTTTTTGCGAATGTAAATGCATCTTATTTTTTTGACAATGTAAATTACAATCGAGTGTTAAACACGGCCACAAGGGTTTCAGTGCCTCACACTACTGCTCATGATATTTTCATGATGAGAAAGCTAGGTTGGTGGAACCTACTTCACTTTTGCAGAAATTTCTCAAAAGAGCGCGTTTGGCAGCAGAAAGAGCTTTGAATTTTAGGGGTCCAAACAAATCAAAGTGGCTAAAATTGCCAATTGTTGTCCTTGTGCAACTCATTTGGAAGGTAAGCTTGAAACCAATTCCAAATGAGAATATGCTTTGATTGCGAAATCTTATTATGTGTATCTCGATTGAGTCCTTGGCAAATGATAAGAAGAGTTCAATGCTATGTATAGTAGTAAAACGAAAGGGCTGCCATCGAAAGGGAGTTTTGACTTCGAGTTGGCACGTGACGCATACGAGGAAAGCATCAGTCTAGCGCTATCTCAAACAGAGCAATATTTCACGTGCAAAGGGCTTGAGATAGCCACCATTGCAAATCCAGAGAATGGCAAAGATTTTTTCTACAAATGTATATCATTTATAGGTTGGGGCGAGAAGACCACCAAAATGACACCCTCGACAGTGGCAGAGGTTGCGCGTGCACGCATTAGTTCAAAAGAGTAAGTAAAGGTCATTTAAATCATTCGATATATTTCTCTTTTTATTATGTACCAATGAAAAATAAGTCTCACTTTTCCTTTGCTAGGAAGTGCGCTTGATTGATTTGCTCCAAGGTGGTGATGCATCCTTGAAGGATAATGGCATAGGGTTGACGAAGAAGGCCTCGATCCAGTGGCTTCGATATCACGTGTATTGGTGGCAATTTGAAAGGTTAGATTTAGTGATTATGTGCACCACCTAGCAATTTGTTGATAATCTAACTTGTGACTTATTATTTGGTGCAGGAGAGTGCTTGAGATGGTCGAGAAAATGGAGGGCGAGAATCATAATGTTGCTACCCAACACGAGAAGGCTGAAGATAGGCATGGTTTCACACTTGCACACACATTATTGCCATACAGATGGAAGCACTTTGACAAGACCTTCAAGAAGTGGAGTGCTCAGATCAAGTCCACAGAGGATCCCGAAGAGAAACCCCACTTTGCTTGCACGGCATGACGCTTGTTGTACAAGTTTGACATCTTTAATTGACAAATTAAGAATGTAGTGGGATACACTAATCTTGTTCTCAGTGGCTCAAAACATTGTGGTCTGTCTTGTAGATGGTGGAGAGACGCTCTTGTCTTCCCCATTCCTGAGCACCCCAGTGCTGCATGGTGCATGTCGAAGAGAGGGCAGACGGGCTTATATCCTGACGAGTGGATAGACAACTTGCATCCAAAGGGAGCGTGGCTCAAGTATCCTTGGTGGCTGGACTACCCAAACAAGGTGTACCCACTCAAAGAGGAATCATTATACATAGGTATCATACTATATAGTTTTTACCTTTGCCATGCAGCAATACAACATGGACTCAATAACTGTTCTTTTTTAATTAATAGCAGAGCATACTGTGTCATGGAAGAAAGCCGTTGTGATAGAGGATGCTCTATCTCCAAACACATCAAAGAAACATGACTCAAAGAAAGACCCGCAAGCACCATTGGCTGACCGGTAACGTGGGAAGAGAAGGAAGAGGGTTGTTGTTTCCAGTGATAGTAAGAGCGAGCATGTGGTTGAGGAGTATTTTGTAGAAGTCAACGATAGTGCTCATAGCCTTGGTGCTATGAGCCACAGTGTACCGACACTTTCCTTCAGTCCAAGACCACTAGGGGGCATCAAGGAGTCCCCTCCATGTTCACCATCACATGGCAGGGCTGTAGAGGACCTATCAGACATGGCCAGAGTTGTGGGAGAAAACCCTCCAGGTATGTGAAAAAGGTTAGTGTTGTGTTGTTCTCTTTAGCATTGCTTGAAAGATATATTTGATCTTATGTTGGTACATATAGATATGCATGTAGATCCATGCCACCTTGCACTACATGCTAGTGTCAAGTGCTTGGAAAAAGCTATTCCAAATGTGTTGTGCAATGACAGGTAAGCCAGGCTAATTTACAATCAAAGTTATGTCCATAAATTTAGTGCTAACAAAGATTGCATGCAGTTCTATGCAGTCACTGCGTAGATTCTTGTGCTCTCTATCACAAACAGGCCAGATGAACCCCAGCTTGAGATTGGGTGGCATACATTTGATGTACATGCTTTTCCCTTAGACACTAGGCCACATGCAGCTAGCACGGGCGGGGTTCCTTTATGGAACCAATGGGATAGTGAGCTTGTGGATGCTGCATTCCTTCTGGCAGCCGAGTTTCTTTTGGTTGATGGCATGGTTGTGGCGACATGTCGTGTAAAACATCTGTCCATTGTCACTTCGAAGGCAGAGGGATCTCGTTTCCAGTTGTTGAGGATATTGTACATACGGCTGTCAGAGTCCAGTTGCACGACTGTTCAGGACTATGTAGAAGGGGTATGTTATTTTTTGTTTTGATATTGAATAGTAACTTTGATGTTTTCATTTCAAAATAACCACATTTTACTGTTATTTGTAGGTTGATACTTTGTTGCTGGTCCTTTTTTCACCCCCTAGAACCGGTGGGTGTCGGCTTCCAAGGTATGATCAAGCGGATGGAGAGATTGCAGCAAATGTACGTGGCTTCTCTGCAAATGAGGACATGTTGTGTGAGAAGCTACCAGGTTCAGATTCCACATAGTGGACACTTGATCGTATGGGCAAGCCTTATCATAGAGGTGTTGAGAGGAGTCCAACGTTTGCTAGGTGGTAGAAACTATAAAAATTTTTCTAGGAGTCCATCGTTTGCCAGGTGGAAGTTTTTCTTCATGTTCCTATAGAATTATAGGTATTACAAATCTAAAGATTAATTTTTTTTTGTAAATGGCTACTAGGTAACTTCACAGACATGGGAGATGCTTTGTTGGATTGTTTTGCAAGAGTGGGGACATTGGCAGCACAATGTTTACTACTACGTATGCATTGCATCAGTTGTGAGAAGGATTGGTCAGTTTTCAGTGCTTGTCTAGAGCCAACTCAGTGCCTACCTTCCGATTTAGACTCGACATTGATGTTTCATAGGAGTCAGAGAGCTCAGGTAACTGAGCAGCCGAAGCAAGTGACAAAGCAGCTTCATCCGCTGGAGCCACCTTTCTCGACACCACTCAGCAGTCAGGGTGGGGCAGTAGCAGCTCCGTATCCCACTTTCACGGCCCCAGTTTTGGCACGACGTGCAACCGGACCATCTCCCAGTGCATTCATTGCCTCCACATCTGAGGCCCCACCCGGAGTTGATCCATTGCCTCTTTCACTACCTAAAGCCCCCCCCCCCACATATAGTTTGTACCCTCTGCCATTTGGAGGAGTTCCCCCACCATTTGGTGCACTGCCCCCATTGGCATGACCATTGTTCCCTCCCAAAGCATATGCCCCCCCCCCCCCCCCCCCCCCCCCCCCCCCCCCCCCCATATGTATTTATTTTTGATGCAATGGAACACATAGATTTGGGGTTTGATATATGAAATAGACCATAATTGTGTGTAAGGAACTTTTTTTGTCTTATTAATAGTGTATTGAATGCATCCATGGTGTTTTCTGTTTGAATGTAAGTTGTCCATGAACCGACAATCAAATTTTAGTTGAAAAGAGAGAGAGAGAGAGAGAGAGAGAGAGAGAGAGAGAGATTGATAGATTGTCCCTTCTTTTTGGAATCCGCTCGCTGGATTCTTAAAAAGCGCTCGCCAGAAATTTCTCGCCCAAAAATTGCACCCCTGAGGGTCTGCGAGGAAGTAGATTTAGTTAGGATTTGTAGATTAGAGTTGTTGTGGTGGTTGAGTGGGTTGTGAGGTGATAAAAGTGTTCGCTAGTCCGTGTGTGGCATTGAAGCGTTTTTGTACTCATAAATGCAAAACCCCATATGATTCGTAGGAGTAGCTTTACTTAAGTGATCTGATTCTAATCTACAGCTATTCATCGTTGATCTATTTTTTGAAGTGCTTGTTTGCATTTAAAATCACTAAAAAGTTTCCTTTTGAGGTAAAAATGCAATAAAAAGAGTTCGAATGATAATTTTTCATGATTGATTGGTGTTGAGCATATAAAAGAGAATGTGCAAGGGTTCTATGTACAAAAATAGAAACTCTATAAAGTTGGACTTTATACGCGTATAAAGTCTCAAGTGACATCTAGAGGCCAAATCTGACTACACCAGTGTGTTCAAAAGGTATCAATTACCCTAAGAAGACCTTGAGTGGGGAGTTTTGGCATAGATTTGGGAACCAAAAGCCAGAAGCTAGAGTGGTTGTGATTGAAAAATGAAAACACTTGTGTTTGTGAGCACTTTTGAGCTCACAAACACGAGCAAAAACTTGTGTTTGTGAGCACTTTTGAGCTTTAAATTTTGTTGTAAACACATGTACATGTTGCTAATGATAAGGGGAACTTTGAATAGAAATAGATCTGAAATCTGAGACAGTAGAAATTATACACCTATAAAGTCACCAGCACCATCTGGAGACAAAATTTTGAAAATTTGATTGCACCACTGTGTTCAGAAGGGGGGGGTTGACCTCAAGTATACATTGAGACTAGAGTTTTGACCAACTCTTGACACTGAAAAGACAAAAGACGGAGTGTTGAAAATGGGAAAAAGCAAACTTGTGATTCTGAGCACAGTTTTGCATGAAAATTGGTAGAAGTGCTTAAGAACCAATGCTACACACTTGGGCATGCCTGTGATTGAGTTCTGACCAAACATTTATTAGTAGACATCATATGCGTATGAATTCTCAAGGGTGATTTTGGTAGCAATTTTGAACTTTTGACATTATACATATGTTCTGCATGTTCTATTAAGCACACACACCAAATTTCATATCATTTGGGCTTTTCGATTGAAAAATGGGAGGATTTTACTCTTTCAAGGAATTTCCTTGTAAAACTGATGATTTTGAGCAATTTTGACATCCAAAATTTGTTGTGAAGGCATTCTTGTTCCACATACTAAGGGACGCCTCTGGTAGAAACTAAACCAAAATCTAAGCAAAAGACTATATACGCGTATGAAGTCTCAAGGCTAGATCTGATAGTCAAAAGTTACATCTGATCGTACCGTTGTGATCTATAGCATTAAGGAAGCATATAGACCAAATTTCATCAAAATTTGGATCAATTTTGGGCTTGCAAAGACCAAAGGCGCATCTAGGAAAGTGAATGCTTGTATTGGCTATAACTTGCTCAAAACATTTCCAAATTGACTTCTGAAAATTGTTGTGAGTTGCCAGTGTAGCGAGGACCCGTTGGAGTGAAACTCGCTTCATTTTGACTAGTTAGACTTCATACGCGTATGAAGTCTAAATGGCACTTTTGGAGACGAAACGTGAAATTTGAGCTTATCAGGGTGTTGAGCACAACAAGACAAGCTTCCTCACCAAATTTTGTCAAATTCTGAGCACATAGACATCATACGTATATGAAGTCTCAAGGCCAAATCTGAAAGTCAAATTTCACTTTTGACCACATAGGAGGTTGGAAAATGATGTTTTAAGCTTGCTTGCAAAATTTCAACTCATTTGGACACATAATTTTTCATTTATATAAACTTTGCAGATACAAGATTGTAAAGGTGAAAAAGTGGTGATTTTAAGCAATTTTGACATCAAAAATTTGTTGTGATCACATATTCTTGTTGTATGCATCTACATTGGGTAGAAACCTAAGAAAATTTTGAGCCAAAAGATTTTATAGCGTATAAAGTCTCACGGGCCAGATCTGGGTCAAATTAGACATTTGAGTATACCTCGATGTCCTAGAGAATATAAGAAGTCCCTAGCCAAAATTTGATTGAATTTGGAGCTCATTTGGGCTTGCAAAAAGCAAAAGACAGAAAACTGCAGATTCAGGCTTGTATTGGTCTTAAATTGCTCAAAAGCTATCCAAATTGAATTCTCAAACTTGCTGAGAGTTGCTTGAGTGATAAGGAATCAATGGAACAAAAGTCACCTTTTCTACCACAAAAGACTTTATATGCATACGAAGTCTCAAGCGTCAAAATAAAGGTCAAATCAGAAACTAGCATACTAGTGGGTAGAGAACATCAAGGAGAGCTGACAGACCAAATTTTTGTCAAAATTTAAGCAAAAAGAGATCATACGCGTATGATGTTTCTAGCCCTATTTTGGAGGTGAAAACTCATAGTGAGCTTCTAGAAGTGTTAAGCACTGTAAGGTAAGCTTGGTGACCAAGTTTCAATAAATTTGGGTCACATTTGGTCAAGATACAATACAACACATCGCGCAGAAATCGGTGTAGGTACCAACGAAATAAAGTTCATTTTAAAACTCAAAAGCGTTGAAATAGGCCTCGGAAGAGACGTCGGTATTGTAGCGTCCGAATGAGCATCGGTATACTTATTAAATACGCGTGGACATAGAGTACAAAATAAGCACCAGTATTTCTATAGTACATTCCGATGGTTCTTTTGAAGTCTATACCGACGCTCATACCATACTCTGTACCGACGACCAAACTTGCAAATTTTTTTTGGGCAGAGAGGGCTGGGAACTAATGTTGCATGTATTGCAACAAAACAAAACATCCCTGTCTGCCCAAAGGAAGAGTGCACAAGCAAAAAAACTCCACCTACAAGCTGACGCTAAAGAGCGAGTGTATGGCAATTAACAAAATTATAAGAATAACATAACCTGTTTGCCATACCATAACCTGTTACCATAATTAAAACATGAGTCAAAATTTGTCAAACCATAAACATAACATGTTTGCCATACCATAACCATTACCATAACTTGCTTGTCATACCATAACCATAACAGCCATACCATCATTGCAAAATCATAACCATAACCATAGCCATCACATGATTGCTATACTATCATAGCAAAATCATAACCATCACATGATTTCCATACCATCATTTCACAACCAGAATCTTCATTGCACAACAATAACCATAACCATAACCATAACCATAATCGTAACCATAACCGTAACCATAACCATAACCATCACATGATTTCCATATCATCATAGCAAAACCGTAATCTTAAGTTGGCGGTCAAACCTTAACCATAACATCTGTGCCATACCATAAACGTAACGATAAACCATAAACATAAGTACTACAAAACTAAGCATATGCAAACAATCACTAAGTGAGAAGACCCTCATGGTAATGCCTCCCAGTCGACATCCTCTCCCTCCTCCTGCAGCTTGGTCAAAAGGGCACAAGTCCATGCTTGTACCCATACTTCTCCTCTCGGTGTGTCGGAAGGCGCTTCACGGAAACTTCCTGAAAAATTATGGTTTAATCATTAGATAAATCGTCAAATAACATATATATTATCAATAATTTAAAGCATATGTATAATACTTAGAAAATCATGTCAAAGCATATTGTAGCCTTCACTTCCAATATGTGACGCTCCAACAAACTCCAAACGTGCTCTGGCTGCATCTCTCTGCTGCTGCTGAAATCTCTCAGGGTTGTCTTGTGTCTCTCGTGAAATCCCCGCCCACTCCTCTGCGTCCAACCATGCCGGCTTGGAACTGTCGTCATTGTACTTGTCTCTCGCCTCTGACCGATGGTGTGACATTGTGGACATCACCACACTCAAAATCCAATTGTTCGAGACTGGATCGTACCCCTCTCCCTGCTTGTACTCTCTCTGAATGGCATCGACGATGTAATTCTTTCTCTCCAGATCGAGGTTATCCCAAACCTCCATCACAAAGTGACCAAACTGAATCGTACATTGCTGTCGAATCCTCAATCACATGGACTTTCCAACCCCTTGTACCACAACTGCCCCATCCCTGCTCTTGTACACCTTGCTAGGATCATGCTCGTGTGATCCCCAAGGTGTACGTGGTGTGACGATCGGTGAACTATCTACTGAAGAGAGTGGTGGACGCTCTCTCGATGGTGTGGACACATCGGTAGAACTACTACCATAGCAACCACCTCCTCCAGAATGACATCTAACTCATCGCGAGGATGAACCACCGGTTGGTGTAGGGGGCACACGAGTCGTAGGCATATGAGGCACACTAGACTGAGGTGTGGGGCCGCTTGATGTAGGGACCACACTAGTTCCCAGGCATAGGGTCGATCATAGTTGATCTAGAGGGACCTGCTACCCAAAGGTGTTGTACCATCACGATCTGCTTTGGTGTGAACTGAGACAAAAAGGAGCCCATTTGATTGGGTGACATGCCGGCCGAAGTGACAAAAAAACAAAAACTAGGGGAGTATGGCTGATCGTCATCGGCCATGGCTAATCATACACAAACAACACCCACAAAGTATATTAGTTTACATAAGAAATGATTAATTAATACAAATAACAAATCAACGAGACTATTATACAAATGACAACATCTAAAGTGTATTGTAGACTAATAAAAAGAGCTTTACAAAAGGGTTCCTAGCAAAAGTCACTAGTTAATCTCTCATCCTCTATGAGATCGGATGCACCAAAGATGTCTATCTCAATATGTACTTTTGCATCTTCGTCATCGAACTCTACTTTTTCGTCGCTCTCCACATCAGCTTCAGTGTTTGACACCTCATCTCTAGCTTCAGATAATTGGTCAATGCTGACATCCACCTCAAAATCTAAACTTAAAGTTAGAGTCGGTCATGTGCTTTCTTCATGAATCACCTCTTTGACCTCAACATCCAATCCTTCACACACTTGCTTGCTACGAGGAGCAACTTGAACGACATAGAGCCAGTAGGGTTTAGACAGATCATTCTTATCATTTTCTATCTAGAGTAGGTCGTGTATGAACACAACTTGTTCTCAATGCTGTGGAAGTACGAATGTATCTTGCACATCTGTCCACACCCGCCTAGAGTTTACTTAAATCAATCCACTGTTGTCTTTATGCACAGCTACATTAGGGCGCGTTGCTGGTAATAACTTTGAACCACTTGACATCAAAGATAAAGATATCAAAATTTCTAAAGCTAATCTTCAAGATGTCTTGGATGTAGCCAAACTGTTCAAGCTGGCTAGTCACTGTATTATCATCCCTGGCACTACTCCTACTTTCTTGGACGAAGCTTGCCCTAACACCACTATTGAAAGTAACCCTTTGTTCATCGATCCGTTGCACTCTAAAGTGCTTCCCATGCGACCACAGATCTCCATATTTGTGATAATGTATCCACAAATGGTATCATTTAGAATACCTTGAGTGGGGAGTTTTGACATAGATTTGGGAACCAAAAGCCAGAAGCTAGAGTGGTTGTGATTGAAAAAAGCAAAAACTTGTGTTTGTGAGCAGATCTAAAATCTGCGACAGTAGACATTATACACACGCAAAGATAAGAAACTCCTACTCCGACAATCGCTTCGACACGCGCAAGGATAAGAAACTCCTACTCCGATGGGAAGGTCCTTTCATCGTCAGGAAAAAGTATGCCAATGGAAGCTACCAACTTATGGAGGCTGATGGAAAACATCATAAAACCAGGGTAAATGGTTGGCGACTTAAACCTTATTTTCTTCGATTTGACCAGGCTCCACCTATTGACATTCCAAATGAGGACACACCATCAGCCACCACCTCCGACGATAATGATCAAACAGATGAGCTAGAGACATGAATGCCTCTAGCCAAAAGGGGAGGGCTAATGATGGGGGCTTTTCACAAGCCAAGCTCCCATACCCCTCTTCTCTCGTCCCCACCCCATGAAAACCCCTCTTAGGGAGGGAGTGATAAAAGACATTGGAAAAAGTAAGAAAAAATAAAGTATGATTATGTAAATATATGAGAAAGGTAAAATAGGTCACCTCATGCCTGCGGGGCAGCCCATCCCCACCTTGCCTCTTTTTCTTCACTGTTGCCCCGCCGTGTGTCCCTTTTCCTCTCCTCCACTCAAATGGTCAACCCCCTCTCTCTTCCCCTTGTCCTTTCTCCTTTCTCTCTCCCCTCAAGCTACCCCACCTCTCACCAATAATGCATTCTAACTCACCAATAATGCACCCTAACTCACATGCAACTTACCCTATCTTCCAAAATAGTATACCCCACCCCCCCTTTCTCTCTCCTATCATATCCCATGACCCAAATACCCCCCCCACCTCTCTCTAAAGGGCGCCATGTCTCTTGTCTTGTAGCTAAATAACCTCCCCCACACTCACACACACTCAGTTTCACAAAAAAAGGTGCCCACAGACCCATCCCCACCTAGTGGTTACCTGATTTTTCTTGTATTCACACACATCTGCACACAGATTCACCTCTGAACACACTCCTCTCTCTCCCCTCTTGTAATTACTTTATTCTCCATGTCACCTCTCACTTTTTTTCATCAACCCATCTCTCTCTCTCTTAGTCTCTCTCTTATGAGACTGCTGTTCTGGCACATATACACACAGCCAGACAAGTGAGGCCCACAGTCACATGGCCTATGTAGATAATGATTTCTTCATTTCTAAATTCTAGAATTTCTCCCCCCCCTCGTCCCCTATATAAAGAGGGGTCACCATCACACAAAAACACACAACATCACCAAAGAACACACTATGCACTGTGTGTGCCTAGTGCACACACACACACCCACACCATCACCATCACCGCAATCACCATGCTTGTCTTGAGCATGACCTCTACACCCTTGGCTATGGAAGATGAAGGGCAACTAAATGAAGGATGATGGCCATAATCCTCGTGCGAGTCTTCGCCATCAACTCCCACCTATCCGCCATGTGCTCTACCACTCTCTCCCTTCTCATTCCCCTACCCTATGCTCCCCATTTCATCGCCTAATTCCCTAAATAAAGCTTGAGGTTTTGTGAGTATGTTTTCTTGCAATGTTTTGCCCATGTGAGGTGTGCGGAATTGCCACCTAGTCTTGTGTTTTGGAGTGATCTTGTGTATGTGTGAAGGGTGTGCGGATTCGCCATCCTTTTGTGATGCCTAAGTACTAAGCCGCTATACCCCCTCCCTCACTCTCTCTCACTCTCTCTCTCTCTCTCTCTCTCTCACTCACTTGATCTCCTTCCCTTTCCTTTTCATCATTACTCCCAAGCATCCATCTCTCTTGGATGAAAACATTGTTATGGTGGTGTGTTGTTTGCGTCCTAGCCGCTGAAGCTAGGTGGTGCCCCCTGTTTGCTTTACCATGACAGGCTCGAGGTGCGCCATTCGGTCCCCGGTGTTTTAGAGGCCGTCGGGGTTCGGGGTTCGCTTTGCTCCCGTCAATATCATACGCGTATGAAGTCTCAAGGCCATATCTGAAAGTCAAATTTCACTTTTGACCACATAGGAGGTTGGGAAATGATGTTTTTAAGCTTGCTTGCAAAATTTCAACTCGTTTGGACACATAATTTTGCATTTAAATAAACCTTGCAGATACAAGACTGTATAAGGTGAAAAGTGGTGATTTTGAGCAATTTTGACATCCAAAATTTGCTGTGATCACATATTCTTGTTGTATGCATCTACCTTGGGTAGAAACCTAAGTAAATTTTGAGCCAAAAGATTTTATATCATATGAAGTCTCATGGGCCAGATCTGGGTCAAATCAGACATTTGATTATACCTCGGTGTCGTAGAGCATATGAGAAGTCCCTAGCCAAAATTTCATTGAATTTGGAACTCATTTGGGCTTCCAAAGAGAAAAAGACAGAAAACTTCAGATTCGGGCTTGTATTGGTCTTACGTTGCTCAAAAACGTTCCAGATTGAATTCTCAAACTAGCTGAGAGTTGCTTCAGTGATAAGCAATCAATGAAACAAAAGTCACCTTTTCTGCCACAAACGACTTTATACGCGTTGGGGCGGTCTGGGGCAGCAGGCAACAAGAAAAGCGGCCTCTAAACACCTTTCGAGGCTGCCATGCTACTCAATTGGGTTGGGGCAAGCACAATCAAAGACAGCAACAACCCACAGCCAGAAACCAAACAAGAAAAGGGGCACCACCTAGTTGTAGATGTGAACTAGGACGCACGCGATATCTGCTTGTACTTAAACACACAAAGGGAGGGGAGTGCAAGATAGCCACACATACCAAACACAAACATTCACTACACCAGAGAGAGAGGTAAAGAGCACAAATCAACTTGAGCAACTCAGTCTTAGCCTTAAAGGCTAGATGCACACAAAGCTTGGTGAGAAACAGAGAGACAACACAAAACTTGACCTTGTTGCCAATACACAAATTGTCTTAGGGTCACGGGAGCCCTCTCACCGAGCACCCTCTTACAATTGACTTTTAGGCAAACAATTCAACCAACCCTCAAACCACCAAGCATGAAATGGCACAACAAACTTCAATGACAATATACCTTCAACCACGTGATGAATTGGGAGGGATGGAAAAAAATATGACGGAGCTGATAAGGTTATTGGTAAATTTTTACGATGAAGTCACATAAAGGTTTTTCAAGGCTTGTGTGAGTAGAGCTTAAGGGATAGAATGATAGTAAAATATGTATAAGGAATGACATGCAATGGAAGCTAGCATACCTAGGCCTGATAACGCACACCTAGGAATATATATTTATATAAATACAAAAATTAAAAAAAACCCTTTATATTTAGGTCCTTTATTTGATAGAAAATATTTACATGTAAAGAGGACCGTAATATTATAAATTTATTTTTTTGTCTCCTAGCCCAATGACTCGCTCAATGATTTGATAAAAAATGTGACAAAAACCCTAAAGGCACGCACACTATTTACAATGAAAAAGCGAGCCTAGTCATTGTGCTAGGGTGTTTTTGTGGGGTGAAGTGGCTTCTTGAAATATTTTATGAGAGCCGAAAAAACATCTATCATTTAGCCCTCCCATAGATGATGGTACATTCATGTACCATCAAAAGGCATACCTTCCAATGAGAGTGTTTTTCGATCCTTCGTGATATTTGGTGCCTTAATCGAATCTTCATCTTGTAGTACCAAGCTCAAGGACTTACATGGTATTGTAGTTGTTCGTTGCTCTTGTAGATCCTCTGGTAGAACTCGACTCAAGTAAGGCTTTAATCGATACCCGTTCACCTTCTTGGGGTGCTCCTTGCCATCCAAATCCATGAGTTGATAGTAGCGTGAACAGTAGACCTTCTTTACAATGTAGGGACCTGCCATCTAGTATTGAACTTCACATCAAAGCGATTTTCAAGGCGATTATCGTACCTTAGAACTAAATTTCCTTCCTTGATCCCTTTGTCTTTCACCTTTTTGTCGAGCTTGTCCTTTATTTGTGTAGCCTTTCTTTTATAGCACTCATAAGCCGCCTCCCGTTTCCATTCTAGTTCAGCAAGGGTGAGAAGGCAATCTTCCCATGCTGATTCTTCGCCTTGTGCCACCTTTCCATGAAGTCGCATCATTGGAATGTTGAGCTCGATGGGTTGCAAAGCTTCTTGACCATAGACTAGGTGGAAGGGTGTAAACTTTGTCGCTTCCTTGTAGGTAGTCCGATAGGCCCACAATGCTCCATCCAAGAAGTCATCCCATAGCTTTGTCTTGTTCTTTATCATCTTTCATATGATTTTTGCAATGATGCCATTAGCCTTTTCCGCCAAACCATTTGACTGAGGATAGTAGGGTGTGCTATGCCGGTGTAGAATGTGAAGCTCATCACAAACTTCTGTGAGCAAGCCCTTCCTAAATCGTGGACCATTATCAGAAACAATCTCCAAAGGTGTACCAAACTTGCAAAAAATGTGAGTGTACACAAACTTGCTAACTGTCCTCTCATTTACTCTTGCCACACTTTGAGCTTCTACCCACCTAGTCATGTAGTCTATGGCCACCAAGATATACAATTTTCCATTCTTAGTCCTAGGCAATGGACCCATAGCATCAATGCCCCATTTTTCAACTACACCATTTGCAAGGACTAACTGACATGGACCATGTAACATGCACTTGTTTCCATTAATCTGACAATTGTGGCAGCTTTTACACCAATGTTGAACATCAATGTGCAAGCTTGGCCAAACATACCCGGCAAGCAATATATTTTTTGCAGTGAGTTCCTGTGCAAAATGACCACCACATGTTTCTTCATGAAAACCTTCAAGAATGGCTGGAATCTCCTTGGTTGTCGGTATTCTCCTGCAAACTTGATCTTTTCCCATTTGGTGGAGGGCACCTTCCAAAAACAAATACGAACTTGCCTTCTTAATGAGCCTCCGCTTTTCAGCTTTTGTGAAGCCCTCTAGAAACTCGCCCTCTAAAATGTAGCTCACAATGGGAGCCAATGACTCCATCCCCTAGTGCCTTGGTTGCTTTATCACTATTGTTGCCATGATAACCTGCACTTCACTCTCAACACATGCAACTACTTTTTGGGCAAGCAAATCAGCATCTTCATTTTGTTTCCTAGGAATATGATACAATTGTACTTCTTCAAATTGATTGAAGAGTTTACGGATGGCATGAACCTTTTGCCTTAGCCTTTCATTCTTACAAGCCCAAATACCTAGAATTTGCTTCACAATGAGAAGTGCATCCCCTTTTACCATGAGACACCGTATCTTTTGAGAAACACACATCTGCAAACCATGGATTAGTATGCCGTACTCTGCTTCATTGTTGCTCGTGGAACCGGTCAAATTCACATGCTCTTTCCTAACAACCTCACCATTTGAATCAAGCAACACAAGCCCTCCCCTTGCTTTTCTTGTAGCCTTCTTAAATGCTCCATCAAAGAACAAGGTGAATGCATTAGCTAAATGCCTTGGTGGTGGTAAGGGTAGGGTTTTCACTTCAGGCACCTTGATGTCCTTTTAATGCACTCTATAGGTGAGAATCCCTGCTAATTGTGCACGTACACTATCTTCTACTCTGAAAGAGTATTGGAACTCTTGCAATTCCATGATCCATTTTGAAATCTTGGGACTTAGTTTCATCTGAGATGACATCCAAAGGAACAAGTTTTTAGCAGTGATTATGATAAAGGGTTTTGGTAGGAGGTAGGATCTAAAATTTTTCACTGCAAAGACAAGAGAAAGCATCATATATTCTACTTCTGTGTAGTCCTTTTCAAGTGCATTCATGACCCGACTAGCAAAGTAGACAGGCCGCATCCTAGTGCTATGAGGATCTTGCTGCAACAATACCACACCCAATGTCTCCTTACCCACACTTGAGCTAACAAAGAATGTAAACTCCCAATGTGGAGGCATGAGCGTCGGTAGTTCCGCCAAAACCATTTTTATACAAGAAAAGTACTCTTCAAGCTCATTAGACCATGCAAACTCTACATGTTGTGTCAACTTTTGGAGGGGGTGTGTTATGGAATTAATATTTTATTATTTATTGCAGTTGTGACATGTGGAAAATATTGGACTGAGCTAGGCCTATGCGAATGAAAATATATACATTGTACATTTTATTATTCAAGTGCTCTTTTATGAGCTTTGGCCATTTATGACCGGCCGACCAGTTTGTAACCAATTTGACCATTCAAGAAATCTATAACACAAATACGTGCAAGAGGGAAATGGTCACTCTTGCACGGGGGGAGATTGCACCCAGTGTTCGCGTTCTTCTTCTCTTGTCTCCTCCCTTCTCTCTCACCGTGTCAACGTAGCACTCCGTTCTAGGAGGTGCGCCTGCACGTGCTCTCTCCCTCTCTCCCACTCGCGTTCTCTCTTTGTTCATGTGCAACGTTGGTTACGTACTCGTGGATGTGCCAGGTATGCCGATTTGTGCTTTTCATGGATTGCAACGTGCTATTTACGTATTTTGCAGGGCAACCGCGCCTTCCGTCTGTAGCAGTAGTGTCAAAGCTTAGCTTACGCACTTGGGAGTTGTGGCAATCACGAAGATGGAGTACTGCATCTATCGAAGCTAAGTGTTACATCATTTTATTTCTTTTGTCCAAATTTTAATGTTCTGTCTTATCACACTGACATTACATGTTTATGCTTGATCTACACATATTTAATTGCCGAATCATAGCTAGCTATAGCTATTCAAATAGCACAATAGAGAGATTAACTACTCATAGAGATTAATTAGTATATATATAATGTTGATAAAGTAATCGAACAACCAATTCACCACACTTGGGTGATTAGGCATCCTGGAAAAACTAGAGAGACCTCCATAGGCTATCAACATCAAGACAACGGCTAAAGTGTTTTAATCAATCAAAGAGAACCACACAAATTGTCAAGCATGATAACAAAGACCAGCAAGTGATGATGCCATTATCAACAAGAAGTTGGGCGTGGTGGGAACCTATCCCAAGAGACTTCTTATAAGAGTTGATTAATTTGCGAGCATGATAGCAGCTCAACCCGCAACCATTTCTTCTAGGGCTTCATCTCAGGAAAGCTCTACTTTCATGTCGCCGGTTTTTAGAGCGTTTCCCTCTACAATATCTTGATCAAGAAGAGTGATGAGCACTGGTATCTCATTGGCGGAGGTGACCTTGCTGATCTTGGTCATGCCAGAAGAGAAGTAGTGAATGGATAACCCTTGCATTGGTTCACCAGATCCGTGAGTTCAGTGTAGCAGAGATCCAAGCTTTTCCACTACCCTTGCTAATCATCTTTAGCTTCAACTACTGCTCATTCAGCCGGCCATGCTAGCTTATATGACAAAGTAGTTGCATGCCAGTTCCCGACCATCATGTGCACCACCAACTCTCACTCTCTCTCTTTCATTATCTTCTAGTCGGAGTCTCTCTCTCTCTCTCTCTCTCTCTCTCTCTCTCTCTCTCTCTCTCTCTCTCTCTCTCTCTCTCCAGAAATCAACCAAAGCAGCCATGCAGTGGGCACAATTTTGGCCAATCTTTTCCCACCCTTGCATGGCCCACCCCACACAGAGGCGCTCATACACGCAGTCTCTCTCTTTCTTTCTACCTACCCTGCCCTCAACTCTTGGAGTCACATACTGGCTGTTTTTGTACAGCCGCCTCCGCCAAGTTTTTTTTCCTCATGCGTAGCTACAGCAGCCCACGGCCCCAATGTCCTCTCTCTCTCTTAGCCAGTCATGCAATAACCTGCCAACCAACAACTACATACACACCCACAAAAAGGTATGCAGGCGGCTAGCTGACTTGCAGTAGAACGCATGCCGAGCAGCCAAAAAACAAATGGAGGGGTGTGGTTGCCTGGTTTGCATGGCGTCCCCCAGCCACACAAACCGCACCAACCTCGTGCAAAAGTGATGAACAACCTTTCGCATAGACAATTCTCTCTTTCTCTCTCTCCCTAATGGCCTGCAACAGTCGAACGACCTTAATTTGGCCGGGTTGAGTTCTCTCTTTCTCCTCTCAGCCACTAGGAATAAAAATCTCTCTCTCTCTCTCTCTCTCTCTCTCTCTCACAGTTGCCTACATGGCGTCGTTCACCCAGCAACCAGTGACATTGCACTCAACCAGAGCCGCCAACCACTTACGTGCAACAGTGGGATACCCACCACCTCTGCATGCATATCCTGTAGCCAACCAGTGGCCATCCAGCTGATCACCCACTAAACTCTCTCTCTCGTTTGCTATCGGCACGCACACACCCAACCTACCCTAACTATGGCAGCTGTGGGTCCAAGCATCTCCAACCCACATACAAAGGAGCAAGCTAGAGAGCAGTAAGAGTGTGGTGGCGGACAGTCTCATAAGCTAGATCAAAAACGCCACTGACCTTTGTCCGCTACCTCCATACCTGTTTCTTCTAGCCCCATCGATGCTGCCTGCTACGGTTACAGCTCATGGCGAAATATTTTGAAGTGGCAGCTTAGCTCAAGTCACTGCCATATGCACGGGAGTTTCAACCCATAGAGGCCGAGTTGTCGAGTGCAAGCATGTGTATTTCTCGATATATCTTGATTATGCGTGTCATGGAGGAAACATTCCGTTTTTGGGATACAGCGATGGCCGCACGTCTGAGCATCCAACCCTCAGCAAGTACCACGTCAACGATGTCATTTGAGAGTTCGCATGCTGATGAAGGAAGGTCTGCCTAAGAGGAAGCCAAGCTGATGAGGAATGCAGGTCGAGAGGAAGAAGAGGCGGCGAGACTGTCGGGGTTCACATGACGGAGATCACTACCGCCGATCTCCAAAGCATGAGGGAGCAGGGTGGTGGCACCCGCTGCCATGGAGAGAGTGCAATGGGTTCAGAATGGGAGTGCAGCTAACTTAACCCAAAAAAAAGAAAAAAAACCTTTCCATTTGCCCCCCTTAAGAAATTGAACAATGAGTGGTTTCCACCCACCGTCTGCCCTATCAAGCTGTGGTAGCACACAAAGTGCACACCACTCCCATATACACACTTAACTTCATTTTATTCAAGTTCTCAGACATTGGCTTTGATCCAAAATAATTGTATCAACTTTGTTTCATATGTAAGTTTTCCCTTTTGAAGACGAGTAATATAACATTTCACTTTTACTATCTCTCGATCTTCCCCCTCCCACTATGACTCCTTCCGATGATAGACATTGAGGATGCTCTTCGACGCCCACGAAAATACTTGACAAGTATGTTATGGAATTGATATTTTATTATTTATTGTTACAATTGTGACAGGTGGAAAAGATTGGACCGAGCTAGACCTATGCGAATGAAAATATATACATTGTACATTTTATTATTCAAGTGCTCTTTTATGAGCTTTGGCCATTTATGACTGGCTAACCAGTTTGTAACCAATTTGACCATTCAAGAAATCTATAAAACAAATATGTGCAAGAGGGAAATGGTCACTCTTGCATGGGGGGAGATTGCACCCAGTGTTCGCGTTCTTCTTCTCTTCTCTCCTCCCTTCTCTCTCGCCGTGCTGGCGCAGCACTCCGTTCTAGGAGATGCACCTACACGTGCTCTCTCCCACTCTCCTTCTCTCTTTGTTCATGTGCAACGTTGGTTACGTACTCGTGGATGTGCCAGGTATGCCGATTTGTGCTTTTCATAGATTGCAACGTGTTATTTACGTATTTTGCAGGGCAACCGCGCCTTCCGTCTGTAGAGCAGGGTGAAGTAACTCCAATGCCAAGTGAATGAAGTGTGACATGTAATTCACCTTTTGAATAAATGAAACTACCTCCTTAAGACTCTTTGGTGATGGTAGCTCATGAGAGCTTTTGCCTTTGCTAGATCCACCTCAATGCCTTTGGAAGAAACCTTGTGACCAAGCAAGATCACTTCATCCTCACCTATGTGACACTTGTCAGGATTGAGTTGACCTCCCATATCATATAGCTTCTTCAATACTTCTTCTACCTTCTGTAGATGCAATGATTTAGAGCTATAGATGCAAAAATCATCTATGAATACTCTAATAGACTTCCCAAAGAATGCTTGAAACACCATGTTCATGAGTCGTTGAAACGTTGCTGGAGCATTTGTCAAACCAAACGGCATGACTCTAAAAGCAAAACAACCCCAAGGGGTGATGAAGGTTTTTTTTAATTGATCCTCCAATGCAATACCTATTTGAAAGTAACCAGAGTAGCCATCACATACCGTGTACTTTTCTTTACCTGCTATCTCATTAAAAATCTCATCTTGAAATGGGAGGGAAAAGTGATCCCTTTTTGTTGCCTCGTTGTGTGGACGATAATCGACACATACCCTCCACTTGCCATTCTTTTTGGAAGTGACCACAACTGGAGAGACCTACTTAGAATTCTCTACGGGGTAGATGAACCCTGCTGCTAGAAGCTTCCTCACCTCTTTGAGTAGTGCTTGCTCCTTGATGACTCCTAACCTTCATAGCTTTTGTGCTTTAGGTTTGGCCTCTGGCTTTAGCTCGATCTTGTGTTGAATGGCATCCACTCCATGTACATCTGTGTAATATTTAGCAAAAAGCCTAGGAAACTTTCTTAGCACACTTTGGAATTCCTCTCTTTCCTCCCAAGTAAGAGTCTTTGACAACATACCATCTAGCATTTCTTCATCATGCAAACTTTGGTTCTCCACGGGGCATACCTCTTTTAAACCTTGGCAAGATATCTCTTCATTATTTGGCCTAAAACTTACACCCATGACTTCAATGGATGACTCCTCCTCCATAGTGCTACCACTGCTTCCTTCTTCCGAGGTGTCATCGGGCCAATCATCCCCACTTTCACTTTGAGAAGATTCCTCCTAGAGCTCCTCTTGACGTTGCTCCTTCATGTCAAAGACAACCTTCTTGTGATTTTCATTCCTACAAATCAACTTTCCACTTTACCAATCCTGCAAAGCTCGCATGCTCATTAGCCACGCTCTACCTAGGATAAATGGATAGCCATTTCCCCTTGTAGACATAACATAGAAATCAACAGCCTTCTTAATGCCAAAAGCTTCCACAGAAACATTCTTACAAACCTAGCCTTGCTATTATTTTCCATTTTTACTTTAATTTTAGGTGTCTCATGAATGTGCATGCCTAGTCTCTCCATAAGGTCCTCTGTCATGATGCAAATCTGTGCGCCCCCATCCACTAGACACTTCCTAACTAGTTTTCCCTTGATATAGCAATCTAGGATAGGTGTAATGTCCTCATTCATTTGGGCATGTGCAATTTTAACAATAGGAACATTTCTTTCGTCCTTCTCCTAGTGCTAAATTGCCTTTGTTAGCTCCCTCCTAACTTGTGGGCACAATGCAAGAAATTGAGGCTATGATATGTTTGGACCTTTACCTCTCATGTCCTCCACAAGGTTGTAGGGAGCCATACCATGTCCAAGAGGGAAGTCTTGAAGGGTGATGCGGCAACGGGTCCTCTTGGCTTCCTTGGTTTCCTTTGCTTTCTTTCCTCGTCCATGGTCACTTTGTGATGTTACTCCTTCCTTTTCCTTACCTTTCCCCTGCCCACATTTGATGCCATTTGCTTCAATGTCACCCTCTTTGGATTGTGTGACTTCTACAACATTGACATTTGGGTCAGGCAAAGGTGGAACTCCTTCCACCCATTGTGGAGGTGGTCTTGGTCCATTTGGCCTTTGTAGAAGCCTCAGTTGTGCACCAGCTCCTTCACCTGCTGAGGCGGTCCGGGGCGGGCAACAAGAAGAGTGGCCTCTAAGCACTCTTCTAGGCTCCCGTGCTGCTCAATTGGGTTGGGGTTGGAAAAAACAACAAACACACACACAAACCCACAACCTAACCCTACACAAATTTGGGGCACCACCTAGTTTTGGATGCGAACTAGGACGCATAAAGAGAGAGAGAGAGAGAGAGAGAGAGAGAGAGAGAGAGAGAGAGAGAGAGAGAGAGAGAGAGAGAGAGAGAGAGAGAGAGAGAGAGAGAGTTCTCGGGCTGCTTTGAAATGTATCGGCAATGATCAAGCAAACACAATTATATATGTAAGAAAGAGAGACAAGGGGGAGGGGGTACTTGTTGCATTAATACCTTCTTACAAATCTGTCATGACCAATCAAAGTGATATTAGTATTTTTTCAACATAGCTTGAGTAAATTACACCACAACACATCACAAGAAAATCCACCCCAATCACTGGAATGTTGAGCTCAATTGGTTTTAAAGCCTCTTGACCATAGACCAAGTGAAATGGTGTAAACTCCGTGGCTTCCCTATATGTGCTTCGATATGCCCACAAGGCACCATCCAAGAAGTCATCCCACAACTTTGTCTTGTTTCTCACCATCTTTCTAATGATTCCTGCAATGAAACCATTAGCTTTTTCTACCAGACCATTAGATTGGGGATAGTAGGGTGTACTATGACGATGTAGAATGTGAAGTTCTTCACAGACCTCTGTGAGCAAGCCCTTTCTAAACCCTGGACCATTATCAGAAACAATCTCCAAAGGTGTGCCAAATCTACAACAAATGTGAGTGTAGACAAATTTGCTCATTGTCCTCTCATTTACCTTTGCCACACTTTGTGCTTCCACCCACCTAGTCATATAGTCTACAACCACTAGAATGTAGAGTTTACCATTTTTTGTCCTAGGGAGAGGACCCATAGCATCAATGCCCCACTTTTCAAAGGGTCCATTTGCAAGCACGATTTTCCTTGGACCATAAACCAATCTTCTATTCCCATTTACTTGACAATTGTGACAACTTTTACACCAATGTTGGACATCCACATGCAGACTTGGCCAAACATACCTCGCAAGCAAAATCTTCTTCACATTTAACTCTTGGGAAAAATGACCACCACATGCCTCTTCATGAAAACCTTTTAGAATGGCTGGAATTTCCTTGATAGTTGGTACTCTTATGCACACTTGATCCTTCCCTCTTTGATAGAGGGATCCTTCTAGAAAGAGATACACACTTGCCTTTTTCATGAGTCTCCTCTTCTGAGCCTTCGTAAAGTCTTGTGGAAATTGTAGCTAATAATGGAAGTCAATGACTCCAATCCCTGGTATCTTGGTCTCTTGACAGTTGCTGCCACCATGATGACCTGCACTTCTTTCTCAACACATGTAACTGCTTGTTGTGCAAGTAAATCAGCATCTTCATTTTGTTTCCTAGGAATATGATATAGCTGCACTTCTTCAAACTGATTAAGCATCCTACGAATGGCATGAACTTTTTTCCTTAAGCTTTCATTCTTGCATGCCCAAATGCCTGAAATTTTCTTCACAATGAGAAGTGCATCCCCTTTTACCATGAGACGTTGTATACCTTGGCCAATGCATATCTTTAAACCATGAAGTAGTGTGTCGTATTCTGCTTCATTGTTGCTAGTTGAACCTGGTAGATTGACCTTCTCTTTCATGACCACCTCCCCACTTGGGTTGAGCAACACTAGCCCTCCCCCTGCTTTTCCTGTGGCTCGTCGAAAAGCTCCATCAAAGAACAAGGTAAAAGCATTAGGAATACTTTTAGGTGGTGGCAATGGTAGGGTCTTTACTTCAGGCACCTTAATCTCCTTCTCATGTTCCCTATAAGTAAGGATCCCTGCCAATTGTGCATGCACACTATCTTCTACTTTGAAAGAGTATTGGAACTCTTGTAATTCCATAATCCACTTTGAGATCCTAGTGCTAAGATTCATTTGAGATGACACCCAAGGAAACAATTTTTTTGCAATGAGAATTACAAAAGGTTTTGGTAGCAAGTAGGATCTAAACTTTCTCACCGCAAACATGAGAGAAAGCATCATGAGTTCTGCCTCCGTGTAGCCTCTCTCCAAAGCATTCATGACCCTACTAGCAAAGTAGATGGGTCGCATCCTGGTAGTGTGGGGATCTTGTTGTAGTAAAACTGCACCAATTGTTTCCTTCCCAACACTAGAGCTAACAAAGAATGTGTACCCCCAACAAGGAGGCATGAGTGTTGGTAGCTCTGACAAAATGACTTTAATGTTACAAAAGTACTCTTCAAGCTCATAAGACCATGCAAATTCTACTTGTTGTGTCTACTTCTGCAAAGGATGAATCAACTCCGAAGCTAAGTGAATGAAGCGTGACATATACTTCACGTTTTGAATGAATGAGATGACCTCTTTGAGATTCTTGGGTGCTGGGAGCTCAATAAGAGCCTTTGCCTTTGAAGGATCCACCTCAATGCCTTTATAGGAAACCTTGTGACCAAGCAAGATCACTTCATCCTCACCTATGTGGCACTTTTCCAGGTTGAGTTGACCTCCCATGTCGTAGAGCTTCTTTAAACCTTCTTCTACCCTTTGTAGATGCAATGATTTTGAGCTATAAATGAAAAAATCATCAATGAACACCCTAATTGACTTTCCAAAGAATGCTTGAAACACCATGTTCATGAAACGTTGGAATGTTGTAGGAGCATTTGTCATACCAAATGGCATGACTCTAAAAGCATAACAACCCCAAGGAGTGATGAAGGTTGTTTTCAAATGATCTTCCAATGTGATACCTATTTGAAAGTAGCCCGAGTAGCCATCACACACAGTGTACTTCTTATGACCAGCTAACGCATTTTGTATCTCATCTTGAAATGGGAGGGGAAAGTGATCTCTTTTTGTTTCCTCATTGAGTGGACAGTAATCCACACACACCCTCCACTTGCCATTTTTCTTAGGAGTGACAACAACGGGAGAGACCCACTCTGAATTCTCCACTGGATAAATGAAACCTGCTGCTAGAAGCTTTCTTACCTCCTTGAGTACAGCCTACTCCTTGATGACTCCTAGCCTTCATAGCTTCTGAGCCTTAGGTGTGGCCTCTGGCTTCAACTCAATTTTGTGTTTAGCAGCATCTACTCCACGCACATCGGTGTAGTCTTTAGCAAAAAGCCTAGGAACTTTCCTTAGCACACATTTGAACTCCTCTCTTTCGTCCTTTGTAAGTGTTGTAGACAACATACCTTCTAACATTCCTTCATCTTGCACATTTTGGTTCTCTTGGTAACCTACCTCGTCCAAACCTGGGCAAGAGGTCTCTTGGTTGTTTGGATTAAACCTTACCCCCATGACTTTGATGGAAGACTCCTCTTCACTAATGCTGCCGCTACTTTCTCCTTCTGAAGTGCTATCGGTCCAGCCTTCCTCCGTCTCACTTTGAGATGATTCTTCATGGAGCTCCTCTTGGCGTTGCTCCTTCATATCAAAGACAACCTTCTTATGATTTTCTTTCCTGCAAATTAGCTTTCCACTCTCCCAATCCTGCAAAGCTCTCATTTTCTTAGCCATGGTCTTCCTAGGATAAATGCGTAACCATTTCCTTTGGTAGACATGACATAGAAATCCACTACCTTCTTAATGCCAAAGGCCTCCACAAAAACATTTTTACAAATGCCTACGCACCTAGCCTTGCTATTATTTTCCATCTTGACTTTAATTTCAGGTGTCTTGTGGATGTGCATGCCTAGTCTTTGCATAATTACCTCTGTCATGATGCAAATTTGTGCACCCCCATCCACTAGACCTTTCCTAACCAATCTTCCTTTGATGTAACAATCTAGCACAGGTGTAATATCCTCATTCATTTCAGCATCTGCAATTTTTACAATAGGAACACTCTCTTTTATCTTTCTCCTAGTGCTAACTGCCTTTGTTAAATCCCTCCTAACTTGTGGGCATAATGCAAGAAACTGAGGCCATGAGATATCAGGACTCTTACCTCTCATGTCTTCCAATAGGTTGTATGGAGCCATACCATGTCCAAGAGGGAAGTCTTGGAGGTTGATACGATGTCGAGTCCTCTTAGCTTCCTTGGTCTCCTTTGCCTTCTTTTCTCGTCCATGGTCACTTTGTGATGTAACCCCTTCTTTCTCCTTACCTTTTCCTCGGCCACGCTTAATGCCATTTGCTTCCATGTCAACCTCATTTGAGTTTGTCACCTCTACCACATGCACATTTGGGTCTGGCAAAGGTGGAACTCCTTCCACTCCTTGTGGAGGTGGTCTTGCTCCATTTGGCCTTTGTAGAAGCCTTGGTTTTTGACCAGTTCCTTCACCTGCATTCATCACTGGGTAATTCAAGTTAGGTCTCCCTGGCTCCCCATGGGGCCAAGGACAATTATACATCCCATGTCCAAACTCTCCGCAATTCCAACATTGCAAGACTCTCCTAGGTCGTGGATCTTGCTCTTCAGACTTCTTTGCTTGTCCCTTTGGACCTACAACTTGTGCAAGGTGAATTGACAAGCTGCTTAAAGATTCATTTAACTTCTCAATCACTTCCGCCGTTACCTCAAGAAGCTCCCTAGATGTTGATGCTTGTGACTTACCTTTGGGTCTAAGACCTTCTATTGGAACCTCCCCCCTTAAGCACTTCAGTTTCCTATATTTCTCAGCAGCCCTAGTTTCAGCTGCATCAAAGGTAGCAGGTGCACCCACCTCAACTTTTACCTTAAGGTCAAGAAAGAGTCCGGCTATGAACCTCTCCTTCTTTAGGAACTCTGCACCATCACCAGGGTTAGCAACATTTCTCACCCATACAGCCCAAACACGTAGAAACTCTTGCTTGTACAAGTAGTAGTCATCTAAGTCTTTTTGCTTATGAAAAACAATGTCTTGCCATAGTTTTTGAGTGTTTTGGGGATCAAAGAAGTATCTCTTGAAATGATTCACAACTTCCGTGTAATTTCCTTTAACTTCCTCAGGCAACGAGTCAAACCAAGTGCTAGCATCTTTCCTAAGGACCACTTCAAACATCTCTACACGTTCTTGATCAGTTACTATCCTCTTGATACGACAAGACATCTTGAAATTTGCAAAAAATAATTATGCATCCTCTCCAGGCTCTCCAAAGAAAAGAAGATATCCAGACATTTGACGCTGGCCTCCATTGAATCAGTTTTAAGGTGACAACACGTTTTTTTTTTTATAATAAAGATTTACACAGTAATATTTTCTAAATTGCAATTTATTCTACAACAAAATAAAAATATTCACATCAAATGACCTATGATAATCAATAAGAGGCAGGATGACAGGGTTTGGTGACGCGAGAATTTCTCCTACTCTTTGGGCACCAAACATGAACACCATACGTTGTTGAAACTGGATTTTTCTACTAATTGCAATGTTTACTCTAATGTGTGGAGTGAAATGAAAGGGGAAAACTTGTATTCTTGGGCCATTATCCATGGTCTATGCATGACCTAATTCTTAAAACAAAACAAAAATATAGACATCCAAACTAAGGTCGTACCTAATGAGAGGCAAAATTAAAGGATTTACTGATGCGTTTATCTCTGCCAACGTAAGAGGACCTAAAATTCCACGAATTACACGTTGAAATTGCAACTTAGTACTAACAATTCTGTGTACCTTTTGCCTTTCAATGGGAATGAAGCGATCATACAAATTCTCGTGATTCATGCAAGCTACTTGATTATGCTAAAGGTTGAGCCTTCACAAAACATACACAAGCCGTCCTCAGTGGGGGCACCAATTTGAGGCGGTCCGGGGCGGGCAACAAGAAGAGTGGCTTCTAAGCACTCTTCTAGGCTCCCGTGCTGCTCAATTGGGTTAAGGTTGGAAAAAACAACAAACACACACACAAACCCGCAACCTAACCCTACACAAATTTGGGGCACCACCTAGTTTTGGATGCGAACTAGGACGCGTAAAGAGAGAGAGAGAGAGAGAGAGAGAGAGAGAGAGAGAGAGAGAGAGAGAGAGAGAGAGAGAGAGATAGTGCTCGAGCTGCTTTGAAATGTATCGGCAATGATCAAGCAAACACAATTATATATGTAAGAAAGAGAGACAAGGGGGAGGGGGTGCTTGTTGCATTAATACCTTCTTACAAATCTGTCATGACCAATCAAAGTGAGATTATTATTTGTTCAACATAGCTTAAGTAAATTACACCACAACACATCACAAGAAAATCCACCCCAATCACTGTCTTAAGGCCAGGGGAGTCCTCTCCACCCTGTCGCCCTCTTACAGTATGTGGGACTTATGGCTAAATTGATGACAACACCTAGAGACAAGCTATCAAGAACTTAAAGAAAACACCAAGACACTTACACATCATTGTTGCCCATTACTTCATGTTGGAAGAGAGACAAAGTATCCAAGCTCAGTCCAAATCCACCCTCCTTGATTCAGCAAATGTTGGGCTTACACTAGTAGGAGAAATGATAGATTTCCTACTCTCAATGTCATAGAGCTCCCTTGCTAATCACCCCGAATATAACACATGAATATGCATAAGACAATGAGCTTCCACTCAAGAGCTCCTTCTAGAGAGGGTGAGCTTGGATTCTCAAGCTATAGCATAGTGCTCTTGCTTATTGCTCCCCCTTTGTGCTAGCTACACCCTCCTTTTATAGAAATTTTGAGAGCTAGTGTTACTCCTCTAACCATGGTTGGCTTAAATTTTCAGCACTTATCTAATTTCTTTTTCTTGGAACTATCACGAAGTTGGTGTGGATAGATGAAGAAGAGAGAGAGGAGAGAAGTGGAGGTGATAGGACTTTTCATAGTAGGTTAGTGTTAGTAAATTAGTAGAGTTAGTATTTTTATTGATTTACAAATGGAATTGGATATTTACAATGGGAGTATCCATGTAGGATACAAATAAGAAAAAACTCTTAATAGGTAAGAAAACATGGATTTCTTACAATGTTGATGCTCCAAGTGTCTTGAGTAGAGTCAATTTTGACGCTTGTTGACGGTCCACTAGCTTTGACGGTACGTTTTTTCTCCACTCTTGACCTTCCTTGAGAGCCAAAGTAAGTGAACATGAGTAATCAATCACCATGATGCTGTCTTTCAAGAGAAGAGGCTGAATTTTGTGGTTTTTTTGATAGATATGGGTAATATGGATAAGGAAAAATGAGACTAGGTGGTCAATTTTTTAATGGAAGTGTGTGTAGGAGACATGAGTTCACCATGGTTTCTCTTATTCTTCAAGGTTGAGAAGAAGGTGAGTAGGGTGCAGAGAGGAGTGGTGAGAGAGGTGAGGATGATGAGTGGAGAAGTGTGTGTGAAAGAGGAAAATGATAAAGTGGAAGAGGGAGTGTGGCTGCATAGCATGGGCAAACTAGGGTCCACCAATAAAATCATAGCTCACAGCTCGTAGCTCAAAAAAATATGAAAAAATTTGAGGTAAAAGCCCAGCTCACGAGCTACAACGTTTATTTGTATCACCTTTTCAAATTCGGGGATAATGTGATCTTTAAAAATTCAGCAAAACCGACTGTTTTTTCCACTGCACAAAGTCCTTGTGAGGTCCTTCTTTGGATGATTCTTTTGAATACCTCCAAGAGTGAGATCCCCATGGCGCATGCATGCATGCCACATACCCTTGACCTTATTTGGCAGGTCTATCATTGAAGATATTGTTGAGATCATGATATAAGTGAATAGTACAACTAAGAAAATCAAATATTTAGGGGTCTAAAAATATATATATATGTCAAATATAAATAATATAGGTGGAAAAAATATAAAGGGGTCAAAATAAATGTCTCTCATTATCAGTCTACCATAAAAAGATGAATATTTTTGGTGGTCTAATTTATGAGAATAATAGAGAATAGATGTAGGAAGGAAAAATACACAATAGTGAAAAAATATACACATAAATAAAACTAGTTTTTTTGGATTTTTATTGGGATGGAGTTACACCAAAAATAAGAGAAGTTTTTTTGGATTTTTATTGGGATGGAGTGACACCAAAAATAAGAGAAGCTTGCATGAAATTATTTTTATATGGAATAAAGAGTATGCAAAATGCTAAGAAAAAATATGGTAATGGTGAGTCAATGTACATAGCATAAATAACACACCATAGGTAGAAATATTTAAATAAATACCAAAATAATTATGAAAAATCCTTTTATTTAGACCCTATATACAATGAAATATTTACACACAAATGGTCCATAATATACTTATATTTTTTATATATTTTATATATATATATATATATATATATATATATATATATATATATATATATATGGCTCAACTAGCCCAGTGACTAGCTAATTAAGGGTTTTTAAGAAGATATGGGAAAAGTTCCCTAACTCATACACACTTATATACAGTGAAATGGTAGGGATAGCCACAGTGTTTGGATGATTGTGGTAAGGTGGGTTAACTCACTATGGCAATTACGGAGAGCCGAAAAACGACTATCAGTGCATTCATCACTGGGTAATTCAAGGTAGGTCTCCCTGGCTCCCCACGCGGCCAAGGATTATTATACATCCCATGTCCAGACTCTCCGCAATTCCAACATTGCAAGACTCTCCTAGGCCATGGATCTTGCTCTTCACACTTCTTTGCTTGTTCCTTTAGACCACGGGGCAGTCACTTATCAAAAGACCCCTATATCATGTGCGTTCAAGAGGTAATTAATAATACCTTAATATATATACTATACTTACATTGTGAGCCTATTTAAAAAACCCCCACCCCCCTCTGTATGTATACATTTTTATACATTTTGGTCTTTTAATAATCCTCTCAAGTTAACTCACGTGATATCATACACATTCTAAAAAGTGACCGCCCCGGGCTTTAGACCTACAGCTTGTGCGAGGTGAATTGGCAGGCTGCTTAAAGATTCCCTAGATGTTGATGCTTGTGACTTACCTTTGGGTCTAAGACCTTCTATTGGAACCTCCCCTTAAGCACTTGAGTTTCCTATATTTCTCAGCAGCCCTAGTTCCAGCTACATCAAAGGTAGCAGGTGCACGTGCCTCAACTTTTACCTTAAGGTCAGGAAAGAGTCCGGCTATGAACCTCTCCTTCTTTATAAATTCTGCACCATCACCACGGTTAGCAACATTTTGTATCCATAGAGACCAAAGACGTAGAAACTCTTGCTTGTACAAGTAGTAGTCATCTGAATATTTTTGCTTATGAGAAACAATGTCTTGCCATAATTTTTTAGTGTTTTTGGGATCAAAGAAGTATTTCTTGAAATGATTCAAAACTTCCGTGTAATTCCCCTTAACTTCCTCAGGCAAAGAGTCAAACCAAGTGCTAGCATCTTTCCTAAGGACTATCTCAAATATTTCTACACGTTCTTGATCAGTTACTATCCTCTTGATATGGAAAGAAATTTTGAAATTTGCTAAGAATAATTCTGCATCCTCCCCAGGCTCTCCAAAGAACAAGGGGTAGCCACTCATTTGCCTAGTTGTATCCATGTTGCTGGTTTTACTCAAAAAAAAAAAATTCTTTTTTTTTTCTCTTTTGCAAAATAAAATTTCAAAGTAGAATGAAAATGTAAACATCAAAGCTTAGATCGTAGCAAATCAATGAAAAAATGAACGGATTGACGGAGGCATTGATAGCTGCTACTTGCCTAGTTTCAAACATACAACGAAAAACACGTTGAAATTGTAACTTTGTGCCAACTATTACATGCCCGTCTTGTCTAGCCAAAGGAATGAATGTACGATACAAGTCCTCTTGATTCATTAACCTAGCTAAAACAAGATAAAAACATGCACATCAAAAGAGACATCATAGTCTACAAGTGGGAGTATAATAGGATTTGGGGATTGTAGAATATCTCTTAATGCTTCAACACCAAAGAGGAATACAATACGTTTTGAAAAATATTTTCCTATCAATGTGAACATTTATCCTAATCCCTTGCACCCAATGAAACTGATGAAATTGAATTGCATGAGTAGGACTAGGAGGTGGTGGATTGTTGATGTAAAAACAACTAATTTTGAAGACTTACCTTGTGTATGATAACACAACCGCTCGTCCTCATTGGGGGCACCAAAATTGGGGCAGTCCGGGGCGGGCAACAAGAAGAGCGGCCTCTAAACACCCTTCGAGGCTGTCGTGCTGCTCAATTGGACTGGGGCAAGCACAATCAAAGACAGCAACAACCCACAACTAGAAACAAAACAAGAAAAGGGGCACCACCTAGTTGTAGATCCGAACTAGGACACATGCAATATCTCCTTGTACTCAAACACAAAGGGACGGGAATGCAAGATAGCCCCACACACCAAACACAAACATTCACTACACCAGAGAGAGGTAAAGAGCACAAATCAACTTGAGCAACTCAGTCTTAGCCTTAAAGACTAGATGCACACAAAGCTTGGTGAGGAACAGAGAGACAACACAAAACTTGACCTTGTGTCTTAGGGTCACGAGAGTCCTCTCACCAAGCACCCTCTTACAATTGACTTTTAGGCAAACAATTCAACAAACCCTCAAACCACCAAGCATAAAATGGCACAACAGACTTCAAGGACAATATACCTTCAACCACCTGATGAGCCAACTTATCAAGTCAATTTGGAGAGAAGAGTCGTAGTTGCTGCATACAATTGCACCCAAAACTATAAATCTTATTTATGCACAAGAGTACGCTACAAGTTTGATGAAGAGTATGGCATCACTCCACTCCTCTAGATGGCATACCTAACTTCAAGCTTCTCCATGCACCTATGTGTATTAATGGAATAGAGCACTCACAATGCACACACTCTACACAACTAGGCTTTAAGAGTGGTGTGTTATTTGTGGAGAATGGTGTGGTGTAGTGTGATCATGTGATGATTTACAAGGGAGAGAAGGGCTATATTTATAGGTTTTAGAAGCCCCGATTAGGATTAGACCCGATTAGGATTAGACCTAATCAAGTTTATTTGAAGAAATCAAAGATTATGTATATTTTTATTTTTTAAATGAGGGTGGGTCTCTCTTATCCTTTGAGTCACATGGATGTGGGCTCAAGGGAAGAGAATTATTTAGGGTGAAAGGAGAGAGAATTGAGTGAATAATTTGGGAGTGCCTACTCTAATAGATAGTAGAGGGTGCATTTTTACAATAAGGTTAATGGTTATTGGTAAGTAATAATCACTACAAAATATTTACAAAATCATTCACCAAATGGTGAGATATATGATGAGCAACGTTAGAGAAGAGATAAGCTTGTAAAGAGAGATTGAAGCTTTGGAGAAGTTGACATTCGCCTCTTTATAGCACCGGTAGAAGAAGCGGTCAGGATGGCGAAGTTGCACGTGTCGATGAAGCTATGTTATCTTGAAACCTTGGATAATTCATGATACAAGCCTTCATTTGCAGAGTTTAACCTTGGATTTTTTCTGATTTTTTGGAGTTCTTTAGAAAGCTGAAGAGGATATGGTAATATGGACATATATGTAGAGAGAAAGGGGAGCACATAGGGGTGTAGAAATGGAGGATGAAGGCTATGGAGGTGTGAGCGAAGTGGCAATGGTGAAGAGGGTGAAATAGGACATGGGAGTTGTAGGTTTGGGTGTGGGAAAGAGAGGGAGGAGTGTGTAAGAGTGAGTAGGAGTGTGGAAGGGTGAGAGAAAATAGGAAGATTTTTTGGTGTATGAGGTGGTAATTTTCAAGTCAACCATAAATATCATGTAAAATCGCCCTTGACTTAAAAATTTTTGAAAAAATTATGAAAAATAATTTAGCTCACGAGCTACATTTTCCCTTTTTGGACACATCCTCAAATCGGATCAAAAGAAGGTGCCAATACTCGAGCAAAGAGTTGTCCCTACAGCACCTAATAAGGCTTGAAGTGGGCCACTATTTGATTCTTTTTCCTTTGTAGTCTTCCAAGTGACCCCCCATACATCAACCATGACCTAATATTTCCAAGGCGATTGCACAATTGTATGATGTAGGATAAGTATCAAATATAATATACTTGTGGGATAAAAAGATAGGCTAGCTAGTCATGAAAAATGGACACATGGGATGCATGGTGGCAAAAAATATATTTTAAAAAACGAGGAAAATCATGAGGGAAGGGACCCTCAATTATTCTCTACTTTGAGTGATTTATGGAATTTATTTGAAGATGAAATCTATTTACTTTTGTATATTTAACTGGGAGGAATGGAATAAAATATGACGGAGCCAATAAGGTTATTGGTAAATTTTTACGATGATGAAGTCACATAAAGGTTTTTCAAGGCTTCTGTGAGTAGAGCTTAACACTAGATTGATTACCTAACAGGACATAAAAGTGTCCTTTCAGGGTTTTGAAAAAAACCTCCAAAACCATAGTAGATCCACTCATTTTGTAAAATCCTTTCATGAGGTTATAGTTCAAGGCCTACTACACATGGCAAAAATAAGAAACTTGTAAAATTTCTCATCTTTTGGTCACACCAAGCCTCCAAAGTTGATGGACCAGTACATTTTCATCAAAACAGTCATTTCTTACGTTTTGTTGCATAAAAATAAGATTAGGGATTTTTGTAGGACTTGAGATAAATCCCCTAGTTAACTTCAATGGGTTGGTGATCAGAACATATGATTGCTTCTCACTCACTATTTTTTGTTTTGCCAAAAGAAATAGGTACAAAAAAGTTGAATTTTTACCATTCTGCAAACCTATCATCAAAGTTTCTATAGCCACGCTCAATACAAATAATATATGCATGTTTTCTTAGTTCCCTATTTTCCTTTAGTTTCATAAGGAGCCATGGAGCATGTCAAAAGAATAATACATCTCTTACCAAGGGGAATCTTGGGGACAAAGATGAAGTGCTAAATACAACAAACATGAAAAAACTGGGTTCAACATTATGAGTTGTAGAATCCCATAGAAACTATTCAATATCTAGCCAAATTTGATCCTTATGACTAGATATGGTTACTACCTACAAAATGCATGTAATTGTCACAAGAAACTAACAATATTGAAAAAGCTATACTTGATATACTAGAATGTTTCGTTTTCTTCTATAATTGAAAAAATCAACCATCGTTGTCTACTATGCAAAATAGCGTATTAGGTGCCCCGAAACTCAAGGAATATTAGCTTTATGTTACAATATGAGACATAGAGAATCAAAACTGCATTTGGATATCATGAAAGCCACCAAAAAAATCATAGAAGAGCTAAAATTTGCTAAAAAACAGGATTTGACAATTTTTTGTAATTTGGTCATAACTTACAACTTTAACATCTATTTCTCCCTAGAAGCATCAGGACATGTTGAGGACTACTAAAGATAGTTCTCTAGCATTATAGACCTCACAAACATGAATTCTAGAGTGGTATAGTTGCAAAAAGTTGAAAAAAGCCAAAAACAGGACCCGTTTTTTCACACAGTTTAGGTTGTGAAATGTTGTGCAAGGACAAGGTTAAAGATGGAATTGATATTCCAAAAAAATGTCAAGTTTTTTTCAGCTCATGAGACAACTTTGTAGACAGATAGCACCTCCAGAGTGACCATGGACAAGGCAAGAAGGCAAAGGAGACCAAGGAAGCTAAGAGGACTCGACGTCGTATCAATCTCCAAGACTTCCCTCTTGGACATGGTATGGCTCCATACAACCTGTTGGAAGACATGCGAGGTAAGGGTCCTAATATCTCATGGCCTCAGTTTCTTGCATTATGCCCACAAATTAGGAGGGATTTAACAAAGGCAGTTAGCACTAGGAGAAAGGTAAAAGAGAGTTTTCCTGTTGTAAAAATTGCACATGCTAAAATGAACGAGGATATTACACCTGTGCTAGATTGTTACATAAAAGGAAGATTGGTTAGGAAAGGTCTGGTGGATGGGGGTGCACAAATTTGCATCATGAGAGAAGGGCTCATGCAAAGACTAGGCATGCACATCCATGAGACACCTGAAATCAAAGTGAAAATGGCAAACAATAGCAAGGCTAGGTGCGTAGGCATTTGTAAAAATGTTTTTGTGGAGGCCTTTGGCATTAAGAAAGCGGTGGATTTTTATGTTATGTTGACCAAGGGAAGTGGTTATCCATTTATCCTAGGAAGACCATGGCTAATGAAAATGCGAGCTTTGCAGAATTGGGATGGGACACCCTCTTTCTCTTTACCTTTTCCTCGGCCACGCTTAATGCCATTTGCTTCCATGTCAACCTCATTTGAGTTTGTCACCTCTACCACATGCACATTTGGATCTGGCAAAGGTGGAACTCCTTCTACCCCTTGTGGAGGTGGTCTTGGTCCATTTGGCCTTTGTAGAAGCCTTGGTTGTTGACCAGCTCCTTCTCCTGCATTCATCACTGGGTAATTCAAGTTAGGTCTCCCTGGCTCTCCACGGGGCCAAGGACAATTATACATCCCATGTCCAGACACTCCGCAATTCCAACATTGCAAGACTCTCCTAGGTCGTGGGTCTCGCTCTTCAGACTTCTTTGCTTGTCCCTTTGGACCTACGGCTTGTGCAAGGTGAATTAACAGGCTGCTTAAGGATTCATTTAACTTCTCAATCACTTCAACCGTTACCTCAGGAAGCTCCTTAGATGTTGATGCTTGTGACTTACCTTTGGGTCTAAGACCTTCTATTGGAACCTCCCCCCTTAAGCACTTGAGTTTCCTATATTTCTCAGCAGCCCTAGTTTCAGCTGCATCAAAGGTAGCAGGTGCACCCGCCTCAACTTTTACCTTAAGGTCAGGAAAGAGTCCGGCTATGAACCTCTCCTTCTTTAGAAATTCTGCACCATCACCAGGGTTAGCAACATTTCGTATCCATAGAGCCCAAAGACGTAGGAACTCTTGCTTGTACAAGTAGTAGTCATCTAAGTCTTTTTGCTTATGAGAAACAATGTCTTGCCATAATTTGTGAGTGTTTTGGGGATCAAAGAAGTATTTCTTGAAACGATTCAAAACTTCCGTGTAATTCCCTTTAAATTCCTCAGGCAAAGAGTCAAACCAAGTGCTAGCATCTTTCCTAAGGACCACCTCAAACATTTCTACACGTTCTTGATCAGTTACTATCCTCTTGATACGGCAAGACATCTTGAAATTCGCTAGAAATAATTCTGCATCCTCTCCAGGCTCTCCAAAGAAAAGAGGATATCCAGACATTTGGCGTTGGCTCTCCATTGAATTAATTTCAAAGTGACGCGTTTTTGTTTTTTCTTTCTTTAAAAGATTTACACAATAATATTTTCTAAATTGCAATCTATTCTACAACAAAATAAAAATATTCACATCAAATGACCTATGATAATCAATAAGAGGCAGGATGACAGGGTTTGGTGATGCGAGAATTTCTCCTACTCTTTGGGCACCAAACATGAATACCATACGTTGTTGAAAATGGATTTTTCTACTAATTGCAATGTTTATTCTAATGTGTGGAGTGAAATGGAAGGGGAAAACCTCTATTCCTGGGCCATTATCCATGGTCTATGCATGACCTAATACTCAAAACAAAAAAAAAATATAGACGTCCAAACTAAGGTCGTACCTAATCAGAGGCAAAATAAAAGGGTTTACTGAAGCGTTTATCTCGGCCAACCTAAGAGGACCTAAAATCCTACGAATTACTCGCTGAAATTGCAACTTAGTACTAACAATTATGTGTACCTTTTGCCTTGCAATGGGAATGAAAGGATCATACAAATTCTCGTGATTCATGCAACCTACTTGACTATGCTAAAGGTTGAACCTACACGAAAAGATACACAAGCCTTTCCTCCGTGGGGGCACCAAAATTGAGGCGGTCCGGGGCGGGCAACAAGAGAGGCGACCTCTAAACACCCCTCAAGGCTCCCGTGCTGCTCAATTGGGGCTGGGGCAACCACAAGCACAACACAACAACCAACCCGCAGCCAAACCCAAACAAGATAGGGGCACCACCTAGTTATGGTATGCGAACTACGACGCAAGAGAGATTTTGGCACAACCAAGAAGATGCACCACACAACACACACAAACAACCTCACACCAAGACACACACAAACTGGACCAGAGAGAGCTAGAGCAAAGGGAAGAGAGAGAGAAAAGGATCTTGCGTAATACCTTATTTGTGACTTGCAAATGGAGATGGTTCGTTATGATGCTATCGTAGAACTTGTAGAAAACTCACTCAATGCTTAGTGATTGCTAAAACATTGCCAAAACGCACACACACTGTCTTAGGGTGTGGGAGACCTCTCACCACAATACCCTCTTACAATGGACACAAAACTGGCAATGAAAAACACACTAAAAACACTTTCCAAAATCAAGATCAACCGATAAAAACTCAAATACACAAGTCACCTTGAATTCACCAAACCGTCTTGCACAAATGGAAGGACGAAGATTTGAACGTCGAATCACGCCTTTGATGCACCAAACCTCAATTTATTGATGATGAAGGAGCATGTACAATAGTGGTTTTGAGATTTGTGGAACTCACGCTCTCTCACTTGCAATGTGTAGCTTGAAGGCTTCTCTCACACCAAGAGTAAAGCTCACAAGTGGTTGCTACACCTAAGTCTCTCCTCACACATAGAGTGTTGGGGTGCTATGTGAGATGTTGGAGGTTGTTTTACAAGAAGGAGAGGGGCCTATTTATAGGTTGGAGACCCCTCATTAAGATTTTTGGAAATCCTAATTTACAAGCTAACAAATCAGGATTATGATTTTTTTGAATATCAAAACATTGCGGGCCTTCTTTGTCTGCTTGAGTCATGGGTGTGGGCTCAAAAGAGAGCATTATTGATGGTAGATAAGGTGAAAGTAAGTTTTAAGGAAGGGGAGAGAGAGAGAGAGAGAGTTACTATACATGTCTTGAGGTGAGGTGTCTTTTATGGTTAGGTCAATGCTATTTTGTGTTAGTATGTTAGTCGTTAGTAATCACTAGAAAGTTAATGTTACATTTACAATGGGTAGAGTGAGTTGATTTGATGAAGGAAGAGGGGTGAAGTCAAAGAGAATCATTGAGATGGTGAAGCTTTGAAGAAGCTTGAACTCACCCTTGTGTAGATTGTGGAAAAAATGACCGCTGGTCTTCTTCTTCTTCTTCGCTTCTTTACGCCGCCGCCACGGTTGACCACCACGATGAAAAGAGGATTTTTTGATGAAAAATCCTCAATTTGCAGAAGTTATGATGGTTAAGATGCTGAATTTTAGATATTTTAGGAGAGGTAAATGAAATTGTAACATAGAAGCAATAGAGAGAGACATGGAGAGGGTGTATGTATGTAGAGGTTCATAAAAGAACTATAGGGATGAGAGAGAAGGGTAATGGTGAAGAGGGTGGGAGAAGCCATGGAAATTGCAGGTTTGAGTGAGGGAAGGAGAGGGAGGGATGTGTAAGAGTGAGTAGGTGTGTGGAAGGGTGAGAGAAGACTAAGGGCTACTTGTGAGAAAAGTGGGCAGATTGGGGTCCACTCAAAACATCATAGCTCACCGCTGGTAGCTCCAAAACTCATGAAAAAATTTGAGGTGATTTTTCAGAGCGTGGGCTACATTTTCTCTTTTGACCACCGCTCCAAATTTGGAGTGGAGATAGGAGCCAAAATTCTCACCAAAAAGCCTGTTTTTTATGCCTGCAAAAGTCTTTTAGTGGCCCCCTCCTTTGTTGAATTTGTACAATGCATCCAAGAGTGAGCCCCTCCTTTGTCATATTATAATACAAAGCATTCAAGTTGCCCTTGACCCATGCATGGAGGAGGATTATTGGTGAAATAAGAAATATATACATGGTGGGACTAGTGTATGGACTATTCATGGACTTTAGCTCAATGAGCACATGGTGTTAGAATAATGAGTAAAAATAATAATAAAAATATGGAGGAGTTATGGATATGGAAAGATATTGGAATCATATGATATGGTCCCTCCTTGAATTATTTTGGGTGAAAGAGGAAAAGATATGCAAGTAAATAATATAATAAACGTAACTAATGAGTAGAAATCAATTTTTTGTTTTCACGAGGGTGAGGGTGAAAATGTGGGAGTGATTTGTATAAAGGAAAAAAAATGAGGTTAGAATATGTACATATTGGCAACAAATATACTTATGGTGTAAGAGGATGAAAGAAGGTGTACATAGGTTTAATAAAACACACACCTAAGTAGAAATATTTAAATAAAATACCAAAATAATTATAAAAAATCCCTATATTTAGGCCATATATACAATGAAATATTTACACACAAAGAGGCCATAATATACTTTTATTTTTTACTTTTTTTATTTTTTTTGGCTCACCTAGCCCAGTGACTAGCTAGCTGAGCGCACAACTGGTTTCTTTACTGATGAAAGTAAGATATTCGGCCCTACACTGACCATTGGAAACCTGAGATACTGAGGCGGTCCGGGGCGGGCAACAAGAGAGGCGACCTCTAAACACCCCTTAAGGCTCCCGTGCTGCTCAATTGGGGCTGGGGCAACCACAAGCACAACACAACAACCAAACCGCAGCCAAACCCAAACAAGATAGGGGCACCACCTAGTTATGGTATGCGAACTAGGACGCAAGAGAGATTTTGGCACAACCAAGAAGATGCACCACACAACACACACAAACAACCTCACACCAAGACACACACAAACTGGACCAGAGAGAGCTAGAGCAAAGGGAAGAGAGAGAGAAAAGGATCTTGCGTAATACCTTATTTGTGACTTGCAAATGGAGATGGTTCGTTATGATGCTATCGTAGAACTTGTAGAAAACTCACTCAATGCTTAGTGATTGCTAAAACATTGCCAAAACGCACACACACTATCTTAGGGTGTGGGAGACCTCTCACCACAATACCCTCTTACAATGGACACAAAACTGGCAATGAAAAACACACTAAAAACACTTTCCAAAATCAAGATCAACCGATAAAAACTCAAATACACAAGTCACCTTGAATTCACCAAACCGTCTTGCACAAATAGAAGGACGAAGATTTGAACGTCGAATCACGCCTTTGATGCACCAAACCTCAATTTATTGATGATGAAGGAGCATGTACAATAGTGGTTTTGAGATTTGTGGAACTCACGCTCTCTCACTTGCAATGTGGAGCTTGAAGGCTTCTCTCACACCAAGAGTAAAGCTCACAAGTGGTTGCTACACCTAAGTCTCTCCTCACACATAGAGTGTTGGGGTGCTATGTGAGATGTTGGAGGTTGTTTTACAAGAAGGAGAGGGGCTTATTTATAGGTTGGAGACCCCTCATTAAGATTTTTGGAAATCCTAATTTACAAGCTAACAAATCAGGATTATGATTTTTTTGAATATCAAAACATTGCGGGCCTTCTTTGTCTGCTTGAGTCATGGGTGTGGGCTCAAAAGAGAGCATTATTGATGGTAGATAAGGTGAAAGTAAGTTTTAAGGAAGGGGAGAGAGAGAGAGAGAGAGTTACTATACATGTCTTGAGGTGAGGTGTCTTTTATGGTTAGGTCAATGCTATTTTGTGTTAGTATGTTAGTCGTTAGTAATCACTAGAAAGTTAATGTTACATTTACAATGGGTAGAGTGAGTTGATTTGATGAAGGAAGAGGGGTGAATTAAAAGAGAATCATTGAGATGGTGAATCTTTGAAGAAGCTTGAACTCACCCTTGTGTAGATTGTGGAAAAAATGACCGCTGGTCTTCTTCTTCTTCTTCGCTTCTTTACGCCGCCGCCACGGTTGACCACCACGATGAAAAGAGGATTTGTTGATGAAAAATCCTCAATTTGCAGAAGTTATCATGGTTAAGATGCTGAAGTTTAGATATTTTAGGAGAGGTAAATGAAATTGTAACATAGAAGCAATAGAGAGAGACATGGAGAGGGTGTATGTATGTAGAGGTTCATAAAAGAACTATAGGGATGAGAGAGAAGGGTAATGGTGAAGAGGGTGGGAGAAACCATGGAAATTGCAGGTTTGAGTGAGGGAAGGAGAGGGAGGCATGTGTAAGAGTGAGTAGGTGTGTGGAAGGGTGAGAGAAGACTAAGGGCTACTTGTGAGAAAAGTGGGCAGATTGGGGTCCACTTAAAACATCATAGCTCACCGTTGGTAGCTCCAAAAATCATGAAAAAATTTGAGGTGATTATTCAGAGCGTGGGCTACATTTTCTCTTTTGACCACCGCTCCAAATTTGTAGTGGAGAGAGGTGCCAAAATTCTCACCAAAAAGCCTGCTTTTTATGCCTGCAAAAGTCTTTTAGTGGCCCCCTCCTTTGTTGAATTTGTACAATGCATCCAAGAGTGAGCCCCTCCTTTGTCATATTATAATACAAAGCATTCAAGTTGCCCTTGACCCATGCATGGAGGAGGATTATTGGTGAAATAAGAAATATATACATGGTGGGACTAGTGTATGGACTATTCATGGACTTTAGCTCAATGAGCACATGGTGTTAGAATAATGAGTAAAAATAATAATAAAAATATGGAGGAGTTATGGATATGGAAAGATATTGTAATCATATGATATGGTCCCTCCTTGAATTATTTTGGGTGAAAGAGGAAAAGATATGCAAGTAAATAATATAATAAACGTAACTAATGAGTAGAAATCAATTTTTTGTTTTCACGAGGGTGAGGGTGAAAATGTGGGAGTGATTTGTATAAAGGAAAAAAAATGAGGTTAGAATATGTACATATTGGCAACAAATATACTTATGGTGTAAGAGGATGAAAGAAGGTGTACATAGGTTTAATAAAACACACACCTAAGTAGAAATATTTAAATAAAATACCAAAATAATTATAAAAAATCCCTATATTTAGGCCATATATACAATGAAATATTTAAACACAAAGAGGCCATAATATACTTTTATTTTTTATTTTTTTTATTTTTTTTGGCTCACCTAGCCCAGTGACTAGCTAGCTGAGGGTTTTTAAGAAGATATGGGAAAAGCCCCCTAACTCACACACGTCTATGTACAGTGAAATGGTAGGGATAACCATAGCGTTTGGGTGAATTTGGTAGGGTGGAGTAATCTAGTATGGCAATTATGGAGAGCCGAAAAACGGCTATCAATACGAGTCACATCTTTAGAGGTTGAAATCGACGAGACTCCACTCAAGACAAAGCAAGGATGTCATGTCAGGGACGACACAAACGTGGAGAGGGGGGAGTGTTGAGCCGAGGACCACACCTATACATTTTTTCTCACACTCATGCTTTTGTAAACACTTATTGTAATAAATGTCTTTGCGACATTTCATTTTCTTCATGGAGCTGATTCATTGTAATTAGCGGGACTTAATTGAGTTTCCAGCTTGTATTTCCCAAGTAGTTTCAGATGCTTATGTAATCAGATTAGAGATGTTTTCACACCTCCAAGGCTGAGGTATAAGAGCCAATTTTTGTAAACCTAAAGGCACAATTCTAAATCATTAATCAAGGTGAGTTTTTGAGCACCGTGACTGTGTCTGAGAGAGAGGGAGAGAGAAAGAGAGAGAGTCTATCCTCTTGCTACGCGAGCTACGGAGCCACAATTGGAGAAGCAACACCACCATTGTGTTAGCAACAGCGAGAGCTACGCACCGATACCAAGCGTGAGGTCATATCATTCATTCAAAAAGTAAAGTATATGTCACACTTTATTCACTTAGCTGCGGAGTTGCTTCATCCTTTGCAAAAGTTGACACAACAAGTAGAATTTGCATGGTCTGATGAGCTTGAAGAGTATTTTTGTAACATTAAAGTCATTTTGTCAGAGCTACCAACACTCATGCCTCCTTGTTGGGAGTACACATTCTTTGTTAGCTCTAGTGTTGGAAGGGAAACAATTGGTGCTGTGTTGCTACAACAAGATCCCCACAGTACAAGGATGCGACGCATCTACTTTGCTAGTAGGTTCATGAATGCTTTGGAGAGAGACTACACAGAAGCAGAACTCATGATGCTTTCTCTCATGTTTGCGGTGAGAAAGTTTAGATCCTACCTGCTACCAAAACCTTTTGTAATTCTCACTGCAGAGAATTTGTTCCTTTGGGTGTCATCTCAAATGAATCTTAGTACTAGGATCTCAAAGTGGATTATGGAGTTGCAAGAGTTTCAATACTCTTTCAAGGTAGAAGATAGTGTGCGTGCACAATTGGCAGGGATTCTCACTTATAGGGTGCATGAAAAGGAGATTAAGGTGCCTCAAGTAAAGACCCTACCATTGCCACCACCAAAAAGTATTCCCAATGCTTTTACCTTATTCTTTGATGGAGCTTTTCGACGAGCCACAGGGAAAGCAGGGGGAGGGCTAGTGTTGCTCAACCCAAGTGGAGAGGTGGTCATGAAAGAGAAGTTCAATCTACCAAGTTCAGCTAGCAACAATGAAGCAGAATACGACACACTAATTCATGGTTTGAAGATGTGCATTGGCCAAGGGATACAACGCCTTATGGTAAAGGGAGATGCACTTCTCATTGTTAAACAGATTTTAGGCATTTGGGCATGCAAGAATGAAAGATTACGGACAAAAGTTCATGCCATTCGTAGATTGTTTAATCAATTTGAAGAAGTGCAACTATATCATATTCCTAGGAAACAGAATGAAGATGCTGATTTACTTGCACAGCAAGTAGTTACATGTGTTGAGAAAGAAGTGCAGGTCATCATGGTGGCAGCAACTGTCAAGCAACCGAGATACCAGAGATTGGAGTCATTGACTCCCATTATTAGCTACATTTTGGAGGGCGAGCTTCCACAAGACTTCACGAAGGCTCATAAGAGGAGACTCATGAAGAAGGCAAGCGCATATCTCTTCCTAGAAGGCTCCCTCTATCAAAGAGGGAGGGATCAAGTGTGCAGAAGAGTACCAACTATTGAGGAAATTCCAGCCATTCTAAAAGGTTTGCACGAAGAAGCATGTGGTGGTCATTTTGCCCAAGAATTAACAGTGAAGAAGATTTTGCTTGCGGGGTATGTTTGGCCAAGTTTTCATGTGGATGTCCAACATTGGTGTAAAAGTTGTCACAATTGTCAGATAAATGGAAATAGAAGGTTGGTGCATGGCCCGAGGCAAATAGTGCTTGCAAATGGACCCTTTGAAAAGTGGGGCATTGATGCTATGGGTCCTCTGCCTAGGACAAAAAATGGTAAACTCTACATTCTAATGGCTGTAGACTATATGACTAGGTGGGTGGAAGCACAGAGTGTGGCAAAGGTAAATGAGAAGACAGTGAGAAAATTCGTCTACACTCACATTTGTTGTAGATTTGGCACACCTTTGGAGATTGTTTCTGATAATGGTCCAGGGTTTAGAAAGGGATTGCTCACAGAAGTCTGTGAAGAACTTCACATTCTACATCGTCACAGTACACCCTACTATCCCCAATCAAATGGTTTGGTAGAAAAAGCTAATGGTGTCATTGCAGGCATCATTAGAAAGATGGTGAAAAACAAGACAAAGTTGTGGGATGACTTCTTGGATGGTGCCTTCTGGGCGTATCGAACCACATATAGGGAAGCCACGGAGTTCACACCATTTCACTTGGTCTATGGTCAAGAGGCTTTAGAGCCAATTGAACTAAACATTCCAACAATGCGACTTCATGGCAAATCAGCACAAGATGATCAAGAGGTATGGATGGATCGACTTCTTACGTTAGTGGATCTTGAGTGGAAAAGAGAAGCAGCATATGAGTGCTACAAGAGAAAAGCCACACAAGCGAAAGAAACGCACGACAAGAAACTGAAGGACAAAGGCATCAATGAAGGAGATCTTGTGCTAAGGTATGACAATCGACTCGATAATCGTTTTGATGCCAAATTTGAAACAAGATGGCAGGGGCCATACATAGTCAAGAAGGCTTTCAATTCTAGTTACTATCAGCTTATGGACTTGAATGGTAAAGAGCACTCCAGGAAGGTAAACGGGTATCGCTTGAAGCCCTATTTGAATCGCCTTCTACCAAAGGATCTACCAAAGATCTGTCCAAAGGCCGCGGTCTCATGTAAGTATTGTTACATGAAGCATGAGTGTAACTCCAACCAAAATTCTGAGGGGCCAAACAATGAAGATTTCGTCAAGGACTCTGAAGCACTCTCTTTGGAAGAGATGCTCTATGATGGTACATGAATATACCATCATCCTGGGGGAGGGCTAATGATAGCCGTTTTTCGGCTCTCCATAATTGCCATAGTAAGTTACTCCACCCTACCAAATTCACCCAAACGCTATGGTTACCCTCACCCTTTCACTGTATATAGGTGCGTGTGAGTTAGGGGACTTTTCCCATATCTCCTTACTGAAATAAAAAACCCTCAATTAGCTAGTCATTGGGCTAGTTGAGCCAAAAATAAAAAAAATAAAATAAAAAATATAAGTATATTATGGCCCATGCGTATGTAAATACTTCTTTGTATATAGGGCCTAAATAAAAGATTTTTTCATAATTATTTAAATATTTCTACCTAGGTGTGTGTTATTTATGCTCTGTACATTGCCTCACCATTACCACAATTTTTCTTACCATTTTGCATACTCTTTAATCCATATAAAAATAATCTCATGCAAGCTTCTCTTATTTTTGGTGTAACTCCACCCCAACAAAAATCCAAAAAAACTAGTTTTATTTATGTGTATATTTTTTCACTATTGTGATTTTTCCCTTCCTACATCTACTTGGTTTTTTTCTAAAAAATTAGAACACCAAGAATATTTATCTTTTTATGGTAGCCTCATAATGAGAGAGATTTCTTTTGACCCCTTTATATTTTTTCCACTTATATTATTTATATTTGACATGTACATATTTTTTAGACCCCTCAATATTTGATTTTCTTAGTTGTACTATTCACTTATATCATGATCTCAACAATATCTTCAATTATAGACCTACCAAATAAGGTCAAGGGTAGGTGGCATGCATACATGCACTATGGAGGGCTCACTCTTGGAGGTATTCAAAAGAATCATCCAAAGAAGGACCCCACAAGGACCTTGTGCAGTGGAAAAAAACGGTCGGTTTTGCTGAATTTTTAAAGTTCACTTGCTCTCCGAATTTGAAAAGGTGATACAAACAAAAGTTATAGCTCGTGGGCTGAACTTTTGCCTCAAATGTTTTCATATTTTTTTGAGCTACGAGCTGTGAGCTATGATTTTATTAGTGGACCCCAGTTTTCCCATGCTATGCATCCACACTCTCTCTTCCACTTTATCATTTTCCTCTTTCACACACACTTCTCCACTCATCATCCCCACCTCTCTCACCACTCCTCTCTGCACCCTACTCACCTTCTCCTCAACCTTGAAGAATAAGAGAGACCATGGTGAACTCATACCTCCCACACACAATTCCATTTCAAAATTGACCACCTAGTCTCATTTTTCCTCCTCCAATTTACCCATATCTATCAAAAAAACCACAAAATTCAGCCTCTTCTCTTAAAAGACAGCATCATGGTGGTTGATTACTCAGCTTCAATTACCTTGTCTCTCAAGGAAGGTCAAGAGTGGAGAAAAAATGTACCGTCAAAGCTAGTGGACCGTCAACAAGCGTCAAAATTGGCCCTACTCAAGACACTTGGAGCATCAACCTTGTAAGAAATCCACCTTTTCTTACCTCTTAAGAGTTTTTCTTCCTTATTTGTATCCTACATGGATACTCCCATTGTAAATATCCAATTCCATTTGTAAATTAATACTAACTCTACTAACACTAACCCACTATGAAAAGTCCTATCACCTCTATTTCTCTCCTCTCTCTTTCCCCACCAACTTCTTGATAATTCCAAGCAAAAGAAATTAGATAAATTGCTGAAAATCTAACCCAACCATGGTTAGAGGAGTAACCCTAGCCTTCAAAATTGCTATACAAGGAGGGTGTAGCTAGCACAAAAAGGGGGGAGCCATAAGCAAGAGCACTATGCTATAGCTTGAGAAGCCAAGCTCAACCTCTCTAGAAGGGGCTCTTGAGTGGAAGCTCATTGTCTTATGCATGTGCATGTGTTGTAATAGGGGATTAGCAAGGGAACTCTATGCCATTTTTAAGAGAGAGAGTGTTCATTCAATTGAGAGTAGGAAATCTATCATTTCTCCTACTAGTGTAAGCCCAACATTTGCTGAATCAAGGAGGGTGGATTTGGACTAAGCTTGGATACTTTGTCTCCCTTCCAACGTGAAGTAATGGACAACAATGATGTGTAAGTGTCTTGGTGTTTTTTTGTTAAGTTCTTGATAGCTTGTCTCTGGTGTTGTCATCAATCTAGCCATAAATCCCACATACTGTAAGAGGGCGACAGGGTGGAGAGGACTCCCCTGGCCTTAAAACAGTGATTGGGGTGGATTTTCTTGTGATGTGTTGTGGTGAAATTTACGCAAGCTATGTTGAACAAATACTAATCTCACTTTGATTTGTCATGACAGATTCGTAAGAAGGTATTACTGCAACAAGCACCCCCTCCCCCTTTCTCTCTCTTTGTTAAATATATAGTTGTGTTTGCTTGATCATTGCCGATACGTTTCAAAGCAGCCCGAGCACTACCTCTCTCTCTCTCTCTCTCTCTCTCTCTCTCTCTCTCTCTCTCTCTCTCTACGCGTCCTAGTTCGTATCCAAAACTAGGTGGTGCCGCAAATTTGTGTAGGGTTAGGTTGCGGGTTTGTGTGTGTGTTTGTTGTTTTTTTCCAACCCCAACCCAATTGAGCAGCATGGGAGCGTAGAAGAGTGCTTGGAGGCCACTCTTCTTGTTGCCCGCCCCAGACCGCCTCTAACATTAGTACTATCGGAGTCGAGATTCAGTCACCTGTATTTTTCGGCCTGTCTTCATACGCGTTTATCGCACGGAGTGGTTACAAGTTGAGATTGTATTGTAGATTCATAGGGTATTGTCCTTACCTAGTGTAGAGACCCCCCTTTGAGTTTCAGGCTGATTCGATGACTCTAGATCATGTTTAGGATAGCATTCATTCGTAGTACGGATTTCAATCACTTGCGTATTTGAGAACTTAGATTTGATTTCCTTGGTAGTGATTGTTGTTAGAAGGTCGAGTAGGTGATTTCACACTCGTCTATTTGTTTCCATGCGCCTGCGGGTCAAGCTCCGTCCTCATCTGACATTCTTGTTTTCCGGTTGAGTTCTCGCTATCATAGCCACCGCTAGCGGCGTAACGGCCACAACATCATTTTTAGTGTCAGGAAGGGATGATGAGGCCACAAAGCTAAGGGCCTTTCCACTAGTCTTAAGGGAAGGTGCTAAAGTATGGTACATTAGGAAAAATTTGGACTCACAAAGGGGCCCTTTGAGGAGTTTGACTTTACCTCTCTCTACCAAAAGGGGCGCATAGATAATTTTGCAAATAAACTCCAAATTTGGCGGAGGTTTGACAGTTAGAATGTCCTCTTCAATCTCTATCTACCAATATATAGCACGCCATGAGATACCTCATATTTTAGAAGATTCTTTTTTTGACTCACCTATGATGTGACAACTCTGTTGGAATCTAAGTGAATCAAAAAAAGAATCTTCTAAAATATGAGGAATCTCATGGCGTACTATATATTAGTAGATAGAGTTTGAAGAGGACATTCTAACTGTCAAACCTCCGCCAACTTTGGAGTTTGTTTGCAAAAATTTATCCATGCGCCTGTTTTGGTAGAGAGAGGTAAAGTCAAACTCCTTAAAGGGCCCCTTTGTGAGTCGAAATTTTGCCTAATGTCAAACTTTGGCACCCGAAGAAAGAAGAGATTGGGAAGGCTTAAAAATGGGAAGAGACTGGGAAGCCTTAAAAATGGCCTTCATTGAAGAATTTCGCCATCATGAGCCTCCAAAGGAGATATGGAGACAACTCTTAGAGCTACGCCAAACATCACCCAATCACTATAGAATCTATGAAGGGAAATTTTCCAACCTGTGAGAGAAGTGGTGTGCATCACTAGGCAAAGGGGAAAGGGCGCTAGAGTGCCTAAAGAAGGACTGTTTCCTAGCAGGGCTTTACCCCCTCCTTCAACAAAAGGTAAAAGGTGAATTCCTAGATACCTTTGAGAAAGCTATGAATTATGCAAGGGAGAAGGATAGGAAATTAAAGTTCCAAGCTCAGCTATAAGGAGGAATGGAGCCTTCACCGCTAGCTCAACCTACGGCAAGGGTACTAGTAGGGACAGGAGCAACAGACCAAGAATCCTCTCAACAAGAGCTGCTTCAACAAATCACCAATCAGCTAGAGAGCCTGTCTATCAATTTGGTTCAAGGTATAAGGCTCCCCAGCCGAGAAATGAACAAAATAGACAAGAAGGTCAAAGGAAAACCCGTGAGTACGTTTGCTACAATTGTGGAGAGGTAGGTCACAGCATGTATTATTGCCCTCATCCACGATGCTATCAAGGAAATGGTAATCAAAGACAACCTCCCCACCAACAAGTCACCCCTCCTTGAGGAAAACCACCAAATGGACAAAATGCACATGTGGCTCCACCAATTCAAATATTGAGACCCCCTCCTCCACCACCACAAGCACCAGCAGATATCCCTCCACTACCATCAGGTGGGGAGGATAGGGCTGTCTATATCATAAGTCTTGACAATGGTAAGGATAAAGGGAAAGCAAAAATGGAGGAAGCTGTGGCCATGCCAATAAAGAGAGTTATAGACAAAGAACTGATGAAATGGAAGATTCAGAGACGGATAAAGGGAATGAGGGTTCCTCCCAAGTGATAGGAGACAAGAAAAGGAAGAGTAGGTCAAGGAGGCACATAGGAGTAGAAGACTTTCCACTTGGGGTGGGATCCATACCCTATGACCTCATAGCAGATGTGAGTAAGCAAGGACCAAAGATCTCATGGGGGAAACTCCTCCACCTTTCCCCAAAGATGCGTAGAACCTAGTCTAAGATGGTCAACACTAGGAGGGCTAAGGCAAAGTCAGTTCGGTCCATTAGTGCAAGAGGCATTAAGGATATTGTGTCAGTCATTGATGCAGAGATTAAGAGTCAGCGAGTCTCCAATGTGTATGTGGATGGTGGAGCTGAGATTTGTGTTATGACAGAGAAATTGATGCACATGTTGGGTTTGGAAGTAAACGAACAGGCTTCCTTACAAGCTAAGATGGAAAATAATGTAAGGGTGGCTTGTGTGGGAAAGGTTAATGGAGTGAAGGTTTCAGCTATTGGTGTGGCAGTGTCAATTGATGCTTATGTGATCCCAACTAAGGGGGAGGGGTACCCATTAATTCTTGGAAGACCACCCTTCGAGGCTCCCGTGCTGCTCAATTGGGGTTGGGGACGGCACAATCAAAGACAACAACAACCCACAACCAAAAACCAAACAATAAAGGGGCACCACCTAGTTGTAGATGCGAACTAGGACGCACGTGATATCTCCTTGTACTCAAACATACAAAGAGAGGGGAATTCAAGATAGCCACACACACAAAACACTAACATCCACCACACCAGAGACAACACAAAACATGACCTTGTTCCCAATACAAAAATTGTCTTAGGGTCACGGGAGCCCTCTCACCGTGCACCCTCTTACAATTGACTTTTTAGACAAACAATTCAACAAGCCCTCAAACCACCGATCATGAAATAGCACAGTAGACTTCAAGGACAATATACCTTCCACCTGATGAGCCAACTTATCAAGTCAATTTGGAGAGAAGAATCGTAGTTGTTGCAAACAATTTCACCCAAAACTATAAATCTTATTTATGCACAAGATTAGGCTACAAGTGTGATGAAGAGTATGGAATCAATCCACTCCTCTAGATGGCATAACTAACTTCAAGATTCTCCATGCACCTATGTGTAGTGATGGAATAGAGCACTCACAATGCACACACTCTACACAACTAGGCTTGAAGAGTGGTGTGTTATGTGTGGAGAATGGTGTGGTGTAGTGTAATCATGTGATCATTTACAAGGGAGAGAAGGGCTCTATTTATAGGTTTTAGAAGCCCCAATTAGGATTAGACATAATCAAGTTTATTTGAAGAAATCAAAGATTATGCATATTTCTACTCTTTAAATGAGGGTGGGTCTCTCTTATCCTTTGAATCACATGGATGTGGGCTCAAGGAAAGAGAATTATTGAGGATGAAAGGAGAGACGATTGGGTGAATAATTTGGGAGTGCTTACTCTAATAGATAGGGGAGGGTGTATTTTTACAATAAGGTTAGTGGTTAGTGGTTAGTAATAATCACTACAAAATATTTACAAAATAATTCACCAAATGGTGAGATATATGATGAGAAAAGCTAGAGAAGGGATAAGCTTGTAAAGAGAGGTTGAAGATTTGGAGAAGTTGACATTCACCTCTTTACAGCACCGGTAGAAGAAGCGGTCAGCATGGCGAAGTTGCACGTGTCGATGAAGCTATGTTATCTTGAAAACTTGGATAATTCATGATAAAAGACTTCATTTGCAGAGGTTAACCTTGGATTTTTGCTGATTTTTTGGAGTTCTTTACAAAGCTGAAGAGGATATGGTAATATGGACATATATGTAGAGAGAAAGGGGAGCGCATAGGGGTGTAGAAATGTAGGATGGGGGCTATGGAGGTGTGAGAGAAATGGCAATGATAAAGAGGGTGAAATAGGACATGAGAGTTGCAAGTTTGGGTGTGGATAAGAGTGTGTAAGAGTGAGTAGGTGTGTGGAAGGGTGAGAGGAAATAGGAAGATTGTTTTGGTGTATGAGGTGGCAGTTTTGAAGTCGGCCATAAATTTCATTTAAAATCTCCCTTGACTTCAAAATTTCTGAAAACATTATGAAAAATACTTCAGCTCACAAGCTACATTTTCTCTTTTGGACACATCCTCATATTTGGATCAAAAGAAGGTGCCAAAATTCGAGCAAAAAGCTGTCCCTGCAGCACCTAATAAGGCTTGAAGTCGGCCACTACTGGATTCGTTTTCCTTTTTAGTCTTCCAAGTGAGACCCCCATACATCAACCATGACCTAATACTGCCAAGGAGCTTGCCCACATGTATGGTATAGGATAAGTATCAAATATAATATACACTTGTGGGGTAAGAAGATAGGCAAGCTAGTCATGAAAAATGAACACATGGGATGCATGGTGGCAAGAAATATATAAAATAAAAGGAGGAAAATCATGAGGGAAGGGACCCTTAATTATTCTCTACTTTGAGTGATTTATGGAATTTATTTGAAGATGAAATCTATTTACTTGTGAATATTTAACTGGGAGGGATGGAAAATAATATGACGGAGCCGATAAGGTTATTGGTGAATTTTTATGATGAAGTCACATAAAGGTTTTTCAAGGCTTGTGTGAGTAGAGATTAAGGGATAGAATGATAGTAGAATATGTATAAGGAATGACACGCTATGGAAGGTAGCATACTTAGGCCTGATAACGCACACCTAGGAATATATATTTATATAAATACAAAAAATTTGAAAAAACCTTTTATACTTAGGTCCTTTATTTGATAGAAAATATTTACATGTAGAGAGGACCGTACTATTATAAATTTATTTTTTTGTCTCCTAGCGCAATGACTCGGTCAATGATTTGATAAAAAAAAGTGATAAGAATCATAAACTCACGCACACTATTTACAATGAAAAAGAGAGCTTAGTCATTGTGCTAGGGTGTTTTTGTGAGGTGAAGTGGCTTCTTAAAATATTTTATGAGAGCCGAAGAAATGGATATCATTTAGCCCTCCCCTAGATGATGGTACATTCATGTGCCATCAAAAAGCATATCTTCCAATGAGAGTTTTTTTCGATCCTTCATGAATTTGGTGCCTGAATCGAATCTTCATCTTGTAGTACCAAGCTCAAAGAGTTACATGGAATTGTAGTTGTTCGATAATTTTGTAGATCTTCTGGTAGAACGCGACTCAAGTAGGGCTTTAGTCGATACCCATTCACGTTCTTGGGGTGCTCCTTGCAATCCAAATCCATGAGTTGATAGTAGCGTGAACAATAGGCCGTATTTACAATGTAGGGACCCTGCCATCTAGTATTGAACTTCACATCAAAGCAATTATCAAGGCGATTATCATACCTTAGCACCAAATCTCCTTCCTTGATTCCTTTGTCTTTCACCTCTTTGTCGAGCTTGTCCTTTATTTGAGTAGCCTTTCTTTTATAGCACTCATAAGCTGCCTCCCGTTTTCATTCTAGTTCTACTAGGGTGAGAAGACGATCTTCCCATGATGCTTCTTCTTTTTGTGCCACCTTTCCATGAAGTCGCACTGTTAGAATGTTGAGCTCGATGGGTTGCAAAGCTTCTTGACCATAAACTATGTGAAAGGGTGTGAACTATGTCGCTTCCTTGTAGGTAGTGAGATAGACCCACAATGCTCCATCCAAGAAGTCATCCCATATCTTTGTCTTGTTCTTTACCATCTTGCGGATGATTCCTGCAATGATACCATTAGCCTTCTCTACCAAACCATTTGACTGAGGGTATTAGGGTGTGCTATGCCAATCACAAACTTCTGTGAGAAAGCCCTTCCTGAACCCTAGACCATTATCAGAAACAATCTCCAAAGGTGTGCCAAATCTGCAACAAATGTGAGTGTACACAAACTTGCTAACTGTCCTCTCATTTACTCTTGCCACACTTTGAGCTTCTACCCACCTAGTCATATAGTCTATGGCCACCAAGATATACAATTTTCCATTTTTAGTCCTAGGCAATGGACCCATAGCACCAATGCCCCATTTTTCAAATGGACCATTTGCAAGGACTAGCTGACGTGGACCATGCAACAGGTGCTTGTTACCATTAATTTGACAATTGTGGAAGCTTTTACACCAATGTTGAACATCAATGTGCAAGCTTGGCCAAACATACCCGGCAAGAAAAATATTTTTTGTAGTGAGTTCCTATGCAAAATGACCACCACACATCTCCTCATGCAAACCTTCAAGAATGGCTGGAATCTCCTTGGTTGTTGGCATTCTCCTGCAAACTCGATCTTTTCCCCTTTGGTAGAGGTCACCTTCCAAAAACAAATACGAACTTGCCTTCTTAATGAGCCTCCTCTTTTGAGCCTTTGTGAAGCCCTCTGGAAACTCTCCCTCTAAAATGTAGCTCAAAATGATATCCAATGACTCCATCCCCTCGTACCTTGGTTGCTTTATCATTGCTGCTGCCATGATAACCTTCACTTCACTCTCAACACATGCAACTGCTTTTTGGGCAAGCAAATCAGCATCTTCATTTTGTTTCCTAGGAATATGATACAATTGTACTTCTTCAAATTGATTGAATAGTTTACGGATGTCATGAACCTTTTGCCTTAGCTTTTCATTCTTACAAGCCCAAATAACTAGAATTTGCTTCACAATGAGAAGTGCATCCCCTTTTACCATGAGACACTGTATCTTTTGAGCAACACACATTTGAAAACCATGGATTAGTATGTCATACTCTGCTTCATTGTTGCTCGTGGAATTGGGAAAATTCACATGCTCTTTCATAACAACCTCACCATTTGAATCAAGCAACACAATCCCTCCCCCTGCTTTTCCTGTAGCCTTCTTAAATGCTCCATCAAAGAACAAGGTGAATGCATTAGGTAAATGCCTTGGTGGTGGTAAGGGTAGGGTTTTCACTTTAGGCACCTTGATGTCCCTTCCATGCACTCTATAGGTGAGAATACCTGCTAATTGTGCACGTACACTATGTTCTACTCTGAAATAATTGGAACTCTTGCAATTTCATGATCCATTTTGAAATCCTGGGACATAGTGCCATCTGAGATGACACCCAAGGAAACAAGTTTTCAGCAGTGAAATTATGATAAAGGGTTTTGGTAGGAGGTAGGATCTAAACTTTCTCACTGCAAAGACAAGAGAAAGCATCATAGATTCTGCTTCTGTGTAATCCTTTTCAAGTGCATTCATGACCCGGCTAGTAAAGTAGACGGGCCGCATCCTAGTGTTATGAGGATCTTGCTGCAACAATACCGCACCCAATGTCTCCTTATTCACACTTGAGCTAACAAAGAATGTAAGCTCCCAACGTGGAGGCATGAGTGTCGGTAGTTCCGCCAAAATTATTTTTATACAAGAAAAGTACTCTTCAAGCTCATCAAACCATGCAAACTCTACATGTTGTGTCAACTTTTGGAGGGGGTGAAGTAACTCGGATGCCAAGTGAATGAAGCATGACATGTACTTCACCTTTTTGAATAAATGAAATTACCTCCTTAAGACTCGTTGGTGATGGTAGCTCAATAAGAGCTTTTGCCTTTGCTGGATCCACCTCAATGCCTTTGGAAAAAACTTTGTGACCAAGAAAGATCACTTCATCCTCACCTATGTGGCACTTGTCGGGATTGAGTTGACATCCCATATCATATAGATTCTTCAAGGCTTCTTATACCTTTTTTAGATGCCATGATTTAGAGCTATAGATGCAAAAATCATCTATGAATACTCTAATAGACTTCCCAAAGAATGCTTGAAACACCATGTTCATGAATCGTTGAAACGTTGCAGGAGCATTTGTCAAACCGAACGGCATAACTCTAAAAGCAAAACAACCCCAAGGAGTGATGAAGGTTGTTTTCAATTGATTCTACAATGAAATACCTATTTGAAAGTAGCCAGAGTAGCCATCACATATCGTGTACTTTTCTTTACCTACTCCCTCATTAAGAATCTCATCTTGAAATGGGAGTGGAAAGTGATCCCTTTTTGTTGCCTCGTTGAGTGGATGATAATTGACACATACCCTCCACTTTCCATTCTTTTTCGGGGTGACCACAACTGGAGAGTTCCACTCAGAATTTTCTCTACGGGGTAGATGAACCCTGCTGCTAGAAGCTTCCTCACCTCTTTGAGTAGTGCTTGCTCTTTGATGACTCCTAAGCTTTGTAGCTTTTGTGCGTTAGGTTTTGCCTCTGGCTGTAGCTCGATCTTGGGTTGAATGGCATCCACTCCACGTACATCTATGTAATCTTCAGCAAAAAGCCTAGGAAACTTTCTTAGCACACTTTTGAATTTGTCTCTTTCTTCCCAAGTAAAATTCTTTGACAACATACCATCTAGCATTTCTTCATCATGCAAACTTTGGTTCTACTGGGGGCCTACCTATTCTAAACCTTAGCAAGATGTCTCTTTGTTATTTGGCCTAAAACCTACACCCATGACTTCAATGGATGACTCCTCCTCCGTAGTGCTACCAGTGATTTCTTCTTCTGAGGTGTCATCGGTCCAATAATCCCCGCTTTCACTTTGAGAAGATTCCTCCTGGATATCCTCTTGACGTTGCTCCTTCATGTCAAAGACAACCTTCTTGTGATTGTCATTCCTACAAATCAACTTTCCACTTTCCAAATCCTGCAAAGCTCGCATTCTCATTAGCCACGGTCTACCCAGGATGAATGGATAGCCATTTCCCTTTGTAGACATAACATAGAAATCAACAGCTTCTTAATGCCAAAAGCTTCCACAGAAACATTTTTACAAACTCCCAAACACCTAGCCTTGCTATTATTTTCCATTTTTACTTTGATTTCAGGCATCTCATGAATATGCATGCCTAGTCTCTGCATAAGGTCCTCTGTCATGATGCAAATTTGTGTGCCCCCATCCACTAGACCTTCCTAACTAGTTGTCCCTTGATATAGCAATCTAGCACATGTGTAATATCTTCATTCATTTGGGCATGTGCAATTTTAACAACAGGAATATTTTCTTTCCTCCTTCTCCTAGTGCTAACTGCCTTTGTTAGCTCCCTCCTAACTTGTGGGCACAATGCAAAAAATTGAGGCCATGATATGCTTGGACCCTTACCTCTCATGTCCTCCCTTTGGACCTACAACTTGTGCAAGGTGAATTGAGAGGCTGCTTAAAGTTTCATTTAACTTCTCAATCACTTCCGCTGTTACCTCAGGAAGCTCCCTAGATGTTGATGCTTGTGACTTACCTTTGGATCTAAGACCTTCTATTGGAACGTCTCCCCTTAAGCACTTGAGTTTCCTATATTTCTCAGTAGCCCTAGTTTGAGCTACATCAAAGGTAGCAGGTGCACTCGCCTCTACTTTTACCTTAAGGTCCGGCTATGAACCTCTCCTTCTTTAGAAATTCTACACCATTACCAGGGTTAGCAACATTTCATATCCATAGAGCCCAAAGACGTAGAAACTCTTGCTTGTACAAGTAGTAGTCATCTTCAAAGAAGTATTTATTCAAATGATTCAAAACTTCCGTGTAATTCCCCTTAACTTCCTCAGGCAAAGAGTCAAACCAAGTGCTAACATCTTTCCCAAGGACTACCTCAAACATTTCTACACATTCTTGATCAGTTACTATCCTCTTGATACGGCAAGACATCTTGAAATTTGCTAAAAATAATTCTTCATCCTCCCTAGGCTCTCCAAAGAAAAGAGGATATCCATACATTTGGTGTTGGCTCTCCATTGAATTGATTTCAAACTGATGCACTTTTTTTTTTTCTCTTAAAAAGATTTACACAGTAATGTTCTCTAAATTGCAATCTGTTATATAACAAAACAAAAATATGCACATCAAATGATCTATGTTAATCAGCAAGAGGTAGGATGAAAGGGTTTGGTGATGCAAGAATTTCTCCTACTCTTTGGACACCAAACATGAACACCATACGTTGTTGAAAATGGATCTTTCTACTAATTGCAATGTTAATTCTAATGTGTGGAGTGAAATGGAAGGAAAAAACCTATATTCCTAGGCCATTGTCCATGGTTTATGCATGACCTAATGCTTAAAACAAAACAAAAATATAGACGTCCAAACTAAGGTCCTACCTAATGAGAGGCAGAATAAAAGGATTTACTGAAACGTTTATCTCGGCCAACCTAAGAGTACCTAAAATTCTGCGAATAACACGTTGAAATTATAACTTAGTACTAACAATTATGTGTACCTTTTGCCTTGGAATGGGAATGAAAGGATCATACAAATTCTCATGATTCATAGAAATTACTTCACTATGCTAAAGGTTGATCCTACACAAAAATACACAAGCCCTCCTCAATGGGGGCACCAAAATTGAGGAGGTCCGGGGTAGGTGGCGAGAAGAGCAGCCTCTAAACACCCTTCGAGGCTCTCGTGCTGCTCAATTGGGGTTGGGGCAAGCACAATCCAAGACAACAACAACCCACATCCAAAAATCAAACAAGAAAGGGGCACCACCTAGTTGTAGATGCAAACTAAGACGCACGTGATATCTCTTTGTACTCAAACACACAAAGCGAGGGGAATGCAAGATAGCGACACACACAAAACAAAAACATCCACCACACCAGAGAGAGGTAAAGAGCACAAATCTTGAGCAACTCAGTCTTAGCCTTAAAGACTAGACGCACACAAATCTTGCTGAGAAACAGAGAGACAACACAAAACTTGACCTTGTTGCCGATACAGAAATTGTATGAGGGTCACGGGAGCCCTCTCACCAAGCACCCTCTTATAATTGACTTTTTAGGCAAACAATTCAACAAGCCCTCAAACCACCGATCATGAAATGGCACAATAGACTTCAAGGACAATATACCTTCAACCACTTGATGAGCCAACTTATCAACTCAATTTGGAGAGAAGAGTCATAGTTGTTGCATACAATTGCACCCAAAACTATAAATCTTATTTATGCACAAGAGTAGGCTACAAGTGTGATAAAGAGTATGGCATCACTCCACTCCTCTAGATGGCATAACTAGGTTCAAGCTTCTCCATGCACCTATGTGTAGTGATGGAATAGAGCAATCACAATGCACACACTCTACACAACTAGGCTTGAAGAGTGGTGTGTTATGTGTGGAGAATGGTGTGGTGTAGTGTGATCATGTGATCATTTACAAGGGAGAGAAGGGCTCTATTTATAGGTTTTAGAAGCCCCAATTAGTATTAGACCTAATCAAGTTTATTTGAAAAAATCAAAGATTATGCATGTTTCTATTTTTTATATGAGGGTGGGTCTGTCTTATCCTTTGACTCACATGGATGTGGGATCAAGGGAAGAGAATTATTGAGGATGAAAGGAGGCATGATTGGGTGAATAATTTGGGAGTGCCTACTCTAATAGATAGTGGAGGGTGTATTTTTACAATAAGGTTAGTGGTGGTTAATGGTTAGTAATAATCACTACAAAATATTTACAAAATAATTCACCAAATGGTGAGATATATGATGAGAAAAGCTAGAGAAGGGATAATCTTGTAAAGAGAGGTTGAAGCTTCGAGAAGTTGACATTCACCTCTTTACACCACCGGTAGAAGAAATGGTCAGCATGGCAAAGTTGCACGTGTCAATGAAGCTATGTTATCTTGAAACCTTGGATAATTCATGATAAAAGCCTTCATTTGTAGAGGTTAACATTGGATTTTTTCTGATTTTTTGAGTTCTTTAGAAATCTGAAGAGGATATGGTAATATGGACATATATGTAGAGAGAAACGGGAGCGCATAGAGATGTAGAAATGGAGGATGGGATCTATGGAGGTGTGAGAGAAGTGGCAATGATGAAGAGGGTGAAATAGGACATGGGAGTTGCAGGTTTGGGTGTCGGAAAGAGAGGGACGAGTGTGTAAGAGTGAGTAGGTGTGTGGAAGGGTGAGAGGAAATAGGAAGATTGTTTGGTGTATGAGGTGGCAGTTTTGAAGTTGGTCATAAATTTCATGTAAAATCTCCCTTGACTTCAAAATCTTTGAAAACATTATGAAATATACTTCAGCTTACGAGCTACATTTTCTCTTTTGGACACATTCTCAGATTCAGATCAAAAGAAGGTGCCAAAATTCGACCAAAAAACTGTCCCTGCAACACCTAATAAGGCTTGAAAGTGGGCCACTACTTGATTCTTTTTCCTTTGGAGTCTTCCATGTGAGCCCACCATTCACCACCCTGACCAAATATTGCCAAGGAGCTTGCCCGCATGTATGATATAGGATAAGTATCAAATATAATATATACTTGTGGCGTAAGAAGATAGGCCAGCTCGTCGTGAAAAATGGACACATGGGATGCATGGTGGCAAAAAATATATAAAATAAAAGGAGGAAAATCATGAGGGAAGGGACCCTCAATTATTCTCTACTTTGAGTGATTTATGGAATTTATTTGAAGATGAAATCTATTTACTTGTGAATATTTAACTGGGAGGGATGGAAAAAAATATGACGCAGTCGATAAGGTTATTGGTGAATTTTTACGATGAAGTCAGATAAAGGTTATTCAAGGCTTGTGTGAGTAGAGCTTAAGGGATAGAATAATAGTAAAATATGTATAAGGAATGACATCCGATGGAATCTAGCATACTTAGGCTTGATAACGCACACCTTGGAATATATATTTATATAAATACAAAAAAAAGGTTAAAAAAACCCTCTATACTTAGGTTCCTTATTTGATAGAAAATATTTACATGTAGAGAGGACCGTACTATTATAAATTTATTTTTTTGTCTCCTAGCCCAATGACTCACTCAATAATTTGTTAAAAAAATGTGATAAAAACCCTAAACGCACGCACACTATTTACAATGAAAACGCGGGCCTAGTCATTGTGCTAGGGTGTTTTTGTGGGGTGAAGTGGTTTCTTATAATATTTTATGAGAGCCAAAAAAAAATCTATCAACGCAGTTCTATAAGCCCACAAACACTTTTCCAAGTCCAAGTCTCATTCTTTAGGATGCTCTCTAGCATATTTTGATAGCATCTTCACAATTTGACCATTGCAGTCTTCAACCAACCCATTGCATTGTGGGTAGTAAGGAGAAGAATGCCTATGCTGAATTTTTCAACTTCCCCATGAGAGCAGACAGGTTTTTCCCTAAATCCTGGTCCACGATCAGAAATGATAACCATAGGAGCTCCAATCCTGCACCACACCTATTCATACAAAAAAGACGCCACTCTTCTCGCTGTTACATCTTTTACCGCGCTTGCCTCCACCCATTTTTTTAAAAAGTCCACAGCCAGAAGGATATACCTTTTACCATTGTTGATCCTTGGGATTGGACCTACAACATCTACTCCCCATTTTGCAAATGCATCAAAAGACATTATAGCTTTTTAAAGCTTAGCCAAAAGCTTTCGATTTGCAAAAACTTGGCACTCATGGCATAACTTGCACCAAAAATAAGCATCTCGCATCATAGAGGGCCAACAATAGCCAGCTCTCAAAATACGAAAGACAACTTGATCCTTGCATTAATGGCGTATTTCTTCATGGCAGTGGTCCAAATCAAGCCTAACTCTTCTTTGTACGGCACTTTTCTCAAAATTCTATCCTTGCCATAAAGCATGAGATCCTCACCTACCAATGTGTAGTTTCTTGCTTTTGCAACTATTCTCTTGTGCCGAACCTTTGACATGCCCTCTAGACATTGCCATTTACCAAGAAATAATTCTACATCTTGCAATGATTCCCTTCATGCATACATGGCTTCCTTGACCTTTAAAGGAGCTACCAAGGCATTCAACTTGTCCCTAGCCAACTCATCAGCTTCTTTATTTTGCTCACGAGGAACATGCTTAAATTGTATCTTCTCAAACTCATGCAAAAGCTTCTTGATGCCATAGAAACACTTCTTCAAATTGTCTTTCTTAACATTCCAAAAACCAAGAAACTGATTCATGACTAGCAACTCATCCCCTTTTGCAATGACCCTCTTCAATCCAGACTCAACACACTGCTTCAACCCAAGGAAAAGCGTGAGATACTCAGCCTCATTGTTACTTTCAGCTTCATCAAGATCGTAAGCTCTAGAAAAGATTACATTGCTTTTTGAGTTCTGAATGACTACCCCACCACTTTCCTTTTGAAGAACTTTCCTGTATGCACCATCAAACATTATTGTATACGCATCTATAATATCTACTTCCTCTTCATGATCATCCTTGTCAACCCTAGAGTAACATGGAAGCTCCTCTCCCTTATGTACCATTATGTCAGCCAACTGAGTTAAACATAATGATCCACTTTAAACTCAAAATCGTACTCTTGAAGCTCCAAAGTCCACTTTAAGATACACTTGCTAGGCTTCAAATGTTGTACTGCATCTAGCAAAAGGTTTGATGTGGTGAGCACATAGAACTTTTGGGGCAAGATATAGGTTTTGAACTTGTGATAAGCAAAAACCAAGGCAAATACCCATTGTTCCAATTCTGTGTAGGAGAACTTGCTTACATTCTTCATCTTTCTCTCAAAATAAACTGGCTTGAAGTTCCTTCCTTGCTTTTATAAGAGAACCGACCCAAAAGCTACTGATCCACACTAATAGATACAAAGAAAATCAATTGCAAGTCGGGAGGACTCACTATTGGTAAAGCGCACAATACCTCCTTGACTTGATTTTGGAGCTATATAGAGAGCCCACACTCATGCTATATATGGCTAGGATTACCCACTATATATGTGTACTCATTGTGTGATCTAGACACACTTTGGGGCTTGCAGATTGTGGAGTCATCTCTCTATCTTCTCGTCTACCTCCGCTCTCTCCCTCTGCTTCAACATGGTATCAGAGCCGCATGATACAAGAAATTAATAGTCCACAACATAGAATCAAAGATAAGTTGTATTAATTTTCCGTTTCATTGTAGTTTCTTTGTTCTTGATTGACGAGGATGGGATCCTAAGCATGAAACATTGTGTGTTTTGTAAGAAGTATGGTTATCAGCATGTTTGTAGCACATCCGGTGCTTGCTAGATCAAGCTTAGTCTCTTTGTTTGTAGCACAACCTAATATCAGGCATAGTCAATTTGTTTGGAGCAAAGCCTGTTATCAGGCATAGTTTATGTTTAATAGCAGCCATACGGCTGAGAGGATTTGAGTTCCTCATGATGGATACGATGCATATGTTGTGCCTTGCTGGGAGGATTTGAGATAAGAAATAATATTGAGGCAATGCCTCGTGATGGAAACGATGCATATGTTGTGCCTTGCGAGGCCTACTACAACCGCCGGTCCCAATATTCTATTTTTTACTATGCCCTTTGGATGATGGCGGCTGCGTTCGAGTCCCATGAAAGGACTATGAATATGTGCACCATAGCGTAAAGAACTGCCGCTATCTGTGAGGCAGATATGTATAGTTTTTTAGCAACGTACTGTAATTAGAAGCATCTTTAAGGCTTTATAAAGGCGTGTTAGTTTAAAAAGCCGCTTTGGTGTTTCAATTGCTTTTGCCAAGAATAGGGCCTGATCAAGTTCACATGCAAGTAACTCTCTGATCTGCGCGAGTAGCAAACTAATTTGTCCACGGACAACCAGGGAGCAGGAGCTCTGCACGTGGTGTCAACGTCCCTCTGAGGTAGAAAGTGGTGTCAACGTCTCTGTGAGGCTATCAGTTATAGTTTTGCTCTGGCTTTGACTTCTGGCTATGGTTGATGCCGACTATTATAGGTACTTGGAATACTCTCATCCAAACTAGCCGGCAGTTAACAACATCTCATGAATATCTACATTTCCGGCCTTTGTCATCACTAAGCTTTGCCCAAAAGCTATCTGATTTGTTTCTTCTGAAGCCCCTGTGCCCTACAACGGCGATATGCCCCAGCCTTAATCATTATTATTTTAGTTTGATGCTATTTTTAGGAAAATTATTTCCTTCTCATAGTTTTGTCTTACAAAGGCTTGCCGACTTATGCTCTATGGCCCACATCCTATTGCACCCTTGTTTCTTTTGACGTGCTTGGTAGGCAGCCCAGATTTTGGTGCTTTTCCGAGAGTTCTATATACAGTTTTATTCAAATTTGTTGCCTTGTTGGCAGTTCACTGTAGTCACTTCCTTTAAATACATGCTGGTTGTACAAAATAAGAATGTCGGGGTCAAGTTTGAGTGCAAAAGCTTTCAATTTTGATGTAAAAGCTGGGAGAATTTCATGTTTTTCCTTATTTTAACTGGCTAGGGAAAATAGCCAATTGTAAATGACCGCATTTTTGTCGTTTCTTTACATTAGCCAATCGTAAATGAACGTATATTTGTCTAAGAGATTTGCCTTATGAGTCAATTCTTCCATGCAATCATCTGTCTATTTGATAATTATGTACTAACGGTTTAGTAATTTTGATATTGCAGATTGTGAAATCGTCTCTCTCTCTTCTCATCTTCCTCCGCTCTCTCCCTCCACTTCAACAATTTCATGTCTTTATTCCACTCAAACCCATGAACTCTTTGAATCAATTTTTGGAGAGGATACACATACTCACATAGCATCCAGAAAACATGTGACAAGTACCTGAGCTTATGCACAAATGATGCCAAATCCTATGTGTTGGTGGGCACATCCATAAGCAACAAAGCCTTAACTTTCTCTGGGTCGGCTTCGATTCCATGTTGGGAAACCACATGTCCTAGCAAATGGACTCTCGCATGAGCAAGCTTACACTTCTTTGGGTTGAGTTTCCCACCCTCTTGTTGAAGCCTTTCAAAACTCAATCTTGGCTTCTCCAAATGTGTGACCCTAGAGCTATAACATCCAATGTCAGCCATGAAAACTCGAATGAACTTACCCAATTAGGTACCAAACAATCTATTCATCCATCCTTGGAAGGTAGCATATGCAATAACTAGCCCAAAAGGCATTCTTTTGTACGCAAAACAACCCCAAGGAGAAATGATGTCGTCTTCAATTTCTATCAAGATCTGAAAGTAGCCAAAAAAATCCATCCATGATTGAGTAGCGTTCATGACCTACAACATGCTTGAGGATTTCATCTAGGAAGGGTAGTGGATAATGATTCCTTTTGTTGGCAGCATTCAAAGCTTTGAAATCAACACATATCCTAAATCTTCTGTTCTTCTTGAGCACAATAACAACTTGAGAGACCCATTCAGACTCCTCCACTCAAAAGATGAAATTTTGCTTCCAAAAGCTTTGTCACCTCTTCATGAAGTGCCTTCTTATGAATGACCCCCGACCTCCTAAGCTTTTGAACCTTTGTCTTGGCACCTTCTTTTAGATTGATTCGACGCTCGACTCCTTTAGCTCCTTGCAACTCTGTATATTCAGTGGCGAATAGATTTGGAAACTCCGTGAACATGTCTTCATACTCCTTTTTTTATTTCTCTGTCAAGTCCACTCCTTGCATTCACTTTGGTGGGATCTACAATTGCTTTTGGACTATCCTCCTCCTCGTTGACCTTCACATCATGCATCAATGCTTCCTTTTCAACACTTATCCCAAAAATATCAAGACATAATTGCAACAAGACTTCCTCTACACTTTCTTCTGATGATGTAGGCGAAGCATCACTATCGTATGACATGGTTTCTTTTGAATTTGTATCTTGCATCTCCAATAGGGGATGTTTACGGATCTCGTGTGTCTTCATGTTGCAGACAATGATCCTTCCTTTCTCTTTTTTAAGAATGGTGATCAGGCTCGTGCCTCAATCCTGCTTAGCACCAAGGGTTATAAGCCATGGCCTCCCTAAAATGATCGAATAAGAATTCTTACCCCCTTGCATCACATTGAAATCAACCAAGCACTCAATCCCCAAGACTTTTATCTTCACATCTTCAGCTATCTTGAGACACCTTGCCTTTTTGTGGTTGGTCATCCTCATACGGATTGAAGCATTCACTAACATCTTGACGCCTGCTTCTTTCATGATAGCCTCGGTCATGACACACACATGGGCACCACCATCCACATATGCTTGCACTTCCATCTTCTTTCACAACATAGCTTCAAATATTGGCACCATATCCAGTGGGTGACCAACCCTCAAGGATGACACCATGGTTTGATGCTTTTCCTTTTTGGAAGGAAGCCGCGTACTCACACACTTGGTCCACTGCCTCCTCAATTTAGAGTTCAAAGCCACCAACTGACCAAAATATATATTTGCCTTTTGATTTTGTATGTCGTCGACAATATCATAGTCTTCAACACCTTGACCAAGGAGGTAGTCCTTTGGACCAATTTTCCTTCTTTGCCGCCTCTTACTACTCTCTGATTTGTCTTCTACCTTAGCCTTTCCTTTCCTTGCACTTGTTTCCCTCTCTTCTTCTGTCTCTTTCTCCCTATCATGCCTAGATCTTTTATTGGCCAAAACATCCACATCTTGATGCTCAAGGGTAATGATGTTAATAGCCCTATCTTCTCCATTTGTAGGAAATGGTTTTGGTTGTTGTTGCAGCAGTGGTGCTTCTAGTGCCCGCTCTTGATGATTTTCTTCTATTCTCCCTCGACCATGTCCATATAAGAGGTATATCCCTCCTCTCTCTCTTGGTGGTTCAGGACAATCAGGGGCATAGTGACCCTTTTAATCATAATTGTAGCATATGCCTTGTAGCCTTTGTCCCCTACCTCTCCCAGTTGGCTGATCTTCTCTTTGGTTCCTATTCATTAGGTTAATTCTTAATTTTTGCAACTGAGTGGCAAGATCATGCAAAACCCGAGCCATAGCAGGATCCAGACCTTGAACCACTCGCTCCACTCAATCATCCATTTCCAGAGGGACCATTGGTTGCAGCACAATTTGCTTAGCGTCTGTCATGCCTTGCTCCCACCTTCTCTTGGTCTTCTTGCTCTTGGCCTCGGTAATTTCCACAGCTTTTTCAAATGTAGTAGGCTCCTCTTGATTGACCTTCTCCATTAAATTTGGATGGAGACCGTCCATAAACTGACACACTTTAAAAAAATCCCCTGGAGGTACTTGGGATGCCCCCTGCAATTGCACCCGTAGTCCTTTGAAGTGTTGCAAAAACTCTTTAAAGTTAGCATGAACATCTTGCTGTAAACCTCTCAATTTCGTTGTCGCTTCTGTTTCGGTTTGTTTCTTTCCCAAAATGTCAAAAATTGCCAACTTCACTGCTCCCATGTTTTCTTTTTGTCTTACTCTAAACCTTCAACCACTCCAGAGCTTCTCCTTTGATCGCAAGAGGTCATTCACAATGTGCATACCAAGCGTATGCCACTCAAAGTCCGGAATCTAGTCCTTCATATCCTCCTTCCCTGTGAATAATGGCTGACTATATGCCATCCCTTTGAAAGCGCTTCTCCCTTGCATGAGTAATTCTACAAATTTTTAAGTCTTGCACCTCAACCAAACAACCACTTTTCTTCAAATAAGCTCAAACTTCACAACAAAACCGCTTCACCTGGGTGCATAAGCAGCAAATTTCTGCTCCCTACCGGGATTCCCAAAGGATGATGGAGCAAAAGACGGCCTGTGCACACTCACAAACACAGACAACTCAACACCACACAAGGAATTTGCTTAAATTCCAACCCACACACACCACCACTCAAAATCTCAATAAAAAAACTACTCACAAGATTAATTCAAACTCCAAACACCTCGACCTACAAGCCCTTGCCTGCCCAAAGACACTACTAGATGAGTCACGTCAATCAACAATTGAAATCACATTTGATGGTGAACGAAATATACAAGAAAAAACATCAAAAACTCAAAAAATACATCCACAAAAGTCCTCTCACCAACCATTGTAAAGCCTTCACCAAACTCCACTCTGTTGGACTCTTTGGAGTAGCGCCCACCCTAATGGCACTGATACAGAGTCACATAGTCTTGTAGAAAGCCGCATCTTCTTCCCTCAATTCCTCACACACACACATCCATGGAAACCTTAGATCTTTCATAGACTCTCCCGAGTGCAAAATTTCAGAGAGAAAGCTCTCATTCACTCCTCCACACACTCGAAACAGGACGCGAACACGACGGGACTACACTAGACCACCTGTAGGAACCCTGCTTCCTTCCCCACACAGAGAGGTGAAAGTGCCAAGAATTGGCTTAAAAAACACTTCCTCAGCTGAAACACTCATGGAACCATGAGTGATGTGGAAAATTGAAGTTTTTTCACACCATTTTTGGTCATTTTTTAACCTTTTTTGACCCAGTTTTGGCCAATTTTGACCCCCGGCGGGCATTTTTCACGGAAAAAAACCCAAACGGACTCGAAAATTCACCAAATTTTGCAAGCTCGATCCTGGATACCCAAATCACTTTGCCACATCCTGCCATTGCATTTTTTACCACTTCTAGGGCGGTGCACGCATCACCGCAGACCAACCACAGTAAATAGACAGTTGCTGCATGTCCCAAACTTCTCGAGCGGGATGAGAGTACCCACACTTGTTTCTTGAATTATTTAAATTCTAGAAATCTCAAACACATTCTCTAGAGACAAAAGAGTCCACCAAGAACCATATCCAGGGCCCCGATACCCTATCCAAGCATGTACATGTGCTCGACTGTTGGAATGCGAACCTAACTTTTCATAATGTGTACACATTGCATCATTTTTAGAACTTGAAACCACTTTGTAATCTCCCAAATGCATGTATTTACATCATTTTATACATATGACCATGCATATACGCACTACTTTGTACATATCAAAAGTTGTTTCTCCATGTAGAGCAAGAGCTAAGCTTCTTTACCAACCCACCCTGCCCTATTGTCTTAAACACACATACATTAGAATGGATAGATGAAAATATCTCATACCTCTTGTATATTTGTAGATGGTGTTTGCTTCGTTGCCCTCGCTTTGCTTGTTTGCTTGACTTCTTGGTTTCCCTCACACTTGCATTGCTGGATTGCTTATGGAAAACATGTTATTATATTGTAGGTGTTTGCTTGTTTGGTGTGTGATAAAGAAAAAACCAAAAGGGGAGAGAGAGAGAGAGAGGAGAAGAGAGAGAAAGAGAGATTAGTGTAGATTTAATGCACAATGTAAGTTAGTGTTGAAGTAGAAAGAGAAATCTTTTTCCTTTTGTATGTTTGATGTAGAGTTAGTGTTATATAGAGTAAAACATGTCATATTTTAAAGATGTGTGAATTTAAAAAAATAAATAAATAAATGAAAGAATGACCAAAAAAGTTAAATATTAAGCAAAAGAACTAAAAGCAAACTTTAAAAGAAAGAGAGAGAGATATAAAAATAGAGAGAAGGGGGGGCATAGAGATAGAGAGAGATAGAGAGAGGGAGAGGGAGGTTAAAGAGAGACAGAGAGAGAAAGATATATATATATATATATATATCCCGGGGAGGTCACCTAAGAAAAATGTAACCTATCACGTGAGTTCAACAGAAGGGTATTGAAAGTTCTTAAAACTTACATAAATATATGTACAGAAAGACATTATTGTTTCAAATTTGAAAAAAACTTACAGATTTTAAAATAAAACGGTACATTATATTCCTAACAAAATTCACAAATAAGGGGTTTTACAAACATGTCTTAGCTTGAACACACGTGATATGGTAGTTTTACAAACCCCTCGAGATATATATATATATATATATATATATATATATAGAGAGAGAGAGAGAGAGAGAGAGAGAGAGAGAGAGAGGCTAGAATGAGATAGAGAAAGAGAGAGAGAGAGAGAGAGAGAGAGAGAGAGAGAGAGAGAGAGAGAGAGATAAAAATAGGGAGAGAGGGAGAAGGTATAGAGAGAGGTAGAGAGGAAGACGGAGAGAGATTAGAGTGACCTAGACAAAGAGAGGGACCGAGTGAGGGAGACAATAGAGAATGTGAGAGAGAGAGAGAGAGAGAGAGAGAGAGAGAGAGAGAGAGAGAGAGTCAGACAGGGAGGGAGAGGAGATAATAGAGATAGAGAGAGAGAGAGGTAGTCCTCTCTCATGATCTTCCCAAATCTAGATGCAAATGCTACATTGAGCTTTTATGGTCTTGGACAAAGTAATGTAATATAGAAACAACTTTCCAAAGAGAGAGAGAGAGAGAGAGAGAGAGAGAGAGAGAGAGATAGTTCTATTATCGTCCTTGGAGGTCAAATATGACCTACAAGACCAAATGACCATGTTACGTCACTGTGAGTGGAGGTCATAAGTGACTCTCGATGCTGAAAAATGGCTGAAATGAGCGTCGCAATAGAGAGTCCACATCGTGGTTTGGAGAGGAAGGTATGTAGGGAGCGCTCATGGCTGAATATATGGGGAAAAGAGGACCTAATGTGGTGAAAACTTGAGCATTCAAGTAGTGTGTGGTACTCACTCTCTCTCACTTAACGAGTCCATAAGGTGCAAAGTCGATGAGACTTCTCACCAATGCTCAACGTCCTGTCTCGCAGCGTAGAGAATGGGAGCTAAGATGAATGGAGGCAAGAGAGAGAGAGAGAGAGAGAGAGAGAGAGCCAAAATGCATGAGGATGATTGGGGTACCAATGGCATTCAGATTGAGGTACATATGCAAGAGTCTGATAGTGAAGGGGACACTTAGGTAGTTCACCGTATCCGTCAATGAAGGTCTCCACCTTTAATGTGAAGGGGTTGAAGGACCCCATGAGATCATACAATTTTAATAAATGGTTTTTTTCTTCTAACCTTGACATTTGTCTTGCTGCCCAAGAGCACAAAAGGCATGATAGATCAGGTATGTTGTATCATTATAGGGGTATGCAATGTTTATATGGAAGGTCTTAATCTTTCTATTTAGGGGTCCTTACTTGCATAACGACATCTCTTACCCTCCAATGGGTGCTAGACCATCCTAGTGGGTGATGCTCAGTGTTCTCCATTCACAATGAATGGGGACACAAGTATGTGGTCCATTTTCATTGGCAGATTTCATTTTCCCACTGATAATAATCTCTCGATGAATCAGTCATGGTCATGCATGCCAATTACTTTTTGCCTTGCCTAGAACGTTTGATTGCCTCCATCAAACGTTCTAGGCAAGGCAAGGAATCTATCACAATGCAAGCCACTTACTTAGATTACAAAGGAACCACATGCATTGCCTTGAGTCACTAATGGCATCATGTCTATGACCATAACTCGACGATATGGTGTTTATGCATCAACATTCGGCCGTAAGAACAATACATGATGTGCTGAGTTTTGCCACACATGGAAAACCACTCACATAAATATGAAAATTTTATTCACCTTATGTACATGCCATGCCACAACATCCACCCCCTTTAAACCTGCACATCTTCTACCATGGGCCATCAAATTCTATTAATGCATATCAATCTTCATGCAAGTCAGATTCTGCACTTTCACTTTGCTCTTTTATTTCCAAAGTATGAGCATAGGTTGATTCACATTGTGTGGTGTATCAACATCCCCTCTACTTTTGAAGTTCTTGATCCATTTTCCTCTAATGTGAATCTTGAGCTTTGATCAATTCATATAGTCTAGCATAGAGTAAATTAAATGAAAATCAAATTATGTTGAAGCATGAACTCCACTAATCGATCTCCATAACTCTTTTAAGTGGTACGAGATCCATTATGTGCTAGAGTATATTATTACAAATCTTTTTTTTGGATACCATCCTAGCTGCATAATACCCCTTTTGCATTATAAGCATTCAGGCTCTATTAATTCTTTTGTAATAGAGTGATTTTGAGTGGATTAATTGCACAATTTGGAGAATCTTGTAAATTTCCATTCTCTTGAGGGTGAAAGCATGTTAACCTGTCATGCTTTTTCATGTCCCGGACAATGCTAACTAGCACAATTTTGACATATGCTAACTAGTACAATAACTTGAGCTACATCTCCAAGATCTATGACATATGATATATCAATAGAAAGCACTTGAAACAAGGAATCCAAATGTACAACCTCTGACAAATTTTGATATTATTTGTAAAAAATCTACCGGACGCCCAACTTTTTGAAAATTTCCTAACTAGCACAAAAAGCGCAACATGTTAACATGCTTTCACCCTTGAATCAATTGTACCACAAGAATAATTATGTCAAGAGTTCGTCAATGACACAATTTATGTGGAAACTAGAGGAGTGTTGTGGAGTCCACCCTCTGGCCCTATTGTAGCAAAAACATTAAACCCCTCTTTTGCTTATAGAGCAAGGAAAGTGGTTTTGTGGTGTGGATTAAATCAATTGCTCTATTTGTGGAAGTGAGTTTCTGGGGTCGAGGTGCATCATCTATTTTTGGCACAAGCTTGGACATGAGCAAGGCAAGGATACTTTGGGCCTAATTCACATGTGGAGGTTAGCTCATGTTTGATAAAAGTTCCTAAACATTAAAAGGGTGTTAAATTGTTTCATAATCTAGCTTAGGGATTATGAAATCGCAATTGGTAGTGGTTTATAGACGTCCCAAAGTGGAGGTTATGAGATCAAGACCCCAAGCCACCCACGTTTTCCTCTCATATTCAATTCCAAGGCCTAGGATTGTCAAGCACCATGTATTGTTGATCCTTTCTGGGGGGACATGTCATTTAATGAGAGGGTAGCTTTTGATGGATCTCTCTTCATATTTCGCACGTGTTTCTTGGAGCTTATCTTGGAAAATCTTTGCCATACAAATAAACTAGAAACACTTATCTTGGAAAATATTTGCCATACAAATAAACTGGAAATACATTTGAGGGTACAAAGAAGCTCATTCATTGTAATCACACACATATAGCTACCTCATTATGAACACAATTATAATTTACAAGTCACAACAAACCTTTGAATCATTTCTAATGATGACAACGATCATTATCTATGGCATGGTCACATGTCCTCAACCGCACCTAGCTTAGCACCAACCAAAGTAGTAGCTCAAAATGAGTGAGAAACACTTAGAAAAATTCCTTCTTCCTCCAAACATTTTGTGAGTGTTGACATTGATAGTTTTTTTTTGGCTATCCGGAATCTCCATAGTAGCTAGCTCACCCTATCAAAATCACTAACACATTGTGGCTATCCTCACACTTTCACTGTACAAAGGCATTTTCATGCATTTTCTAGATAAGCATGAAGTCACTAAGTTATGCCAAAAAGCATGCTCACTAGCCTCGAGTACATAGATGTACATAATGCTTTGAGTTTTCAGAGTGCTCCTGTAAAAATTATGTATAAAGGCTTGGTTTCTCCTTAGTCAAACTCTTAAAAGGTGGTTTTCAATGAGTACTCTCAATCATGCTTGATAGCCGGTGGTTTTCAATGAGTACTCTCAATCATGCTTGATAGCCGGTGAAATGGACTCATACATCATAAGTTACATGCATTGGAAGTGGGCGGTTCCTTACTTAGAAAGTGGGTGCGGATGCATGCAGAGAAAGGCAAGTGGTCTGATTTGATGGATTTAATTAGAAAAGGTGTGGCCGAGGATTTTTGGAAATAGGCAAAGTGATAAGCTCCGAGCCGGGCTTTACAACATCGCATACAGTGCTCGGAGTCACCCGCCACGCCACCACCAAGATTGCTCGATATGGGGGGCAAAACCAAAAAATTCATTGGCTTAAGTGGGGAGGTGGTAGGATGGTGCCAACTCGCAATGGATTAATCCCACATGGGGGGGAGCAAGTGAAAATTGGAGGGTATAATGGGGGGAGTGGGTACCCCCTAAGGGTGTATCAAAGGAGCTAATGGAGCTTCCTTGCCTTGCTTTCCAGGGCTCGTGGGTGTTGGGGGAGAGAGGGGGGACCATTTTGAGTTCACACAAGCTGTCGAGGTGCCTGGCCACCTTTTTGGTCCACTAGAAATCCCCTTTCCCCACTTGCCTTGGTCAAAAAGTGGCCGACAGCTCATTTTTGACCCAAAAAAGACCAAAATTGGACCAATTAAAAGGTGCCCAAGAAGAGAACCATGTCGGCTAAAAAGAGAGAGGAAATCACTTGGGATAAGAGCCAATAAAATCCCCTTTTAATAGCTGCAATTTCTTGCACACTATTTTTCCTTACAGAGACTAGCTTTTTTGGAGCTTTTGAGAGATACCCCAACTTCGAAAGCTTGTAACTCTTGTATGGTCTTGGAATCAAGCATATAGATACTCTACGGAGTCTACACGACACAAGCTTCATCTTTATGGTCTTATTTTTCATCAATTTTAATCATGGTTTGGGTAAGGGATGTTTTCCACCTGACTCTACAGGTGTTCGACATAGGTGTTTTCTGCAGCTTTGTGGTGTTTCTTTCCAACGGTGTGGTGTGTGCAACACTATAGGGGTTCTCATTTTCCTTCTTGTTTTCATGCTAACATCTTTTGCGTGTCCCCCACGGAGGAGCAAGTGCTCTTATGCTCCAACTCCTGTGAAATATGTCTATTCTGCAGGCAGTGAATGTAAAAGGGATGTGGGTCCTTATGGACAACCGCCTATGTATGTGGAAATTGTGGACAACACCTGAGGTGGTCACATAATTGGATTGCAGCCTTTGGAGGGTCCTGAGGTTTTGTGAAGCCGAGTACTGGGGGCCGAGTTACCCAGTGTGAGGTGGATTAGGTACAGGAGCAATCCATCGACATCCCTTGATCTTTCGACGTCACATGTAAGTGTTTTTTGTGGAAATCAAACATGGCAGACGAGTTCCCATAGTTTCATGGATTGCCTAATGAAAATACACAGACGTTTATTGAAAAGTTGGAAGTCAATTGCTTACTGCGTAATATACTAGACCAAGCTATATTGTTGCGGCTGCTGCAGTATAGTTTACAGGATGAGGCAAAATTTTGGTTGCACATTTTTGAGAAGTTGATGTAGGCACAAAACCCAGGGGTGGTTTTGGACTACAATCGTGTGAAGCAAGCCTTCCTAGCACAATAACGATCCATCAAAGTACCAGATAAAGTTTGGCATGAAATTCTGGGATACACTCAGAGGGTTAATCAAAGTGTTGATGATTTTGTCATGGAGTTCACCCGTTTATGGGATAAATGGGTCCGGGCTTTGGGAAACAAGATCCCTCCATCCATGTTAAAGAAGGACCGTTTTATGGAAAACCTAAAAGAGAGTCTGAAGTTCAAAGTTGAGCTGAAAAGGCCCACCACCTTCGAGGAGGCAGTCGCCATTGCCAAACAAAAATAATGGAAAGCTCAAAGGATTAATGAATACGGAAAAGCAGTCCCTAAGCAAAATAATGGTATCCAAAAGGAGGAGAATCAAGCAGAAGCTGGAGGCCAAACTGTTCAAAGGGAGTGGAAAAGCTATTGGATGCAGGGTTCATTGTGCTAGTTGATAATGCTGAATGGGTGAACCCTATAGTGATCACTCCAAAAAAAGATGGGCGTTGGAGAGTTTGTGTTGATTACAAGACACTAAATACGGTGACCAAGAAAGATCCTTACCCTTTGCCTTTTATTGATCAATTATTAGATGCAGTGGTTGGTTTTGAAAGATACATTGTCTGTGATGGGTATTCATGATACTTTCAGCTTATCCTTGATCCTAAAGACAGGAAAAAGACTACTTTTATTATGCCATGGGGTTGTTTTTGCTTTTGTTGCCTTCCTTTTGGGTTGAAAAATGGGCCAGGAGCCTTTGAAAGAAAATTAGAATGGGTCCTTACCCCGTTTCTTGGGAAGTTTGTCAAAGGATTCATAGATGATTTCTGTGTATACACTTCAAGGAAAGAGCATGTTCAAAAGCTTGAAATGACTTTTTCCAGGTATGATGAATGCGGGGGTCAGCTCAATCCTAAAAAATGTCATTTGGCACAGCCACAGGTGAAGCTTCTGGGGCATGTAATTTCAGAAAATGGGATTGAAGCAGATCCCGAGAAAGTGGAGGCTTTGTTGTTACTATCACCTCCGAAAGATACCAAACAGTTGGCCACTTTCATACAAAAAGTTAAATATCTGTCTCACTTTATACCTTTGGCGTCACAACTATTTTATCCATTGTAGCAAACAGTTAAGAATGATCCCTCAGAGTGGTCTCATGAGTGTGACGATGTTTTTGACAAAGTTAAAGAGGTTTTGAGTACGTTACCTATTATGCAAGCTCCTGACTGCAAAAAGGAGTTTTATGTCAACCCATCAGTGGGAGATGATGCTATTGGAGCTATGTTATTGCAAAGGGGGAAGGAATATCTTTATATGAAGCCTGTTCATTATGCTAGCAGAGTGAAGACTCCTCATGAAAGAGATTTTTTTGAAATTGAATTGGTGATGACCAGTATGGTTTATGTTTGCAGATGATTCAGACACTATTTGCTGCAAAAGTCATTCACTTTTCTCACCGGTTATTCATTGCTTCCCCAGTTGTTCAATAATTCAAAATATATCAAAAACAGTGATGAAATGGGTTATTGAGCTTCAGGAGTTACAGTTTACCTTTCTTGTGGAGGAAAGTACCCGGGCTACCATGGCAGATCTTCTCACTTATAAGGATACTTCAGTTTTGGTCAAAGAAGAGGTGGTGCGGAAAAAGAAAGTTGAGACTCCTGCCATTTCTAATGCTTCATTATTGTACTTGGATGGTTCTTATCAAAGAAGTCATGATGCTGCTTTAGGAGGTATTGTCATTTATTATGCACAAGAGAAAGCAAGGGCTAAAACTTGGTGCCAAAAGTAACAATGAAGCAGAATACATGGCTCTTGAAGGTGGTTTGCATATTTGCTTACAATTGGGAATTAGACTCTTGCAAATTAAAGGAGATGCTTTGTTGGTTGTGAAGCAAGTGTTGGGAGCATGGAAGAATAAGAACCCTAAACTAAAGAATTTATGCCTCAAAGTGAAAGCGTTGCTCAAAAAGCTCGAAGCATGGAGTTTGCAGCATATTGAGAGGTCTCAAAATGAAGAAGCCCATGATACTGCCCAAGAAATGATCACTTGTGTGTTTGTGGTAAAGGCAGATGCCCCTTTATATCATGGGAGGGATATCTTATCAAAGGAAAGTGGATTTTCTATTGACAAGTGTTCTACCGAAAGGTTTACCCTCTTCTAAAAAGTATGTGTTCATAAGAAAATCTAGGAAATATAAAATGCTAGATGATGTGCTTTACATGAAAGGAGGTGATTTGGTTTTGCGTTGTGTACCTTGGAAAGAAGAAATTTACAAAATTCTGGAAGAAAATCATCAGGGGTCTTGTGGAGGCCATTTTTCTATGAAGGTCATGTTGCATAAGATCTTGCAAGAAGGTTACATATGGCCAAGTATTCAACAGGATGTTAATCATTGGTGCAAGTCGTGTTTGTCTTACCAAAGAATGGGAAAGAGAATTTTAAAGCCTAAATTGCGAAAGATAATGCTAGCTTTTGATGTGTTTGAGAAATGGGGTCTTGATGCTATTGGACCCTTACCTGTGAGTAGCAAAAGAAGTGCTTACATCTTGACCGCAGTGGATTATTTTTCACGATGAGCAGAAGCCAAGTCTGTCAAGCAGATTACCAGTAAAGAGATGTGAAAATTTGTTTATGAGTACATATGTTGCAAATTTGGTGTGCCACTAGAGCTACTTTCTGATAGACAACCAGAATTTAGAGAAGAGCTGTTTGATTTCTTATGCGAAAATCTCAATATACAACATAGGTACAATTCTCCCTATTATCCACAATGCAATGGTCTTAATGAAAGGTTCAATGGAGAGCTGGTAAAGTTCTTGACAAAGACGACGCAGAAACATGGGAAGACTTGGGATTCAAAGTTTCCTTGTGCGTTATGGCCCTATAGAAATGCTATCAAAACAAGCACAGGATTTTCCCCTTACCACTTGGTTTATGGCAAGGAAGCTTTACTGCCAATTGAAGTGGAAATTCCTTCTCTCAAGTTGTTGTCATTGGAAAATGAGGAGAAAACAATGCATGGTAGAAAAGGTTATTGGATTTACAATGCTTGCAAACTGGATAGAGTTTTAGCTTTGAGCTACTATGAGGAAGTGTCAAGGAAGGCTCAGCTAAAAGCCAATGAATGCGTGGAGACTAGGATAAAAAATTTGAGAAGGGTGATTTGGTGTTGCGATACAATAGAAAATTGGACAATACCTTTCATAAGAAATTTCAAATCAAATGGGAAGGTCCTTTTACTGTTGTAAACAAGTTTGAAAATGGCATATATCAGTTGGGAGACTTAAATGGTGCACAGCATAAGTATCATGTTAATGGTTACAAATTGAAGAAGTATCTGGCACGTTTGATGAAAATTGTGATTGAAGAAATGCCTTCAGTAGAAGTAGACAAGGTGGAGACATCTGAAAATGTGGATGAGGTTTCTCGGGATGAAATGTAGCAGTTATTCACCCTAGCTACCTCTACTTGTCATGAATGACTCAACAGGCAAGGGGGGGTTGGCAAGCTATGTCACACATTTTTTGGATAAGCATGAAGTCACTAAGTCATGCCAAAAATCTTTCTCACTAGCCGCGAGTACATAGATGTATATAATTCTTTGAGTTTTCAGAGTGCTCTTGTAAAAATTATGCATAAAGGCTTGGTTTTTCTTAGTCATTTGTAAGAGTTTTGGGTTGTTTGAACTCTTAAAAGGTGGTTTTCAATGAGTACTCTCAATCATGCTTCATAGCCGGTGAAATGGACTCATACATCATAAGTTACATGCATTGGAAGTGCGTGGTTCCTTACTTCGAAAGTGGGTGCGGATACATGTGGAGAAAGGCAAGTAGGATGATTTAATGGATTTAATTATAAAAGGTGTGGCGGAGGATTTCTGGAAATAGCCAAAGTGATAAGCTCCGAGCCGGGATTTACAACATCGCATTCGGTGCTCGGAGTCACCCACCACTCCTCGGCCAAGATTGCTCGATGTGGGGGGCAAAACAAAAAATTCATTGGCTTAGGTGGAGAGGTGGGAGGATGGTGCCATGTGGCAATGGAGTAATCCCACATGGGGGGGAGAAAGTGGAAATTGGAGGGTATAAGGGGGGCAGTGGGTACCCCCTAAGGGTGTATCAAAGGAGCTAATGGAGCTTCTTTGCCTTGCTTGTAAGGGCTTGTGGGTTTTGGGGAAGAGAGGGGGCACCATTTTGAGTCCACACCAGCTTCCTAGGCGCCTTGCCACCTTTTTGGTCCACTGGACATCCCCTTTCCCCACTTTCCTTGGTCAAAAAGTGGCCGACAGCTCATTTTTTACCCAAAAATTGGACCAATTAAAAGGTGCCCAAGGAGAGAACCATGTCGGCTAAGAAGAGAGAGGAAATCCCTTGGGATAAGAGCCAAAAAAATTCCCTTTTAATAGCTTCAATTCCTTGCACACTATTTTTCCTTACAGAGACTAGCTTTTTTGGAGCTTTTGAGAGATACCCCAACTTCGAAAGCTTGTAACTCTCTCGGAATCAAGCATATTGATACTCTAGGGAGGTCTACATGACACAAGCTTCATCCTTATGGTCTTGGTTCTCATCAATTTGAATCATGGTTTGGGTCAAGGCTATTGTCCACCCGACTCTACAGGTGTTCGACATAGGTGTTTTCCGCAACTTTGTGGTGTTTCTATCCGTCCAGCAGCATGGTGTGTGCAACGCTATAGGGGTTCTCATTTTCCTTCTTGTTCGCACGCTAACAGCGTGTGTGAGTTAGGGGACTTTACTCATATATCCTTCCCCTCAGCTAGTTATTCATTGGGCTAGCTAAGCTAAAAAAATTAATAATAGCATATTATGGCCCATTTGTGTGTAAGTATTTCATTGTATATAAGACCTAAAGATAGGGGGTTTTATTATAACTATTTGTTATTTATGGAAATATTTTTACCTAGGTGTGCGTTATTTGCCTAAGTATGCTATGTACATTGACTCACCATTACCCACAATTTTTCTTACCATTTTGCATACTCTTTATTATATAAATAAAAGTTTTCATGCAAGTCTCCAAATCTTGGTTTGAACCAACTCCGAAAATAGATCACAAAAATACCTTTCCCCCATTCATTCCCTTTTACTAGATTATAATTTTCCTACATGCATTTTTCCTTACTTCTTGTAAATAGTCCTAAATCAACAAAATAGATGAGGTCCCCGTCATTTGATTCCCTATATTTTCATATATATATTTTTTCCCATTTTATATTTATATACAGCTAACACTATTCTAGATTCCACAAATTGTTTATATACTAACATGTTTTTTCTATCATAGCCGTATATCAAATTTGTGAAATATCCTAATCCATGCATATTGTCAAATCCTTAGAATCTATAAGCTCATGTTCTCAAGCAAGCAGGGGCTCACTCTTGGAGGATTATGTAAATTTAACAAAAAGGGGGCCACTGAACAATTTGGTAGGAGGAAACAACAAGTGTTTTGGTGAGATTTTTGGCATCCACGTCCACTCCAAATTTGAGGAAGTGACCAAAATGAAAAACTTAGCTCACAAGCTGAGTAATCACCTCAAAGTTTTTCATAATTGTTGGAGCTACCATCGGTGAGATGATTTTTTTGGTGGACCCCAATCGGCCCATATTTTCTCACAAGTCACCCTAGTCTTCATTTACTTCCCTTCACACTTCCATACACACACACACTCATTCCTCTTGATCTGTCACTCAAGCCTGCACCTTCCATGATTTCTCTCACGTTCATCATCATTAACCTCCTTTCTCACTTCCATAGCTCTCATATGAACTCTACATGTACATACACCATCTCTATTACCTTTAAATCACAATTCCTTTGACCTCTTCTCTATATACATAAAACTCAGTATATTAAACCTTGGTTAATCTCGGCAAACTAAGGGATTCTCATCAATCAAAATTGTCACTTTGATCATGGTGTTCAACCTTTGTGGCAGACGACGTAAGAAGAGAAGAAGAAGAAGAGGACTGGCATTCATTTTTGACAACCTACACAAGTAGGTCCAAAACTTCTTCAGGATTCACCTTCACGAGTATTATCTCAGTTCATTTATCCTTCTTCCTTCAACCATCCAACTCATTCTACCTATTGTAAATATTCATTAACTTTTTAGTGATTACTAACCACTAACCTACTAACACAAAATATCTATAAACCTAACCTTAAAATGTACCTCAACTCAATACATGCTCTCTCTCTCTCTCCCCCCCCCCTTTCTTAACACTGTAATTTCACTCCATCTACCATTAATAATGCTTTTCTATAAAGCCCACATCTAGTACTCAAGCACAGAAAGAAGGCCCGTAATGTTCTAATATTCAAAAGAAATCCTAATCTTGATGTTATTAGCTTGTAAATAAGGTTATCAAAATCCTTAATGATGGGTCTCCAGCCTATAAATAGGCCCCTCTACTTCCTGTAAATCATCTCCGACATATACGCGAGGAGAGATTTAGGTGTATTCATCACTTTGTCAGCTTCACACTTGGTGTGAGAGAATCTTTGATAGTACATGTGGCAAAGTGAGAGAGTGTGAGTTTTCTATATCTACCCACTGTTGTACATGCTCTTTCTCTATCAAAAATTGAGGCTTAGGTATTTCAAAGGTGTGCTTGGCTTCAGGGTCTTCATTCTTCCACTTGTGTAAAGCTCTATGGAAAATGCAATGTGACTTGTGTCTTTTAACTTCTATCATTTGAGCTTGTTTGATAAAGTGCTTAGTGTGTTTCATTGCCAAATTTGTGTCCATTGGAAGCAGGTATTGTGGTGAGAGGACTTACACACCCTAAGACAGTGTGTGTGTGTGTGTGTGTGTATGTGTGTGTGTGTGCGCGCGCTGGCAATGTTTAGAATTCACTACATATTGGGTTAGCTTTTTGTACAAGCTCTATTGTAGCGTTGTAACAAGCAATCTCCATTTGCAAGTTACAAAAGAGGTATTATGCATGTTTGATTTCTCTCTCTCTCCCCTTTGCTCTAGCTCCCTCTTGCTCCATGTGGTGTTGGTCTTGGTTTGAGATTGCTTGTGTGTGTTTTTGTTGTGCCTCTTCTTGGTTGTGACAAAATCTCTCTTGCGTCCTAGTTTGCATCCCATAACTAGGTGGTTCCCCTTCACTTGTTTGACTGTGGGTTTGTTTCTACTTTTCTTGCTTGTAGTTGCCACAGCCCAATTGAGCCGCATACGAGCCTTGAGGGGTGTTTAGAGGTAGCCTCTTTGGTTGCCCTTCCGAAACCACCTCAATTTTGGTACCCCCACTCAAGAGGGATTGATATCTATTGTCGTTGCATATTGCATGAATATTTAGCTTTTAGATGATGTGGGCACAAAGTTCTATTCCATCTCTCATGTCAAAGGTAACTGTGTCTGCATGACTAATACACTTGAATTGTTCTTGAAAGATCTTTATGAAGGTGATTGGCTTCTTATTGGATGCTATTTGAGTACTCTAGAAAAACAGGATGATTGGTCTGAACAAGAATTCAGCAGGATACGCAGGAAAGGATATGGGTACTTTTTGAGGGATCGCTACCTCTGGAAGCATCCTCAACAAAAGGGTGCTACACCACAACGGGTTATATGTAAAAAAGAGACTCAAGTAAAGCTCATGCAAGAGTTTCATGAGAGTCTATGGGTTGGACACAGGGGTGTGTGGGCAACCTTCTCCAAGTTGAAAGAAAAATACTGGTGGAAGGGTATGTATAAAGATGTATCTCAATTTGTAGAGTCATGTGTAACTTGTCAAATGTATTCAAATGTCCGACATCGTGATGGATTGCACCCTACATATCCACTAGCCATGCACTATAAATGGGTTGTGGATCTAGTCACAATGCCTTTAGGACTCTAGAAGATGAGATACTTGGTTCTTGCACGAGAGGACCTAACTAATTAGGTTGAAGGAAGAGCATTAAGAGCTAAAACCACAGAAGTTGTGTGCAAATTCCTTCTTGATGAGATGATTTTCCGTTATGGTTGTGTGGGAAAGATCACTGCAGATAGAGGTGAGTTGGATGCTGAGGAAGCAAGGGAGTTCTTTACCAGATTAGGAATCAAGCTTTCTCTTACCACAGCTTACAACCCTAAAGGCAATGGAAAGAGTGAAAGAGGGCATCCTCCTATCATCAAAACTTTGGCCAAGGCTTGTGAAGGAAGAGTTGGTGAGTGGCCAAAACTGTTACCATATGCTTTATGGGCTGATCGTACAACACATAGCTCAGTAACTGGCTACATGCATGCGGAGCTAATGTATGGTCAAAAGCCAGTGATTCCGATTGAAGACACAATTCCCACATGGAATGTACTACCTTGGCAAGAGGGGATTAGCAGGGAAGATCTCCTTACACTGCATATAAGGCAACTAGAGAGAAGACCTAGAGACATTGAAGCTGCAAAAGAACGACTCAAAAATGCAAGGTTGAAAAACAAGGACTACTTTGATAAGCGACATCGACTCAGGAGCAAAGCAATTGACAAAGGTGACTGGGTTTTAGTGTATGATATTAGCCTTGATAACCAACACACAGTCATGCGTAAGTTCTGAAAAATATGGTTTGGACCGTATGTTGTAAATCATGTGCATGAAAATGCTACTTATAGCTTGTCTCAACTAGATGGTACAGAAGTAAAGATTCCCATTGCAGGAAAAAGGATCAAAATGTTTAAGAGAAGAGGAGACAATGATCTAGAAGATGTTGAGGAAGAAGAGCAAAAAAAAGGTGAAGATCAAAGTGAACATGAAGCTCTGGAATCATCCAGTGAAGAATAAATCAAGGAAGATGTACAAGAGGTCTAATCTTACAAAGAGACAATGTGGCACATAGCGGAGGATGTGCACGTTTAGAGGGGGTGGATGTCGTGTTGTGGCACGTATATAGTGGGAACGGGCATTAAATAAGTTATCTTGTGACTTTTTGATGCATAAGTATACTTCATATAATACTCATATGCATATATAAAAGCTTTCTACCATACCTTAGAATTACCTTTGAAGTAATATAAATGTACATTACTATTAGAAAGTACTGCAAGAGAAGTATCAATGATTGTGCCTCTTTTTGTCTGGGGAAAAAGCATTTGTATATTTCTTCTAATATCTTATCTATACCCTACCATATATACATTATAATTTTCTTCTTTTCACATTTATTTAATAATATAACCCTTCAATAATGCATACCTTCTTGGATACATACAAGAGGGAAGGGCCTACTAGAAGACTTTATGAAAAGGAAGATCCAAAGCTTCTTGGACCATCCCAATTTGAAAATCCTGACCTAAGGGTGTGGAGAAAAGGCCAAAACCAATTCAAGCTCTTTTAGTAGGCCAATTTTTCCTTTTGAAGCATGTCAATCCGAGTTACAGGTCAAAAGTTACAGGGAAAAGAGTGAAAAATCCTCTCACAACTACACTGCAAGAAGAGATGGTAAACAGGCGAATCAAGTGAAAAAGAGGTAATCTTGGTCTTTTTCCATAAAATAAGATATTTGGAGGGTAAAATACATAAGCATGTGAATGTGGCACACTCATCTTAGTGCCACACTTTCTGTTGAAGAAAGTCTGAAGTCTTGCCTCATCTTGTCTCTCCATTAAGGTGGTGGAGATTGCTCTCATGTAAGATATATGTTGCTAGTTTTAATTTCATTTTCATATCTAGTCCAATACTTGTCTCTAACTCTATCTCTATCTCTCATTATCTATCTTTAATACCACCACCACACTTAGATCTATCTCTAATTCAATCTTACTTCCCCTTTGATCTCTCTTGTTGTGTCCTAATTGTTTCATTGGAAGGTATTCAAGCAGCAACCTTGTCAATGTAATGGGTACAACCTTCTTGCGGCAAACAATTATGTGCACAATGTTAGTAACCATATCTTAATCTTCCACAAGCAGCTCTCTCTCTTAAGGTTCTCATTCTCTTCCACAAACTCTAGAATCTCCTTGCTACACGTACTTCTCTCCCCGCAGTATCCTTATTGCCTAAGGGCAACAATAGGGCTTGGGAGAGAAACTCTCTTCTTCTTCTCCTTTCACTTCTTTCATACCTTTATCTTTGAACATACTAAGTATATCATTGATGAATAACCATAATCCACATAGAGGTAATTTCTTTCAATTCCATTCAGTGCAATCTATTAGGGTCAACATTTGGATTAGTCGAAAGATTCACTTTCAGCAATGCAGTGTTTCTATTTGGTCTTGAAAGGCTCAACGAAATACTTTTCTCACCAAATCCCATCATACTACCTATTATTGACTATGACTTCTCTTTTGATGTGAATGTGGTTATTTTATTATGAATCAAGAGGATTTGTACTCACAACTAATCCCAATCACTAGACAAAACATATACATTTTAGTAAGCACAAAGCTATAGTTCCAAAGAGCAATCCACAACTTATTTGGACAAAAAAGATTAAATATCATTAACTCATCCATTAACCCTTTTATCCTACCCATGATACAATATGATCGTAATCTCGATGTTTTCATTTTTGTTTTGTTCTGACTATCTTTCATGAGTTCTCTCCATCATGTGTGTGTTTGTAAGGAAAAGTGAGCGGCTTCTTTGGCTATACTTCTTCTTTAGCTCTAGAAGCTATGTTATCTACATCTTAGCTCTTTCTCATAACCCTTGAGCTTCCTCACAAACTCTCACAGCAAGAGGCCCGGTGCCTTCCTGGCAAGACCGCCTACTTCTTGACAACGTAGGATACTAGCAAGAATCTGGTAATCTGCATCTCTGACAGCAGCATCCGAGACCTTGTCTAAAATAGGGTTGTTAGCCATGGAAATTTCCCCCAGAAAAGCTTTACGGCTTAGGGCATCTGCCACAACATTATCCTCACCTGGTCTAAATTTAATATCAAAATCATATTCGTGCATGAGGGTAGGTTGGGAAAAAATCCACTTAAGGCTCTTGTGATCTGTTACCAATTGGAATTTGCGTCCCAATAGATAATGTCTCCATAGATTGAGATCATGAATAACTTCTAGCAATTCTAAATCATGTGTAGCATAATTCACTTGATGAATACTAAGCTTTCGAGAAGTATAAGCTACAGGCCTTCCTTCTTGAGTAAGGACTCCTCCTAATGCAAGGTTACTAGCATCTGTGATCACCTCGAATTCTTGGGTGAAATCTGGAAGCTTTAAGAGAGGTTCTAAAGTAAGATACTCCTTAAGTTGTTTGAAGCAAGATTCATGTTTTTCTTCCCAAAGTATCATAGCTCCGTTCTTTAGCAAGTCGGTTAGTGGTGCGGTTCTAAGAGCATAGTCCTTTACAAAGATCCTGTACCACCCTGTGATACCTTAGAACCCTCTGACTTCGGTTTGTGAAGTGGGTTGAGTCCATTCCACAATATCTTTGACTTTGTCAGGGTCAACAGAGATTCCCTCAGGTGAAATGATAAACCCTAAGTAACAGACCTTAGGGGTAAAGAAGGTACATTTGCTTTTCTTTGCATACATCTTATTTTGGCATAAAAGCTCTAACACTTTCCTAACATGTCCTTCATGCTCTTCCTCTGATTTGGAATAAATTAAGATATCGCCAAAGAATACTAAGACAAAATTGTCCAAGAATTCTCTAAAGATATCGTGCATCAGATGATTGAAAGTTGTAGGAGCATTCGTAAGTCCGAAAGCCATCACTGTAAATTTGTAATGACCATAACGAGTGTTGAAAGATGTTTTGGAGATATCAGCCTCCTGGATTCGAATTTGATGATAGCCAGATCGAAGATCGATCTTTGTGAATATTTTGGCTCCATGTAATCTGTCCAGCATCTCAGCAATACGAGGAATTGGATATTTATTCTTGATGGTAACCTGAATTAAGCCCCAATAATCTATGCAAAGTCGAAGAGAGCCATCCTTTTTCTTGGAAGAGAATAGGTGCACCCCATGGAGATGTTCTAGGTAGGATAAACCCTTGCTCAATCAACTGCTTGAGCTGCTCCTTGAGTTCTATAGCCTCTGGAAGTGACATCTTGTACGACGCTCTTGAGACTGGTTCACTACCTGGAAAATTTTTGATTTCATGGTCTACCTCCCTAGGTGGTGGTAGTTCAGAAAGTTCAGTGGGGAAAACATCCGAAAATTCTTCTAGCCACATTGGTTCAGAGTTGGAAGAAGATTTTTCTACTTTTTTTTAGCTTGACTACAAAAAATTGTTGACCCTTGCGTAACCCTTTCAAAAGATGATTAGCTTTGACCAAGTATGCTTTTGGTCCATTCTGGCCTTGAATAGTGACTTCTTGACCTTGGTTGTCCACAAAAGTAACACTTTCTTGGGCACAATGGATATTGGCATTATGACTGGCTAATCAATCCATTCCAAGAATTTTGTCATAGATTCCTATGGGTAAAGTTCGAAAAGTAGCAGAAGTAGAGTATTCTCCCAACTTGAAATCTATTTTTTCCACAGTGTACTGAGATAAAACCTCCTTTCCATTGGCTAATTCAACTATCATCTTTCTTACAGGGTGTTGATTAAGTCCTAACCTCCTTAAACATTTAGGTGTCAAGAAAGAATGAGTACTACCACAATCAATAAGAAGCTCAAATTTTTCACCTTGGTGATTTGCACGTGTTTGAATGACAACATATTGTTGTCTTGCTCTTGGGTTATCAATTGCAGCATGTAGAGGTGCTCTTTCCTCTTGTTCTTCTCCCAATGTTGGTTCTCCTATGATAGCATTGACTCTGGCATCCATTCGGCACCCTCGACCTCGTCCTCCATTTCTTCCTCCACGATTTATTATTTGGCCTCGTCCTCTAGCTCGATTAGGTGTATTTGTTGCGAACACTCGCCTAGGACATACATTCCTGAAATGTCCTAGCTCATTGCATTCATACATCTAAGATCTGCATTTTGAGCTCCATTTGCTGAAGGTACAACTATTGGATGAGTTTGGTGAACTGAGTGAACTTGCCTTTGGTTCCACATCATAGGCCGTCCTCTCCTTCTAGCATTCCTTATATTTCCATTTCGCACCCTTTGAGAGTTTGACATCTCTTTAGCTAAGGGTTTAGCTCTTAAAAGAGCATCTTGAAAATTTACAGGCCTCATGGCTTCTAGAGGAGTATTTAACACTAGAATGGTAACAGGACACTTTTATGTCCTTGGATACTTTTGTGTCTTGTTAAGTGACCATTTTGCTTGAATTATTTGAAGAGTATGAAAATGAATTTTTAGGTGCTATATATCCACAAATTTGCCTTATGAGCTGAAAAAAACTTAGCATTTATTTTTGAGTATTGATCTCACCATTAACCTTACTCTTGCACAACATTTTTGAACCTAAACTGTGTCAAAAAACGGGTCCTATTTTTGGCTTTTTTTCAATTTTTGTCAACTATACCACTCTAAACTTCATGTTTGTGAGGTTTAGATGGCTAGAGGTTAGGCCTTCATAGTTATCAATATGTTTGTGAGGTTTAGATGGCTAGAGGTTAGGCCTTCATAGTTATCAACATGTTTTGATGCTTGTAGAGAGAGATAAGTGTTAAAATTGAAAGTTTTGACCAATTTACAAGAATTGCATAATCCTGTTTTTTGGCCAAAATTATAACTTTTATGATTTTTTTAGTGGCTTTCTTGATATCCAAATTCAATTTTGATTGTGTAAGTGTAATTTATAACATAAAGATAATCTTCCTTGAGTTTTGGGGGACCTAATATGCTATATAGCATAGTATATGATGATGGTTGAGTTTTTTGATTGCTGAAGAATACGATACATTTTAGAGTAGCAAGTATAACTTTCTCAATATTGCTAGTTTCTTAGGCCAATTGTGTGTATTTTGTAGGTAGTAACCATATCTAATCATAGACTACAAACTTGGCTAGATATTGAGTAGTTTGTATGGGTTTCTAGAGGTCATAATGCTAAACGCAGTTTTTTCATGTTTGTTGTATTTAGCACTTTATCATTGCCCCCAAGGTTCCAATTGTAAGAGATCCATTATCCTTTTGACATGCTCCATGGCTCCTTTTGAATCCAAAGGCCCAAAGGGAACTAAAAAAACATGTATATAGTATTTGTATTGAGCGTGACTATAGAAACTTTGATGATAGGTCACCAGAATGGAAAAAATGCAACTTTTTTAACCTTTTTTTTTTGCCAAAAAAACAATTAGTGAGGTAAAATCAACCATATGTTTTGGTCACCAACCCATTGAAGTTAACAGGGCATTTTATCTCATTTCCTACAAAAATCCCCACTCTTATTTATATGCAATCAACCGTAAGAAATTGCTGTTTTGGGCAAAATGCACTGGTCCATCAACTTTGGAGGCTTGTAGTGACGAAAGGATGAGAAAAATTACAATTTTCTAATTCTTTTCATATGTAGTATTTATTGAACTATAAGCTCATGAAAGGATTTTTCAAAATGAGTGGATCTACTATGGTTTTGGAATTTTTTTCCAAAACCCTGAAAGGAGACTTTTATGTCCTGTTAGGTTACCATTCTAGTGTTAAAGGAGCATTTAGCCCTTGTCAGAAACGGGCTACTTGTTGATTTGCTGTCATTGGCGGAGCATAGCGCCTACAAGCTACAAATTTGGAGTAGTATTCTTCCACTGTAAGATGAAACTGACGTAAGTTGAAGAATTCATTCATCTTAAGGGATTCCTGTGCAGGTGGAAGATAACTTCCTTTGACAGCATACTTAATGTCTTCCCAAGTTTGAGTGTTTTGAGCTACTTGATTATCTTTGCAGTGTTGTTTCCGCCAAAGCTTGGTATCCCCCGTGAGACGAAACATAGCCAACATTGCTTGGTTATCGGGAGTAGTACCAGCAGTAGCAAAATAATCCTCCATCTTTTCGAGCCACACTTCTGCATCCCGCTCAACTAGGGCTCCTTCCCCTTTGAAAGAGGGAAGTTTAGCTTGCTTGAGAAGTAGCTTTTTCTCTTAAAGAGATATGTACACCGCACTCTGTGCAATATAGATTAAGTGAAACTTTATTGGATACTCTAACTTTAATCCACTTTAAGGCAAGACTTGATCAGACAATAATACAAAAAAAAGATAATATTAATCCAAACTTTATTTATATACACATTATTTGCTACCAAGGTTGGTAGTCTTTAGGTACAAGGATTGTAATGTCTCTATATTTTGAGTTTAGTGACTACAAAAGGATAGGCTAAAGGATCAAAATAATAAGTTTCTTTTGACCCCTGAAAGCTACGAGATACACATATGGGTTGAATCCTACCACCATGGATAACTTTTTTAACTTGGTTATAGACTCATTGAGTCTGAGATATCTTTTCTCCTCCCAAGGTAATGGTAGCATCCGGATTCTTAGTACCAATGAAAAGATAAACTTCGATGACTTTTAGCTCCTCTCTCCATCGAAGTTTCTTGAGGTTGGTAGCCATGCACCATATCTCGTCAGCATCGATGGTATAGATTCCTCCAGATGGACTACAGTTGATGCCCCATCCTCTATGCACCCTTGGGATAGGTGGTACAAACACCCTATCCAAAATCATCATCACCCTTTTTCGAAACTGATAATTTGGTGATTGGCATGCATTTTTAAACATGATGGTGAACACCTGGAATTTCTGGTAAGCTGAATGAACATTTTCCTGTACCAGGAAAGTTCAATTTTCAATACCATATAAAAACTCAAAAAAAAAAATATAGGTTCTTCTATTATTTCAAACATTCACATCCTTCAATATCCAAATATCAATCTAAAAGTCTCCCTAAGCTTTAACTTAGGCTCTGATACCAGTGTGAGGTCCCTGCCCCTTGTCGAGAGGAGCGGAGTACCTTTGATAGGTCTCTAATCCTGAAAAAGAAAAACCAACGGACATTGCCTTAGCTACTACGGGCATGAACCGTTAGTGAAGGATTGGTCCTATCTCGCTATGGCGGAGCGTGACCCATAACCCTATCTAAAAACTATCTATAATCAATTTTACCTAAAAGCATAAATCTTAGAGTGACCAACCTGTGCGCTTTTTTCCCCATGTTTCAGAAGCACAGCCGCCAATGTTTGTCTCTTTTAAGATTCGACTCATCGGGTCCACCCGTCCATAGAATGATACCGTCAGGGTATCATTCTCCCACTTTCCACACCACACTCACCCTTCTTTTGTTATCTAATTACTACCACACTGTTTAAACATACATGTTACTTTACTTTATTTATGATATTGGTTCGTTAAAACAACCCTTCAAACAGTATTACAAACAATAGTCAAACAAGAAGTCGTCCAATTTTAAACCAACAACTCTTGGATTAGGTTCACTCAAGAATCGAGATACTGCGCTAAATTATGTCCGATTGGTATATACATTATTTATAAAAACCCTTGTCCTCATGAGCGTCCCATACCGCTTGACAAGTACTCCTTGTGCTAATCTGGATGTACTCCCTCCAAGGCAACAACGGTGCCAATCTAGGCGTCATCCTCATGCCACGGCAAAAAAAACTGCAGTATCCATGTGGGCTAATCTGGGTGTACTCCCACCACAGCATCAACGGTGCCATCCTGGGCATCATCGCACGCCTCGGTAACTGCCACATAATGCTAGCGCTAATATGTAGAGAGACTTGAGAGAAACCATACAGAAGGTTTTGGAAAAACATTCTTTCCTATAGCAACCAGTTTAACCAGACAATCTTTCCTACTTGTCAAACATATGCCGAGTTTCTTGGGGCTAAGCCCCGTGGTTTCGGTCAGTGTTTTCTTTTCATAAGGTAAATATTATATTTCTATGGTCTCGCATATGCAATGATGCATAACTTGAAACTGCAATACTAACCTGTACCATAGCTCCGATTGGTCCGATTGGTGGAGACATAGCATGTTCCGTAGGAGTTCCCCCGTTACTTGTACCGGCTTCATGATCATTAGCGCTTTGTGTTCGAGCACGCTTTGGAGCCATTTTTTTGTACTACACTTATGTTATACACTTAGAACTTTAAATGGGTCAATTTCCCTAGTAATCTCCTTGTTTCCAAAGAGAGTCTGTAATTTGAACACTCGCCAACTCGGATTCACACTTAGTGTTGTTGTTCTACATCTAATTTCTATACATCAAATATTTGCTAATCGTAATTAATCAAAAATTAAGTGTGTAAACTACGAGTGAAAGTTTAGGACCGCATTACTTTTATGCATGACATTTCTAATCCAATTCTAACTTCCATTTCTATACCTCAACTAAATCAATTTTTAGTATTATTCAAAATTCTACTTAATCTAATTGACAATAAAATTGTTGAATGATAATTTCATAATGTATAATATGAATATGATGAGTTCTCTTATGTATTAACTTTCAAATTAACAATGCATAAGTTAATAGTGAAGATGTACTAACTAGAGAGAGTAGGTATACTTAGAGAGATTAGAGTAAAAGAAAACACACACACATAATTCCTAAAGTTAATTGAATCCTACTAATCCATTAGAAGATTAGAGTAAAAGAGAACACACACACATCCTTTTCTTAAAGCTAGTTGACTCTTACTAATCTATTAGAGAGATTAGAGTAAGAGATAGCACACACACACACACATAGCTAATTGAATCTTACTAATCTATTAGAGAGATTAGAGTAAAAGATAGCACACACACACACACACATATCCTTATTAAAGCTAATTGAATCTTTCTAATCTATTAGAGAAATTAGAGTAAGAGATAGCACACACACACACACATAGCTAATTGAATCTTACTAATCTATTAGAGAAATTAGAGTAAGAGATAGCACACACAGACACACATATCCTTCTTTAAGTTAATTGAATCTTACTAATCTATTAGAGAGATTAGAGTAAAAGATAGCACACACACACATACATATCCTTCTTAAAGCTAATTGAATCTTACTAATCTATTAGAGAAATTAGAGTAAGAGATAGCACACACACACACACATAGCTAATTGAATCTTACTAATCTATTAGAGAAATTAGAGTAAGGGATAGCGTACACACACACATATCCTTCTTAAAACTAATTGAATCTTACTAATCTATCAGAGAGATTAGAGTAAGATATAGCACACACACACACACATATCCTTCTTAAAACTAATTGAATCTTACTAATCTACTAGAGAGATTAGAGTAAGAGATAGCACACATACATCATTCCTAAAGTTAATTGAATGCTCAATTAATACGCACCTTATTAGTCCACTAGAGTTTTTGCTCTCTTAGTGGTTTGTGGACTCTTTCTCTCTAAGAGAAGTGGCAGCACTTCGTGAGCACTATAGAGGCAATCTCTATGTTTAAAGTGTGAGCATGGATGCTCTATTTATAGTAGAAAAGAAAACATCCAAATATTTTTTTCAAAAAAAAAATTATTATTATTTTTTAAATTATATATATATATATATATATATATATTCTCAAAAATCATACCCGCGTTTTTGGTACCCTTGTGGTTCCCATCAACTTAACCACTTTGTCATTATCATCAAAAGATAAGGCCGCACAACCCCCCCTCATTAAGATTAGTCACGACTAGCCTCTCCTTTTCATGTGACAGTGTGTCCCACTTTGTCCCCTTCTATGTGAGTCCAGGTGAGTCCATGTGCCTTCATTTGTCATCCCTGTGTATTCTTTTATCTTTATAATTATTTTATTTATTTCCTTAATGATAATTTACTTTACATTTTTAAGTTAAACTTTACAGTCTTATATTAACTTTACAATAGTAAAAGAAAATTCTACAATCAGTAACTAAGTCTTACAATAAGTTAGTTAGTGATTCATATAGCTAAACATGTCAGAATTTTGTAGCGTAAATTCTAAATTCTAGGTTTTCTCAGCCTACGATTCATAATTTGAACTGGAATATCTTAAATAATGAGTGATGGTTTAAGAAAATTCAACTGCGTAATAGAACTTGTGTGAAATTCGAAAGTAGAGACCTTATAATCAAATGGTTTACACAACAAACTGATTTGAAGGGTTGAAAATCCAGGTGGCATGAGATTCTTCAGGAATATGACGCCAAGCTCCGATATCATAAAGGATGATACAATGTGGTGGTTGACGCTCTTAATTGTATGCCAGAGATCAATTCTCTCTTGTTCACAGAACTTCAACTTTTGGATTCTCTAAAGGGCAAATATGAGCAAGATGATGTATATTCCAAAGTGTGGAGCCATGTACATATGAGGGATCCTTCTCACTCCAATGATGGTAGTGTAGCGTTAACCTCCACAGACAGTTCTTCTCTGTCGAGTGATGAACTACAACGATGGAAGCATTCGAACATCGACAATGGGTACCTACTCCATAACACTAGAATGGTAAGATGACACTTTTATGTCCTTGGACACTTTTGTGTCCTTGTAAGTGACCATTTTGCTTGAATTATTTGAAGAGTCTTAAAATGAATTTCTAGGTGCTAGATATCCACAAAGTTGCCTTATGAGCGGAAATAAACTTAGTAATTTGTTTGGAGTATCGATCTCACCATTAACCTTACTCTTGCACAACATTTTTGAACCTAAACTGTGTGAAAAAGCGGGTCTTGTTTTTGGCTTTTTTTCCAATTTTTGGCAACTACACCACTCTAAACTTCACGTTTGTGAGTTTTAGATGGCTAGAGGTTAGGCCTTCATAGTTATCAATATGTTTGTGAGGTTTAGATGGCTAAGACCATATTAGGTATTTTGGTAAAAATCTCACATTATGGGAATCTCCAAATCGACCGGATTCATGTAATTTGGGAATTTTCCACTTAAAGTGGGAAAAATTGAGGTGTGTGGCTAGTAAATAAAGTGAAAATCTCATAGGATTGTGGTGTTGATAAACACCAAAAGTCAAGAGGATGTACAACACATGGATTTGAATAATAACTATAAATTACATAAAACAAAGGAAGATACAAAAAAGATTTTGTTTACAAATTGACTAGTATAGTCACAATAGAAGCTCCACATAATTCTACTCCACATTTGATACCATATCTGAACTTTGATGCAAGTGTGGCTGATGTGCACGAGTGAGGCCTTCTTTGGCTTTTAGAGCATGTCTTTCTGGAATCTTTATTCTAGAAAATGGTCCTTCTTTGTTGGGTCTCCAGGACCAAACAATTGCATCTATAGTTTCCCACACTTGTGGGTCCTTATAGTTGACAGCCCAATAACCCTTCCAACAATTACTGTAAACTTGAGTACCTGTCATCCCACTTTTTCTCGCGCAAGGTGCCCAATATTGAATCAAGAGTTTTCTGTAGTTTGGTGATGTAGGCTCATTATCAATGTCAGATAAAGCCATTGCAAGCCACACTGGATAGATTTCTGTGTCACTCAGAACAAGCATAAGAAAGTCACCTTGGTGCACATCAGACATAGGGTCAAACTCTTCCCTTGGCCTATCTCGTTGAGGCCCACAAAAATGATCGTTCAACTCTTCAAGGCCTAGGAATCTTTCTGCTCCTTGTTGCAAATTCATTGTAGTGCTTTGTAGGTGAGAATATTCTTGAGTTTTTGGCCAAAACATTTCATACAAGACTCCCTCTGATATAATTGCTTTTCCAATCTCTTCAATTACCTTACTCCAATAATCTATCATGGGTCTATAATATCGCGGAATACTTGAACCATTCCCTAAATTTTTCCAAAATTTTATATAGTTCTTTAGCCCCAAAATGACTTCTTCGTGGGCCTTGACATACTCCGCCATTTGTACTAGAGGTGGATCTCCATGTGGTAACATTGGCTTGCCTTCTGTGTCTATTTTCCAAAGGCAAATACTTCCACTCCAACTTGATACACCTACATGTGCCTTATATTGCATCATTGGTGTCTCATCCTGCATAAAGAACCTGAACTGAAGCGGTTTGGAATGTCCAACAAGTATGTCTTGTCCATCACAAAGATAGCCATCACAATATTGCTTGAAATCGGGAATCTTTGTGAGAAAAAATGGAGCTGGAGATGAAGATGAGTTGTTTCGTAATGTATCCATCAAATGTGGCAAAGTATAGGTTTGTGTAACTCTCAACTTCTCTAAAAACCTACTAAACATGGCGTCTATGTCCTCATGTGTATGCCCAACCATTAAAAATCCCAGCTGGATGGTTTTGAAAACACCCCTTGCAACAAGCATTGACAAATAGGCAAATAAGTATCGATTTTTGTTTTCCCTTGCACAATTATCCAATTGTAGCAACAAGTTCTCTGGCAATCTGCGAAATGTTGACCCCAATTCCTCTTCTGCAATTTCTGACGACTGCACAATGGGCTCTTTTCCATCACTCAAGTTATGGTAGTCCAAAGCATCCCTTGAGTTCAAAGCATGTAGTAGTGAAATATTGCTCCTTGGAAGTCCATTTGTTACTAGATCACCAAGAGGATGCTTATCTATCCTCTCGAGGTTATGTAAACAATTAGCAATTGAGCCAATTGTAAGATTTGGATCAGCTGGCCACAAACCATTCAAGAAAAAGTGTCTGTAATGACCTTCTCCATGTCCATGAGTGATCATGCCAATCAATGCCACCTGCAGATTATATCCTGAATCCACACCCTTGGGAACAATGCGTAATCTAGGAATGGCAGTCTTCTTTTGATCCATCTTATCATGGATTATGCAAACATATTTTTGTGGTTGAGTTTCTGAATACCTGCGCCATGCATAATATAGGCTTCGGCAACTCTTTTGTTGTGCCATGTGAACTTCTCTCTCCCTCAAGAGAAGAGCTCTCTCTTCAAGAGAAGGTTTAGCTTCTAACCTTGCCTTGATTGAGCTACAAATATTGCACTTAGAGAACTCACTCGTCTTTGTTAAAGTGACATGTGGGTACTCTTTGTTCCAAATTCTACCAAAAGAAGATTGGGATAGCTTCTTCTCATAGCCCATTTGGTCAAGTGTCGTGTTGATTTCACATAAAATTTCCACTTGTTTGTATGTTGATGGAATCACCAATTGAGTCTCTCTTGAGCCATCTAGCAGTGTTCTGCTTCTATGTGGCATCTTCTCAGAGTTGTTTTCCACAAACTCATTTAGTAGTGCTCTTGCTAAACTAGTATGTTGAAGTCCCCTTCTCAATGTACATGTGTTCCCATGTACATATTGGCGCACACCATTTTCAAAGTTCTCCTTGTATCGATAAAATGATGTCTTTGGTATTCCATGTAGCTCATACCATGCTCTACAACAAACAATAGAGCCATTTAGCCTGAATTGGTATCGTGACTTCTCATCTTTCTGATAACATATAGAAAGAACATCATAAACATAATTAGTGCGTGATTTTTGAGACTCTCCCCAAAATTGTTGTCGTAACCTTGTCACCATATCACGATCTGCAAATTGGCAGCATTTTTGTGCACAACAATCAATGCATGATACCCTTTGAATTGATTTGTTTGAAAGGTAAAAAGTCGAAGCTGTTGCTGCTTTTGATTTTTGAGTCCTGTTCATGAAAGTGTATCGTCTCTTCCTTGACAACTGGACAACATTACTCCCATCAAGTTTTTTTCCAACATTGCCATCGTTGGATACATCCTCATATGTAGTATGCATGCCATCAACAGGAACAAAGCGTTGTAATGGGCTCCCATTCAACATTGATGTCTGCTTGATGGGCCACTTTAGCAAAGTGATGCTACCCACTTCAACCACATCATCAATGCTTGCATTTTCTCTTTCAATACCCACACTCACACAATCAGGACCAAGTTCCTGAAAGTTGACATAATCATGTGGAAATACATATAAGATGGTCCCTTCATTCATGGTTTGCATCATTGTGTCATCTTTTAAAAGGACCCTCTGATTTCTCCAAGACTCTTGAATCATTGCTTCAAATTCTGGGCTTGTCATAGGTATTGCATCTGTAACTAGAGGATCAGAATGATCATGTTCTTCATCACCATTGTTGCTTTCGTGTGGATCAATTAAGTTCCCATTTAATACAAAAGATTGCAAAAGAAGCTTTGACCATCGAAAAACACTCCATAATGAGCCTTGGAGAGATGAAGTATCCATTGTAGGAAAAGGTAGGACCACATCCTTCAAGCATTCCTCCACTAGTATGGAGACATTTCCCAGCCCTATCTTTGTACCACCACAAGTGGAATCTGGATCTGTTCTACACACACAACCAATACCAACGATTTCATTGTCAAGTATCATATGTACTTTCTCCCCAGATTCAAAGTCCATCCTGTAAGTAAAAAGATTACATTGGTAAATCCATAGTTATAGAAAAATACTCTTCAAACAAAAAATCATGCTACAACATGGAAAAGGTTTGCATAGGTTGGACAAGTGGTGAACCTTGAGACCAAGTCCTCCTTGCTATATTAATGGAAGCAAGGTTGGACAAGTGGTGGACCTTGAAACCAAAGCCTCTATGCTATATGAGAGCATAGGTTGGACAAGTGGTGGACCTAGTTGTAATACCCACTGCCACCTATCAACTACTATAGGACTATGCTTTCCAATGTCCAAGTATCCCTTGAGTCTTTCAAGGTTGAACACGTGGTGGACCTTGAAACAAAAATCCCCTTTCTATATCAGAGCATAGCTTGGACAAGTGGTGGACCTAGTTATAATGCCCAATATCCAAGGTGAAATACCTTAGGACTTTGCTACCTTGCTTGCCAATGTTTACGTAGCCCCTCATTTCTTTAATGGAAGTAAGGTTGGACAAGTGGTGGACCTTGAAACCAAAACCTCTTTGCTAGATTAGAGCATAGGTTGGACCTAGTTTTAATACCCACTGCCACCTATCAACTACTATAGGACTGTGCTTTCCAATGTCCAAGTATCCCTTGAGTCTTTCAAGGTTGAACACGTGGTGGACCTTGAAACGAAAATCCCCTTTCTATATTAGAAAGGTTGAACACATGGTGGACCTTGAAACGAAAATCCCCTTTCTTTATCAGAGCATAGCTTGGACAAGTGGTGGACCTAGTTATAATGCCCAATATCCAAGGTGAAACACCTTAGGACCTTGCTACCTTGCTTGCCAATGTTTACGTAGCCCCTCATTTCTTTAATGGAAGCAAGGTTGGACAAGTGGTGGACCTTGAAAGCAAAGCCTCTTTGCTATATGAGAGCATAGGTTGGACCTAGTTGTAATACCCACTGCCACCTATCAACTACTATAGGACTATGCTTTCCAATGTCCAAGTATCCCTTGAGTCTTGCAAGGTTGAACACGTGGTGGACCTTGAAACCAAAATCCCCTTTCTATATCAGAGCATAGCTTGGACAAGTGGTGGACCTAGTTATAATGAACCCCTTTCTTTAATGAAAGAAAGGTTGGAAAAGTGGTGAATCTTGAAACCCAAACCCTTTGGCTATATATAGAGGATATCTTGGACAAGTGGTGGGCTTAGTTGTAGTATCCAATGTCCAAGGTCCAAGGTGAACTATGTAAAGACCTTACTTCCAAAAACAAAGTCGTACAAGTGGTTCTCCTTGAAACCAAAACCTCCTTAGTGTACATAGCTTGGAGAAGTGGTGGACTTAGTTGTAATGGTGAATGTCCAAAGCAAACTATTACAGGACCTTGCTTCCCAAATCAAGTTTGGACAAGTGGTGGATCTTGAAACCAAAACCCCCTTACTCTATTAGAGCATAGCTTAGATAAGTGGTGGACCTAGCTGCCATGGAAAATGTTCAATCTGAACTGCTGCAGGACCTTGCTATTAAATGTCTAAGTAGAGCTAGCTTCTTTAATGGAATCAAGGTTGGGAAAGTGGTGCATCTTGAAACCAAAAGCCCTTTATTGTATTAGAGCATAGCTTGGACAAGTGAGGGACCTAGTTTTAATGTGTGATGTCCAAAGAAAAGTATTACAAGACCTTGCTTTCCAATATTTGAATTGGTCAAGTGGTTAAAACTAAGTATAAAACTTTGACCATTTTCTTCTCGAATTGCCAAAAAGCTAGTTTTAGACACCCCTAAATGAAAATGGTTTAGGGTGGCCTTAAACAATGTTTTTTCAAAGACTTGAACAAAAGGGTTTCCGAAGAGTAATGACAATTTATTGTGGCTTGAAGTGCCTGAGTATGTGAAAACAAGCCTAGGTTTTCCACGAGGCAAAAGGTGACATAATAAGAACATTGGAAACTTAGGATTGACCATGTGGCCTAAACTTTGGCAAGTGAAGTGGTGGCCAAGTTTTGTGGCACAGTGTGCACTTGGTCCTATATGTGTTGACCACTTGGCTAAATCTAGGACCATAAGGCCAAACCTTTGGCACCTTAAATATAGTATGGGACATAATCTAGAACTGCTATAGTAAATTAGTAGTATAGCTAATATGTTAATATTTGTATTATATTTAAGTATATGCTAATATAATTTATGTTCAAAATTTCACTAATGAAGAATGTTCCCATTTAGCACTCCAGATGCGGGGTCTTAAGGCAATGCCACAATGGGGTGACAAGGCAGCGCTTCCACGTGACATTTGGGGGTAGCGCTCTTGATGGGGATGTGGAATATAGCGCTCTCGATGGTGGGGCTTGGGAGGTTGATTTTGGGATATTGTTCTGGGCGGGGTCTGGGGCATGTTTTTCATATTTTCAACCATGATTTCTTTAATTTTGGCCGTGTGAATTGGTTAATTTTTTATATTGCTTTTTTTTTTTAATCCTATGATAAAACATGGACTTGTAGCATACGTGGCATTCTAATAAACCCTATCAAGATTAGGCACACAGAGAGCGCACGAGCAACGCACACAGAGAAAGCAGGCGAGCAGCAAACACACAGAAAGCGCACACGGATCGCACACAGTTGGAGTATACGCGCGCGTAGAGGAGCAAGCTCGGCATCGTACACAACACACAGGTGGAGTACACAGGATTGAAAGTTCGCGCACAAGATAAAGAAACAGCAGCGTACACAACGCTTTCCAGAAGGACAGGATCGGGTAGTCTTCTCAGGAGACATTGCACACCTCACGAATAGAGAAAAAACAGGTCTTTCTCCATATACAGAAGATGGTTCTCTGTAACTCTTCTTGCACACACACTCTCTCGTCAAAAGACAGAGATACATAGTTTAAAAGTATCCCCGCACACATACACATATTCCCACACATCATCTTCCTCTCTTCCACATACATAACCACAGTGAAATCTGTTATCTTGCTGTCTCTCTCTTGAAAATACATGCACATATTCCCACACATCGTCTTCCTCACTTCCACATACATAACCACAATGAAATCTGTTATCTTGTTGTCTCTCTCTTGAAAATATGTGCACATATTCCCATACATCGTCTTCCTCTCTTCCACATACATAAACACAGTGAAATCTGTTATCTTTCTCTCTCCTCTCTCTAAAAAACAGGTATTTATCTCTCTCTCTCTCTATCTATCTATCTATCTATCTCTGTATCTTGCTATCTCTCTCTTGAAAATACATGCTCATGTATGTGTGCGTCTGTGTTATCTATGAGTATGTATGTATGTATATTTGTGTTATTTCATTGTAATACTCATACATAATGCAGATACACAATTCCACTTAATTACGATATGCACACATAGTATATATACATACATAAATATCACAAATAACTAACACATTGTAATACTAGTAAAATTGAATGGAAGACTTACTTGCGTGATCTGTTAAAGTCGATTCTTGTAGCGAGTTCTGGATGTATGCTGAGCTGATTTTCCTCTAATCCATTTGTAGATATGATTGTAACTTCTTTTTCTCAAAAATAGTAGTGTTGTTTAGTGATACACCTAATGGACATAAATGGTTTAAACTAGGACATGTAGACCAAAAATACGTGTATTTCTTTGGATGAATATATACACTTTTTGGTGACCCTTACCACAAGTGGTGGACCTTGAGACCAGTGGACTATAAGGACCTCCAAACAATACCTTGTACACTCAATCCTTCTTGGTATCTAGGTTGGACAAGTGGTGGACCTTGTTCAAATTCTCTAACCACTCTCTCTAACATGGTGACATAATTTAGGTGTGATAAATTCATATCTATGCAAACTAATATCAGTTTAGGCTTGTTAATTTGAATTTGTTTGAATTTATGTACGATATAATGATTTGAGGTTTGCATATTTGAATTTAGGTGGTATAATGATATCTTTTTGTGGTAAACTTGAATTTAAAATCAATTTCGCGTGGAATATTTTAAATTTAAGTAGTAAAATTTAAATTTTTATAAAAAATTTGAATTTTAAAATTTGGGCGGGATATTTTAAAATTTAGGCGGGATATTTAAGATTTGGGAGGGATATTTTAAATTTAGGCGGGAAGGTTTTGAATTTATAGCGAGATCTCCCTTACATAAGAGAGTATAGGTTGGACAAGTGGTGGACCTTCAAGCTAGAGCATCCATGCTACTGGACATGATAGGTAGGGAATCTAGTTGAATATTGTATGTATAATATATATGTAATAGATCTAGCTTGGACAAGTGGTGGACCTTGGAACAAAACCCCATGTAAAACATATCATGCACATTCCAAGTGGTCAAAAACAATATCATTTAAGATATAGCCTTATAGGTTGGACAAGTGGTGGACCTTAACACCCAGATATTCTTCATATAATTCCATAGAGTGGAAAACTGGTGAATATTGAGACCAAACCATGCTACTAGCGATAATAGCTTGGACAAGTGGTGAACCTTGAAAGTAAAGCCCCCATCTACGAAATATCCTGGGTTTAAGGTATTTCCATGGAGCCTAGCATCTTGGAGACATCGTGCATCTTGCTTCTCTTCATGTTTCAATGGAGCCTATCTTGGACAAATGGTGGAGCATCCTTCTCTCCATGTTTCAATGGACCCTAGCTTGGACAAGTGGTGGACCTTTGCTTCTCTCTATTATTCAATAGAGTTAGCTTGGATAAGTGGTGGACCTTGGAACCAAACCGCCATGTAAAACCCATCATGGTCACTCCAAGTGGTGAGAAAGAATAACCTTTAAGATATAGCCTTATAGGTTGGACAAGTGGTGGACCTTAACACCCTAATATTCTTAATATAATGACATAGAGTGAAAAAGTGGTGAATCTTGACACAAAACCACTCATGCTACTAGCACTAATAGCTTGGACAAGTAGTGGACCTTGAACGTAAACCCCCCATGTTTCAATAGAGTTAGCTTCGACAAATGGTGGAGTATCCTTCTCTCCATGTTTCAATGGAGCCCAGCTTAGACAAGTGGTGGACCTTTGCTTCTCTTTATGATTCAATAGAGTTAGCTTGGACAAGTGGTGGATCTTGGAACCAAAGCCCCATGTAAACCTATCATGGTCACTCCAAGTGGTAATAAAGAATAACCTTTAAGATGTAGTCTTATAGGTTGGACAAGCGGTGGACCTTAACACGCGCATATTCTTAATATAATGACATAGAGTGGAAAAATGGTGAATCTTGACACAAAACCACTCAAGCTACTAGTGATAATAGCTTGGACAAGTGGTGGACCTTGAATGTAAACCGCTCATCTACGACATATCGTGGGTTTAATGTTTTTCAATGGAGCCTAGCATCTTGGAGACATGGTGCACCTTGCTTCTGCTCATGTTTCAATGGAGCCTACCTTGGACAAATGGTGGAGCATCCTTCTCTCCATGTTTCAATGGAACCTAGCTTAGACAAGGGGTCGACCTTTGCTTCTCTCTATCTTTCATTAGAGTTAGCTTGGACAAGTGGTAGACCTTGGAATAAAACCCCCATGTAAAACCTATCATAATCACCCCAAGTAGTAAGAAAGAATAACCTTTAAGATATAGCCTTATAGGTTGGACAAGTGGTGGACCTTAACACCCATATATTCTTAATAAAAGTGGTGAATCTTGAGACCAAACCACTGAGGCTATAACCAATAATAGCTTGGACAAGTGGTGGACCTTGAATGTAAACCCCTCATCTACGAAATATCGTGGGTTTAATGTATTTCGATGGAGCCTAGCATCTTGGAGACATGGTGCAGCTTGCTTCTCGTCATGTTTCAATGGAGCCTATCTTGGACAAATGGTGGAGCATCCTTCTCTCCATGTTTCAATGGACCCTAGCTTGGACAAGTGGTGGACCTTTGTTTCTCTCTATGTTTCCATAGAGTTAGCTTGGACAAGTGGTGGACCTTGGAACCAAACCCCCATGTAAAACCTATCATGGTCACTCCAAGTGGTAATAAAGAATAACCTTTAAGATGTAGCCTTATAGGTTGCACAAGTGGTGGACCTTAACACGCGCATATTCTTAATATAATGACATAGAGTGGAAAACTGGTGAATCTTGAGACCAAACCACTCAGGCTACTACCAATAATAGCTTGGACAAGTGTTGGACCTTGAATGTAAACCCCTCATCTACGACATATCGTGCGTTTAATGTTTTTCGATGGAGCCTAGCATCTTGGAGACATGGTGCACCTTGCTTATCCTCATGTTTGAATGGAGCCTACCTTGGACAAATGGTGGAGCATCCTTCTCTCCATGTTTCAATGGACCCTAGCTTAGACAAGGGGTGGACCTTTGCTTCTCTCTATGTTTCAATAGAGTTAGCTTGGACAAGTGGTGGACCTTGGAACCAAACCCCCATGTAAAACCTATCATGGTCACTCCAAGTAGTAAGAAAGCATAACCTTTAAGATGTAGCCTTATAGGTTGGACAAGTGGTGGACCTTAACACCCACATATTCTTAATAAAAGTGGTGAATCTTGAGACCAAACCACGGAGGCTACTAGCAATAATAGCTTGGACAAGTGGTCGACCTTGAATGTAAACCCCTCATCTACAAAATATCGTGGGTTTAATGTATTTCGATGGAGCCTAGCATCTTGGAGACATGGTGCATCTTGCTTCTCCTCATGTTTCAATGGAGCCTACCTTGGACAAATGGTGGAGCATCCTTCTCTCCATGTTTCAATGGACCCTAGCTAAGACAAGGGGTGGACCTTTGCTTCTCTCTATGTTTCAATAGAGTTAGCTTGGACAAGTGGTGGACCTTGGAACCAAACCCCCATGTAAAACCTATCATGGTCACTCCAAGTAGTAAGAAAGAATAACCTTTAAGATGTAGCGTTAAAGGTTGAACAAGTGGTGGACCTTAACACCCACATATTCTTAATAAAAGTGGTGAATCTTGAGACCAAACCAGGGTGAGGCTACTAGCAATAATAGCTTGGACAAGTGGTGGACCTTCAATGTAAACCCCTCATCTACGAAATATCGTGGGTTTAATGTATTTTGATGGAGCCTAGCATCTTGGAGACATGGTGCACCTTGCTTCTCCTCATGTTTCAATGGAGCCTACCTTGGACAAATGGTGGAGCATCCTTCTCTCCATGTTTCAATGGACCCTAGCTTAGACAAGGGGTGGACCTTTGCTTCTCTCTATGTTTCAATAGAGTAAGCTTGGACAACTGGTGGACCTTGGAACCAAACCCCCATGTAAAACCTATCAAGGTCACTCCAAGTAGTAAGAAAGAATAACCTTTAAGATGTAGCCTTATAGGTTAGACAAGTGGTGGACCTTAACACCCACATATTCTTAATAAAAGTGGTGAATCTTGAGACCAAACCACTGAGGCTACTACCAATAATATCTTGGACAAGTGGTGGACCTTGAATGTAAACCCCTCATCTACGAAATATCGTGGGTTTAATGTATTTCGATGGAGCCTAGCATCTTGGAGACATGGTGCAGCTTGCTTCTCGTCATGTTTCAATGGAGCCTATCTTGGACAAATGGTGGAGCATCCTTCTCTCCATGTTTCAATGGACCCTAGCTTGGACAAGTGGTGGACCTTTGTTTCTCTCTATGTTTCAATAGAGTTAGCATGGACAAGTCGTGGACCTTGGAACCAAACCCCCATGTAAAACCTATCATGGTCACTCCAAGTGGTAATAGAAAATAACCTTTAAGATATAGCCTTATAGGTTGGACAAGTGGTGGACCTTAACACGCGCATATTCTTAATATAATGCCATAGAGTGGAAAACTGGTGAATCTTGAGACCAAACCACTCAGGCTACTACCAATAATAGCTTGGACAAGTGTTGGACCTTGAATGTAAACCCCTCATCTACGACATATCGTGCGTTTAATGTTTTTCGATGGAGCCTAGCATCTTGGAGACATGGTGCACCTTGCTTCTCCTCATGTTTGAATGGAGCCTTCCTTGGACAAATGGTGGAGCATCCTTCTCTCCATGTTTCAATGGACCCTAGCTTAGACAAGGGGTGGACCTTTGCTTCTCTCTATGTTTCAATAGAGTTAGCTTGGACAAGTGGTGGACCTTGGAACAAAACCCCCATGTAAAACCTATCATGGTCACTCCAAGTAGTAAGAAAGAATAACCTTTAAGATGTAGCCTGATAGGTTGGACAAGTGGTGGACCTTAACACCCACATATTCTTAATAAAAGTGGTGAATCTTGAGACCAAACCACTGAGGCTACTAGCAATAATAGCTTGGACAAGTGGTGGACCTTGAATGTAAACCCCTCATCTACGAAATATCGTGGGTTTAATGTATTTCGATGGAGCATAGCATCTTGGAGACATGGTGCAGCTTGCTTCTCGTCATGTTTCAATGGAGCCTGTCTTGGACAAATGGTGGAGCATCCTTCTCTCCATGTTTCAATGGACCCTAGCTTGGACAAGTGGTGGACCTTTGTTTCTCTCTATGTTTCAATAGAGTTAGCTTGGACAAGTGGTGGACCTTTGACCCAAACCCCCATGATAAAACCTATCATGGTCACTCCAAGTGGTAATAAAGAATAACCGTTAAGATGTAGCCTTATAGGTTGGACAAGTGGTGGACCTTAACACGCGCATATTCTTAATATAATGACATAGAGTGGAAAAGTGGTGAATCTTGAGACCAAACCACTCAGGCTACTACCAATAATAGCTTGGACAAGTGTTGGACCTTGAATGTAAACCCCTCATCTACGACATATCGTGGGTTTAATGTTTTTCCATGGAGCCTAGCATCTTGGAGACATGGTGCACCTTGCTTCTCCTCATGTTTGAATGGAGCCTACCTTGGACAAATGGTGGAGCATCCTTCTCTCCATGTTTCAGTGGACCCTAGCTTAGACAAGGGGTGGACCTTTGCTTCTCTCTATGTTTCAATAGAGTTAGCTTGGACAAGTGGTGGACCTTGGAACCAAACCCCCATGTAAAACCTATCATGGTCACTCCAAGTAGTAAGAAAGAATAACCTTTAAGATGTAGCCTGATAGGTTGGACAAGTGGTGGACCTTAACACCCACATATTCTTAATAAAAGTGGTGAATCTTGAGACCAAACCACTGAGGCTACTAGCAATAATAGCTTGGACAAGTGGTGTACCTTGAATGTAAACCCCTCATCTACGAAATATCGTGGGTTTAATGTATTTCGATGGAGCCTAGCCTCTTGGAGACATGGTGCAGCTTGCGTCTCGTCATGTTTTAATGGAGCCTATCTTGGACAAATGGTGGAGCATCCTTCTCTCCATGTTTCAATGGACCCTAGCGTGGACAAGTGGTCGACCTTTGTTTCTCTCTATGTTTCAATAGAGTTAGCTTGGACAAGTGGTGGACCTTGGACCCAGAACCCCATGTAAAACCTATCATGGTCACTCCAAGTGGTAATAAAGAATAACCTTTAAGACGTAGCCTTATAGGTTGGACAAGTGGTGGACCTTAACATACGCATATTCTTAATATAATGACATAGAGTCGAAAAGTGGTGAATCTTGAGACCAAACCACTCAGGCTACTACCAATAATAGCTTGGACAAGTGTTGGACCTTGAATGTAAACCCCTCATCTACGACATATCGTGGGTTTAATGTTTTTCGATGGAGCCTAGCATCTTGGAGACATGGTGCACCTTGCTTCTCCTCATGTTTCAATGGAGCCTACCTTGGACAAATGGTGGAGCATCCTTCTCTCCATGTTTCAATGGACCCTAGCTTAGACAAGGGGTGGACCTTTGCTTCTCTCTATGTTTCAATAGAGTTATCTTGGACAAGTGGTGGACCTTGGAACCAAACCCCCATGTAAAACCTATCATGGTCACTCCAAGTAGTAAGAAAGAATAACCTTTAAGATGTAGCCTGATAGTCTGGACAAGTGGTGGACCTTAACACCCACATATTCTTGATAAAAGTGGTGAATCTTGAGACCAAACCACTGAGGCTACTAGCAATACTAGCTTGGACAAGTGGTGGACCTTGAATGTAAACCCCTCATCTACGAAATATCGTGGGTTTAATGTATTTCGATGGAGCCTAGCATCTTGGATACATGGTGCAGCTTGCTTCTCGTCATGTTTCAATGGAGCCTATCTTGGACAAATGGTGGAGCATCCTTCTCTCCATGTTTCAATGGACCCTAGCTTGGACAAGTGGTGGACCTTTGTTTCTCTCTATGTTTCAATAGAGTTAGCTTGGACAAGTGGTGGACCTTGGAACCAAACCCCATGTAAAACCTATCATGGTCACTCCAAGTGGTAATAAAGAATAACCTTTAAGATGTAGCCTTATAGGTTGGACAAGTGGTGGACCTTAACACGCGCATATTCTTAATATAATGACATAGAGTGGAAAAGTGGTGAATCTTGAGACCAAACCACTCAGGCTACTACCAATAATAGCTTGGACAAGTGTTGGACCTTGAATGTAAACCCCTCATCTACGACATATCGTGGGTTTAATGTTTTTCGATGGAGCCTAGCATCTTGGAGACATGGTGCACCTTGATTCTCCTCATGTTTCAATGGAGCCTACCTTGACAAATTGTGGAGCATCCTTCTCTCCATGTTTCAATGGACCCTAGCTTAGACAAGGGGTGGACCTTTGCTTCTCTCTATGTTTCAATAGAGTTAGCTTGGACAAGTGGTGGACCTTGGAACCAAACCCCCATGTAAAACCTATCATGGCCACTCCAAGTAGTAAGAAAGAATAACCTTTAAGATGTAGCCTTATAGGTTGGACAAGTGGTGGACCTTAACACCCACATATTCTTAATAAAAGTGGTGAATCTTGAGACCAAACCACTTAGGCTACTAGCAATAATAGCTTGGACAAGTGGTGGACCTTGAATGTAAACCCCTCATCTACGAAATATCGTGGGTTTAATGTATTTCGATGGAGCCTATCTTGGACAAATGGTGCAGCTTGCTTCTCGTCATGTTTCAATGGAGCCTATCTTGGACAAATGGTGGAGCATCCTTCTCTCCATGTTTCAATGGACCCTAGGTTGGACAAGTGGTGGACCTTTGTTTCTCTCTATGTTTCAATAGAGTTAGCTTGGACAAGTGGTGGACCTTGGAACCAAACCCCATGTAAAACCTACCATGGTCACTCCAAGTGGTAATAAAGAATAACCTTTAAGATGTAGCCTTATAGGTTGGACAAGTGGTGGACCTTAACACGCGCATATTTTTAATATAATGACATAGAGTGGAAAAGTGGTGAATCTTGAGACCAAACCTCTCAGGCTACTACCAATAATAGCTTGGACAAGTGTTGGACCTTGAATGTAAACCCCTCATCTACGACATATCGTGGGTTTAATGTTTTTCGATGGAGCTTAGCATCTTGGAGACATGGTGCACCTTGATTCTCCTCATGTTTTAATGGAGCCTACCTTGGACAAATGGTGGAGCATCCTTCTCTCCATGTTTCAATGGACCCTAGCTTAGACAAGGGGTGGACCTTTGCTTCTCTCTATGTTTCAGTAGAGTTAGCTTGGACAAGTGGTGGACCTTGGAACCAAACCCCCATGTAAAACCTATCATGGCACTCCAAGTAGTAAGAAAGAATAACCTTTAAGATGTAGCCTTATAGGTTGGACAAGTGGTGGACCTTAACACCCACATATTCTTAATAAAAGTGGTGACTCTTGAGACCAAACCACTTAGGCTACTAGCAATAATAGCTTGGACAAGTGGTGGACCTTGAATGTAAACCCCTCATCTACGAAATATCGTGGGTTTAATGTATTTCGATGGAGCCTATCTTGGAGACATGGTGCAGCTTGCTTCTCGTCATGTTTCAATGGAGCCTATCTTGGACAAATGGTGGAGCATCCTTCTCTCCATGTTTCAATGGACCCTAGGTTGGACAAGTGGTGGACCTTTGTTTCTCTCTATGTTTCAATAGAGTTAGCTTGGACAAGTAGTGGACCTTGGAACCAAACCCCCACGTAAAACCTACCATGGTCACTCCAAGTGGTAATAAAGAATAACCTTTAAGATGTAGCCTTATAGGTTGGACAAGTGGTGGACCTTAACACACGCATATTTTCAATATAATGACATAGAGTGGAAAAGTGGTGAATCTTGAGACCAAACCTCTCAGGCTACTACCAATAATAGCTTGGACAAGTGTTGGACCTTGAATGTAAACCCCTCATCTATGACATATCGTGGGTTTAATGTTTTTCGATGGAGCTTAGCATCTTGGAGACATGGTGCACCTTGATTCTCCTCATGTTTCAATGGAGCCTACCTTGGACAAATGGTGGAGCATCCTTCTCTCCATGTTTCAATGGACCCTAGCTTAGACAATGGGTGGACCTTTGCTTCTCTCTATGTTTCAATAGAGTTAGCTTGGACAAGTGGTGGACCTTGGAACCAAACCCCCATGTAAAACCTATCATGGTCACTCCAAGTAGTAAGAAAGAATAACCTTTAAGATGTAGCCTTATAGGTTGGACAAGTGGTGGACCTTAACACCCACATATTCTTAATAAAAGTGGTGAATCTTGAGACCAAACCACTCAGGCTACTAGCAATAATAGCTTGGACAAGTGGTGGACCTTGAATGTAAACCCCTCATCTACGAAATATCATGGGTTTAATGTATTTCGATGGAGCCTAGCATCTTGGAGACATGGTGCAGCTTGCTTCTCGTCATGTTTCAATGGAGCCTATCTTGGACAAATGGTGGAGCATCTTTCTCTCCATGTTTCAATGGACCCTAGCTTGGACAAGTGGTGGACCTTTGTTTCTCTCTATGTTTCAATAGAGTTAGCTTGGACAAGTGGTGGACCTTGGAACCAAATCCCCATGTAAAACCTATCATGGTCACTCCAAGTGGTAATAAAGAATAACCTTTAAGATGTAGCCTTATAGGTTGGACAAGTGGTGGACCTTAACACGCGCATATTCTTAATATAATGACATAGAGTGGAAAAGTGGTGAATCTTGAGACCAAACCACTCAGGCTACTAGCAATAATAGCTTGGACAAGTGTTGGACCTTGAATGTAAACCCCTCATCTACGACATATCGTGGGTTTAATGTTTTTCGATGGAGCCTAGCATCTTGGAGACATGGTGCACCTTGATTCTCCTCATGTTTCAATGGAGCCTACCTTGGACAAATGGTGGAGCATCCTTCTCTCCATGTTTCAATGGACCCTAGCTTAGAAAAGGGGTGGACCTTTGCTTCTCTCTATGTTTCAATAGAGTTAGCTTGGACAAGTGGTGGACCTTGGAACCAAACCCCCATGTAAAACCTATCATGGTCACTCCAAGTAGTAAGAAAGAATAACCTTTAAGATATAGCCTTATAGGTTGGACAAGTGGTGGACCTTAACACCCACATATTCTTAATAAAAGTGGTGAATCTTGAGACCAAACCACTCAGGCTACTAGCAATAATAGCTAGGGATAACCATTAAGATATAGTCTTTAAGGGGTGAGAAAGAATAACCATTAAGATTTAGTCTTATAGGTTGGACAAGTGGTGGACCTTAACACCCAAATATTCTTACTATAATGATAGAGAGTGGAAAAGTGGTGAATCTTGAGAGCAAACCACTCATGCTACTAGCGATAATAGGTTGGACAAATTGTTGATCTTGAATGTAAACTCCCCATGTACAAAATAACGTGGGTTTAAGGTATTTCGATGCAGGCTAGCATCTTGGAGATATGGTGCAGCTTGCTTCTCTTCATGTTTCAATGGAGTCTATCTTGGACAGATGGTGGAGCATCCTTTTCTCCATGTTTCAATAGACCCTAGCTTAGACAAGTGGTGGACCTTTGCTTCTCTCTATGTTTCAATAGAGTTAGCTTGGACAAGTGGTGGACCTTGGAACCAAACCCCCATGTAAAACCTTTCATGGTCACTCCAAGTGGTCAGAAAGAATAACCATTAAGATATAGTCTTATAGGTTGGACAAGTGATGGACCTTAATACCCAAATATTCTTAATATAATGACACAGAGTGAAAAAGTGGTGAATCTTGAGACCAAACCCCTCATGCTACTAGCGTTAATAGGTTGGACAACTGGTGGACTTTGAATGTAAACCTTCCATGTTTCAATAGAGTTAGCTTCGACAAATGGTGGAGCATCCTTCTCTCCATGTTTCAATGGAGCCTAGCTTGGACAAGTGGTGGAACTTTTGCTTCTCTCTATGAGAAGAATAAAGTTAGCTTGGATAAGTGGTGGACCTTGGAACCAAACCCCTATGGAGAAAATATCATGGACATTTCAAGTGGTGAGAAAGAATACCCTTTAAGATATACGCTTATAGGTTGGACAAGTGGTCGACCTTAACACCTAGATTTTCTTTATATAATGACATAGAGTGGAAAAGTGGTGAATCTTGAGACCAAACCACTCATGCTACTAGGGATAATAGCTTGGAAAAGTGACTGACCTTGATGTTAAACCCCACATGTAAACAATATCGTGGGTTTAAGGTATTTCAATGGATCCTAGAATCTTGGAGACATGGTGCAACTTGCTTCTTTTCATGTTTCAGTGAAGCCTATCTTCCACCAATGGGGGATCATCCTTCTCTAAATGTCTCAGTGGAGCCTAGCTTGGACAAGTGGTGGACCTTTGCTTCTCTCTATGTTTCCATAGAGTTAGCTTGGACAAGTGGTGGACCTTGAAACCAAACCCCCATGTAAAACATATCATGGTCATTCCAAGTGGTGAGAAATAATACCCTTTAAGATCTAGCCTTATAGGTTGGACAAGTGGTCGACCTTAAAACCTAGATCTTCATAATATAACGACATAGAGTGGAAAAGTGATAAATCTTGAGACCAAACCACTCATGCTACTAGGGATAATAGCTTGGAAAAGTGACTGACCTTGACGTTAAACCCCACATGTAAACAATATCGTGGGTTTAAGGTATTTCAATGGATCCTAGAATCTTGGAGACATGGTGCAGATTGCTTCCCTTCATGTTTCAATGGAGCCTATCTTGGACAAGTGGTGGACCTTTGCTTCTCTCTCTATTTCAATAGAGTTAGCTTGGACAAGTGGTGGGCCTTCGAACCAAACTCCCATGTAAAACCTATCTTGGTAACTCCAAGTGGTGAGAAAGAATAAAGTTTAAGATATATCCTTATAGGTTGGACAAGTGGTGTACCTTAGCACCCAGATATTCTTAATAGAATGACATAGAGTGGAAAAATGGTGAATCTTGAGACCAAACCACTCATGCTACTAGAGATAATAGGTTGGACAAGTGGTGGACCTTGAATGTAAACCCCCCATGTACAAAATATCATGGGTTTGAGGTATTTCAATGGAGCCTAGCATCTTGGAGACATGGTGTAGCTTGCTTCTCTTCATGTTTCAATGGAGCGTATCTTGGACAAATGGTGGAGCATCCTTCTCTCCATGTTTCAATGGACCCTAGCTTGGACAAGTGGTGGACCTTTAATTCTCTCTATGTTTCAATAGAGTTAGCTTGGACCAGTGGTGGACCTTGAAACAAAACCCCCATGTAAAACCTATGCTGGTCACTCCAAGTGGTGAGAAAGAATAACCCTTAAGATATAGCTTATAGGTTGGACAAGTGGTGGACCTTAACACCCAAATATTCTTAATATAATGACATAGAGTGAAAAAGTGGTGAATCTTGAGACCAAACCACTCATGCTACTAGCGTTAATAGGTTGGACAAGTGGTGGACCTTGAATGTAAACCCCCCATGTTTCAATAGAGTTAGCTTCGACAAATGGTAGAGGATCCTTCTCTCCATGTTTCAATGGAGCTTAGCTTGGACGAGTGGTGGACCTTTGTTTCTCTCTATGTTTCAATACAGTTAGCTTGGACAAGTGGTGGACCTTGGAGCCAAACCCCCATGTAAAACATATCATGGACATTTCAAGTGGTGAGAAAGAATACCCATTAAGATATACCCTTATAGGTTGGACAAGTGGTCGACCTTAACACCCAGATCTTCTTAACATAATGACATAGAGTGGAAAAGTGGTGAATCTTGAGACCAAACCACTCATGCTACTAGGGATAATAGGTTGGACAACTGGTGGACCTTGAATGTAAACTCCCCATGTACAAAATATCATGGGTTTAAGGTATTTCAATGGATCTTAGCATCTTGGAGACATGGTGCAGCTTGCTTCTCTTCATGTTTCAATGGATCCTATCTTGGACAAATGGTGGAGTATCCTTCTCTCCATGTTTCAATGGACCCTAGCTTAGACAAGTGGTGGACCTTTGCTTCTCTCTATGTTTCAATAGAGTTAGCTTGGACAAGTGGTGGAACTTGGAACCAAACCCCCATGTAAAACCTATCATGGTCATTCCAAGTGGTGAGAAAGAATACCCTTTAAGATATAGCCTTATAGGTTGGACAAGTGGTGGACCTTAACACCCAGATCTTCTTAATATAATGACATAGAGTAGAAAAGTGGTGAATCTTGACATCAAACCACTCATGCTACTAGTGATAATAGGTTGGACAAGTGGTGGACCTTGAATGTAAACCCCCCATGTACGAAATATCATGGGTTTAAGATATTTCAATGGAGCCTAGCATTTTGGAGACATGGTGGAGCTTGCTTCTCTTCATGTTTCAATCAAACCTGGCTTGGACAAATGGTGGAGAATCCTTCTCTCCATGTTTCAATGGAGCCTAGCTTGGACAAGTGATGGACCTTTGATTCTCTCTATGTTTCAATAGAGTTAGCTTGGACAAGTGGGGACCTTGGAACCATACCCCTATGTAAAACCCATCATGTGCATTCCAAGTGGTGGTAAATAATACCATTTAAGATATAGCCTTATAGGTTGGACAAGTGGTGGACCTTAACACCCAGATCTTCTTAATATAATGACATAGAGTGGAAAAGTGGTGAATCTTGAGACCAAACCACTCATGCTACTAGGGATAATAGGTTGGAGAAGTGGTGGACCTTGAATTTAAACCCCACATATACAAAATATCATGGGTTTAAGGTATTTCAATGGAGCCTAGCATCTCAAAGACATGGTGCATCTTGCTTCTCTTCATGTTTCAATGGAGCCTATTTTGGACAAATGGTGGAGCATCCTTCTCTCCATGTTTCAATGGACCCTAGATTGGACAAGTGGTGGACCTTTGCTTCTCTCTATGTTTCAATATAGTTAGCCTATATTAGACAATTAGTAGACCTCCAATCTCTCCATGTTGTTTAGAGCTGAGCTTGGACAAGTGGTGGACCTTACTTCTCCCTTCCCTTAGTTTACTAGCTTAAATGATCACTATGTATACTTGCTTAGATCTAGCTTGAACAAGTGGTGGAACTTGTATTCACACAAACTTAATCCATTACAAAAAAGTATATGTTAAAATAACATTTGGTTTTTTTTGTTTCAGGAAAGATTGCTCCAAAAAAACAGGTTGCAAGGGTTGCTGTCTTAGTTGACTATACTTGCAATGATCTTAGGAAATGGTATTTGGACATACATGGTATAGAGGGTGCACAATTTCATAAGGTGCATCTATTTATTGCCAAAAAGGAGAATGACAGCTTGTTTGAAGATGTTGGACAAGTTGTGGAAGCATCTGTCTCTGTAGTTGATAGTCATCCAGAGGTGGAATGCATTGACATTCTAGTTCCAATGAATCTAGAATTTCAACTATCTCCAGGAGTATATGCATTGGAGTGCATGTCTAGAAACAAAGAAGAGACAATGTTTTCTCGAGGATGGAAGTTTGCAGAATCAAATCCAAATATCACAGCAGATCAACTTCAAAGCTCCATCATTGCCACACTACAACAAAAAAAGGTGAAAGCTTCACGACCACCATCCACAAAGAAGCAAGCAAAAGTGCAGAATGTAGAAGCTAAGCGAACTAGTTCCATTTTGGATGTAGACAAGGCATCTTTGGCATCCTCATCAACAGAGGGTTTAATGTCAAAGATGAGAATTGTGGATCCAGATGTTTTAGAAGCTGAGGCCATGAAAGGACAAGAAAAAGATACAGGTGGAATGAATAAGTACATAAATTATTTTCCTTTCCAATATAGGGAATTTGATATCCCTATTCAAAATTTTTGGCTTGCTCCTGATCACTATAATGCACGTATTATGGATAAAAAACACGCTGAAAGTGTGTTATTTGGATTTTCACGGAGTACGACCAAGCCTGCAGCATGTGCATATTTGATGCCTGTTCGAAATGCAAAATCAAAGAAGGGGACTCCTTTGGCAGTAGAAGAGGTAGAGGAGCAAAAAATTAAAGATTATCATTATTGGATTCTTGATGGGCAGCATTCAATCTATGCTGCAAAAGTTTTGCTTCACAATGAACAAAACAACAAAGAGATCTTTGAAAGACTGATTAGCGTGTATAAATTTAGAAAGGCTCGCATTGTTGTGAATGCTCCTCCATTTGTTGCAACTTCTATATCTGCCATTGCAAATGAGGAGGCTCAGGCATTGTATGTCAAGCAACCTTACAGCCAAATATTGAGACATTTACGGAGTCAATGGATCTTCTCAGGACGACCACCAAAGGCAGCAAGTGGAATTGCAGAGGGACATGCATCTCGTGCCAGATGGGATGTAAGTTATTTTCTTTGTCTTTTTGATAGTGTTTAATTAACAAATCTTGCTCAATAGTTTAATTATTTCTCTATTTCTTTTTAGGCTTTTCTTTGATTGGCAAGAATGAGTGTAGCAGCAAGTTGGATTGCTAAACAGGCACACATGGTCACGTACTCTGATTTAGTTTATGATTGCTGGATAGAAATCATTGAAAATCTAGAAGAGGAGAATAAGAAACCCCCAAAAACTGTATTTAGATACCTTTGTGGCCTTGAGGAATCAGAGGTAAAGACTATTCAAGAAGAGATTAGAGATGAGAAGATTTTACTGTCAAAGAGTGCAAAGGATGGTGATGCAACTGACATGTATGATCGAATCAAGCAGTTGAAGCAAGACAAATTGATTCAAGATGCACTTCTTGAAGGCTTCAACAATTTGAATGAGTCTTCACCATGTAAAGACTGGGAGGAGGTGGTCAAAATGTATAACATCAATGATGTTGTTTATAAAACAATTTTAATGCTATGTGAGGAATGGATCAGATCTAGTTTGACGCGTGGAACAAAGAAAATGGCTTTTCCAGATGGAGTAATAAAATACATGCAATGGGCAATTCACCTTCAAAAGGAGAAACTGAGCCTAGAGATTTGCCATGGTCAATCTATGTGGTGAGCCTACAAATGGAAGGCAATCTCTACTTGATGCGCCACTTCAATAATAAAGTGCCTATTGGCTTATGTGTTTTAGATATGAAAAAAAACGTTGGAGGCAATTTGAAGTGGAGTGAGGAGACATTTAACAATGCTTTGGATGGGATCTTAGCTATTGCTGGAGGGTCAACAGATCCTGGATTTGTCTTTCTTGCATTTGTGGATTTCACTAACTTCACAAAATTGCAATGTGCCTTTCACGCCATGGGAGATAATCTGAGCTACCATTGTTGTGGTGCATTGCATCACTTTCCATCAGCTCCTTGCAAAGGAGCAATTAAATTCCTAACAGTTATTGCCTTCTTGGGACAAGGCAATGCATTTGAAGACCTGAGAAGAAGATCAGAGGAACATCCCATGCCAATTGATTGTTCTCTTCTTCAAGTAGCAGATAACGATATGTCAGATTTGCAATATTTGGAGGCCAAAAAAGAGCTTTGGTCAAGCACTACATTCGTACATATTGTTTTGAAGACCGCAAGCTTGTTGATGTTTTTGGTGATGGCTCCTTGGTTGCACAAGAAGGAATACAACAGAAAAAAGAAGTTATCTGCTTAATTGATAGTGTGGAGGAGGCAAAAAGCATGGAGACCATGCTGCTAGACTTTGTTATGTCTCATGAAGATATAGAAAAATGGGCTGGACTTCAACAATCCACTTCGCAATCAGGCGACATTGTGCCTATTACAGAGGAGTGCTCTCCACAAAGAGAAGAAGAACAACAACAACACCATCCTCTGTCAATGGAGGACTTTTTGGAAATGGAGACACGTATGTTTTGAGTTTCTTGTGCATGTTAGTGTTTCTTGTTACTGATTTGATACTCTTAATGTTAGATTTTGCTTTATATAGTATTGATTGAGCTTGTATTTTTTTATCTCAAGCATTCAAGGTTTGAATGTAAATAGTAAATTACTTGAGTTTTTGAATGGTGGATCTGTAGACTAAAACAATAACATTTAATACTCACAAAGACTTAATTACTTAAGAGCTTGAACTCAATAAGTTTTGGACCTTTTATCAATACCCCCTTGATATGATACATTAGATCGTAGCATGGTTAAATGGTGATGCTTCATAAATTGAACCTAGCTTAGACAGGTGCTGGAGCCTAAATTTAAACTAACCTTGCTAGAAGGGAGCTTATGTTTGGACTTTGAGAACTAGCATAAGTAATCAATTAGAGCATAGATTAGACATGTGGTGGTGGCCGGCCTTAGAGACCAAAATCTTAATGAGCTTGGAAAGGTATTTAAGTACTGCAATTTACTTAGTTTTAGTACTCATTAAATGCATAGCTTGACAAAAGGTGGACCTTACATGGATCCTAATTTCAAGAGGTGTGGTAGACCTTCAAAACAAGCTCATATAGCTTGGACATGTGGTAGACCTTGCATGAAGACTAGTTTAGACAAGTGTGGTACACCTTGTAACCAACACCCATTTGTTATATTAGCTTGGACAAGTGGTGGACCTTGCTTTTATGTTTCAATGGAGCATATTTTGGACAGGTGGTAGACCTTGTTTCTCTCCATGCTTCAATGGAGAGAAACTTTAGCTTGGACAAGTGGTGGACCTTGTTTTTATGTTTTAAAGGAGCATATTTCGGACAAGTGGTAGACATAGTTTCTCTCCATGGTTCAATGGAACCCACCTTAGACAAGTGAAGTACCTTGAAACCAAACCCCCATAATACAACCTACTAAATAGGTTGGAAAATTGGTGGGATATGAAACCATCCATGATAGAGCATAGTATAGGTGAAAACGTAGTGGTCCTTATATCAATTACCCATGCATAGCTTGGACAAGTGGTGGACCTTGATTCTCTCTATGTTTCAATGGATCCTATCTTGGACTAGAGATATATCTTACTTAGTTCCATGCTTCAATGGATTGTAGCTTGGATAAGGAGTGGAACTTCAAACAAAACTCCACAGCATAGCATATATTAACAATTCATGGGTTTTATAGAGATTGTCTTGCCTATTTTGGAGAGTTGGTACACCTTTATTCTCCATTCTTCAATGGATCTGAGGTTGGACAAGCGGAGCTGGAGAAGTGGTCAACCTTAAAATGAAACCTCCCATGCTACAACCCATCATAGATCGTATATGTAGTGGACCTTGAAACTCTTTTATGTCCCTAGCTTAGAGAAGCATTGCACTCTTGATTATCTCCATACATGAAGGCAAGGTTGGACAAGTGGTGGACCTTCAAACCAGAATCTCTATGCAATAATAGGCAAGTGGTGGAGCTTGTTTTCTCCATGTTCCAATGGAGCCTAGCTTAGACAAACAATGGAGCTTGCTTCTCTCCATGTTTCAATGGATCCTAGCTTAGAAAAGTGGTGGAGCTTTGCTTCTCTCCATGTTCCAATGGACCATAGCTTAGACAAGTGGTAGACCTTGAAAAACACCCCCCGTATACAACATATTATGGGGTTTTCATGTTTCAATGGCTCCTAGCTTGGACAAATGGTAGAGCTTGCTTCTCTTTATGTTTCAATGGATCCAATCTTAGCCAAGGGGTGGACCTTGAAACAAGAATCCCCCCCCCCCCCCCATGTACAACGTATTATGGGTTTTGAAAGCACTGGGAGAAAATAATAGCTTTGATAAGTGGTGGACCTTGCTTCTCTCCATGCTTCAATGGAGCCGAGGTTGGACACATGTTGGAGAGAAGATGGTTGCCCATGAAATAAGACCATGCATGCTATAATCAATCATATGTTGTACACATGGTGGACCTTGCAATTGTTTTATATGCCTAACTTGGACAAGTGGAGGACCCTTGATTACCTCCAGATATCAACAACAAGCCAAGTTTGGACAAGTGTAGTACCACCAAACCAGAATCTATATGCTACAATAGAGTATAGGTAGGACACGCGATGAACCTTGATATCAAACCATCCATGCTACTAGAGATGATAGGTTTCACATGTGGTGGAACCTTGTATCAATGTTCTATGTGTAGTTTTTGACTAGTGATAGACCTTGAAACTAATCCCTCTAGGCTACAAGAAAAAAGAGATGGATGAGGAGGCTAGACTACTTTTGTTGCATCAATGCATCCCATGTTACCACATATACTATAGGGTTCTTGGATAAGTGTTGGATCTTGTGTCAATGCTCCATGTCTAGCTTGGACAAGTGGTGGACCTTGGTTCTCTCTATGCTTCAAATGGGCAATAGATTGGAGACACAGTGGCCTTTTTTTTCCAATGATTTTATTTTTTGGAAACCTTGGAGGCACCATGTAAGAGGCACTCTAAGTCTTCCATACAATGGACCTATTGGACTATAAAATAATGATATCTTTCTTTGATATTGTCATTATTTTATGCATAATATTTTCTTCTTTTTGCAGACACAAAGGAGTTAAGTGATATAAAAACTAGATGTATTTCACACTATGATTGGCATGAAGATCCTTTTGGGACACCAACTTTTCCTATTCCCAAAGATGTAATTTTCCATATTAACGGTGTGGATTTTGAAGTGCGACTTTCATGTATTGAAGGAGCTGGTTATGGGCTATTTGTGCATACTACCCTGGAAAGTGGTTTGACTATTCTAAACTATGGAGGGCATAAGTATAGATTTCAAGACTGGAAAAAGATATGCAAAATATTTCCAAGAGCTTATAAATATTCTCTTCTAGAGGATCCAAACATAGAAGAAGAGGAAGATCAATCATACATTATTGGTTGTGTAGAAGAAGGAAACGTGCCGGGCTATATAAATAGTTCTCATAGTACAAATTTCTGTCCCAACGTACGCTATACATTTGATCCAAATTTTCCACCTTGGCATAAATGCACCTCTTCACACATCAAGTCAGAATAATATGGCCATGTATGCATTGAGACTATTTGTCAAGTTGAAGCAGGAGAAGAGTTGTTTGCTGACTATAACTTTACTTGACATTGTAAAGTATTGTACATGGATGGAAATCTCAAGTAAATGCATCATTTTCATTTTTCATGGATGAAATCTCAAGTGAATATAACATTTGATTATTGTTTAGTTTATGCTCAACGAGAATCTAGAGTGCTTTTATGTTTTGTGTGTTGTCTAACATATTTGACTACCTTGGCCATAGAATCTTGATTCTACTCTAGATTTGTGATAAATCTTACCAAAATTTAATCAATGTCTAGGTTGGACAAGTGGTGGGGCTTCAAACATTACTGTCTTAAACAAGTGGAGTTATCTTACTTGAATAAGTGGTGGCCTTTGAATCCAAATCTAAAAATCTCTAATTATTTTCTTGTAGTCTAGGTTGGACATTTGGTGGACCTTGTATCCATGTTTCCTCAACAAGGGTGGCTTTTAGTTTTCACTTTAAGTACTCATCTTTAATAAAGTGTAGGATGGAAAATGTTGAGTTAGTAGATTGTATTTTAGACAAGTGGTGTTTGGTGTACGAATGCTGAAAATGGTTGCAAGGATTCTAACAACGACTTTACCTTAAATAAATTTCTTACTAGGAGTTCTACATATAAATATGGTGAATAAAATTCTAGTGGTTTTGAGATACCATTTGTGTGTGTGTTTTCTTAGATTCACAAACTGGGATGGATAATGCTCCTATGGTTCAGTCAACAACTATAGAATCCATAGATTCTATGGTTTCTAAAGTGCCCAAGATGGATGATATTTCTATACTAGAGTCTAGTGTTGTGCAACTTGAGCAAGCTTCCAATAATGAGAACCAAGAAATCGATGCTTCAAAAATGCAACATACATCAAAAGAGACTGAAAAGTCCACTCACGAGCTATTGCCAATTGGTACTACGTCATGTAGCGTAGATGTTGAGAAATCCATGCTTACAATTATATTGGATTTAAATGGTCTATTGTTGAAACGTTCCCCTCAACCATCCTCACACCACAACTCAGTGCAAATGGATTCAAAAAGATATATTATACTCAGGCCAGGTTGCATCCAATTCTTGAAGACTATTTTACAAAGGTTTAATGTTGCAATTTGGTCGACAGCTACTAGGAATAATGTGTATCAAATCCTTGCAGCACTAAACAACTTAGCTGAGGATACATTGCCTTTCTTTGCAATTTGGTCGCAAGATGTTTGCTACACCGCTCAAACTCAAAAATTGTTTAGACCCGACAATCCAAACGTTGAGGCAATGTTCAAGCCTCTAGCCAAAATTGCCATGGGGTTTGAATGTGATCCACAAAGAACAGTGCTTATTGATGACTCTCCTTACAAGGGATGTATTTCACCAGCAAACAATTGCATTTTTCCACCACAATTTGATGCTGAGAAGATGGTTGACAATATGCTCTTGGAGGAGCTACTGCCATACTTGATTCAGCTTGATGAGAGAAGGGATGTGCGTGATTTAATTGCTTCTAATCGTTATGGACAACCTATAGTGACAAATGATAGTGAATACAAACAAATCATGGAGTATTGGAAGCAGAAAAATGATGTTTGGTCAGCTAAGGTGTTCTTTACAAGAAGAATACCACCTGCAAAAGGTGACAGAGATGAAACTATCATTGAAGATGCAAGTGACACAAGCCACCGCAATGAAATGAGAAGAGCCCAAATACAAGAGATCTTGGCAAAGGAGCGTACACCCATTGAAAGCATGAAGGCGTCACAATTGACCACTTTAGCTAGGCAATTGGGTTGTAACACAAAAGGAGTTTTGAAGGCAACCACAGCAAAGGCTTATATAAATAAGGTGAAAGCTGAGAACAATCTTCTAAGGCTGGATAGAAAGCAACCCTAAGGTACTAGTGACATGTCATATATTCTTGATACACATGCTTGAACACTCATGTGCATGGTATCTAACAAATCTTTCTTTTTATTCCTTCTTGCAGGATCTTACAAAGGATACTACTAGATGGAGCTCAATCAATAGAGATTTTGATATTTTTGCTCAAAATAATGAAGCAGTCACCTACATTTTTTGTTTATCAATTTCTTGAGAGACTTTATTTTAGTTTGTAATCATCAAATGAAATGAAAAGTATCCTTCTTATTAAGATTGTTGATCTTTTTCTTGTTCAAACCTTTCAATTGTGATTTATAGTTTTGTTAGCATGAGATTGTGCTTTTTTAGTTTGAAAAAAACTGTCAAAGATCCAAGTCTTTTTGGCTTTACTTAAGTTATTAATTGTGAAAGATCCAAGTCTTTTTGCTTTACTTAAGTTATTGATTGCCTATGTAATAGTCCTTAAAACAATATCGGATGGCTTTCTTGCTCCCATGTCTCACATTGGTCTTTAGGTAAGACAAGTGGTGACCTTGAAAGTATGGTCTCATATCTCGATCAAGTGAAGAGACATGAAGCTTAAATATCACTACTATGTATCTAGTGTTAAACTCCATCGAGACAAAGACTAGATAGCCAAATTGCAGTCGAGTTTAAGTGAAAAATCCATTTGAGCTAAGGTAAAACTTATAGTGCCTCATTTTTCTAGGATTCTACCCCATCAAGGAAGTTATAATCTAGCACAAACCAATTAAGACTCTTTTGGAGCCTAGATAGGACAATTCGTGGAACTTATGAAACTTATTATTGAGTTAGAGTCTAGTTTAGATAAGCAAAAGATCTTCAAACCAGCACTTGACTTTCTTACTATTCAATATTCAAAGTCCCTTGAGGCTAACAAATTACATACCCACTTGTAACCTAACTAATGAGTAATTATATAGATCTAAGCAAGTATATATAATGAGTTTTCAAACTAATAATCCAAGGGAAGAGAGTAGCAAGGTCCACTACTTGTCCAAGCTCAGCTCTAGACAACATAGAAAGATGCTAGTTCTACTAATTGTCTAATTATAGGCATGGAGAAATGATAGAAGGTTGACCACTTGTCCAACCTATCATCTCTAGTAAGATGGGAGGTTTGGCCTCAAGATTCACCATGTAACCAACCTATACATCATTGTATTATGAAGAGTAAAAAAGCAAAGCTCCACCACTTGTCCAAGCTAGTTCTAAAATCCACATGGAGATAAGCAAGCTCCACCATTTGTCGAATCTCTCTTCCATAAAACATGAAAAAACTCATTTATGTTGTACAGGGGGACTTTTTTCCAAGGTCCACCACTTGTCCAAGCTAGGATCCCTAGTAGCACGAGTGGTTTGGTCTCAAGATACACCACTTGTACACTCTTTGTCATTATATTAAGAAGAACTATGTATTAAGGTCCACCACTTGTCCAACCTATAAGGTTATATCTTAAATGGTATCCTTTCTCACCACTTGAAATGCCCATGATATGTTTTACACGGGGGTTTCATTCCAAGTTCCACCACTTGTCCAAGCTAACTCTATTCAAACATAGAGAGAAGCAAAGGTCCACCACTTGTCCAAGCTAACTCTATTCAAACATAGAGAGAAGCAAAGGTTCACCACTTGTCAAAGCTAGGCTCCGTTGAAGTATGGAGAGAAGTAACCTCCATCATTTTTCCAAGATAGGTGCCATTCAAACATGGAAAGAATCAAGATCTACCATGTCTCCGAGATTCTAGGCTCCTTTGAAAAACCCTAAAACCATGATATTTTGTACATGGGGTGTTTACATTCAAGGTCTACCACTTCTCTAACGTATTATACCTAGTAGCATGAGTGATTTGGTCTTAAGATTCACCACTTATCCACTCTATGTCATTATATTAAGAATAACTGGGTGTTAAGGTCCACCACTTGTCCAACCTATAAGGGTATATCTTAAATGGTATCCTTCACCACTTGTCAAGGTCCATCACCACTTTTCCAACCTATAAGGTTATATCTTGAATGATATTTTTCCTTATCACTTGTAATGTCCATGCTATGTTTTACAAAGGGGTTTTGTTCCAAGACCCACCACTTGTCCAAGCTAACTCCATTAAAACATAGAGAGAAGCAAAGGTCCACCACTTGTCCAAGATAGGCTCCATTGAAACATGGAGAGAAGGATGATCCACCATTTCTCCAAGATAGGTTCCATTGAAACATTGAGAGAAGCAATCTCCACCATGTCTCCAAGCTAGGCTCCATTGAAATACCCTAAACCCATAATTTTGTACATGAGGGGTTTACATTCAAGGTCCACCACTTGTCCAACCTATTATCCCTAGTAGCAAGAGTGGTTTGGTCTCAAGATTCACCACTTGTACACTCTATGTCATTATATTAAGAAGAAATATGTGTTAAAGTCCACCACTTGTCCAGCCTATAAGGTTATATTTTAAATAGTATCCTTTCTCACCACTTGAAATGCCCATGATATGTTTTACATGGGGGTTTCATTCCAAGGTCCACCACTTGTCCAAGCTAACTCTATTAAAACATATAGAGAAAGAAAGGTCCACCACTTGTCCAAGCTAGGCTCATTGAAACATGGAGAGAAGGAACCTCCACTGTTTCTCCTAGATAGGCTCCATTGAAACATGGAGAGAAATAAGCTCCACCATGTCTCCAAGTTGCTAGGCTCCATTGAAATACCCAATACCCATAATTTTTTGTACATGGGGGGTTTACATTCAAGGTTCACCACTTGTCCAACCTATTATCCCTAGTAGGTTTGGTCTCATGATTCACCACTTGTCCACTCTATGTCATTATATTAAGAGGAATTAGGTGTTAAGGTCCACCACTTGTCCAACCTATAATGTTATAGCTTGAATGGTATTTTTTCTCACCACTTGTAATGCCCATGACATGATTTACATGGGGGTTTTGTTCCAAGGTACACCACTTGTCCAAGATAAATCTATTGAAACATAGAGAGAAACAAAGGTCCACCACTTTTCCAAGCTAGGCTGCATTGAAACATGGACCTTAATACCAAATTATTTCTAGTAGCATGAGTGATATTTTGTACATGGGGCGTTTACATTCAAGGTCCACCACTTGTCCAACCTATTTCCCTAGTAGGTTTGGTCCCAATTTCACCACTTATCCACTCTATGTCATTATATTAAGAATAATTGGGTGTTAAGGTCCACCACTTGTCCAACCTATAAGGTTATATATTGAATGGTATTTTTTCTCACCACTTGTAATGCCCATGATATGTTTTACATGGGGTTTTTGTTCCAAGGTCCACCACTTTTCCAAGATAACTCTATTTAAACATAGAGAGAAACAAAGGTCCACCACTTGTCCAAGCTAGGCTCCATTGAAACATGGAGAGAATGATGCTGCACCATTTATCCAAGATAGGCTGCATTGAAACATGGAGAGAAGCAAGCTTTACCATGTTTCCAAGCTAGGCTCCATTGAAACACTCTAGGGGGTTTTATTTCAAGGCCCACCACTTGTTTAACCTATTATCCCTAGTAGCATGAGTGGTTTGGTTTCAAGATTCACCACTTGTACACTCTATGTCATTATATTGTGTTAAGGTCCACCACTTGTCCAACCTATAAGGTTATATCTTAAATGGTATCCTTTCTCGCCACTTGAAATGCCCATGATATGTTTTACATGGGAGTTTCATTCCAAGATCCACCACTTGTCCAAGCTAACCATATTCAAACATAGAGAGAAACAAAGGTCCACGACTTGTCCAAGCTAGGCTCCATTGAAACATGGAGAGAAGGAACCTCCACCATTTCTCCTAGATAGGCTCCATTAAAACATGGAGAGAAGTAAGTTCCACCATGTCTCCAAGATGCTAGGCTCCATTGAAATACGCAAAACCCATGATATTTTGTACATGGGTGATTTACATTCAAGGTCAACCATTTCTCCAACCTATTATCCCTAGTAGGTTTGGTCTCACAATTCACCACTTTTCCACTATATGTCATTATAATAAGAGGAATTGGGTGCTAAGGTCCACCACTTGTCCAGCCTATAAGGTTATACCTTGAATGGTATTTTTTCTCACCACTTGTAATGCCCATGACATGCTTTACATGGGGGTTTTGTTCCAAGGTTCACCACTTGTCCAAGCAAATTCTATTGAAACATAGAGAGAAACAAAGGTCCACCACTTTTCCAAGCTAGGCTCCATTGAAACATGGACCTTAATACCAAATTATTCCTAGTAGCATGAGTAATATTTTGTACATGGGGGTTTGCATTCAAGTCCACCACTTGTCCAACGTACTTTTCCTAGTAGGTTTGGTCGCAAGATTCACCACTTGTCCACTCTATGTCATTATATTAATAATAATTGGGTGTTAAGGTCCACCACTTTTCCAACCTATAAGGTTATATATTGAATGGTATTTTTTCTCACCACTTGTAATGTCCATGATATGTTTTACATGGGGATTTTGTTCCAAGGTCCACCACTTGTCCAAGCTAAATCTGTTCAAACATAGAGAGAAACAAACGTGCACCACTTGTCCAAGGTAGGCTCCATTGAAACATGGAGAGAATGATGCTCCACCATTTATCCAAGATAGACTCCATTGAAACATGGAGAGAAGTAAGCTCCACCATGTTTCCAAGATGCTAGAGTCCATTGAAATACCCAAAACCCCTGATACTTTGTACATGGGGGGTTTACATTCAAGGTCCACCACTTGTCCAACCTATTATCCCTAGTAGCATGAGTGGCTTGGTCTCAGGATTCACCACTTGTCCACTCTATATCATTATATTAAGAAAAATTGGGTTTCCATATCTAAATGGATCTTTGCTTGGATAAGTGGTAGACCTTGAGACCTAAATACCCATTCTACACTAGAGCATTGGTTAAGCCTTATACACTTCAAGCATACCTTTAACAACAAGTAGTAGTTATTAGTTGACTTAAGTCTAGTTGAACTCCATGGTATTGAGACTAAGAGAGAGTGTAGCATAAAAAAGAGTCAGGATTTTAATTTGACTTTCTTTCTATTAATGAGTAGATCATAGATGGATTTTGGTATCTAATAAAACCTTAGGGTAGACAATGTAAAACTCATGTCTATTGTTGTGTTTGCATTAAGTGTTCTTGTTCTTTAATTTCAGAACCATTACAGAAAAATGGATTGGCTATATGCTGGCATAAATTGAAGAAAACTATTGAATTACCCATCCAACCTCCTCCAAGACCTTGTCCAAGGAATGAATCACCTCCTTATCACCTACCACTTGCTTTCAAGGACATCAAAAGAGTACTTATCTTGGATCTAGAGGGGTTACTTCTCAAGACAGTTGAAATGAAACATGGAGATTCTATGCCATCTTGGGCTCAACACATGCGACTTGTGGAGGACAAAGATGAAGTTTATCATGTGGTGCGACCAGACGCACAAAGTTTTTTGGATTTTTGTGCTGAATACTTTGAGCTATGGATATGGAGTTGCTATAACTTAACAAGGGTGCAACGCATCACACAAAAGTGTTTTCCTGAGCAGTATACCAAGTTCAAGGTGTTTATGAGTAACAAAAATTGCCAAAATCCAAATATCATGTTAGGATTTACAAGGGTTTATCACAAAAATCTGAGTGATATTTGGAAGATATTTGAGGATTTGGATGCAAACAATACCTTAATTTTTGATGACACTCCATATAGGGTGATGTGGAACATGCCAGGGACATATCTTATATTTCCAAAGATGTGGAGGCAAACTTCCGAGCAACTTCAAAACTTCTTGCAGAGAACCATAATTCCATGGTTGGTAGGATGGTTGTATGCAAGAGATAAGAGAGTCTATACATACAACACAATTGTAAATCAGTATAGTGATTCTGAGACAAATTATGTCCTTGGTGTGTACTTGTCAACACGAAAGCATTGAATAAATATGGCTATAAGATGCTTTTTTTTATTCTAGTGTGTATCTTTCAACATTTGTATAATTTGATATAGTCTTTTTTTTTTTTTTTAAAGGTGTGTCAATTTTATGAACACTTGAATGGAGTGCACCCTACTCTAAGGGGACTTCAATGTACTATTGGAGTGCATCCTATTGTAAGGGGACTCTGATGTATTGCTAGAGTGCACCCAAATTTTTGGGGACTCATTTTTTATTTGATTGGGGCCTATGTTGGGTCATATAGTAAAAGAAATTCATTTTTTGTCAATTCATATCGAGGTTGCATTTATTTGGAACTATGAAAGAATTGATGTTTGATGTCAAAATAAAACTTGTAAGTGTGGATCAGAGAATTCATGGACTTTAAATATGTGAGAGGGATCTTTTTCTTGGGCACAAATGTTTGCTTCAAGAATTTTGTCATTACATACTTTATGTGAAAGAGTTTTAGAACCTAAAAGACTTTGAAAACAAAACTATGGAATCTAAGTGCATGTATTCTTGAATGGCTTGAAAGTTGATGTATACATGCATGTCGCCTTGATGAAGATTTAGATCTGACAAGATGGAAAGATATAATTCTTGGACGTTACCTTTGTCAATTTGGTAATAACATATTTAACTTTCTTTTAATATGGGTGGAAAATATATTATTATGTGCATTTGGAACCTAATTGCTTGACCTTCAAACCAAGATTCCTATGTTATTTTTTCATATAATTTTTTGTACTGAATTAAGATTGTGGATGCAAGGTCCACCACTTGTTCAAGCTAGATCTAAGAAAGTATATATACTGAGTCTTCAAACTAGTAAACCAAGGGAAGAGAGAAGCAGGGTCCATCACTTGTCCAAGCTCATCTCTAGACAACATAGAGAGATGTTATGTCTACTAATTGTCCAATATAGTCATGGAGAAATGATAGAAGGTTGATCCACTTGTCCAACCTATCATCTCTAGTAAAATGGGAGGTTTGGCCTTAAGATTCACCATGTAACCAACATATACTTCATTGTATTATGAAGAGTAGAAAAGAAAAGCTCCACCACTTGTCTAAGGTAGTTCCAAAATCAACATGGAGAGAAGAAAGCTTCACCATTTGTCCAAGATAGGTTCCATTAAAACATGGAAAACCTCATATATGTTGTACATGGAAGCTTTTTTCCAAGGTCCACCACTTGTCCAAGCTAGGATCCATTAAAACATGGATAGAAACAAGGCTCCACAACTCGTCCAACCTTTATAGCTGCGAAGTGTACCAGTTGTCTAAACTAGGCATGGGAAAATAATAGAAGGTCCACCACTTATCCAATATATTATCTCTAATAGCATGGGAGGTTTGGTCTCAAGATTTAGGAATTGGCTGACCTGTATTTCATTGTATTATGATGAATTTGGTTTTAAAGTCAACTACTTATCCAAGCTATAAGTTTATATCTTGAATGGTATTCCTTCCCATCACTTAGAAAACCAATGATATGTTGTACATGGGAGGGTTTGTTACAAGGTCCACCACTTGTCCAAGCTAGTTTCATTGAAACATGGATGAAGACAAGCTCCACCATTTGTTAAAGCTAGACTCCATTGAAATCTAGAAAATCCATTCTATGTTGTACATGGGGTTTTTGTTTTAAGGTCCAACACTTGTCCAAGCTAAGATCCATTGAAACATGGAGTAGAGAAACACTCCACCACTTGTCCAAGCTAGGCAACATTGATAGTAGTTGGTTTATTTTGAAGATCCACCATGTGTCTAAGCTAACTCTATTGAAACATAGAGAGAAGCAAAGGTCCACCAACTGTTCAAGCTAGGCTCCACTGAAACATGGACAGAAGCAAGCTCCACCATTTCTCCAAGATAGACTCCATTGAAACATGGAGAGAATCAAAGGTCCACCATTTCTCCAAGCCAAGATCTAGTTGTCCAACCTATAAGGTTATATCTTAAATGGTAATCTTTCTAATCACTTGGAATACCCATGATATGTTTTACATGGGGGTTTTGTTCCAAGATCACCACTTGTCCAAGCTAACTCTATTGAAACATAGAGAGAAGCAAAGGTCCACCACTTGTCCAAGCTAGTCTCCATTGAAACAAGGAGAGAAGCAAGCTCCATCATTTCTCCAAGATAGGCTAGCATGGATAAGTGCACCTTGAAACCAACCTTCCTATGAGGCAATAGAGCATATGCTACATATTTTATGTATGCCCCATGCCTCAAATTAAGAAGTTATAGATTAGAAGTGGACCTTGCTTAAATGTCACATGCAATAAATTAAGAAAAAATAGCCAAGTGGATTGTATTCCTCAATGGATCCTTGCTTTCACAAGTTGTGAACCTTGAGTCACTTTTACATTAACTTGGACAAGTGGTGGACCTAGAAACCAAGCTCTCCATGTTGAGATAAGTTGTACGTAGGACAGTAGAACATAGACAACGATAATGGATGCAGTATACTCCTCTCCTAATAATCCAATTGATTGAAACCATGATATTTTAGTTGTTTTCATTGTGTATTGTATGTGCATAAAGTGGAATGAGACCTTAAGAAAACTCAAATTTTTGACAAAATCTCTATATTTTATACATGATATATTGAAAGTTGTCCAACCTGGGAATTGGGATTTTCCCACTTTACCTAATATGGTCTTGGCTAGAGGTTAGGCCTTCATAGTTATCAACATGTTTTGATGCTTGTAGGGAGAGCTAAGTGTTAAAATTGAAAGTTTTGACCAATTTACAAGAATTGCATAATCCTGTTTTTTGGCCAAAATTATAACTTTTATGATTTTTTTAGTGGCTTTCTTGATATCCAAATTCAATTTTGATTGTGTAAGTGTAATTTATAACATAAAGATAATCTTCCTTGAGTTTTGGGGGACCTAATATGCTATATAGCATAGTATATGATGATGGTTGAGTTTTTTGATTGCTGAAGAATAGGATACATTTTAGAGTAGCAAGTATAACTTTCTCAATATTGCTAGTTTCTTAGGCCAATTGTGTGTATTTTGTAGGTAGTAACCATATCTAATCATAGACTACAAACTTGGCTAGATATTGAGTAGTTTGTATGGGTTTCTAGAGGTCATAATGCTAAACGCAGTTTTTTCATGTTTGTTGTATTTAGCACTTTATCATTGCCCCCAAGGTTCCAATTGTAAGATATCCATTATCCTTTTGACATGCTCCATGGCTCCTTTTGAATCCAAAGGCCCAAAGGGAACTAAAAAAACATGTATATAGTATTTGTATTGAGCGTGACTATAGAAACTTTGATGATAGGTCACCAGAATGGCAAAAATGCAACTTTTTTAACCTTTTTTTTTTGCCAAAAAAACAATTAGTGAGGTAAAAGCAACCATATGTTTTGGTCACCAACCCATTGAAGTTAATAGGGCATTTTATCTCATGTCCTACAAAAATCCCCACTCTTATTTATATGCAATCAACCGTAAGAAATTGTTGTTTTGGGCAAAATGCACTTGTCCATCAACTTTGGAGGCTTGTAGTGACGAAGGGATGAGAAAAATTACAATTTTCTATTTTTTTTTATATGTAGTAGTTATTGAACTATAAGCTCATGAAAGGATTTTTCAAAATGAGTGGATCTACTATGGTTTGGAATTTTTTCCCAAAACCCTGAAGGGACACTTTTATGTCCTGTTAGGTTACCATTCTAGTGACAAGGGGAGAGTTTGTGTACTGACGGACACAGACGTTCAGCGCCAATTTTTTTTTGAATTTCATGATAGTCCAAGTGCAGGGCACCTACGTATTAGAAAGACTTATACTCTCGTAGGATGAAAATTTTATTGGCCAGGTCTACATGGCTTTGTTCATGATTATGTCTTGCATTGCCAAAAATATCAGGTTAACAAAGCAGAGTGCCTAAAAGCAGGAGGACTCTTACATCCTTTGGAGATTCCTAATGGTAAATGGGAAATTATCTCTATGGAGTTTATTGTGGGTTTACCAACCACTGTACGAGGTCATGACTCAGTATGGGTGGTCATAGACCAATTAACTAAACTATGTAAGTTTATTCCAGCCAAATCAACAATTAAGACTCCAAAATTATCCAAGTTATTTGTGGACAACCTATACAAGTTGTATGGTTTTCCAAGTAACATTGTCAGTGATCGTGATCCCAAGTTTAAAAACCATTTTTGGAGGGCTGTGTTTAAACAATTGGGTATACAACTAAAACTCAGTACATCCGATCATCCAGAAATGGATGGTCAAACTGAACAAGTTAACCAAGTGGTAGAGGATATTTCTATGCACATATGTTAGTAAGAAAGAGTCAGACTGGGAATAATATTTACCTCTTCTTGCGCAATAGTGCTAAGCATGCCACGACTGGATTTAGTCCTTTCATGCTCATGTATGGTTTTCAACCTAGGTCACCTCTTACTCTAATGTCTCTAATAGATTAGTAAGATTCAATTAGATTTAAGAAGGATATGTGTGTGTGTGTGCTATCTTTTACTCTAATCTTTCTAATAGATTAGTAAGATTCAATTAGCTATGTGTGTGTGTGTGCTATCTCTTACTCTAATCTCTCTAATAGATTAGTAAGAGTCAATTAGCTTTAAGAAAAGTATGTGTGTGTGTTCTCTTTTACTCTAAACTTCTAATGGATTAGTAGGATTCAATTAACTTTAGGAATTATGTGTGTGTGTTTTCTCTTACTCTAATCTCTCTAAGTATACCTACTCTCTCTAGTTAGTACATCTTCACTATTAACTTATGCATTGTTAATTTGAAAGTTAATACATAAGAGAACTCATCATATTCTTATTATACATTATGAAATTATCATTCAACAATTTTATTGTCAATTAGATTAAGTAGAATTTTGAATAATACTAAAAATTGATTTAGTTGACGTATAGAAATCGAAGTTAGAATTGGATTAGAAATGTCATGCATAAAAGTAATGCGGTCCTAAACTTTCACTCGTAGTTTACACACTTAATTTTTGATTAATTACGATTAGCAAATATTTGATGTATAAAAATTAGATGTAGAACAACAACTCTAAGTGTGAATCCGAGTTGGCGAGGGTTCAAATTACAGACTCTCTTTGGAAACAAGGAGACTACTAGGGAAATTGACCCATTTAAAGTTCTAAGTGTATAACATAAGTGTAGTAAAAAACAATGGCTCCAAAGCGTGCTCGAACACAAGGCGCTAATGATCATGAAGCCGGTACAAGTAACGGGGGAACTCCTGCGGAACATGCTATGTCTCCACCAATCGGACCAATCGGAGCTATGGTACAGGTTAGTATTGCAGTTTCAAGTTATGCATCATTGCATATGCAAGACCATAGAAATATAATATTTACCTTATGAAAAGAAAACACTGACCGAAACCACGGGGCTTCGCCCCAAGAAACTTGGCATATGTTTGACAAGTAGGAAATATTGTCTGGTTAAACTGGTTGCTATAGGAAAAAATGTTTGTCCAAAACCTTCGGTATGGTTTCTCTCAAGTCTCTCTACATATTAGCGCTAGCATTATGTGGCAGTTGCCGAGGCGTGCGATGACGCCCAGGATGACACCGCTGATGCTGTGGTGGGAGTACACCCAGATTAGCCCAGTTGGATACTGTAGTTTTTTTTGCCGTGGCGTGAGGATGACACCCAAATTGGCACCGTTGTTGCCTTGGCGGGAGAACGTCCAGATTAGCACAAGGAGTACTTGTCGAGCGGTATGGGACGCTCATGAGGACAAGGGTTTTTATAAATAATGTATACACCGATCGGACATAATTTAGCGCAGTAGAGATTCTTGAGTGAACCTAATCCAAGGGTTGTTGGTTTAAAATTGGACGACTTCTTGTTTAACTATTGTTTGTAATACTATTTGAAGGGCTGTTTTAACGAACCAGTATCATAAATAAAGTAAAGGAACATGTATGTTTAAACAGTGTGGTAGTAATTAGATAACAAAAGAAGGGTGAGTGTGGTGTGGAAAGTGGGAGAATGATACCCTGACGGTATCATTCTATGGACGGGTGGACCCGATGAGTCGGGTAACTTTCCAATGCTAGCATTACTTTTTTAAGTCATAAATCTTAAAAGAGACAAACCTTGGCGGCTGTGCTTCTGAAACATGGGGTAAAAAGCGCACAGGTTGGTCACTCTAAGATTTATACTTTTAGGTAAAATTGATTATAGATAGGGTTATGATGGTCACACTCCGCCATAGCGAGATAGGACCAATCCTTCACTAACGGTTCATGCCCATGGCTACGTAGTAGCTAAGGCAATGTCTATTGGTTTTTCTTTTTCAGGATTGGAGACCTATCAAAGGTACTCCGCTCGTCTCAAAAACGGGCAGGGACCTCACATTGATTCTTTCATGGTCAAACACAATCTCAAACTGAGCACCATACAAATAATGTCGCCATGGTTTCAAGGTAGACACTATTGCATAGAGTTTGCATTCATAAGCAGAGTAGCTCTGTTGTGCTGCATCAAGATTCTTGATTTCAAATGCAATTGGCCACCCATCTTGTAACAAGACTGCTCCAATAGCATGGTCACTCGCATTCGTTTCCAAAACGAATGGTTTCAAAGGATCTACAATAGCTAGTATTGGAGTTGTAGCTAATGCATCCTTGAGCATATCAAAATTATGTTGTTGAGCGGGTCCCCACTAAAAAGCTTTGCCTTTGCCTTTCAGTTAGTCCGTCATGGGAACAACATTATTAGCATAGTTTTTAACGAACCTTCGATAAAAACCTGCAAATCCTAAAAACATCTATAACTCCTCCAGAATTTCTAGGAGAAGGCCACTACCGAATTGTATCAACTTTGGATTGATCCATATGTAGGCCTCCAGAGTTTCTAGGAGAATGCCACTACTGAATTGTATCCACTTTTGATTGATCCATATGTAGGCCAGTAGTAGCTAAAATAACATGCCCAAGATAGTGAATTTATTTCTTAAAAAAATCACACTTAGATTCCTTGGCATATAATTGATTTGTTCGTAACAATTTGAACACTAGCCTCATATATTATAAGTGTTCTTCTTCAGAAGCACTGTATACTAGAATGTCATCGAGAAAAACGATGACAAATTTACCCAAGTACGGTCTCAAGACACTCTCCATAAGTTTCATGAATGTTGCGGGAGCATTGGTTAACCCAAAAGGCATAACCAAAAACTCGTTGGTTAAAGTCCACACAATCCTCCACATTGGGTTCAAAACAGACTGGGTGAGAAGATTACCTCAATTGGCTTTCCATTTTGCATGTGGCAGAGACGCTTGGGTGGTTGTACTTCACTTGAACTCTTCATATCTAGAGAGAGCGTAGGCCCACTTGCTTACACCAAATTCTTTAGTCCTTGTGGCTTGGACTTAGTGGTTGATGTAGTTGACAAATATTCTCTGATTGCTGGAGAGAAAGCACTTGGTGCTACAAAACATTTGACTGATGTGAGAGTGCTTACGCGGTTCTCAAAAGCAAAACTCACCGTTCTTTCTTAACCTCCTTTGTCGGCACTCATTGATAGAATTCTTTGGTCAAAACAGTGATGACATTTCAATGCCCTCCCTCTTGATGCTCTTGATTTGTGATCAGCACGAGCAATGTGAGATGGGGAGCTTACCTCTTAGATATCGTTGATGCTACAACCTGGCAATAACACTTCGATAAAGGTACTTAGTTCTTCTTCAATTTATTCCTCCTCAGTTATCCAATTAGAGAATGCCCGTAGCCATTTTTTCATGGTCCAGGACTTGCATCGCTTTCAGCATTGTAAACTCGAGTTTTCTGAGAAGATCTCCTCCGTGGGGGCACCAAATGATAATCTCAAGCGCAAAACGACCCCGACGGCCTCAACGCTAGGACCATGCATACCGAACTTGTCACGAAAAGTAAATAGGGGGCACCACCTAGCTTTCAGCAGACGCGGATAGTAGTGATTAAGATAACACTAACACTGCACACCATAGAGACACACAAAGAGAGAGAGAGAGAGAGAGAGAGAGAGAGAGGGAGAGAGAGAGAGAGGGGGGGAGAGATAGATAGATAGAGAGAGAGAGAGATAGAGCCATAAACATAGATTATGAAAACCCCACAGGTTGTGAGGGAAATATTGATTCAAAGTGGCATTTACAGAAAACTCAATTACGACGAGATGGACACCGTGGTGACAAAGAGGGAGAGAGATAGTGAGATAGAGAGAGAGAGAGCCTATAGTGCATTCTCTAGGGAAAATTCCATATACACGGAGATCCTATCCTTGTGTGTGGTGACCTTGAAGTCAGGGTGTGTGCATGGAATCCTTCTCAAGTGCTAACTTCCCAAGTGTTCCCCCCCCCCCCCCCCCCCCAAGTTTTTCCTGGTGCTGCCAAGTGCCCTGAATGCTCCTCAATAGTGACCTCTTAGTGTTCTTTTATAGGTGCAAGTTGCATTACTTTAGAATACTCTAATTAGATTAGGGGCCTAATCAGGAGAGACAAAGCAAGGAGTCAGTCCCAGATGGTTGACCCTTGCTTTGTTTTAGAAGAACTTTAGAATGATATCTCCTAGGTGGGCCTTTGTGACCATCACCCAGAGAGAGATGGCAATATACAATTGGTTTTTTATACAAGGTTTTGGCTTAAAAACAAAAAAATAGATTACCCTATAGATGTTTACTACGGAGATGAATTGTGGACGAGATGTCGGTGAATGAGGGATTTGTTGGTGCATCGGTGTAGCGTGTTCATCACTTTCGGGGTTGATCGAGGCATGCTTTTGGCGTCATTTATTGATTCGTGATCTCCTTCACGTGATTTTGGTCTTATTTCTCCTTTTGTCGATGGTGTGGTGCTCGTTTTCTTCTTTGCTTTAAGTGTTTGTGCATATGTGCTTATGCGTGTGTGCATGTACGTGTTTCCTATGTGTGAGTGTGTGCATGTACGTGCTTCCTATGTGTGAGTGTGTACGTAGGTGTATTTTTATGTGTGTAGTGTTGTTGTGTGTGCTCAAAGCATGTGGGTGTGTGTGTATGGAAATAGAGCAAGAGATGGGTGAGAGAGAGGCCGAAGCAGTGTGTGTAAGTATGTATATGGGGTTGTGTGTGTGTTTGTAAGCGGGTGAGTGTGTCTGCAAGTGTGTGTGTGTGGGAACCAGAGAGAGGGTGATATTTTTCTACTTGCCCTACTATACAGAGAACGAGGAAGAGAGAGAGAGAGAGAGAGAGAGATAGTTCTATTATCATCCTGGGAGGTCAAATATGACCTATGGGACCAAATGAACATGTCACGTGGTGTGAGTGGAGTTCATAAGTGACTCTCGATGCTCAAAAATGGCTGAAATGAGCGTCGCAATAGAGAGTCCACATCGTGGTTGGGAGAGGAAGGTATGTAGGGAGAGATCATGGATGAATATATGGGGAAAAGAGGACCTAATGTGGTCAAAAGTTGAGCACTCAAGTAGTGTGTGGTACTCACTCTCTCACACTTGATGAGGGCATAAGGTGCAAAGTCGATGAAACTCCTCGCCAGTGCCCCAACATCCTGTCTCGCAGCGTAGAGAATGGGAGCTAAGACGAATGGAGGCAATGGTGTGGATTGCACTCAATGGGATGGGCTCAAGGATGTAGGAATGGGTTCGGTTACCTCGTTCCGAGAAGAAGAGAGATTTGTAGTTTGGAGCAACGTGTGTGGTGTAATGGCTGAAGTGAGAACCTCCGGATTTCTCCCAAGCCGTGATACATTGGCGTTGTAAGAAGGCCTCATTAACTTGGGAGTCGATCGACGCATCCTTGACCAAGTGACATGCATCCCATCTTCCAAACCATTTCTTGATATCAAGCATCCACCCCGAACTTAGTATTTTTCTCTTGCATGTCTTTTGAACCATTTGACTTGCTTCATATGCGATTCTAGGAAGTCGATGCAAAGGGCTATGTTGTGTCTTACGCATGTACTCCACAACCCTTTGCATGCCCAAGACCTCAATGGGAAGCAATCCGGACTCAAGAAGTAAGAGCATGTAGGGTGTTTGTGTCTTGACTTGGAGAAAGTTGGTGAGAAAACGCTTTTGGACATTCCCAAACTCTTTCCAAGTAGACTTCCCGATGCTTCCACCCCACACCTCCACTCCATAAAGAAGCACCGGTGTCACCAATGTGTCAAAGAGGTACTTTTTGAGAGCCCAACACTTGATCTCTCTTGCATTGCACATGCTCTCAAATGCATAATAGGCCCTCTTTCCGGCTTCCAAGCGACGCATTGCACAATCCTTCCATTTATGATTGGATGGAACCTCAAGGCCAAGGTACTTGAAGTGATCTACCACTTCAAGTTTCTCATTGTTGTATACAATGCATGGATTTTCATCATTGAGGGTCTTTACAAGCATAACCTTGGTTTTGGATCCATTCACGATCAGCCCGCTATGTAGGCAAAAGCGTTCCAAGACACTCATAATCTTTTGTGCATCTTCTAAGGTATGTGCCAAGAGCACTACATCATCGGCATAAAGCAAAAGCATGATCACCGCATTTCCGATCTTAACCTCTTCTATGCCTTCTTGCTGCATAAAGTCAAGAACCATGCATTCCAATTCATCAATGAGTAGCCCAAAGAGGGTTGGGGAAAGTGGGCATCCTTGTTTGACACCAATAGTGCTTGCAAAAAATTCTGAAATTCCATCTCCCATACGTAATCGACATATCACTTTTTTGGTAGATGCGAAAGACTGCATGGATAAATTCTCTCGGCACTTGAAGGCTTTGCATACGTCTCCAAAGATTTCCTCGCGGTACCATGTCAAAAGCTTTCTTGAAATCCACAAAGCAACAATACAACTTTTTTCCTTTCAATCGAGACGCTTCCATAAGAACTCGAAGAGTGACAAGGTGATCAATAGTGCTATGATGCTTTCAAAAACCTTCTTGGCCAAGTGCACGTTTGCCATTCTTTACGGCCCATTCACTTATCTTCATCTCCATGATACATCCAAATAACTTTGCCATCAAAGAACCAACCATTATAGTTCGATAGTTGTTCACATTGTTTACATCTCCTCCTTTGTGCAAAGGTTTGATCCAATTTGCACTCCAATCATGAGGCATGCCATACTGAAGTGCAAGGTTAAACATATCGCATATCCAATATCGTGTTTTCTTGCTTGTCCATTTAATCATTTCAGCCTTGACACCTTTAAGGTCACCTGCCTTGCGAGTAGCAAGTTTCTCAAGCGCGCGGCATACATCTTCAATGGTAAATAAGGGAGACATAAACGGAAGGGAGCTACAACACTCCATCTTATCAACATTGGGTTGCTCATAGAGGTTCTTACAATGCATATACATATCCTCAAGATTCAAGTCACCAAAGCTCTCAACGTGCTTGCCTTTTAGATTTTGCCAAAACTTGCCACATGCATGTGCTTTCTCTTGTGCTAAAAGAAGTTGTTTTTCGACTTCCCACCTTCTCCTCTTCTTTTGAACAAGTGCTTTGTATGTGTGTGAACATTCCAAGTAAACTTCCTTGTCTTTGATTGCATCCAATCTTAGCAAGTGTTTTCGGGCTTGACTACATTCCATGTCAAACCATTTCTTCTTGGTGCTACCCTTCTTAGACCTTTTGCAAGACATGTGTTTCACCGAAAAGCATTCCTTCGCACAAGAGAAAATTACTTCTTTGAAAACTTTCCACTTGCATTCTAATGTTGGGCTCTCTTGATGCTCTATCATGCTTAACATTTGGTCCACCATATTAGCATATATAAGTGCTTGTTTGAGGTCTAGACGTAGGTACAAATGATTCACATCATGATTGGAGGCTACATGCTCGGGCCGTTTACCACAATTGAGGTCAATACATAACATCCTATGATCTGATTCCGGATTCCATTCACCAAGTGTAACGCTTTGTATGCATTCTAGAGTGGCTTCCGAGAACAACATATAGTCAATCACGCTAGCACCATTGTGCTTTCTACTTTGTAAAGTCATTGGTGCCTTGCCATAGAGATACACCATTTGCAATGAGCATTCCGGTACTATTGCACATATGTAGAAGTGACTTTCCATAGTGATCCACTTCTTTTGCATCATTAGAACTTTGATTATACATGTATGAGTCATCCATTCTTCTTGAGACATGCGGCATGTCTACTTGTTGTGTGTTGTGTTGTAACATATTTGTGCGAGCATTCATGTCTCCAAAAACAATGAGTTCACCTTGATCCTTGTAATGAGCAATGTCTTCCTCTAGTTCAACAAAGGGCTGATCTATTCAAGCAAGCATAAAAGTTGGAGTCATAGTGAGGAATGTAGCAACCATCCACAAACATGACTTGACCATTTGGTGGGCTGATTTTCATCCATAAGTAGCGTTTATACTTATCTTCTTTGACAATGGAAACATCTTTCAAACCCTTTTTGGTCATACATGCTACGCCTCCTTGGCCTCTTCGTTGCTTTGCATTTTTGGCCCACATCAAAGAATGCACATCGTATTTGTCAAATCCAAGAATTTGTTGCGCATCAGGCTCCCATGTTTCGACAAGAAGTATCACATCGGAGTCATTGGTAAGCTCATCAATGCCAATTCCCGCATTCCATGGATACCCGTTACAATTCCAAAAGCTTATTCGCAAGCGTGAGTTGGTCTCATAGATCATGTGTCCCTATTTGTTGGGTGGACTTACATCCTCCTTAAGTGGCTTTTCTTCTTGAGGTGATACCTTAACCTTGTTGCTTCTTTCCTCATATTCTTTGTGACGTACATTTTGTTGCATAAGAGTGCGATCCTCATATACATTACAACCTGTTCCTTTGAGGTAGATCCAACCATTGTCAAGGATGATCTTTCCCTTTACCTCATCAGCCATGGTACATACAATAGGTCTTTCTCCCGAGCGAGGGACTCCTTGTTTTCCAACTCGATGTGCACCATAAGCCATGATTCCTGACATGCCAAAGTGTGTAGCAAAAAACTCTTCAATAGCAACTGCAAGAGATTGGGGTGTTTCCATGCTTTTCTCCTTGATTCCACGAATGACGATGTTCTTTGAGCATTTTTGTCGTTCCTGCAATTCTTGAGTGTCCACATTCTTTACATTCTTTGCTTGGACAACGGCTTGCGTGATAGGAGATGTAGAAACCACATTATCCTTACATATATCAGCCCATGATTTGGATGCATTTCTCATCTCACATACATCATGTCGTATTGTATCTATTGTTTCCTCTTTCAATACATGATCACTCTCAACTTTGCTCAAGCGCTCTTTCAATACATTCATGTCAACAAGAGAGCGTTTACATTCTTGAAATTCATTCTCAAGATGCATCAAGCGTATTGTTTGCATTTCAAGAACCTTCTTGAGGTGCTCATTCTCCACAACGAGAACTCTTAAAGTACCATTCTCCATTGCAAGTGCGCGCAACTCTTCACCTTGTTTGTTGACGGTTTCTTGTAACGAGATCAAGTAAGCCATGATCATTGCTTCCGTTGCTGTAGATGATGTGGTTGGATTAGCATCCAAATTCCTTGGAGATTTTGCATCATTCTCCATGGCGAGTGTGGCTTTTCCACCCTTGCGAGTTTTGTCTGACATTGCCTTCAAGTTGGCAACAAAAACGCAAAGTTTTGACAGTTTTTTCAGTTCTGAGATGCTGTTACAGAAAAGCCTTCCATTACAGAGAAAAATTGTCTTTACATCAATGCGTAGAGGGCTTCGTGCTCTTCAATTGAGGCTATAGATCACCTAAATCGGAGTTCGGATGAGCAAGTTATGGTCAAAAGAGTGAACTACTGTCTACTAGGTCAAAAAACGGCTCAGAGAGAGAGAGAGAGAGAGAGAGAGAGAGAGAGAGAGAGAGAGAGAGAGAGAGAGAGAGAGAGAGCAAGAGGGGAGAGAGGGAGGGAGAGGGTGAGAGTGTGTTTGTGTGTGTGTTTGTGTGTGTGTGTGAGCGAGAGAGAGAGAGTGTTAGTGTGTACGGGTGTGTAAATAATGAAAGCGAGAGAGCGAGGGAGCGTGAGTAAGCGAGGGGAGACAATGAGCAACTGAGGGAGCGCGCGTGTGTGTAGGGGGGGGTGAGTGTGTGAATGTGTGTTTGTGAGGGGAAATGAGAGAGAGACACTATGTTATTGCGTTGTCGTGCCGCTCCTCTCCAATGATAAGAAACTGAGCAAAGGAATGCCAATCAGGTGTATTTGAATCCTACATAATTATTCAGCAGTAATAAGGGCTTGCTAACAAGCCAATTTTAAGCTAAAAGTGTGCCAGATGCGACTCTAAGGTCCAAAAGATGTCTTGGTAATGCTAAACAGTGAGTATGCTTGAAGTGATCATGGCAGGGATTTTATGAATCAAAGTTGAAGTACTTGAAGGGCTCTACATGCATGTCTTTACGGTTGGTCAATCAGTGGGATATCTGTACCGGATTGAGCACACTGCTGATAAAAGGTCAAAGATGATATGAATGCATGGGTTTGAAGTGCTCACTTCCAAGAGCATGTCGGTCTTGTCATTTGGTCAATCGGGGTTTCGGTTGGCAAGTTATAGCCAGTTTAAGTATCACTGAGGGCCGGTTCCGAACCGCCCTGGTCGCCTTGATCAGTCAAGTTCATCGGGTAATTTTTGAGCTTCAGACAGATTTTGGGAAATGGAGCCATCAGAGAAGAATTGGTGGCAACAACTGAAGTCCCGTCTCCATTAATGATGTATTTTTGAGTTGGACAGTATACATGCTTAATGCAATGCATTGCTCAATATGTATGACAAATGTGGGCCGATACGAAACCATTTTTATATATATCTAATTCCTTGCATTGACGGACACTTATACTTGCATCTTGAAAGCTGTGGTGCCATTCAACACACTAAAGTGGGCAATAGAATTCACGTTGATATTGCTGGATGTTGGAAAATGATGTCATGGAGGAAATGCCTTGGTCGATATGTATGCCCAAATGTAGTGCTCTTGAGCCGAGTGGTCGCCCGCAATAAGAATGGCCGCCCAATAAAACTGGCCTCCCAATTAAAGGGCATGGTTAATGGCCACCCTAATTCAATAAGAGGGGGAAGCCAAAAGAAAATAAAAAGGAAGAGCATGGCGTCGAGCAGGCAGCGACCGACTGCTCCTCGAGGAGATAACGCGGTCATGGAGGCCAGAGGAGTGCTCGGACGAGCCCGTCTATGAAGCGAAAAAGGCTCAACAGCCCCATGCGCCCTTTTTTGGCATTACTCTCGCCGAATTGTGTGCTGGTCAGGATCCTCCACTACCACATCATAGGGTGGCTACCCATTAGCGACATCACTAATGGGTAGGCGATTTTTAGCGAGGAAAAAAGCCCATGCAAACTATAAAAGAAGGAGACAACTCTCTTTTGGGGAGTTTTTTTCCTTTCCTTCCATCGAATCCTCTCGTTTTTGGATTGATGCTTCTTCTCCTCTTTTCATTGGAGCGCTCTCTCTAGGAGCAAGCAAACTCTCTTAAGCTCTCTAGAGCAATCCAGCTTAATCCTAAGCTCTAAACCAAGCCATACATCCTAAGCCGAAGCTCCCATAGCCATAGCGGGAAGAACATCAATCTCTTTTGACCTTGAAGTAGCAGAAGGGAAACGAAGTAGATCAAGGAATTTTTGACAGACCAATTAAGGCGAAAGGATCGTATTTGGTACTATTGTCATTGGATTAGACTTTAGCATCATAACTGAAGCTTGATTTACTTAATTAGCACTTGGATTAAGGCAGGTTAAACCTTGTAAGGAGCATAAACTCCTCTATTAACATTTGATTAAGCAGGGATACTGTTGGTTATTTGTTTTGAGTTATCAAGCTTCAAAACTCTGGATCATGTCTGTTTTAATCTCTGTCTCCATTAATTGTGTCTGTTGGAACTCTCTTCCTCGCACCTCTCATAGCCAAAGGCTTCGTGTCTTCTTGCCTCACCTTTCAAATACAAATCCCCCGAGAACGCCTGGCTGCTAGCGCCGAGAGAGAGAGAGAGAGAGAGAGAGAGAGAGGGAGTCAACGCGGGTCAAAGGGTGACAGAGCGGGGGAGGGAGCATGTGAGCATGGGTGGGAAAGAAGAGAAAGGAAGAGCGAGTTTCTCCATGGTGGCCCCCCCTGGGTCGATGAACGAGAGATAGAGAGAGAGAGAGAGAGAGAGAGAGAGAGAGAGAGAGAGAGAGAGAGAGAGAGAGAGAGAGAGAGAGAGAGAGAGAGAGAGAGAGAGAGAGAGAGAGAGAGAGAGAGAGAGAGAGAGAGAGAGAGAGAGAGAGAGAGAGAGAGAGAGATTTGTCTATTGCGCCGTATGGGCTTAGTGTCACAAAGAACGAGAGAGAGATAATATGGAAAGAGTGACAGATAGAGCGTGTGTGAGTGGGTGAGAGAGAGAGAGAGAGAGAGAGAGAGAGAGAGAGCTGAATAATGGATAAGGGAGAGAGAGAAATAGCCTATGGCGGCCCATTGGGCTGGTGACAAACAAGAGAGAGAGAGAGAGAGAGAGAGAGAGAGATTTTGGTGGCTTGCAAATTGATGAGAAGAAGAGGGAGGGGTCGCAATAATGGAGGAAAGACGGATATAGTGTTGAGAATATCCAGCCACGCCTAAGAATATTTGAAGCTTCTAAACCATGTTAGGATGAGGCCATCTAAGAATAACAACGGCCTTGTTAGTGTCCATTTTGTTGGAGCTATATATGGCTCACTCTACTAAACTTGGTCTCACCTATATATTTGTATCTTTTCCTCAATATGAATCAGTCTTTGGGAGCGTATATGGTGTGTCTCTTGTCTCGTCTCTCTCTCTTTCTCTCTACATCTCAACATGGTATCAGAGCGGTAACGATCACGCGCCGATTCAATTCATGGTGACAACAGTATCTGTATGCGATTCGCATGTAAGATTCAAAATTGTTACAAATTTTATTTTTTGAGCGTTGATTCTTGTTAACGGTGGTTGTTTTGTGTTAAGAAGAATATGATTAGTGTTTTATGTGGCGTTTATTTATAATCAATCTAATCCTTGATTACGTTTTCTTGTTAATGACACCCTGAACTTCATCTCAATTTTTCTTGCTGTTCTGCTCAAAATTTGGAGAAACGGGATAAGCTTGTTCGTCTCCTCGAGCTCTTTGATTTGAGTTCTAGGTTTGCGTCAATCGGAGTTCGCAGCAGAAAGTTATGCTGCTTTTACTGCAATAGAGCTTGACGCAGCTTTCTTCGTCCTACTTCTTCGTGAAGCGTCCACGATCGTTTTTCTTATTTTGGCGTTAACTTTTTCGAGAAGATTTAGCTTTTTGCTATTCGTATTGTGGCCGTCAATCTTGCGTCTCACGCCACTCTATTTTGAGGACTCGTTTATTATTAACGTCTCCTTTACCCTGTCTTTTTTGGGTGACGTCTCTCACATCTTTAGACGTTCCTTGAGCATCCTTCTTACGTTTATCGTTGACAGAATACAGTACTCATATATCTCTCATTCTCAATTGCGGCCTTCACCACATATTGTGTGCAGATTCTGCGATCTTATCTTATACGTCTTCTCGCAACAAGATATGGCTATGAATATTCTCGTCAACGGCTTTCCTTCTGGCCAGTGTTCTGTTCCTCCTTTCCAAGGTCAAGGATTTCCAAGCTGGAAAGCAAAGATGTTGTTAATTCTTGAAGGCGATGAACTCTCCGATGTTGTTCTTGGAAATCGTGTTTGTCTGCCTCAGCCTGTTGATACGGATAATCATAACGTGCTTATCACTGAAGGACCTATATTTGAAGATTGGAATGTTGCCTATACGGATTGGCAACGACGTGATAAAGCAGCTCGTCGGTATATTCTTTCTGCTCTTACTGATTCCCTTTTGCTTGATATGTATGAGCTGCCTACTTCCCATGACGTATGGAAGTACCTTATTGCAAACTTTCAGAAGAAATCTGTTACAGAAATACTTTATTTGAGAGGGTTGCTTAACAAGTTACAATATGAAGTTGGTACTGCCATGACGGGACATATTGAGTCTTCCAAATCTATTATTAATCAACTTGCTGCTTCCGGTGATCCTGTTCCACAAAAGCAACTGATTACACTTCTCCTTGATACGGTGAAGGACTCTTCTTATGATAACATTGTTACTATTCTCTCTAATAAAGATGGTCTTGATTTCGACCAAGCTTGCATGTCTTTAATTGAATACTCTCAACGTCAAGAACGTCGGAATGCTGGTCACGATACAGCTATGATTTCACAAGAGGAGACTGAGTCACAACAGATGGAACGTGCTTTTTATGCTCGAAGGCGTCCATTTCAACGAGGAAACCGCAGAGGTGGCCGTCGCGGTAATATTTTCTCTCGTCTCAAATTTCCTAATAAGCAATGTTCTTACTGCAACAGAAATGGCCATACTGAAGATGATTGTTGGGCACGTCAATATGATGAAGAACACAATATTACCACAAAACAACCACGTTTATCTAGAGACTCTTCTTCTTCTTCTTGTGAATATTGTGGACGATCTGGTCATCCCACTCATATGTGCTATAAGTGTCGATTCGACACAGATCGGAATAGAGCATATGCTACTGAACATCGAAACAACATTGTACCAGAAACAAGATGCGTCCTATGTTCAGTTGCTCCAGACAGAATACTTCATGTACGTGATGGATCACTTTTTATTGTCGATTTTGGTGCTACAGGAAATATGACATATCAGTCTAAGTGGCTCCATAACTATCATCCACTGCCAGTTCAACGTGTTGTTTATCTTGCTAATGATACTACTTGTTAAGTAAAGGGTATTGGAGACTTATATCTTGGTACCTTATCTTCTTCCACTAGAATTTTGCGAGGAGTATTACATGTACCAGATCTTCAATGTAATCTTCTTTCAGTTGCTAGACTTGTTGATCTTGGTCTGTTTGTTGGATTTGATTATACCAAATGCCGAATTGAGACTGATGGACAGACTATAGCCACTGCTCCTCGAAACGGTAATTTGTTTGAACTCTCTCTCAATGATGCTGTAGCAAATATTGTTACTGCTCCAGGTGATCATGATTGCAAAGTATGGCATCACCGTTTTGTTCATGCTGATTTCTCAAAACTCCTTGATCTTCAACGTCGTGATCTTGTTCATGGCATGGATCTTAAAGCCCATCCCCATATGGGAATTTTTGAATTTTGTGCTCTTGGGAAACACAATCGTAAACCCTTTCCTCTTTCAAATACAACTCATTCTCATGACATATTGGATCTTGTTCATACTGATATATGTGGACCTCTACCTTCTTCGAGATCACAATATCGCTACTTCATTACTTTCATTGATGATTTCTCAAGGTATACGACTGTATTTCTACTTAGACAAAAATATGAAGCCTTATCTGTTTTCAAACAATTCCACAAGGCTGCGGAACTTCAAACTGGTCGTCGCCTTAAGAAGCTTCGTAGTGACAATGGAGGCAAATATGTTTCTCAAGAGTTTGTGAGTTACTGTGCTGACAGTGGAATTCATCATGAACACACTATTCCATATTTGCCTCAACAGAATGGTGTTGCTGAACGAAAGAATCGCACTATTCTCAATGCTGTAAGATGTATGCTGATTCATTCTGGCTTATCTCGTGTTTTCTGGGCTGAAGCTACTTTGACAGCAACATTTATTCATAATCATCTTCCTACTACTGCACCCTCTGGTAAGATACCCATCACAACATGGACAGGTGACATTCCTTCTGTATCTCATTTTCGAACCTTTGGATGTATTGCTTATATTCATGTTCCCAAAGAAACACGAACAAAGCTTGATGCTCCTGGTTTAAAGTTATTTTTATTGGATATTCTAACACTTCATTCCAAAGTCTACAAATTCTATGACCCTTCCTCCAAGAAAGTAATTGTGAATCGTGATGCTACTTTCAACGAACAGCTTATGGGAGGCTCATGGTCCATGGATGATTCTGATGATACTAAATCATTTCTTCAGGCTTTTCCATTTCTTTCAGAAGATGAAACTCTTCCTATAGAGCAACTTTCCTCCTCACAACCATCCATTCCAAATGTTGCCAATGATGATATTGATATTTTTGTTGATCTGCCTATTGATTTTGAACATGGCTCGTGTCATGTTTATGATGACGATATTGCTGATAATGCTTTTTCTACTTCTGAAGATCCCGTTACTTATGATGAAGCTATCTCTTCACCACAAAAGGATCAATGGCAAGAGGCTATGGAAGCAGAGTACGATTCTCTTATCTCTAAAGGTACATGGATACTAAGTGAATTACCTCTTGGTCGTACAGCTATTAAATGTAAGTGGGTGTATAAAGCAAAAGTAAAAGAAGATGGATCTTTTGACAAGTTCAAGGTGCGTTTAGTTGCAAAAGGTTACTCCCAAGTAGCTGGTGTTGATTACCAAGAGACTTTTTCACCAGTTGTTCGCATTACAAGTGTTCGAGTTTTATTGGCATTTGCTGTTCAATTTGATTTAGAAGCTCATCAAATGGATGTGCGAACTGCCTTTCTTAATGGTGACTTGGAAGAGGAAATTTATATGGAACAACCAGAAGGGTTTGTTATTCCAGGTAAAGAAGACCTTGTTGCTCAACTCCATAAGGCACTATATGGTCTCAAACAAGCTTCGCGAGCCTGGTATACAAAATTTGATCTTTTTCTCACCTCTAAAGGATTCATCTCTTGCTCTTCAGACCCCAACTTATACATAAAATGCCAAGGTAGCAGTTTTCTGATTCTTGCTCTTTATGTGGATGATACCATCCTTGTTTCCAATGATTTGGGATTTCTTCAGCAAGTGAAAAAGTTATTGTCTTCTACATTCGATATGGTGGATCTTGGAGAGATTCACTCTTGTCTTGGCATTCAAATCCAACGGAACCGTACAAAAGGTATTTTATTCCTTCGACAGTGAAAGTTTATTGCAGATACTATTCAAAAATTTGGTATGGAAACTGCACATTCAGCCAACACACCTTGTCTTGCGAGCTCTACGAAGAATACTTCTGACAATGGCGGTCAACTTGTCACAAATCAACCTTATGCTAACTTGATTGGATGTCTTCAGTTTGTTGGCATGAACACTCGTCCTGATATTCTCTTTGCTGCTAACTATCTTGGACAACATCTTGCATGTCCTTCTCTTAAGCATTGGTCTGCTGCAAAGCGTGTATTGAAATACTTGAAAGGCACTATAGATTTTGGTTTAGTCTATCGACGACAACTCACATCGGATTCTATGCAATCTCTTTCTCTTTTGGGTTACACAGATGCAGACTGGGCAAGCTCACATTTATCTATGCGATCTACTAGTGGAAATTGCTTCTTTATAAATGGTTGTCTTGTTTCTTGGACCAACAAGAAACAACGTTGTGTTGCAGTTTCTACGACTGAGTCAGAATATGTTGCGGCATCACTTGCAGCTCGTGAGTTGATTTGGCTTCGACAAATGCTGGTTGATATTGGTCACTCTCCTCTTTCTAGCACACCCTTGCGGTGTGACAACCAAAGTGCTATTAGTCTTGCAAAAGACTATGTTCAACATAATAAGTCAAAGCACATTGCTGTCCATTATCATTATGTCAGGTATGAAGTACGCAAGGGAACCATTATGGTTGAACACTGTCCAAGTGACGAGATGATTGCAGACATTTTGGCCAAAGGCCTCAAGGAGTCACGTTTCATCCTCTTGCGCTCGGAGCTTGGAGTTGCTTCGGCCTCACTCTTTCTAGATTAGCTTCTTTTCTATTGTAATAGCTTTGTACATATGGCAGTGTAATCTTTTAGGTACCATGCACTATGCACACTCCACATTTGCACCTTGTGATATCTAAGTCACTTGAATATTTGTACATAGATGCACAATTCACTTTCACATCATCACCGCTGGTTCATATTTCACATTGTATAGGGGCTTGGGTTTTTCCCTTGAACTCCCCAAGGGTTTTTTCATCCAAAGCTAGAGACCTTTGTCTGAGTGGGGGTGTTGGAGCTTTATATGGCTCACTCTACTCAACTTGGTCTCACCTATATATTTGTATCTTGTCCTCAATATGAATCAGTCTTTGGGAGCGTATATGGTGTGTCTCTTGTCTCGTCTCTCTCTCTTTCTCTCTACATCTCAACACATTTTGATACCTCTGTTTAAAGAAATTGCACTTGATTTGCTTAGCATACAGAGCGTGAGCTCATAGCTGTTCGAACACTAATCGTAAGTCTTCTTTGAGTTCATCTTTAGTCTTACTGTAAATGAGTGAAGATTTACTGCAAATGAGAATGTCATCAAGAAAAACCACAACAAATTTTCTAAGATAGGGACGTAAGACGATATCCATGAATCTCATAAATATAGTTAGAGCATTGGTTAGACCAAAAGGCATAATCAAAAATTCAAAATGCCCAAACCGTGCTCTAAGGGCAATTTTAGAGATGTCTTTCAAAAGGATCCACACCTGGTGGTATCCTAAACGAAGATTTTTCTTTGTATAGTATCTTGCCCCGTGGAGTTGATCAAACAACTCATCCACTTGGGGCTTAGGATACTTGTTCTTGATGGTTATGATGTTTCATCCGCGATAATTTACGCACATGCACATCGTACCATATTTCTTTTTTACCAATAGAATTGGTGATTCCCAAGGCAAAGTGCTAGGTCTAATCAAACCACAGGCGAGGTAGTCGTCCAACTAACTCTGGACCTCCTTGGCTTCACTAGCGCTCATATGATAAGGTGGTTGACTCACCGGTTTAGTGCCTGGCAGGACATGTATGCCATGCTGCACATCACATGTAGGGGGTAAGCCTGGTGGTAAATCACTTGAGAATACATCACTATACTCCGTGAGTAAGTGAGTCAGCTTTTTTCGTGCAAAAAAAGAAAGTAAAATAGAGTTATGTTGGGATGGAGAATCTTGTAATTCCTGTAATTTTTGTTTTACAACAGTTGTACATTGCTCAATATAATTAAAATGGTGAGCACTTTGCTCTTTAGAATTGTTCAAACTTTGCTTATCATTAAATTTCATTGCACTTTGCATACCATAACTAGAATTCACAGCATTTTGCTCTTGAGAAATCACCAAGTTTGAAGACAAGCAATAACACAAAAAGACTTCATCTATCAAATCTGCTTTTTGTAAAATAGAAAGCTCCGCCGTACATATAAGAGGTGCAGAATGTATATTTTTCTTACCAAGAAAAAGCACATATCTACCATTGTCCATAAAGGATAGGGATTTGTGTGCATAACTATTGTGCAATGTGTTTCTTAAACCATGCAGCCACTCCCATCCTAAAACTACATCAGCATGGTCCATGTTCATAACTTGAAAGTCAAGGGTCATCGTATGATCTTGAATGATAAGCAAAAGAGGACAACCTATCTTGTTATGTTGGTCCGAAAGACATTTGAAACATCTCTCTTCCTCTCTTGTTCATCATCATATCTTTGAGCATGACCAATGGCTTCTTCCAAAGTTTTTGGATGTTGGGTCTTGATATGAAGACAATAGTCTTTGTCAACACCCCTATTAAAACTACATCTCTTTTGGAATTCACCTAGAACTTATAGTTTTAATATGATTTCTTGATACTTGTAAAGGTACTAAGTGAGAGAGATGCGAGGCATGCGGCATGCATCCCATGCTAACCAATTCTTATCCTCTTTATTGGAGTCCAAAAACTCTTTGGAAAAAGAATCTTGAAACGTAGCCCAAGACAAAGGACGAGCATCAATTGGAAATTTCATCCACCACTTATAAGCCTTGCCTTTAAGAGATAAATTTGTTTCCACAACTTTCATTATATCCGGCGTGTGTGCCAACCTATGAATATCACTCCATTTGTGTAAGAATGTATTGACCTCATCCTTGTTGCAATCACGCTCTTCACCGTGAAGCTCAAGAATGGTGATATTCTTAAGAAATGCATTGCTACCTTCTACATATTCTAAAGCACTTATCTCTTGGACTCCTTGAGTCGTGCAAGCTTGGGTTCCTTGAATTGTGCCACCTGGGGCTTCTTGAGCCGTCTTTGAATTCATAAATTTCACAAGTAGCCTAGTAAGATTGGTGACATTTGTATTCAGTGAAGAGAGATTGCAATCAAGTACGCTTTGGCCATTTTCCAAATTCTTGAAAGCAGACATATCTACAAGGCCATGATCTCCTACATCATCATCATCAGTCATATTAATATTAGTAGCACCCGTGGTGTCTGGATTTTGGTGTACGTGCTCAAAATCAAAAGTGTGTGTAGGTGGAATATCCTCGCTGGCCATAGTAAACACACACTAATGTAGAGAGAGAGAGAAACAAACTTCAACTTGTACCTTGTAAATCATGAAGTCTTTGTGTTTTTTATGCTCGATGACCTTTGTGTTGCATGCGAACTTTGCCTTGTGAAAACTGTAGTGTTTCACGTCTCGTTCGTCGTAAGAACACCTTCGTTGATTCTTCACAAAGACTCGTCATTTATGTGAAGGCTTTTGTTTACTTTGAAGCTTCCTCCTTGAGGAAAAAAGAATTTTTGGAGAAAAACTTGCCCTTCTCTAAGAAGCGAAAAGAAAGGGTGAAACTACTTCCTTGAAGTTTGTAGCTTTCCTTTTGAGCTCAAGTATGCTATTTTCCTTGTTATACATAGCAAGGCTCCATAGCTTGGATGGTAGAGTGTTGGCCTCTTACCCTCATGGGGTGGGTTCAACCCTCCTTCATGCAAGGATTTAGAGGATATCCCTATGTGTGCAATCAACGAAGCCTCAGTGCCGTAGAGTTGTCGCTCGAGTTTGCCTTGGTCATCCGCCTTGGTTGTGCGTAGGTGGGGCAGTTGTGATCGCTGTCCCTGGTCTGTCTCCTTGCGGTGCCCACATAACTATGTGCTTGTATTCTTTATGTTAAACTATGGGGGCGTCTGCATAACATGGGGGAGAAGATGCGTGCCACATGCACATGAAACCCGCTTTTCTTATTTCCCAAGAATAGCTCGGATACCAGTGAAAGGACGCGATAATGTGTGGGCTAGTATCCACCACCCAACCATGCTATCTTATAGCCTCCCCCTAGCGCACATTGTCCGATTGTGCCGGTGGCCTTGCCCGTAAGATCCATGTCCCTACATGGAAATTCTTTAAAGCTCATTTTGAGCGTTCTTATTATTCATGACTCTCAACAACATTCCATTTGTTTGTTTTGGACGCTTCGATAGGTATTCCATAGTCCTTTCTCTGTATTCTTTTGAACGCTTGATCATTCCACCCTTCCTGCCTTGTCAAAGTGCTCAAATAGGGTCCAATGAGCAACCAGTCACCTTGATATAGATCCTCTCTAAATGACTTAAGTGAATTTGATAGTCAAACATGATCACCCTTGGCATAATAGAAACTATAGAACCTTGTTCCTACATCATCGCCATCGAAAATCATGTCTCCTTTGTTTTTATATCTTTCTCTTGAAAGCTTATGCGCAACCGGATTATCTTTCCATGCAATATGCTTCAATTTTGGATCTAAGGATTTTATGTAAAAAAATCAATCTTGACATAGCAATGTTGGGAGTTGAGCAGTTTGTGATTATCCTGAGAAGGGGTAGACAATCAGTCTCTACCATTACATTTTCTCCTATCAAATACTCTTTGTTGCATTTCAAAGATGTGACTACTCCCCATACCTCTCTTTTTTACTTGTGGATAGTTGCATTGACGAGCACTTAGGAATTTTGTTGGAGCTATATATGGCTCACTCTACTGAACTTGGTCTCACCTATATATTTGTATCTTGTCCTCAATATGAATCAGTCTTTGGAAGCGTATATGGTGTGTCTCTTGTCTCGTCTCTCTCTCTCTCTTTCTCTCTACATCTCAACATGGTATCAGAGCGGTAACGATCACGCGTAGATTCAATTCATGGTGACAACAGTATGTGTATGCGATTCGCATGTAAGATTCAAAATTGTTACAAATTTTATTTTTGAGCGTTGATTCTTGTTAACTGTGGTTGTTTTGTGTTAAGAAGAATATGATTAGTGTTTTATGTGGCGTTTATTTATAATCAATCTAATCCTTGATTACGTTTTCTTGTTAATGACACCCTAAACTTCATCTCAATTTTTCTTGCTATTCTGCTCAAAATTTGGAGAAAAGGGATAAGCTTGTTCGTCTCCTCGAGCTCTTCAATTTGAGTTCTACATTTGCGTCAATCAGAGTTTGCAGCAAAAAGTTATGCTGTTTTTACTGCAATAGAGCTTGACGCAGCTTTCTTCGTCCTACTTCTTCGTGAAGCGTCCGCGATCGTTTTTCTTATTTTGGCGTTAACTTTTTCGAGAAGATTTAGCTTTTTGCTATTCGTATTGTGGACGTCAATCTTGCATCTCACGCCACTCTATTTTGAGGACTCGTTTATTATTAACGTCTCCTTTATCCTGTCTTTTTTGGGTGACGTCTCTCACATCTTTGGACGTTCCTTGAACATCCTTCTTACGTTTATCGTTGACAGAACACAGTACTCATATCTCTCTCATTCTCAATTGCGGCCTTCACCATATATGGTGTGCAGATTCTGCGATCTTATCTTATACGTCTTCTCGCAACAAGATATGGCTATGAATATTCTCGTCAACGGCTTTCCTTCTAGCCAACGTTCTGTTCCTCCTTTCCAAGGTCAAGGATTTCCAGGCTGGAAAGCAAAGATGTTGTTAATTCTTGAAGGCGATGAACTCTCCGATGTTGTTCTTGGAAATCGTGTTTGTCCGCCTCAGCGTGTTGATACGGATAATGATAACGTGCTTATCACTGAAGGACCTATATTTAAAGATTGGAATGTTGCCTATACGGATTGGAAACGACGTGATAAAGCAGCTCATCGGTATATTCTTTCTGCTCTTACTGATTCCCTTTTGCTTGATATGTATGAACTGCCTACTTCCCATGATGTATGGAAGTACCTTATTGCAAACTTTCAGAAGAAATCTGTTACAGAAATACTTTACTTGAGAGGGTTGCTTAACAAGTTACAATATGAAGTTGGTACTGCCATGACGGGGCATATTGACTCTTTCAAATCTATTATTAATCAACTTGCTGCTACCGGTGATCCTGTTCCACAAAAGCAACTGATTACACTTCTCCTTGATACGGTGAAGGACTCTTCTTATGATAACATTGTTACTATTCTCTCTAATAAAGATGGTCTTGATTTCGACCAAGCTTGCATGTCTTTAATTGAATACTCTCAACGTCAAGAACGTCGAAATGCTGGTCACAATACATCTATGATTTCACAAGAGGAGACTGAGTCACAACAGATGGAACGTGCTTTTTATGCTCGAAGGCGTCCATTTCAACGAGGAAACCGCAGAGGTGGCCGTCGCGGTAATATTTTCTCTCGTCTCATAATTCCTAATAAGCAATGTTCTTACTGCAACAGAAATGGCCATACTGAAGATGATTGTTGGGCACGTCAATATGATGAAGAACACAATATTACCACAAAACAACCACATTTATCTAGAGACTCTTCTTCTTCTTCTTGTGAATATTGTGGACGATCTGATCATCCCACTCATATGTGCTATAAGCGCCGATTTGACACAAATCGGAATAGAGCATATGCTACTGAACATCGAAACAACATTGTACCAGAAACAAGCTGCGTCCTATGTTCAGTTGCTCCAGACAGAATACTTCATGTACGTGATGGATCACTTTTTATTGTCGATTTTGGTGCTACAGGAAATATGACATATCAGTCTAAGTGGCTCCATAACTATCATCCACTGCCAGTTCAACGTGTTGTTTATCTTGCTAATGATACTACTTGTTAAGTAAAGGGTATTGGAGACTTATATCTTGGTACCTTATCTTCTTCCACTAGAATTTTGCGAGGAGTATTACATGTACCAGATCTTCAATGTAATCTTCTTTCAGTTGCTAGACTTGTTGATCTTGGTCTGTTTGTTGGATTTGATTATACCAAATGCCGAATTGAGAAAGATGGACAGACTATAGCCACTGCTCCTCGAAACAGTAATTTATTTGAACTCTCTCTCAACGATGCTGTAGAAAATATTGTCACTGCTCTAGGTGATCATGATTGCAAAGTATGGCATCACCGTTTTGTTCATGCTGGTTTCTCAAAACTCCTTGATCTTCAACGTCGTGATCTTGTTCATGGCATGGATCTTAAAGCCCATCCCCATCTGGGAATTTGTGAATTTTGTGCTCTTCGGAAACACAATCGTAAACCCTTTCCTCTGTAAAATACAACTCATTCTCATGACATCTTGGATCTTGTTCATACTGATATATGTGGACCTCTACCTTCTTCGAGATCACAATATCGCTACTTCATTACTTTCATTGATGATTTCTCAAGGTATACGACTGTATTTCTACTTAGACAAAAATCTGAAGCCTTATCTGTTTTCAAACAATTCCACAAGGCTGCGGAACTTCAAACTGGTCGTCGCCTTAAGAAGCTTCGTAGTGACAATGGAGGCGAATATGTTTCTCGAGAGTTTGTGAGTTATTGTGCTGACACAGGAATTCATCATGAACACACTATTCCATATTCGCCTCAACAGAATGGTGTTGCTGAACGAAAGAATCGCACTATTCTCAATGCTGTAAGATTTATGCTGATTCATTCTGGCTTATCTCGTGTTTTCTGGGCTGAAGCTACTTTGACAGCAACATTTATTCAGAATCATCTTCCTACTACTGCACCCTCTGGTAAGATACCCATCACAGCATGGACAGGTGACATTCCTTCTGTATCTCATTTTCGAACCTTTGGATGTATTGCTTATATTCATGTTCCCAAAGAAACACGAACAAAGCTTGATGCTCCTGGTCTTAAGGTTATTTTTATTGGATATTCTGACACTTCCAAAGGCTACAAATTCTATGACCCTTCCTCCAAGAAAGTAATTGTGAATCGTGATGCTACTTTTAACGAACAACTTATGGGAGGCTCATGGTCCATGGATGATTCTGATGATACTAAATCATTGCTTCAGGCTTTTCCATTTCTTTCAGAAGATGAAACTCTTCCTATAGAGCAACTTTCCTCCTCACAACCATCCATTCCAAATGTTGCCAATGATGATATTGATATTTTTGTTGATCTACCTATTGATTTTGAACATGGCTCATGTCATGGTTATGATGACGATATTGCTGATAATGCTTTTTCTACTTCTGAAGATCCCGTTACTTATGATGAAGCTATCTCTTCACCACAAAAGGATCAATGGCAAGAGGCTATGGAAGCAGAGTACGATTCTCTTATCTCTAAAGGTACATGGATACTAACTGAATTACCTCCTGGTCCTACAGCTATTAAATGTAAGTGGGTGTATAAAACAAAAGTAAAAGCAGATGGATCTTTTGACAAGTTCAAGGCGCATTTAGTTGCAAAAGGTTACTCCCAAGTAGCTGGTGTTGATTATCAAGAGACTTTTTCACCAGTTGTTCGCATTACAAGTGTTCTAGTTTTATTGGCATTTGCTGTTCAATTTGATTTAGAAGCTCATAAAATGGATGTGCGAACTGCTTTTCTTAATGGTGACTTGGAAGAGGAAATTTATATGGAACAACCAGAAGGGTTTGTTATTCCAGGTAAAGAAGACCTTGTTGCTCAACTCCATAAGGCACTATATGGTCTCAAACAAGCTTCGCGAGCCTGGTATACAAAATTTGATCTTTTTCTCACCTCTAAAGGATTCATCTCTTGCTCGTCAGACCCCAACTTATACATAAAACGCCAAGGTAGCAGTTTTGTGATTCTTGCTCTTTATGTGGATGATACCATCCTTGTTTCCAATTATTTGGGATTTCTTCAGCAAGTGAAAAGTTTATTGTCTTCTGCATTCGATATGGTGGATCTTGGAGAGATTCACTCTTGTCTTGGCATTCAAATCCAATGGAACCGTACAAAAGGTATTTTATTCCTTCGACAGTCAAATTTTATTGCAGATACTATTCAAAAATTTGGTATGGAATCTGCACATTCAGCCAACACACCTTGTCTTGCGAGCTCTACGAAGAATACTTCTGACAATGCCGGTAAACTTGTCACAAATCAACCTTATGCTAACTTGATTGGATGTCTTCAATTTGTTGGCATGAACACTCGTCCTGATATTCTCTTTGCTGCTAACTATCTTGGACAACATCTTGCATGTCCTTCTCTTAAGCATTGGTCTGCTGCAAAGCGTGTATTGAAATACTTGAAAGGCACTACAGATTTTGGTTTAGTCTATCGACGACAACTCACATCGGATTCTATGCAATCTCTTTCTCTTTTGGGTTACACAGATGTAGACTGGGCAAGCTCACATTTATCTATGCGATCTACTAGTGGAAATTGCTTCTTTATAAATGGTTGTCTTGTTTCTTGGACCAACAAGAAACAACGTTGTGTTGCAGTTTCTACGACTGAGTCAGAATATGTTGCGGCATCACTTGCAGCTCGTGAGTTGATTTGGCTTCGACAAATGCTGGTTGATATTGGTCACTCTCCTCTTTCTAGCACACCCTTGCGGTGTGACAACCAAAGTGCTATTAGTCTTGCAAAAGACTATGTTCAACATAATAAGTCAAAGCACATTGCTGTCCATTATCATTATGTCAGGTATGAAGTACTCAAGGGAACCATTATGGTTGTACACTGTCCAAGTGATCAGATGATTGCAGACATTTTGACCAAAGGCCTCAATGAGTCACGTTTCATCCTCTTGCACTCTGAGCTTGGAGTTGCTTCGGCCTCACTCTTTCTAGATTAGCTTCTTTTCTATTGTAATAGCTTTGTACATATGACATTGTAATCTTTTAGGTACCATGCACTATGCACACTCCACATTTGCACCTTGTGATATCTAAGTCACTTGAATATTTGTACATAGATGCACAATTCACTTTCACATCATCACCACGGGTTCATATTTCACATTGTATAGGGGCTTGGGTTTTTCCCTTGAACTCCCCAAGGGTTTTTTCATCCAAAGCTAGAGACCTTTGTTTGAGTGGGGGTGTTGGAGCTATATATGGATCACTCTACTGAACTTGGTCTCACCTATATATTTGTATCTTGTCCTCAATATGAATCAGTCTTTGGGAGCGTATATGGTGTGTCTCTTGTCTCGTCTCTCTCTCTTTCTCTCTACATCTCAACAAATTTTGCTCCAAATCTCACCACATATTGTTTGCCATTATCGTCATCTTGCCCAATCACCCATTCAGTTTCTGTGGGGCTAGTATCTACTATCACAATTACATATCTTCCACATCCATAGTTAACTTTCCTCAAAGTTGGAGACATAAGCAACAACTTCTTTAATTTCCTCATGGCTTTCTTCGCATTGAAACTTTTAACTCTTTCTCAAAAGTTGATACAAAGGTTCTACCACATGCACATAATGTGCAATCCACATAACATAGAACACACATGCACCCAAGAACCTTCAAACCTTAGCTACATTAATACATGTCTCTTTCATTCTTTGAATCACATCAATCTTTTCCGGACAAGTCCTTCTACCATATGGCCCACAGATATGTCCCACAATAAGAGCTTCATTCACACAAAACACAGACTTTTTCCCTGGCACGTAAGGTTCACTTCTTCCAATATTGACAAGATCTCATCACAATCATTGATATGATTTTCCCAATACGTGTGGCACCCCCTTGAGTCTAAAGCCACATTTATATCACTCACATCACATCCTTTAATTGGCACATTATCAAGAAAGGGCATTGTAGTTGCGGTATGAAGTCACGTAGACTTTGTTCATTCCATTCATCATATGTGCAACTGAATAATTTCCTCCCTGGGGTAAGGTACACGTCCTTACCAAACCCAAAGGTGTTCTCATGGTAGTCAAGTCCCTGCTTTCCATATCTAGTTGGAACTAAGAGTACTCTGAGTACAAATCCCACATAGAATATATTGCCCTTCTTGCAAATGCCTCTACAAACTCATCTACAACTGGCACTGTACTCACATTTTTTATTGTCACCTTATTTATAGGTTTCATATTCTAAATAAAGCATAAATAACCATTTTTCTTTGGAGCTATGAACCACTTGTTTGAATATGGAGCACAAAAAGGCTCCAAAATACCCATCTTGATCTTTTCATTAAGCAACTCAATGAGTTTTGGTAAATGGGCCCTTGGAACCGAAGTGGGCTTCAAGTTCCTAGGTACATGAGGGATAGCGAATATCACCATAGGATAAACAATAGATGGATCAAGAAACCCATCTCATGTGGCTCGAATGCAAAATCCTTTCCATGTTTGGCAAGCATTTATTCAAAGCATATTTGTTCAACCTTTGTCAAACTGTCCTTGCAACCTATAATTAACTCCTTCAAAGTATCATCTGTAAACTTATGTCTAATCTTTCTTGGATCACAAAGACTAGGTTACAAGGAAGCTTGATTCATCTTATTCGCATAGTCTTTTGGTAGAGGTAATGCCACTGGTTTCACTTTCTTTCCCATGAACTTGTACTTAGTCTCCACTCGTACATCAACACCTTGAGAAATTTTTAAATCCTCAATGGATTTGTACACTTCTATTGAGCATACTTTCATGACCTCACTCCAAATGCGCAAATTCCAATCCACCGAAGACTCTAATTCTTCATGGTTGAAGGAGTACGAGCAGAAATGCGGCACGAGAGAGAGTGCGAGAAGCAGAGCATGACGATATGGTGAACTCGCTCTATTGTAATGTGTAGAGCATAGTGAGTTCTTATTAGGTTTTTACAAAAGAATATGTGTACATACCTGGAGGCCCGCCCACTTACCTGGGTGACCACATTGGGCTTTATACCCCAACAACCTCCCACTTAAAGTCCAGTGTGAGAAAAGCTACTATACAAGCTAATATACAAGAGATGTAGATAAGTGATGTACTACCCTACACTTAACTGCTTGCGAAAATGCGCAAAGCTCTCTGAGAGAAGTCCTTTTGTAAGTAGATCAGCAGGATTTTCTGTGGTGTGAAATTTAACAAGCTGAATTTGCTTATCCTCGAGCATTTCCCTGATGAAATGATACTTCACATCCACATGCTTTGTCTTTGAGTGATAGACTGAATTGCGAGCCAATTGTATAGCTTACTCACTATCACAATATAACACAGGCATCTCTTCTTGATTCCCAAATCTGTTACTAGTCGATTAAGCCAAATTGATTCTTTGCATGCCTCTAATGCTGCAACATATTCAACCTCTGTAGTAGATCACTGAGTAACACAATCTTGTAATCTAGAAGGCCATAATAATGCTCCAGCAGCCAATGTAAAGACATACCCTGAAGTAGACCTTCGGTTGTCTATGTCACCTGCATAATCTGAGTCTGTAAAACCCTTTACACTTAGCTCCTAGCTCCCATAGCATATACGCATACTCTTTGTGTCACGGGAATCGAATAATAGAGATAGACAGCAAAACAGAGGAAGAAATCTTTGTATTGATAGTGTTTGATACAACAGAGGAGAAAAATATATATGGGCGCACTCCGTTGTACGGAGCTCGAACCTCCCGACCACCCCCGAGCTTCAATTCGCTTGCATGCAGCGTCTCACTCGCACTCGCACTCGCACTCGCAGAAGAGAGAATGGTCAATCCCCCTAAAACGCACCACCCGTCCTTCTATTCTCCTCCAAAAGCCTGCGACCTCTTAAAATAGCCGCTTTTCTATTTTTGGCGTTCGGTCGACTCGACTTGCACGCCAATATACCTGCGAGAACAAGGTAAAAAAAAACGTGATCGCGAAGCGATCCGTAGAGGTTAGTTTTCAGTTCTCTTCAACTGAACATAACTCCCAAACGGAGCCAAAACAGCCCAAGTCCGTCTCATACAATCTTGTTGCCCTCGCTGCGCTCTTCAACGGCTATGTGATGGAAAATTTCCATAGCCTGCTCCGATTTGCTGAAAATCAACCTGCAAAACAGCATTTTCTACAAAAACAATGCAAAAACAGCAAATCCAACTTTTTTCTTAATCTTTGGCCTTCAACGAGCATCAAAACATCAAAATCTCTAAAGACTCAAAGAACCAAAGTTGTTTCTTATAACGCAGGCTTCAATCGCTTCATACATCCCTTTTTCAAAATCCCATGTTAACGCCTTCAAAAGTGCCCCAGAAAGTGCCTTCCGGATCAAAAAATTTTGTCGGACGAAAACAATCCACACATCCTTCTACACAGTGGACTAACTTTAAAGTGACAAAAACTTCCTAGAAAACAAAATTTATTACTAAAACACCTCAAAATCAAGTCTTGTTACACTTTGTATCTTTCAGGTATCTCAATATTCCTTTCACTGCCTCCCAATGTTTCTTGCCTGGGTTTGACATGTATCGACTTACTACTCCCACTGCAAATGCAATGTCTAGGCAAGTAGCAATCATTGCATACATCAAAATACCCACTGCAGACGCATATGGAATCGTATCCATTTCATCCTGTTCTTCCTCAGACACAGGACAATCTTGTTTGCTAAGTTTCACATATGGTGGCAATGGAACACTCAATCCCTTTCCCTTCTCCATATTGAAACGTTGCAAAACCTTGTCAATATACTCTGTTTGAGATAACCAAATCAACTTCTTTGATCTGTCTCTTCAATGCGCATACCAAGAATATGACTTGCCTCACCCATGTCTTTCATGTCAAACGATTTTGCCATCTTTGACTTCAAAGCTGAATTTCTCCAAGTGCTTCCCAGCAATCAACATTTCATCGATCCACATACAAAATAAGGATCAGCCAACTGCCATCCTTAGCCTTCTTTGTGTATAGACAATGATCGAACTCACTACATTTGTAGTCTTGAGAAAGCATAAACTTGTGGAACTTATGGTACCATGCCCTTGGTGATTGTTTTAAGCCATAAAGACTCTTTAACAACTGGCATACCAAATCTTCCTTGCCTTTCTCAATAAACCCTTCTGGCTGCTGCATGTAAATTTCCACATCTAAATCACCATGCAAGAACACTGTCTTGACATCCATTTGGTGCAACACCAAATCTAATATGGCAACCAATGGAAGAAAGCATCTCAATGTAGTCATCTTGACCACCGGAGAGAATACTTCATCAAAGTCAATGCCTTATTCTTGCTTAAAGCCCTTGGAAACAAGCCTTGCTTTGTACTTTGGCTGACTATCATGAGTGGTGATCTTATACCTGTAAACCCATTTACAAGGTAGAGCCCTTGTGCCCTGTGGTAATTTAACTAGCTTCCATGTCTGGTTTTTATGCAGAGGTGTCATCTCTAACTGCATGGACAATTGCCAATTTCTGGAGTCCTTCATTTGCACTACTTCCTTGCAACATGAAGGCTCATTGCAATCAGTCAACATGACATAGTTCATAGATGGAACAAACTGATCAGGAGGTCGTGAGATACGTCCCGATTTATGCAAAATAGGTGGCTGAGGCTCAGCCACAACCTATGGTTCCACTCTATCTTGTCCTCGCTCCTCTTGAGCCCTGACATTTTGTATTGCAGGTGCAGGTCCGTCTTCTTGGAAGACAACTCTTCTAATCTCCTCAACCCTCTCTGGTTTAGAATGATATTTGGCTTCATTAAAGTGAACATCATTACTGTTAAGTATGGAGCCTGATTTACCCTTGTAATTTTATGTGGTAAAAGTGCACATTTGTAAGGCCCCCATTATGAGGAGAATCCATCGTGCGTGAAGGAAAATCACTCACCGGAAACCAAAATTTTCACGGACAAGAATCAGGGGCAACTTTAGAGGCCTCGGGGGCGGAGGCCCCCGAGACTTTTTTTTCTCCAGAATATTCCTTTTCGCCGGAATATTATGGCCGGCCGGCGGCCGGAAAGTGGTCGGAAAACAACTGGTCGGTTGGCCGGTGGTCGGAAGTCAATGGCCGGTGGGCGGTGGCCGAATTCAAAAGCGGACTTGTCTTCTCAAGGGCGGCCACACATGGGCGGATTGGAGGGTCCGATTTGGACTTATTCGCACAAGGGCGGCTACACATGGTTGTCTCTCATAAGAGAGGGCAGCTCTTTTGGCCTATAAAAGGAGGCCATTTCTACACACATTTCATAGTGTGAAGTTGATGCAACAAGGTGAGTGTGAGGTGGTCAGAGTGAAGCAAGGCGGGAGCTCCATTAAGGGTATAATCCCTTTGTAAACTACTTCTTGTTTTGAAGTACTAAAGCCATTGAGTGGTTGCTTTCCCGTGGACGTAGCCCACATTGGGTGAACCACGTATATCATGTGTACTCTCTCTCTCTCTCTCTCTCTACTCTATAATCTCTTGTGTGTGAAATCTATCTCTCTCCATCAAGTAACCTACTCAAAAATCTATTTAGCTACGTCTTATTTTCTTACAACTGGTATCAGAGCAAGGTTTGCTCGTAGCTAAATTATCTCAAGGAAAAGATGTCCTTGAATTGAGTGGGAGTTATGGTGGAGGAAGGGAAGCTCAAGATTGAGAAGTTCAACGGCAAAAATTACCAACATTGGAAGATGCAGATTGAAGACTATCTCTACCAGAAGGACCTCTATTTGCCACTAGGTGGTCTTGCGAAGAAGCCCGCAACAATGGCAAATGAAGCATGGATTGTCCTTGATCGAATTGCATTGGGAACAATCCGGTTAAGCTTGGCGTCAACGGTGGCCTTCAATGTTTCGGAGATGAAGACCACGGAGGACTTGATGAAGTCACTTGACGACTTCTATGAGAAACCATCGGCATCCAATAAGGTATTTCTTATGAAGCGCTTGTTCAATCCAAAGATGGCAGAGAATGGTTCAGTTGCAGAACACCTAAACGACTTTAACACAAACATAAGTCAACTTCGATCAGTGAAAATCAATTTCGATGACGAAGTGCAAGCTCTCCTTATACTATCATCTCTACCGGATAGTTTGGACAGCCTTGTGATGGCTATAAGTAATTCTATCTCTAGCACAAATACTCTTAAGTTTTATGATGTTGTGGGTGTTCTCCTAAGCAAGGAAATGCGAAGGAGAAGCACAACAGAATCATCAAGTGATGCACTATCAGTGGAAACAAGAGGAAGGCCTAAGGAGAGGTTCAAAAACCAAAAGGGTTGTGATCGCTGAAGGAGGAGCAAGTCACGCACAAAGTCAGTTCTTGAATGTTGGAACTGCGGCAAGAAGGGCCACGTCAAGAAGTATTGCTGGTCCAAGAAGAAGAAGGAGACAGAGTCTCAAGACAACAAGTCAACATCGGAGGCCAATGTGGCAAGTAAAGTAGAGCAAGATGCTCTAATTCTGTCATTAGACAATGTGTCTAATTCCTGGATAGTAGATTCCGGGGCTTCATTTCATGCGACACCACACAAGCAACATTTCCAAGACTACACCAAAGGTAATTTTTGGTATGTATACTTGGGAGATGATGAAACTTGTGAGATTGTCGGCAAAGGTACAGTTTCTGTCAAAACTGCTAACGGAAATGAATGGAAGCTTAAAGATGTTAGGCATGTTCCTTCTCTTCGCAAAAATTTGATCTCTATAGAACAATTGGACGATGAAGGTCACAACATTGCATTCGGAAACAAACGGTGGAAGATCTCAAAGGGATCTTTGGTGGTCGCCAAGGGAGAAAAAGTCGGTACACTTTACTTGTGTACTGTTAGCATGCAACCTTTAGCTTGTGCAGCAACTACAGAAGTTGACAGTGCGGTGTGGCACTACCGACTTGGGCATATGAGTGCCAAAGGAATGCAAATCCTTCAAACAAAGAAGCTTCTACCAGGTTTGAAAGAAGTGGACTTAGAGTTCTGTGAAGATTGTTTTTATGGTAAACAAAAGAGGGTAAAATTTCAAAAATTAGGAAATGAAAGAAAAAATAAAAAACTTGAGCTAGTTCATTCTGATGTTTGGGGTCCTACAAGTATACCATCACTTGGTGGCTCATTGTACTATGTAACATTCATAGACGATGCGAGTAGAAAAACATGGGTTTATGTCATGAAGAATAAATCCGATGTATTTTCCATATTTCAAAGGTGGAAAGTCTTTGTGGAAAATGAAACAGGTACCAAGGTTAAATGCCTCAGATCCGACAATGGAGGTGAATATTGCAGCCAAGCTTTTGAAAGCTTTTGTGCTAGCAATGGCATTCGGAGGCAAAGGACAACCCCAAGGACACCTGAACAAAATGGGATTTTGGAAAGGATGAACAGGACAATCATGGAACGAGCACGAAGTATGCGGCTACATGGAGGCCTACCGCTTGAGCTTTGGGCGGAAGCTGTAAGTACGTCTGTGTACTTAATCAATCGGTCACCCTCAACGGCATTGGATGGGGGAGTTCCAGAAGAGGCATGGACAGGTAAACCGGTGAATTATGCATTTCTCAAAGTGTTTGGGTGTGAGGATTTCATGCACATAGATAGAAGCCTAAGATCAAAGCTAGATGCAAAGTCCAAAAAGTGTTTCTTCATTGGCTATGAAGAAGGAGACTTTGGGTATCGCCTATGGAATCCTGAAGATGGTAAAATCTTAAGGAGTAGGGATGTAATTTTTAACGAACAAAATATGTACAAAGATTACTTGGAAAGAAAACAAACAAAAGAAAGAGGTGATGAGTACATGGAGCTTGAGTACGGTAAAGACTCAAGGAGTGCAAACGGTGACAATGTGCAGCAACGTCAACCAAATGAGGAGCCTCAACCTATTCCCTGAAGATCTACAAGAACAAGTAGACCTCCAGAAAGGTTTGTTCCTTCCTTCAACCATCTCGTGATCTCAGATTCTGGAGAGCCGGAATCAGATGAAGAAGCTATGCAACATGAATCCAAAGAAGAATGGACGAAGAGCATTCAAGTGGAGATGGACTCACTACATCGCAACCAAACATGGGAGTTGGTTGAGTTGCCTAAAGGTAAGCGGGCACTTCAAAACAAATGGGTGTACAAGCTAAAGGAAGAAGAAGGTAGGAAGAAAAGTTACAAGTCTAGGCTTGTGGTAAAAGGTTTTTCTCAAAAGAAAGGTATTGACTTCAATGAAATATTTTCTCCTGTTGTAAAAATGAACTCAATTAGGCTTGTCTTAAGCCTTGTGGCTGATCATGATCTAAATCTCGAGCAAATGGATGTAAATACGGCATTCCCTCACGGTGACTTAGAGGAGGAAATCTACATGCTTCAACCAAAGGGGTATGAAGTAAAAGGTAAGGAGAAAATGGTTTGCAGATTAAAGAAGAGCTTGTATGGTTTAAAGCAAGCATCAAGACAATGGTACTTGAAGTTTGATCAATGGATGTTGGATCGTGGATTCACAAGATGCAACTCGGATCACTGCGTCTACACGAAGAATTTGGGAGATGGGAAATTCATCATCCTAATATTGTATGTTGATGACATATTGATTGCAAGTGCTAACATGTAGGACATCAAAGACCTAAAAGAGGAGCTGTCCAAATCTTTTTCAATGAAAGATTTAGGTGCTGCAAAGAGGATACTTGGTATGAAAATATCAAGGGACAGGACGAAGAAGACAATAAAGCTATCTCAAGAAGATTACATCAAGAAGTTACTAGAAAGGTTTGCAATGCAAAATGAAAAACCAGTTTCTACACCTTTGGCTGGTCATTTTAAACTAACGAAGGATATGTATCCAAAGACACAAGAGGAGATAGCCTATATGTCTAAAGTTCCATATGCTGCAGCGGTAGGTTCTCTAATGTATGCTATGGTCTGGACAAGGCCAGACATTGCACATGCAGTGGGAGTTGTGAGTAGGTTCATGGACAACGTCCCAGGTAAAGAGCATTGGCAAGCTGTGAAGTGGATACTTAGGTATCTAAAAGGGACAACAACAAATGCTTTGTATTTTGGAGGAACTGATATTTTTCTAGAAGGGTATGCTAATGGAGATATGGCAGGTGACAAAGATACTCGAAGGAGCACTACTGACTATGTGTTCACGGTTGGAGGCACAACAGTAAGCTGGGCTTCAAAGCTGCAGAAAGTGGTTTCACTTTCTACCACGGAAGTAGAGTATGTAGCAATGACGGAGGCAAGCAAAGAAATTCTGTGGCTTCACAGATTCTTATAAGAGCTTGGATTCAAACAAGACAATTGTGTCTTGTACAGTGATAGCCAAAGCGCTATCCATCTTGCGAAGAACTCAGCCTTTCATTCAAGGACAAAGCACATTGAGGTGAGATATCACTTCATACGCACTCTTTTGGAAGAGGGACAGCTAAAGCTAGGAAAGGTGCATACAAGTGAAAATCCTGCAGACATGTTTACAAAGGTGGTCAACAAGGAGAAGTTAAGCTTTTGCTCATCTTCAGTCGGCATTCAAGGATAAGAAGCCAGAATGGAAAGCAGTCACAGGTTTGGTTTGGAGATCAGTCTCTAAGTGGGAGATTGTTAAGTATGGAGCCTGATTTACCCTTGTAATTTTCTGTGGTAAAAGCGCACATTTGTAAGGTCCCCATTATGAGGAGAAGCCATCGTGCGTGAAGGAAAATCACTCACTGGAAACCAAAATTTTCACGGACAAGAATCAGGGGCAACTTTAGAGGCCTCGGGGGCGGAGGCCCCTGAGACTTTTTTTTTCGCCGGAATATTACTTTTCATCGGAATATTATGGCCGGACGGCGGCCGTAAAGTGGTCGGAAAACAACTGGTCGGTTGGCCGGTGGTCGAAAGTCAATGGCCAGTGGCCGGTGGCCGAATTCAAAAGCGGACTTGTCTTCTCAAGGGCGGCCACACATGGGCAGATTGGAGGGTCCGGTTTGGACTTATTCGCACAAGGGCGGCTACACATGGCTGTCTCTCATAAGAGAGGACAGCCCTTTTGGCCTATAAAAGGAGGCCATTTCTACACACATTTCATAGTGTGAAGTTGATGCAACAAGGTGAGTGTGAGGTGGTGAGAGTGAAGCAAGGCGGGAGCTCCATTAAGGGTTTAATCCCTTTGTAAACTACTTCTTGTTTTGAAGTACTAAAGCCATTGAGTGGCTGCTTTCCCGTGGATGTAGCCCACATTGGGTGAACCACGTATATCGTGTGTACTCTCTCTCTCTCTCTCTCTCTCTCTCCCTCTCTACTCTATAATCTCTTGTGTGTGAAATCTATCTCTCTCCATTAAGTAATCTACTCAAAAATCTATTTAGCTATGTCTTATTTTCTTACGATTGCTGCGGATAACCTTTCTGGATTCGGGATCCCAAAGTCTGTACCCCATCTCACCAGAATTACCATAGCCTAGAAAGATGCACTTTCTACTCTTTGTCTCAAGTTTGTTCCTAAACTCCTTTGGAACGTGAGTATATGCCTCATAGCCAAAGACTCTGAGATGCTTGTATGAGGGCACCTTGCCTGACCATACCATCTCTGCCAACTGAATCCTTCTGCAAAACCTTCCTAGGAGATCTATTTAAAAGATGAACAGCTGTTGATACAGGTTCAGCCCAAAACCCATTTGGAAGCTGTGCATTAGAAAACATACTTCTGACCTTCTCTTGTATGGTCCTATTCATCCTCTCAGTAACACCATTTTGAGGAGGATTGTAAGGAGCAGTAAGTTCACGTTTTATACCTTTTGAGTCACAAAAGTCCTGAAAGGCCTTTGAAACATACTCTCCACCATTGTCAGTGCATAAGCATTTAAGCTTCTTGCCACTCTGATTCTCCACAAGTGTCACAACGTTTTGAAAACACTAAACGCTTCATCCTTGTGCTTGAGAAAGTAAACCCATACTTTCCTCAAGTAATCATCTATAAATGTCATAAAGTAAGAAGCTCCCCCTAGAGATACGTTAGGCATAGGTCCACACAAATCACTATGAACAAGTGCCAACTGTGTATCTCTTTTACTGATTCTATGCTTATGTGGCTGTTGTGTTTGCTTACCATACAGACAATGTTCACAGAATTCAAAATCATTAAATGAAAATCCAGGCAAATAACCAAAATGAGACAAGATTTCCATTCCATTCTTGGACATATGTCCTAACCGGCTATGCCACAAAGAAACGTTCGGCTGCTCGGTTACATTGATTACATTTTTAGAGACATTTGATACATAAATCATGTAAAGTCCTCCAGAATTTACTCCATGTGCTACTGTCATAGAACCCTTGGATATCTTCCACATGTTCTGTCCAAAAGTGGTGACGTAGCCAGCATCATCAAGTAAACCTGTGCTGATCAAGCTCTTTGTAATTGCGGGAACATGTCTCGCATTTTTCAGCGTGAAAGAAGAGCCATTCTCAAACTTCAATTGAACATCTCCAACACCTAAGATATCACATGTCTGCCCATTGCCTAGCCGAACATGATCTTTAGTGGTCACATAAGAGGTAAACCACTCCTTGTTTGGAGACACATGAAGTGATGCCCCCGAGTCAAAAATCCAGTCACTCACTGCATTTCCATCAGATGCTATAAGAAGAGCTGAGTCCATTGTATTCTTCAAGAAGTAGATGTCTCCTGACACTAGACTTTCATCCTCTGCAATAGTGTTTGTCACATTTATTTATTGAATCTTCAATGAGGACTTGTTCTTCTCACCATGGTCTTCAGCTTTCTCCATGCCTTTTTCTGCTTTCCATTCTCTGTAGTCTCTTTTCATGTGACCCTTCTTTCCACAATGGTAGCATTCTATGTCACTCTTGCCTTTAGCACTGCGGGACTTGCTACGAGACTGATTCCTCTTTCCACCTTTGTACTTTTCTTTGGTCCTTCCCCTGACAACTAAGGTTGTTCCTTTGCCTTTGTCCATTGTCTTTATGTTGGTTTCTTCAGTAAAGCAGACTGCCTTCTACACCTGCTATGATCAAACCATCTGGAGGTGCAGAATTACACAACGTTGTGCAAGAAGTGTTCCAACTTTGCGGCAATGTGATCAACATGAACATAGCTCTAACAAGTTCATCAAACTTGACACCTTGAGCTCACAACTGACTGTAGATGGTGTTGAATTCATTCAGATGATTGCACATAGGTGTCCCTTCTTTCATCTTCAAGTCAACAAGCTTCTTGAGCCAATATACCTGTGAAGCTGCACTCTGCTTCTCATAAAGATCACTCAGCTCTGTCCATGCTTCATAAGCCGACATCTAGTCTGCTACATTGAAGTAAACGCTTTTTGCCAAAGTCAGCATAATGGTAGAAAGTGCCAATTCATCCATTTCGCTCCATTCATCTTCGTCCATATCTTCTAGTTTTATCCCCTTGACCTTTATAGGTTTTATCTGTTTCTTTTGTACTCATAGCCGTTTTTCGGCTTTCCATAATTGCCATAGTAAGCTATCTCACCCTATCAAATCACTCAAACATTTTGGTTATCCCTACCATTTCACTGTACATAGGCGTGTGTGAGTTAGGGGACTTTCTCCATATTTTCTTAAAAACCCTTAAGTAGCTAGTCATTGGGCTAGTTGAGCCAAAAAACTAAATAAAATCAAAAAAATAAAATATATTATGGTCCATTTGTGTGTAAATATTTCATTGTATATAGGGCCTAAATAAAAGTATTTTTCATAATTATTTTGGTATTTATTTAAATATTTCTACCTATGGTGTGTTATTTATGCTATGTACATTGACTCACCATTAACATATTTTTCCTTACCATTTTGCATACTCTTTATTCCACATAAAAATAATTTCATGCAAGCTTCTCTTATTTTTGGTGTAACTCCATCCCAACAAAAATAAAAAAAACTAGTTTTATTTATGTGTATATTTTTTCACTATTGTGATTTTTCCTTCCTACATCTATTCTCTTTTACTCTCATAAATTAGAACACCAAAAATATTCATCTTTTTATGGTAGACTCATAATAAGAGAGAGATTTATTTTGACCCCTTTATATTTTTTCCACCTATATTATTTATATCTGACATGAACATATTTTTTTAGACCCCTAAAAAATTGGTTTTCTTAGTTGTACTATTCACTTAATCATGATCTCAACAATATCTTCAATTATAGACCTACCAAATAAGGTCAACGGTATGTGGCATGCATGCATGCACCAGTTGGAGCTCACTCTTGGAGGTATTCAAAAGAATAATCCAAAGAAGGACCTCACAAGGACCTTGTGCAGTGGAAAACATAGTCGGTTTTGCTGAATTTTTAAAGATCACATGCTCCCCGAATTTGGAAAGGTAGAACAAACAAAAGTTGTAGCTCATGATCTGAACTTTCACCTCAAATGTTTTCATATTGTTTTGAGCTACGATCTGTGATCTACGATTTTATTGGTGGACCCTAGTTTGCCCATGCTATGCAGCCACACTCCCTCTTCCACTTTATCATTTTCCTCTTTCACGCACACTCCTCCCTCTTCTTCCCACTCCCAAACCTGCAACTCCCATGTCCTAATTCACCCTCTTCACCATTGCCACATCTCTCACACCTCTATAGCCTTCATCCTCCATTTCTACACCCTATGTGTCCCCCTTTCTCTCTACATATATGTCCATATTACCATACTCTCTCCAGCTTTGTAAAGACCTTCAAAAAATCTGCAAAAAATCCAAGGATAACCTCTGCAAATAAAGGCTTTTATCATGAATTTTCCAAGGTTTGAAGATAACATAGCTTCCTCGACACGTGCTACTTCGCCATGCTAACCGCTTCTTCTACCTGTGCTGTAAAGAGGTGAATGTCAACTTCTCCAAGCTTCAACCTTGCTTTACAAGCTTATCCCTTCTCTAACTTTTCTCATCATATATCTCACCATTTGGTGAATAATTTTGTAAATATTTTGTAGTGATAATTACTAACTACTAACCACTAACCTTATTGTAAAATGCACCCTCTACTAGAGTAGGCACTCCCAAATTATTCACTCAATCCCTCTCTCCTTTCATCTGTTCAGCTTATATGTGAAGCTACTCAATATATGGCTTCTCTATATATGGCACCCAGGTCCCCTCTATATATACATCATCTCATGTGTGTATTCTACACACTTTGGGGTTCTACTTCTGTGTTCTCTCCTTCTCTCTCAACATGGTATCAGAGCAGTACGTTTTTGTTTTCGATTTGAGTCTATGATCAATCCTACATCATCCTCAATAATTCTCTTCCCTTAAGCGCACATCCATGTGACTCAAAGGACAAGAGAGACCCACCCTCATTTAAAAAAATAAAATATGCACAATCTTTTATTTCTTCAAATAAACATGATTACGCCTAATCCTAATCGGGGCTTCTAAAACCTATAAATAGAGCCTTTCTCTCCCTTGTAAATCATCACATGATCACACTACACCACACCATTCTCAACACATAACACACCACTCTTCAAGCCTAGTTGTGTAGAGTGTGTGCATCGTGAGTGCTCTATTCCATCACTACACATAGGTGCATGGAGAAGCTTGAAGTTAGTTATGCCATCTAGAGGAGTGGAGTGATACTATACTCTGCAATCACACTCGTAGCCTACTCTTGTCCATAAATAAGGTTCATATTTTTGGGTGCAATTGTATGCTGCAACTACGACTCTTCTCTCCAAATTGACTTGATAAGTTGGCTCATTAGGTGGTTGAAGGTATATTGTCCTTGAAGTTTGTTGTGCCATTTCATGCTTGGTGCTTTGAGGGCTTGTTGAATTGTTTGCCTGAAAGGTAAATTGTAAGAGGATGCTCGGTGAGAGGGCTCCCGTGACCCTAAGACAATTTGTGTATTGGCAACAAGGTGAAGTTTTGTGTTGTCTCTCTATTTCTCATCAAGCTTTGTGTGCATCTAGTATTTAACGCTAAGACTGAGTTGCTCAAGTTGATTTGTGCTCTTTACCTCTCTCTGGCGTGGTGAATGTTTGTGTTTGGTGTGTGTGGCTATCTTGCATTCCCCTCTCTTTGTGCGTTTGAGTACAAGGAGATATCACGTGCGTCCTAGTTCGCATCTACAACTAGGTGGTGCCCCTTTTCTTGTTTGGTTTCTGGTTGTGGATTGTTGTTGTCTCTGATTGTGATTGCCCAAGCCCCAATTGAGCAGCGCGGGAGCCTCGAAGGGTGTTTAGAGGCCGCTCTTCTTGTTGCCCGCCCTGGACCGCCTCAAATTGGCGCCCCCACTGAGGACTAACTTTGTGCTTATTGTTGTTGTATTGCATGAATGCTTGAATTTAGCATAATCAAGAAGATTATATAAATCATAAAAACGTGTATGACTGAGTTTAATTTCAATGCAACAAAAATTGATCTAAAATATGGTTTGGATTAGCATAACATAAGAAAGGAAAAAAACATTTTCACATAAGAATCTAGAATTCATGCTAAAAGACCTTCCAAAACTTTGTGTAGTTAGTTGATGTCATGAGAGAAAATGATTGTTTGGAACTAATCTTTGTGTGGTTCTAGCATTGAGAAACTATGACACGCTATACCTTTGATGATATCCCAATCTTCTTCGGAAATCTAGAAGAAGATGTTGATGATTTTCTTGCTGATTTTACAATGGTTTGTCGTATCCTTGGTAAAAGGGATGACATTGAAAAAGGGGATTTTCTATTGCTATGCCTTAGAGGCAATGCTGAGCAATGGTTTTGGAGTATGTCTTCTCAGATTGAAGATGGATATACCCAAATTTCCAAAGCTTTGAAGACCAGATTCTCTAAATTTCCAACAACAGAGACAGCATGGGCTTCATTAGGGAGACTTCAACAATATGGTGAAGACTACTATGCTTATGAGGATATTTTTTCTTGTCAATGGGGAAGATGTGGATTTAGTTCTACATTTCCAGATTATGTAAAAATGGAGCAATTTATTTCGGGTTTGTCTCCTTTCTTAAAGACTAAGGTTACTTGTAGTGGACCCTCTACCTTTGAAGAAGCAGTCACTATTGCCGGAAGGAAGTTTCACAAGTACTTCTATATCAAAAATGGTTTCCATCATGCTGGAAGAACCAACCATCATGAAAGTTTTTCTATCAAGGAGTCATCTCCTTTGCCATACTTGTCTCCTTCTACTCCGAAAAATGTTGAAGAAGTTACTTACATGCCAACTGATTATTCAAATGCTAAAGTGTGTGGCCAAGACTCAAATGTGGAATCTCTTTCTTCTACCTTTATCACAAGCATGCAAAAATCGATACAAGATATCTCAAATGGCATTGATGATTCAATAATGGATACATCCAACCTTTTGGCGGAGGATCAATTTCTAGTCCGAGCAGACGAAGCTTTTGTGCAGCATGACTCTATGGAGAATGCAGACCTTCAAGGTAACCTTGATCTTATGGAATGTTCTGAGAGTGTATCCTATCTAAAAGAAGAGAGTGAACAAGAAGATGAGATCATAGGTGGGGAGATCATAGACCACATTGATCATAAAGAGATGATTGTGTACATGGAATGCCAACTCCAAAACAAAGTAGAAGAGTGTGAGTTGAATCCATGTGAGGATAATCTTCAAAAAGTGTTTGAGGATGTTGAAAAGCATTGGTATGACCCATATATGTTAAGCATAGAGGAACCTATCATGCAAGAAGCCAAAGTTTTCACAAAATAAAACAGTAATCCATCAACCTTGGAGGTGGTACAATGTCAGGAGTTACAACCTTGCCAAAGGGGGGGCTTAGAAGGGGATGAAGAACATGGGAGAGTAGTAAAAAATAAAATTATAAAAGGAAACTATCAGAAGGGTATCATTCTCTCCAATGGTGTTTTAGTGGGTGGCTCTTCATTCATGTGACAATCTCTTAGCAAGAAAATCCAAAAATTGAAGCCCCAATCATCTTCACATTGGGTTTCATCTCTTCAAAGTCAACTTCTCCTCTCTTTGCATATACCTTTCATCAGGAGCACCATACCTTCTTAAGTGGAAGAGGACATGAATACTTGGTGATGAATGGATGTTTCCAAACCTTCTTCATTTGGTTCTTTGGTGTATGGAGGTCGCACATTGTGATGCTTCTGGTCTTCATCATAGATGAAAAACTTGTTGATTGCTACATGTGGATATTTCATCAATCAGTACCAAAATCTATTCTCTTCCAATGTGTTGGAAGCAATAGAAAACTTTGTCTATTATCTACTTATGTGGTAAACTATTTGCAATATCTTCCAATAGAAGTTGGAAGCATGGATCAAGATTTCCTAGATGATGAAGGTCATAGAATTTTTTACTTGATGAGCCTACCCAGGTTGAATGAATTTTATGAGCTACAGTTCAGGAATTTGCTCATACAAGCTCTTGAAGATCGTAGCAGATACATCAACTTTACACAGGAGGAAGAGAAACCAATCTTTTATATCACATTCATAGTGATAGATGTAATGATGAACAACAATAAAATCTACAAGTTTCTTCAAACGAAATTAGTAAGTGATTCCATACCATACATCTCCCTTTGGGAAAGATATTTCAAGATCTTTGATCCTGGGGGGTGCTTATGGAAACTTTCTCAATGGAGGAGGTTTACTCAGTCACTTCATTACATCCTGCTATTGGCTCTGAGAACCTTTCATATCACAGATGGTTTTTTAATCATACAACAAGGGTTCTTCAAAGATGAGAGCAAACAAAGACAGACGTTGCACAATCTACATGTTGTATGGTCGGATAAATGGTACATGAATGTACCATTATCTAAGGGGGGGGCTAATGATAGCCGTTTTTTGGCTTTCCATAATATCCATAGTAAGCTATCTCATCCTATCAAAACACTCAAACATTTTGGTTATCCCTACCATTTCACTGTACATAGGTGTGTGTGAGTTAGGGGACTTTCTCCATATTTTCTTAAAAACCCTCAATTAACTAGTCACTGGGCTAGTTGAGCCAAAAAACTAAATAAAATAAAGAAAATAACATATATTATAGCCCATTTGTGTGTAAATATTTCATTGTATATAGAGCCTAAATAAAAGGATTTTTCATAATTATTTTGGAATTTATTTAAATATTTCTACCTATGGTGTGTTATTTATGCTATGTACATTGACTCACCATTAACATATTTTTTCTTACCATTTTGCATACTCTTTATTCCATATAAAAATAATTTCATGCAAGCTTCTCTTATTTTTGGTGTAACTCCATCCCAACAAAAATCGAAAAAAACCAGTTTTATTTATGTGTATATTTTTTCACTATTGTGACTTTTCATTCCTACATCTATTCTCTTTTACTCTCATAAATTAGAACACCAAAAATATTCATCTTTTTATGGTAGACTTATAATAAGAGAGATTTATTTTGACCCCTTTATATTTTTTCCACCTATATTATTTATATTTGACAGGAACATATTTTTTTAGACCCCTAAATATTTGATTTTCTTAGTTGTACTATTCACTTATATCATGATCTCAACAATATCTTCAATTATAGACCTACCAAATAAGGTCAACGGTATGTGGCATGCATGCATGTACCAGTGGGAGCTCACTCTTGGAGGTATTCAAAAGAATAATCCAAAGAAGGACCTCACAAGGACCTTGTGCAGTGGAAAACATAGTCGGTTTTGCTGAATTTTTAAAGATCACATGCTCCCCGAATTTGGAAAGGTAGAACAAACAAAAGTTGTAGCTCCTGAGCTGAAATTTCACCTCATATTTTTTCATATTTTTTTGAGCTACGAGCTGTGATCTATGATTTTATTTGTGGATCCGAGTTTGCCCATGCTTTGCAGCCACAGTCCCTCTTCCACTTTATCCTTTTCCTCTTTCACACACACTCCTCCCTCTTATTCCCACTCCCAAACCTACAACTCCCATGTCCTAATTCACCCTCTTCACCATTGCCACATCTCTCACAGCTCCATAGCCTTCATCCTCCATTTCTACACCCTATGTGTCCCCCTTTCTCTCTACATATATGTCCATATTACCATACTCTCTTCAGCTTTGTAAAGAGCTTCCCAAAATCAGCAAAAAATCCAAGGATAACCTCTGCAAATAAAGGCTTTTATCATGAATTTTCCAAGCTTTGAAGATAACATAGCTTCATGGACACGCGCGACTTCGCCATGCTGACCGCTTCTTCTACCGGTGCTGTAAAGAGGTGAATGTCAACTTCTCCAAGCTTCAACCTTGCTTTACAAGCTTATCCCTTCTCTAAGTTTTCTCATCATATATCTCACCATTTGGTGAATGATTTTGTAAATATTTTGTAGTGATAACTACTAACTACTAACCACTAACCTTATTGTAAAATGCACCCTCTACTAGAGTAGGCACTCCCAAATTATTCACTCAATCCCTCTCTCCTTTCATCCTCAATAATTCTCTTCCCTTGAGCCCACATCCATGTGACTCAAAGGACAAGAGAGACCCACCCTCATTTAAAAAAATAAAATATGCACAATCTTTTATTTCTTCAAATAAACTTGATTAGGCCTAATCCTAATCGCGGCTTCTAAAACCTATAAATAGAGCCCTTCTCTCCCTTGTAAATCATCACATGATCACACTACACCACACCATTCTCAACACATAACACACCACTCTTCAAGCCTAGTTGTGTAGAGTGTGTGCATCGTGAGTGCTCTATTCCATCACTACACATAGGTGCATGGAGAAGCTTGAAGTTAGTTATGCCATCTAGAGAAGTGGAGTGATACTATACTCTACAATCACACTCGTAGCCTACTCTTGTCCATAAATAAGGTTCATATTTTTGGGTGCAATTGTATGCTGCAACTACGACTTTTCTCTCCAAATTGACTTGATAAGTTAGATCATCAGGTGGTTGAAGGTATATTGTCCTTGAAGTTTGTTGTGCCATTTCATGCTTGGTGGTTTGAGGGATTGTTGAATTGTTTTCCTTAAAGGTAAATGGTAAGAGGATGCTCGGTGAGAGGGCTCCCGTGACCCTAAGACAATTTGTGTATTGGCAACAAGGTCAAGTTTTGTGTTGTCTCTCTATTTCTCATCAAGCTTTGTGTGCATCTAGTCTTTAAGGCTAAGACTGAGTTGCTCAAGGTAATTTGTGCTCTTAACCTCTCTCTGGCATGGTGAATGTTTGTGTTTGGTGTGTGTGGCTATCTTGCATTCCCCTCTCTTTGTGCGTTTGAGTACAAGGAGATATCACGTGCGTCCTAGTTCGCATCTACAACTAGGTGGTGCCCCTTTTCTTGTTTGGTTTCTGGCTGTGGGTCATTGTTGTCTCTGATTGTGCTTGCCCAAGCCCCAATTGAGCAGCACGAGAGCCTCGAAGGGTGTTTAGAGGCCGCTCTTCTTGTTGCCCGCCCTGGACCGCCTCAGTACCAACATGTTTCAAATCTGCTTCTTCGACAATGGGAAATTGGTTCCATCCATTTTCTTGATATTGTAAAGAGAAATGTCTTGTGATCCAACCATAGCTATGCTTCACAGTAGTTTACTTTCCCGGGAAAAATTTGACAGATTTTCCCCTGTAACTGACCTCTGAACCAATATCAACCTGTCAAATGAACCAAGAAAGCTTCAGATTATGCAGAAATTTTGATAGAGTCTCCTTTATAAAATGGCTCTGGTGTACTCAAAAAACAGACCAAAAACAGCTCAAAAAACCACTGTCTCTCTAACACTGTAAGCTGTGGGTAAACCTGTCCTGCACCTGTACTATCTCTCACTGTCCTGTCATTGTCCTGTAAGCATAGACTGTGACAATGCCTCAACGACAGTAAAGCAAAGATGCAATCCTAACTGTCTAACTCACAGTCAATACATCCGAGCTCCCTATCTAAGGGTGCTCGAGAGATCGCTCCAAGACCTGTATCACCGAAAGGATCTCAACATTCAAGAATCCCCCAGCTCAATAAAACCTCACTCAACCCTCAACAAAGGCTGCAGTAAATCCCACAAAATCATACATCCACAATTTTCTCACTATATGCTGTAATAACCGCTGTGGCGGTTGTTTGCTGTGTGACTCACAGCCAGTAAACCCTCAACAGATATACATCATCTCTGACAATACATCCCATGTGGAAGTACCTGCAATGTCAGGATGAAATCTGGAATATCAAGCAGCAAAAGCAAGCTACCTGATGAACTAGTGGATGTTGCCTACAGTCTGTGTGTCGATGTGCCCGTGTCATATGTGACGCGCCTCTAAGAACTGTGAGCCGTCCTTCGATGTGTAGACAACCACAAATCAACACTCTGGGAGTGCCGATATCCTCAGCACCTGCAGTCGTAGGCCGAAATGTTGAGATGTAGAGAGAAAGAGAGAGAGACGAGACAAGAGACACACCATATACGCTCCCAAAAACTGATTCATATTGAGGACAAGATACAAATATATAGGTGAGACCAAGTTGAGTAGAGTGAGCCATATATAGCTCCAACACCCCCACTCAAACAAAGGTCTCTAGCTTTGGATGAAAAAACCCTTGGGGAGTTCAAGGGAAAAACCCAAGCTCCTATACAATGTGAAAATATGAACCAGCGATGATGATGTGAAAGTGAATTGTGCATCTATGTAAAAATATTCAAGTGACTTAGAGATCACAATGTGCAAATGTGGAGTGTGTATAGTGCATGGTACCTAAAAGATTACAATGTCATATGTACAAAGCTATTACAATAGCAAAGAAGCTAATCTAGAAAGAGTGAGGTCGAGGCAACTCCAAGCTCCGAGCGCAAGAGGATGAAACGTGACTCGTTGAGGCCTTTGGTCAAAATGTCTGCAATCATCTCGTCACTTGGACAATGTTCAACCATAATGGTTCCTTTGCGTACTTCATACCTGACATAATGATAATGGACAGCAATGTGCTTTGACTTATTATGTTGAACATAGTCTTTTGCAAGACTAATAGCACTTTGGTTGTCACACCGCAAGGGTGTGCTAGAAAGAGGAGAGTGACCAATATCAACCAGCATTTGTCGAAGCCAAATCAACTCACGAGCTCCAAGTGATGCCGCAACATATTCTGACTCAGTCGTAGAAACTGCAACACGACGTTGTTTCTTGCTAGTCCAAGAAACAAGACAACCATTTATAAAGAAGCAATTTCCACTAGTAGATCGCATAGATAAATGTGAGCTTGCCCAGTCTACATCTGTGTAACCCAAAAGAGAAAGAGATTGCATAGAATCCGATGTGAGTTGTCGTCGATAGACTAAACCAAAATCTGTAGTGCCTTTCAAGTATTTCAACACACGCTTTGCAGCAGACCAATGCTTAAGAGAAGGACATGCAAGATGTTGTCCAAGATAATTAGCAGCAAACAAAATATCAGGACGAGTGTTCATGCCAACAAACTGAAGACATCCAATCAAGTTAGCATAAGGTTGATTTGTGAAAAGTTTACCGCCATTGTCAGAAGTGTTCTTCGTAGAGCTTGCAAGACAAGGTGTGTTGGCTGAATGTGCAGATTCCATACCAAATTTTTGAATAGTATCTGCAAAAAACTTTGACTGTCGAAGGAATAAAATACCTTTTGTACGGCTCTGTTGGATTTGAATGCCAAGACACGAGTGAATCTCTCCAAGATCCACCATATCAAATGCAGAAGACAATAAATTTTTCACTTGCTGAAGAAATCCCAAATCATTGGAAACAAGGATGGTATCATCCACATAAAGAGCAAGAATCACAAAACTGCTACCTTGGCGTTTTATGTATAAGTTGGGGTCTGACGAGCAAGAGATGAATCCTTTAGAGGTGAGAAAAAGATCAAATTTTGTATACCAAGCTCGCGAAGCTTGTTTGAGACCATATAGTGCCTTATGGAGTTGAGCAACAAGGTCTTCTTTACCTGGAATAACAAACCCTTCTGGTTGTTCCATATAAATTTCCTCTTCCAAGTCACCATTAAGAAAAGCAGTTCGCACATCCATTTGATGAGCTTCTAAATCAAATTGAACAGCAAATGCCAATAAAACTCGAACACTTGTAATGCGAACAACTGGTGAGAAAGTCTCTTGATAATCAACACCAGCTACTTGGGAATAACCTTTTGCAACTAGATGCGCCTTGAACTTGTCAAAAGATCCATCTGCTTTTACTTTTGTCTTATACACCCACATACATTTAATAGATGTACGACCAGGAGGTAATTCAGTTAGTATCCATGTACCTTTAGAGATAAGAGAATCGTACTCTGCTTCCATAGCCTCTTTCCATTGATCCTTTTGTGGTGAAGAGATAGCTTCATCATAAGTAATGGGATCTTCGGAAGTAGAAAGGCATTATCAGCAATATCGTCATCATAAACATGACATGAACCATGTTCAAAATCAATAGGCAGATCAACAAAAATATCAATATCATCATTGGCGACATTCGGCATGGATGGTTGTGAAGAGGAAAGTTGCTCTATAGGAAGAGTTTCATCTTCTGAAAGAAATGCAAAAGCTTGAAGCAATGATTTAGTATCATCAGAATCATCCATGGACCATGAGCCTCCCATAAGCTGTTCGTTAAAAGTAGCATCACGATTCACAATTACTTTCTTGGAGGAAGGGTCATAGAATTTGTAGCCTTTGGAAGTGTTAGAATATCCAATAAAAATAACTTTAAGACCAGGAGCATCAAGCTTTGCTCATGTTTCTTTGGGAACATGAATATAAGCAATACATCCAAAGGTTCGAAAATGAGATACAGAAGGTATGTCACCTGTCTATGCTGTGATGGGTATCTTACCAGAGGGTGCAGTAGTAGGAAGATGATTCTGAAAAAATACTGCTATCAAAGTAGCTTCAGCCCAAAAAACACGAGATAAGCCAGAATGAGTCAGCATACATCTTACAGCATTGAGAATAGTGCGATTCTTTCGTTCAGCAACACCGTTCTGTTGAGGCGAATATGGATTAGTGTGTTCATGATGAATTCCACTGTCAGCACAATAACTCACAAACTCTCGAGAAACATAATCGCTTCCATTGTCACTACGAAGCTTCTTGAGGCGACGACCAGTTTGAAGTTCCGCAGCCTTGTGGAATTTTTCGAAAACAGATAAGGCTTCAGATTTTTGTCTAAGTAGAAATACAATCGTATACCTTGAGAAATCATCAATGAAAGTAATGAAGTACCGATATTGTGATCTCGAAGAAGGTAGAGGTCCCCATGTATCAGTATGAACAAGATCCAATATGTCATGAGAATGAGTTGTATTTGAAAGAGGAAAGGGTTTGCGATTGTGTTTGCCAAGAGCACAAAATTCACAAATTTCCATATGAGGATGGGCTTTAAGATCCATGCCATGAACAAGATCACGACGTTGAAGATCAAGGAGTTTTGAGAAATCAGCATGAACAAAACGGTGATGCCATACTTTGCAATCATGATCACCTGGCGCAGTGACAACATTTGCTACAGCATCGTTGAGAGAGAGTTCAAACAAATTACCATTTCGAGGAGCAGTGGCTATAGTCTGTCCATCTTTCTCAATTCGGCATTTGGTATGATCAAATCCAACAAACATACCAAGATCAACAAGTCTAACATTTGGTACATGTAATACTCCTCCCAAAATTCGAGTGGAAGAAGATAAGGTACCAAGATATAAGTCTCCAATACCCTTTACTTGACAAGTAGTATCATCAGCAAGATAAACAACACGTTGAACTGGCAGTGGATGATAGTTATGGAGCCACTTAGACTGATATGTCATATTTCCTGTAGCACCAGAATCGACAATAAAAAGTGATCCATCGCGTACATGAAGTATTCTGTCTGGAGCAACTAAACATAGGACGCAGCTTGTTTCTGGTACAATGTTGTTTCGATGTTCAGTAGCATATGCTCTATTCCGATCTGTGTCGAATCGACGCTTATAGCACATATGAGTGGGATGATCATATCTTCCACAATATTCACAAGAAGAAGAAGAAGAGTCTCTAGATAAACGTGGTTGTTTTGTGGTAATATTGTGTTCTTCATCATATTGACGTGCCCAACAATCATCTTCAGTATGGCCATTTCTGTTGCAGTAAGAACATTGCTTATTAGGAAATTTGAGATGAGAGAAAATATTACCGCGACGGCCACCTCTACGGTTTCCTCGTTGAAATGGACGCCTTCGAGCATAAAAATCCCGTTCCATCTGTTGTGACTCAGTCTCCTCGTGTGAAATCATAGCTGTATCATGACTAGCATTACGACGTTCTTGACGTTGAGAGTATTCAATTAAAAACATGCAGGCTTGGTCGAAATCAAGACCATCTTTATTAGAGAGAATAGTAACAATGTTATCATAAGAAGAGTCCTTCACCGTATCAAGAAGAAGTGTAATCAGTTTCTTTTGTGGAACAGGATCACCGGCAGCAGCAAGTTGATTAATAATAGATTTGAAAGATTCAATATGTCCCATCATGGCAGTACCAACTTCATATTGTAACTTGTTAAGCAACCCTCTCAAATAAAGTATTTCTGTGACATATTTCTTCTGAAAGTTTGCAATAAGGTACTTCCATACGTCGTGGGAAGTAGGAAGTTCGTACATATCCATCAAAAGGGAATCAATAAGAGCAGAAAGAATATACCGACGAGCTGCTTTATCACATTGTTGCCAATCCGTATAGGCAACATTCCAATCTTCAAATATAGGTCCTTCGGTGATAAGCACGTTATCATTATCCGTATCAACAGGGTGAGGCGGACAAACACGATTTCCAAGAACAACATTGGAGAGTTCATCGCCTTCAAGAATTAACAACATCTTTACTTTCCAGTCTGGAAAGCCTTGACCTTGGAAAGGAGGAACAGAACGCTGGCCAGAAGGAAAGCCGTTGACGAGAATATTCATAGCCATATCTTGTTGCGAGAAGACGTATAAGATAAGATCGCAGAATTTGCACACCATATATGGTGAAGGCCGCAATTGAGAATGAGAGAGATATGAGGACTGCGTTCTGTCAACGATAAACGTAAGAAGGATGCTCAAGGAACTTCCAAAGATGTGAGAGACGTCACCCAAAAAGGGCAGGGTAAAGGAGACGTTAATAATAAAAGAGTCCTCAAAATAGAGTGGCGTGAGACGCAAGATTGACGGCCACAATATGAATAGCAAAAATCTAAATCTTCTCGAAAAAGTTAACGCCAAAATAAGAAAAATGATCGCGGACGCTTCACGAAGAAGTAGGACGAAGAAAGCTGCGTCAAGCTCAATTGCAGTAAAAACAACATAACTTTCTGCTGCGAACTCCGATTGACGCAAACCTAGAACTCAAATCAAAGAGCTCGAGGAGACGAACAAGTTTTGGATGAAAAGCGCCATTGTGCTATGCTCCATAGCGCTTTTCCCGTTTCTCCAAATTTTGAGCAGAACAGCAAGAAAATTTGAGATGAAGTTCAGGGTGTCATCAACAAGAAAACGTAATCAACGATTAGATTGATTAGCAATAAACGTCACACAAAACACTAATCATATTCTTATTAACACGAAACAACCACAATTAACAAGAATCAATGCTCAAAAATAAAATTTGTAGCAATTTTTGAATCTTACATGCAAATCGCATACACATACTGTTTTGTCACCATGAATTGAATCGGCGCATGATCGTTACTGCTCTGATACCATGTTGAGATGTAGAGAGAAAGAGAGAGAGACGAGACAAGAGACACACCATATACGCTCCCAAAGACTGATTCATATTGAGGACAAGATACAAATATATAGGTGAGACCAAGTTGAGTAGAGTGAGCCATATATAGCTCCAACACGAAACCCCAAATTTGTAGAGTCGGATTTGCACCCGCCAAGACCACGTAGTCGAAAATGGCCTGCGCAGAGCTTTATCGAAGCCGAACGGTGGCTGAGATGACCTCAGAATAAAATTCTGAGAACACCAAGACCTTCGAGCCCCCCACAGGATTTGGGGCTGTGTCTTTGCCTGTCGAATCTCACTCCAATCTGAGCAGATGACTCTAGCTACCTGCAAATGCTGCCCTGAGCCTCGATCTGAGCTCTGATACCAGTTGAAGGATTACGAGCGAAAGTGCGACGCGAGAGAGAGTGCAAGAAGAAGAGCACAACGATATGGTGAACTTGCTCTACTGTAATGTGTAGAGCATAGTGAGTTCTTATTAGGTTTTTACAAAACAATATGTGTACATACCTGGTGGATATGTGTACATACCTGGTGGCCCGCCCACTTACCTAGGTGACCACATTGGGCTTTATACCCCAACAATGGTATCCACAAATGAACACTCATTTAACACATCTGCAATGCATTCATCAACTTCTATCAAACCATTGGTCATCAAACCATTTTGTACACTATTTACATGTTGTCGTTCACCTCGCTTTAAGTATTCACTCTTTGTAAAAGTAATAGATTTATAGTCTATTGATCCTACAAAACCTGTAGAAAACATTTCCTTTGCATATACATCATGCGAGAACTTTTCTCTTCTTGTACCACTACAATCCTGCTCTACAATAGTACATGGATGTAACCCCTCATATCCATGTAGCCCTTGAATTCTTTGTTTGTCTTTGGCAAGGGTTTCTCTCTAAGACTTTCATTGTTCCTTTCAAGTTCCACAAAAATAGTAAGGATATGATTGCACGCTTCTCATCCTTGCACCTTATCCTAGCATAAGATGACCCGTTTTCCATCACCTTGGTTTCCATGCAAAGTAGCAGTTATGTATGGCTGCCCAAGGATAAGAGGGTATGTAGACATCTCCTTTTTAAAAAAAATATAGTCATATTCACATCCCCTATAGTCACCTTTACATTTGAACAAGCTCAATACAACTCCCTTGATGAGTTGTTTGCTGCACGAATCATCCATCCATGATTTATATCAATTGTCCATTTTCCTTTACTATAGAGACTCTTTGACATGACTTGAATTTCTAACCCATGATCTATCAACACAACATATGGCTCCTCTAAGTCTCCCAGTTTTACCGGGGTCTTAGTAGTTTCTCTTCCTAGTGACTCTTCAAGCAATAACTCTTGTGAGTGGTCTTGACCTCATCTTCATCATCCAAGAAGCAAACATTTTTTACTCCTCCCATAGACTTGTAGCATCCAACAACAGTTTCTTCACCTTGCTCACCATAGATATGTACACCCCTGTGCACTTAAAGTATCTCCTTCACCTGTACATGGATATATTTGATAAGCAACTATGGATTTCTCTATATAATACCAATTATTTCTTCGTGGAACTTCCACTTTTCTATGCGAAGGACCTCATCCAAGGTAAATTCTATTCAAAATCCACTCTTCCAAAACCTTTTTGAGATCCATTGCTACCTCTATATCGGATTAAAGTTTTTAGGCCGGACCCTTTGCTTTGGATTTTTTTCCTTTCTTCTTCTTCTCTTTAGAGGCTTCCTGCATAGGCACCTCAGGGGTAGGCATTTTTTATGCAGAACTTGATCTAGGAGGCACTCTGTCCTTTCTACCTCCACTCATTGTGGCCCTTTTTGAAGGTCCTTCATCACCACAATTACACCTTTGTTTCTCCTCAACAACGTCCTCACGGGTAGGCATTTTTTGTGGAGAACTTGATCTAGGAGGCACTCTGTCCTTTCTACCTCCACTCATTGTGGCCCTTTTTGAAGGTCCTTCATCACCACAATCACACCTTTGTTTCTCCTCAACAACGGCCTCATTGAATTGACATTTGGCAATGTACTCATTCACTGACAAAAAACCTACAGGGTCATTCCAACCTATTTCTAGCTGAATGCAATCTCCAGCTCCATGCAAAAAAAAATTAGTCATCTTACCCTTCATAGAAAATTCTATTACACATGGCCATAGATCTCTAATCCCATTAGATTCCTCTTCTACAGCCTTGACTGATACTTTCTTCTGAATAGTCTCCACCTTCAATCCATAGGCAACCGCCTCGACCATTGAGATGGCATGGCTAGTAGCCATGTCCTTAACTAGGCTCTTCATCCTGCCCTTTCCAAACTTTTCTCTCAAGAGCTTACATGTTTAAGCTAAATGAATCTTACCATTTTAAAGAAAACAAGATCCTTCATCAAGGCATCCTTAAAACTTTCACAATCCCTCCTTGCATGGTCAGTACTATCACACCATATGCATCTATTTACAAAGTTTTCCTTGTTTTGAGGTCTTTTCCCTATAGATTGACCCGATGATTGTCCCTTTTCTTCTAGCATTGTAAGATTTAACTTTAGCTTTTGCATTCCCTTGACAATATCATCTAGAATGGACTTTTCACTCTTTGGAACCACAATAAAATGCTTCATGGGACTCTCAGGAACAATTGAGGCTTGAGTAGGGGGTTAACTACCATCTTGTCTCTCCATTGTTGTGGCTTGGCTAGTAGTGAAATTACATCTTTGACCTAATTCCAATTAGTCTTCATGGCATTTTCCACATCCTTATCCTCAAGTAGAAACTCTAACTTCTCTTGAATCTCTTTACCTCTAGATTGCAAAAATATCTCTATATTCTCTAAGTATAGGGTAGCCTTTTTAATCCTTGACAATTGATCATATCGGCGTTCAAATTCCCTTAGCAATTCGATATGAAAAAAAACTGCTCTTTTGGCCGAAATCCTCTTTATTACCTTTTTGAAGTCTTCCATGAAATGCTCTTCCTTCAAGACTAATTTCAAAGCTTCTTAAGTTCCCCATTATCATTTCAAACTCCCCTTACTCGCTTTATGATCTTAGGAGCCACAACTAGCTCAAAACTTTGTACAATCTATGCTTCAGGCACTCCATGTAGCTCCATCTCCCTAACATATCCACAAAGATACTTTGTTACATATTTACCATTAAATTGGTCCAATTTATTCACCACTAATTGAAGCACTTTGGTTGAGCAAAGCTCCCTCTTTTCAGCAACTTGCTGCATAAACACGACAAAGGCTTGAAACATTTGCATTGTGACAGGATCAAAACACACCCCCTGTTCCTCTTATTAGTCCATATCTTTAATGATTTTATTTGAGACTTTCAATCAAGATTTTGAACCCTCACCCTAGCCTAACTTGCATTGGATTCACAAAAAATGAGTCAAAAAGTGTGCAGTGCGGCTAGGAAAGCGTCAAGCGTCCAACTCTGAGGACTTGTAGAAAAATTAAGAAAGGCATAAATAATTTGAAGCTAAAAGCACACTGAAAACACAAAAAATCCATCCAAGAAAGCTCCACTTTGAAAAGGAACCAAGATTACCTCAAAACTCTTGTGTGTTTGAAGATTAGGTGTAGCCTCGCTCACTTGAATTGCACAAACCTGGTGCTCTTTCGACCTATTAAAACCCCTAAATTTATGCTTTGATTCTATTGTGACCATTTCATGGAAGCTTTAGAACTTAATTGGAGAAGACCAAGTAGTTAATTGATAAAGGGAAACCCTAATTGGAGGCCTCACAGCTTGGAACATGTAGTGGAAGTAACAAGGGACTGCACTAGCACCATGGATTTTAATGGTTGTATCTCCTTGCTTATATGCCCACATGAGCTTGTTATTGTATTTATTAGCTACTTCTCAACTTGATCAACTGTTGAACCATCATTGATGTGGTATTTTGAGCCATTTTCTCCTATTTTCAGGCTATTTTGACCATTTTATGGTCAATTTTTGCCTTTTTGCCCAAAGAAATGCTTCTTTTTGTCAGTAAAATGCCCAAACAAGGTGGGAAAAAAACCCTATTTTTGTGGAAAATTCCCTTCTAACTCAAATTTAATTATAAACCTCATTTTACCACTTGGTAAGTACTTTGGACATGTCTTTTATGCCCGCATATGAAACCTGCTATTTCTGGCCAAGATCGTCCACATTGAACTTTCTAAGCAAAACGAGCGGGCCAATTCAAAACACTTGACATTTGTACATTTCTAAAGTAAATGGTGCCACATTCTTGGCCTCGCCTGCCTGATAAGGTATGTAGATGCCTGCAACTATGGCAACCGTTTTCGCATATATCACACTATGTACATTGTAGCATTTGGTCCCACACATCAAAAACATTAAGAGTGAGGATTTATTTTTGCATATGTATGTGCACGGCCCGACATCCACCACCTCTAAACCTGTACATCCTCCAAGATGTGCCACACATATCTTTTTGCAAGAGGTTCACTCCTCATTTAAGTCCAGATACATGTCAATTTCATCATCGCTTTTGCAACAAAATCTAATGCATTATCCTCTCTTTCTTCATCCACATCCATAAAATTTTCATTGGAGCCTTCAATCTGAATTTCTTGTGAAACAAATGGATCTATATCACCACTTCTTTTGAATAACTTGATTCTTTTCCGTGCGATAGAAATCTCCATTTCTATTCCATCTACTTCATGCAAGGTGTACGTCGCATTCCCATCTACATGTTGAAGCATATAAGGACCAAACCATATCTTTGAAAGATTTCTTATTGTTGAATGTTTGTTGTCAAGACGACTACTCTACACCAACACCCAATCACGTTCGTCAATAGCTTAAAGCGATTAGCCCCTTCATTCTTTAGCCACTTGGGCCACGCTGGCCTTCATTCTTGGGTTACAGAGTAGTGGCCCCTGGCCAGTTATGGCCTGGTGCCCACCCTCTTATATTCATTGGTTATAACAAAGAATAAGGAGTGAGACGGATACTTCCTCTCATAACTCCACCAAACATAATGTCTACTCCTACATCCCCTTCCCTTTATCTCCTTACCTCTCTTGCACTCACCTGATCAGATCCATGACATAGGAAATTGATGGGTTTTGGACAAGTACCATTGTAAAGCGAGATTGGAGTGCTATAGAAAGAAAAAGGGCCTCGCTTGATCCAAAAATAGGTGAAACTTTTCCTACGGGCTCCTTGGTAACAAGGAATAAATAAGTATGATTTACAAAACTTGAAGATTTGAAGAGATGTGAGAAGCAATATGTACATAACGTACAAATAGGCATAAAAGGGAGTGGGTTGTTAGAGCCTACTAAAAATGTTATGGGTTTAAGTGAGCAAGTTTCTTTTGAAGATACTATGGGTGATCTTGATGCTATAATGGAGTCTAGTTTGCATCTTGAAAATGAAGTTGTGGAAGTATGCTTTGTGGAAATGTATCCATTCATAAACGCCTTTAAAGAAGACCAATGTTTCCAGCAAGCAGTTAGCCAGAAGTCCATGTTAAAACTAAATACAAGAGTGTCACAAAGAAGGTGAAACTACTAGCTTCGCCTTTACCATTCACCAACAATATGGAAAAGATTGACCAGGCTTCTTTGCAACCAAGTTTGAGGAATCCAAAAAAGATTTGGCACACCTTCACAAAGAATTAATTTGAAGATTTTCACATTGGCTGCAAGGAGTTTCTAGCACAGGAGGAGACAAGGTGATTTAAAGAAATGCTTTCAAAGCATGGCAACGCTTTTTCATTTGAGCCACATGAGATAGGATGTGTTGATCCTTCTATTGTAGCTCCTATGGTAATTTTTAAAATACCTCCTATGCCTTGGAATTTGCGCCCTATTCCGGTGTGAGCGGGATGAAAACACACAAAGTGCCTCTATAACGACCCGACACACACTCTTGGAAGGGTATACACACACACTATGGGGCACCACTCGGCTTACACAACACACCTGGCCGAGACAGGGAACACACCTCTGGAGTGAGAGGAGAGAGACTATTCACTTGCCCACTCCACATACACACACACACACACACCCAAAAAACTCAGCTCAAAAGAGGAGGATTTCTAATGTTTAGATACAATTGAGCTTGGGCCAACACCAATAGGGCAAATAGCTCACACAATATGGGTAAAAGATACTAGATACAATCAGAAACTGGAGCAGAAATTTCGCTCATAGGAGAAACTTACACAGAAAAATAGCAGGAAAAGAGTCAGGAATTTGGCAAAATGGATAGCGCCATCGCGTCCGGAACGGCCCAAAACCCCAGACTACAATGTCAACGTGCTCAAATGCGACCTCGGATGAGCAGTTTACGGCCAAGACAGGCTCCAAAAATGAGCAAAAACACACCTGCGGCTGTTCCTCCTCTCTTCTCCACATTTTTTCTGGTCTTCTCTCTGTTTTTTTAGTTCCCAAACTTAGATTTATTACTTGGGCACCCTTGGCCTTTTAGATGACCTCAAACAGACCCCGAACAGGCCAAAAACTGACCTCACAGTGCATAGTTGTCACCTTTTTGCATCATCCGCGCACCTGGCACTCATTTCTTTTCAATAATGCATCCCGCAACCACGTGAAGTGGCCCCAAAAAGTGGTCCTAATGATGAACTTTCTGCATAACTCTCACAACCAAACACCCACGTTGTGTCCGTCCTCATCCGCGTGCAAATATTGACCCCGTTCGCCCTCCTTACGCCACTAGATGCCATCTGACGCACCTGCTGACCTCACGTCATCGGCCCGCGGATAGCTTCCTCGAGAAGTTTTACGCACTACCAACTCCTTCTTATTGTAGAAAAAACACACTGGTACTGGTAATAGTGAAAATCGATGCACTATGTACACCCTGTCCTACCTGTACACATGTGGGCCCCACATAACCACCTGGCTAAGGAAAATGGGCAATCCTTTATTTGATGCACCATGCCTGTATATGTACATATGCGCAATCCCTTGCTCCAAAAAACTCCTGACATAATTTGCCCATCCCCTAGCCTGCTAGATCATTCATGATCAGCAGCAGCAAAGAGAGATATGAGACTCGCCGCATCACAGGTCTCCTCATCCCTCACCAACACTGCTTGATCCACAGACAGCTCATCTTGCTCCACCATCATCAATCTAGCATGATACAATTTAAGACGCAACCCATTTACCCTTGACTTATGTAGAACACCATCCAGGTTAGCCAGCTGATATGTGCCATTTGGAAAACACTCCACTACCTTGAAAGGGCCTTCCCACTTCATAAGTCCCTTCACTTTCATCTTCAACCTCATTCGCAAATGCAACTGAACCAATCTCTTGGATTTCTTTGTCCATCAAAAGAAATGCAACATCAGCATCCTCATCACTACTGGTAGTGCTATCACTGTCCTCATCTGTCACCGTGGAAGAGTCTTCATCACTAGACTCATCCTCATCTTCATACAGCTCCTCTAATCATTTCCTTGTGTCCATATTATAAAGCTTCTTGGTACCTGTCTTTGCATAGAGGCTAATTGTACCATGTCGCCAATCTTGAAAAGCTCCCACTGCACGTAACCATGGTCTGCCCAGTATAATAGGATATGCTCCCAACCCTGCTAGCATCACATGAAAATCAACCACTGCCTTTGCATCATATGCCTCCACTTCTAAGCTCTTTACAACAACCAAGCATTTTACTTTTTGATGGTTTGCCAATCTGATCCGAAAACCTGACACCCCAGCCACTGTGAGACCCATCTTCTCAACGCATGAGTGTGTTATGACGCATATTTGGGCCTCCGCCATCCACATAACCTTGTCCCAAATTTTTCCTTTTATGCCACACATCTACTATTGGACAAATGTCTGGTAGTTCATACATTGCCAACACCTTCACTAAACCTCTCTCTGGCTCTTTCACCATTGGGTTAACCATCCTCTTCCACTATCGCTTTAGCTTAGGCACCATCTCTATAAGCTGCCCAAAAGTAACATCTGCCTTCCTGCTCGTCAGATCCTCCTTCAAGTCATAGCTTAATTGCCCATCCCCTAGTGGAAAATCTGAAACATGAAACTTTCGACGAGCTCTCCTTTTCCTCTTGGCCTTGACATCCTCGCCTTCATGGCTCTTTCCTTTCTTCTTACTAGGACCTGGGGCACTTCTTCCTTCCTTATCCTCTGTGGTCCTCTTCCCAATAGGCATCACTAATGTATCCTCTAGCTTTGATGCCTTCTCCAAGGTGACTACACTTAGCACTTTTGTCTTTCCCTTTTCCTCCTGGGTCAGTCCACTGGTTCCTTCGTCTCCCTTAATTTTGATGCCATAATCATTTGACCTAGTTAGCACTTGTCTTGGCAATGGATACATGTCTCCCCCCATCCTTGGTGGCTTATCACATTGCGGGCTGATGTGACCCAACTCTCCACAATTATAACATGTGGGCGTCTGCCTCCAAAACGTACCATTGCTTTGTCCAACACCATTCCTAGGCCTTTCTTCACCTCCTTGCTGATTTGCAAACCTCCCTCGACCTTGATTATTTCCCACTTGACCTAGCATGTTTAGGCTGAGATTCTTCATCAAATCTACCATTTGCCTCATGTCTTGCATTAGCCCATCATCTTGCACTGCTGTAGTGACCACTGCTGGCATAACCTGAGTAGTAACAGGAACTAATGGTTCATGATGAACCCCTGACATGCGCCCTTGTAAAGACTCTATAGGCTGAAATTCAGACCTCATTGGCAAAGACTCCACCCCTAACTGGCTCATTTTCCTCAGCTTCCACTCTTTGTTCCTTGCTACCTCTAGTGCATCTTCATATGTCCTATGCTTCTTTAGCTCCACTTTCCAACGTATATTCTCCCAAAGACCAGCAAAGAACCTGTCCTTCTTCATCATGTCAGGCGCGGGTACCTGTGGTGCTAAAGCCTTGCACATTCGCTCCCATGCCAATGAACATTTACGTATGTACGCATCTACTGGCTCACCTTCGTTTTGCACCAAAGCCTGTACTTCTTGCCACACCTTGTCAGGATCTTCTATCTTCACAAACTCCACTTCCAACCCATGTCGTAGATTGTCCCAACTCAACCTTACAGGTGGATCAGCCACACGCAACTCCTCTTGAAATGCTTTAGACCAAACTCGTGCATCACTCTTCAAAAAAATTTGGAGAAGGCGTAACATTTGCGTAGGGTCATGAATCTGGTTGCTAATGCAGGCAACCTCCATCTTTTCCAAAAATTCTTCCAGATCTTCATCACTTCTTCCATGAAACTCCGGATAAGAGAAAGCCATGGCTACCCAAGTTACAATGCTTTGAGAACCCCTTTGAACACACGTGCAAGAACCCAAAACTTTTGACTACCCAATCCCCAGAACTTCAATGGAGCTCAACTTTAGATAAGGACAAACACATGCACATCAAATGAGTTTTCATAGTTGATCATCAGAATGACAACAGGCAAAGGACATTCCAGGATCTCTCTCAATCTTCTTGGCCCAAACATAAAGACTATGCGCTGCTGGAAAAAGATCTTCCTGGACACATGAACATTAATCTGAATTCTTTGAGTTAAATGAAAAGGAGTGAACGGAGGGCCATTTTGATCATCCATAAAAGCCAACCATGAAGCTCCCAAGAAGGCACACCTGACTCAACCTCTAATTTTGCCAAAATTTCAGCAGCATAACAGCATAAATGGCTTAAAAGACCAAAAAACCAGCCATCATAACTTGGAAAAATTTTGGCAGAGTTTCCTCAGAAATAGAGCAGTAGGAACCCAAAATATAGACTGTATATGTATGCATAAACTGTCAACAATAGAACCCGAGCATCAAGTAGGACTCACTAGTACATAGCCTATGGCGACGTCACAAAAAGGATGCTCCAGCTACCTATATCACCGAAAGGATCTCCACATTTGAGAGTCCCCCAGCTCAATAAAAACCTCACGCTATCGACCCTCACACGAAGGCTAATGCAAATCGCGTATAGTCAAGTCTCAGAAATGACTATCTTCCAGACCAAGTCTCAGAAATGGCTGGGACTGCCAAATACAACCAAGTATGGCTCCACAAATGCGTACAATGGCAGTTTCCACAAGTAACGTACAATCCAGCAGACAATGCGCTCAAACAGGCGCCAAGTGATGGATACCCACAACAACTACAAGTGACATCACTACTAGTATATCACTGTACTCCAGCTACCTGTACCTGTGTGAATCACTTGTACATGTACCTGTCCCTGTAACCTGTAACTTGTAACCTGTAACCTGTAATCTGCAACCTGTAATCCCGAATCTCGAAGTTGGAAGCTCGAAGGAGAAGGTACTCGAAGAAGATCCTCCGTGGGGGCGCCAAAAGAATGTGAGCGGGATGAAAACACACAAAGTGCCTCTATAATGACCCGACACACACTCTTGGAAGGGTATACACACACACTATGGGGCACCACTCAGCTTACACAACACACCTGGCCGAGACAGGGAACACACCTCTAGAGTGAGAGGAGAGAGACTATTCACTTGCCCACTCCACATAGACACACACACACACACACACCCAAAAAACTCAGATCAAAAGAGGAGAATTTATGATGTTTAGATACAATTGAGCTTGGGCCAACACCAATAGGACAAATAGCTCACACAATATGGGTAAAAGATACCAGATACAATCAGAAACTGGAGCAGAAACTTCACTCATAGGAGAAACTTACACAGAAAAACAGCAAGAAAAGAGTGAGGAATTTGGCAAAATGGATAGCGCCATCGCGTCCGGAACGGCCCAAAACCCCAGTCTACAATGTCAATGTGCTCAAATCCGACCTCGGATGAGCAATTTACGGCCAAAACAGGCTCCAAAAATGAGCAAAAACACACCTGCGGCTGTTCCTCCTCTCTTCTCCACGTTTTTTCTGGTCTTCTCTCTGTTTTTTTAGTTCCCACACTTAGATTTATTACTTGGGCACCCTTGGCCTTTTAGATGACCTCAAACGGACCCCGAACAGGCCAAAAACTGACCTCACAGTGCATAGTTGTCACCTTTTTGCATCATCCGCGCACCTGGCACTCATTTCTTTTCAATAATGCATCCCGCAACCACGTGAAGTGGCCCCAAAAAGTGGTCCTAATGATGACCTTTCTGCATAGCTCTCACAAGCAAACACCCACGTTGTGTGCGTCCTCATCCGCGTGCAAATATTGACCCCGTGCGCCCTCCTGACGCCACTAGATGCCATCTTACGCACCTGCTGACCTCACGTCGTCGGCCCGCGGATAGCTTCCTCAAGAATTTTTACGCACTACCAACTCCTCCTTATTGTAGAAAAAACACAGTGGTACTAGTAATAGTGAAAATCGATGCACTATGTACACCCTGTCCTACCTGTACACATGTGGGTCCCACATAACCACCTGGCTAAGGAAAATGGGCAATCCTTTATTTGATGCACCATGCCTGTATATGTACATATGCGCAATCCCTTGCTCCAAAAAACTCCTTACACCGGTTACAAAGGCTCATTTACCAAAGTTAGATCAAACTGGGGTATTTGGAGCCTTCTTATGCTCCATACTCAAATAGGTGGTCCACAATTCCAAAGAAAAAAGGTGCTCATTAAAGACATGTAACCAGTGAACAAGGTGGAAATTAGAAATGTAGGTACATGTTTGATTGTGGTTGAGTTTGCGGAGGCGTTTGCAGGGAGAGCAATCTACTCAATGGGAGATCTCCACTCAGAGTATGATCAATTTCAACTTGCAATTGAAAGTAGAGACTTGAAAACCATGAGGAAACCTTTAGATTTGGTAAGAATGTATACTTTTTTTTCACATTCGATGAATGGGATAAATTATGTCTTATGTGACTTTTTTCCTCAAATCACAATGCCTTTCATTGATGATTTTTCTATCAAAGGTTGTGAACAAAGTGAGAAAGATAAAGCTTTGGATCCGAGGGGGTGTTGTAGGTTTGTGTCAAATCACATAAATCATTTTGATAAAATTTTATCTAGATTAAAGGAAGTGAATCTTACTTTGTCAGGGAAGAAGTCTATGTTTGGTGTCAATGAAGTGCTCGTTGTGGGGCACATGTGCGGGCCATATGGTAGAAAACCTTCTCCAACAAAGGTAGATGACATTGAAAGAATGAAAGAAACATGAACTAGCATCATTGAGGCTAGAAGGTTTCTTGGAGCATGTGTCTTTTATGTTATTTGGAGTCCACATTATGCACATGTATTTGATTCTCTTTATCAACTTTGAGAAAGGCAAACTATGAGTGTAAATGAGTTGATCCAATCAACACCAACTTTGAGAAAGGAAGACTATGAGTGTAAATGGCCATTGATTGTGACATTAGACACCGACCCTATAGGAATTGGATGGGCAATAGGGCAAGATGATGATGAAGGACACATCTATGTGGTGATATTTGAATCAAAGCTAGTAAGTGCTCACAAAAGAAAATATCCATAGATAAAGAGAGAGTTACGGAGTATTGTTACAACCTTGAAAAGTAGGAAAGAGTACCTAATTGGTGCATGTGTAATTTTAGAAACAAATTGTCTACCACTTCTTGGGATGATTACAAGTTTCTTGATGCCAGACATTGCTATATTGTTGTGGATTACCCACGTCAAGGCCTTAAATCCCGATTTTAAGCACATTGTAGGTAAAGACAATATAGTAGTAGATATGCTATCAAGGGCAAGGTATGAAGATGAGTCATAGATGATTGATGAGAGAGATGATGTGGACATAAAGTTCTAATCTATATATTATGTCAAAGGTAACAATATATGCATATTTAATCCACTTGAATTGTTCTTGAAAGAGCTTTATAAAGGTGATTGTATTCTTATTGGATGCTACTTGAGTTCTCTCACAAAACTGGATGATTGGTATGAGCAAGAATTCAAGAGTATATGCAAGGAAGAATACGGATACTTTTTGAGGGATGGTTATTTGTGGAAGCATCCTAAATAAAAGGGTGTTACACCACAAAGGGTTATATGTAAAAAAGAGACTCAAATAATGCTCATGGAAGAGTTTTATGAGAGGTTATGGGATGGACATAGGTGGTGTGTGGGCAATCTTCTCCAAGTTGAAAGAGAAATATTCGTGGAATGGTATGTATAAAGATGTATCTCAATTTGTAGAGTCATGTGTAGCTTGTCAAATATACTCAAATGTCTGGCATCGTGATGGATTGCACCCTATATATCCACTAGCCATGCATTATCAATGGGTGTGTGATTGAGTCACAATGTCTTTAGGACTGTGGCATATGAGCTACTTGGTTCTTGAACAAGAGGACCTACCTAACTAGGTTGAAGTGAGTGCATTAAGAGAAAAAACCACAAAATCTGTAAAAAAAGTTCTTCTTGATGAAGTGTTTCCATTATGATTGTGTGGGAAAGATCACTGCAGACAGAAGTGATATGGATGCCAAGGAAGCAAGGGAGATCTTTTCTGGATTAGGAATCAAGATTTCCCTTGCTACAGCTTACAACCCTGAAGGCAATGGAAAGAGTGAAAGAGGGAATCCTCCTATCATCAAAGCCTTGACCAAGGCTTGTGCAAAGGAAGAGTTGATGAATGGCCAAAATTGTTAGCATATGCTTTATGGGCCAATCGTACAACACATAGCTCAGTGAATAGCTATATGCTCGTGGAGCTGATGTATGGTCAAAATGTCAGTCATGCCAATTGAAGTTACAATCCCACATGGAATATAATACCTTGGCAATGGGGGGAGCTTAGCTTGGAAGATCTCCTTGCATTGCATATATAAGGTAGCTAGAGAGAAGACCTTGAGACATTGAGGTTGCAAAAGAGTGACTAAAAATTGCAAGGTTGAAAAACAAGGACTACTTTGATAAGTGACATTATCTCAGGAGCAAAGAAATTGACAAAGGTGAGTGGGTTTTAGTGTATGACAGTAGCCTTGATAACCACCACACAAGAATGTGTAAGTTCAAAAAAATATGGTTTGGATTGTATGTTGTAAAGCATGTGCATGAAAATGCTACTTACAGCTTGTATGAACTGGATGATACACAAGAAAAGGTTCCCATTGCAAGGAAAAGGATCAAAGAATCTAAGAGAAGAGAAGATAGTAGTCCGTAAGATGTTGAGGAAGAGGAACAGAAAAACACAGGTAAAGATCAATTTGAAGATGAAGGATTTAAATCTATCAACAATGAAGATGAAATCATGGAAGATTCAAAAGAGAATTGAAGCTCCAAAAAATCAAATATGGCACATACCAGAGGATGTGTAGCTTTAGAGGAGGTGGATGTTGTGCGGTAGCATGTACATAGTGAGAACGAATGCTAGGAGATTAATATTGTGACTTTTTAGATACACAAGTATAGTTTCCATAATGTACATATGCATATCTATGTATAATAATAATATTTCTATATCATCCTATTATTTATCTCAACAATAACATCTTCTTACTTTATCGATAGAAATTAATATGAAAAATAGCGTTGGAAAGGGGGAATGGGGGAAAATGCCCAGCACAAACACAGGGGCCTCTCTATAGCTCAGAGTATCCACAACACCCCTATCCTCTTGGAAAACACCTTCAAAAATACTCTTTAAGCTAGCAGACCACCGTCTGCCCAATTTCCACTGTTCACACACTCCACAAACCCGCCACATAAAGCACACCTGTTGCCACGGTCTGTCTCCAGCCTTACACACGCTCACAACCACTCAATCTCACTCTCTTACACAAATCATCATTGGTCCGGGGGGGGCACACACGTCCTTATAGCTGGAACCAAGGGGAAACAACAACAAGACGGGGTAAGAGTGGATTGATTGCACTTCATAGCTCCCACGGGCCTCTGGCTATGGGAGGCGTCAAGAGAACAAGAACAACAGGTGAAAAAGGCTTTGTCAATCACTGTAGCCTTCAATTAATCAATTTAAGCTCTGAATACATTCTACTGGCAATAGCCAAGTCTGGTTGCTAACAACACCATCACTTAGGTTCATTGAAATCAAGGAGTTTAGGCTCCCATTATAGTTACTCGGGATGTTAACGGCTCCGTGATTTAACAAAAATGATTAACTAAGTTTACGATGCTGTCGGTGACCAAAATTTTCCTCCACTTCCCATTTCCATGCTTTGGATGTCATTGAACCTTTTATATCTGCATTGCTTTCTATTACTCAGCTTGAGAGACCTCCTTGACCTTGTGTCGAGTTTCTTTCCTTTGATTGCTTTGGTAGCTTGTTTAATCTCAACCTTGCTTGGAATATCCTTTTTCTTCGGCTTGCTCAAGCCTTCGAGAGCTTCTTGCCCCTTCAACCCAAGTTCAAGGCTCCTTCTTCTTTGCTCGCTCGCTTGCCTCGACAAGCCTCCTTTGCTTGCCTTATGCTTTTCTTGCTTCAGCTTGCTCAAGCCTTGACCTTGATCTTCCTTTCTTGACCAAGCTCGTCTGGCGAATTCCCTTACCCTTCTCCTTTGCCAAGCTTTTCTTTGCCCTTGAGTCCTCCTCCTTCTCCTCTTGCTTGCTTTCCAAGAACAAGAGAGAGAGGCTTTGCTTGTTTTTCGATGACGAGCAGAGAGCTTCCTCTTCCTCCCTTTCCGTGCTTGCCAACCTAAAACTTCCCCTTCTTGCCCTCGTTGGCTTGTCTTGCAGAGACCGAGAGAGAGAGAGAGAGAGAGAGAGAGAGAGAGAGAGAGAGAGAGAGAGAGAGAGAGAGAGAGAGAGAGAGAGATCCCTCCTTCCTCGACCAAGCTTTCCCTCCTTCCTCCATTTTGCAATCCCCAGCAATTCCCTTCTTCCTTTTGCACTCGTTGATGCCTTTCCTTATAATAGCCCTCTTTAGTTTTTTGCCCCACCACGCAGTCACGGCGCCATGACTGACGTGGCGTGGGAGCGGCTGTGATGACATGGTAGGTCCGAAACCGACCACCGTGAAATCCGCCTCTGGTGGTGCCGCATTTACACGTTGTGGCATGGCGAGAAATTTCCTCTCCTGCTTCGTCCTCATTCGAGCCCTCTACCACTCAGCGCGAGCTCATTTCCTCCCTGCTACGCTCGTCTCGCTGTCTCTTGCCACACACCATGCTTTTTCTTATTTTCTTTTGTTTTTACACTAAAACCCTTTAGTGGGTGGCCCTTAATTGATTGTATTGGGCGGCCATTTTAATGGCTTTTGGACAGGCCTTATTATTTGGCCCTTGTGTGCACTAAGACTAGTGTTCTCAAGACGACCTTGGCGAACCTTGAGTCCCCATCACCACCCCAGTGCCCCTTTTCTACTTTGGTAGAAGGGGTTGGACATCAAAGGCTGGGAGGATATCGATTCGACCTCACGATCCCGACGTAACATGGATCGCTTTTACCAGCCGGCCTAGCGGCCCTTGGGTAGCCATTTGAAGGGCATCACATTTGGCATACATATCGGAATGCCTTGCATGACACAACTTCCCAACATTCCCTGACTAGTAATATCACCGTGAATTTTGTAGCCACCTTGTGTGTCGAATGCCACCACAACCTTCAAGATGCAAGTATCTTCTTGACCCTATCTTGTTGGGTATATCCCGCAGTGAATGCTTTTCAAGAGACCACATTCCGAACAGGAGACTCCTCAAAGAAATTACTGCTCATGCATTCCAAAACCTGGACGAAAGACAAAAACTCCCAGAGTTGAGACACCAACCGAGCCGACCGGTACCAGTACGGAACCCGCGCACGGCGAATCTTTAACGGCCAATATCTTGGCGGCTGGAACATCGATCATTGATCTGAAAAGACCGGCACGCTCCACACAAAGTGAGCACTTCAGGCTGGTGCATTCATTTCAATTCTGTCACCTCAGCTGTAGTTTCCCAATCCGATATGGATCTGCAATCGACTCAAACTTCCAACTACCATAACTTCTTCACCGTAGCTCCAATCGACGAACCGTAAACACAGGCTCGTAGAGCACTTTAAGAACTATAGTTCTAGATCATAATCTAATATATGTGCTCACTCCAATCATACTCCTTTTTGGCATCATTAAGGCATCTGTTGGCCCTTCTAAGCCGCATTTGGCATACATTAATCATTAAACTTGGCCTGTTAACAAGACCTCGTCATTGACCATTAATTAAGTAAGCTTTAAATAAGCACGATATGTATTTTTCTTGCATCTTTCTTAGCATGGGAGCGGAGCTGCACGACAACGTACGCAGGCTTACACTGCCAACACCATGGCCATTTTCCCAAGAAAATATAAACGGATTTGACAGGCACACTTCTCTGTTAGAGAGCTCCACTTTGCAGGTTTCAAACCGCACAAAAAAGCCCGGAAAAAATCCTCTAATTTGATGAAAATTTGACTTTTCTAGGGGGGGTCTTCAATTTTGGAAACTGCCTTTTTATTTGTCCATATGGCATCCCGTCGTGGCATATTTGGAAGGAGGTAATCACCTTGCTTCATGTGCTCTCTTCCTCTCTCTTTTGCACTTGGGGGGGGGCATTACCAAGGTCGCTACTGCCCCCTAGGCTTCTTTTTATTTTTTCCTTCTTTATTTCATTTTTTACCCCTTTGGGCTACCCAAATCATACACTACCCCTTTGGCCACTTCTATCCGGCTCACACCTGCTTTCTCTCCCTCTATTTCTCTCTCCTCAGTTCCCTTTTGGTCCTGGCGTCGCCTTGAAGTGGGCCCACCCCTCTTTGCTTGGTCCACATGGAGGCCTTCCTTGGGCTCTCTCTACTCCCTTTTCTTGGGACTTCCTCCCACCTTGTCTTCACGGGACACTTCCTCTTTGATGACCTTTGACCGCCTGGCATTTCTACCTCTCTGGCTCACTTCGCTCGTGCGAAAGCCTCCCTTTGGCTCATCAATAGCGATGTAGCTATTGGAGGGGGTGACTCCTCCTCTAAAAATGGCGGGCCCCAAGGGCCGTGGGCACAAGGACTTGGATAACTGCCACGTCACCTGCGATATGTGCTCCTCTTCCCTCCTCACGCGGGTGCAAGCCACCAGCACCTCCCTTTCTGGACAAAATGCACCAGCACCTCCTTTTCTAGACAAAATGCTGCCAGGCTCCACCCCCTCCGCTCGTGCACAATGCTGGAAGCGCCGCCTGATTCCAAGCCACAGCTCACAGAGCTCCAAGCTCCCCACATTCCACCTCTACTTGCAATGGGCCACAGGACCCTATCTTTATACTTCACGCTCCTTGCTTTCTCCTACACATACGGGACTTACCCAATTCCACGTGGAGGCACCCAATTCCATGTCCCTCAACCTCCATAAAAACCCTCCAAAATATACATAAAAAACCCCTTTTTTTGGCCTTCTTCTCCCGGCCCCTATAGTTTGTCGGATGGTCTGAATCTCCGACTGCCAAGCCGGATCCGATCTTCACTGACTCGGACACGGGCTGTGCAAAAATTATCATCTTCAGAATCCTCTGAGCTTGCTATCCGAGGCCACAAAAAAAACAGAAAAATCATCTACAAACTTTTCACCACCAAATGCTCCCAACTTCATCTTGTTGTATCTAGCCGACCGAGCATCCGATAGAGGTGCTGTCGATTTGTGCTAGCTCCACATGACGAACACTATCATCGAGAACCCTCGCAAAGCCAAAAAGATGCTAGATGGCACATCCTTTGTTGTGGGAAAGTGGGCATAGACCCGGCCCCCGAAAAAACTTCGACAGCTCATAACTTGCACACCGTGAGTTCGATCATCAATCTGAAAAGACCATCAGGCTCTATAATTTGAGCACTTTAGCCCTATCACTTCATACACACTTCTTTGGCCTAGCTTCACATGTCCATCCCATCGAGAATCTGCAACCACCTTCACCTTCAAATTGGCTTGTCTCTCTCTACATAGCTCCATTTGACCAGCCGTCTAAACGAGATCCTAGAGCATCCCAAGCACTACACTTCAGGACACTGGTAGAGCACTTTGAACACCTTCATCTGCTACGCCAAATGAGCCTCCTTGGCCTAGAAATCCTCATTGAGCATACTTTTCTGCTACCTCTTGGCTGCCCAGGACCTTGGTACCTGCCCTAGCCTTCTACACTGCATTTGTCTACCAGCGTTTTCTTGGCATAGACCCCTTCCTACCTCAGAGAAACTTTGGTTACACCATCATTGCCCACCCCCTTGTTGAACATTTATGTTCAACCACACATAGGATTACTGCACTAGAAAAACTACACACCCAAAACAAACTTCTCTCTACACCTATCATATGTACAAAACTGCCATTTGCTTCTTGCTGCCTTTGTTTATGCGGGTTGCCCAACCCCTTGCTTTATCTGTCATCAACCGCCTGGATCAAACACCTTGCCTTGGTCTCTTCCATCCACCTACAACACCTTTGCATAACGCCACACCAAGGGACATAGGCAATTGTCCACATAGCTTACTCTCGGCATATCTCCCTCGCTCCAAGCATCCACAAGAAAACCGTCCAACTCAAACAACACATCATCAAGCATATTTTCATGCTCATACAAACCACCACATTCACCAAACATATCTGACCCTATCTCTCAATCATGTAGAACGGGTTGTGAAGGGCACTGCCATTGACATGTATACTCTTCCACAACAGTCTCTACCATCACTAGCATAAAAGTAGGCTCCTGCTCTCCCAAAGGAACCTCCACCTGTGGAGAGGCTAGCCCTTGCATCACCTTTATCCTGGCCAAAGCTTTCTCAACGAGCATTTGTGTTTCTTCATCCATTTCATCTACTGGGTCAGCAAACCCCCAATCATCCTCACCATCGAAGAAAATATAGCCATATGGCTCCTCCAACACCTCTTGTCGATCTATTCCTGTGACCTGTCCCCTTTCCATAGCCACAACAACTCTCTCCTTCCCAGCCAAGCTCCGAACTTGTCTTATTGTCGAAGCACATTGCACTACTAATTTTACCAAGCTCATCATAAGCATGTTGTCACACAACACTGTCATCTACATACCATCATTCTCAAGCTTTGGCAGCTCCACCTATGCTTCAGCCATATTGGCAACTATCACATCTTTATGCATATAATAGGGCATCTTTACCTGTGCCATCTCCAGCTCACTAGAGCTTGTCTCCTTGCTACTGAACATGGACTCATCCTCTTCACCTGTCTCCCATAAGTGCGAGCTCCAACTCTAATCACCATCACCACCATAGGCTGACTTGGCACTTGTATCCATATCCTTTAACGACTCCAAAAAATCTTGGCTATTGCCAACTTCTTTGCACATTCTCCTCATCAAGATCCAAGCTCCAAGCTTGCCGCATCTACATCCGGCCATAATCTAATATCTTCTCACACAAACCCTCCATAAGAATAGGCTTTCTTTCTTCAAGTTGTACTTGACACTTGGCATGTGTCCTAATCACGGTACACAGGCTCTCTTTAGCACATAGCTCTCCCTTGTTGGCAAGTGCATCCCCCATTGGTGCTAGCATCTCACAGACAGGTAACTCCCAAGGAGTATAATTGATTAAAGGCTTTACCTTCAAAGGCTCCATCCTCCGCACAATTGGCACCACCCTCGACCGGTCCACCGAACTCTTGGCCGTCATCACAGGAACATGATCTGTAGGCTTCAACAAGCCTAATTCTAGTTTCCTCTTCACTTTCTTGCTCTTCACCTGAGAAACTCTAACTGCCTAGGCATAAGCCTTTGCTTCTTCATCAACTCGAGGACACAAGCAAGCCAGGAATTTCTCGAGCTTGAAACCATCTGCATTGACCACTCTAGTGATAGCAACCAAATCCTTCCAGCTTTCTTCGAATTTATCAACAAAAGCATTAAACTTACCACTTACTTCTTGGTGTAGCCTCTTGATAGTTGCATCCACTTTAGCAGCCAACACAACCTTGGGAAGTTGCAGCAAAAACTATTCCAGAAAACTCTACCAAACTTGCTTGTCTGCAGTCTCCAGACCATCAAACCAAATCTTAGCTTTTCCTTGCAGCACCAAGGGTACCATTTGCACCTTTTCTTCATCACCTGTCATCTGCAATGATAGCACGAACAACTCATAATTTTCTAGACAGGTTTTTGCATCTTCGACCCTAGTGAAAATGGGAAATCCGGGCCATGCCATCCCTAGCAGCACCTACTCTTCAAAGGTCGCGCGTCTGGCATTACCAACATCACCACTTTGACTTTAAATAGGAGCATCAGCAAACTTCTCCATGGGGGCACCAAAAGATGAGAGGGGGAATGCGGGAACACACCCGACACAAACATAAGGGACTCTCTATAGATCAGGGTATCCACAACACTCCTATCCTCTCGAAAAACACCTTCAAAAATACTCTTTACACTAGCAGACCACCGCTTACTCAATTTCCACTCTTCACACAAACTCCACAAACCCGCTACAAAAAGCACACTTGCTGCCACGATCTGTCTCCACCCTTACACATGCTCACAGCCACTCAATCTCACTCTTTTACACAAATCAACATCGGTCCGGGGGGGGATACACATCCACATAGCTGGAACTAAGGGGAAACAACAACAAGACGGGGCAACAGTGGCTCGATTCCACTTCACAAAGCACATACATAGGCTTACACTACCATCACCATGGCCATTTTCATGAGAGAATACAACGGGCTTTGACAGGCACACTCCTCTGTTAGAGATCTCCACTTTGCACGCTTCAAAAAACACCAAAAATCCCAGAAAAAAGCCCCTAATTTGATGAAAATTTGACTTTCCTAGGGGGGGTGTTTAATTTTTGAAACTGCCTTTTTATTGGTCCATCTGGCATCCCTTCTTGGCATCGTTGGAAGGAGGTACCCACCTTGCTTCATCTGCTCTGTTCCTCTCTCTTTTGCACTTGGCGGGGGGGGGGGGGGCATTAGCGAGGTCGCTATGGCCCCCTAGGATTCTTTTTATTTTTTCCTTCTTTATTTCATTATTTATCCTTTGAGCTACCCAAATCTTACACTACCCCTTTGGCCACTTCTGTCAGGCTCACACCTTCTTTCTCTCCCTCTATTTCTCTCTCATCATTTCCATTTTGGTCCTGGCCTTGCCTTGAAGTAGGCCCACCCCTCTTTGCTTGGTCCACATGGAGGCCTTTCCTTGTGCTCTCTCTCCTCCCTTTTCTTGGGACTTCCTCCCACCTTGTCTTCACGGGACACCTCCTTCTTTTGTCACCTTTGACCGCCCGGCATTTCTCCCTCTTTGGCTCATTTCCCTCATTTGGGACCCTCCCCTTGGCTCAACAATAGCGATGTCGCTATTGGGGGGTGACTCCTCCTCTAAAAATTGCAGGCCCCAAGGGCCACGGGCACAAGGCCTTAGATAACTTCCACATCACCTGCTACGTGCACTTCTCCTCCCTCCTCACACGGGAACGCACTAGTGGCGCTACCCCTTCTGGCCAAAATGGTGCCAAGCTCCCTCCCCTTTGCTCGCGCACAACAGTGCTGGAAGCGTCGCGTGATTCCACTCCATAGCTCAGGGAGCTCCAAGCTCCCCACATTCCACCTCTACTTGCAATGGTCCACATACCCCAGTCTTTATACTCCATGCTCCTTGCTTTCTCCTGCACATGCAGGACTTAGTGGCGGCTGATCCCAGTTCCGTGGACCTCAACTCCATAAAAAGCCTCCAAAATATACATAAAAAACCCTTTTTTTTGTCCTTCTTCTCCCGGCCCCTATACTTTGCCGGATGGTCGGAATCTAAGACCGCCAAGCCAGGTTGGATCTTCATTGAGCCGGCCTCAGGCTGTCCAAACCTTATTATCTTCAGAATCCTCTAAGCTCTCTATTGGAGGCCACAAAAAACAAAACAAATCATCTGCAAACCTTTCACTGTGAAATGCTCCCAACTTCATCTTGTTGTATCTTGCTGTCGATTTGTGCTAGCTCCACATGATGCACACTATCACCAAGAGACATGACAAAGCCAAAAAGATGCTAGATGGCACATCCTCCCTTGTGGGCAATTCGGTACAGACCCGGCCCTCGAAAAAACTTCGACAACTCAAAACTTGCACACCGTGAGTCCGATCATCAATCTGAAAAGACCGACATGCTCCATAAATTGAGCACTTCAGCCCTATCACCTCACATCCACTTCTTTGTCCTAGCCGCAAATGTCCATCTTGTCGGAAATCTGCAACCACCTTCACCTTCAAACTGGCATATCTCTCTCTACATAGCTCGGTTTGACGAGCCATCTGAACGAGATCCTAGAGCATCCTGAGCACTACATTTCAGGACATTGATAGAGCAATTTGGACTCCTTCACCTTCTACCCCAGTTGAGCCCTCTTGGAGCCTCCTTGGCCTTAAAATCCGCATCGAGCAAACTTTTTCTCTACCTCTTGGCTGCCCAAGACCTTGGTACCTGTCCTAGCCTTCTGCACTACTTTTTCCTACAGCCTTTGCCTAGCATAGACCCCTTCCTTGCTCGGATCAACTTTGGCTGCACCAACGTCAATAGCTCCGCCTCTTTAACTTGGGAAAAAACTCATTGGTTCTTTCTTTCTACTATCTCATTATCATCTCACACTCTAGCTAGATCCTATATCTAGGGTAATTTTCAATATATATATCTTCTATGTGCTCATATTACTTTTTTAATAGCTACTAGGAATTAATCAAATCCTACCGGGAATCTAGCTTGCATGATTTTTAAAGATACACCTATTTTAATAAATTATTGCAAGGATGCTTACAAAAAAACGTCAAGGAGCAATGCCATGCTTTCATATTTCATGAGGTGTCTATTGGAATCAAATGAAAGTTTAGACTATGGGGACCACAAGAAGACTTTTGCTGCCAGAAAGGTACACTATTTTGATGATTTTCTTACACATGGTTCCAACCTGAGTTGGAAAAAGTATATAAAATGGGGGTCATAAATTATGAGCTTATTTCCTGTCTCTATTTATATTTTTGTACTTGGAGCCATGGTTGAAGAGATATGCTCAAAATGGTGGACCTCAGTCTGCCCACATCATGAACGGATAACCTATTTCACCTATAAAAGGGGACCTCTTCTTCCTTGAAAAACATTCATTAGAGAGTGAGAGGGTTAATGTCTAATTGTACGTAGCCATAAACATAATCCTAAGCCTACACCTACTCCTTAAAGAATACTAATCAATCTTGTAATAAATCCTTGTAAGATCAACTCTAACTCAAGGACCTGGATTTGGTGCATCATTCAAGGTTGGAAGTATTCCATCTCCTTCTATTTCCATCCAATTGGTAAATAAATTTCAAAGAGCTATCAAACAAGGCGTGTTTTGATTTGTGATCTTGTTGGTTTCTTAATTTTTTTATTTTCATCTTTAGCCCAACCCTTACCTCTATCTATATTTCTACATATATTCCCTAACCCAGCTATTATCCACTTCTGAATATACAGCCACCCTTACCTCTATCTCTACATACACTTCTATCTCTATGTCCATGTCTCTTGTGTCCTAATTATTGAAGGCATCCAAGCTACTGATAGCTGTTTTTTGGCTCTCTGTAATTTCCATAGCGAGTTACCTCACCCTATCAAATCACTCAAACACTGTGGTTACCCTCACCCTTTCACTGTATAGGTGTGTGTGAGTTAGGGGACTTTTCCTATATCTTCTTAAAAACCCTCAATTAGCTAGTCATTGGCCTAGTTGAGCAAAAATAAATAAATAAATAAATTATAAGTATATTATGGCCCATTTGTGTGTAAATATTTCATTGTATATAGGGCCTAAATAAAAGGATTTTTCATAATTATTTTGGTATTTATTTAAATATTTCTACCTATGGCGTGTTATTTATGCTATGTACATTGACTCACCATTACCATATTTTTTCTTACCATTTTGAATACTGTTTATTCCATATAAAATTAATTTCATGCAAGCTTCTCTTATTTTTCGTGTAACTTCATCTCAACAAAAATCCAAAAAAACTAGTTATATTTATGTGTATATTTTTTCACTATTGTGATTTTTTCCTTCCTGCATCTATTCTCTATTACTCTCATAAATTAGACCACCAAAAATATTCATCTTTTTATGGTAGACTTATAATAAGAGAGATTTATTTTGACCCCTTTATATTTTTCCACCTATATTATTTATGTTTGACATGTACATATTTTTCTAGACCCCTCAATATTTGATTTTCTTAGTTGTACTATTCACTTATATCATGATCTCAACAATATCTTCAATTATAGACCTACCAAATAAGGTCAAGGGTATGTGGCATGCATGCATGCACTATGGGAGGCTCACTCTTGGAGGTATTCGAAAGAATCATCCAAAGAAGGACCTCACAAGGACTTTGTGCAGTGGAAAAACACTATCGGTTTTGCTGAATTTTTAAAGATCACATGCTCCCCGAATTTGAAAAGATGATACAAACAAAAGTTGTAGCTCGTGGGCTGAACTTTTACCTCAAAGTTTTTTCATATTTTTCTCAGCTACGAGTTGTGAGCTATGATTTTATTGGTGGACCCCAGTTTTCTCATGCTATGCAGCCACACTCCCTCTTCCACTTTATCATTTTCCTCTTTCACACACACTTCTCCACTCATCAACCCCACCTCTCTCACCACTCCTCTCTGCACCCTACTCACCTTCTTCTCAACCTTGAGAATAAGAGAAACCATGGTGAACTCATGTCTCCTACACACACTTCCATTCCAAAATTGACCACCTAGTCTCATTTTTCCTCTTCCATATTACCCATATCTATCAGGAAAACCACAAAATTCAGCTTCTTCTCTTGAAAGACAACACCATGTTGATCGATTACTCATATTCAATCACCTTGTCTCTCAAGGAAGGTCAAGAGTGGAGAAAAAACGTACCGTCAAAGCTAGTGGACCGTCAACAAGCGTCAAAATTGACCCTAGTCAAGACACTTGGAGCATCAACATTGTAAGAAAGTCATAATTTCTTACCTATTAAGAGTTTTTTCTTCCTTATGTGTATCCTACTTGGATACTTCCATTGTAAATATCCAATTCCATTTGTAAATTAATAAAAATACTAACTTTACTAATTTACTAACACTAATCTACTATGAAAAGTCCTATCACCTCCACTTCTCTCCTCTCTCTCTTCTTCATCTATCCCCACCAACTTCTTGATAATTCCAAGCAAAAGAAACTAGATAAGTGCTAAAAATCTAACCCAACCATGGTTAGAGGAGTAACCCTAGCCCTCAAAATTGCTATAAAATGTGTTGTAGCTAGCACAAAAACGGGGAGCCATAAGCAAGAGCACTATGCTATAGCTTGACACGCCAAGCTCAACATCTCTAGAAGAAGCTCTTGAGTGGAAGCTCATTGTCTTATGCATATGCATGTGTTGTATTAGGGCTGATTAGCAAGGGAACTCTATGCCATTGTAAGAGAGAGTGATCATTCAATTGAGAGTAGGAAATCTATCATTTCTCCTACTAGTGTAAGCCCAACATTTGCTGAATCAAGGAGGGTGGATTTGAACTAAGCTTGGATACTTTGTATATCTTCCAATGTAAAGTAATGGAAAACAATGATGTGTAAGTGTCTTGGTGTTTTTTTAAGTTCTTGATAGCTTGTCTCTGGGTGTTGTCATCAATTCAACCATAAATTCCACATCCTGTAAGAGAGCAACAGCGTGGAGAGGACTCCCCTGGCCTTAAGACAGGAATTGGGGTGGCTTTTATTGTGATGTGTTGTGGTGTAATTTACTCAAGCTATGTTGAACAAATACTAATTTCACTTTGATTGGTCGTGACAGATTTGTAAGAAGGTATTAATGCAACAAGCATCCCCTCCCCTTTCTCTCTCTTTCTTACATATATAATTGTTTTTGCTTGATCACGGCCAATACATTTCAAAGCAGTCCGAGCACTATCTCTCTCTCTCTCTCTCTCTCTCTCTCTCTCTCTCTCTCTCTCTCTCTCTCTCTCTCTACGCGTCCTAGTTCGCATCCAAAACCAGGTGGTGCCCAAAATTTGTGTAGGGTTAGGTTGTGGATTTGCGTGTGTGTTTGTTGTTTTTTCCAACCCCAACCCAATTGAGAGGCATGGGAACCTAGAAGGGTGCTTAGAGGACACTATTCTTGCTGCCCGCCCCGGACCGCCTCAAATTGGTGCCCCCACTGAGGAGGGATTGTGTATTTTTGTGCAGGATCAACCTTTAGAATAGTCAAGTAGTTTGCATGAATCATGAAAATTTGTATGATCCTTTCATTCCTATTGCAAGACAAAAGGTACACATAATTGTTAGTACTAAGTTGCAATTTCAGCCGAGTAATTTTTAGAATTTTGGGCCCTCTTAGGTTGGGATAAACGCTTCAGTAAATCCTTTTATTTTACCTCTCATTAGATACGACCTTAGTTTGGATGTCTATATTTTTGTTTTGTTTTAAGCATTAGGTCATGGATAGACAATGGATAATGGCCCAGGCATATAGGTTTTCCCTTTCCATTTCACTCCACACATTAGAGTAAACATTGCAATTAGTAGAAAAATCCATTTTCAACAACTTATAGTGTTCATGTTTGGTGCCCAAAGAGTAGGAGAAATTCTCGCGTCACCAAACTCTGTCATCCTACCTCTAATTGATTATCATAGGTCATTTGATGTGAATATTTTTATTTTGTTATAGAATAGATTGCAATTTAGAAAATATTATTGGAAAAAAAAACATGCGTCATTTTGGAATCAATTCAATGGAGAGCCAACGCCAAATGTCTGGATATCCTCTTTTCTTTGGAGAGCCTGGAGAGGATGCAGAATTATTTTTGGCGAATTTCAAGATGTCTTGCCGTATCAAGAGGATAGTAACTGATCAAGAACGTGTAGAAATGTTTGAGGTGGTCCTTAGGTTGACTCTTTGCCTGAGGAAGTTAAGGAGAATTACACAGAAGTTTTGAATCATTTCAAGAAATACTTCTTTGATCCCCAAAACACTCAAAAACTATGGCAAGACATTATTTCTCATAAGCAAAAAGACTAAGATGACTACTACTTGTACAAGCAAGAGTTTCTACGTCTTTGGACTGTATGGGTGAGAAATGTTGCTAACCCTAGTGATGGTGCAGAGTTCCTAAAGAAGGAGAGGTTCATAGCCGGACTCTTTTCTGACCTTAAGGTCAAAGTTGAGGCGGGTTCACCTGCCACCTTTGATGCAGCTGAAACTAGGACTGCTGAGAAATATAGGAAACTCAAGTGCTTAAGGAGGGAGGTTCCAATAGAGGGTCTTAGACCCAAAGGTAAGTCACAAGCATCAACATCTAGGGAGCTTCCTCAGGTAACAGTGGAAGTGATTGAGAAGTTAAATGAATCTTTAAACAGCCTGTCAATTCACCTTGCACAAGTTGTAGGTCTAAAGGGACAAGCAAAGAAATATGAAGAGCGAGATTCACGACCTAGGAGAGTATTGCAATATTAGAATTGCAGTGAGTCTGGACATGGGATGTATAATTTTCCTTGGCCCCGTGGGGAGCCAGGGAGACCTAACTTGAATTACCCAGTGATGAATGCAGGTGAAGGGACTAGTCAGCAACCATGGCTTTTACAAAGGCCAAATTAAGCAAGACCACCTCCACAAGGAGTGGAAGGAGTTCCACCTTTGCCAGACCCAAATGTGCATTTGGTAGAGGCGACAAATTCAAGAGAGGTTGACATGGAAGCAAACGGCATTAAGAGTGGCCGTGGAAAAGGGAAGGAGAAAGAAGGAGTTACGTCACAAAGTGATCATGGACGAGAAAAGAAGGCAAAGGAGACCAAGGAAACTAAGAGGACTCGACGTCGTATCAACCTCCAAGACTTACCTCTTGGACATGGAAGAGCTCCATACAGCTTGTTGGAAGACATGAGAGGTAAGGGTCCTAATATCTCATGGCCTCAGTTTCTTGCATTGTGTCCACAAGTTAGGATGGATTTAACAAAGGCAGTTAGCATGAGGAGAAAGGTAAAAGAGAGTGTGCCTGTTGTAAAAATTGCACAAGCTGAAATGAATGAGGATATTACACCTGTTCTAGATTGTTAAATCAAGGGAAGATTGGTTAGGAAAGGTCTAGTGGATGGGGGTGCACAAATTTGCATTATGACAGAGGGGCTCATGCAAAGACTAGGCGTGCAGATCCATGAGACACCTGAAATTAAAGTCAAGTTGGCAAATAATAGCAAGGCTAGGTGCGTACGCATTTGTAAAAATGTTTCTGTGGAGGCCTTTGGCATTAAGAAGGCAGTGGATTTATGTGTCATGTCTACCAAAGGAAATGGTTACCCATTTATCCTAGGAAGACCATGGCTAATGAAAATGCGAGCTTTGTAGGATTGGGAGAGTGGAAAGCTAATTTGTAGGAATGACAATCATAAGAAGGTTGTCTTTCACATGAAGGAGCAATGCCAAGAGGAGATCCATGAAGAATCATCTCAAAGTGAGACGGAGGAAGGCTTGTAATAGCACTAATTTTTGAAGTTCTAAAAGTCGAAAAGAATGGAGTAGGGCATATCTTTCGTTTAGTACGATTTGAAAGATTGTTGAATAGTCTATTAAATAGAGCTTATATGAATGATTTTGAGATATTAAGAGAGAACATATATTCTTTTTTTAAATAATACACTAAAGACGTATTTGATAAAGATCAATGAATAACAGATAGTCTGTCTATGAACAATAAAATTGAGATTTTTATTAATATCAATGTTTTATATTTATGTATTTTAGGTTAAAATGCATGGGTAGGTTTAAAATAAGTTGAAAAAGTAGTGGAGACCCAAAAATAGACGTTTTATGAGTCGCGATCTAAAAGTTGCGTTTTCAGTCAAAGAAAGACGTTTTTCGTAATTCTGTCCGCGTTGCCTTGTAGACCAGACCTATTCCCGTCGTTTTGAGTACCTCGATTGCTCTGTTTAGAGTTTGTTTGTAGAAGTTATGATGAAAACAAACAGAAGGCAACAGCAGTGTAGTATACACAGGGACAGACAGACATACAACATCATACAGCTCTCCCTGATATCAACCAAGAAGTGGATTGTTTCTTCATGGTAGAGTATTGCAATTGATATTATGAAGGTATATAATTATATTTTTTACTTGATTATCATGTTGAATTGGTTGCACGAGTATGTTCTTTTGGCTATTTTGTAGGCGATGCAGAAATCAATGTGTGAAACAGGATCTGTGCAAAGTGTCATGATAAAAATCTAACCTTCACGGATCGCTTAGCGATCACGTTCTTATATTATTCTCACAGGTATACGTGGTGCAAAAATCGTGCAGGCTTTTTGAGGAAAAGAAGGATAAAAGCACGACGGGTGGTGCGTTTGGGAATCATTCACCGATCTCTTCTTCTGCGAGTGCGAGTGCGAGTGAGAGTGTGAGTGCGAGTGAGAGTGTGAGTGAGAGTGCCAGTGAGACGCTGCATGCAAGCGAAATGAAGCTCGGGGGTGGTCGGGAGGTTCGAGCTCCGTACAACGCAGTGCGCCCATATATTTTGCTCCTCTGTTGTATCAAAACTCTACAAAGATTCATCAATACAAAGATCTCTTTCTCTATCTTTTGCTATCGATCTCTATTATTCGGTTCCCGTGACAATTGGTATCAGAGCAAGCGGTTGATTCTGGACATGGAAGGATACGAGAGGAGGATGAAGGAGCAAGAAAACCTGATTCGACGACTATGAGAAGATCTGAAAATTGCAAATCGGGAGCGTGCTGAGGCTCTGCGGGTCAAAGCAGCACGAGGGCTTGATATCTATGTAGACCTTGATGGCCAACATGAAGTTGAAAACCATGCTAATCCACCTAGAAACAATAATCATCGTGGTGACGCTGGGGTACCGCCAAAAGAAACGATGACGATATGGGAGAAGCGACAACCAAATCATTCTTAATGAAGGCTAAGCTTAAAGAGTTTGATGGCATAAGAAAGATATGCGAAGATTTAGAAGCGTAGATTGAAGAACTCAAATATTTGGATTATACTTTCAATATCGAGAACACGACCACGAGACTTTCGAATGCTCGAGCAAGGTGACCGATAAGACAATACGTACCAAGATGGCTCAATTGGAGACTTTTGGCTATGCGTACGATAAAGGTAAGTCATCTACCCCTTCTTTGTGATGTTTTATGTCTTTGATACGTCCTTTGAAAGCTTCTGTGAGATCGAATTTATGCGTAGAAGTTGAGATTAAAATTTGAATTTCTTAATTGATTTGCATAGTATTCATTGCTTCTTATCGTTTAAATTGATTGAGAAATTAAACTTGAAATTAAATCGAGAAGTTAAAAGACTTGTGGACTTAACTAATGGTAATAATAGTTCCACGAAAGAGTTAGTAGAAAATTTGTTTTTTTTTCTTTTAGGAGTCGAAATCATAAAGATGATTTCTATAACATAAACATTGATATGCATGATGTTATCATTGGTATCAATTAGATGATTGAAAATCATGTTTTGATTGATTGTTAAGAAAGAAAAATATATCTTTAATCATTTGATGATGATAAGTCACACTCTTCGTGGAAACAAAGAGATTCTAAATCTAGTTTTGGCCATGGAATTGATAAGGTGACTTAGATAAGGGTGTGAGACGTTGCTTGTGTTTGCTAATGAGATTAAAGAAGAATGTGGGGATAAAGAGAAAGAGACAAATCTAGAATTTGTAGAGGATCTCTTACATGAATTAAGGATGTGTTTCCGGATGATCTTCTTGGTATACCTCCGCCTAGAGCGGTAGAACATGCCATAGATCTATATCTAGGAGCGACACCTTATTCCAGATCTCCATACAGGTTCAATATTGATGAGCTTAAAGAGCTCAAGATACAACTTGATGATCTTTTGAAAAAGGGTTTCATTAAACCTAGTGTATCTCCTTGGGGTAGTCCTGTGTTATTCCAAAAGAAAAAGGATGGTACATATAGGTTATGCATCGACTATAGGGGATTAAACAAAAAGACCATTAAGAACAAATATCCTCTTCTTCACATAGATGAACTTCTTAGTCATTTGAGTGGTGCCACAATATTTTCAAAGGTTGATCTTCGTTCTGGCTACCATCAAATCCGCATTAAGGTCGAGGACATTCCAAAGATTTGTTTTCGTACACGTTATGGACATTATGAATTTAGAGTTCTTGCTTTTGGTTTGACTAATGCACCAACAACTTTCATGTGCTTAATGAATAATATTTTTCACCCGTATCTTGATGACTTCATTCTGGTATTCTTGAATAATATTTTTGTGTATTCTACGAATGAAGAAGATCATGCATTGCACTTAAAGAAAACATTTGAGGTTTTGCGTGAACATAAATTGTATGCCAAATCAAGTAAGTATTCTTTTGCAAAGGATCAGATTGTGTATTTGGGAAGAGTGATTTCTAAAGAGGGGATTCACATTGATCTTGATAAAGTTAAGACTATGTTAGTAAGAGATGTAAGAAGCTTTATGGGTCTAGCAGAATATGAGAGAGCACACATTAAAGATTTCTCTAAGATAGCAAGTCCTTTGACCGAATTGACCAAGAAAGACAAGGGTTTTGTGTGGACTTCTAGCTGTGAGACTGCTTTTGAGACCTTGAAGGCTAAAATAGCGGAAAATTATGTTTTAAAAGTTCCTGAGATGGGCAGACCATTTGTTGTGTCTTGTGACACTAGTGCTTAACAATTAGGTTGTGTTTTGACACAAGAAGGAAGAGTGGTTGCATATGAGTTTAGAAAATTAAGATGACATGAATTGAACTATGCAACACATGATCTAGAATTGCTTGCTGTTGTTCGTGCATTGAAACATTGGCGTCATCTTTTGCTTGGTGTCAAATTTGAATTGCGTACTGATTATCAAAGCCTGAAGTATATTTTCACTCAAACATTGTTAAACAACAGACAAACATGATGGATTGAATTTTGCTGGCTGAGTATGATTTTGATTTGAAGTATTTGTGTGGAAAAGAAAATAAAGTTGCAAATGCATTGAGTCGTAGGTCCATGTGTAATCTGTTGACTATTGTGCGGTCCAATTTGATTGATGATATGCATGCTGAAGTTGAAAATGATTCTTTTTATATGCTTATTTTGAAATTCTTGCGTGACAATATTGGTGCGAGGTATGAGAATAGATATCACTTGTATAAGGAAAATCTGTATTATTATGACCGCTTGTGTATTCCTGCAAATTCTGCTTTTAAGAGTCAAATTCTGCATGAGTGTGATAATTCACTTTTTTCTGGTCATCCTGGATTGAATAAGACACATGAAAAGATTAAAAGTTCATTCTTTTTCCGCATATGAAATTGGATGTTAAGAATTATGTGCGTGAATGCTTTCAATTTCAACAAGTTAAGATTGAACATAAGAGGATACTTAGTGACCTTCAACCCTTAGACATTCCTTTACAGAAGTGGGAGTCTATATCCATGGACTTTATCATTAGACTTCCTACTACTCGTGGAGGGTATGATTCTATCTTTGTGGTGATAGAGAGACTCACAAAAGAAGCTCACTTCTTTCCTATAAAAATAACTGATTTTGCATTGACCATTGCACACTTGTTTGTGAAAGAGATATTTCGTTTGCATGGCATGCCCAAGAGCATAGTGTCTGACAGAGATTCTAAGTTCACTTCTCATTTCTAGAGAGCGACTTTTGACTCTATAGGTACCCAGTTACGCATGTCTACTGCTTTTCATCCTCAAACAGATGGGGAAACGGAGAGAGTGAATCGTATTCTAGAAGATATGTTACAAATGTATGTCAATGAAAACCAATCTAATTGGAATGAATATTTGCCTTTGGTTGAATTTGCATACAAAAGTTCATATCATTCATCTATTAGGATGACTCCGTTTGAGGCAATGTATGGCTATAACTGTCCTACACCTATAAATTTTCTTAGCTCGAGGAATAAGGTAGAACTGTCACGTGAGATGCTTGATAAAATGGATAACGAGTTGGCCAAAATCACGGGGAATATTAGAGAAGCCCAAAAGAGACATAAATTGTATTATGACAAGAAATGTCGTGTTGTGGAGTATGAAACTGGTGATATGATTTTCTTAAAGGTTATTCGTGAGAAGTCTCATTTGGTTCTTAGTAAGGATAGAAGATTGTCTCCATGATTTGCTGGGCTTTTAAATTTTTGAAGCGTATTGGTTCATTAGATTACAAATTGGAATTGCCTTCTCATGTTCAAGTGCATCTTGTATTTGATGTGAGATTATTGAAAAAGTATATCCGTAATCTGCATCATGTTTTACAGGACAACTCTAAGTTGCAAGATGACGGAATATTGACTGTAGAACCAGACTTAGTGCTAGATAGGCGTGTTATACATCTGAGAAATAGAGACATTGTGGAAGTTTTGGTTAAGGGGAAGAACTATCCAGTAGAGGATGCATCATGGGTTGATCTTAGTGTTTTGCAAAGAGAATTTTCCTCTCTTTCCAACTCTGAGGACAGAGGTAATTTTGATAAGGGGAGAATGTAATAGAACTAATTTTTGAAGTTCTAAAAGTCGAAAAGAATGGAGTAGGGCATATCTTTCGTTTAGTACGATTTGAAAGATTGTTGAATAGTCTATTACATAGAGCTTATATGAATGATTTTGAGATATTAAGAGAGAACATATATTCTTTTTTTAAATAATACACTAAAGACGTATTTGATAAAGATCAATGAATAACAGATAGTCTGTCTATGAACAACAAAATTGAGATTTTTATTAATATCAATGTTTTATATTTATGTATTTTAGCTTAAAATGCATGGGTAGGCTTAAAATAAGTTGAAAAAGTAGCGTAGACCCAAAAATAGAGGTTTTATGAGTCTCGATCTAAAAGTTGTGTTTTCAGCCAAAGAAAGACGTTTTTCGCAATTCCGTCCGCGTAGCCTTGTAGACCAGACCTATTCCCGTCATTTTGAGTACCTGGATTGCTCTGTTCTAAGTTTGTTTGTAGAAGTTATGATGAAAACAAATAGAAGGCAGCAACAATGTAGTATACATAGGGACAAACAGACATACAACATCATACAGCTCTCCCTGATATCAACCAAGAAGTGGATTGTTTCTTCATGGTAGAGTATTGCAATTGATATTATGAAGGTATATAATTATATTTTTTACTTTGATTATCATGTTGAATTGGTTGCACGAGTATGTTCTTTTGGCTATTTTGTAGGCGATGCAGAAATCAATGTGTGAAACAGGATCTGTGCAAAGTGTCATGATAAAAATCTAACCTTCACGGATCGCCTAGCGATCACCTTCTTATATTATTCTCGCACGTATACGTGGTGCAAAAATCGTGCAGGCTTTTTCAGAAAAAGAAGGATAAAAGCACGACGGGTGGTGCGTTTGGGAATCATTCACCGATCTCTTCTTTTGCGAGTGCGAGTGCGAGTGAGAGTGTGAGTGCGAGTGAGAGTGTGAGTGAGAGTGTGAGTGAGACGCTGCATGCAAGCGAACTGAAGCTCGGGGGTGGTCGGGAGGTTCGAGCTCCGTACAACGCAGTGCGCCCATATATTTTGCTCCTCTGTTGTATCAAAACTCTACAAAGATTCATCAATACAAATATCTCTTTCTCTATCTTTTGCTATCGATCTCTATTATTCGATTCCCGTGACAAGGCTGGACCGATAGCAATTCAGAAGGAGAAAGTAGTGGTAGCATTACTAAAGAGGAGTCTTCCATTCAAGTCATGGGGGTAAGGTTTCAACCAAACAACCAACAGACCTCTTGCCTAGCTTTGGAAGAGGTAGGTTCCCAAGAGAACCAAAAAGTGGAAGATGAAAGAATGTTAGAAGGTATATTATCTACAACACTTACAAAGGATGAAAGAGAGGATCTCAAAGGTGTGTTAAGGAAATTTCCTAGGCTTTTTGCTAAAGAGTACATCGATGTGCGTCGAGTAGATGTTGTTCAACACAAAATTGAGTTCAAGCCAGAGGCCACACCTAAGGCTCAAAAGCTACGAAGGCTAGGAGTCATCAAGGAGCAGGCTTTACTTCAGGAGGTAAGAAATCTTCTAGCAGTAGGTTTCATTTATCTAGTGGAGAATTCATAGTGGGTCTCTCCCGTTGTTGTCACTTCTAAGAAAAATGGCAAGTGGAGGGAGTGTGTGGATTGCCGTCCACTCAATGAGGCAACAAAAAGAGATCACTTTCCCCTCCCATTTCAAGATGAGATACTAAATGAGGTGGCTGGTCATGAGAAGTACACTGTGTGTGATGGCTACTCGGGTTACTTTCAAATAGGTATCGCATTGGAAGATCAGTTGAAAACAACCTTCATCACTCCTTGGGGTTGTTATGCTTTTAGAGTCATGCCATTTGGACTGACAAATGCTCCTGCAACTTTCCAACGCTTCATGAACATGGTGTTTCAAGCATTCTTTGGAAAGTCAATCAGGGTGTTCATTGATGATTTCTGCCTTTATAGCTCAAAATCATTGCATCTACAAAAGGTAGAAGAAGGTTTAAAAAAACTTTACGACATGGGAGGTCAACTCAACCCGGACAAGTGCCACATAGGTGAGGATGAAGTGATCTTGCTTGGTCACAAGGTTTCCTATAAAGGTATTGAGGTGGATCCAGCAAAGACAAAATCTTTCATTGAGCTACCATCACCAAAGAGTCTTAAGGAGGTCATCTCATTCATTCAAATGGTGAAGTATATGTCACGCTTCATTCACTTAGCCTCGGAGTTACTTCATCCTTTGCAAAAGCTGACACAATAAGTAGAATTTGCATGGTCTGATGATCTTGAAGAGAGTTTTCGTAATATTAAAGTCATTTTGTCAGAGCTATCAACACTCATGCCTCCTTGTTGGGAGTACACATTATTTGTTAGCTCTAGTGTTGGAAAGGAAACGATTGGTGCAGTTTTATTACAACAATATCCCCACAGTACAGGATGCGACCCATCTACTTTGCTAGTAGGGTCATGAATGCTTTAGAGAGAGGCTACATGGAGGCGGAACTTATGATGCTTTCTATCATGTTTGCAGTGAGAAATTTTAGATCCTACTTGCTACCAAAACCTTTTGTAATTCTCACTGCTGCAGAAAATTTGTTCCCTTGGGTGTCATCTCAAATGAATCTTAGTACTAGGATCTCGAAGTGAATTATGGAGTTGCAAGAGTTTCAATACTCTTTCAAGGTAGAAGATAGGGTGCATGCACAATTGGCAGGTATTCTCACTTATAAGGTACATGAGAAGGAAATTAAGGTGCCTAAGGTAAAGAACCTACCAATGCCACCACCTAAAAGTATTTCTAATGCTTTTACCTTGTTCTTTGATGGAGCTTTTCGACGAGCCACAAGAAAAACAGGGGGAGGGCTAGTATTCCTCAGCCCAAGTGGAGAGGTGGTCATGAAAGAGAAGGTCAATCTACCAGGTTCAACTAGCAACAATTAAGCAGAATATGACACACTACTTCATGGTTTAAAGATATGCATTGGCCAAGGTATAGAACGTCTCATGGTAAAGGGAGGTGCACTTCTCATTGTGAAGCAGATTTTAGGCATTTGGGCATGCAAGAATGAAAACCTAAGGACAAAAGTTCATGCCATTCGTAGGCTGTTTAATCAATTTGAAGAAGTGCAACTATATCATATTCCTAGGAAACAGAATGAAGATGCCGATTTACTTGCACAGCAAGTAGTTACATGTGTTGAGAAATAAGTGCAGGTCATCATGGTGGCAGCAACTATCAAGCAATCGAGATACCAGGGATTGGAGTCATTGACTCCCATTATTAGCTACATTTTGGAGGGTGAGTTTCCACAAGACTTCATGAAGGCTCAGAAGAGGAGACTCATAAAGAAGGCAAGTGCCTATCTCTTCCTAGAAGGATCCCTCTATCAAAGAGGGAAGGATCAAGTGTGCAAAAAAGTACCAACTATCAAAGAGATTCCAACCATTCTAAAAGGTTTGCATGAAGAGGCATGTAGTGGTCATTTTTCCCAAGAGTTAACTGTGAAGAAGATTTTGCTTGCGGGGTATGTTTGGTCAAATCTGCATGTGGATGTCCAACATTGGTGTAAAAGTTGTCACAATTGTCAAGTAAATGGGAATAGAAGACTGGTTTATGGTCCACGGCAAATTGTGCTTGCAAATGGACCCTTTGAAAAGTGAGGGATTGATGCTATTGGTTCTCTGCCTAGGACAAAAAATGGTAACCTCTACATTCTGGCTGTAGACTATATGACTAGGTGGGTGGAAGAACAAAGTGCGGCAAAGGTAAATGAGAGGACAGTGAGAAAATTTGTCTATACTCACATTTGTTGTAGATTTGACACACCTTTGGAGATTGTTTTTGATAATGGTCCCGGGTTTAGAAAGGGCTTGCTCACAGAAGTCTGTGAAGAACTTCACATTCTACATCGTCATAGTACACCCTACTATCCCCAATCAAATGGTTTGGTAGAAAAAGCTAATGGTGTCATTGCAGGCATCATTAGAAAGATGGCGAAAAACAAGACAAAGTTGTGGGATGACTTCTTGGATGGTGCCTTGTGGGCGTATCGAACCACATATAGGGAAGCCTCGGAGTTCACACCATTTCACTTGGTCTATGGTCAAGAGGCTTTACAACCAATTGAGCTCAACATTGCAACAATGCGACTTCATGGCAAAGCAGCACAAGATGATCAAGAAGCATGGATGGACCGACTTCTTACCTTAGCTGAGCTTGAGTGGAAAAGAGAAGCAGCATACGAGTGCTACAAGAGAAAAGCCACACAGACGAAGGAAAAGCTTGACAAGAAACTGAAGGACAAAGCCATCAATGAAGGAGATCTTCTGCTAAGGTATGAAAATCGACTAGATAATCGTTTTAATGCCAAGTTTGAAACTAGATGGCAGGGGCCATACATAGTCAAGAAGGCTTTCAATTCAAGTTACTATCAACTTATGGACTTGAATGGGAAAGAGCACTCCAGGAAGGTAAATGGATATCGCTTGAAGCCTTATTTGAGTCGCCTTCTACCAAAGGATCTACCAAAGATCTGTCAAAAGACAGCTATCTCATGTAAGTATTGTTCCGTGAAGCATGAGTGTAACTCAAATCAAAATTCCAAGGGGCCAAACAATGAAGAGCTTGTCAAGGACTCTGAAGCACTCTCTTGGGAAAAGATGCTTTATAATGGTACATGAATATACCATCATCCTGGGGGAGGGCTAATGATAGCCGTTTTTTGGCTCTCTGTAATTTCCATAGCGAGTTACCTCACCCTATCAAATCACTCAAACACTGTGGTTACCCTCACCCTTTCACTGTATATAGGTGTGTGTGACTTAGGGGAGTTTTCCTATATCTTCTTAAAAACCCTCAATTAGCTAGTCATTGGCCTAGTTGAGCACAAAAAAATAAATAAATAAATTATAAGTATATTATGGCCCATTTGTGTGTAAATATTTCATTGTATATAGGGCCTAAATAAAAGGATTTTTCATAATTATTTTGGTATTTATTTAAATATTTCTCCTTATGGTGTGTTATTTATGCTATGTACATTGACTCACCATAACCATATTTTTTCTTACCATTTTGCATACTCTTTATTCCATATAAAAATAATTTCATGCAAGCTTCTCTTATTTTTTGTGTAACTCCATCCCAACAAAAATCCAAAAAAACTAGTACTATTTATGTGTATATTTTTTCACTGTTATGATTTTTTCCTTACTACATCTATTCTCTATTACTCTCATAAATTAGACCACCAAAAATATTCATCTTTTTATGGTAGAATTATAATGAGAGAGATTTATTTTGACCCCTTTATTTTTTTCCACCTATATTATTTATATTTGACATGTACATATTTTTTTAGACCCCTCAATATTTGATTTTCTTAGTTGTACTATTCACTTATATCATGATCTCAACAATATCTTCAATTATAGACCTACCAAATAAGGTCAAGGGTATGTGGCATGCATGCATGCACTATGGGGGGCTCACTCTTAGAGGTATTCAAAAGAAGGACCGCACAAGGACTTTGTGTAGTGGAAAAAAACAATCGGTTTTGCTGAATTTTTAAAGATCACATGCTCCCCGAATTGGAAAAGGTGATACAAACAAAAGTTGTAGCTCCTGGGCTGAACTTTTACCTCAAAGTTTTTCATATTTTTTGGAGCTAGGAACTGTGAGCTATGATTTTATTGGTGGACCTCAGTTTGCTCATGCTATGAAGCCACACTCCCTCTTCCACTTTATAATTTTCCTCTTTCACACACACTTCTCCACTCATCAACCCCACCTCTCTCACCACTCCGCTTTGCACCCTACTCACCTTCTTCTCAACCTTGAAGAATAAGAGAAACCATGGGGAACTCATGTCTCCTACACACACTTCCATTCCAAAATTGACCACCAAGTCTCATTTTTCATGTTCCATATTACCCATATCTATCAAGAAAGCCACAAAATTCACCCTCTTCTCTTGAAAGACAACACCATGTTGATTGATTAGTCATATTCAATCACCTTGGCTCTCAAGGAAGGTCAAGAGTGGAGAAAAAACGTACCGTCAAAGCTAGTGGACCGTCAACAAGCGTCAAAATTGACCGTACTCAAGACACTTGGAGCATCAACATTATAAGAAATCCATCATTTCTTACCTATTAAGAGTTTTTTCTTACTTATTTGTATCCTACTTGGATACTTCCATTGTAAATATCCAATTCCATTTGTAAATTAAAAAAAATACTAACTCTACTAATTTACTAACATTAACCTACTATGAAAAGTCCTATCACCTCCACTTCTCTCCTCTATCTCTTCTTCATCTATCCCCACCAACTTCTTGATAATTTGAAGCAAAAGGAATTAGATAAGTGCTGAAAATATAACCCAACCATGGTTAGAGGAGTAACTCTAGCCCTCAAAATTGCTATAAAAGGAGGGTGTAGCTAGCACAAAAAGGGGGAGCCATAAGCAAGAGTACTATGCTATAGCTTGAGAATCCAAGCTCAACCTCTCTAGAAGGAGCTCTTGAGTGGAAGCTCATTGTCTTATGCATATGCATGTGTTGTATTAGGGGTGATTAGCAAGGGAACTCTATGCCATTGTAAGAGAGAGTGATCATTCAATTGAGAGTAGGAAATCTATCATTTCTCCTACTAGTGTAAGCCCAACATTTGCTGAATCAAGGAGGGTGGATTTGGACTAAGCTTGGATACTTTGTCTCTCTTCCAACGTAAAGTAATGGACAACAATGATGTGTAAGTGTCTTGGTGTTTTTTTACGTTCTTGATAGCTTGTCTCTGGGTGTTGTCATCAATTCAGCCATAAATTCCACATATTGTAAGAGGGCAACAGGGTGGAGAGGAATCCCCTGGCCTTAAGACAGTGATTGGGGTAGGTCTTGGGAGAGAAAATTCTCTTCTCTTCACTTCTCTCACATCTACATTTTTCACATACTATAAATATTCTAGATGAAAAATCTGTTGAGATTTAGAGATAAAGAGAGAGAGAGAGAGAGAGAGACGAGACAAGAGACACACCATGTACGCTCCCAAAGACCGATTCATATTGAGGACAAGATACAAATATTTAGGTGAGACCAAGTTGAGTAGAGTGAGCCATATATAGCTCCAACACCCCCACTCAAACAAAGGTCTCTAGCTTTGGATGAAGAAACCCTTGGGGAGTTTAAGGGAACAATCCAATCCCCTATACAATGTGAAAATATGAACCGGCGATGATGATGTGAAAGTGAATTGTGTATCTATGTACAAATGTTCAAGTGACTTAAAGATCACAATGTGCAAATGTGGAGTGTGCATAGTGTATGGTACCTAAAATATTACAATGTCATATGTACAAAGCTACTACAATAGCAAAGAAGCTAATCTAGAAAGAGTGAGGCCAAAGCAACTGCAAGCTCCGAGCGCAAGAGGATGAAACGTGACTCGTTGAGGCCTTTGGTCAAAATGTCTGCAATCATCTGGTCACTTGGACAGTGTTCAACCATAATGATTCCTTTGCCTACTTAATACCTGACATAATGATAATGGACAGCAATGTGCTTTGACTTATTATGTTGAACATAGTCTTTTGCAAGACTAATAGCACTTTGGTTGTCACACCACAAGGGTGTGCTAGAAAGAGGAGAGTGACCAATATCAACCAGCATTTGTCGAAGCCAAATCAACTCACGAGCTGCAAGTGATGTCGCAACATATTCTGACTCAGTCGTACAAACTGCAACACAACGTTGTTTCTTGCTGGTCCAAGAAACAAGACAACCATTTATAAAGAAGAAATTTCCACTAGTAGATCGCATAGATAAATGTGAGCTTGCCCAGTCTGCATCTGTGTAGCCCAAAAGAGAAAGAGATTGCATAGAATCCGATTTGAGTTGTCGTCGATAGACTAAACCAAAATCTGTAGTGCCTTTCAAGTATTTCAATACACACTTTGCAGCAGACCAATGCTTAAGAGAAGGACATGCAAGACGTTGTCCAAGCTAATTAGCAGCAAACCGAATATAACGACGAGTGTTCATGCCAACAAACTGAAGACATCCAATCAAGTTAGCATAAGGTTGATTTGTGACAAGTTGACCACCATTGTCCGAAGTGTTCTTCGTAGAGCTCGCAAGACAAGGTGTGTTCGCTGAATGTGCAGATTCCATACCAAATTTTTGAATAGTATCTGCAATAAACTTTGACTATCGAAGGAATAAAATACCTTTTGTACGGTTCCGTTGGATTTGAATGCCAAGACACGAGTGAATCTCTCCAAGATCCACCATATCAAATGCAGAAGACAATAACTTTTTCACTTGCTGAAGAAATCCCAAATCATTGGAAACAAGGATGGTATCATCCACATAAAGAGAAAGAATCACAAAACTGCTACCTTGGCATTTTATGTATAATTTGGGGTCTGACGAGCAAGAGATGAATCGTTTAGAGGTGAGAAAAAGATAAAATCTTGTGTACTAGGCTCGCGAAGCTTGTTTGAGACCATATAGTGCCTTATGGAGTTGAGCAACAAGGTCTTCTTTACCTGGAATAACAAACCCTTCTGGTTGCTCCATATAAACTTCCTCTTCCAAGTCACCATTAAGAAAAGCAGTTCGCACATCCATTTGATGAGCTTCTAAATCAAATTGAACAGCAAATGCTAATAAAACTTGAACACTTGTAATGCGAACAACTGGTGAAAAAGTCTCTTGATAATCAACACCAGCTACTTGGGAGTAAACTTTTGCAACTAAACGTGCCTTGAACTTGTCAAAAGATCCATCTGCTTTTACTTTTGTCTTATTCACCCACTTACATTTAATAGCTGTACGACCAGGAGGTAATTCAGTTAGTATCCATGTACCTTTAGAGATAAGAGAATCGTACTATGCTTCCATAGCCTCTTGCCATTGATCCTTTTGTGGTGAAGAGATAGCTTCATCATAAGTAACGGGATCTTCAGAAGTAGAAAAAGGATTATCAGCAATATCTTCATCATAAACATGGCATGAGCCATGTTCAAAATCAATAGACAGATCAACAAAAAAATCAATATCATCATTGGCAACATTCGGAATGGATGGCTGTGAAGAGAAAAGTTGCTCTATAGGAAGAGTTTCATCTTCTGAAAGAAATGGAAAAGCATGAAGCAATGATTTAGTATCATCAGAATCATCCATGGACCATGAGCCTCCCATAAGCTGTTCGTTAAAAGTAGCATCACGATTCACAATTACTTTCTTGGAGGAAGGGTCACAAAATTTGTAGCCTTTGGAAGTGTCAGAATATCTGATAAAAATAACTTTAAGACCAGAAGAATCAAGCTTTGTTCATGTTTCTTTGGGAACATAAATATAAGCAATACATCCAAAGGTTCGAAAATGAGATACAGAAGGAATGTCACCTGTCCATGCTGTGATGGGTATCTTACCAGACGATGCAGTAGTAGGAAGATGATTCTGAATAAATACTGCTGTCAAAGTAGCTTTAGCCCAGAAAACACGAGATAAACCAGAATGAATCAGCATACATCTTACATCATTGAGAATAGTGGGATTGTTTCGTTCAGCAACACCGTTCTTTTGAGGCGAATATGGAATAGTGTGTTCATGATGAATTCAAGATCAGTATGAACATATATCAGTATGAACAAGATCCAAGATGTCATGAGAATGAGTTGTATTTGAAAGAGGAAAGGGTTTACGATTGTGTTTCCCAAGAGCACAAAATTCACAAATTCCCATATGGGGATGGGCTTTAAGATCCATGCCATGAACAAGATCACGACGTTGAAGATCAAGGAGTTTTGAGAAATTAGCATGAACAAAACGGTGATGCCATACTTTGCAATCATGATCACCTGGAGCAGTGACAACATTTGCTAGAGCATCGTTGAGAGAGAGTTCAAACAAGTTACCGTTTCGAGGAGCAGTGGCTATAGTCTGTCCATCTTTCTCAATTCAGCATTTGTTATAATCAAATCCAACAAACAGACCAAGATCAACAAGTCTAGCAACTGAAAGAAGATTACGTTGAAGATCTGGTACATGTAATACTCCTCACAAAATTCGAGTGGAAGAAGATAAGGTGCCAAGATATAAGTCTCCAATATCCTTTACTTGACAAGTAGTATCATCAGCAAGATAAACAACACGTTGAACTGGCAGTGGATGATAGTTATGAAGACACTTAGACTGATATGTCATATTTCCTGTAGCACCAGCATCGACAATAAAAAGTGATCCATCACGTACATGAAGTATTCTGTCTGGAGCAACTGAACATAGGACGCAACTTGTTTTTGGTACAATGTTGTTTCGATGTTCAGTAGCATATTCTCTATTACGATCTGTGTCGAATCGACGCTTATAGCGCATATGTGTGGGGTGATCAGATCGTCCACAATATTCACAACAAGAAGAAGAAGAGTCTCTAGATAAACGTGGTTGCTTTGTGGTAATATTGTGTTCTTCATCATATTGACGTGCCCAACAATCATCTTCAGTATGGCCATTTCTGTTGCAGTAAGAACATTGCTTATTAGGAAATTTGAAACGAGAAAATATTACCGCGACGGCCACCTCTGCGGTTTCCTCGTTGAAATGGACACCTTCGAGCATAAAAAGCACGTTCCATCTGTTGTGACTCAGTCTCCTCCTGTGAAATCATAGCTGTATCGTGACCAGCATTACGACGTTCTTGACGTTGAGAGTATTCAATTAAAGACATGCATGCATGCTTGGTCGAAATCAAGACCATCTTTATTAGAGAGAATAGTAACAATGTTATCATAAGAAGAGTCCTTCACCGTATCAAGGAGAAGTGTAATTAGTTGCTTTTGTGGAACAGGATCACCGGCAGCAGCAAGTTGATTAATAATAGATTTGAAAGATTCAATATGTCCCGTCATGGCAGTACCAACTTCATATTGTAACTTGTTAAGCAACCCTCTCAAATAAAGTATTTCTGTAACAGATTTCTTCTGAAAATTTGCAATAAGGTACTTCCATACATCGTGGGAAGTAGGCAGTTCATACATATCGAGCAAAAGGGAATCAGTAAGAGCAGAAAGAATATACCGTCGAGCTGCTTTATCACGTCGTTGCCAATCCGTATAGGCAACATTCCAAGCTTCAAATATAGGTCCTTCAGTGATAAGCACGTTATCATTATCCACATCAACAGGCTGAGGCAGACAAACACGATTTCCAAGAACAACATCGGAGAGTTCATCGCCTTCAAGAATTAACAACATCTTTGCTTTCCAACTTGGAAATCCTTGACCTTGGAAAGGAGGAACAGAACGCTGGCCAGAAGGAAAGCCGTTGACGAGAATATTCATAGCCATATCTTGTTGCGAGAAGACGTATAAGATAAGATCGCAGAATCTGCACACCATATACGGTGAAGGCCGCAGAGAGAGATATGAGTACTGCGTTTTGTCAACGATAAACGTAAGAAGGATGCTCAAGGAACGTCCAAAGATGTGAGAGACGTCACCCAAAAAGGCAGGGTAAAGGAGACGTTAATAATAAAAGAGTCCTCAAAATAGAGTGGCGTGAGACACAAGATTGACGGCCGCAATACGAATAGCAAAAAGCTAAATCTTCTCGAAAAAGTTAACGCCAAAATAAGAAAAACGATCGCGGACGCTACACGAAGAAGTAGGACGAAGAAAGTGCGTCAAGCTCAATTGCAGTAAAAAGAACATAACTTTCTGCTGCGAACTCCGATTGACGCAAACCTAGAGCTCAAATCGAAGAGCTCGAGGAGACGAACAAGTTTTGGATGAAAAGTGCCATTGTGCCAAATTTTGAGCAGAACACCCCGAAAATTTGAGATGAAGTTCAGGGTGTCATCAACAAGAAAACGTAATCAACGATTAGATTGATTAGCAATAAACGCCACACAAAACACTAATCATATTCTTCTTAACACAAAACAACCACAGTTAACAAGAATCAATGCTCAAAAATAAAATTTATATCAATTTTGAATCTTACATGCAAATCGCATACACATACTGTTTTGTCACCATGAATTGAATCTGCACGTGATCATTACCGCTCTGATACCATGTTGAGATGTAGAGAGAAAGAGAGAGAGACGAGACAAGAGACACACCATGTACGCTCCCAAAGACCGATTCATATTGAGGACAAGATACAAATATATAGGTGAGACCAAGTTGAGTAGAGTGAGCCATATATAGCTCCAACAAAATCCACATTATGTGAATTTCTATTGCTTCGACTCTGTGCAATGTATTATAATTAAAGTATGGATTAGCCATAAAATACACTTCCAAATTGATAGTCTTTCTCATTGGCCAAAAAACGTTTAGTAAAATACTTCTTTCATTGGATTGCATCATACTATCCCTTCTAGACTATAACCTTTCTTTTGATATAAGTGTAGTTATTTTTCTATGAACCAAGAAGATTTGTACACACAATTAATCTTGATCACTAGACAAACAAATATATGATAGTAAGCACAAAATAACAATTTCAAAGAACAATTCATAGCTTGTTTGGTCGGCAAAGGTTGAATGCCATTAACTCATCTATTAACCCTTTCATCTTACAGATGATAAGATATGACCAAAGCCATGATGTTTTTATCTTTTAGTTGTCTTGATTTTCTCTTTTGCGTTGAACTTCTTCTTTTGTGTGTGTGAGTGCAAGAGAGAGAGAATGGATCTTCTCTAATTGCACTCCTTACCAATTTCTAGACTTCATGGCATATATGGCATAACTACTTCATATAGTTTTTGGAGCTACCTCACAAATTATCACAGCAAAAGCCCGGTGCTTTCTTGGCAAGACCATAAACTTCTCGAGAAGCGGGAAAGGGAGACAAATTAAAAATCACATGTGCTCCAAAAAATAAACAATTTGTTAGTACATTATGTTTCAGCTAGATATTGAGAGAAATGAGTGAATATATATTTAAATAAAGTAAAATGAGTAGTACAATTTAATAAAAATAACATGTGCTCTAAAAAATGAGCAATTAGTAAATTATGTGTGAGCTCAATTTTCAATACAAAAATTGAGAGAAATTACTTAAAGTATATTTAAATCAAATACAATGAGTAGAAAAAGAGAAGAAAACTTTTTTTAAAAATAGTATTGAAAATATAATTTTAAAAAATGCAATGAGTAAGAAAAGGAAGGGATGCTAAAAATAAAATAAAAAAGTTACTAAAGGAAGTGGAAAAATAGATTGGGGATTGGAAAAAGACTAGGATACCATTGTGAATCTTGGCCACTTGGGTTAATATACGTTGGTGCAGCCAAACCCTTTCTAAGGTGGAAATGGGCACAAGTGGAGGTGTGTATGCCTATAGGTGCAGGAGGAGGTGCTACAGCAGGTGTGAAGTGCATGTGCAGCCAGGTGGTTATAGGAATGTATGCTTGATGCGGTGTTTTTTGGCCAAAGGTGTGCTGTAAAGAGCTAAGCATGGTGATGGACTTCTGCGCCCATGATGACGGTTTTTTATGCTAGAATGTGGTGCTCAGTGTGCTTTCCATGCTGGTCCAGACGGCTCGTCAAACGAAGCTATATGAGGAGAGATATGCCAGTTTGAAGGTGAGAGTGGTTGTAGATTCCCGACGGGATGGACATGTGCGATTAGGCCAGGGAAGTGGATGTGAAGTGATAGAGCTGGAGTACTCGATTTATGGAGCCTGTTGGACTTTTCAGATCGATGATCGGAGCTACGGTGAGCAAGATATCAGCTGTCAAATTTTGAACGGGAGCCGGGTCTGAGCCCACTTGGCCGCATTGGAGAATGTGCCATCTGGCATCTTTTGGGCCTCGACAAAGTTCTAGAGCGGAGTGTACATCATACAGAGCTAACAGGAAGTGACTGCATGCGAAACGGAGTCCGGAGTAAGAAGTTATGCAAGTCGGAAGCTGGGGTACCTTTGCCCAAAATTGTTGGCCCTCCAATTAGCATCCAAGAGAGGTCGAGGGGAGCTCTCCTTGGGCGCAGCTATGGCGTCCACATCGGACGCTGTTGTGGTGGCGCTGCAGGCGGAGGCGCTGGTAGAACCAAAGTTGGTGTGTGCAAGAACGCGCTCTATACCGAGCTATGGGTGCTAGCATGCGCATGGCAAAGGGATAAAGGAGGAATGAAGGCCTTGGGAGGGCATGTCGTGGCAAAAGTGTATGTCTAACGTGATTTTAGGCCAAACATGGCCCCAGAATGGTCCAAGTGGAAAAGCAGATAAAGGTGCCCGGAATGTTGAGTCAGTGTTTTAGAATGTGTTCTTTGAGATGCTTTAGGAGCCCATCTAAACGGCTCGTCAAATGAAGTCCGGGTGTGAAAGATATGCCAATCCGAAGATGGAAGGCTTTGCAGGTCCCGACGGGTAGAGTAGGTACAGATAGGTGGCCAAAAATGGGATAAGTGGATACACATGTAAAGCTCAAGTTGTGGAGCATGCCGGTCTTTTCGGATTGCCATTGGGAGCTCAGACGGGCAAGTTATGGTCTGTGGAATATTTGCCAGGGGTCGGGTACGTGCTCATCGGGCCACGTCGATAGGTGTGCTGAGAAAGATATTTTTGAGCTCGCTCAGGTCCTGGAAAATCACATGCAATGTGAGGAGTCAGCCAAAATTTTTGGCTTGCCGATCGGAGTCAAGGGCATCGGGGTGCGCCTCCTTCAAGTTGACCGACAATCACGATACAGGGGGGCGAACTTGATTTGTTTCCAAGTGGGCGACTTGCGGTAAAAGGGTGGAAAATATTCTGAATGCAGAAAAGCTCTCTAGATTTAAAGCTGGCAATGGTGGGTAGTTTGACGAGCGGGGCATTTGGCGAACTCGAGCAATGTGAAGCACCGACAACGTGCGAATCAAGTGCTAAGAGTCCCTTGGTTGCAAATTCAAAGGAAAGAAGCTCGGCTGGAATTGAAAAAAGAAAGGAAAAGAAAGGGTTTTTCACTTTAGATAGTGAAGTGGATCTTCAAATGCAAAAAAAGAAAAACAAAAAGATAGAGTGGGAGGCCAAGACACAGTTGTGGCCAGGGCGCCATTGGCCAAAAAGGAATGTTTTTCCTTTTGAACTTGAAAAAGGGGAAGTGAAAAGAGAGATAAGAGAGCGTTTTCGAAAGGAGGGCTTTTCTTTTGCTTTTGCGGGAGGGGAAGAGGAAAAGGAAGAGAAGAAGGGGGTTTTTCATGCGCCCGATGATCGAAGCGGGTATGCCAAAGGTGGAGCATCGTTTGTGAAGCGACTCGTAGGGACGAGTGCTCTGCAGTAAAGAGAGCCAGCGAGGGCTACCAAGAGAAGGAGCCGCTATGCGAGCGAAGCCAATGAGGAACTTTTGGGCGAGGTGTGTATCGACGGAGTCAAGCTTCGAGAGATGTGTGTGCCCCTCCGTATGAAGCGGCGGTGGCCAAGGTGCAGCATAGACCATGGTTCAGGGATCTTGTACAGGGTGTTTTTTTTTATTGAAGGAAAGCTGTCATTGCCGTTTTTGGCATCGTCTCTCCCCCCTTCCCCCCTTTCTTCTTTGATCGTCTCCAGGGTGTGTGGTGTCGGTGTGTATGAACGTGTGCGCTCCTCGGGCCCCCTGTGTGTGAGAGAGAAAGAGACAGAGGTGTTGAGTTGTCGAAGGGCTAGAAGCGGGCAAGATCGGTGTGATAGCTGTCTGAGGATTGTGCAGAGCGTGTCTGCGTTGGTTGAAGCGCAAGCGAGGCTTTCTAGTGTGAATCGTCTTTTTTGAAGGTGTTTTCGAGAGGACAGCGGTGCTGTGAATACTCTGAGTTATATAGGGGCAGTTGCGCGTGTGTCGGGTGTGTTCCCCATTCCCCCTCTCCAGCGCCGGCGATTTTGGGCGGTGACTGGCAAGGCGGCGAGGCGATCGCGCCCGTGGGCGGCCGCCACAGGGCGGTTGTGTGTGATGACTTAGCGGCCCCAGTGGGTGTTGGTCCCGCGGCCCTCAAACGCCGAAAGTTTTGAGAAAAAAGGAGGGGCAATAGCGACATCGCTATTGCCTCCCCCCTTCAAGTAAAGGATGAGCCCCACAACAGCAAGTGAGAGAGAGAATCCGGAGGCCTCCAAATGGTATAAAGCAAAGATAGAGCCGGCCAAGTTGAGGGCCAAGTGGACAAAGCCAGATGCAAGACCAAAAGGAGGGAGATCCGACCAGCGAAGGTGGAAGGTGCAAAGCCCAAGTGTGCACACCATGCAAAGCTTTCCAAAGTGAACTAGGCCAACTGTTGGCAATGAAAGTTAATGCTAAAAGGAACTCCAAATGGAGTGCAAGACATGGAATGACACCACATTTTTCTTTTTTGAGATTTCTAGGCACACCCCTATAAAAGGAGGTTTTTGTTCATTTGTTAGGGTCTTTTGACCGGTGGGCTTTTTTTTGCCTGTGTGAGTAAGTGAAAGCTTGAAGCTTGTGTGATGCCAAGTTTTGCATTGAAGCTGCATACATCGGTTGTACTACTCTCTATGCAATAATACCACTCACTTACCCCAATCTTGTGTGTTGCTTCTCCTCATTCCCCTCCTTTTCTCTCGCTCTTCGTGTATTGGTCATAGCTCGCAGAGGGTTTGCCTGCAGCTTGAGAGGTGCTACCGAGAGGGACGATTAGGAGTGTCTTGTGATTCAGAAGGGTGAGTTGAGCAGTGTGGGTGCATTTGTGTTGTGGGTGTTTTTTTTGCAAGGTGTGAGGTAGTTGTTTTGTATGCTAAAGCGGAGTTGCTAGTGCAAATAAGCCAATTTGAAGGTGTTTTTTGAGAGGTGAGGGGTGATGTGGAATCCCTCAGCTATAGAGAGGCAAGTAGTTGTGTGCTGGGTGTGTTCCCTATTCCCCCTCTCCATCTTCTGGTGCCCCCACTGAGGAGTTGTCTGATGCTCCAATTTGCGGTTGAAAGTGGTGTTTTTTTGCCAATGAAGTGGTTGGCTCACGGTCGAGATGTTTATTGGTCGAGGTTGAAGCTGACAGAGATGGTGGAGCCAAGTTTTGGCCCCATCTTTACGGGCGTCGAAGATCCTAAGGATTGGCTAGTAGATTTCGAATTATGGTTGCTGTCGATGCGTATGTCAAAGGATGCGCAAAGATTAAAGACGGTGCCGTTGTTGATGTGAGGACGAGCCAAGGTGTGGTTCGATGGCCTAGAGAGCAGTGATCGAGAATCATGGCAAAGGTTGCAGAGTCAGTTTTTGGAGCGGTTTCGAGAGGTGATTACGGCAGAGAAAGCTGGTCCAAAGCTGAAGGCGCGGTACGCGAGGATGTAAGTAAAGATTTCTCTCTTTTCATTGAGCAGTTTGAAGCGTATTGGAAGCAGTTAGAGATTGCTACTAGGGTCATAAGCAATCAATATTTGAAGTTGTCAAAGATGTTAGAGTGCTTGCATCTAAGGATTAGAGAAAAGGTCGAAGATGGTCCGGATACCTATGAAGACATGGTCTATCTAGCAAAAATAAAGAGCAGAAAGGTGAAGCGGAAGTTGGAGTTGGGAATGCTAAAGCCAGCAGATTATATACGTGTTGTGCGGAGGTAGCAGAGTGCTCTTTGGTCCAAACAAAGGTGATTCCAGTGATGCAAAATGCAAGGCCTGTGGAGGTAAGACCTACTATTGGTTATGTTCCTTGGAGGTTTCCAGTTTGTGATGTGCATGTGCCAAGGGTGGAAGAGCTTGTCAACGAGGAGAAGCTCCATGTCGAGGTGAACAAGATGCAAAAGTGGTAGCAGATGTGAAGGTTCCAGTACGGATTGAAGAGGTAAAGCATGTTCTTGTTGAAAGTTTGCATGAAAAGGTAGTGGCATGCAATCGAGATGCAGATACCGCGGGTTCATACGCTGATGAAGAAAGTTTGCAAAGTGGTGAAGATGGTCAAGATTTTGTGGAGCAGCAAGTGGATGCAGATGCTTATACGGAGTCGGTATATGATGCTGATGCCGATGATGATACAAGCTCGATTTGCTGGAAGACAAGTGAGGAAGATAGAGCGGATGAGTCCACATCCTATGACGAAGAGACGGAATTTGATGAACCCAAACTCGTAAAGGTGAAGGTAGTGTGTGGTGCCATGCTAATGGCTGTGCTGATGAAAGTTGCGATGGAGTGTGCCACGGTGGTGCAACAGATGCACCATTTTGCCAAGAGAGATAAAGCAGCCATGTCTACGGAGGAACTGGAGATGGATGCGGTAGAGAACGAGTTTCTATCTTCCCTAGAGGAGCACGATGCAGTGGTAGAAGAGGTGATTGAAGAGCAAGCGACTGAAGCTGGACAGAAGGAAGTGTTGAGCGACCCAGAAGGGCCAATCGATGATGAAGAGCTTGATGACAGTATAAGTGAGTTCGAGGAGGAGGTGCAAGAGAGCATGAAGCCAGTGCAAGAGATGCGTTCTATGGCATATGGAGGAGGTTCCTAGGATGTGTCCAAGCTTTCAAAAGAGGTATGCAACCCATGGATGAAAGGTATGCTCTACTTTACATGGCTGGGAGGGAGGACCATAAGTGTTGGTTCGTATAGATGATGTGGTTACAGAACTAGTTCTTTCGGTTTGCAGATCCATGTAGGTTGATGAGACAAGATGATTTCCAAAGAGATGGTAAAGTGCTATGGGCCTTTTGTGTGCATGGATGGCTATGTGCTTGGGTAGGTCACTATTGGAGGTTGTTGCAAATGGATGAAAGTGAACAGAGCCAGGTGTTTGATCCAGGTGGAAGCTATGTTATGCAGGGGGTGGGGCAACCCACTTGAAGGTTTGGCAATAGGGTATAATAAAACAATGTACATATGGTTTCAGTTTTCTCATAGTGTGTGCTAGGTTTTGCAGTTTATAGTGGAATAAAGCTCTTTTGTGGTTGAGCATAATTGCTCAATAGGGGGGTGGCAATGATGGTGCATCCAAATCCTGTCGAAGGTGGAAATGGGCACAAGTGGAGGTGTGTATGCCTACAGGTGCAGGAGGAGGTGCTACACCAGGTGTGAAGTGCATGTGCAGCCAGGTTGTTATGGGAATGTATGCTTGATGCGGTGTTTTTTGGCCAAAGGTGTGCTGCAAAGAGCTAAGAATGGTGATAGAATTTTGTGCCCAAGATGATCGGTTTTTGTGCTAGAATGTGGTGCTCAGTGTGCTTTCCATGCTGGTCCAGACGGCTCGTCAAACGAAGCTATATGGGGAGAGATATGCCAGTTTGAAGGTGAAAGTGGTTGCAGATTCCCAACGGGATGGACATGTGCGGTTAGGCCAGGGAAGTGGATGTGAAGTGATAGAGCTGGAGTACTCAATTTATGGAGCCTGTTAGACTTTTCAGATCGATGATCGGAGATACGGTGAGCAAGATATCAGCTGTCAAAGTTTGGACGGGGGTCGGGTATGAGCCCCCTTGGCCGCATTGGAGAATGTGTCATCTGGCATCTTTTGGGCCTCGACAAAGTTCTAGAGTGGAGTGTACATCATACGGAGCTAAGAGGAAGTGACTGCATGCCAAACGGAGTCCGGAGGAAGAAGTTATGGAAGTCGAAAGCTGGGGTACCTTTGTCCAAAATTGTTTTTGCAGATGATTTTTTCCATTTTTGAAGGCCTTGATTCGAGGATGCCGAGAAGTCAAAGTGCAGGTACAGAGAGGGTGATAGTACCCGGGAAGATGGAGTTTCACCCGGGCTTTGCAGCTTGGCAACAGGAGGTGGGAGCAGAGAATGGGTTCCAGGCAAAGGCAGGCAAAACAAATTTTTTTTTTTGTTAAAACACAAAGATGTTTTTGGATTTTTCAAGCCCTTGAGGCTCAAGGCATCCGACGATGCCACGTGGCGGGGGTAAAAACCCACATGCATAAGGAGAGACGCCGGAGCTAGAGTACATATAGTAGGGCATGGCCCTCCAATTAGCATCCAAGAGAGGTGGAGGGGAGCTCCCCTTGGGCGTAGCTATGGCGTCCGGGTCGGGCGCTGTTGTGGTGGCGCTGCAGGCGGAGGCGCCGACGATTTTGGGCGGCGACTGGAAAGGCAGCGAGGCGGTGGCGCCCGTGGGTGGCCGCAGGGTGGTTGTGTGTGATGACTTAGCGGCCCCAGTGGGGGTTGGTCCCGCGGCCCTCAAAGGCCGAAAGTTTTGAGAAAAAAGGAGGGGGCAATAGCGACATCGCTATTGCCTCCCCCCTTCAAGTAAAGGATGAGCCCCACAACAGCAAGTGAGAGAGAGAATCCGGAGGCCTCCAAATGGTATAAAGAAAAGTTAGAGCCGGCCAAGTTGAGGGCCAAGTGGACAAAGCCAGATGCAAGACCAAAAGGAGGGAGATCTGGCCGGCCAAGGTGGAAGGTGCAAAGCTCAAGTGTACACACCATTCAAAGCTTTCCAACGTGAACTAGGCCAACTGTTGGCAATGCAAGTTAATGCTAAAAGGAACTCCAAATGGAGTGCACGACATGGAATGACACCACATTTTTCTTTTTTGAGATTTCTAGGCACACCCCTATAAAAGGAGGTTTTTGTTCATTTGTTAGGCTCTTTTGACCGGTGGATTTTTTTTGCCTGTGTGAGTAAGTGAAAGCTTGAAGCTTCTGTGATGCCAAGCTTTCTATTGAAGCTGCATACGTCGGTTGTACTACTCTCTATGCAATAATACAACTCACTTGCCCCAACCTTGTGTGTTGCTTCTCTCCATCTCCCTCCTTTTCTCTCGCTCTTCGTGTATTGGTCATAGCTAGCAAAGGGTTTGCCTGCAGCTCGAGAGGTGCTACCGAGAGGGCAGATAAGGAGTGTCTTGTGATTCAGAAGGGTGAGTTGAGCAGTGTGGGTGCATTTGTGTTGTGGGTGTTTTTTTTTAAAGGTGCAAGGTAATTGTTTTGTATGCTAAAGCGGAGTTGTTAGTGCAAATAAGCCAATTTGAAGGTGTTTTTTGAGAGGTTAGGGGTGCTGTGGAATCCGTGGGCTATAGAGAGGCAAGTAGTTTGTGTGCTGGGTGTGTTCCCTATTCCCCCTCTTCAACGCGATAATAAGTTGCATTCATTAAAAAGAAACAAAGCAAGACATGACGCTTTTTATGGGAATACCTTGCTCTTGAAGTATTACCTTCATTGCACCGGTTTGCCGCCTCCACCCCCTCCATTTCTCCCTCTCAAGCTCTACCTCCCTCCCCCCCCACTCTCAATCTCTTTCACACACACACACACACACACTTATACAAGCAAACATAAACTTTCACACATACACACACACACACAACCAATCCTTGGTGCAATGCTACAGTGTCGTCTTTGGAGAGTAAAGGGTGGACTGTGAGAAGAAGGCGTCAGGTCCCAAGAAGAATCGATCGCGAAAAACCTCTACACAAGAGGATGGCAAGAATATACAACCTTAGATGGTTATGTATCAATAGACCTCATGCGCACACTCACACACTCAGAGAACTCAGCACCACACAAGGAATTTATTTAAATTCCAACACACACACCACCACCACTCAAGAGCTCAATAAAAACACTACCCACAAGCTCAATTCAAAATCTAAACACCTCGACCTACAAGCCCTTGCCTGCCCGCAGACACTACAAGGTGAGTCGAGTTAATCAACACTTGAAATCACACTTGATGGTGAACAAAATATACAAGAAAAACCATCAAAAACTCAAAAACTCAAAAACTTCATCCACAAAAGGCCTCTCATCAACCATTGAAAAGCCTTCACCAAACTCCACTCTGTTGGACTCTTTGGAGTAGGGCCAACCCTAATGGCACTGATACAGGGTCACATAGTCTTGCAGAAAGCCGCACCTTCTTTTCTCAATTCCTCACACACACACATCCATGGAAACCTCAGAACTTACGTAGACTCTCCCAAGTACAAAATTGAAGAGAGAAAGCTCTCATTCACTCCACACACTCAAAAACAAGATGCGAACGCGAGGGGACTGAACTAGACCACCTGTAGAAACCATGCTTCCTTCCCCACACAAAGAGGTGAAAGTGCCAAGACATGGGTTCAAAAACACTCCCTTAGCTATAACACTCACGGCACCATGATTGATGTGGCAAATTTAAGTCTTTTCACACCATTTTTTGTCATTTTGACCTTTTTTTACAACCCCCCGCAAGCATTTTTCATGGGAAAAACCCCAAACGGACTCCAAAATTCACCAAATTTTGTATGATCAATTCTTGATACCCAAATCACTTTGCCACATCCCCACATCCCATTTTTTACCACTTCTATGGTGGTGCATGCATCACCGCAGACCAGGCACCGTAAATAGACAGTTATTGCATGTCCCAAAATTCGCGAGTGGGATGAGAGTGCCCACACCTGTTGCTTGCATTATTTACATTCTAGAAAGCTCAAAAACATTATCTAGAGCCAAAAGAGGCCACCAAGAACCATATCCAAGGCCCAGATACCCTATCTAGTCATGTACATGTGCTCGACTGCTGGCACGCGAACCTGACTATTCACAATGTGTACACGTTGCATCTTTTTTAAAACTTGAAACCACTTTACAAAGCTCCCAAATGCATGTATTTACATGTTTTTATACATATGACCATTCATATACGCACTACTTTGTACATACCAAAAGTGGTTTATCATCATTGCCCACCCTCTAGGTAGAGCATTTATGCTTAACCAAGAGACTATTTGCATCTGGAACCACATATCTTGCAAAATATTTCGTCAATCTATAACCATTTATTTTATAGCAAAAATGCTCCACTGATAATTTTTCCAACTCATATGTGCCATTAGGAATTACATGCTTTAGTCTATATGGACCCAACCATTTGTCCCTCAACTTCTTTTGAAAAGTAAAATCCAAGCAAGAATCATACTTCATCACCAAATCTCCCTCTTTGTTCTCTTTCTCTGGTAGCCTCTTATTCATTTTCTCCATCCTTGTCTCTGCTTGTTGAAGATAATAGTCACTCGCTTTCTCTCTATTCATTCGCAACAACTCTAGACAAAGAATTCTTTCCTGCAGCTTGTGATTATCTACACCTTGCATTCTGCGTAACAACTTTAAGTCATCCAGCTACACTTGTATGGTCATAAGAGCTTCTTTTCCAAAAACAAGCTCATATGGCTTAAATTGTGTCAACACTCTATACGCAGTTTTATAAGCCCACAAAAACTTCTCTAAGTCCAAGTCGTACTCTTTAGGATGCTCTCTAGAATACTTTGATGGCATCTTCAAAATTTGAACATTGCAGTTTTCAACCACCCCATTGCATTGTGGGTAGTAAGGAGAAGAATTCCTATGCTGAATTTTTATTTTCTCCATGAGAGCAACAACACGTTTTCCCCTAAATCCTGGTCCATGATTAGAAATGATAACCATAGTAGCTCCAAACCTGCAACACACATGTTCATACAAAAAAGAGGAAACTCTTCCCGCTATTACATCTTTTACCTCTCTTGCCTCCACCCATTTTTTCAAATAGTCCACAGCCACAAGGATATACCTTTTGTGATTGTTGGTTTGTCAGGACAAGGGTCTTATACCCTAAGAACTAGGTTAGTCACGGACTACGGCCAAGGGTCAGGCTAGGCAGTGTGGACAGGGGATCCGTCTAGGGCAAGGGGCTAGGAGCCCGCCTATATAAAGGGAGGTTGGGTGGAGGATCCTACAGTCTAATTCCCTAGTTCTTACACTAGTATTAGAGCTTAGGATTCTCTTCCACTCTCTCTCTAGGCCCCTAAAAGCAAGCTCTTTGGGTGAGAACCGTGGCTTTTTTGGGCCTTTTCAAAAAATGGACAAATTTCTTGCCAAATCGGGCGGCTTGTCCCGTTTTGGAACTATGTATGGTGGGTGATTTTGTGAGGTTTCTGGCTTGGAAGGGGCGCCATGGGGAGGTAGGGAAGTTGGCAAGAGTCTAGGGCCATAGCTGGTCTCGTTGGTCCACACCATCATCTCCATGAACTCGTGTTGCATTGAGTCGCGGCATGCATTTTTTGTTTTTGGCAAAAAAGAAAAACGCTATTTTCACATTGGTGAGGCCTTTGGCCATTAACCTTAGGCCCTCGCCACTACAAGCGGCCCTTCCCACAGGAAATTCAAAAAACCAAGGCGGTAAAGCAAGCCAGAGCAACACAAGCAAGGGTGAAGCACACACTCGTCTTCCCATTGAATTTCACAAAGTTTGAGTACGCTCAGTATTGCAAAAAATTCCAGAACCTGCATGCTCTGATGGAGTGGAAACGACCACAAATTCCAATTGATTTTCCGTTTGCATAGGATGCAAATTCAATTATCTGCCACTACGAATTGATCGGTGTTTCGAGTGCATCCTCGGCTGCAAGCCAATTGCTGATTTTGGGGTTGCTTGGGATTTACAATCCGACTTCAAATTTGGCTTTTGGTTCAGTTGAAGACATACTTACCCAGTTAATTATCGCAACCTGCTATGAGCTCGTTCTAAATCAAGCTACGAGCTTTTTTGCACTCTAAGGTACTGTTTTCTCTTTTGTTCGCACAACACGGATTCCCCATGAGTGCAGAAATTGATGATCAACACATGTTTGACTTTGAATACCTGGAATTGGCTCCATCTGTGGATTTCATAGGTCTGGATAGTCTCACAGAGGGTACCATCGTGGCAACAGGGATGGATGGTGCAAACCCAGGTGATCAATCTCCTCATTTATCAACCCCTCCTCCTCATAGTCAATTGCCAGATGCCAGGGAGTTTGTCACCCGACAGGACTGGAAAACATTTTATGCCCGATTTCGCAAGCTCGTTGTCAAGGTTCAAATATTGGTTACACAAGTAGAAAATCTTACACAACTAATTTACAGAATGCTACCAGAATCAACTCTCCACTTGCCAGCAACCCAAGGGGTTGCCAATTTACGAGCTATGACCAAAGAGGTCCAACATGTCCAAAATAATTCGGTTGTTGGAACAAATCGGGGCATGGCCAATGTAGTTAGGAAGCACCTATCACCATCCGACTTTCAACATGCAAAAAGTAAAAAGTTATGCTTTATTTGCTTGGGAACACATCAAAAAAAGCAGTGTCCACATGTCCGACAACTTAAGCATGATGCACGAGTTCGTGATTTGACATAAACTCCAGTTTTGGTGCACGACAGAGTAGTTATATGGCTTTTGAACATGTTATGCTCAGCCATTTTCTCATACTTGAATATGGATTTTCAACGTATTGTATTTTTTTAAAATTCGGTACTGTTTTTCCCCAATTGTTTTTCTACCATAGTCATTTTTGGTACGACCAGTCACATCATCTCGGCTTATACAATCTGCCAAAAACATTATGAGATGCATGCAAGATCACTGAGTTCGGTTGTATATGATACACGTGTCCTACAACTTTACGTTTCACATTCACTTTGGATAGTATTGTGAAAAGCCAAATGCTTGGACCATTTCACATGACACAAGGCTTATAATTCGTACTCCGATTACCTCGGCGATAGGAGCAGTTGGCAACCAAGTTCGGGGCACCTACATTATTCAGGATATCATCTCATCGAATCCCTACCAGTCTAACCGGTGCAAGGCACTTAGAGTGTTTACTTTCACGGTTGTCACGGTAGCCACGGGCTTCCGTTTTTGTATGCAAGGCATGCTACCCAGATGGTAAAAAGTACGCTCTCACACATCACTCTGTCAAGGAAACTATTAGTTATGCATTGTTTCCCATAATGTTCGGTTGCTATCAAATCACACAAAACAACCTAAAACTTCTAATGGATTCACAACCTATACACGGTAGATGGTCAAGATGTGACTTGTGTTCCATCTTGCGATGCGAACACCATACAGTGAGATGGTTGCATGCTTATAGGATAAGCTGGCAGTCAAGCATAAGATGTCTAAGAGCACACATTCTAGGCACACACACACTAGCAATGTAAGGAAAGTTCCTCAGCCTAGCATGCTCTTCTGTTCGTTCTTCATCTCTTTCTCTAATGAACAAAATGAAAACTTTCTACGAAGTTTGTTTCATGTTTCACTACTGAGTTCTCCTGAGCCAAGATGCTCTACAATTCTCAGCTACAAATTGGGCAAGGTGCCATTCACATTTATTTTCATCAGTTTATCGATTGAACACTCATTTCCATAAGGGCTATGAACCACGCACGCTGACTATGGGCCATTGCTAAATCTAGGATAAGATCCACTTGTTGGTATTCCTTGGATGGTTGTTCTCAAGATAAAACAACTCTACCCAATGGAGTACACATTGACGTTAATTGACAAGCAAGCGTCTTGTCATTACGGATGTTTAGGGTGTCATTTTTGCACTACATGTTTTCAGTGCAAATGCTCATGTGCGTTTTTTGATAATCTTAATCTCACACGGACTGATCTCTATCGCGGAGTGTAGACGCAGCAATCAGGGGTGACAACATGGTTTTAAGGGATCGGCAGTTCACTCGTGTGGGTCTCTTGCTCTCTCTATAGCACTACAAAGTGTCTATGGAGATACTATTTTGGGGTAAGACCCATCGAGTGATTGCTACATCACCCCATAGGCATTAAGGATCACAGTTTGATCTGCATTGAGGATTAGAGTTGATCTCTCCCAGTTCTACTTTCAAGGAAAGAATTCCGCAATCTACCATGTGGTAGCAGACAAACATACTTTTTAAGTTAATTCCACTCAATCTGTACACGGTGAACTATGTTGGTTACTGTTATCTCCTAGTTGAGAAGTTTCTACAAAGAAGTCTTATCAAGGGATTTGACTATGTAGATTCTAATTCAAGGGCTTGGGTTGCAAAGGCAACAACCAGGATTCCCAGTGCAATATTGTTTGTTTTTTAGGTAGGGTACGTGCTCCTTTCCATTTGCATACAGGTAAGTGTACATTATGTTATTTCCTTTTGCATACATGTAAGTGTATAGTATATTATTGCATTTTTCATAGATGTAAGTGTACAGTATGTTATTGCATTTGCATACAGGTAAGTGTACTGATTTGGTTTCAATTCCATGTTTAGTATGCTTTTCTTGGTGTTTCAAGACGTGTAAGTGCTCTTGAATACTATAGACCCATGCCAAGGGCATGTCGGCACAAAGTATTTTGGGCCAAGTGTCCAATCTGTCTTTCTGTCTTATGCAGTTACAAAACTACTTGTAGGGTTCAATTTGGCACATGTTGTCACATGGGATACAACATGGTCTAGGAACTCAAGGAGTTCGGTTTTGCCAGTGGAGCAAGACTAATGAGGGTCCCTCTCACTCCCGTCGTAGAGTGTTTGCAGTTACCTCCACACACAAGTACATCTTGTACTTGAAGGATGTTCTTTTTTACACATCCTTACATGAGACATTTTCCATAGGGGGTGAATATGAGTCTCTGGACTGACAATGGTGCCATTATTTCAATTATGTGTCACATCAAAGTCCCTAGGTGCTAGTCACATCTGTTTTCTGGACCATTTTTAGCACGATGTATCAGGAGCAATTTCGTGGCAAAAAATTATCGGATAAGTGATAAATGTTTCACCTTCTATTTCCATTCAGACGTTTCAGCAAGGCTTGCAAAAGATTGCAACTAAAAGTATTTACTTTCTTTTCAGAACTATTTACATTCTTTTTTAATGTGTGCTACTCGCATCACATTTTGCCATGTATTGGAAAGGATCATTATGGATATACAAGTTCGGGTTAGTGTTTGCTAAATGCATGCACACTAGGTGTTATGGGCCCTAGTGTTTAGCAAAGGCTGATTTGGAACGGCATGCATATTCCTCAGGTTGTTTCTTATGAAGCATTTTGCACTCTATGTGCACTATCTCTATGAGATAACTTTTGGGTCTACTAATCACCAATAGAGTTCATGACTCGATTTGGGCGTTTGTAGATTTTCTCAAGTTAACCACGATGGTTGTACACTATTGTGATTCCCCGTTTACTAGTCATCTGGGACGACTGTCTGTAAACCGTGAGGAAAACACACCTCAGTACTCTTAGTTATCCAAGGGGATAGGCTGATTGCAAAGAGTAATATTGCGCTAAAGGATCTGCTAAGAGCATACGTTAAAACGACGCATTTCTGAATAGATGATTTTCTCCCTATTCTAGAATTTTCTTAAGTACGATTTTTCGACTTTGAACACCTCTTGTGGTGGGAGTTGGAAATCTGGCTCTCAACTTCAGGGACAGTTGCACCAAGGTTTCCTTGAATTATTCTAGTACCTTCAGAAGATCTGAACACTGGTTATGCCTTTCGGAAACTCTTCGTTATGGTTTCTCCTTTACAGTACTCAAGTGAGTTATAAATGGAGTTACCAATTAGACCCAAGTGACTCTTAGTTGTGGCTACTCCTTTAAAGTACTCAAGTGAGTTATAACTGGAGTTACCATTTTGACCCAAGTGGTTGCAAACGGACAACAATGTTGAAAATCAAGATGTTGCTCTTGGTTTCATTGAACCTCCTCACAGCACCAATTATCGGTCATACAGACAAGTGGCTCACTTATGGGACGTCAATAAAGAAAACATCAGTATTCTTAAGAAGATAGTAATACGCGTGTTTTCGAGGACGAAAACTCTTCCTTAAGGGGGAAGTAATGTTAGGACAAGGGTCCTGTACCCTAAGAACTAGGTTAGTCATGGACTATGGCCAAGGGTCGGGCTAGGCAGTGTGAATAGGGGATCCGTCTAAGGCAAGGGGCTAGGAGCCCGCCTACATAACGGGAGGTTGGGAGGAGGATCCTAGAGTCTAGTGTTGAGCTTATATGTGAAGCTACTCAATATATGGCTTCTCTATATATGGCACCCAGGTCCCCTCTATATATACATCATCTCATGTGTGTATGTAGACACTTTGGGGTTCTACTTCTGTGTTCTCTCCTTCTCTCAACATGGTATCAGAGCAGTACGTTTTTGTTTTCAATTTTTCTCTTGATCAAAACAGCTTTGTGGTCGGAATCGATGTGGTCTACAACTTTGCAGAAGGAAGTTTCTTCAAATTCTGCACCGATTTTGAGTTATCGTTCACAGACTGTGTACATATCTGAAAAACAGCTTCCGCGTTTTGTTTTTGATTTTTCTGCTAATTGGAAACGATTTTGCAGAAACTACCCGCTTAGGAGATCGGAATCGATGTGGTCTACAACTTTGCAGAAGGAAGTTTTTTCAAATTCTGCACCGATTTTGAGTTATCATTCGCGGACTGCATACATACCTAAAAAGCAACTTCCGCTTTTTGTTTTTGACTTTTCTGCTAATTGGAAACGATTTTGCAGAAACTACCCATTAAGGAGACCGGAATCGATGTGGTCTACAACTTTGCAGAAGGAAGTGTTTTCAAATTCTGCACCGATTTTGAGTTATCGTTCGCGGACTGCGTACATACCTGAAAAGCAACTTTCGTTTTTTGTTTTTGATTTTTTTTGCTAATTGAAAACGATTTTGCAGAAACTACCCGCTATGGAGACCGGAATGGATGTGTTCTACAACTTTGCAGAAGGAAGTGTTTTCAAATTCTGCACCGATTTTGAGTTATTGTTCGCGGACTGCGTACATACATAAAAAGCAATTTCCGTTTTTTGCTTTTTATTTTTCTGCTTATTGAAAACGATTTTGCAGAAACTACCCGCGTGAGAGACCGAAATCGATGTGTTCTACAACTTTGCAGGAGGAACTACCCGCTATGAGAGACCGGAATCGATGTGGTCTATAACTTTGCAGAAGGAAGTTTCTCTAAATTCTGCACCGATTTTGGGTTATCGTCTCGGACTGCGAATATGTTTGAAAATCAAAATTTTACTTTTTGCTTTTGATTTTTCTCATAATTGAAAACTTCTCAATTATATTTTTCTTCATCAATCATATATTTGTTACTGACGTAACTTTGCTGCAGAAGCCAGTTACACATCGTTCCGATTCAGTCGAGCCGTTGATAATCGTCCAAATTCTATCGAGCTACTGTTGGTATATGATCTTTTGTTATATGATATACTCGTTCATTGATTCTCGTATAATTATTCTTTTAGAGATATAGTTTACGTCGTTTTATTGATAATTTCTCATTGATACCATAGTGATTTTGATGGTACCATGATGATGTTTTGTTAATACTTTGTTCATGGTGATTTTCGTTGATACCATGATGATATGTCATTGATACCATGGTTATTCTCGGTGGTGCCATGATGATATTTCATTGATACCATGGTTATTCTCGGTGATGCCATGATGATGTTTCGTTGATACCATGGTTATTCTCGGTGATGCCATGATGTTGTTTCGTTGATTCCATGGTGATTTTTGTTGATACCATGATGATGTTTCGTTGATTCCATGGTGATTTTTGTTGATACCATGATGATGTTTTGTTGATACCATGGTTATTCTCGGTGATACCATGATGTTGTTTCGTTGATACCATGGTTATTCTCGGTGATGCCATGATGATGTTTCGTTGATACCATGGTTATTCTCGGTGATGCCATAATGTTGTTTCGTTGATACAATGATTATTTTCGGTGATATCATGATGCTTTTCGTTGATACCATGGTCATTATTCATTTTTCATGATATATGATGCTATTTTGTTAATACTTTGATGGTATTCATTGATCACTCATTGAGAAAATGTTGTTTTATGTAGTATATACACATATCATTTGTATCACGTATCACTTTGTACTTTTACGTTTATACTTTATGTACCATATGTTGTCGTTGCGTATAAATGTCGTCAAAGAGTGGGCGCGAACCATCTCTTATGGCATTGTGAACGTAATTATTTCATTAACGATGCTAATAATTTTCATGACATGTTCTTTTTGGAGTCTATATATCTATGTAGGATTGATCAAAGAATTGATTTTATGAAGAAAATGGTGACAATAAAAGATTTTATGAGATATGTTTGGTGATGCCATATTGATGACAACATGAAGACATGTTGGTGATGTGCGATATTGATGACAAGCTACACAGCAGATTCACGGAGACACTTTTGATTACAAGCTAATCGATAGCTTTTATACCTCTTTATTGAACCTTTGTATTCATTATTGTATTTGATAGGATAGGAGTAATGTAACTCCTCATAAAAACATTCATTGTAAAAGGAGGAGTGATGTAGCTCCTCGTAAACATTTGTATATTTAATGATTTTTTAAATATAACGTGGGTGTATATAGAGCTGTGGGTTATTTTCCCTTGATCCCCAAGGGTTTTTTCATCCACAGTTAGGGACCCTTATTTGAGCGGGGGTGTTGAGCTTATATGTGAAGCTACTCAATATATGGCTTCTCTTATATATGGCACCCCCAGGTCCCCTCTATATATACATCATCTCATGTGTGTATTCTACACACTTTTGGGTTTTACTTCTGTAATCTCTCTCTTCATCAACATCTAGTCCTAGTTCTTACATGGTCATTGTCATTGGACCTACAACATCCACTCCCCATTTTGCAAATGCATCAAAAGACATTATAGCTTTTTGAGGCTCGGCCAAAAGCTTCCGGTTTGCAAACACTTGGCACTCATGGCATGACTTGCACAAAAAATAAGCATCTCTCATCATAGAGGGCCAGCAGTAACCTGCTCTCAAAATACTAAAGACAACCTGATCCTTGCCTTGAGGCCTGTTTCTTCATGGAAGTGCCTCCAAAATCAAGCTAATCTCTTCTTTGTATGGCACTTTTCTCAAAATGCTATCCTTGCCATAAAACATGAGATCCTCACCTGCCAATGTGTAGTTTTTTTCTTTTGCAACTATTCTCTTATGCGGACCTTTGACATGCCCTCTGGACATTGCACTTTACCAATAAATAATTCTACATCTTGCAATGATTCCCTTCCTGCATACAAGGCTTTTTGACCTTTAAAGGAGCTACCAAGGTGTTCAACTTATCCCTAGCCAACTCATCAGCTTAAATTGTATCTTCTCAAACTCTTCCAAAGCTTCTTGATGCTTATAACCACTTCTTCAAATTGTCTTTCTTAACATTCCACAAACCAAGCAACTCATTCATGACTAGCAATGCATCCCCTTTCACATCTCCTTTCCTATGAAAACACTGGCCAATATATGTCATCCCTTTGAAAGCGCTTCTCCCTTGCGTGAATAATTCTACAAAAGTTGAAGTCTTGCACCTCAACCAAACCACCACTTTTCTTCAAAGAAGTTGAAATTTTATAGCAAAACCGCTTCACCTGGGTGCACAACCGGCAAATTTTTTATGCCCAGAAGGATCGCCAAAGGATGATGAAGCAAAAGACGCCGTGCGCACACTCACACACCCAGACAACTTACACCACACAAGAAATTTTCCTAAATTCCAACCCACACACACCACACTCAAGAGCTCAATTAAAAACACTACCCACAAGCTCAATTTAAACTCCAAACACCTCGACCTACAAGCCCTTGCCTGCCCCCGCAGATACTACAAGGTGAGTCGAGTTAATCAACACTTGAAATCAAACTTGTTGGTGACCAAAATATACAAGAAAAACCATTAAAAACTCAAACTCTAGACACAAAAGGCCTCTCACCAACCATCGCAAAGCCTTCACCAAATTCCACTCTGTTGGACTCTTTGGAGTAGCGCCAACCCTAATGGCACTGATACAGGGTCCAATAGTATTGTAGAAATCTGCACCTTCTTCCTCAATTACTCACACACACACACATCCATGGAAACCTCAGAACTTCCATATAATCTCCCAAGTGAAAAATTGAAAAGAGAGATCTCATTCACTCCTCCACACAGTCAAAAAGAAGACGCGAACGCTAGGTGACTCCACTAGACCATGTAGGAACCCTACTTCCTTCCCACGCAGAGAGGTGAAAGTCCCAAGACTTGGATTCAAAAACACTCCCTCATCGGGGACGCTCATGGCACCGTGAGTGATGTGCCAAATTGAAGTCTTTCCACACCATTTTTTGTCATTTTTTGACCCAGTTTTGTCTAGTTTTGACCCTCGACGGGCATTTTCCTGGGAAAAACCACAATCTGACTCCAAAATTCACCAAATTTTGTATGATGGATCCTTGATACCCAAGTCACTTTGACACATCCCCACATTCCATTTTTTACCACTACTAGGGCGGTGCCCGCATCATCAGAGACGAGGCACCGTAAATAGGCAGTCACTGCATGTCCCAAACTTCTCCAGCGGGATGAGAGTGCCCACAATTGTTGCTTGCATTATTTACATTCTAGAAAGCTCAACACATTCTCTAGATCCCAAAAGAGGCACCAAAAACCATATCGAAGGCCCCGATACCCTATCCCGACATGTACATGTGCTCGAGTACTGGCACGCAAACTTGACTATTCACAATGTGACACGTTGCATTTTTAAACTTGAAACCACTTTACCAGGTCCCACCATGCATGTATATACATATTTTCATACATATGACCATGCATATACGCACTAATTTGTACATACCAAAAGTGGTTTATCAATGTAGAGCAAGAGGTAAGCTTCTTTACCAACCCACCCTGCCCTATTGTCCCAAACACACATACATTAGAATGGATCGATGAAAATATCTCATACCTCTTGTATATTTGTAGATGGTGTTTTCTTCCTTGCCCTCACTTTGCTTGTTTGCTTGACTTCTTGGTTCCCTCACACTTGCATTGTTGGATTGTTTGGAGAGCATGTTATTATCTTGTAGGTGTTTGCTTGTTTGGTGTGTGATTAAAAAAAGCAAAAAGGGGGGGGGGGGGGGGGGGGGGGAGAGAGAGAGAGAGAGAGAGAGAGAGGGAGAAGTGAGGGAGAAAGAGAGACTAGTATAGATTTAATGCACAATGTAAGTTAGTGTTGAAGTAGATAGAGAAATCTTTTTTCCTTTTGTATGTTTGATGTAGAGTGAGTGTTATATAAGAGTAGAACATGTCATATTTTAAAAATCTGTAATTTAAAAGAAGTAAAAAAATGAAAGAATGACCAAAAAAGTTAAATATTAAGCAAAAGAACTAAAAAGAAAACTTTAAAAGAAAGAGAGAGAGATTTAAAATAGAGAGAGGGGGGGGGGCATAGAGGGAGAGAGAGAGAGGGAGAGAGAGGTTAAAGAGAGAGAAAGAGAGAGAGAGAGAGAGAGAGAGAGAGAGGGAGAGAGAGAGAGAGAGAGAGAGAGAGAGAGGGAGGAGAGAGAGAGAGAGGAGAGAGAGAGACTAGAATGAGATACAGAAAAAGAGGGAGATAGATTTAATATATATATATATAGAGAGAGAGAGAGAGAGCGAGAGAGAGAGAGAGAGAGAGAGAGAGAGATTGTATTATCGTCCACGGAGGTCAGATATGACCTATGGGACCAAAGACAAAACATTACAAACGTGGGTGGATTGTGGGATACATCTCAGTTAAGGACTGAGGGTCCAAAAACGATAAGCTAGGATGAAAAGAATATATGCAGAGGGGGGTGAGGAGGGAGCCAATTTGGGAGTTGGAAACTCTTGAATAATGGCTTTACCTCCTCGATAAATTGCCCATTTTCTACTGCACGTGCTTCTTGCATCTTTTGTAATTCTGCTTTCTTCTCTTGAGTTGAACGGGTGTCCTTGAGAAACCGCGATTTCTTAAGGAGTTTGATTTGATCCACCTTGGTTTTGAAAGTGAGGATTGCATGGTCGGCGCGATGCTTGTGTGTAAGAGTGGTAATTGCTAATGGATCCCATTCTATCATGTGGGTTGTTCCTTGGATGAGATCAAAGGACCTGAGAACTTGAGGTCCCTATCTCCTTTCCAATCGCTTGGAAGCCGCAATGCAACATTAAGGGCGATATCCTCCTGTTTTTTTCATTTGCGTAGCGTGGACGCCACACGAGCTTCAACCTTGTTAGAAATAACCTCTTGCACTTGATTCTTGATCACCTTTGTGAGGGTGGTTTCTACCTCTGCCGTTGTTTTTTGAGTTTGGCTTCCATCTCCTCTATCTCCTCTTTCTTGCCATTTTCAATTGTGTTGAGTCTAGTCTCGATGGCAGCGATTCTCTGTTTCAGCTTGTCGTTCTCTTTGTGAAGTCTTTCGACTTAATTTTGGAGGCGGACAGTGCTGTCCATCTTTGGAGGCGTTACCACGGCCCCGGAAAAAGTGAGTTTGCCACGGGACAAAGCCCTTGTAGCCATGCTTGTGTGTTGTTTTTTTCTGTGGTGGGAAAAGAAAAGCTAGCCGATTGGGGTTGTTGAGAGTAGAAGGGAGCAAGTAGAAGGCAAGCTAGTCGACTGGACACTCTGCTTCTAAATCTAGTCGAGATTGTTGAAAGCAAAAGCAGATGGAGTGGGTGTGAATCTCATCCAGATTGTTGAAAGAAGCAGATGCAGTGGGCCATTATTACATCGGGTCGTGACTCTCTAGAGAGTGAAACCAGGTCGATAGCAAAGGTTGACTATAGACGATATCAAGATGTCGAGACACGTCGAACCTGTGCTCCGTTGTGGGGAGGGACGGGGCTATGGATTAACACCCCCCCAAGGGGATCCCCTCGCCCATGGGGGGCTAAGGAAGGGTGATGCTAGGGTTTACAACAAATGAACCAGGAGAGAGAGAGAGAGAGAGAGAGAGAGAGAGAGAGAGAGAGAGAGAGAGAGAGAGAGAGAGAGAAGAGGAGAGAGAGAGAGAGAGAGGAGAGAGGGAGAGAGGAGAGAGAGAGGGATAAAAATTAGGGAGAGAGGAGGGGATAGAGAGAGGTAGAGAGGAAGACATGGAGAGATTAGAGTGACATAGACAAAGGTAGATAAAATAAAGAGAGCGACCGAGTGAGAGGAGAGAATAGAGAATGAGAAAGAGAGAGAGAGAGAGAGAGAGGAGGAGGAGAGAGAGGAGAGAGAGATAAATAGAAGAGAGAGAGAGGAGGAGAGAGAGGGGAGAGAGAGAGGATTAAAGAGAGAATAGAGAGAGAGAGAGTGAGAGGAGAGAGAGAAGAGAGAGAGAGAGAGAGAGAGGAAGAGAGAGAGAGATAGTTCTATTATCGTCCTCGGGAGGTCAAATATGACCTATGGGATCAAATGAACATGTCACGTGGTGTGAGTGGAGGTCATAAGTGACTCTCGATGCTCAAAAATGGCTAAAATGAGGCTTCACAATAGAGAGTCCACATCATGGTTGGGAGAGGAAGGTATGTAGGGAGAGCTCATGGCTGAATATATGGGGAAAGGAGGAATTAATGTGGTAAAAAACTGAGCACTCAAGTAGTGTGTGTTACTCACTCTCTTGCACTTGACGAGGGTATAAGGTGCAAAGTCGATGAAACTCCTCGCCAATACCGCAACGTCCTGTCTCGCAGCATAGAGAATGGGAGCTAAGATGAATGGATGGAAGAGAGAGAGAGAGAGAGAGAGAGAGAGAGAGAGAGAGAGAGAGAGAGCCAAAATGCATGAGGATGATTGGGGGACCAGTGAAATTTAGATTGAGGTACATATGCAAGAGTCTGATAGTGAAGGGGACACTAAGGTAGTTCATAGTAGCCGCCAATGACGGTCTCCACCTTTAATGTGAAGAGGTTGAAGGACCCCATGAGATTATACACTTTCAAAAAATGTTTGATTTCTTCTAACCTTGATATTTGCTTGCTCAAGAGCACAAAAGGCATGATAGATCATGTATGTTGTATCATTATAGGGGTATGCAATGTTTATATGGAAGGTCTCAATCTTGCTATTTAGGGGGCTTACTTGCATAATGACATCTCTTACCCTCCAATGGGTGCTAGACCATCCTAGTGGGTGATGCTCAGTGTTTTTTATTGACAATGAATGGGGATACAAGTATGTGGTTAATATCTATGTTGATAACATTGCCACCTCGAGGCAAGAGCTCTAGCACTGGTTGTCTCATATTAAATTGTCTACTAGCATAGTTGGAAGGGATTTCAATATGGTATGCCATCCTAGGGACACAAAACTGTCATATCTAAAACAAAATCCCAAGCATAGAATAATTTCACTACAAGGAAATGGATAGTCTTTTAGGAGGCATCTAGTATAGCCATTGTTGGTTTTACATTCCATTCCCAAGCATATACCTCCTCTTGGTCAAGATTGGAAACTTTACTTTGTAGGGTCTGATTGGGTTCCCGCCTCATTTAAAATGAGTGTTGAAGTTCAACAATCTCTTTCTTATCATCTCCTTGCTACACTGTGTTTAAATAACTTTGATGTGAATTCTTTTAATCTTGTTGGATCTTCCCATCCCTTAATGGTAAATCATTTTTTCCTTCATCATGATGCATTCCAATGTGTAGTTAAAGGTTAATTTATCTGATGCTTTGTCTTCAATGAAGCCTGGTTGCATTTTTGTTCAGAGATGCATACATAAATAAGACAGGTGGGGATATATGTTGCAAAGCAAAAAAAAAAGGAAAACACGCAAGTTTATATATTCACAAAAATGGTAATGTTCTAGGACGTATCAAATCTGACTGAGAAAGTCATAGAAGTCTCAAGGAAGCCAGACAAATGCCAAGGAAATTCGACCATGAGAATGCAACTAGAGCCAGGTTTTTATGTAGACAACATGAGTTAAAGGACTTACACTACTCCTCCAAGTTTTTTTTAGCAAGCTTAAGGCTAAGAATGCTAGACACAACATTAACAGAGCAGTTAAAACTAATGACCAAGAGATATCAACACAAGATGATATCATGAGCTGGGAATGCAAGATATACCATGAAGAAATCTTGAATAAGGACGCATATCAATCTTCTAGGAGGCAACAAGATGTTGGGTTTTTGCTTTCAGTTGGGGAGGAGTGTAATGCCAAGAGAGCGGAATTCCCATTTGAAGAAAAGAAATTGATATGGGCCATGAGAAAACTCAAGAGATATGTGGTTTCACAAAAGAATTTTTGATGGAATATTGAGCCCTTTGATCTTGTCAGTTATAAATTTCATATGGGATATTCAAAGTATGTATCCCAAATGAAGCAAGGACCCATCAAATTGTTTCCAATAAATTTTTTCCTACCTCGTGTAGAAGAGTTAGATGAATTTTTTATTGATAGAAGAAAAAGACACACTAGAAAATAAGAAAACTCCAACCATGAGAGATCCACTCTCAAATACTCACAAAATCAAAACAAATTTTTAATGATTTCTATAAAAGTTGTGGTCTCGCCTCTAATTGCATAGATACAACACCAATTTGTCGAGCGCATACAAGAAAGAGCTATTATTCTCACAAGCCACAATCAAACACCCCCCTTGCTTGCTTTCTTCCACAACCACAAGGCTTATGTGGCATTTTTGACCCAAAAAGAAACTAATTTTGGTCATTTTATACCATTTTGATCATTTTTAAAAAAATTAAAAAGCCAAACAAGCTATACACAACATCTCTAAACTTATGGAAAAATAAGCTTCACCTGAAATTTCATGGCAAACTTCATTTTCCCACTGGTCATAATCTCTCAATGAATCAGTTATGGTCACGCATGCCAATTACTATTTGTGCGTAGTGATTGCCTCCATCAAACGTTCTAGGCAAGGCAAGGAATCTATCACAATGCAAGCCACTTACTTAGATTACAAAGGAGTCACATGCATTGTCTTGAGTCACTAATGGCATCATGTCTATGACCATAACTCGACGGTATGGTGTTTATGCAGCAACATTCGACCGTAAGAACAATGCGTGATGTGTTGAGCTTTTGTTCCCACACATCAAAAACACTCACATAAACATGGAAATTCTATTCACCTTATGTACATGCCATGCCACAACATCCACCCCCTTTAAACCTGCACATCCTCTACCATGGGCCATCAAATTCTACTAATGCATATCAATCTTCATGCAAGTTAGAGTCTGCAGTTTCACTTTGCTCTTTAATTTCCAAAGTATAAGCATAGGTTGCTTCACATTGTGTGATGTATCAACATCCCCTCTACTTTTAAAGATGTTGATCCATTTTCCTCTAGTTTCACTTTGCTCTTTAATTTCCAAAGTATAAGCATAGGTTGCTTCACATTGTGTGATGTATCAACATCCCCTCTACTTTTAAAGATCTTGATCCATTTTCCTCTAATCCGAATCTTGAGCTTTCGTTAATTCATCTAGTCTAGCATAGAATCGCTTAAATGAAAATCAAATATAACTCTTTAAAGAACTTCACTAATCGATATCCATAACTCTTTTAAGTGGTATGAGATCCATTATGTGCTAGAGTATATATTATTACAAGTCTTTTTTTTTGGATACCATCCTAGCTGTGTAATACCCCTTTTGCATTATAAGCATTCAGGCTGTATTAATTCTTTTGTATTAGAGTGACTTTGAGTGAATTAATTGCACAATTTGGAGAAGCTTGTAAATTCCCATTCTCTTGAATCAATTGTACCAAAATAATAATTATGTCAAGAGTCTTCAATGAGACAATTTATGTGGAAACTGGAGGAGTGTTGTGCAGTCCACCCTCTAGTCCTATTGTAGCAATAACATTAAACCCCTCTTGTGCTTATCGAGCAAGGAAAGGGGTTTTGTGGTGTGGATTAAATCAACTGCTATATTTTTGGAAGGGAGTTTCTAGGGTCGAGGTGCATTGTCTATTTTTGGCACAAGCTTGGACATGAGCAGGGCACTTAACAAAGTTAAAGAATACTTTCGGGCCTAATTCACATGTGGAGGTTAGCTCATGTTCAATAAAAGTTCCTAAACATTAAAAGGATGTTAAATTGTTTCATAATCTAGCTTATTGATTATGAAATCGCAAGTGATAGTGGGTTATAGACGTCCCAAAATGGAGGTTATGAGATCAAGACCCCAAGCCACCCACGTTTTCCTCTCATATTCAATTCCAAGGCCTAGGATTGTCAAGCATCATGTATTGTTGATCCCTTATAGGGGGACATGTCATTTTATAATGAGAGGGTAGCTTGTGATGGATCTCTCTTCATATTTCACACGTGTTTCTTGGAGCTTATCTTGGAAAATCTTTGCTATACAAATAAACTGGAAATACATTTGAGGGTACAAAGGAGCTCATTCATTGTTATCACACACATAAATCTACCTCATTATGAACACAATTAGAATTTACAAGTCACAAAAAATCTTTGAAGCATTTCTAATGATGACAATGATCATTATCTATGGCATGGTCACATGCCCTCAACCGCACCTAGCTTAGCACCATCCAAAGTAGAAGCTCGAATTGAGTGAGAAACACTTAGAAAAAGGCCTTCTTTCTCCAATCTTTTTGTGAGTATTGACATTGATAGTTGTTTTTTGGCTATCCCAAATTTTCATAGTGTGCTATCTTACCCTATCAATTTCATTAAAACATTATGGCTATCCTCACACTTTCACTGTAAAAGGCATGTGTGAGTTAGGGGACTTTTCTCATATCCATTAGGAAAAATATGAACCCTCTAGGGGCCCTTTGGGATTAAGGTTAATTACAGGCCAGCCAATAGGAAGAGGGTGGTGGACACACTCTATACCCTCAAAAAAGTAGGGGGACAAGGTAGCCTTACACCTCTTAATGTCCTCTTACCTAGTGAGAAGGTAAGGGAGGTGGCTAGGGGAAAGGGGGGGGGGGGGACCACTTTGATCTTTTCCCCCCTCTTTTTGGTACGAATTTAAAATACATTAAAAAAAATTATTTTTCAAATTTCAAGTTTTCTCTCCTTAAAAGCTCTCCAAACTTATTTCATGGTCAAAAAAAGTATTTTTGACCTCCAAAAGTCAAAAACGTGCACTAAAAATACAAAAAAAAATATTTTTTTCAAAAAAGTTCAAAACATCATTTTCCACCCTCCAAAGTCTTTCCAAACCTATTCATGGCTAAAAAGTGATTTTCTCTCTCTACAAACCCTTTTCTAAGCTCTCCATTGCTGCAACAACCACATGCACCCCCTATAGTCTAACACTATCTCTCTGCTAGCTTTCTCCCACCTCCATTGTAGCACCAAGCAATCTCCTCCCCCGTCTCTTCCGCTTGTCCACCACATAGTTTCAAACCAATCTAGCTCCTCTTCCTTCTCTCACCTCCATTACACCATGAAACAAGATTCTACTCCTTCTAATTTTATTCACTCACACTACATGGAAACCTCTACTCCCAAAGATGGAAAAAATATGAGCTCACATGACTTGAATACCATAACAATAGGAGGTGTGAATAGTGTGTGGGCTTTGCAAGGGTTCATCCAACATAAAGATAAGATGGTAAGAAAACTACCCTTGTAGCTTACATTCAGAGCTTAACATCATCTCCATCTTTAAGTTTATCATGCTGGAGAGAATAAACCTCTTTATGGATTTCAATATTCAGGCTTCATAGCTCATAACACTGGGTGTTGCTACTTTGTTGATGGCTTTGGCGCGCCATCTATAGTTGTGTAGCATGTGATTGAGTCTCACAATGCAAGTAAGTTGTGTTATCTATGGAGACTTATCAAAGATTTTTCTTACAATTTATTCTTTGTATAGTTGTCATTAGATTATCATTTTCTACTTTATAACTTTGTGCTCACATAATTTGTTGTTTACTAGAAGAGTCAACTTCTTTTCAGAGGACATGAGCAAGAAACCTTGTGCAGAGATGGAAATCACTCTATTTTTGTCCCTTGAGGAACCTTTTACTACGATGTTAAAGGATTTTGATAAGAATAGTAGAATTTTTGTAGAATCTTGAACCAATAGGTACTCTCTAGGAGCTCTTAGAAAAGCCATCCATACAGTACTACTATCTTCCCTAGTGTCATAGACACACAAACATTCAAGTGTACATGAATCTCTAGATGAGGAAGACAAATACTTGTAAGAGAAGCCTAATAACAACGACATTGTCTCCATTTGTAATTATTTTCATGAGGCTGGATTCCTCTAAAAATGTGTTTTTTTGTTAAATGGTGTTGCATTGAGTGAGAGTATTTTATTTAGATTAATGGAGTTTCATACAGATTTAAGAATTATTGTTGAACTTTATGGATATTTTTATTTGCATGAAAGATGTTTCAAGTCTCAAGTCTTAATAAAAAATTCAAGCAATATTTTGATTTCAGTTTAATCATTAATGGTTATTCGTACTAAAGTGGATCATAACCTTTGTCAAGATGTCCTCATTTGGGGAGGCCGAATATATATCATTAACAATGTTTCACAAGTTGAGAAAGCTAAATTCTTGCTTTCCAACATGTTCTTGTTTCCATACTATGCATATACCAAGCTTGACGTAGAGAAATGACAACTTGAGATGAAGGTGTCGATGTATAAGGGTGACTTATTATTGACTCATGTTTCATCATACATATATTGTAAAGCCTTTTAGTTTCCACCTTTTTGAGTAGTGTTGACAAGTTTTTGGTATCAAATCTTCTTAAATATCCCTATTCATGAGCTATTGGTAACTATTTCTTTGGTATTGCTAAAGATGATACCAATAGCTATTACCTTGTGAACTTAACTGCTGTTAAATTGCGGATAAATTTTTTTCTATGTAGCTCATTTGGATAAAGAAAGTGTAACATAAATTATAGATACATGCATTGTTAACATAGAAGATATGTACCAATCGAGCTATGTAAACTGCTAATCAAGAAACCTTTGGTTGGATACTATAACAATAGGGGTCACATGTGGTTTCAAATACCAAAGAAATGGCTTAACCAAAACATTCCCAAGAACACGAGGTGGACACGAGGAAGTAAAAATTGGCTCCTTGTTTGGTCAATTTCTAGTGTGAATGTTTAATGCATTGGATTTGTGAGGACTTTGACCTGGGGAGCTCACTAAAGTATATATAACATAGCACACATGTTCAACATAAAGTATTTTATATTCTTGTAAAGTTATAGAAACATGTGCAGATAAGGCCTATAAGGGGTACTTTCTGGTGAACGCACATGATATAGGAAAATTTTACATAGTGAATGTTCCAGACCTTTGAACACATAGAAAATAGGACCGGGGGGGGCTTTGATTACATCAAACGCTACATCTCTATCTCATGGCCATGCATTAAAAAAGCCCCTATTTGTCATTATAAGGCCCCAAGCGGGGAGCTCTTGCTCTCTGTACATCTAGCTTACATTTTTATTTCATACTTATACACAATAGTGTTATAAAATTTTTCCATGTAAAGGCCCCAAGGACCCTCAACAAGAGTGGCCACAAGGGTGCGCAAAATGGCCATCCAAAATTCCCGGATGGCCATTTTGCGCGCCCTTGCGGCCACTTTTTTTCTTTTTTTTTTAGTGTTGAACTTTTCGACCGTGATGCAAAATAAATCATTTCTTGCTCGGATTCTCCAAAAATCAACGTGCAAGTTGGCAATTTCTTTGAAAATGATATAAAACAGACATTTTTTTTTCCTTAATCTACGGGCTCCAACGAGCAGTAAAACCATGGAATCTGAAAATACTCAAAGAACTAATGTGTTTTATTGTGTTAAAGAATGTATTTCCTACCTACAAAACTTTTCCAAAATCTTGCCCTAATACCTTCAAAGGCCCTAGGGGGTGAGCTCTTGCTCTATGTACATCTAAGTTACAACCTTATCTCATACTTATATACAATAATTTTGCAAATTTTTTCCATGTAAAAGATTTCAGGGCCCTCAACAAAAGTGGCCACAAGGGCACGCAAAATGACCATCCAAAAGTCCCGGATGGCCTTTCGCACGCCCTTGCGCCCACTTTTTTTTTGTTTTTTTGTTTTTTAGTGTTGAACTTTTACACTGTGATGTAGAAAAAATCATATCTTGTTGGGATTCTCCAAAAAACAACGTGCAAGCTAGTAATTTCTTAAAAAATAATGTAAAACAAACATTTCTTACTTTTTCCTTAATCTGCGGGCTCCAACGAGCATTAAAACCATGGAATCTGAAAATACTCAAAGAACCAATGTTTTTTATTGTGTTAAGGACTGTATTTCCTACGTACAAAACTTTCCCAATATCCTGCCCTAACACCTTCAAAAGTGGCTTCCAAGGAGTGCCCTCAGTCAAAATTTAAAACTGAAGGAAAATAATTAGAATGAACTCTTAAACTGTGTACAAACTTTAAAATAGCAAAACTTTCTTTCAAAAAAAAAAATATTGCTAAAAATTTGAAAATAGACTTCCCTTGGACTTCCCACGACGATAGAAATCAAAGGGTTAAAGGAGAGATGTGGCATCGAGGTTTATTTCTTCAAGATCTCTTGTACTTTATCATGTCTTCTCATGTACAATCTTACCAAACAAAAATAAATTAACAATCTAAAATATGATAGAGCTAGAGTGCTCTTACACATAAACAAACAAAAAAGTACAAATTTCTTCTCATTAACTTTGACAAATATACATTTGTGAACATCGTCCAAGGAGTAGTGCGGTCATAGTTCTTACATCCATTCCATGATATGGCATGGTATGGGGTGACCTATCACATAAAAATATCTTTGGTAGGAGTGCCCTCATGTTGGGAAAGGGTGTGTTGCTGCTAATGAAAAGATGTTGCATTGTCCTACTAGGGATCTCTCCATGTTCGCATAATGATTTTTGGTGTAGTGGGAGTCACATTGCGAACTTTGTGCCACCGTAAAAGCTTCATGTTATGCCAATTCATTGAGCCATTCTTGCAAACAACACCACTCAACTAGCATAGGAAGAGGTCACCTTGTAACAAAAACATGTATGAATTCAACATTTGCAAGCTGTATAATAAAGACACTTGTTAAGTATAAGTTGTACAAATTTGCAAGTATTTCCATCCAACTGGGAATAAAAAATCCTAAAAATACATTATGATGAGATTACCTACCTCTAATAAGCATGGATTTGAAGCACCTACCTGCAAGATGTAATAAAGAAGACTGTTTTAGAGGAAAAGTGGTGACACTTGGCCTCTCTAACCTGCAGTCTTTCACTATTTGTGCACAAAAGCAACTTTTGTGCCAAGCACTACAAAACAAGTAGAGGCAACACCTTATACTTCGAAGTCTATGATAAGAAGAACACAACCAAAAGAAATAAGTATATTGCTACGTTGCACAAAGGGGTGTTTTATTCAAATATGTGATGGTATTGGCAAGATATTGAAGAACCATAAACATTCATCTCACCGACAGTACAACGTTCTTGGGATGACCTCTGCTCACCCTCACGTGTGGCCTTCGGTGCAAAAGTCACGGACAAGAAAATATGTATGTATACGATTTCTGATGTCCGTGAGCACCCTTGTAGTTGTTGCATGAGGAAGCAAAAGATGAAAAGAGAGAGGGGGGAGGAGGAGGGAGGAACATGGGAGGAGAGAAGGGGGCAGTGGGGGAGAGAGAGAGAGGGGAGGAGGAGGAGAGAAGGGGACAGGGAGAGAGAGGAAGGAACATGGGAGGAGAGAAGGGGACAGGGAGAGAGAGGGAGGAACATGGAAGGAGAGAACTGGACAGTGGGGGAGAGGGAGAGAGAGAGGAGAGGAGGAGGAGAGACGGGAGCAAGGAGGGAGAGGAGAGGGAGAAAGGATGGAGGAGGAAGAGAGAACATATGTTTTTTTTTATTTGGAGGGTTTTTTTTTTAAAAAAATAGACTTTTAGTGCTTGTAGGTTTTAAAAAAGATCAAAAAATTTAAGTCAAAAAGAAGAAAAAATAACTTTTTTTTTAAAAAAGTCAAATTTTGGGTCTTAGTGACCCACGTTTTTGTTGATGTGGCCACACCTCTTTACTCCCTTCACTTTCAGAAAGCTAGAGAGAGAAGTTGACTCCTAGGTCCACATCCTACATGTGTTTAAAAAAAAGGCTAGAAAAGCCTATTCAAAACTAGCTTCTTGAATGTCCTTGTTCCCTTAACCTTACACAACATTAGCCTTAATCCCTAAAAATTAAGATTTCTTACAAGGCCCATGGAAGGTCCATATTTCTCCTAATGCTCCTTCCCCTCAGCTAGTTATTCATTGGGCTAGAGATAAAAAAATAAATAAAAGCATATTCTGGCCCATACGTGTGTAAATATTTCATTGTATATAAGGTCTAAAGATAGGGGGTTTTATTATAACTATTTGATATTTATTGAAATATTTTTAAACCTAAGTCTACGTTATTTGCTTAAGTATGCTATGTACATTGACTCACCATTACCACAGTTTTTCTTACCATTTTGCATACTCCTTATTGTATAAATAAATATTTTCATGCAAGTCTCCAAATCCTTGTGTGCACCAACTCCAAGAATAGATCACAAAAATATCTTTCACCCAGTCATTCCCTTTCACTAAATTATAATTTTTCTACATGCATTTTTTCTTACTTCTCATAAATAGTCCTAAATCAACGAAACAAATGCGGGTCCCATCATCATTTGATTTTTATTTTATATATTTTTTTCCATTTTATATTTATATACAGATAACATTATTCTAGATTCCACAAATTGTTTATATAGTAACATGTTTTTTCCATCATAGCCATATATCAAATTTGTGAATAATTCTAATCCATGCATATTTTCAAATCCTCAAGAATCTATAAGTTCATGTTCTCAAGCAAGAAGGGGCTCACTCTTGGAGGATTATGTAAATTTAACAAAAAGGGGGGCCATTGGAGAATTTTGTAGGAGGAAACAACAAGTGTTTTGGTGAGATGTTTGGCATGCAAGTCCACTCCAAATTTGAGAAAGTGACCAGAATGAAAAACTTAGCTCACAAGCTGAGTAATCACCTCAAACTTTTTCATAATTGTTGGAGCTACCATCACTGAGATGATCTTTTTGGTGGACCCCAATGTGCCCACTTTTTCTCAAAAGTCACCCTAGTCTTCACTCACTTCCCTTCACACTTCCATACACATTCACGCTCATTCCTCTTGATGTATCACTCAAACCTGCACCTTTCATGATTTCTCTCATGTTCATCACCATACCTTCTTTCTCACTTCCATAGCTCTCATATGAACTCTACATGTACATACACCATCTCTATTACCTCTAAATCACAATTCCTTTTACCTCTTCTCTATATACATAAAATTCAACATATTAAACCCTGGTTAATCTCTGCAAACTAAGAGATTCTCATCAAACAAAATTGTTACCAAAACTTCTTCAAGATTCACCATCACGAGGATTACCTCAGTTCATTTATCCATCTTCCTTGAACCATCCACCTCATTCTACCTATTGTAAACATTTCCTTAACTTTTTAGTGATTACTAACACTAACCACTAACCTACTAACACAAAATATCTATAAACCTAACCTTAAAATGCACCTCAACTCAAGACATGTACATAGTAAAAACTCTCTCTCTCTCTCTCTCTCTTCTTTCTTAACACTGTAATTTCACTCCATCTACCATCAATAATGCTTTTCTATAGAGCCCACATCCATGACTCAAGCATACAAAGAAGGCTCGTAATGTTCTGATATTCAAAAGAAATCATAATCTTGATGTTATTAGCTTGTAAACAAGGTTATCAAAAACCTTAATGATGGGTCTCCAGCCTATAAATAGGCCCCTCTACTTCTTGTAAGTCATCTCCGACATCTCACCTAGCACCCCAACACTCTATACAGAAGGAGAGATTTAGGTGGTCATGAGCTTCACACTTGGTGTGAGAGAATCCTTGATGCTACATGTTGCAAAGCGAGAGATTGAGATTGTGAGTATATCTCAACCCACTGTTGTACATGCTCTTTCTCTATCTGAAATTGAGGTTTAGGTATTTCAAAGGTGTGCTTGGATTAAGGGTCTTCGTCCTTACACTTGTGTAAATCTCTATGGAAAATGCAACGTACTTGTGTCTTTTAAGTTCTATCATTTGAGCTTGTTTGATAAAGTGTTTAGTGTGTTTCATTGTCAAATTTGTGTCCATTGGAAGCGGGTATTGTGGTGAGAGAAATTCCACACCCTAAGACAGTGTGTATGTGTGGTGGCAATTTTTAGAATTCACTACACATTGGGTTAGATTTTTGTACAATCTCTATGGTAGCGTTGTAACGAGCATCTCCATTTGCAAGTTATAAAAGAGGTATTATGAAAGTTCCATTTCTCCCCCCCCCCCTTTGCTCTAGATCCCTCTTGCTCCATCTGGTGTTGGTCTTGGTGTGGGATTGCTTGTGTGTGTTTTTGTTGTGCCTCTTCTTGGTTCTGACAAAATCTCTCTTGCGTCCTTGTTCGCATCCCATAACTAGGTGGTTCCCCTTTACTTGTTTGACTGTGGGTTTGTTGCTACTTTTCTTGCTTGTAGTTGCCATAGCCCTATTGAGCAGCATAGGAGCCTTGAGGGGTGTTTACAGGTAGCCTCTCTTGTTGCCCTTCCCAAACCGCCTCGATGTGGGTACCCCCACTAAGGAGGGATTGATATCTATTGTTGTTGAATATTGCATGAATATTTAGCTTTTAGCATAATCAAGTAGATTGCATGAATCACAAAAACTTGTATGATCCATTTGTTCCCATTGCAAGGCAATCAAGTGCATATCATTATAAGCACAAAATTACAATTTCAAGGAGTACTTCGTAGAATTTTTGGCTCTCTTAGGTTGGCCAAGATAAACACTTCAGTACATCCTTTTATTTGGTCTCATTGGGTACGATATTAGGTTGGACGTCTATATTTTTGTTTTTTTAAAGAACTAGGTCATGCATAGACCATGGGTAATGGCCTAGTAATAGAGGTTTTTCCCTTCCATTTCACTCCACATGCACATTAGAATAAACGTTGCAATCAGTAGAAACATCCATTTTCAACAACATATGGTTTTCATGTTTGGTACCCAAGGAGTAGGAGAAATTCTCGCGTCACCAAACCCTGTCATCTTGCCTCTTGTTGACTATCACACATTCTTTGATGTGCATGTTTTTATCTTGTTTTAGTAAAACTTAACAAAATAGTTTCTATGTGGGTAATTGCATGTTATAAGCAAAAAATATTGTCTGGAAGTAATCTTTGTGTGGTTCTAGCATTTAGAGACTATGACACACTATATCTTTGAGGATATCCCAGTCTTATTTCAAAAGTTAGAGGATGATGTTGATGATTTTCGTTTTGATTCTAGAATGGTATGTCATATCCTTGGCAAAAGAGATGACTTTGAAAAAGGAGATTTTTTGTTGCTATACCTTTGAGGCAATGCTGAGCAACGATTTTGGAGTATGTCTTCTCAGATTGAAGATGGATATACCCAAAATTCTAGAGCTTTGAATACCAGATTCTCTAAAGTTCCAACAACGGAGAAAGAATAGGCTTCATTGAGGAGACTTCAACAAGATGGTGAAAACTACTATGGTTATGAGGATGATTTTTCTCATCAATGGGCAAGATGTGGATTTAGTTCTACATTTTCAGATCATGTAAAAATGGATAAATTTATTTTAGGTTTGTCTCCTCTCCTAAAGACTAAGGTTACTTGTAGTGGACCCTCTACCTTTGAAGAAGTAGTCACTATTGCCCTAAGAAAGTTTCACAAGTGCTTCTACATTGAAAATGGTTTCCATCATGCTGGAAGAACCAACCATCAAGAAAGTATCTCAATTAAGGAATCATCTTCTTTACCGTATTTGTGTCCTTCTACTTGGAAAAATAATGAAGATGATGTTTAAATTCCAAGGTAACTCTGATTCTAGGAAAAGTTCTCATGAGAGTGTGTCTTGTTTAAAAAAAGAGCTCTCTCCACCTTTGACAGTGTTTAAGGCCTTGGGACTAAGGCTACGGATGGTTAATGTTTCAACAAACTTTATGTTATGCTCATGATGCATGAAGATTTCCATATTCATTGCATCACCTCGTTCACAAGGAACACAAAGATTGTAGTGTACCAAGTCTCTCTTGATGGGAGAATCTATAATACAGAAGACTATCGGAGGGGACTGGCTCCATATAAATCCAGTCCTCAATTCTTGTCATGTTCTCTAATTCTCCCTCTTCCAAAAATATTGTTCATTCCAAGTTAATTAAATATAATGGTTGTGTTGCTAACGCTAATTAAGTTCACCTTGTAGTAGTCTCATAACAATGCTCACTATAATTCTCTTAATTCTGTGATTCTCAATGTTCATAGGCCATTTCCATCATTGGTGGAGCAAACGGGCACTTTTTGCCAATTTAGTTTCTTTGGCTTTCTTAGGGTTTCCTGGTATATTTCCATGCCATCTATGAGTCTCTTAAATATGTTGCATGTGCTCTTATTGATTGTCAATTGTATCTTAGATGCTTGCCTCACTAGTCACTAGGCCTATTTTTGCTTCCTTCTAGATAAATATTTTAATGCATTCTTATTGTAGTTGGCCGTGTTCCAGTTGTTGCTACTCTCTTTGACAACCTCTCTATCCATCTGTTGAGTCTCTACAACAGTCACCGGATACCTCTCCATCTTGAAGTCACCCTTCAATGCGCTAGACCTCAAAAATGTAGGAGAAGGAGGCCGAGATCTTCTTTTCATTTCTAGTAGACATATCAGTTTAGTCAACAATCGTAAGCCACTCCAAAGATAGAAAGCTTGATGGCTTTGTACTGGAAAGCTTCAACATGTCTTGATTTTAGGAGTTCAAAGCTCAAATTTAAATTTTCTATTTTCGAGAGAGTTTTTGTAGCATGTGTAAGGACATGGGTCCTATGGGCATGGCCACCGGCACGGCCGGACAGTGTGTACGCTAGGGGGAGGGTATAAGATAGCATAATTTAATGAAGACTATCACATGCATTACCACCGCCCTTTCACTAGTATCCAAGCTATTTTTGGGAGGAGGCAAAAAGCGGGTTGCATATCATGTAGCGTACTGCTTCTCTCCCACGTTTCGCAGATAGCGACGTCTCTGTTGTGTAGCAAAAGAACACATGCACGCTTTCTCGTGCACAACGCGTGAACAGGCAAGAACAACCCCATATACACCCTCCACAACAAAGGACCAAGGCGGGCAACCAAGGAAAACTCGACGAGAGCAACTCGAAGGCACCAAGGCTTTGAAGGCTTCCATTGGCACCGTTGGCTGCACACGTAGGAAGGCCTCCTTAACCCTTGCATGAAGGAGGGTTGAACCCACCCCATGAAGGTAAGAGGCAAACACTTTACCATCAAGCTATTGACCCTTGTTGTGTATAGCAAGGAAAGATAGCCTACTTGTGTTGAAAGGAAAACTAGAAGGAAAGGGAAAGCTTCAAACTTCAAGGAAGTAGCTTCACCCTTCCTTTTCACTTCTTGGAGGAAGGCAAGTTTTCCTCCAAAAATTCTTTTTTCCTCAAGGAGGGAGCTTCAAAGTGAACAAAAGCCTTCACAAAAACGACGGGTTTTTGTGAAGAATCAACAAAGGTGTTCTTACAATGAACGACAAGTGAAGCACTCAAATTCCCGCAAGGCGAGGTTTGCATTCAATGCAAATCGCGGCGTATACAAAACACAAAGACTTTACTTTCTCAAGGTACAAGTTGTCGTTTTTTTTTCTTTCTTTGCATTACTACGTGTTTACCATGGCCAGTGAGAATATCCCACCTACACACACGTTTGATTTTGAGCATGTAGATCAAAATCAGGGCACCAAGGGTGCTGCTAACACTAATATGCATGATGATGATGATGATCTAGAAGATCACGGGGCTTGTAGATATGGCTTCTTTCAAGACTTTGGAACATCGCCAAAGCGTACTTGAAAGCAACCTCTCTGCACTCAATGCAAATGTTACCAATCTTACGGAGTTACTTGTGAAATATATGAATTCACAGACAACTCAAGGAGACACAAGTGACACGGTTCAAGGGAACCAAGCTCGCACGACTCAAGGAGTCCAAGAGACAAGTGGTGCAGAAGATGCAGAAGGTATCAAGCATTACTTAAGAATATCACCATTCCTGAGTTTCATGGGGAAGAGCGTGATCGCAACAAGGATGCGATCAATACATTCTTACACAAATGGAGTGATGTTCATAGATTGAGACACACCCCGGATATAAAGATGACTATGGAAACAAGTCTATCTCTTGAAGGCAAGCCCTATAAGTGGTGGATGACATTTCCAATAGATGCTCGTCCTCCATCTTGGGCTGCATTTCAAGCTTCTTTCTCCAAAGCATTTTTGGACTCCAATAAAGAAGATAAGAATTGGTTATCATGGGATGCATGCCGCATGTTTGGTCTCTCTTTCACCGAGTATCTTTCGAAGCATTGTAAAATCATATTAAAACTAGAAGGTCTAGATGAATTTCAAAAGATACGGGGTTTCAATAGGGGTCTTGACAAAGACTATCGTCTTCATGTCAAGACCCAACATCCATCCAAAAACTTTGGAAGAAGCCATCAGTCATGCCCAAAGGTATGATGATAACCAAGAGAGGAAAGAAAATGTTCCCTACTCTAAGAATACTTTTGCTAAGAGCCAATGGAGAGGTAGATCTCCCACACGTTCCAAGAGGAATAAGAGACAATCTACCTATCGACGCCCACAAGAGGCTAAGAAGCCAAAGAAATCACGAGGTACTCCACGTGGGTCTCTCAACAAAACTGCTGATTTTGAGCGTGCAAAGAAATACAATTTGTGTTTTAGATATCTTTCTGACCAACATAACAAGAAAGAATGTCCTCTTTTGCAAGGCAAAGAAAAGGCCATGCACACAGTGCAATGCCTCACATTAGATTCATCTCCTAAATATTGTGTTGTAGAGGTTCTTCATATGGAAGAAAAGCACAAGTGTTGTGTGCCTGCTTCAATGTGGCAGCCCACCTTTGGCCCCCATGATTTGATTTGCATGCATGGAAATATTAACGGACAACATGTTCGTATTTTAGTGGATGATGGTGCAACTTATAACTTCTTGAACTATAAGATAGTCAAGAAATTGAAGCTTACATAGACTCCCTGTTCTCACAAGTATGTGGTTGAGCAGATGTCTAGGAATGATAAAGAAGTATGTGACACAGTAGTTCAAGGGGTTGAGCTTATTGTTCAAGATCATACGGTGACCCTTGATGTCCAAGTTATGAACATGGACCGTGCTGATGTAATTTTAGTACGGGAGTGGTTGCATGATCTAGGAAACATATTGCACACTAGTTATGAACACAACTCCTTATCCTTTATGGCCAATGGAAAACATGTGCTTTTGCTTGGTGAGAAATATGTACCATCTGCAACTCTTATATGTACAGCCGAGCTTTCTATTTTGCAGAAAGCAAATTTAATAGAATCATGAAGTCTTTTTGTGTTACTGCTTGTCTCCAAGTCTTGTGAATTCTCAAGACCAAAGTGCGGTGAATTCTAGTAATGGTATGCAAAGTGCAACGAGTTCTACTGATAAACATAGTGTTAACAAATCTAACAAGCATAGTGCTCTCAATTTTAATTCTATGGAGCAACGTGCAACTGTTGTAAAACAAACATTACAGGAATTACAAGATTCTCCATCCTAGCATGACTCTAGTTTACTTTCTTCTTTTGCACGACAAAAGCTGACTCACTTACTCACGAAGTATAGTGATGTGTTCTCAAGTGATTTACCAGCTGGTTTACCCCATACACGTGATGTGCAACATGTATAGTTGTCTTGCTAGGCACTAAACCGGTGAGTAAACCACCTTTTCATATGAGTGATAAAGAAGCTAAGGAGGTTGAGAGTCAGTTGATTGACTACCTTGCTCGTGGTTTCATTACACCTAGCACTTCACCTTGATAATCACCAATTCTTTTGGTAAAAAAGAAAGATGGTGTTATGTGCATGTGCGTAGATTATGGCGGATTTAATGCAATAACCATCGAGAAAAAGTATCCTCTACCTCGAGTGGATGAGTTGTTTGATCAACTCCACGGGGCAAGATACTATACAAAGATATAACTTCGTTCAGAATACCACCAGGTACGTATGGTACTGCAAGATATCTCCAAAAATTCCTTTAGAACACGGTTCGGATATTTTGAATTTTTGGTTATTCCTTTTGGTCTAACCAATGCTCCAGCTACATTTATGACACTCATGGATAGTGTCTTACGTTGCTATCTTGGAAAATTTGTTGTGGTTTTCCTTGATGACATTCTCATTTACAATAAGACTGAAGATGAACCCATAGAACACTTACGATTAGTGTTTGAACATCTCTACTAGCTCACATGTTGTATGCTAAGCAAAGCAAGTGCAATTTCTGTAAAACAAAGATACAATACCTTGGTCATGTGATCTCTTATTTTGGCATCAAGATGGACACTGAAAAGGTCGCTGCCATTCTTCGATGGCCACATCCCAACACGGTTGAGGAGCTTCAAATATTTTTAGGCATGGCTGGATTTTATTGACAGTATATCCGTGACTATGCCAAAATCACTATTCCTATGACGGATCAACTGAAAGAAGAAACGTAAGACCTTTTCTTGGGAACAAGCCCAAAAACATAGTTTCGAAAAACTCAAGGTAGCTACAGCTAATGCTCCCCTCCTAGCAATCGTCGACCCACTTAAGCCGTTTGTGGTAGAGACTGATGCTAGTGATAAAGCCATTGGTGCGGTACTTTTCCAGGAGGGAAGACCTATAGCCTTTGAAAAGAAAAAAATTAGATAGAGATCAACAGAATTATTATGTTTATGAGCGAGAGCTCTATGCCATAATTCACGCTTTATGAAAGTGGCGACACTATTTATATGGTGCCGAGTTTGAAGTCGTTTTTGACCATGAGAGTATCAAATGTTTTACTACTCAAACCGACTTGAAGGGCCGTAGAGCTAGATGGGCAGAAATCCTTTAAGATTATGATTGTAAGCTACGATATCGCAAGGGGCGATATAATGTAGTAGCGGATGCACTAAGTCGGATGCCTTAGATTAATTTACTTGCTTTCACAAAACTAAAGAGTGGTTTTTTGGAGTCATTACGTGGAAAGTTGGCACACGACCAATCATATGCTAAAGTGTGGAGTGCAGTTTTAAAAGGGATCCCTCACACTCACATGTCTCTGAACAGCCAGACCAACATGTCTCTACACGCGCAGATAAAAACTCCAACACACAGAGCTCCACCCCTACTCAGGAAGAGCTCAAGGGATGGAAGAAATTTTCCATTGATGATGGCTACTTACTCCACAAAGGTAGAGTATGTGTGCCAAAGGACTAAGTGCCAAATCTTATTTGAGTGTCACGATAGTCCAAGTGTTGGTCATCCAGGTATTCGTAAGACGTATGCCTTAGTTCGATGGCAATTTTATTGGCCGGGCTAATATCATGATGTTCAAGAGTATGTACTAAACTGCCAACACTGCCACGTTAATAAGGTAGAGCGCCTCAAGGTAGGTGGCCTTTTACATCCTTTAGAGATTCCACAAGGTATTGGGAGAGTATCTCTATGGATTTTGTAGTAGGACTACCTACTACAAATCGTGGCCATGATGCCATTTGGGTAATTGTAGACCATCTCACAAAGATGGGGCGATTCATTCCCACTAAGATGACGGTTAAGACATCGGAATTAGCATAGCATTTGTAGAGCCTATATATTTACTCTACGGTCTTTCAACTAGTATCATTAGTGACAGAGATCAAAAGTTCGATAATCACTTCTGGAGAGTTGTGTTCCAAAAGTTGGAAACTAAACTTAATCTAAGTACGGTTGATCATCCAGAAACGGATGGTCCAAAAAAGAGTTAATCAAGCGCTAGAGGATATGCGACGAGCGTACGTTAGCAAGAAGCAAACCAGTTGGCAAGACTACTTACCTATATTAGAATTTTCTTATAATAGGTTAAAGCATGTTACTATATGGTTTAGTCTATTTATGCTTTTGTATGGATTTCAACCTAGGTCACCCATTACGGTTGGGTTTGTTGAGATGTAGAGAGAAAGAGAGAGAGACGAGACAAGAGACACACCATATACGCTCCCAAAGACTGATTCATATTGAGGACAAGATACAAATATATAGGTGAGACCAAGTTCAGTAGAGTGAGCCATATATAGCTCGAACACCCCCACTCAAACAAAGGTCTCTAGCTTTGGATGAAAAAACCCTTGGGGAGTTCAAGGGAAAAACCCAAGCCCCTATACAATGTGAAATATGAACCAGTGGTGATGATGTGAAAGTGAATTGTGCATCTATGTACAAATATTCAAGTGACTTAGATATCACAAGGTGCAAATGTGGAGTGTGCATAGTGCATGGTACCTAAAAGATTACAATGTCATATGTACAAAGCTATTACAATAGAAAAGAAGCTAATCTAGAAAGAGTGAGGCCGAAGCAACTCCAAGCTCCGAGCGCAAGAGGATGAAACGTGACTCATTGAGGCCTTTGGTCAAAATGTCTGCAATCATCTGGTCACTTGGACAGTGTTCAACCATAATGGTTCCCTTGCGTACTTCATTCCTGACATAATGATAATGGACAGCAATGTGCTTTGACTTATTATGTTGAACATAGTCTTTTGCAAGACTAATAGCACTTTGGTTGTCACACCGCAAGGGTGTGCTAGAAAGAGGAGAGTGACCAATATCAACCAGCATTTGTCGAAGCCAAATCAACTCACGAGCTGCAAATCAACTCACGAGATGCAAGTGATGCCGCAACATATTCTGACTCAGTCGTAGAAACTGCAACACAACGTTGTTTCTTGCTGGTCTAAGAAATAAGACAACCATTTATAAAGAAGCAATTTCCACTAGTAGATCGCATAGATAAATGTGAGCTTGCCCAGTCTGCATCTGTGTAACCCAAAAGAGAAAGAGATTGCATAGAATCGGATGTGAGTTGTCGTCGATAGACTAAACCAAAATCTGTAGTGCCTTTCAAGTATTTCAATACACGCTTTGCAGCAGACCAATGCTTAAGAGAAGGACATGCAAGATGTTGTCCAAGATAGTTAGCAGCAAAGAGAATATCAGGACGAGTGTTCATGCCAACAAACTGAAGACATCCAATCAAGTTAGCATAAGGTTGATTTGTGACAAGTTGACCGCCATTGTCAGAAGTATTCTTTGTAGAGCTCGCAAGACAAGGTGTGTTGGCTGAATGTGCAGATTCCATACCAAATTTTTGAATAGTATCTGCAATAAACTTTGACTGTCGAAGGAATAAAATACCTTTTGTACGGTTCCGTTGGATTTGAATGCCAAGACAAGAGTGAATCTCTCCAAGATCCACCATATCGAATGCAGAAGACAATAAACTTTTCACTTGCTGAAGAAATCCCAAATCATTGGAAACAAGGATGGTATCATCCACATAAAGAGCAAGAATCACAAAACTGCTACCTTGGCGTTTTATGTATAAGTTGGGGTCTGACGAGCAAGAGATGAATCCTTTAGAGGTGAGAAAAAGATCAAATTTTGTATACCAGGCTCGCGAAGCTTGTTTGAGACCATATAGTGCCTTATGGAGTTGAGCAACAAGGTCTTCTTTACCTGGAATAACAAACCCTTCTGGTTGTTCCATATGAATTTCCTCTTCCAAGTCACCATTAAGAAAAGCAGTTCGCACACATCTATTTGATGAGCTTCTAAACAAATTGAACAGCAAATGCCAATAAAACTCGAACACTTGTAATGCGAACAACTGGTGAAAAAGTCTCTTGATAATCAACACCAGCTACTTGGGAGTAACCTTTTGCAACTAAACGCGCCTTGAACTTGTCAAAAGATCCATTTTCTTTTACTTTTGTTTTATACACCCACTTACATTTAATAGTTGTACGACCAGGAGGTAATTCAGTTAGTATCCATGTACCTTTAGAGATAAGAGAATCGTACTCTGCTTCCATAGCCTCTTGCCATTGATCCTTTTGTGGTGAAGAGATAGCTTCATCATAAGTAACGGGATCTTCAAAAGTAGAAAAAGCATTATCAGCAATATCGTCATCATAAACATGACATGAGCCATGTTCAAAATCAATAGGCAGATCAACAAAAATATCAATATCATCATTGGCAACATTTGGAATGGATGGTTAAGAGGAGGAAAGTTGCTCTATAGGAAGAGTTTCATCTTCTGAAAGAAATGGAAAAGCCTGAAGCAATGATTTAGTATCATCAGAATCATCCATGGACCATGAGCCTCCCATAAGCTGTTCGTTAAAAGTAGCATCACAATTCACAATTACTTTCTTGGAGGAAGGGTCATACAATTTTTAGCCTTTGGAAGTGTCAGAATATCCAATAAAAATAACTTTAAGACCAGGAGCATCAAGCTTTGTTCATGTTTCTTTGGGAACATGAATATAAGCAATACATCCAAAGGTTCGAAAATGAGATACAGAAGGAATGTCACCTGTCCATGCTGTGATGGGTATCTTACCAGAGGGTGCAGTAGTAGGAAGATGATTCTGAATAAATGTTGCTGTCAAAGTAGCTTCAGCCCAGAAAACACGAGATAAGCCAGAATGAATCATCATACATCTTACAACATTGAGAATAGTGCGATTCTTTCGTTCAGCAACACCATTCTGTTGAGGCGAATATGGAATAGTGTGTTCATGATGAATTCCTGTGTCAGCACAATAACTCACAAACTCTCGAGAAACATATTCGCCTCCATTGTCACTACGAAGATTCTTAAGGCGATGACCAGTTTGAAGTTCCGCAGCCTTGTGGAATTGTTTGAAAACAGATAATGCTTCAGATTTTTGTCTAAGTAGAAATACAATCGTATACCTTGAGAAATCATCAATGAAAGTAATGAAGTAGCGATATTGTGATCTCGAAGAAGGTAGAGGTCCACATATATCAGTATGAACAAGATCCAAGATGTCATGAGAATGAGTTGTATTTGAAAGAGGAAAGGGTTTACGATTGTGTTTCCCAAGAGCACAAAATTCACAAATTCCCATATGGGGATGGGCTTTAAGATCCATGCCATGAACAAGATCACGACGTTGAAGATCAAGGAGTTTTGAGAAATCAGCATGAACAAAACGGTGATGCCATACTTTGCAATCATGATCACCTGGAGCAGTGACAATATTTGCTACAACATCATTGAAAGAGAGTTCAAACAAATTACCGTTTCGAGGAGCAGTGGCTATAGTCTGTCCATCTTTCTCAATTCGGCATTTGGTATAATCAAATCCAACAAACAGACCAAGATCAACAAGTCTAGCAACTGAAAGAAGATTACGTTGAAGATCTGGTACATGTAATACTCCTCGCAAAATTCGAGTGGAAGAAGATAAGGTACCAAGATATAAGTCTCCAATACCCTTTACTTGACAAGTAGTATCATCAGCAAGATAAACAACACGTTGAACTGGCAGTGGATGATAGTTATGGAGCCACTTAGACTGATATGTCATATTTCCTGTAGCACCAGAATCGACAATAAAAAGTGATCCATCACGTACATGAAGTATTCTGTCTGGAGCAACTGAACATAGGACGCAGCTTGTTTCTGGTACAATGTTGTTTCGATGTTCAGTAGCATATGCTCTATTCCGATCTGTGTCGAATCGACGCTTATAGCACATATTAGTGGGATGATCAGATCGTCCACAATATTCACAAGAAGAAGAAGAAGAGTCTCTAGATAAACGTGGTTGTTTTGTGGTAATATTGTGTTCTTCATCATATTGACGTGCCCAACAATCATCTTCAGTATGGCCATTTCTGTTGCAGTAAGAACATTGCTTATTAGGAAATTTGAGACGAGAGAAAATATTACCACGACGGCCACCTCTGCGGTTTCCTCGTTGAAATGGACGCCTTCGAGCATAAAAAGCACGTTCCATCTGTTGTGACTCAGTCTCCTCTTGCTAAATCATAGCTGTATCGTGACCAGCATTTCGACGTTCTTGACGTTGAGAGTATTCAATTAAAGACATGCAAGCTTGGTCGAAATCAAGACCATCTTTATTAGAGAGAATAGTAACAATGTTATCATAAGAAGAGTCCTTCACCGTATCAAGGAGAAGTGTAATCAGTTGCTTTTGTGGAACAGGATCACCGACAGCAGCAAGTTGATTAATAATAGATTTGAAAGACTCAATATGTCCCGTCATGGCAGTACCAACTTCATATTGTAACTTGTTAAGCAACCCTCTCAAGTAAAGTATTTCTGTAATAGATTTCTTCTGAAAGTTTGCAATAAGGTACTTCCATACGTCATGGGAAGTAGGCAGTTCATACATATCAAGCAAAAGGGAATCAGTAAGAGCAGAAAGAATATACCGACGAGCTGCTTTATCACGTCGTTGCCAATCCGTATAGGCAACATTCCAATCTTCAAATATAGGTCCTTCAGTGATAAGCACGTTATCATTATCCGTATCAATAGGCTGAGGCGGACAAACACGATTTCCAAGAACAACATCGAGAGTTCATCGCCTTCAAGAATTAACAACATCTTTGCTTTCCAGCCTGGAAATCCTTGACCTTGGAAAGGAGGAACAGAACGTTGGCCAGAAGGAAAGCCGTTGACGAGAATATTCATAGCCATATCTTGTTGCGAGAAGACGTATAAGATAAGATCGCAGAATCTGCACACCATATATGGTGAAGGCCGCAATTGAGAATGAGAGAGATATGAGTACTGCGTTCTGTCAACGATAAACGTAAGAAGGATGTTCAAGGAACGTCCAAAGATGTGAGAGACGTCACCCAAAAAAGACAGGGTAAAGGAGACGTTAATAATAAACGAGTCCTCAAAATAGAGTGGCGTGAGACGCAAGATTGACGGCCACAATACGAATAGCAAAAAGCTAAATCTTCTCGAAAAAGTTAACGCCAAAATAAGAAAAACGATCGCGGACGCTTCACGAAGAAGTAGGACGAAGAAAGCTGCGTCAAGCTCTATTGCAGTAAAAACAACATAACTTTTTGCTGCAAACTCCGATTGACGCAAACCTAGAACTCAAATCGAAGAGCTCGAGGAGACGAACAAGTTTTGGATGAAAAGCGCCATTGCGCTATGCTCCATGGCGCTTTTCCCTTTTCTCCAAATTTTGAGCAGAAGAGCAAGAAAAATTGAGATGAAGTTCAGGGTGTCATTAACAAGAAAACGTAATCAACGATTAGATTGATTATAAATAAACGCCACATAAAACACTAATCATATTCTTCTTAACACAAAACAACCACAATTAACAAGAATCAACGCTCAAAAATAAAATTTGTAACAATTTTGAATCTTACATGCGAATCGCATACACATACTGTTGTCACCATGAATTGAATCTACGCGTGATTGTTACCGCTCTGATACCATGTTGAGATGTAGAGAGAAAGAGAGAGAGACGAGACAAGAGACACACCATATACGCTCCCAAAGACTGATTCATATTGAGGACAAGATACAAATATATAGGTGAGACCAAGTTCAACAGAGTGAGCCATATATAGCTCACTCTGGGGCTTAGTCGCGAGCTGCTCCAGTACACGCCTACTCACTTTCTCGGTTTTCAGTGAGTTTGGCGAGCATTCGCAGGTTGACAAATTTTTTATTTTGGCTCATTTCGGCCTCCGTTTCCACTACAGACACTACTTCACAGGCTATTTTGTCATTTTGTGCAGCATTTCTGTCAGTGCCGTTTTCTGCATAATAGGTGCCTTATAGTCTTCTACGGTTTGTGCTATATAGCACATGTTGTTCCCGCTCTGTTTCTCCTATTTTCGGGTAATTTTTACATCAGGTGCAACATTTACCATGGCTGACAACAACAACACATATGTGTTCAAGATGTTTGCTGTTGAGGACAGGTTGGATGGGGACAACTACCCTATGTGGGCTTATATGATGCAACATGTTCTTGTATCAAAGGGCGTCTGGAACATTGTGCAAGGCATTGATGTACGTCCTGGTTCTGAGGAAGTAGACGATGTTGAGGATGTTGCAGGTCTTGCTGCTGCTAGAGTTGTTTTGCCTATGGCGGCAGAACAAGCTTGTTGGGATGTAAAGGATGCGCAAGCTCATGCATTGATGCATTGTCTATGAAACGCACCATTGTTCCTCACATCCGTTCACCAAAATCTGCAAAATAGGCTTGGGATATTCTAGCAGGTCTTTATGCAAGCCGCAATGAGGCTAAAATTGCTTTGTTGCGTAAGGAGCTGGAGTCGAAGATTATGCTTTTTGAAGATGATATGGACACTTTCCTTGCTAGTGTCAAGGATATCAATGAGCAACTTATTTCTGCTATTGAAGTGATTTCAGACAGTTCCCTTGTGCAGACTATTCTTGATGCCTTACCAGATTCCTACCAGACTTTTGCTAGTACTTGGAGACTGATGACCCAAGGAACTCCTGAAGTTGTCAAGTTTGATGCATTATGCACATTGCTGTTGCAAGAGTCACTTTATAGAAAAAATAGGACTAGGTAGTGTGCAGTTGAACAGGCTTTTATTGCTTCTCAAAGAAAGGGTGGTAACAATAATGCAACCACTTCTTATGGTTCTGCTGTGAGTGGCAAAAATTATGTTCCTAATGCTTTTGCTGGCAGCAATTTGTCTAGAGATTCTAGTGATAAGGGAACAAAGAAGATGCGTTGCCATTATTGTAAAGCTAATGATCACTTGATCAAGTCGTGTCCTAAGTTGAGGGCCAAAGAGGCTAAGAAGAAAGAGGGTGGTTCCACTACAAATGCTGGTTACACTACAAATGCATCCATTGTTGAGTCTTCTGTGAAAGGAGACTTTAATGTGGATGTTGATGCAAAATGGTCTTTTTGTGCAGAGTGCACTCACAATCCTGCTGTCCATGATGCATGCTTGTCAGTTTTGCTGCAGATTCACATGTGTGGTATTTCGACACTGGTGCTACAAAGCACATTACCTCACATCGTGAATTGTTTACCTCTCTCGAGTCTGTCCCTCATGGGAATTCAGTCACTTGTGCCAACAATGTCTCTTATCCAGTTCAAGGAGTTGGAAAGATTGTGCTTACTGCCGCTAATGGTAGTTCTTTCACACTTGTTGATGCACTTTATGTATCTGGGATCAAAAAGAATATCTTGTCTATATCTGCACTTGCTAGACTTGGACTTGTAATCAAATTTGTGGATGACAGATGTACAACTCATTGTCTCAGTTTTGGTGATGAAATTGTTGCATCTTGCCTTTTGTGCCGTGGCCTGTATAAGCTCACTTTGTATGACAAGTGTGGACAAAACTTTGTAAATGCTGTTGCAGATTCAAGGGCTATTTCAGATGAAAAACTTTGGCATGCACATTTTGGTCATCTGAATGCTATCAGTTTGCTGCGTTTGCAAAAATCTGATATGGTTGCTTCTTTCCCGCCTCTTGAAGAACCTGTCAAACATGTTTGTGAAGGCTATATTTTGGGTAAGATGCAACGTTCTAAGTTTCCAAAGGCTGGTTCATCAGTTCGGGCCACATGCAGGTTCCAGCTTGTGCATAGTGATGTTTGTGGGCCCATGCAAACTCTATCCTTGGGCAATTACCTGTACTTCATGATTTTCATTGATGATTACTCCAGGCATGCATGGGTATTTCCGCTTAAAGCGAAGTCCGAAGTTTTTATGTGCTTCAAACAATTTCTGGCTATGGCTGAAAATGTCTCGAAATGTAGTATGGACACCCTCCGTTCCGATCGGGGGGGGAGTATATGTCTTAGGAATTCAATGCATTTCTGGCTAGACGTTGGATAAAACACCAATGTACAGTGCCTTATATGCCTCAGCAAAATGGTCTTGCTAAGAGGAAAAACAGGTCACTGCTGAAAATGGCACGATGTATGGTCAAAAGTCAAGCTTTGCCGCATTCTTTTTGGCTTGAGGCCATCATGTGTGCCACTTATGTACTTAATAGGTGTCCTATGAAAGCTTTGCAGTCTATTACTCCATATGAAGCATGGCATGATAGAAAGCCTTCTATTGAGCACATGCGTGTTTTTGGTTGTTTGGAATATGCTTTGGTGCCACAAACACAGCGCAGAAAATTGGATGATTAGGCTGTCAAATGTATTTTTGTTGGTTATAGTGCTGAAAGCAAAGGTTACAGGTTATATCATCTCCAAACAAAGAGTATTCTGGTTTCACGGGTTGTAGTGTTTGTGGAAGATTTTGTTCAGCCCTTTCTGTCATGTACTAGAGACAATAATATGTAAGCTCACATGACATTTATGACACTTTGTTGCCTCTTTTTAGTGGTGGAAATATGAATGTAAGTTCCAATGAGGCAAACGTACAGCCTATGGGGGTTTCTGAAAATGTTATAGATCAGCCTATTACTGATGCAGATGTACATGATGTACTTGATGAGGAAAGGGCTGAAAATGAGCAGGCTAGAGGCATCCCAAAATGGTTGGTGCACACTTTGCTTGACAGTAAATTTGATGCACCTTTGTCTAGTCGTACTCGTTCAGGATCTCGCCATGCATCTTATGCATCAAATTGTTATGCTTTTGCTGTGTCTAGCTTACATGATGTTGAGGATCCTCTGTCTTTTGATGAAGCACATAATTCAAAAAATTGGATGGCTTCCATGCAATCAGAATATGATGCACTTATAGAAAATGACACATGGACTTTATGTGATTTGCCTCCTGGCAAAAAGGCCATTGGTACGAAGTGGGTTTACAAGTTGAAACGCAAGCCGGATGGTGAGATCAATCGCCCATAAGGCTCAACTTGTTGCAAAGGATTATGCACATCAAAAAGGCATTGATTATGAAGAAAAATTTTTCTCCCACTTGTCGTATAACTACTGTGCGTTTTCTATGTGCATTGGCAGCTCATTTTGGTTGGGATGTACATCAATCAAACATTGTACTGCTTTCTTGAATGGTGACATATTTGAGGAAGTTTATGTAATGCAGCCTCGCGGTTTTGTCATAAAGGGACAAGAGGACAAAGTGTGCACATGTAAGAAGGCTTTGTATGAGTTGAAGCAATCTCCTCCTGCTTGGTATGAGAAAGCTGACACTCATTTGGTTAAACGAGGCTTTCGCTAAGTTGCATCGTACGTTATACGGTGTACGTATAATATGCCTTAAACCGGCGTACTATACAACACCCATTTTTATTCAACCGTATTATACGGTGCCACATCAGCAAAAACACCGTATCGTATAATTTCTCAGCAATTCGATCGAAATATTATTACAATCGAAATATTAGTTCGATCGAAATCATACTTTGATCGAAATATTAATTAGATCGAAATAAATTTGTTTATATACGCTGAAACGGACTAGTTTTCTCATTCCATTGATCTCTCTTCCCTCATCTCACCTATAGGTGAGCCTTACAACATGAAGAAAATATAAAAATGTTAGTTTAAATATGCATATTTTTTCTAGTGAAAATTTAGAGCTTGTATATATTTATTTTTATAGGCTTTGGAGTTTTGAGTTACCTGCTCTGTGTGAAGTATATCTTACACTGAAAGGTAAGTTAAGTAACATAGTTAATGATTACTTGCTTTGTGTAGAGGAAACTCACACTTGGAGGTGATTCAAGGTAGTTAAAGTTAGCGGCGGTTATTTGCTTTGTTTTGAACTATGTTCACACTTAGATGTAACTTTAGTTAAATAGTTAAAATTAAGAGTTACTTGTTGTGTGTTGAACTATGTTCACACCTGGAAGTAACTTACGTTAGATTTATCTAATCATTGATTGTCATGTGTAAAGTAATACTTGTTGAGCTTATATGTGAAGCTACTCAATATATGGCTTCTCTACATATGGCACCCACTTACATTTAATAGCTGTACGACCAGGAGGTAATTCAATTAGTATCCATGTACCTTTAGAGATAAGAGAATCGTACTCTGCTTCCATAGCCTCTTGCCATTGATCCTTTTGTGGTGAAGAGATAGCTTCATCATAAGAAATGGGATCTTCGGAAGTAGAAAAAGCATTATCAGTAATATCGTCATCATAAACATGACATGAGCCATGTTCAAAATCAATAGGCAGATCAATAAAAATATCAATATCATCATTGGCAACATTTGGAATGGATGGTTGTGAGGAGGAAAGTTGCTCTATAGGAAGAGTTTCATCTTCTGAAAGAAATGGAAAAGCCTGAAGCAATGATTTAGTATCATCAGAATCATCCATGGACCATGAGCCTCCCATAAGCTGTTCGTTAAAAGTAGCATCACGATTCACAATTACTTTCTTGGAGGAAGGGTCATAGAATTTGTAGCCTTTGGAAGTGTCAAAATATCCAATAAAAAAACTTTAAGACCAGGAGCATCAAGCTTTGTTCGTGTTTCTTTGGGAACATGAATATAAGCAATATATCCAAAGGTTCGAAAATGAGATACAGAAGGAATGTCACCTGTCCATGCTGCTGTGATGGGTATCTTACCAGAGGGTGCAGTAGTAGGAAGATGATTCTGAATAAATATTGCTGTCAAAGTAGCTTCAGCCCAAAAAAAACGAGATAAGCCAGAATGAATCAACATACATCTTACAGCATTGATTATAGTGCGATTCTTTCGTTCAGCAACACCGTTCTATTGAGGCGAATATGGAATAGTGTGTTCATGATGAATTCCACTGTCAGCACAGTAACTCACAAACTCTCGAGAAACATATTCGCCTCCATTGTCACTACGAAGCTTCTTAAGGCGACGACCAATTTGAAGTTCCGCAGCCTTGTGGAATTGTTTAAAACAAATAAGGCTTCAGATTTTTGTCTAAGTAGAAATACAGTCGTATACCTTGAGAAATCATCAATGAAAGTAATGAAGTAGCGATATTGTGATCTCGAAGAAGGTAGAGGTCCACATATATCAGTATGAACAAGATCCAAGATGTCATGAGAATGAGTTGTATTTGAAAGAGGAAAGGGTTTACGATTGTGTTTCCCAAGAGCACAAAATTCACAAATTCCCATATGGGGATGGGCTTTAAGATCCATGCTATGAACAAGATCACGACGTTGAAGATCAAGGAGTTTTGAGAAATCAGCATGAACAAAACGGTGATGCCATACTTTGCAATCATGATCACCTGGAGCAGTGACAATATTTGCTACAACATCATTGAAAGAGAGTTCAAACAAATTACCGTTTCGAGGAGCAGTGGCTATAGTCTGTCCATCTTTCTCAATTCGGCATTTGGTATAATCAAATCCAACAAACAGACCAAGATCAACAAGTCTAGCAACTGAAAGAAGATTACGTTGAAGATCTGGTACATGTAATACTCCTCGCAAAATTCGAGTGGAAGAAGATAAGGTACCAAGATATAAGTCTCCAATACCCTTTACTTGACAAGTAGTATCATCAGCAAGATAAACAACACGTTGAACTGGCAGTGGATGATAGTTATGGAGCCACTTAGACTGATATGTCATATTTCCTGTAGCACCAGAATCGACAATAAAAAGTGATCCATCACGTACATGAAGTATTCTGTCTGGAGCAACTGAACATAGGACGCAGCTTGTTTCTGGTACAATGTTGTTTCGATGTTCAGTAGCATATGCTCTATTCCGATCTGTGTCGAATCGACGCTTATAGCACATATTAGTGGGATGATCAGATCGTCCACAATATTCACAAGAAGAAGAAGAAGAGTCTCTAGATAAACGTGGTTGTTTTGTGGTAATATTGTGTTCTTCATCATATTGACGTGCCCAACAATCATCTTCAGTATGGCCATTTCTGTTGCAGTAAGAACATTGCTTATTAGGAAATTTGAGACGAGAGAAAATATTACCACGACGGCCACCTCTGCGGTTTCCTCGTTGAAATGGACGCCTTCGAGCATAAAAAGCACGTTCCATCTGTTGTGACTCAGTCTCCTCTTGCTAAATCATAGCTGTATCGTGACCAGCATTTCGACGTTCTTGACGTTGAGAGTATTCAATTAAAGACATGCAAGCTTGGTCGAAATCAAGACCATCTTTATTAGAGAGAATAGTAACAATGTTATCATAAGAAGAGTCCTTCACCGTATCAAGGAGAAGTGTAATCAGTTGCTTTTGTGGAACAGGATCACCGACAGCAGCAAGTTGATTAATAATAGATTTGAAAGACTCAATATGTCCCGTCATGGCAGTACCAACTTCATATTGTAACTTGTTAAGCAACCCTCTCAAGTAAAGTATTTCTGTAATAGATTTCTTCTGAAAGTTTGCAATAAGGTACTTCCATACGTCATGGGAAGTAGGCAGTTCATACATATCAAGCAAAAGGGAATCAGTAAGAGCAGAAAGAATATACCGACGAGCTGCTTTATCACGTCGTTGCCAATCCGTATAGGCAACATTCCAATCTTCAAATATAGGTCCTTCAGTGATAAGCACGTTATCATTATCCGTATCAATAGGCTGAGGCGGACAAACACGATTTCCAAGAACAACATCCGAGAGTTCATCGCCTTCAAGAATTAACAACATCTTTGCTTTCCAGCCTGGAAATCCTTGACCTTGGAAAGGAGGAACAGAACGTTGGCCAGAAGGAAAGCCGTTGACGAGAATATTCATAGCCATATCTTGTTGCGAGAAGACGTATAAGATAAGATCGCAGAATCTGCACACCATATATGGTGAAGGCCGCAATTGAGAATGAGAGAGATATGAGTACTGCGTTCTGTCAACGATAAACGTAAGAAGGATGTTCAAGGAACGTCCAAAGATGTGAGAGACGTCACCCAAAAAAGACAGGGTAAAGGAGACGTTAATAATAAACGAGTCCTCAAAATAGAGTGGCGTGAGACGCAAGATTGACGGCCACAATATGAATAGCAAAAAGCTAAATCTTCTCGAAAAAGTTAACGCCAAAATAAGAAAAACGATCGCGGACGCTTCACGAAGAAGTAGGACGAAGAAAGCTGCGTCAAGCTCTATTGCAGTAAAAACAACATAACTTTTTGCTGCAAACTCGATTGACGCAAACCTAGAACTCAAATCGAAGAGCTCGAGGAGACGAACAAGTTTTGGATGAAAAGCGCCATTGCGCTATGCTCCATGGCGCTTTTCCCTTTTCTCCAAATTTTGAGCAGAAGAGCAAGAAAAATTGAGATGAAGTTCAGGGTGTCATTAACAAGAAAACGTAATCAACGATTAGATTGATTATAAATAAACGCCACATAAAACACTAATCATATTCTTCTTAACACAAAACAACCACAATTAACAAGAATCAACGCTCAAAAATAAAATTTGTAACAATTTTGAATCTTACATGCGAATCGCATACACATACTGTTGTCACCATGAATTGAATCTACGCGTGATTGTTACCGCTCTGATACCATGTTGAGATGTAGAGAGAAAGAGAGAGAGACGAGACAAGAGACACACCATATACGCTCCCAAAGACTGATTCATATTGAGGACAAGATACAAATATATAGGTGAGACCAAGTTCAACAGAGTGAGCCATATATAGCTCACTCTGGCTTAGTCGCGAGCTGCCAGTACACGCCTACTCACTTTCTCGGTTTTCAGTGAGTTTGGCGAGCATTCGCAGGTTGACAAATTTTTTATTTTGGCTCATTTCGGCCTCCGTTTCCACTACAGACACTACTTCACAGGCTATTTTGTCATTTTGTGCAGCATTTCTGTCAGTGCCGTTTCTGCATAATAGGTGCCTTATAGTCTTCTACGGTTTGTGCTATATAGCACATGTTGTTCCCGCTCTGTTCTCCTATTTTCGGGTAATTTTTACATCAGGTGCAACATTTACCATGGCTGACAACAACAACACATATGTGTTCAAGATGTTTGCTGTTGAGGACAGGTTGGATGGGGACAACTACCCTATGTGGGCTTATATGATGCAACATGTTCTTGTATCAAAGGCGTCTGGAACATTGTGCAAGGCATTGATGTACGTCCTGGTTCTGAGGAAGTAGACGATGTTGAGGATGTTGCAGGTCTTGCTGCTGCTAGAGTTGTTTTGCCTATGGCGGCAGAACAAGCTTGTTGGGATGTAAAGGATGCGCAAGCTCATGCATTGATGCATTGTCTATGAAACGCACCATTGTTCCTCACATCCGTTCACCAAAATCTGCAAAATAGGCTTGGGATATTCTAGCAGGTCTTTATGCAAGCCGCAATGAGGCTAAAATTGCTTTGTTGCGTAAGGAGCTGGAGTCGAAGATTATGCTTTTTGAAGATGATATGGACACTTTCCTTGCTAGTGTCAAGGATATCAATGAGCAACTTATTTCTGCTATTGAAGTGATTTCAGACAGTTCCCTTGTGCAGACTATTCTTGATGCCTTACCAGATTCCTACCAGACTTTTGCTAGTACTTGGAGACTGATGACCCAAGGAACTCCTGAAGTTGTCAAGTTTGATGCATTATGCACATTGCTGTTGCAAGAGTCACTTTATAGAAAAAATAGGACTAGGTAGTGTGCAGTTGAACAGGCTTTTATTGCTTCTCAAAGAAGGGTGGTAACAATATGCAACCACTTCTTATGGTTCTGCTGTGAGTGGCAAAAAATTATGTTCCTAATGCTTTTGCGGGCAGCAATTTGTCTAGAGATTCTAGTGATAAGGGAACAAAGAAGATGCGTTGCCATTATTGTAAAGCTAATGATCACTTGATCAAGTCGTGTCCAAAGATGTGAGAGACGTCACCCAAAAAAGACAGGGTAAAGGAGACGTTAATAATAAACGAGTCCTCAAAATAGAGTGGCGTGAGACGCAAGATTGACGGCCACAATACGAATAGCAAAAAGCTAAATCTTCTCGAAAAAGTTAACGCCAAAATAAGAAAAACGATCGCGGACGCTTCACGAAGAAGTAGGACGAAGAAAGCTGCGTCAAGCTCTATTGCAGTAAAAACAGCATAACTTTCTACTGCAAACTCCGATTGACGCAAACCTAGAACTCAAATCGAAGAGCTCGAGGAGACGAACAAGTTTTGGATGAAAAGTGCCATTGCCATTGCGCTACGCTCCATTGCGCTTTTCCCTTTTCTCCAAATTTTGAGCAGAACAGAAAGAAAAATTGAGATGAAGTTCAGGGTGTCATTAACAAGAAAACGTAATCAACGATTAGATTGATTATAAATAAACGCCACATAAAACACTAATCATATTCTTCTTAACACAAAACAACCACAGTAAACAAGAATCAACGCTCAAAAATAAAATTTGTAACAATTTTGAATCTTACATGCGAATCGCATACACATACTGTTGTCACCATGAATTGAATCTGCGCGTGATCGTTACCGCTCTGATACCATGTTGAGATGTAGAGAGAAAGAGAGAGAGACGAGACAAGAGACACACCATATACGCTCCCAAAGACTGATTCATATTGAGGACAAGATACAAATATATAGGTGAGACCAAGTTCAGTAGAGTGAGCCATATATAGCTCCAACAGGGTTGGCTAAGAGAAGATACAGCAAGCTAAGGATTTTCTCCAATACCATTTTGACATGCTTCGAGTTGCTTCGACAAAATATTAAGCAAGCTCAAGATCGCTATAAAAAGTACGCAGATGAGCATCGTCGTCTTGCTACTTTCGAAGAAGGAGACAAGGTTTTCCTCAAAGTTACGGAGCATTCAAAAAGTCTGAAGACGAGAAAAGTTACTAAACTTTCACCACGCTATTGTGGACCATTTACCATTCTCAAACGTATAGGTCAAGCGGCCTATAAGTTAGCTCTTCCAGAGTACTCACAAGTTCATCCTGTTTTTCATGTTAGTTGTTTACGAAAACAGCTAGGACGGAATGATAATGTCATTGACACAGGTGTGTTGGTTGACCTTATCACACTACCAGCATTCCTCATGAATCCAAAAATATTTTGGATTCTCATGAGCTTCGCACCAGACATATGTCAGACGGCAGGTTGTTGGTTTAAAATGGCTAGAAAGATCTTAAGAGGTTCTACATGGAGAATGTCTTTCGCACTTAAGAAACGTTGTCCTACATTTGTTTTCGAGGACGAAAACGATTCTCTAAGGGGGGGGGGTAATGTAAGAACATCGGTTGGGCAATCTTTCCTTGGTGTTCTTCTTAAGGAGACTACAGTTTCAAAGGTATCAGCCCAAGCATCTCTTTTGGTGAGAAAGAGTCGTCTCGTTGAGGTTGAAAAGCTTCTTAACTGTTGCTAGGATAGAAGCTGCTATATGCGCTTTTTTTTCACTACATGCCACACACACACACACACAGAACGTTTCTGGGCTCACTGCAAGTCCGACAGAGAGAATTGTGTGGAGGGAGAGGGAGAGAGAGAGAGAGAGAGCAGAGAGAGAGAGAGAGAGAGAGAGAGACAGAGAGAGAGAGAGAGAGAGAGAGAGAGATTTTCAATGGTAATTAGCTATGAATTTGCAGTTATGTGTGTGTGGACAAGCTGTTTTTAACAACCTCGTAGAGAGAGAGAAGAGAGAGAGAGAGAGAGAGAGAGAGAGAGAGAGAGAGAGAGAGAGAGAGAGAGAGAGAGAGAGAGAGAGCTCGTAATGAGTAAACGTTTTCAAAAGGTTAAATTGACCTATGATGAGACCTAACTAATTCAATACTTGTCTAAGCCAATGTCTCGGTTTAAAAATAAATAAAAATAAAATGAAGCACTAAACCAAAACACAAAAGGAAGCTATGAAGAAGAAGAAGAGGTTCAGAAGTTAGGGGAGAATCTGCGATCTGCGATCTTCGATGATTGCTTTTGTATATAGTCGTATTGGGTATCTCCCATATCGTGCAGGAGTACTCCTCATTCTCCAATCAAAACTCTATCGATGTTATCGTTGCCCTCGTAGAGAGGGAGAGAGAGAGAGAGAGAGAGAGAGAGAGAGGAGAGAGAGAGAGAGAGAGAGAGAGAGAGAGAGAGAGAGGAGGGGGGGGGGGGGGGGAGGGGGGAGGGGGGGGGAGATCTGCAGAGCAGACAAGAAGCTTTGCTCCATTTTGAGCAGGTGCAAAAGGGGTATATATATACATATATATATATATATATATATATAATATATATATATATATATTTATATATATATAATATATATATATATATATATATATGTTGGAGATATATATGGCTTACTCTACTCAACTTGGTCTCACCTATATATTTGTATCTTGTCCTCAATATGAATTAGTCTTTGGGAACATATATGGTGTGTCTCTTGTCTCGTCTCTCTCTCTTTCTCTCTACATCTCAAAATGGTATCAGAGCGGTAACGATCATGCGCGATTCAATTCATGGTGACAAAATAGTATGTGTATGCGATTCGCATGTAAGATTCAAACTTGCTATAAATTTTTATTTTAGAGTGTTGATTCTTGTTAATTGTGGTTGTTTTGTGTTAAGAAGAATATGATTATTTGTGTAGTGTTTATTGCCATCAATCTAATCGTTGATTACGTTTTCTTGTTGATGACACCCTAAACTTCATATAAATTTGGAGAAACGGAAAAAGCGCAATAGAACTTTTTATCCAAAACTTGTTCGTCTCCTCGAGCTATTCGATTTGAGTTCTGGGTTTGCGTCAATCGGAGTTTGCAGCAGAAAGTTATGCTGTTTTTTATTGCAATTGAGCTTAACGCAACTTTCTTCTCGTGAAGCGTCTGCGATCGTTTTTCTAATTTTGGCGTGAATTTTTTTGAGAAAATTTAGCTTTTTGCTATTCATATTGTGGCCGTCAATCTTGTGTCTCACGTCACTCTATTTTGAGGAATCTTTTATTATTAACGTCTCCTTTACCCTGCCTTTTTTGGGTGACATCTCTCACATCTTTGGACGTTCCTTGAGCATCCTTCTTGCGTTTATTGTTGAAAGAACGCATTCCTTATAATTCTCTCATCATTCTCAATTGCGGCCTTCACCATATATGGTGTGCACATTCTGCGATCTTATCTTATACGTTGTTGGGAAACAAGCAAACTAAAAACACCTCTATAACGATGTCACCCAAGAGCGTTGAAAGAGAACTAAAAGACACCAAAAGCTTTGAAAAATCCCTTTGAAACACCACAAGTCCATTAGGAGTAGACCCTTGGGAATTTACTAAGCCGTCGCCCCCCCCAAGAGACTATGTCACATAGGAGAAAAACCCTGCCAAAGCATGGATTTACAGCACACGCCGACCAATGCATATGAAGACAAGAGCCTCTCCTTACACAATCAAACATCACAAACCCACAACTTCAACATCAATTCCACAATTCATAGATACATGCCCTCCGAATCTGTCTATACACAATTTGCCACTAGGTTGCCATAGCCATAACCCTGCGGAGAACTAGTCGTAACCTGATGAGCACAACTCCAATTGGGGCACTTTAAAGCTTAAGAGAAAGCTTGAAAAATGACTGGAGATAAAGATGAAGATTACTAAAATTGATTCCATACGCCCCCATGAGCAAAATTGACGCGAACAGAGAGCTGTCCAGCACGACTACACGTAGAGAAGGCTAGTCGGGGCAAAAAAACTGCATCCAAGAGCACCAAGGAGATAGAACGAGCTAAAACCTGAAAATTTATGATCTTTTGCTGAACTTTTTTTAGTTTGTACATGAGTTTAAGTTATATACAAGGCTCACTTCAAAAAACTCAATCACGGGCACTTACAGTAGCCCGACAGCTGTCACTAGACTAGCGACTTGCAGTGCATGTCATGTGCTTGCTAAACCAAGTTAAAAATCTCACAAAAATAGACCCCATACACCTTTTTGATACCAGGCGTCATGTCCATATGTAAAAATGTACAAAAAGTAGGGTGTCAGAAATGCGCCAAACAACGTCTTCTCGTAGCAAGATATGGCTATTACTATTCTCGTCAAACGGCTTCCTTCTGGACAGCGTTCTGTTCCTCCTTTCTAAGGCCGAGGATTTCCAGGCTGGAAAGCAAAGATGTTGTTAATTCTTGAAGGCGATAAACTCTCTGATGTTGTTCTTGGAAATCGTGTTTGTCCGCCTCAGTGTGTTGATAGGGATAATGATAACATGCTTATCACTGAAGGACCTATATTTGAAGATTGGAATGTTGCCTATATGGATTGGCAATGACGTGATAAAGCAGCTTGTCGGTATATTCTTTCTGCTCTTACTGATTCCCTTTTTCTTGATATGTATGAACCGCCTACTTCCCACGACATATGGAAGTACCTTACTGCAAACTTTCAAAAGAAATCTGTTATAGAAAAACTTGATTTGAGAGGTTGCTTAACAAGTTACAATATGAAGTTGGTACTTCCATGATGGTACATATTGAATCTTTCAAATATATTATTAATCAACTTGCTGTTGCCGGTGATCCAGTTCCACAAAAGAGATTGATTACACTTCTACCAAGCCTGCATGTCTTTAATTGAATACTCTCCACGTCAAGAATGTCGTAATACTGGTCACGATACAGCTAAGATTTCACAAGAGAAGACTGAGTCAAAATAGATGGAACATGCTTTTTATGCTCGAAGGCGTCCATTTCAACGAGGAAACTGTAGAGGTGGCCGTCGCGGTAATATTTTCTCTTGTCTGAAATTTTCTAATAAGCAATTTTCTTACTGCAACAGAAATGGCCATACTGAAGATGATTTTTGGGCATGTCAATATGATGAAGAACACAATATTACCACGAAACAACCACGTTTATCTAGAGACTCTTCTTCCTCTTCTTATGAATGTTATGCACGATCTGATCATCCCACTCATATGTGCTATAAGCGTCGATTCGACACAGATCGTAATAGAGCATATTTCATATCCCACCAATTTTCCAACCTATTTAGTAGGTTGTATTATGGGGGTTTGGTTTCAAGGTACTTCACTTGTCTAAGGTGGGTTCCATTGAACCATGGAGAGAAACTATGTCTACCACTTGTCCGAAATATGCTCCTTTAAAACATAAAAACAAGGTCCACCACTTGTCCAAGCTAAAGTTTCTCTCCATTGAAGCATGGAGAGAAACAAGGTCTACCACCTGTCCAAAATATGCTCCATTGAAACATAAAAGCAAGGTCCACCACTTGTCCAAGCTAATATAACAAATGGTGTGTTGGTTACAAGGTGTACCACACTTGACTAAACTAGTCTTCATGCAAGGTCTACCACATGTCCAAGCTATATGAGCTTGTTTTGAAGGTCTACCACACCTCTTGAAATTAGGATCCATGTAAGGTCCACCTTTTGTCAAGCTATGCATTTAATGAGTACTAAAAACTAAGTAAATTGCAGTACTTAAATACCTTTCCAAGCTCATTAAGATTTGGTCTCTAAGGCCGGCCAACACCACATGTCTAATCTATGCTCTAATTGATTACTTATGCTAGTTCTCAAAGTCCAAACATAAGCTCCCTTCTAGCAAGGTTAGTTTAAATTTAGGCTCGAGCACCTGTCTAAGCTAGGTTCAATTTATGAAGCATCACCATTTAACCATGCTACGATCTAATATATCATATCAAGGGGGTATTGATAAAAGGTCCAAAACTTATTGAGTTCAAGCTCTTAAGTAATTAAGTCTTTGTGAGTATTAAATGTTATAGTTTTAGTCTACAGATCCACCATTCAAAAACTCAAGTAATTTACTATTTACATTCAAACCTTGAATGCTTGAGATACAAAATACAAACTCAATCAATACTATATAAAGCAAAATCTAACATTAAGAGTATCAAATCAGTAACAAGAAACACTAACATGCACAAGAAACTCAAAACATATGTGTCTCCATTTCCAAAAAGTCCTCCATTGACAGAGGATGGTGTTGTTGTTGTTCTTCTCTTTGTGGAGAGCACTCCTTTGTAACAGGCACAATGTCGCCTGATTGCGAAGTGGATTGTTGAAGTCCAGCCCATTTTTCTATATCTTCATGAGACTTAACAAAGTCTAGCAGCATGGTCTCCACGCTTTTTGCCTCCTCCACACTATCAATTAAGCAGATAACTTCTTTTTTCTGTTGTATTCCTTCTTGTGCAACCAAGGAGCCATCACCAAAAACATCAACAAGCTTGCGGTCTTCAAAACAATATGTACGAATGTAGTGCTTGACCAAAGCTCTTTTTTTGGCCTCCAAATATTGCAAATCTGACATATCATTATCTGCTACTTGAAGAAGAGAACAATCAATTGGCATGGGGTGTTCCTCTAATCTTCTTCTCAGGTCTTCAAATGCATTGCAATTTTGAAGGCACATTGCAATTTTGTGAAGTTAGTGAAATCCACAAATGCAAGAAAGACAAATCCAGGATCTATTGACCCTCCAGCAATAGCCAAGATCCCATCCAAAGCATTGTTAAATGTCTCCTCACTCCACTTCAAATTGCCTCCAACGTTTTTTGTCATATCTAAAACACATAAGCCAATAGGCACTTTATTATTGAAGTGGCGCATCAGGTAGAGATTGCCTTCCATTTGTAGGCTCACCACATAGATTGACCATGGCAAATCTCTAGGCTCAGTTTTCTCCTTTTGAAGGTGAATTTGCCCATTGCATGTATTTTATTGCTCCATCTGGAAAAGCCATTTTCTTTGTTCCACGCGTCAAACTAGATCTGATCCATTCCTCGCATAGCATTAAAATTGTTTTATAAACAACATCATTGATGTTATACATTTTGACCACCTCCTCCCAGTCTTTACATGGTGAAGACTCATTCAAATTGTTGAAGCCTTCAAGAAGTGCATCTTGAATCAATTTGTCTTGCTTCAACTGCTTGATTCAATCATACATGTCAGTTGCATCACCATCCTTTGCACTCTTTGACAGTAAAATCTTCTCATCTCTAATCTCTTCTTGAATAGTCTTTACCTCTGATTCCTCAAGGCCACAAAGGTATCTAAATACAGTTGTTGGGGGTTTCTTATTCTCCTCTTCTAGATTTTCAATGATTTCTATCCAGCAATCATAAACTAAATCAGAGTACGTGACCATGTGTGCCTGTTTAGCAATCCAACTTGCTGCTGCACTCATTTTGCCAATCGAAGAAAGCCTAAAAAGAAAATAGAGAAATAATTAAACTATTGAGCAAGATTTGTTAATTAAACACTATCAAAAAGACAAAGAAAATAACTTACATCCCATCCGGCACGAGATGCATGTCCTCTGCAATTCCACTTGGCTGTAAGGTCTCAATATTTGGCTGTAAAGTTGCGGCTTGACATACAATGCCTGAGCCTCCTCATTTGCAATGGCAGATATAGCAGTTGCAACAAATGGAGGATCCATTCACAACAATGCGAGCCTTTCTAAATTTATACACGCTAATCAGTCTTTCAAAGATCTCTTTGTTGTTTTGTTTCATTGTGAAGCAAAACTTTTGCAGCATAGATTGAATGCTGCCCATCAAGAATCCAATAATGATAATTCTTTAATTTTTTTGCTCCTCAACCTCTTCTACTGCCAAAGGAGTCCCCTTATTTGATTTTCATTTGGAACAGGCATCAAATATGCACATGCTGGAGGCTTGGTCGTACTCCGTGAAAATCCAAATAACACACTTTCAGGTGCTTTTTATCCATAATACGTGCATTATAGTGATCAGGAGCAAGCCAACAATTTTGAATAGGGATATCAAATTCCCTATATTGGAAAGGAAATAATTTATGTACTTATTCATTCCACCTGTATCTTTTTCTTGTCCTTTCATGGCCTCAGCTTCTAAAACATTTGGATCCACAATTCTCATCTTTGACATTGAACCCTCTGTTGATGAGGATGCCCAAAGATGCCTTGTCTACATCCAAAATGGAACTAGTTCGCTTAGCTTCTACTTCTGCACTTTTGCTTGCTTCTTTGTGGATGGTGGTCGTGAAGCTTTCACATTTTTTCGTTGTAGTGTGGCAATGATGGAGCTTTGAAGTTGATCTGCTGTGATATTTGGATTTGATTCTGCAAACTTCCATCCTCGAGAAAAACATTGTCTCTTCTTTGTTTCTAGACATGCGCTCCAATGCATATGCTCCTGGAGATAGTTGAAATTCTAGATTCATTGGAACTAGAATGTCAATGCATTCCACCTCTGGATGACTATCAACTACAGAGACAGATGCTTCCACAACTTGTCCAACATCTTCAAACAAGCTGTCATTCTCCTTTTTGGCAATAAATAGATGCACCTTATGAAATTGTGCACCCTCTATACCATGTATGTCCAATACCATTTCCTAAGATCATTGCAAGTATAGTCAACTGAGGACAGCAAACCCTTGCAAACTTTTTTTGGAGCCATCTTTCCTGAAACAAAAAAAACCAAATGATTATTTTAACATAACGTTTTTGTAATGGATTAAGTTTGTGTGAATACAAATTCCACCACTTGTTCAAGCTAGATTAAGGCAGTATACATAGTGATCATTTAAGCTAGTAAGCTAAGGGAAGGGAGAAGTAAGGTCCACCACTTGTCCAAGCTCAGCTCTAGACAACATGAGAGATTCGAGGTCTACTAATTGTCTAATATAGGCTAAACTATATTGAACATAGAGAGAAGCAAAGGTTCCACCACTTGTCCAATCTAGGGTCCATTGAAACATGGAGAGAAGGATGCTCCCACATTTGTCCAAAATAGGCTCCATTGAAAACATGAAGAGAAGCAAGATGCACCATGTCTTTGAGATGCTAGGCTCATTGAAATACCTTAAACCCATGATATTTTGTATATGTGGGGTTTAAATTCAAGGTCCACCACTTGTCCAACCTATTATCCCTAGTAGCATGAGTGGTTTGGTCTCAAGATTCACCACTTTTCCACTCTATGTCATTATATTAAAAAGATCTGGGGTGTTAAGGTCCACCACTTGTCCAACCTATAAGGCAATATCTTAAATGGTATTATTTACCACCACTTGGAATGCACATGATGGGTTTTACATAGGGGTATATGGTTCCAAGGTCCACCACTTGTCCAAGCTAACTCTATTGAAACATAGAGAGAATCAAAGGTCCACCACTTGTCCAAGCTAGGCTCCATTGAAACATGGAAGTATAGAGATGGCTGCTACACATTTGTCCTGATAGGCTCCATTGAAACATGACGAGAAGCAAGCTGCTACCATGTCTCCAAAATGCTAGGCTCCATTGAAAATATCTTAAACCCATGATTTTTCGTCAAGGGGGTTTTAATTCAAGGTCCAACCACTTTGTCCAACCTATTAATCACGTGATAGCTATGAGTGGTTTGATATCAAGATCACCATTTTCCACTCTATGTCATTATTTAAGAAGATCTGGGGGTTAAGGTCCACCACTTGTCCAACCTATAAGGATATATCTTAAGAAAGCGTATTTTTCTCACCCACTTGGAATGACCATGATAGGTTTTACATGGGGGTTTGGTTCCAAGTTCCACCACTTGTCCAAGCTAAACTCTATTGAAACATAGAGAGAAGCAAAAGTCCACCACTGTCTAAGCTAGGGTCCATTGAAACATGGAGAGAGGATGCTCCACCATTTTTCCAAGATAGGCTCCATTGAAACATGAAGAGAAGCAAGCTGCAACATGTCTCCAAGATCTAAGATCCATTGGAAATACCTTAAACCCACGATATTTTGTACATGAGGGAGTTTACATTCAAGGTCCACCACTTGTCCAAACTATTATCACTAGTAGCATGAGTGGTTTGGTCTCAAGATTCACACTTTTCCACTCTATGTCATTCGCTAAAAAGATCTGGGTGTTAAGGTCGACCACTTGTCCAACCTTTAAGGGTATATCTTAAAGGGTATTCTTTCTCACCACTTGAAATGTCCATGATATGTTTTTACATTGGGGGTTTGGCTCCAAGGTTCCACCCCTTGTCCAAGCTAACTCTATTGAAACATAGAGAGGAACAAAGGTCCCCCACTTGTCCAAGCTAGGCTCCATTGAAAACATGGAAGAGAAGGATCTCTACCATTTGTCGAAGCTAACTCTATTGAAACATGGGGGGTTTACATTCAAGGTCCACCACTTGTCCAACCTTTTAACTCTAGTTAGCATGAGTGGTTTGTCTCAAGATTCACCACTTTTTCACTCAATGTCATTATATAAGAATATTTGGGTGTTCAGGTCCACCACTTGTCCAACCTATAAGACTATAATCTTAAGGGTTATTCTTTCTCACCACTTGGAGTGACCGGCATAGGTTTTACATGGGGTTTTTTTTCAAGGTCCACCACTTGTTCCAAGCTAACTCTATTGAAACATAGAGAGAATCAAAGGTCCACCACTTGTCCAAGCTAGGGTCCATTGAAACATGGAGAGAAGGATGCTCCACCATTTGTCCAAGATACGCTCCATTGAAACATGAAGAGAAGCAAGCTACACCATGTCTCCAAGATGCTAGGCTCCATTGAAATACCTCAAACCCATGATATTTTGAACATGGGGGTTTACATTCAAGGTCCACCACTTGTCCAACCTATTATCTCTAGTAGCATGAGTGGTTTGGTCTCAAGATTCACCATTTTTCCACTCTATGTCATTCTATTAAGAATATCTGGGTGCTAAGGTCCACCACTTGTCCAACCTATAAGGCTATATCTTAAACTTTATTCTTTCTCACCACTTGGAGTTACCAAGATAGGTTTTACATGGGAGTTTGGTTCCAAGGCCCACCACTTGTCCAAGCTAACTCTATTGAAACATAGAGAGAAGCAAAGGTCCACCACTTGTCCAAGCTAGGCTCCATTGAAACATGGAGAGAAGGATGCTCCACCATTTGTCCAAGATAGGCTCCATTGAAACATGAAGGGAAGCAATCTGCACCATGTCTCCAAGATGCTAGGCTCCATTGAAATACCTTAAACCCATGATATTTCGTACATGGGGGGTTTACATTTAAGGTCCACCACTTGTCCAACCTATTATTCTTAGTAGCATGAGTGGTTTGGTCTCAAGATTTACCACTTTTCCACTCTATGTCGTTATATTATGAAGATCTAGGTTTTAAGGTCGACCACTTGTCCAACCTATAAGGCTAGATCTTAAAGGGTATTATTTTTCACCACTTGGAATGACCATGATATGTTTTACATGGGGGTTTGGTTTCAAGGTCCACCACTTGTCCAAGCTAACTCTATGGAAACATAGAGAGAAGCAAAGGTCCACCACTTGTCGAAGCTAAGCTCCACTGAGACATTTAGAGAAGGATGATCCCCCATTGGTGGAAGATACGCTTCATTGAAACATGAAAAGAAGCAAGTTGCACCATGTCTCCAAGATTCTAGGATCCATTGAAATACCTTAAACCCACGATATTGTTTACATGTGGGGTTTAACATCAAGGCCAGTCACTTTTCCAAGCTATTATCCCTAGTAGCATGAGTGGTTTGGTCTCAAGATTCACCACTTTTCCACTCTATGTCATTATATAAAGAAGATCTAGGTGTTAAGGTCGACCACTTGTCCAACCTATAAGGGTATATCTTAAAGGGTATTCTTTCTCACCACTTGAAATGTCCATGATATGTTTTACATAGGGGTTTGGTTCCAAGGTCCACCCCTTATCCAAGCTAACTTTATTCTTCTCATAGAGAGAAGCAAAAGGTCCACCACTTGTCCAAGCTAGGCTCCATTGAAACATGAGAGAAGGATGCTCCACCATTTGTCGAAGCTAACTCTATTGAAACATGGAAGGTTTACATTCAAGGTCCACCAGTTGTCCAACCTATTAACGCTAGTAGCATGAGGGGTTTGGTCTCAAGATTCACCACTTTTTCACTCTGTGTCATTATATTAAGAATATTTGGGTATTAAGGTCCACCACTTGTCCAACCTATAAGACTATATCTTAATGGTTATTCTTTCTGACCACTTGGAGTGACCATGAAAGGTTTTACATGGGGGTTTGGTTCCAAGGTCCACCACTTGTCCAAGCTAACTCTATTGAAACATAGAGAGAAGCAAAGGTCCACCACTTGTCTAAGCTAGGGTCTATTGAAACATGGAGAGAAGGATGCTCACCATTTGTCCAAGATAGACTCCATTGAAACATGAAGAGAAGCAAGCTGCACCATATCTCCAAGATGCTAGCCTCCATCGAAATACCTTAAACCCACGTTATTTTGTACATGGGGAGTTTACATTCAAGATCAACAATTGTCCAACCTATTATCGCTAGTAGCATGAGTGGTTTGCTCTCAAGATTCACCACTTTTCCACTCTCTGTCATTATATTAAGAATATTTGGGGTGTTAAGGTCACCACTTGTCCAACCTATAAGACTATATCTTAATGGTTATTCTTTCCACCCCTGAAAGGCATATCTTAATTGGTTATCCCTAGCTATTAATTGCAAGTAGCCTTGAGTTGGTGTTTGGTCTCAGATTCACCACTTTTATTAAGAATATGTGGGTGTTAAGGTCCACCACTTTGCCCACCTATAAGGCTACATTCTTAAAGGTTATTCTTTTACTACTTGGAGTGACCATGATAGGTTTTACATGGGGTTTGGTTCCAGGTCCACCACTTGTCCAAGCTAACTCTATTGAAACATAGAGAAGAAGCAAAGGTCCACCCTGTCTAAGCTAGGGTCCATTGAAACATGGAAGAGAAGGATGCTCCCACCATTTGTCCAAGGTTGGCTCCATTGAAACATGAGGAGAATCAAGTGCACCATGTCTCCAAGATGCTATCGCTCCATCGTAGAAACATTTAAACCCACGATATGTCGTAGATGAGGGGTTTACTACATTCAAGGTCCAACACTTGTCCAAGCTATTATTGGTAGTAGCCTGAGTGGTTTGGTCTCAAGATTCACCACTTTTCCACTCTATGTCATTATATTAAGAATATGCGCGTGTTAAGGTCCACCACTTGTCCAACCTATAAGGCTACATCTTAAAGGTTATTCTTTATTACCACTTGGAGTGACCATGATAGGTTTTACATGGGGGTTTGGTCCAAGGTCCACCACTTGTCCAAGCTAACTCTATTGAAACATAGAGAGAAACAAAGGTCCACCACTTGTCCAAGCTAGGGTCCATTGAAACATGGAGAGAAGGATGCTCCACCATTTGTCCAAGATAGGCTAGGATCATTGAAACATGACGAGAAGCAAGCTGCACCATGTCTCCAAGATGCTAGGCTCCATCGAAATACATTAAACCCACGATATTTCGTAGATGAGGGGTTTACATTCAAGGTCCACCACTTGTCCAAGCTATTATTGCTAGTAGCCTGAGTGGTTTGGTCTCAAGATTCACCACTTTTATTAAGAATATGTGGGTGTTAAGGTCCACCACTTGTCCAACCTATAAGGCTACATCTTAAAGGTTATTCTTTCTTACTACTTGGAGTGACCATGATAGGTTTTACATGGGGGTTTGGTTCCAAGGTCCACCACTTGTCCAAGCTAACTCTATTGAAACATAGAGAGAAGCAAAGGTCCACCCCTTGTCTAAGCTAGGGTCCATTGAAACATGGAGAGAAGGATGCTCCACCATTTGTCCAAGGTAGGCTCCATTGAAACATGAGGAGAAGCAAGGTGCACCATGTCTCCAAGATGCTAGGCTCCATCGAAAAACATTAAACCCACGATATGTCGTAGATGAGGGTTTACATTCAAGGTCCACCACTTGTCCAAGCTATTATTGCTAGTAGCCTGAGTGGTTTGGTCTCAAGATTCACCACTTTTCCACTCTATGTCATTATATTAAGAATATGCGCGTGTTAAGGTCCACCACTTGTCCAACCTATAAGGCTACATCTTAAAGGTTATTCTTTATTACCACTTGGAGTGACCATGATAGGTTTTACATGGGGGTTTGGTTCCAAGGTCCACCACTTGTCCAAGCTAACTCTATTGAAACATAGAGAAACAAAGGTCCACCACTTGTCCAAGCTAGGGTCCATTGAAACATGGAGAGAAGGATGCTCCACCATTTGTCCAAGATAGGCTCCATTGAAACATGACGAGAAGCAAGCTGCACCATGTCTCCAAGATGCTAGGCTCCATCGAAATACATTAAACCCACGATATTTCGTAGATGAGGGGTTTACATTCAAGGTCCACCACTTGTCCAAGCTATTATTGCTAGTAGCCTGAGTGGTTTGGTCTCAAGATTCACCACTTTTATTAAGAATATGTGGGTGTTAAGGTTCACCACTTGTCCAACCTATAAGGCTACATCTTAAAGGTTATTCTTTCTTACTACTTGGAGTGACCATGATAGGTTTTACATGGGGGTTTGGTTCCAAGGTCCACCACTTGTCCAAGCTAACTCTATTGAAACATAGAGAGAAGCAAAGGTCCACCCCTTGTCTAAGCTAGGGTCCATTGAAACATGGAGAGAAGGATGCTCCACCATTTGTCCAAGGTAGGCTCCATTGAAACATGAGGAGAAGCAAGGTGCACCATGTCTTCAAGATGCTAGGCTCCATCGAAAAACATTAAACCCACGATATGTCGTAGATGAGGGGTTTACATTCAAGGTCCAACACTTGTCCAAGCTATTATTGGTAGTAGCCTGAGTGGTTTGGTCTCAAGATTCACCACTTTTCCACTCTATGTCATTATATTAAGAATATGCGCGTGTTAAGGTCCACCACTTGTCCAACCTATAAGGCTACATCTTAAAGGTTATTCTTTATTACCACTTGGAGTGACCATGATAGGTTTTACATGGGGGTTTGGTTCCAAGGTCCACCACTTGTCCAAGCTAACTCTATTGAAACATAGAGAGAACAAAGGTCCACCACTTGTCCAAGCTAGGGTCCATTGAAACATGGAGAGAAGGATGCTCCACCATTTGTCCAAGATAGGCTCCATTGAAACATGACGAGAAGCAAGCTGCACCATGTCTCCAAGATGCTAGGCTCCATCGAAATACATTAAACCCACGATATTTCGTAGATGAGGGGTTTACATTCAAGGTCCACCACTTGTCCAAGCTATTATTGCTAGTAGCTCTGAGTGGTTTGGTCTCTAGATTCACCACTTTTATTAAGAATATGGGGTGTTAAGGTCCACCACTTGTCCAACCTATAAGGCTACATCTTAAAGGTTATTCTTTCTTACTACTTGGAGTGACCATGATAGGTTTTACATGGGGGTTTGGTTCCAAGGTCCACCACTTGTCCAAGCTAACTCTATTGAAACATAGAGAGAAGCAAAGGTCCACCCCTTGTCTAAGCTAGGGTCCATTGAAACATGGAGAGAAGGATGCTCCACCATTTGTCAAGGTAGGCTCCATTGAAACATGAGGAGAAGCAAGGTGCACACATGTCTCCAAGATGCTAGGCTCCATCGAAAAACATTAAACCCACGATATGTCGTAGATGAGGGGTTTACATTCAAGGTCCACCACTTGTCCAAGCTATTATTGCTAGTAGCCTGAGTGGTTTGGTCTCAAGATTCACCTCTTTTCCACTCTATGTCATTATATTAAGAATATGTGTGTGTTAAGGTCCACCACTTGTCCAACCTATAAGGCTACATCTTAAAGGTTATTCTTTCTTACCACTTGGAGTGACCATGATAGGTTTTACATGGGGGTTTGGTTCCAAGGTCCACCACTTGTCCAAGCTAACTCTATTGAAACATAGAGAGAAGCAAAGGTCCACCACTTGTCCAAGCTAGGGTCCATTGAAACATGGAGAGAAGGATGCTCCACCATTTGTCCAAGATAGGCTCCATTGAAACATGACGAGAAGCAAGCTGCACCATGTCTCCAAGATGCTAGGCTCCATCGAAATACATTAAACCCACGATATTTCGTAGATGAGGGGTTTACATTCAAGGTCCACCACTTGTCCAAGCTATTATTGCTAGTAGCCTGAGTGGTTTGGTCTCAAGATTCACCACTTTTATTAAGAATATGTGGGTGTTAAGGTCCACCACTTGTCCAACCTATAAGGCTACATCTTAAAGGTTATTCTTTCTTACTACTTGGAGTGACCATGATAGGTTTTACATGGGGGTTTGGTTCCAAGGTCCACCACTTGTCCAAGCTAACTCTATTGAAACATAGAGAGAAGCAAAGGTCCACCACTTGTCTAAGCTAGGGTCCATTGAAACATGGAGAGAAGGATGCTCCACCATTTGTCCAAGGTAGGCTCCATTGAAACATGAGGAGAAGCAAGGTGCACCATGTCTCAAGATGCTAGGCTCCATCGAAAAACATTAAACCACGATATGTCATAGATGAAGGGTGTACATTCAAGGTCCACCACTTGTCCAAGCTATTATTGCTAGTAGCCTGAGTGGTTTGGTCTCAAGATTCACCACTTTTCCACTCTATGTCATTATATTAAGAATATGCGCGTGTTAAGGTCCACCACTTGTCCAACTTATAAGGCTACATCTTAAAGGTTTTCTTTATTACCACTTGGAGTGACCATGATAGGTTTTACATGGGGGTTTGGTTCCAAGGTCCACCACTTGTCCAAGCTAACTCTATTGAAACATAGAGAGAAACAAAGGTCCACCACTTGTCCAAGCTAGGGTCCATTGAAACATGGAGAGAAGGATGCTCCACCATTTGTCCAAGATAGGCTCCATTGAAACATGACGAGAAGCAAGCTGCACCATGTCTCCAAGATGCTAGGCTCCATCGAAATACATTAAACCCACGATATTTCGTAGATGAGGGGTTTACATTCAAGGTCCACCACTTGTCCAAGCTATTATTGCTAGTAGCCTGAGTGGTTGGTCTCAAGATTCACCACTTTTATTAAGAATATGTGGGTGTTAAGGTCCACCACTTGTCCAACCTATAAGGCTACATCTTAAAGGTTATTCTTTCTTACTACTTGGAGTGACCATGATAGGTTTTACATGGGGGTTTGGTTCCAAGGTCCACCACTTGTCCAAGCTAACTCTATTGAAACATAGAGAAGCAAAGGTCCACCCCTTGTCTAAGCTAGGGTCCATTGAAACATGGAGAGAAGGATGCTCCACCATTTGTCCAAGGTAGGCTCCATTGAAACATGAGGAGAATCAAGGTGCACCATGTCTCCAAGATGCTAGGCTCCATCGAAAAACATTAAACCCACGATATGTCGTAGATGAGGGGTTTACATTCAAGGTCCACCACTTGTCCAAGCTATTATTGCTAGTAGCCTGAGTGGTTTGGTCTCAAGATTCACCACTTTTCCACTCTATGTCATTATATTAAGAATATGCGCGTGTTAAGGTCCACCACTTGTCCAGCCTATAAGGCTACATCTTAAAGGTTATTCTTTATTACCACTTGTAGTGACCATGATAGGTTTTACCTGGGGGTTTGGTTCCAAGGTCTACCACTTGTCCAAGCTAACTGTATTGAAACATAGAGAGAAACAAAGGTCCACCACTTGTCCAAGCTAGGGTCCATTGAAACATGGAGAAAAGGATGCTCCACCATTTGTCCAAGATAGGCTCCATTGAAAATTGACGAGAAGCAAGCTGCACCATGTCTCCAAGATGCTAGGCTCCATCGAAATACATTAAACCCACGATATTTCGTAGATGAGGGGTTTACATTCAAGGTCCACCACTTGTCCAAGCTATTATTGCTAGTAGCCTGAGTGGTTTGGTCTCAAGATTCACCACTTTTATTAAGAATATGTGGGTGTTAAGGTCCACCACTTGTCCAACCTATAAGGCTACATCTTAAAGGTTATTCTTTCTTACTACTTGGAGTGACCATGATAGGTTTTACATGGGGGTTTGGTTCCAAGGTCCACCACTTGTCCAAGCTAACTCTATTGAAACATAGAAAGAAGCAAAGGTCCACCCCTTGTCTAAGCTAGGATCCATTGAAACATGGAGAGAAGGATGCTCCACCATTTGTCCAAGGTAGGCTCCATTGAAACATGAGGAGAAGCAAGGTGCACCATGTCTTCAAGATGCTAGGCTCCATCCAAAAACATTAAACCCACGATATGTCTTAGATGAGGGGTTTACATTCAAGGTCCACACTTGTCCAAGCTATTATTGCTAGTAGCCTGAGTGGTTTGGTCTCAAGATTCACCACTTTTCCACTCTATGTCATTATATTAAGAATATGCGCGTGTTAAGGTCCACCACTTGTCCAACCTATAAGGCTACATCTTAAAGGTTATTCTTTATTACCACTTGGAGTGACCATGATAGGTTTTACATGGGGGTTTCGTTCCAAGGTCCACCACTTGTCCAAGCTAACTCTATTGAAACATAGAGAGAAACAAAGGTCCACCACTTGTCCAAGCTAGGGTCCATTGAAACATGGAGAGAAGGATGCTCCACCATTTGTCCAAGATAGCCTCATTTGAAACATGACGAGAAGCAAGCGTGCACCATGTCTCCAAGATGCTAGGCTCCATCGAAATACATTAAACCCACGATATTTCGTAGATGAGGGGTTTACATTCAAGGTCCACCACTTGTCCAAGCTATTATTGCTAGTAGCCTGAGTGGTTTGGTCTCAAGATTCACCACTTTTATTAAGAATATGTGTGTGTTAAGGTCCACCACTTGTCCAACCTATAAGGCTACATCTTAAAGGTTATTCTTTCTTACTACTTGGAGTGACCATGATAGGTTTTACATGGGGGTTTGGTTCCAAGGTCCACCACTTGTCCAAGCTAACTCTATTGAAACATAGAGAGAAGCAAAGGTCCACCACTTGTCTAAGCTAGGGTCCATTGAAACATGGAGAGAAGGATGCTCCACCATTTGTCCAAGGTAGGCTCCATTGAAACATGAGGAGAAGCAAGGTGCACCATGTCTCCAAGATGCTAGGCTCCATCGAAAAACATTAAACCCACGATATTTCGTAGATGAAGGTGTACATTCAAGGTCCACCACTTGTCCAAGCTATTATTGCTAGTAGCGTGAGTGGTTTGGTCTCAAGATTCACCACTTTTCCACTCTATGTCATTATATTAAGAATATGCGTGTTAAGGTCCACCACTTGTCCAACCTATAAGGCTACATCTTAAAGGTTATTCTTTATTACCACTTGGAGTGACCATGATAGGTTTTACATGGGGGTTTGGTTCCAAGGTCCACCACTTGTCCAAGCTAACTCTATTGAAACATAGAGAGAACAAAGGTCCACCACTTCTCAAGCTAGGGTCCATTGAAACATGGAGAGAAGGATGCTCCACCATTTGTCCAAGATAGGCTCCATTGAAACATGACGAGAAGCAAGCTGCACCATGTCTCCAAGATGCTAGGCTCCATCGAAATACATTAAACCCACGATATTCGTAGATGAGGGGTTTACATTCAAGGTCCACCACTTGTCCAAGCTATTATTTCTAGTAGCCTGAGTGGTTTGGTCTCACGATTCACCACTTTTATTAAGAAATGTGGGTGTTAAGGTCCACCACTTGTCCAACCTATAAGGCTACATCTTAAAGGGTATTCTTTATTACTACTTGGAGTGACCATGATAGGTTTTACATGGGGGTTTGGTTCCAAGGTCCACCACTTGTCCAAGCTAACTCTATTGAAACATAGAGAGAAGCAAAGGTCCATCCCTTGTCTAAGCTAGGGTCCATTGAAACATGGAGAGAAGGATGCTCCACCATTTGTCCAAGGTAGGCTCCATTGAAACATGAGGAGAAGCAAGGTGCACCATGTCCAAGATGCTAGGCTCCATCGAAAAAACATTAAACCCACGATTGTCGTAGATGAGGGGTGTACATTCAAGCTCCACCACTTGTCCAAGCTATTATTGCTAGTAGCCTGAGTGGTTTGGTCTCAAGATTCACACTTTTCCAGTCTATGTCATTATATTAAGAATATGCGCGTGTTAAGGTCCACCACTTGTCCAACCGATAAGGCTACATCTTAAAGGTTATTCTCTATTACCACTTGGAGTGACCATGATAGGTTTTACATGGGGGTTTGGTTCCAAGGTCCACCACTTGTCCAAGCTAACTCTATTGAAACATAGAGAGAAACCAAGGTCCACCACTTGTCCAAGCTAGGGTCCATTGAAACATGGAGAGAAGGATGCTCCACCATTTGTCAAGATAGGCTCCATTGAAACATGACGAGAAGCAAGCTGCACCATGTCTCCAAGATCTAGGCTCCATCAAAATACATTAAACCCACGATATTTCGTAGATGAGGGGTTTACATTCAAGGTCCACCATTGTCCAAGCTATTATTGCTAGTAGCCTGAGTGGTTTGGTCTCAAGATTCACCACTTTTATTAAGAATATGTGGGTGTTAAGGTCCACCATTTGTCCAACCTATAAGGCTACATCTTAAGGTTATTCTTTCTACTACTTGGAGTGACCATGATAGGTTTTACATGGGGGTTTGGTTCCAAGGTCCACCACTTGTCCAAGCTAACTCTATTGAAACATAGAGAGAAGCAAAGGTCCACCCTTGTCTAAGCTAGGGTCCATTGAAACATGGAGAGAAGGATACTCCACCATTTGTCCAAGGTAGGCTCCATTGAAACATGAGGAAAAGCAAGGTGCACCATGTCTCCAAGATGCTAGGCTCCATCGAAAAACATTAAACCCACGATATGTCGTACATGAGGGGTGTACATTCAAGGTCCACCACTTGTCGAAGCTATTATTGCTAGTAGCCTGAGTGGTTTGGTCTCAAGATTCACCACTTTTGCACTCTATGTCATTATATTAAGAATATGCGCGTGTTTAGGTCCACCACTTCTCCACCTATAAGGCTACATCTTAAAGGTTATTCTTTATTAACAATTGGAGTGACCATGATAGGTTTTACATGGGGGTTTGGTTCCAAGGTCCACCACTTGTCCAAGCTAACTCTATTGAAACATAGAGAGCAACAAAGGTCCACCACTTGTCCAAGCTAGGGTCCATTGAAACATGGAGAGAAGGATGCTCCACCATTTGTCCATGATAGGCTCCATTGAAACATGACGGAGAAGCAAGCTGCACCATGTCTCCAAGATGCTAGGCTCCATCGAAATACATTAAACCCACGATATTTCGTAGATGAGGGTTCTACATTCAAGGTCACCACTTGTCCAAGCTATTATTGCTAGTAGCGTGAGTGGTTTGGTCTCAAGATTCACCACTTTTATTAAGAATATGTGGGTGTTAAGGTCCACCACTTGTCCAAACCTATAAGGCTACATCTTAAAGGTTATTCTTTCTTACACTTGGAGTGACCATGATAGGTTTTACATGGGGGTTTGGTTCCAAGGTCCACCACTTGTCCAAGCTAACTCTATTGAAACATAGAGAGAAGCAAAGGTCCACCCCTTGTCTAAGCTAGGGTCCATTGAAACATGTAGAGAAGGATGCTCCACCATTTGTCCAAGGTAGGCTCCATTGAAACATGACGAGAATCAAGGTGCACCATGTCTCCAAGATGCTAGGCTCCATCGAAAAACATTAAACCCACGATATGTCGTAGATGAGGGGTGTACATTCAAGGTCCACCACTTGTCCAAGCTATTATTGCTAGTAGCCTGAGTGGTTTGGTCTCAAGATTCACCACTTTTCACTCTATGTCATTTATTAAGAATATGCGCGTGTTAGGTCCACCACTTGTCCAACCTATAAGGCTACATCTTAAAGTTTATTCTTTATTACCACTTGGAGTGACCATGATAGGTTTTACATGGGGGTTTGGTTCCAAGGTCCACCACTTGTCCAAGCTAACTCTATTGAAACATAGAGAGAAACAAAGGTCCACCACTTGTCCAAGATAGGGTCCATTGAAACATGGAGAGAAGGATGCTCCACCATTTGTCCAAGATAGGCTCCATTGAAACATGACGAGAAGCAAGCTGCACCATGTCTCCAAGATGCTAGGCTCCATCGAAATACATTAAACCCACGATATTTCGTAGAGTGAGGGGTTTACATTCAAGGTCCACCACTTGTCCAACCTATAAGGCTACATCTTAAAGGTTATTCTTTATTACCACTTGGAGTGACCATGATAGGTTTTACATGGGGGTTTGGTTCCAAGGTCCACCACTTGTCCAAGCTAACTCTATTGAAACATAGAGAGAAACAAAGGTCCACCACTTGTCCAAGCTAGGGTCCATTGAAACATGGAGAGAAGGATGCTCCACCATTTGTCCAAGATAGGCTCCATTGAAATTGACGAGAAGCAAGCTGCACCATGTCTCCAAGATGCTAGGCTCCATCGAAATACATTAAACCCACGATATTTCGTAGATGAGGGGTTTACATTCAAGGTCCACCACTTGTCCAAGCTATTATTGCTAGTAGCCTGAGTGGTTTGGTCTCAAGATTCACCACTTTTATTAAGAATATGTGGTGTTAAGGTCCACCACTTGTCCAACCTATAAGGCTACATCTTAAAGGTTATTCTTTCTTACTACTTGGAGTGACCATGATAGGTTTTACATGGGGGTTCTGGTTCCAAGGTCCACCACTTGTCCAAGCTAGCTCTATTGAAACATAGAGAGAAGCAAAGGTCCACCCCTTGTCTAAGCTAGGGTCCACTGAAACGTGGAGAGAAGGATGCTCCACCATTTGTCCAAGGTAGGCTCCATTGAAACATGAGGAGAAGCAAGGTGCACCATGTCTCCAAGATGCTAGGCTCCATTGAAAAACATTAAACCAACGATATGTCGTAGATGAGGGGTTCACATTCAAGGTCCACCACTTGTCCAAGCGATTATTGCTAGTAGCCTGAGTGGTTTGGTCTCAAGATTCACCATTTTTCCACTCTATGTCATTATACTTAGAATATGCGCGTGTTAAGGTCCACCACTTGTCCAACCTATAAGGCTACATCTTAAAGGTTACTCTTTATTACCACTTGGAGTGACCATGATAGGGTTTACATGGGGCTTTGGCTCCAAGGTCCACCACTTGTCCAAGCTAACTCTATTGAATCATAGAGAGAAGAATGGTCCACCACTTGTCTAAGCTAGGCTCCATTGAAACATGGAGGAGAAGGATGCTCACCATTTGTCGAGCTAACTAATTGAAAACATGGGGGTTTACGTTCAAGGTCCACCACTTGTCCAAGCTATTAGTGCTAGTAGCATGAGTGGTTTTGTCTCAAGATTCACCACTTTTTCACCTTATGTCATTATATTAAGAATTTTAGGTTGTTAAGGTCCACCACTTGTCCAACCTATAAGGCTATATCTTAAAGGTTATTCTTTCTCACCACTTGGAGTGACCATGATAGGTTTTAAATGGGGGTTTGGTTCCAAGGTCCACCACTTGTCCAAGCTAAATCTATTAATAATAGAGAGAAGTAAAGGTCCACCACTTGTCCAAGCTAGGGTCCATTGGAAACATGGAGAGAAGGATGCTCCACCATTTGTCCAAGATAGGCCATTGAAACATGAAAAGAAGCAAGATACACCGATGTCTCCAAGATGCTAGGCTTCATCGAAATACCTTAAACCCACGATATTTCGTAGATGAGGGGTTTAACTTTCAAGGTCCACCACTTGTCCAGCTATTATCGCTAGTAGCATGGTTGGTCTCAAGATTCACCAGTTTTCCACTCTATGTCATTATATGAAGAATATCTGTGGTTGTTAAGGTCCACCACTTGTCCAACCTATAAGGCTATATTCTAAATGATATTTTTTTTTGACCCACTTGGAATGTGCATGATATGTTTTACATGGGGTTTGGTTCCAAGGTCCACCACTTGTCCAAGCTAATCTATTATTATATTATACATACAATATTCAACTAGATTCCCTCCTATCATGTCTAGTAGCATGGATGCTCTAGCTTGAAGGTCCACCACTTGTCCAACCTATACTCTCTTATGTAAGGAGATCTCGCTTATAAATTCAAAACCTTCCGCCTAAATTTAAAATATCCCTCCCAAATCTTAAATATCCCGCCTAAATTTTAAACTATCCCGCCCCCAAATTTTTTAAAATTCAAACTTTTTTATATAAAATTTAAATTTTACTACTTAAAATTTAAAAATATTCCACACGAATTGATTTTAATTCAAGTTTTCCACAAAAAGATATCATTATACCACCTAAATTCAAATATGCAACCTCAAATCATTATATTGTACATAAATTCAAACACAAATTCAAATTACAAGCCTAAACTGATATTAGTTTGCATAGATATGAATTTATCACACCTAAATTATGTCACCATGTTAGAGTGAGTGGTTAGAGAATTCGAACAAGGTCCACCACTTGTCCAACCTAGATTCCAAGAAGGATTGAGTGTACAAGGTATTGTTTGGAGGTCCTTATAGTCATTGGTCTCAAGGTCCACCACTTTGTGGTAAGGGTCACCAAAAGTGTATATATTCATCCAAAGAAATACACGTATTTTGGTCTACATGTCCTATTTTAAACCTTTTATGTCCATTAGGTGTATCACTAAACAACACTACTATTTTTGAGAAAAGGAAGTTAACAATCATATCTACAAATGGATTAGAGGAAAATCAGCTCAGCATACATCTTGAACTCGCTACAAGAATCGACTTTAACAGATCACGCAAGTAAGTCTTCCATTCAATTTTATAGTATTACAATGTGTTAGTTATTTGTTGATATTTATGTATGTATATATACTATGTGTGCATATCGTAATTAAGTGTAATTGTGTATCTGCATGTATGTATGAGTATTACAATGAAATAACACAAATATACATACATACACATAGATAACACAGACGCACACATACATGAGCATGTATTTTCAAGAGAGAGATAGCAAGATACAGAGATAGATAGATAGATAGAGAGAGAGAGAGAGAGAGATAAATACCTGTTTTTTAGAGAGAGGAGAGAGAAAGATAACAGATTTCACTGTGTTTATGTATGTGGAAGAGAGGAAGACGATGTATGGGAATATGTGCACGTATTTTCAAGAGAGAGACAACAAGATAACAGATTTCATTGTGGTTATGTATGTGGAAGTGAGGAAGACGATGTGTGGGAATATGTGCATGTATTTTCAAGAGAGAGACAGCAAGATAACAGATTTCACTGTGGTTATGTATGTGGAAGAGAGGAAGACGATGTGTGGGAATATGTGTATGTGTGCGGGGATACTTTTAAACTATGTATCTCTGTCTTTTGACGAGAGAGTGTGTGTGCAAGAAGAGTTACAGAGAACCATCTTCTCTATATGGAGAAAGACAGAGAGTGAGAGAGAGAGAAATACCTGTTTTTTCTCTATTCGTGAGGTGTGCAATGTCTCCTGAGAAGACTGCCCGATCCTGCCCTTCTGGAAAGCGTTGTGTACGCTGCTGTTTCTTTATCTTGTGCGCGAACTTTCAATCCTGTGCACTCCACCTGTGTGTTGTGTACGATGCCGAGCTTGCTCCTCTACGCGCGCGTATACTCCAACTGTGTGTGATCCGTGTGCGCTTTCTGTGTGTTTGCTGCTGCTGCTTGCTGCTCGCCTGCTTTCTCTGTGTGCGTTTCTCGTGCGCTCTCTGTGTGCCTAATCTTGATAGGGTTTATTAGAATGCCACGTATGCTACAAGTCCATGTTTTATCATAGGATTAAAAAAAACAAAAGCAATATAAAAAATTAACCAATTCACACCACAATAATTAAAATTAAGAAATCATGGTTGAAAATATAAAAACATTCGTAAAACGCCGCTGCCCCTACCCCGCCCGCATCCGCCGTAAGGCGACAAGCTTCCTTGACCCCGCCCGGGGCGCTGCGCCCCCCCGACCCCGCCCAGAACAATATCCCAAAATCAACCTCCCAAGCCCCGCCATCGAGAGCGCTATATTCCACATCCCCATCAAGAGCGCTACCCCCAAACCTCACGTGGAAGCGCTTCCTTGTCACCCCATTGTGGCATTGCCCTAAGACCCCCGCATCTGGAGTGCTAAATGGGAACATTCTTCATTAGTGAAATTTTGAACATAAATTATATTAGCATATACTTAAATATAATACAAATATTAACATATTAGCTATACTACTAATTTACTATAGCAGTTCTAGATTATGTCCCATACTATATTTAAGGTGCCAAAGGTTTGGCCTTATGGTCCTAGATTTAGCCAAGTGGTCAACACATATAGGACCAAGTGCACACTGTGCCACAAAACTTGGCCACCACTTCACTTGCCAAAGTTTAGGCCACATGGTCAATCCTAACTTTCCAATGTTCTTATTATGTCACCTTTTGCCTCGTGGAAAACCTAGGCTTGTTTTCACATACTCAGGCACTTCAAGCCACAATAAATTGTCATTACTCTTCGACAACCCTTTTGTTCAAGTCTTTGAAAAAACATTGTTTAAGGCCACCCTAAACCATTTTCATTTAGGGTGTCTAAAACTAGCTTTTTTGGCAATTCGAGAAGAAAATGGTCAAAGTTTTATACTTAGTTTTAACCACTTGACCAATTCAAATACAAAGCAAGGTCTTGTAATACTTTTCTTGTAAAACTTTTCTTTGGACAATCACACATTAAAACTAGGTCCCTCACTTGTCCAAGTCAAATCACTGCCAACAACTAAGAGTAGGGCTTATTGAGTTTCAAGATGCATCACCACTTCACCACTATTTCCTTGCATGTCCAATGTTTAGCACTTTACGCTATTAACTAAGTCTCACTCATTCTACATATTATACAAAGCAAGTTGTTTCTTGAGAACCATTGTACGTGTTTTTGGAAAACATCACACATTTTCCATGGCAGCTAGGTCCACCACTTATCTAAGCTATGCTCTAATAGAGTAAGGGGTTTTGGGTTTCAAGATCCACCACTTGTCCAAACTTGATTTGGGAAGCAAGGTCCAATAATAGTTTGCTTTGGACATTCACCATTACAACTAAGTCCACCACTTCTCCAAGCTATGTTCTAATACACTAAGGAGGTTTTGTTTCAAGGAGAACCACTTGTACGATCTGTTTTTTGGAAGTAAGGTCCTTTACATAGTTCACCTTGGACCTTGACATTGGATACTACAACTAAGCCCACCACTTGTCCAAGATATCCTCTATATATAGCCAAAGGGTTTGGGTTTCAAGATTCACCACTTTTCCAACCTTTCTTCCATTAAAGAAAGGAGGGGCTTTATAACTAGGTCCACCACTTGTCCAAGCTATGCTCTGATATAGAAAGGGGATTTTGTTTTCAAGGTCCACCACGTGTTCAACCTTGCAAGACTCAAGGGATACTTGGACATTGGAAAGCATAGTCCTATAGTAGTTGATAGGTGGCAGTGGGTATTAAACTAGGTCCAACCTATGCTCTCATATAGCAAAGAGGCTTGCTTTCAAGGTCCACCACTTGTCCAACCTTGCTTCCATTAAAGAAATGAGGGGCTACGTAAACATTGGCAAGCAAGGTAGCAAGGTCCTAAGGTGTTTCACCTTGGATATTGGGCATTATAACTAGGTCCACCACTTGTCCAAGCTATGCTCTGATAAAGAAAGGGGATTTTCGTTTCAAGGTCCACCATGTGTTCAACCTTTCTAATATAGAAAGGGGATTTTTGTTTCAAGGTCCACCACGTGTTCAACCTTGAAAGACTCAAGGGATACTTGGACATTGGAAAGCATAGTCCTATAGTAGTTGATAGGTGGCAGTGGGTATTAAAACTAGGTCCAACCTATGCTCTAATATAGCAAAGAGGGCTTTGGTTTCAAGGTCCACCACTTTTCCAACCTTACTTCCATTAAAGAAATGAGGGGCTACGTAAACATTGGCAAGCAAGGTAGCAAAGTCCTAAGGTATTTCACCTTGGATATTGGGCATTATAACTAGGTCCACCACTTGTCCAAGCTATGCTCTGATATAGAAAGGGGATTTTTGTTTCAAGGTCCACCACGTGTTCAACCTTGAAAGACTCAAGGATACTTGGACATTGGAAAGCATAGTCCTATAGTAGTTGATAGGTGGCAGTGGGTATTACAACTAGGTCCACCACTTGTCCAACCTATGCTCTCATATAGCAAAGAGGCTTTGGTTTCAAGGTCCACCACTTGTCCAACCTTGCTTCCATTAATATAGCAAGGAGGATTTGGTCTCAAGGTTCACCACTTGTCCAACCTATGCAAACCTTTTTCATGTTGTAGCATGATTTTTTGTTTGAAGAGTATTTTTCTATAACTATGGATTTAACAATGTAATCTTTTTACTTACAGGATGGACTTCGAATCTGGGAGAAAGTACATATGATACTTGACAATGAAATCGTTGGTATTGGTTGTGTGTGTAGAACAGATCCAGATTCCACTTGTGGTGGTACAAAGATAGGGCTGGGGAAATGTCTCCATACTAGTGGAGGAATGCTTGAAGGATGTGGTCCTACCTTTTCCTACAATGGATACTTCATCTCTCCAAGGCTCATTATGGAGTGTTGTTCGATGGTCAAGCTTCTTTTGCAATCTTTTGTATTAAATGGGAACTTAATTGATCCACACGAAAGCTACAATGGTGATGAAGAACATGATCATTCTGATCCTCTAGTTACAGATGCAATACCTATGACAAGCCCAGAATTTGAAGCAATGATTCGAGAGTCTTGAGAAATCAGAGGGTCCTTTTAAAAGATGACACAATGATGCAAACCATGAATGAAGGGACCATCTTATATGTATTTCCACATGATTATGTCAACTTTCAGGAACTTGGTCCTGATTGTGTGGGTGTGGGTATTGAAAGAGAAAATGCAAGCATTGATGATGTGGTTGAAGTGGGTAGCATCACTTTGCTAAAGTGGCCCATCAGCAGACAACAATGTTGAATGGGAGCCCATTACAACGCTTTGTTCCTGTTGATGGCATGCATGCTACATATGAGGATGTATCCAACGATGGCAATGTTGGAAAAAAACTTGATGGGAGTAATGTTGTCCAGTTTGTCAAGGAAGAGACGATACACTTTCATGAACAAGGAACTCAAAAATCAAAAGCAGCACCAGCTCGACTTTTAACCTTTCAAACAAATCAATTCAAAGGTAATCATGCATTGATTGTTGTGCACAAAAATGCTGCCAATTTGCAGATCGTGATATGGTGACAAGGTTACGACAAAATTTTGGGGAGAGTCTCAGCAAAAATCACGCACTAATTATGTTTATGATGTTCTTTCTATATGTTATCAGAAAGATGAGAAGTCACGATACCAATTCAGGCTAAATGGCTCTATTGTTTGTTGTAGAGCATGGTATGAGCTACATGGAATACCAAAGACATCATTTTATCGATACAAGGAGAACTTTGAAAATGGTGTGCGCCAATATGTACATGGGAACACATGTACATTGAGAAGGGGACTTCAACATACTAGTTTAGCAAGAGCACTACTAAATGAGTTTGTGGAAAACAACTCTGAGAAGATGCCACATAGAAGTAGAACACTGCTAGATGGCTCAAGAGAGACTCAATTGGTGATTCCATCAACATACAAACAAGTGGATATTTTATGTGAAATCAACACGACACTTGACCAAATGGGCTATGAGAAGAAGCTATCCCAATCTTCTTTTGGTAGAATTTGGAACAAAGAGTACCCACATGTCACTTTAACAAAGACGAGTGAGTTCTCTAAGTGCAATATTTGTAGCTCAATCAAGGCAAGGTTAGAAGCTAAACCTTCTCTTGAAGAGAGAGCTCTTCTCTTGAGGGAGAGAGAAGTTCACATGGCACAACAAAAGAGTTGCAGAAGCCTATATTATGCATGGCGCACGTATTCAGAAACTCAACCACAAAAATATGTATGCATAATCCATGATAAGATGGATCAAAAGAAGACTTCCATTCCTAGATTATGCATTGTTCCCAAGGGTGTGGATTCAGGATATAATCTGCAGGTGGCATTGATTGGCATGATCACTCATGGACATGGAGAAGGTCATTACGGACACTTTGTCTTGAATGGTTTGTGGCCAGCTGATCCAAATCTTACAATTGGCTCAATTGCTAATTGTTTACATAACCTCGAGAGGATAGATAAGCATCCTCTTGGTGATCTAGTAACAAATGGACTTCCAAGGAGCAATATTTCACTACTACATGATTTGAACTCAAGGGATGCTTTGGACTACCATAACTTGAGTGATGGAAAAGAGCCCATTGTGCAGTCGTCAGAAATTGCAGAAGAGGAATTGGGGTCAACATTTCGCAGATTGCCAGAGAACTTGTTGCTACAATTGGATAATTGTGCAGGGGAAAACAAAAATCGATACTTATTTGCCTATTTGTCAATGCTTGTTGCAAGGGGTGTTTTCAAAACCATCCAGCTGGGATTTTTAATGGTTGGGCATACACATGAGGACATAGACGCCATGTTTAGTAGGTTTTCAGAGAAGTTGAGAGTTACACAAACCTATACTTTGCCACATTTGATGGATACATTACGAAACAGATCATCTTCATCTCCAGCTCCATTTTTTCTCACAAAGATCCCCGATTTCAAGCAATATTGTGATGGCTATCTTTGTGATGGACAAGACATACTTGTTGGACATTCCAAACCGCTTCAGTTCAGGTTCTTTATGCAGGATGAGACACCAATGATGCAATATAAGGCACATGTAGGTGTATCAAGTTGGAGTGGAAGTATTCGCCTTTGGAAAACAGACACAGAAGGCAAGCCAATGTTACCACATGGAGATCCACCTCTAGTACAAATGGCGGAGTATGTCAAGGCCCACGAAGAAGTCATTTTGGGGCTAAAGAACTATATAAAATTTTGGAAAATTTTAGGGAATGGTTCAAGTATTCCGCGATATTATAGACCCGTGATAGATTATTGGAGTAAGGTAATTGAAGAGATTGGAAAAGCAATCATATCAGAGGGAGTCTTGTATGAAATGTTTTGGCCAAAAACTCAAGAATATTCTCACCTACAAAGCACTACAATGAATTTGCAACAAGGAGCAGAAAGATTCCTAGGCCTTGAAGAGTTGAACGATCATTTTTGTGGGCCTCAACGAGATAGGCCAAGGGAAGAGTTTGACCCTATGTCTGATGTGCACCAAGGTGACTTTCTTATGCTTGTTCCGAGTGACACAGAAATCTATCCAGTGTGGCTTGCAATGGCTTTATCTGACATTGATAATGAGCCTACATCACCAAACTACAGAAAACTCTTGATTCAATATTGGGCACCTTGCGCGAGAAAAAGTGGGATGACAGATACTCAAGCTTACAGTAATTGTTGGAAGGGTTATTGGACTGTCAACTATAAGGACCCACAAGTGTGGGAAACTATAGATGCAATTGTTTGGTCCTGGAGACCCAACAAAGAAGGACCATTTTCTAGAATAAAGATTCCAGAAAGACATGCTCTAAACGCCAAAGAAGGCCTCACTCGTGCACATCAGCCACACTTGGATCAAAGTTCAGATATGGTATCAAATGTGGAGTAGAATTATGTGGAGCTTCTATTGTGACTATACTGGTCAATTTGTAAACAAAATCTTTTTTGTATCTTCCTTTGTTTTATGTAATTTATAGTTATTATTCAAATCCATGTGTTGTACATCCTCTTGACTTTTGGTATTTATCAACACCACAATCCTATGAGATTTTCACTTTATTTACTAGCCACACACCTCAATTTTTCCCACTTTAAGTTGAAAATTCCCAAATTACATGAATTCGGTCGATTTGGAGATTCCCATAATGTGAGATTTTTACCAAAATACCTAATATGGTCTTCATTGGTCTACTGCAAAGCGTATATTGAAATACTTGAAACGCACTACAGATTTTGGTTTAGTCTATCGACGACAACTCACATCGGATTCTATGCAATCTCTTTCTCTTTTGGGTTACAAAGATGCAGACTGGGCAAGCTCACATTTATCTATGCGATATACTAGTGGAAATTTCTTCTTTATAAATGGTTGTCTTGTTTATTAGACCAGCAAGAAACAACGTTGTGTTGCAGTTTCTACAACTGAGTCAGAATATGTTGCAGTTTCTACAACTGAGTCAAAATATGTTGCGGCATCACTTGTAGCTGGTGAGTTGATTTGTCTTTGACAAATGCTGGTTGATATTGGTCACTCTCCTATTTCTAGCACACCCTTGCGGTGTGACCACCAAAGTGCTATTAGTCTTGCAAAAGACTATGTTCAACATAATAAGTCAAAGCACATTGCTGTCCCTTATCATTATTTCAGGTATGAAAAGGAACCATTATGGTTGAACACTGTCCAAGTGACCAGATGATTGCAGACATTTTGACCAAAGGCCTCAACGAGTCACGTTTCATCCTCTTGTGCTCAGAGCTTGGAGTTTCTTCAGCCTCACTCTTTCTAGATTAGCTTCTTTTCTATTGTAATAGATTTGTACATATGACATTGTAATCTTTTAGGTACCATGCACTATGCACACTCCACATTTGCACATTGTGATCTCTGAGTCACTTGAATATTTGTACATAGAAGCACAATTCACTTTCACATCATCATCACTGGTTCATATTTTCACATTGTATTGGGGCTTGGGTTTTTCCCTTGAACTCCCCAAGGGTTTTTTCATCCAAAGCTAGAGACCTTTGTTTGAGTGGGGGTGTTGGAGCTATATATAGAAAAAAAATAACTGAGTTACGATTTAAGAGAAATTAAATGAAAGTCATTTTAATTACAGAGACAGTTAAAATATATGAATCAATGAAGATGTGTGTTGGAGTAAGCCTCTAGTTGACACTCAATACATGACCAATCCCTAAAGCCAAGCATGCTAACATGCACTCCTATGTGCATGGATATGCCCTTCTACATAGGAATCCCTAACACATGATTCTCATGCCATGCACATATGCTATACTTTATAACCGCATGCTACATGTTTGTGGTGCATATCTCTCTTGCTTTAATTTCCACCTTCCACCATTGAGCCTATATAAAGCCACTATGCTAAATGTATAGTCCTCTCTCATACCAATCATTCAAACAAGTTTCATTTCATTGTGTTGATTACATTCTCTGACTTTTAATTGTTATGATCCTCTGGCTATGATGAATACCTCATTATTATATCGACCATAAGCCTTATGTTGAGCTTATATGTGAAGCTACTAAATATATGGCTTCTCTATATATGGCACCCAGGTCCCCTCTATATATACATCATCTCATGTGTGTATTCTACACACTTTGGGGTTCTATTTCTGTGCTCTCTCTTTCTTTCTCAAAATGGTATCAAAGCAGTACATTTTTGTTTTCGATTTTTCTCCTGATCGAAAATGATTCTGCGGAAACTACTCGTGTGAGAGACCGGAATCAATGTGGTCTACAACTTTGCACAAGAGGAAGTTTTTTCAAATTCTTCACGGATTTTGAGTTATCGTTCGCGGACTGCGTACATGCCCGAAAAGCAACTTCCGCTTTTTGTTTTTGATTTTTTTGCTAATTGAAAACGATTTTGCAGAAAGTCGCGTAAGGGACCGGAACCGATGTGGTCTACAACTTTGCAAAAGGAAGTTTTTTTAAATTCTGCACCGATTTTGAGTTATCGTTGACGGACTGCGTACATGTCCGAAAAGCAAGTTTCGTTTTAAGTTTTTAATTTTTCTGCTAATTGAAAACGATTTTTCAAAAAATACCCATGAAAGGGACTGGAATCGATGTGGTCTACAACTTTGCAAAAGGAAGTTTTTTCAAATTCTACACCGATTTTGAGTTATCATTCACGGACTGCGTACATGTCCGAAAAGCAAGTTTCGTTTTATGTTTTTTATTTTTCTGCTAATTAAAAACGATTTTGCAGAAACTACCTACCAAAGCAACCGGAATCGATGTGGTCTACAACTTGCCAAAAGGAAGTTTTCTTAAATTCTGCACCGATTTGAGTTATCGTTGTGACGGACTCTGTACATGTCCGAAAAGCAAGTTTCATTTTATGTTTTTCATTTTTCTGCTAATTGAAAACGATTTTGCAAAAACTACCCGCGTGAGGGACCGAAATCAATGTCGTCTACAACTTTGCAGAAGAAAGTTTTTTTTCAAATTCTGCACCGATTTTGAGTTATCGTTCACGGATTGCGTACATGTCTGAAAAGCAAGTTTTGTTTTATGTTTTTGATTTTTCTGCTAATTAAAAACGATTTTGCAGAAACCAGCCGCCTGAGGGACCGGAATCAATGTGGTCTACAACTTTGCAGAAGGAAGTTTTTTCAAATTTTGCACCGATTTGAGTTATCATTCACGGACTGCGTACATACGTGAAAAGCAAGTTTCGTTTTATGTTTTGATTTTTCTGCTAATTGAAAACGATTTCCAAAAACTACCCGCGTGAAGGATCGGAATCGATGTGGTCTACAACTTTGCAGAAGAAACTAGCCGCCGCAGGTATTGGAATCGATGTGGTCTATAACTTTGTAGAAGAAAGTTTCTTTAAATTATGCACCGATTTTGGGTTATCGTTCGCAGACTGTGAATATGTTTGAAAAGCAAAATTTTACTTTTCGCTTTTGATTTTTCTCATAATTGAAAACTTCTCAATTATATTTTTTCTTCATCAATCATTTATTTGTTATATGTCGTAACTTTGTTGTAGAAGCCAGTTACATATCATTCCGATTCAGTCGAGCCGTTGATGATCATCCAAATTCTATCGAGCTACTGTTGGTACATGATCTTTTGTTATATGATATACTCGTTCATTGATTCTCGTATATTATTCTTTTAGAGATATAGTTTATGTCGTTTTATTGATAATTTCTCGTTGATACCATAGTGATTTTGATGGCACCATGATGATGTTTTGTTAGTACTTTGTTCGTGGTGATTTTCGTTGATAGCATGATGATATTTCGTTGATACCATGGTTATTCTCGGTGATTCCATGATGATATTTCGTTGATTTCATGGTGATTTTTGTTGATACCATGATGATTTTTGGTTGATACCATGGTTATTCTCGGTGATACCATGATGTTGTTTCATTGATACCATGGTTATTCTCGGTGATACCATGATGTTGTTTCGTTGATACCATGGTTGTTCTCGGTGATGCCATGATGTTGTTTTGTTGATACAATGATTATTCTCGGTGATATCATGATGATTTTCATTGATACCATGATGATTTATTCATCTTTATTGATATAATGATGATGTTTTGTTAATACTTTGATGATATTCATTCATCACTACATTGATAAATGTTTTTTTATGTAGTATATACTCATATCATTTGCATCACGTAATCACACATCTTGTACTTTAACGTTCATATTTATGTACCATATGTTGTGGTACGTATATATGTCATCAAAAGAGTGGCGTCGCGAACCATCTCTTATGGCATTGTGAACGTAATTATTTCACTAACGATGCTAATAATTTCATGACTATGTTTGTTTGAGTCTACGATCTATGTAGGATTGATCAAAGAATTGATTTTATGAAGATAAACTTGGTGACAATAAAAGATTTATGAAGATATGTTTGGTGATTCTATATTGAAGACAGCATGAAGACATGTTTGGTGATGCGATATTGATGACAAGGGTTCACGGAGATACTTTTGATTACAAGCTAATCGATAGCCTTTACGCCTCTTTATTGAACCTTTGTATTCATTATTGTATTTGATAGGATAGGAGTAATGTAACTCCTCATAAAACATTCATTGTAAAAGGAGTGATGTAGCTCCTTATAAAATATTCATTGTAAAAGGAGTGATGTAGCTCCTCATGAACATTTTTATATTCAATGATTTTTATAATATAACGGTGGGTATATATAGAGCTGTTGTTTTTTCCCTTGATCCCCTAAGGGTTTTTTCATCCACAGCTAGGGACCCTTATTTGAGCGGGGGTGTTGAGCTTATATGTGAAGCTACTCAATATATGGCTTCTCTATATATGGCACCCAGGTCCCCTCTATTTATACATCATCTCATGTGTGTATTCTACACACTTTGGGGTTCTATTTCTGTGCTCTCTCTTACTCTCTCAACACCTTACATGTACAATGTTGTGCAAATCCGCTTCCATAATGATAAAAATAGCAAAGGGATGCAAATGAAATCTATTTGAGGTCTATATGTTCATTGAGCAGTGATAATGGCTTGATAAGAAGAAAGCTTAATGCTAAATTTATGTCGCATACGGCTTTAAAAGACCAAAAATTGTCTTGATAATGATGAAAGTGGAGACGTTTGATCCTAAAATTGGAAGTTCATGGACTATAACTGCAGCGTTCAAAGAGCTCTACAAGCTTGTCTTTGCGGCTCGTTTATTGGATCTACAATGTAAAAGTTATGGCAGCTTGAAGATAAAGTGGATTGGAGGGGTAAAATGAATGCATTAGCCCAAAGTGCTCATTATATGGCTCACGTTAGTCTTTTCAAATTGGCAATCAGAGTTCTCATTGGCAAGGTATTGCTAGTCAAAGATTCATCGGGGGCCCGTTCTGTGCCAGGTTGTTCACCTCGATCAGTGTGCCATCTGGAAGTTTTTGTGTTTTCAACCAGGTTCTAGAATGCGGTGCACTTAATAGATCAATAAGTGAGTGAGGCGAATCTTGTCTAGAATGTCATCTCTTCTAGTGCATTGATAGGAGGGGATGCCGATGGGCTTGTGCTCAATACTACCGTGGTGAATATTTAATAAAAGACATATTTAGGAATTTTGGGAATTATTCAAGTCCCATTTCTATAGAGGATACTTGAAATTTAAGCAACAATGTGTAGTTTTAGCAAGTATTTTTTTGTAATTGCTTCATTATTATGGCATTGAAATGTATCCTTACTAGTTCAACAATTATATGAGCATGTTTGCATAAAATTATGTGAATGTATAAAAAAATGCAAAAACATTGAAAGCATTCTCTTGAAAATTACCTTTCACTATCACTTTTCCACGTGAAAAAAATACATGAACTGAACGGATTTTCATTACAACATTGATGTGATTACTTTAACTATATCAAAAGATGAAAACTTTTCGTAGAAGAACATTGAAATGGATGGGATCTCAAAAGAATATAGCGATTAGAAGAACTAAAATAATAGTCGACATTTATATGAGTGTATTGTATTATTGAAACAAACAAGCCTAACAATACTAGAAAAAAATGCATATTACAATAAATTAATAAATCACATAATATTTTATCGTCAATGGTTGTGAAATCAAATTTTTTGTAAAGGTAGTATTGAAATTAATGGTATCTCAAATAGAAGATGGTGTTTAGAAACAGAAAAATAAATATGAACATAACATCATCATTTTTTTCTTGGTTCAGGTACATGGGCCAAATGCTAAAAATTTCTGATATTTTTCTCTTTATTGATCAAATGTGTGATCTATTCCGCTATTGCTAGATTGATCCATCTCAATGATGCAAGTAAATCATGCTTTCCTTTTACACAAGCTCATCCAAATAACCATGTCATGTTTTCCTTCTTAAAGAAGCTTATGTTATTTTATTACACAATTGTGGAGGAATGAAACAAGGACACTAAATGCCATTCCCAAAGATAATTAGGATCATGCCAATGGATAATGTTAGTCATGTATTGGAGATTTGATTTAATAGTCTCATAAACTCCCAACTCCAAATACAAAACTCTCTCTCTCTCTCTCTCTCTCTCTCTCTCTCTCTCTCTCTCTCGCGTGCGCGCGTCAAGAACCGCACATATTCAAAAAAATTCACATTACACATTTAATAAGACCTAATTCATGCTTGATAAACAAGACATGCATACAATTTGATTACTAGATGTGACTATCTTTTATCGATCAAAGTGATGTAGAATTGGAAAATTCTAAAAATGAGATGCAATTCATAACTTCATACACATATATGCAAAGATATTTAGCATGCATTGGCTTAGTAACTTTTGTGTTAAAAGAAGTGAATCCAAAATATTACTATTTTGGCTAGAAACATTGATTTTTTGGATATAGATACACAAATCTTCATCTTCTTTGTAGAATAGGACCTCAAAATCATTTACAACCATTGAAAGTTCACATTAAGGGCTCAATGAATCACAATGTTTGCTTAGACCTCACGGGTGCCACACAAAAAAAAAAACTGCCTATCACGTGGGTTCAACATTAGGTATTATTTTATTATATATATTTCACACTTTCACATACAGAAGGGTGTTTAGAACTGAACTTGAAGAAAAAAAATCAGATTGAATAGAAAAAGGGCCCCTTTTATTGGTGAAAAATTCACAATTAAAATGTTTCACAAATAGTCCTTGAATGCACGTGATATACACGTAGTGAAACCCCCCCCCCCCCCCCCCCCCACGTGAATCTTAGTCCTCATTGCAATCACATTTGATTCTAATTATGTTGCAATTGGATTATGCATATGCAAGCACCTAACCATTGTCCCACACAAAGGCTCAAAAAAAGCTTGCTATATCATTTATTTACCTACAATATTTTTGCAAATTTCTCTTGTAACTCCTTATTTGCAAAGGACTCTTAAAGGTTTTCACTACATTGATACTTCTTCTCATGATTGTCATTGAAGACACATAATTGATCTCTCTCAAAAGAATTATCTTGAGATGTTTGTAGAGGCTTTCCAAACAAGAAGCCTTTTGTTCCCCACATGCACCACATCTTCAATGGTTATTGTGGCACTATTATCCTTAGAGTAGTCTTGAGCAAAGGGCACAATGGTTATTATGGCAATATTATCATAACAGTTGTCTTGAGCAAAGGTCACAGCAAGTTCTTGAGCTGCTAGACTAGTGTCAACTCCATATCGTCCTTTGTCATGTTGGAGCTATATATGGCTCACTCTACTCAACTTGGTCTCACCTGTATATTTGTATCTTTTCCTCAATATAAATCAGACTTTGGCGGCGTACACGGTGTGTCTCTTGTCTTGTCTCTCTTTCTCTCTACATCTCAACATGGTATTAGAGCGGTAATGATAACACAAGGATTTCAATTCATGGTGACAAAACAGAGTATGTGTATGAGATTCCATGTAAGATTCATAATAGCTACAAATATTATTTTTTTAGGATTGATTCTTGTGACTTGTGGTTGTTTTGTATTAAGAAGAATATGAAATGTTTTTTGTGACGTTTATTTCTAATCTATACAGTGAATTGTTGATTGTGTTTCCTTGTTGATTTGTCTTTTGACACCCTAAACTTCGTCTCAAATTTTGGATTCTTTTGCTCAAAATCTGGAGAAACGAAAAAAGCGCAATTGTAGTTTTCATCCAAAACTTGTTCGTCTTCTCAAGCTCTTTGATTTGAGTTCTAGTTTCCATCAATCGAAGTTCGTAGCAGAAATTTATGTTGTTTTTAATACAATCGAGCTTGCCGCAGGTTTCGTCCTCGTGCGTCTTTGTGAAGCGTCCGCGGTCGTTTTGCTAATTTTAGCGCCAACTTTTTCAAGAAAATTTATCTTTTTGCTATTCATATTGCGGCCACCAACCTTGAGTCTCACGGCACTCTATTGTGAGGACTCTTTTATTATTAACATCTTCTTTTCCCTACTTTTTGGGGTGACGTCGCTCACAGATGTTGACGTTTATTGAGCATCCTTCTTGCATTTATCATTGATAGAACATAGTCATCATATTTTTCTCATCCTCAATTACAACCTTCACCATATATGGTCCGAAGATTTTGTGATCTTAACTTATACGTCTTCTCACAACTAGATACGACCATGACTATTCTCGTCCACGGTTTTCCTTTTGGCCATTGTTCTGTTCCTCCTTTCCAAGGCCAAGGATTTTCAGGTTGGAAATCAAAGATGTTGTTAATTCTTGAAGGCGATGATCTCTCTGATATTGTCCTTGGAAATCATGTATGTCCGCCTCAACCTGTTGATACGGATCATAACAACGTGCTTATATGAAGGAACTGTATTTGAAGATTGACATGTTGCGTATACGGATTGGCAACGACATGATAAAGCAGCTCGTCGGTATATTATTTATGCTCCTATTGATTCTCTTTTACTTGATGTGTATGAACTGCCTACTTCCCACCATGTATGGAAGTATCTTATTGCAAACTTTTAGAAGAAATTTGTACAGAAATAATTTATTTGAGAGGTTTGCTTAACAAGTTACAATATGAAGTTGGTACTGTCATGACCGGACATATTGAGTCTTTCAAATCCATTATTAATCAACTTGCTACTACGGTGATCTAGTTCCACAAAAACAACTGATTACACTTCTCCTTGACACGGTGAAGGACTCTTCTAATGATAACATGGTTACCATTCTTTCTAATAAAGATGGTCTCAATTTTGACCAAGCCTGCATGTCTTTAATTGAATACTCTCAATGTCAAGAACGAAATAATGTTGGTCATGGCACAACTATGATTTTACAAGAGGAGAATGAGTCACAAAAGATGGAACATGCTTTTTATACTCAAAGGCGTCCATTTCAACGAGGAAACCGCAAAGGTGGCCATCGCGGTAATATTTTCTCTCATCTCAAATTCCCTAATAAGCAATGTTCTTATTGCAACAGAAATGGTCATATTGAAGATGATTGTTGGGCATGTCAGTATGATGAAGAACACAATATTACCACGAAACAACCACGTTTATCTAGAGACTCTTCTTCTTCTTGCGAATATTGTGGATGATCTGATCATCCCACTCATATGTGCTATAAGCGTTGATTCGAGACAGATCGTAATAGATCATATGCTATTGAACATCGAAACAATATTGTACCAAAAAAAAGTTGTATCCTATGTTCAGTTGCTCCAGACAGAATACTCATGTACGTGATGGATCACTTTTTATTGTCAATTCTGGTGCTGCAGGAAATATGACGTATCAGTCTAAGTGACTCCATAACTACCAGTTCAACATGTTTTTTATCTTGTTGATGATATGACTTGTGAAGTAAAGGGTATTGGAGATTTATATCTTGGTACCTTATCTTCTTCTACTTGAATTTTGCGAGGAGTATTACATGTACTAGATCTTTAACACAGTCTTCTTTCAATTGCTAGACTTGTTGATCTTGGTCTCTTTGTTGGATTTGATCACACCAAATGCCGAATTGAGAAAGATGGACAAACTATAGCCACTTCTTCTCGAAATGGTAATTTGTTTCAACTCTCTCTCAATGATCCTGTAGCAAATTTTGTCACTGCTCCAGGTAATCATGATTGCTAAGTATGGCATCACCAATTTTTTCATGCTAATTTCTCAAAACTCCTTGATCTTCAACGTCTTGATCTTATTCATGGCATGGATCTTAAAGCTCGTTCCCAAATGATTTTCTCATATTAAACTAATCATTTGATGTGGGAGAGTAAACGGGAACAAGGTTAAGATATAGACATACGTGTGCTTATAAATCTATCTCAACACCGTGACAATGGTAAAGGGGTCCAAATGAGAGATTGTCTATTAAAGAGAAAGGCTAACCAACGGAGCATAAGACCTTAGAATTATATTCATTGAAGACCTCCAATAGTTAGCGTAAAAGTCCTTTGACCTTCGGTAAGCTAGGGCTGAGCTTGAGGTGGGGAACCCACCCGGCCCAAGCTTAAGGTGCTTCAGGTGATTATCGTGCTTGATGACTAAGGTTCTTGAGGTGTGTGATGATTGAGGTGCTTGATGATTGAGATGCTTGAGGTGCCTGTCATGCTTGATATGCTAGGGCTGTACTTGAGGTGAGAACCCAACCCAAGCTTGAGGGGCTTAAGGGCCAAGCTTGTGGTGGGAATCAGATCCAAGGTTGAGTGACTTGAGATGTACAAAAGTCAAATCTAATCCCTACAAGGAGGGGGCGATCCCTACATGAGGGGGGTTGAGAGAGAACACACATACACTCACACAAGGCATGCCTAGTACCGAGAAAGCAAAGGTGACACTTGTCAAGTTACTCCTCATGTTTCCCTCATGGTGTGCCTAAAGCCTATTGGTTGGCCACCCAAGGGGTCAAATGATAAGTCAGAAGATTTAGTTAATTGTCTCTACATTTATCAAGTCCTCTCTCTCAAAGGGGAAAGGGGGACACTTGTCCCAAGGCTACCCTTGTTGCTTGTAACGCCTCCTGCTTCTCATTGGCTAGGCACGGCACACTCACACACACTCTCATTGTGCATTGTGCAAAGTGCAAGATCTCCCTCTCCTTCTCCAAGTAAGTAGATGTTGAGAGCATATACCAACACTCTTGGCTATGAAGTGCAAATCCAACCAAGAGCCATGCTTCAATGCTTAAGCTTGCCATCTTATCCATCTTCATTACTATACTATTCTGTATGCTAGCAAGAAGAGTTATGATAAATAAGGAGCTAATTGTTTTTCATACGAAATGTTTCTTCTTCCTCTTTTCTACCCTCATTCTTGTTGAGCTTATATGTGAAGCTACTCAATATATGGACTATATATATAGCTTCTCTATATCTAGAACCCAGGTCCCCTCTATATATCCATCATCTCATGTGTGCATTCTATACACTTTGGGGTCTATTTGTTTGCTCTCTCTTTCTCTCTCAACATGGTATCAGAGTAGGAAGTTTTTGTCTTCGATTTTGCTCCTAATTGAAAATGATTTTTCAACATCGGGAATTGACGTGGTCTACAACTTTGCAGAAGAAAAGTTTTCCAAATTCTACACCGATTTCAAGTAATCGTTCTCAGACTGCGAACATGTTTCAAAGAAACTTTCATTTTTTGTTTTTAAATTTCCTCCTAATTAAAAAGGATTTTGAAGAAATGGCCATGTGATCTAGAACTTTGAAGAAGAATCTTTTTCTAAATTCTGCACCGATTTTGAGTTATCCTTCTCAATTGCGATCATGTCTCAAAAGCAACTTTCTCTTTTTGATTTTGATTTTCCACCTAAAACTGAAAATTTATCAATTATGTTTTCTCATCATCAATCATATATTTGTTACTCATTTAACTTTGCTGCAGAAGAGAGTTACAAATCAAATCCCACTTTTTCATTGGTAGAAGTAAAATAGGTCCTTTTTTTGTACCACCAAACCACGCTTTCACTATATGTTCTCAAAATTCTATACTATTTCAAGTTGTATAATATATTCTCAGACATTTACTGATGATTTGTTCTTGGATACCTATGTTTCAAGATATCAAATTTCTATACATCTATTCATGGATATTTGTCATGAATATCGCTCTTATTCAGTCAAGCCGTTGATGCTTGTACAAATTTCGTTGAGCTACTGATGCTATATGATCTTTTGTTATATGTTATGTTTGTTCACTGATTCTAGTATAATTCTTCTTCTAGAGATATAGTTTACATTGTTTCATCGATAATCTCTTGTTTTGATACCATAGTGATTTTGATGGTACCATGATGATGTTTTGTTAGTACTTTGGTCATGGTGATTTTCGTTGATACCATGATGATATTTCATTGATACCATGGTTATTCTCCGTGATAACATGATTTGTTTTGTTGATACCATTGTTATCTCGGTGATACCATGATGTTGTTTCATTGATACCATGGTTATTCTCGATGATACAATGATGTTGTTTCGTAGATACCATGGTTATTCTCGGTGATACTATGATGTTGTTTCGTTGATACAATGATTATTCTTGGTGATACCATGATATTGCTTCATTGATACCATGGTTATTCTCGATGTTACCATGGTTATTCTTGGTGATACCATGATGTTGTTTCGTTGATACAGTGATTATTCTTGGTGATACCATGATGATTTAGTCATTTTTATTGATACAATGATGATGTTTTGTTAATACTATGATGATATTCATTGATACCACTACATGTTGATAAATGTCGTTTTGTGTAGTATATACACTTGTCATTTGCATCACGTAATCAGGCATCTTATACTTTTATGCTCATACTTTATGTATACATATGTTACCATGCATATATATGTTGTGAAAAGAGTGGCGTCACAAACCATCTCTTATGACATTGTGAACGTAATTATTTCACTAACAATGCTAAAAAATTTAATGACTATGTTGCTTGAGTCTATGATCTATGTAGGATTGATCAAAGAATTGATTTCATGAAGACAAAGTTGGTGACAATAAAAGATTTATGAAGACATGTTTGGTGATGCCATATTGATGACAACATGAAGACATGTTTGGTGATGCTGACAAGCTACACAACAGATTCACGAAGACACTTCTTATCACGAGCTAATCGATAGCCTTTACACCTCTTTATTGAATCTTTGTATTCATTATTGTATTTGATAGGATAGGATTGATGTAGCTCCTCATAAAATATTCATTGTAAAAGGAGTAATGTAGCTCCTCATGAACATTTTTACATTCAATGATTTTTATAATATAACAATGGGTGTATATAGAGCTCTGGGTTTTTCCCTTAATGTCCCAAGGGGTTTTTTGTATCCATAGTTAGGGAACCTTATTTGAGTGGGGGTGTTGAGCTTACATGTGAAGCTACTCAATATATGGATTACATATATAGCTTCTCTATATATAGAACCCAGGTCCCTTCTATATATACATCATCTCATGTGTGCATTCTATACACTTTGGTGTTCTATTTCTGTGCTCTCTCTTTCTCTCTCAACAATTTTCTGCTAGCTCTATCCACCTTTGAAGGTGTTTGAGGTCTTCGGACTGAAGCTTGAGATAGTTAAAGCTTTCTTCAAAGTTTATGTCATGCTTGTGATGCATGAAGATTACCATCTGCATTGCATCACCTAGGTCACAAGAAACACAAATATTGTAATGTAACAAGTCTCTCTTAATGGGAGAAATCATAATACAAATGCCTATTAGAGGGGGACCGGCTCCACATAAATCCGGTCCTCAAATGTTGTCATGTTCTTTGAATTATCCCTCTTGCAAAAGTATTGTTCATGCCAAGCTAACTAAATGCTATGGTAATGTTGCTACTATCAATTATGTTCACCCGCTATTCTCACAAAGTAATTTCTCAAAATTACTCTCACTAACTTTCGCTACTCTCAAGTTAATAGGCCGATTCCATTACATTGGTATCAGAGCATTGGTTTTCTCTTTTCTTGCTTAAGAAGAGAGGTTTTTAAGTAGCCTGTAAATGGTTGATTTTGTTAATTATATAAGAGTAAGTGGAACTGGGATCTGTTATTGGTTTTGTTGAGCCCACTATGTGGGATATGGTGCACACCTTGGGAGCTTTGGAGTTAATAATGGAGTCTTTTTAGACTTGACTACGGCTTTACCATTATTGAGCCATAAGAAGTCCAAAAGGAGCTAGCCCGCGGCAACTCTGCTATGTTAGACCTACTCCACTACTCTCTATAATTAACCACATTGATCCGTGGGTGTAGATACTTAAGAGCCAATTTTCAAAGGCTAAGAGGAGTGGAAACTAAGGTTTTGAATTGCCAAAGCATACACTATGTACGTACAAAAACTTTGTTAACATGGACAACAATAACCAAGAGAGTATAATGAAAATTGGTAGCTTTGATTTTTCACATGAACGTGCTAATGATGATGCACCCATGTTTTTCAATTATCTTGTTACTAGGTTACTGCAAGCTATGGGAAACTCTGCTTTGCAAGCCGAAGTTATACAAAAACTTTGCACTTATGGGATTTCCCTTCTCTCTCCAAGAGGAGAGAGATCTTAGGAGGCCTCTTGAAGAGAGGCCTAAAAAAGAAGACTCTCTCCTATATGAGAGGAGGAAGACTCTCATATGGGATTTCCCTTCCTCTCCAAGAGGACAGAGAGCTTAGGAGGCCTCTTGAAGAGAGGCCTCCAAAAGAAGACTCTCTCATATGGGATTTCCCTTCCTCTCCAAGAGGAGAGAGATCTTAGGAGGCCTCTTGAAGAGACCCCCAAAAGAAGACTCTCTCCCATATGAGAGGAGGAATCCAAAGAGCAAGAAAGCAATGAAATTTTAAGCTCCTTTGACGATGTCACTCCGTCAAAGATGGCGGTCTAGACGATCGACCACTCCTCCCAAGAGGAAAATATCAACACATGGTCCTTCTCCTCGTTATTCTGAAAGGAGAAGAGAGTATACAAAGAACAAAGGGGCTAGAAAGAGGTCACCCTCTTCTCCTTCTTCTTCACCTTCCTCCTCTTTCGACGAAAGCTGTGGCTATTCTCCTAGAGAATACAAGAGGGGAGGACATCACAAATCATACCATGCATGGCAAAGGTCACAAAAGCTAAAGAAGTTCAACGAGGGAGGAAAGAGTATCTCTTTTCTCACCTATGATGGAACCTTGGGTGCTACCGACAAAGTGATGGTCTTAATCCAGCAATTTGATGCGACCTTTGGAGACAACGGCTTCACAGAGTCCTTTGCCATCTAGCTATGCACTTCCAAAAATCAGCTCATCAATGGTGGTCTAGACTTCGTGGCAATGGCGAAGCCCCAAAGACATAGAAAACTCTATGAGTTTCCATCATGAAGCAATTCCTTGCAAGCGATGCAAAGGACAAAGTGCTTACCAAATGGTGCAGCTTGACGATTCTCTCTCATGAGTCTATCCACAAGTATGTAGAAAAGTTTTACGATTTACATCTCAAGGCTACTATCTTTCAAAAGATAGACTTTGCCGAGAAAAAGCAACATTTTTGTGCAGGATTACCTGAAGAGATGGCTGAATACATCAACTCTCAATGGCCCCATTCTATCACCGAAGTAATCCATCACACCATGGTTCCTTCATGCATCAATTTCCATCAAGGGTCTAGATGGAATGTCCAAGCCCATGGAAAACAGAGACAAAAATGATGCAAAGGGGGAAACCAATGCTCAAAATTCTTTCCAAGGCACTTCCAACAACAACAACAACAGTTGGTCCAAGGAGAAGGGAGTTTACAAAGGAAAAAAAAAACTCTCTCTTGAAGAGCTTGAAGATTTTTGCAAGAACCATAAGTGTTTCAAGAGTGGGGAGCAAGGACATGGCTATTGTTCTCGCCCCAATAAGAATGTTTGAAATGAGACTCCTAGGGCGTCCACCATCGAAGATCCAAAAGAGGATGTTCATTGCAACGTATCATCATTTTCCTATGCTAGGGTAAAGGAGAATGATGCCTTCATCTTGTTTGACCCTAGATCTAGTCACAACTTCATATCAATGCAGTTTGCCACCAAGTTGGGCATTCTAGCATTCGAGATGGGAGATATGGTGATGATTGACACAGCTTTAAAGGGACAGAAAGTCTCCATTACTCCTTGTATTAAGAAGTTGAGGCTTCATGTCCAAAGATATGTTGACAAAGAAGACTTTTTCATCTCTCCTCTCCAACATGAGGATGCTATCCTAGGGGCGCCAAGGTTTGATCGCATGGCTGTCAATATGAAGTTCCGTAAAAGGAGAATCTACCTTACCTACAGGGGACATAACATGTATATAGATGCTAGTGAGCATGGTCGCACTATTTTGCTTGTAAATCCTCCTACTTTTGATAAATTAATGAAGAGCTCAGTTTCTACGTACATGAGTTTTGTCAAAGATTCTCTAAAAGATCCTAATGTTTCATCAAATGTAAATGGTAGGAATCAAAACGATTTAGACTTGTCTAATTTTCTAAAGGGATTCCAAGATGTGTTCATCATTGATGATATTTCTATGGACTCACCTCCAAAATGAGGGGATGATGACCATTGCATTGAGCTCCTTCCAGGAAGCTCACCGCCTAACAAGCCTCCTTATCGAGTCTCACAAGCCGAACAAGAGGAGATCATGAGGCAAGTATAGGAATTGGTAGACAAAGGGATGGTGAGGCCTAGTTTCTCTCCCTTTCGTTCTCTAGTCCTTTTAGTGCAAAATAAAGATGGTACATACCGTATTTGTGTGGACTATCAAGCACTAAACCATATCACTATCAAAAATAGATGTCCCATGCCTCGGGTAGAATATCTGTTTGATAAGCTAGAAGGATCTATCTACTTCAGTAGGATTGACCTTAAAAGTGTCTATCATCAAATAAGGATAGTGATGAAGATATCCAAAAGACCATGTTTCGCACAACGTTTGGTCTTTATGAATATCTATTCATGCCTTTTAGCTTGTCTAATGCACCAGCTACATTCAATCTTCTAATGAAGAAAATTTTTAGACCTTACTGCAGATTCATCGGAGTGTTCTTTAATGATATCATCATCTACTCCAAGTCTTTGGAGGAACATAAGCAACATCTTCATGTGAATTTTCAAGCAATGAGGGATCCATCAAAGTTAGAGTTAATAAAATCATGGCCTAATCCAAGGAATCTACATTGGTATGTGCGCATACTATAGACGCTTCATAACGAAATTCTCTCAAGTAGTAGAACCACTACATGACTTAACTAAGAAGAACGTTAAGTATGTATGGACTATAAGTAGAAAAATACTTTTGATAAGCTCAAAGAGAATCTTACATCCCAACCAATCCTTATGCTTTCTGATCTCTCAAAGCCATTTGAGGTCCAATTTGATGCTTATGGTGATTGCCTTGGAGCAGTTTTGTTTCAAGAAGGGCATGCCATAGCATATGAGAGCGGAAGGTTCAATATGGATGAACGAGTCTTGGGCATTTATGAGAAAAAGCTTTTAGCTTTTCTACATGCTCTAAACACATAGTAGCACTACCTATTGGGGACACCATTTATTCTAGGAACCAACCACCAAAGCCTCAAGTATTTCATGACACAAATCAAGATTTCTGACAAACAAATGAGGTGGGAAAATTGTCTTCCACAATTTAATTTCCATATTGCTCACATGGCTGGTAGGCACAATCAAGTGGCCGATGGACTTTCACGACGACCAAAAGTTAATGCGGTATTTATAGCTACTCACAATGATCTATCCTCTATGATAGATGAGTATGCTACTAACCCTGACTTTAGAGACATAATGTCAGCCCTTGTTTTGGGGAAGAAAGAGAAACCATTCACCTTGCAGGACGGTTACCTTCTCCATGGAAATAGGCTATGTGTTACCCATTCCCTTCATTGTTGAGAAGGTTATGTATGAATCCCATGCTCCTCCCTATGCGGGGCATAGAGGTATTCAACCTACTCTTTGGGAGTAGAGATATATTTATATTGGCCTACCATGAAAGTGGACATACAAGAGTATGTTTCAAAATGTGTAGTATGCCAGAAGACCAAATATGATAGAGGGAGGCATCCTCGATTACTCCAGCCATTGCCTATCCCAAATTCACCATGGGAGAGTATATCCATGGATTTGATATTTGGATTGCCCAAGTCTATCCATGGGAATATGGGAATATGGATAATAGTCGATTGGTTTAGCAAGAAATTACACTTTATTCCTGTCAAAAAGACTATTAAGACACACCAAATGGAAACTCTCTTTATATCACATATTTTCAAACATCATGGATTACCAGCATCCATCATCGTAGATAGAGATCCTATAATGATCATTAATTTTTGGAAAGGTCTCTTTGAAAATCTAGGAACAAGATTGAATTTCTCTTTGGCCTATCATCCACAAAACAATGGCCAAAGTGAGATAGTCAATCTTACGATACTCGATCTACTTAAGACTTATGTTACAGAAGTAGATCAATTCTCACAATGGGAAAAGTACTTACCACTTGCAGAGTATGCCTACAATAATGCTGTACATACTTCTAGGAGAAAAGAATCTTTTGAGATCATTGAGGGAAGACCTAAAAGTCCCTTGCTACTCAAAGTACATGGGAAGATCTTCGCTCCCTCCTGTCGATGAGTATAGCCATGACCTACAGGAATCTTTTCAAAAGATTAAGGAGGCTATATCCATCTCTCAACAAAGGCAAAAAGCTGCTCCTAATAAGCAGAGAAGGGCCTTAACTTCAAAGAAAATGATTGGGTATTACTTAAGTTTCCTAAGGCTCGATTGAGGCAAACAACGGGAAAAAATCCTACGGACCATCAAAAGTATTATGCTAAGCTAGCAAAAAGATACTATGGTCCTTTCCAAATCTTGAAGCCTATCAATGAGATGGCCTACCAACTCAAGTTTCCAACCATTGGCTCATACACAATGATTTTCATGTGAGCCTACTTAAGCCCTACAAAGAAGATCCACCAAGTGAGCCATTATTTAAAGACCATCCCGAAGTTGAAGACCAAGAAGAGGTGCTACAACCCAAAGCTATCCTACGGCATGAAGACAAGGTACTACGACATGGTAAGATTATCCAGTATCTTATGAAGTTCAAAAATTATCCTTTTGAAGATGCTAGATGGATGCAAGGAATAGAGCTTAAGGATAGTATCAACCTTGTCAATGCTTACAATGCTACATTAGAGTAAGCAAACATACAAATTTCTTTTAAATGACCCATGTTTTTTCCTATAAGACTAGTTCTCTTTTCAAATTGTGCACAAAATTAAATAGTATGCATGCTTAGAATCATGTTTGTGATGACGACGTCTCTCAAACACCAAGTAGAATTTGTCACTCTACTTTGTGAGAATAAAATGGACAAAAGAGCAGACATGCTTGCGGCACCTACGTCTCCCCAGCACCATATGGATTAATCACCCATCTTGGAAAGATGTCGTAGGGTAAAAAGAAATCCTCTACCTGCTAAGTAAGATTGACTAATGATTAAGGCTTTATTTCTTTTATCTCATAGTCCACGACGACTATGAATTCATAAAATCTAATATCTAACGAACCCAAATGATTTTCTCATATTAAATGATAATTTAATGTGTGAGAATAAACGGGAACAAGGGTTAAGATATAGACACATGCTTATAGATCTATCTCAACACGGGGCTAATGGTAAAGGGGCCCAAATGAGAGATGGTCTATGAAAGAGCAAGGCTAACCAATGGAGCATAAGATCTTAGGGTTAGATTCATTTAAGACTTCCAATAGTTAGTGTAAAATTCCTTTGACCTTAGGTAAGCTAGGGCTGAGCTTGAGGTGGGAAACCGGCCCAAGCTTAAGGTGCTTCAGGTACTTGTCGTGCTTAATGACTAAGGTGCTTGAGGTGCTTGAGATGCTTGAGGTGCTTGTCATGCTTGAGATGCTAGGGATGTACTTGAGGTGAGAACCCAGCACAAGCTTGAGGGGCTTAAGGGCCAAGCTTGTGGTGGGAACCAAACCCAAAGTTGAGTGACTTGAGGTGTATAAAAGTAAAATCTAATCCCTACAAGGATGCGGAAAGACCTACATGAGGGGGGATGAGAGAACACACACAAACTCACACAAGGCATGCCTAGTACAAAGAAAGCAAAGGGGACACTTGTCAAGTTCCTCCTCATGTTGCCCTCATGGTGTGCCTAAATCCTATTGATTGGCCACCCAAGGGGTCCAATGATAATTTAGGAGATTTAATTAATTGTCTTTCCATTTATCAAGTCCTCTCTCTCAAAGGGGAAAGGGGGACACTTGTCCCATGGCTACCCTTGTTGCTTGTAATGCCTCCTGCTTGTCATTGGCTAGGCCTAGAGGGACCAATGATGTCACACGAACAGAATAATAGAGATAGACAACAAAAAGATAGAGAAAGAGATATATGTATTGAGAGTTTTGATACAACAGAGGATCAAAACTCTGTTGTCCTAAAAAAATAAAAGTATCAAAACAGTGCATTTTTTTTTTTTCAGCTGCCCTAAAATTTTCAGTTGTCTTCAACTGAGCATAAGTCCCAAACGGAGCCAAAAGAGCCCAAGTCTATCTCACATAATCTTGTTGCCCTCGTTGCTCTCTTTGACGGCTATGTGAGGGAAAATTTCCATAACTTGCTCTGATTTGCTAAAAATCAACTTGCAAAACAACATTTTCTACAAAAACAATGCAAAAACAACAAATCCCACTTTTTTCTTAATTTTGGCCCTCAACGAGCATCAAAACATCAAAATCTCTAAATACTCAGAGAACCAAAGTTGTTCCTTATAACACAAGCTTCAATTGCTTCATACATCACTTTTCCAAAATCCCATGTTAACACCTTCAAAAATGCCCCAGAAAGTGCCTTTCGGATCAAAACATTTTATTGGACGAAAACAATCCACCCATCCTTCTACACAGTGGACCAACTTTAAAACGACCAAAACTTCCTAGAAAAACAAAATTTATTGCTAAAACACTTCAAAATCAGGTCCTGTTACAAATGAGCTTCAAGCATGAGCTACAAGGGGGGGTCGACCAAAGAAAGCTGGGGGGTTGCTTAGGGGGTATACTCTCCCACACACACTCACACACACTCTCATTATGCATTGTGTAAAGTGCAAGAGCTCCCTCTCCTTCTCCAAGCAAGTAGAGGTTGAGACCCTACAACAACACTCTTGGCTATGGAGTGCAAATCCAACCAAGAGCTATGCTTCACTACTTGAGCTTGCCCTCTTCTCCATCTTTCTATTATGTATGCTAGCAAGAAGAGTTATGGTAAGTGAGGAGCTAACTCTTTCTCCTATGAAATGCTTCTTCTTTCTCTTCCCTACGCTCATTCCCTGCTAGCTCTCTCCACCTTCAAAGGTGTTTGAGGTCTTGGGATTGAGGCTTGGTATAGCTAAATATTTCTTCAAAGTTTATGTCATGCTTGTGATGCATGAATCTTTCCATATTCATTGCATCACCTAGGTCACAAGGAACACAAAGATTGTATGTAACAACTCTCTCTTAATAGGAGAAATCACAATACAAATGCCTATTGGATGGGGGACCGGCTCTAATAAATCCGGTCCTCAAGTGTTGTCATGTTCTCTAAATTCTCTCTCTTGAAAAATTATTCTTCATGCCAAATTAACTAAATTTTATGTTAATGTTGCTACTATCAATTATGTTCACCCGCTATGCTCACAAAGTAATTTCTCAAAAGTAATCTCATTAATTTTTGCTACTCTCAAGTTAATAGGCCAATTTCATTACACAAAAATCTAAGGCATTACCTGTTTTCAAACAATTCCACAAGGTTGCTGAACTTCAAACTGGTCGTCACCTCAAGACTTTTACAATGGAGGCCGATATGTTTCTCGAGAGGTTGTGAGTTACTGTGCTGATAGTGGAATTCATCATGAACACACTATTCCATATTCACCTCAACAGAACGGCGTTGCTGAACGAACGAATCACACTATTCTCAATGTTGTAAGATGTATGTTGATTTATTCTCGGTTATCTTGTGTTTTTTGGGTTAAAGCTACTTTGACAACATTAATTATTCAGAATCATCTTCCTACTACTACACCCTCTGGTAATATACTTATCACAGCATGGACAGGTGAAATTCCTTCTATATCTCATTTTAAATTTGAAGCTTTTGATGTATTGCTTATATTCATGTTCCCAAAGGAACACGAACAAAGATTGATGCTCCTAGTCTTACAGTTATTTTTATTGGATATCTGACACTTCTAAAGGATACAAAATTCTATGACCCTTCCTCTAAGAAAGTAATTGGGAATCGTGATGCTACTTTTAACGAGCAACATATGAGAGGTTCATGGTCCATGGATGATTTTGATGATACTAAGTCATTGCTTCAGGATTTTCCATTTCTTTCATAATCAGAAACTTTCCTATAGAGTAGCTATCCTCTTCACAACCATCCATTCCAAATGTTGCCAATGATGATATTGATATTTTTGTTGATCTGCATATTGATTTTGAACATGGTTCATGTCATGTTTATGATGACGATAATGTTGATAATACTTTCTCTACTTCTGAAGATCTCATTACTTAATGATGAAGCTATCTCTTCACCACACAAAATAATCAAAAGAGGCCATGGAAGCACAGTATGATTCCCTTATCTCTAAAGGTACATGGATACTAACTGAACTACCTCCTCGTCGTACAACTATTCAGTGTAAGTGAGTGTATAAGACAAAGGTAAAAGCAGATGGATCTTTTGACAACTTCAAGGCACGTTTAGTTGCAAAAGGTTACTCCCAAGTTGCTGGTGTTGATTATCAAGAGACCTTTTCACCAGTTGTTTGCATTACAAGTGTTTGAGTTTTCTTGGCATTTGCAGTTCAAATTGATTGATAAGCTCATCAAATGGATGTGCGAACTACTTTTCTTAATGGTGACTTGGAAGAGGAAATTTGTATGGAACAGCGAGAAGGGTTTGTTATTCTAGGTAAAGAAGACCTTGTTGCTCAAGTCCATAAGGCACTATATTCTCAAACAAGCTTCACGAGCTTGATATACAAAATTTGATCTTTTTCTCACCTCTAAAGGATTCATCTCTTGCTCTTTAGATCCCAACTTATACATAAAGCACCAAGGTAGCAGTTTTGTGATTCTTGCTCTTTATGTGGATGATACCATCCTTGTTTCCAATGATTTTATATTCCTTTAGCAAGTGAAAAAGTTATTATCTTCTACATTTGTTTTAGCCCAACTTGTCCAACTGTTGTAATGAGCCCACCTTGTAAAGCCTATCAAATTCCCATTTTTATGTCAAAGACGTCTTATCATTTTGATCCACTTGCCGAGGTTATGTACAGATTAATCCGTCAGTCAGGACCTAGAATTGTTCCCACTTTGTAATTATGAGGAAAAGAACCCTATGTACATTTTTGAGCTAAGGTGACTAAAGTATAAAAGTCACCTTAGAACCATTTTTTGGATAACATTTTTGAATATTAATCCTGTGTTGTACGAGTCTGAGAGAGACAGAGAGAGAGAGAGTATGTATTATCCCCTTCGCTACGCGCTTCTCCCTCACCGGATTCACGACCTGACCACACCATCGCGGTAGCCTCTCCGAAGAAAAAAGCGCCCACGCCACGCATTCACATTTTCGAGCCGTTTGCGATCGATCCTTCCTCGAGATTTTTTGCTTGTAAGTAACACAAACAGTGTCTTTTTTCAACAATCAAGTGCTCTATGGAATGAGAAAGAGATTAGCTACACATAGATACTCATAAACTTAGGTTTCACCCACTTTTGGATTATGACTTGTGAGTCTATTGCGACTGTAATCGAGATAACTAGGGTTCAAATCTGGTGAGATTATACTTATAGGTAAGTATATCCTTTTGAGAGGATGATGCCTAGTAAGTTTGATGCGATTCCGAGTTCAGTTGAGATGTAAACGGTGTTGTGAGCGTTTAGGGATAGAGTGGGTTGCATTTTACAAGGGTTAGTGATTGATGCATCATAGAAGTGCGTATGTGTAGATTGGTCTCAGCCTGACAAGCTAACGAGATTGCCTACGTGAACCTACGGGTTAGTCGTGTCATCGGATGATAAGTATGTTGTCTGTGTCGTGCTTGGGAGCATGAACGGGGGAGTATTTTTTCCCTAAAACATTGGCGCCACTGCCAGGGACACAAGACCTTAAGTAGGGAGATCTACGTCACTCGTGTGATGGTTAGCTTACTTTAGTTTTGACTAGAGAGAGCTTAAACTTTTAGAACAAGATCCAGGATAGAGTATCCTGAGGTCTAGTGGATAGCCATGAATCCTGTGTCTTGTCGAGGGTCTGTGACTAGTTAGATTTAGTTAAGTAGGATAATGTGAAGTTATGGTTTTTGGTTTTGAGTGCTTGTTATACTTGTGTAGAAATAGAGTAGAAAAAGGTTGTAAAAACGCAAAACAAACAAAAAAGAAGAAAACAATAAGGCTGTTTGCTTTCCTTGAAAGAAAAACCCACACCATATACCCTTGAAAGGGGTGAAAAGAGTAGACATTGAAATTTATGATCCAACACTTGAGGAAACATAAAAATTGCGACCAAAATCAACAAAAAGAAACAGGTGATTGTCATAAGAAAACACTAAGTGAACCTAACAAGGCCAAGAAGAGATATAACCATTAGCCTCGTTTAAATTCGCTGTGTCATGTCGTACGACTGATATTCACAAGTTTAATATGAAGTGTCATCAAATTTGCATCACTTCAAGTGCATTTGAGTTGTGAATCGCCATAGAAAAGTGAAATTTTTGAAGTGCTTGAGTCCAATGTCAAAATAAGTCCAAACTTCATAAAACTTGAGGGATAGAGTTATATGGGCACAGAGAACACAACTGTCTAAAAACAGACAAAAAATGGAATCCCCATTGCTCTCTGCCTAGTCTATCGCGATAGACTGATGAAGTTGGTGATTGACTAACAACAGGAAAAAAACCCTTATACCATAGGTTTAACACATCCACACAAGGGTACTCACAAAAATTGAGTGAAACTGAATACCATCTTGACCACAAAACAAAACTGGTGTTTTAGAGTCTGAATTCAGATACAAGGACAAGAAGGCTTTGACCAATTGTCCAACGGGGCAAAAATTTGTCAATAGCACTACACAGGGAGAGGGTGAACCAGCTGTGGAGATAACTTGAGAAAAATGCCAAAAATGTAGAACATGCCGAGTCTATCGTGATAGACTAGGGAAACTGCTGTTGAGGATCTTATCTTCCAAATTTCCCCTAGGGAGAGCTTTATTAGAGCCTATACAACATACACACCAAATTTCAAGGCATTTAGATCACTGAAAGTCAATCTAAGGCCCAGATAGAGAATCAGGCTCTAACCAAAATACTAAAATGGAACCAAAACCTAAACCAAGTGTCCAAACTTTATAAAACTTGGGGATAGGCTATAGAGCATAAAAGGAACTCAAGGGTGAAGTGACAATTTTAAATTGACTTATGTTGAGGAAGTTGTCAGTCTATCGCGATAGACTAGGAAAGTAGTGATTCAGACATATGTTGCAAGTTGTGACTATACTGCTAGGACATACTCTCCACATAGGTCCCAACCATCATTTCATATTTGAAATTGGACCACTAGAAGATAGACTAAGTAGTTGTTGTACATACTTGAAAGAATTTTCGTGGTTCAAGGAAAACCCTTGTGAACAGACTAACCATACTTCTGTAGATCCGAGAAGGAGACCATCACAGAGCCACACAGGAAGAAGGATTCTAGGTAAGATTTAAGTTTGCAACCCAGCTTTCTTTCTTATGTATTTAAGGTCGGGAGCCTTTGTTAAGTCAGGAGCTAAAAGTGTCAAAAGTCAAGTAAGCACCACATCCACCGAAGAGAATGTAACTCAGACGAGACCAGACCCATTAGCACTGTAACAAGACTTGATTTTGAGGTGTTTTAGTAATAAATTTTGTTTTCTAGGAAGTTTTTGTCATTTTAAAGTTAGTCCACTGTGTAGAAGGATGTGTGGATTGTTTTCGTCCGACAAAATTTTTTGATCCGGAAGGCACTTTCTGGGGCATTTTTGAAGGCGTTAACGTGGGATTTTGAAAAAGTGATGTATGAAACGATTGAAGCTGCGTTATAAGGAACAACTTTGGTTCTTTGAGTCTTTAGAGATTTTGATGTTTTGATGCTCGTTGAAGGCCAAAGATTAAGAAAAAAGTTGGATTTGCTGTTTTTGCATCGTTTTTGTAGAAAATGCTGTTTTGTAGGTTGATTTTCAGCAAATCGGAGCAGGCTATGGAAATTTTCCATCACATAGCCGTCGAAGAGCGCAGCAAGGGCAACAAGATTGTATGAGACAGACTTGGGCTGTTTTGGCTCCGTTTGGGAGTTATGTTCAGTTGAAGACAGCTGAAACAACTAACCTCCACGGATCGCTTCGCGATCACGTTTTTTTTTACCTTGTTCTCGCAGGTATATTGGCGCGCAAGTCGAGTCGACTGAACGCCAAAAATAGAAAAGCGGCTATTTTAAGAGGTCACAGGCTTTTGGAGGAGAATAGAAGGACGGGTGGTGCGTTTTGGGGGGATTGACCATTCTCTCTTCTGCGAGTGCGAGTGCGAGTGCGAGTGAGACGCTGCATGCAAGCGAATTGAAGCTCGGGGGTGGTCGGGAGGTTCGAGCTCTGTACAACGGAGTGCGCCCATATATATTTTGCCCCTCTGTTGTATCAAACACTATCAATACAAAGATTTCTTCCTCTGTTTTGCTGTCTATCTCTATTATTCGGTTCCCGTGACAAGCACCGATCATTGGAGAGGGTAGTGATACTGACACTTCGTCGGAAAAGTCCTTCTTCATGATGGGGAGGCAACAGCCAGGAGGGTTCAATGGTGAAGGACCAATGAGAGGGAGAAGAACCTCCACATCCTTTAAACAAAAAAAAGTTCACTATAATCTTCTTGGAAGGAACAAACTCGAGGGGAGCCTTAGTTTATTCTTACTATCGACGACGCAAGTGTATTTGTATTGAAGAAAGACCGGCTCAGAGACTCAAGATAATTCAAGTCTATGATGATGGAGGCAGATTCCGAGATGGAAAGGGGAACCACTATCTGATAGTTAGTAACCCTGAGGATTACAACAGATATGTAGATAACGTGGCAAAAGGAAAAATGGTTTTCAGAAACCCAAGAACCGCCTCCTACCATTGATCGACCTGGAGCGCTTTTTATGTATGATAAGAAAACAACCAGGGTCCCAACCTATACGGAGAATGTGAGGATTTACAAGCACGAAAGTGAGCGAATAGTCTCTTACTTACTTTCGATGCAAGGAATCCTACCCAAAGGAATTAAGCAAAGACAAGGTTCTTTACTTATTCTCTTATCAAACTGCTATGGGGAAGGATATTGTTTTTGTTGACAGATTGTCACAGAAACAGAATAATAGAGATAGACAGCAAAAGAAAGAGAAAGAGATCTTTTGATTGATAGAGTTTTGATACAACAAAGGAGCAATAGAATATATGGGCGCACTCTGTTGTACGAGCTCGAACCTCCCGACCACCCACGAGCTTCAATCCACTTGCATGCAGCATCTCACTCGCAATCACACTCGCACTCACACTCGCACTTACAATCACACTCGCTCGCACTCGCAGAAGAGGAGATCTGTGAATGATCCCGAAACGCACCACCCGTCGTGCTTTTATCTTTCTTTTCCTCGAAAAGCCTGCGACTTCTCAATATAGCCGCTTTTTAGGCGTTCAATCAACTCGATTTTTGCACCAAGTATACCTGCGAGAATAAGATAAGAACGTGATCTCTAGGCGATCCGTAAAAGTAAATTTTTATCATGACACTTTGCACATATCCTGTTTCGCACATTAATTTTTGCATCGCCTACAAAATAGCCAAAAGAACATACTCGTGCAACCAATTCAACATGATAATCAAAGTAAAAAAAGATAATCATGTACCTTCATAATCTCAATTTCAATAGTCCACCATGAAGAAACAAATCCACTTCTTGGTTAATAGCACGGAGAGTTGTATGATGTTGTATGTCTGTCTGTCCCTGCATATACTACACTGGTGCTGCCTTTGTTTGTTTTCATCATAACTTTTACAAACAAACTCAGAAGGGAGCAATCTAGGTACTCAAAACGACGGGAATAGGTCTAGTCTACAAGGCAATGTGGACAGAATTGCAAAAAACGTCTTTGTTTGGCTGAAAACACAACTTTTAGGTCGCGACTTAAAAAACCTCTATTTTTGGATCTCCACTACTTTTTCAACTTATTTTAAGCCTACCCATGCATTTTAAGCTAAAACACATGAATATATATATTGATATTAATAAAAATCTCAATTTTACTGTTTATAAACAGACTATCTGTTATTTATTAATCTTCATCAAATACGTCTCTAGTGTATTATTTAAAAAAAATAATATATGTTCTCTCTTAATATCTCAAACTCATTCATATAAGCTCTATTTAATAGACTATTCAACAATCTTTCAAATCGTGCTAAACGAAAGATATGTCCTACTACATTCTTTTTTTTTTACTTTAAGAACTTCAAAAATTAGTCCTATTACATTCTCCCCTTATCAAAATTAACTCTGTCCTCTGAGTTCGAAGGTGGGAAATTCTCTTTGCAAAACACTAAGATCAACCCATGATGCATCCTCCTACTGGATAGTTCTGCTACTTAACCAAAACTTTCACGATGTCTCTATTTCGCAGGTGTTTAACACGCCTATCTAGCACTAAGTCTGGTTCTACAGTCAATGTTCTTCCATCTTTCAATTTAGAGATGTCGTGTAAAACATGATGCACGTTAGGAACATACTTTTTCAATAAACTCACATGAAATACAGGATGCACTTTGACATGAGAAGGAAATTCCAATTTGTAAGCTAATGAACCAATGCGCTTCAAAATTTTAAATGGCCCAGCAAATCGTGGAGACTATCTCTTATCCTTTCCAAGAATCAAATGAGACTTCTCAGGAATAACTTTTAAGAAAACCATATCACCAGTTTCATACTCCACAACCCGATGTTTTCTTGTCATAATACAATTTATGTCTCTTTTGGGCTTCTTTAATATTCCCCCCGATTTTGGTCAACTTGTTATGCATTTTCTCAAGCATCTCACGTGGCAGTTCTACCTTATTCCTCGAGTTAAGAAAATTAATAGGTGGGGACAGTTATAGCCATACATTGCCTCAAACGGAGTTTATCCTAATAGATGAAATGATATAAACTGGTTGTATGCAAATTCAACCAAAGGCAAATATCCATTCCAACTAGATTGGTTTTCATTGACATACATTCGTAACATATCTTCTAAAATACGATTCACTCTCTCCGTTTCCCCATCTATTTGAGGATGAAAAGCAGTAGACATGCATAACTGGGTACCTATAGAGTCAAAAGTCGCTCTCCAGAAATGAGAAGTGAACTTAGAATCTCTGTCAGACACTATGCTCTTGGGCATGCCATGCAAACGAAATATCTCGTTCACAAACAAGCGTGCAATGGTCAAAGCAGTATCAGTTATTTTTACAGGAACGAAGTGAGCTTGTTTTGTGAGTCTATCTACCACCACAAAGATCGAGTCATACCCTCCAGGAGTAGTAGGAAGTCTAATGATAAAGTCCATGGATATAGAGTCCCACTTCTGTAAAGGAATGTCTAAGGGTTGAAGGTCACCAGGCATCCTCTTATGCTCAATCTTAACTTGTTGACATTGAAAGCACTCACGCACATAATTCTTAACATCCAATTTCATACGCGGCCAAAAGAAGGAGGTTTTAATCTTCTCATATGTCTTATTTAACCCAGGATGACCAGAAAAAGGTGAATTGTGACACTCATGCAGAATTTGACTCTTAAAAGAAGAATTTGCAGGAATACACAAGCGGTCATAATAATACAGATTTCTCTTATACAAGTGATATCTGTTTTCATACATCTCACCAATATTCTCACGCACGAATTTTAAAATAGGCATATAAAAGGAATCATTTTAAACTTCAGCATGTATCTCATCAATCGAATTGGACCGCACAACAGTCAAAAAATTACACATGGGCCTACGACTCAATGCATCTGCAACTTTATTTTCTTTTCCACACAAATACTTCAAATCAAAATCATACTCAGCTAGCAATTCAATCCATCTCCTTTGTCTGTTGTTTAGCAATGGCTGAGTGAAAATATACTTCAAACTTTGATGAGCAGTACGCAATTCAAATTTGACACCAAGCAAAAGATGACGCAATGTTTCAATGCATGAACAACAACAAGCAATTCTAGATCATGTGTTGCATAGTTCAATTCATGTCGTCTTAATTTCCTAGACTGATATGCAACCACTCTTCCTTCTTGTATCAAAACACAACCTAATTGTTCACCACTAGCGTCACATGACACAACAAATGGTTTGCCCATCTCAGGAACTTTTAAAACACAATTTTCTGCTATTTTAGCCTTCAAGGTCTCAAAAGCAGACTCACAGGTAGAAGTCCACAAAAAAACCCTTGTCTTTCTTGGTCAATTCGGTCAAAGGACTTGCTATCTTAGAGAAATCTTTAATGTGTGCTCTCTCATATTGTGCTAGATCCATAAAGCTTCTCACATCCCTTAATGACTTAGGTGTTGGCCACTCCACAATAGTCTTAACTTTGTCAAGATCAATGTGAATCCCCTCTTTAGAAATCACTCTTCCCAAATACACAATCTGATCCTTTGCAAAAGAACACTTACTTGCTTTGGCATATAATTTATGTTCACGCAAAACCTCAAATGTTTTCTTTAAGTGCAATGCATGATCTTCTTCATTCTTAGAATACACAAAAATATCATCCAAGAATACCAGAATGAAGTCATCAAGATATGAGTGAAAAATATTCTTCATTAAGCACATGAAAGTTGTTGGTGTATTAGTCAAACCAAAAGCGAGAACTGTAAATTCATAATACCCATAACGTGTACGAAAAGCAGTCTTTGGAATGTCCTCGGCCTTAATGCGGATTTGATGGTAGCCAAAACGAAGGTCAATCTTCGAAAATATTGTGGCACCACTCAAATGGCTAAGCAATTCATCTATGTGAGGAAGAGAATATTTGTTCTTAATGGTCTGTATTTTTAATCCCCTATAGTCAATGCATAACCTATATGTACCATCCTTTTTCTTTTGGAATAACACAGGACTCCCCAAGGAGATACACTAGGTTTAATGAAACCCTTTCTCAAAAGATCATCAAGTTGTATCTTGATCTCTTTAAGCTCATCAATATTGAACCTGTATGGATCCCTTGAATAAGGTGTTGCTCCTGGATATAGATCTATGGCATGGTCTACCACCCTAGGCGGAGGTATACCAGGAAGATCGTCCGTAAACACATCCTTAAATTCATGTAAAAGATCCTCTACAAATTCTAGATTTGTCTCTTTCTGTTTATCCACAGATTCTTCTTTAATCTCATTAGCAAACACAAGCAACGTCTCACACTCTTATCTAAGTCACCTTATCAATTCCATGGCCAAAACTAAATATATTCAGAATCTCTTTCTTTCCATGAAGAGTGTGACTTATCATCATCAAATGATTAAAGATATATTTTTCTTTCTTAACAATCAATCAAAACATGATTTTCAATCGTCTAATTGATACCAATGATAACATCATGCATATCAATGTTTATGATATAGGAATCATCTTTATGCTTCCGACTCTTCAAAGAAAAAAATAAATTTTCTACTAACTCTTTCGTGAATCATTATTACCACTGGTTAAGTCCACAAGTCTTTTAACTTCTCGATTTATTTCAAGTTGAAATTCTCAATCAATTTAGACGATAAGAAGCAATGAATACTATCCAAATCAATTACGAAATTCAAATTTAAATCTCAACTTTTACGCATAAATTCGATCACAAAAGCTTTCAAAAGACGTATCAAAGACATAAAACATCACAAAGAAGGGGTAGATGACTTACCTTTATCGTACCGCATCGCCAAAAGTCTCCAATTGAGCCATCTTGGTACGTATTGTCTCATCGGTCACCTTGCTCCAGCGTTCGAAAGTCTGGTGGTCGTGTTCTCGATATTGAAAGTATAATCCAAATCTTTGAGTTCCTCAATCCACACTTCTAAATCTTGGCATATCTTTCTTATGCCATCAAACTCTTTAAGCTTAGCCTTCGTTAAGAATGATTTGGTTGTCGCTTCTCCCATATTGTCATCATTTCTTTTTCGCGTTGACGACCTCTACGTCCACCACCCCCGTTCACACCATCACCACTATCACCACCGCCAGGTGTCCCAGCGCCGCCATGACGATTATTATTTCTTGGTAGAATAGCATGGTTTTTGCCTTCATGTTTGCCGTCAAGGTCTACAGAGATATCAGGCTCTCGTGCTGCTTTGCCCCGCACAGGCTCAGCATGCTCCCGATTTTCTTGTTCCAGATCTTCTCGTAGTCACCGAATCAGGTCTTCTTGCTCCTTTATCTTCTTCTCGTATCCGTCCATGTCCAGAATCAACCGCTTTCTTTGATACCAGTTGTCACAGGAACAGAATAATAGAGATAGACAGCAAAAGATAGAGAAAGAAGATCTTTGTGACTCTATTCAATCCGCTTGCATGCAACGTCTCACTCGCACTCGCACTCGCACTCGCACTCGCAATCACACTCGCACTCACACTCGCACTTACAATCACACTCGCACTCGCACTCGCAGAAGAGGAGATATGTGAATGATCCCGAAACGCACCACCCGTCGTGCTTTTATCTTTCTTTTCCTCGAAAAGCCTGCGACTTCTCAGTATAGCCGCTTTTTAGGCGTTCAATCAACTCGATTTTTGCACCAAGTATACCTTCGAGAATAAGATAAGAACGTGATCGCTAGGCGATCCGTAAAGGTTAGATTTTTATCATGACACTTTGCACATATCCTGTTTCGCACATTAATTTTTGCATCGCCTACAAAATAGCCAAAAGAACATACTCGTGCAACCAATTCAACATGATAATCAAAGTAAAAAAAGATAATCATGTACCTTCATAATCTCAATTTCAATAGTCCACCATGAAGAAACAAATCCACTTCTTGGTTAATAGCAGGGAGAGTTGTATGATGTTGTATGTCTGTCTGTCCCTGCGTATACTACAGTGGTGCTGCCTTTTGTTTGTTTTCATCATAACTTTTACAAACAAACTCAGAAGGGAGCAATCTAGGTACTCAAAACGACGGGAATAGGTCTAGTCTACAAGGCATAGTGGACAGAATTGCAAAAAAACGTCTTTGTTTAGCTGAAAACACAACTTTTAGGTCGCGACTTAAAAAACCTCTATTTTTGGATCTCCACTACTTTTTCAACTTATTTTAAGCCTACCCATGCATTTTAAGCTAAAACACATGAATATAAATATTGATATTAATAAAAATCTCAATTTTACTGTTTATAAACAGACTATCTGTTATTTATTAATCTTCATCAAATACGTCTCTAGTGTATTATTTAAAAAAAAGAATATATGTTCTCTCTTAATATCTCAAACTCATTCATATAAGCTCTATTTAATAGACTATTCAACAATCTTTCAAATCGTGCTAAACGAAAGATATGTCCTACTACATTCTTTTTTTTTTTACTTTAAGAACTTCAAAAATTAGTCCTATTACATTCTCCCCTTATCAAAATTAACTCTGTCCTCTGAGTTCGAAGGTGGGAAATTCTCTTTGCAAAACACTAAGATCAACCCATGATGCATCCTCCTACTGGATAGTTCTGCTACTTAACCAAAACTTTCACGATGTCTCTATTTTGCAGGTGTTTAACACGCTTATCTAGCACTAAGTCTAGTTCTACAGTCAATGTACTTTCATCTTTCAATTTAGAGTTGTCGTGTAAAACATGATGAACGTTAGGAACATACTTTTTCAATAAACTCACATGAAATACAGGATGCACTTTGACATGAGAAGGCAATTCCAATTTGTAAGCTAATGAACCAATGCGCTTCAAAATTTTAAATGGCCCAGAAAATCGTGGAGACTATCTCTTATCCTTTCCAAGAATCAAATGAGACTTCTCAGGAATAACTTTTAAGAAAACCATATCACCAGTTTCATACTCCACAACCCGATGTTTCTTGTCATAATACAATTTATGTCTCTTTTGAGCTTCTTTAATATTTCCCCCGATTTTGGTCAACTTGTTATGCATTTTCTCAAGTATCTCACGTGGCAGTTCTACCTTATTCCTCGAGTTAAGAAAATTAATAGGTGTGGGACAGTTATAGCCATACATTGCCTCAAACGGAGTTATCCTAATAGATGAATGATATAAACTGTTGTATGCAAATTCAACCAAAGGCAAATATCCATTCCAACTAGATTGGTTTTCATTGACATACATTCGTAACATATCTTCTAAAATACGATTCACTCTCTCCGTTTCCCCATCTATTTGAGGATGAAAAGCAGTAGACATGCATAACTGGGTACCTATAGAGTCAAAAGTCGCTCTCCAGAAATGAGAAGTGAACTTAGAATCTCTGTCAGACACTATGCTCTTGGGCATGCCATGCAAACGAAATATCTCGTTCACAAACAAGCGTGCAATGGTCAAAGCAGTATCAGTTATTTTTACAGGAACGAAGTGAGCTTGTTTTGTGAGTCTATCTACCACCACAAAGATCGAGTCATACCCTCCAGGAGTAGTAGGAAGTCTAATGATAAAGTCCATGGATATAGAGTCCCACTTCTGTAAAGGAATGTCTAAGGGTTGAAGGTCACCAGGCATCCTCTTATGCTCAATCTTAACTTGTTGACATTGAAAGCACTCACGCACATAATTCTTAACATCCAATTTCATACGCGGCCAAAAGAAGGAGGTTTTAATCTTCTCATATGTCTTATTTAACCCAGGATGACCAGAAAAAGGTGAATTGTGACACTCATGCAGAATTTGACTCTTAAAAGAAGAATTTGCAGGAATACACAAGCGGTCATAATAATACAGATTTCTCTTATACAAGTGATATCTGTTTTCATACATCTCACCAATATTCTCACGCACGAATTTCAAAATAGGCATATAAAAGGAATTATTTTCAACTTGAGCATGTATCCAAGTGGAAATTGCTTCTTCATAAATGGTTGCTTGTTTCTTAGACCAGGAAGAAACAAGGATGTGTTGCAGTTTCTACGACTCAGTCAAAATATGTTGCTCCATCACTTGCAGCTCGTGAACTAATCTAGCTTCGACAAATGCTCCTTGATATTGGTCACTCTCCTCTTTCTAGAACACCCTTGCGGTGTGAGAACCAAAGTGCTATTAGTCTTGCAAAAGACTATGTTCAACATAATAAGTCAAAGTACATTGCTGTCCATTATCATTATGTCAGGTATAAAGTACACAAAGGCACCATAATGGTTGAGCACTATCAAAGTGACCAAATGATTGCAGGTATTCTTACCAAATGCCTCAACGAGTCATATTTCATCCTCTTGTGCTTGGAGCTTGCAGTTGCTTCAGCATCACTCTTTTCAGATTAGCTTCTCTGTTATTGTGTGAGCTTTGTTATATGGCATTATAATCCTATCGGTACCATGCACTACGCACGATCCACACTTTTACACTATGATCTCTAAGTCACTTGTATATCTATGTACATAGATACACAATTTACTTTCAGATCATCATCACTAGTTCATATTTTCACATTAATAAGGGCTTGGGTTATTCCCTTGAACTCCCCAAGGGTTTTTTCATCCAAATCTAGAGACCTTTGTTTGAGTGGGAGTGTTGGAGCTATATATGGCTCACTCTACTCAGCTTGGTCTCACCTATATATTTGTATCTTGTGAGCGTACATGATGTGTCTCTTGTCTCGTCTCTCTCTTTCTCTCTACATCTCAACCTGTCATCCTTGTTAGCACAACTAAAAAATTGTGCTCTTATTATTAGGAGACATGAGTTCTTCCCAATATCTACATTTAATCATTTTCTACAAAATTTGATCCATGTAATACAGCTACATATGCCGGTAGGTAAGGAGAGGCTCATTATCGAGTTAACCCTCAAAGTGAGTGTTTTTTTATCAAGCCTAGCATGGAAGTGTTTTGTTTAAAACGTACAACTTGGGTCTTAGCAACAAGGATCATATTATGTGATGATTTTGGGATTCTAATAGAGTGGCTAAGGATCCAACTTTGCAAGTACAAGGTTACATCAGCACATATACTAAGTTTGACCATGATAGATGCTATCATGTGCAACATGCTTATGCTTGAGCATACTAACTCAAGTGTCACTTGAACTCAAGGTAGAGCCTAATATAGATGTACCCTATGAAGATTTCAAGCCTATTAGCTTGAGAAACAAGGTCCAATGCCTCTCAGTTGGTTGGATGTTCCTTTCTTGCAACTGCTAGAGTAAGGCAACATCAAGCTTAGAATTGAGTCCATAGTGAATTAATATGTTCAAGTGAGGCTCAAGTGCATGATGTTAAATTTTCAATTAAAAGTTAAATATCAATTGGGAACATAGCTAAAGCTTCACTTTGGAGTGTAGCATTAGATTTTAAACAAAAATGTTTCTAGTGAAAGAAGATTTATGGTGGTTAGGATGTGCACACAAGTAACCAGCCCACATAACTAACTATAACGAGATCATTAGGCTAGCCTCGCATGCTAGTTCTACATTAACTTATGGATGTGAGTCTTAAACTTAAGTTTGAGTCTCAAGAGCTAGAAACCTAGAACATAGTGTATAAAGGCTCATATCGTTCACCTCTTACCATATGCATGTCACAAGCAATAAAATTGAACCTCCTATACTAAAATCCAACTTGCATATGCTACTCCACTATATGGAGATGAGGCTGAGAGTTTTAGTCTATGTGGCATAAAATTATAACATGTGTTATAGTAGTTACATTGACCTCATGAGGCTAGACTCACATTCTAATGCTACACAAAAATCACTTGCTAAAAACTTGAAATTCAAGTATAAATTTCCAAATGGTTATCCTAAATTAATACAAATATGAGTCTCCTCTCAAGAAGAAGCTTGAATTTTACTTCAAATCTCCATGTCAAGGATTTCTCAAAGGATCATATTTAGCTTCCAAGATCCACCAATCAAGACCCATGAGCCAATTAAATTCAAGACTCTTCCTCTCATGGGGTAGAAAGTTCGAGCATCTACCTGAAAGAAACCTTTGAGTTGAACTTAGTCTCGAACATCGAATGATGTAGAGGCTCAAAATATTTAAATTGGAGCCTCTACAGAAGCACATATTTATGCCTTTGCTAAGATTAAGTTCGAGCCTCTCGCTTTGAGGTTGCTTAGAGGCTCGGTCTTAAGTTTGAGCGTCATCTAAGGATAAGATCAAGCTACTTAAATTTTAGCATGTACTAAAGCACAATTGAAGGCTTTGTTAATGCTAATATCCAATGTCTACCTTCGAGCTTCTTAGAGGCTCAAACTTAAGCTCAATGCCTCTCCCATCAAGATTTCTTAGAGGCTCAAACTTAAGTCTGAGATAGAGGTTCCAGGTAGCTAATCTTGATCCTCTAGTGAAACACAAGTCTAGACCCTATTTAAGGCTAAGTTTAAGTCTCTCTATTTGAAGTTGTTAAGAGGCTTAAACATAAGTTCAAGCCTTCTCTCAAGTAGAGCAACAAGTTGCTTAAAGTTGAGCCTATTTAAGCTTAAGTTCAAGCTTCTCTCTTTGACTTTGCTTCAGTGTTCGAGAAACATGTGCCTTAGCTTTATATCATACCGTTTTCAATCTCAAAATTTCGGCTGAGAGCAAGGCGAAAAGGAGAAATTCCATCTCAAAATAGAGAAAAATAGTGTAAAAACCTGAAAAATAAATCTAATTTTAAAAATTTTCAGTTGCCAAATTCAAGAAAATGATTTTTATGCATTTGGAAAAATGGTTTTTCCCGAACACTAGTTTGCTTAGAGGCTTGAACTTAACTTTGAGCGTATATTTATTTGAAAAAAAGAAAATTATCTTTAAAAATAAAAAATTAGGAAGGAAAATCTACCAATCCTTCAAACTTTAGTATATTTATTTTAAAATATCTCTATCTATTGTAATTCCATTTAAAGGTTTTCCAAGACTTTTGTAAAAAAGGTTTATTTTGAGCCATGCATAGTGAGCTTATGGAGGAGGCGACCTTTAAGCTATTGTATTCACCAAGGAAAACTCAATTAAATCTTGAAAATGTAGTTGTACATAGTGATCAAATGGATACAGCTACTACTGGTCAAATGGATATAGCTACTACTGGTCAAATGGATACTAATGATCAAATGGATACAGCTATTAAATGGATACTACTGATCAAATGGATACTACTAGTCAAATGGATACTACTGATCAAATGGATACTACTGATCAAATGGATACAGCTATTACTGGTCAAATGGAAATGACTATTGGTCTCCATGTCGGGCCTCCCTGAGCACGTCTAGTCCATCTTCCCTCATTTGTAGAAATAAAACAAGAGTCACAAAACATCGGAGTAGATGAACGTACATTTTGAGAGCGCTTGTGGGTCATTCCAAATCCATTCACTATTCACAACTTGCCTTGGCATGACTACGTGGGCAAATGTACCCAACCACTATCTCCCTCTAGTCTCTCATTAAAAGTTTATGGTCATAATTGTGATGCATGAAGCTTGCCATCTTTATTACATCACCTAGGCTTAAGGGAAAACAAATATTTTATTGTACCAAGTCTCTCTTTATGGGAAAATCTTTGATAGAAAAGCCTTTTGGAGGGGGGACTAGCTCCAAGTAAATTTGTTCCTCTATTTTTGACATTTTTTCTAACTCTCACTCTCTTTTACAAGTATTGTTCATGCCAAGCGAAATAGGAATTACTGGTTATGTTGCTATCTCTAATCAAGTGCTCTTCTCATGTCCATAATGAATTCTCTTTAAGAAATTCTCAGTACAATTCACTAATTTCCGCTACTCTCAATGTTACAAGTCCAATTCTGTTATAACGGTAGACATACAACCTACCTTAAAGTCAAAAATAGTAAATAGAGTATTAAGTATAGATAATACAAAATCGTCTAATTATGTTATTAGATCACAAAAACCTATCTGTTCTTCTATTGTGCATAAAGTCCATACCAAGTCTAGAGCAAAAATAATAAAGGATTTTCAACATTTACAAACTTTTGAAAATGAAGACAAAACCTTTTGTAGACATTGCTTAAGGCTAATGGGTCGAACTTCTTCATCATTCTATGCATTCTCAATACAATTTTATATGATGTAGGGTAAAGATTTTATTATCTGAGATAAAAATAAAGTCTTTAATTATCCCTTATGTTACAATGTAAGATCACACAAAATCCCATCCTGAAGTTCTTCAAAGCATTTCTCAAACATTGAAGCTTCATATGCTTGAGAAAACATTACACAAAGAGTAAAATCTAGCTATGAGTCTGTTGGAGCTATATATGGCTCACTCTACTGAACTTGGTCTCACCTATATATTTGTATCTTGTCCTCAATATGAATCAGTCTTTGGGAGCGTATATGGTGTGTCTCTTGTCTCGTCTCTCTCTCTTTCTCTCTACATCTCAACATGGTATCAGAGCGGTAACGATCACGCGCCGATTCAATTCATGGTGACAACAGTATGTGTATGCGATTCGCATGTAAGATTCAAAATTGTTACAAATTTTATTTTTGAACGTTGATTCTTCTTAACTGTGGTTGTTTTGTGTTTAGAAGAATATGATTAGTGTTTTATGTGGCGTTTATTTATAATCAATCTAATCGTTGATTACGTTTTCTTGTTAATGACACCCTGAACTTCATCTCAAATTTTCTTGCTGTTCTGCTCAAAATTTGGAGAAACGGGATAAGCTTGTTCGTCTCCTCGAGCTCTTCGATTTGAGTTCTAGGTTTGCGTCAATCGGAGTTCACAGCAGAAAGTTATGCTGTTTTTACTGCAATAGAGCTTGACGCAGTTTTCTTCGTCCTACTTCTTCGTGAAGCGTCCACGGTCGTTTTTCTTATTTTGGCGTTAACTTTTTCGAGAAGATTTAGCTTTTTGCTATTCGTATTGTGGCCGTCAATCTTGCGTCTCACGCCACTCTATTTTGAGGACTCGTTTATTATTAACGTCTCCTTTACCCTGTCTTTTTTGGGTGACGTCTCTCACATCTTTGGACGTTCCTTAAGCATCCTTCTTACGTTTATCGTTGACAGAACATAGTACTCATATCTCTCTCATTCTCAATTGCGGCCTTCACCATATATGGTGTGCAGATTCTGCAATCTTATCTTATACGTCTTCTCGCAACAAGATATGGCTATGAATATTCTTGTAAACGGCTTTCCTTCTGGCCAGCGTTCTGTTCCTCCTTTCCAAGGTCAAGGATTTCTAGGCTGGAAAGCAAAGATGTTGTTAATTCTTGAAGGCGATGAACTCTCCGATGTTGTTCTTGGAAATCGTGTTTGTCCGCCTCAGCCTGTTGATACGGATAATGATAACGTACTTATCACTGAAGGACCTATATTTGAAGATTGGAATGTTGCCTATACGGATTGGCAACGACGTGATAAAGCAGCTCGTCGGTATATTCTTTCTGCTCTACTGATTTCCTTTTGCTTGATATGTATGAACTGCCTACTTCCCATGACGTATGGAAGTACCTTATTGCAAACTTTCAGAAGAAATCTGTTACAGAAATACTTTATTTGAGAGGGTTGCTTAACAAGTTACAATATGAAGTTGGTACTTCCATGACGGGACATATTGAGTCTTTCAAATCTATTATTAATCAACTTGCTGCTGCCGGTGATCCTGTTCCACAAAAGCAACTGATTACACTTCTCCTTGATACGGTGAAGGACTCTTCTTATGATAACATTGTTACTATTCTCTCTAATAAAGATGGTCTTGATTTCGACCAAGCTTGCATGTCTTTAATTGAATACTCTCAACGTCAAGAACGTTGGAATGCTGGTCACGATACAGCTATGATTTCACAAGAGGAGACTGAGTCACAACAGATGGAATGTGATTTTTATACTCGAAGGCGTCCATTTCAACGAGGAAACCGCAGAGGTGGCCGTCGCGGTAATATTTTCTCTCGTCTCAAATTTCCTAATAAGCAATGTTCTTACTGCAACAGAAATGGCCATACTGAAGATGATTGTTGGGAACGTCAATATGATGAAGAACACAATATTACCACAAAACAACCAGGTTTATCTAGAGACTCTTCTTCTTCTTCTTGTGAATATTGTGGACGATCTGATCATCCCACTCATATGTGCTATAAGCGTCGATTCGACACAGATCGGAATAGAGCATATGCTACTGAACATCGAAACAACATTGTACCAGAAACAAGCTGCGTCCTATGTTCAGTTGCTCCAAACAGAATACTTCATGTACGTGATGGATCACTTTTTATTGTCGATTCTGGTGCTACAGGAAATATGACATATCAGTCTAAGTGGCTCCATAACTATCATCCACTGCCAGTTCAATGTGTTGTTTATCTTGCTGATCATACTACTTGTCAAGTAAAGGGTATTGGAGACTTATATCTTGGTACCTTATCTTCTTCCACTCGAATTTTGCGAGGAGTATTACATGTACCAGATCTTCAACGTAATCTTCTTTCAGTTGCTAGATTTGTTGATCTTGGTCTGTTTGTTGGATTTGATTATACCAAATGCCGAATTGAAAAAGATGGACAAACTATAGCCACTCCTCCTCGAAACGGTAATTTGTTTGAACTCTCTCTCAATGATGATGTAGCAAATATTGTCACTGCTCCAGGTAATCATGATTGCAAAGTATGGCATCACCATTTTGTTCATGCTGATTTCTCAAATTTCCTTGATCTTCAACGTCGTGATCTTGTTCATGGCATGGATCTTAAAGCCCATCCCCATATGGGAATTTGTGAATTTTGTGCTCTTGGGAAACACAATCATAAACCCTTTCCTCTTTCAAATACAACTCATTCTCATGACATATTGGATCTTGTTCATACTGATATATGTGGACCTCTACCTTCTTCGAGATCACAATATCGCTACTTCATTACTTTCATTGATGATTTCTCAAGGTATACGATTGTATTTCTACTTAGACAAAAATCTGAAGCCTTATCTGGTTTCAAACAATTCCACAAGGTTGCGGAACTTCAAACTGGTCGTCGCCTTAAGAAGCTTCGTAGTGACAATGGAGGCGAATATGTCTTGAGAGTTTGTTAGTTACTGTGCTGATAGTGGAATTCATCATGAACACACTATTCCATATTCGCCTCAACAGAATGGTGTTGCTGAACGAAAGAATCGCACTATTCTCAATGTTGTAAGATGTATGCTGATTCATTCTAGCTTATCTCGTGTTTTTTGGGCTGAAGCTACTTTGACAGCAACATTTATTCAGAATCATCTTCCTACTACTGCACCCTCTGGTAAGATACCCATCACAGCATGGACAGGTGCCATTCCTTCTGTATCTCATTTTCGAACCTTTGGATGTATTGCTTATATTCATGTTCCCAAATAAACACGAACAAAGCTTGATGCTCCTGGTCTTAAAGTTATTTTTATTGGATATTCTGACACTTTCAAAGGCTACAAATTCTATGACCCTTCCTCCAAGAAAGTAATTGTGAATCGTGATGCTACTTTTAACGAACAGCTTATGGGAGGCTCATGGTCCATGGATGATTCTATTGATACTAAATCATTGCTTCAGGCTTTTCCATTTCTTTCAGAAGATGAAATTCTTCCTATAGAGAAACTTTCCTCCTCACAACCATCCATTCCAAATGTTTCCAATGATGATATTGATATTTTTGTTGATCTGCCTATTGATTTTGAACATGGCTCGTGTCATGTTTATGATGACGATATTGCTGATAATGCTTTTTCTACTTCTGAAGATCCCGTTACTTATGATGAAGCTATCTCTTCACCACAAAAGGATCAATGGCAAGAGGCTATGGAAGCATAGTACGATTCTCTTATCTCTAAAGGTACATGGATACTAACTGAATTACCTCCTGGTCGTACAGCTATTAAATGTAAGTGGGTGTATAAAACAAAAGTAAAAGCAGATGGATCTTTTGACAAGTTCAAGGCGCGTTTAGTTGCAAAAGGTTACTCCCAAGTAGCTGGTGTTGATTACCAAGAGACTTTTTCACCAGTTGTTCGCATTACAAGTGGTCGAGTTTTATTGGCATTTGCTGTTCAATTTGATTTAGAAGCTCATCAAATGGATGTGCGAACTGCTTTTCTTAATGGTGACTTGGAAGAGGAAATTTATATGGAACAACCAGAAGGGTTTGTTATTCCAGGTAAAGAAGACCTTGTTGCTCAACTCCATAAGGCACTATATGGTCTCAAACAAGCTTCGCGAGCCTGGTATACAAAATTTGATCTTTTTCTCACCTCTAAAGGATTCATCTCTTGCTCGTCAGACCCCAACTTATACATAAAACGCCAAGGTAGCATTTTTGTGATTCTTGCTCTTTATGTGGATGATACCATCCTTGTTTCCAATGATTTGGGATTTCTTCAGCAAGTGAAAAAGTTATTGTCTTCTGCATTCGATATGGTGGATCTTGGAGAGATTCACTCTTGTCTTGGCATTCAAATCCAACGAAACCGTACAAAAGGTATTTTATTCCTTCGACAATCAAAGTTTATTGCAGATACTATTCAAAAATTTGGTATGGAATCTGCACATTCAGCCAACACACCTTGTCTTGCGAGCTCTACGAAGAATACTTATGACAATGGCGGTCAACTTGTCACAAATCAACCTTATGCTAACTTGATTGGATGTCTTCAGTTTGTTGGCATGAACACTCGTCCTGATATTCTATTTGCTGCTAACTATCTTGGACAACATCTTGCATGTCCTTCTCTTAAGCATTGGTTTGCTGCAAATCGTGTATTGAAATAATTGAAAGGCACTACAGATTTTGGTTTAGTCTATCGACGACAACTCACATCCGATTCTATGCAATCTCTTTCTCTTTTGGGTTACACAGATGCAGATTGGGCAAGCTCACATTTATCTATGCGATCTACTAGTGGAAATTGCTTCTTTATAAATGGTTGTCTTGTTTCTTGGACCAGCAAGAAACAACGTTGTGTTGCAGTTTCTACGACTAAGTCAAAATATGTTGCGGCATCACTTGCAGCTCGTGAGTTGATTTGGCTTCGACAAATGCTGGTTGATATTGGTCACTCTCCTCTTTCTAGCACACCCTTGCGGTGTGACAACCAAAGTGCTATTAGTCTTGCAAAATACTATGTTCAACATAATAAGTCAAAGCACATTGCTGTCCATTATCATTATGTCAGGTATGAAGTACGCAAGGGAACCATTATGGTTGAACACTGTCCAAGTGACCAGATGATTGCAGACATTTTGACCAAAGTCCTCAATGAGTCACGTTTCATCCTCTTGCGCTCGGAGCTTGGAGTTGCTTCGACCTCACTCTTTCTAGATTAGCTTCTTTTCTATTGTAATAGCTTTGTACATATGACATTGTAATCTTTTTGGTACCATGCACTATGCACACTCCACATTTGCACCTTGTGATATCTAAGTCACTTGAATATTTGTACATAGATGCACAATTCACTTTCACATCATCACCGCTGGTTCATATTTCACATTGTATAGGGGCTTGGGTTTTTCCCTTGAACTCCCGAAGGGTTTTTTCATCCAAAGCTAGAGACCTTTGTTTGAGTGGGGGTGTTGGAGCTATATATGGCTCACTCTACTGAACTTGGTCTAACCTATATATTTGTATCTTGTCCTCAATATGAATCAGTCTTTGGGAGCGTATATGGTGTGTCTCTTGTCTCGTCTCTCTCTCTTTCTCTCTACATCTCAGCAGAGTCAACCCAAAACATTGCTTGCCGGTATACACAACTTCAAAGCCTGCTCACCACATCTCCTCCCTCTTTGCATACTGATTTGATAGTACCATATTCCAAAGACTTACCATACCTTTCATTTACCAAACCTTCCCTTAGTCATCATCCTTGTCACTCACACAAGGATCTGCTCTTAAATTTCTTGAAATTTGAATATGAACATGATACTTCTTCAGACAAAGAGCTAGGGAGTGAAGATTGGGAAGCCATGGAGCGGCTTTATTACAAGATGCGAAGCAGTTTGTTTGAGGATGAAAGAGTTCTCTACACTATTGATTGTTGTCATTAAAATTGCAATAAATTGATTGACAACCCATGCAAAAACTCACCAAAAACCCCTAAAGGAGTAGACTTACTATAATTGGGCATTGGACCAAATTAAAACAATTTGGGATATGTCAAACACAAAACACAGCTCCGGAATGAAAGATCATGATCATATATTCTTCCAAGGAAACTGGCATCAATTTTATCGACATTCTCAAGCAACGATGGGAAATGCTTCCTCCTGAAGTCAAAAACTCTATTATGCGACGTGAAGGAAATGCTTCTCCTCTCTTGATCCTAATTGCAATTATCTACAAAGTGTTCATTGTGCATCAAGAAGATCAAGAAACATTGGCATCAGTGGTTTTTCATGAAGTTCAAATCTGTAACTTCTCCTTGATCTGGTACTTCTCTACTTACTGCAAAATTTTAGTATGCCAAGCTGGTAAATACCATTCTAGAGAAATCAAAGAAAAATTTGTGTACAAGTTGACAAAAGCGTAAAAAGTTCCTTATTGAAAAATTGGATAACCAAAACCTAGATCTCTAATCAGCTACACTTGGAGATATAATCCAAGCTTTACAGGTACTAATACAAGAATTATCTATGAAAAAATAGGAACAAAAAGAATTGAAGGATTCAAAACCTTCAAATATATTTTGCGAGCAATACTAACACCCATAGATTTTGGATGTGCCGACAAAAAGAAGAAATGCTCGTGCAAGCACCTCGAGAAGAGCAAAAAGAAGAAGAAATTAAAGAGAAGAACGACTATTCATGAAACATAAGGCCACATCTTCATAGGATGATAATAAATGTTGTACTTGTGGCAAAACAGGTTATTGGGCTTCCAAATGCCCCGAGAAGAAAAATCAATAGTATTTAAAAATATAATACTTAAACATATTAGATTTTGAATTCAAGATTACTCAATTTGAGAGCATGTCTTATTCATCAGAAAGCAACAACTACAATTCCAAATGAAGCTCCTATTGCTCTTAATGTAATGAATTTGGAAGACGTCATGCCCACTCCCTTTAATCCTCAATAGTGGAAAAACTCTTTTAACGGAAAACAAAGATACATGTCTGAAGATTCAATTGAAACGACTTAGATTCATCTTCCAAATCTAAAAGATCAAGTAAAAAGGTTGTTACTAAGAAAAAGTACAAAGAGGTCTCTACTTTTTAGAAGCAACTCAGAATTACTCTAGAAGAAGCTGATAAACCTAAAGTACCCACTCGAGAAAATGATTATTCTAGCTTTGAACAAGAAATAAAAATGAAGCAATTCAAAGAGAAGTAGCCTCTCTTTGATCATAATTTTATTAGCAATCTAGTGTTAGGTAAAATTAAACCTAGATCCATCCATGAATTACCACGTGGAAGAGAACTAATGTTGAATGCCCGAATATCGCCAAGATATTTCCTCTACATCACAACAACTCCCTAGTCTATCATAAAAATAATTTCTCCAAAATGAAAAAGAATTAAAACAAAGGGAAGGATTGCTAATCAAACCAAAAGGGTTTCAAGAAATTTCTTTGGATGCTTTAATAGATACAAGTGTAGGAGGAAGCTTTATTCAGAATGCCTTATTCCCATCAACAATGATCACACATGGATAGAGTTAGGTACTTCCAAGCTACCTATACAGTATCCTTACACAACTCAAATATGTGTTATGATTTAATTGTTGGTTTTTGACATTGTCTGAAAACTATCTTTAAGCACATTCACAGAAACCAGCTTCAATTTTTTCTATTTGGGAAAAAGATCTTGCACTCCTATATAAAAAAGAGCTAATTACTCTATTAATAGCTTTTTGGTATCCATTAACTATTGTAATAGCAAATCAAGAGAATGGTCACAAAAGGAGAAAGAAAAATATAAAAACCAAATAGAAGAAATTAAGAAAAAGATCTTGTAGAGAACCTCTGACAACCCATTAGTTTTTTGTGATGAAGCAAAATATATGATCACTCTTTCAACTATCCCAGAAGCAAATCCAATCAAATCATCTCATGTAGGAATGTCAATAGCAAACATTAAGCTTTGTTGGAAAGTAATAGAAGAGCTTCTAAAGAAAGGTATAATCAAACACTTCAATTCAAACTTGGCATGCAGAGCCTTCTACATCAACAACCACAATGAACAAAAGAGAGGGAAGAAGAGGCAGGTAATTGATTACAAGCCTCATAATTTTCTTTTGGTTCCAAATAAATTTCCTATCCCTCTTCCAAGAATTAAGATTTATTTAGAAGAATAAATGGCATAAAAAACGTCTCCAAATTTGGTTCTACGAATGGATTCTAGTAATTTAAAGTGCATCCTAAAGATAGGAATAAAACACCTTTTTTTGGGCCTTAAGATATGTATCAATGGATCTTCATGCCTATGGGATTAGCAAATTCCCCTTCATAATGCTAGCTTAGATTTGAAATAATATTTGGGTCTTTAAAAATGTCTTGCTTAGTATATCTAGATGATATCTTGATATACTCCAACAACATTGAACAACATGTGCAACATTTGATTGAATTGCACAAGTTGCTTACTAAAACAAGTCTAGCTTTATCTTATACTAAATGAAGATTTTCTCGAGAAAAAGTAGACCTTTTGGGCATCACCATTTGCAATGGATGTATCAAGCTTCAGGAGCATGTATTAACAGTCCAAATCAGTTAAAAAATATCAAAGAGCTCCAAAAATTCCTAGGTTGAGGTCTGGATTGGATCAATTGGAGCATCCCTTACTAAGCGACCCTCACGAAGAAGATCAAGGCACTTTTGCAGGAAAACAATCTGCAACCAACTTCCCACTTTGAAGATACTCGGTGATGGAGAAATTATTCTCTACATAGATACTTCACTAGAAGCTTGGGGTGCATCTCTTTGAGAAAATAATGAACACAAACAAATGGTACTTTGCACGTTTGCTAGCGGCTCCTTCCAAAAAGCATACCAAGATTATCCTTCTGCTCAAAGGAAAATTCTTTATGCTCAAAATTAAGAATAAAGAAATTCAAGCTATTTCTTTTGGGCAGAGTTTTCATTCTCCAAATGGATCTCAACAATTTTCCCAGATTCCCCACTTTGAAAAATGCCAACGAAGACAAATGTCTTGCCCGATGGGCCTCCTCGTTTGCTCAATGTGACTACAAGTACATACACATTATCATGCCGTGGCACGTGCATAATGTGAAAATAAAAATACCTACCTCACTCTTAACACTAGGTTGGTAATGGGACACTTTTATGTCGTGGGACACTTTTATGTCCTATTAAGTGATCATTTTTCTTGAATTATGTCAAGAGTTTCAAAATGGATTTTGAGGTGCTAGCTGTGTAGAAAGTTGTCTCATGAGCTGAAAAAAACTCGACATTTTTTTGGAATATCAATTCCATCTTTAACCTTGTCCTTGCACAACATTTCACAACCTAAACTGTGTGAAAAAACGGATCCTGTTTTTGGCTTTTTTCAACTTTTTGCAACTATACCACTCTAGAATTCATGTTTGTGAGGTCTATAATGCTAGAGAACTATCTTTAGGAGTCCTCAACATGTCCTGATGATTCTAGGGAGAAATAAATGTTAAAGTTGTAAGTTATGACCAAATTACAAAAATTGTCAAATCCTATTTTTTAGCCAATTTTAGCTCTTCTATGATTTTCTTGGTGGCTTTCATGATATCCAAATGCAGTTTTGATTTTCTATGTTGCATATTGTAACATAAAGCTAATATTCCTTGAGTTTTGGGGCACCTAATACCCTATTTTTCATAGTAGACAACGATGGTTGATTTTTTCAATTATAGAAGAAAACGAAACATTCTAGTATATCAAGTGTAGCTTTTTCAATATTGTTAGTTTCTTGTGACAACTACATGCATTTTGTAGGTAGTAACCATATCTATTCATAAGGATCAAATTTGGCTAGATATTGAATAGTTTCTATGGGATTCTACAACTCATAATGTTGAACCCAGTTATTTCATGTTTGCTGTATTTAGCACTTCATCTTTGTCCCCAAGATTCCCCTTGGTAAGAGATGTATTATTCTTTTGACATGCTCCATGGCTCCTTATAAACCTAAAGGACAATAGGGAACTAAGAAAACATGCATATATTATTTGTATTGAGCGTGGCTATAGAAACTTTGATGATAGGTTTGCAGAATGGTAAAAATTCAACTTTTTTGTACCTATTTCTTTTGGCAAAACAAAAAATAGTGAGTGAGAAGCAATCATATGTTCTGATCACCAACCCATTGAAGTTAACTAGGGAATTTATCTCAAGTCCTACAAAAATCCCTAATCTTATTTTTATGCAACAAAGCGTAAGAAATGACTGTTTTGATGAAAATGTACTGGTCCATCAACTTTGGAGGCTTGGTGTGACCAAAAGATGAGAAATTTTACAAGTTTCTTATTTTTTCCATGTGTAGTAGGCCTTTAACTATAACCTCATGAAAGGATTTTACAAAATGAGTGGATCTACTATGGTTTTGGAGGTTTTTTTCAAAACCTTGAAAGGACACTTTTATGTCCTGTTAGGTTACCAACCTAGTGTTAATGTTTTTGATGTGTGGGACCAAATGCTACAATGTACATAGTGTGATATATGCAAAAACAGTTTCCATAGTTGTAGACGTCTACATACCTTGGCGGCAGGCGAGGCTGGAGACGTGGCATCGTTGCATGTTTTAACACATTAAATCATGCATAATTATTTTAGAAATGTACAAATGTCAAGTGTATTGAAGTGGTGCACTCGTTTTGCCTACAAAGTGCAAGGCGGGATTTCAAAAAAATCGGTTTCATACGTCGATGTAAAAGACATATCCAATGTGCTTAACAAGTGGGGAAATGATCTTGAAAATTAAATTTGAGCTAAAAGGGAACTTAACAAAAAAAAAGAAATTTTTCCCATCTTGTTTGGGTATTTTACTCTTTTTAGGGCAAAAAATAGCACAAAATGGATCAAAATTCCACATCAATGATAGTGTAATCATTTCTCAACTTGATAAGGAACTTATAGATCCAAGAAAAGCTCATTTGGGCATATAAGCAAGGAGATACAACCATTACAATCCAAGGTTATACTGTAGTCCCTTGTTGCTTCCATTACATGTTTGAGGCTCTGAGGCCTCCAATTAGGGTTTCCTGTCCTCAAATAACTACTTGGGATTCTCCAATGAATTTTTAAGATTCCATGAAGTGGTCACAATGAATAATCAAAGCGTCAATTTAGGGGTTTTTAACAAGTCAAAAGAGCAGTGCATATATGTAGGAATTGAGAGCGAGGGCTACACCTAATCTTCCGTAAGACTAGGGGAACTATTTCCTTGGAGTCCACCTCCCAACCTCCCACTATATAGAAAGCTCCTAGCCCTTTGCCCTAGTTAGACTCCCTTTTCACACTGCCTAGTCCGGCCTTGCCCTTGTCCTGACATTACTCCCCCCCTTAAAGAAGAGATTTTGTCCTCGAAAACAAAAGTGGGAAACTTCTCCTTAAGCACACTAATGTTTTCCCAAGTGAGGCGTTCCTCAAGTTGATCTTTCCACTTGATTAGGGAGCTTTTCGACGTACATGATGACGTGTAGGTAAATCATGATAGTCGAGAGTTCATTCAGGTTAATGTGGTAAGGTAGGAGGTTCAACAAAATCGACCAAAATCTGCTGGCCAATGACATTGTTGTCCCCATGTAGCCGCTTACCTAAACGACTTACATGGAACACCGGATGAATACAAGAATGTGTAGGTAGCGATAATTTGTATGCATGATCACCTACTCGTTTGAGTATTTTGAAATGCCCACAATATTGTGGAGATAATTTAGGTGTTGGCCCAGTTTTCAGACTTTTTGAATGTTCTGGCACACATAAAAAGACTTCCTCCCCTTCCTCAAAGGTAACTTGCCGACATTTCTCATCAGCGCACTTCTTATATCGATTCTGCGCTTGTCGGACATTCTGACGAGCGAATTTCAGCATATCCATGTGATCTTGAAGAAAATCCTTAACCTGTTGGATTTTTTTGGTCGCCAACCCCACCGTAACACGTGATCTAGGTTGAAAACCATACACGAGCATGAACGGACTAAATCCAGTTGTGACATGCTTAGCACTATTGTAAGAAAACTTGAGAATAGGTGAATATTCTTCCCAGTCTGACTGTTTCTTTCTAGCGTATGGGCGTAGCATATCCTCTAGCACTTGGTTCTCTTGTTTAGTCTAACCATCTGTTTCTGGATGATTGTTTGTACTAAGGTTCAGTTGTGTACCCAATTGTTTGAGCACAGCCCTCCAAAAATGATTGTTAAACTTGGGATCACGATCACTGACAATGTCACTTTGCAAACCATACAGCTTGTATAGGTTGTTCACAAATAACGTGGCTAGTTCTGGAGTCTTAATTGTTGATCTGGCTGAAATAAACTTACATAGATTAGTCAAACGGTCTACGACCACCCATACCGAGTCATGACGTCGTACAATGGTTGGTAAACCCACAATTAAATCTATAGAGATACTTTCACATTTACCATTGGGAATCTCTAACGGATGTAAGAGTCCTCCTACTTTCAGGTGCTCTGCTTTGTTAACTATACATTTTTGGCAATGCAAGACATAATCTTGAACAAAGCCATGTAATCCTGGCCAGTAAAATTATCATCATAGGAGAGCATAAGTCTATCTAATACCGGAGTGCCCTGCACTTGGACTATCATGACATTCATAAAGATTCTGGCACCAAATGTCGATGTCCATCGATACACAAACTCTCCCCTTATGGAGTAGGTACCCATTATCGATGGTGGTGAAATGCTTCCATCACTGTAGTTCATCACTCGACAGAGGAGAACTATGTGTAGAGATTAACGCTACAATACCATCATTGAAGTTAGAAGGATCCCTCATTTGTACATGGCTCCACACTTTGAAATATGCGTCATCATTCCAAAAATTCACTACAAAGTTCCATGAACAAGAGAGAATTGGTCTCCGGAATGTGACTAAGAGCGTCAGCCACCACATTGTAACGTCCTTTACGATACTGAAGCTTGGCGTCATATTCCTGAAGAATCTTATCCCACCTGGCTTTCCAACCCTTCAAATTAGTTTGTTTGTTTAAACCATTTGATGCTTTCATGGTCAAATACAATCTCAAACTGAGCACCATACAAATAATGTCGCCATGTTTTTAAGCCAGACACTATTGTAGAGTAATTATGTTGTGCTGCATCAAGCTTCTTGCTTTCAAATGCAATTGGCCGCCCGTCTTGTAACACGACTGCTCCAATAGCAGCATTCATTTCCAAAGCAAATGGTTACAATAGCTAGTATTGGAGCTAGAGCTAATGTATCCTTGAGCGTATCGAAACTATGCTATTGAGTGGGTCCCCACTGAAAAGCTTTGATTTTTCCTTTCAGCTGGTTCGTCATGGGAACAACAAGATTAGCATAGTTTTTAACAAACCTTCAATAAAAACCTCCAAATCCTAAAAAAATATGTAACTCTTCTAGATTTTTAGGAGAAGGCCACTATCGGATTGTATCCACTTTGGATTGATCCATATGTAGGCCCGTAGCTAAAATTGTTGGTGCATTGGTTAACCCAAAAGGCTTAACCAAAAACTCCTAGTGTCCCTTGTTTTGGAATGAATTTTTCGATATCGGCAAGTCAAATACGTACTTGGTGATATCTTGACCGGAAGTTTGTTTTCGTAAAAATACGAACATGAGTGATTTTGTCAAACAAATCATCCACGCATGGCAATGGGTACTTGTTCTTAACAGTAACCACATTTAAGCCATAATAGTCTACGCACATGCATACTACCATCTTTTTTCTTCACTAATAGGATAGGAGAAGCTCATGGTGAAGAACTCGGTTGGATAAACCCTCTGCTAAGGTAGTCAGCAAGCTAACGGTCCACCTCAACCGCTTCGGAGTAACTCATGCAGTAGGGTGGTTTACTGACAGGTTTACTGCCTGCAACCACATCGATGCTATCTTGCACTAATCATGTCGGTGGTAATTTTGGTGGAAAATCATAAGGAAAAACATCGTAAAATTCCTTTAATAAATTTTTTAACTCACTAGAAACTTTTGCTTGTTGGGAAGTAGCCATTGGTGGAAGAGATGAGAGAAAAGAATGCGGGGTTGAGGAGTGTTCAACAGCTTCAATGTTAAAGAGAAAATGAGACAATGAGTAACACGATAAAACTTGATCTATTTCATTATCAGAAATGAGCTACATAAGCTCAGATGTACATATCAATGGTGAAGAAGGTACATCCTTCTCTCCCAACAACAACACATGTGCGCCATGGGATTCAAACATCAAGCTATTGTGCTCATAGCTACGCTCCAATGATGGTCCTAGGCTATGCAACCATTCCCTATCAAGGACCATGTCTGCCCTCTCCATGTTCATAACCTAAAAATCCAAGGATGTGGAGTAGCCTTGTACTTCCAACGGAACAGCTCGGACTTGAGTATCCCAAATTTTGGCATCATATCCATTCATCATTGCTACCTTGTAGTGGTGGGTACTCGTAGTTTGAGGCAATTTGAGTTTTTTCACCAATCCATAATTGATAAAATTGTGAGTAGCACCGTCATCTACCAAGATGCGCACCTTGTGCCCTTGCAGAGATCCGTGCATACGTACTAACTCATGTGGTCCGAAGGTCTATTGCCACATGGAAGCTGTAGACAGCATTCATGCACCACCTCGGTGTGTGTTACTTCCACTCTAGAGAATCGTGAGGAAGACTCAAGAGGTAGCAGCTGCACTGTGTGCACTGCTTTCTCCTTGCCACATGAGCAACATATTTCCCCTTGGGACAATCCTTTTGGCCATGACCGCTTTCCAAGCATTGGAAACATAATTTCTCTTTCTTAGCTTTATGAAAGTCCTCAGGAGAGAGAGGACCTCTTGACCCCTTGGGTTTTTTAGATGCTTTCGAATTAGCTACTATAAATTTCCTTTTATTGTGCCCGTATTGTATGCGTGTACTACCATGTATATTAGTAGGCACGTGATTATGATGTGATTTCTTCTCATCTGGATCATTGTTAATATGTGCTTTCACTATGGCTTCCTCAAGTGTTTTAGGGTCTTGAGTCTTGATGTGCTTCTTAAGCTTTGGCGTCAGACCACGGATAAACATAAACCCACGTACTTGCTAAAAGGTGTCAAGGCCTTCCAACTTGAGGATAACATCCTGATATTAAGATAGATAGTCAAGTAATGATGAGTATTGGCACATGGAACACGTGTCCCAAGCCGTCCAAATCTGATCTGCCTCATTTGTTGACAAGAATTCTTTGCAAAAGATAGTTTCAAAAGCTACCCAACTTTGTGGTATGATATTCTTCTCCTTGAGAGACATCCACCATTTGTAGGCTATGCCTTCCAAAGTTAAACTTGTTTGCAGTGCTTTGACTGCGTCCGGAGTACGCCGTAATGCGTGAATTCCATCCCACTTGCTGAGAAAGATATTGATTGCATCCTTATTGTGATATTGGTCTTCTCCCTTAAAAGTCAGTGGTTTGGTGTTTTTCAACAACCCATCCACTTCTTTTGTAGTGAGAGTGTGCAACGCATCGGCACATGGACCTTCTCCATGATCAGAAGGGCCTTTCCCCTGTGTAGCAATGTGCTCATGGATGTGCGGGTGAGTAGGACCCTTGGACTACTGCTGCATTAGTTGTATCACTAACGTGGATAATTTAGTGATGTTTTCATTTATAGATGCAAAATTTCCTTCCATGACTGACATGCGTATCTGAAGTGCACAAATTTTTTGAATATCAAGCAGTTCATAAGCGTCATCACCCGCCGTAGCGTCGTGGGCACTCTCCATGAAAGCATCCGACTGCAAGCCAACACGGGTAGGATCAGGCATTTGATGCTCAAAATCAAAATTCATATTTATATTTGAATCCATGGCAACACTGTGCAGTGGAAGGAGCAGAGGAAAAAATACCTTGAGTTGAGGAAAATGAATCCTGTAGTTGTCATTAGCACCGCCAAGGTTGATTAGCCATGCTAATTATGTCGATTGTGCAAGTTGATATCAATCCAAAACTCCAGCCGTGCAGGTACTCTATTCGAACACATGTAGCCGAATGAAGTGTGATTGGTATTGCTTTCAACCGTAGTTAATTTGAGAAATACCCTCGTCAATGAATCCCTTTGAGAAGCTTTATCGAATTGCTGATTTTTTGCAGCAAGCACGTAGGGAAATTATGTAATTGCTGTGTACTTGCCGGCCCCATCTCTGATCGAACTCAAATATGTGCTCACAAAATCCGGGTAAGAAGCTTGTTGCTTGTTACAGGGTGTGTAATCACCCTTAATCAATTTTAAGTCCTAAGGCCCTTGGCCTTAGGCATTTGTATGTGAACACAGGACTTCAAAAATGGGAGGGTTGAGGGGGGTCGATGTGATGTAAGGTGGGTGCCACTGCTTTGTCGGATTTTGGTCAGCAGTCTAGGGCGCAATGGGGTTCAACTTTGTCATCCTCCCCTTGCAAGAGATAGGCTCCACGGCTTTGACCACGACGTATTTTTCCCCAAAAAGGAAACCTGTGGCTCTTGATACCAGTGTAAGACTAGGGAAACTAGTGCCTTGAAGTCCACCTCCCAATATCCCACTATCAGCAAGCTCCTAGCCCTTTTCCCTAGTTGGACTCCCTTTCCACACTGCCTAGTCCAGCCCTGCCCTTGTCTGGTTCGGCCTTGCCCTTGTCCTGACATCTTCACACACACAAGAGTTTTGAGTTAATCTTGGTAATTTTTCAAAGTGAATCTTTTTCAAAGTGAATCTTTCATGATTTGAGTTTTGTTCTTTTTTAGTGTGTTTTTAGCTTTAAATCATCTACGCCTTTCTTGATTTTGCTATGAATCCTCATAGTTAGAGGCCCGACACTTTCCTACCTGCACTACACACTTCTTGACAAATTTTTGGTAAACCCGATGCGAAGTAGGCTAGGGTGAGGGTTCAAAATATTTATTGAAGGTTTTAAATTAAATATTATAAGCTATGGAGTAACAAGAGAAACAGGGGGTTTGGTATCTAGTCACAATGCAAATGCTTCAAGCTTTTATGGTGTTTTTGTAGCAACAACAAGCTCCAGAAAGGAGGGAGCTTTCCTCAAAAAAGCGCTTCAATCTATGGTGAAGAAAATGGAACAACTTAATGGTAAGTATGTAACAAACTATCTTTGTGGATTTGTAAAGGATATGGAGCTTCATCAAGTGCCGCAAGTAGAGGTGTTCAGCAGGATTGATTTGAAAGGCGAATATCATCAAATCACAATCGCTCTGGGAGATGTCTACAAGACAGCCTTTTGGACAAGCTTTGGTTTATATGAATTTTTGGTGATGCCTTTTGGACTTACCAATGCTCCAACGACTTTTAACCCAATGATAGATAGGATTTTTTGAGAGCATCGATCTTTTGTGGGCACTTTCTTTGATGATATTATAGTTGTCACGAGACAGGTACCACGTGCCAATTGAAAAGAACAGACTGAACAGATTTTTAGCACTTCAACAACAACTGAAGAGAGAGAGAGAGAGAGAGAGAGAGAGAGAGAGAGAGAGAGAGAGAGAGAGAGAGAGAGAGAGACGACACGCGACACGGAGTGGCGAAATTCCACCCCAAGAGTATTGGCCCCAAACCTTAGCGCCCCTTTCGGTATTTATATTGCATCAACACAGTACAAGCCGGTACTCCAGACTCTGCACCTTCTTCAGAAAGCAAAGTTTTGACCTAGCAGTGGTTCCTAAGAGAGCATGTTAACAGAATTAGAAATTATCATATGAGAACTTGAGATGCATTCAAATTAGCCTTGAACAGAGAGTATTTCATGGAGGAATCCGAAAGGGTAACAAAGAGGACTTTTTTAGAGTGTCTAGTTTGGCCAAAAGAGGGGCTTTTGCCTACCAAACTGCTAAGGGAATTTAAAGACCAATATGATCAATTTTAAAGGATTCAAAAGGCTCCACTAAACTCAAAGAAGACAGAGCTCTTTTTGCAGGCTACAGGAAAAGAGATTCAAGAGAAGTTAGAGTTGTTGCTTGAGGATAAGGATGTGAAACAAGGCTTGAAGATTGATTGCAATGAGGTCGAAGATGCAATTTTACCACTAGCCAAGCGACAAAAACGGAGAGACAAGATGATAGTTAACCCTACTTAAGCCCTGATCTTTCTTGAGAGTCCCTAAAATCCCGTTATTGTGGTTCCAAAGAGTGACAATTGCATTCTAGATGATATTGTCATTGAAATGCAAGAGCGAAAGTTAAAGCTTACAAGGCTAGAAGAAAAAGGACAACCATCAGGTCAATCTATAGGGAAAAAACCTCAAAACAGAGATGGATTTGTAAATAGATGCATATGGTGTGATAGTACTAACCATGCAAGGAGGGATTGTGACAGTTTCAAAGATGCCTGAATAAAGGAGCTTTTTTTCTTTAAAGATGGTAAGATCCACTTAGCTGAAACAAGTAAGCTCTTGGGGACAAACATGGAAAGGGAAGGATGAAGAACCTAGTTGAGGACATGGCTACTAGCCATGCCATCTAAATGGTCCGGACGACCACCTATGGGTTGAAGGTGGAGCCTAATAAGAAAAAAGGATTAGTCATGGTTGGAGGAGAGGAACCTAATGGAGAGCTAAGTTCATGTGCAATAGAATCTTCTATGAAGGGTAAGATGACTACAAAAGTTTTGCATGAAACTAGAGATGCATTCATCTAGAAGTAGGTTGGAACAACCATGCATATTCTTTGTTAGTCCATGCGTACATTTCCAAATGTGAAGGGAATGAGACTATTGTTGAGGAGAAATGTAGGTGTGAGAATGGGGATGAAGGACCTTCCAAAATGGACACAAGGAGTGGAGGTAGAAATGACATAGTACCTCTTAGATCAAGTTCTCCACAAAAAATGCCTACCTGTGAGGTGCCTATGCAGGAATCCTCTGAAGAGAAGAAGAAGAAAGCAACAAAATCCAAAGCAAAGGGCCCGACCTACAAACTTCAATCCAATAAAAAGGCAGCAACGGATCTCAAACAGGTTTTGGAAGAGAGTTTTTTGAACAATAAAGTGGAATCTACCTTGGGTGAGGTCCTTAGAATAGCAAAGCGTGTTGGAGTATAAAGCCCAATTTAATAGGACTAGTCTTTTTGTTTAATCCCCTATAGTCGATGCATAACCTATATGTACCATCCTTTTTCTTTTGGAATAACACAGGACTACCCCAAGGAGATACACTAGGTTTAATGAAACCCTTTTTCAAAAGATCATCAAGTTGTATCTTGAGCTCTTTAAGCTCATCAATATTGAACCTGTATGGAGATCTGGAATAAGGTGTCGCTCCTGGATATAGATCTATGGCATGGTCTACCGCTCTAGGTGGAGGTATACCAGGAAGATCGTCCGGAACACATCCTTAACTTCATGTAAGAGATCCTCTATAAATTCTCGATTTGTCTCTTTATGTTTATCCCTAGATTCTCTTTAATCTCATTAGCAAACACAAGCAACGTCTCACACTCTTATCTAAGTCACCTTATCAATTCCATTGCCAAAACTAGATTTAGAATGTCTTTCTTTCCACAAAGAGTGTGACTTAATTATCATCATCAAATGATTAAAGATATATTTTTCTTTCTTAACAATCAATCAAAACATGATTTTCAATGATCTAATTGATACCAATGATAACATCATGCATATCAATGTTTATGTTATAGAAATCATCTTTATGATTTTGACTCTTCAAAGAAAAAAAAACAAATTTTCTACTAACTCTTTCGTGGAACTATTATTACCACTAGTTAAGTCCACAAGTCTTTTAACTTCTCAATTTAATTTCAAGTTTAATTTCTCAATCAATTTAGACGATAAGAAGCAATGAATACTATCCAAATCAATTAAGAAATTCAAATTTTAATCTCAACTTCTACGCATAAATTCGATTTCACAGAAGCTTTCAAAGGACGTATCAAAGACATAAAACATCACAAAGAAGGGGTAGATGAATTACCTTTATCGTACGCATCGCCAAAAGTCTCCAATTGAGCCATCTTGGTACGTATTGTCTTATCGGTCACCTTGCTCGAGCATTCGAAAGTCTCGTGGTCGTGTTCTCGATATTGAAAGTATAATCCAAATCTTTGAGTTCTTCAATCCACGCTTCTAAATCTTTGCATATCTTTCTTATGACATCAAACTCTTTAAGCTTAGCCTTCGTTAAGAATGATTTGGTTGTCGCTTCTCCCATATCGTCATCGTTTCTTTTGGCGGTACCCCAGTGCCGCCACAATGATTATTGTTTCCAGGTGGATTAGCATGGTTTTCACCTTCATGTTGGCCATCAAGTCTACATAGATATCAAGCTCTCGTGCTGCTTTGCCCCGCAGAGCCTCAACACGCTCCCGATTTGCAATTTTCAGATCTTCTCATAGTCGCCGAATCAGGTCTTCTTGCTCCTTCATCCTCCTCTCGTATCCTTTCATGTCCAGAATCAACCGCTTGCTCTGATACCAATTGTCACGGGAACCGAATAATAGAGATCGATAGCAAAAGATAGAGAAAGATATCTTTGTATTGATGAATCTTTGTAGAGTTTTGATACAACAGAGGAGCAAAATATATGGGCGCACTCAGTTGTACGGAGCTCGAACCTCCCGACCACCCCCGAGCTTCAGTTCGCTTGCATGCAGCGTCTCACTCGCACTCACACTCGCACTCGCACTCTCACTCTCACTCTCACTCGCACTCGCAGAAGAAGAGATCGGTGAATGATCCCCAAACACACCACCCATCGTGCTTTTATCCTTCTTTTCCTCGAAAAGCCTGCACGATTTTCGTACCAAGTATACCTACGAGAATAATATAAGAACGTGATCGCTAAGCGATCCGTAAAGGTTAGATTTCTATCATGACACTTTGCACAGATCCTGTTTCACACATTGATTTCTGCATTGCCTACAAAATAGCCAAAAGAACATACTCGTGCAACTAATTCAACATGATAATCAAAGTAAGAAAACATAATTATATACCTTCATAATCTCAATTGCCATACTCTACCATGAAGAAACAATCCACTTCTTGGTTGATAGCAAGGAGAACTGTATGATGTTGTATGTCTGTCTGTCCCTGTGTACACTACACTGCTGTTGCCTTCTGTTTGTTTTCATCATAACTTTTACAAACAAACTCAGAATAAAACAATCCAGGTACTCAAAACGACGGAAATAGACCTGGTCTACAAGGCTACATGGGCAGAATTGCGAAAAACGTCTCTGTTTGGCTTAAAACGCAACTTTTAGGTCGCGACTCATAAAATCTCTATTTTTGGGTCTCCACTACTTTTACAACTTATTTTAAGCCTACCCATGCATTTTAAGCTAAAACACATAAATATAAAACATTGATATTAATAAAAATCTCAATTTTACTGTTCATAGACAGACTATTTGTTATTCATTAATCTTTATCAAATCCGTCTTTAGTGTATTATTCAAAAATAATAATATATGTTCTCTCTTAATATCTCAACTCATTCGTATAAGCTCTATTTAATAGACTATTCAACAATCTTTCAAATCGTGCTAACGAAAGATATGCCCTGCTACATTCTTTTCGACTTTAAGAACTTCAAAGACTAGTCCTATTACATTTAATTCTTGGGAAGGATAAGCAATTGTCTCCACGATTTGCCGGGCCATTTAAAATTTTGAAGCGCATTGGTTCATTAGCTTACAAATTGGAATTGCCTTCTCATGTCAAAGTGCATCCTGTATTTCATGTGAGTTTATTGAAAAAGTATGTTCCGAACGTGCATCATGTTTTACAGGACAACCCTAAGTTGAAAGATGACGGACCATTGACTGTAGAACCAGACTTAGTACTAGATAGGCGTTTTAAACATCTGAGAAATAGAGACATTGTGGAAGTTTCGGTTAAGTGGCAGAACTATCCAGTAGAGGATGCATCATGGGTTGATCTTAGTGTTTTGCAAAGAGAATTTTCCTCTCTTTAGACCAACTCTGAGGACAAAGTTAATTTTGATAAGGGGAGAATGGAATAGGACTAGTCTTTGAAGTTCTTAAAGTCGAAAAGAATGTAGCAGGGCATATCTTTCGTTAGCACGATTTGAAAGATTGTTGAATAGTCTATTAAATAGAGCTTATACGAATGAGTTGAGATATTAAGAGAGAACATATATTATTATTTTTAAATAATACACTAAAGATGGATTTGATAAAGATTAATGAATAACAGATAGTCTGTCTATGAACAGTAAAATTGAGATTTTTATTAATATCAATGTTTTATATTTATGTGTTTTAGCTTAAAATGCATGGGTAGGCTTAAAATAAGTTGTAAAAGTAGTGGAGACCCAAAAATAGAGATTTTATGAGTCGCGACCTAAAAGTTGCGTTTTAAGCCAAACAGAGACGTTTTTCGCAATTCTGCTCGTGTGGCCTTGTAGACCAGATCTATTCCCGTCGTTTTGAGTACCTGGATTGTTTTATTCTGAGTTTGTTTGTAAAAGTTATGATGAAAACAAACAGAAGGCAACAGCAGTGTAGTGTACACAGGGACAGACAGACATACAACATCATACAGTTCTCCGTGCTATCAACCAAGAAGTGGATTGTTTCTTCATGGTAGAGTATGGCAATTGAGATTATGAAGGTATATAATTATGTTTTCTTACTTTGATTATCATGTTGAATTGGTTGCACGAGTATGTTCTTTTGGCTATTTTGTAGGCGATTCAGAAATCAATGTGTGAAACAGGATTTGTGCAAAGTGTCATGATAGAAATCTAACCTTTACGGATCGCTTAGCGATCACGTTCTTATATTATTCTCGCAGGTATACTTGGTACGAAAATCGTGCAGGCTTTTCGAGGAAAAGAAGGATAAAAGCACGACGGGTGGTGCGTTTCGGAATCATTCACCGATGTCTTCTTCTGCGAGTGCGAGTGCGAGTGAGAGTGAGAGTGAGAGTGCGAGTGCGAGTGTGAGTGCGAGTGAGACGCTGCATGCAAGCGAACTGAAGCTCGGGGGTGGTCGGGAGGTTCGAGCTCCGTACAACGGAGTGCGCCCATATATTTTTCTCCTCTGTTGTATCAAAACTCTACAAAGATTCATCAATACAAAGATCTCTTTCTCTATCTTTTGCTATCGATCTCTATTATTCGGTTCCCGTGACACCCAATGTGGTCGCCCAGGTAAGTGGGCGGGCCGCCAGGTATGTACACATATTCTTTTGTAAAAACCTAATAAGAACTCACTATGCTCTACACAGTACAGTAGAGCGAGTTCACCATATCATCGTGCTCTTCTTCGCGCACTCTCTCTCGCATCGCACTTCCACTCGTACTCCTTCAACTGGTATAAGAGCTCAGATCGAGGCTCGGGGAAGCACTGTAGGAGGCTAGAGTCACCAACTCAGATTGGAGTGAAATTCAACAGGGGAAGACACGGCCCCAATTACTGTGGGATAGCCCAAAGGGCTTGGTGTTCTCAGAATTTCATTCTGAGGTCATCTCGGCCACCGTTCGGCTTCGACAAAGGTCTGCGCAGGCCATTTTCGACTATGTGGTCTCGGCGGGTGCAGATCCGACTCTGCAAATTTGGGGTTTTCGGCCTACGAGTGCAGGTGCTGAGGATATCCACACTCCCAAAGTGTTGATTTGTGGCTGTCTACACATCGAAGGACGGCTCACAGTTCTTGGAGGCGTGTCACATACGACATTGGTGCATCTACACACAGACTGTATGCGACATCCACTAGTTCATCAGGTAGCTTGTGCTTGCTGCTTGATATTCCAGATTTCATCCTGACATTGCAAGTACTTCCACATGGGATGTATTGTCAGAGATGATGTATGTTTGTTGAGGGTTTGCTGGCTGTGAGTCACGCAACAAACAACCGCCGCAGCGGTTACAGCATATAGTGGGAAATTTGTGGATGTATGACTTTGTGGGAAGTCTATGTACTGTCAGATTTACTGCAGCCTTTGTTGAGGGTCGAGTGAGGTTTTATTGAGCTGGGGGATTCTCGAATGTTGAGATCCTTTCGGTGATACAGGTCTTGGAGCGATCCCTCGAGCACCCTTAGATAGGCAGCTAGGATGTATTGACTGTGAGTTTGAGGGTTGGGATTGCATCTTTTCTTTATTGCCGTTGAGGCATTGTTGCAGTCTATGCTTACAGGACAGTGACAGGACAGTCAGAGACAGTACAGGTGCAGGACAGGTTTACCCACAGCTTATAGTGTCAGAGAGACAGTGTTTTTTGAGCTGTTTTTTGGTCTATTTTTTTAGTACACCAGAGCCATTTTACAAAGGACACTCTGCCGAAATTTATGCAGAATCTGAAGCTTTCTTGGTTCATTTGACAGGTTGATATTGGTTCAGAGGTCAGTTTACAGGGGAAACTCTGCCGAATTTTTCCCAGGAAAGTAAACCACTGTGAAGCGTAGTTATGGCTGGATCACAGGACACTGCTCTTTACAATATCAAGAAGCTGGATGGAACCAATTTCCCATTGTGGAAGAAGCAGATTTGGCACGTGTTGGTACAAAAGAAGCAGATAAAATCTATAAGCTCAAGGGGATAAAACCAGAAGATATGGACGAAGATGAATGGAGCTAGATGGATGAATTGACACTTTCTACCATTATGCTGACTTTGGCAAAAAGCGTTTACTTCAATGTAGCAGACGAGATGTCGTCTTATCAAGCATGGTTAAAGCTGAGTGATCTTTATGAGAAGCAAAGTGCAGCTTCACAGGTATACTCTCTTAAGAAGCTTGTTGACTTGAAGATGAAAGAAGGGACACCTATGTCCAATCATCTGAATGAATTCAACACAATCTACAGTTAGTTGTCAGCTCAAGGTGTCAAGTTTGATGAACCTGTTAGAGCTATGTTCCTGTTGATCACATTGCCGGAAAGTTGGGACACTTTTCGCACAGCTTTGAGTAATTCTGCACCTCCAGATGGTTTGAACATAGCAGGTGTAGAAGGAAGTCTTCTTACTGAAGAAACCAATAGAAAGACAATGGACAAAGGCAAAGGAACAGCCTTAGTTGTCAGGGGAAGGACCAAAGAAAAGTACAAAGGTGGAAAGAGGAATCAGTCTCGTAGCAAGTCCCGCAGTGCTAAAGGCAAGAGTGACATAGAATGCTACCATTGTGGCAAGAAGGGTCACATGAAAAGAGACTGCAAAGAATGGAAAGCAGAAAAAGGCAAAGAGAAAGCTAAAGACCATGGTGAGAAGAACAAGTCCTCAGTGAAGATTCAAGAAATAAATGTGACAAACACTGTTGCAGAGGATGACAGTCTAGTGTCAGGAGACATCTACTTCTTGAAGAACACAATGGACTCAGCTCTTCTTACAGCATCTGATGGAAATGCACTAAGTGACTGGATTATAGACTCACGGGCATCACTTCATGTATCTCCAAACAAGGAGTGGTTTACCTCTTATGTGAAAACTAAAGATCATGTTCGGCTAGGCAATGGGAAGACATGTGAGATCTTCGTGTTGGAGATGTTCAATTGAAGTTTCAAAATGGCTCTTCTTTCACGCTGAAGAATGTGAGACATGTTCCCGCAATTACAAAGAGCTTGATCAGCACAGGTTTACTTGATGATGCTGGCTACGTCACCACTTTTGGACAGAACATGTAGAAAATATCCAAGGGTTCTATGAAAGTAGCACATGGAGTAAAGTCTGGAGGACTTTACAAGATTTATGTATCAAATGTCTCTAAAAATGTAATCAATGTAACCGAGCAACCGAACGTTTCTTTGTGGCATAGCCGGTTAGGACATATGTCCAAGAAGGGAATGGAAATCTTGTCTCGTTCTGGTTATTTGCCTGGCATTTCATTTAATGATTTTGAATTCTGTGAACATTGTCTGTATGGTAAGCAAACACAGCAGCCACATAAGCATAGAAGCAGTAGAAGAGATACACAGTTGGCACTTGTTCATAGTGATTTGTGTGGACCTATGCCTAACCTATCTCTAGGGGGAGCTTCTTACTTTATGACATTTATAGATGATTACTCAAGGAAAGTATGGGTTTACTTTCTCAAGCACAAGGATGAAGCGTTTAGTGTTTTCAAAACGTTTGTGACACTTGTGGAGAATCAGAGTGGCAAGAAGCTTAAATGCTTACGCACTGACAATGGTGGAGAGTATGTTTCAAAGGCCTTTCAGGACTTTTGTGAGTCAAAAGGAATAAAACGTGAACTTACTCCTCCTTACAATCCTCCTCAAAATGGTGTTGCTGAGAGGATGAATAGGACCATACAAGAGAAGGTCAGAAGTATGTTTTCTAATGCACAGCTGCCAAATGGGTTTTGGGCTGAAGCTGTATCAACAGTTGTTCATCTTGTAAATAGATCTCCTAGAAAGGTTTTGCAGAAGGATTCAGTGCCAGAGATGGTATGGTCAGGCAAAATGCCCTCATACAAGCATCTCAGAGTCTTTGGTTCTGAGGCATATACTCACGTTCCAAAGGAATTTAGGAACAAACTTGAGCCAAAGAGTAGAAAGTGCATCTTTCTAGGCTATGGTAATTCTGGTGAGATGGGGTACAGACTTTGGGATCCCGAATCCAGAAAGGTTGTCCGCAGTAATGATGTTCACCTTAATGAATCCAAATATCATTCTAAACCAGAGAGGGTTGAGGAGATTAGAAGAGTTTTCTTCCAAGAAGATGGACCTGCACGTACAAGACAAAATGTCAGGGCTCAAGAGGAGCAAGGACAGGATAGAGTGGAACCACAGGTTGTGGCTGAGCCTGAGCCACCTATTGTGCGTAGATCTGGACGTGTCACGCGACCTCCTGATAGGTTTGTTCCATCTATGAACTATGTCATGTTGACTGATTGCAATGAGCCTTCATGTTACAAGGAAGCAGTGCAAATGAAGGACTCCGGGAATTGGCAATTGGCCATGCAGTCAGAGATGACAGCTCTGCATAAAAACAAGACATGGAAGCTAGTTAAATTACCACAGGGCAAAAAGGCTCTACCTTGTAAATGGGTTTACAGGTATAAGATCATCGCTCATGATAGTCAGCCAAAGTACAAAGCCAGGCTTGTTGCCAAGGGCTTTAAGCAAGAACAAGGCATTTACTTTGATGAAGTCTTCTCTTCGGTGGTCAAGATGACTACATTGAGATGCTTTCTTGCATTGGTTTCCATATTAGATTTGGTGTTGCACCAAATGGATGTCAAGACATAGTTCTTGCATGGTGATTTAGATGTGGAAATTTACATGCAGCAGCCAGAAGGGTTTGTTGAGAAAGGCAAGGAAGATTGGGTATGCCAGTTGTTAAAGAGTCTTTATGGCTTAAAACAATCACCGAGGGCATGGTACCATAAATTCCACAAGTTTATGCTTTCTCAAGGCTACAAACGTAGTGAGTTCGATCAGTGTCTATATACAAAGACAGCTAAGGATGGCAGTTGGCTGATCCTTATTTTGTATGTGGATGACATGTTGATTGCTGGCAAGCACTTGGAAGAAATTTCAGCTTTGAAGTCAAAGATGGAAAAATTGTTTGACATGAAAGACATGGGTGAGGCAAGTCATATACTTGGTATGCGCATCGAGAGAGACAGATCAAAGAAGTTGATTTGGTTATCTCAAACAGAGTAGATTGACAAGGTTTTGTAACGTTTCAATATGGAGAAGGGAAAGGCACTGAGTGTTCCATTGCCACCATATGTGAAACTTAGCAAACAAGATTGTCCTGTGTCTGAGGAAGAACAGGTTGAAATGGATAAGATTCCATATGCATCTGCAATGGGTAGTTTGATGTATGCAATGATTGCTACTCGCCCAGACATTGCATTTGCGTGGGAGTAGTAAGTCGATACATGTCAAACCCAGGCAAGAAACATTAGGAGTCAGTGAAAGAAATATTGAGATACCTGAAAGCTACAAAGAGTATGCGTATATGCTATGGGAGTCAGGAGCTAAGTGTAAACGGTTTTATAGACTCAGATTATGCAGGTGACTTAGACAATCGAAGGTCTACGTCAGGGTATGTCTTTACATTGGCTGGTGGAGCAGTATCATGGCGTTCTAGATTACAAGATTGTGTTACTCAGTCTACTACAGAGGTTGAATATGTTGCAGCATCAGAGGCATGCAAAGAATCAATTTGGCTTAATCGACTAGTAACAGATTTGGGAATCAAAGAAGAGATGCCTGTGTTATATTGTGATAGTCAAAGTGCTATACAATTGGCTCGCAATGCAGTTTATCACTCAAAGACAAGGCATGTGGATGTGAAGTATCATTTCATCAAGGAAATGCTCGAGGATAAGCAACTTCAGCTTGTCAAAGTTCACACCACAAAAAATCCTGCTGATCTACTTACAAAAGGACTTCCCTTAGAGAGCTTTGCGCATTTTCGCAAGCAGCTAGGTGTAGGGTAGTACATCACTTCTCTACATCTCTTGTATATTAGCTTGTATAGTAGCTTCTCTCACACTTAAAGTACCACATTGGACTTTAAGTGGGAGGTTGTTGGGGTATAAAGCCCAATGTGGTCGCCCAGGTAAGTGGGCGGGCCGCCAGGTATGTACACATATTCTTTTGTAAAAACCTAATAAGAACTCACTATGCTCTACACATTACAGTAGAGCGAGTTCACCATATCGTCGTGCTCTTCTTCGCGCACTCTCTCTCGCGTCGCACTTTCGCTCGTACTCCTTCGAAGCGAGAGTTCCATGAAGAAATAATTGATACTATAAAGAGAAAACAATAGTCTCTTACTAAATCTATCCACGTACAGGGTGAAGCAGAGACTTTAAATGCTTAGGGTATACAGGTCTATAGCGAGCAAGGTGAAAAAAGATTTGCTCGATGCTACAAGTCTAGGGAGGAGTAAAACGTGTTTTCTTCTTGGACGATGAAGATGAAGTCGAGACCACTCACATTAGTTACTACTTGAAGAGTCACTCGGCAAGAGCAGCTACAAAGACCCTGGTAAAATTGGGAGACTTAGAAGAGCCATACGATCCGTTGATAAAGCATGGGATAGAAATTAACCTCATCTCAAAGAGTCTTTATCAAAAAGCAAAATGGCCAATGGATATAAATCATAGATTGATGATTCGTGCAACAAAGAACTCATCAGGGAAGTTGTAAGGAGCTTTTCCAAATGTAAAGGTGACTATAGGGAATGTGGAGGATGACCAAAATTTCTTTGTACAGGACATGTCTACATACCCTCTTACCCTTGGGTAGCCATAAATCACTGCTACTTACATGGAAACCAAGGTGATGGACAACGGGTCAGCTGATGCTATGAAAAGGAGCAGGGATGGCAAGTGTGGAGTACAATTCCTTACTATTTGTGTGGACCATAAAAGGAACCATGGAAGTCTTAGAGAGCAATTGTTGTCAAAGACAAACAAAGAATTCAAGAACTAAAGGGATATGAGGGGTTTTGGCCATGTACCATTGTAGAGCGTAATTGCAATGCTATGAGAAGAAAAAATTTCTCGCATGATGTATATGCATAGGAAACATTTTTACTACAAGAGGTTTTGTACACTTGTGACGCTGTTAGCGACGGAAATACATTGGGGTTTTATACTCCACGGCATCGCTAAGACTGCCGCTAGCAGCTCAATATGGGAACGTCGCTATGAGGGTCGCTATAACGGTCTCGCGATATGCGTCGGTATAGATAGTGACGCTTATAGCGATGATCATAGCGACCTTTACAGGTCACCTATAGAGACATTTATAGAGATGCTGCAGAGCTTTATATAGCGACGGTCATAGCGACACCCAAGAGATTTTTTTTTGGTGGTAGGGCATTCAACCCATCAACCATATTGAATGTTCCAATAATTGAGTAAATGTAAATGAATCCAAGATAAGCCTAGATTCACCTTTGAAAGAAAGTGCAAGCTTAGATATAGATCCAAAGTAGTCACCCACAAGACAATATAACCATTAACTCCATCGTCCATAGTATTGTTTGTAGAATAAAGATACAAATTTGACAAAAGTAAATTGATGAAAGTAAATCAATGACAATTGTACACATCATAGGAAAAATCACTTGATTGCTAAACTTTGCAAATGTAATAGTTACAACACCATTGTCATTATTGAAAAAATATACATGGTTTTCAAAAAGATATATAAAGGTCATCTCATAATATATATGCTATGACAAAAGGAAACTGATGCTATGTAGCTACGGCTAGACTGACGTCGTCTAATCAGACGTCTCATTGCGTCCAAGCGGTGTATCTATCGGATTTTGTTATAAAAAAAAAACAATAAGACAGCTTTCTGTAAGTATAAACATATAATTTATAAAACAATACAACAAATAGAAAAGAGTAAACACTAATACTAACCATGCCACCGCGAGAACTTAGAATGTCCATCAGAATGTTTAAGCCCTTCCTGCCTGCGTACTCGCGCTCGTATGGTGTAGGGTCACATCCTGTCATCATCGACCACTATCAAAACATACAAAGAATCCATTATGTTAGAATTTAAAAACCCCTAAACCCTAACTATCAAACCTAAAGAGAAATACAAAAACACTTACAAAATCAGTCACAAAATGATGCCCACCTGCTGCTCCCCAAGTGGTGTGAGCTCCCTGCCTCTACTCGCACTCTGGATCCCTCCTTTTGTTGCTCCACTTGTCGGGATTCTCACGTGTTGCTTTCTTTGCATTCTTCCAATCTTCTTTGGCCAGCCAATCTGTTTTGTTCCGCCCATGCTTAATTTCTTTTTGCACTTCGAAACGCTTGTGCTTGCAGTATTCGCGCATTCGAACCTTTATTAGGTCTTCATTGAAGCGATCATCCCGTGTTGAAATGGAAAACTCATCATGCAGCATGCTGATGACTCTGTCTTTCAAATCACTTGGTACTTCACTCCACGTGTTTAGTATGTAGTGTCTAAACACCTAAAAGCAAAGTCCGCGCATGTGCAAGATCACCTCCTTGCCTTCATCATCCAAGATGATGCCGCTGCTGAAGTCGACGGAGTAAGGCAATCCCTCACGCCAGTGACGCATGAACCTGGGTGTCCCAATAGGGGTCTCTAGCGGCGTTTCAATGCGGGTACGGACGTCAGGTGTCTCCAATAGAGTCTGGGCCCCGAAGGGAGCATTGTCACATTGGAGTTATTCCTGGAGGAGTAGCTAGTGGTGTGTAGACGCTAGGAACGCATGTGAGCCGTGCAAAACCCGGTGTGTATGGCGATCCTGTGGGTGTTGAGATGTAGAGAGAAAGAGAGAGAGACGAGACAAGAGACACACCATATACGCTCCCAAAGACTGATTCATATTGAGGACAAGATACAAATATATAGGTGAGACCAAGTTCAGTAGAGTGAGCCATATATAGCTCCAACACCCCCACTCAAACAAAGGTCTCTAGCTTTGGATAAAAAAACCCTTGGGGAGTTCAAGGGAAAAACCCAAGCCCCTATACAATGTGAAATATGAACCAGCGGTGATGATGTGAAAGTGAATTGTGCATCTATGTACAAATATTCAAGTGACTTAGATATCACAAGGTGCAAATGTGGAGTGTGCATAGTGCATGCTACCTAGAAGATTACAATGTCATATGTACAAAGCTATTACAATAGAAAAGAAGATAATCTAGAAAGAGTGAGGCCGAAGCAACTCCAAGCTCCGAGCGCAAGAGGATGAAACGTGACTCATTGAGGCCTTTGGTCAAAAGGTCTGCAATCATCTGGTCACTTGGACAGTGTTCAATCATAATGGTTCCCTTGCGTACTTCATACCTGACATAATGATAATGGACAGCAATGTGCTTTGACTTATTATGTTGAACATAGTCTTTTACAAGACTAATAGCACTTTGGTTGTCACACTGCAAGGGTGTGCTAGAAAGAGGAGAGTGACCAATATCAACCAGGATTTGTCGAAGCCAAATCAACTCACGAGCTGCAAGTGATGCCGCAACATATTCTGACTCAGTCGTAGAAACTGCAACACAACGTTGTTTCTTGCTGGTCCAAGAAACAAGACAACCATTTATAAAGAAGCAATTTCCACTAGTAGATCGCATAGATAAATGTGAGCTTGCCTAGTCTGCATCTGTGTAACCCAAAAGAGAAAGAGATTGCATAGAATCCGATGTGAGTTGTCGTCGATAGACTAAACCAAAATCTGTAGTGCCTTCCAAGTATTTCAATACACGCTTTGTAGCAGACCAATGCTTAAGAGAAGGACATGCAAGATGTTGTCCAAGATAGTTAGCAGCAAATAGAATATCAGGACGAGTGTTCATGCCAACAAACTGAAGACATCCAATCAAGTTAGCATAAGGTTGATTTGTGACAAGTTGACCGCCATTGTCAGAAGTATTCTTCGTAGAGCTCGCAAGACAAGGTGTATTGGCTGAATGTGCAGATTCCATATCAAATTTTTGAATAGTATCTACAATAAACTTTGACTGTCGAAGCAATAAAATACCTTTTGTACGGTTCCGTTGGATTTGAATGCCAAGACAAGAGTGAATCTCTCCAAGATCCACCATATCGAATGCAGAAGACAATAAATTTTTCACTTGCTGAAGAAATCCCAAATCATTGGAAACAAGGATGGTATCATCCACATAAAGAGCAATAATCACAAAACTGCTACCTTGGCGTTTTATGTATAAGTTGGGGTCTGACGAGCAATAGATGAATCCTTTAGAGGTGAGAAAAAGATCAAATTTTGTATACCAGGCTCGCGAAGCTTGTTTGAGACCATATAGTGCCTTATGGAGTTGAGCAACAAGGTCTTCTTTACCTGGAATAACAAACCCTTTTGGTTGTTCCATATAAATTTCCTCTTCCAAGTCACCATTAAGAAAAGCAGTTCGCACATCCATTTGATGAGCTTCTAAATCAAATTGAACAGCAAATGCCATTAAAACTCGAACACTTGTAATGCGAACAACTGGTGAAAAAGTCTCTTGGTAATCAACACAAGCTACTTGGGAGTAACCTTTTGCAACTAAACGCGCCTTGAACTTGTCAAAAGATCCATCTGCTTTTACTTTTGTTTTATACACCCACTTACATTTAATAGCTGTACGACCAGGAGGTAATTCAGTTAGTATCCATGTACCTTTAGAGATAAGAGAATCGTACTCTGCTTCCATAGCCTCTGTCCATTGATCCTTTTGTGGTGAAGAGATAGCTTCATCATAAGTAACGGGATCTTCAGAAGTAGAAAAAGCATTATCAGCAATATCGTCATCATAAACATGACACGAGCCATGTTCAAAATCAATAGGCAGATCAACAAAAATATCAATATCATCATTGGCAACATTTGGAATGGATGGTTGTGAGGAGGAAAGTTGCTCTATAGGAAGAATTTCATCTTCTGAAAGAAATGGAAAAGCCTGAAGCAATGATTTAGTATCATCAGAATCATCCATGGACCATGAGCCTCCCATAAGCTGTTCGTTAAAAGTAGCATCACGATTCACAATTACTTTCTTGGAGGAAGGGTCATAGAATTTGTAGCCTTTGGAAGTGTCAGAATATCCAATAAAAATAACTTTAAGACCAGGAGCATCAAGCTTTGTTCGTGTTTCTTTGGGAACATGAATATAAGCAATACATCCAAAGGTTCGAAAATGAGATACAGAAGGAATGTCACCTGTCCATGCTGTGATGGGTATCTTACCAGAGGGTGCAGTAGTAGGAAGATGATTCTGAATAAATGTTGCTGTCAAAGTAGCTTCAGCCCAGAAAACACGAGATAAGCCAGAATGAATCAGCATACATCTTACAGCATTGAGAATAGTGCGATTCTTTCGTTCAGCAACACCATTCTGTTGAAGTGAATATGGAATAGTGTGTTCATGATGAATTCCATTGTAAGCACAGTAACTCACAAACTCTCGAGAAACATATTCGCCTCCATTGTCACTACGAAGCTTCTTAAGGTGACGACCAGTTTGAAGTTCCACAGCCTTGTGGAATTGTTTGAAAACAGATAAGGCTTCAATTTTTGTCTAAGTAGAAATACAGTCGTATACCTTGAGAAATCATCAATGAAAGTAATGAAGTAGTGATATTGTGATCTCGAAGAAGGTAGAGGTCCACATATATCAGTATGAACAAGATCCAATATGTCATGAGAATGAGTTGTATTTGAAAGAGGAAAGGGTTTACGATTGTGTTTCCCAAGAGCACAAAATTCACAAATTCCCATATAGGGATGGGCTTTAAGATCCATGCCATGAACAAGATCACGACGTTGAAGATGAAGGAGTTTTGAGAAATCAGCATGAACAAAACGGTGATGCCATACTTTGCAATCATGATCACCTGGATCAGTGACAATATTTGCTACAGCATCATTGAGAGAGAGTTCAAACAAATTACCGTTTCGAGGAGCAGTGGCTATAGTCTGTCCATCTTTCTCAATTCGGCATTTGGTATAATCAAATCCAACAAACAGACCAAGATCAACAAGTCTAGCAACTGAAAGAAGATTACGTTGAAGATCTGGTGCATGTAATACTCCTCGCAAAATTCGAGTGGAAGAAGATAAGGTACCAAGATATAAGTCTCCAATACCCTTTACTTGACAAGTAGTATCATCAGCAAGATAAACAACACGTTGAACTGGCAGTGGATGATAGTTATGGAGCTACTTAGACTGATATGTCATATTTCCTGTAGCACTAGAATCGACAATAAAAAGTGATCCATCACGTACATGAAGTATTCTGTCTGGAGCAACTGAACATAGGACGCAGCTTGTTTCTAGTACAATGTTGTTTCGATGTTCAGTAGCATATGCTCTATTCCGATCTGTATCGAATCGACGCTTATAGCACATATGAGTGGGATTATCAGATCGTCCACAATATTCACAAGAAGAAGAAGAAGAGTATCTTGATAAACGTGGTTGTTTTGTGGTAATATTGTGTTTTTCATCATATTGACGTGCCCAACAATCATCTTCAGTATGGCCATTTCTGTTGTAGTAAGAACATTGCTTATTAGGAAATTTGAGACGAGAGAAAATATTACTGCGACGGCCACCTCTGCGGTTTCCTCGTTGAAATGGACGCCTTCGAGCATAAAAAGCACGTTCCATCTGTTGTGACTCAGTCTCCTCTTGTGAAATCGTAGTTGTATCGTGACCAGCATTCCGACGTTCTTGACGTTGAGAGTATTCAATTAAAGACATGCAAGCTTGGTCGAAATCAAGACCATCTTTATTAGAGAGAATAGTAACAATGTTATCATAAGAAGAGTCCTTCACCGTATCAAGGAGAAGTGTAATCAGTTGCTTTTGTGGAACAGGATCACCGGCAGCAGCAAGTTGATTAATAATAGATTTGAAAGACTCAATATGTCCCGTCATGGAAGTACCAACTTCATATTGTAACTTGTTAAGCAACCCTCTCAAATAAAGTATTTCTGTAACAGATTTCTTCTAAAAGTTTGCAATAAGGTACTTCCATACGTCATGGGAAGTAGGCAGTTCATACATATCAAGCAAAAGGGAATCAGTAAGAGTAGAAAGAATATACCGACGAGCTGCTTTATCAGGTCGTTGCCAATCCGTATAGGCAACATTCCAATCTTGAAATATAGGTCCTTCAGTGATAAGCACGTTATCATTATCCGTATCAACAGGCTGAGGCGGACAAACACGATTTCCAAGAACAACATCGGAGAGTTCATCGCCTTCAAGAATTAACAACATCTTTGCTTTCCAGCCTGGAAATCCTTGACCTTGGAAAGGAGGAACAGAACGCTGGCCAGAAGGAAAGCCGTTGACGAGAATATCCATAGCCATATCTTGTTGCGAGAAGACGTATAAGATAAGATCGCAGAATCTGCACACCATATATGGTGAAGGCTGCAGTTGAGAATGAGAGAGATATGAGTACTGCGTTCTGTCAACGATAAACGTAAGAAGGATGCTCAAGGAACGTCCAAAGATGTGAAAGACGTCACCCAAAAAAGACAGGGTAAAGGAGACGTTAATAATAAACGTGTCCTCAAAATAGAGTGGCGTGAGACGCAAAATTGACAGCCACAATACGAATAGCAAAAAGCTAAATCTTCTCAAAAAAGTTAACGCCAAAATAAGAAAAACGATCGTGGACGCTTCAGGAAGAAGTAGGACGAAGAAAGCTGCGTCAAGCTCTATTGCAGTAAAAACAGCATAACTTTCTACTGCGAACTCTGATTGACACAAATCTAGAACTCAAATCGAAGAGCTCGAGGAGACGAACAAGCTTTTTCCATTTCTCCAAATTTTGAGCAGAACAGCAAGAAAAATTGAGATGAAGTTCAGGGTGTCATTAACAAGAAAACGTAATCAACGATTAGATTGATTATAAATAAACGCCACATAAAACACTAATCATATTCTTCTTAACACAAAACAACCACAGTTAACAAGAATCAACGTTCAAAAACAAAATTTGTAACAATTTTGAATCTTACATGCGAATCGCATACACATACTGTTGTAACCATGAATTGAATCGGCGCGTGATCGTTACCGCTCTGATACCATGTTGAGATGTAGAGAGAAAGAGAGAGAGACGAGACAGGAGACACACCATATACGCTCCCAAAGACTGATTCATATTGAGGACAAGATACAAATATATAGGTGAGACCAAGTTCAGTAGAGTGAGCCATATATAGCTCCAACAGTGGGCTGGGTGGGGGCGGGAAAAGAAGGGGAGGGTAAATAGCCTCGTCGAACACTAGGCGGTGTCGAGGCATCGACGATGGCATCCCCACAACAACCGCCACCGCCAACACTAGAGCGTCCGTGCCTAGATGAGTGTGAAGATCGTCTCGTTGACACCAAAGCTTTGAAGCGTGTTGAATGCTCCGAAACAAAGGGAGATGATAAAGGACTGGGAACGCGTTGGTGCAGCCAAAGTTGGTCCGTGCCACGAAGGGTGACAAGCAGTGCTATGGATGCTAGTAGGTGCATGGCGGCGAGCTAAAACAGGTGGAATAGTCCTCGGCACACGAGTGGCAGCGGAAATGTATGTCTAAAGTGGTTTTTTAGGCCAAGGGGCCTTCAAATTGGGATAATCGGGATGGAAGAACAAAGTCTCCAAAATGTAAGGAATGTGCCTTGGAATGTAGGGTTGAAGATGCTCTTGACACCGGTCCAGACGGCTCATCAAACGGAGCCCTGATGTAAAAGATATCAAAGTTCTAATTTAGAGCACGGTACATGGGGACAGCTGGTTAGAATTGATGTCAACATATAGGCATGTGAAGCTTGAATTGTAGGGCATGCCGGTCTTTCCGGATTGCCCTTTGGAGCTCAGACAGACAAGTTATGGCTTGCGGAATATTTACCGGGGGTCGGGTATGTGCTCGTCGTGCCCCGTTGGTAGGCATGTTGAAAAGGATATTTTTTAGCTCACGAAGGTTCTGGAATGTTTCATGCGACATGGGGAGTCATCCAAAAATTGCGGCTCGCCAATCAGAGTCATGGGCATCGTGATACGTACAATTCAGGTCCGCAAGTGATTATGACAAGAAGGGATCGGATTTTTTTTTTCGTTTCTTGAAAGGGTTGCCCGGAGCCATGCTGTGGAGTTGTGGAGAAGCACATGAATTTCGGGGCTAGTAGGTGGAGCTCATATGTGGTGTGATCGGAGAAATTATGCGGCAGGTACAACCAAGCACGAGCACCCACATCGTGCAAATCAAGTGCTTAAATCCTCTTGGTTGTAAATGTGAAAGGAAAAGGTAGCCTGGAGTGGTTTTCATAAGACAAATAAAAGATCAAAAGCTTAGGAGGGGAAGGAAATAAATAACAAGAAGGAGGAGGCCAAAAGTCGCTGCCCAGGGAAGGTCTCTTTTTTATTTTTTAGGAAGCTTGGAAAAACAAAAGCAAAAAGAGTAAAAAAAGGATCGTTGCCTCCTTGAAAGTGAAAGAAAAGGGTTTTTGGGCTTTTGGCTTGGGGTGAGAAAAAGAGGAGGAGCAAGAAGGGTTTCTTTTGGAGAGCAACGAGGTGAACCTTGGGGAGAGCAGCTTCTTCTTTGGCTTTGTCAAGAGGGAGCCAAGTGAGATGAGGGCTCGAGAGAGAAGAGGTCTCACGTGCTTGTGTGCGCACCTCGACAACAACGAAGGCAAAAGAAGGAAAACCTAACTCTTGGTGAAGGACCTATGAGTGTTTCCATAATTAATCTTTCGTGTCTGTCGAGGTTGTGCCGACGAGGCCATCTGTACTAGGTTGTGCTGAGAAAAGGAATGCAAGGATTGCCCGCATTTTTGATGTCACTTCCCTTCTCCCCCTGTTCTGCTCCTCTTGTGCTTGTGTCCGCGGTGTCGGGTGTGTGTGTAGGCAAAAGTGCCCCCATTGAACGGCGGTGTCTTGTGGCAAAGACAGAGAAAGAGGCTTTCGGTGTGCCTGGAAAGCTTGCAATGTGTGTCATGCGGTGTGTATGTGTTCGATTGTGATCTGATATAGTGTGATCGACTCGAGAGGTGTGCAGGCGGTGGTCTGCTACTAGCACGAAAGAGGATTTTGAAGGTGAATCCCAGTGGATTGGGGTGTTTTGTTTACCCTGAGCTGTAGAGAGGTAGACTGATTGTGTCTCGTGTGTGTTCCCCTTTCCCCCTATCCATCTTCTGGTGCCCCCACAGAGGAGCACGCTAATTGCTCCCGTCGGGGTGAAGAAAAAAATACAGGTTTTCGTATAGGTAAGGATGGCATCGCGAAGCTATGGTCCGATTTTTACAGGTGAAGAGAATCCAGAGGAATGGCTTGTAGATTTTGAATTGTACAGGTTGTCTTTGGGAATGCGTAATGAGGACAGCAAGATGCAAACCTTCCCTTTGGTGATGCGGGGAAAGGCCAAACTGTGGTTTGAAGCTTTGGAGATTGAGCCGAGATAGGCATGGTCGGCTCTACGGGCAAGATTTTTGCATGATTTTCATAAAGAAGCTTCTACAGTTGAGATGGATGCGAAGCAAAAGGCTTTAAAGCAGGATGTAGGTGAGGAATTTAGCTTGTTTGTGGATCGTTTTGAAGCATGTTGGGCTAAGTTAGCAGCAGCTATGCAGCTAGCCAATGATAAGTACTTCAAATTGGATAAGTTTATGGCATGCTTACATCCAAAGGTGAGAGAGAAAGTGGACTTTGAAAGCCCAGAGAACTACAATGGGGCAGTGGCAATTGCAAGGTCAAAAAGTAGAAATTGTTTTAAAAAGATAGAGCAGGCGTAGCAGGTTATGAAGAAATGGCACCTGCTCAACCACAAATCCCTCGAGAGTCAACTCAAGAGGAAAATCAAGGAAATAGGGCTACAATTGCTATTCCACAGCAGTGGATACATACGATTCAGGATCTATTAGAGTAGATGCAAGAGCTGCGATCGAGTGTAATGGACAGGGGACAGCCGAGAGGAGCAAGGGGCAGGGCAAGGCCTCTACCTGGAAGGTGCTATAATTGCGGCGAAGAAGGGCATTATGCACCCGACTGTCCCCATTCGGTGAGAGAAATAGGTGGTATCTACCCATTTTTTGGCAGAGGGAGAGGCGAAGCACAGTTTAATGGCACAAGGGATCCGGTAGTTGAGAATCCAATGCAGCAAGCCGAAAGGGATGGCGGTGAAGTCCCTAGGGTGAACATCATTGGGGTGGATAAACATGATGTCGAAGTGTCGGCCAACAAAAGAGCTAAAGCTGAAAGGGAGACAGAAACTGAGCCGGAGACTAGAGCTCGTAAAGGCAAAGAGAAGGTATACGAGGGGATAGAAAAGCCTGAAACTAGCAAGAAAAGAAGGCGTGGTAGGATCAAACAAACAGATTTTCAGCTTGGGCGTGGCCATCAAGAGTATGATTTGGTGAGTGATGTCCAAAGTCAAAGAGCTAATATTAATTTTGGACCTTTGTTGGAATTGAGCCCAACATTGAGACGGCAGTGGTCGACTAGTGTTAGCACTAGGCTGCCAAGGGGTAAGGGCACTGTGCACGCGGTGCAAAATATGGCACTCAGGGTAGGTAGCCCGATAGATGTTCTTCCTTTGGTGGATGTTGTCATCGAGAAAAGGATGCAGGTTGAAGCCTATATAGATGGGGGAGCACAGATTTGCGTCATGACGGAGGCTGCAATGAAGGAAACAGGAGTCAAAGTGGTAGCCAAGTTGAATGTGCACATGAGGATGGCTAACCATACTATAGCTAGGTGTTTGGGCATGGCCCAGGATGTAAGAGTGAAAGTGATGGGCATAGAGTGCCTGATGGACTTCTTTGTGATGAAAGCTGGGGATAACGCATATCCTATCATCTTGGGTAGTCCGTGGCTATTGGCAATAGGTGGCAAACAAGATTGGGAAAGCAAAGTGTTTACCTTACCTGATAAAGAGAAAGGAAGACAAGTGGTGTTGGATTTGAAGACCAAGGAAATCCATTTTCATCCTATAGCGGTGAGAGATGAAGGGAACACCACCAGCTATGAGTACGAGACTGAAACGGCCTATGATGAGGGCTATACAGATAGAGAGGAAGAAGAAAGCGAGGATGATATGCTCAAGATTGATGCTGACATGTTTGGGTCACTGTGAAAGAACCTTGTGCGAAAGAGGGGGTGCAAGCACACGTGCATGCCATAAGTACTGAAGAGGTGGTCAATATGCTAAGTGGAGACTTGACCAAGAAGGAGAAAGAAATTTATGTCGAGTAGGATGCATCTTTTCCAAACCTATTTGCAAAGGAGTATAAAGATTTGAGAGGAGCCAAGGGTGTTGAGCACAAAATAGCCCTCAAGGAAGGATACAAACCTAAGGCACAGAAGCTAAGGAGATTGGGTGAAATTCAAAAGGAAGCCCTTTGGCAAGAGATCAATATTACTGGATGCAGTATTATATACCTCGTAAAGGAATCAGAGTGGGTTTCCCAAGTAGTTATCACTCCTAAAAAGAATAAGAGATGGCGGGTGTGTGTCGACTATAAGCCATTGAATGCTGTGACCAAGAGGAATCGCTACCCATTGTCGTGGCTGGCCATGAGAGATTTTGAATCAAGTGGCTGGCCATGAGAGGTATTCCATTATGGATGGGTTTTCAGGTTACTTTCAAATAGGGATTTCTCTTGAAGACCAACTCAAGAAGACATTCATATCTCCATGGGGTTGCTTTGTCTATCGCAGGATGCCGTTTGGTTTGGTGAATGCCTATGCCACCTTCCAAGACTAGATGAATAGGGTGTTTGGTCCCTATTTGGGTAGGTTCATTAGAGTTTTCATGGATGACATTGGATGTTATAGCTATAGGGCAGATCATTTGTCAAAGCTACGACTGTGTTTTCAGAGACTGGATGAAGAGGGAGGCCATTTGAACCCCAAGAAGTGAAGATTAGCACAACCTCGCGAATCATTGTTGGGCCATGTGGTGTCACAAAATGGGATTGAAGCGGATCCAAAAAAGGTCAAGGCTCTAGTTCTTCTGAAGCCTCCTCTGAGTGCAAATGCTTTGGTGTCGTTCGTGCACAGGCTGAAGTATCTTTCAAGGTTTTTTTGGATGTTGTCGTAGTATGTATACCCCCTTTAAAAGAGGGCGCAGCTGGTGCATGGTTTTAAATGGGATGAAGAGGCTCAAGTAGCTTTTTACAGGGTGAAAGAAATCTTGTTTCAACTACCTACAGTGTGTCCTCCCAATCATGAAGATGATTTTTATGTTGCCATGACTGTAGGAATTGAAGCCATTGGGGCAGTACTATTGCAAAAGGTGGGAAGGAGCTATAAACCTATTTATTTTGAAAGCAGGGTGATAATTTCTAGGGAGGCAACCTACACTGAAGCCGAACAGTCAGTGATGGCCTTAGTTTCTGCCTGCAGGAAGTTCAAGGTGTATCTCATCGTGCGAAAATTTTTTGTGCTAACGGCCAATAATTATTGCCGGAGGTAGTGTTGCACTTGAAGCCAGGAAAATGGATCGTGAAGTGGGTGATACAGCTACAAGAATCTGAGTTTGAATTCAAAGTTGACCATACAAGTCTATCTTACCTGGCAGATATTCTAGTCAGTAAGGCAGTTGATTTGACGATCTATCCACGGTGGTGCGGGATGAAACCAAGGAGGAGCCTAACTTAGCGGAATATTTTAGCATGTGGTTTGATGGAGCATATAGGAGGGTAATACAAAAATCAGGCGGAGGTGTGGTGATACGAGATCCACACAACAGGATGATCTTTTCAAAATCTTATGACTCGGAGGATGTTCATACCCATAATGAGGCAGAGTATCTTACCCCTCCATTTAGGTTTGAAACGTTGTGTCGAGTTTGTTATATCGTGGTTGGTGGTGAAAGGTGATGCACTATTAGTTATCAAGCAGTTGTTGGGCCAATGGCAGATGAAACGGGATTCATTAATGATTGGTTCTATGCCATCAAGAAGTTGCTGAAGTTTTTTGAGGGAGGTTCAGTTAAGCATGTTAAGAAGAGAGCAGAAAACCAAGAAGCAGAGATCATCTTGCAAGCAACAAAGTACAAGTGCAGGTTGCAAGTTTATATGTGGCCCCAGCCACCTATGCTGGTCGTGAGACCTTAAAAGAGATTGAAGACTTTTGAATACCGATTTGTGCTCTAAAATGGTCCAAGCTACAAAAGCGAGGATAGTATAGAAATATCGCAAGTATACATGATAATTTATTAAATTGTGATAGAAAAAGAACTGAATTATCAAAGAATAAACAGTATGGTATTTAGCAATGTCATGAGGAAAGTGGGCATCAAGGTAAAGACGAGTTTTGCCAATCTTGAGAGCAGGTTTGTAGTTGTCGATACTACTGACGTGCACTATGGTGCAAACTTGCCATGAATGTTTATGGCCATGGGAGGCAGGTGCTACAAGCTATCATTTGATGCTTTTGAGAAGTGGGGCAAGGATGCCATTGGCCCACTCTCGAAGTTGGCAAGCGGTAAAAAATACATTGTAGTGGCGATTGACTACCTTACCACGTGGGTCGAGGCGAAAGCTGTGAAGGAGGTCAATGCACAGATTGTAGACACTTTGTTTTTGATAACATTTGTTGTCGTTTTGGAGTGCCGTGGGTACTCATTTCTGATAGAGGACAAGGATTTAGGAGCAAGCTTATGCAGGCATTAGTGGAAAAATTAAAGATTCAGCATCAGTTTTCCTCACCTTATCATCCCCAATGCAATTGTCTTGTGGAGAGTTCGAATGGACAAATCATCAATATGCTGACAAAGTATATGTATAAGCAAGAGACTGAATGGGAGATCAATCTAGAGAAGTGCCTTATGGGCCTACAAGACATCCTACAAAGTGACGACCAACTTTACTCCCTTAGAGTTGGTTTATGGTAAGGAGGCAATACTGCGAATGCATGCACAGCTGGGTGCTTTGAAAGGTGTGTGGTGCATCAATGCCACTCCACAAGATGTATTACAGGATAGGATTGTCAACCTTGAGGCATTACAAATGAATAGAGAATCAGCAATAGCAAACTACTACATGAAGCAGCGGGAAAGAAGAGTGGCTAAAGTCAATAAGAGTCTGCCAGACAAGAAGATAGAGGAAGGAGACCTGGTAATCAAATACGAGAGCTACTTATCCTTCACCTTCCAGAAGAAGTTCAAGAAGAAATGGACGGGTCCGTACAAAGTGCAAAAGACGTTTCCGAATGGGACCTATCAGTTGGTGACAGTTAATGGTAAGTCTCTCAGGCATAGGGTAAATGGTGTACCGCTCAAGCTGTACTTTGACAGAGGTATGGTGCCAGGAAGGGTGACAAGCAGTGCTATGGATGCTAGCAACTGCATGACAGCGAGCCATAATCGGGATGGCAGAAGAAAGTGTCCAAAATGTATGGAATGTGCCTTGGAATGTAGGGTTCAAGATGCTCTTGAGGCCTGTCCAGAGGGCTCGTCAAACGGAGCCCTGATGTGAAAGATATCAAAGCTCCAATTTAGAAGCCTTTGCAGATCCCCGACGAGCAGGGTAGATGGGGACAGATGGTCAGAATTGACGTCATCATATAGGCATGTGAAGCTTGAATTGTAGGGCATGCCAGTCTTTTCGGATTTTCCTTTGGAGCCCAGATGGGCAAGTCTGGCTTGCGGAATATTTATCAGGGGTCGCGTATGTGCTCGTCGTCCCGCGTTGGTAGGCATGCTGAAAAGGATACTTTTGAGCTCCCCAAGGTTCTGGAAGGCTTCATGCGACATGGGGAGTCATCCAAAATTTGTGGCTTGCCAATCGGAGTCATGGGCATCGTGATATGTACAATTTAGATTGGCAAGTGATTACGACGGGATGGGATTGGATGTTTTTTTCCATTTCTTGAATGGGTTGTCCAAAGCCATGGTGTGGAGTTGTGGAGAAGCAGAGGAATTCTGGTTCCAATAGATGGAGCTCGTATGTGGTGTGATCGGAGAAATTATGCGGCAGGTACAACCAAGCACGACCGCCGACATCGTGCGAATCAAGTGCTTAAATCCTCTTGGTTGTAAATGTGAAAGGAAAAGGTAGACAGGAGTGGTTTTCATAAGACAAATAAAAGATCAAAAGCTTTAGAGGGAAGGAAATAAATAACAAGAAGGAGGAGACCAAAAGTAGCTGCCGAGGGAAGGTCTTTTTTTTTGGAAGCTTGGAAAAACAAAAGCAAAAAGAGTAAGAAAAGGAGGGCAACGACGGCGCGACGCGCTCCGTCGTTGCTTCCTTGAAAGTGAAAGAAAAGGGTTTTTGGGCATTTGGCTTGGGGGGGGGAAGAGGAGGAGCAATAAGGGTTTCTTTTGGAGAGCAACTAGGTGAGCCTTGGGGAGAGGAACTTCTTCTTTGGCTCTGCCAAGAGGGAGTTAAGTCCGACGAGGGCTCGAGAGAGAAGAGGGCTCACGTGCATGTGTGCAGGCCTCGACAACGAAGGCAAAAGAAGGAAAACCTAACTCTCGGCGAAGGACCTACGAGTGTTTCCATGATTAATCTTTCGTGCCCGCCGAGGTTGTGCCGACGAGGTAGTTTGTACTAGGTTGTGCTGAGAAAAGGAAAGCAAGGATTTCTCACATTTTGGTGTCACTTCCCTCCCCCCCCCCCCCCCCCCCCCCCCCCCCCCCCCCCCCTCCCCCTGTTCTATTGCTCGTGCTTGTGTCCGCGGTGTCGGGTGTATGTGTAGGCAAATGTGCCCCCATTGAACCGGCGGTGTCTTGTGGCAAAGAGAGAGAAAGCGGCTCTGGGTGTGCGTGGGAAGCTGCAAAGTGTGTCATGTGGTGTGTATGTGTTCAATTGTGGTTTGATATTGTGTGATCGACTCGAGAGGTGTGCAGTTGGTGGTCTTCTAGCACAAAAGAGGATTTTGAAGGTGAATCCCAATGGATTGGGGTGTTGTGTTTACCCTGAGCTGTAGAGAGGCAGACTGCTTGTGTCTCGGGTGTGTTCCCCTTTCTCCCTATCGAGCGTGATGGTTCTCTTGAGCGATGACGCTCCAGGTACCATTATCTCTGCTGGGGTGACAAAGAAGAAAGAAACTCATCATCATCCATACCTGCATTAAACACATGAACATTTAATCTTATTATTGAATGAATGGAGAAGAAAACATGGACAAGTAGAGAGACAGAGAGAGAGATAAAGAGAGAGAGGGGACTCATAAAGGGGGAGGGATTCCTGTGTAGAGAGAGTTCATTGAATTTCTATGAATTTGTAAAAGCATTGCGCGCCGGGTGTGATGGAGACTGAAGCTGCATCGCGAAGGTCTGCTCATAGAAGTACCACTAAATCTAATTGATCGGGTGAAAGAGACGCTGAGAAGCAGTAGTAGTGCTTCTTAGTGTCTCTTTCACCCAATCAGCTAGATCTAGCAGTGGAACGAGCAACATCTATATTGAGCAGACCTTCATGATTTCAGCTTCAGTCTCCATCCCACTTGGAGCAGAGTGCTTGTCGTCCCTTCTTGTGAGAACATACCTAGAGCATACATACCTCGAGTGGACGCAAAGACCATTAAATAAAATGACACAATGATGTATATAGATAGAAATGGACAAAAAAGCGATGTGAATACAATATATATTATAAAAAAGAGCTAAATTGTTCAAATACAATATTTATGGCTTGAAGAGGTCTCACTCTCATCCTTTCAAAGCTCAACATAACTTCCTATACCTATATAGAGCTCTCCGTTTAAACAGATTTCCTCCGTTTCATTTTGTAGATCCTCTGCATGCACCCCATAGAGAGTAGCATCTTGATGCTTGTCTGGCACCACCTCAATGGCTTCTGACAAAGTGTCTTCTCGGATCTCCTCCATTGATGCCATTGTGATTGGCACATGGTAGCCTTCGTACATCTGTGCACTACAAGGGGCTACCTCTATGACATACCACCAGTTTGATGTAGACTTTGTAGGATGAAATATCACCTGCGAGAGCCACATAACTTACATAGGAGCTTCGAAGCACATAACTTCTAAACTTGGATGTTAACTATTTACATACTTACTTGTTCACAATGCTCGGGTAGTACGAAAGTGTCTCTTAGGTCAGTCCATTTCTTAGTTGAATCCACCTCAAGAAAACTAGACTTTCCTCTACGCACAGTAGCGTTGCGACCCTCTATGATTATCTTGAACCATTGCACATCAAACAAGTCAACAAAAAATCCTCTATAATTGATCCTCAAAATCTCTTGTAGCGTGCCAAAGTAAGTGAATTCCGCCACCACAGGATCTGCATCACAGGACCATCGTCGACTAGACTGTTCAAACTTTGCCATGATTCCACAATCTTGAGCAAAACACTTTTTGTCGATCCATTCCACCCTAAAATGTCAACCTCTACACCATGCTACTGTGTATGACTTATACTACAACCAACAAAGATTATGAGTGGCCATTCAAATATCTAGAAAGTCACTCGTCGTACATTGCAAACTTACCTTGGTCGCGCAGCCCCGAGAGTACTCCCACTCCTCCTCAATCACTTCTTCACCACAATGTTGAGCCCTTTTCAATTGGTTGTGCAACCATCTTAAGCTCATGAAGCTCTCCAAACCTCTCCGATAGTGCATCGGTGGTGGTCGTCTTCCCTGTCTCCACTCAATTCGTGCCCTTTGTCGCTCTTGCTTTGCACCCTCATATTGTGAAATCCACTTTTGCATCACTGGATTGTCAAGCATGCAAAATCGGTTGATTTTACCCTCTAGATCTTCCATCATCTTCTTCTCAACACCAAGATTTCGCATGACAATCCCATATATGCACTCATTATCTATGGTTCTCCATAGTGTGTCCCGGGCTTTATCAAATCCGTCTAGCCACTCTCCAATGTACACTAGGGACTTTGATACTAGCCAACCTCATGCCATGCTACCCTCCATATGTGCCTTCTGACGCACATATCCCTTGAGCGTTTTCATGAAACGTTCTAAAAATAGCATCCATCTGCAATGTATTGTTCCTGCTATTTCCACCTCATTAACTATGTGAACAAGAAGATGCACCTGAATGGTTAGCATGGTAGTAGAAAGTGTTTCTCAAACATACACACAACCTCCACAGCGTTCAGTTTGGCGAATGGTATGGAGTCTACGTTAATCTCCTTTTGTGAGATCCATTACACCAACTTCGCAAGTTTGTAGATTGTGTTACGGATGTCAAGAGACAAACATCTCTCAATGAACACCGGTAAAATAAACTGCAAAACACGTGCAGCAATGATATTAAAGTCCACACACGAATTTGTTACACAATTCCCACTATGATATAATCCACTATGAACATACGTGACACATTTTATGCCAGTCATGTTACTTCAAACCAGTAAGCTTTCCTTGTTTAGTAAAACACGTTCGGAGCGAGTGCATTACGCTAGTGGGGGTCCGCATAGATCGAATGGTCTCTTATACTTTGTGTTCTTCGGCTCCATTGAAAATCCATGGCGCTTTGGGGAGTTTTATTGATCCATCGGATGTCGTTTGCGGAAAATATTGCTCCATACGATCCACATTTCTAAGGTTAACCCTGGCTCCCAAAGTATCTTTCTTTCCAGTCATATGGTCCCAAATTAGATTACCCACATTCTTGAGTATGTGCATTGGATCGAGCAAGTGATTGATCACGAGTCAGTGCCAATATGGTAACTCATACCATAGAGAGAGTCTCTTCATCCCTGGGGCCAAACCATCATCACATATATCCTTCTGCTCTAACCATGCTTGTGCAAACATCCTCGGTGGCTATCTTCCCAAAAATCCATTGTGTAACACATGATTCTCTGGAAGATATGATTGATGACCTTCGTAGATTTGCTTCTTCAATGAGGGCGTCCGGCGTGCATTCAGTCTAGGTCCACATGTGACACATGCTCTGTATCTGCTTGTTTGAAGCCCTGCATGTATATACATGATAATAGATAAGCTTTTAAGAAAAACCAAGATTTACACTGTTTGAGTTTAAGTGTAAATCACCTGAGGATTTTGTTAGTACAGGATAGTCATGCATGGTCCACATTAGAATGCCTCTGATCAAAGCATTCCATTGACCTGTGTGTCGGCTCATATCCACCACTTCTATGCCAATCCACAATTGTTGTAGCTCTTCCAATAGTGGACAAAGATACACATCCATATTCTTCACTTTATACCGGCCCAGCACAATCAAGCTTAGCCATAGGTGCCCCTTCTTCGTAGTCAAGAACGGGGGAATGTTGTAGTTGACAATGAAAATGGGCCATACACTATAATATGTTGATCTTTGACCAAACGGATTTACGCCATCCATAGCCAGGCCTAGGCACAAATTTTGAGCTTCCCTGGCAATCCGACCATGTTTCATCTATATGTTTTTTGGTTTCACAATCTGCAGGAATCCGTAGCACACCATCCGAAGATTTATTCTTCTCATGCCATGGCGGCCATGGACTTACATTTGAAGAAATGCTTGATGCGAGGAAGCAGAGAAAAATGCTGCAAAATATTTTGTGGAATTTTTGTTCCGTGGAGATCTACTCCATATCTCTTGGAATCACATTTCGGACACTTCTCCATGTCTATGTATTCCCCTCTGAAAAGAGTGGAGTCGTTAGGACAAGCGTGGATCAAATTGTAATCCATCCCCACGTTTCGCAAGATCTTTCTTGCTTCCTCTCTAGAATCTGGCATCACATTATCAACTGGTAGTATGTGCTCTTTGAGCAATCTACACAACAAAAAAAATACGGTACAATTGTGTAAAAATCTATCAGATCATTATACATCTAGAGTTTTTTATTAAAGTAAACACATTGTAATAGATCACTTGAAAAGCATTGTAACGTTAGTGTCACTCCATCCAAAAATTTTCTGCATGTTGAGAAGAACCAGGGGCGGGTGCAATCTAGACACACGTGCTCCATCATACGATGGCGTATTGGCTTCACTTTTCATATCATCATAGATAAGCCTTTCTGAATCCATGATCGTCTCAATAATTTCATCGATCTTGGGCTCAAACATTGCCTCGTTGGGAATGTGGTCTGCATGATCATCCCCTGAACTATTAGAGGCTACAACTTGAAGCCTCACATATGATGCTTGACCAAAGCGCCTGCGAACATGTCTATTGGGTAGCAAGATTTCTACCTGTTGGCCAGCGTCAGAGTCCAACGAGTTATAATTGACAACAACTCCATCTATAATAGATGGATCGAACTCGCCAAATTCGCGAACGTGCTACAAAGAGATGCGTCTTGTCCATTGCACAACATGCTTGCATTGATTACGAGGACATAAGATCCTCGTTGAGAGATAGGTGTTTCGGTTGGACGGCCCCACATCCTCATCACTACTTAGAGGGTAAAAACCTTATAAAGTGGACAAAAAAAATTATTTTCTATTGGCATTCTCCATATTTTATCCCTCTCTCTCTCTCTCTCTCTCTCTCTCTCTCTCTCTCTTTCTTTGTTCACACTATAAACTACCTCACATTCTCTAGTCATGTCTAATCCCCGCACACCTCCATCTAGAGGTGCACGGAGATCAGAACCACCGGGTTATAATCTTGTATTTATTGGTCAATGCCTATATTTGTGAGTACAAGAAATCTATACACCAATGTCTACATGATAGTGCATGTAGTGGACAAAACTACTTTGCCTCTTCTCTAGCTATAGCATTTCATAGCATCTTAACATCTTTTATAACACATAATTAGGAAAATAGGGAAAAATTCACACATTTGGGATGATTCTTTGTGTCTCATGGACTTGAGGTAATGTTGTATTGTACTAGGTTGTTGCACATATGAAAACTGAGATACAATGTTTAGTGGATGCTTATGAGTCTGCAAGATCCAATATGGTCCCTTTTCAACAACCATACTATACACTAGAGTGTTGTTGCACATGATAGTTTACAAATACACACACACGCTCACTCACACACACACAAAATGTCCACTTGTTTGTACATCATTGGTAGAACACATTGAGTTTCCCGAGTGCCATGCATGGTTGTCCTTGGCTTATGTGGCATTTGATCTGCATTATTATCTATGAAGCCTTGTATGAATGCTTTTTCCATCTCAACATGTGTCAAGCTCTTCCTTATTATTCCACTGTTTCCATGATTGCCATTGCATGCTCCATCCAAGAATTTTTTACGCAACCTATAAAATGTTGACTTTTCTATTCCCTGCATTACATACCATGCTTTACTACATACCTTCTTTCCATCAAAAGTAGACTCAAAGCATTCCTCTTCTTGATCTTTTCTATGAGCCATGCTCATACAATCCAATACAAATGTGCATTGGCTAGTGTAGCTTTGTCCCCAAAATTCTGCCCTTGCTTGCATGATTTTGGATTTATTTCCAATCTGGCAACATCACATCTCACAACAATCAATTGGTGCAACTTTGTGAATGTTTATAGCATCACATTGTTTGTTGAAAGCATGAGCATTACCTTTTTTTTCTCTAGGCCTAACTCTATGTACATAACTCCTTTTCTTACCTGTCCCATCTCTTATATCATAGTCACCGGCAATGGCATCCTGCTTTCTATCATTTTGAGTATGAAGAAGAAGACCTAGTTCTGTACTGGTGATAGCTTCTTCAAAACTAGTTTCAATGTTGTTATCTATGCCATGATCCTGATAGTCATCACTTGAAGCATATAAGTTGTCAAGGGAATCTCCCATTTCTTCCATGAGGGGATCTTGAATACCCTCAATGACAGAAGAAGATCCAATGTCTTTGATCAAGGGCTCACCATTCTCAAATGTAAGCTACCTGATAGGCCAGCTTACCAAATTCAAAGTTGAAATATCACTTTGATGTGGATGCATTGACCCTTCCTTAATGTCACCCAAGCTAATCTCACCTAGTTCAATACAATTTATAGCCTCATATGGGTGGACCAGCAATACCACTCCCTTACCAAGTTTTGTAGATCTATTGTCAGCCCAAAGGATGACTCTTTTCTCTTTCCAACTCGCTCTATCTATCAAGCCATCTTCTTGACCAACAAGAAAATCCTCATCTATTGTGTGAGATTTTCCTATGTCCATAACAATATTATGCAATGGCCATTTGATGATTCTTCCAACTGCTTGAGACATGGTTCTTGCATCCATTGTGACAAATGGAATCAAGAAGGTGTCATTAAAACTTTCTAGTACATGTATCGCCACACATGTTGTGCCAATCAATTCAAAACCACAACGTTGAGATGCATCAGTGGAATGAATAATCCTATGAGCTTTCCTTGTGGAACCATCAACAACAAACACTGAATCACCTTGTTTTGGACCCTGCAATTTTTGAGAAAATCAAGAGATATCAGTAAAGTTGTATGTCTGAACATAGAACTCAAAATTTAATGCATTCCCAAGATACACTCACAATTTTGGCAAAAGCTTGCATCCCATTCAATTAAGAAAATCTACACTGAGTCAATCCATGGAGGATGGTAGGAGGCTCGAGCTCAAGTTTGAGCCTGTATGTACATCCAAGTGCTAGAAATCTAAAGCTGACAAGAGTTGCAAGATAGGGACTATGTTACATTGCATAGGCACCCATGGAATTTGATAGTAGGATGGAGCCTTTATGCACATCCAAGTGCTAGAAATATATAGCTCACCAGAGTAACAAGATGGATCTCAAGTCATATTGAATCAACCCATTGGGGATGGTAGGAGGCTCAAGCTCAAGTTTGAGCCTAAATGTACATCTGAGTGCTAGAAATCTAAAGCTGAAAATAGATCCAAGATGGTGCCTAAGTTACAATGCCGGAGCATAGATGGAGCCTAAATGTAGGTCTAAGTGCTAGAAATCTATAGCTTAAAATAGTTGCAAGATGGATCTCAAGCTATATTGAGTCAACCCACGGAGGACGGTAGGAGGCTCAAGCTCAAGTTTGATCCTAGATGTACATCTAAGTGCTATAAATACCTAGCTAAAAAGAGTTTCACAAAGCCAAAGTTTCATAGAGGCAAGCATGAATTTTTGTAGGTGGCTCGATCTCAAGTTTGAGCCTAAATGTACATCCAAGTGATAGAAATCTATACTTGTCACACGGGTTGCAATATGGAGCTCAAGTTACATGGCAGGCACCCATGGAATTTGGTAGAAGGCTCAAACTCAATTTTGAGCATAGATGCACATTCAAGTGTTAGAAATCTACGAGCAACAAGAGGTGATGAGAAAACAAACTCAAGCAATATGTTGAAAGAGACTATGAATTGGAGCTGAATTTAAGTGAAGACTGAGCTACATTATACATTTAAAGAGTTGTAAGGTGAGTGAGCCAAGGTAATGTGATGAGTTTTACATAAAATCTAAGTTTCCTCAATGACCTATCAAAAGAGTCGGCGGCTTACAAGAAGGAAGTTCAAAGTAGTTGCATGAGTGGCTCAAACTTAAGTTCAAGCCTAGTTAGTCATATAGTTTTCTTTTAGGATAGGACATTAGTTTGAGTATAGGTGGCCTTGGAGATTATATGACAATTCAGCCTTGATGAACATTCAAAATAAATGAGGTTTTTTTTTTTTTATGTGTTATTGTGTAATATCGAGTCTTGTAGTTACTTGTTTTTTGTGTTGTAGCAGGAAAATTTTACATGCAAAAAGGTTCACAAAAATCGGTTAAAGAAGGGTTGGTGGAGGCAGGTCCCTCACTCATTGATCCTAATAGGTTTTTGCCAAGGGAAGTCAAAACTATGTCTCGTGTCTATTTTACAAAACTCTCAAAAAGTTCTAGACAACCCTAAGACCCTAACTTCGTCGAATCTTTGATCCCTTAAAGGTCGTTTTTTTGAAAATTGTTCGTAAAACTTATTGTGTAACATCAAATTTTTTGAATAAATGTTTGATCACAAAAACGGAGCCGCTCTCAAGCTACACGCTCATAAATTCTTTTTTGCAACAATCGGACTTCATATGTGAAAGTTATGTTGATTTTGGTGAAAAGTTTTTTTTTCCACTTCTTTTAACCATCATGAAAACCATTAGTTTTGGTCCACACATGTGAGTTTTCTAATCTAACCTTGGTAGGGTTGGTGGGAAAAGCTATTAAAAAGACTTTTTAATGCTTATGAAACCTTCTATATTGTAATATGTTTGAATTTTTCTATAGACGATAACGAATTCGATGGCGCGACAAGCGAGATTGTTTACTCTCACATCTCCTTGCCCTCTGCGCATCTTCTCATGGCCCCACAAGGCTCTTTTGCACACCTCTACATTAATTCTCTCTCTCTCTCTCTCTCTCTCTCTCTCTCTCTCTCTCTCTCTCTCTCTCTCTCTTCTATATTAAAATAGGGTTTGGATTTTTTTACAGACTGTGAGAAAATCGACGAGGATGACGTGATAGGTACGGTTCTTTACTTTCCCATTTCCCTCTCCTCTATGTATCTATTTGCAGTCATAAACTGCTCTACATTAACTGTGTGTGTGTGTGTGTGTGTGTGTGTGTGTGTGTGTGTGTATGTCTTTCTCTTTTTGATTGGAGGTGAAGATCTAATATAGAAGTAAAGTCCAGATTTGAAATTTGAATTTCAAATTCAAAAGGCTTATCCAGGTGCACCTCTTTGTCTCTCTCTCTCTTTCTCTCTCTCTCTCTCTCTCTCTCTCGTGTGTGTGAGTGTGATATCTTCTTCTAATCTTTCTGTGTAATTACCCTCACCTCCTCTTAATCACTCCCTAATCTCTCTGTGTAATCTCCCTTGCCTCTTCTTAATCACTTCCTCCCTTCCTCTCAATCTCTCCTAAATGTGCATCAATCAAAATTTCATTCTACTAACCATTGTAACTTCTCTTCGGAGATTACATTCATAGGTCCTAAACTTCTACTCTCCTCTCATATATTAATCTTTTCCTCTCCTCTAATCTATTGTCCTTTTTCAATTCTGAATGCATCTCAAAATTCACTCTTCAATCTCATTCTATTAGTTTCTAATCTCTATTTAATCTACTTCTAATGACTACATATACTCATTATTGTTTGCTACCGCCTCCTTGATACACCATTTAAACTTTATCATTAAGTTATTCAAACTACAACTACATCTAAAATCACGCTCTATAAATTGAAAGTAAGTGGCTATTCTCTAATTAGAGTACTTAATCAATAAGTACTCTAATTAACTTTTTTTTAAAACTATAATTAAGTAATTAATCTACTTAAAGAAAAAGATAGATAACAACACTTACTTGGTTGGGTACTGAGTGTGACATTTCCACTTGGCGTAGTTTCTTTGCTTTTGATATTTAGCTCATTTTTGGTACCTTGTTTCCTTGTTGAGAAACTAGAACAATGAACTGATGTAGCTTAAACCTCACCTTCTAGTGTGGCCTTATGAGCTTATTGTGGATATTTTAGCATGATATCGTTGCCTCATGCAAGTGCTTGAGACTTAACCAGGGCCAGAGCATAATAGCTCTAGGGAAAGCGGCTCAAATTTAAGTTCAAACCTCATCTACATATGCTATTGTACCAAGTCTGGCTAAATGACATCCTTGTGGATACTTAGGGAAAGAGGCTCGATCTTAAGTTTGAACCTTGCCTACATATGCTAATATAGCAAGTCTGCCTTGAACTTAAGTTTGAGCCTCAACTCTATATGTTACTTTAGTACTAGGGTGTAAGGTTAGCCTCATGACATCTGTGTGGCTAGCAATGCTAGTAGGCTCAAACTTAAGTTCAATCCTCACTTGCATATACTAGAGTAGAACCATTATGTAGGGCTTGTTGCTACCAAGGGCATAATAGAACACCTTTAGGCTCGATCTTAAGTTTGAGCCTCAAGTGCATATTCTTTAGAACTAGGATGCAAGGCTTCCCTCCTAACAGCCTTGTAGCTACGAATGGAAAGAGCCTTGCTTGCAATGTAGCCCTACTATGCAAGCGAATAGCCTCATGACATCCTTGTGGCTATCAAGGACATGGAAAAATATCTTTAGGCTCAAGCTAAAGTTTGAGTATTTCATACTGTAGCGCTCGGGTGAAAGGTTAGCCTAGTGAAATCCTTATAACTACTAAGGTCAGAGAATAGCATCCTTGTGGCAAACAATGGGAAAAAGCTTGCACTTAAGTATAGACCTTGCCTACAAATGTGAGTATAGCACTACAATGAATGTATAGCTTCATGACATCTATGTGGATACCAAAGGAAAAGAAAACACTTTGAGGCTCGAGCTTAAGTTCGAGCCTCAACTGTATAAGCTATTGTAGCACTAGGGAGTAAGTCAAGCCTCATCCTTTAGAGATACTAATTCCAAGAGGCTTGAACTTAAGTTTGATTCTCACTTGCATAGGCTAGGGTAGCACTAGAATGCAAGCCTAATGTCATCCTTGTGGCTACGATGGGTATAGAATAGCACCTTAAGTTCAAGCCTCATTTTCATATGGTAGTGTAGCACTAGGATGCAAGGCTTTCCTCATGACATCCTTGTGTCTACTAAGGGCAAGAGGCTCGAACTTAAGTTTAAGCCTTTCCTACATATGCTAGTATAGCACTAGCATGAAAGTCTAGCTGCATGAAATCCTTGTGGATACCAAGGGAACAAAACAACACCATTAGGTTCACTACATATGCTAGTATAGCAAGTCTAGCTTAATGACATCCTTGTGGATACTTAGGCAAAGTGGCTCAAATTTAAGTTCGAACCTTTGCCTACATATGCTATTGTAGGCTAGCTTAATGAAATCATTGTGGCTACTTAGGGAAAGAGTCTCTAACTTAAGTTCTAACCTTGCCGACTTATGCTAGTATAGCAAGTCTAACTTAATGACATCCTTGTGCCTACTTAGGGAAAGCGGCTCAAATCTAAGTTCGAACCTTGCCTACATATGCTATTGTAGCAAGTCTTTTTTTGTGTTGTTGGTGGTGGTGGAGGAACCGCCTACCTAGCCCATTGAGGAGGATCATCTTTGTATTTTTTCCTCCTCTCCTCTTGGGTTTGTTTCTCTTCTGGTGTCACCTTGTCCCTTTTTCTTTTTGCACATTTATCTGCTCTTCTTGTACTCTAAGGGCTTCCTTCTCAACTGCCTCCTTCTTTTCCCTCTCCTTTTGTCTTTTTCTCCTCTTGGCCTCTTTTGCTTTAGATACCGGATCACCTAGTATTACCTTGATTACTCTTTCTTTGATTTGTGGTGGAAACTTTCGCGGTGTAGTATGTGGGGTGGCCTGAGCACCAGTGGTTATGGCAAGAGGCGATGACGGTGGATTTTCAAATGGACCTCGATATTCCTCTTCTGTTTCTCTACTTTAGTATATGCAAGTGAGGATCAAACTTAAGTTTGAGCCTCAACTGTATATGTTACTTTAGCACTAGGGTATAAGGTTAGCCTCATGAAATCTGTGTGGCTAGCAATGCCAGTAGGCTCAAACTTAAGTTTGATCCTCACTTGCATATACTAAAGTAGCACCAACATGTAGGGCTTGTCGCTACCAAGGGCATAGAAGAACACCTTTAGGCTCAATCTTAAGTTCGAGCCTCAAGTGCATATTCTTTAGCACTAGGATGCAAGGCTTGCCTCATGACTTCCTTGTGGCTAGCCTTATTTGCATATGCTATTGTAGCACTAGGGTGTAAGGCTAGCCGAGTGACATCCTTGTGGCTACCAGAGGCAAGAGGCTCGAGCTTAAGTGCAAGCCTCACCTAGATATGTTAGTATAGCACTATCATGAAAATCTAGATTCACTAAGTCCTTTTAGGATTCATGCAAGAAAAGAAAAACACTTAGAATTGAACTTAAGTCTAGCCTCATGGCATCCTTTTGGTTACCAATGACAAGAGGCTCAAACTTAAGTTTGATCCCCAATTGCATATTCGAGTGTAGCACTATGTAATAGGACTAGTCTTTGAAGTTCTTAATGTCGAAAAGAATATAGCAGGGCATATCTTTCGTTAGCACGATTTGAAAGATTGTTGAATAGTCTATTAAATAGAGCTTATACGAATGAGTTGAGATATTAAGAGAGAACATATATTCTTTTTTTTAAATAATACACTAAAGACGGATTTGATAAAGATTAATGAATAACAGATAGTCTGTCTATGAACAGTAAAATTGAGATTTTTATTAATATCAATGTTTTATATTTATGTGTTTTAGCTTAAAATGTATGGATAGGCTTAAAATAAGTTGTAAAAGTAGTGGATACCCAAAAATAGAGGTTTTATGAGTCGCGACCTAAAAGTTACGTTTTTAGCCAAACAAAGACGTTTTTTGCAATTCTGTCCACGATGCCTTGTAGACCACACCTATTCTCGTCGTTTTGAGTACCTGGATTGCTCTGTTCTGAGTTTGTTTGTAAAAATTATGATAAAAACAAACAGAAGGCAGCAGCAGTGTAGAATACACAGGGATAGACAGACATGCAACATCATACAGTTCTCCCTGCTATCAACCAAGAAGTGGATTGTTTCTTCATGGTAGAGTATGGAAATTGAGATTATGAAGGTATATAATTATGTTTTTTTACTTTGATTATCATGTTGAATTGGTTGCACGAGTATGTTCTTTTGGCTATTTTGTAGGCGATGCAGAAATCAATGTGTGAAACAGGATCTGTGCAAAGTGTCATGATAGAAATCTAACCTTTACGGATCTCTTAGCGATCACGTTCTTATATTATTCTCGCAGGTATACTTGGTGCGAAAATTGTGCAGGCTTTTCGAGAAAAAGAAGGATAAAAGCACGACAGGTGGTGCGTTTGGGGATCATTCACCGATCTCTTCTTCTGCGAGTGCGAGTGCAAGTGCGAATGCGAGTGAGAGTGAGAGTGAGAGTGCGAGTACGAGTGCGAGTGTGAGTGAGACGCTGCATGCAAGCGACTTGAAGCTCGGGGGTGGTCGGGAGGTTCGAGCTCCGTACAACAGAGTGCGCCCATATTCAATTGCTCCTCTGTTGTATCAAAACTCTACAAAGATTCATCAATACAAAGATCTCTTTCTTTATCTTTTGCTGTCGATCTCTACTACTCGGTTCCCGTGACAATTGGTATCAGAGCAAGCGGTTGATTCTGGACATGGAAGGATACGAGAGGAGGATGAAGGAGCAAGAAGACCTGATTCGGTGATGATGAGAAGATCTAAAAATTGCAAATCGGGAGCATGCTGAGGCTCTGCGGGGAAAAGCAGCACGAGAGCTTGATATCTATGTAGACCTTGATGGCCAACATGAAGGTGAAAATCATGCCTATCCACCTGGAAACAATAATCATCGTGGCGGCGCTAGGGTACCACCAAAAGAAACGATGACGATATGGGAGAAGCGACAACCAAATCATTCTTAACGAAGGCGAAGCTTAAAGAGTTTGATGGCATAAGAAAGATATGCAAAGATTTAGAAGCGTGGATTGAAGAACTCAAAGATTTGGATTATACTTTCAATATCGAGAACACGACCATGAGACTTTTGAATGCTCGAGCAAGGTGACTGATAAGACAATACGTACCAAGATGGCTCAATTGGAGACTTTTGGGGATGCGTACGATAAAGGTAAGTCATCTACCCCTTCTTTGTGATGTTTTATGTTTTTGATATATCCTTTGAAAGCTTCTGTGATCGAATTTATGCGTAAAAGTTGAGATTTAAATTTAAATTTCTTAATTGATTTGGATAGTATTCATTGCTTCTTATTGTCTAAATTGATTGAGAAATTAAACTTGAAATTAAATCAAGAAGTCAACAGAATTGTGGACTTAACCAATGGTAATAATAGTTTCACGAAAGAGTTAGTAGAATTTTTTTTATTTTTTATTTTTTTTTCTTTGAAGAGTCAAAATCATAAAGATTATTTCTATAACATAAACATTGATATGCATGATGTTATCATTGGTATCAATTAGATCATTGAAAATCATGTTTTGATTGATTGTTAAGAAAGAAAAATATATCTTTAATCATTTGATGATGATAAGTCACACTCTTTGTGGACAGAAAGAGATTCTAAATCTAGTTTTGGCAATGGAATTGATAAGGTGACTTAGATAAGAGTGTGAGACGTTGCTTGTGTTTGCTTGTGTGAGATGTTGCTTGTGTTTGCTAATGAGATTAAAGAAGAATCTGGGGATAAACATAAAGAGACAAATCCAGAATTTATAGAGGATCTCTTACATGAAGTTAAGGATGTGTTCCGGACGATCTTCCTGGTATACCTCCGCCTAGAGCGGTAGACCATGCCATAGATCTATATCCAAGAGCGACACCTTATTCCAGATCTCCATACAGGTTCAATATTGATGAGCTTAAAGAGCTCAAGATACAACTTGATGATATTTTGAAAAAGGGTTTCATTGAACCTAGTCTATCTCCTTGGGGTAGTCCTGTGTTATTCCAAAAGAAAAAGGATGGTACATATAGGTTATGCATCGACTATAGGGGATTAAACAAAAAGACCATTAAGAACAAATATCCTCTTCCTCACATAGATGAACTGCTTAGTCATTTGAGTGGTGCCACAATATTTTCATAGGTTGACCTTCGTTTGGGCTACCATCAAATCCGTATCAAGGCCGAGGACATTCCAAAGATTGCTTTTCGTACACGTTATGGACATTATGAATTTACAGTTCTTGCTTTTGGTTTGACTAATGCACCAACAACTTTCATGTGCTTAATGAATAATATTTTTCACCCGTATCTTGATGACTTCATTCTGGTATTCTTGGATAATATTTTTGTGTATTCTACGAATGAAGAAGATCATGCATTGCACTTAAAGAAAACATTTGAGGTTTTGCGTGAACATAAATTGTATGCCAAAGCAAGTAAGTATTCTTTTGCAAAGGATCAGATTGTGTATTTGGGAAGAGTGATTTCTAAAGAGAAGATTCACATTGATCTTGATAAAGTTAAGATTATGTTAGTAAGAAATGTAAGAAGCTTTATGGGTCTAGCACAATATGAGAGAGCACACATTAAAGATTTCTCTAAGATAGCAAGTCCTTTGACCGAATTGACCAAGAAAGACAAGGGTTGTGTGTGGACTTCTAGCTGTGAGACTGCTTTTGAGACCTTGAAGGCTAAAATAGCGAAAAATTGTGTTTTAAAAGTTCCTGAGATGGGCAAACCATTTGTTGTGTCCTGTGACGCTAGTGGTGAACAATTAGGTTGTGTTTTGACACAAGAAGGAAGAGTGGTTGCATATGAGTTTAGGAAATTAAGACGACATGAATTGAACTATACAACACATGATCTAGAATTGCTTGCTGTTGTTCATGCATTGAAGCATTGGCGTCATCTCTTGCTTGGTGTAAAATTTGAATTGCATGGTATCAACGAAAAGCATCATGATATCACCGAGAATAATCATTGTATCAATGAAACAACATCATGGCATCACCGAGAATAACCATGGTATCAACGAAACAACATCATGGCATCACCGAGAATAACCATGGTATCAATGAAACAACATCATGGTATCACCGAGAATAACCATGGTATCAACAAAACATCATCATGGTATCAACAAAAATCACCATGGAATCACCGAGAATAACCATGGTATCAACGAAATATCATCATGGCACCACCGAGAATAACCATGGTATCAATGACATATCATCATGGTATCAACGAAAATCACCATGACCAAAGTATTAACAAAACATCATCATGGTACCATCAAAATCACTATGGTATCAATGAGAAATTATCAATAAAACGACGTAAACTATATCTCTAAAAGAATAATTATACGAGAATCAATGAACAAGTATATCATATAACAAAAGATCATGTACCAACAGTAGCTGGATAGAATTTGGACGATCATCAACGGCTCGACTGAATCGGAACGATGTGTAACTGGCTTCTGCAGCAAAGTTACGTCAGTAACAAATATATGATTGATGAAGAAAAATATAATTGAGAAGTTTTCAATTATGAGAAAAATCAAAAGAAAAAAGTAAAATTTTGATTTTCAAACATATTCGCAGTCCGAGACGATAACCCAAAATCGGTGCAGAATTTAGAGAAACTTTCTTCTGCAAAGTTATAGACCACATCGATTCCAATCCCCATCGCGGGTAGTTCCTTCTGCAAAGTTGTAGAACACATTGATTCCGGTCTCTCACGCAGGTAGTTTCCGCAAAATCGTTTCCAATTAGCAAAAAAATCAAAAACAAAAAGCGGAAGTTGCTTTTCAGGTATGTACGTAGTCCGCGAACGATTACTCAAAATCGTTGCAGAATTTGAAAAAACTTTCTTCTGCAAAGTTGTAGACCACATTGATTCCAGGCTCTTTCGCGAGTAGTTTCTGTAAAATCGTTTCCAATTAGCAGAAAAATCAAAAACAAAACGTGGAAGCTGTTTTTCAGGTATGTACTCAGTCTGCGAACGATAACTCAAAATCGGTGCAGAATTTGAAGAAACTTTCTTCTGCAAAGTTGTAGACCAAAGTTCGCTTTTGATCAGGAGAAAAATCAAAAACAAAAACGTAGTGCTCTGATACCATGTAGAGAGAGAAGGAGAGAGCAGAGAAGTAGAACCCCAAAGTGTGTAGAATACACACATGAGATGATGTATATATAGAGAGGACCTGGGTGCCATATATAGAGAAGCCATATATTGAGTAGCTTCAGATATAAGCTCAACAGTCATATATACAAAGCTATAGCAAAGAAGCTAATCTAGAAAGAGTGAGGTCAAAGCAACTCCAAGCTCCGAGCGCAAGAGGATGAAACGTGACACATTGAGGCCTTTGGTCAAAATGTCTGCAATCATCTGGTCACTTGGACAATGTTCAACCATAATGGTTCCTTTGCGTACTTCATACCTAACATAATGATAATGGACAGCAATGTGCGTTGACTTATTACGTTGAACATAGTCTTTTGCAAGACTAATAGCACTTTGGTTGTCACACTGCAAGGGTGTGCTAGAAACAGGAGAGTGATCAACATCAACCAGCATTTGTCGAAGCCAAATAAACTCACGAGCTGCAAGTGATGCCGCAACATATTCTGACTCAGTCGTAGAAACTGCAACACAATGTTGTTTCTTGCTGGTCCAAGAAACAAGACAACCATTTATAAAGAAGCAATTTCCAATAGTAGATCGCATAGCTAAATGTGAGCTTGCCCAGTCTGCATCTGTGTAACCCAAAAGAGAAAGAGATTGCATAGAATCCGATGTGAGTTGTCGTCGATAGACTAAACCAAAATCTGTAGTGCCTTTCAAGTATTTCAATACACGCTTTGCAGCAGACCAATGCTTAAGAGAAGGACATGCAAGATGGTATCCAAGATAATTAGCAGCAAACCGAATATCAGGACGAGTGTTCATGCCAACAAACTGAAGACATCCAATCAAGTTAGCATAAGGTTGATTTGTGACAAGTTGACCGCCATTGTCAGAAGTATTCTTCGTAGAGCTCGCAAGACAAGGTGTGTTGGCTGAATGTGCAGATTCCATACCAAATTTTTGAATAGTATCTGCAATAAAATTTGGCTGTCGAAGGAATAAAATACCTTTTGTACGGTTCCGTTGGATTTGAATTCCAAGACAAGAGTAAATCTCTCCAAGATCCACCATATCGAATGCAGAAGACAATAACTTTTTCACTTGCTGAAGAAATCCCAAATCATTGGAAACAAGGATGGTATCATCCACATAAAGAGCAAGAATCACAAAACTGCTATCTTGGCGTTTTATGTATAAGTTGGGGTCTGACGAGCAAGAGATGAATCCTTTAGAGGTGAGAAAAAGATCAAATTTTGTATACCAAGCTCGCGAAGCTTGTTTGAGACCATATAGTGCCTTATGGAGTTGAGCAACAAGGTCTTCTTTACCTGGAATAACAAACCCTTCTGGTTGTTCCATATAAATTTCCTCTTCCAAGTCACCATTAAGAAAAGCAGTTCGCACATCCATTTGATGAGCTTCTAAATCAAATTGAACAGCAAATGCCAATAAAACTCGAACACTTGTAATGCAAACAACTGGTGAAAAAGTCTCTTGATAATCAACACCAGCTACTTGGGAGTATCCTTTTGCAACTAAACGCGCCTTGAACTTGTCAAAAGATCCATCTGCTTTTACTTTTGTCTTATACACCCACTTACATTTAATAGTTGTACGACCAGGAGGTAATTTAGTTAGTATCCATGTACCTTTAGAGATAAGAGAATCGTACTTTGCTTCCATAGCCTCTTGCCATTGATCCTTTTGTGGTGAAGAGATAGCTTCATCATAAGTAACGGGATATTTAGAAGTAGAAAAAGCATTATCAGCAGTACCGTCATCACAAACATGACATGAGCCATGTTCAAAATCAATAGGCAGATCAACAAAAATATCAATATCATCATTGGCAACATTTGGAATGGATGGTTGTGAAGAGGAAAGCTGCTCTATAGGAAGAGTTTCCTCTTCTGAAAGAAATGGATAAGCTTGAAGCAATGATTTAGTATCATCAGAATCATCCATGGACCATGAGCCTCCCGTAAGATGTTCGTTAAAAGTAGCATCACGATTCACAATTACTTTCTTGGAGGAAGGGTCATAGAATTTGTATCCTTTGGAAGTGTCAGAATATCCAATAAAAATAACTTTAAGACCAGGAGCATCAAGCTTTGTTCGTGTTTCTTTGGGAACATGAATATAAGCAATACATCCAAAGGTTCGAAAATGAGATACAAAAGGAATGTCACCTGTCCATGCTGTGATGGGTATCTTACCATAGGGTGCAGTAGTAGGAAGATGATTCTGAATAAATGTTGTTGTCAAAGTAGCTTCAGCCCAGAAAACATGAGATAAGCCAGAATGAATCAGCATACATCTTACAGCATTGAGAATAGTGCGATTCTTTCGTTCAGCAACACCATTCTGTTGAGGCAAATATAGAATAGTGTGTTCATGATGAATTCCACTGTCAGCACAGTAACTCACAAACTCTCGAGAAACATATTCTCCTCCATTGTCACTACGAAGCTTCTTTAGGCGACGACCAGTTTGAAGTTCCGCAGCCTTGTGGAATTGTTTGAAAACAGATAAGGCTTCAAATTTTTGTCTAAGTAGAAATACAGTCGTATACCTTGAGAAATCATCAATGAAAGTAATGAAGTAGTGATATTGTGATCTCGAAGAAGGTAGAGGTCCACATATATCAGTATGAACAAGATCCAATATGTCATGAGAATGAGTTGTATGTGAAAGAGGAAAGGGTTTACGATTGTGTTTCCCAAGAGCACAAAATTCACAAATTCCCATATGGGGATGGGCTTTAAGATCCATGCCGTGAACGAGATCAGGACGTTGAAGATCAAGGAGTTTTGAGAAATCAGCATGAACAAAACGGTGATGCTATACTTTGCAATCATGATCACCTGGAGCAGTGACAATATTTGCTACAGCATCGTTGAGAGAGAGTTCAAACAAATTACCGTTTCGAGGAGCAGCAGCTATAGTATGTCCATCTTTCTCAATTCGGCATTTGGTATGATCAAATCCAACAAACAGACCAAGATCAACAAGTCTAGCAACTGAAAGAAGATTACGTTGAAGATCTGGTACATGTAATACTCCTCGCAAAATTCGAGTGGAAGAAGATAAGGTACCAAGATATAAGTCTCCAATACCCTTTACTTGACAAGTAGTATCATCAGCAAGATAAACAACACGTTAACTGGCAGTGGATGATAATTATGGAGCCACTAAGACTGATATGTCATATTTCCTGTAGCAGTAGAATCGACAATAAAAAGTGATCCATCACGTATATGAAGTATTCTTTCTGGAGCAACTGAACATAGGACGCAGCTTGTTTCTGGTACAATGTTGTTTCGATGTTCAGTAGCATATGCTCTATTCCAATCTGTGTCGAATCGGCGCTTATAGCACATATGAGTGGGATTATCAGATCGTCCACAATATTCACAAGAAGAAGAAGAAGAGTCTCTAGATAAACGTGATTGTTTTGTGGTAATATTGTGTTCTTCATCATATTGACGTGCCCAACAATCATCTTCAGTATGGCCATTTCTGTTGTAGTAAGAACATTGCTTATTAGGAAATTTGAGACGAGAGAAAATATTACCGCGACGGCCACTTCTGCGGTTTCCTCGTTGAAATGGACGCCTTCGAGCATAAAAAGCACGTTCCATTTGTTGTGACTCAGTCTCCTCTTGTGAAATCAGAGCTGTATCGTGACCAGCATTCCGACGTTCCATTTGTTGAGAGTATTCAATTAAAGACATGCAAGCTTGGTCGAAATCAAGACCATCTTTATTAGAGAGAATAGTAACAATGTTATCATAAGAAGAGTCCTTCACCGTATCAAGGAGAAGTGTAATCAGTTGCTTTTGTGGAACAGGATCACCGGCAGTATCAAGTTGATTAATAATAGATTTGAAAGATTCAATATGTCCCGTCATGGCAGTACCCACTTCATATTGTAACTTGTTAAGAAACCCTCTCAAATAAAGTATTTCTGTAACAGATTTCTTCTGAAAGTTTGCAATAAGGTACTTCCATACGTCGTGGGAAGTAGGCAGTTCATACATATCAAGCAAAAGGAAATCAGTAAGAGCAGAAAGAATATACCGACGAGCTGCTTTATCACGTTGTTGCCAATCTGTATAGGCAACATTCCAATCTTCAAATATAGGTCCTTCAGTGATAAGAACATTATCATTATCCGTATCAACAGGCTGAGGCGGACAAACACGATTTCCAAGAACAACATCGGAGAGTTCATCGTCTTCAAGAATTAACAACATCTTTGCTTTCGAGTCTGGAAATCCTTGACCTTGGAAAGGAGGAACAGAACGCTGGCCAGAAGGAAATCCGTTGACGAGAATATAGCCATATCTTGTTGCGCAAGATAGGCTAGGTTGGATAAGTGCACCTTGAAACCAGCCTTCCTATGAGAAAATAGAGCATATGCTACATATTTTATGTATGCCCCATGCCTCAAATTAAGAAGTTCTAGATTAGAAGTGGACCTTGCTTGAATGTCACATGCAATAAAGTAAGGAAACATAGGCAAGTGGATTGTATTCCTCAATGGATCCTTGCTTTCACAAGTTGTGAACCTTGAGTCACTTTTACATTAACTTGGACAAGTGGTGGACCTAGAAACCAAGCTCTCCATGTTGAGATAAGTTGTAGGTAGGACAATAGAACATAGACAATGATTGTGGATGCAACATACTAGTATCCTAATAATCCAATTGATTGAAACCATGGAATTTTAGTTGTTTTCATTGTGTATTGTATGTGCATAAAGTGGAATGAGATCTTAAGAAAACTCAAATTTTTGACAAAATCTTGATATTTTGTACATGATATATTGAAAGTTGTCCAACTTGAGAATTGGGATTTTCTCACTTTACCTAATATGGTCTTAGGGTCAAACCCCCCTTTTTGCAACCCTTCAATCTCCCTTATAACCATTAGGAAGAGAATGGAGTCTAGGAGGGCCTCTTTATTTGGAAGTTTAAGGGAGTCAAACCTTTAGTAATAAGAAAGCAATCAAAAGACAACTTTTGAATTCAAACATGCAAAATGGCTAGTCTATTTGAATTCAAATTTCCCCCCAAAATGAAATTTAAAATCTAGAAAAAAAACGTATATCATGTAGCATATCTATGGAAAGAGCTCAATATGTAGATTCCAGATATAATACATCCACTCAAATTGGAGATCATACCTATGATTTATAGAGGGCCGAGAGTCATAAATTTATCCACCCCTTTATTGGGGGGAAAACTCCATCCTTTGACAATTGTTACACTAGTCTTACACACCCACCATTCTTGCACACATGGCATACATCTATTTGTCAAAATGCTAATCACCTCCATAATCTCATGGAAAATAAAAGAGGCCCTCCTAGACCCCCATCCTCTTTCTAATGTAAGCTTTACTGCTTGAGCAAGCTCTCCAAGGTCAAGATTGAGTAATTACTTTGCCAAATGAGTCTTGGTGCTTGATGAAATTTTGTCTATAAATTCCAGCAAGAAAGGAGGTTTCAATTTTACCCATTGACTGAAACAAAAATTGATGAATGGGATACTTGTTTTCAATCAAAGATTCAAAGCATGACTTTGGTAACCTATTCATTTGATCATGAGATTTTGTTGGGATCTCACACCAATTCGAAGAAGTATCAAGGGTGACTTTAATGCCTATGTCTTTGTTTTGAAATCGGCAACAATCTAGAATGGAGGTGCAATGATGATATCTTTTTGCAATATTTCTCGGTTTTGTAATCTTCTCTCTTGCAGCTTAAGAACTCATCGATACAATATGGAATCATTTCCCCCCTCTTTGGCTATCTTATAACCACATCATCTTCTAGATTGTTAATTTGGAATTTAAAAAATATAAAATCTTTGGGCTAGCGTTTTCGGGAGATATGTGTTCGCTACGTGAGTCGGGCCGGCGCCGGGCCTCTGGCTGTGGGGGCTGTGATAGAGAGAGAACAAGAACAACAAATGCAAATGAATCTGGAAATCACCATAATCAATTAATCGATTAATATGTTTGGTACTAGCCAAGGAGGGTTGTTAACAGCACCGTCACTTGGGTCATCTACTAACTAGGATTTTAAGCTCCCGTTTTACAGAATGAACCGGGATGTTAATGACACCGGGGCTTAACACTAGGTTGGTAATGGGACACTTTTATGTCCTGGGACACTTTTATGTCCTGTTAAGTGAGCATTTTCCTTGAATTATGTCAAGAGTTTCAAAATGGATTTTGAGGTTCTATCTATCTAGAAAGTTGTCTCATGAGCTGAAAAAAACTCGACATTTTTTTGGAATATCAATTCCATCTTTAACCTTGTCCTTGCACAACATTTCACAACCTAAACTGTGTGAAAAACCGGGTCCTGTTTTTGGCTTTTTTCAACTTTTTGGAACTATACCACTCTATAATTCATGTTTGTGAGGTCTATAATGCTAGAGAACTATCTTTAGTAGTCCTCAACATGTCCTGATGCTTCAGGGGAGAAATAAATGTTAAGGTGTAAGTTATGACCAAATTACAAAAATTGTCAAATCCTGTTTTTTAGCCAATTTTAGCTCTTCTATGATTTTTTTGGTGGCTTTCATGATATCTAAATGCAGTTTTGATTTTCAATGTCACATATTGTAACATAAAACTAATATTCCTTGAGTTTTGGGGCACCTAATACCCTATTTTGCATAGTAGACAACGATGGTTAATTTTTTCAATTATAGAAGAAAATGAAACATTCTAGAATATCAAGTATAGCTTTTTCAATATTGTTAGTTTCTTGTGACAACTACATGCATTTTGTAGGTAGTAACCATTTCTAGTCATAAGGATCAAATTTGGATAGATATTGAATAGTTTCTATAGGATTCTACAACTCATAATGTTGAACCCAGTTTTTTCATGTTTGCTGTATTTAGCACTTCATCTTTGTCCCCAAGATTCCCCTTGGTAAGAGATGTATTATTATTTTGACATGCTCCATGGCTTCTTATGAACCGAAAGGACAATAGGGAACTAAGAAAACATGCATATATTATTTGTATTGAGCGTGGCTATAGAAACTTTGATGATAGGTTTGCAGAATGGTAAAAATTCAACTTTTTTGTACCTATTTCTTTTGGCAAAACAAAAAATAGTGAGTGAGAAGCAATCATATGTTCTGATCACCAACCCATTGAAGTTAACTAGGGAATTTATCTCAAGTCCTACAAAAATCCCAAATCTTATTTTTATGCAACAAAACGTAAGAAATGACTGTTTTGATGAAAATGTACTGGTCCATCAACTTTGGAGGCTTGGTGTGACCAAAAGATGAGAAATTTTACAAGTTTCTTATTTTTTGCACGTGTAGTAGGCCTTGAACTATAACCTCATGAAAGGATTTTACAACATGAGTGGATCTACTATGGTTTTGGAGGTTTTTTTCAAAACCCTGAAAGGACACTTTTATGTCCTGTTAGGTTACCAACCTAGTGTTAACAATTATTTAATGAATCTCTATTCGATGACGATGATAGTAACTCCCTCATGTCGCTTCATCTGCTTCGATTGCCCGTGGATTCTGCAGTCTTCAATTCAGTTCACTGCCTCGATCATCAATGCTTTGGACCGGCTTAATTGCCATTCTCTAGTTTTAACTTCCTCCTCCTTCTTTCCTTGCTTGGTTTATCGTGCATGCCTTCTCTTGCTTTGGTTCAAGACCCAGCTCTCCATCTCAAGATTGCTTTCTTACTTCAAGCTTCCCGTTTGCTCGTAAATCCCTTCTTCTTGCCTTTACTTGCTCAAGCCTTGACCTCGATTTTCCCTCTCCTCTTTGGCTTGCTCTAGCCTCACTTGGAATCCCCTCTTTCTCTTGCTTCTCAAGCACTTGCTTTCTCTCTTTTCCCCCGCTTCAATTTCTCCTTGTTTATGGCCTCCTCCACTTGTTGATTCGTGTGCCCTTGCTGCTTATGGCCGAGAGAGGGAGAGGAAACTCCTTGCTTGGATTGGAGATCGAGCGCGAGAGAGAGAGATCGCCTTGCTTTGCTTGCTTCGTTCAAGCTCGAGAGGGAGAGAGGAAAGATTTCTTGCCTCGAGGACGAGAGCAAGAGAGAGCCCCGCCTTTCCCTTCATTGATTCGTTAACTCCTCAACACCTAGTTCTCCTTTATCAAGTGATGAACTACAACGATGGAAGCATTTCACCATCGACAATGGGTACCTCCTCCATAAGGGGAGAGTTTGTGTACCAACTGACTCAGACATTCGGCGCCAGACTTTTTATGAATGTCATGAAAGTCCAACTGCAGGGCACCCAGGGATAAGAAAAACTTATGATCTCGTACGTGACAGTTTTACTAGCCAGGTCTACACGGCTTTGTTCAATCTTATGTCTTGCATTGCCAAAAATGTCAAGTTAACAAAGTAGAGTGCCTGAAAGTAGGAGGACTCTTACATCCTTTGGAGATTCCTAGTGGAAAATGGGAAAGCATGTCTATGGATTTTATTGTAGGTTTACCAACCACTGTACGAGGTCATGACTCAGTATGGGTGGTCGTGGACAGGTTGACTAAACTATGTAAGTTTATTCCGACCAAATCAACGGTTCAGAAACCAGAACTAGCCAAGTTATTTGTGGACAATCTATACAAATTGTATGGTTTGCCAAGTAATATTGTTAGTGACTGTGATCCCCAAGTTTACCAGCCACTTTTGGAGAGTTGTATTTAAACGATTGGGTACACAACCAAACCTCAGTACAACTGATCATCTAGAAACAGATGGTCAGACTGAACGGGTTAACCAGGTGCAAGAGGATATGCTAAGAGCATACGTCAACAAAAAACAGTCAAACTGGGAAGAATACTTACCTATTCTCGAGTTTGCCTACAACAGTGCTAAGCATGTCACAACAGGGTTTAGTCCTTTCATGCTCATGTACTGGTTTCAACCTAGGTCACCAGTTACGGTGGGGTTGGCAACCGAAAAACTCCAACAGGTGAAGGATTTTCTCCAAGACCACATGGATATGCTGAAACTTACTCGTCATAATGTGTGCCAAGCACAGGATCGGTATAAGAAGTACGTTGATGAGAAACGTTGGCAAGTTACTTTCGAAGAAGGGGAGGAAGTATTTCTACGTATGCCAGAACATTCAGAAAGTCTAAAAACTGGGCTGACACCTAAATTATCTCCCCGATATTGGGGGCCTTTCAAAATACTCAAGCGATTAGGTGATCCTGCCTACAAATTATTACTACCTTCACATTATCGCATTCATCCGGAGTTTCATGTAAGCCGTTTACATAAGCGGTTACATGGGGATGACAATGTCATTGACCACCAGTTTTTGGTTGATTTCATTGAACCTCCTACCTTACCACACGAACCTGAACATGTTTTTGATTATCATGAGTTGCATACACCTCATCACGTACATCAACAAGCCTTAACAAAGTGGAAAGACCGACCGAAAGAAGGTGCCACTTGGGAAAACATTAGTGTTCTTAAGAAGAAGTTTCCCACTTTTGTTTTCGAGGACAAAAACTCCTCTTAAGGGGGGAGTAATGTCAAGACACCGGCAAGGCCGGACTAGACAAGGGCAGGGCCGGGGTAGGCGGTGTGGAACGAAGAGTCCAACTAGGGCAAAGGGCCAGGGGCTTTGCTATAATGGGTGGTTGGGTGGTGGACACTCAAGGCTCTAGCATCCCTTGTCTTACACAGTCACCACAAGCATCACATTGGACCTCAAATGCCTTTGAGAGATCCGGTAGTGTAAGCACAGGTTGAGAGATAAGCTTTTTTTTAAGATTTTCGAAAGCATTGTTCTCCTTGGCAGACCATGTGTACCTAAAATTTTTCTTTGTTAGGTCATGTAATGGTCCTGCTATTAGTGAGAATTTCTCGATGGAGCGTCTATAGTATGCCCACATACCTATAAAGCTTCTTAACTCATGAAGATTCCTTGGTTTAGGCCATCTTTTTATTAACTCTAACTTTGATGGATCCATTTGGATGCCATCTTGAGAGATAATGTGACCAAAATACTGAATCTCTTGCAAGAAAAATTACCTTTTCTTTCGATTAACATAAAGCTTATTCTCTCTTAGAACTTGAAATATTACCTGGAGTTGTTGCTTGTGTTCGTCTAATGAATTAGAGTAGACGATGATATCATCAAAGAACACTCCAGTAAAATCTTGGTGAGGCCCACATAGCTTCTCCATCAAGCCGTTGAATGTGGTTGGTGCATTGGTCAAGCCAGGTTGGTGCATTGGTCAAGCCAAAAGGCATGACAATGTATTCGTGAAGACCAAACGTAGTGCAAAATGCAATCTTTACGATGTCTTGATCAGCTATCCTTATTTGATGATAGCCACTTTCTAGGTCAATCCTACTGAAGTAGGTGGGCCCTTGTAGCTTATCAACTAGGTCTTTTACGCGTGGAACGGGGAACCTATTTTTGATAGTGATCCTATTTAGTGCTCTATAGTCGACACACATATGATATGTACCATCTTTCTTTTCCACTAGTAGCACAAGAGAACAAAATGGAGATGAGCTAGGCCTACCCATGCCCTTCTCAACTAACTCATGCACTTGCCGCATAATCTCCTCTTATTGAGCTTGAGAAACTCTATAAGGAGGTTTGTTAGGTGGTGAACTTCCCGGAATAATTCCAATTGCATGGCATCATTGCCCCATTTAGGAGGTAGCTCACAAGGGATGTCGTCAATAAAGACGTCTTGAAACCCCTTGAGAAAATTGGATAGTTTTAATTCCTTTTGATTGTGTATGTTTTCTTTTGCTAAAACATTAGATTCATTTTAAGAATCTTTAACAAAAATCATGTACACGGAAATTAGATTTAACATTGTATAGAAAGTACTTGTAAACACTTCTTTGATAAGTATATATAGGCAATACATCCTGTCTAAATGTTGTCATTTGTACAATCTTGTCTCTGTCATTCTGATTTACTATAAAGACGTATTTTTATGTATTTATGTAACCCTTGTCTCATATATGGTCCCGTTGTATGGTTCACTAGTTTGTTAAATCAAACTATTGTTTGATAATCAAACATAAACACACACACACACAGTTGCAACAAATAACAAAGACCTCTCTCTCTCTCTCTAGCACCGTAACACTCTATGCGTGAGGAGAGACTTAGGTGTAGCAACCACTTTGTGAGCGTCACTTCTGGTGTGAGAGAAGCTTTCAAGCTACACATTGCAAATGAGAGAGCATGAGTTCAAAATCTCAAAACTACTATTGTATATGTTCCTCCAACATCAATAAATTGAGGTTTGGTGCATCAAAGGCGTGATTCGATGTTCAACTCTTTGTCCTTCCACTTGTGGAATATAGTTTGTTATATTCAAGGTGACTTGTGTAAATTCTAACTTTCTATCAATTGATCTTGTTTGAGAAAGTGTTATAGTGTGTTTTCATTGCCAATTTTGTGTCCATTGTAAGTGGTATTGTGGTGAGAGGTCTCCCACACCCTAAGACAGTGTGTGTGTGTTGGCAATGTTTAGCATTCACTAAGCATTGAGTTAGTTTCATATAAGCTCAACGATAGCATCATAACATACCATCTCCATTCTCAAGTCACAAATAAGGTATTACGCAATATCCCTTGCTCTCTCTCTTGCCTTTGCTCTAACTCTCCTTGGTCCATTTTGTGTGTGTCCTGCTGTGAGGTTTCTCGTGTGTGTTTTATGGCGCGTCGTCTTGGTTGTGACAAAATCTCTCTTGCATCCTAGTTTGCATACCATAACTAGGTGGTGCCCCTATCTTGTTTGGGTTTGTCTGTGGGTATGTTGTTGTGTTGTTCTTGTGGTTGCCCTAGCCCAATTGAGAAGCACGGGAGCCTTGAGGGGTGTTTTGAGGTTGCCTCTCTTGTTGCATGCCCCAGACCGCCTCAATTTTAGTGCCCCCACTGAGGAGGGCTTGTGTATTTTTGTGTAGGCCCAACCTTTAGCATATTCAACTAGTTTGCATGAATCACAAGAATTAGTATGATCCTTTTATTCCTATTGCAAGGCAAAAGGTGCACATAATTGCTAGTACTAAGTTGCAGTTTCAACGGAGTAATTCGTAGAATTTTGGGCCCTTTGCTGGCGTAGATAAATGCTTTAGTAAATCCTTTTATTTTGCCTCTCATTAGGTACAACCTTAGTTTCGACGTCTATATTTTTGTTTTGTTTAAGAATTAGGTCATGCATAGACCATGGATAATGGCCCAGGAATAGAGGTTTTTCCCTTCCATTTCACTCACACATTAGAATAAACGTTGCAATTAGTAGAAAAATCCATTTTCAACAACATATGGTGTTCATGTTTGGTGCCCAAAGAGTAGGCAAAATAATTGCGTCACCAAATCCTGTCATCCTGCCTCTTGTTGACTATCATAGGTCATTTGATGTGCATATTTTTATTTTGTTGTAGAGAAGATTGTAGTTTACACAACATTATTGTGTAAATATTTTTAAAAAAAGAAAAAGAGAAACGTGTTGTCACTTTGAAATTGATTCAATGGAGGCCCAACGCCAAATGTCCGGATATCCTCTTTTCTTTGGAGAGCCTGGAGAGGATGCATAATTATTTTTAGTGAATTTCAAGATGTCTTGCCGTATCAAGAGAATAGTAACTGATCAAGAATGTGTAGAAATGTTTGAGGTGGTCCTTAGGAAAGATGCTTGCACTTGGTTTGACTCTTTTCCTGAGGAAGTTAAGGGAAATTACACGGAAGTTTTGAATCAATTCAAGAAATACTTCTTTGATCCCCAAAACACTAAAAAATTATGGCAAGACATTGTTTCTCATAAGCAAAAAAACTTAGATGACTACTACTTGTACAAGCAGGAGTTTCTACGTCTTTGGGCTCTGTGGGTATGAAATGTTTCTAATCCTAGTGACCGTGCAGAATTTCCAAAGAAGGAGAGGTTCATAGGCGGACTCTTTCCTGACCTTAAGGTAAAAGTTGAGGCGTATGCACCTGCTACCTTTGATGCAGCGGAAACTAGGGCTGTTGTGAAGTATAGAAAACTCAATTGCTTAAGGGGAGAGTTTCCAATAGAGGGTCTTAGACCTAAGGGAAAATTGCAAGCATCAACATCAAGAGAGATTCCTGAGGTAAGGTCTGAAGGGATTGAGAAGTTAAATGAATCTTTAAGTAACTTGTCAATTCACCTTGCACAAGCTATAGGTCCCAAGGGACAAGCAAAGAAGTCAGAAGAGCAAGATCCACCACGACCTAGGAGAGTCTTGTAGTGTTGTAATGCGGAGAGTCTTGACATGGGATATATAATTGTCCTTGGCCTCGTGGGGACCCAGGGAGACCTAATTTAAATTACCCAGTGATGAATGCAGGTGAAGGAGCTAGTCAACAACCACTGCTTCTACAAAGGCCAAATGGAGCAAGACCACCTCCACAAGGAGTGGAAGGAGTTCCTCCTTTGCCAGACCCCAATGTGCATGAGGTAGAGGTGACAAATTCCAATGAGGTCGACATGGAAGAAAATGGCATTAAGCGTCTCCGTGGACAAGGTAAGGAGAAAGAAGGAGTCACGTCACAAAGTGATCATGAATGAGAAAAGAAGGCCAAAGACCAAGGAAACCAAGAGGACTCGACATCATATCAACCTCCAAGACTTCCCTATTGGACATGGTATGGATTCGTACAACTTGTTGGAAGACATGAGAGGTAAGGGTCGTGATATCCCATGGCCTCAATTTCTATCATTATGTCCACAAGTGAGGAGGGATTTAACAAGCACTAGGAGAAAGGTAAAAGAGAGTGTTCCTGTTGTAAAAATTGCACAAGCTGAAATGAATGAGGATATTACACATGTACTAGATTGTTACATCAAAGGGAGATTGGTTAGGAAAGGTCTAGTGGATGGGGGTCCACAAATTTGCATCATGAAAGAGGGACTCATGCAAAGACTAGGCATGCACATCCATGAGACACCTGAAATCAAAGTCAAGGTGGCAAACAATAGCAAGGCTAGATGTGTAGGCATTTGTAAAATGCCTTTGTAGAGGCCTTTGGCATTAAGAAGGCGGTGGATTTTTATGTTATTTCGACCAAGGGAAGCGGTTATCCATTTATCCTAGGAAGACCATGGCTAATGAAATTGCGAGCTTTGCAGGATTGGGAGAGTGGAAAATTAATTTGCAAGAATGACAATCATAAGAAGGTTTTCTTTGACATGAAGGAGAAATTCCAAGAGGATCTCCATGAAGAATTATCTCAAAGTGAGATGGAAGAATATTGGACTGATAACACTTCAGAACAAGAAAGTAGCAGTAGCATTACTGAAGAGGAGTCTTCCATTGAAGTCATGGGGGTAAGGTTTAATATAACCAACCAAGAGACCTCTTGTCAAGGTTTGGATAAGGTAAGTTCTTAAGAGAACCAAAATGTGGAAGATGAAGGAATGCTAGAAGGTATGTTGTCTAACAAAGGATGAAAGAGAGGAGTTCAAAGGTGTGTTAAGGAAATTTCCTAGTCTTTGTGTTAGAGACTACACCGACGTGCATGGGGTAGATGTTGTTCAGCACAAGATTGAGTTAAAGCATGAGGCCACACATAAGGCTCAAAAGCTACGAAGGCTAGGAGTCATCAAGGAGCAGGCTCTACTCAAGGAGGTAAGAAAGCTTCTAGCAGCAAGTTTCATTTATCCAGTGGAGAATTCATAGGGGGTCTCTTTCGTTGTTGTCACTTCCAAGAAGAATGGCAAGTGGAGGGTGTGTGTCGATTACCGTCCACTAAATGAGGCAACAAAAAGAGATCACTTTCCCCACCCATTTTAGGATGAGATACTAAATGAAGTAGCTGGTCATGACAAGTACACTGTGTGTGATGGCTACTTAGGTGACTTTCGAATAGGTATCGCATTGGAGGATCGATTGAAAACCACCTTCATCACTCCTTGGGGTTGTTATGCTTTTAGAGTAATACCATTTGGCCTGACAGATGCTCCTGCAAATATACAATGTTTCATGAACATGGTGTTTCAAACATTCTTTGGAAAGTCGATTAGGGTGTTCATTGATGATTTCTGCATTTATAGTTCGAAATCATTTATAGTTTCAAGAAGCTCTAATACATGGGACGTCAACTCAACCCTGACAAGTGCCACATAGGTGAGGATGAAGTAATCTTTCTTCGTCACAAAGTTTCTTACAAAGGCATCGAGGTGGATCCTTCAAAGTCAACGGCTCTTATTGAGTTATTGTCACCAAAGAGTCTTAAGGAGGTCATCTCATTCATTCAAAAGGTGACGTATACGTCACGCTTCATTCACTTAGCCTCAGAGTTACTTCGCCCTTTACAAAAGTTGACACAACAAGTCGAGTTTGTTTGGTCTGATGAGCTTGAAGAATATTTTTGTAACATAAAAGTCATTCTATCAGAGCTACCAACACTCATGCCTCCTTGTTGAGAGTACATATTCTTTGCTAGCTCTAGTGTTGGGAAAGAAATAATTGGTGTTGTTTTGCTACAACAAGGTCCCCACATGTAACAAGACTTGATTTTGAGGTGTTTTAGTAATAAATTTTGTTTTCTAGGAAGTTTTTGTCGTTTTAAAGTTAGTCCACTGTGTAGAAGGATGTGTGGATTGTTTTCGTCCGATAAATTTTTTTGATCCGGAAGGCACTTTCTGGGGCATTTTTGAAGGCGTTAACGTGGGATTTTGAAAAAGTAATGTATGAAGTGATTGAAGCCTGCGTTATAAGGAACAACTTTGGTTCTTTGAGTCTTTAGAGATTTTGATGTTTTGATGCTCGTTGAGGGCCAAAGATTAAGAAAAAAGTTGGATTTGCTGTTTTTGCATCGTTTTTGTAGAAAATGCTGTTTTGCAGGTTGATTTTCAGCAAATCAGAGCACGCTATGGAAATTTTTCATCACATAGCCGTCGAAGAGCGCAGCGAGGGCAACAAGATTGTGTGAGACGGACTTGGGCTGTTTTGGCTCCGTTTGGGAGTTATGTTCAGTTGAAGACAGCTAAAAAAAAAAATCTAACCTCTACGGATCGCTTCGCGATCACGTTTTTACCTTGTTCTCGCAGGTATATTGGCGCGCAAGTCGAGTCGACCGAACGCCAAAAATAGAAAAGCGGCTATTTTAAGAGGTCGCAGGCTTTTGGGAGGAGAAAGGAGAATAGAAGGACGGGTGGTGCGTTTTGGGGGGGTTCACCGATTTCTCTTCTGCGAGTGCGAGTGAGCGTGCGAGTGCGAGTGAGACGCTGCATGCAAGCGAATTGAAGCTCGGGGGTGGTCGGGAGGTTCGAGCTCCGTACAACGGAGTGCGCCCATATATTTTGCTTCTCTGTTGTATCAAACACTATCAATACAAAGATTTCTTCCTCTGTTTTGCTGTCTATCTCTATTATTCGGTTCTCGTGACACCACAGTACCAGGATGTGACCCATCTACTTTGCTAGTAGGGTCATGAATGCTTTGGAGAGAGGCTACACGGAAGCAAAACTCATGATGCTTTCTCTCATGTTTGCAGAGTGAGAAAGTTTAGATCCTACTTGCTACCAAAACCTTTTGTAATTCTCACTATCAAAATTTTTTTCCCTTGGGTGTCATCTCAAATGAATCTTAGGACTAGAATCTCAAAGTGGATTATGGAGTTGCAAGAGTTTCAATACTCTTTTAACCTAGAAGATAGTTTGCGTACACAACTGGCAGGGATTCTCACTTATAGGGTGCATGAAAATGATATTAAGGTTCCTGAAGTAAAGACCCTACCATTGCCACCACCAAAAAGTATTCCTAATTCTTTTACCTTATTCTTTGATGGAGCTTTTCAACGAGTCACAGGAAAAGCAGGGGAACGCTAGTGTTGCTCAACCTAAGTGGAGAGGTTGCCATGAAAGACAAGGTCAATCTACCAGGTTCAACTAACAATAATTAAGTAGAATACGACACACTACTTCATGGTTTAAAGATGTTCATTGGCCAAGGTATACAATGTCTCATGGTAAAGGGGGATGTACTTCTCATTGTGAATCAGATTTTAGGCATTTGGGCATGCAAGAATGAAAGATTAAGGACAAAGTTCATGACATTCGTAGGTTGTTTAATCAGTTTGAGGAACTGCACCTATATCATATTCCTAGGAAACAAAATGAGATGCTAATTTACTTGCACTACAAGCAGTTACATGTGTTGAGAAAGAAATGCAAGTCTTCATGGTGGCAGCAGTTGTTGTCAAGCAACCAAGATACCAGGGATTGGAGTCATTGGCTCCCATTATTGGCTACATTTTGGAGGGCGATTTTCTACAAGACTTCACAAAAGCTCAAGAGAGATGACTCATGAAGAAGGCAAGTTTCTATCTCTTCTTAGAAGGATCCCTCTATCAACGAGGGAAGGATCAAGTGTGTAGAAGAGTACCAACTATTGAGGAAATTCCAGCCATTTTAAAAGGTTTGCATGAGGAGGCATGTGGTGGTGGTCATTTTGCCCAAGAATTAACTATGAAGAAGATTTTTCTTGCGGGGTATGTTTGGCCAAGCTTGCATGTGGATGTCCAATATTGGTGTAGAAGTTTTCACAATTGTCAGGTAAATGGAAATAAAAGGTTGGTGCATGGCCCAAGGCAAATAGTACTTGCAAATGGGTCCTTTGAAAAATGGGGCATTGATGCTATGGGTCCTCTTCGTAGAACAAAAAATGGTAAACTCTACATTCTAGTGGCTGTAGATTACATGACAAGGTCGGTAGAGGCTGAAAGTGTGGCAAGGGTAAATGGGAAAACAGTGAGCAGGTTTGTCTACACTAATATTTGTTGTAGATTTGGCACACCTCTAGAGATTGTTTTGGATAATGGTCCAGGGTTCAAGAAGGGTTTACTCACAAAAGTTTGTGAAGATCTTTACAGTCTACATCATCATAGCACACCCTACTACCCACAGTCAAATGGTTTGGTGGAGAAGGCTAATGGTGTCATTGTAGGCATCATTAGGAAGATGGTTCAAAATAAAACAAAGTTATGGGATGACTTCCTGGAATGGTGCCTTGTGGGCATATCGAACCACATATAGGGAGGCAACAGAGTTCACACCATTTCACTTGGTGTATGGTCAAGAGGCTTTGCAGCCTATTGAGCTCAACATCCCAACAATACAGCTTCATGGCGCTAGAGGTGCACAAGATGATTAAGAAGTATGGATGGATCAATTTCTTACACTAGTAAAGCTTGAGTCGAAAAGAGAAGCAGCTTATGAGTGCTACAAAAGAAGAGCTACACAGGCGAAGGAGAAGCTTGACAAGAAACTGAAGGACAAAGGCAACAATGAAGGAGATCTTGTGCTAAGGTATGACAATCAACTCGATAATTGTTTTCATGCCAAGTTTGAAACTAGATGGCAGGGACCATATATAGTCAAGAAGGCTTTCCACTCAAGTTACTATCAGCTTATGGACTTGAATGGAAAAGAGCACTCTAGGAAGGTAAACGGGTATCGCTTGAAGCCCTATTTGAGTCGCTTTCTACCAAAGGATCTACCAAAGATCTGTCAAAAGGCAACTATCTCATGTAAGTATTGTTTCATGAAGCATGAGTGTAACTCCAACCAAAATGCTAAGGCACCAAACAATGAAGATCTCGCCAAGGACTCTGAAGCACTCTCTTTGGAAAAGATTCTCTATGATGGTACATGAATATACCATCATCCTGGGGGAGGGCTAATGATAGCCATTTTTTGGCTATTCCAAATTGTCATAGTGAGCTACCTCACCCTATCAAATCACTCAAACACTGTGGTTATCTTCACCCTTTCATTGTACATAGGCATGTGTGAGTTAGGAGACTTTCCCCATGTCTCCTTAAAAACCCTCAATTAGCTAATCACCGGGCAAGTTGAACAAATATATATATATATATATATTTTTTTTTAATGGTATTTTTTGCGTAAATATTTCATTATATATATGGCCTAAATATAGGGATTTTTATAATTATTTTGGTATTTTATTTAAATATTTATACCTAGGCGTGTGTTTTATTAAACCTACGTATGCCTTCTTTCATCCTCTTGTAGCATAAGTATATTTTTTGCCAATGTGTACATACTCTAACCTCATATTTTTCTTTTATACAAATCATCCCCACATTTTCACCCTCACCCTCGTGAAAAAAAAAAATTAATTTCTACTTCCTTAGTCTCATTTATTATATTATTTTCATTTACTTGCATACCTTTTCCTCTTTCACCCAAAATAATATAAAAGAGGGATCGTATCATATGATTCCTATATCTTTTTCTATATCCATAATTCTTCCATATTTTTTCTTAGTATATACTCATTATTCTAACAGCATGTGCTCATTGAGCTAAAATCCATGAATAGTCCATACACTAGTCCCACCATGTATATATTTCTTATTTCATCAAAAATCCTCCTCTATGCATGTGTAAAGGGAACTTGGATGCTTTGTATCATGATATGACAAAAGAGGGGCTCACTCTTGGATGCATTGTGCAAATTCAACAAAGGAGGGGACCACTAAAAGACTTTTACAGGCATAAAAACCAAGCTTTCTGGTGAGATTTTTGGTGCCTATCCATTTGGAATTTGAGGAAGTGGTCAAGAGAGAAAATTAGCCCATAAGTTGAATAATCACCTCAAAGTTTTTCATTATTTTTGAAGCTACCACCAATGAGATTCGATTTTTGGAGTGGACCCAGTCTGCCCACTTTTCTCACAAAGTAACCCATAGTCATCTCTCACCTCCTTTCCCACTTTCACACACATACACACACTCATTGATCTCAACCCCTCACTCAAACCTGCACCTTCCATGGTTTCTCTCACCTTCTTCACCATTAAGCTCTCCTCTTACTTCCATAGCTCTCATATGAGCTATACATGTACATACACCATCTCTATGCCTCTCTCTATTACTTCCAAAGTACAATTCCATCTTACCTCTCTCTATATACATAAAATTCAGCATGTAAACCATGCTTAACATCTTGAAATTGAGAGATTTCATCAAGCGAATTTCCATTTTCATCGCGATAATCAACCTTGGTGGCGGTAGCGTAAACAAGAGAAGATGAAGAAGAGGATCGATAGTCATTTTGAGAACCTACACAAGTAAGTCAAAAATTTCTTCAAGATTCACCATCACAAGGATTTCCTCACGTGATTTAACATTCTTACTTCAACCATCCACCTCATTCTACCCATTGTAGAAGTATCATTAAGTTTCTCGTGATCAATAGCACTAACCACTAACATACTAACGCAAAAATAGCCATTGACCTAACTAGAAAAGACACCTCACCTGAAGACATGTGCATAGTAACTCTCTCTCTTTTTCTCTCTCTCTCTCTCTCTCTCTCTCTCTCTCTCTCATTTCTTAAACTCTACTTTCACCTTATTTACCATCAATAATGCTCTCTTTTGAACCCACATCCATGACTCAAGCAGACAAAGAAGGCCCTCAATGTTTTGATATTTAGAAAAACTCATAATCCTGTTTTGTTAGCTTGTAAATTAGGATTTCTAATAATCTTAATGAGGGGTCTCCAACCTATAAATAGGCCCCTCTCCTTCTTGTAAAACAACCCCCAATATCTCACATAGCACCCCAACACTCTATGTGTGAGGAGAGACTTAGGTGTAGTAACCACTTTGTGAGCTTCACTTTTGGTGTGAGAGAAGCTTTCAAGCTACACATTGCAAGTGAGAGAGCGTGACTTCAAGATCTCAGAACTACTATTGTATATGTTTCTCCAACATCAATAAATTGAGGTTTGGTGCATCAAGGGCATGATTCGACGTTCAAACGCTTTGTCCTTCCACTTGTGGAATACGGTTTTGTGTATTCACAGTGACTTGTGTATTTTAAGTTTCTATCAATTGATCTTGTTTGAGAAAGTGTTTCATTGCCAGTTTTGTGTCCATTGTAAGAGGGTATTGTGGTGAGAGGTCTCCCACACCCTAAGACATTGTGTGTGTATTGGCGATGTTTAGCATTCACAAAGCATTGAGTTAGTTCCGTACAAGCTCAATGATAGCATCATAAGATACCATCTCCATTCGCAAGTCACAAATAATGTATTACGGAATATCCCTTCCTCTCTCTCTTTCCTTTGCTCTAGCTCTCCTTCATACATTTTATGTGTGTCCTGTTGTGAGGTTGCTTGTGTGTGTTTTGTGGCGCGTTGTCTTGGTTGGGACAAAATCTCTCTTGTGTCCTAGTTTGCATACCATAACTAGGTGGTGCCCCTATCTTGTTTGGGTTTTTTGTGTTGTGCTTGTGGTTGCCCCAGCCACAAATGAGCAGCACAGGAGCCTTGAGGAGTGTTTAGTGGTCGCCTCTCTTGTTGCCTGCCATGGACTGCCTCACCGCATAAGTTTTATGTGGTAGAAGAGAAGCCAAGGAAACATCCATTATTGCATGGTCAACCATGGAAGCAAAAGTACAACGTACAAATTGATTGGAGCTTTGATACACTCAACATTCAACATGTGCAAGAAAATCAAGTGGTTCCATTTGTGGTAGAACCAAACCACAAACCGGTGGTAGAGGACTCAAAATTTAAGGGAAAAACACCCTTCCCTACACCAAATTAGTAGTGGATTACAAGGAACCAAACCTCGGGGGGTCCACCTCTATGTATCTAAGTATACCATGAGAGTTCAACAGGAGGGGTTTTTAAACTCAAAGATTTTGGGTAAATTTACATAAATATATTTAAATAAGGGGTTTTTTTATTGCATTTTGGAAAAAAACCCGTAAGTTCATAAAGAAAGAGGGGTTTTTTATTAGTTCAAGATTCACAGATAAGGGGTTTTTGAAATACCCTTTGAACGCACGTTGTATAGATGATTTACATCTAGTGAGCTCCCCGAGAACCAAACAAAGGAAGCAACTATTATAGAGCCAAGCACCAAGAATAGTCTAATGGGCCTATCCCAAAAGCCCACCAAGAAACACCCACCATAACAGTATCAAACAACCTCCAAACACTTTTGGGTTAAGAAGGCAAAGGTTTCACATTTTCCGCATACCAAGATTACAACTATCAAGACAAAGGCAAACGATAAACCCCGACTACCAACCCAGAAGTACAATTAGGTATGGGCACCATAGAGGTTGATTTTTGCACAAGGTCCTCTAGAAAAAAAGAAGATTTGAAAGCAACACAACAAATGATTCTCTTTAGTACCCACAACCTATCACCAAAGACAAAATGTCAGACAAATATGTGTACCTAAGCAGCAATGTCAAGCTCAAAAACATCACACTCAAATTTGGGTAATTAAACAAAGCCAATACAAATGCCATATGTGGATCTTGGATTCAAACAAGATTGTCATTGACATTGGAAACACAAACCAGAAGTACGAAAGCAACCATTGTCAATCAAACAGCGAGTGGCACACTTAGAACAATTTTTACTTTCACCACACTCCAATTGTTACTAACTTACCATGAAACCTCAACATCGAATGCCAATAACACATCTGTTGCAATACCCTCCTCTTGCACATTATTACTTTTTTCCATGCATTCGCCTAGTATGCATATAGGGCCACATTACATGGTCAACATCACCACCTCTTGGTCACCTATGCACAACACATACCCTAGGGTGATACATTGTTGAACAGAACGACTCTGACAAGGAGGGGGGGGAGGCATTCTCAATGCAAAACCGACAGACTAAGAAAAGTACTAAAAGAGCATTGTCTTCTATGTTCTTGGGTTTTGATTGCGTTTGCTTTAAAAATTTGGTGAGCCCTGTTGAACAACCACGCACGAGAGAGAGACGACACCAGAATTGCAAGACCCAAAGTGTGTCTAGAGCACACATTGAGTACACATATATAGTGGGGACTCCTAGCTATATATAGCATAGGGGTTGGTATATATAGCTCCAACATTGTTGAACAACCACGCACGAGAGAGAGACGACACCACAATTGCAGGCCCCAAAGTGTGTCTAGAGCACACATTGAGTACACATATATAGTGGGGACTCCTAGCTATATATAGCATAGGGGTCAGTATATAAAGCTCCAACACCCCACTCAAATAGGAGTCCCTAACTGTGGATGAAAAAACCCTTGGGGGTACAAGGGAAAAACCCACAACACCATATATATGCACTGTTATATTAACAATTATCAAAGTTTACAAAATTCATTTTTCACGAGCTACATCACTCCATAATATACAATGTGTGCTTTCAAGCGTCTTGTAATGATCCTAGATATACAATTGAGTTGATAAAAATTCTTCAATATCTTTGTGCAGCTTGAATATGTTTGAGTCTCTATACACACTGCTTGATGTGACTTTCATCCTGTAAACAATATCAACTCAAAAAACATATTGAGATGTGAAGGTTAGAAATAACCACATCACATTGTCCTTAGAGACGGTTCGCGAGGCCGTTCTAGAGACGACATAGAAACAGACGTAAGGACGATGCAATCACATATGTAGACGACATAGAAACAAACATAATATCAATGTAATCACATGTGCACACATATATACAAATCCGGCATATAAAAACACGATGGGGCCCCTTAGATTATTTGTATGCTTGCATGCAGAGAAAATGCATTCCATAATATAAGGTTGATGAAATGATAGATTTTCAGTGGTGGCTGACGAGAAGATAGAGTTTCAATAGCCAGAGGAGACGATAGATGTTCAGTTGCCAAACGAGACAATAGATTTTCAGCTATGCCGATCTACTAGCATCAATCTTTTACGAGATGACAAAACTTCAATGTAGCCATAATATTAGTCATCTTGCCATGTCAAAATGCTTCATGCTAGCCATAACACACGGCTTTGATGAGATGAGAAGAAATCCTTTTAGCCATAAGAGAAGGCTTTGATGACATAATTTGAACGTGTTTCCATACCGTACACATGGCAATGGACGTACTTATGCATATCATCAATAATCCATAGCCATGATCTTGAGACGTATTTCATTTGCATCAAAGCCAAATAGATGAAAGATCAATATCAAGAACACTAGTTGTGATGATGCCAATGACGAGCACAACATATTTATATCTCATTTTGACCAAACCAATAATGAACTTGCCAATGAAGTAAGGTTGGAACTTGGAAGAAAATACGCTCTCAAAATTAGACTGACATATGCAACCATGAATGTATACACCCAAAATACGTTGTTAAAGACGGTAACATGGCCAAGAATAGAGAACCTCAAGCTAATTTTATCACACACACTACAAACCAGTAATCCATGCACACTTTCGAAGCAAGTTTGTAACTGCCTGAGAAGAAATCCTGGGCGCACACGACCTGCCCACAACACACAGCCATGCTTTGCTTGCGCCACACACAACCATGGCCTCTATTGCACGCAATCTCGTTCTTGACTTGCCATGAACTCAGATCCATAGTCACAACCGCGCATACACGACTTATGGTAGCGCAAAAAACAAACAAGCCACGAGCGCATACAGGTGAAACGCAACATAATAAGCACTAGAAGCTAGTAAAAAATACCACAAAATCAGATCAGCCGGCCGTCCTCGGAGCAACTACCATACTCTTCTGCAATAATATGGTGATGGCAGTTGAAGTACCCTATTAAGGGTATAAATATTATGTGTCTCTCTACGCTGCCATGTGCAGCGTAGAGAGCTTGTCACTTCAAGATAGCGAGGGGAAGCTTGGCCTACAGCATAAATTGCGGCAAAAAGAAAGGCATGAATCTCGCAGGTCTTGTAAATAGTTATTATTAGACTTCTATGATTGGATGAACATGCTTGCAGGTCTTGTAAACAGTTAAAAACAAATATTCTTGAAACTGACGTAATGTATGGAGAGTGGAGAGTAGAGCGCAATCGTAGGGACGCCCTCTGGACTTCTCCTTCTCCAAACGATATGCCAGTTGCCGCACTACAAGGTTGCTGCAGGATGTAGTACGACGGGCTCACAGGCAGACCAAATGCTGGCTTCATTGGCTGTACATTCTGTAATATTAATTGCGTATTTGCGCACTATTGACCCCCGATGCTCAGCGCTGTTGGGTACTGGACGAAGCTCAAGGATGGTCGAAAGAGCGTCACATTGGAGGTAATTGGTGGCCAAGATGAGCGCTTGCAGCAAAAAATGCCTGAGCAGATCAACGTTGCTTCAGAAAACAAAAGTTAGGCGGTTCATGCCATCGCTACGCCTTCTCATGCAACATACATGAATTAATAACTGCATGGCACATATAGAAAATCCAAACATATAGCGTCATGCTAAAAATAGTAACGCCATGCTAAATTAGTAAAGCCACTCATTCTAAATAAATCATCTAGCCGCCTGCAAACTCAAAGTAGTCTGATACAGCGCCATGCTGGAGAGTCTGTTTTCTTTGAAGTGTATGACACTCTATGCCAATTGGATGAAACGCACGACAGTCTACACGAGTAGAGATACTCCCTCTCCTGCCTTCTTGCGACCATGAGACCTTATACTCCTCTTCTACTTTCCCGCAACAACAATCTTGACATATCATGAGTGAGAAGCCATAGCGCTCTTGCAGGCGGACAAGCCATATTGAGCAGGGATTACAAGCCATAGCACAACACTCAGTATTTGTTGGTTTTGCTTTTCAAAGCCTGTACACAATAGAACGCTAAAATTCCACTGTTCATCTCTGTAGGACTCGCACAGTTCAGCGCTACCTTATGAAAATAGACCTAAAGAGAATAGTACGAACAGTAAAGGATAAGAACATAATAAATAAAAAATAACTTATCTTTCTTGTGATGAAGAACTTCAAGATTTTCAAGCATGCCCATGTGACCATCGCTCTGATACCATGTTGAACAACCACGCACGAGAGAGAGACGACACCTCAATTGCAAGCCCCAAAGTGTGTCTAGAGCACACATTGAGTACTCATATATAGTGGGGACTCCTAGCTATATATAGCATAGGGGTTGGTATATATAGCTCCAACAAGCCCAAGTATATATGTTGCATCAATTGTACATGTACTAAGGAAGGGGATGAAGGCAAATAGGTAGGCGATAAAGGGACAAAAGTAGTGTCACCCTCATTTGGTGATACATGCATGTACACAACCCACAATTCTTGAATTATCGATCATAGGGAGGGTAATGGACTCCTACAACACATCCGTACTACGTCGTATTTCTCTAGACCTTTCCCTGCATTTTCAAGATTTCTGTCCATTTTCTTCGGAGGGAGGAATATCTGTTGTATTTTAGGTTCCTAGTGATGTCTATTGTGCTTTGGAGACCTTCACGATTTGTGAAGCCATGCTTAGTTAGGAAAATGAATGTTGGAATAGCTAGTGATTAAATGAAAGAGGCATAGAGGCTCCAAAATACACTCACTCAAACTAAGTTGCATTATACGCTATATGGAAAACATATAGTACACCATATCAAGTGTATTTTCTCTGACCCCATATTGTACGAACGTTTTATAGGGTGACACATAATAAAAAACGGGCAACGTATTATTTTCCCAGATTCTCAATCAAAAGATACTTTGATCGAAACATCTTTCGATCGAAAGATGTTTAGTACAAAAAAAAATTCGATCGAAAGATGTATTGTAGAAAAAAAAACTATATATATTGGCAACGCACCTATTGAAACTAGTGTTTCTCTCAAAAGGTACTTCTTGTCCCACTGAAGACAAAAAAAAAATTGTGATAATTTTAGAAATAAAAAATCCAAATTTTTTCAAATTTTTACAAAATCAAATTTTATGTTTTGCTTAGATAATTTTATAATTATTTACTTAAAAATAAAATAATCTAAGCTTTGTATGTTGTGTAGAGCTCAAACTCTCACTCATACAAGGTTTTTGTTTTTTAAGAATCACTTGCTTCGTGCTCAGTTTACTGATACGTGGAAGTGAATTAGGATATAGTTTAGAGATTACCAATGTGTGTAGAGTGTACTCTTACATGAGCTTATCTGTCAGCAAAATACAATAGAACAAAGGTCAGTTTTTGTTGACAGTGGGTCAACAACACGAGATAACTCAGCAAAGCCTTATTCTCTAAGAGTTATGAAATGCTGGGGATTATGGATAGAAACATCATTTGTAATAAGAGCTAGTCTAGTTGTAGAATCCGGGGTGCAATGGCACTTCGAGATTGTAAATACCAAGCCATTTGACCCCTATAACTTTATTTTTGGTTAGCCTAAGGTAGCTTTAGTATATAAGGTACCTAGGTCACTTTTGTTAAAAATTGTATCATAATCATAGTTTTAAGCTGCCGCCGTCAATTGTGTGTGAGAGAGGAAGAGAGAGAGCGTAAGCTTTATCTTGGCGCTACTCTCAGCTCGCTCATCGCATTGTAAATCCAGTTGCACCATCGTGCTAGCCTCGGCAAGAGCTACACGACAACGCCACGCATTCCTCCTGGAACGGAGCGAACGCGCTCACGCATCTATGAGATACTTGTGGTCGTAAGTATATCAAATGATGTCTGTTTTTCGCATGCAGGTAGTCATTACAATCGTAGCTACATAAGCTACGCAGAGGTACTCATAGATTTTAGTTTCAAACACTCTCAAAATTCTGCTCTGTCTTCATACGCGTTTTTTGCAAATGGGTCAGGAGCTAACATTTTGAGTGTAGAGGCTTAGGGAGAGGTCTATCCTAGTGAAGGGATGGTGTTACTTAAGTTTCATACAATTCTTGTATGATTTGATGAGTTTCCTTCCGTTGTGTGTATGTGGCTAGGTGGTGTAGTTGAGAGCAGTGAGACTCTAGGTTGTGGTTTAGTTAGCCTTCCAGACTGTTGTATGTGTAGGATGTTCTCAGCTTGACAAGTTAATGAGATTTCCTCTGTGTGTCTATCGTGTCATCTGTGTCCTCAATTGACATTATGTTGATCTAGGTTGTTCTGCATGCAATTTATGGGTGATGTGAATCGCTCCCGCAACATTGGCGTCATTACCGGGGCACAAGGACTTAGTTAGGTATTGGTATTAACACTCATGTGATGGTTTCTTGCTTTAGTTTTGGGTAAAGAAAGAATTTTTCTTGAGTGGATCCGGAAGAGGTAATTCCAAAATGAAGTGGATAGCCAGGAAGCGTGTGTCTTGTCGAGGGTCTGCAACTAGGTAGATTTATATAGGATGTGTAGATTAGAGTAGTTGTTGGTATGGTCGAGCGATTTGTGAGGTGATAAAAGCGTTTGCTACTCCGTATGTGGCATTGAAGCCTTTTCCTACTCATAGATGCAAAACCACATATTATTTGTAGAAGTAGATTTAGATAAGTGATCTGATTTTGATCTAGAGTTATTCATCACTGATTTATTTGCTAAAATTCTTGTTTGCATTTGAAATCATTGAAAACTCTACCTTTGAGGTAAAAATGAGAAAAGAAAAAGCTTTCTGTTGACTTTTTTGCATGACTGATTGATGCTGAGCATATAAGAGGACATGTGGCAGGGTTGTGTGAACAAAAATTACAATTCTGTAAACTTGGACTTTATACTGTATAAAGTCTCAAGGGGCATCTAGAGGCTAGCTTTGAAAAACCTCACTGCACCAGTGTGTTCAAAAGGCATCATTTACACTAGGAACACCTTGAGTGGGGAGTTTTGGCATAGATTTGGGGACCAAAAGCCAAAAGATAGAGTGGTTGTGACTGAAAAAGCAAAAACTTGTGTTTGTGAGCACTTTTGAGCTTTAAATTTTTCTGTAAACACATATACATGTTGTTAATGATAAGGGAAACTAAGAATAGAAACATATCTGAAATCTCAGATAATAGACTTTATACGCGTATAAAGTCTCCAGCACCATCTTGAGACAAAATCTTGAAAATCTGATTGCACGAGTGTGTTCGGAAGGGGGGGGTTTACTGTTGGAGCTATATATGGCTCACTCTACTGAAATTGGTCTCACCTATATATTTGTATCTTGTCCTCAATATGAATCAGTCTTTGGGAGCGTATTTAGTGTGTCTCTTGTCTTGTCTCTCTCTTTCTCTCTACATCTCAACATGGTATCAGAGAGGTAACGATCACGCGCCAATTCAATTCATGGTGACACAATAGTATGTGTATGCGATTCACATGTAAGATTCAAAATTGCTACAAATTTTATTTTTGAGCGTTGATTCTTGTTAACTGTGGTTGTTTTGTGTTAAGAAGAATATGATTAGTGTTTTATGTGGCGTTTATTTCTAATCAATTTAATCGTTGATTACGTTTTCTTGTTGATGACACCCTGAACTTCATATCAATTTTTCTTGCTGTTCTGCTCAAAATTGGAGAAACTGGAAAAGCGCAATGGAGCATAGCACAATGGCACTATTCATCCAAAACTTGTTCGTCTCCTCGAGCTCTTCAATTTGAGTTCTAGGTTTGCGTCAATCGGAGTTCGCAGCAGAAAGTTATGTTGTTTTTACTGCAATTGAGCTTGACGCAGCTTTCTTCGTCCTACTTCTTCGTGAAGCGTCCGCGATCGTTTTTCTTATTTTGGCGTTAGCGTTTTCGAGAAGATTTAGCTTTTTTCTATTCGTATTGTGGCCGTCAATCTTGCGTCTCACGCCACTCTATTTTGAGTACTCGTTTAGTATTAACGTCTCCTTTACCCTGCCTTTTTTAGGTGACGTCTCTCACATCTTTGGACGTTCCTTGAGCATCCTTCTTACATTTATCGATGACAGAACGCAGTAATCATATCTCTCTCATTCTCAATTGCGGCCTTCACCATATATGGTGTGCTGATTTTGCGATCTTATCTTATACGTTGTCAGGAGTTTTTTGGAGCAAGGGATTGCGCATATGTACATATACAGGCATGGTGCATCAAATAAAGGATTGCCCATTTTCCTTAGCCAGGTGGTTATGTGGGGCCCACATGTGTACAGGTAGGACAGGGTGTACATAGTGCATCGATTTTCACTATTACCAGTACCACTGTGTTTTTTCTACAATAAGGAGGAGTTAGTAGTGCGTAAAACTTCTCGAGGAAGCTATCCGCAGGCCGACGACGTGAGGTCAGCAGGTGTGTCAGATGGCATCTAGTGGCGTCAGGAGGGCGAACGGGGTCAATATTTGTACGCGGATGAGGACGGACACAACGTGGGTGTTTGCTTGTGAGAGTTATGCAGAAAGGTCATCATTAGGACCACTTTTTGGGTCCACTTCACGTGGTTGCGGGATGCATTATTGAAAAGAAATGAGTGCCAAGTGCTCGGATGATGCAAAAAGGTGACAACTATGCACTGTGAGGTCAGTTTTTGGCCTGTTCGGGGTCCGTTTGAGGTCATCTAAAAGGCCAAGGGTGCCCAAGTAATAAATCTAAGTGTGGAATGGAAAAAACAGAGAGAAGACCAGAAAAAACGTGGAGAAGAGAGGAGGAACAGCCGCAGGTGTGTTTTTTGCTCATTTTGGAGCCTGTTTTGGTCGTAAACTGCTCATCCGAGGTCGGATTTGAGCACTTTGACATTGTAGACTGGGGTTTTGGGCCGTTCCGGACGCGATGGCGCTATCCATTTTTCCAAATTCCTCACTCTTTTCCTGCTATTTTTCTGTGTAAGTTTCTCCTATGAGCGAAGTTTCCGCTCCAGTTACTGATTGTATCTGGTATCTTTTACCCATATTGTGTGAGCTATTTGCCCTATTGGTGTTGGCCCAAGCTCAATTGTATCTAAACATCAGAAATTCTCCTCTTTTGAGATGAGTTTTTTGGGTGTGTGTGTGTGTGTGTGTGTGTCTATGTGGAGTGGGTAAGTGAATAGTCTCTCTCCTCTCACTCCAGAGGTGTGTTCCCTGTCTCGGCTAGGTGTGTTGTGTAAGCCGAGTGGTGCCCCATAGTGTGTGTGTATACCCTTCCAAGAGTGTGTGTCGGGTCGTTATAGAGGCACTTTGTGTGTTTTCATCCCGCTCACATTCTTTTGGTGCCCCCACGGAGGATCTTCTTCGAGTACCTTCTGCTTCGAGCTTCCAGCTTCGAGATTCGGGATTACAGGTTGCAGATTACAGGTTACAGGTTACAGGTTACAGTTTACAGGGACAGGGACAGGTACATGTACAAGTGATTCACACAGGTACAAGTAGCTGGAGTACAGTGATATACTAGTAGTGATGTCACTTGTAGTTGTTGTGGGTATGCATCACTTGGCGCCTGTTTGAGCGCATTGTCTATTGGATTGTACGTTACTTGTGGAAACTGCCATTGTACGCATTTGTGGAGCCATACTTGGTTGTATTTGGCAGTCCCAGCCATTTCTGAGACTTGGTCTGGAAGATAGTCATTTCTGAGACTTGACTATACGCGATTTGCATTAGCCTTCGTGTGAGGGTCGATAGCGTGAGGTTTTTATTGAGCTGGGGGATTCTCAAATGTGGAGATCCTTTCGGTGATACAGGTAGCTGGAGCATCCTTTTTGTGACCTCGCCATAGGCTATGTACTAGTGAGTCCTACTTGATGCTCGGGTTCTATTGTTGACAGTTTATGCATACATATACAGTCTATATTTTGGGTTCCTACTGCTCTATTTCTGAGGAAACTCTGCCAAAATTTTTCCAAGTTATGATGGCTGGTTTTTTTGTCTTTTGAACCATTTATGTTGTTATGCTGCTGAAATTTTGGCAAAATCAGAGGTTGAGTCAGGTGTGCCTTCTTGGGAGCTTCATGGTTGGCTTTAATGGATGATCAAAATGGCCCTCAGTTCACTCCTTTTTATTTAACTCAAAGAATTCAGATTAATGTTCATGTGTCCAGGAAGATCTTTTTCCAGCAGCGCATAGTGGTTATGTTTGGGCCAAGAAGATTGAGAGAGATCCTGGAATGTCCTTTGCCTGTTGTCATTCCGATGATCAACTATGAAAACTCATTTGATGTGCATGTGTTTTTCCTTATCTAAAGTTGAGCTCCATTGAAGTTCTGGGGATTGGGTAGTCAAAAGTTTTGGGTTCTTGCACGTGTGTTCAAAGGGGTTCTCAAAGCATTGTAACTTGGGTAGCCATGGCTTTCTCTTATCCGGAGTTTCATGGAAGAAGTGATGAAGATGTGGAAGAGTTTTTGGAAAAGATGGAGGTTGCCTGCATTAGCAACCAGATTCATGACCCTACGCAAATGTTACGCCTTCTCCAAATTTGTTTGAAGAGTGATGCACGAGTTTGGTCTAAAGCATTTGAAGAGGAGTTGCGTGTGGCTGATCCACCTGTAAGGTTGAGTTGGGACAATCTACGACATGGGTTGGAAGTGGAGTTTGTGAAGATAGAAGATCCTGACAAGGTGTGGCAAGAAGTACAGGCTTTGGTGCAAAAGGAAGGTGAGCCAGTAGATGCGTACATACGTAAGTTTTCATTGGCATGGGAGCGAATGTGCAAGGATTTAGCACCACAGGTACCCCCGCCTGACATGATGAAGAAGGACAGATTCTTGGCTGGTCTTTGGGAGAATATACGTTGGAGAGTGGAGCTAAAGAAGCCTAGGACATATGAAGATGCACTAGAGGTAGCAAGGAACAAAGAGTAGAAGCTGAGGAAAATGAGCCAGTTAGGGGTGGAGTCTTTGCCAATGAGGTTTGAATTTCAGCCTATAGAGTCTTTACAAGGGCGCATGTCAGGGGTTCATCATGAACCATAGTTCCTGTTACTACTCAGGTTATGCGAGCAGTGGTCACTACAGCAGTGCAAGATGATGGGCTAAGGCAAGACATGAGGCAAATGGTAGATTTGATGAAGAATCTCAGCCTAAACATGCTAGGTCAAGTGGGAAATAATCGAGGTCGAGGGAGGTTTGCAAATCAGCAAGGAGGTGAAGAAAGGCCTAGGAATGGTGTTGGACAAAGCAATGGTAGGTTTTGGAGGCAGACGCCCACATGTTATAATTGTGGAGAGTTGGGTCACATCAGCCCGCAATGTGATAAGCCACCAAGGATGGGGGGAGACATGTATCCATTTCCAAGACAGGTGCTAACTAGGTCAAATGATTATGGCATTGAAATTAAGGGAGACGAAGGAACGAGTGGACTGACCCAGGAGGAAAAGGGAAAGACAAAAGTGCTAAGTGTAGTCACCTTGGAGACGGCATCAAAGCTAGAGGATACATTAGTGATGCCTATTGGGAAGAGGACCACAGAGGATAAGGAAGGAAGAAGTGCCCCAGGTCCTAGTAAGAAGAAAGGAAAGAGCCATGAAGGCGAGGATATCAAGGCCAAGAGGAAAAGGAGAGCTCGTCGAAAGTTTCATGTTTCAGATTTTCCACTACGGGATGGGCAATTAAGCTATGACTTGAAGGAGGATCTGACGAGCAGGAAGGCAGATGTTACTTTTGGGCAGCTTATAGAGATGGTGCCTAAGCTAAAGCGACAAAGGAAGAGGATGGTTAACCCAATGGAGAAAGAGCCAGAGAGAGGTTCAGTGAAGGTGTTGGCAATGGATGAGCTACCAGACATTTGTCCAATAGTAGATGTGTGGCATAGAAGGAAAAATTTGGGACAAGGTTATGTGGATGGCGGAGCCCAAATATGCGTCATAACACACTCATGCGTTGAGAAGATGGGTCTCACAGTGGCTGGGGTGTCAGGTTTTCGGATCAGATTGGCAAACCATCAAAAAGTAAAATTCTTGGGTGTTGTAAAGAGCTTAGAAGTGGAGGCATATGATGCAAAAGCAGTGGTTGATTTTCATGTGATGCCAGCAGGGTTGGGAGCATATCCTATTATAATGGGCAGACCATGGTTACGTGCAGTGGGAGCTGTTCAAGATTGGCGACATGGTCCAATTAGCCTCTATGGAAAGACAGGTACCAAGAAGCTTTATAATATGGACACAAGGAAACGATTAGAGGAGCTGTATGAAGATGAGGATGAGTCTAGTGATGAAGACTCTTCCACGGTGACAGATGAGGACAGTGATAGCACTACCAGCAGTGATGAGGATGCTGATGTTGCATTTCTTTTGATGGACAAAGAAATCCAGGAGATTGGTTTAGTTGCATTTGCGAATGAGGTTGAAGATGAAAGTGAAGGGCCTTATGAAGTGATTGAAGGGCTGATGCAAACCAAGGTTGAGTTGTCAAAGAAGCAGGAATTGATGACACAAATGATCAGTGGAGACCTCTCAGCTATGGAGAAGGATATATATTTGCACATGCTGGCTAGTTTTCTTGATTTGTTCATTACTTCATATGAAGAGATCAAAGGGTTCAAGGGCGAAGAGATGCATATAGAGCTGAAAGAAGGTGCTAAGCCAGTGTGGCAAAGGCTAAGAAGGATGGGTCAAGAGCAAATGGACTCCTTGCGAGAAGAGGTGAACAAGTTATTGAAGGCAGTGTTCATAGTTCCAGTGGAGACCACAGAATGGGTGAGTCCATTTGTAGTCAGCCCAAAGAAGGATGGGAAGTGGAGAATTTGTGTGGATTTTAAACCCTTAAACGTAGCCACTAAGAAGAACCCGTATCCTCTTCCATTCATCGATCAGATCTTGGATTCAGTGGCAGGTTATGAGAGGTACAGTGTGTGTGATGGTTTTTCAGGCTATTTTCAATTGAAGATTGCTTTTAAAGACCGCACAAAGACAACTTTTATTACGCCATGGGGCTACTATTGCTACACAGTATTTCCATTTGGGTTGTCAAATGGACCTTCCTTCTATCAAGAGAGAGCAAATTGGGTGTTGGAACCATTCATTGGTAGTTGTGTTAAAGCTTTTATGGATGACTTCTGTGTCTATAGGAGTAGGGTTGATCACCATGAGAATCTGCAGATGGTATTGGCTCGATATGATGAATGTGGAGGACAACTAAATCCAAAGAAATGTCATCTAGCACAGCCAAGGGTGAAGTTATTGGGCCACATGCTGTCAGAAAATGGCATTGAGGCTGATCCAGACAAGGTTAAGTCTATTATTCTTCTTCGATCACCTATGAGTACGAAGCAATTGGCAACCTTTATACACAAAGTGAAGTACATGGCACGGTTTATTCCATTGTCTTCGCAGCTTCTTTATCCATTACAGCAAGTGGAAAAGCATGATCCATTGCAATGGGATGACAAGTGTGAAGAAGTGTTTCAAGAGGTGAAAGAGGTGTTAGGGGGGTTGTCAGCCATGCAGGCTCCTGATTGGGAGAAAGTTTTTTATGTAAATCCATCAGTAGGGGATGATGCCATTGGAGCCATGCTATTGCAAAAGGGGAAGGGCAGCCATTATATGAGGCCAGTGTATTGTGCAAGCCGAGTGAAGTTGGTAGCGGAGAGAAAGTTATCGGAAGTAGAGCTAGTGATGGCCAGTGTAATATTTGCTTGTCGACGATTTCGTCATTACTTGCTACCACGGCCTTTTGTTTTCTTGACGAGTTATGCCTTTTTGCCACAGTTAATTAATGGTATTAACATGTCAAATGTGGTGAAGAAATGGGTAATTGAGCTGCAAGAGTTTGAGTTCTCTTTTCTAGTGGAAGATAGTACAAGGGCTACCCTAGCTGATTTGTTGACCTACAAGGAGAATCCCCTTATTATTAAGGAAGAGGTGGTGAGAAAGGTAGTTGAGGAAGTGCCATAGATCATCAATGCACATGTGTTGTTCTTTGATGGTTCATACAGAAAGAGCCACGATGCAGCTTCAGGGGGTATAGCACTTTATGATCCAGAGGGGAAGCTAGTATGCAAGAGAGGGTTCAAATTGGATGCGCATAGTAACAATGAGGCTGAATATGCTACATTGGAAGCCGGATTACACATTTGTTTGAAGCATGGAGTTCGAAGGTTGAGCATAAAAGGTGATGCCTTGTTAGTGGTGAAGCAAGTGCTGGGTGTGTGGAAGAGCAAGAACACCTCATTGAAGGAAATGCGCTTTAGAATTAAAGGCCTGTTAAAAAAGTTTGAAGCATGGAGAATCAAACAGATTGAACGTGCTCTAAATGGAGAGGCACATGAAGCAGCTCAAGGCATGATTGGGGAGCTATTCGTGTTGAGGACCAATTTACCTCTTTATCATGGCCGGGAAAGTTTGGCTCAAGAAGAGGAGTTTTTGCTAACAGGAATCATTCCAAAGGAGATTCAGAAGTCTAAGAAGTATGGATTTGTGCGTAGAGCATACAGGTACAAATTGATTGGCGATGTCTTATACATGAAAGGGGCTGATCTCGTGTTGAGGCATGTACCTTGGCGGGAGGAGCTTTACAGAGTGTTGGAAGAGAATCATGAAGGCGCATGTGGTGGCCATTTTGCTCTAAAGATCACCTTGCATAAGATTTTGCAAGAGGGGTATGTATGGCCTAGTTTGCACAAGGATGTTCACCATTGGTGTAGGTCTTGCAATAGGTGTCAACCGTTTGGGAAGAGAGTGTTGAAGCCAGAGCTACGAAAAATCATTATGGTGTTTGATGTGTTTGAAAAGTGGGGGATTGATGCAATAGGCCCGTTACCTATCACAAGCAGGGGCAAAAGCTATATTTTGATGGCAGTGGACTATCTTTCTAGATGGGCAGAGGCTATAGCAGTAAAACAGATCACTGCAAAGGATGTGGCTGATGACATAGGTTGCAAGTTTGGGGTGCCATTAGAGCTACTTTCAGATAAGGGGCCAGGATTTAGAGCTAAACTGCTAGACTTATTATGCACAAAGATGAAGATTAAGCATCAGCATACCACTCCTTATTACCCACAGTGTAATGGCTTAAATGAAAGATTCAATGGTGAGTTGGTACAAATTCTTTCTAAAGTGACAGAGCACCAAGGAAAGAATTGGGATTTGGAATTGCCTAGTGCATTATGGGCTTACCGTACTTCAGTGAAGACAGGTACAGGGTTTACTCCATTTCATTTGGTGTATGGAAAGGAAGCACTATTGCCTGTGGAGGTAGAGTTGCCCGCGGTCAAGATGTTAGAGAAGTTTCTTGGGCCGCCTAGTGATGCATTCAAAGAGAGGCTCTTGCAGGTACAAGAGGTCCAGTTGGATAGGATGAGCGCATTGGAGCATTATGGGCAGATGCAGGATAAGGCTTTGGCAAAGATAAATGAAAAGGTCAAAAGTAAGGGTATCAAGAAGCATGACTTGGTTTTGCGCTACAACAGTAAGCTGGACAACACCTTCCAAAAGAAGTTTCAAATTAAGTGGGAAGGCCCTTTCAAGGTAGTGGAGTGTTTTCCAAATGGAACATATCAGCTGGCTAACCTGGATGGTGTTCTACATAAGTCAAGGGTAAATGGGTTTCGTCTTAAATTGTATCATGCTAGATTGATGATGGTGGAGCGAGATGAGCTGTCTGTGGATCAAGCAGTGTTGGTGAGGGATGAGGAGACCTGTGATGCGGCGAGTCTCATATCTCTCTTTGCTGCTATTGATCATGAATGATCTAGCAGGCTAGGGGATGGGCAAATTATGTCAGGAGATTTTTGGAGCAAGGGATTGCGCATATGTACATATATAGGCATGGTGCATCAAATAAAGGATTGCCCATTTTCCTTAGCCAGGTGGTTATGTGGGGCCCACATGTGTACAGGTAGGACAGGGTGTACATAGTGCATCGATTTTCACGATTACCAGTACCACTGTGTTTTTTCTACAATAAGGAGGAGTTGGTAGTGCGTAAAACTTCTCCAGGAAGCTATCCGTGGGCCGACGACGTGAGGTCAGCAGGTGCGTCAGATGGCATCTAGTGGCGTTAGGAGGGCGAACGGGGTCAATATTTGCACGCGGATGAGGACGGACACAACGTGGGTGTTTGCTTGTGAGAGTTATGCAGATCATTAGGATCACTTTTTGGGGCCACTTCACGTGGTTTCGGGATGCATTATTGAAAAGAAATGAGTGCCAGGTGCGCGGATGATGCAAAAAGGTGACAACTATGCACTGTGAGGTCAGTTTTTGGCCTGTTCGGGGTCCGTTTGAGGTCATCTAAAAGGCCAAGGGTGCCCAAGTAATAAATATAAGTGTGGGAACTGAAAAAACAGAGAGAAGACCAGAAAAAACGTGGAGAAGAGAGGAGGAACAGCCGCAGGTGTATTTTTGCTCATTTTGGAGCCTGTTTTGGCCGTAAATTGCTCATCCGAGGTCGGATTTGAGCACTTTGACATTGTAGACTGGGGTTTTGGGCCGTTCCGTACGCGATGGCGCTATCCATTTTTCCAAATTCCTCACTCTTTTCCTGCTGTTTTTCTGTGTAAGTTTCTCCTATGAGCGAAGTTTCCGCTCCAGTTTCTGATTGTATCTGGTATCTTTTACCCAGATTGTGTGAGCTATTTGCCCTATTGGTGTTGGCCCAAGCACAATTGTATCTAAACATCAGAAATTCTCCTCTTTTGAGCTTAGTTTTTTGGGTGTGTGTGTGTGTGTGTGTGTGTGTCTATGTGGAGTGGGCAAGTGAATAGTCTCTCTCCTCTCACTCCAGAGGTGTGTTCCCTGTCTCGGCCAGGTGTGTTGTGTAAGCCGAGTGGTGCCCCATAGTGTGTGTGTATACCCTTCCAAGAGTGTGTGTCGGGTCGTTATAGAGGCACTTTGTGTGTTTTCATCCCGCTCACAACGTCTTCTCGCAACAAGATATGGCTATGAATATTCTCGTCAACGGCTTTCCTTCGGGCCAGCGTTCTGTTCCTCCTTTCCAAGGTCAAGGATTTCTAGGCTAGAGAGCAAAGATGTTGTTAATTCTTGAAGGCGATAAACTTTCCGATGTTGTTCTTGAAAATCGTGTTTGTCCGCCTCAGCCTGTTGATACAGATAATGATAACGTGCTTATCACTCAAGGACCTTTATTTGAAGATTGGAATGTTGCCTATACGGATTGGCAACGACGTGATAAAGCAGCTCGTCGGTATATTCTTTTTGCTCTTACCGATTCCCTTTTGCTTGATATGTATGAACTGCCTACTTCCCACGACGTATGGAAGTACCTTATTGCAAACTTTGAGAAGAAATCTGTTACAGACATACTTTATTTGAGAGGGTTGCTTAACAAATTACAATATGAAGTTGGTACTGCCATGACGGGACATATTGAATCTTTCAAATCTATTATTAATCAACTTGCTGCTGCTGGTGATCCTGTTCCACAAAAGCAACTGATTACACTTCTCCTTGATACGGTGAAGGACTCTTCTTATGATAACATTGTTACTATTCTCTCTAATAAAGATGGTCTTGATTTCTACCAAGCCTGCATGTCTTTAATTGAATACTCTCAACGTCAAGAACGTCGGAATGCTGGTCACGATACAGCTATGATCTCACAAGAGGAGATTGAGTCACAACAGATGGAACATGCTTTTTATTCTCGAAGAAGTCCATTTCAACGAGGAAACCGCAGAGCTGGCTGTCGCGGTAATATTTTCTCTCGTCTCAAATTTCATAATAAGAAATGTTCTTACTACAACAGAAATGGCCATACTGAAGATGATTGTTGGGCACGTCAATATGACGAAGAACACAATATTACCACAAAACAACCACGTTTATCTAGAGACTCTTCTTCTTCTTCTTGTGAGTATTGTGGACGATCTGATCATCCCACTCATATGTGCTATAAGCGTCGATTCGACACAGATCAGAATAGAGCATATGCTACTGAACATCAAAACAAAATTGTACCAGAAACAAGCTGCGTCCTTTGTTCAGCTGCTCCAGACAGAATACTTCATGTACGTGATGGTTCACTTTTTATTGTTGATTCTGGGGCTAAAGGAAATATGACATATCAGTCTAAGTGGCTACATAACTATCATCCACTGCCAGTTCAACGTGTTGTTTATCTTGCTGATGATACTACTTGTCAAGTAAAGGGTATTGGAGACTTATATCTTGGTACCTTATCTTCTTCCACTCAAATTTTGCGAGGAGTATTCCATGTACCAGATCTTCAACGTAATCTTCTTTCAGTTGCTAGACTTGTTGATCTTGGTCTTTTTGTTGTATTTGATCATACCAAATGCCGAATTGAGAAAGATGGACAGACTATAGCCACTGCTCCTCAAAACGGTAGTTTGTTTGAACTCTCTCTCAATGATGCTAGAGCAAATATTGTCACTGCTCCAAGTGATCATGATTGCAAAGTATGGCATCACCGTTTTGTTCATGTTGATTTCTCAAAACTCCTTGATCTTCAACGTTGTGATCTTGTTCATGGCATGGATCTTAAAGCCCATCCTCATATGGGAATTTGTGAATTTTGTGCTCTTGGAAAACACAATCGTAAACCCTTTCGTCTTTCAAATACAACTTATTCTCATGACATATTGGATCTTGTTCATACTGATATATGTGGACCTCTACCTTCTTCGAGATCACAATATCGCTACTTCATTACTTTCATTGATGATTTCTCAAGGTATACGACTGTATTTCTACTTAGACAAAAATCTTAAGCATTATCTGTTTTCAAACAATTCCACAAGGCTTCGGAACTTCAAACTGGTCGTCGCCTTAAGAAGCTTCGTAGTGACAATGGAGGCGAATATGTTTCTCGAGAGTTTGTGAGTTACTGTGCTGACAGTGGAATTCATCATCAACACACTATTCCATATTCGCCTCAACAGAACGGTGTTGCTGAACAAAAGAATCGCACTATTCTCAATGCTGTAAGATATATGCTGATTCATTCTCGCTTATCTCGTGTTTTCTGGGTTGAAGCTACTTTGATAGCAACATTTATTCAGAATCATCTTCGTAGTACTGCACCCTCTGGTAAGATACCCATCACAGCATGGACAGGTGACATTCCTTCTGTATCTCATTTTCGAACCTTTGGATGTCTTGCTTATATTCATGTTCCCAAAGAAACACGAACAAAGCTTGATGCTCCTGGTCTTAAAGTTATTTTTATTGGATATTCTGACACTTCCAAAGGCTACAAATTCTATGACCCTTCCTCCAAGAAAGTAATTGTGAATCGTGATGCTACTTTTAACGAACAGCTTATGGGAGGCTCATGGTCCATGGATGATTCTGATGATACTAAATCATTGCTTCAGGATTTTCCATTTCTTTCAGAAGATGAAACTCTTCCTATAGAGCAACTTTCCTCTTCACAACCATCCATTCCAAATGTTGCCAATGATCATATTGATATTTCTGTTAATCTGCCTATTGATTTTGAACATGGCTCATGTCATGTTTATGATGACGATATTGCTGATAATGCTTTTTCTACTTTTGAAGATCCCGTTACTTATGATGAAGCTATCTCTTCACCACAAAAGGATCAATGGCAAGAGGCTATGGAAGCAGAGTATGATTCTCTTATCTCTAAAGGTACATGGATACTAACTGAATTACCTCTTGGTCGTATAGCTATTAAATGTAAGTGGGTGTATGAGAAAAAAGTAAAAGCAGATGGATCTTTTGACAAGTTCAAGGTGCGTTTAGTTGCAAAAGGTTACTCCCAAGTAGCTGGTGCTGATTATCAAGAGACTTTTTCACCAGTTGTTCGCATTACAAGTGTTCAAGTTTTATTGGCATTTGCTGTTCAATTTGATTTAGAAGCTCATCAAATGGATGTGCGAACTGCTTTTCTTAATGGTGACTTGGAAGAGGAAATTTATATGGAACAACCAGAAGGGTTTGTTATTCCAGGTAAAGAAGACCTTGTTGCTCAACTCCATAAGGCACTATATGGTCTCAAACAAGCTTCGCGAGCCTGGTATACAAAATTTGATCTTTTTCTCACCTCTAAAGGATTCATCTCTTGCTCATCAGACCCCAACTTATACATAAAATGCCAAGGTAGCAGTTTTGTGATTCTTGCTCTTTATGTGGATGATACCATCCTTATTTCCAATGATTTGGGATTTCTTCAGCAAGTGAAAAAGTTATTGTCTTCTGCATTTGATATGGTGGATCTTGGAGAGATTCACTTGTGTCTTGGCATTCAAATCCAACGGAACCGTACAAAAGGTATTTTATTCCTTCGATAGTCAAAGTTTATTGCAGATACTATTCAAAAATTTGGTATGGAATCTGCACATTCAGCCAACACACCTTGTCTTGCGAGCTCTACGAAGAACAGTTCTGACAATGGCAGTCAACTTGTCACAAACCAACCTTATCCTAACTTGATTGGATGTCTTCAGTTTGTTGGCATGAACACTCATCCTGATATTCTCTTTGTTGCTAATTATCTTGGACAACATCTTGCATGTCCTTCTCTTAAGCATTGGTCTGCTGCAAAGCGTGTGTTGAAATACTTGAAAGGCACTACAGATTTTGTTTTAGTCTATCGACGACAACTCACATTGGATTCTATGCAATCTCTTTCTCTTTTGGGTTACACAGATGCAGACTGGGCAAGCTCACATTTATCTATGCGATCTACTAGTGGAAATTTCTTCTTTATAAATGGTTGTGTTGTTTCTTGGACCAGCAAGAAACAACGTTGTGTTGCAGTTTCTACGACTGAGTCAGAATATGTTGTGGCATCACTTGCAGCTTGTGAGTTGATTTGGCTTCGACAAATGCTGGTTGATATTGGTCACTCTCCTCTTTCTAGCACACCGTTGCGGTGTGACAACCAAAGTGCTATTAGTCCATTATCATTATGTCAGGCATGAAGTACGCAAAGGAACCATTATGGTTGAACACTGTCCAAGTGACCAGATGATTGCAGACATTCTGACCAAAGGCCTCAATGAGTCACGTTTCATCCTCTTGCGCTCGGAGCTTGGAGTTCCTTCGGCCTCACTCTTTCTAGATTAGCTTCTTTGCTATTGTAATAGCTTTTACATATGACATCGTAATCTTTTCAATACCATGCACTATGCACACTCCACATTTGCACATTGTGATATCTAAGTCACTTGAATATTTGTACATAGATGTACAATTCACTTTCACATCATCACCGCTGGTTCATATTTTCACATTGTATAGGGGCTTGGGTTTTTCCCTTGAACTCCCCAAGGGTTTTTTCATCCAAAGCTAGAGACCTTTGTTTTAGTGGGGTTGTTGGAGCTATATATGGCTCACTCTACTGAACTTGGTCTCACCTATATATTTGTATCTTATCCTCAATATGAATGAGTCCTTGGGAGCGTATTTGGTGTGTCTCTTGTCTCGTCTCTCTCTTTCTCTCTACATCTCAACATTGACCTCAAGTGTAAATTGAGACTAGACTTTTGACCAAATCTTGACATCCAAAAGACAAAAGATGGAGTGTCGGTATTCCTACTAACACTCTTGCGATGGTTGCTTGCTTTAGTTTCGGCTAAAGAAAGTAGTTTTCTTAAGTGGATCCGGAAGAGGTTATTCCGAGATCAAGTGGATAGCGAGGAAGCGTGTGTCTTGCCGAGGGTCTGCAACTAGGTAGATTTAGTTAGCATTTGTAGATTAGAGTTGTTGTGGTGGTCGAGTGGGTTGTGAGGTGATAAAAGCGTTTGCTAGTCTGTGTGTGGCATTGAAGCGTTTTTCTACTCATAAATGCAAAACCCATCTGATTTGTAGAAGTAGCTTTAGGCAAGTGATCTGATTCTAATCTAGAGCTATTAATCATGGATCTATTTGCTAAAGTGCATGTTTGCATTTTAAATCATTGAAAAGTTTTATTTTGAGGTAAAAATGCAATAAAAAGAGTTCTTCTGATAATTTTTCATGACTGATTGGTGTTGAGCATATAAAAGAGCATGTGCAAGGGTTCTGTGTACAAAAACAGGAATTCTGTAAACTTGGACTTTATACGCGTATAAAGTCTCAAGGGACATCTGGAGACCAAATCTGAAAAATCTGACTACACCAATGTGTTCAAAAGGTATCATTTACCCTAAGAACACCGTGATTGGGAAGTTTTGGCATAATTGTGAAGATATATCCTTGTTCCACATACTAAGGGACACCTCTGGTAGAAACTAAACCGAAATCTTTAAATGCATATAAAGTCTCAAGGCTAGATTTGGCATTCGAAAGTTACATTTGATTGTACCCTTATGATCTATAGCATTAAGGAAGGATATAGACCAAATTTCATCAAATTTGGATCAATTTTGGGCTTGCAAAGACCAAAGACGCATCTAGGCAAGTGAATGCTTGTATTGGCCATAACTTGCTCAAAAAATATCCAAATTTAATTTTGAAACTTGCTGTGAGTGCTAGTGTAGTGAGGAGCCTTTGGAGTGAAACTCACTTCATTCTGACCGGTTAGAATTCATACACGTTTACGGCCGGTTTTTGAAACCGCGACCACGAGAACCAAACCCCAAGAAGGGGAGAGCATATTACCAAGGGAAAAAGAACGATACAAAATAGTTTCTTTTCTAAACATTCACCACCCCTCTAGGCTTAACCATTGGTGGGATGCCACCAATTTGGCCACATCTCTCCATTATCGCCAGAAGACAGATCCCTCTCTCTCCCTCCTGCTCAGCTCCACCAACTCTCTCTCTCTCTCTCTCTCTCACTTACCCCGCCTTTGCATCGCCTGGCCCAATGAGCGCATAAGAAAAACACTGCCAGCACATTAAAAAAACACTGCCACCGTCTATATACCCTGGCGGGCCGCCACGCTTTTGTAAAGTTCTCTCTCTCTCTTTCATTATTCACAAGCTCTCTCTCTGTCTCTCTCTCGTCGCTCGTCCATACCCTGCCCAGCGGGCTGCCATACCTCACCCCTCCCTCTTCCCTCTCATCGACACCCCCTGGACTTCACTCTCCCCTCTTGTTTTCTTCCCACCTGCGGACCACCGCTCTCTCTTCCCCTATCTTCCTCTCCCTCAATTACCTCTCTCTCACTCTCTATGCGCAGCCTCGCCAGGAAAAAAATCATTATTTTCTCTCTCTCTCTCTCTCTCTCTCTCTCTCTCTCTCTCATAACCCAATCCCCTCTCATTAACCTCCTTTTTCACCCCTCTCGCTCTCTGTCGAACAGCGGGCCCGAGTCCCACTCTCCCTCTCTCGCGCTCTCGTGAGCCCGCATGCACCGCCACCAAGCACGCTCTCTCTCTCTGTCTCTTAATCAACACATGCCACACACACCCTCACACTCCTGTTTCTTTCTCTCTCTCGCTCCCGGAGCCGCCCATGAGGGTGCAACAAGTTCATAGGACTGCACTCTCTCTCTCTTACCCACACACTCACTATACACACACACACACCCTCACACACTCCACTTCCCTCGCGAGCTCTCACTCTCTGTCATTTTCTCTCCCGCTTGCTCTCTATGTCGAGCAGACTGCGCGGGTGCAGCCAGTTCACAAAACCACTTCCTCTCTCTCTCTTAAACACACACACATCTACACACACACACACACACACCCTCCCTTCCCCCATACATCACTGAAGCTCCCTCTCTCTCTCCCATTCTTGTCCTCTCGTTCCTTGTAGCAAGAAACCAAAAATATATATATATTTATATATAAATAACTATCCCCGTTCCCACACTCACAGACACACGCTTGACATAGCACACACTCACATATATACACACACATCTACACACACTCACATACATACAACAAGTATACGGCATGCGCACCCATACAATCAAACAACACGCACGCATATACGCACGCACTATAAAAAAATAAAAGAGAACACGAAGGACATCGACGCCAAAGAAAAGAAGACGTCCAAGTCGTGCTGTGCCAACACCGAAACAAGAAAAGACGTCGAAGGCATGCCCGACCGACCCTGAAAATGACGAATGCGCTACATCAATTCAGCAGCTAGGCCGCCATTCACTGGCATTGCATCCACGTTGCTCTCTTCAGTAAAACCATTAGGTTGTCATCATTTTTCCTTGTTTTAAACCAAATCTTGTAAAAATCCCAATTTGTAAACTATCACCTCTCTCTAGGTGATGGCCACAAAGGCCCACCTAGGAGTTTTTCTTTATAATATTTCCCAAGACAAAGCAAGGGTCAACCATCCAGGACCCACTTCCTTGCTTTGTCTCCCCTGGTTAGAACCCTAATCTAATGAGATTACCCTTATCTAAAGCATCCAGCACCTATAAAAGTGCACCGAGTGGTCACTATCATGGGGGATTGATTTGGGAGATTGACAAGAAATTGTGAGAGATTGGGGGGGGGGGGGTGCAATTTCATCAGAGGATTTTGGTGGGAGGGATTGGAAACATTTGCATTACGAGAGAGGGGACTTAGTGTAACAATTTTCTCTAGAAATTTGCACTATGTAAAGAAGCCAAGTCTACATCTAGACGCGGGATACAAAGGGTCCTTAACAGTTAACTTGATAATTAGCACTTGTCTTCATAGCCAGTCTATATCTTCTCTATATTGGGTGCCTATATAAAGATACACAAATTAGAAGTTGTAGGAGTAATTGCCGGTGCAACTGAATCTACAATATGAGGACAAGGTGTTAGAGTGCCTTCCCATAAGCCTACCAATGGCACCGCTCAAAAATCCTTTCGCAAAAAGTGAAGCCCCCACACGCTTGCCAAAATGGACTCCCAAATTGGATTCATTGTTGGGATAGAGGGAGGTTGAACCACCCTCTGAATCCACCTCTCGCACCTTGACCGGCTACAACAAATTTTTCCATCATTTACATGCCTATTTTGAGAGCTCTAATTTAGGCATAGAGTTCACGCCCTATACGCTGTCACATCGTGACCATGATGAAGGTGTCTCCAGCTTTTAGGAGGTTTTTCTTGAAAAAGCACCTTTAACAGGTTTATGAGAAGGTGCTCTTGGCTACTTCACAAGGTTGGGACAATGCCATCTTCCTCGAACAATTGATGCATTGCTTATCTAGCATGCTTTGATTTTAGTTTTCTTAAGAATGCTTGTGTACCGTCAATACAATGTAGTAGTACTCGAGCTCTATAGTGAAATATTGCTTTCATAGCTATGTTATTCTTATAATCAGTTCACAATTTCATTCTTATAGTCCACAATGACTGCGATTAATTGATTTAGAAAACCTAGCTATACATTTGTTTCTTTACGTCACTGTATTTTCATTTTTTCCTTTGATCTCTAAGTTTCCATGACAACTTCTGCACGTCGCCCTTATCATAGCATAACTTCTTGTGAATTCTATAATGTTAGAGAGGATGGTCTTTGGAAACCCGTGTCTTTTCATATGAATGTTTGGGTAAGAATGCTTCCTTCATGCAAAGGTGTACACAGAGTGAAGAGAACCAAGAGAAACAGAGTAAAAAACCATTGAAAAGGTCGTGTTCTTGCTTTCAAAGTGACTGACAATGGTTGGATAACCAAGGTTCAACATGTCTACATGGCCAAAGATATGGTGTTAAACTTGGATGAACATTCCACACTACATCAAAAGACCCTTGCTCCATTCATTGTTAAAGCTACCGTATCATATCAACATATGCTCTAGCTAAAAGGATTTTTCTCCATTTATTGTTAAAGTTATCATCTATACTAAACTACACGTAACGAGATAATGTGATGTGCTATATAGGAATCAAATATAGAGGCAAAAACAAGGACATAATAACGATAAGAAATTAGAGCTGCAAAGAAAAGGACATGTACTCTTACTGCAACATTCTATATTTTTAGTCAAATTCTAAGTTCAACTCAAGGCTATGCAATTTTTGTTGGCAAATAAAATGCTCTTGAGGAGCTTCCTATGAATGTAGAAGATGGCATGGAGTGAAGAACAAACCTATGTCTTCAAGAAAAGAAGGAGAATTGAGATAATCTACATTTTTTTTCAAATTGGTTGACAAAACTCAAGGCAAAACTACATTTACTATGTTCCACAAAGATCCATATGTTTTCATCGATGATTACTCGAACTTTCATCAAATAAAAAACTCAAGGCAAAACTACATTTACTATGTTCCACAAAGATCAATATGTTTTCGTCGCGATGATTACTTGAACTTTCATCAAATGCATTGACTCAACCAAATTTATAAAGATTTTATGTTCTAATTTGTTATATGCAAATGTTGGCCATGGGTTTTCAATCAGTAGTTTTAAACTTTGTTGTTCTAAAGTTAGGAATATCTAACTTAAAATGTTTGTGATATTTTATAGGCCAAAAGGGTTGCCCTCTCTCAGGAGAGACAATCGTGTGTAACCACCCTTGTGTAGACAAGTCCAAGTTAGACTCTCCCATGTTGTCGAGAAATTTGCGATCTTGCTAAGAAAGCATCGGGATTCTGGCTGTGAGAGTTTGTGAGAAAACTACAAAAATCATATGAAGGAGTTATACCATAGATGCCATGAATTCTAGGGTTTGGAAGGAAGTGCAATCAAGAAGCGTCACTCTTTCTTGCTTGCACTCACACACGCAAAGAAAGAACACAAAAGAGCGTATCAGAACAACACAAAGATGAAAACATCAAGACTATGGTCATATCGTATCATGGGTAATGTGAAAGGGTAAATAGATGAGCTAATGGCATTCAATCTTTGCCGACCAAACAGGCTACGAATTATTCTTTGGAATTATAATATTGTGCTTACCATAATGTATGTATTTTGTCTAACGATTGGGATCAATTGTGTGTACAAATCCTCTTGGTTCATAGCAAGATAACTACACGTACGTCAAAAGAAAAGTTATAGTCTATAAGGGGTAGTATGATGGGATCCAGTGAAATAAGTATTTCATTGAGCCTTGAAACACTATACATTGTTGAAAGTGTATTTTACGGCCAATCCATATGTTAATTCTAATAGTCTATAAGGGGTAGTATGATGGGATCGAGTGAAAGAAGTATTTCATTGAGCCTTGAAACACTATACATTGTTGAAAGTGTATTTTACGGCCAATCCATATGTTAATTCTAATAGATCGCACGGAGTGGAAGCGATAGAAATTCTCATAATGTGGATTATTCACTTAGGATAACTCTAGTATGTGCAAAATATAGATATGAGAGAAGAGGAGAGAAGACAATTTTCCTCCCAAGCTCTATTCTTGCGCGTAGGCAATAAGGATACGACGGAGAGAGATATACCTCTAGCAAGGAGAACCTATAATTTTTAGAGAGAGTAAATTTCTAATAGAGAGCGATAGGTTTGGTTAGAGAGGGAGATGAGATTGGAGATATATGTTGGATTAGAGGTGAAAAAGAAAACAACAAGAAATCAACAAAAATCAAAGTAGAACACACCTTACTTGACAAACTCTTCAAGAGTTATTCACCATTTTTGATGAAGAGAGAGGAAAGACTTCAAACCTTGATTGATGCACCAAGTTCACTTCCTTCTTTGATTAGATTTTATCTTCCAAGGATAGCTTACAAGAATGACTAGTCTTCCTCTAGGAGTAAGTGTAGGCTTATGCTTATGTTTATGGCTAAGTACAATTAGGCATTACTATTCTCACTCCCTCATGCATTCCTCTCATCAATGGCTTGAATAGTTTTCAAGGAAGAATAGGTCCCCTTTTATAGTTGAAGGGAACCCCCAAGTGTTTACACAAGAAGAGAAGAGCCAGTGTGAACAGAAACTGGCAAGTTTAAAATGAGTTGTCCCTGCATGATGTGGGCAGATTGGGGTCCAATATTCTGATTATATATCCTCAACCCTAGCTCCAAAAAAAAAATTTAAAATAAGGGAAGAAAATTCAGCTCAATAGCTACGAACCCCATTTCATATACTTTTTCCAATTCGGATTGGAACCTTGTGCAAAAAGCTATCAAAATAGGATACATTTTTTCGCAGTAAAAGTCTTCCTGTGATCCCCTTAGCCTAGACTTTTATTTGATTCCAAAGGACACCTCATGCAGTATAAAAGCATGACATTTTTCCTTGACCAAGCTTTGTAAGCATCCTCTTAATAATGCATGAAATGAGTGCATCTTTGAAAATCGTGCAAGCTAGTGTCCCACTAGGATATGATTTCTTCCTAGTAGCTATTTTTAAAAAATTATAAGAAATTTATAAAAAATACATAGAATATATATATTGAAAATTACCCTAGATATAGGATCTAAGTAGGGTGTGAGATAATAATGAGATAGTAGAAAGAAAGAACCAATGCTTTTTGCCCCAAGTTAAAGAGGCGGATCTATTGGTGTTTTTCCCATGGTACTTTCTGACAAAAAAGTAAGAATATGTTATCCTTGAGATAAATAATAGGATGAGATAAAAATCTTATGTTTATACTTAGATATGCATATGTACATCATAGAAAATATACTTATGTATCAAAAAAGTTGAAAGATAGATCTTTTAGCATTAGTTCCCACTATATACGTGTAACAGCATGACATCCACCCCCTCTAAACCTACACATCCTCCGGTATGTGCCATATTTTCTCTTTGTAAGATCATCCCTCTTGTACATCTTTCTTATTTTCATCTTCACTTCTAGATTCAAAATCTTCATCTTCACTTTGATTGTCACCTATGTTTTCTTTTTCCTTAGCATCTTCGAGATCATTGTCTCCTCTTCTGTTAAACCTGGTTAGTTAGGTCCTCTCGTGCAAGAAGCAAGTATCTCATCTGACAAAGTCCAACAAGCATCATGACTATATCCACAACCCATTTATATTGCATAGCTAGTGGATATGTAGGGTACAATCCATCACGATGTCGAACATTTGCATACATTTGACAAGTTACACACAACTCTACAAATTGAGATACATCTTTATACATACCCTTCCACCAGTATTTTTCTTTCAGCTTGGAGAAGGTTGCCCACACACCCCTGTGTCTAGCCCATAGACTCTCATGAAACTCTTGCATTAGCTTTACTTGAGTCTCTTGTTTACATATAACCCATTGTACTGTAGCACCCTTTTGTTTAGGATGCTTCCACAAGTAACCATCCCTCAAAAAGTACCCATATGTTTTCTTGCATATCCTCCTGAATTCTTGTTCAGACCAATCATTCTCTTTTGTGAGAGTACTCAATTAACTTCCAATAAGAATCCAATCACCTTCATAAAGCTCTTTCAAGACCTTTGACATGAGGGATAGAATAGAACTTTGTGCCTACATCATCTCCCTCGACAATCATCTGTGACTCATGTTCATACGTTGCCCTTGATAGCATATCTGCCATTGTATTGTCTTTACCTGCAATGTGCTTGAATTCAAGATTTAAGGACTTAATGTAGGCAATCCACCGCAACATAGCAATGTTTGGCATTGAGAAGCTTGTAATCATCCCAAGAAGTGGTAGACAATCTTTTTCTACAACCACACATGCACCAATTAGGTACTCTTTCCCATTTTTCAAGGTTGTAACCATACCCCATAATTGTCTCTCTATCTGTGGATAGTTTCTTTGGTGACCTTTGCTCCTAATCTCACCACATATTTGTGTCCTTATTCGTCATCTTGCCCTATTGCCCATCCAATTCCTGTAGGACTGGTGTCTACTGTCACAATTACTGACCGTTGACACTCATATTCTACCTTTCTCAAAGTTGGTGCTGAGACTGGAACAAATCCTTTAGCTTTTTCATGGCTTTTACATGTGCTTCTGTCCATTTAAACTTTTGATTCTCTCTAAGTAATTGATAAAGAGGATCAACTACATGTGCATAATGTGGAATCCAAATAACATAAAAGACACATGCTCCCAAAAACCTTCTAACCTGAGTGATGCTAGTGCATGCTTCTTTCATTCTTTGGATGGCATCTACCTTTGTTGGAAAAGGTTTCCTACCATATTGCCCACACATGTGCCCCACAATGAGCACTTCATTGACACCAAACATAGACTTTTTCCTTGACAAAGTAAAATTCACCTCCTCCAACCTAGATAGAATTTTATCACAATCATTTATGTGATTTATCACAAATATGTGACATCCCCTAAGATCCAAAGCTTCATCTTTGTCACTTTCTTCACATCCTTTGATAGGAAAATCATCAATGAAAGGCATTGTGATTTGAAGAATAAAGTCATGTAAGACCTTATTTATCCCATTCATCATATGTGCAACCGAGTTGGTTGCTCCCTATGGCAAGGTACACATCCTTACCAAACCCAAAGCTGTCCTCATGGTTGTCAAGTCTCTGCTTTGTATTGCAAGATGAAACTAATCATACTCTGAGTAGAGATCCCCCATTGAGTAGCCTGCCCTCGGTCTTGTACCTACATTTATAATTGTCACTTTGTTCACTAGTTTCATATCTTGCATGAAGCGTAGATCTCCATTCTTCTTCGGAACTGTGAACAACCTGTTTGAGTATGGAGCACAAGAAGGCTCCAAAATTCCCATTTTGATCTTCTCATTCAATAGCTCTACTAACTTGGGCAAATGAGCCTTTGGAACTGGAACAACCGCAAATTTCAAGGCACATGAGTTATTGTAAAAATTACCATAGAAGCTACAATAGAAGAATCAACACATCCTATCTCATGCGGCTCAAATGCAAAATCCTTACCATGCTTTGAAAGTATTTCTTTAAAATACTTTGTCTCCTCTTGTGTCAGAAACTCCTCGCAACCAATCTGCAACTCTTGAAAGACTCCTTTGTGAAGATATGCCCAATTTTTTTAGGATTACTCAAACCTGGTTGCAAAGAAGCTTGCTAAATCTTTTCCATGTTGTTGGGTGGTAAGGGTGAAGCTATTGGTTTCACCTTCTTGGCTACACTCTTGCATTTAGTTTCAACATGGACTTCTGGGCCAACTGTTTGCTTGAAACATTGATTTTCTTTAAAGGATTCTATGACTTGATACATTTCCATAGAGCATACTTCCACAACTTCATTTTCAAGATGCAAACTAGACTCCATTATAGCATCAAGCTCATCCATAGTATTTACAAAAGAAACTTGCTCACACAAACCCAAAACATTTTCAATAGGCTCTAACAACCTACTCTCTTTCATGCCTATTTGTACATTATGTAAATATTGCCTCTCACATCTCTTCAAATCTTCAAGTTTTGTAAAACATATTGATCCATTACTTGTTACAAGGAGCACGTTGATGCATCTAAAGTTGGTCGAAGCTAAGTGGTGGTCTATGCCAGGCAAAGGGTGCCATCAAGTGCGGTGCAAAAGGCTAGGGCAGGTGCCGATGCCCTTGGCAGCCAAAGGATAGCGGGAAAGTGTGTTTGAAGCAGCTTTTTAGGCCAAAAGTTCTATGGAATAGTCCAGTTGGGATGGCAAGTCAAGGTGCCCGAAATGCCAAGTCAGTGCTCCAAAATGTAGAGTTCAGTGTGCTCTAGAAGCCGGTCCAGACGGCTCATCAAACGGAGTCCCGGTGCTCAAGATATTGCATTTTAAAGATGAAGTGTGTAGCAGATCCCTGACGGACAGGGCAGCTGGGGACAGGTGGTCCGGGTGGACGTCAATGCATATGTGTGTAATGCTCAAGTTGTGGAGCATGCCTGTCTTCTCGGATTGTGAATCGGAGCTCTGGATAGCTAGTTATGGCCAGATGAAGATTTCACGGGGGCCAGTTTCGAGGCAGCGGGGCCGCATTGAGAAATGTGTCATCTGGGGTTTTCTAGAGCTTGCCAGATGTTTGATGCGTAGGATGCACTATGTGTAACCAGCCGAAGTTGATAGCTCGTAGCGAACGTGGACGGTCAGGTGCTTTTTCCCCGTTTTTGGGTGCCCTGTTCAAGGTCACCGTGATGTTGGAATGCGGAGCTGAGATGTGAGCTTGGAGTTAGGTTTGCCGGGTCCCCAACGGCCAAGGCATTGGAAGTTTGTGCAGGGGATGGCAGTTGATCAAACAAGCACAAAAGGTGGGAGTTCTTTGTGAGAGGGTGACGGCTTTTTGAGGTTCAAAGGGCACATTCAAGGGCTGGCTGCCACGTGGCGGGTAGGGTGATCCCACATGCATGGCCCGTGAGCAACAGTGCAAGCTATAAAGGCCACAAGTGGGCGCCCCATGCAGTATCGAAAAGGGTGGGAGCTCCTAGAGGGCGTGGGCTATGGCGAAAAGCGCCGGTGGCGCTGCGAGGCGGCCGGTGGCGATCCGTGGAGGTTTTGGCCAAGGCACGCGGTGCCAGAGTCAGCTCCGCTCGCGCGAGAGAGGAGATGATGGTGACATGGCGCCCGCCCATGGGGGGGCCATTTCCCGCGGTCAAACCCGGTCCAAAGCTTTTTTGAAGATAAAGTGGGCTCCTAGGAGCAACGACGGCGCCATCGTTGATCCCTAGAGAAAGCTCATGTGTGGAGTAAAGGGTGAGGCCTCGAATTGAGCACAAAGCTAGTCAAAGTGAGACCGAGCCTCCCAGGGGGAATGCCACATGTCGGCAAATCATGAAAATTGCTAAAAAACTCCAAAACGAGCCTGGAAAGGGGCCAATTTTTTTTGTGTAATGGGGGCTTTTGTTTTTTTGGATTGGGCATTCAAGAGGAGCAAGCAAGAGTGTGAGAGAGAGCTCAATGGAACTGTGTAAGTTTTTTTGAAGCTATCAATGGGAAACCGTCTTGGTCTTTGTCTTGGTGTCGCTCCCCCCTTCCCCTTTTCTCTTCCCCTTCTCGTCTGTTGCCAGCTGCGGTGCCGGTGAAGCGTGTGTACACCCGGATCGCTGGTGCTTTGCAAAGAGAGAGAGAGAGAGAGAGAGAGAGAGAGAGAGAGAGAGAGAGAGAGAGAGAGAGAGAGAGAGAGAGAGAGAGTAAGTGTATGTGCAGAGGGAGGCAGAGAAGGTGCAGTGAGGTGTTGGCTCATTTTGTGGCCTTGGATAGCGCGTGTGCGCTTGGAAGCTGAGCAGGTGAAGCCGATTAGGTGTAAATTGTCCTTTTCAAGGTGTTTTCGAGTGGATTGGGGTGCAGTGTGTGCCCTGGGCTATAGGAGGCAACCGTGTTGGCGCGCTGGGCGTGCTTCCCATTCCCCCTCTCCAACGTTGAAAAATTTTCATCTATTTTTGGATTAGGCGAGACCCTTTTTCTTTCTGTACCATTGTAATCCCGCTTTACAATGGTACTTGACCAAAACCCATTATTTCCCTATGATCATGAAACTCTTTGCTCACCTTTAGAAGAGGATGATCTTTGAGGTTGTCACGATTTCTTTCATTGTTTACACAAATTGGGAGAAATTGAACAGTGCGTTCACCATCTTTGCTTCGTATCTTGGCATAAGCTGAACCATCATCCATTACCTTTGTTTCCATTCAAACTCCCACAATGTAGGGTTGTCCAAGGATGAGATGATATGCAGATGTATCCTATACAAATAAGTTTTGGTCAATTTTTACATCACCTAGATGAATTACTTGCCACTTTTACCATCCAACCATGATCTGTGTCCATCAGCCATTTCAACCTGTTGTAGAGACTCTTTGACATTATGTTTATTTCTGAACCATGGTCAATCAAGGCAACAAATGCCTCTTCAAGATCACCTACCTTGACCAATGTCTCTGTAGTAGCCCTTGCCCAGTGACTTCATGAATAGTAACTCCTAGGAATAGCTACAACTTCTTCATCATCATTTGAGAAATGCACTTGCTTCACTCTCCCACTAGATTGGTAGCATCCTACCACACCTCTATCATCATCCTTATTTCACAACTGCATCCCTTGTGTCTTCAAGGTTTCCCCTTCAACCTGTGGACGAGAAACTTTAGCAATAGTTTGCCTCTTTCTCTTGATGATGTCAATGATCCTCATGGAATTCACGCTTTGCAATGCCAAGAACTTCTCCCAGAGTAAACTCATTCTTGCTATTGAAAATCCTATCCTCCAAGACTTTCTTTAAATCTGTAGCAACCTCAATATCATATTGTAGTTTGTAATATGGGCCTTTTGTCTTACCTTTTGTTGGCTCTTTCTTCTTTCCTGTTGTAGACTCCTCCATGAGTACTTCAGGTGGACATGCTCCTTGTGTCGGGGGTGTTTGGGAAGGCATTGATTCGCTTATTCCCCCACTTCTAGAAGCTCTTTTTGATGGTCCTTCATAAGCATTCTCACCCCTGTGCTTCTCTTCTACAATAGCCTCATTTTGTTGGCATTTTGTAATGTAGGCATGCACTAACAATAAGTCCAATGGATCATTACATCCTGTTTCTAGACGTATGCAATCACCTGCCTCATGTAGAATCTTTCTTTCGTAAGCTTTCCCTTTTTAGCTAATTGCATGACATTTGGCCAAATTTGACCACGATGATCACTCACCTCTTCATAGCCAAGATGCTCAATTTTTACTCCATAAGTAGCTGCCTCAACTGAAGAGGTGGCATGGTTAGTTTCCATATCTTCAACTAGATTTGCATTCTCCCCTTCCCAAAGTTAATTCTCAAGGGTAGACTTGTCTCTCTTAAGTGGATTTTTCCATCCTTAAAAAAGACAACATCTTTTGTCAAAGAATCACTGGAACTATCACAATCCCTTCTTACATGGTGTTTACTATCACACCAAATACATCTATTAACACTAGAATGGTAACAGGACACTTTTATGTCCTTGGACACTTTTGTGTCCTGTTAAGTGACCATTTTGCTTGAATTATTTTAAGAGTATGAAAATGAATTTCTAGGTGCTATATATCCACAAAGTTGCCTTATGAGCTGAAACAAACTTAGCATTTTTTTGGAGTATCGATCTCACCATTAACCTTAGTCTTGCACAACATTTTTGAACCTAAACTGTGTGGAAAAACGGGTCCTGTTTTTGGCTTTTTTTCAATTTCTGGCAACTATACCACTCTAAACTTCATTTTTGTGAGGTTTAGATATCTAGAGGTTAGGCCTTCATAGTTCTCAACATGTTTTGATGCTTGTAGGGAGAGATAAGTGCTAAAATTGAAAGTTATTACCAATTTACAAGAATTGTATAATCCTATTTTTTGGCCAAAATTAGCACTTTTGTGATTTTTTTGGTGGCTTTCTTGATATCCAAATTCAATTTTGATTGTGTAAGTGTAAATCTATAACATAAATCTAATCTTCCTTGAGTTTTGGGGGACCTAGTATTCTATATAGCATAGTATATGATGATGGTTGAGGTTTTTGATTGCTGAAGAATACGATACATTTTAGAGTAGCAAGTATAGCTTTCTCAATATTGCTAGTTTCTTAGGCCAATTGTGTGTATTTTGTAGGTAGTAACCATATCTAATCATAGACTACAAACTTGGCTAGATATTGACTAGTTTCTATGGGTTTCTAGAGGTCATAATGCTAAACCCAGTTTTTTCATGTTTGCTGTATTTAGCACTTTATCATTGCCCCCAAGGTTCCAATTGCAAGAGATCCATTATCCTTTTGACATCCTCCATGGCTCCTTATGAATCGAAAGGCCCAAAGGAAACTAAGAAAACATGTATATAGTATCTCTATAGAGTGTGACTATAGAAACTTTGATGATAGGTCCGCAAAATGACAAAAATGCAACTTTTTTGTATCTTTTTTTTTTGCCCAAAACAAAATTAGTGAGGTAAAAGCAACCATATGTTTTGGTCACCAACCCATTGAAGTTAACGGGTCATTTTATCTCATGTCCTACAAAAATCCCCACTCTTATTTATATGCAATCAACCGTAAGAAATTGCTCTTTTGGGCAAAATGCACTGGTCCATCAACTTTGGAAGCTTGTATTGACCAAGGGATAGTAAAAATTACAAGTTTCTAATTTTTTCCATGTGTAGTAGTTATTGAACTATAAGCTCATGAAAGGATTTTTCAAAATGAGTGGATCTACTATGGTTTTGGAAATTTTTACCAAAACCCTGAAAGGACACTTTTATGTCCTGTTAGGTTACCATTCTAGTGTTAACAAACCCTATTTTGGGCTGTTGTCTTTGTCTAAGAAGTGGCCCTGATGGTTGGCCTTTTTCTTCAAGCTTTGCAAGCTTCACTGTCAAGTCACACATTCCCTTTACAAGCTCATCTAGCATAGACTCATCAAACTTACGAGCTATAAAAGTAGGCTTTACCATTTTGTTAGAAGTTGAGGTGGAAGGACTTGTAGTGGTTACTACCATCTTGTCCCTTCTTCTTTGTGGTTTGGCAAGTAGTGAGACAGCACCTTCAACTTCATTCCAGTCGGTCTTTAGTCCTTGCTCAATATCTTTATCTTCAAGAAGAAGATCAAAATTTTCTTGAAACTCTTTACCTGTATCTTGTAAGAAAATATATGTCTTCTCTGCATCTAGTGTGGCCCTTTCTGTCCTGGTGAGTTGTGCATAGCGCCGCTCAAATTCCCTAAGTAGCTCTATTATTGATATTCCTTGCTTTGGCTTGACTACCCATTCTAAGAATGTCCTTTTGATCACTCTATTAGAGTCCTCCATGAAATATTCCTCCTTTAAAGCTACTTTGAGTTCTTCCTAGTTTCTCCCATGTCGATATTTAATTCCCCTAACATGTTGCCTACTTTCTAGAGCAACAACTAGCTCAAACCTTTGAATCATCTCACCTTCTAACATGCGATGCAGCTCCATCTCCTTCACATACTCGCATAAGTACTTGGTTACATCTTTGCCATTGAATTGATCCATTCTTTTGATGACCGCTTGCTTTGGTTGCTAAACTCTCCCTTCTTTCAGTGGCATGTTGTTGTTGCATGAACATTGCAAATGCTTGAAACATTTAAATTGTTGCTTGATCAAATTGCATACCCTATTGCTCAACATGATCACTCATGGTTACCCAAAAACACTCACCCTAGCAGATTCACAAAAAATATGTCGCGAAATTTGTGATCTTGTCGAGAAAGCACTGGGCTTCTGGCTGTGAGAGTTTGTGAGAGAACACCAAAAACTATATAAAGTAGTTATACCATAGATGCCATGAAGTCTAGGGTTTGAAAGAAAGTGCAATCAAAGAAGTCCCACTCTTTCTGTTATAGAAATGATATTTTATGATTTATTGCAACTGACAGGTGGAAAAGACTAGACCCAGCTTGGCCTATGCAAATGTATTTGTATATCATGTACATTTTATTATTCAAGTGCTCTTTTATGATCTTTGGCCAATTATGACCGGCCGGCCAGTCTATAACCAATTTGACCATTCAAGAAATCTATAAAACAAATATGTGCAAGAGGGAAATGGAAACTCTTGCACGGGGGGAGATTGCACCCAGTGTCTGCGTTCTTCTTCTCACCTCTCCTCTCTTCTCTCTTGCGTGCTGGTGTAGCACTCTATTCTAGGAGGTGCGTCTGCACGCGCCCTATTGCTTCTCTCTCGCACTCTGTCTCCTTTTGTTTGTGTATCTCGCGATTATGCATCTATGTGGTTGCTAGGTATGTCAATTAGTCTGTTTTATGGTTTGTAGTATGCTATTTCGGGTATTTCGCAGGGCAGCCACGCTCCCGTTTGTAGCAGTGGTATCAGAGCATAGGCTACGCTCCAAGATTAAGGATTTTGACAAGCATCAGCTAAGTATTTTTCTCTCTCATGCCTGTTAATATTGTTAGTTGATTCAGCTTGCAGTAATTTGTATTGATTGTATAACAGTTAGTCACCTTTGAAATTAAAGAGAAATTATTATTTATTGTTATGATATAGTAATTACTAGTGAAATTATGATAATTAAACGTCATAATTGAATAGATTAAACTTAATGAAAATACTCAATAATAAGAAGGGATTAGCATACGGCCTGAGATAGGATATTATGGGGAAAAAAAAGCAAGAGACGATGTATTTATCCATGATGACACTTTGTAAATAGCGAGTATAATCGAATTCTGTCACATAGAATGACCAAAGAAAAAGAAGTAGTAGCAACAGATTTTATGGTGGATTGTTGTAGGAATATACCCAAGCGACCGTGGTGATTATCCAAGTGAAGAAGTAAACGGAAGAGAACAAGAGCTCGATTGCCTAATCAACCATCTCTCCGCTTAGTGGGAACGACCATCAAATTAGTTCTGTTAAAAAGGCATACTATTGTTTTCTTTTAATTAACGAACAAAGTTGAAACATAAATCCACAGCAGGTGGCGCAAGCGGGAAAGGACCATTACCGATGGATGTGAACTTGGTATACAGGTGCCGCCCACAGCTCCCCAATTGTCTCAACCCCCCCCCGGCCGGCATGCAGAGTTCGAAACTCTCGCTCTTTCTCTTTCTCTCGCAGTTTCCAGCCAGCCCCTCTTGATGCCATGCAGGAGTTGAAATTCCCAATCTGCCTCTCTTTCTCTAGTCCACTGCCGCCCAGACGTGCTCTCTCTCTCTCTCTCTCTCTCTCTCTCTCTCTCTCTCTCTCTCTCTCTCTCTCTCTCTCTCTCTCTCTCTCTCTCTCTCTCCCTCTCGTTCGGCTCAACCACCCAACCGCCATGCAGATTTTCAAAACTAAAAAAAGGGATGGCCGACCTGTAGTTTCATATGCATGCCACCCACCATGAATGTAGCCGTTTCTTTTTCTCTCTCTCGGCTAGCGACTACCCTCAGTTGTGCATGTGTTGCTCTCAATACACCCGTTCATCCCTCTCTAACTCTCTGTCCCTCGTCGGCAACTCATAACGACTGCACCTTTATCACCCGTGAACTACCCATAGTTGGAGACCTTTAGGAAGTGATATAACTACTTCTATCATCCGGATGTGGCCCTTGTATTGTAGCACTACCAACCACACCAGTCAACATCACCCTCTCTCCTATTAGAGCCACCCAGCACCTCCTACTGTCGTCAAACCGTAGCTGCAACTCCTAGAGGTGCCATGCACCAGCCTCACCAACTCGACAGAGGGCGCCCGGATCCCAAGGTTTTGTTAAGAAGTTCACAGATAGAAACTTTCTAAGCAGCTACACAATTGGCTAAGATAGGAGCTGCTGCATGATTCTCAATGATACTATGAGAGTTTGCTGTCAATCACTGCCAACCACTAGACTTTTGAGATCTTTCTCAGTCACACACCTACCGCCCATGAGAGGCCATCGGCCATTCCCCTCTACAGTCCACCAACTCTCTCTCTCTCTCTCTCTCTCTCTCTCTCTCTCTCTCTCTCTCTCTCTCTCTCTCTCTCTCTCTACCCCACGTTAGGTACAATTGCATGCCCTTGAACGACATCACTTTGCAATCTTCTCTCTTTTCTCTCTCTTTCTCTCTCTCTCTCTCTCTCTCTCTCTCTCTCTCTCTCTCTCTCTCTCTCTCTCTCTCTCTCTATGTACATCTCCCACTGCGGGGCTGCCAATCCTAGAAGAAGCAGGGGCAAAGCTGAGAACAGGTCGCCACAGGAACTGCTTTGTTTCCAGTTGCAGGTTGAACACATGAAGCTCGCAACTTAGCTCTCTTTTCTTGAGTGTTATCTGAAGATGATTCCTGACATTTTTATTTTTATTTTTTTCCTTCAAAAATGTGTAACACCTGTTGCGACCGATCCCTCCACGGCAGGAGTACAGAAACCGACACCTAAGCTTGTCTCTACATGCTTAATGCACCTACAAATTCCCACGTATTATTTGCATCCAGGAGTTGAAATTCCGGTGTCGAAACCTCAGAAGATGTACGGTTGAGATTAGCTGCCTTCCGACCCTCGAATGTCACGGTTCCTATCATATAGCTCTGCAAACATCCGGCATTTGTCGCATGTAAGACATGCCTGCAAGCTTGGAAAGTCTTTATGTGATGGAGTGGGAGGAGACAAGGTGGTTGCTTTAAAATTTCTTCCACCTCTCGATGGTGTACAGATTCTATTCCTTGTGTCTTCGCTAGCTCCTCCCTCTCGAACCTCAATTTCTGAGGGATTCTCCATCTTACACCGACAATATGGCTTTGTCTTCACGCAACGAACCACCCGACGTCCTTGACACCCTCCAGTCGTTGCAGGATGAGCTCACGCAACTTCGACATGACTACGACGCCTGGAAAACCTCTTTCAAAAGCTTTGCCTTCGACTTTTGGATATGCAGGCCTCCGTCCACGCCTTAAAATCTATTTTTAATGAGCCTCACCGAACACCTTTTTGGACGCACACTCTCCATTGACACTAAGAAAACCTCGCCTAGACCCTCCTAGCACTACTTTCCCCGACCCTACACAATAAACATGTTTTTTTTTAAAATAATAATAATAATTTCTTTTGTAATAAGCCTATCAAGGCCCCTTCTGTCCCCCTTTCGTAGATCTCTAATGTAGCCCAATTTATTTTAAAGGATATCACAACAGCTCTGTCGGCTCCCGTATGTAGGGATTCATGACTAGTCTTTTTGGTTTGCTTTAGGTCATCAGCACTTCTCGTAGCACACGTAGTCTAGCATGGTTTGAACAAAAAAAAAAAAATGTATATAAAAAAAAAAAAAAACTATACATCGGAATCACATTATTTCTCGCAATTTTGTCCGCATTGTACTCAATGATCTTGATTAGCACCAGCTGGTATTATATTTGATCTGCTCATATCTACAAATATCCCCACTAACAGCCTCTGCTATAACCACTTTCTACAATGTGTATCATGATATTACATCGTCCTTTGTGATTCGTTCAGGTTATAACTCTTGAGCTTATATGTGAAGCTACTCAATATATGGCTTCTCTATATATGGCACCCAGGTCCCCTCTATATATACATCATCTCATGTGTGTATACTACACACTTTGGGGTTCTACTTCTGTGCTCTCTCCTTCTCTCTCAACATGGTATCAGAGCAGTACGTTTTTGTTTTCAATTTTTCTCCTGATCAAAATCGATTTTGCAAAAAATACTCGCGAAAGGGATCGGAATCGATGTGGTCTACAACTTTGCAGAAGGAAGTTTCTTCAAATTCTGCACCGATTTTGAGTTATCGTTCACGGACTGCGTACATACCTGAAAAATAGCTTTCGCGTTTTGTTATTGATTTTTCTTCTAATTGGAAACGATTTTGCAAAATTTTCTTGCCTAAGAGACCAGAATCGATGTGGTCTACAACTTTGCAGAAGAAAGTTTTTTCAAATTCTGCACCGATTTTGAGTTATCGTTCGCGGACTGCGTACATACCTGAAAAGCAACTTCCGCTTTTTGTTTTTTATTTTTCTGCTAATTAGAAATGATTTTGCAGAAACCACCCACCAGAGAAACCGGAATCAATGTGGTCTACAACTTTGCAGAAGGAAGTGTTTTCAAATTCTGCACTGATTTTGAGTTATCGTTCGCGGACTGCGTACATACCTGAAAAGTAATTTTTGCTTTTTGTTTTTGATTTTTCTGCTTATTGAAAACGATTTTGCGGAAACTACCCCCTAAGAGACCGGAATCGATGTGGTCTACAACTTTGCAGATGAAAGTGTTTTCAAATTCTGCACCGATTTTGAGTTATCATTCGCGGACTGCGTACATACCTAAAAAGCAATTTCCGTTTTTTGTTTTTTTTTTCTGCTTATTGAAAACGATTTTGTAGAAACTACCCACGCGAGATACCGGAATCGATGTGTTCTACAACTTTGCAGAAGAAACTACCCGCTATGGGGATTGGAATCGATGTGGTCTATAACTTTGCAGAAGAAAGTTTCTCTAAATTCTGCACCGATTTTGGGTTATCGTCTCGGACTGCGAATATGTTTGAAAATCAAAATTTTACTTTTTGCTCTTGATTTTTCTCATAATTGAAAACTTCTCAATTATATTTTTCTTCATGAATCCTATATTTGTCACTGACGTAACTTTGCTGCAAAAGCCAGTTACACATCGTTCCGATTCAGTCGAGCCGTTGATGATCGTCCAAATTCTATCGAGCTACTGTTGGTACATGATCTTTTGTTATATGATATACTCGTTCATTGACTCTCGTATAATTATTCTTTTAGAGATATAGTTTACGTCGTTTTATTGATAATTTCTCATTGATACCATAGTGATTTTGATGGTACCATGATGATGTTTTGTTAATACTTTGGTCATGGTGATTTTCGTTGATACCATGATGATATGTCATTGATACCATGGTTATTCTCGGTGGTGCCATGATGATATTTCGTTGATACCATGGTTATTCTCGGTGATTCCATGATGATATTTCGTTGATTCCATGGTGATTTTTGTTGATACCATGGTTATTCTCGGTGATACCATGATGTTGTTTCGTTGATACCATGGTTATTCTCGGTGATGCCATGATGATGTTTCGTTGATACCATGGTTATTCTCGGTGATGCCATGATGTTGTTTCGTTGATACAATGATTATTCTCGGTGATATCATGATGCTTTTTGTTGATACCATGATCATTTATTCATTTTTATTGATATAATGATGATATTTTGTTAATACTTTGATGGTATTCATTGATCACTACATTGATAAATGTTGTTTTATGTAGTATATACACATATCATTTGTATCACGTAATCACACATTTTGTACTTTTACGTTGATAGCCGTTTTTCGGCTCTCCATAATTGCCATAGTAAGCTACCTCACCCTACCAAAATCACCCAAACACTATGGCTATCCCTACCATTTCACTGTAAATAGGCGTGTGTGAGTTAGGGGGCTTTTCCCATATCTTCTTAAAAAACCCTCAGCTAGCTAGTCACTGGGCTAGGTGAGCCAAAAAAAATAAAAAAATAAAAGTATATTATGGCCTCTTTGTGTGTAAATATTTCATTGTATATATGGCCTAAATATAGGGATTTTTTATAATTATTTTGGTATTTTATTTAAATATTTCTACTTAGGTGTGTGTTTTATTAAACCTATGTACACCTTCTTTCATCCTCTTACACCATAATTATATTTTTTGCCAATATGTACATACTCTAATCTCATATTTTTCCTTTATACAAATCACTTCCACATTTTCACCCTCACCCTCGTGAAAACAAAAAATTGATTTCTACTCATTGGTTACTTTTATTATATTATTTACTTGCATACATTTTCCTCTTTCACCCAAAATAATTCAAGGAGGGACCATATCATATGATTCCAATATCTTTCCATATCCATAACTCCTCCATATTTTTATTATTATTTTTACTCATTATTCTAACACCATGTGCTCATTGAGCTAAAGTCCATGAATAGTCCATACACTAGTCCCACCATGTATATATTTCTTTATTCACCAATAATCCTCCTCCATGCATGTGTCAAGGGCAACTTGGATGCTTTGGATTATGATATGACAAAGGAGAGGCTCACTCTTGGATGCATTGTACAAATTCAACAAAGGAGGGGTCCACTAAAAGACTTTTGCAAGCATAAAAACAGGCTTTTTGGTGAGAATTTTGGCACCTATCTCCACTCCGAATTTGGAGCAGTGGTCAAAAGAGAAAATGTAGCCCACGCTTTGAATAATCACCTCAAATTTTTTCATGATTTTTGGAGCTACCAGCGGTGAGCTATGATTTTTTGAGTGGACCCCAGTCTGCCCACTTTTTTCACAAGTAGCCCCTAGTCTTCTCTCACCTCTTTCCACACTTCTACACACACACACACATTTCTCTCAATCCCTCACTCAAACCTGCACCTTCAATGGTTTCTCTCACCTTCTTCACCATTAACCTCCCCACTTACTCCCATAGCTCTCATATGAGCTCTCCATGTACATACACCATCTCTATGCCTCTCTCTATTATCTCCAAAGTACAATTCCATCTTACTCCTTATATATATACATAAATTCAGCATGTGTACCATGCTTAACCTCTGCAAATCAAAAGATCTCATCAACGGAATTACCATTTTCATCACGATGATCAACCTTGGCAGCGGTGGCGTAAAGAAGAGAAGACGAAGAAGAAGATCGATGGTCATTTTGAGAACCTACACAAGTAAGTCCAAAACTTCTTCAAGCTTCACCATCACAAGGATTTGCTCACTTCATTCAACCATCTTACTCCAACCATCCCACTCACTCTACCCATTGTAAATGTAAAATTAACCTTCTAGTGATTACTAACGACTAACATACTAACACAAAATAGCATTGACCTAACCATAAAAGACACCTCACCTCAAGACATGTATAGTAACTTTCTCTCTCTCTCTCTCTCTCTCTCTCTCTCTCTCTCTCTCTCCCCTTCCTTAAAACTTACTGTCACCTTATCTACCATCAATAATGCTCTCTTTTGAGCCCACACCCATGACTCAAGCAGACAAAGAAGGCCCACAATGTTTTGATATTCAAAAAAATCATAATCCTGATTTGTTAGCTTGTAAATTAGGATTTCCAATAATCCTAATGAGGGGTCTCCAACCTATAAATAGGCCCCTCTCCTTCTTGTAAAACAACCTCCAATATCTCACATAGCACCCCAACACTCTATGCGTGAGGAGAGACTTAGGTGTAGCAACCACTTGTGAGCTTCACTCTTGGTGTGAGAGAAGCCTTCAAGCTACACATTGCAAGTGAGAGAGTGTGAGTTCCACAAATCTCAAAACCACTATTGTACATGCTCCTTCATCATCAATAAATTGAGGTTTGGTGCATCAAAGGCGTGATTCGACGTTTAAATCTTCGTCCTTCCATTTGTGCAATACGGTTTGGTGAATTCAAGGTGACTTGTGTATTTTGAGTTTTATCGGTTGATCTTGATTTTAGAAAGTGTTTTAGTGTGTTTTTCATTGCCAGTTTTGTGTCCATTGTAAGAGGGTATTGTGGTGAGAGGTCTCCCACACCCTAAGACAGTGTGTGTGTGTTTTGGCAATGATTAGCAATCACTAAGCATTGAGTGATTTTTGTACAAGTTCTACGATAGCATCATAACGAACCATCTCCATTTGCAAGTCACAAATAAGGTATTACGCAAGATCCTTTCCTCTCTCTCTTCCCTTTGCTCTAGCTCTCTCTGGTCCATTTCATGTGTGTCTTGGTGTGAGGTTGCTTGTGTGTGTTGTGTGGTGCATCTTCTTGGTTGTGCCAAAATCTCTCTTGCGTCCTAGTTCGCATACCATAACTAGGTGGTGCCCCTATCTTGTTTGGGTTTGGCTGTGGGTTTGTTGTTGTGTTGTGCTTGTGGTTGCCCCAGCCCCAATTGAGCAGCACGGGAGCCTTGAGGGGTGTTTAGAGGTCGCCTCTCTTGTTGCCCGCCCCGGACCGCCTCAATTTTGGTGCCCCCACTGAGGAACTGACTTTGTGCTTATTGTTGTTGTATTGCATGAATGCTTGAATTTTAGCATAATCAAGTAGATTATATGAATCATGAAAACTTGTATGACCGAGTTTAATTTCAAGGAAACAAAAATTGATCTAGAATATGGTTTGGATTAGCATAACATAAGAAAGGAAAAAAGCATTTTCACATAAGAATCTAAAATTCATGTTGAAAGACCTTTCAAAACTTTGTGTAGTTAGTTGATGTCATGAGAGAAAATGATTGTTTGGAACTAATCTTTGCGTGGTTCTAGCATTGAGAGACTATGACACGCTATACCTTTGAGGATATCCCAATCTTCTTCGGGAATCTAGAAGAAGATGTTGATGATTTTCTTGTTGATTTTAGAATGGTTTGTCGTATCCTTGGTAAAAGGGATGACATTGAAAAAGGGGATTTTCTATTGCTATGCCTTAGAGGCAACGCTGAGCAATGGTTTTGGAGTATGTCTTCTCAGATTGAAGATGGGTATACCCAAATTTCCAAAGCTTTGAAGGCCAGATTCTCTAAAGTTCCAACAACGGAGAAAGCATGGGCTTCACTACGGAGACTTCAACAACATGGTGAAGGCTACTATGCTTATGAGGATATTTTTTCTCGTCAATGGGAAGGATGTGGATTTAGTTCTACATTTCCAGATTATGTAAAAATGGATCAATTTATTTCGGGTTTGTCTCCTTTCCTAAAGACTAAGGTTACTTGTAGTGGATCCTCTACCTTTGAAGAAGCGGTCACTATTGCCCGAAGGAAGTTTCACAAGTACTTCTACATCAAAAATGGTTGCCATCATGCTGGAAGAACCAACCATCATGAAAGTGTTTCTATCAAGGAGTCATCTCCTTTGCCATACTTGTCTCCTTCTACTCCGACAAATGTTGAAGAAGTTACTTACATACCAACTGATTATTCAAGTGCTAAAGTGTGTGGCCAAGATTCAAATGTGGAATCTCTTTCTTCTACCTTTATCACAAGTATGCAAAAATTGACACAAGATATCTCAAATGGCATTGATGATTCAATAATGGATACATCCAACCTTTTGGCGGAGGATCAATTTCTAGTCCGAGCAGACGAAGCTTTTGTGCAACATGAATCTATGGAGAATGAAGAACTTGAAGGTAACCTTGATCTTATGGAATGTTCTGAGAGTGTATCTTGTCTAAAAGAAGAGAGTGAAGAAGAAGATGAAATCATAGGTGGAGAGATCATAGACCACATTGATCATAAAAAGATGATTGTGTACATGGAATGCCAACTCCAAAACAAAGTAGAAGAGTGTGAGTTGAATCCAGGTGAGGATAATCTTGAAGAAGTGTTTGAGGATGTTGAAAAGCATTGGTATGACCCATGTATGTTAAGCATAGAGGAACCTATCATGCAAGAAGCCAAATGTTTCACAAAATCAAACAGTATTCCATCAACCTTTGAGGTGGTACAATGTGAGGAGTTACAACCTTGCCAAAGGGGGGGCTTAGAAGGGGATGAAGAACATGGGAGAGTAGTAAAAAATAAAATCATAAAAGGAAACTATCAGAAGGGTATCATTCTCTCCGATGGTGTTTTAGTGGGTGGCTCTTCATTCATGGGACAATCTCTTAGCAAGAAAATCCAAGCTTTTGAAGCCCCAATCATCTTCACATTGGGTTTCACCTCTTTAAGGTCAACTTCTCCTCTCTTCACATATAAATTTCATCGGGGACACCATACCTTCTTAAGTGGAAGAGGACATGAATACTTGGTGATAAACGGATGTTTCCAAATCTTCTTCACTTGGTTCTTTGTTGTATAGAGGTCGCACATTGTGATGCTTCTGGTATTCATCATAGATGAAAAACTTGTTGATTGCTACATGTGGATATTTCATCAATCAGTACCAAAATCTATTCTCTTCCAATGTGTTGGAAGCAATAGAAACCTTCATCTATTATCTACTTATGTGGTAAACTATCTGCAATATCTTTCAATAGCAGCTGGAAGCATGGATCAAGATTTCCTAAATCATAAAGGTCATATAATTTTTTACTTGATGAGCCTACCCAGGTTGAATGAAATTTATGAGCTACAGTTCAGGAATTTGCTCATACAAGATCTTGAAGATCGTAGCAGATACATCAACTTTACACAAGAGGAAGAGAAACCAATCTTTTATATCACATTCATAGTGATAGATGCAATGATGGACAACAGTAAAATCTACAAGTTTATTCAACCAAAATCAGTAAGTGATTCCATACTATACATCTGGCTTTGGGAAAGATATTTCAAGATCTTTGATCCTGGGGGGTGCTTATGGAAACTTTCTCAATGGAGGAGGTTTACTCCGTCACTTCATTTCATCTTGCTATTGGCTCGGAGAACCTTCCATATCACATAAGGTTTTTTAATCATACAACAAAGGTTCTTCAAAGATAAGAGCAGACAAAGACAGACGTTACATAATATACATGTTGTATGATCAGATAAATGGTACATGAATGTACCATTATCTAAGGGGGGGGCTAATGATAGCCGTTTTTCGGCTCTCCATAATTGCCATAGTAAGCTACCTCACCCTACCAAAATCACCCAAACACTATGGCTATCCCTACCATTTCACTGTAAATAGGCGTGTGTGAGTTAGGAGGCTTTTCCCATATCTTCTTAAAAAACCCTCAGCTAGCTAGTCACTGGGCCAGGTGAGCCAAAAAAAATAAAAAAATAAAAGTATATTATGGCCTCTTTGTGTGTAAATATTTCATTGTATATATGGCCTAAATATAGGGATTTTTTATAATTATTTTGGTATTTTATTTAAATATTTCTACTTAGGTGTGTGTTTTATTAAACCTATGTACACCTTCTTTCATCCTCTTACACCATAATTATATTTTTTGCCAATATGTACATACTCTAATCTCATATTTTTCCTTTATACAAATCACTTCCACATTTTCACCCTCACCCTCGTGAAAACAAAAAATTGATTTCTACTCATTGGTTACTTTTATTATATTATTTACTTGCATACATTTTCCTCTTTCACCCAAAATAATTCAAGGAGGGACCATATCATATGATTCCAATATCTTTCCATATCCATAACTCCTCCATATTTTTATTATTATTTTTACTCATTATTCTAACACCATGTGCTCATTGAGCTAAAGTCCATGAATAGTCCATACACTAGTCCCACCATGTATATATTTCTTTATTCACCAATAATCCTCCTCCATGCATGTGTCAAGGGCAACTTGGATGCTTTGTATTATGATATGACAAAGGAGGGGCTCACTCTTGGATGCATTGTACAAATTCAACAAAGGAGGGGTCCACTAAAAGACTTTTGCAAGCATAAAAACAGGCTTTTTGGTGAGAATTTTGGCACCTATCTCCACTCCGAATTTGGAGCAGTGGTCAAAAGAGAAAATGTAGCCCACGCTTTGAATAATCACCTCAAATTTTTTTATGATTTTTGGAGCTACCAGCGGTGAGCTATGATTTTTTGAGTGGACCCCAGTCTGCCCACTTTTTTCACAAGTAGCCCCTAGTCTTCTCTCACCTCTTTCCACACTTCTACACACACACACACATTTCTCTCAATCTCTCACTCAAACCTGCACCTTCAATGGTTTCTCTCACCTTCTTCACCATTAACCTCCCCACTTACTCCCATAGCTCTCATATGAGCTCTCCATGTACATACACCATCTCTATGCCTCTCTCTATTATCTCCAAAGTACAATTCCATCTTACTCCTTATATATATACATAAATTCAGCATGTGTACCATGCTTAACCTCTGCAAATCAAAAGATCTCATCAACGGAATTACCATTTTCATCACGATGATCAACCTTGGCAGCGGTGGCGTAAAGAAGAGAAGACGAAGAAGAAGATCGATGGTCATTTTGAGAACCTACACAAGTAAGTCCAAAACTTCTTCATGCTTCACCATCACAAGGATTTGCTCACTTCATTCAACCATCTTACTCCAACCATCCCACTCACTCTACCCATTGTAAATGTAACATTAACCTTCTAGTGATTACTAACGACTAACATACTAACACAAAATAGCATTGACCTAACCATAAAAGACACCTCACCTCAAGACATGTATAGTCTCTCTCTCTCTCTCTCTCTCTCTCTCTCTCTCTCTCTCTCTCTCTCCCCTTCCTTAAAACTTACTTTCACCTTATCTACCATCAATAAGGCTCTCTTTTGAGCCCACACCCATGACTCAAGCAGACAAAGAAGGCCCACAATGTTTTGATATTCAAAAAAAACATAATCCTGATTTGTTAGCTTGTAAATTAGGATTTCCAATAATCCTAATGAGGGGTCTCCAACCTATAAATAGGCCCCTCTCCTTCTTGTAAAACAACCTCCAATATCTCACATAGCACCCCAACACTCTATGCGTGAGGAGAGACTTAGGTGTAGCAACCACTTGTGAGCTTCACTCTTGGTGTGAGAGAAGCCTTCAAGCTACACATTGCAAGTGAGAGAGTGTGAGTTCCACAAATCTCAAAACCACTATTGTACATGCTCCTTCATCATCAATAAATTGAGGTTTGGTGCATCAAAGGCGTGATTCGACGTTTAAATCTTCGTCCTTCCATTTGTGCAATACGGTTTGGTGAATTCAAGGTGACTTGTGTATTTTGAGTTTTATCGGTTGATCTTGATTTTAGAAAGTGTTTTAGTGTGTTTTTCATTGCCAGTTTTGTGTCCATTGTAAGAGGGTATTGTGGTGAGAGGTCTCCCACACCCTAAGACAGTGTGTGTGTGTTTTGGCAATGATTAGCAATCACTAAGCATTGAGTGATTTTTGTACAAGTTCTACGATAGCATCATAACGAACCATCTCCATTTGCAAGTCACAAATAAGGTATTACGCAAGATCCTTTCCTCTCTCTCTTCCCTTTGCTCTAGCTCTCTCTGGTCCATTTCATGTGTGTCTTGGTGTGAGGTTGCTTGTGTGTGTTGTGTGGTGCATCTTCTTGGTTGTGCCAAAATCTCTCTTGCGTCCTAGTTCGCATACCATAACTAGGTGGTGCCCCTATCTTGTTTGGGTTTGGCTGTGGGTTTGTTGTTGTGTTGTGCTTGTGGTTGCCCCAGCCCCAATTGAGCAGCACGGGAGCCTTGAGGGGTGTTTAGAGGTCGCCTCTCTTGTTGCCCGCCCCGGACCGCCTCAACGTTTATACTTTATGTACCATATGTTGTCGTGCGTATATATGTCGTCAAAAGAGTGGCATCGCGAACCATCTCTTATGGCATTGTGAACGTAATTATTTCATTAACGATGCTAAAAAATTTCATGACATGTTTTTTTTTTTTGGGAGTTTATGATCTATTTAGGATTGATCAAAGAATTGATTTTATGAAGACAAACTTGGTGACAATAAAAGATTTATGAAGATATGTTTGGTGATGCCATATTGATGACAACATGAAGACATGTTTGGTGATGCGATATTGATGACAAGCTACACAGCAGATTCACGGAGACACTTTTGATTACAAGCTAATCGATAGCTTTTACACCTCTTTATTGAACCTTTGTATTCATTATTGTATTGATAGGATAGGAGTAATGTAACTCCTCATAAAACATTCATTGTAAAAGGAGTGATGTAGCTCCTCGTAAACATTTGTATATTCAATGATTTTTATAATATAACGGTGGGTGTATATAGAGCTGTGGGTTTTTCCCTTGATCCCCCAAGGGTTTTTTCATCCACAGTTAGGGACCCTTATTTGAGCGGGGGTGTTGAGCTTATATGTGAAGCTACTCAATATATGGCTTCTCTATATATGGCACCCAGGTCCCCTCTATATATACATCATCTCATGTGTGTATTCTACACACTTTGGGGTTCTACTTCTGTGCTCTCTCCTTCTCTCTCAACAATAACAAGTCATGAACTCATTTGATGTACTTGTAACTTTATGGAACAAAAAAATTCTTGTTCAATTACTCTCATATTTTTTTTACTCCTTAGTAAAACTTGCTCAACATGACTATCTTTATTACATTCACCACACCTTTAGGGAAATATAGCTATCTGTCCCGCCAATATCCACCCACATGAGATTATTTTCACTACTAATCTCAAGTCCAATCATTCACACATAGCCATGCAGACTAGAATGGACCCTATTTTTTTGAGTTTATTATAAGAATATCATTAACGACAAATAGGTCCTTATTCGACTGTGTATACTAACCCTTTTATACAATAAAGGGCTACCGCATCTTCTTACACAATCTAAGCAGAATAATGTCACTTTCTCATCAATCAAAGGCTAATCATGATAGTCCTTGGTAAGTAATCAACATAAGTTTATCCTTCAGATCCAGTTTTAATGATTCCACCAGAATTTCATTCTTACTTCGTTTATTTTGGCCCATTCAAAGTTTGGTTTTTCATTTCTTTTATGTTAGTTTGTGGCCCTAGTTGATCTATGCTATTTAACTAGAACTGTAGAAATTCCCTTTCTGTTCAGTTGTCTTACATTTGTGTCAATTGTATACTCATCCCTTTTGTAATAGTCATTGCAAGTTCATGACCAATTATTAACCCCATGCTAACACATTTTGGATCTATTAGCTATACTTTGGTATAAGCTTGCTAGGTGCAACACTTGTACCTCTCCCCATGTGCCAACAATGGTATATATATTTTTAAATACAGTATATCCTCCTGGTATGTACATCAAATATATCATTCCTCTTTTCATATTTCATTTCTCTGCACTGTGTTTTAAGCTGAATACTCAAACACTGCTAAGGTCATGGCTTCTAATTATATTTTCATTAAAATGATTTTTCAATAGGCTACACAACATTGTCTTGTCAACTCAATACTCCAACACTGCTACGGTCAGGGCTTACTACTTGCACTATATGAAATTTTTTATTGACCAAATTATTCATTAGCTATGCAGCTCCTCATTTGAGCTAGGCTCCTCTTGAATATCAAGCCGCAGTTTGTAAGTGCCTTGTTAGTGGAACATACTCTAATTTGGTGTCAAATAGGTGGCAAATATTTTCTTTTTATGTCTTGCTTGGTCCATTGGTCACATGCACACAGATTCGCCGATTTAGGCAGTGTGTGAAAGCTCATCTAGTGCAGATTCTCCGATTTAGGCAGCACAACAACAAACTATAGATTCACGCTTTTTGAACTTATATCAAATGCAGATTCGCCGATTTAGGCAGCACGCCAGGTGTAGATTCGCCGGTTTAGGCAACACCAATCACGAAATCATGCTGCAGTGGCTGGCCACCACTGCAACTTGTATGATTTTGTTACCCGGGTATACAAAATCACAAATATTTGGATTTTGATTTGCAATGGGTATATGTTGACAGATGGTTGGATTTGAATTTGGAATTGGTGATTTTTTGTCGCGACAGTATTTATGAAAGTGAACTTCAGATTGATGAGACTTGATTTATACAATGATGAGTGTTACCAATGATATCCTGATTCATCGAGGTATGACATATACTACTTATTCTAGTGGTATGGGACACTAGAATAGGTTGTATGTGGATGACGGCAGGCATAAGCTAATGTTGTTTAGTTTCATAAATTTTCCTTTATTACGTGATGTTTTTGACACAACATACTAATCACTGTTTTTGACAAGTATTGTTTGCCGATTTTTATATTCGCAAATGAGGACAATTGCTTTCCAACGGAGAGGTATGTTATAGAAATGATATTTTATGATTTATTGTAGCTGACAGGTGGAAAATACTAGACCCAGCTTGGCCTATGCAAATGTATTTGTATATCATGTACATTTTATTATTCAAGTGCTCTTTTATGAGCTTTTGCCAATTATGACTGGCCGGCCAGTCTGTAACCAATTTGACCATTCAAGAAATCTATAAAACAAATACGTGCAAGAGGGAAATGGACACTCTTGCACGGGGGGAGATTGCACCCATTGTCTGCGTTCTTCTTCTCACCTCTCCTCTCTTCTCTCTCGCGTGCCGAGGTAGCACTCCATTCTAGGAGGTGCGTCTGCACATGCCCTATTGCTTCTCTCTCGCACTCTATCTCCTTCTATTCATGTATCTCGTGATTATGCATCTATGTGGTTGCCAGGTATGTCAATTAGTCTGTTTTATGGTTTGTAGTATGCTATTTCGGGTGTTTCGCACGGCAGCACCGCTCCCGTTTGTAGCACTTTCTCTATTGCACTCACAAACACAAAGAAAGAACACAAAAGAGCATATCAAAACAGCACAAGGATGAAAACATTAAGACTATGGTCGTATCGTATCATGGGTAATATGAAAGGTTTAATAGATTAGTTAATGTCATTCACTCTTTGCCGACCAAATAGGCTACGAATTTTTCGTTGGAATTGTAATTTTGTGCTTACCATAATATAAATGTTTTGCTTAGTGATTGCGATTAATTGGGTGTACAAATCCTCTTGGTTCATAGCAAGATAACTACACTTATGTCAAAAGAAAAGCTATAGTCTATAAGGGGTAGTATGATGGGATCCGGTGAAAGAAGTATTTCATTGAGCCTTTCTGGGCCAAAGAGAAACACTATACATTGTTGAAAGTGTATTTTATGGTTAATCCTTACGTTAATTCTAATAGATCGCACATAGTGGAAGTGATAGAAATTCTCATCATGTGGACTATTCCTCTAGGATACCTCTAGTATGTGCAAAATTTAGGTATGAGAGAAGAGAAGAGAATTTCCCTCCCAAGCCCTATTCTTGCCCGTAGGCAATAAGGATACTATGGGGAGAGATGTACTTGTAGCAAGAAGAACCTAGAATTTGTAGAGAGAATGGATCTCTAAGAGTGGGAGAGATAGGTTTGGTTAGAGAGGAAGATGAGATTAGAGATATATGTTGGATTAGAGGTGAGAAAGAAAACAACAAGAAATCAACAAAATATAAAAGTAGAACAGATCTTACTTCACAAACCCTTCAAGAGTTAATAATCATAATTTTTGATGCAGAGAGAAAAAGAGGAAAGACTGCAAGCCTTGGATGATGCACCAAGTCCAATTCATTCTTTGGTTAGAGCTTATCTTCCAAGAATAGCTTACAAGAATGTCTAGTCTTCCTCTAGGAGTAAGTGTAGGCTTACGCTTATATTTATGGCTAAGTACAATTAGGTAGTAATACTCTCACTCCCTCATGAATTCCTCTCATAAAGGGCTTAAATAGTTTTCAAAGAAGAAGAGGTCCCCTTTTATAGGTGAAGGAAACCCCCAAGGATTTACACAAGAAGAGAAGAGCCAGTGTGAACAAAAACTGGCAAGTTTGAAATGAGCTGTCCCTACATGATATGGCCAGACTAGGGTCCAATATTTTTACCATATCTCCTCAACCGTGGCTCCAAATAAAAAAGTAAAAATAGGGGCAAAAAATTTGGCTCATTTCTACGACTTCCATTTTATATACTTTTTCCAATGCTGATTGGAACCTTGTACAAATTTTTTTAATCAAAATAGGGTACATTTTCGGCAGCAAAAGTCTTATGTGGTCCCCTTAGCCTAGACTTTTATATGATTCCAAACGACACATCATGCAGTAAGAAAGCATGACATTTCTCCTTGCACAAGGTTTGTAAACCTCCTCTTAATAACGCATGAAAATGAGTGCATCTTTGAAAATCATGCAAGCTAGTGTCCCACTGGGATATGATTTCTTCCTAGTAGCTATTTAGAAATATATATATATGAAAAAAAACATAGAATATATATATATATATATATATATATATAGAAAATCACCCTAGATATAGGATCTAGCTAGGGTGTAAGAAAATAACGAGATAGTAGAAAGAAAGAACCAATGCTTTCTGCCCCAACTAAAGAGGCGGAGCTATTGGTGCTTTTCCCATGGTACTTTCTAATGGTAAAGTAAGAATATGTTCTCTTGGAGATAAATAATAGGATGAGATAAAAGTATTATTTTTATACTTATATATGTATATGTACATTATAGGAAATATACTTATGTATCAAAAAAGTTGCAAGATAGATCTTGTAGCATCGTTCCAATTATGTACGTGTAACAGCACGACAACGTGCCCATGTGTGGACGGCCGCCCTTGAGAAGGGTAGTCCAGCTAGAAATCGGCCACTGATCATTGAATTCGGTCACCAGCCATTTGCCATTGACTTCTAGCCATCGGCCACCGGTCATTGACTACCATCCATTGGCCAACTGACCATTTTTTGAGAACTTTTCGGCCACTATCTGGCCATATTATTCCAATGGAAATGGAAAATTCTAGCAAGGCATGAATTTTGGTTTTTTGGCGAGTGGTTTTTCTCGTGCACAATGGATGCTTCTGATAACAAAGGCCTTACGAATGTGTGTTTTTAAGACTAAAAGTTATAAGGGGTCAATCAGACTCATTACTTAACAGGAAGTTCATGCCCAATGTTCCTTTTAGTGAGGTGGAGAAAGCAGCCCCCCTTTACTTTAATATGAGAGACTGTGCAATAACCAAAACAAAAGAGAGTGCAAACTATGAGTGAAGCTACTATGAGAGAGAGAGAGAGAGAGAGAGAGAGAGAGAGAGAGAGAGAGAGAGAGAGAGAGATGGGGTCCCAAACCCCCCTCCAAGGGCCCCCCTCTCTATTTCTAGAGAGTTATTTTCTTTGATTGCACAAAGTAAGCTAGAAATGGTTCTAGATATTGAGTTTCTTGATGACCATGACGGTGACGTCCACTATGATGACAATGACGATACTTGGAATTTTGAGGTACTGTGAGGCTAAAGGGGCTGAAATCTGAAAACTCTAAGGATGCAAGCTGAGATTTGAGACTAAGACAAGGCTAGGAGTGTATGTTGAGGATCTTATCTAGGGAAGGAATGAGTGCTGAAGTCAAAATAATGGTGGCTAGTTCTAAGAACGCTAATGGCTGAAGTCAAAATGTTGGTAGATGGTTTTGAAAACAATGATGGAAGATGGAAAAAGATTGCCATTATGGTTCCACAATGCTGGTCCTGCTGGCGCTTCTCGAGAGGCTTTGTCACTGCTCCTTCGGCTTCTATTGGCGCCCCAAGGGCTAGCTTTATGGGTGCAGTTTGCTCGGTCGAGCAGACTGCCAATAAATCTTCACAATTTTGAATATGAAAGGGTTATTAATTATTAAATGAGCTTGTAAGAACTGCTTCCCACATGGAGCTAGAGGTGGTTCATATGCAATGACTTTCTTATCATGGGTTACATGCTTATGCTAGGGTACTAATGGCTTGTGCAATGAGAGGGTATGCAATTACTCTAAGTGCTTGGACATGCACGTCCTATGTACATGATCACAAGGTTTCTAGAACATTTCCTAGGATTTCCTAAACCCTAGAAGTAATAGCTTGTCAAATGCACCTAGGGTTAGATTGTTGATGCAGGGTCAACGACACGACATAACTCAACAAAGTCTTATTTTTTTAGAGTTATGGAATGCTAAGAATTATGGTTATAAACATCAATTTTTAATAAGTAGGTAGTCTAGTTGTAAAAGGCGGGGTGCAATGGCTCTTCCAATTTGTAAATACCAAGCCATTTCATCCCTCAAACTCTATTTTTTATTAACCTAAGGTAGCCTTAGTATATAAGGTACTAGGTCATTCTATAAAGAACAACTTTATCATAATCATAAGTTGGAGCTTTTCCATCTACTGTGTATGAGAGAGGAAGAGAGAGAGAGCTCGAGTTTCATCTAGGCGCTACTCCCCGCTTGTTCATCACATTGTAGAACCCACTGCACCATCGTGCTAGCCTCAGGAAGAGCTACACAATAATGCCAAGCATTCCTTGCGGAACGGAGCGAACGTGCTCTCGCATTTATGAGCTACTCCTGGCCGTAAGTATATCAAACAATTTCTGTTTTCTGCTTGCAAGTAGTCATTAGAATATAGTGACATAAGATACTCATCATTACTCATAGATTTTAGTTTCGAGCATTTCAGAATTTTGCTATGTCTTTATACGCGTTTTTTGTAGATGGGTTTAGAGCTAGGGTTTTGATTGGTGAGGCTTTGGGAGAGGTATATCCTAGTGAGGGGATGGTGTTCCTTAAGTTTCATACAATTCTGGTATGGTTTTATGAGTTTTCTTCCGTTGTGTGTATGTGGGTAGGTGGTGTATCTGAGAGCAGTGAGACTCTAGATTGTAGTTTAGTTGCCCTTCCAGAGTGTTGTATGTGTAGGATGGTCTCAGCCTCACAAGGTGAAGAGATTTTATCCATGTGCCTATCGTGTCATCTGTGTCCTCAATTGACATTATGTTGATCTAGGTTGTGCTGCATGCACTTTATGAGTAGTGTTATTCGCTCCCGCAACATTGGCACCGTTGTTGGGGATACAAGGACTTAAGTAGGTATTCCTTATACTAGCACTCGTGTGATGTTTGCTTGCTTTAGTTTCGGCTAAAGAAAGCCTTTTTCTTAAGTGGATCTGGAAGAGGTTATTCCGAGATCAAGTGGATAACCAAGAAGCATGTGTCTTGCCCGGGGTCTGCGACTAGGTAGATTTAGTTAGGGATTTGTCGATTAGAGTAGTTGTTGGTGGTCGAGTGGTTTGTGAGGTGATAAAAGCGTTTGATGGTCCATGTGTGTCATTGAAGCGTTTTTCTACTCATAGATGAACAACCCCATATGCTTTGTAGGAGTAGCTTCAGAAAAGTGATTTGATTCTAATCTAGAGCTATTCATCACTGAATTATTTGCTAAAGTGCTTGTTTGCATCTAGAATCCCTAAAAAGTCTTCTTTTGTGGAAAATATGCAATAAAAAGAGTTCTGTTGATATTTTTCCATGGTTCATTGGTGATGTGAATATATGAGGGCATGTGCAAGGGTTCTTTGAAGAAAATCCGTGATTCTCTAAACTGGACATTATACACGTATAATGTCTCAAGGGGCATCTAGAGATCAAATTCGAAACAATTGACTGCACGAGTGTGTTCAGAAGGAAAACTTTTCCCAAGTACAGAGTGAAACTAGAGTTTTGACCAACTTTTGATACCCAAAAGACAAAAGACAGAGTGTCTGAAACGGAAAATAGAAAAACTTAAGATTATGAGCACAATTTTGCACAAAAATTGATAGAAGTGCTTGAAAATTAGTGTTAGAGGCTTGAGGATGTCTATGAATGAATTCTATCCAAAAATTCATCAGCACAGACATCATGCGCGTATGATATCAAAAGGGTGATTCTGACAAACCGAAACGAAAATTTGACATTCTACCCATCTTTTGCATGTTGTGTTGAGCACATACACCAAATTTCACAACATTTGGGCTTAGAGATTGAAAATAGGGGGGATTTTACTCTTTCAGGGGATTTCCTTATGAAACTCATGATTTTGTGTATTTTTGAACATCCAAAATTTGTTGTCAGCACATATTCTTATTCTACACATCAAGGAGCACCTTGGGTAGAAAAAGAAGTCCACTATGACCACTTGGACAACAAATGCGTATAATGTCTTAGAGGCCACATCTGAGGTCAAAAGTTATAACTGAGTGCACCCTTGTGGTCTACATCATTTAGGAGGCATATAGGACAAATTTCATTAAATTTGAAGCATTTTTGGGCTTGCAAAGACCGACGCATCTAGGCAAGTGAATGCTTGTATTGGCCATAACTTGCTCAAAAAGTATCAAATTTTAGTTTTGAAACTTGCTGTGAGTTGCCAGGATAGTGAGGAACCTCTGGAGTGAAATTCACTTCATTCTCATAAGTTAGACATCATACTCGTATGATGTCGAAAGGGCACTTTTAGAGGCCAAAATTTAGATCTGAACATACCAGGGTGTGTAAAGAACAACAAGACAAGCTCACAAACTAATTTTTGTCAAAATCTGAGCACATAGACATTATACACGTATGATGTCTCATGCCAAGATCTAAGTCAAATTTCACTTTTGACCACATAGGGGGTTGAGAAATACATCTGTTGAGCTTGCTTGCAAAATTTCAACTCATTTGGACACATATTTTGACATTTAAAGAGACTTTTGCAGATACAGGAAGGCAAAGGTGAAAAAGTGCTGATTTTGAGCAATTTTGACATCCAAAATGTTTTGTAATCACATATTCTTGTTGTATGCATCAAGGAGTATCTTGGGTAGAAATCTAAATGAATTCTGAGCCACTAGACATCATACATGTATGATGTCTCGTAGGCTCGATTTGGGTCAAATCAAACATTCAAGTAAACCCTAGTGTCCTAGAGCATAAAAGAAGTCCCCAACCAAAATCTCATTGAATTTGGAGCTCATTTGAGCTAAAGGCTAGAAGACAGATCTAGAAAGAGTTAGGCTTGAATTGATCATAACTTGCATAAAATTGGTTCAAAATGAAGTTTTGAAAGTTATCGAGAGTTGCCCAAGTGATAAAGATCCTCCCGATTAAAAATCACTTGAATTGGCCACAGCAGACATCATATGTATATGATGTCTCTAACCTAATTTGGAGCTGAAAACTCACATTGAGCTTCTAGAAGTGTTAATCACTATAAAGAAATCCTAGTGACCAAGTTTCAACAAATTTGGGTCACATTTGGTCAAGATACAAGCAAAAATCCTTGATCTTGAAACTATTTTGAAGGCTGTTTCAAGTGTAATTCACCAAAATTGCTTCAACTTTTGGAGGACAACTTCAAATTGAGTCAGGTATAGCCAAGAGAAAAGCTTGCGGGCAATAAGACACACCTAGACCTGTACTTTCCCAGTTTCCTAAATCCAAACTTTTAGGGTACCCATAACCAATATCCTGAGATGAGAGACCACCCAGATTTGACTTTTAGGAACCTGACAAAGGGCCAAAGGTGCTTATTAAGGACTCTCTTGAGAGTATTGAGTGGGCTTGACATTAAGAAAGCTAAGATCACTAGGATGGAAATCCAATCTATCAGTACTTTTGTAGATATTAACTATATTTCCACCATAGTTTTACCCAGATGCAACCATAGAACATGAATGTTATAGAGGTGGATATTTGGTCAATGAAAGACCACAAATACCTCCACCAAACATGAGAATTCCAAAGAGGGAGCCACCTGGATTCCCTTCTACGGCGATAAAATAAGAGATGAAGTGATCACAGAGAGGGCAGCCATGCTTTCTCATCAAGGATCAATCCTCAACAAAACGACTAGTACCTTCAAAGAAGAACTTAGGCATGGTGGAAAGCTTGAAGCAAGATAAAGATTGGGAGAGTCTATGGTGTAGATAATCCGCGAGTTAGACCATCTCAAATCCGAAAATGGATAAATAGGCGATACTCAAGAGATAAAAATCCGAGAGATCACGTAGAGACTTTCAAAAGAGTAATTAGAGCAGAGAAAGTTTCAAATTTTTCAACACAACTTGCAGGATTTGGACTAACTCTACAAGATGACACGGCTACATGGTTTGACTAAGTGGAAAGACGGGATTTTGAGACTCTAGACAAGTTGTTTGAGGAATTCATTTAAGAATTCTTGTAGAAAGGTATAGCTCATAATACGATCTCGCAAATCAGCAGATTCAAATAAAAAGAGGGTGAATCAATACGCAAAGCGGCATTACGGCTCAAGAGATATGTCAAGTTCTATCCGAAATCGAAACTTTCTATGCAAGCACGGTTAATATTGATCTTTATCCAAGGAATGAGACATGTGGGTCTTCAAAAGAATCTGCATATGATAAGGAGCTTGACGCTAAACAAATTGGTCAAAAGAAGCTCTTTATCTGGTGGATAAATTAGAGAAGTATAAATAAAATGATTGTAAGAGTCAAGAGGATGACACATTCTCTCGACAAAGTGATTCACAAATGAGTGAGTCCATTAAGAAATGAGCAGCACCTATTGATTGAGATAAGTTTTTCGACAAAATGATCAAGATTCGCTCCTCTTATAAATGATGAACCAAGGGAGCTTCAGTGGTGCGAAATTGAGAGAAAATAGACAAACCATATGAGGGAAGATTGTTTCTATGGCATGGAATATGCTAAGGATGTTGAGAGAGAAGGAGAGAGCACAGAAGTAGAACCCCAAAGTGTGTTGAATACACACATGAGATGATGTATATATAGAGGGGACCTGGGTGCCATATATAGAGAAGCCATATATTGAGTAGCTTCACCTATAAGCTCAACACCCCCGCTCAAATAAGGGTCCCTAACTATGGATGAAAAAACCCTTGGGGGATCAAGGGAAAAACCCACAGCTCTATATACACCCACCGTTATATTATAAAAATCATTGAATATACAAATGTTTACAAGGAGCTACATCACTCCTTTTACAATGAATGTTTTATGAGGAGTTACATTACTCCTATCCTATCAAATACAATAATGAATACAAAGGTTCAATAAAGAGGTGTAAAAGCTATCCACTAGCTTGTAATCAAAAGTGTCTCCGTGAATCTGCTATGTAGATTGTCATCAATATCGCATCACCAAACATGTCTTCATGTTGTCATCAATATGGCATCACCAAACATATCTTCATAAATCTTTTATTGTCACCAAGTTTGTCTTCATAAAATCAATTCTTTGATCAATCCTACATAGATCATAGACTCCCAAAAAAAAAAACATGTCATGAAAATTTTTAGCATCGTTAATGAAATAATTACGTTCACAATGCCATAAGAGATGGTTCGCGACGCCACTCTTTTGACGACATATATACGTACGACAACATATGGTACATAAAGTATAAACATAAAAGTACAAAACGTGTGATTACGTGATACAAATGATATGTGTATATACTACATAAAACAACATTTATCAATGTAGTGATCAATGAATACCATCAAAGTATTAACAAAATATCATCATTATATCAATAAAAATGAATAAATGATCATGGTATCAACGAAAAGCATCATGATATCACCGAGAATAATCATTGTATCAACAAAACAACATCATGGCATCACCGAGAATAACCATGGTATCAACGAAACATCATCATGGAATCACCGAGAATAACCATGGTATCAACGAAACAACATCATGGTATCACCGAGAATAACCATGGTATCAACAAAAATCACCATGGAATCAACGAAATATCATCATGGAATCACCGAGAATAACCATGGTATCAACGAAATATCATCATGGCACCACCGAGAATAACCATGGTATCAATGACATATCATCATGGTATCAACGAAAATCACCATGACCAAAGTATTAACAAAACATCATCATGGTACCATCAAAATCACTATGGTATCAATGAGAAATTATCAATAAAACGACGTAAACTATATCTCTAAAAGAATAATTATACGAGAGTCAATGAACGAGTATATCATATAACAAAAGATCATGTACCAACAGTAGCTCGATAGAATTTGGACGATCATCAACGGCTCGACTGAATCGGAACGATGTGTAACTGGCTTCTGCGTCAGTAACAAATATATGATTGATGAAGAAAAATATAATTGAGAAGTTTTCAATTATGAGAAAAATCAAAAGCAAAAAGTAAAATTTTGATTTTCAAACATATTCGCAGTCCGAGACGATAACCCAAAATCGGCGCAGAATTTAGAGAAACTTTCTTCTGCAAAGTTATAGACCACATCGATTCCAATCCCCATCGCGGGTAGTTTCTTCTGCAAAGTTGTAGAACACATCGATTCCGGTCTCTCACGCGGGTAGTTTCTGCAAAATCGTTTTCAATAAGCAGAAAAATAAAAAACAAAAAACGGAAATTGCTTTTTAGGTATGTACGCAGTCCGCGAACACTAACTCAAAATCGGTGCAGAATTTGAAAACACTTTCTTCTGCAAAGTTGTAGATCACATCGATTCCGGTCTCTCTCGCAGGTAGTTTTTGCAAAATCGTTTCTAATTAGCAGAAAAATCAAAAACAAAAAGCGGAAGTTTCTTTTCAGGTATGTACGCAGCCCGCGAACGATAACTCAAAATCGGTGCAGAATTTGAAAAAAACTTCCTTCTGCGAAGTTGTAGACCACATCGATTCCGCTCTCTCTAACGGGTAGTTTTTGCAAAATCGTTTCCAATTAGCAGAAAAATCAAAAACAAAACGCGGAAGCTGTTTTTCAGGTATGTACTCAGCCCGCGAACGATAACTCAAAATCGGTGCAGAATTTGAAGAAACTTCCTTCTGCAAAGTTGTAGACCACAACGATTCCGGAGAAAAATTGAAAACAAAAACGCATTGCTCTGATACCATGATGAGAGAGAAGGAGAGAGCACAGAAGTAGAACCCCAAAGTGTGTTGAATACGCACATGAGATGATGTATATATAGAGGGGACCTGGGTGCCATATATAGAGAAGCCATATATTGAGTAGCTTCACCTATAAGCTCAACAAAGGAGAGGTATGTACAACCTATTCTAGTAGCACCTACTCCATATAGATACGCTATGGAAAATGCACTAGGACCAGTAGGAGCTGCAAGACCACAGTTTGTCTTCAGACAAAAACCTCCACTACCAAGTGCTATAATGCATGTTGACATGAGATACACACAAATGATGGAAGTATCTAACAAACAAGCACTAGTACCCGCTACAATGTATAACAACAACCAAAGTGGGTACTCCCCTTCAAAGCGACAAAAGATGAGAGAAACAAATGGAGTGGTGAGGCTGGTACAACCTCCACCTCCTGTGTTCCAACCCGAAGAAAGAAAGTATAAGATGGAAGAAAGGACATTGTGGTTCATTGTGAATAGAGGTTTAGCTAGGTCAGAGCCTATTTACAACCAAGAGGAATTGCAAGAAGAATCTCCTCAACTAGAGATAGATTGTCACTAAAGCCATGACAACCACTTGGTCAAACAATGTCCTCAGATAGAGATCACACAAGTAAATTATTATTGTATTGACTCTCCTGTCATTCTCTTGATCCCAAATTGTCCAAAAGATCCAAACGAAGTCAGAAAGATCACACCAACTATCTCAGAAAATTGTTAAACTACCCAACAGCTCTGAAAATTAAAATGACGTACCAGCTGACGTTGTTACAAGATCACAAGGTCAAAAAGAAGCTGAGAACCCAGAGATATAGAAAACGGAAATTGACGCGAGTCCAGAGACGAGTGAACCAAAGACCAATGCACCTAGTGAAAAAAGCAAGGGCAACCAAAATAGTTGGAAAGCTAGAAAGGCTAGGATGAAAGCACATGGGGAATGAGAGAAAAAATCCGTAGCTGAGAAGCTTATCCAAGCTGAAAAGAAGATCAGAGAACATGAGAAAATGGTTGCACCTTCTCTTACACAGATGTCTCAACCTCCAGAAGAACCATCCACAGATAAGAAACCGAGAAGTGGCTAGTTCGAGAGGATCAGTGTTGGTCGAGAAGGTTAATGAGCATTTAGACACTCGATGGCATATCCATATGCAAAACTAAAAAAGTACATGCTAGAAATGTGCAAGAAAATGATTCAAATAACCCAAGCTTTACTAGAACCACTAGTTGGAAAACCTAAGGGTGGGATCCTTGTCCCACATGCATGAATAATCCCACCAAACCAGGAACGAAAAGAGATATATTCCAATCACAAGCACATACAAAATCTCAAGGACCCCGCATTAGACACAAGGATAGTATCGAATACTGCGGATTACTCCTCCGAGAGATTTCACATAGCTATACAAGACAGCTGTAAAGAAATAGATGGTCTTGACGAATTGTGGAAAAAATTCGAAAGGCCAATGAACCAAGTGAGCTAAGTGGACGAGTAGAGAAAATAGGTAATGGAAGAGGAGTGTCTCTTTTACCAATAGAGGAATTTGAGATTGGATCTCAAATGAACCTAGAAGCGTAATCATACTGGAGAGACAAAGGATTTGCACAGTCTATTGACAATCAACCCCATCTCTAAGGACACTATCATCCTATGTGGGAGAGTACAAGACAAAGTCAAATGTTATTGTAGTCCCATCACAGACTATCTCCCAGCAAGATCATCGATTCAAAGGGGCTGATAGAAATTTTATCAACACCACTTAACTGTACGATAATGTTCGCCGAATTTCTCAGAGTACAACCAAACATGTGGGCTACTGTGGGAAAATTCGTAGAGAAATTTGGTGTTAAAAAACCAGTGACTCAAATGGAGGAAGGGATCAAAGAGATGGAAATGCCTCAGCTAAACACTAGGACAGTGCCTTTAAAAAAGGTAGGTGAGAACTATGAGGGAGAAGATGGGAACACAACTCTTCTTGTGGAATTTCAAGGTGTTCAAACCATGGTAATCCTTGACAGCGGAGCTGGTGTTTCCATTGCAAAAAAACAGGTTTGAAAAACATGGGGAAAACCAACAATGAGGACTACAAGGATGAAATTGCAGCTTGAAGACGAACACATGAAAAGGCCCATAAGACTGCTAGAAAAAGAAGTTGATACTTCTTGTGGCATTGAATATGAGCAAACCTTTTCTATTGTTGACTTTGCCAAGAAGAGCAACTATGCTATCATTCTAGGAAGACCATCCATGTGACAATTGAAAATGGTTCAAGATTTGGCATATGACTATATATACATGAGACATATGGAAACCACGACAAGGATAAATTTGAAGGACCATAGTTACAGGGATGTGACGAGAACACCTATGGAGGAGTTAGATTCCGCTACTGTAGCAGGATCAGAACTTCCAACATGGTTGGGTAAGCCTAAAAACCTGTGGATGTGTGGATCTTCGCAATGTGGAAGCTTAAAGCGAGAGGAAGGCATCCTAGAAAGGGCAATTGAAGATGAGGATTATATCCCAGAACCCTTTCCTGAGGAAGAATTAGAGCCACTCGAATGGGAACACATCTTGGCTACCCTGAATGTGTGCACTATTCAAGAAGATCAAACAACAAAATTTTGTGATGAAAATGGCTATGATGTTGTTTCTTACTTTGCAATGAGTGTGATCCAAGAAAAGTAAGACGAATAAGAAGATGAGTTCTATGACTTCGTAGAACACTTGGAGCTTCAAGAAGATGCAAACAACAAAAATCCGGGTGACCCAGCAGGTGACAAGAACAAAACTTTAATTAATGCGCGGTTTTGTGGTTGTCCAAATCAAAAACCCAGGAACCAATGTCACTGTTACAAAGTTCATCAAAAGCGGATTCCAAAATCCTCAGTCGAAATGCAACTACAAAAAGCATCCTCATACGTGGTTCCTATACATGAAGAAAAGACTCAGCCAAGAAGTACACAGCCATGTCAACGAGCTACCAAAACTCTAATTAAGTGATTACCAAAGTCATCCAAGAAACAACAACCCAAGACCAAGCAAACAGTAACTTTCCATAACTAGCCAAACCACGAAAGGAAAGTGCTATAATGTAACCTTGCTAAGGATAGTAGCAACAATGATTATTTTTTTGGCATTCCCTACCAACAACTTAGGTCGTCACAATCACTAGTAGCTTTAGTAATAACCAAAGAAGGCCAAAAGAAAAGTACAACAAGTCAGAACCAGAAGCTTTGACAAATCTGGATACCAAAGAGCCAGCTTGGACAAAAGAAGGTAAGGATCAAGAAGACAAAGATCTCTGATGAAAAATCACAAGATCCAATGCCATTAGAAAAACAATCGAAGTCTGCAAGATCATCTAGGAAAAACACAAAGTCCCAAGTTTTTGCAACTTAGATTTGGGTTCCAAAGAAGTTGATTCAAGCACAACGAGGTCATGAGTTCATTTGGATTCCAAAATGGTTAAATTGTCAACTCCCAAAGTCTGTTTCTCATCCTCAACCAAGTGTACTAGATCCGAAGCAAAGACCATTGAAGACTCACACAAAGACAAGGTGCATCCCAAATAAATCTCTTCAAACACAGACGAAGCAGAGACAAGTATGGGTTCCCAAATGAGCAGCATCAACAGAATAGCGAACAATCACAAAGAAGTGGGTCCCAAAGGAAACCAATAAACCTATTGTTACTGTACTACCGCTTGAATTCTTTCAATTCCTCCTACGGTTACAGTACAGTTAGAAGATAGCCACTCTGAGACATAATGCCAAATACAAAAACCAACCATAAGTCTATACTTCTAAAGAAGCATCAAACAGATAAGTAAGCCTTCAAAAAAGCTCTACAACCTTCAATCGTGCAAAATGGCATAGGAGCTTCAAAGACCATCAAATTTCTTATAATAAGAAGTCTCGCCAGCAAGGAGGACTCCAAATAGGAGGGGGGGAGGCATTGTAAATGCAGGCCTAATATTATGAATATTAGAGGGCAATGTTTTGTAAGTTGTATTGAATTTTTGTGTTTGATTTTTGTGCTGATTTTTTGTCAAAATTTGGAGCATATGCCCTCATAATAGCATTACAAGAGGACTACGGGGCCAAAATCCATACATGAGCCCAAAGGGACATTGTATAGTGTACATAGCATTTAAATTTCTATTAGAATGATTTATTTTTTTGGATTGAGGTGATTTTTTGTTTTATTTTGATCTTTTTTAGATTTTCAAAAAAAAAGAAGGCAAGAAAAATCCATAATCCAGATGAAGAAAAGACTGAGGAGATGTCGAGCCGTACAAAAAACAAAGAAGATCCACGAAGATGATGATCCTTCATGAAGCATGTCTCAAATGCCATACGCACAATGGGTAATGTCAAAGGTAAGAAAAGAACGATGATCAACCTTCGACAACAACATGAGCCAAACATGACTAAGAATGGTCATAAAACTCCGGGATGGCTTATAAGGACAAAGAAAGTTCACAATGTAACTTAAGAAAATCATCCATAAAGTGTAAAGTTTCCATCACACACTTCACACGATGACAAGGCCATATACAAGAAGTAGATATTTGTAATGTAATCTTCTATCTTGTATGTGATCGACTTAATGAAACCTAACAAACAAAAGGGACTAACAATACTGACAAGAACAAAAGGGGTGGAAATGATAGTTCAATCATCTATCGTGATAGAGGTGTGTAGGAGAAACTTGAGATCGAGCCAATTTTTGGTCATCCTCATTGCTTCTATATGTGTCTGGTAGCCAGAAGGTGCCAGAGATGCCCATCAGTCAATCTTGAGAGTGAAATTCAAAAATTCAAGCTTGGAAATCCAAATGCAAGTTCAAATTAAGCTAAACTTTGTCAAGAGGCTACAAATAGAGAAGACAAGCTAAGGGGTTTAAATTTTTCATAAAAAAACTATCTAGTCAAAGATGCAAGTTTTTCAAATTTGAAGCCATGATAGCCATCTACAGACCCTGTACACCATGTATATGAATTTTGGGGACAAATGGACAATGATACCTCATAGATGGTCATCTAAGCAAATGATGTCGGATAAGGCCCTTTTGAAGAAAGTTACTAACTTGGGAAATTAAGTGGGGTTTGTGAGGATTTAGTTAAGTCCTGTATCAAGTTGAAGCAGTATAATGATTTACACATCACACAAAAGCTTAAAGTGGAAAATGCAACTTTGATCACCTTGATGTAGGAACAAAGAGTCACTGACGAAGAACAGAAAACAAAATTTGTAGACAAACCGACCTTCACAGGGTTAAATATTTTGTCCTTGAAGAAGTAGTTTGAATGTTGAACATGGGTTTGGAACCTCAAATTAAAAAAAATGTATCCTAGATTCGGCCTAACAGATATACTTTGCAGTGGAGTTATAGGAGGAAGCCATGTGGACAAAAAATATTGAGTTTGTCAGCCCCTAATTTCTAGGGATCAAACTTGGAGTGTAAGATTTTCTTTTTTGTAAATGGACATGAAATTTGAAAAATATTCAAAAATAAAATATCTGGGCCTATTTTGTATTCTAAAACTATTAGCTGGAGTAAATGGGTCCCCCTCAAGAACTGGGCTAGCCCCAAAAACTCCTCCTCATCATTAATTTGACATTCAAGTCTACTTTTCCCTCTCTCCACTCACTCCTTCTCTCTCTACATACCAGATCTGACCCCTCCTCCCTCTAGAACCAATAATCTTGATTTCCATTCTCTCTCCTATTGAAAGAGTACCTTTTTGGGCTCCTCTCTCGCCAATCTACCTTCCCCTTCTCTCCCAAGCCTAGTTCTAGGTTTTGCTCCTTTTTGGCTATGGAGAGCTTGTAATACAGTCCATTTTTTCCTTCCTAGATGAATTCCTCTCATGATTTCACCCATTCTCCACTCCATCTTGGGAGCTCACATACATCTTGTAGAGCTTAGTAGCTTCACCTACCCACGCTTATAGTTAAGGGACCTTCAGTTTGCAAAAATTTAGGGTGAAGAGCTTCATCTTAAAAGGCTTTAGGCTTTAGCAACCTTCAACTTGCAAATATTTAGGGGTAAGGGAGCTTCAACATTCACACTACAAGAAGCTTGAATAGCATGAGTGGTAGACCTCATTCAAGGGTAGATTCGTTTTATTGCAGCAACAAGAAAGATGACAATGGACATTGGGTAACCTCAACCTTTGTGACATACATGTATGTGGCCAAGCACAAAGGGAGCCCACAAATTTGCTTCTCAATTCATCAAACTGAAGTCCCATCATTGAAAGGGTCGTATATCGAAGATAAAGTAGGTGGCTGATGGAAGCAAGCAAGTGACGATACAACACGTCTTCAAAGCTTATCAACTATGAATCACCAACATCCATCGCAAGCGCTTTCTTGCTAATTGTAAATATTTCTAGTGTTGTTTGTAGCAAACACTATACTTTCCCATGAACTGTCTAATGAGGAATGTCAATGGGCATGGTGTTTAGCTTGTGCAAATAATTTTCCATCAACATTTATGGAATGGATGCCTCTGGAGGCGCTCTTTTAAACCTTAAGGCTCACCGATTTGAGTTTGGCTTATTACTATATTTTGGATGCACTACGTTCAAGCTTGCAAAACGGTCCATCTTCTTCTTTGATGCATAGTTTGTAGTCCTAGCAACAAGGAACGACTATGGGACCTTGAAAACACTAAGTCCACCAACTTTGATGGATGGTGACTGACCAACTCCTGTCAGTTTCTCTGTTGTATAAACCAAGTGGCAGATTGTAATTGAAATCTTCAATGCAATGAAGTGCACATACAGGTCACATCGAGCAACACTAACATATTTTATGCCTCTGCATCTTTTTGTTTTTTTGTTCATGGTAGATGATGTGCATCACATGACTACCATGTGGATTGCTAAGGATGGAATAACAATGAATGCTTTCCTTCCATCTGCTTGGGATCAAAGATCTTTGAGCACAATGGGGATACCATAAAGTGCATGGTTGTAACGAAAAAAATGATTATCAGATACCACTTTGCGAAGCAGCAAATCTCCATTATATTCCCTTACCGATGGTAGAAGCAGATGTAAGGTGAATGGGAAGAGCTCGATTTGGAAATCACTTATATGGAGCAAGTTGAAGTGCATGTGTGAAAGTAGGAGGAAGTGTGGAACGTGGCTTTCAATGCTGATTGGAATATGGAAAATCTAAGGGAGTACTTGGCACTTAGGTTTGAGCTCCAGATGGATTACACATTTGTAATCGGTAACAACCCTTGATGTAAGAGAAAGGAGAGGGTCTTTTTTTGTAAGAGCATCCCTTTTCCTAGATGTATCTATATCAATTAAGCAGTTGTGGTTGCAATGTAGTATTCTCATATCAATACAATACATTTTTGTCTACTTTTGTGATTCGAGAATGTCTAATTTTCACTTTTAGAGGCGTTAAGTGACTTTAGATTTGGGGTGGTCGTGAAGTTATGATGTTTCAAATTGTGATGTTTGGATGGTAGTACTATGCATTATAGCCCGGGCTTTTTGCAAAAAAAAACGTTAACACTTAAATCACTGTTGAGTTTTTAATTTTTATAAAAGTGTCCTATTTTTAATTGTCTCCTTTATAAGTGACTTGCAAGGCCCATTTTAAAGTCACTTTCTTATTTTTGAGCTTCTCTCTTCTTCTCCAATATTGCTTCCTTTCTCTATACATCCCCAAGCAGGTGCCATTGTCCCTTGCACTCCGCCAGTAAAAATGATTGTTTCTAATCAAGCCCTATTTGCCCAAATCCTTGCGTGTTGTTGAGATGTAGAGAGAAAGAGAGAGAGACGAGACAAGAGACACACCATATACGCTCCCAAAGACTGATTCATATTGAGGACAAGATACAAATATATAGGTGAGACCAAGTTGAGTAGAGTGAGCCATATATAGCTCCAACACCCCCACTCAAACAAAGGTCTCTAGATTTGGATGAAAAAACCCTTGGGGAGTTCAAGGGAAAAACCCAAGCCCCTATACAATGTGAAAATATGAACCATCGATGATGACGTGAAAGTGAATTGTGCATCTATGTACAAATATTCAAGTGACTTAGAGATCACAAAGTGCAAATGTGGAGTGTGCATAGTGCATGGTACCTAAAAGATTACAATGTCATATGTACAAAGCTATTACACTAGCAAAGAAGCTAATCTAGAAAGAGTGAGGTCGAAGCTACTCCAAGCTCCGAGTGCAAGAGGATGAAACGTGACTCGTTGAGGCCTTTGGTCAAAATGTCTGCAATCATCTGGTCACTTGGACAGTGTTCAACCATAATGGTTCCTTTGCGTACTTCATACCAGACATAATGATAATGGACAGCAATGTGCTTTGACTTATTATGTTGAACATAGTCTTTTGCAAGACTAATAGCACTTTGGTTGTCACACCGCAAGGGTGTGCTAGAAAGAGGAGAGTGACCAATATCAACCAGCATTTGTCGAAGCCAAATGAGCTCACGAGCTGCAAGTGATGCCGCAACATATTCTGACTCAGTCATAGAAACTGCAACACAACGTTGTTTCTTGCTGGTCCAAGAAACAAGACAACCATTTATAAAGAAGCAATTTCCACTAGTAGATCGCATAGATAAATGTGAGCTTGCCCAGTCTGCATCTGTGTAACCCAAAAGAGAAAGAGATTGCATAGAATCCGATGTGAGTTGTCGTCGATAGACTAAACCAAAATCTGTAGTGCCTTTCAAGTACTTCAACACACGCTTTGCAGCAGACCAATGCTTAAGAGAAGGACATGCAAGATGTTGTCCAAGATAATTAGCAACAAACAGAATATCAGGACGAGTGTTCATGCCAACAAACTGAAGACATCCAATCAAGTTAGCATAAGGTTGATTTGTGACAAGTTGACCGCCATTGTCAGAATTGTTCTTCGTAGAGCTCGCAAGACAAGGTGTGTTGGCTGAATGTGCAGATTCCATACCAAATTTTTGAATAGTATCTGCAATAAAATTTGATTGTCGAAGGAATAAAATACCTTTTGTATGGTTCCGTTGGATTTGAATGCCAAGACACGAGTGAATCTCTCGAAGATCCACCATATCAAATGCAGAAGACAATAACTTTTTCACTTGCTGAAGAAATCCCAAATCATTGGAAACAAGGATGGTATCATCCACATAAAGAGCAAGAATCACAAAACTGCTACCTTCGCGTTTTATGTATAAGTTGGGTTCTGACGAGCAAGAGATGAATCCTTTAGAGGTGAGAAAAAGATCAAATTTTGTATACCAGGCTCGCGAAGCTTGTTTGAGACCATATAGTGCCTTATGGAGTTGAGCAACAAGGTCTTCTTTACCTGGAATAACAAACCCTTCTGGTTGTTCCATATAAATTTCCTCTTCCAAGTCACCATTAAGAAAATCAGTTTGCACATCCATTTGATGAGCTTCTAAATCAAATTGAATAGCAAATGCCAATAAAACTCGAACACTTGTAATGCAAACAACTGGTGAAAAAGTCTCTTGATAATCAACACCAGCTACTTGGGAGTAACCTTTTGCAACTAAACGCGCCTTGAACTTGTCAAAAGATCCATCTGCTTTTACTTTTGTCTTATACACTCACTTACATTTAATAGCTGTAGGACCAGGAGGTAATTAATTTATTATCCATGTACCTTTAGAGATAAGAGAATCGTACTCTACTTCCATAGCCTCTTGCCATTGATCCTTTTGTGGTGAAGAGATAGCTTCATCATAAGTAATGGGATCTTCGGAAGTAGAAAAAACATTATCAGCAATATGGTCATTATAAACATGACATGAGCCATGTTCAAAATCAATAGGCAGATCAACAAAAATATCAATATCATCATTGGCAACATTCGGAATGGATGGTTGTGAAGAGGAAATTTGCTCTATAGGAAGAGTTTCATCTTCTGAAAGAAATGGAAAATCCTGAAGCAATGATTTAGTATCATCAGAATCATCCATGGACCATGAGCCTCCCATAAGCTGTTCGTTAAAAGTAGCATCACGATTCACAATTACTTTCTTGGAGGAAGGGTCATAGAATTTGTAGCCTTTGGAAGTGTTAGAATATCCAATAAAAATAACTTTAAGACCAGGAGCATCAAGCTTTGTTCGTGTTTCTTTGGGAACATGAATATAAGCAAGACATCCAAAGGTTCGAAAATGAGATACAGAAGGAATGTCACCTGTCCATGCTGTGATGGGTATCTTACCAGAGGGTGCAATACTACGAAGATGATTCTGAATAAATGTTGCTATCAAAGTAGCTTCAACCCAGAAAACACGAGATAAGCGAGAATGAATCAGCATATATCTTACAGCATTGAGAATAGTGCGATTCTTTTGTTCAACAACACCGTTCTGTTGAGGCGAATATGGAATAGTGTGTTGATGATGAATTCCACTGTCAGCACAATAACTCACAAACTCTCGAGAAACATATTCGCCTCCATTGTCACTACGAAGCTTCTTAAGGCGACGACCAGTTTGAAGTCCCGCAGCCTTGTGGAATTGTTTGAAAACAGATAAGGCTTAAGATTTTTGTCTAAGTAGAAATACAGTCGTATACCTTGAGAAATCATCAATGAAAGTAATGAAGTAGCGATATTGTGATCTCGAAGAAGGTAGAGGTCCACATATATCAGTATGAACAAGATCCAATATGTCATGAGAATGAGTTGTATTTGAAAGGGGAAAGGGTTTGCAATTGTGTTTCCCAAGAGCACAAAATTCACAAATTCCCATATGGGGATGGTCTTTAAGATCCATGCCATGAACAAGATCACGACGTTGAAGATCAAGGCGTTTTGAGAAATCAGCATGAACAAAACGGTGATGCCATACTTTGCAATCATGATCAACTGGAGCAGTGACAACATTTGCTATAGCATCGTTGAGAGAGAGTTCAAACAAATTTCCATTTCAAGGAGCAGTGGCTATAGTCTGTCCATCTTTCTCAATTCGGCATTTGGTATGATCAAATACAACAAACAGACCAAGATCAACAAGTCTAGCAACTAAAAGAAGATTACGTTGAAGACCTGGTACCTATAATACTCCTCGCAAAATTCGAGTGGAAGAAGATAAGGTACCAAGATATAAGTCTCCAATACCCTTTACTTGACAAGTAGTATCATCAGCAAGATAAACAACACGTTGAGCTGGCAGTGGATGATAGTTATGGAGCCACTTAGACTGATATGTCATATTTCTTGTAGCACCAGAATCAACAATAAAAAGTGATCCATCGCGTACATGAAGTATTCTATCTGGAGCAACTGAACATAGGCCGCAACTTGTTTCTGGTACAATGTTGTTTCGATGTTCAGTAGCATATGCTCTATTCCGATCTGTGTCGAATCGACGCTTATAGCACATATGAGTGGGATGATCAGATCGTCCACAATATTCACAAGAAGAAGAAGAAGAGTCTCTAGATAAACGTGGTTGTTTTGTGGTAATATTGTGTTCTTCATCATATTGACGTGCCCAACATTCATCTTCAGTATGGCCATTTTTGTTGCAGTAAGAACATTGCTTATTAGGAAATTTGAGACGAGAGAAAATATTACCGCGATGGCCACCTCTACGGTTTCCTCGTTGAAATGGACGCCTTCGAGCATAAAAAGCTCGTTCCATCTGTTGTGACTCAGTATCCTCTTGTGAAATCATAGATGTATCATGACCAGCATTTCGACGTTCTCGACGTTGAGAGTATTCAATTAAAGACATGCAGGCTTGGTCGAAATCAAGACCATCTTTATTAGAGAGAATAGTAACAATGTTATCATAAGAAGAGTCCTTCACCGAATCAAGGAGAAGTGTAATCAGTTGCTTTTGTGGAACAGGATCACCTACAACAGCAAGTTGATTAATAATAGATTTGAAAGATTCAATATGTCCCGTCATGGCAGTACCAACTTCATATTGTAACTTGTTAAGCAAGCCTCTCAAATAAAGTATTTCTATGACAGATTTCTTCTGAAAGTTTGCAATAAGGTACTTCCATACGTCGTGGGAAGTAGGCAGTTCATACATATCAAGCAAAAGGGAATCAGTAAGAGCAGAAAGAATATACCAATGAACTGCTTTATCACGTCGTTGCCAATCCGTATAGGCAACATTCCAATCTTCAAATATAGGTCCTTCAGTGATAAGCACATTATCATTATCCGTATCAACAGGCTAAGGCGGACAAACACGATTTCCAAGAACAACATCGGAGAGTTCATCGCCTTCAAGAATTAACAACATCTTTGCTTTCCAGCTTGGAAAACCTTGACCTTGGAAAGGAGGAACAGAACGTTGGCCAGAAGGAAAGCCGTTGACGAGAATATTCATAGCCATATCTTGTTGCAAGAAGACGTATAAGATAAGATCGCAGAATTTGAACACCATATATGGTGAAGGCCGCAATTGAGAATGAGAGAGATATGAGGACTGCGTTTTGTCAACGATAAATGTAAGAAGGATGCTCAAGGAACATCCAAAGATGTGAGAGATGTCACCCAAAAAAGGCAGGGTAAAGGAGACGTTAATAATAAAAGAGTTCTCAAAATAGAGTGGCGTGAGATGCAAGATTGACCGCCACAATACGAATAGCAAAAAGATAAATCTTCTCGAAAAAGCTAATGCCAAAATAAGAAAAACGATCGCGGACGCTTCACGAAGAAGTAAAAACAGCATAACTTTCTGCTGCGAACTCCGATTGACGCAAACCTAGAGCTCAAATCGAAGAGCTTTTCCCGTTTCTCCAAATTTTGAGCAGAACAGCAAGAAAATTTGAGATGAAGTTCAGGGTGTCATCAACAAGAAAACGTAATCAACGATTAGATTGATTAGCAATAAACTCTACACAAAACACTAATCATATTCTTCTTAACACAAAACAACCACAGTTAACAAGAATCAATGCTCAAAAATAAAATTTGTAGCAATTTTTGAATCTTACATGCAAATCGCATACACATACTGTTTTGTCACCATGAATTGAATCGGCGCGTGATCGTTACTGCTCTGATACCATGTTGAGATGTAGAGAGAAAGAGAGAGAGACGAGACAAGAGACACACCATATACGCTCCCAAAGACTGATTCATATTGAGGACAAGATACAAATATATAGGTGAGACCAAGTTGAGTAGAGCGAGCCATATATAGCTCCAACACGCGTGACCTATGACATATGATGGATAACCTTAGCACCATGTTCCAGGTATACATTGACATGGAGGCTAGCATTGAATTGCATCCTGATGCATTTGAAGCACTTACATCCTACATGGAAACACATATAGAAAAGCATTCCAGCAGTTTTGAAGATGAATAAGGTTTATGGGTGCCAGTAGATCTCCTCAAGCTTCAAATTGGGTAGGGTGATCAAAGGGCTCACCAAGGAACACTACTGAGAGGAAGAGGAGGAAAACCTCATAAACCTGGGCATGGGAAACATTAGCGTGGGATTTATGAGGTGGGACATGGTGGTTGATGTGATGGTGCTAGATGCAATTGAAAACAACAAGGGAGAAAGTAAAGCAAGTGACCATAACAAGCTATTTCCGAGGATGCTTGTGAAGGAGGCAGATCCCAAAGAGAAGAAGATGGCTAGCCAAGAAGATTCTGTGTTAGCCCTTCTATGTCTTCAAGGGGAGCCTCCTTTGGAAGAATTTGACCAAGACATAGAAGGGGAGAATGTCGAAGATGAGATTAGAGCTACTCTTGTGCACCCTACGTCCATATATAGTGGACAATTGAGAGTTTCTCTTCCTTGACAACATCACCCACGCCCTTGAAAAGCATCATGATGAAGACCTCGTTGTTCTTGCAATATATGATGGGGTTCGTGATATAGAGAACCCTAGTCAAAAGAGGGACTTCCAAGTGGACTACTCTTGTGCTCCCCTCATCAACATGCTAGCCTTGCTAGAGGGACATAATTCCATGGATTTACTTGTGGCGGCACCTCTACAAACCATTGACAATGATAAATATTCTACGACAGTGTTCCTAGAGTAGCTTTGCTCCCCATAACTGCCTAATAAGCTCGGAGCGCATTGATCTTGGCACGATCAACATAACCAACAAGAACCTTTGCGAACAAGATGATGCAACACTAGTAATTACTTATTTCTTCTCAATTCTTATTGTTTTTTCTTAGAATCATAATTTGATGTTGTTTCCTTGCAGTTGACTTTGGAGATGGATCAGTTTTCCCAACAAAGGTGAATCTTCCACGGAGGGTGACTCAAAGGACGCTACCCTGTGGCATTAGGTGGAGTTTCCTATAGCCCTAAATGTCCACAAATGTACTCTTGTAAACAGAGAGGCAACAACCCATAGTTTTGGTGAGCAAGGGGTCGGAAGCCTTTTAGGATGTTGCGGCCTTTGCCTCGGGCAAGGAATAACAAACAAGGAAGATATTGTATCACGCATTGGTAAAAAACCAGCTTTAATGAGCCCAGGTCAAGATGCTTTCAATGAGATTGTAAAAAGGCTATCTTAGCCACGTGCATTGCACGTCTCGATGTATCTTTGAAACTAATAAAATTATTAGCTCATTTAAAGTTTTGTCTTGATCCATGTGTGTCACGTGAAATTTAAGTACTAACATGATGTTTGCTTGCCCTCATGAGCCCCACGGGTCGTATGAACCCTGTTTTCTTGCCCATCCCCGGCCCCACAAGCCATATGAACCGTGTTGCCATGCGCATGGAAACATTTGGAGCCGTTCAATGGCCCTGTGTGCCACAAGGGGACTTTTGGTAGTTTAAGGATACGTTAGCCCATATTTTTACTTTCGAGTTCACACAGACCCCGCAAGCGGATTGATTGAAGAGATTGACCTAAACAACCACATTCAAAACCATAACCAACACAAACATAAAAATTAAAACAATATATTGCAATTGCCAAACATGGATATGATAAATAGTTACATAATAAATCTTGAAAATATGTCGCTTGAGAAGTTACAATGGATTTCCTATCTAGGTTTTACAAAAAAATGCAATTTAATAATCCCTTTTACTACACTCACATGATAGTCAAATAGTTATTAAGCGACCCCTCCCCCCCCCCCCCCCCCCCCCGCCCGAGATCATATTGAAGTCTTAGAAGCACGTTTTCATAAATAACTACTTGGTTATTTGATGTCTAATAACTATGAAATAGTTGTTGAAAATGCTATTAATGAACCGAATTGTTGTAACATAGCTATATGCTAGCTAATGAAAAGCTATTACTTGCTAGTAGTTATCTAAAACTTGATAAGCATCTATCACATAGCTACCATTTTTAGGTTCTTGGATCAATTAGTTGTTATAAATAGGTAGACTTGGAAGTTATTTGATGACAAATGATTGGTGAAAATGCTCTTAATGAATTTTTTGAACATAGCTATATAGTAGCTTTTGAAAAGGTACTACTAGCTATTAGCTATCTATTCGTTGTCATACTTATGTTCTAAAAGAAAATTTCTTTGAATAACTAATATTTCTAGCTATTTGACAATTGATAAGTAGGCATGACATAGTTGTCACATATTTAAGCGCTAGAAGATAGTAGTTATTAAATGCTCATATATAATGCTATTGTATCTACTATTAGTAAGTAACATTAGCAAGAGGATGGGGTCTTGGGAGACCTCTTTATTTTCCATGGAATTATGGATGTGATTAACATTCAAGCAAATAGATGCATTCCATGTGTGCAAGATGGGTGGGTGTGTAAGAGAGGTGTAAGAGTAGACAAAGGATGCACTTTTTCCCCAAAAAGGCAAGTGGTCAACTTTATGATTTTTGGCCTTCCCAAACTCCTATATACGATCTTCGATTTGAGTGAAGATTATAGATCTATGATCTACACGTCAAGCTCTTTTCATAGATATGTCACATGATATGGTATTGCCCACTAGATTTTAAATTTCATTTTGGGGTGAAGAGAGGTCATTTGGAGGGCCTTCTAAGAAATTATATTTCTCTCTCTAGAAATTTTTCTTAAGATGTCTTTGCACTTATTGAGTACATCCAAAAAGACAACTATACACTCTAAAAAGTAAACTTAACTTTTCAGCAATCCTTAAAAATGGTAACCTTTTCATTAAATGCGAGTGTCTTTTTCACAGGGTCGATGCCACTCAATTAATATGGCTTTCATCATCACTAAAATGGAAAGAATCATAGAACTATCAACTTGTGTCAAAATTTGATAAACTCAACACCATCAATGCGTCCAAAATGTCCAAAAACCTAAAAATCGAATGTCTACTCGCCCTATTCTAACACTATATAGTGGTAGAGAAATTGACCAAAAACCCTTGAACCAGAGGGTTTTTGATGAACGGCATGCGAGGGGTACTACTTGCCCTGTTCTGACATATTGGAGAGGGAGAAATTGCCAAAAAACCCTTTAAAAGGCGTTTTAAATGAACGTTGCATGAGGGGCACTCCAACTTTTTTAAAAAGGGCCTCGCACGTTATTCGTCAAAAACCCCTTTTAAAGGGTTTTTTTTGCAATTTCTCCCTCTTCATGTGTTAAAATAGGGCAAGTAGACATTCACTTTTCAGGTTTTGGGCATTCCAAACACATTGAGAGTGTCGAATTCTTCAAATTATGATACTAGTTGACAATTTTATGATTTTTTTCCATTTTAGTGATGAGGAAAGCCATATTGAATGAGTGGTGCGGACCTTGTGAAAAAAACACTTGCATTTAAGAAAAAGGTGACTGTTTTCAAGGATTGTTCAATCATTGAATGAGTGGGGGATACCTTTTTCATATTTTTGTTAATATCATCTTTTTTTCTACGTAATGTTGGCCCTTGTGTCATTGGGAGGAGCTCTTTTTCTCTCTCTACTAAAACGCTCTCCAAAAGACCTCCAAAATTTTCTAATGTTTAACTCCCCTAATTTAGCAAATAAAGAGGACCTCCTAAATGCCACTTCCACCCAATCGTGTACTATACAGGTCCAAGAGACTAAACCTAATCGTAAACATTCTTTACTTTATGGTAGGAGAACTCCAACTAGAGAGATACATTCTTTATAATTGGATTTCTTGGTGCTAACATATGCACTTTGCATATCCTTTAACACAAGATTACACTTGTAATCTATTTATCCTCTTGTGTTTCCCCACCATTTAGAAAGAGTCTACCAAAATGATTGGTAAACAGTGATTACAATGCCGTACAACATGGTTGAGGAGTCAATAATGTTGTAAATAACCTGCATCTTGGTTAATTTGATGGATCCATAAGCACCCGGACGGAGCCAAGACCTCTATTGGTCACTGTTAGATCTATTTCATGAATGTGCATGTTGCTCCAGACTAGCCTTTGCTAAACACTGGGATCCACAAGACCTAGCGTGCATGCATTTAGTAAAAAGAGATCCGAACTTGCATATCAATGACCATACAATACTTATGGCAAATATGATGCTCATAGCACACAATGAAAGAGTAATGTAAATAGGTATGAGAAGAAAATAAATACTTTCTACTGCAATCATTTGCAACTTTTGCTGAAATGCTTGAACCATAAGAGAATTTGAAACATAAGTCACTTCTAGGTGCAAATAATGAAACATTTTCATTAACAACTCATAGCCTTGCTATATGCATAAAAAACCATTTGTTAATGTTGTTTAGTAGCACTTCTAATCTTACCAAGTTGTTCTAAGTATCCGATAATTTTTGTCCACTGAAATTATTCCTGATATAGTGTACTGAAAATGGTCTAGCAAAATAATTTGACCATTACCACTTGGAGACTTTGTCACAACACATAATTGATAAAAAGGGCGTCAATGTCAATCCCAAAGGCTGTCTCAAAATAAGGATGTCTAAAAAAGGAACATCCTGCAAGTACGAGATCTACTTGTATGTGGAGGTAACTATAACACTCAGCAACATGAGTGAGAGGGACCCTCCTACACTTGCTATACACTGGCTAAACCAAACTTCGTGAGTTCCTAAACCATTTTTCTCATCATGTGATTAACAACATGTGCCAAACAAAGCCGTACCATATAGGCCTAGCAACACTCCAAAGTACATAATTTTTTTTGCCTTATACACTACTTCCGCAAAGTGTATTGCTCCAACATGACTATGTCATGTGTTTGCTAAGCAAAATAGAAGCAACATATACATCCTTTTTTGGAGCACTAAATCAAAGCATATACAAACAGGAAAAAACAACAAAAGTACATATTAAGATTAAGTTAGAAACATATTGTGGAGTATCAAAGACCTACTTCAAGGGGCCTGGAATTGACACAACCTGTCAACTAAACACTAAAGAAAAATTAGTGAATAGACACGGAGAGTTACCAAATAATCATTGCTCTTATCTTGGCAATTTGAAACCATTGGAAAGATTCCAATTTACACGATGAAAATCCTATGTCAAATGAGAAGATCTTTCCTTAAAGGTGCAAGTGTGAAGGCTCCAAGAATTGACCATCAATACTTATTAAGTGATTTAGTAATCACGAGTTGGGTCTTGCCCTGTGGGGGTGCACTTTTAAGAAACTATTCATATAATATACATTCAAAGGGTATAAAAAAAAACCCTTTACTTACATGCTTAAGGTAATAAAATGACAGTAGTTCACATGCGGGTTTGTGCTACACGAGCTTCTTTATGCATTCATTTAATTTGTTCATATCCTAATTGTTGTAAAATCTTTAGAGGTAATGAAATTATATACCAAGTGTTTGAAGCCTTGTGTAATTCTCGCTTCTATTGTCTTCAAATTGTTAAACTCTAGTGTTTTGAAAATATATGATTGCAAAGTGTTTTTTTTTCAATTGACAAACTTAGTCACTGGTGGCATCATGTAATCTACGATCGATAAGGATTTCTTCATTTAAATTGCCTTGAGGGAGAGTAGTAGATAACTTCATGATGAGCACCTTTTCTTTTTCCAAATTGCGTTTATAGGAGGGGTTACAAAATGAGATTTTTCAAAAAGGTTACATGTTTATGAAGAAAAGGGGTCTTTTACTTCATCTGCCATAGGTGATTTATTGGAAAGTGGGTTCCACGGAGAAGTTATGGCTACGGTAGTGTACAAAAGAGTTAGTCTTGGGTGGGCAAGTGTGATCATGCCAAACGGTATTGAAGCTTGTGAGAAAAGATTGTTGAAATCCTTTTGATTGTGATAACTTTCTTCATGCTCTTCTATTCTGGTGATAGGATGTGTTACAAAGTCCACTCGCTAAATCCATCACAATGTTGCATAGATGTTGTTCGTCATGCCAAGGTATATCACTACAACCCTCTTGTATTGTGAAAAACACAATTTTTTTTATAATACCTTTTGAAAGTTAATGTGTCCTTGTAAGGTTGACCATCATTGCCTCTATAGTATGGTTTATTGGTTAGAAATCACTTAAATAAAAACCATTAAGAGAGAGTGTACCGTTGAAAACAAAGAGAGGAAGCCATGGCACATTGCACTTGAAAGTTACATTGAGGAATAAAGAACATAAATACAATTGAGAAGAAAAGTATAGGCATTGCACTTACGTATTTACGTTGAGGAATAAAAAATACACCTGCTCAAGAGACTTAAAAAGTCATCCCCGAGCATGAAAACAAGCCAATGATCATGAAGATGTTCAACAGAGTGAGCTTGATGTTATAGATTGCTAGAGCTGCTAGCAGGCATTGCGGGTAAACCCAACCCTTTGATTCTCGATGTCAAAGGTAACACGTATGCCTTGCTGATGGAGGTTGCCAAGGACACAGCTCGTGTCCTCGGCCTTTTTAAAGCTTAGGCAAATTCGGTCGTCATGGTATCCGAGGCTCGCAAGGGGGATAATCACATGCTGCGGGGGTATCTCAAGGTCAGCACCGTCTGCAAAGTGCAAAACAACCGAAGGAACTCCATGGCTACGACGACGATCATCTGCACCATACTCCAGACGGTAGCAGGTGTCGAACGCGGGCAGAAGAGGGTGGGTTAGGAATAGTTGGGGGGCTTCATCAGAGATAATGTGTTTGAGAGTGTCACGCAGCTCATCGTATACAACGGCCGGCCGCAGCTCGGAGAGGGTGGCACCGGAGTCGATGATGGCGCCGCCTTTGCCGGTTACCGGGTCCATGTCAAAGACGGAAGGGGGGAGAGGCAGGAGCTCGCCGTTAACGCTGATGCCCGTTATCTGCACAAAGTAATAACGCTGGAAATACTGATCAGGGTTGGGGTTGGTGATGATCGGAGTGAAGATGGTGTTAGGGGGGAAGGCGGCGCCAAAGGTGAGCTTAGAGGAATCAGAAGAGAATATGGGAGGGAGGCAGTACGAGAAAGTGCTGGACTGACCGTTACGGTGAAGCTGGGACGGCAAGGAGAGCGCCCCACGGCTCAGGCCCAGAATTCCAGCGGCGCCTTTAAAGCGACCGATGCTATAGTCGCTGCAACCAAAGGCCATGTCAGGGGAGCTGTGCATGAGAGTGTCGGTGACGAGCTTGCCGGAAGTGGTGGACTCGTCAGCATACTCGATTTTGTAGGTGCACGCTCGGTCGTCGGGGTCGGACGTGTGGTGGTAGAGGCTTTGGCAAAGGTTGGAATTAGCAGGAACCTCGCTGAGAGTGGAGGAGAGGCTGGGGTGGAAAATGGGCTGGTCCAGTTGTTGGTAGCAATACTCGCAGGGCTGGCACTGGATCCACGTAAGCTCGCTGCCAGTGTCGATGGTGAGGTAGAATTTACGTTGAACAGAGCCGCCGAACGTGAGCCGCGCAAAGTATTGTTGTGGGAAGCCAAGATGGATTGCAGATCGGACGTCTGTTTCTGCAGCGTTTAGCCGTAGCCTGCGGCCGACGTGTTTTTGTCCACTAGTCCCATATAGCCACGTGTCGAGATCTCTGCCCTCCTTTTGCAGCTCTCGGAAAACAGCGTGTCTGTGCTGAATGGAAATCTCTGCAAAAGTTATATTGGCCGACTGTGCTTGCAGTAGCTGTGCTGCTGCCAGAGCTATGAGTACCACGGCCATGATCGCCAACAGATTCTTCGTGTTAGAAGGAAGCGCTCCCGCCATTCCTATGCTGCGTTTCTAGCACTACCCCTAGGTGCAACCCAGCCCTTAGATCGACGCGACAATCGGCATAATGGCAAACTATGTGTGGTAATATCTAAACAAACTCAGAGCAGATTCATTTGGACGTCGGTAGAACCCTTGCCATGCATGAGCAAATATGTCCTACCCTATTAGTTGCAATGGGCCTCTAAAGCACATTATCTTAAAAGGCAGGGACAGACCACTGTGTATGCTAGCTCTACCGAGATCAATAGAGTTGAGGGTAGAGGGCAGCATTATCTTACAAAAGCAGATAGTGAATAACCTTGTTTGTGTGGCTGTGCCCTGGCTTTAATCGTTAGCTAGATTATGCGTTAGAAGAGACATGGGATATATTAGAAATTCTTGGTTGTGCTCTCTCAGCTTGCAAAGGATCTAGTGGATGTGCTTCACTTATTTTCATAGGCATACATGTGTCTTGTTGAGCTTGATTTAAATTAATAATGGATAATTATCTCTTTATGTTTAGCTTTTAAGCAAAGATGAATCTAATGTAATGACACTTGGCCCGTTGTGCAATATTTTACCATAGCACTCCCGTCCTCATTGTGAAATAAGTCAATCAAGACATATCTTGTTGCATAAATTTGTACTTCAAGAGTGCAAGCTTATTACTACTCCCATGGAGACATGTCTGTATCTTAGTCTTCATGACGTCAATCTCTATGAGCACACTATTGGTTGCCTTATTTATATATGCATTACCAGGCCAATTGCATATGATCGAAGAACTATGCATGTCTAATCTCCACCCAACCACCCCCCTTCATAGACTCACTCACCTATCTTTAAGGAATCCCATGTGCTTAGCACGCCTAGCTAGCCTTAAGTAAGAGTTGTGTCCCACCATTTGTGCTACTTTTGTCACGACTACTTCCCTTTTGAAGGGGACCTTTTGTATTCGAAAGCATCCTTTGAAAGAACACTAATTCTTTTCAATTTTAAATCTATTTTAGGTCTATTGATCCACTTAAGATATACCAAATCATACACTCATAGGTGAAACTATGTGCTTCCTAAAATTGAAGATTGAAAAACTAAGTGACTATAATCAAATATTCTCTAAAGGACTGTTCTTTGGACAAAAGGAGCTTTTGCTTAGATCTCCGACTAATGGTAGATCCTACCTCAAGTGAGATCTTGGGGGGTCACTACATGTGAAACCTATTTATTGTGTGTGTTCAATGACTATGTGCTTCCTAAAATTGAAGATTGAAAAACTAAGTGACTATAATCAAATATCCTCTAAAGGACTGTTCTTTGGACAAAAGGAGCCTTTGCTTAGATCTCCGACTAATGGTAGATAGTACCTCAAGTGAGATCTTGGGGGGTCACTACATGTGAAACCTATTTATTGTGTGTGTTCAATGCCTATTTAAAAAACCCCTTATTTATGATTTTCTCACCAATAAAACGGACCCTTTTCTTATTCAATATATAAATTTTCCTCCATATCATTTTTCAACACCCTTCTAGTGGAATAATATAGAATAATATAATCTTTATTGTTAGCCCCATGTGATAGGAATTTTTTTCATTTAAGTGATCATTAGGAGAGCAAGATGCTCCTTTGAGAAAAAAACTTGTTGCTCCTACTTCTAAAGAAATTTCTCATGGATAGTACATAATAAATTTTGGCACCCTGTGTTCAAGTCCACGTTTACATTTGTTGTCCATATACAGAGTAACTCCCAAAACTGGTGTTGCTCTTTTGAAAAGAGAGCAGCCTTCTATGGAGTGCCTCTACTGAACTAAATGAGATCCATAAAACTTCTTAAGGTCACAATTTGATGGACGTTATGATCTGTCCGATAATGAAACCTACATCCATTTGCTTAAAAATGTGTGCCCTTAAGTCTGCACATTTCTTCTACTTTGAGTAGCCAAAGGTGGCTATAGATGTGACCAAAGCTAACATCAATCTGTACATTCATAGTGTTCTTAAGTAGTAATGCAAATAAGAAGAACTAGAAAAACAGACACAATTCACACTAGCTTGTTGCCGCATATCTATATATATTTATAGATATATATATATGTGCATCTCTATCTCTCTCTCTAAATATATATATATATATAGAGTGAGATACATACATACATACATTTAGAACTCTACCCAATCCTCCTGGTCTAGAAGCAACACCTTCAAAACTCCCTCACCCTCATCCAAGCCTTGGAAAAAATTCCCCTTCCACCTAACACCCTCCTTTTCACGTTTGACGTTGAAGCCTTATACCAGAGCATCCCTATTAATCAAGGCCTCATTGCTCTCAACTCCTTCATCTCTAACTTTCTAACCCACACAAGTCCCACTTTATCCTCTCCCTTATCCTATCTCATCACTACATTACCTTTAAAGGAAAATTGAGGAAACAAACCAAAGGCACTGCCATGGGCTCAAACTTTGTTGTGGTATGTGCATGTCTCTTCCTCTGCTACTTGGAAGCCTCCTGCACCCTCTTGCTTAACCCTAACCTTCTCTACTTCAAACGTTATGTGGATGATGCCTTTGGACTTTGGAAAGGATCCCTCAAAACCCTTGCCTTTCTCTTAAGCTCATATGGTGGACCTCTTGAGGAGCACATCAAAATCTCTAGAACCATCTCCTCTACTTGTGCCATTATCCTCGACATAGAATTCTTTAAAGGTGCCCGCTTCGCTACATCTAGCCTCTTGGACTCCCATTGCTTTCAAAAACCTTTGAATGCCTACAACTATATCCTTGGGATCTCCTGGCATCCAACACATTAAAAAGTTGCGTTCATCATCTGAGAGTTCAAAAGGTATAGTATTAGGGTGAAAGCATGTTAACTTGTCATGCTTTTTCATGTCCCGGACAATGCTAACTAGCACAATTTTGACATATGCTAACTAGTACAATAACTTGAGCTACATCTCCAAGATCTATGACATATGATATATCAATAGAAAGCATTTGAAACAAGGAATCCAAATGTACAACCTCCGACAAATTTTGATATTATTTGTAAAAAATTTACTGGACGCCCAATCTTTTGAAGATGTGGTAACTTGAAACTGCTAACTAGCACAAAAAGCGCGACAGGTTAACATGCTTTCACCCATTAGAGAATCAACCTTGAAGGGATACCTCTACCTTCGCAACCTCTTCTACTTACCCCTTCGGGCTAAGGGCTACCCACCTATCTTCCTACTAAAATTTTTCAACAAGGTCTCTTACTTCAATCGCACCTCTCTCCTCTTTCCCCTACACACGATAACAAAAAACCCACCCACCATGTTCAAAATCCCCTTCACACCTACCACTAGAAAATTACTACCCTCTCAAAGTATTAATTAGCAATCCCATTTCAAAAGCTTGCCAGCTTGATGCTAACCTCTCCCACCTCCCTAGGCCTACTATTTCTTGGACTTTAGGTCCCAACATCCACAGCCTACTGGTACATATTGACACCCCCCTTGACTCGCCTTTTTTTACCTGACACACCTTCTTTTTGCAAAACTTCCCAAGCCACCCCCAAACCATTTTTGTACAGCTATCCTACACTAAGCTTTAAAATTTCAATTTACTGATTTTATCCCTTTTTTGTAATGCTAGCACCATACCATCTAGAGCTTAATATTTTGGAGAAACTTTCCTCCCGCCCCTTGAACTAACCATTGGACACTTCTTTGCACCTTTTACCAAATCCTTATGGAGCTTGCTTTCACCCTCTCATTTTCCTTTCTTTTCATAAAATGAAATTTCTCTCTCACCTAAAGTAGACTCCCTTTTATTCACACTTCTACCCCAACCTCTCATTCCCAAAAAATTGTACTCTAGAACGTGGTATTTTTAGCTTACATCCACACCTAACTCACCAAAACTCCTCTCCATGTACCCTAATACTTGGCCTTTAATTCTACTCCTTCCAAAACATGATGTCCGCCAAGAGATAAACCTCAAAAATAATCCTCCAAGCTCCCTTTATAAACCCCTACCTCCTCCTCTCTTACAAACAAAATCCACTAACACCACCACTGATAAGCTCACAAGAGCGAAACGCGTTGGTGGTAATCCCCCTATTTTTACCTGCTATTTTTGCACCTATCAAATTCTAATCTTATGAAGTCATTTCGCACACTTGAGTACTTGTTTTATTTGTTTTAAAAGTGAGATCTTGGGGGGTCACTACATGTGAAACCTATATGTTGTGCATGTTCAATGCCTATTTACAAAACCCCTTACTTATGATTTTCTCACCAATAAAACGGACCCTTTTCCTATTCAATATATACATTTTTCTCCATATCATTTTTCAACACCCATCTAGGCGAGAAAACGTGAGAAAATATAAAATAATATAATCTCTATTGTTAAACCTATGTGATAGGAATTTTTTTCATTCAAGTGATCATTAGGAGAGCAAGATGCTAGCTCCTTTGAGCAAGACTTATTGCTCCTACTCTAAAGAAATCTATCATGGATAGTACATAATAAATCTTGGCACCATGTGTTCAAGTTCATGTGTACATTTGTTGTCCATCTACAGAGTAACTCCCAAAACAGGTGTTGCTCTTTTGAAAGGAGAGAAGCCTTCTATGGGGTGCCTCTGCTGAACTAAATGAGATCCATGTAACTTCTTAAGTTCACAATTTGATGTATGTTATGATGTGTCCAATAATGGAACCTACATCGATTTGTTAAAAAATGTGTGCCCTTAAGTCTGCACATTTCTTCTACTTTTAGTAGCAAAAGGTGGCTATAGATGTGACCAAAGCTAACATCAATATGTACACTGATAGTGTTCTCAAGTAGTAATGCAAACAAGAAGAACTAGAAAAATCGACACAATTCACACTAGCTTGTTGCCACATATATATATATATATATATGTGTGTGTGTGTATATATATATATGTGTGTGTGTGTGTATATGTGTATATATATATATATATATATATGTATGCATCTCTCTCTCTCTCTCTCTCTCTCTCTCTCTCTATATATATATATATATATATATATATATATATATATATATATATATATATATAGAGAGAGAGAGAGAGAGAGAGAGAGAGAGAGAGAGATGCATACATATATATATATATATATATATACACATATACACACACACACACACACACACACACACATATATATATATATACACATATAAAACAAGGACCAAAAAATGGTATTGAGGGATCAAACCATGGTTATTTGGATAGATTCACTTGCACAAGGCATCAAACTGCTCCGTCACGAATGATAGCATGCAAGTAGGACACGCGTTGTGGCCTCGTGTGGACGACCCTACACAAAATAGAAGAGGCTTGCACTTTTCTCACGAACACCACATGCATTTCACTTGAGTAATTGCATCCTTGCATTCATCCCTTATGCTAAAAGACTTTGCCCCGCCACCACGTGAAGTGGCCCCAAAATATGGTCCTCATGATGACCTTTTTGCATAATTATCACAAGAAAACACCCGCGTTGTGTCCGTAATTATCCACGTGCTTATCCACGTTGTGTCCGTACTTATCCACGTGTAAGTATTGACCCCATTGGACCTCCTGAAGCCACTAGATGCCATCTGACGCACCTGCTTACCTCATGTCGTTGGCCCGCGGATAGCTTCCTTGAGAAGTTTTACGTGCTACCAACTCCTCATTATTGTAAAAAAAACACACTAGTACTGGTAAGTATGAAAATCGATGCACTATGTACATGCTGTCCTACCTGTACACATGTGGGGCCCACATAACCACCTGGCTCTGGAAAATGGGCAAGTCTTTATTCGATGCACCATGCATGTGTGTGTACATATGTGCAATCACTTGCTCCAAAAAACTCCTGACAACGGCTAACAATATTTTGCCTGAAGTGGTGCTACACTTGAAGCCAGGGAAGCGAACCATCAAATGGGTGATAGAGCTTCAAGAGTTTGAGTTTGAGTTCAAAGTAGATCACACGAGTCGGTCTCATTTGGTGGATATTCTAGTCAACAAAGAGGTCAAATTATCCAAGTCTAGTATGAGAAGAGGATAAGGAGGAGCCAGACTTGGAAGGGGCGTTCACTATGTGGTTTGACCGTGCTTACAGAAGGGTAACACAAAAATCTGGTGGAGGCGTGGTCATTCAAGATCCACATAGAACAATCATTTTTTCCAAAGCTTATGACTTGGAAGAGGTGTATACCAACAATGAGGTGGAGTATCTTAATTTACATCTGGGACTAAGCAGTGTATTGAGTTTGGCATATCAAGGCTAGTAGTGTAAGGTCATGCTCTGTTGGTTATCAAACAACTTTTGGGCCAATGGCAGGTAAGGACGGTTTCTGTCAAGAATTGGTTTTTCTCTAAAAAGAAGCTGTTGAATTTTTCTGAAGAGGTGCACTTAAAACATGTGAGAAGGGAACAGAACCAGGAAGCAGATCGGTTGGATAGCAGTCATGTTCAGACTCATGTGTCAAGTTGTATGTGGCACTGACTACTTATGTAGGTAGAGAGACTTTAAAATACATCGATGATTTTTTGAGTACAGGAAAATGTTCTGAAGGGCTTTACAAGCTACAAAAGAGGACAATTGTTCAAATAGATCGAAAGTTCACTCTGATAAGAGAAGATCTTAAGATGCACAGTAGAGATGGCGTGCTACATCGACTCCTTTACAAGGAGGCGATCTGTATGGTATTGGAGCAGTGCCACGAGGAGAGCGGACATCAGGGTAAGGATCAAGTCTTGGGTTTTGGTGGCCTTCTATTGTGCAAGATGTGCATTATTGGTGCAAGACATGCCATCAGTCCCAAGTAATGGGTGAAAGACAAATGGTAGCCGAGCAGCAGGGAGCTATCATAGCACTTGATGCTTTTGAAAAATGGGATTTGGATGCAATTGGTCCATTTCCCAAGTCAGCAAGTAGTAAAAAGTATGTTGTGGTGGCCATAGACCACCTTACCAGGTGGGTTGAGGCTCAAGCGGTCAAAGAGGTAAATGCACATATTGTGGCTCCATTTGTTTTTAATTGCATATGTTGTAGTTTTGCAGTACCTTGGGTGCTCATATCTGATTGTGGACAAGTTTAGAAGTAAGTTGGTGTGTGCACTAGTAGAAAAGTTGGGGATTCAACATCGATTTTCATATCCATACCATCCATAGTGCAATGGTTTGGTGGAAAGTGCCAATGGACCGATAGTTAAGATTCTTACCAAGTACATCTACCAGCAGGTTGAAGGGTGGGAATCTAACCTTGACAAATGTTTGTGGGCTTACAAAAATTCGTACAAGGTGGCTACCAACTTTACCTTATGAGTTGGTCTATGGAAAAGAAGCAATATTACCTGTACATGTGCAGTTAGGGGCTCTCAAAGGTTTGTGACGGATTGATAAAGCTCATCAAGATGTTTTTTGCAGGATAAGGTTACAATTCTTGAAACTTTGAAGATGGATTGTGAGGTGACAACAGACTTTATGTGAAGCAATGAGAGAAAAGAGTAGCAAAATTCAACCAACATTTTCTAGAAAAGATGATTGAAAAGGGAGATTTAGTGATGAAGTACGAGAGCTATCTCGACTTCACCTTTTAGAAGAAATTCAAAAAGAAGTGGATAGGGCCTTACAAATTCCATCAAGCTTTGCCCAATGGTACCTACATATTGATGAGAATGGATGGTCGTTTTCTCAAAAACAGGGTCAATGGTGTGTGTCTCAAGCTATATTCTGAGAGGGAGTTGGTGCCAGCAGTGCATCAGGTTCTAATGGAGGGAGTTGGGCAACCAACGTTAGAAGTATTCTCATATTCTAGGAATAAAACAATGTACATACAATCGAGTTTTTTGGGTTTTCTCATAATGTGCTCAATGTTTGCAGTTTGTAGGTGAATAAAGCTTTTATGTGGTTGAGCATAAATGCTCAACTAGGAGGTGGGCAATGATGGTACAACCAAATTCTATCAACCATAGAAGATGGCATGGACAGATATGTGCAGCTAGCAGAAACAGGGCAAAAGGTTGGATCATCTAGGAACATCATGGGCTGATAGGTAGCAGCAGAGATGTATGACTGATGCGCCTTATAGGCCAAGGAAAGATCCATAAGGGGATAATTCGGGGAGTAGGTGAAGGAGATACGAGGTGCAGTCTTTGGGTCCAAGAATGTAGAGAGTGATGCGATGAAGGAGCAAGTCTAAACAGCTCATCAAACCGAGCTATAGAGCCCAAGATATTGAAGGCTGAAGGTTCAGTGTGTTGCAAATTCTTCCCGGACAGGGAAACTGGGGACATGTGGTCCAAGTGGAAATTAGTGTATAGATGTGTAGTGCTTGATCTATGGAGCCTACCCTTTAGGGCCAAAAGGGCCTCAAAAAGGGTTGTGTAAGGAATTGGTTAGCTTGCTAATTAGCGGAGCATTTGACGGTCAAAACGGCTCTAAATTTGACCTTTTTGGATATTCAAAGCATATCTAGAGCATTTAAAGAGTATCTCGGTATAGATCTTTCAATATGAACAAAAGATGTCATTTTTAAACTACTTTCTCCCCTAATGGACCTATTTTGTTGGCTTGGTGGCAAATAAAAAATTTTCACTTTTGAATAATGGTTTTCCTCACTACTCTTTCTCTCAAGCCATTTCATTAGGCTCTCTTTACCCTCACAAGCTTTGGAAGCTCTCTCTCTACCTTCGCAAGAGGACCTCCATTTCTGGTCTAGCTAGAAGGACCACTACGGTTTTTCTCTCTTCACCATTGCAAGAGAACCATCATTTTGTTCTCTTCACCCTCACAAGCTTTCCAAATTTTCTCGGTAGTTTTGCTTGGCTACAAGATCACTTCAACCTCACAAGTTTTCCCATATTTCTACTCTGCATGGAAACCATTTTTCTCTCCTCATCCTCACAAGATTTCGAGATTCTCACTAGTTTTTCTCTTCCTAGAAGCTCACTTCAGCCTCACAAGTTTTCCAAACTCACTAGCTTTGCTTTGGTTAGAATCTCCCTTTAGCCTCACAAGCTTTTTCACTATTTCCACTCTGCCTAGAAACTCATTAAGTTGTTCCATATGGAAGTCTAGCTCAATCAAGTGTAAGAAACTACAAGGGTTGTGTCTCAAAGGCTGCAGGGCATCTAAGCTCAAGCATTACAAAGCCAAGGGAGCAAGAAAATGGATATGGATAGAAGTAAGTTCGTATCTTGTTGATCCACAAATTGGAACGTAAATAGAAAAAAATGAATCCTTACTCTCATAAATAGATTTCCATGGTGGACATCTGCATTTCGAGAAGGATCCAACTGTTTCTAAAAGGACGGGAAATGTATTGCAGGATGCTTCACCAAGAGGTTTAAAAGCTAAAAGATTCACTTAGTTTTCTTTGTTAAAAGTTGGATCTCATGATATCGTGCAGCATATGCTCTATCTACATGGACCATATTTTGCAAAACAAGGGCCCATTGCAACACATAGAAGTCACATTATCAAGGTCAAACTTCATTTTTCATATCAACAAGAAAGGGAGGATGACAAAGAAGAAGCAATACACTAAAATAACTAAGTGGGTATCAAGGGAGGCAATTATAGAGGATGAGATCAAAGAACCAACAACCACCACCTTGATGTGAACATCACAATCATTATAAGGAGGAAACTATTTAGATGCAAAGTTACAATATCATTCCTTGAAAAAGACTATCATTTTAACAATATAATTGCTTGTAAATTTACTTTAAATCTCCTTGTAAATTTACTTTCAATCGTCTTGCAAAACATTCATTTTCACAATATAATACCTTGTAAAGATACAACATATGTTACTCTAAACATTGCAATATCAGGATTAACACTTTATTTCCCCTTTGTCACACAATCATTTTACTCATCTATAACTCCTAAGACAAGGTTCCTTTTAACTATTCTAACATTTGTGTGAGATCAAACATGAGCTTGAAACTTTTTCACTCTTCTATGTAGACTTCCATGTGACAATGATCCTATAACATGACATCTAGAAATCATTGGCATGGACCATCACCACCCTCCAGCCCCTTTGCCTTTAAGCCATGTTATTAAAACTTTGTTGCTTCAGTTTTTTTGACTCAACTTAAAATTATAACTTTCAATAGAGAAAAATGACAAAATTTAAACATCACAGATGAGTTCCAAATGCTCAAAAACCTCGAAAATGACTCGCTATATGCTTCGTTCTGACACCCGAAGAGGTCCTTTCGACCAAAAAAGGCCTCCGGAGGCACTATCCCGTGCGGTGAGAGGAGAGGGGTGGGTAGTTTTAGTGCCGCCGGAGGACTTTTTTGGTCGTACGGACCTCTCCGGGTGTTTGAACGAGGCATTATATAGCCAGTCATTTTCGGGGCTTTTGGACATTTCAGACTCGTTTGTGATTTCAAAAGCTTCAAATAATATAGCTTTTAAAAGTTACAATGTAATAAGACCAATTTTTGAATTTTTTAGCTTAAAATGCATGGGTAGGGTTAAAATAAGTTGAAAAAGTAGTGGAGATCAAAAAATAGGGTTTTTATGAGTCGCGACCTAAAATTTGTGTTTCCAGCCAAACAAAGATGTTTTTCACAATTCTGTCTTCGCTGCCTTGTAGACCAGACCTACTCCCGTCGTTTGGAGTACCTGGATTGCTCTGTTCAGAGCTTGTTTGTAAAAGTTATGATAGAAATAAGTTGCCTACAGTAGCAGGACAACCTACAAGCAGCAACAGGTTAGCTTACAAACAAATATACATAGGTAACATCTCTTTTGTTTGATCCAATCAAGAAGTCATTATAATCTTTTATGATGGTACAAAATGATATTTTGATTTTGACTATCATGTTGAATTGGTTGCATGAGTATGTTCTTTTGGCTATTTTGTAGAAGTTGCAGAAATCGATGTGTGAAACAGGATCTATTCGAGGTGTCATGATATTGGGATTGTGATCGTTTTAAGACTCGGATTATGATCGTTGTTGCTATCCGGAGATTTTGAGAGAGCGATTGTGATTGAGAGTGTGATTGAGATAGCTCGGGGGTGGTCTGGAGGTTATGAAACGAGCTATGCTCTTCTTGTAATCATTATCTTGTATCCATACAAACTCTTTACTTCATCAATTTATTATGCGTACTCTATATTTTTCATCAATCTATTTCGCTCACCTGTGTCACGTCACATACAAGTATTATATACTGTAAAATAGAATTGAGTAATTTTGTGACTATGCTTGGGTCCAATATGCTTAATAGATCTATATATAAAAAGAGATCTATGGTAGTCTGGAAAGGTGAATCTGTGAATGCAAACACATGTCACGATTGAGAGAATGAGATTCTAAAACTAGCCCCCTATCCTGCTGTGCAAGCAAGGCATAGTGTGGCACCAAATTGGTGTTCCAAAAATGACACACACAACATGAGGGTTGGGGTAGTGAGATTCTAAAAATACCCCCTATCCCGTTGTGCAAGCAAGGCATAGTGTGGCACCAGATAGGCATTTTGCTAATATCTTGTATGTATGAGAAAAACCAATGGAATCCAAAAAATAAGGTCGCCGATTTTTTTTTTTGCACGGTGTGTGCATGGAGCCAGAATGACGCGATGAGGGGGGAGTGACAAGCTGTATGATGCCCTCTTCATGAGGTGTAAAAATGACGCAACATGGGGGGTGTCAAAGTCTTTGAGTGCTTTTGCACATGGTTTAGAAAAATAAGTCCAAATTATAAGGTCACTCAAGAATTTTTTGCATGGTGTGTGCATGGAACTAGAATGACGCGATGGGGGGGGGGGGAGGGGGGAGTGACAAGCTTATATGATGCTCTCTTCGCGCGGTGTGGACATGAGCTAAAATGATGCAACATGGGGAGTGTCAAAGTCTCTGAGCGCCGCTTTTGCACATGATTTAGAAAAACCTTAGGAATCCAATTAACAAGGTGATTCAAGGTTCTCATGTGGTATGGTTGCAGAGCTCAAACAATGTGATAGGAGGGTGACAAGCTCACACATGGCAAGCGCACTGTGGGAAAGAGCTGGATTGGTGCGATAGGGGGAGGAGTCAAAAATTCATTGAGTCCTTTTGTGCACGATGTGGGTACACTACCGAAACGGGGCGAGTGGGGGTAGAGTGACTAGATCAATCAAGCCACAATTGCACAGTGTGGTCATTGATCCAAAACAATGTGAGAAAGGATGTCTTCAGGTGTGGTCCCATGTTGATGTAGATAATATGTACACACGTGATGAGTGCAAGCTCTTGATGCGGTGTTTAGAAGTAAAGGGTAAGTGAAAAATAGACATTAAAAAAAATACGATTAGTCATTAATAGGTGTCATCATCACTCTTTGAAAAGAAAGATTTCATATCTTCTAGCTTATATATTGTACAATTTTAAATAGAAAAGAGGACTTGTACATCATGCCCAAAATATGACATTACCTGTCAAAAACAACAAGAACGCCATCAAGTATAGGCAATTTAGCCAAATGAAAGTGACATCTAGACGTTTTTCGCTAAAGTGGGAGCACAAAAGCTCAAGCTAGAGGAGACAGGAATGCCATAATTTTGTATACATGTCAAGTGAATACTGGCCTATTTCTTAATTCATGGATTACCAAACAACCCTTTTTTAGACGTTTTTGGCCCTAATGTGTCTTTTCAGATTGCAGATAGGAGCCACTGATTGCATTTTATGGCGAGGTGAAGTTTTACACGGGGCTAGGTTGGTGCCCACCTTACCACATGGGGGATGGTGCAATCTGGCATCTATTGAGCCTTGACAAGGTTCTAGAGGAGGGTATGCATCATACGGAGCTAGCAGGAATTGATTGCATGTCAAACGGAGCCTAGAATGGAAAGATATTGAAGAATGAAAGTTGGATGCATTTGCTGGGAATTGACTACAGGGGGTTTTCTCGATTTTTATGGCCTCGGTTTGGTGGCTTGGGGAGTATCAAGTTGCAATTAAAGATGACGATTTTTAAGTCGACACCATGGTGTTGCGATCGGTCTTTGCGGGTCGGGAAATGCAGTTCCGGGCCACAAATGGTAGGAAGTTGAAGGGCACCAAAAGGGGTTCTTTTTCCTCATAAAGATGATTTATTTTGGAGGCTTTGTTGATGGGTGAGTCAGTGGATGCCAGGTGGCAGTAAAAAATCCCATAGGTGATGGATGGTGGGGAGATGCAGGGGTACATGACCCAGCCAGCGAGGCTATTATGGACCACTACACCGATTTTGGCTAAGGGAGGTGAAGGTGGTGCCCATGGGGTGCAGGTGGTGGCGTGCAGGTATAGCTGGCCGATGGCAGCCGGTTCATCTAGTGCCCGTGCCCATGAGGCAATATTTTGAAGAGCCCCCCCCCCCCCCCCCGGCCAACTAGCGATGTCGCTATTGCTCCGAAGGGGAGGGGTCTCACGAGTGGACAACAAGAGAGTTGGAGAGAGTACGAGCCCGACACTAGTCAAGGGAAAGGTCCCGCAACCAGTTCCAAAGGTTGGACAAATTGAGTGGACAAATATCCAAGAGAGGTGCCATGCAAAGGTTGCCAAAATAGACTATTCCAAGTGGCGGGAATGGAAAAAACTTCTAAAAGAAGCTTTAGTTGGTTATACGAGCTTGCTAGCTCCTTATTTTTTTTCTTTTTTAGCCTTAGCCAAGCCTTATAAAAGGACATAGAAGTGATTTTTTGAGGGATTTTTTGGCCAAGGAGAATTGTTGGAGGTTTGCAAGCCTGCGTACTGTAAGCTTGCCATTGGAGCTCCATACTTGAATGTACTATCTCCCTATGCAATACAAATAAGCATTTGCCCTATTTCTCATGTTGCCTCTGTTAGGAAATAAGACGTAGCTAAATAGATAATTGAGTAGATTACTTAATGGAGAGAGACAAATTTATATACACGAGATTATAGAGTAGAGAGAGAGAGAGAGAGAGAGAGAGTACACACGATATACGTGGTTCACCCAATGTGGGCTACGTCCATGGGAAAGCAGCCACTCAATGGCTTTAGTACTTCAAAACAAGAAGTAGTTTACAAAGGGATTATACCCTTAATGGAGCTCCCGCCTTGCTTCACTCTCACCACCTCACACTCACCTTGTTGCATCAACTTCACACTATGAAATGTGTGTAGAAATGGCCTCCTTTTATAGGCCAAAAGGGCTGCCCTCTCTTATGAGAGACAGCCATGCGTAGCCGCCCTTGTGCGAATAAGTCCAAATCGGACCCTCCAATCCGCCCATGTGTGGCTGCCCTTGAGAAGACAAGTCCGCCTTTGAATTCGGCCACCGGCCACCGGCCATTGACCTCCGACTACCGGCCACCGGCCATTGACTTCCGACCACCGGCCATCGGCCATTGACTACCGGCCAACGGCCAACCGACCGGTTGTTTTCCGACCACTTTTCGGCCGCCGTCCGGCCATAATATTCCGGCGAAAAAAAAAGTCTCGGGGGCCTCCGTCCCCAAGGCCTTTAAAGTTGCCCCTGATTCTTGTCCGTGAAAATTTTGGTTTCCGGTGAGTGATTTTCCTTCACGCACGATGGCTTCTCCTCATAATGGGGGCCTTACAAATGTGCGCTTTTACCAGAGAAAATTACAAGGGTAAATCAGGCTCCATACTTAACAGCCTCTCCCCATCCCCCTCCTTTTCTATCGATCTTTGTGTATTTGCCAGTGCTTGCAGAGGGTATGCGTGCAGCTTGAAGAGTGTTACCAAGAGGGTAGAATCGGGGTGTTTTGTGAGTCGGAAAGGGTGAGTTGAGCAGTGTGGGTGCAATTATGCTGCAGGTATGAGATAGTTGTTTCGTGTGGTAACGTGGATTTGGTAGTGCAAATTAGCCAATTTGAAGGTGTTATTTGAGAGGTTAGGGATGTTGTGGATACCCTCAATTGTAGGGAGGCTTTGTGTAGTGTGTCAGGTGTGTTCCCTATTCCCCCTCTCCATCATGCTTAATGAAAGATAAGGCGTATTACATTCTTTTTGGCTTTAAGACCTCCAAAAATAATTTTATTATAGTCTTGCTAGCAAAGGATGATAAGATTATCTTTTTTGTGGTAACTGGGTGTATGCAAGATCAGGTGTACCCAATTTTGGTAGTTTGTGTAGCTTTAGACTGCAAAAAAGCAAGCTTTTTATGCAAATGTAACTGCATGACATCCTAGCTATAGTCATTTCTAAGAGCCAAGAATTGGTGGTGACATAATAGCCATAAGTACTAACATACCAAAAAGGCTCAATTTCTAAATGAACCAAATACTAATTTTTGTGTGTAAGGGATCTCATGGTTTGACCTGTCACGCCCTGTCACAACATTGTGATCTTAGGATAGATTCTTATACTAATCGCTTATCACTTACTTAATTTTTAAATAAACTTGCACACGAATCTTGCATATGCTTAAAGAGAATATTTGGAATTATTGGAGTTTTTTTGCTCATGTCTTTAAATTAGTAATTATCTTTGTAAAAGTATTCATTAATTTCTACATCACAAGATCCTACGATCATTTGATAGATATAGTTATGTGGAATGTGGTGAGATGAAAAAAACCATACTTTAACGTTTCAATTTTGAAAGATCTTCCTTGGAAAATTTACATCGAATAATAATAAATGAAATTCAACTCTTCTAAAAATTATAATAAATAAAATAATTATTATTTTCTCATGGATTTGATATATATTATAGTTTGTGGTACAAGGAGCCCATATAAAAAATATTATGTGTAGTAAGGCTTCATAAGATTATCTTTCATCCATTTTACTTATGTGCAACCTTTGGATTATCCTTAGTGTACATCTTAGGGTGAGAAATTTATCAAAGATTAAGAAATTGGAAATTTTTAATTCTCAAATTGTATATTATAGCATCATAGTCCTAATTGGACATGCCAACATATGAGGTGTAGACAACTGTGTTGAACACCTTGAGTGTCACACTTTCCACCTAACTACCAAAATTTGGTACACTTGATCTTGCACACACCCAACTGACACTTGACAAATAGATGCAACTTGAAGAAAACTCTAGATGCATCTGGTTGTATTTGGAGTAAAAGGTTTTGGACATCTTGTAGATCATAGATGCAGCATAAAATAGGTCAAACAAGGGCAAAGAGCTAGATGTTGAAACTTTTAGAGGGTTTTGGTTCCGCTTGATGAATGCATTGACTCATATGTAAGCATGTTTGCTTCTATGCATGCAACACAAACGAGCCAAATTACTATAAACATGTTAAACTCAGAGATGTTTGTTGCAAATGGATGCATGGAAAACCCCACAAAATACGTAAATAACACACTGCAAGCTATAAACAACAAATATGCATACCTGACGACTCATACAAATCCATAGTCGAGCTAAATGCGAGGAAAGAGAGACAAAGAAAGAGATAGAGCAAGAGAGAGCGTGTGGCGTACCTCCTAGAGCAGAGTGCTACGCCGGCATGGCCAGGGAGAAGAGAGAAGAGGAGAGAAGAAGGCACAGGCAGTAGGTGCAATCTCCCCCCGTGCAAGAGTGACCATTTTCCTCTTGCATGTATTTATTTATAGATTAGTGAATGCTCAAATGAATACATAATGACCGTCCGGGAAATAATTGGCCATGGCTCATAAAGAGCACTTAAATATAAAATACAGGGTGAAAGCATGTTACCTTGTCATGCTTTTTCATGTCCCGGACAATGCTAACTAGCACAATTTTGACATATGCTAACTAGTACAATAACTTGAGCTACATCTCCAAGATCTATGACATATGATATATCAATAGAAAGAACTTGAAACAAGGAATCTAAATGTACAATCTCCGACAAATTTTGATATTATTTGTAAAAAATTTACTGAACGCCCAACTTTTCGAAGGTGTGCTAACTTGAAACTGCTAACTAGCACAAAAAGCGCGACAGGTTAACATGCTTTCACCCTATATTATCCTTTTGTGTAACCCTTGGTTTTTTCCTCCTGTGAGATGCATAAAACATCAAAATGAATTCCATTACATACCTCTCCATTGGATAGCAATTGTCCTTAGTTGCAAAGATAAGAATCTTCAAACCATACTTGTCAAAAACAATGATTAGTATTCTCTATCAAAAAACTATATCATATAGGAATAGGAAAAATGATGAAACTAAACAACATTGCTTATGTCTTTCGTCATCCACATACTATCTATTCTAGTGTCCCATATATACCACTAGAATAAGCACTATATGTCATATCCTAATGAATTAGGATATCATTGGTCACACTCATCATCCAATAAATCGATTCTCATCAGTGTCACAAGCTCCATTCCATGAGTACTGTCGCAACAAAAAATCATCATATACCAATTTCAAATCCAAATCCAAATATCTACCAACAAATACCCATTCCAAATCCAAAATCCTTTTTTTTTTTGGTGTATACCTGGGTAGAAAAATCATAACACTTATAGTGGTGGCCATCCACTACAACATGATTTTGTGATTGTTGTTTCCTAATCGACAAATATACACCAATAAGACGTGCTGCCTAAATCGGTGAATCTACACTAATTCTGCCTAAACCGGAAAATCTACATTGGATATTGTTTAAAAATCATGAATCTGTAGTTTATCAATGTGCTGCCTAAATCGACAATTCCGCACAGACAAGTGGTGTTGCCTAAATCGGCTAACTACACCAGGAGGAGAATTGACACACTGCCTAAATTGGGGAATCTGTGTGCATGTGACCAATGGACTAGACAAGACATAAAAAGAGAAAAATAAATAAATAATAATACCTATTTGACACCACATTGAGGTTGAGTAAAAAAGTACTCACAAATTGTTGGTTATTAACTCAAGGTACCTCGGGTCATGTGAGTAGATAAGTAGCTGCATAGCTCAATGTGAGAAGATCTCAATTGAAACAACATTTAATATATGTATGGCCACAACGATAGAAATTGTTGATGTAATGACTCAGAAGATAATGCACGTAAGTAAAAGACCTTTCCTTACAAGAAACTAAATAAATGTGTGGCATCTATGAACAATGTTGATCAACATGTAATCAATAAAGATGCTTTGTTCTTGAAATATAAAAGAAACTAGAGTGATGATAGGACTGAATTGATTGGTTCTCTGCATGTCTGGGTAGTCTTGATGGTACACATATATTAAACCAAAATAAAGTTGGGAATGTCACATTATGCTCCAAAAATTTTGAAGAGTGAAGAAACGTGGAGCTATGAACCTCCTAAAAAAGAAATGTTTAACCAATTGAAAATACAATGCTGACATGATTATATGTTACATTTTTTTTCTTTTTATAAAATAAGCTATAAAATTCATGGCATAATAGGTCACTATTCTTAAGTAGAATGACAACTTAAAAGGATCAAATAAGGTCCTATCAAAATTGCTAGATAAATATTTGAGATAGTTGATAAAACAAATTTATTTTTTATTTTATTTTTTTTCTTTTGAATTCTCGTCCAAGTCCTCTATGCATTTAAATTTTTATTGGTAAAAAAATAAAAAATAAAAGAACACCCATGAGTGTCATGAGTAAGTTATAATTGTAGCCTAAGTCTTTTCCCGCTGTTGGATTTGATTATATCGATGAGCCTAGCCATGTACAAACACTAATTTGCAACTGCATGTGAGTTCAATATTTTTAGAGCTGCGTCACAATGTTACTTTTTAAAATAGGGACTAGACATTCTTCAAGAGATAAGAAAATACGTAGAGATGCTAGGCAGAACCAAACATGGGGAGAGTAATTACATTTTGAAGTACAACTTCTTTAAGTACATCATTAGGAAAAAAATGAACGCCAAAAGGGCCTTGTAAGGATCCCTAATTTTAACGGATTAAGATTGAAAATGTGTGTGATTTAGGAGTCAAGGCCATTGAACAAGGGTATTCTCATAGGCTTTTTTTAAGGCTGTCATAAGCTTCTTGTAGGTTGAAATAGAGGCTAGGGAGGGAGGATAGGAACATTCTGTCTCTACCCAAAAGAGTGTGATCCTTATGACACTAACTACTCTCCCTACCTTTTGTTCCACATCATCAAGGGCGTCCATAGCCTCAGCCCAATAAAGCACTTTTTTCAAAATAATTCAAAAAAACCTCACTTTTACTCAAGACTTCTCCCCAACTTGTATGTATACTCAAAAATCAAATTTCTCTCTCAAAATCTCAGTGCTAGACCTGCTGAATATCAAACTTCCCACCTTTTTTTATTTCCCTCCAAAATCACTCCCCACTCCCACTCCCCTCTCTCTCACTCCTCTCACTCTCTCTTCTCTCTCCTACTTTTCAGTACACACTCTTCCTCGTTCCCTCTCCTTGTTGCAGGTCTACTCCATAGCTTTGTTGCAGCTCTCCCCTCATAGCTCTCCAGTCCATAGCTCTTGTGCATCTCTCTATCCCATAGCTCTCCATTCCATAGCTCTCTTGCAGCTCTCCATCCCAAATCTCTCCACTCCATAGCTCTTCTCTCCACTACGTAGATCTTTGAAGATCTCCACTCCATAACCCTCTTCTCCAATCCATAGCTCTCCTCCAGCTCTCCACTCTATAACTCTCCTGCAAATATTCACTCCATAGCCCTCTTCTCCACTCCATAGCTCTCCTACACCTCTCCATTCCAAATCTTTCCACTGCATAGCTCTCCTCTCCACTCCATATCTCTCATGAAAAACTTCACTCCATAGCTCTCATGCAGCTCTCCATCCCATAGCTCTCCACTCCATAGCTCTCTTGCAACTCTCTATCCCATAGCTCTCCTACAGCTCTCCATCCCAAAGCTCTCCACTGCATAGCTCTTCTCTCCACTCCGTAGATCTTTGTAGATCTCCACTCCATAGACCTCTTCTCCAATCCATAGCTCTCCTACAACTCTCCACTCTATAACTCTCCTGCAAATCTTCACTCCAGAGCCCTCTTCTCCACTCCATAGCTCTCCTACACCTCTCCATTCCAAAGATTTCCACTTCATAGCTCTCCTCTCCACTCCATAGCTCTTCTACAACTCTCCATCCCATAGCTCTCCACTCCATAGCTCTCGAGTCTCCTGAAACTCTCTATCCCATAGCTCTCCTGCAGCTATCCATCCCAAATCTCTCCTCTCCACTATGTAGCTGTCCTGCAAATCTTCACTCCATAGCCCTCTTCTCCACTCCATAGCTCTCCTGCAGCTCTCCACTCCATAGCTCTCTTGCACCTCTCCATTCCAAAGATTTACACTCCATATCTCTCCTCTCCACTCCATATCTCTCCTGCAACTCTCCATCCCATAGCTCTCCTGCAGCTCTCCATCCCATAGCTCTTCACTTCATAGCTCACCTCTCCCCTCCGTGACTATGCTGCAACTCTTGAATCTTTCTTGAGGTCAGCTTTATTCCCCTTTCCATGGAGCTAGGAGACATTACAAACCTCCCATCCACAGCAAGATTGAAAAAACAAAATGTGTACATATCTGGTTGTCAAAATAGCTTGCACCCTCCAAGCATTATGAATTACATACAACACAACAATGCCACAGTGCAGGTCACACAGATGAGGACCTTTGGGTGGATGGTTTCCTCTTCCCCAATGACCATTTGGTTAATGTGTATCCAACATTCAATAGTATCCCTACCTTCTTGCAATATGTAGGTAGAGGGGAGCCATGTCTTCTTGCCTACTACAAACGGTTGTCCCACTATCAGAGCTCATAGTGTGCAATGGTGGATGCATTAACACCAAGCTATCATTCACAACAATTCTTGTCTACAATAGAGGATCATTCATGTGGAGAAAGAAGCACAAACTCTTTAGCAACATGTAGAAGAGAAGGATGGTAAGATTGCAAAGCTTCAAGGTACCATATTGAGTTTGAAAGAGACACCTTTAGGTGCAAGGGAGCATAAGGGGATCTTCTCATCCATAGAAACCCTTGCTCCCAAAGGTGGTGATTGAATGAGAAGAGTTATAGATACAAAGTGCATTTTTTAAAACCCTATCACATTTCCTACATGTATCAAGTCGCTTCTGTGGTGATTATTTTGTTTTTTATTCTTCTTGTAGGAATTTCATCCAAGAGACATGTAGTAGCCAAAGCTAAGAGGATCCCATTTTTTTGCTTACTAGGTTCCTTAAGAAGTAAGATGTCATAGCACTCTTGCACACACCAAAAGGAAAAATTATCTATTTTGTTGTAACCAAGTAGGTGATGCGTAAGTTTTCTAATCTTCTGATTGATGTTGATTTGCAGAAGGAGTGTGATGAAGCTTGAATTAGTACAAAGGGTTACACTGCACTACATGGCCTCTTCAAGAACGCATTGAGGGAACGAGAAGTTACTGAGAATGTATTCCCAATGCCACGCAAGGTGAAAATTGCTTGAGGGGCCTCCAATGAAGGTTTTTTGTCATGTCTAGGTCACTATTTTCACATCGAGGAGACAAAACCTCATCTTACTTTGTACAATCTCCACAAAGTGCTAAGAAAGTGTCCAATGAAAGGAGTCATTCTGATAATATTGCCAAGGGATTTCTTTACCTTATGTCAAATAATATTTTGTCCATTTGAAGAGGCTTCAACAAGAAATGGTTGTATCTTATGCACTACCTTCTAATGGTGAGGAAAGAATCATGGATGTTAAGCTTTCATTGTTGTATGACCTTCACTTTTTGTCTTTCTTCTCTTGCAATGTTTGGAACTAAGTTGGTGTTTATTTTCAAGCTTGACGCATGCCAAATTTTGAAGCAATGAAGGCTAGAGAGGATGAGTGTCATATTTTTATTGTTAAGACCTCAAGAATACGAATCTAGCAACAATGAAAATTTTGTCCTAGAGGATGCAGGTCCACCCTCCAAGCACTGCCACCACAAAACAAAGTTTTTCAGCAAGACCGGCAAGAGGCACTACATAGGCAATCTCAGCGAGTGCACCATTTTAGCAGAGCCTTTGCTGATATTTGACGTTATTAAAAGTGTGTGGAACTTCTCATCCGAAGTGCTCCTTTTGCACGGACATGCAAGGAGATTGTTCAAAGCTACAACACTGAGTTACGCATGCATCCCGTCAGCCTCGAAGGACTCAATAAGCCACAGAGGCATATATACTTGGTGGGTTTATTTGAGGATAACAACTTGTGTGCCATCCATGCCAAGCATGTAACTATAATGCAAAAAGATTTGGCACTAGCCCGTCAGATACAAACGAACTTGTAGCTAGTAATATGTACAACAATACCTTTTTGCAATGGATATGTAATGACTTCAAATTTGGAAATATAATGATGCTTACTCATTTTGTAATGTATTGCTTCTTATGTCATTTAAGCTCTTGTATATAATTTGTGTTCAATCACTTTTTATAAGTCTAATGTACATTGTCAGGTGGTTCTTGCACACCATGCCATTGAACACGAAGGAGGAGACAGGCAGGGGGGGAGTTGTGGATGAGTATTTTGTTGGCTAGCGCTACAAAAACTTCACAAAATAGGCTTCAAATGCCATTTGTTGAATGCACACATAATATCTGTTTTGGCCAAAATTGATGTCTTGTGGACAAGGGTTTTTAATAGTGTTTGGGCCAAAACAAGCATATTTGGTGCTTTCTAGATGTCAAGCAAAGGAATTTTGGTTGTATCTTATTCTTCCACAGGTATAAAAAGGTTCGGAAGGCACTAGTGCCAAAACAGCCATCAGCGATTACTTTGCTGGGTCTTATTTGCCAGTTGAAACACACACATATCATCTGTTTTGACCATGGTGGTGCTGAAGGCCCTTGTCCACAAGGCTCATTACATAGGAGGCATTGTGTAACTTCCTTGCATCTTACTTCAGCATTAGGCAAAATGGAATTTAGGATTTGAGACTACTATGGCTTGTGGGTCTTCCACTCCTAAGGCTTGATTGATAACTACACGGTCTGAGACCTTGCCACAAAAACCTATGCAAAAAGTGGCCATTGCAAGGGATTTGTTTACAAGAAAAACTAATTTCATAGTATGAGGTATAGTAGACAAGCACAAGATCTTGTTGACAACCTTCAAGACCCACAAAGAAAAATGTCCATCAAGGGAGAAATCCTTGTGGATAATGCAGATGTCACCCATGGGTAGTTTGCCGATGTAGTTTCCAAGTGCTACTTTTGGGCAAAAAAAATTGCTCTCTCCCACCTTGCAAGCTGCCCACACCTCCATCTAAAAAAGAGCCTACAAAATTTTAAGTTAGGAAAATACATTTGGATGGCGAATTACACAAGGAAGACAATTACCGCATGCTGTCTGTCGTCGTCGTCGTCCATAGTTGGTGTGAGGTAAAGTTTGAGGGACGATCTCCTCTCATCAAAAATGTTTGAGGCATGAGAGTCAAGTGACTCAACATGAAGAGGTTATTGATTTTCCACAAGCTTCGCCTGGGTTGTGTGCGCTCCTTGCCGCACTGTCGATGCAAAGGACTTGCCGATACACCGTGTGCGAGCCACAAATGGCTCCAAGCACACAACAAGCCTAAGCTAGCAAGCTCAAGAGAGCAAAGGGTGTGTCACTCACCGCTCTACGCTCGCCTTCGTGGTGGATTCCTCGCCGCGATGAAGAAGAAGACGCCGCTACGCCGCGCTCAACCGCCTCGCCGTCGTCGTGCCGCCGCAACGCTCGATCGCACACACAATCTCACACTCTCTCTCTCACTCTCTCACACGCACATACACAAGGAGATGGTGAAGGAGAAGGTGGAGATGGAGCAAGAGCAGCTTCTATTGCACAATGAGAGAATGACTCAATTTTAGGTTTAATTGGCTTTTATGTGAGCTGACCCCATTCACACTTGGGCGCCCATGCTTAGCCAACTAACCTTAGCATGTTTGTGTTAGAGTGCGCCTCTCATCGGCGATCACTCTACCTTTCCCTATTGGACCGACAAGCCCGGTGCCTGACTCTACTTAAATAAATAATATGGTTACAGTGTCCGTCGTAGGCGATAGGGTGTCCGTGAGCCACGAGGGTTAACATTGCCCCCCTTCCTGATGTAGATTCCGTCCTCGGAAGCTATTGAGTTGAAGCTTGGTATGTCCATGTTGTAGAGCATCTAGATTTGAATCTGCAAGGCAAAGTCACTGTTTTAGCAAGCGGAATTATATTGCCATAAATCATGAGGGGAATGTAAAGTACATGTGGAAATGAGTAAATGCAAGATTTATGAAATGTTAGACTGTCATTAAGGAAAAATAAATTGCACTTTGAGTAAATTAATTAATCAAGAGTTTTGAGCTTATGGGTGAGTCTATCAATTAGTTAGCTATGACTAAGGTTAAAACAACTACTCTAGTACTAGGTAAGCTAAGAAGATTATCTAAATGCAAGATTCCCTAATTATGCTTTTCAGCTTTGATTAGCCAACTCGCTCTCACAACTGCAAACAAAAGCTTGAAATGTTAACTGTAAGCTCAATGGAAGTCTTTTAATTTTTTAATTTTTAATACTTTTTTTACTTTGGGTCACAATCATGTGACATGTGTGCTTATTTTGTATGTCCGGGGTTTTTTGCTTCTCAAGGAAAAGCGCCCACACTGGGAACCTCTAGGGCTCTAGTACCATAGACAATACATGTGAGTGAAGTACCAATTCAAGCCAGGATTTTTCTTCCAGAGTAAGATTTTTCATTTGTGGCACTTATGTTTTTTTTTTTTTTTTTGCTTCCATTTCCTTGATATTCGCACTAGTGTTTTTTGTTGTTTAAGTGAGCAAGCCTTTCTCTGCCTAAAACATTCCTAAGGTCTCAAATACTCGGATAATTTTATTAGCTAGGCCTAGTGGTCAAGTAAATGAGTTAACCTAAAGTCACAGTCTCCTAATCTCCAGGATCATCCATAAGATTAAACTGGAGTTCAATCAACTTAAGCAAAGACAAATTTATACATCTATAATGGCAAATAAAAATCATAACTATTGCACTCAAACAAAGCATGAAAAATCATTATTAGCAATTACACATATCCACCAACATGAATCATGGAAAGTAGTACACCTGGAGGTATGGAGTGGCTCATTTCGTTGAAGCAGATGTCCTCAGCCATGTGGATGGAGATCCATGTAAGTCCTACCTAACACATCCAAAAACAGGCACTATACCTCTAGGAGGCATGTCAGTGTGAAAAATTAAAACTCCTAAAAAACAAACTCAAAACACAATCTAGACCCCTAACCTACCTATCTTTCACCCCTTTTAGAATCAAGGAAAGAGGATATTATATAAACCGGGTGGCCACCCTAAGGCTAGGCCTCTATCCTCATCATCTAGATAAATAAAATCGTTGTCTGTGAGTCCATAGTCTTCCTCGGTCTCTATTAGTTCCTCTTCATCATCCTCTTGTGCAAGCATGCTAATCAAGAACCTCGCGATGCGTGGATACTCATCTTGTGCAAAATAATAAGCATGTGCCATTGGAGACACATTCACTACTGGGTAGGGATCACTAGTTAGCCATAGACGTATCAGCCATTCTAACTCCTCAAAATTTCTCTCACATGCAAGGCTCTCTATCAAATCCCATTTGCAAGAAAGTATAGGGTAGCATACGTAGAACACTTGAGGAAAAGACAAAGGGTACCTTTCATCAAAAATAGAAGTGCATGCCTTTGGTGAAGTAGCCATTTCTGACAAGACAGATAGATTTGGTTAGGCCTTTAAAACATAAGATTTGTTTTTGTGTGTTGCTTGAATTGACACGGTGAATTTGGACTTATATGTAAGATTTGATAGGGTGCTCTCTCGTTGCTAGTCGCTCTTGCTCTTTACTATTTTTGTTTTTTGTGAGTATAAGGCTATATATATACATTCCCTAAGATTGGAATTAAGAGGTCAGGGAGGAAGGTTGAGAGGGGAGCGAGTGAATGATTGATGTTAGCAAACACTCCCCCCTTCCTTGGGTAGATCATACCTTTTGGAATGAGGTCGTCACCTTTTGAAACCAATTGTTCCAAGTTGTTATGGGTGAAGGTTTTAACCAATAGTTTTCGACCGCCCTATGCGTTTCATCTAGTTGCAAGGGTGGTAAGGTACTCTCCCATGATTTTATTTGCAACGTTGTTGTAGGTGGTGAACTTACCCCGGGAGGTGCAAACTCTTTCGTGCTTGTATGGATATGTACAGTGATAGGTGGAGGTTGTGTCGAAGCTTCTCTTTGCGTATAGGAACTACATGAAGAGCAAGAAGCTTCATTTGATTTCCCTGTTCCTGAGCTAGGTGGAACAAATCGTTCTTTCTTTGGTACCCAAACTAGCTCTAGATCGGGTGTGTAACATTCCATGATTTTTTCCTTTCCGCGATTTTCAATTTTTTTTGGAGCCACAGGATTGGGTTTACATGGGCCAGGTGACAGGTAAGAGTACACTTTACGTTTGGGCACCCAGATTTGATCATTTCCCTCATAGTATCCTTGGGCTTCCAATAGTCGTTTAGGAATCCAACGCAACGTTTCTTTACATTTCTTGGAGTGAGTGGGACAGTTCTTACTAGGTTTCCGTTTTTTTGCATCAACCATGCTCACTACAGAGGCTTTAGGGACCCACTTGTATGTTTTCTCTGTTATATTAGGATGGTTCTTGTGTGTCTCAAGCTTTCTTTCAACTACATCAGTTGAAGCTCTGGAGAGTTGGGCTATGGGGACGTATGGTTCAACCTCCTGGACATGCAATGTCTTGGGTTTTATTTCCTTAGGCAATATCTCAGGGACTATGGCTTGAGTGGTAGGGCTAAGAGTTGGCTTTTGCGTTGTAACACCCCGAGTCCCCCAATCAATAGTGCATTTGGTGGCTATCATCCACGTGCGGCCTAGGTTTATATTACCCTCCATAGTTCCAGTAGGCATGACCAAAAAGTCTTGAGCTACAATTCCATTGTCATAACTGACAGAAGTGTGCCAGATTCCAAAAACCGTAGTTTTTTTCTTGTTGACACCCTTGACTTGGATAATACTCTCAGATAGAGGTGGCTTCCCTAACTGACACCACACCCCATAGGATAGCAGATTATATTTAGCACCCGTGTCCAATAAGGCGTTATATAGCACTTTTCCATAGGCACTATTTAACTCAATAGGGTATCGTAGAGGTGTGTCAGAGTCCAACCCATCCTCTTCGATTTCCACGTGGAATGCATTTGTGACTCCAAGGTTAGCCTCTCGTTTTTGTCTTATTCGTTGTTGTCGCTCCTTAGCCTCAGCTTGAGCTTGTATCTTGTTTAACTCGGTTTGTGCTTTGGCGGCCTTCTTTCGATGAATGGCCCGTAGTTCTTCTTGGCTTAAAGGATCATAATATCTTTTGAATTTACTCCCATTGAGGAATCCAATGGTTTCAACTCCATCAAGAGTTTCCACACGAAGGGTACCTTGTGGGGTAATTTCACATACTCTATATGGTCCTTTACCAGCATATTTCAACTTTTTCTTCTCTTTACATACTCCATACATAAGGACTTTATCACCAACCTTGATGTCCTTGTCCTTCACATGGCGATCAAACCACTTCTTTCTCCTATCCTTTTCCACAAGAGCATTTTGCACAGCCAACTGTCTCTCTTCGTCTAGTTTTTCTAAGATATACAAACGCTCGGTTAAGGGGTTACCATTCCATCCTTCTTGCGAAGCTACCCTAAGACTAGGAATGACAAACTCCCAAGGCATAACCGCTTCTTGGCCGTATACCATTTTGAATGGCGTACAATTAATAGCCACTTTATAAGCAGTACGATAAGCCCATAGAGCAGATGTCAACTTCAAATCCCAATCAGTGCGATGAGCTTCTACCGTCTTGGTTAAAATAGAGATTAGAGTCTTGTTGGTGCTCTCGGCTTGTCCATTAGCTTGCGGGTAATAAGGTGTAGACTTATGGTGGGATATCATAAAGGTCGTGGTAAGCTCTCTTATTACCTCATTTATAAAATGGGTACCATTATCACTAACAATTTCAAAAGAGCAACCAAATCTTGTGATAATGTTCTCAAAAAGAAACTTAGCTGTTGTCCTCGCGTCAGCTTTTTGTGAAGCCTTAGCTTCAGTCCACTTTGTTACATAGTCCGTAGCAACTAGAATATATCGAGATTGAGTGTTGCGAGCTGCGGGACTAATTGGACCTACAAAGTCTAAGCCCCATTTTTCAAATGGTTGGGTTACTTTAATAGGATGTAAGGGAATTCTGTCTTTGCGCTGTGTGGTCTTGTAACGTTGGCACTCATCACACCCTTTTGTAAAAAGTGATGCATCCTTAAATAAAGTTGGCCACCAATAGCCTGATTGCAGCACCTTTCTAGCAGTCAGGTCTCCTGAAAAATGTCCTCCTGCTATGCCCATATGTGCTTCTTGTAACGTTGGCACTCATCACACCCTTTTGTAAAAAGTGATGCATCCTTAAATAAAGTTGGCCACCAATAGCCTGATTGCAGCACCTTTCTAGCAGTCAGGTCTCCTGAAAAATGTCCTCCTGCTATGCCCATATGTGCTTCTTGCAAGATATACAAATATTCATCCTCGCGAGCACAACACCTAAGAATATCATCCCTGCCTAATCTATACAGAGTTCCGGCAATCAAACAATAGGGTTCACATTCTTTTACTAGCCTTCGAGCGATATCCTTACGAAGTTCCTTGGGTGGAAAACCATTAACTAAAAAGTTAACAATGTTCTCACTCCATTCAGGCATAGTCTCAACTATGAATAGGGAAGTATCGGGTAATTCATCATGAACTCCTGTAGGGGCTTCACCATTGGGTATGTGAGACAAATGATCAGCCATGACGTGCCTTTTACCGGGTCTCACTACAATCGTGAAATCAAACTCCAGAAGAATTAACAACCATCGTGTGATTCTTCCTGTGGAGCATGGCTTGTTTACCAGATACATCAACGATTGATGATCCACATAAAATACAAATTTGTTTGCCAGAAATGAGTAGCGAAATTTCTTTACTGCATAAACCATTGCCAAACCTTCTCGCTCTGTAGTGGTGTAGTTCCTTTCAGCATCGTTCAATTGACGGCTTGCAAAGCTAATGGGATAGTCCAATTTATGTTCTCCTGGTTGAGTGAGAACACACCCAATAACAAAGTTTGATGCATCAATATGAACATGGAAAATGACATCCCAGTTAGGTGTCCTTAAAATCGGAGCACTTGCTAGTGTTTTCTTCAATTGTTCATAGGCCTAGTCACACTCTTCAGTCCATTTAAATTCAATGAGAAGCTTGTACAAAGGACGTGCTATCTTAGCGAAAAATAAAATAAACCGTCGATAATAATCCACGTGTCCCATGAACCTTTGAACTCCCTTGTAATTGGTTGGTGGTGGTAACTCTAGAATCACTTTAATTTTGCTCTCATTGGTTGAGATACCATTCTTGGATACTATATGCCCTAAAATAACTCCATGCTTGACCCAAAATTGGCATTTGAACGGGTTCAATGAGATGCGATATAACCTACACTTTTCAAACACCTTCCGCAAACATGATAGATGTTCTTTCCAAGAAGAGTAAACACAAAGGTCGTCTAAGAAAGCTTCACAAAACTCTCTCAAATATTCTTTAAAAGTAGTGTTTATTAATCGTTGGAATGTAGCAGGGGCATTTGTTAAGCCAAAAGCCATCACACGAAATGCAAACATGCCAAATTCTGTGATGAAGGCAGTTTTAGCTTGGTCCTCTAGCGCTATCGTGATTTGGTTGTAGCCTGAGTACCCATCTAGAAAGCTATAAGCTTCCTTGCCTGCAACTCTTTCGAGTACATGTTCGGAATATGGTAGGGGGTAATGGTCTCTTCTAGTAGCTGCATTAACTTTTTTGAGGTCCACGCACACCCTGAGTTTCCCATTCTTTTTTGGCACGATAACTATTGGAGACACCCATTCAGAGTGTTCAATAGGATATATGAACCCACATTTGATAAGCTTTTCTAGTTCTTCTTGAATGATCTTTGCGTACTTAGGATTCATCGGGTAGGGTCTTTGTTGTACGGGCTTCGCAGTGCTAATCATAGGGATTGTATGTTGGACCACAGAAGGTGGAACACCTTTCATATCATGGTATGTCCAAGCGAATATGTCCTTGAATTCCTTGAGAAGCTCTTTGAGGACCGCCTCTTCAACTTCTGTGAGGTCTTGGGCAATAAAAACAGGTTTTGATTCTTCACCGGGGTCGGCTAATTCGATTTCTTTAACTATTGCCGGACCATCATAGATTCCATTATTCCCATCGATAGGTATTCTTTGGGATTTTGTGTACACAACCTTTTCTTCCCCTATGGTGTAAGATTTGAAATGTTCTGGTGCAGGATGCAAGTCTGTGGATTCTGGTTGTGCTTTGGTTTGTGCTTCCATTTCTGCTTTCTTGTGTTGTCGAGCTAACTATTGGTTTTGACGCCTCCTTGCAGTGCGGCTCAACTTTGTCTTGTCTATGATCTCTAATTGGGCTATGTCATGGGGTCGTGGTCTACACCACATAACATTTTGGAGATATTCACCCCAATTGTCTACCAATTTTCGATGAGCATCACATGCTCCTATATAACTGAGCCATTCTGCTGAGGATCTCTTCTTTTTTATCCTAGCACGTACATTGGCTCGATATCAACGCCTCTTAAGGTTTTTCTTTTTCTTATTTGAGACCTGCTTTTGATTTGCATTTAGATCTGGCTCACTAAAGGAGTCCTCGTTGGTGTCCTCTTCACTCTCGGAGGAGCTATCATGGGTTGATGTGCTCGGTCCTTCCGAATGTTTTGACTCTGAACTTGCTCCACTCTTTAATTCATGAGATTCCGAATCCGTTTCACTCTGGTAGTCAGTGTCTAAGTCGTGTTGGTTAAAGTCTTCTTTTGAGGTATCGGTGTCACTGTCAGATTGGTCCACAATTGCCTTGCCCTTAGAAGATGCATGTATGGCACTTATCATGTTCAGAGGTGCAATTTGTGGTACCTCTTCCCCCTTTGGTGTGACCCAAGTGGTTCCTCTATTTCCCCAGGTATCTATGGTTGCAGCTAGGTGTACCCAATCTACGTTGTCTGATTCTCTCATACCCGGTAACACATCCATGTAAGGAGAATCTTGGCCAATGTCTGTATCCTTCTTACAAGTGTAACAATATTGTAGTGGGGCCGAGTGAACTGTGGTGTCAGAGCGATGATCAATAATGATTTTACTCCCTAAGGGGTGTACCTTACCAGTCACCAAATCCACTCTAAGGACAGAGTCTTGGAATTGCAAATAGACATGATTTTTAGACCAATCATGAACCATTTGTGCTTCCCTCATGAATGGTCATCCTAAAATCATTTCATATGACATAAGGTGTTTAGAGAAATCCATTACAATGAATGTATGCCGTACCTTGTGTCCTAGAACTTTGATCTTAAGATCCTTGAGCATCCCCATAGGTTTGGCTATGGTACCATTTGCCATCTTTACCACAATGTTAGTAACACTGAGGCGGGGTTTTCCCATGGATTCCCAACAATATTTTGTAACGATGCTAACTCCCGCACCACCATCAAGAATTCCCTTTATAGTTAATCCCTTGGTAGTGATGGGAAGGGTTGCATTAGACTCGTCACCTTCAAAATACTGCCCTAATTCGTTAATGGGTACCTCGATCACAGACTCGTGTCCATCTAAGTCAAGTGATTGCACATGATTTTCCTCATCAATCATAATCGAGTCAGGCCTATTTGGTTGCGCAAACTGCGTTAATCCCGTTCGTAGCTCTCCGTTAAGGAATGCTCGAAGTGCAAGGAATAACTCAGGATCTCCATACAGCTTTGCTATGATCGTGGTTCTAACCTCAGAAGACATGAAGTCCACTAGTTTGGCAACATTCATTGGCATTTTGCAGGGTGTAGGTCCTTGACTAGGAACTGGTGAGGATGGAATCTCATATTCCTCAATGGGATCAGGTATTCCTTCGTTAAACATCCTTTCCAACAACAAAGGTGTATGCTCACTTTCTGATGTCCCGTCCTCACTCCCTTCTTGGATGATACTAGATATGGCTAACGGTCTATGGTTCATGTGGGGTGGATGAACTTGCGTGGGAAACACTGTGTCATGAATTTTGACATGCATGGGTTCTGGTTCTAGTTTCCTTTGAGTCTCCTCCACTAAACCTCTTAGATGTTTCACCTACTCAATCTCGTCTACTGGGTTTGGGTACGTCCCAATCTTCTTTTTACGATTCTTCCCTTTTTGCCCCTGCGGTTTATCTTGGGGGTCTTGGATTGGATTTGGAAACACTTGTGGTGTTTTCAGAGGCTCTTTATGGTTTTCTCTTATTCGGTTTTCATTTGGTTCCATGTTACAGTATTCTTTGTCGGTCTTTCCCTTTGTGGTATTGGCTCTAGTCTCCATTGTCTCGATTGAATCTGAATCATCCTCGAGGTCATTCATATACACGGGGTCATCTCTTGTTCCTATGTTTGTTTTGGAACTTGGCTTTGAATTTCCCGTATTCTGCGACCTCTTCCTTCGTGTCTTCTTTTTCTTTGCTTGGATAACTGACGCGGTATCTCTCTCTTCGAGGATATGGCCTGGCCCTTGAAGCATGGACCGTGTAATCGCATAAGCGGGTGCGACGGGTGGTATTGGCGATGTCACACTAGCAATTTTGACCAAATTTAGGGGTGTGATTTTAGGCGCATTGAGGTTATAGGGGCATTGGGCAATCAAGTGATCTATGCCACAACGATTACATGTGAGTATTGGCATTGCAGACGTGCTCCCTTGATTCATTTACATATGTGCAACATTCTTTTGCAGCCTAATAGGGCACTCCGCTGCCCGATGTGGTCCACCACACTCGTAGCATTGAAGAGGTGGCCTCCTAGCCTGGGTGTTGATATTTTGACCTCTGGATGTGAGAGCAGCAGCTTGATAAACCGGCTTGACTTGCCCCCAACAATCTTCCATGTAGTATATAGGACACTCTTCCAATGTATCAAGTCCGTAGGCAATACTAGTGTCTATTTCCTCCTCACAGCCATCTGCATAAGCATTTGATGGCTCGCAACCCACTTGGTTCATAGGGGCGACTCTTGGATGCGGGGGCTGCGGTCCTAGCACAGGAGGTGGTAGCGGTGTAGCTTGTACAACATTTTGAGATCTAAGGACCATGTGTTGCGGTAGTTGCTCAACAAGTGGATCAGGCATCAATACAGGAGCTCGAGGTGCATCCGTCCAGGCTACAAGTGGTCTATTTGCCATCATACGTTTGATCATTAAACAATCCTTAGCTTGGTGACCATACCTACCACATGCGTTGCAAGTTCCATTAAATTTTACTCTAAACGTAGGGCACTCACTAGTGCTATGTGGACCTAAGAAAATGGAACACCATTGTTGCTCCCTTCTTGGATACATGTGACTATTTTGAGGGGGTCGATTATCCTTAAGAGACTCTTGGATTGCCTTGGTGAGGTCTTTCAAGAATGTCTCAAAGACCTTTGGCTCATTGGCAATGGGCTTTGCAGTCATGGGTTCATGCTCAATGGCTTGTGAGCTAGTGGATCTCGTGTCAGTAGACACCCTCATGCCTGCTATCATCAAGTTGTCCTCTAATTGGATTGCATTGGCAGTGACATCTTCCCAGGTTGTGATACCTCTAATCACTAGTCCATTATAGATTCCTTCATTCCTCAACCCTCGAATGAATCGATCAAGCAGTTGGTTATTGTTGAAGCGCTCATTTACAGGGCAGCGAGAGTTTAAGTGCTTTAGACGACTAATGAAGTCCCTTACTGACTCTCCTTCCTTACGTTCGGCCTTCTGTAGCTGAGATGCTACACCCCAAAGCACACCTTCTATCGCTAGGAGGGACGCGCTGTGCTTTACAGCCCACCGTTTGGTTCTATTTTGCTCCAGAAAAGCCCGAAACAGTCTTTTCCTAGCTAGGGAGCTAGGCTCCAAATAGCAAGTCTAAAGGTGCAAGTGGGAAGAGAAGGGAGGAGAGTGGAGGACTTGTCCCACATGCTCTCATTCCCTCTTGAGGAGGTAGGTTATATATATAAGAGTGAGTCTAGTATATATCATAAGACTGAGGACTGAGGCCTGGGCCTGGGCTTGGGCTTGGGGAAATGATCCCGATCTATCTTTTATACAAACCAACCCGTCCGTTTTAAAACTCACGTTTTTTATTTTCGAAAATTTAACCTCCCTCTCACTCGCGTTTTTATTTTTCGGATTTTTTTTTTCAGAATTTTTTTTTTCAAAAGTTTTTTTTTTCATTAAAAAAAAAAGAAGATATTATTTGGTACGCGTTGACCTCACCTACCTATTTTCTGTCTCACCTAATTACTAGCCTGCTTAATTAACTAACTGTGCGTCTAACTGTGCACAAACCAGAAAACACAGAAAATGCAGAAATTGAAACTTGATAGAACTGTGCAGTGTAAACCAGGAAATGCAAAAAATGCAAGAAATGCTAACTATGCAGTGCAAACCAAAAAACGCAGAAAACGCAAAAAAAACAGAAATCTCCACACAACTACACACACTCATTCCCTGCCTTTCCTATGATAGAAATTGCACCACAAGAAAGCGTAAAGTGCTTAACCGAGCTTAGTGTAGGGCATTTCCTCGGCAGTGGCGCCAAAAATGTGCGCTCCTTGCCGCACTGTCGATGCAAAGGACTTGCCGATACACCGTGTGCGAGCCACAAATGGCTCCAAGCACACAACAAGCCTAAACTAGCAAGCTCAAGAGAGCAAAGGGTGTGTCACTCACCGCTCTACGCTCGCCTTCGTGGTGGATTCCTCGCCGCGATGAAGAAGAAGACGCCGCTACGCCGTGCTCAACCACCTCGCCGCCGTCGTGCCGCCGCAACGCTCGATCGCACACACACTCTCACACTCTCTCTCTCACTCTCTCACACGCACACACACAAGGAGATGGTGAAGGAGAAGGTGGAGATGGAGCAAGAGCAGCTTCTATTGCACAATGAGAGAATGACTCAATTTTAGGTTTAATTGGCTTTTATGTGAGCTCACCCCATTCACACTTGGGCGCCCATGCTTAGCCAACTAACCCTAGCATGTTCGTGTTAGAGTGCGCCTCTCATCAGCGATCACTCTACCTTTCCCTATTGGACCGACAAGCCCGGTGCCTGACTCTACTTAAATAAATAATACGGTTACAGTGTCCGTCGTAGGCGATAGGGTGTCCGTGAGCCACGAGGGTTAACAGGTTGCCAAGAACTCGTCCTCCATGACGTTTGCCTTCTCTACAATTGCAATATTTGAAGTGACCAAGGAAACTATGTCAACGACTGCGATCACTAACTTGCATAGTTTTAGAGACATCATTTGGAAATGTAATATGGATGTCAAATGTCACAAGATTACCTTCAAGGCTTTGTAGAGGTATCCATTTCCCAGTCTTACACATCTACCACTTGAAGTGGAAGCATATTTACAGAGTTGCGCAAAATTTTGAAGTACTCTATCTAGAGCCCCTAGCTTGTTAGATCACTAACTTATAGAGTTTTAGAGACATCATTTGGTATTGTAATATGAATGTCAAATTTCACAAGCCTCCCTTCAAGGTTTTGTAAGGTATCGATTTCCCTAGGTTTACACATCCACAGCTCTAAGTGGAAGCATATAAACAAATTTGTGCAAACTTTTAAGTATTGTATCCCAATACCTGAAGCCCCTAGCTTTCATCAATATCTATCTCCCTAATGCATACCCTCTATAAAACCCCTATTCTCTGTTAACAAGGGTTGTAATGCTTCAAAAGACATATTCTTGCATATAAATATAGTGGGCGTGACAAAATGATAGGGCCTTAATTAAATGCACAAAAACATGCATGAGACAACATTGACCTAGGCCTACAAACCTAAAAGCCTTCTCAAACTTCAACAAGGAAAGAATGTAAAAAACCATCTTCTCCTTTATGGATAAGATGGGTGACAAAGATCAGGTTGCAGCCACCCCATACTAAGAAGCGATCGCATCTCAATTCCGCTAATCTTACCATAACAATGCTCTAAGGTGGGCACTATTGTGTGTTTTTGTGTAGAAGAAGATTCTCCTTTGCAGTAGCATCGATGGTTGCACACTGAGAAGCATCACGACACCAATGTCAACATAAAAATCTTGAACGGTTCTAGAGAGACTTCTTGATTGTTGTTGCTCACCAAGTTTTATGGAAATATATCTACATAGACATCCAATGGCCCAAAATAAACATACTAGCATACTTGAACACATAAGCCAACTCAACGCATATGTCTATTGCAACAACAAAGAGAAGAAACTTACAGTTAGGTGAAAAAAGTTGGATTAGTGTGCCCCAAATACATATTAGGCATTGAACACAAATGTTGAATAGCAACCACTGTCCCATTGATCCTATGGTCTTTGAACCCAAGCAGCCTCCCTTTCCAATGTTGATCCAAGCTGTCACAATCTTGAACACAATGAGTCCCGATGGCTGCCGGTTGCATGAAGACCCAAGCGTCTTTGTGGAACACTTGAGGCACCCAGTCCCCCATTATAATCTCTTGTGTTGTACAAGAAAACCCTTTCTACCTCATCTTTTGGTTTTCTGTGAGTAGTAGAGTTTGACATTGCTGCAGAGAGGAAGGCCCTACAATAAGAAGGTTTGATGGTGGTTTTGAATGAGCTAGAGATGAAGGAATAAGTAAATGTTTTTAGAGAGACGGAGATACAAAGGATTAAACCTTCAATGGATAACCTTTGAGTGCAAGAATACAACCATGGAAAGGAGACAAGAGGTGATTGATAGAGTTTTTTTAGGTGCTCTAACCATGGGAAGCTTAGAGATGATGATCTAAGAAGGTGTACCTAAAAGGGTAAAAGAGGGTTAGAGAAGTTTACCCAAATGCTACAGATAGCCATGGATAGATTGTAGATGATGGGCTATGAAGTGGTAGAAGAAAATGTAGAAGAGGTGCTTGGCAAAGTCGCCACAAGTGCTGCAACCATGGAGATCTTGGGAAGAGAGGACAGTGGAGGTGTAGATGAAAACTAGAAAGCACGTAGAGAGAGAGAGAGAGAGAGAGAGAGAGAGAGAGAGAGAGAGAGATGTTGGAGCTATATATGGCTCACTCTAGTCAACTTGGTCTCACCTATATATTTGTATCTTGTCCTCAATATGAATCAGTCTTTGGGAGCGTATATGGTGTGTCTCTTGTGTCGTCTCTCTCTTTTTCTCTCTACATCTCAACATGGTATCAGAGTAGTAACGATCATGCGCCGATTCAATTCATGGTGACAAAACAGTATGTGTATGCGATTTGCATGTAAGATTCAAAAATTGCTACAAATTTTATTTTTGAGCGTTGATTCTTGTTAACTGTGGTTGTTTTGTGTTAAGAAGAATATGATTAGTGTTTTTTGTGACGTTTATTGCTAATCAATCTAATCGTTGATTACGTTTTCTTGTTGATGACACCCTGAACTTCATCTCAATTTTTCTTACTGTTCTGCTCAAAATTTGGAGAAACGGGATTTGAGCTCTTCGATTTGAGTTCTAGGTTTGCGTCAATCAGAGTTCGCAACAGAAAGTTATGTTGTTTTTACTGCAATTGAGCTTGACGAATCTTTCTTCGTCCTACTTCTTTGTGAAGCGTCCGCGATCGTTTTTCTATTTTGGCGTTAACTTTTTCGAGAAGATTTAGCTTTTTTCTATTCATATTGTGGCTGTCAATCTTGCGTCTCACGCCACTCTATTTTGAGGACTCTTTTATTATTAACGTCTCCTTTACCCTGCCCTTTTTGGGTGACGTCTCTCACATCTTTGGAAGTTCCTTGAGCATCCTTCTTACGTTTATCATTGACAGAACGCAGTCCTCATATCTCTCTCATTCTCAATTGCGGCCTTCACCATATATGGTGTGCAAATTCTGCGATCTTATCTTATACGTCTTCTCGCAATAAGATATGGCTATGAATATTCTCGTCAACGGCTTTCCTTCTGGCCAGCGTTCTGTTCCTCCTTTCCAAGGTCAAGGTTTACCAGGCTGGAAAGCAAATATGTTGTTAATTCTTGAAGGTGATGAACTCTCCGATGTTGTTCTTGGAAATCGTGTTTGTCCGCCTCAGCCTGTTGATACGGATAATGATAACGTGCTTATCACTGAAGGACCTATATTTGAAGATTGGAATGTTGCCTATACGGATTGGCAACGACGTAATAAAGAAGCTCGTCGGTATATTCTTTCTGCTCTTACTGATTCCCTTTTGCTTGATATGTATGAACTGCCTACTTCCCACGACGTATGGAAGTACCTTATTCCAAACTTTCAGAAGAAATCTATCACAAAAATACTTTATTTGAGAGGGTTGCTTAACAAGTTACAATATGAAGTTGTTACTTCCATGACGAGACATATTGAATCTTTCAAATCTATTATTAATCAACTTGCTGCCGCCGGTGATCTTGTTCCACAAAATCAACTGATTACACTTCTCCTTGATACGGTGAAGGACTCTTCTTATGATAACATTGTTACTATTCTCTCTAATTAAGATGGTCTTGATTTCGACCAAGCCTGCATGTCTTTAATTGAATACTCTCAACGTCAAGAACGTCGTAATGCTAGTCATGATACAGCTATGATTTCACACGAGGAGACTGAGTCACAATAGATGGAACGGGCTTTTTATGCTCGAACGCCTCCATTTCAACGAGGAAACCGCAGAGGTGGCTGTCGCGGTAATATTTTCTCTCGTCTCAAATTTACTAATAAGCAATGTTCTTACTGCACGTCAATATGATGAAGAACACAATATTACCACAAAACAACCAGTTTTATCTAGAGACTCTTCTTCTTCTTCTTGTGAATATTGTGGACGATCTGATCATCCCACTCATATGTGCTATAAGCGTCTATTCGACACAGATCGGAATAGAGCATATGCTACTGAACATCGAAACAACATTGTACCAGAAACAAGCTGCGTCCTATGCTCAGTTGTTCTAGACAGAATACTTCATGTACGCGATGGATCACTTTTTATTGTCGATTCTGGTGCTACAGGAAATATGACATATCACTCTAAGTGGCTCCATAACTATCATCCACTGCCAGCTCAACGTGTTGTTTATCTTGCTGATGATACTACTTGTCAAGTAAAGGGTATTGGAGACTTATATCTTGGTACCTTATCTTCTTCCACTCGAATTTTGCGAGGAGTATTACATGTACCAGATCTTCAACGTAATCTTCTTTCAGTTGCTAGACTTGTTGATCTTGGTCTGTTTGTTGGATTTGATTATACCAAATGCCGAATTGAGAAGGATGGACAGACTATAGCCACTGCTCCTCAAAATGGTAATTCGTTTGAACTCTCTCTCAACGATGCTGTAGCAAATGTTTTCACTGCTCCAGGTGATCATGATTGCAAAGTATGGCATCACCGTTTTGTTCATGCTGATTTCTCAAAACTCCTTGATCTTCAACGTCGTGATCTTGTTCATGGCATGGATCTTAAAACCCATCCTCATATGGGAATTTGTGAATTTTGTGCTCTTGGGAAACACAATCGCAAACCCTTTCCTCTTTCAAATACAACTCATTCTCATGACATATTGGATCTTGTTCATACTGATATATGTGGACCTCTACCTTCTTCGAGATCACAGTATCGCTACTTCATTACTTTCATTGATGATTTCTCAAGGTATACGGCTGTATTTCTACTTAGACAAAAATCCGAAGCCTTATCTGTTTTCAAACAGTTCCACAAGGCTGCGGAACTGCAAATTGGTCGTTGCCTTAAGAAGCTTCGTAGTGACAATGGAGGCGAATATGTTTCTCGAGAGTTTGTGAGTTACTGTGCTGACAGTGGAATTCATCATGAACACACTATTCCATATTCGCCTCAACAGAACGATGTTGCTAAACGAAAGAATCGAACTATTCTCAATGTTGTAAGATGTATGCTGATTCATTCTGGCTTATCTCGTGTTTTTTGGGCTGAAGCTACTTTGACAGCAGTATTTATTCAGAATCATCTTCCTACTACTGCACCCTCTGATAAGATACCCATCACAACATGGACAGGCGACATTCCTTCTGTATCTCATTTTCGAACCTTTGGATGTATTGCTTATATTCATGTTCCCAAAGAAACATGAACAAAGATTGATGCTCCTGGTCCTAAAGTTATTTTTATTGGATATTCTGACACTTCCAAAGGCTACAAATCTATGACCCTTCCTCCAAGAAAGTAATTGTGAATCGTGATGCTACTTTTAACGAACAGCTTATGGGAGGCTCATGGTCCATGGATGATTCTGATGATACTAAATCATTGCTTCAAGCTTTTCCATTTCTTTGAAAAGATGAAAATCTTCCTATAGAGCAACTTTCATCTTCACAACCATCCATTCCGAATGTTGCCAATGATGGTATTGATATTTTTATTGATTTGCCTATTGATTTTGAACATGGCTCATGTCATGTTTATGATGACGATATTGCTGATAATTCTTTTTCTACTTCCGAAGATCCCATTACTTATGATGAAGCTATCTCTTCACCACAAAAGGATCAATGGCAAGAGGCTATGGAAGCAGAGTACGATTCTCTTATCTCTAAAGGTACATGGATACTAACCGAATTACCTCCTGGTCGTACAGCTATTAAATGTAAGTGGGTTTATAAGACAAAAGTAAAAGCAGATGGATCTTTTGACAAGTTCAAGGCGCGTTTAGTTGCAAAAGGTTACTCCAAAGTAGCTGGTGTTGATTATCAAGAGACTTTTTCACCTGTTGTTCGCATTACAAGTGTTCGAGTTTTATTGGCATTTGCTGTTCAATTTGATTTAGAAGCTCATCAAATGGATGTGCGAACTGCTTTTCTTAATCGTGACTTGGAAGAGGAAATTTATATGGAACAACTAGAAGGGTTTGTTATTCCAGGTAAAGAAGACCTTGTTGCTCAACTCCATAAGGCACTATATGGTCTCAAACAAGATTCGGGAGCCTGGTATACAAAATTTGATCTTTTTCTCACCTCTAAAGGATTCATCTCTTGTGTGTCAGACCCCAACTTATACATAAAACGCCAAGGTAGCAGTTTTGTGATTCTTGCTCTTTATGTGGATGATACCATCCTTGTTTCCAATGATTTGGGATTTATTCAGCAAGTGAAAAAGTTATTGTCTTCTGCATTTGATATGGTGGATCTTGGAGAGATTCACTCGTGTCTTGGCATTCAAATCCAACGGAACCGTACAAAAGGTATTTTATTCCTTCGACAGTCAAAGTTTATTGCAGATACTATTCAAAAATTTGGTATGGAATCTGCACATTCAGCCAACACACCTTGTCTTGTGAGCTCTACGAAGAACACTTTTGACAATGGCGGTCAACTTGTCACAAATCAACCTTATGCTAACTTGATTGGATGTCTTCAGTTTGTTGGCATGAACACTCGTCCTGATATTCTGTTTGCTGCTAATTATCTTGGACAACATCTTGCATATCCTTCTCTTAAGCATTGGTCTGCTGCAAAGCGTCTGTTGAAATACTTGAAAGGCACTACAGATTTTGGTTTAGTCTATCGACGACAACTCACATCGGATTCTATGTAATCTCTTTCTCTTTTGGGTTACACAGATGCAGACTGGGAAAGCTCACATTTATCTATGCGATCTACTAGTGGAAATTGCTTCTTTATAAATGGTTGTCTTGTTTCTTGGACTAGCAAGAAACAATGTTGTGTTGCAGTTTCTACGGCTGAGTCAGAATATGTTGTGGCATCACTTGCAGCTCGTGAGTTGATTTGGCTTCGACAAATGCTAGTTGATATTGGTCACTCTCCTCTTTCTAGCACACCCTTACAGTGTGACAACCAAAGTGCTATTAGTCTTGCAAAAGACTATGTTCAACATAACACTGTCCAAGTGACCAGATGATTGCAGACATTTTGACCAAAGGCCTCAACGAGTCACTTCGACCTCACTCTTTCTAGATTAGCTTCTTTACTATTGTAATAGCTTTGTACATATGACATTGTAATATTTTAGGTACCATGCACTATGCACACTCCACATTTGCACATTGTGATCTCTAAGTCACTTGAATATTTGTACATAGATGCACAATTCACTTTCACATCATCATCGCTGGTTCATATTTTCACATTGTATAGGGGCTTGTGTTTTTCCCTTGAACTCCCCAAGGGTTTTTTCATCCAAAGCAAGAGACCTTTGTTTGAGTGGGGGTGTTGGAGCTATATATGGCTCACTCTACTCAACTTGGTCTCACCTATATATTTGTATCTTGTCCTCAATATGAATCAGTCTTTGGGAGTGTATATGGTGTGTCTCTTGTCTCGTCTCTCTCTCTTTCTCTCTACATCTCAACAAGAGAGAGAGAGATTAGATTGTGAGAAGGTATGGAAAGATTCCATATGTGCTGAAAACATAGCCATTGATAGCTTGTAGATGATGGGATATGAAGTGGTAGAATAAAAGGTAAAAGAGGTGATCGGTAAATTCTCCACAAGTGCCTTATCCATGGAGATCTTGGGGAGATAGGACAGTGGAGGTGTAGATGAAAATGGGAAATCACGTAGAGAGAGAGAGAGAGTGTGTGTATTTAGATAGTGGGCACTTATGTAAAGCTTCCATATGTGTTGCAGCTATGGAAAGCTTCCATATCTGCTGTAGATATGGAAAGCTTGGAGGGGGGGGGGGGGGAGAGAGAGAGAGAGAGAGAGAGAGAGAGAGAGAGAGAGAGAGAGGTGAAGGAGGAGGTAGAATGGAGGGTAATGGCTGAGAAATACAGATTTTGTGAAAGAAAATAGATTTTTGACCATGTATTTGGTTGGGGAGCTTTTGGAGAGTGAAAAGTGAGATTTAGAGATTTTTGAATTTTTATGAAATTTTAGGGTTACTTTATGGCCGCCCGTGAAAATGGAGGGAACCCCCCCCCCCCCCCCCCTCCCCCCCCCCTCCTCTTTTCTCTCTCTTTCTAGGGGACAAAGCTATAATGAGGGGAACAAATAGGCCTCAATGCCCCCTCCTACCCTACTTTTTTGAGGCTATAGCTGCGGCCACCACCCTCTTTCTATTGCTCCATGCTTAATCACCCCTGAAGCTAAAGGGCCCTTTTGGGGTTCATATTTTTCCTAATGTAAGGTGAACATAAATACAACTTCTTTGCATACACTAAATTGAACATAAGTAACCCATGTGCACTGCATACAAATAAGTGCACATCCATGAGGATTTACTGACCATAAACCTATGCATACGGGCTCCTCATACGACCGTGACTCTAGTTTTGTTGTTGATACGGTGCGCTATCTACTACCACATCTTCTCCTGAGGAGTCTCTAATACCAAGGTAGAGCCTGTAGTTTGGTTAAGGGGGGAAAGAGAGTGAAATGAAATGAAAGATTATTTTAACCGTCTTCAAAAGTCCATGAGACCAAACTAATACAATCGTCGTAGATCTAAACCAATGCTTGTGTAAATAATAAAAGTAAGTAAAGCAAAAGACTTAGTTAAACTAAAAGTCTAAAATTATTAGAGTAAACCATCATCATCGGAGTTTTAGTTTTTAGCTAAAAGGCCGACGAATGTGTGTGTGGGTAGAGGTTAATTTCTACCAATTTTGGAGTGTGCAAGCAATTGAACATGTGTGTGTGTGTGTAGCTAGGAGTTGAAGCCAAAGAGGTTCATCCGTTGTATGCGAGTGGGCCAAGAGTTGGTTGGGGTAGGTACCTGCATAGAGGGTGGTGTGTGGGACGACTTGTTGAGAGGAAGGGAAACTTTATGGTGGTGGTCAATGTGACCTGAGTCTATAAGAGTGTAGCTATAGGCTTGCAAGGTTGGCGAACCCGTAGTCAACTGAAGGTACACAACCAAATTATTGGAGCCCGTGAGGAGACATTGTTAGCAGGTGATTGATCGAACACTAGTTCTTGGTGCTATGGTTGCACCTATTCACTCACTATGGATGATGTTGCTTATGATCAATTCTCATGGGTGTAGGAGCCGATGAGGAGCTCAAAACTATGGCTACTATCACCAAGCTAGCCTAGTCTATCAAACTAACAAACGACAATTTTAAACTTTTGAAGTCTCTTGGGGCTCTGTTCCCACGGTTAAGGAGAGAGAAAGGCAGAGCTCACATTGAAGAAAGAGGTCTAAGATTGATCCGAACATTTTCAAATAATTTTATATTGCTTTTGCTCCTTCCTACTACAATTCCTCCTGGTTCTTATTCTTACACACATATATATATATTTGATCTAATTAAATAATTTTGCTAATTGCATATGTCCTCATATGCACCTCATCATTAATTATAATGATGAGAACAAGAACTAATTACTATATGAACAACGTTTGGGCTTTCCTAAAAAAAAATCATTCTTACTATCTTATTCTTGTAACTTTCCTTCATTACAAATTGAAGGAGTATTTTCATTAAGATTTATATAACACCAAGAAGGAGTTAAAAAAACTTTGAATAAAACAAAATAGAACTGTGTGATCGACTTAGCTTTAGTGTACAATCGCAAAGAGATATATTGTCGAAGGGCAAATCGTACACTTTGAGTGTTTTTTCTTCCTTGTTACCAAGAGCGTAACCTGGGCTCTAATACCACTCCTGTAGATGGATGCGTGGAAAGCCCTGCAAAGTATGTAAATAACATGCTGCAAGCTATAAACAAAAAAATTGTATACCTAACGACTCGCACAAATTTATAAACACGAGCAGAGAAAGACAGAGAAAGAGATAGAGTGAAGGAGAGTGTGCAGTGCACCTCCTAGGGTGTAGAGTGCTATGCCAACATGATGAGACATAAGAGAGGAGAGAAGAGAAGAAGACACAAGCACTAGGTGCAATCTTCCCCCGTGCAAGAGTGAGCATTTTCCTCTTGCATGTATTTATTTATAGATTAGTGAATGTGCTGAAATGAATACGTATTGACTAGTCGGGCAATAATTGGCCATGGCTTATAAAGAGAACTCAAATGATAAAATATATTATCCTTTCACATAACCCTTGGCATCTTCCACGTGTCAGTTGCATAAAATATCAAGATATCAATTCCATTACAATGTTAAGTGTCATTTGCACACTCAATGCTACTTGCACGTAGAGTGCATGAGAATCTCATTGTCAAGAATTCTTATCTAATGGATGACAAAGGATATGTACAGAAAAGGTGGAAGGTGTGTATGGACGCATATTATTAATCTCAGGAAAAGACCTCACTGATGGCGCGAGAGTGCTTGATTATGTAAAACCATACATCCATTTCCGTGATATTGTTTCACATGCCATGGATTCTTATTGGGCGGAGACTTTTCTTCAACTTTCAAGGAGAAACTTTTAAAATTTTATTGAGTCATTGCAAAATTTTCCATGTATTTAGGACCTAAAGAGTATTACCAAGAACTCGTAGAGCATGTGCTCTCACGAGACATTCAATCTGTTAGAGAGAGAAAGGATCCATAAGAATCAATGCCAATCAACTCGGTAACAGATCAAGCTCTATAGAAAGATACTTGTGTTTAAAATGAGAATACTTTGCTAATGTTGAGCTTTTATGTGCAGCTACTCTAAATATAGCCCCTGGTTCACTCTATATATATACCATCTTTTGTGCGTATTCTACATACTTTGTGGTTGCACTCTCTGTGTATCGTCTTCCTGTTCTTCTCTTTCTTTGTCTCCTCAAAAGGTATCAAAGCGTGGTTGCTTTTCCTTCACAAAAATATAGCATTTTTCCCCTTCTGCTACTTTAACCAGAGCGCGCAACAAAAATATGCAATTCAACAAAATATAAAATCGTCATAACTTTTTTCTCAAAACATGGATTTTAGTGTTTGAAGAGTTGTTCTTAAGGTTTTGGGGCTTTCCAAAGATATTAGTTAGGACAGATTTATCAAAATTTATACCAGAAGTAGCTAACAATGAATTGGTAACTATTTTCAATATATTTTCAATAAAAGCTATCAAAAGGTAAAAGCTTTTATAGTTTCAAATCTATTTGTGTTAAGGTTTTTTTTACTGATCTTTGATTTACTTTTCATGCATCATTTACAATTTGATTTGCATAAAACAACTTAGATCAATAGTTAATTACAATGTATTCAATTCTATTGATATGTGTTGAGGTTCTTATTGCAGTATTTTTGGAGTTGTTTTTGATGGATCATATGAAATTCAGTTTGTGTAAAATAAATTAGATTAGAAGTTAAGCATATTGTTGAACTTACATCATCTTCAATTTGATTTATGTATTAAAAGAAGTAGATGAATTGATTGATCTCTATATTTACTCTTTATGTGCATCACATATATTTTGATGCATGTACATCAAGTTACATCAAAGTCATATAACTTGAAATCTTTTTATTTTGATTGCATACGATTTATGATAAAGATCAAATAAAAGAAAGTTAATTAAAATTATTGAGAGTAATTGCACGAAGTTGTTGTACGAATGATATCTAATGGAGTACGCATATCCAAGTTATTCACTAATTTCTCTATCCTTTAACCCTCTAAAATTATTTCTCCTTGATCCCACATCCTAATTGGGGATCCTAAAACCTATAAATAGAATATTCATCTCCCTTGTAAGGGGGACTTCACACGTAACATACCACTCTCCAAACCTAGTTATAGTAAGAAATTCTTAGCATTGTGAGCTCACTATCTCATCACTACTCATATGTGCATAGGGAAGCTTTGAATTTAGTTATGCCATTAAGAGGAGTTGAGTGATTCCATACTCTCCATAACACTTATAGGATACTCTTGTTTATATATAAGATTCATAGTCTGGGTGCAATTGAATACAATGGCTACTATGACTCTTGTCTCCAAAATTGACTTGCTAAGTTGGCTCTTGGGCTAGTTGAACGTATATTTCCATTGAAAAGTTCTCTGTCATTTTATGCTTGATGGTTTGAGAACTTCATTGCACTGTTTTCCTAGGTATCAACTGTAGTGGGTGGTATGGTGAGAGGGCTTCCATAAACCAAAGACAATGTGTATGTAGGCAGAAAAATTGAGATTTAGTTATGTCTAAATCTCCCCAAGCATTATACACATAGTATTTAAGGCTAGGACCTTGTTGTTCAAGTTGATGTTTGCTCTCTATCTCACTCTCTCTCATATTCTTAAGGTTGTGAATGTTTGTGCTTGGTGTGTGTGGCTATTTCACATTCCCCTCTCTTTGCATGGTTGGTTATAAGGAGATATCACTTGTATCCTTCTTTGTATCCATATCTAAGTGGTGCCCCTTTTCTTATTTGGGTTTGGTTGTGGGTCGTTGTCGTGTTTCGTGTCAGCGGTTACCCAAGTCCCAATTGAGCAACATAGGAGCCTTGAGGATCATTTAGACATTGCTTCTCTTGTTCCCCGGCCCGGAATATATATATATATATATATATATATAGAGAGAGAGAGAGAGAGAGAGAGAGAGAGAGACTTGTCTGCTTATATATATCAAATACACGGGAGCTTGGAGCTCCTGACTCTCAACCTAAGAAAAGAACAGTTTAGCGTTGCTTAAGTGATACCCTTGAATTTGGCGTCACTTAAGAAAGGCATGCAGATAACAAAATCAGTCATTGCGTAAGAATGGTGATAATCTCTTAAGCAACATTTCTATAACGATGTCATTGTCATCGCTTAAGCGATCCCAAAAAGCATCCCTAGCAATGAAGTGGCCTAGTAGTGGATACAATGCTATTTTTCCATGTTAAAAGCCCAAATTTTTCAATTCATGATCAATTCCTTGGTGAGACCATTTCATGAAATCTAAGATAATTCATTACACAATCTCAAATCCATATTTGGAAATATATATAAAAACCAATGTCGTTGCCTTACAACCTCAAACATGGGATAGAAATACACGAGCACCTTCCCTTGAAACTGATGTATCCGACGTGAGCAAGGAGTTGTCCCGACACGACTACACGTAGAGTAGGCAAGGCGAGGGCAAAAACTGCAACAGAAACCATCAAGAAGGCACAATGAGCTCAAACTTTCAATTTTCTGGATTTTGGCTGAAAGTTTTTAATTTTTTACATGAGTTTAAGTTATATACAAGTCTCCCTTCAAAAAACTCACTCACGGGCACTTACAGCAGCCCGACAGCTGTTGTCAATAGACTAGGACTTGCAGTGCATGTACATGTGCTTGCTAAATCAAGCTAAAAAAACCCACAAAAATAAAGCCCATACATCCTTTTGACATTGGGAGTCATGTCCGTATGTACAAATTTACAAAAAATGGGGTGTCAAAAATGCGCCCATCATAGTTTGCCACACCCCAGCCTGCTAGATCATTCATGATGAGCAACACAAAAGGGATCCTATAAACCAGATGAGGGAGTCTTCACTTCATCTTCATCCTTAGCCACATGATCAGCAAATTCTTTAAAAGAAGGCTCATCCTCAATTTCAGTCATCAACCTTGCAATATACTTCTTCAATCTGTAGTCATTCACACGTGCTTTATGTGGGTGCCATCCAAGTTAGCAAGTTGATATGTGCCATTTGAAAACCTCTTTAAAACCAAGAAAGAACGTTGCCACTTGATTTGAAATTTATTTTGAGAAGTTCTATCGAGCTTACTATTGTAACGAAGCACCATATCACCCTTCTTGATGTCCTTGACCTTCACCTTCTCATTTTCATTGCTCGATTCTTCTTCAAGACCTACTCATAATGCTCAAAAACCAACAACCTCTCCAATTGTACACATTGCAAATATAGAATTATTTCCTTGAATGCATCATTGGGCTCTTATTCTCAAGCTTTAGCACCATCTTCAAATTTGGTATCTCCACCTCAATAGGAAGTAAAGCCTCTTTGCCAAAAACTAGATGGAAGGGAGAGAGACCAGTACCTGATTTGATGGCAGTCGTATAAGCCCATAGAGCACAAGGTAGTTCTAAATCCCAAGTATTCACATTGTTTCTTGTCATCTTTGTAATCATACTTATGAGATCTCCATTAAACCTTTCATTCAGGCCATTGCATTGGGGATAATATGGAGTAGTAAACCTGCGATGCACATGAAGCTTCTCACATAGATAATCCACCACCTCTTCCCTAAAACTTGGACCCTTGTCAGAAATTAACTCCAATGCCAAATTTGTAGAAAATATCTTCATATATAAATAAGGAAACATCTTTACTTGTGGTGTGCCTAACAACTTTGGCTTCGGCCCACCTGGATAGATAGTCAAGAGCAGTAAGTATGTAGGGTGAAAGCATGTTAACCTGTCATGCTTTTTCATGTCCTGGACAATGCTAACTAGCACAATTTTGAAATATGCTAACTAGTACAATAACTTGAGCTACATCTCCAAGATCTATGACATATGATATATCAATAGAAAGCACTTGAAACAAGGAATCCAAATATACAACCTCCGACAAATTTTGATATTATTTGTACAAAATTTACCGGACGCCCAACTTTTTGAAGATGTGCTAACTTGAAACTGCTAACTAGCGCAAAAAGCGCGACATGTTAACATGCTTTCACCCCGTAACAATTACCTCAAGATGTCATAGGTAGAGGACATATTGCATCCATAACCCACTTCTCAAACACTTCATAAGACACAATGGTGCCTCTAATCTCTGATTTGAGAACCCTATTTTGCCATGCTTTGACACTCTTTACAAGAATTGCACCAATGATGAACATAACGTTGAACGCTTGGCCACACATACCCCTCCTGCAAGACTTTATGCAAAGTCACCACTACAAGAACACTCATGATTCTCCTCAAAATTTTTGTAAATTTTCTCTTTCCAAGGAGCTTTTCTCATCACAAGATCAACCCCCTTCATATATAAGGCATCCCCAAGTAGCACATACCTTTTGGCACGACGCAGGAAGGCATACTTTTTTGACTTCTCCAACTCTAATGGAAGCATACCTGTTTGTAGAAACTCTTCCACCCTCTCTCAAGATTGCCTTCCCGAATAAAGAGGAGGATCAGCCCTTATCACATACAATGCCCAATTGAATCTTTTGCTGCACCATGTGCTTCTTCCTTTTGAGACCTGTCCACATGCCTTAAACTCCAAGCTTCAAAATGTTTAAGCAGATCCTTCGCTTGAAAACACATATTTTTCAGCATTTAATTCTTAATTTTTCACACCCCAAGTACTTGCTTAACCACCAAAAGAGCATCACCTCTTACCCTCACTCGACAGATGCCAAGCTCAAGGCAAAGGTTGAGACCTTTCTCCAAAGTAGCATACTCAGCTTGTCATAAAATCTAATATCTAACCAACCCAAATTATTTTCTCATATTAAATTGATCACTTAATGTTGGAGATTAAACGGGAATAAGTGTTAACATATAGATATGTGCTTATAGATCTATCTCAACATGGGGCCAATGATAAAGGGGCCCAAATGAGAGATGGTATATCAAAGAGCATTGCTAACCAATGGAGCATAAGACCTTACGATTAGATTCATTGAAGAACTCCAATAATGTGTGTAAAAGTCCTTTGACCTTAGGTAAGCTAGGTCTGAGCTTGCGGTGGGAACCCGGCCCAAGCTCGAGGTGCTTGTCCTGCTTGAGGTGCTTGTCGTGCTTGAGGTCCTTGTCATGCTTGAGGTGCTTGATTAAGGTGCTTGAGGTGCTTGACTTGCCGCTTGATTAAGGTGCTTGAGGCGCCTTGACATTCTTGCCTGAGATGCTTATGGGAATACCCCCTAGTCCAAGTGCTTTGTCATGCTTGATGACTAAGGTGCTTGAGCTCCTAAAGTCAAAAGAATCCCTACAAGAGGGAGTACTAGCCCTTTACCTAGGGATTAGAGAGAGAACACACACTCACACTCACAAGGGAAGCCCCAGCTTGAAGAGGCAGCAAGGACACATGTCAGGTCCCTACCCATGTTACCTTCATGTGTTGCTTGAAGCCTATTGGTTAGTCTTCAAAGGGGTCTAATGATAAATTACGTGAATTATCTAATTGTTTTTTCATTTATCAGTCCTCTCTCTCTCTAAGAGGAAAGGGGGACACTTGTCCCAAGCCTACACCTAATGCTAGAAATGGCCCAAGCTTATGATTGGCTAGGCTTGGCAAGAGCCAATGAGCTTCAATTATGAGCTAGAAGGGGGGGTCGACCTAGCAAGGAGGGGGCTTTCTTGAGGGGTATACTCACCCACACACACTCACAAGCACTCTCATTGTGTACTAGGCAAAGTGCAAGAGCTCCCTCTCCTTCTCCAAGCAAGTAGAGGTTGAGAGCCTACACCAACACTCTTGGCTATGGAGTGCAAATCCAACCAAGAGCCATGCTTCAATGCTTAAGCTTGCCATCTCCTTCTTCTTCATTACTATGCTATTATGTATGCTAGCAATAAGAGTATGATAAGTGAGGAACTAATTCTTTCTCCTATGAAATGTTTCTTCTTCCTCTTCCCTACCCTCATTCCCTGCTAGCTCTCTCCACCTTCGAAGGTGTTTGAGGTCTTGGGACTCATGCTTGGTATAGTTAAAGCTTTCTTCACGTTTATGTTATGTTATGATTGTGATGAATGAATCTTTCCATCTTCATTGCATCACCTAGGTCACAAGGAACACAAAGAGTGTATTGTAGAAATTAGTCTCTCTTAACGGGAGAAATCATAATACAAATGCCTATTGGAGGGGGGACCGGCTCCACATAAATCCGGTCCTCGACTGTTGTCATGTTCTCTAAATTCTCTCTCTTGCAAAACTATTGTTCATGCCAAGTTAACTAATTTCTATTATTATGTTGCTATCTTCAACTATGTTCACCCATTATGCTCGCAAAGTTATTTCTCAAAAGTACTCTCATTAATTTCCGCTACTCTCAAGTTAAATAGGCCAATTCCATTACATTGGTATCAGAGCATTTGGTTGCTATTTTGCTGGTTAAGAAGAGAGGTCCTTAAGTAGACTATAAATGGTTGATGTTGTTAATTATAATAGGGTAAGTGGAACTGGGATCTATTATCGGTTTTGCTGAGCCCACTATGTGGGGGATGGTGCACACCTCGGGAGCTTTGGACTTAATAATGGAGTCTTTTTAGACTTTCCTACGGCTTTACCATTATTCAGCCATAAGAAGTCCAAAAGGAGCTAGCCCTTGGCAACTCTGCTATGTTAGACCTACTCCTCTACTCTCTATAATTAACCACTTTGAGCCGTGGGTGTAGATACTTAAGAGCAGATTTTCAAAGACTAAGAGGAGTGGCAACTAAGGTTTTGAATTGCCAAAGCATACACTAAGTACATACATAAATTTTGTTAACATGGCTGACAATAATCAAGAGAGTAGAATGAACATTGGTAGCTTTGATTTTGCACATGAAGGTGCTAATGATGATGCTCCCATGTTTGTGAATTATCTCGTCACTAGGTTGCAGCAAGCTATGGTCAACCCTGCTTTGCAAGACGAAGTTACTCAACAACTTCGTGCTTATGGAATTTCCCTTCCTCTCCAAGAGGAGAGAGAGCTTAGGAGGCCTCTTGAAGAGACCCCCAAAAGAAGACTCTCTCCCATTCGAGAGGAGGAATCCAAAGAGCAAGAAAACCATGAAAGTTTAAGTTCCTCTGAAGATGTGGCTCCACGAAGACGGCGGTCTAGACGATCGCCTACTCCTCCCAAGAGGAAAAGATCAACACATAGTCCTTATCCTTATCACTCTGAAAGGAAAGAGAGGAAGCAAAGGAAGAAAAGGGCTAGGAAGAGGTCACCCTCTTCTCCTTCTTCTTCACCTTCCTCCTCTTCGGACAAAAGTTATGGCTATTCTCCTAGAGAATACAAGAGGGGAGGACATCGCAAATCATTTCCTGCATGGCCAAGGTCACAAAAGCTAAAGAAGTTCAAGGAGGGAGGAAAGAGTATCTCTTTTCTCACCTATGATGGCACCTTTGGTGCTACCGACAAAGTGTTGGCCTTCATCCAGCAATTTGATGCGGCCTTTGGAGATGAGGGCTTCACAGAGTCCTCCAAGCTACACCATGTATCTATGCACTTCCAAAAATCAAGCTCGTCAATGGTGGGCTAGCCTTCGTGGAAATGGTGAAGCCCCAAAGACATGGAAAACTCTACGAGTTTCCATCATGAAGCAATTCCTTGCAAGCGATGCAAAGGACAAAGTGCTTACCGAATGGTGCAGCTTAAACCTCCTCTCCCATGATTCTATCCACAAATATGTAGACAAGTTTTGGGATTTACATCTCAAGGCTACTGTCTTTCAAAAGATAGACTTTGCCAAGCAAAGGCAACAATTCTGTGTGGGATTACCTGAAGAGATGGCCGAAAACATCAACTCTCAACGGCCTGCTACTATTACCGAAGTAATCCATCACACCATGGTTGCTTCACGCATCAATTTCCATCAAGGGGCTAGACGTAATTTCAAGCCCATGGAAAACAAAGACAAAAATGATGCAAAGGGGAAAACGAATAATCAAAATAATTCCCAAGTCTTTTCCAACAACAACAACAACAACAATTGGTCCAAGGAGAAGGGAGTTTACAAAGGGAAAAACAAACTCTCTCCTGAAGAGCTTGAAGCTTTTCGCAAGGACCATAAGTGTTTCAAGTGTGGGGAGCAAGGACATGGCTATTGTTCTTGCCCCAAGAAGAATACTCGCAATGAGACTCCTAGGGCTTCCACCATCGAAGCTCCAAAAGAGGATGCTCATTGCAAATGATCATCACTCTCCTATGCTTGGGGAAAGGTAAGAGAGCATGATGCCTTCATCTTGTTTGACCCTGGCTCTACTCTCAACTTCATATCAATAGAGTTGGCCACCAAGTTGGGCATTCAATCTTTTGAGATGGGAGATATAGTAGTGGCTGATGCAGCTTTCAAGGGACAACAAGCCTCTGTTACTCCCTTGATTGGGAAGTTGAGGCTTCATGTCCAAAGCTATGTCAACAAAGAAGACTTCTTCATCTCTCCTCTCCAACATGAGGATGTTATCCTAGGGGCACCATGGTTTGATCGCATGGTTGTCAACATGAAGTTCCCTGAAAGGAGAATCTACTTCACCTACAGGGGAAAGAACATGTATATAGATGCTAGTGAGCGTGGTCGCACTATTCCACTTGTAAATCCTCTTGCTTTTGATAAGTCAATGAAGAGCTCAGTTTCTGCATACATGATTTTTGTCAAAGAGTCTCTAAAAGATACTAATGTTTCATCAAATGTAAATAATGGGAATCAAGAAGAGTTAGACTTGTCTAATTTTCTAAAAGGATTCCAAGATGTGTTCATCGATGATATCCCTATGGACTTACCTCCAAAACGAGGGGATGATGACCATCGTATTGAGCTCCTTCCTGGAAGCTCACCACCTAACAAGCCTCCTTATCGAGTCTCACAAGCTCAACAAGAGGAGATCATGAGGCAAGTATAAGAGCTGGTAGACAAAGGGATGGTGAGGCCTAGTTCCACTCCCTTTTGTTCTCCAGTCCTTTTAGTGCAAAAGAAAGATGGTACATACCGTATGTGTGTGGACTATCGAGCACTAAACCATATCACTATCAAAAACAGATTTCCCGTACCTCAGGTAGAAGATTTGTTTGATAAGCTACAAGGCTCTACCTACTTCAGTAGGATTGACCTTAAGAGTGGCTATCATGAAATAAGGATAGTGGATGAAGATATCTTAAAGACCGCGTTTCGCACAACGTTTGGTCTTTATGAATATCTAGTCATGCCTTTTGGCTTGACTAATGCACCAGCTACCTTCAATCGTTTGATGGAGAGAATTTTTAGACCATATCGTAAATTCATTGGAGTGTTCTTTGATGATATCATCATCTACTCCAAGTATTTGGAGGAACATAAGCAACATCTCCAAGTGATTTTTCAAGCATTGAGGGGGAACAAGCTTTATCTCAACCAAAAGAAAAGCGAATTCTTCCTTCAAGAGATTCAATACCTAGGTCATATTATCTCTAAAGATGGTATCCAAATGGATCCATCAAAGTTAGAGGTAATAAAAGCATGGCCTAACCCAAGAAATCTACATGAGTTAAGAAGCTTTGTCGGTATGTGCACATACTACAGATGCTTCATAGCAAAATTCTCTCAAGTAGCACGACCACTACACGACTTAACTAAGAAGAACGTTAAGTTTGTATGGACTGCTAAGGAGAGAAATTCTTTTGAAAAGCTCAAAGAAAAACTTACTTCCCAACCAGTCCTCGTGCTTCCGGATCTCTCAAAGCCATTTGAGGTCCAATGTGATGCTTGTGGTGATTTCCTTGGAGCAGTTTTGCTTCAAGAAGGGCATGCCATAGCATATGAGAGCCAAAGGCTCAATATTGATCAACGAGTCTTGGGCATTTATGAGAAATAACTTTTAGCTATTCTACATGCCCTAGACACATGGAAACACTACCTATTGGGGACTCCATTAATCCTACGAACCGACCACCAAAGTCTCAAGTATTTCATGACACAAACCAAGCTTTTCAACAAACAAATGATGTGGGCAAATTTTCTTTCGCAATTTAATTTCCATATTGCTCACATAGCTGGTAAGCACAATCAAGTTGCTGATGCAGTTTCAGGACAACCAAAATTCAATGCGGTGTGTATAGCTACTCACAATGATCTATCCTCCATGATAGATGAGTATGCTACTGACCCTGACTTTAGAGACATAATGTCAGCCCTTTGTAAGGTCTCTACTTTCAAATTTCACACAAGTTCTATTACGTATTTGAATTTTTTTAACCATCACTCCTTATTTAAGATATTCAAGTTCAAATTATGAATCGTAGGTTGAGAAAACCTAGAATTTCAAATTTACGCTACAAAATTCTGACATGTTTAGCTATATGAATCACTAACTAACTTATTGCAAGACTTATTTACTGATTGTAGAATTTTCTTTTACTACTGTAAAGTTAATATAAGACTGTAAAGTTTAAATTGAAAATGTAAAGTAAATTATCATTAAAGAAATAAATAAAATAATTATAAAGACAAAAGAATACATAGGGATGACAAATGAAGGCACGTGGATCACATAGGAGGGGACAAAGTGGGACACACTATCACATGGAAAGGAGTGGCCTTATCTTTTGATGATAATGACAAAGTGGTCAAGCTCATGGGTACCACAAGGGTACCAAAAACGCGGATATGATTTTTGAAAAAAAAATAAAAAAATAAAAAAATAAAAAAGAGTTGGACGTTTTTCTTTTTGCTATAAATAGAGCATCCATGCTCACACTTTAGATAGATATTGCCTCTATAGCGCTCACGAAGTGCTGCCACTTCTCTTAGAGAGAAGGCGTCCACAAACCACTAAGAGAGCAAAAACTCTAGTGGACTAATAAGGTGTGTATTAATTGAGCATTCAATTAGTTTTAAGAAGGATATGTGTGTGTGTGTGCTATTTTTTACTCTAATCTCTCTAATAGATTAGTAAGATTCAATTAGCTATGTGTATGTGTGCTATCTCTTACTCTAATCTCTAATGGATTAGTAAGATCAATTAGTAATGTGTATGCGTGTGTGCTATCTCTTACTCTAATCTCTCTAATAGATTAGTAAGATTCAATTAGTTATGTGTGTGTGTGTGTGCTATCTATTACTCTAATCTTCTAATAGATTAGTAAGATTCAATTAGCTTTAAGAAGGATATGTGTGTGTGTGTGTGTGTGTTATCTTTTACTTTAATCTCTCTAATAGATTGGTGAGATTCAATTAGCTTTAGAAAAGTATGTGTGTGTATTCTCTTTTACTCTAATCTTTCTAATGGATAGTAAGAATCAATTAACTTTAGAAAAGATGTGTGTGTATGTTTTCTCTTACTCTAATCTCTCTAAGTATACCTATTCTCTCTAGTTAGTACATCTTTACTATTAACTTATATATTGTTAATTGAAAGTTAATACATAAGAGAACTCATCATATTCTTATTATACATGATGAAATTCTCATTCACCAATGTTATTGTCAATTAGGTTAAATAGAATTTTGAATAATACTAAAAATTGATTTAGTTGAAGTATAGAATTGGATTAGAAATGTCATGCATTCCTAAACTTTCACTCATAATTTACACACTTAATTTATTAATTAAGATTAGCAAATATTTGGTGTGTAGAAATTAGATATAGAACAACAACACTAAGTGTGAGTCCGAGTTGGCGAGGATTCAAATTACAGACTCTCTTTGGAAACAAGGAGATTACTAGGAAAATTGACTAATTTAAAGTTCTAAGTGTATAGCATAAGTGTAGTACAAAAAAATGGCTCCAAAGCGTGCTCGAACACAAGGCACTAATGATCATGAAGCTGGTACAAGTAACAGTGGAATCCCTGCGGAAAATGCTATGTCTCCACCAATCGGACCAATCGGAGCTATGGTACAGGTTAGTATTGCAGTTTCAAGTTATGCATCATTGCATATGCGAGACCATAGGAATATATTATTTACCTTATGAAAAGAAAACACGAACCGAAACCACGGGGCTTAACCCCAAGAAACGCGTCATATGTTTGACAAGTAGGAAAGATTGTCTGGTTAAACTGGTTGCTATAGGAAAGAATGTTTGTCCAAAACCTTCGGTATGGTTTTTCTCAAGTATCTCTACTTATTAGCTCTGGTATTATGTGGCAGTTGCCGAGGCATGAGATGACGCCCATGATGGCACCGCTGATGCTGTGGTGGGAGTACACCCAGATTAGCCCAGCTGGATACTGCGGTTTTGTTTTGCCGTGGCGTGAGGATGACGCCCAGATTGGCACCGTTGTTGCTGTGACGGGAGTACGTCCAGATTAGCACAACGAGTACTTGTCGAGCGGTATGGGACGCTCATGAGGACAAGGGTTTTTAAAAATAATGTATATACCGATCGGACATAATAGCACCAGTAGAGATTCTTAAGTGAATCTAATCCAAGGGTTGTTGGTTTAAAATTGGACGACTTCTTGTTTGACAATTGTTTGTAATACTGTTTGAAGGGCTGGTTTAACGAACCAGTATCATAAATAAAGTAAAGGAACATGTATGTTTAAACAGTGTGGTAGTAATTAGATAACAAAAGAAGAGTGAGTGTGGTGTGGAAAGTGGGAGAATGATACCCGACGGTATCATTCTATGGACGGGTGGACCCGATGAGTCGGGTAACTTTCCAATGCTAGAATTTTTTTTTTAGTCATAAATCTTAAAAGAGACAAACCTTGGCGGCTGTGCTTCTGAAACATGGAGAAAAAAGCGCACAGGTTGGCCACTCTAAGATTTATACTTTTAGGTATAATTGATTATAGATAGTTTTTAGATAGGGTTATGGTGGTCACGCTCCGCCATAGCGAGATAGGACCAATCCTTCACTAACGGTTCATGCCCGTGGCTACGTAGTAGCTAAGGCAATGTCCGTTGGTTTTCCTTATCAGGATTGGAGACCTATCAAAGGTACTCCGCTCCTCTCGACAAGGGGCAGGGACCTCACACCCTTGTTGTGGGGAAGAAAGAGGAACCATTCACCTTGCAGGATGGTTATCTTCTCCACGGAAATAGGCTATGTGTTACCCATTCCCTTCGTGAGAAAGTTATGTATGAACCCCATGCTCCTCCATATGCGGGGCATAGAGGTATTCAACCTACTCTCTGAGGAGTAGAGACGTACTTCTATTATCCTACCATGAAAGTGGACATACAAGAGTATGTTTCAAAATGTGTAGTATGCCAAAAGACCAAGTATGATTGAGGGAAGCAACCTGGATTACTCCAGCCATTGCCTATTCCAAATTCACCATGGGAAAGTATATCCATGGATTTCATCTTTGGATTACCCAAGTCTATCCATGAATACAGGAATATGGACAATAGTCGACAGGTTTAGCAAGCAAGCAGATTTTATTCCTGTCAAAAAGGCTATTAAGGCACATCAAATGGCAACTCTCTTCATATCTCATATTTTCAAGCACCATGGATTGCCCACATCCATCGTGTCAGATAGAGATCCTAGAATGACCAGTAATTTTTGGAAAGGTCTCTTTGAAAATCTAGGAACAAGATTGAATTTCTCTTCGGCCTATCACCCACAAACGGATGGCCAAAGTGAGATAGCCAATCTTACGATACTCGTTCTACTCAAGACTTATGTTACCGAAGTAGATCAACGCTCACAATGGGAAAAGTATTTACCTCTTGTAGAGTATGCCTACAATAATACTGTACATACTTCTACGGGAAAAGAACCTTTCGAGATCATTGAGGGAAGACCTAAAAGTCCCTTGCTGTTCAAAGTACATGGGAAGATCTTCACCGCCGATGAGTATAGCCGTGACTTACAAGAATCTTTTCAAAAGATTAGGGAGGTTATATCTATCTCTCAACAAAGGCAAAAAGCTACTGCTGATAAGCACAGAAGAGCCTTAATGTTCAAAGAAAATGATTGGGTCTTACTCAAGTTTCCTGAGGCTCGATTAAGGAAAACGACGGGCAAAAATCCTACGGGCCATCAAAAGTATTATGCTAAGCTAGCAAAAAGATACTATGGTCCTTTCCAAATCTTGAAGCCCATCAATGAGACGGCTTATCAACTCAAGTTGCCCAACCATTGGCTCATACACAATGCATTTCATGTAAGCCTACTTAAGCCCTACAAAGGAGAGCCACCAACTGAACCAATCATTGAAGACCCTCCCGAAGTTGAAGACCAAGAAGAGATGCTACAACCCGAAGCTGTCCTTCGGCATGAAGAAAAGGTACTACGACATGGAAAGATTATCCGACTGTATCTTATTAAGTTGAAAAATTATCCTTTTGAAGATGCTAGATGGATGCAAGGAGTACAGCTTAAGGATAGTATGAACCTTTTCAATGCTTACAATGGTACATTAGAGTAAGCAAATGTACAAATTTCTTTTAAATGACTCATGTTTTTGTCTTATAAGACTAGTCCTCTTTTTAATTGTGCACAAATTTAACTAGTATGCATGCTTAGAATCATGTTTGTGATGACGACGTCTCTCAAACACCAAGTATAATTTGTCACTCTACTTTGGGAGAATAAAATGGACTAAAGAGCAGACATGCTTGCGATAGCTATGTCTCCCAAGCACAAAATGGATTAGTCATCCATCTTGGAAAGATTTCGTAGGGTAAAAAGGGATCCTCTACCCGCTAAGTAAGACTGACTAATGACTAAGGCTTTATCTCTTCTACCTCATAGTCGAGGACAACTATGATTTCAAGAGAGAGGTAATGTCATAAAATCTAATATATAACCAACCCAAATGATTTTGTCATATTAAATTGATCACTTAATGTGGGAGAATAAATGGGAACAAGTGTTAAGATATAGATATGTGCTTATAGATCTATCTCAACACGGGGCCAATGATAAAGGGGCCCAAATGAGATATGGTCTATCAAAAAGCATTGCCAACCAATGGAGCATAAGACCTTAGGGTTAGCTTCATTGAAGACCTCCAATAATGTGTGTTAAAGTCCTTTAACCTTAGGTAAGCTAGGTCTGAGCTTGAGGTGGGAACCCGGCCCAAGCTCGAGGTGCTTGTCCTGCTCGAGGTGCTTGTCGTGCTTGAGGTGCTTGTCATGCTTCAGGTGCTTGATTAAGGTGCTTGAGGTGCTTGACTTGTCCCATGCCTAAGGTGCTTCACTTGCCGCTTGATTAAGGTGCTTGAGGTGCCTTAACATGCTTATGGAAATACCCCCTAGTCCAAGTGCTTTCTCATGCTTGATGACTAAGGTGCTTGAACTCCTAAAGTCAAAAGCATCCCTACAAGAGGGGGGGCGAGCCCTTTTCCTAGAGATTAGAAAGAGAACACACAGTCACACTCACAAGGGAAGCCCCAGCTTGAAGAGGCAGCAAGGACACATGTCAGGTCCCTACCCATGTTACCTTCATGTGTTGCTTGAAGCCTATTGGCTAGGCTTCAAAGGGGTCCAATGATAAATTACTTGAATTATCTAATTTTTCTTTCATTTATCAAGTCCTCTCTCTCTCAGAGGGAAAAGGGGAACACTTGTCCCAAGCCTACACCTAATGCTAGAAATGGCCCAAGCTTATGATTGGCTAGGCTTGGCAAGAGCCAATGAGCTTCAATTAAGAGCTAGAAGGGGGGGTCGACCTAGCAAGGAGGGGGCTTGCTTGAGGGGTATACTCACCCACACACACTCACAAGCACTCTCATTGTGTACTAGGCAAAGTGCAAGAGCTCCCTCTCCTTCTCCAAGCAAGTAGAGGTTGAGAGCCTACACCAACACTCTTGGCTATGGAGTGCAAATCCAACCAAGAGCCATGCTTCAATGCTTAAGCTTGCCATCTCCTTCTTCTTCATTACTATGCTATTATGTATGCTAGCAACAAGAGTATGATAAGTGAGGAACTAATTCTTTCTCGTACGAAATGTTTCTTCTTCCTCTTCCCTACCCTCATTCCCTGCTAGCTCTCTCCACCTTCGAAGGTGTTTGAGGTCTTGGGAGTCAGGCTTGGTATAGTTAAAGCTTTCTTCACGTTTATGTTATGTTATGATTGTGATGCATGAAGCTTTCCATCTTCATTGCATCACCTAGGTCACAAGGAACACAAAGAGTGTATTGTAACAAGTCTCTCTTAACGGGAGAAATCATAATAAAAATGCCTATTGGAGGGGGGACCGGATCCACATAAATCTGGTCCTCGACTGTTGTCATGTTCTCTAAATTCTCTCTCTTGCAAAATTATTGTTCATGCCAAGTTAGCTAATTGCTATGATTATGTTGCTATCTTCAACTATGTTCACCCATTATGCACGCAAAGTTATTTCTCAAAAGTACTCTCATTAATTTCCGCTACTCTCAAGTTAAATAGGCCAATTCCATTACACAGTTTCATTGTTTCTTTTTTTGCTGTAAGATTCAAAATCCTTTTAGTTACCAATGCACCTTCAGGATCATAAATTACAATACCTCCCGAAGCTTTACCATGCACTTTCTTGTAAGAGCCATTAAAAATAAATAAATAGGCATTGTATATGTTATGAGCTTCCATGTGTTGCTTCTTCACCGCGTCCTCCTTAACACTAGGTTGGTAATGGGCCACTTTTATGTCCTTGGAAACTTTTATGTCCTGTTAAGTGACCATTTTCCTTGAATTATGTCAAGAGTTTCAAAATGGATTTTGAGGTGCTATATGTCTAGAAAGTTGTCTTATAAGCTGAAAAAAACGGGTCTCAATTCCATCTTTAACCTTGTCCTTGCACAACATTTCACGACCTAAACTGTGTGAAAAAACGAGTCCTGTTTTTGGCTTTTTTCAACTTTTGGAAACTATACCACTCTAGAATTCATGTTTGTGAGGTCTATAATGCTAAGGAACTATATTTAGTAGTCCTCAACATGTCCTGATGCTTATAGGGAGAAATAAATGTTAAAATTGTAAGTCATGAACAAATTACAAAAATTGTCAAATCCTGTTTTTTAGCCAATTTTAGCTCTTCTATGATTTTTTTGGTGGCTTTCATGATATCCAAATGCAGTTTTGATTTTCAATGTCGCATATTGTAACATAAAGCTAACATTCGCTGAGTTTTGGGGCACCTAATACCCTATTTTGCATAGTAGACAACGATGGTTGATTTTTTCAATTATAGAAGAAAACGAAACACTTTAGTATATCAAGTATAGTTTTTTCAATATTGTTAGTTTCTTGTGACAACTACATGCATTTTGTAGGTAGTAACCATATTTAGTCATAAGGATCAAATTTGGCTAGATGCTGAATAGTTTCTATGGGATTCTACAACTCATAATGTTGAACCTAGTTTTTTCATGTTTGTTGTATTTAGCACTTCATCTTTGTCCCCGAGATTTCCCTTGGTAAGAGATGTATTATTCTTTTGACATGCTCCATGGCTCCTTATGAACCTAAAGGACAATAGGGAACTAAGAAAACATGCATATATTATTTGTATTGAGCGTGGCCATAGAAACTTTGATGATAGGTTTGCAGAATGGTAAACATTTAACTTTTTTGTAACTATTTCTTTTGGCAAAACAAAAAATAGTGAGTGAGAAGCAATCATATGTTCTGATCACCAACCCATTGAAGTTAACTAGGGAATTTATCTCAAGTCCTACAAAAATCCTTCATCTTATTTTTATGCAACAAAACGTAAGAAATGACTGTTTAGATGAAAATGTACTGGTACATCAACTTTGGAGGCTTGGTGTGACCAAAAGATGAGAAATTTTACAAGTTTCTTATTTTTTCCATGTGTAGTAGGCCTTGAACTATAATCTCATGAAAGGTTTTTACAAAATGAGTGGATCTACTATGGTTTTGGAGGTTTTTTCCAAAACCCTGAAAGGACACTTTTATGTCCTGTTAGGTTACCAACCTAGTGTTAAGAAGAAGAGGACTTTCCTTATAAGTAAGCAAATCTTCCAATTTAGCCCTTGTACTCTCCTCAACAAGCAAAGAGAATTGGAATTCCTGTAGCTCCACAATCCACTTCATGAGCCGCTTTGACAAAGTAGGGCTATTCACCAATTGAGGTAGAAGAGTTTAGCTAGTGAGGAATGTGAATGGTTTAGGGAGAAGGTAGTGCCTAAACCTTTTACATTCATAAATCACACTCACCATGATGAGCTCCACTTTAGTATAGCCTCTTTCCACCTCTAGCTTCACCCTGCTAGCACAATAGATAGGCTTCGTGTAGTGGGAGTTGTTACCTCTTTGAAGAAGCATAGATCCAATGGCATCCCCACCTACCAATGGATTCACATAAAACTCCTTATCCCAATTAGGAGCTTGCATAGTAGGAAGAGAACCGAGAACCTCTTTGATACCTTGAAAAACCTCTTCATATTTATTTGTCCATTGTAGAGGATCCAACCTTGCTATTTGTTGTAAAATATAAAGAAGTTGAGAGGACAAAGAAATGAACCTTGCCATATACTTCACCTTTTGAATGAAAGTAGCAAGTTGCCTTCTATATTTAGGTGATGGGAGCAGCACCAAAGCCTTCACTTTGTCAGTATCTGCTTCAATCCCATTCTCTGAGATCATATGCCCCAAAAACTTCACTCTTGGTTGAGCAAGATGACACTTCTTTGGGTTGATTTGACCTCCACTTTCATTATATTGCTTCAATTCCATCCCAAGATTTACACAATGATCCCTTCTAGAGCTATAAACACAATAGCCATCAATAAGATCCTTCACAAACTTGTGAAGAAAGAGAGAGAACACCTTATTGACGCGCTTCTGATACCACGCTAGCCACTCATAAGACCAAAAGGAAGCACACAATAATAAAATCATCCCCATGGTGTGATGAATGTGGTCTTCTTTTAATCTTCTAAATCCAAGGTGAGCTGAAAATATCCAAAGAATCCATCACATACACTATACCTCTCATGCCCTTCAATAGAATGAAGTATGTCATCTATGAAAGGAAGAGGGTATGGATCCCTCTTCATGGCTACATTTAGAGTCTTAAAATCAGCACATATCCTCCACTTTCCATCCTTATTGGGAGCGACAACAACTAGACTCACCCATTCTGCAGCACTCACCACAAGACATATGAAATCTGCTTCAAGAAGCTTGTCTACCTGCTCCTTTAAAGCATTAAGTTGTACCTGTCCCATTGTCCTTAACATTTGGCATATGGACTGAGCTCCTTCCTTGATTGGAATGTGAATTTCCTCTCACTTAAAGCCTCTAACTTTCTCATAAGAAGTGATGAATAAATGGGGAAACTGTTGTATCATATGTAGGTATTCACCCTTCTCAAGAGTAGTCAAGTCGGGAGACAACATACCTTGTTTGACATTAGGTTGAACTTTGGGTTGCATCAGCTCTTCAATTTTTTCATAAGGACCAGAGATATCCTCATTCTCCATAAGGCCAAGAAATATTTGTTTCTCATCATGCTCTTCTTCAAGAAACAAGGAGGAAACATCTAGATCACTATCAGTGCTATCTTCCACTTCACTGCCACCATTCCCATTCTCTTCTTCTTCACTTGAATACTCTTCTTCATCACTTTTCTCATCAAAATCAGAATCCAAATATTTCTTGCTAGCCATGTAAAACCTCTTCTTATTACCCCTTCTATTGTAGAGGGTGATGGTACCATGTCCCCAATCCTGTACAGCTTTGGTTTCCTGTAACCATGGTCTTCAAAGGATGTGAGGGAAAGCACCAAACCTGCGGGCACAACATGAAAATGTACCAGCACTTTAACATCAAATACATCCACCTCCAAGTCCTTTACAACTCCCAAGAACCTCACCCTTGATTGGTTGGCAAGCTTTATGCGAAAACCTGAATTCTTCACCATGTTGAGTCCAAACTTTCATACACAAGCTTGAGTAATAACACATACCTGTGCACCTCCATCAATATAAGCCTCTCCAATGCACTTCCTCTTATGCCATGCATCCATAGTAGGGCATATATCAGGTAGCTCATTCAAATATAGGACTCTCACTAACCCCCTTGCAGGCTCCTTCTTCATGGGGTTGACTACATGCTTCCATTGCCTCTTTAACTTGGGACACATCTCCATGAGTTGCCCAAAGATAACATAAGTCTTTCTACCCAACAAATTAGCCCTTAAACTATAATTTGATTTCCATTCTGCAAAAGGAAAGCTGGATACATTGTAATGTTTCCTAGGTTTTCTCTTCTTCTTCTCTTTACCTGTACCTGTTCAACCTCTTTCCCCCTTTTATGGCTGGGGCTTGCATCACTCATGTAATGATCTCTTGTAACCCTCTTACCTACGGACATGACCATAGCTCCTAAATCATCCTATTTTGTCTCCAAACGGATTATTCTTACCACTTTTGTTTTGCCCTTCTCTTCAGCTATCAAACCGCTTGGCCCTGCTTTCCATTTAATCTTAATACCATAATCTTGATTTTGAGAAGTAATCTGTAGAGGAAGAGGAAACATGTCACCACCCATTCTATTTGGCTTGTCACATTGAGGAATTTTATGACCTCATTCACCACAATTGTAACATTGAAACATATCCTCTCTTCCAGCCATGCCTCTTCCTCTACCACCTATAAACCCCTCATTGCTTCCATACCCACGTCCATATCCTTAGCTTTAACCTCTTCCACCTCCCATCATATGCACACTAAGATTCTTCATAAGACCTAAACCTCTTGCATCTCCTTGTAAAAAGAATTCACACCATGAGAAGCTTGTTGATCATAACGTGGCTCCCTGATGAGGACCCTTGGTTGCTCTACCGATTTCACTTCAACCTTTGGCTCGACATTGATTCCAAGTTGATGAAAAAGATCTGCTTTCCACTCTTTATTATTTGAAATTTCAACTGCCCCCTCAAAGGTTCTTGGTTGCTTAAGCTCTACATTCAAGTGTAGGTTACTCTTCAAACTTGCAAGAAACCACTCCTTCTTCAACATGGCTGGAGGAATTTCAGCCCCCAAAGATGCACACCATTTTTTCCATATGCATTGAATGCCTTAACAAAGTCTTCTATGGTCTGACCTTCACCCTCTACCAAGCCTTGAATAGATTGCCATACCTTTTGTGGGTCTTCCACCTGTTGAAAGTGTGTAAGAAAATCATGCCTTACCATTTCATAAGTCATAACCTGAAGAGTTTGGGCTGATTGTAGCTCCTTTTTGTAGCCTTCCAGCCATTCCATAGCATCTCGCTTCAAACAGAAGTATAAGATTCGTAGCACCAACGTTGGGTCTTGCTTGTCAGTAAGAAGGCAAACAAACTCCATTCTTTCAATGAAAAATTTGGAACTTTCATTTGATTTCCCACTAAACTCCAGAAAATTAAATGCCATTTCTTCCAAAACTTGTAAACTAAAGGTAACCTGAAGCGACTCCTCCGTGGGGGCACCAAAACACTGTTGGGAAATAAGCAAACTGGAACACCTCTATATCGATGTCACCCAAGAGCATTGAATATAGCACTACAAAAACACCAAAATATTTGGAAAATCCCTTTGAAAAACCACAAGTCCGATAAGAGAGGGCCCTTGGGAATTTACTAGTCGTGGCCCACCCAAGAGACTATTTCACATAGGAGTAAAACCCTATCAAAGCATGGACTTACAACACAAACCGACCAATTCATATGAATACAAGGGCCTCCCCTTTCACCATTGAACATCACAAATCCACAACTTCAATATCAATTCCACAATTCATACATACATGCCCTCCCAATCTGCTTGTGTATAATTTTCCAGTAGGCTGCCATAGCCATAACCCTGCAGACAACTAGTCATAACCTGAAGAGCACAACTCCAATTTGGGCACTTTAAAAGGTTGAGATAAATATTGAAAAATGAATAAAAAGAAAGCTAAATATGACCAAATTTTAATTTGTACGCTGCTACATGAAAGTTGATGCGAACAGGGAACTGTCCCAACATAACTACACGTAGAGTAGGCAAGGCAAGGGCAAAAACTACAACAGAAACCATCAAGAAGGTGCAATGATCTCAAACATGAAATTTTCTAGATTTTGGCTAAACATTTTTAAGTTTGTACATGAGTTGAAGTTATATAAAAGTCTCCCTTCAAAAAATTCACTCACGACACTTACAGCAGTACGACAACTGTCACTAGACTAGCGACTTGCAGTGCATGTACATGTGCTTGCTAGATCAAGCTAAAAAACCCACAAAAAGCAAGCCCATACACCATTTTGAAATTGGGCGTCATGTCTATATGTACAAATTTACAAAAAACGGGGTGTCAGAAATGCGCCCAACAACGAGAGTGAGAGGGACCCTCATTATCATTTCTCCACACTGGCTAAATTGAACTCCTTGAGTTCCTAGACCATGCTGTGTCCCATGTGACAACATTTTCCAAATAGAACCATACCATGTAGGTCTGTAATTGTTTCAACAAGAGTCAAACCCATCACGATATCTTGATGAACAGGGAAGAGAGGAAATAACACTATTTTCTCAAAATGCTATGCTCTTTCATGACCTTGTCACCTGATAAAGAGCAAGCTGGATGAAAGCCTTCTAGCTCAAACATCCTGTTTACAAAACTTAAGCAAACTTAATTGGAAAGGAGAATAAATCCAAAAATCATGTACTTACCATGAAGTGGAAATTACCTAATACTTACCCGGAAGTCAAGTACATCCCTCAAGCTGTAAGCGTACCGTATCAAAAGTTCATTGACATGTTAATCACTAAAAGTGAGATTAATGAAGATAAAGAAATTGAACTTGTAACCCTGGATGCTACCTTGGCAATCCAAACCCCTTGGGTATATCTTGCCAAACGAACCCCCATGGTGAAATTTTGGAAAGAATTGTTTGACTACCCCTTGGCAGATAGTTTTCTTGAAAAACAAAGTGTTAAGGTGTCCAAAAATGACCGTCAACACATATTGAGTGATTTAGTAAGCACATGTGTGGTTGTACCACAAAACTCTGCTCCGATATGCCCGCCTAGTGCTTTAGAGAAAACGGGAGATCCATGTAGGGCGGGAATCCTAGCTCTTGTGGATAGCCATGCTGATTGAAATTCTTGTTGCATCTATACATCATGGTATATATCAACTTATGTGAGTGTAAGCTCAATCGAAAAACCAATGAAGACTAATGTGGATGGTGTCTTGGCCAATTTCTAACTGAGAGTTAGAGCACCTTGGCTCAGGCTGACTCACAAGGCAAACATGTATCAAAAGCTTATTATAATTTTTTCATTACTCATAAGAAAGAGAGAGAAGGAGAGCATGTTGGGGTGAGGAACTTTCCTCAAGCGTGTAGAGTGTGTAACCAATCTGTGTGCGCTTACGCATCTTATGCCTGACTTGCAGCTTATTCTATAAGCATTCCATAGTTTTATGGTATGACTCTCTCATTGAGAGAGGTGACAGAGAACACGAGTCCCATCTTGACCCATCCATCTTGTGGGGGTCGTGAGTGTACAAGGATGATTTAAATAGGGAACTTTTCCCGTGAAATAAGTCCTAGACTTAGGTTTCTTTTAGTGTTGTTGTGTAATAGCAACCAAAATTCATGTCAAACAATCCATCACTTATCTTGTCCTTGACAGAGTTGCTAGTGTGATAGAGAATGCGAAATTCATAAGGCGGTAGAATTGAATCCACCTAGCTAGCATGCCTTGTATGTAGAATTATAATCCCTTGCCGAGAGTGATGGCCTCAACGTGAGAGCCAAAACAAAAGTGCATTGCACAGTAGCCTGTACTGCTAGGGAGACATCCTAACTTGATGTTCCCACACGTTAGAAGCCTTGCTCCATGGGAAACTGTCAAAGCACTTTGTGTTGTACAACATACAATATTTTCAAAATAAAGGTGAAAACATGGAAAAACAAACAAAACTTAAAATTGTCCAACTTGGTGATCCTACCGTAACTAGTTGTCTTGAAATTCTGAAGGACAGCTCACTGGAAGATGGCACTTATCCATAGCTGTTGCGCAAGAGAGAGTATATCATAGACACCCTCTTTGCATGTAATGAAATAATACGCAGACAAAGTGACAAATTCCTCCAAGTTTTTATGCTCATAGCATAAGCCAGTTGGAAAAATCTCAATGCGGGATGTCAAACTGGAATCCTTGCTTCCCTTAATAGCTTATGGAGTTTCTGAGGGATCATGGCTAACAGATATTTATGCTAACAAACAGGTGTCATAGCAAAAGAAAGTCGATCGTGTCGATCATTCACAAAAAATAGACCTTGTCTACTTGTAGATCTGCTGGAAAAATAGAATTATATGTGCAAAGTAGGTGCATCTTGTACATACTTGAGACGAAGAATGATATCCGTGATCAGCCATAGACGCCCATTGTATACCATAGTCATCAAGCACATGTGCAATAAACAAATATCAACTGCATACCTCCTTAAGTACACCTGCCGCACGAAGCTTGCCGCCACTAATGAGAATCGAATGAGTTGCCAACAACAAGAAAATTGAGAAATGATTTTCTAGATATTGATGTTTGGTTCAATAGACATGGTCGATAATGGATTCAACTTCACCATTTTGGATTGCCTGCTTCTTAGAATTGAATTAATGATCAGCCTTGCCAATCATTGTTGCCTTATAAGGCACATGCCATGCTTGAGATTCCTCTACGACTAGACAACCGTGCCTCGTATAAACCCATGTAAAGGTTATCTCTATCAGAGCTGTGCTCCTTAGTCCAAATCATGGTAATGACTACCAAAATTGGATGTAATATGTTGACCTTGGTCATACTGAACCCGTAGGGAATCTCTCACGGCATCGTGGCCAAGATTAAACTAATTACACGCTCCTCAAATACAATCATATATATAAAGCTATAAAAAATACAAGAAGGTGAATCTCAAACCTTATAATCCATTCGTGCTAGAATATTTGACAAAGCCTGTGCATGCGATGCCCTTTCTGACAACACTTTGCAAGAGGCTATGGAAGTAGAGTACGATTCTCTTATCTCTAAAGGTACATGGATACTAGCTAAACTACCTTCTGGTCGTACAACTATTAAGTGTAAGTGGGTGTATAAGACAAAAGTAAAAGAAGATGGATCTTTTGACATGTTCAAGGCATGATTACTTGCAAAAGGTTACTCCCAAGTAGCTGGTTTTGATTATCAAGAAACCTTTTCACTAGTTGTTCGCATTACAAGTGTTCAAGTTTTATTGGCATTTGCTGCTCAATTTGATTTAGAAGCTCATCAAATGGATGTGCAAACTTCTTTTCTTAATGGTGACTTGGAAGAGGAAGTTTATATGGAACAAGTAGAAGCGTTTGTTATTCCAGGTAAAGAAGACCTTGTTGCTCAACTCCATAAGGCACTATATGGTCTCAAACAAGCTTTGCGAGCTTGGTATGCAAAATTTGATCTTTTTCTCACCTCTAAAGGATTCATCTCTTGCTCTTAAGACCCCAACTTATACATAGAATGCCAAGGTAGCAATTTTGTGATTCTTTTTCTTTATGTGGATGATACCATCCTTCTTTCCAATGATTTGGGATTTCTTCAGGAAGTCAAAAAATTATTGTCTTCTTCATTTGATATGGTGGATCTTGGAGAGATACACTCATATCTTGGCATTCAGATCCAACAAAACCATACAAAAGGTATTTTATTTCTTCGATAGTCAAAGTTTAATGCTAATACTATTCAAAATTTGGTATGGAATCTGCACATTTGGCCAACACACCTTGTCTTGCGAGCTCTAAGAAGAAAACTTCTGACAATGGCAGTCAACTTGTCAAAAATCAACCTTATCCTAACTTGATTGGATGTCTTCAGTTTTTTGGCATGAACACTCGTTCTGATATTCTGTTTGTTGTTGCTAATTATCTTGGACAACATCTTGCAAGTCCTTCTCTTAAACATTAGTCTACAGCAACAAAGCGTGTATTGAAATACTTGAAAGGCATTACAAATTTTGATTTGGTCTATCAATGACAACTCACATCGGATTCTATGAAATCTCTTTCTCTTTTGGGTTACACAGATGTAGACTGGGAAAGATCACATTTATCTATGCAATCTACTAGTGAAAATTACCTCTTTATCAATGGTTGTCTTGTTTCTTGGACCAGAAAGAAACAACGTTGTGTTACAATTTCTACGACTGAGTCAGAATATGTTGCGGCATCACTTGTAGCTTGTGATTTGATCTCGCTTCGACAAATGCTGGTTGATATTGGTCACTCTCCTCTTTCTAGCACACCCTTGTGGTGTGACAACCAAAGTGTTATAAGTGTTGCAAAAGATTATGTTTAACATAATAAGTCAAAGCACATTGATGTCCATTATCATTATGTCAGGTATGAAGTACGTAGAGGAACCATTATGGTTGAACACTATTCAAGTGACCAGTGTCGGGGGATATGTGATCGCTACGTGAGCCGGGTAGGCGCCGGGCCTCTGGCTGTGGGAGGTGTTAAAGAGAGAAAATAAGAGACACTAACAGCTTTGGCAATCACCGGTGTAACCATCAATTAATCAATTCAATCTCTGAATACAATGTAATCGATAGCCAAGGCGGGTTGTTAACAACACCGACACTTGGATCAATTGGTAAATATGAGTTTAAGCTCCCTTCACACATTAACTGGGCCGTTAATGGTAGAGGGACCAATAAAATGATTAATTAAGCTTCAAACCAATGAAGTTGATGATAATTCTCTCTTTTCATTTTATGTGCTTCAACTGCACTTGGAAGCTACAAGTTTCAATTCTATTTGCTGCTTCAATTTTCATGCTCCCTGCTTTATATTCTTTACTCTGCCTTCTTAATCATGGCCACTGATCTTATGCTCGATAAGAGAGAGAATTCATTTTTGCTTTGCCCTGGTTCTTAGGCGGTATCCTGTTTCAAATCCCCCCTTGCCGTCTTTTCTAGCCAAGATCTCCTTCTCCTTTTTTATTAACTCCCTTCATGCCTCTTGCCGAGCTCTCTTGTGAATCCCCTTACTCTTCCCGTCCTGCTTAAGCTCACTTTCCCTTTCAAGCTTTGACCTTGGCTTGACCAGGATCGTCTTCAACCAAGCTCTCTCATATGCTCCTTCGACCAAGCTCGAAAGAGAGAGAGCACTCCTTATCAAAGCTCGAGAGAGATCCCTTGTGTTGATTGAGAGAGAGAGAGAGAAAGATAGCCTTTGTTCAAACTCGAGAGAGAGATTGAGAACGCCTTTGCTTCTTTGTCCTTGATTTTCTTTAATCACTGCACACTTTGCTTGCACGATTTAACCTCGACAAGCTTCTCTTTTCTCGCTTGATTGGGTTGAAGATCGAGAGAGAGAAACCTCGCCTTGGCTCCCTTCACCTCCTCTCCTTGGTAACCCTTGCTTCGTTCAATCTCGAGAGATAGAGCTTGCTTCCCGCTCCCTTTTCTTGCCTTCGTACCCTCGAGCTTATCTCTCCCCTTTTGCTCGTTTGCTTGCCTCAAGGATGAGAGAGAGAGAGAGACAGAGAGAGAGAGAGAGAGAGAGGGAGAGAGAGAGAGAACTCCCTTTGCTTATGCACGAGTTCTTCCCCCTTCTTCTTCTCCCTTCGAACCTCTCTGCCTTCCATGCTTGTTGTCCTCTTGCCCCCCTTGATAGCCTCGTATTATAGCTCCCTTTAGTTTTTTGCCCCCACCACACAGCCACGGCGCCGTGGGTGACCCTGCTGGTGAAGGGAGCGCCATGGCCTCCTGAGCATTTTACGTCTCTGCCCCACAAGCTTGTTAGAGCACCCTGCAAGCCGCCACGAGCGTCTTTCCTCCTTTCTGCACTCCCCCACGCTGCCTGCCTCAGGCATTGGCTTTCTTTCATTCAATTACACACTAAAACCCTCAATTAATTGGGCAGACACTTCCTTACCCAATTATGGGCGGCCTTTGAGTCTTATTGTGGGCGGGCTACCTTTATAAGGACATCACATTTGGGCACGCATAGCTTAATGTCGACCAAACCATTGCCAAGCACGACATCTCTTTGGAGTAGTCCTTGACTAACAACATCATCATGAATTTTGTCAGCCTTCAAGATGCAAGTATAAGTGATTGCATTTGGTGAAAGTCCTTCCCTCTCATTTGGTTAAAACAGTATGCATCTTCTAAGACGCATCCCTTTTTGGCATAATCTGCAATTAATGAGCTCTAACAAATGGAAATTTTGGACTTTGAAGGCTCATCAAACTTAATGCATTTCCGTGAGCACCACATAGATCCCTCCCGGCTAATAACTGTCGTCGATTTGAAATTGCCATAACTTGCCTGTCCGAATTTTGTTTGATGTGCCGTCACTTCCTATGGACTTCATACACTGCATTGAACACACACATCACCTGGCAAGGCTCCAAAACCCCCAATTGGCACACCGACCGAGGGGATCGGGCTGGCATGAAACTGGCCCCCGGTGAATCTTTAACGGCTAATATGTTGGCAACCGGGACTTCGATCTCACTGATCTGAAAAGACCAACACGCTCCACGAAGTGAGCACTTCAAGCTTGTGCATTCATTTCATTTTTGTCACCTCAAATGCAGTTGTCCAATCCGGTACATATCAATCGACTCAAACTTCAAACTGCTAGAACTTTTCACCATAGCTCCAATCGACGAGTCGTAAAGACAGACCGGTAGAGCACATCAAGCACTACAATTCTATATCATAATCTTCCATCTGTGCTCACATTAAGCATAATTATTTTTGGCATGATTAAGGCATCTGTTGGACCTTTTAAGCCGCATCTGGCATACATTAATCATTAAACTTGGACTGTTAACAAGCCCTGATCACTGACCTCTAAATGTGTATGCTTAAAACAAGCTTAGCTTGCATTTCTCTGCTCTTTTTCTCTACATGGCAGTGGAGCTGCACGAGACCAGATGATTGTAGACATTCTTACCAAAGGCCTCCATGAGTCATGTTTCATCCTCTTGCGCTCGGAGCTTGGAGTTGCTTTGGCCTCACTCTTTCTAGGTTAGCTTCTCTGCTATTGTAATATCTTTGTACATATGAATTGTAATCCTATAGGTACCATGCACTATACACACTCCACATTTGCACATTGTGATCTCTGAGTCACTTGTATATTTGTACATAGATACACAATTCACTTTTACATCATCATCATTGGTTCATATTTTCACATTGTATAGGGGCTTGGGTTTTTCCCATGAACTCCCCATGGGTTTCTTCATCCAAAGCTAGAGACCTTTGTTTGAGTGGGGGTGTTGGATCTATATATTTCTCACTCTACTCAAATTGGTCTCACCTATATATTTGTATCTTGTCCTCAATATGAATCAATCTTTGGGAGCGTACATGGTGTTTCTCTTGTCTCGTCTCTTTCTTTCTCTCTACATCTCAACACTTTTGACATGTTCCATGGTTTCTTTTAAATCCAAAGGTCCAAAGCAAACTAAGAAACCATGTATATAGCATCAATATTGAGTGTAACTATGAAAATTTTGATGATAGGACCGTAGAATGGCAAAATTGAAACTTTTTGTACCTTTTTTTTGCCAAATAAAACAATAGTGAGGCAAAAGCAACCATATGTTTGGATCACCAACCCATTGAAGTTAAATGAAAAAATTTATCTTGTATCCTACAATAATCCCCAATCTCATTAATATACAATAAATCATAAGAAATGGCTGTTTTGGGCAAAATGGATTGATCCATTATCTTTGGAGGCTTGTTGTGACCAAGAGATGAGAAATTTTACAAGTTTCTTATTTTTGCCATAATATGTAGTAGTCCTTGATATATAAGATCATTGTTAGGTTACCAACCTAGTGTTAAAAGAAGTGAATCCCTTAGTTTTATAAAAAAAAGTGCATAGATTTTCATTGTTTTTCATCCCTTTTTCTCTTTGGATTTTTTTTTGTCAAGAGTATGGGGGTTGTGACCAAGATAGGAGAGCATCTACATAAGATCTTGTGAACTTTAACCGAGCTTGAAATGCAATTTTTTTAATAGTTATCATTATGATTATCTCACTTGATATGCCTTGAGGAACTATTTTGACAGGTAATGAAGATGATGAAGCCATAGCGATTATTCCAAAACAGAAGGCAATTTGGGATTGCCTAGGTTGAAGAAGTTGATATGATAATGGTGTTCTAGAGTGGCAATAAATTCTAAAGAAGACAACACTACCAAGCGAGATTATGAGCAAGCAAATTGTCATGGATCGGGCGGACATGGCCGACACTAGAATGTTTTTTTATTCACATTTTAATCAGTTTTTTGGTGCTCATTCAATCTGCATAACTCTAAGGTTGATTTTTTAGGAGAATTATTTTATAAAAATGAAGCAAAAAGGGGTTCCCTTTTGCTGGTGATTACTTCTGATGATCCAAAAGACAAAGAGAGAGCCCCTTCTGCCGGATCTTGGGTGGGAAGCTATGAGTGTCGATTAGCATTGTGTGGGTCTACGTGCTCTCTATTTAGTAGAGAAAGATAAGCCTCCCTAGAGAATCAGAGAGAGAGAGAGAGGGATGCAAGGATCAAGATTGAGAGAAAGAATTATCTCTCTGCAAGAGGCTGAGGGGGTTGTGTGCATGAAGAGGATGCATTCCACACCATGCGTGAGGAGTACAAAATTGGGGCTCGCTAGCGAGAATGAGAGAGAATACGAGAATGATGGTTTTGTTTTTTGCTTACAAAGGGGGCAACAACTTGTAGGCGAGAGCTTTGTTGCCATGTTGAGAGGAAGTGAGCCTCTGCAAGAGCGAAGGTAGAGAGAGGGATCAAGTCCCGTGCAGGGAATAAAAAATATGAAAATGAAAAAAATACAAAGAAAAAAACAAGGCCAACTGCAAGGCAGAATATGTGTGTGTGTGGGAGGAGTTAGAGAGAAATGAGTTGAGAGAGAGTTTCTCTCATTACATTATCAAAGAGAGGGAAATGCGAGACTCCTTGTTGTAGTAAATTAAAGAGAGAGAATATCTTTGTGCAAGTGAGTCGAAAGGGAGAGAGAGAGACCGCTCTCTGGTTGGTCATCAAAGAACTTGTTGCATAATAAAAGTTGAGCGAGAAGAAGGATATTCTTGAAAGCATGTTGATGATGGTGATTTGAAGCTAGCACAAAGAAGTATTTTGCAAAACTGGGACAACAAATTTGATGTTTTAAATAAGTTCCTTTCTCTTGTTCTACATAAATTTTTGATGATGAAATCACATAAGCTACGGACATCTCTCATATCTTGCTCTCTATATATTGATGTTGATAATAAACACTTAAGTGTCTTCATAATTATGTTATCAAGTCTGTGTAAATATATCCAACTGCAGCATTGTGTGGGCTTCAGGGAGAGTGTTTAACACAATCTTCGGTAGATGATTTAGCTCCACTTACATCTTTAAGATTCCTTGCTTTTAGGGGTGTGTGTAGACAATAGAATGAGCCCCTTTAGTTTTTGTTAGGTTTTTATTGGTTTGGGTATGTTCCATCCATCACAAGTTCCTTAATTGTTGACATAAACTAGTGCCCCCACTAAGAAGGGGAGAGTAGTGTTTGCTATTTTGATTTCCAGGTTGGAGTCCACTCAAGAATCAACTTTAGGCCTTCTCAATATTTATTATATGATGTTTTTTTAGGATTTCTGTCACTTGAGAAGGTACTTGGGTGCATGTGATCATGTATCTGAGATTTGTGGAAGAAAAGATGACCACAAGCCATGTTTTCTCTTTATGCTAGTTTGACAACATAGACAATTGGATTTCTTATAGGTACTTTAGAATCATGTCATGGATCATTCTATGCATGAGACATGTGGTAATTGGATAGATATATAAAAGATACACTTATGGATTTTAGCAAAGGCCTTTCACATGGAAATGAAGTGTATATTGATGAGTATGCATATTTGTGGGACAAGGGAGACATTGTTTTTTATAGCACATGTAAACAAAATGAAGTTATCCAAATTGAGAATGTTAACCTTCAATATGAGAAATATCATGTGGTTAAGCCTATGATGTAGTATAGATTATGGAAGCTTAATATAGGTTTTGATAAAGTTGAAGCGAAGCATAAGAATGAGGTAGCCTATGGGCTTGTGATCAAAGATGATGCCACACATGTGATTGATATGTGGTGATGAGAATGCAAACACTTCTATGGTATCTCCTTTTAATGATGGTGTACATGCTAATGCGGATGATATTGAGTTTGACTTGGAGTTCAATCATGAGAACGATATGCAAATGGATGGAGATTGTGTATCTACATGGACTTTATTTGATGATGTTCTAGAAAGTAAGGTTGTGAATATTTTAGAAGTGAAGCTCAGGATGTAAAATATTTGGAATATTTTCTTAAGTATAAGATTGCTCAATTTTATGGATGTTGTGATTTAGAAGACTTGCATGATATCAATGTTGCACTAGATGCAAACTTTGTCTCAATGTATGGGATGTTTGATCAAATGTCCATGGATTCCATGCATGCCATTCATGGTTGCACTAAATATTCTCTTGTGGGTATTGTAATGAGATTCAAGTTTCTAATCTTCATGTTGTTAAGGTTGATATAGTTCATATGGCTATGCATATGACTATGATCCTTGAAGATGATGTTTCTACTTATGTCTTGCTTGATGACATGCCTCACAATGTTGATCATGTGAATGATTGTGCTGCACAGGGGTCTATGGAGTCCCATGTTAAGGCTAACAATAGTAACTTGGATGATGTTTATATTGATTTGAAATCTACATTTATGCATGATGTTATGCTCTTTGATAATGGTATATCTGTTAGTGACTTGTTGTTGCGATGTCTAATGTCAAGCAAGAAAGAATTTTTGAGGATAATGAAAGAGGTTTTTAGTTTGTAAACCTTGATGAGATGGATGGTCATATGCTTTGTGTTAAAGGCTTTGATATTTTTACCAAGTTTGAGGATGGCATACCTTATAGTTTCTAGTGTGATGGGAAAACAAAAATTCTTTTTTGTGGTTTGGAATGAAAGGTTACTTTCAATGTCTTGACTGGAAAAAATATAGTTGAGAATGTAGAATCTTTAATGAATAGGTTTGAGATCAATGACTTGTATAAACTAAAGCATGAGGATTTTTCAATGAATTCAATGCAATCTTATGTCTATGATCGATAGAGGGAACAGACATATGTTTCATGTCAACATCATATGGGCTTTTGATTCAATGAGACAAGAGCTTGATATGTTCTGTGTCCGCTTATTGGATGCAATATGGAGATGGGCGATGGGAGAATTTCTATTTCTTCTATCTTTCTTTTTATTGTGGGATGCAAAGAGGAGGATGTTAACAAGAATCCAAAGTATGTATATGGAAGACTTGAAAGTGTTTCATGCTTGTTGGGGGGGCAATATGTGACATGTATTTGAGGAAGGATGTCCTGCATCCCAAAGAATTTGAAAGTTCTATTTTGTACTTTTGGGACCCTTGGATGTAAATAAAGCATGTTTGTACGAAGTGTACAAAGGTTGGGTGTGCCAATTGTCTCTATGCACACGGGCTAGTTGTGTGGGGTACATAGCTTTGCTATTTTTGTACATAAAAGTATCAAGACTTTAAAGAGTGAGTAATTTCTTGTAAAAAATGAGCTTTTATAAGCTTTGGGACATGAGTGAAGAGGTGTTTTTAGTTCTGAAGAGTAAAGCTCATGTTGCTACAGCCTATGATGAAGGGTGGGGATTTTGTTATAGGGGTGCCCCTCTTGTCTTGCAAAAACCTGGTGTGGTGTTGTAGTTCAGGGTTCTTTGGGATTTCTTGGAAAAGAGCCAGATTTGTGGTTATATACGGACACTTAGAGAGGCTCAAACCAAGAGGAAAGAGTATGAAAGGGATATCACGAGGGTTAACAAGAGCATGTAGTGGAAATTGGAGAGAAATCATGGAAGATAGACACAATCAAAACATCATTTTTAAGTTGCAAGCAATAAATAGCAGATAAAGAACACAAAATTTGAGTTATATCCCAACAGACGCTTCAATATCAAACTCTTGTAGCCCTATTAAAAGTTGATTGCATACGCATCGCCGACATGCCTCTCAATCTGCTAACCCTCAATCTAAATTCCCCATGGTGGAAGCAAACTATGATTGCCACTTCATCAAAACTAAGAATCTTGATAAATCGTCTTTAATATTCCAAACTTTTGGTAGCTTAATTCTAGAGACAAGAAGTACTTAGCTTAAGTAAAAGAAAATCAAGCCACATAGATATTCGTGATATAAACAAACTTTAAGGTCAAGATAAATGGCTAAAATTGGGTTTAATTGAAGAATTAGAGAAATTAACGATTATTTTGGGGTGAAAGAGATTTATATAGGCTTAATTGAGAGCTATAATTGGCTTAAATGAGAGATATTTAGATTCAATGACCTAATTGAGAGAGGTAGTTGGCTAAATTGAGAGATGATGAGAGGTATTTGGGTTTAATTGAGAGCTAATGCAGCCATGCAAGCGAGAATATTCAGCTTCACACAGAGCTAATTGGCTTGATTGCAAGTGGTAGGCCGGATATATTCGGGCATAATTGAAAGTGATAAGTGGGCTTTGGATGCTTGAGATGGAGATAATCCTGCAAAAATCTTCATAGTTAAGAGCTCTCTTGCGTTTTCTTTCAGAGAATGAAAGAGAGATTATCATGGCTTAATGAAAAATGCCCTTGGGATTACACGCTACTATCCCAACTTGTTTCAATGGAGAACTTATGGAGCTCATGGTTTTGAGCTCTCCCTCAAGTTTTGTAATTTCCTTTCTCTTACACTCCCACTTTGCATGGGTATCTTTCCTCCCTCCCCCCCAAAAACAAAAATCTACTTTTGGCCCCCTACGTTGCTATTTCTAAGCATGGGGTCCATGGCTTGATGATGTGGCAAATGACTGTTTGAAGGAGCATTAAATGGATGGTCATCGAGATAAACTAAGGCGCCGAGAGATGTTGGGCATAATTTGCTTCTTCACCGGCTTCATCCATGCCTTGGATGAGCCCCTCCTTCACCTCCTAGCTGTTGCTTCCCTGCTCTATATTTTGCCTCACATTCACATTAAAACTCTCCAAAGTGAGTTGTTTTGAGCAGCCATTGCCTTCCTCTATAGTTTGTCTACTATTCACATTAAAACTCCCCAAAGTGACTTATTTTGAGCAACCATCTCATGGACCCATGGGCGGCCATTGGGTTGCAATCTTCAAATTTCATCATATTTGACCTACATATTGACCAAAGCATTGCACAACATGTATCACTAGCAGACACTAACAAGAAATCTCATCTTTAATGCTTTCATCCATATCAATGCCTTGTGAGACCAATTACCTTCTCGGTGCAAACATAAGCAATTGCGTTGGTGAAGACCTTCATTTTGTATTTAGTTCAAAAACTTGTAGCCACCTTGTCACTACCCTGTTTGGTATATCCCACAATCACAGCATTCCACATAGTATCATTTTGGATGGTAAGCATTTCAATGATTTCTAGAGCTTTTGTAAAATAATATTGATAAAAGCATTGTCCATCAGAACCTATGCTCTAACAATTGCATTGCATTCAACAAAAAAAATCAGCGAAGGCATTGGAAAGCACCCTATTTGTCCCTACCAAAATAGTGTCCAACACAATTACAGCAACATCAATTTTCCCTGCTCATAGTTGTCTGAAATTGGAAAAAGAAGATAAGCATAGACAACCCAATTTGAGTAATATAAATCATATGTTGTATCCCTTTTTGAAGTAGTATCAAAGAAATCTTTGCTAATCTTGATTCAAATTCCTACTACACATCCCAAGGTAGTTCCAAATATATAAAAAATTGGTCATAGGAATACTTGTACTGCTCATATCTTTCTTGTTAGTACTTTGATTGATGAGCCGTAAAGACATGCATGGAGAGCATGTCAAGCACCACACTTTTGTGTTCTAAAATTTCATTCTGATGGCATTAATCTATCTTGGCCGGGCATAGATTATAATATTTCCAAAACTTGAAAATGAATACAGATACTTATCTTTCACCTCGTGCTTGTAAGGTCACATCACATCAACAATATCTTAAGGATTAATAAGAGAACATAGTGGTGAATGGAGAGAAATCATGAAGGATAGACATGAATCCTAACATCTCTTTAAAGTTGAAACTAATAAACGACAGATTAAAAACACATAATTGGATCTGGAACTCCACACACTTCAATGTTGAACTCGGATAACCCTTTTACAAATCAATTGCATACGCATCATCGGCATGCCTCTCAATGTGATAACCTTTAATTAGCACTACCCACGGTCGAAGAAAATGTGCTTGCTTACTGATAGAAACCAAGAATATTGGTTAATCGTATTAAATATCCCACACCTTGGGTAGCTTGATTCCAATAAACAAGAAATAATTTACTTAACTGAGAGAAAATTGAGCCATGGAGAGATAATCAAGAGATAAACAAACTATAACCATGACATAGACAACTATAACTGGGTTTAATTGAGAGAATTAGAGAAAGAAATGGATTCATTTAGGGTGATAGAGAGATATACAAGCTTAATTGAGTGTGATAACTGGCTTCAGTGAGCAGTGAGATGACTGGATACTGTGGTGAGCGCACGTGTGCTTTCGTGCACAAATATTGCATACACATTTAACTTTTTGTGCATCATTTAATTATACGAGAAGAAAAAAAGACAAAGCCTTGAAAGTGTATTGAGTTATGGAGAAGACCCCTACGAGGTGCTTAATAGCACGACGGCGTGGAAAAACATGTCGAAGGCTGCCCTCGTGAGATAGGGCTCTTAACAAGAGCTTGAAGTGGGAATACTAACATAGATTTACTTGGTGGCCTTGGCCCTTGGCATGACGTTTATGGTGTCAACGTGCTAAGCCTTGGGGCTTTGTTGAGCGACAACAATTTGAATCCTTTTGTAAAGACAACAAGTTGGCCTCCCTATGTGTTTGAGAGCGTAGCCGGTGGGTAAATTGAAGCACCAAAAGCAGATGAACAACTGATTGTGAACATTGCAGATGTTCAGCAGATGAACAACTGATTGTGAATCTTGACAAGCTTGCAAGCTTGGATGCCGCAATGGATTAGATACCAGAGTTTGAATGTTCACAAGCCATGTGTCAAAGGTTTTGAAGCAAGGTGCTCTGAAGTCATAGATCGATTGCAGATGTCAATTTGGGCCTTGACAAGATTAGCAGGTTAGCCTAATTGGCAGCAAAAGCTCAAAAATTTGTTAAGGTAGCAACAAGATAAGAAATCAAGATTGCAACTGAGAAAGTGTCGCTTTTGCTGATAAGGTGATGAACCAGGAGGGCATGTAGAGGATGAGGGTGACAATTGCATGCATCGGCAAGCTGTTGACGCTCACACAAAAAAGACACCCGACTACACACGATAAACAAAGTGCCTTCAATAAAGAAGAGTCAAACCCTCTAGGTAAAGAGGTGGATCCCACATGCTCAAGGACACACACACACAAGTTTATGAATCTAACAGTAGAAATAGATTAATGACTTCAAAATCAGTGATTAAGCAAACAAATGAAGACTGAAAACAGTGAGATTTTGACAGGTTGATAGGCGATAATATGCATTTTTGGCAATTGAGAGCTATTAAAACCCCACTCCCCACACACACACTTTGTACAAAGCAATAGGTGTTTCAACAAGAGCTATAATGAGATTCCATCTTGCCATTTTTGCCACTTAAATCAACGTTTTAGTCATTGTACACATTTGTTTTGGGTTCATAAGCTAGTTTTGCAGGGGAGACTCTTTAAAAACAATTCAGGTTTTCTATCATGTTGTTTAGTTCAGCAGATCTATCACTTTATTTCATTGTCGAGTGATGGCTTCATCATCCGAGAACTTTTTGTTCAACATTGAGAAGTTAGATGGCACTAGCTTTCCATCCGATAACATGAAGGGGATAAAGCCTAAGGATATGGATGAGTATGATTGGCACGAGTTGGATGAGCTTGCCACATCCACCATCATGATGACTTTGTCAAGGAAAGTGTACTTCAATGTGAACATGGAAAACACTTGCTATGAGCTGTGGAAGAAGTTGTGTGACCAGTATGAGAAGCAAAGTGCAACATCATAGGTTTATTGGCTTAAAAAGTTAGTTGAATTGAAGATGGATGGGCACACCCATGCGCAACCATCTCAATGAGTTCAACACCATTTTCAGTCATCTTTGTGCATAGGGAGTCAATTTTGACGATGAGATCAAATCAATGTTCTTGTTAGTTACGTTGCCAAAAAGTTGGGATATTTTTTGCATAGCCATAAGTAACTCGCTAGCTCCTCATGGTTTAACACGTGGTGATGTTGAGGGCAGCTTGCTTACAGAAGAGGTTAGCAGGAAGACTATTGATTCTTCTGGTGGTACTAGCAATGCTCTTGTTGTTCGTGGTCGATCACAAGAAAAGGGCAAGAAGAATCAGAGAGGAGAAAATCACGTGGCCAAAAAGACATTGAGTGCTATCATTGTCACAAAAAGGGTCACATGAAGAAAGACTGTCAAAAGTGGAAAGAAGAGAAAGGTAAAGACAAGAAGCGGGAAGAAGGCAAGACAAAAGAAAGTAGTATAAAGATTGAAGAGATCAGAATTGTTTTCATTTAAGATTATAATGGAGACATTTATCTTGCATCTACCATGGATTCAAAATTCTTGGTTGCCAGTGATGACTATGCTTTACAGGATTGGGTTCTTGACTTAGGTGCATCATTTCAAGTGACTCCTCACAAGGAGTGGTTTAGTACATATGATGCAGCCCGTAAAGGTTGTTTCTGACATGGCAATGATTTTGCTTGCAAAATAGTTGCTGTCGGCGATGTGCAGCCAAAATTTCAGAATGGTTCTTCCTTCATGCTCAAGAATGTGAGACATGTGTCGAAGCTTACCAAAATCTTGATTAGTATAGCACAACTGGATGATGCATAATATTATTTCACATTTGGTGATAGTTCGTGGAAGATCACCAAAGGTTCTTTGGTGGTAGCACATAATTCAAAGTCTAGGACTTTGTACGTGCTACATGTATCCAATGTTTAAAAACATGTCATTTGTGTAATCGAGCAGCCAAGTGTTTCTTTGTGGCACCATCGGTAGGGACATATGTCTCAAAAGGGAATGAAAATCTTGTTTTGTTTTGGGTATGTTTCTAGCTTCAATTTCTAAGACTTTTGAGTTTGTAAGCATTGTCTTTATGGTAAACAAACAGAGTCACCACATAAAAGAGGAAGCACTCAAAAAAGTGAGCTGTTAGAGTGAGTGCATAGTAATGTGTGTGGACCTATACCTAACATATCCATGTGAGGTTCATTGTACTTTATTACATTCATCGATGACTTCTCAAGGAAAGTGTGGGTATATCCTCTCAAGAAGAAGGACGAAGTTCTTTCAAAATTTCAAAATTTTATGGCATTAGGAAGAATCAGTCTAGCAATTTGAAAGTCAAACGCTTAAGGTCAGACAATGGTGGTGAGATGTCCCTAAAGCCTTTCAGAATGTTTGTGATTCCAAATGCATCAAAAGAGAGTTGATTGCTACATATAACCCTCCAAAATATCGTGTTACTGAGAACATGAATTGTACCATACAAGAGAAGCTGCATAGCATGTTGTCTATTGCAGAGTTTCTTAATGGATTTTGGGTGAAATCGTTAACAGTTGTTGTCCATCTTATTATTAGATCTCCCTACAAGGATTCAGATGAGAAGGTACCTGAAGATCTTTGGTGTGGTAAGTCACCTTCTTACAAGAATCTTAGAGTATTTGGTTGTGAAGCATATTTCCATGTTCCAATTGAGTTTTGAAGCAAGTTGGCTCCTAAGTCAAAGAAATGCACATTTCTTGGCTATGCTAATCCTTGCGAGATGGGATTTTGGTTATGGGATTTTGAAGATAATAAGATTGTTCACAACAATGACGTATATAGAAACATGTGCATATAGAGGAGGTCTTCAGAATTATCTTCGAGTAAGGTGAAGTTGTTAACAATAGGACTGAAGTTCATAATTCTAGACAACAAGTACATAATCCTCATGTAGTAAAACATGTTGTTGAGGGACATCATGCTCAACCAGTTATCAGAAGGTCTACAAGAGTTTCAGGTACTTCTGATAGATCTACTCCCTCATTGAACTACATTATGTTGACAGATTGCGGAGAGCATTCCTACTATAAGAAAGCCATGTCAATAGATTACACGACAAAGTGGGAGAAAGCTATGAGGTCATAAATGGACTTGTTGCATAAGAATCAAACTTGGAAGTTGGTTTGATCTCCCAAAAGTGAAAAGGAGTTACCATGAAAATGGGTGTATAAGCAGAAAATTACACCTCGTGATAATAAACCCATGTACAAGGCATGACTTGTTACTAGAGGATTTAAGCAACATCAGGGGATTGAATTTGGTGACATCTTTTCTTTCTTTGTCGAGATGACTACTCTCTGCAGTGTGTACTTCTGCTGGTGGTTACTAAAGAAGACATGGAACTTGACCAGATGAATGTCAAGACAGTGTTCTTGTATGGTGATCTTCAAGACGAATGTATATGTAGCAGCTAGAAGGTTTGTTGAGAAGGGAAATGAAGACTTGGTGTGTCAGTTAAAAAATACTCTTTATGGCTTAAAATAGTCATCAAAGGAGTGGTACCATAAATTCTACCTGTTTATGGTCTCTTAAGGCTACAAATGTAGCGATATGGACCATTGCCTCTACACTAAGCAAGTTAAATATTGTAGTTTTATTATTTTTGGTCCTTTATGTGGATGTCATGTTGATTGCTGGGAAATCTAGGAATGAGATTTCAATCTTGAAGTCAGAGTTACATGCAAAGTTTGAATTGAAAGACATGGGTAAAGCATGCCATATCCTTGGCATGCATATTAGGGGCGACACATACAAGAAATTGGTCTATTTGTGTCAATATGAGTACATTGCTTAAGTGCTCAAGCATTTCAATATGGAAAGGGGGAAGGCATTGAATACTCCATTACCTCCATATGTAAAACTTTCTCAAAATGATTGCCATAAGTCTGAAGAGAAAAAGGCTGAAACGACACAAGTGCCTTATTCATCTACAATTGGGAGTTTGATGTATATTATGATTGATACACGTCCTGATATTGCTTTTGTAGTGGGAGTTGCTAGCAGATATATGTAAAATCTAGGTTAGAAACATGGGAGGCATTGAAAGGGGTTATGCAATATTTGAATGTTACAAAAGACATGTGCATTTTCTTTGGACGAGACAAAGCATGTGTAATGGGTTACACATATGCAGATAATGCAGGAGACTTGGACAAGAGAAGATCCACTTTAGGCTATGTTTTTTAGTTCACTTGCAAGATTGTGTTACCTTGTTTAATACAAAGGTTGAATATGTTGTAGCTTCAGAAGCTTGCAAGGAAGATATATGGCTTGGTTGGCTCAATGTTGAGATTCCTGTGCTACATTATGATAGCCAATGTGCTATACAATTAGCAAAGAATCCAATGTTTCATGCAAAGAGAAAGCATGTGGATGTGAAGTATCACTTCATTTGTGATTTGCTTCAGGACAACTGATTGCATCTTGAAAAGATTCACAACAGTGAGAATCATATTGATCTTCTAACAAAGGGCTAACCTTGAGAGTGGGTTACACAATGTGAGGCACTCATGGGCATTGGGTAGATGAGCATGGTCATTGTCTACCTATATCATCCCATATTAAAGTAAAATTTTTCTTTAAGTGGGGAGGTTGTTGGGGTGGTAAAGCCCAATGTGCCACACATATGTGTTGGGTGGCCGAAGACTCTCACCAAGAACTAACAGTGACCATTCACTCTATATAAAACAATAAGGACTCATAACCCTAAACACTAGTGTGTTTGGAGTCCACCCAAACCTGTGTCTCTTCTCTTCTTCTCTCTTCACCACACATACAAGCTCTTGCTGATGCACTTTAAGAGAAATGAAAATTAAGGTTAGAGTTTAGCCAAAATCAAGAGCATGAAGCAAGAGAGTATAAACACAATGATTAAAACTTAAAGTACAAGTAGTTCAATAGAGAATAGCATCTTATGTAGGCTTGGTAGTTTACATCCATTGGGTAGAGAGGTTGCATCCTTCTCCTATGGAACCAAGTCATCATTTCATCCATCCTAGTAGACTAGGGACCTTTCCCATGTGGTTCCACTACGGTAGTTTTACCGTAGAATTTATGTCTCTCTCAAGGCTTTTTGTTTCCTTTGTTTTCCACTCCATCTTTGCATGGATATCTGTCCTCCCCAAAACAAAAGTTCTACTTTTGTCTCGTTGTGTTGTTATTGCTAAGCATGGGATCACTATACCACGTCACGCAAAAGTCAACACAGATACCAATGAGACAAAGCTTCTTTTAAAAGTAAAATGCCTTGGAATAAGCATCATAATAAACGTTGGTATCGTAACGTCCGTATATGCACTGGTAATGACCGTCAGAATGTACGTTGTTACATGCACAGGAATAGCCACTATTTTTTGCGCCAAAATAAGCGCAATTGTCAGCATCAAAAATATTTTCTTATATGTACGCTTGTTTTGATATTCATATCAGCGCGTGTACCGAATTCTGTTTGTTCCGACGACCAAACTTGAAAATCTTTTTTATGGCAGAGAGGGCTGGGAATTGATGCTGCATGTACTGCAGCAACAAAAAACAACCCTCTTCTTTGTCCAAAGGAAGAGTACACAAGCAACCGCACTCCACCTACAAGTTGATGCTAAATAAAAAGTGTATTGATAGCCGTTTTTCGGCTCTCCATAATTGTCATAGTAAGCTACCTCACCCTACCAAATTCACCCAAACACTATGGCTATCCCTACCATTTCACTGTACATAGGCGTGTGTGAGTTACGGGGCTTTTCCCATATCTTCTTAAAAACCCTCAGCTAGATAGTCACTGGGCTAGTTGAGCCAAAAAAAAATAAAAAATAAAAAAATAAAAGTATATTATGGCCTCTTTGTGTGTAAATATTTCATTGTATATATGGCCTAAATATAGGGATTTTTTATAATTATTTTGGTATTTTATTTAAATATTTCTACTTAGGTGTGTGTTTTATTAAACCTATGTACACCTTCTTTCATCCTCTTACACCATAAGTATATTTTTTGCCAATATGTACATATTCTAACCTCATTTTTTTCCTTTATGCAAATCACTCCCACATTTTCACCCTCACCCTCATGAAAACAAAAAATTGATTTCTACTCATTAGTTACGTTTATTATATTATTTACTTGCATACCTTTTCCTCTTTCACCCAAAATAATTCAAGGAGGGACCATATCATATGATTCCAATATCTTTCCATATCCATAACTCCTCCATATTTTTATTATTATTTTTACTCATTATTCTAACACCATGTGCTCATTGAGCTAAAGTCCATGAATAGTCCATACACTAGTCCCACCATGTATATATTTCTTATTTCACCAATAATCCTCCTCCATGCATGGGTCAAGGGCAACTTGAATGCTTTGTATTATAATATGACAAAGGAGGGGCTCACTCTTGGATGCATTGTACAAATTCAACAAAGGAGGGGGCCACTAAAAGACTTTTGCAGGCATAAAAAACAGGCTTTTTGGTGAGAATTTTGGCACCTATCTCCACTCCGAATTTGGAGCGGTAGTCAAAAGAGAAAATGTAACCCACGCTCTGAATAATCACCTCAAATGTTTTCATGAATTTTGGAGCTACCAGCGGTGAGCTATGATTTTTTGAGTGGACCCCAGTCTGCCCACTTTTCTCACAAGTAGCCCTTAGTCTTCTCTCACCCTTCCACACACCTACTCACTCTTACACATCCCTCCCTCTCCTTCCCTCACTCAAACCTGCAATTTCCATGGCTTCTCCCACCCTCTTCACCATTACCCTTCTCTCTCATCCCTATAGTTCTTTTATGAACCTCTACATACATACACCCTCTCCATGTCTCTCTCTATTGCTTCTATGTTACAATTTCATTTACCTCTCCTAAAATATCTAAAATTCAGCATCTTAACCATGATAACTTCTGCAAATTGAGGATTTTTCATCAACAAATCCTCTTTTCATCGTGGTGGTCAACCGTGGCGGCGGCGTAAAGAAGCGAAGAGGAAGAAGAAGACCAACGGTCATTTTTTCCACAATCTACACAAGGGTGAGTTCAAGCTTCTTCAAAGCTTCACCATCTCAATGATTCTCTTTTAATTCACCCCTCTTCCTTCATCAAATCAACTCACTCTACCCATTGTAAATGTAACATTAACTTTCTAGTGATTACTAACGACTAACATACTAACACAAAATAGCCATTGACCTAACCATAAAAGACACCTCACCTCAAGACATGTGTATAGTAACTCTCTCTCTCTCTCTCTCTCTCTCTCTCTCTCTCTCCTTACTTACTTTCACCTTATCTACCATCAATAATGCTCTCTTTTGAGCCCACACCCATGACTCAAGCAGACAAAGAAGGCCCGCAATGTTTTGATATTCAAAAAAATCATAATCCTGATTTGTTAGCTTGTAAATTAGGATTTCTAATAATCTTAATGAGGGGTCTCCAACCTATAAATAGGCCCCTCTCCTTCTTGTAAAACAACCTCCAATATCTCACATAGCACCCCAACACTCTATGCGCGAGGAGAGACTTAGGTGTAGCAACCACTTGTGAGCTTCACTCTTGGTGTGAGAGAAGCTTTCAAGCTACACATTGCAAGTGAGAGAGCGTGAGTTTCACAAATCTCAAAACCAGTATTGTATATGCTCCTTTATCATCAATAAATTGAGGTTTGGTGCATCAAAGGCGTGATTCGACGTTCAAATCTTCGTCCTTCCATTTGTGCAATACGGTTTGGTGAATTCAAGGTGACTTGTGTATTTTGAGTTTTTATCAGTTGATCTTGATTTTAGAAAGTGTTTTAGTGTGTTTTTCATTGCCAGTTTTGTGTCCATTGTAAGAGGGTATTGTGGTGAGAGGTCTCCCACACCCTAAGACAGTGTGTGTGTGTTTTGGCAATGATTAGCAATCACTAAGCATTGAGTGATTTTTGTACAAGTTCTACGATAGCATCATAACGAACCATCTCCATTTGCAAGTCACAAATAAGGTATTACGCAAGATCCTTTCCTCTCTCTCTTCCCTTTGCTCTAGCTCTCTCTAGTCCATTTCATGTGTGTCTTGGTGTGAGGTTGCTTGTGTGTGTTATGTGGTGCATCTTCTTGGTTGTTCCAAAATCTCTCTTGCGTCCTAGTTCGCACACCATAACTAGGTGGTGCCCCTATCTTGTTTGGGTTTGGCTGTGGGTTTGTTGTTGTGTTGTGCTTGTGGTTGCCCCAGCCCCAATTGAGCAGCACGGGAGCCTTGAGGGGTGTTTAGAGGTCGCCTCTCTTGTTGCCCGCCCCGGACCGCCTCAATTTTTGTGCCCCCACTGAGGACTGACTTTGTGGTTATTGTTGTTGTATTGCATGAATGCTTGAATTTTAGCATAATCAAGTAGATTATATGAATCATGAAAACTTGTATGACCGAGTTTAATTTCAAGGCAACAAAAATTGATCTAGAATATGGTTTGGATTAGCATAACATAAGAAAGGAAAAAAATATTTTCACATCAGAATCTAAAATTCATGTTGAAAGACCTTTCAAAACCTTGTGTAGTTAGTTGATGTCATGAGAGAAAATGATTGTTTGGAACTAATCTTTGTGTGGTTCTAGCATTAAGAGACTATGACACGCTATACCTTTGATGATATCCCAATCTTCTTCGGAAATCTAGAAGAAGATGTTGATGATTTTCTTGCTGATTTTAGAATGGTTTGTCGTATCCTTGGTAAAAGGGATGACATTGAAAAAGGGGATTTTCTATTGCTATGCCTTAGAGGCAACGCTGAACAATGGTTTTGGAGTATGTCTTCTCAGATTGAAGATGGGTATACCCAAATTTCCAAAGCTTTGAAGACCAGATTCTCTAAAATTGCAACAACAGAGACAGCATGGGCTTCATTAGGGAGACTTCAACAACATGGTGAAGACTACTATGCTTATGAGGATTTTTTTTCTCGTCAATGGGGAGGATGTGGATTTAGTTCTACATTTCCAGATTAAGTAAAAATGGAGCAATTTATTTCGGGTTTGTCTCCTTTCCTAAAGACTAAGGTTACTTGTAGTGGACCCTCTACCTTTGAAGAAGCGGTCACTATTGCCCGAAGGAAGTTTCACAAGTACTTCTACATCAAAAATGGTTTACATCATGCTGGAAGATCCAACCATCCTTAAAGTGTTTCTATCAAGGAGTCATCTCCTTTGCCATACTTGTCTCCTTGTACTCCGACAAATGTTGAAGAAGTTACTTACATGCCAACTGATTATTCAAGTGCTAAAGTGTGTGGCCAAGATTCAAATGTGGAATCTCTTTCTTCTACCTTTATCACAAGCATGCAAAAATCGACACAAGATATCTCAAATGGCATTGATGTTTCAATAATGGATACATCCAACCTTTTGGCGGAGGATCAATTTCTAGTCCGAGCAGACGAAGCTTTTGTGCAACATGACTCTATGGAGAATGAAGACCTTGAAGGTAACCTTGATCTTATGGAATGTTCTGAGAGTGTATCTTGTCTAAAAGAAGAGAGTGAAGAAGAAGATGAAATCATAGGTGGAGAGATCATAGACCACATTGATCATAAAGAGATGATTGTGTACATGGAATGCCAACTCCAAAAAAAAGTAGAAGAGTGTGAGCTGAATCCATGTGAGGATAATCTTGAAGAAGTGTTTGAGGATGTTGAAAAGCATTGGTATGACCCATGTATGTTAAGCATGGAGGAACCTATCATGCAAGAAGCCAAATGTTTCACAAAATCAAACAGTAATCCATCAACCTTTGAAGTGGTACGATGTGAGGAGTTACAACCTTGCCAAAGGGGGGGCTTAGAAGGGGATGAAGAACATGGGAGAGTAGTAAAAGATAAAATCATAAAAGGAAACTATCAGAAGGGTATCATTCTCTCCAATGGTGTTTTAGTGGGTGGCTCTTCATTCATGGGACAATCTCTTAGCAAGAAAATCCAAGCTTTTGAAGCCCCAATCATCTTCACATTGGGTTTCACCTCTTCAAGGTCAACTTCTCCTCTCTTCACATATACCTTTCATCGGGGACACCATACCTTCTTAAGTGGAAGAGGACATGAATACTTGGTGATAGACGGATGTTTCCAAATCTTCTTCACTTGGTTCTTTGTTGTATGGAGGTCGCACATTGTGATGCTTCTGGTCTTCATCATAGATGAAAAACTTGTTGATTGCTACATGTGGATATTTCATCAATCAGTACCAAAATCTACTCTCTTCCAATGTGTTGGAGGCAATAGAAACCTTCCTCTGTTATCTACCTATGTGGTAAACTATTTGCAATACCTTCCAATAGCAGCTGGAAGCATGGATCAAGCTTTCCTAAATCATGAAGGCCATATAATTTTTGACTTGGTGAGCCTACCCAGGTTGAATGAATTTTATGAGCTACAGTTCAGGAATTCGCTCATACAAGCTCTTGAAGATCGTATGAGATACATCAACTTTATACACGAGGAAGAGCAACCAATCTTTTATATCACATTCATAGTGATAGATGCAATGATGGACAACAGTAAAATCTACAAGTTTCTTCAATCAAAATCAGTAAGTGATTCCATACCATACATCTCGCTTTGGGAAAGATATTTCAAGATCTTTGATCCTGGGGGGTGCTTATGGAAACTTTCTCCATGGAGGAGGTTTACTCCGTCACTTCATTTCATCTTGCTATTGGCTCGGAGAACCTTCCATATCACACAAGGTTTTTTAATCATACAACAAAGGTTCTTCAAAGATAAGAGCAGACAAAGACAGACGTTACATAATATACATGTTGTATGATCAGATAAATGGTACATGAATGTACCATTATCTAAGGGGGGGACTAATGATAGCCGTTTTTCGGCTCTCCATAATTGTCATAGTAAGCTACCTCACCCTACCAAATTCACCCAAACACTATGGCTATCCCTACCATTTCACTGTACATAGGCGTGTGTGAGTTAGGGGGCTTTTCCCATATCTTCTTAAAAACCCTCAGCTAGATAGTCACTGGGCTAGTTGAGCCAAAAAAATAAAAAATAAAAAAAAATCAAAGTATATTATGGCCTCTTTGTGTGTAAATATTTCATTGTATATATGGCCTAAATATAGGGATTTTTTATAATTATTTTGGTATTTTATTTAAATATTTCTACTTAGGTGTGTGTTTTATTAAACCTATGTACACCTTCTTTCATCCTCTTACACCATAAGTATATTTTTTGCCAATATGTACATATTCTAACCTCATTTTTTTCCTTTATGCAAATCACTCCCACATTTTCACCCTCACCCTCGTGAAAACAAAAAATTTGATTTCTACTCATTAGTTACGTTTATTATATTATTTACTTGCATACCTTTTCCTCTTTCACCCAAAATAATTCAAGGAGGGACCATATCATATGATTCCAATATCTTTCCATATCCATAACTCCTCCATATTTTTATTATTATTTTTACTCATTATTCTAACACCATGTGCTCATTGAGCTAAAGTCCATGAATAGTCCATACACTAGTCCCACCATGTATATATTTCTTATTTCACCAATAATCCTCCTCCATGCATGGGTCAAGGGCAACTTGAATGCTTTGTATTATAATATGACAAAGGAGGGGCTCACTCTTGGATGCATTGTACAAATTCAACAAAGGAGGGGGCCACTAAAAGACTTTTGCAGGCATAAAAAACAGGCTTTTTGGTGAGAATTTTGGCACCTATCTCCACTCCAAATTTGGAGCGGTGGTCAAAAGAGAAAATGTAGCCCACGCTCTGAATAATCACCTCAAATTGTTTCATGAATTTTGGAGCTACCAGCGGTGAGCTATGATTTTTTGAGTGGACCCCAGTCTGCCCACTTTTCTCACAAGTAGCCCTTAGTCTTCTCTCACCCTTCCACACACCTACTCACTCTTACACATCCCTCCCTCTCCTTCCCTCACTCAAACCTGCAATTTCCATGGCTTCTCCCACCCTCTTCACCATTACCCTTCTCTCTCATCCCTATAGTTCTTTTATGAACCTCTACATACATACACCCTCTCCATGTCTCTCTCTATTGCTTCTATGTTACAATTTCATTTACCTCTCCTAAAATATCTAAAATTCAGCATCTTAACCATGATAACTTCTACAAATTGAGTATTTTTCATCAACAAATCCTCTTTTCATCGTGGTGGTCAACCGTGGCGGCGGCGTAAAGAAGCGAAGAAGAAGAAGAAGACCAACGGTCATTTTTTCCACAATCTACACAAGGGTGAGTTCAAGCTTCTTCAAAGCTTCACCATCTCAATGATTCTCTTTTAATTCACCCCTCTTCCTTCATCAAATCAACTCACTCTACCCATTGTAAATGTAACATTAACTTTCTAGTGATTACTAACGACTAACATACTAACACAAAATAGCCATTGACCTAACCATAAAAGACACCTCACCTCAAGACATGTGTATAGTAACTCTCTCTCTCTCTCTCTCTCTCTCTCTCTCTCCTTACTTACTTTCACCTTATCTACCATCAATAATGCTCTCTTTTGAGCCCACACCCATGACTCAAGCAGACAAAGAAGGCCCGCAATGTTTTGATATTCAAAAAAATCATAATCCTGATTTGTTAGCTTGTAAATTAGGATTTCTAATAATCTTAATGAGGGGTCTCCAACCTATAAATAGGCCCCTCTCCTTCTTGTAAAACAACCTCCAATATCTCACATAGCACCCCAACACTCTATGCGCGAGGAGAGACTTAGGTGTAGCAACCACTTGTGAGCTTCACTCTTGGTGTGAGAGAAGCTTTCAAGCTACACATTGCAAGTGAGAGAGCGTGAGTTTCACAAATCTCAAAACCACTATTGTATATGCTCCTTTATCATCAATAAATTGAGGTTTGGTGCATCAAAGGCGTGATTCGACGTTCAAATCTTCGTCCTTCCATTTGTGCAATACGGTTTGGTGAATTCAAGGTGACTTGTGTATTTTGAGTTTTTATCAGTTGATCTTGATTTTAGAAAGTGTTTTAGTGTGTTTTTCATTGCCAGTTTTGTGTCCATTGTAAGATGGTATTGTGGTGAGAGATCTCCCACACCCTAAGACAGTGTGTGTGTGTTTTGGCAATGATTAGCAATCACTAAGCATTGAGTGATTTTTGTACAAGTTCTACGATAGCATCATAACGAACCATCTCCATTTGCAAGTCACAAATAAGGTATTACGCAAGATCCTTTCCTCTCTCTCTTCCCTTTGCTCTAGCTCTCTCTAGTCCATTTCATGTGTGTCTTGGTGTGAGGTTGCTTGTGTGTGTTGTGTGGTGCATCTTCTTGGTTGTGCCAAAATCTCTCTTGCGTCCTAGTTCGCATACCATAACTAGGTGGTGCCCCTATCTTGTTTGGGTTTGGCTGTGGGTTTGTTGTTGTGTTGTGCTTGTGGTTGCCCCAGCCCCAATTGAGCAGCACGGGAGCCTTGAGGGGTGTTTAGAGGTCGCCTCTCTTGTTGCCCGCCCTGGACCGCCTCAGTATATAGATTAGCAGAACTATAAAAAGAACAAAACCACAAAATCAAAATCTTAATCATGACAAGTTCTCAAAAGCATAACCATAACATCGACTCCCAAATCATAGGCACAATGGCATAAAGATTTTTTAGCCATAATTAAAACATGATTTGAAAATTGCAAAACCATAAACATAACCCACTTCCCATACCACAACCATTATCATAACTTGTTTGTCATACCATAACTATAATAATCATACCATCATTGCAAAACCATAACCATAACCATAATCTAATTGTCAAACATAACCATCACACGATTGCCATACCATCACTACAAACTATAACCATATATTTCCAAATCCTAACCATACCAATATTGAAAAACCATAAAGCACTACAAAATTTACATGCAAAAAATCATGGAGTAAGATTGTATCAAGAAGACCACACATACAACTACAAAAAAGATAGTACAAAGAAGATTGTATCAAGATGGCTGAGTAAGAACAGCTCGCGAAGACCCTCATGGTAATGCCTCCTGGTTGACGTCCTCTCCCTCCTTCTATAGGTGGGTCAAAAGGGCCACAAGTCCATGGTTGTACTCATACTTCTCCTCTCGGCATGTCGGGAGGCGCTTCACGGAAACTTCCTACATAATTATGGTTTAATCACGAGATAAATCTTCAAATAACATACATATTTTCAACAATGCAAAACATACATAAAATAATTACAAAATCATGTCAAAGTGTGTTGTAGCCTCCATTCCCAAGATGTGATGCTCCAACACACTCCAAACATGCTCTGGATGTATCTTTCTATTACTGAAATCTCTCTAGATTGTCTTGGGTCTCTTGTGCAATCCCCGTCCACTCCTCTGTGTCCAACCATGCTAGCTTTGGAGTACTTGCATTGTACCTATGTGCCTCTGACCGATGGTGAGACATTGTGGCCTTCCCATGCCCAAAATCCATGCATTCGAGACTTGATTGTATCCCTCTACCGACTTGTACTCTCTGTGAATCGCCTCGACGATGTAACTCTTTCTTTCATCATTGAGATTATCCCAAATATCCATCATAGAGTGACCAAACTGAATTGTATAGATCTCTCGAATCCTCTGTCGCATGGCGTTTTCGACCCTATCCGCCACAACAGCCCCATGCCTACTCTTGTACAGCTTTCTAGGATCATGCTCGTGTGATCCCCAAGGTGTACATGGTGTGCTAATTGTTGAACTATCTACTGAATAGAGTGACGGATGCTCTCTCGATGGTGTGGGCACATCGATAGAACTACTACCACAACAACCACCACCTCTAGAACGACATCTACCTCATCTCGAGGATAAACCACCCATTGGTGTAGGGCCACAGTAGTCCAAGGCATAGAGGGCACACTCAACTAAGGTGTGGGGCCGGTCGGTGTAGGGACCACACTAGTACTAGGCGTAGAGTCGATTGTAGTAGGTCTAAAGGAACCTGTTGCCCAAAGGTTTTGTGCCATCGAGATCTGCTCTAGTGTGAATTGTGTAAAAGATAGACCCATTTTCTTGGGTGACATGCCGGTCGGAGTGATGGGAAAACTAAAACTAGGAGAGTATGGCTCCTTATCATCAGCCATGGCTACAGATACACAAAAAACACCCACACAAAATATGTTATTTCATAGCAAAAACGCTTAATCAATACAAATAACTAAATCGCCAACACAAATGAATGAATCTAAAGTGTATTGTATACTAATAAAAAGAGTTTTATGAAAGAGTTCCTATCAAAAATCATCAATTAATCTCTCATCTTCTATGAGATCTGATGCACCAAAGATGTGTATCTCAATCTATACTTTTCCATCATTGTCATCAAACCCTACTTCTTTGTCGCTCACCGCATCAGCTTCAGTATTTGACACTCCATCTCTAGGTTCATGCATATGCTTACCATTGACCTCCAGCTCAAAATCCAAACTTATATCATCAACCGGCCCTGCACTTTGTTCATGAATCACCTCTTTGACCTCAATGTCCAATCCTTCACACACTTGCTTGCTCCGTGGAGCAACTTGAACAACATAGAGCCAGCACGGTTTAGACACATTATTTTCATTATTTTTTCTCCATAGTGGATCTAGTGTGAACACAACTTGTTCACAATGATGTGGAAGTACAAATGTAGCTCGTGCATTTGTTCACACCCGCCTAGAGTTCACTTGAATCAATCGACTCTTTTCTTTACGCACAGTTTCATTAGGGGCGTTGGTAATAACTTTGAACCACTTGACATCAAAGATAAAAATATCAAACTTTCTAAAGCTAACCTTCAAGATGTCTTGGATGTAGGCAAAGTATTAAAGCTGGGTAGTCCCTGTGTTCTCATCCTGACACTACTCCTACTTTATTGGACAAAGCTTGCCCTAACACCACTGTTAAAAGTGACCCTTAATTCGTCAATCCGTTGCACTCTGAAGTGTTTCCCATACCACCACAAAGTTCAATAGTTGTGATATTGCAGCCACAAAATTGAATCAAAATTCAAGTTATTAAAGTAATTTTATCATGTGGAGCTCAAAAAGGAAGTTGTGAATATATACATGCCAATCGCAACCCCTTGACATCTCCTCTTCCTCTTTAGTAATCAACAGTCCATTCCTCTTTTCCTCTGAGACTGTCGCATCTAACCACCACCCATGAAAGGACATAGGGAGATAGGCATGCCAATAGTCACCAACCATACCTATATTGTTACCATATACATGTGGTAGTGATGTGTGTGAACACACTAGGACCATCACTCCGTGAATTGTGTATACGCCCATCACTCTAGGGCTATCAATCTTTCCATTGCACACTAAGTAACACACTCTCTATTTTGTGCCTTGAGATTCCTTTATCTTCTCGAAGCTGTTTGTGTTTCTCTACAACCCTAATTTCAACAACTGGTATCAGAGAAGGTCACGTCCTCCCGGGCTTAGTCGCCAGCTGCTCCAGCACACGCCTGCTCACTTTTTTCGATTTCAGCAGTGAGCTTTGGCGAGCGTTCGCGGGTCGAAAAAAATTTTGGGACAGCTCGAACAGCTAGGTCTGCTCAGAATTTCGATTTGGGCAGATTTCGGCCTCCGTTTCCACTACAGGCAGTACTACACAGGCTATTTTGTCATTTTAAGCAGAATTTTTGTCAGTGTCGTTTTCTGCATAACAGGTGCCTTATAGTCTTCTACGGTTTGTGCTATATAGCACAGGTTTTTCCCGCTCCATTTCTCCTATTTTCAGGCAGTTTTCACATCAGGTGCAGCATTTACCATGGCTGACAACAACAACACAGATGTGTTCAAGATGCTGAGGACATGTTAGATAGAGACAACTACCCTATGTGGGCTTATATGATGCAACATGTTCTTGTGTCAAAGGGTGTCTGGAACATTTGCATGGCATTGATGTACGTCCTGGTTCTGAGGATGTAGGCGATGTTGAGGATGTTGTAGGTCTTGCTGCAGCTGCAAGGATTGCATCTGTTAGAGTTGTTTTACCTACGGCAGAACAAGCTCGTTGGGATGTTAAGGATGTGTAGGCTCATGCACTGATTGCGTTGTCTGTGAAGTGCACCATTCTTGCTCACATCCGTTCAGCAAAATCTGCAAAACAGGTTTGGGATATTCTAGTAGGTCTTTATGCAATCCGCAATGAGGCTAAAATTGCTTTGCTGCGTAAAGAGCTGGAGTCGAAGATTATGCATGAGGAAGATGATATGGACACTTTCCTTGATAGTGTCAAGGATATCAATGAGCAGCTTATTTCTGTAGGTGAAGTTATTTCAGACAGTTTCCTTGTGCAGACTATTCTTGATGCCTTACCAGATTCTTACCAGACTTTTGTTAGTACTTGGAGACTTATGACCCAAGGAAATCCAGAAGTTATCAAGTTTGATGCATTATGCACATTGCTGTTGCAAGAGTCACTGTCTAGAAAAAACAGGACTAGACAACGTGCACTTGAAGAGGCTTTTATTTCTTCTCAAAGAAAGGGTGGTAACAGCAATGCGGCCACTTCTTATGGTTCTGCTGCGAGTGGCAAAAATTATGTTCCTAATGCTTTTGCTGGCAGCAGTTCGTTTGGAAATTTTGGTGATAAGGACAAAAAGAAGATGCGTTGCCATTATTGTAAAGCCAATGATCACTTGATCAAGTCATGTCCTAAGGTGAAGGCCAAAGAGGCTAAGAAGAAAGAGGGTGGTTCCACTACAAATGTTGGTTCCACTACAAATGCAGCTATTGTTGAGTCTTCTGTGAAAGGAGACTGTGTTGCTGATGTTGATGCAAAATGGGCTTTTAGCGCAGAGTGCACTTACAATCCCGCTGTCCATGATGCATGCTTGTCAGTTGCTGCAGATTCACATGTGTGGTATTTTGACAGTGGTGCTACAAAGCACATTATCTCACATCATGAATTGTTTACCTCTCTTGAGTCTGTCCCTCATGGCAATTCAGTCACTTGTGCCAACAACGCCTCTTATCCAGTTCAGGGAGTTGGAAAGATTGTGCTTAGTGCTACTAATGGCAGCTCCTTCACACTTGTTGATGCACTTTATGTACCTGGGATCAAGAAGAATCTCTTGTCTATATCCGCACTTGCTAGACTTGGACTTGTAGTCAAATTTGTGGATGACAGATGTACAGTTCATGATCTCAATTTTGGTGATGAAATTGTTGCATCTGGGCTTTTGTGCTGTGGGCTGTATAAGCTCACTTTGTATGACAAGTGTGGACAAAATTTTTCAAATGCTGTTGCAGATTCAAGGGCTATTTCAGATGCAAAACTTTGGCATGCACGTTTTGGTCATCTGAATTTTGCCAGTTTGCTGCGTTTGCAAAAATCTGATATGGTTGCTTCTTTGCCGCCTCTTAAGGCACCTATCAAACATGTTTGTGAAGGCTGTATTTTGGGTACGATGCAGCGTTCTAAATTTGCAAAGGATGGTTCAGTTTGGGCCACATGCAGGTTGCAGCTTGTGCATAGTGATGTTTGTGGGCCCATGCAAACTCCGTCCTTGGGCAATTACCTGTACTTCGTGACTTTCATTGATGATTACTCTAGGCATGCATGTGTATTTCCGCTTAAAGCGAAGTCCGAAGCTTTTATGTGCTTCAAACAATTTCTGGCTATGGCTAAAAATGTCTCGAAATGTACTACGGGCACCCTCCGTTCCGATCGAGGGGGGGAGTATATGTCTCATGAATTTAATGCATTTCTGGCTAGTCGTGGGATAAAACACCAATGTACAGTGCCTTATACACCTCAGCAAAATGGTGTTGCTGAGAGGAAAAATAGGTCACTGACGGAAATGGCACGATGTATGGTCAAAAGTCAAGCTTTGCCGCATTCTTTTTGTCTTAAGGCCATTATGTGTGCCACTTATGTACTTAACAGGTGTCCTACAAAAGCTTTGCTATCTATTACTCCATATGAAGCATGGCAAGATAGAAAACCTTCTATTGAGCACATGCGTGTTTTGGCTGTTTGGCATATGCTTTGGTGCCACAAGTGCAGTGCAGAAAATTGGATGATAAGGCTGTCAAATGTATTTTTGTTGGTTATAGTGTTGAAAGCAAAGGTTACAGGTTGTACCATCTCCAAACAAAACGTATTCTGGTCTCTCGAGATGTAGTGTTTGGGGAAGATTCTGTTTAGCCCTTGCTGTCATGTACTAGAGATAGTAATGTAAGCTCACAAGACATTTATGACACTTTGTTGCCTCTTTTTAGTGATGGAAATACGAATGTAAGTTCCAATGAGGCAAATGTATAGCCTATGGGGGTTTCTCAAAATGTTTTAGATCAGCCTATTACTGATGCAGATGTACATGATGTACTTGATGAGGAAAGGGCTGAAAATGAGCAGGCTAGAGGTATGCCAAAATGGCTGGTGCACACTTTGCGTGACAGTAAATTTGATGCACCTTTGTCTAGTCGTACTCGTTCAGGCTCTAGCCATGCATCTTATGCATCAGATTGTTATGCTTTGGCTGTGATTAGCTTACATGATGTTGAGGAGCCTCTGACTTTTGATGAAGCACAAAATGCAGAAAATTGGATGGTTGCCATGCAATCATAATATGATGCACTTATAGAAAATGACACATGGACTTTATGTGATTTTCCTCCTGCCAAAAAGTCCATTGGTACGAAGTGGATTTACAAGTTGAAACACACAGCGGATGGTGAGATCGATCGCCATAAGGCTCGACTTGTTGCAAAGGGTTATGCACAGCAAAAAGGCATAGATTATGAAGAGAATTTTTCTCCCACTTGTCGTATGACTAATGTGAGTTTTCTATGTGCATTGGCAACTCATTTTGGTTGAGATGTACATCAATCAGACATTGTTACTGCTTTCTTGAATGGTGACATATTTGAGAAAGTTTATGTAACGTAGCCTCGCGGTTTTGTCATAAAAGTACAAGAGGACAAAGTGTGCAAATTTAACAAGGCTTTGTATGGGTTGAAGAAATCTCCTCGTGCTTGGTATGAGAAAGCTAACACTCATTTGGTCAAACAAGGCTTTCGTAACAGTCCAACAGAAAGCACATTGTATCTAAAGCGTGAGGGTGATGTACTTCTCATTGTGGTTCTTTATGTTGATGATTTGCTGATCACTGGACCAAATGAGAGACACATTGCTGAATTTAAGGCTGATTTGAATGCTACTTTCAAGATGAAAGATTTGGGGCTGTTGCATCATTAGTTGGGTATACAATTTATGCAGTGTGATGGTGGTATTGCCTTGTGTCAAAAAAGTTACATAGAGACATTGCTATGTAAGTTTCGACTTGAGGATTGAAAACCTATTGCCACTCCCATGGAAACAGATTTGGAGTTGAGTCTTCATGATGCTGGCGATCTTGCTGATGTCACTCTTTACCAAATTGTTGTTGGATGCCTCATTTATGTATGCAACACGAGGCCGGATATTTAGTTTGCAGTCTCACAGGTCAGCAGATTTATGCATAGCCCAGGGTCTAAGCATTGGCAGGCTGTCAAGAGGATTTTCCACTACCTTAGTGGCACTTTACATCTTGGCTTGTTTTATCCCAAGGGGGGATCATTGCCGCCAGACTTACATGCTTTTTCGGACTCAGATTGGGTTGGTTGTTTTGACACGCGAGTGTCCACAAGTGGTTTTTGTTTCATGCTTGGCAGTTCATGTATATCATGGTTGAGCAAGAAGAAACATATTGTGGCCACTTCGAGTTGTGAGGCTGAGTACAGGGAAGTCTTCACAGCTACGGTTGAGTGTGTATGGCTCAGACGCCTTATGGCTGATTTGGGTGTTGGACAGGACACTGCCAACACTATCTACAATGATAGTCAGAGCACATTGGCAGTTGCAAGAAACCCAGTTTTTCATGCTCGCACAAAGCACATTGAGGTGCATTACCACTATGTCAGGGAGAGGCTCTCAACAAGAGAGATCAGCTTGGCTTATGTGCCAACACAAGACAACCTTGCAGATCTTTTCACAAAGGCATTCTCTCGTGAGAATCTTGAAGCTTTCCGCAAAGATTTGGGCTTACTCCCGTTTGTGGACTAATCCTGTCCTTAGGGCATGGCACTTCCCTTTACTCATGTGACAGCTCTCGTTCACCGCATCACTCCAGGGGGGATTTGTTACCATATACATGTGGTAGTGATGTGTGTGAACACACTAGGACTGCCGGGGCATTTTTTCCCTCGTTAGGAGGTTTTTTCCCCCGTGCATTGTATATACGCTCACTCTAGGTCTATCAATCTTTCGATTGCACACTAAGTAACACACTCTCTATTGTGTGCCTTGAGCTTCCTTCGTCTTCTTAAGGCTGTGTGTGTTACCGCATGTGTATCTATCAGCCCTGTACCGCATGTGTATCCATCAACCCTTGGCTAGGGGCATGCCCTCCTATAGTCCTACCCTTGGCATGACATTACTCTCCCCTTGGAGAAGCATTTTCGTCCGCAAAAACAAAAGTGGTAGGATATTCATAAGAACAATAATGTTTTCGAGAGTGGTATCCCTCATGGATCCAGTTATTTGTTTGACTGAAAACACGATGCAGTAGGAGGCTCAATCAAATCAATAATAACATGTCAATTTTGCACATTGCTGTCCTTTTGCAACCATCTAGTGTGTAGACTCCATTTAGAACGTACATGAGCATGCTAAACGAGTTATCACGACGGAGATGTACCTGAAAGAGTATCGCTTTTCACTTTTCGTGGAAGTTACTTGTTGACCTAACTCATCAGCCAAGTGTAAGTCCTTGACTTGTTCGCAAATTTCATCAGTAAACAACCCCACCATAACTAGTGTTCAAGGGTGAGAATCTAACTTATACATGAAGAGACTAAACCTAGTCGCAAAACATGCTTTAGCTGATGGTAAGCAAACTCCAAGTAGAGCAATAAACGATTATTAATTATATTTCTTGGTGCTAATATATGCACAATGAATATCCTTTAGCACAAGATTACACTTTGTAATCTGCATATCCCCTTGGATAACTGACCCCACAGTTTACAGACAATCTTTCCACATGGCTGGTAAACGGGGATTAGAATATCATACAATATTTCTGAGGAATCAGCAATTGGCTGAATAACCATCATGGTTAACTTTAAAACACCCAAACCGAGCCATGATCTCTATTGGTGATTAGTAGACCCAAAAGTAATCTCATAGCGATACTGCACACAGAGTGCAAAATGCTTCATAAGCAACAACTTGATAAATATGCATGCCATTCCAAATCAGTGCTAAACACTAGGGCACATAACACCTAGTGTGCACGCATTTAGCAAAAAACAGATCCGAACCTCTATATCCATGATCATCCTTGCTAATACTTATGGAAAATGTGATGCGCCTAGCACACATTAAAGAGGAATGTAAATAGTGCTGAAAAGAAACTAAATAATTTCATTTTCAATCATTTGCAAGCCTTGCTAAAATGTCTGAACCATAATAGAAGGTGAAACAATGATCACTTCTAGGTACAAACAATGAAACTTTTTCATTTAACAACTCATAGCCTTTCTATATTTAAAACAGCCATCTGTAATGTTGTTTAGCAGCACTTGTATCTTAACAAGTCATTCTAAGTATCCGACAATTTCTGGCGCACCTAGGGACTTTGTCGTGACACATATTGAAGTCGTGGGTGCCAGTGTCAGTCCCACAGACTCATATTCACCACATGTGAAATATGTCAACTAAGGATGTCTAAAAAAAGAACATCCTACAAGTACAAGCTGTACTTGTCTGTGGAGGTAACTGCAAACACTCTATGACAAGAGTGAGAGGGACCCTCATTAGCCTTTCTCCACACTGGCTAAACCAAATTCCTTGAGTCCCTAGACCATGTTGTATCCCATGTGACAACATGTGCCAAATCGAATCCTACATGTGGATTCATAATACCATAATGTACATTGGACACTATGGCCCAAAATACTGGTTTCAACCTGCCCTTGGCATGGCCCTGGGGGTTGAACTAAAAGTTCAGTTACCCGTAGTCAAATGCATAAGAGCACCTCTCCCACCTGAAAAAAAGAAGCAACAATGCATTGGAAACCCTGGGTGTTGCCTTCGCAAAACAAACCCGTTGGTTAGAATCTACGTAGTCAAACTCCTTGGCAAGACCCTTTGTAGAAACTGCTCAACTAGCCAGTGACAATAACCAACATAGTCAACCATGTACAGAATGATTGGAATCAACTTGAAAAGTTGAATTTTCTCACTATCGCATGGTAGAACATATAGTGAAACAATGACACACTAAACATCCGTAATGACAAGACTCGTGCTTGTCCATTAACATCTATGTGTTCTATGTGTACTCCACCGGGCAGATCTGCTCGATCTTAAGAACAATCTCCCAAGAAATACCAGCATTGGGTTTTACCCTAGGTCTGACCATGTCTCTAAGCCTGTGTGGCTTATAGCTCTTATTCCAATAACAAATTAGTGTGCAATCGAGAAAACGATGAAGACTAATTGGAGTGGCGTCTTGGCCACTTACTAGCTGAGAGGGAGAGCACCTTGGCTCAGGCTGACTCATGAGCAAAATATGTATCAAAATATTCTTAAAAATGTTTTCATTATTCCCTTAAAGAGAGAACAAGAGCATGTTGGGCTGAGGAACTTTCCTTAAGGTTTTAGAGTGTGTACCCAAGCTATGTGCACTTACGCATCCTATGCCTAAATTGTAGCTTATCGTATAAGCATTCCAGAGTTTCTCGGTTTGACTCTCTCATCGATAGAGGTAAAAGAAAAACAAAAAACTCATTCTGACCCACCTACCATGCAGGGGTTGTGATTGTATGAGGACAACTTAGCATGGGAACTTTGCCCGTAAAGTAAGTCCTAGATTTAGGTTCCTTTTAGTGTTTTTGTGTGTTGATAGCAACCAAAAATCATATTAAACAATCCATCACTTAGTCTGTCCTTGAGAGAGTTGTGAGTGTGATAGCAGAAGCGTAATGCATGAAGCAGTAGAATTGAATCCACCTCACTAGCATGCCTTGCATGCAAAATTGTAAGCACTTGCATAGAGTGATTTCCTCAACCGCCGTGAGAGCCAAAACCATGAGTGCCTTGCACAGTTTAGACTAGTAGGGGTTTGATAAGGTGATATTCTCTATTTTTCCAATGTTTTTTCAAACTTGTGTGCCACTGCCCTTGAAACCAAGTCAGTAGGCAGTACTTTAGCACGATGTATAAGCCTTGCGTCATGCAAAACTGGCAAAGCACATTGCTCTGCATAAAAAACAAAGTAAATATGTTTCATGAAAAAACAAACAAAACATCAATTTACAAAACATAAATTTGGCTAACCTTGTTGTCGTTCTGTAACCAATTGTCTTTAGGTGTTAAGGAAAAAAATTGCTCAAATGCAGTTCATAGCCCAATCTGTTGCGGGAGAAAGAATTATTGTATATATCATATACACTTGTCTGGTATGTAATGAACTAACTTGCAATCATATTGCCAATTTTGTATGCTCATAACATAGTCCAATTGCGGGAATCTTTGATGCAAGATGCCCAAATCATAGTCAACAAATACTGGTATCGACGTACAAAGATCATGGAAAACAAGAATTGACCTTGTCAAGCACTTTCTATTGTAATTGGCTCGTGCCATGTGGCGAGCATCTTTTCTGGCTTGTGGAAGCAGTGATAAGAAATCAGCCATGTTGAGCTCTCTGCACCCTTGATGAAGTCGATCCACAGGTTGTGCCAATCTCCTTGAGATTCCATGGGTAGCAAAAGTGAACTGCTATTGATCCGTGCAGCAGATCAGGGCTACAGGTACTCAAGTCATGCTTGAGTCAAGTTGACAAGTTAAGCATTGGTTTGATGACAAAAAAAGTGTAATGCTTAAAACAACTGTCACAAGCCGTGCGTGCCTAAATTGCATGCACATTTGGTGCATGGAAAGGTTATCCTTCGATTCTCATACATTACTTTATGCAGAGATACAACAATTAATTGTAGATCAAGTTATGCGGATAACAATGGAGTAGGAACATTGTAATTCATCGACAAAGCATACCGGAAATTGGTTGTCGAAGCATGGAAAAGCTATTTGCAAATCCGGATTGACTAAAAACATCCCGCCTAGACATAGCACGATAATTTTTTCAAGACATGCCGTGGATGCCTGATCATACTGATGATGGAGAACAATCGTTCTTATTATTCTTATGCTAATCATAGAATCACCTTGTGCTTGGGACAAGCCTTGCTTGTGGATGCAAATACACGTCTAGTACATGTGCAGTTACACGACATCACTCATAGCCCTTGCATGTTATACTATCCAACAGGTACTTGAATAGTTTGATAAATACTAGTAAAATTGAATGCTTACCTCATAATTTACCTGTATAAACTTGTCGTGTTGATCACATGGCCGGGATGATTTAGCTTTTATGAGCCTCGAACCGAGCATCAACATCACTTTGCCGAGTAGCCTTGCTCAGAACCTTGGCCGATGTCGGCAATCACAAGTTCCAATGCTAACAAGCCCTCTTCCAGTGATGGAACCATGTTGTCGTATTCTGGATGGTCTTGTTAGCAACATCTTACAGAGTGTAGTGTCACTGCCGCAAATAGAAAATAGAGTAGGTCATACCTTTACATGATCGAAAAGTTGTAGACAATACATCGGATCTTTGCCTTGATGGTCTGCAAAATTGCCTTGGAATTTTCCATGAAAAAACCCGACTGCCGAGACGCGAGAGCGATGAGTGCATTGTTAATCTTACGAGGAGCTCAGTGCGGGGCCCTTGCATGCCTTTGCATGTTAATGCATGCTAGGTCATGTGGGCAAGCTCCCCTGCAAGGTAAAAAGCTATCAAACTTTTTGTTTTAAAAAAAAATTACACGACTGTACAGCGATGGCTAGACGGCGAGCAACAGAGAGCCAGTAATTTCCTTGCGTTGTGCTGTGATGGCCGTAACAACATTTGCTCCAGAAACGCGATGTGATCCTCGTGCTGGGCGCGCTGATTGGATCCCACCCGCGCTAGTTTTGTGCAAATCGCCCTGCGATGCAAGTCCATGAAAGAGTCGCTTCCCGCAGCCATAAACTGTCGACTTTCCTCCTTGACCTTCATATGTATACAAGGGGCCATGCCCACACCAGAGCTTTTTGTTGTCATGTCAACCTCAACCTCTTTTGTAGTTGAGAATGCATAGCATGCAAGCATAGTCTCCTCCTCCGTCCAAGCTTGAGAGAGAGAGAAAACTCACATGAGAAAAGAGATGCCTTGCTATCGCATGAGAGGAAGAGAGAGAGAGAGAGAGAGAGAGAGAGAGAGAGAGAGAGAGAGAGAGAGAGAGAGAGAGAGAGAGAGAGAGAGAGAGAGAGAGAGAGAGAGAGAGAGAGAGAGAGAGAGAGAGAAGCCATGAAAATCTCCTTCCCTTCCCCTCCATGTTTGCTCTCCCCTGTGCTCTGATACCAGTGAAAGGACATAGGGAGATAGACATGCCAATAACCACCCAACCATACCTATATATAGGCCCTTGGCCCTCCTATATATAGACCTTGTACCACATGTGTATCCATCCATCCTTGGCCAGGGTCATGCCCTCCTATAGTCCCACCCTTGGCATGACAACCCAGTTGGAAAGTCAGGCAGTTTCTGAAGATGATCTGGAAAAGGAAGGTTTCTAGTGGAATGCCTGCACTTGAATTGTAGGCGATCTTTGAAGCAATGTTGCTTTTCCCCTTCGTACCTGTCTACCCACTTTTTCATGATGTCTGAGTTGAGAAGGCAAAATCTCATAACCTTTTCTCTCATTGTTGGTCCACTTTCCTAAAAATGCCTTGTCCCCTATCACCTTTACATTGACCTCAGTAGTCCACATTCGGGGCATCTCTAGATCAATTGAGACCAAAAATTCCCCTGATGAGGACAGGTGACTCTTGTTCAAGCCATCCTTCAAATGAACCCCTTTAAAGTCTTCATAAATGTCTCCAAGAAGAACATCCAACTGCTATGGACTACCCATCAATTGCAACTTCATTGACCACATGCACAAGTGCATGCACTTGGATGGTAAGAATGTTTGTTGGAAAGTACTTTTACACCATGCACAGTGCTTCAATAGCATTTAAGCGTGCGGCATCAGTGATGTCTTCTCTTATCTCTTTTGAACTGATCCTGCATACCAACTAACTGATTTTGTAGACTGTTCTTCTAATGTCATACGTCAAACAATCCTTTATGGAAATTGGTAAGATAAACTATAAAAATTTGTGGCAATTGTGGGACTCAAGACCACTAAGATTGTCATCTCTCGTAAAAGCCGTTTTCAAACATTGCATGCATCCAATGGGAGTCTTGAATGAAGATATAGTCTTCTTCACTTGTTGGTCTTATGCACGACTCAAAACCCATGGTCCTTTTGGTATAGCAAACTTTCCATTGGGTTTAAGTCGCGGCCACATCATTTCTGGCATTCGATCCACAGCCTGCAGCTCATCTCTTTGGGCCTTGGTCTCCCTTTTTCCAGTGATGGTTTTCCATATGATCTCCCCCACATTCTTGAAGATGTGCATTGGGTTGAGGAGATGATTAATCAGTAGGTCACTCTAGTATGGGAGTTCATGGAAAATAGAAAGTCTTTTCATTGCAAGTGGCATGAAATCTCTCCTCTCGAGCCACATGCTCATGTCTTGCAGGCAAAAACCTACATGCTCCCCGTAAACTATCTTGCTCAAATGCTCAGAGCGGGGGAAGCCAAGTCGAGGACCACATTTTTGGCATGCATGATTGCCCTAGTAACTCAAGCCTAAAAAGGAACAAATTTAAGATATAAAAGTGTTGGCATAGCCAGGAATAGCATGACGTGTGTGAGGGTTTCAAAGGCACTTACTTAAACACTCACCGAAGCCTGGCCAATCGTGCATGGTCCACATGAGAATTCTTTGCATGTACATTCCGTCGCCCGATTGGTTGGGACATATAAATCACATTGATTCCAGTCCACAAGATTTGGAGCTCTTCTATAAGTGGTGCTAGATAGACATCCATGTTTTTTGCTTTGTACTTCCTTGGGAGGATTAGTGACAACAACATATGGACCTTCTTAATAGCTAGACATGGTGGAAGATTATGAGTAGCCAGACAAATAGGCCATGTGCTCCATGACAAACTATGTAATCGGAATGGGTTTACTCTGTCCATTGCCAACCCAAAGCGGATACATCGAGGCTCATTCTTAAATGTAGGTGAACTTTCCTCTATGTGCTTCCATGCACGAGAGTCAGCAGGTACTTGCATCACATCATTTGGCAATCTATTATTTGACTGCCATGTCATCAAAGTGGCTATAGACTTGCACCTGAACATGCTCTTTATTATTGGAATGATATGAAAGTGTCGAAGGACCTTTGCAGGAATAAATTTTCCTTGTGTGTCCTCTCTATACCTGCTTGATCCACAATTTGGACAGTGTTCCAAATTTTCATACTCATTGCAAAAAAGTTTAAAATCATTAGGACATGCATGTATTTTGTGATAATCCAAGCCCAAATTAGTAAAAAGCTTTTTAACCGGCTGGACGGGTAGGGGACATGTGATGCCCTTCTAGCAAGATTTTCTCGTTGAGAAACCTATCATTACATGAACACGTCAGCCCCTTGATCAAACTTTTGAAATGTAGCTTGCACTAGATTAGGATACAATGTATTTACCTGAAAAGACTGTAAATTAAGCATTGCCAAAGCGGTACAGAGAACTGAGATTTTTGCACCAATGTAAAGCGGCATGGATGTCGTCTTCTATGTTTTCATGATGGGATCCATGTCAAAGAGCACGTCTAAAATCTGCTCCATCTCTACTTCTTGAAATGCCACATCACGTATTGGCTGGAGGACTCAATTGATGGCTGTTCGTTTGAAAATCCTCTTCTCTGGGATGAAGTTTGAGCAATATCTACTTGTGGAGTTTGATCTATTATCTCTAGACCATGAGATCAATAATGCAGGTCTTGTAGTTGCCCTATCGAAAAAAGACCGTGATTGCGTATGTGCTGGTCATAGATTTTTTGATTTTGAAAGATCTGATGCTTGCAATGTGCACAAGGATACGCCATCCTATCGTCCATACTTTTTCTACCAATGATGCAACAAATAATTAAAACACTCTAGTTGTTATAACTACACACTACTAACTACATGACAATAGATGACAACCTCACATTCTCTAGCCACGCCCGATCCCTGCACACCTCGGTCTAGAGGTGCATAGATATTAGGATCGTAGGGTACTAATCTCGTCTTTATTGGTTCAATGACTATATATTAAGGTTTTTTAAGTTTGTGTATTCTTTTGAAGTCTGATTGCGTTATTTTACTTCGTTTATCAATTTTCGTTTGCGTTTTGAAGTACACAAGACATTTCCAAAGTCCGTTTGTGTTTTTTCAACTATTCATCGCTAGCTCAAAGAACCTCACATTCTCTAGCCATGTCCGATCCCTGCACACCTCGGTCTAGAGGTGCACGGATATTAGGACCATAGGGTCAATGACTTTATATTAGTGTTTTTGAAGTCTGGGCATTTTTTAAAGTCCAATTGCTCTTTTGAAACCTGTAATTTAAACCTAACCTATAATCTGTAACCTAACCTAACCTAACTTATAGCCTATAACCTAATCTAACCTAACCTATAACCTATAACCGAATCTAACCTTACCTATACCCAAATGAAACCTAACCTATAACCTCACCTATAACATAACCTAAGGGAAGTCTGTTTGCCTTTTTTTGAAGTACACGAGTCATTTTCGAAATTTGTTAGTGTTTTTTCTACTATTTGTCGCTAGCTCTAACCTAACCTATAAACTAACCAAACCTATAACCTATCCTATAATATAAACCTAACCTAACCAAAGTTCGCTTGCATTTTTTGAAGTACACGAGTCATCTTCGAAGTCCATTTGCATTTTTTCTACTATTATTTTGTCACTAGCTCTAACCTAACCTATAATCTAACCTGCCCTATAACCTAAACCTAACATAACCTATAACCTATAACCTAATCTATAACCTAAACCTAACCTAACCAAAGTTCGTTTTGTTTTTTGAAGTGCATGAGTCATCTTCAAAGCCTGTTTGCATTTTTTCTACTATTAGTTTGTTGCTAGCTCTAACCTAACCTATAACCTAAACCTAACCGATAACCTAAACCCAATCTAACATAACCTATAATCTAGCCTAACCTATAACCTATAACCTAACCTATAATCTAAACCTAACCTATAACCTATAACCTAACCTAATTGAAGTTCGTTTGCATTTGTTCAAGTACACGAGTCATCTTTGAAGTTCGTTTGCGTTTTTTCTACTATTAATTTGCCACTAGCTCTAACCTAACCTATAATCTAACATAGCATATAACCTAACCTATAACCTATAACCTAACCTATAACGTAAACCTAACCTATAATCTAACCTAATCAAAGTGCACTTGCATTTTTTGAAGTACAAGAGTCATTTTATAAGTTTGTTTGGATTTTTTCTACTATTTGTTGCTAGCTCTAACCTAATGTATAACCGACACACTCTCGCACGGTGAATGGTGTGTATTCTAATCCAACCATTGTTGTTAATGTGTTAAATAGATCTTCATTTGATGAAACCTTGTTGGTGAGGAGTGATACCCTTATCCAGAGTGGAAGAGAGTCTTAGGGCAGTTGACTTGGCAGTAGTTTTATAAGCTACTGACATCATGGTTATTGGCCACCAATGTTTCAGTTGGGAGCATCAGATTTTTTTTGAACCAAACCTATAACCTAAAAATTAGTTAATTTAACCTATAACCTAACCTAACCTTTTACATACAAACTATAACCTAACCTATAACCTCACATGTTGCCTAAACGTGACCTATAAGCTAACCTATAACCTATACCTGACCTAGAACCTAACCTAGCCTATAACTTAACCTAACCTATAACTTAACCTAGCCTATAAGTTAACGTAAGCTAATAAACCTATAACCTAACCTAGCCTAGCCTAGCCTATAAGCTAACATATAACCTAACCTAACCTATAAGCTAACTTAACATATAATCTAACCTAACCTGTAACCTAAACCTAATCTATAACCTAACCTAGCCTAACGTATAACCCAACCTATAACCTAAACTAAATTTAAACTAAACCTAGCCAAAACCTTATCAATCGCATGATGATGATGAGATGGTAGCGTTATTTCAATACAAAATTCTTCGAAACATAATTTCAAAACAAAAATTTTCCATAGCATAATTTCAAAACAAATTATCTTCAAAGCATAATTTCAAAACAAAATTTTTCCATAGCATTTCAATTCAAAATTAACCCAAACCATAATTTCAAAACAAATTTTTTCCAAAGCATAATTTCTAAACAAAATTTCATAAAAAATTAAAGCATTGAAAGCCTAATGAAATAAATTTTATTTTGTCCATATACAATATAATTTAAATTAATTAAATATGCATAAAACTTTTGAGCACTCACATGCGGCCTATTTGAGCAAGAAAGGGTCTTGTAAACATCTTCAAACTTGCAAAAAACGCACACACACACACACACTATGTTAAACCCTAAACCCTAAACCTACAAGAAAACTTGAAAAGAATCTCACCTTGATTCTAGGGAGTAGTCCACAGTAAGATTCTCACCTTCGGCAAGTTTTTGTGCACCAGATTTGCAGTAGGTGAGGAGGAGGAGAGCAAGAGAAGAGGTGCAAAAACTAGAGAAATGCACAAGGAAAGACCCGCGGGTTCATTTTTTGCAGGGTCCATCGGTACAGGTGCTGGTTATTGAGCTATATAGAGTATCTCAATATATAGCACCCTGGTTCTCTCTATATAAACGCATCTCGTGTGATTCGTATGCTCCCTCTCTCATCTCTCGTCTCCGTATTTCTCCCTCATCAACATTGTATCAGAGCATCACCACACAAAAATCAACACATCTCCACAACATGCAATCAAAGATAAGTTGCATTATTAAATTCTATTTGTTATTGACATATGCACTGATAGATTCATGAGCATGGAATCCTTAACAAGAACACACTGTGGTTTGTAAGCAATCATCATAATAAGCATGCTCTCATAGTTACGTATGACAAAAGACTTTTTGGATTCTTCTTATCATGACTTTTCTTTTTTACTACTAAAACTAATAACGAGAAAGCCACACCCAGTGTTTATTCGCAGCAGTTGTAAGAGGGCTTTTATTAACTTCAAAAATAGATTGCTATTTTTATTTGGATGTTATTTATAAAAAATGATGCGTTTCTTTTTATCTATATGCCTTGCTCACTGGAGTGCTACCTTCCAAGGGCTATTCTCTGCCGCAAAGACCATCAAAGCTGACCCCATCCTCCAGTTGATGTACAATACGTACTCCTTTATTGGCTTATGTGCACCGTTCATCTGTCCTAGCTTTGAAGGTATCAAGCTTGGTAGAGTGTTGGAAGCATATTTAGATGTCGTGTGACATAGTATTGGGAGATTTAGAGGAAAGTGCAGTTGGCAGGATTTGAGACAAGAAACCACGCGAGGGTTACTGTAACCGTTGGCCCCAACCTTTGCAGCTATATTTAGGAGATATCACATCGGATATCGCGTTATTTTGAACCATACTACTTTGTTGATGCTTTTGCATGCAACTCTCTTTGTCTTGGTGCTATTTTAACTATGGTGCTACTTTAATGATGAGGAGCGGCGACGGTGTGCTAATTAGTGACAGCACAGACAAAGGCATGCGTGCTACAACCGGGCTAGTGATAGATAGGCTTGGTGCAGGCGGGGACCCGCTTCAGAAAGCACTACCATATTAGGCATTTACTAGCTTTATGGGATTTGCTAGCTTTTCCAAAATGGCGTTGTTTCAACCTGTTTGTTTTTTGCAGTGCCATAGACGTCGAGCATGCGCGGTTGTGTTTCGCGTCTACAACCCTAGTAGAGTGGAATTGAGTTCTCATCATGCCAATAATTTTTTCCCTATTCATAGCGCTGGCAATGCTGCTATGCAATCTGATTGCTATCATGAGATACTATGAATATTCTCTTCCATTTAATTTTCATGCAGACAAAGCTGCATCCTTACTTCATTGGAAAGTTTGTTGGGATGGTTTTGTCAAAATGAGATATGAATATGTTGTGCTTGTCATTGGCATTGTCCAAACTAGTTTTCTTGATATTGATCTTTTGTCTATTGGGATTTGATGCAGATGAAATACGTCTCAAGATCATGGCTATGCATTGTTAATGATATGCATAAGTACATCCAATGCCATGTTTCAAATTATGTCATCAAAGACTTCTATTATGGCTAAAAGGATTTCTTCTCATCTCGTCAAAGCCATGTGGTATGGCTAACATGAAGCCTTTTGACATGGCAATATGACTTATCTTATGGATACATTGAAGTTTTGTCGTCTCGTAAAAGATTGATACGGATGGATTGGCATAGCTGAAAATCTATTATTCATTTGGCAATTGAACATCTATTGTCTCATTTGGCAAACTGAAGATCTATTGTCTCATCTAGCTACTGAAACTCTATCTTCTCATCATCCCTGAAAATCTATCCTCTCATCAGCCTTATATTATGAATGCATTTTCTATGCTTCCTAGCATACAAATAGTCTAAGGGGCCCCATCGTGTTTCTATATGCCAGCTTTATATATATGTGTGTACATGTGATTACATTGATATTATGTTTGTTTCTATGTCATCTGCATATGTGATTCCATCGTCATTATGTTTGTTTCTATGTAGTCTCTAGAACGGCGTCATAAACCGTCTCTAAGGACAATGTGATGTGGTTATTCCTAACCTTCATGTCTCGATATGTTTCTTGAGTTGATATTGTTTATAGGATGAAAGTCACATCAAGCAGTGTGTATAGAGGCTCAAAGATATTCAAGGTGCTCAAAGATCACCACAAGAGATACTTCACATTAGCAACACTCGCAGTGCAACGCTCAAAAGTGTAAATCCACGGCATTGCTATGGGCACCGCAATTTTCTTTGTTGAATAGCGACGCCCAAAGCGACACCGACATGGGTGAAAAATAAATCGAGAATGCCAAAAACTCAAATCTCAGATCTGAGCTTTGGCGCCCTATCTCTCTCTCTCCCCCCCCCCCCCCCCCCCCCCCCCCCCCCCCCCCCCCCCCCCCCCCCCCACACACACACACACAAGAGGAGAGGAAGGAGAGACAGGTATGCTCCTTCCCTCTCCTCTCTCTCATGTTCCCTTCCCCTCTTTCTCTCTCTCTCTCTCTCTCTCTCTCTCTCTCTCACACACACACACACACACACACACACACACATTGTGCCTTTGAGAAAGAGAGAGAGAGAGAGTACACACATGCATAAACAAAAAACACATACACACACACACAAACATACATAAACAAAGAATGCATACACACACATATTGAGAGAGGAAACGAGAGAGAGAGAGAGAGAGAGAGAGAGAGAGAGAGAGGGGGAGAGGGAGAGAGATAAAGTAAAAAGAGAGAGAGAGAGAGAGAGAGAGAGAGAGAGAGAGAGAGAGAGAGAAAATCAAACAGAGAGAGAGGTAAGGGAAGAAAACAAAGATAGAGAGAGAGAGAGAGATAGATGAAAAAAGTAGAGAAAATATGAAATGAAATGTAGTATTAAGATTTAGGGTTATGTTAGATTTACAATTACATTTAAAATTAGGTTAGATTAAGATCTAAGATTAAGTTAGATTACATTTAACTTATATTTAAAATTTATGCTAAATTTGAAATTAGGTTATACTTAAGATTATGTTAATATTTAAATTAGATTTAAGATTAGGTTAGACTTAGATTTACGCTAGATTTAAAATTAGGACAAGATTGTAAATTAGCTAGGTTAGATTACATTTAGGTTTAGGATTTAAGATTGGATTAGATTTATGTTTATATTGAGTTTAAGATTAGATAAGATTTAGATTTAAGATTAGACTAGATCTAGATTTAAGTTAGATTACATTTAGGTTTAGGTTAGATTTAAGATTAGATTAGATCTAGATTTATGTTGAGTTTAAGGTTAGATTAGATCTAAATTTATGTTAGATTTAAAATTATATTAGATTAAATTTAGGTTAGATTTTAGGGCATGTCAATGAAGGCTTTGCACAAAGAGAAAACACTAGGTACACAACAATATGCATATTCCCATCAAACTCTGACACCTATTAGCTCACCCACTAACCATGTTCAAGTAGCTCAAAATCCCCATATGTTCAATTAGGTTAGACTTTGGATTTAGTGTTTATATTAAAGTGTACCTTCGGGATTAGGGAAAAAATTAGAGTTCGGTGAACGGTGATCTCTCTCTTCCTCTATACGAATGAGACGTTAAGTTGGAAAGATTTCAACAGCATGATACTCAGATTGGAGGCCAACATGTAATGTGATAAGTAATCCCTCGAACAAGGATCTACTGTGAAGAGATGTTAAGATGTTGTAAATTTCTACAACTAGAGAAGAGGCAAAGGGGTTTTGTCGACTACATGCACTATCATGTAGACGTGGGTGTGTAGATTTCTCATACCCACAAATATAGGCATTGACTAATAAAGACGAGATTATAACTCCGTGGTTCTGATGTCCGTGCACCTCTAGACCGAGGTGTGCGGGGATCGGACGTGACTAGAGAATGTGAGGTAGTTTATAGAGAGAGAGAGAGAGAGAGAGAGAGAGAGAGAGAGAGATAAAAGATGGATGATGCCAATAAAAGATTAAATTTATGTCCAAGTTATAAGGTTTTTACATTCATTATGAGTAGTGACAAAGATGTGGGGCCGTCCAATCGAAACACCTATCTCTTAACAAGGGTCTTATGTCCTTGTAATCAATGCAAGCATGATGTGTGATGAACAAGATGTGTTTCTTTGCAGCACATTTGCAAATTTGGTGAGTTTGATCCATCTATTATAGATTGAGTTGTTGACAATTATAACTTGTCGGACTCTGACCCTGGCCAACATGCAGCAATCCTGCAACCCAATAGACGTGTTCGCAAGCGCTTTGGTCAAGCAGCATACGTGAGGCCACAAGATGTAGCCTCTGACAGCTCGGAGGATGATCATGCATACCACATTCCAAATGAGGCAATGTTTGATCCCCAGATTGATGAAATGATCGAGACGATCATGGATTCAAAAAGGCTTATCTATGATGATATGAAAAATGAAGCTGATACGCCATTGTATGATGGAGCACGTATGTCTAGATTGAAGGCGCTACTGGTTCTTCTCAACATTTAGGTAAATCTTGGATGGAGTAACACTAGCATCATAGTGCTTTTTAGGTGATCTATTACAATGTGTTTACTTCAATAAAAAACACTAGATGTATAATGATCTGATAGATTACTTACAAGTGTACCGCAATATTTTTGTTGTGTAGATTGCTCAAAGAGCACATACTGCCAGCTGATAACGTGATGTCAGATTCTAGAGAGGAAGCAAGAAAGATCTTGAGAAACTTGGGTATGGATTACAATTTGATTCGCTTGTCCTAATGACTGCGTTCTTTTCAGAGGGGAATACATAGACATGGAGAAGTGTCCGAAATGTGATTCCGAGAGATATCGAGTAGATCTCCACGGACAAAAATTTCCAAAAAAGGTTTTGCAACATTTTCCTCTGTTTCCTTGCATCAAGCATTTCTTCGAATGTAAGTCCATGGCTGCCCTAGCATCATGGCACAAGCAGAATAGATGTTCGAATGGTGTGCTATGGATTTCTACAGATTGCATAGCCTAGAAACATATAGAGGATACATGGCCAGATTTTTCCACGGAAGCTTGAAATTTGTGCATAGGCTTGGCTATGGATGGTGTAAATAAATTTGGTGAGAGATCAACATCTTAGAGTGCATGGCCCATTGTCATTGTCAACTACAACATTCCCCTGTGGTTGACTACCGAGAAGGGGCACCTGTTTCTAAGCTTGATTGTACCGAGGCAGTATAAAGTGAAGAATATGGATGTGTATCTTTGTCCACTATTGAAAGAGATACAAGAATTGTGGATTGGCATAGAAGTGGTGGGTATGAGCCAGCACATAGGTCGATGGAATGCTTTGATCAGAGGCATTCTAATGTGGACCATGCATGACTATCTCGGACTAATAGAATGGTCAGGTGATTTACAGTCAAACTCAAACACTATAAATCTTGGTTTTTCTCAAGCGTATCTATTGTCATTTGTATACATTCAGGGCTTCAAACAAGATACAGAGCATGTGTCACATGTGGACCTAGCCTTAATGCATGTCTGGCACCCTCACTGAAGAAGGAAATCTACGAAGGTCATCAAGCGTATCTTCGAGAGAATCATGACTTACGCGATGGCTTTTTGGGAAGAGATTCACCGAGGATGTCTGCATAGGCATGGCTAGAGCAGAAGGAGATGTGTGATGACGGTTTGCCCCCAGGGATGAAGAGACTCTCTCTATGGTATGAGTTATCATATTGGACCAGACTCATGATCAATCAATTACTTGATCCAATGCACATAATCAAGAATGTGGGTAATCTACTGTGGGACCATCTCACCGGCAAGAAAGATACTTTGGGAGCCAGGGTTGACTTTAGAAATGTGGATCTTATGGAGCAATATTGGCCGCAGACAACACCCGATGGATCACAAAAACTCCCTAAAGCACCATGGATCTCGATAGGAGCCCAAGAACACAAAGTAAAAGAGACCATTCAATCTATGCGCACCCCCACTGGCGTAATGCACTTGCTCCGAACGTGTTTCACTAAAGAAAGAAAGCTTACCGGTTTGAAGTCACACAACTGGCATAAAATGTGTTAGGTATGTTTGAAGTGGAATATATCATAGTGGGAATTGTGTAACAAATTTTTGTGTGGACTTTAATATCATTCCTAGACATGTTTTGTAGTTTATTTTACCGGTGGCCGTCGACGAATGTTTGTCTCTTGACGTCCATAACACAATCGACAAACTTGCGAAGTTGGTGCAATGGATCTCACAAAAGGAGATCAATGTAGACTCCATACCATTTGCCAAACTAAACGCTATGGAGGTTGTGTGCATGTTTGAGAAACACTTTCCTACTACCATGCTAACCATTCAGGTGCATCTTCTTGTTCACATAGTTGATGAGGTGGAAATAGTTGGCACAATACATTCCAGATGGATGTTGTTTTTAGCACGTTTGATGAAAATTCTCAAGGGATATGTGCGTCAAAAGGCACGTCCAGAGGGTAGCATGGCAGAAGGCTGGCTAGTATCAAAGTCCCTAGTTTACATTGGAGAGTGGATAGATGGATTTGATAAAGCCTGAGACACGCTATGGAAAACCATAGATGATGAGTGCATATGTGGGATTGTCATGTGTAATCTCGGTGTTGAGAAGAAGATGATGGAAGACATAGAGGCTAAAATCAATTGGTTTTGCATGCTTCACAATCCAGTGATGCAAAAGTGGATTTCACAATACAAGGATGCAAAGAAAGAGGGACAAAGGGCACAAATTGAGTGGATACGGGGAAGACGATGACCGATGCATTATCCCGCGAGTGTGGAGAGCCTACCAACATTCATGAGCTTAAGATGGTTGCACAACCATCTTAAGAGGACTGGGAGTACTCTTGGGGTTGCGTGAACAAGGTAAGTTTGCAATGTACGACTAGCAATTTTCTAGAAATTTTGAATGGCCACTCATAATCTTTGGTGGTTGTAGTATAAGTCATACACAACAGCATGGTATAAAGGTCAACATTTTAGGGTGGAACAGATCGACAAAAAGCGTTTTACAAATGGTGGTACGTCATAGAGATAGCCCCTCGTAGTGCTGTACGGACATATGAGGGCTACCATGTGCCAATCATAGCAGCATCAATGGAGGAGATTGGAGAAGATGTTCGGTCAAAATTCGTTGAGGTGGTGCCAGATGAGCATCAAGCTGCTACTCTCTATGGGGTGCATGAAGAGGATCTACAAAATGAAATGGAGGATATCTGCCTAAATGGAGAGCTCTATATAGACATAGGGAGTTTTACTGAGCTATGTAAGGATGAGACAGAGACCTCTTAAAGCCATAAACACTGTATTTGAACAACATTACTCTATAATATATATTGTATTCACGTGGATTTTTGTCCATTACTGCCTATATTCTATACTTGAGAAAATTTAATTGTGTTTAATTGTCATTGCTTCCACTTCAGGTATGCTCCTTTCCTCTCCTCCCTCTCATGTCCGCCTTGCTGGGGCGAGCACTACTGCTGCCATGATCACTCATACTGATGGAGTTCAAGAATCTGCAACTGCCTAAGAATATAGAAACCCACATATAAAAAATAGATTAGACATACCGCTCTCTCTCTCTCTCTCGTGATAGATAAATCTGTCGCAAGTAATCAATAAAACTATAGCAAATAGAAAAGAAATTTAATTTATGAGACCAGAGTGTCTTGTCATAGCTACACATAAAAGGGATGTTGTCCAAGACATAGCTTTTACAAGATACATAAAATGCACACGAGAGACAAATTCACAATAACTTCACAGGAATCTCTCTACATAGGAATCCCTCCCCCTTTATGATTCCTCTCTCTCTCTCTCTCTTTCTCTCTCTCTCTTTCTCTCTCTCTCTCTCTCTCTCTCTCTCTCTCTCTCTCTCTCTCTCTCTCTCTCTCTACACATGAATCCCTCTCCCTATTATATATAGTATAGATTATAACTTGTTCAGGTTTTCTTCGCCATTCAATATTAAGAATAAATGTTCGTGTGTTTAATGCAGGTATGGATGATGATGACTTTCTTTCTTCTTTGTCACCCCAACAGAGAAAGTGGTACGAGGAGCGTCATTGCTTTGGATCACCATCACCTCATTCCACTCCTTCAGTGTCTCCCCCTCTTTCGAAGCATTTAGCGCACTCCGAAGCTTCAATGTCGACCAGAAGATCTTCACACTCGTCTAAGTACTGACGCTCTAGTAGTGGCGGTGGCGGTTGTTGTGGGGATGCAGCCACCAATGCTTCGACACCGCCTCGTATTCAATGACACTCTTTACCTTCCCCTTCTTTGCCCCGCCATCTCCATCTACGCCAGGTTTTGCACGGCTATCGGCCATTCCTGGCTACACACCACTAGCTACTCCTCCGCGAGTCACCCTAGTCGGCGACACTCCTCTGTTCGGGGCCCAGACTCAAGTGGAGACACCTAACGTCCGTACACCCATGGAGATACGGCTAGAGACCCCTACCAAGACACCCAATTTCATGTGTCACAGGCGAGAAGGCTTGCCGTACTCGATCAAAATCAGTGGCGGCATCATCTTGGATGACGAAGGCAAGAAGGTGATCTCGCACATGCACAGTCTTTTCTCTCAGGTGTTTAGACACTACATACTAAACACATAGAGTGAAGTTCCAAATGAACTAAACGACAGTCATCAACATGTTGCATGGCGAGTTTCATGTGTCAAGTCAGGATGAGCGTTTCAAGGAAGACTTGATGAAGGTTTGAATACGTGAATACTGCAAGCACAAGCATTCTAAAGTACAAAAAGCAATAAAGAATGAGTGGAACAGACCAGATTGACTCACCAAAGAAGATTGGAAGAATGGAAAGAGAGCAACACCTGAGAATCCTCACAAGTGGAAGCAACAAAAGGAGGCAGCTGAAGCGCGAGTAGAGGCAGGGAGCTCACACCACTTGGGGAGCATTAGGTGGGCATCATTTGAGGCCGATTTTGTAAGTGTTTTTGTATTTCTCTTTAGGTTTGTTAGTTATGTTGTCAGGAGTTTTTTGGAGCAAGGGATTGCGCATATGTACATATACAGGCATGGTGCATCAAATAAAGGATTGCCCATTTTCCTTAGCCAGGTGGTTATGTGGGGCCCACATGTGTACAGGTAGGACAGGGTGTACATAGTGCATCGATTTTCACTATTACCAGTACCACTGTGTTTTTTCTACAATAAGGAGGAGTTGGTAGTGCGTAAAACTTCTCGAGGAAGCTATCCGCGAGCCGACGACGTGAGGTCAGCAGGTGCGTCAGATGGCATCTAGTGGCGTCAGGAGGGCGAACGGGGTCAATATTTGCACGCGGATGAGGACGGACACAACGTGGGTGTTTGCTTGTGAGAGTTATGCAGAAAGGTCATCATTAGGACCACTTTTTGGGGTCACTTCACGTGGTTGCGGGATGCATTATTGAAAAGAAATGAGTGCCAGGTGCGCGGATGATGCAAAAAGGTGACAACTATGCACTGTGAGGTCAGTTTTTGGCTTGTTCGGGGTCCGTTTGAGGTCATCTAAAAGGCCAAGGGTGCCCAAGTAATAAATCTAAGTGTGGGAACTGAAAAAACAGAGAGAAGACCAGAAAAAACGTGGAGAAGAGAGGAGGAACAGCCGCAGGTGTGTTTTTGCTCATTTTGGAGCCTGTTTTGGCCGTAAACTGCTCATCCGAGGTCGGATTTGAGCACTTTCACATTGTAGACTGGGGTTTTGGGCCGTTCCCGACGCGATGGCGCTATCCATTTTGCCAAATTCCTCACTCTTTTCCTGCTGTTTTTCTGTGTAAGTTTCTCCTATGAGCGAAGTTTCCGCTCTAGTTTCTGATTGTATCTGGTATCTTTTACCCATATTGTGTGAGCTATTTGCCCTATTGGTGTTGGCCCAAGCTCAATTTTATCTAAACATCAGAGATTATCCTCTTTTGAGCTGAGTTTTTTGGGTGTGTGTGTGTGTGTGTGTCTATGTGGAGTGGGCAAGTGAATAGTCTCTCTCCTCTCACTCCAGAGGTGTGTTCCCTGTCTCGGCCAGGTGTGTTGTGTAAGCCGAGTGGTTCCCCATAGTGTGTGTGTGTGTATACCCTTCCAAGAGTGTGTCTCGGGTCGTTATAGAGACACTTTATGTGTTTTCATCCCGCTCACATTCTTTTGGCGCCCCCACGGAGGATCTTCTTCGAGTACCTTCTGCTTCGAGCTTCCATCTTCGAGATTCCGGATTACAGGTTGCAGATTACAGGTTACAGGTTACGGGTTACAGGTTACAGGGACAGGGACAGGTACATGTACAAGTGATTCACACAGGTACAGGTAGCTGGAGTACAGTGATATACTAGTAGTGATGTCACTTGTAGTTGTTGTGGGTATGCATCACTTGGCGCCTGTTTGAGTGCATTGTCTGCTGGATTGTACGTTACTTGTGGAAACTGCCATTGTACGCATTTTTGGAGCCATACTTGGTTGTATTTGGCAGTCCCAGCCATTTCTGAGACTTGGTCTGGAAGATAGTCATTTCTGAGACTTGACTATACGCGATTTGCATTAGCCTTCGTGTGAGGATCGATAGCGTGAGGTTTTTATTGAGCTGGGGGATTCTCAAATGTGGAGATCCTTTCGGTGATACAGGTAGCTGGAGCATCCTTTTTGTGACCTCGCCATAGGATATGTACTAGTGAGTCCTACTTGATGCTCGGGTTCTATTGTTGACAGTTTATGCATACATATACAGTCTATATTTTGGGTTCCTACTGCTCTATTTCTGAGGAAACTCTGCCAAAATTTTTCCAAGTTATGATGGCTGGTTTTTTGGTCTTTTGAGCCATTTATACTGTTATGCTGCTGAAATTTTGGCAAAATCAGAGGTTGAGTCAGGTGTGCCTTCTTGGGAGCTTCATGGTTGGCTTTAATGGATGATCAAAATGGCCCTCAGTTCACTCCTTTTCATTTAACTCAAAGAATTCAAATTAATGTTAATGTGTCCAAGAAGATCTTTTTCCAGCAGCGCATAGTCTTTATGTTTGGGCCAAGAAGATTGAGAGAGATCCCGGAATGTCCTTTGCCTGTTGTCATTTCGATGATCAACTATGAAAACTCATTTGATGTGCATGTGTTTGTCCTTATCTAAAGTTGAGCTCCATTGAAGTTCTGGGGATTGGGTAGTCAAAAGTTTTGGGTTCTTGCACGTGCGTTCAAAGGGGTTCTCAAAGCATTGTAACTTGGGTAGTCATGGCTTTCTCTTATCCGGAGTTTCATGGAAGAAGTGATGAAGATGTGGAAGAATTTTTGGAAAAGATGGAGGTTGCCTGCATTAGCAACCAGATTCATGACCCTACGCAAATGTTACGCCTTCTCCAAATTTGTTTGAAGAGTGATGCACGAGTTTGGTTTAAAGCATTTGAAGAGGAGTTGCGTGTGGCTGATCCACCTGCAAGGTTGAGTTGGGACAATCTACGACATGGGTTGGAAGTGGAGTTTGTGAAGATAGAAGATCCTGACAAGGTGTGCCAAGAAGTACAGGCTTTGGTGCAAAAGGAAGGTGAGCCAGTAGATGCGTACATACGTAAGTTTTCATTGGCATGGGAGCGAATGTGCAAGGCTTTAGCACCACAGGTACCCCCGCCTGACATGATGAAGAAGGACAGGTTCTTGGCTGGTCTTAGGGAGAATATACGTTGGAGAGTGGAGCTAAAGAAGCCTAGGACATATGAAGATGCACTAGAGGTAGCAAGGAACAAAGAGTGGAAGCTGAGGAAAATGAGCCAGTTAGGGGTGGAGTCTTTGCCAATGAGGTCTGAATTTTAGCCTATAGAGTCTTTACAAGGGCGCATGTCAGGGGTTCATCATGAACCATTAGTTCCTATTACTACTCAGGTTATGCCAGCAGTGGTCACTACAGCAGTGCAAGATGATGGGCTAAGGCAAGACATGAGGCAAATGGTAGATTTGATGAAGAATCTCAGCCTAAACATGCTAGGTCAAGTGGGAAATAATCGAGGTCGAGGGAGGTTTGCAAATCAGCAAGGAGGTGAAGAAAGGCGTAGGAATGGTGTTGGACAAAGCAATGGTAGGTTTTGGAGGCAGACGCCCACATGTTATAATTGTGGAGAGTTGGGTCACATCAGCCCGCAATGTGATAAGCCACCAAGGATGGGGGGAGACATGTATCCATTGACAAGACAGGTGCTAACTAGGTCAAATGATTATGGCATCGAAATTAAGGGAGACGAAGGAACCAGTGGACTGACCCAGGAGGAAAAGGGAAAGACAAAAGTGCTAAGTGTAGTCACCTTGGAGAAGGCATCAAAGCTAGAGGATACATTAGTGATGCCTATTGGGAAGAGGACCACAGAGGATAAGGAAGGAAGAAGTGCCCCAGGTCCTAGTAAGAAGAAAGGAAAGAGCCATGAAGGCGAGGATGTCAAGGCCAAGAGGAAAAGGAGAGCTCGTGGAAAGTTTCATGTTTCAGATTTTCCACTAGGGGATGGGCAATTAAGCTATGACTTGAAGGAGGATCTGACGAGCAGGAAGGCAGATGTTACTTTTGGGCAGCTTATAGAGATGGTGCCTAAGCTAAAGTGACAGTGGAAGAGGATGGTTAACCCAATGGAGAAAGAGCCAGAGAGAGGTTCAGTGAAGGTGTTGGCAATGGATGAGCTACCAGACATTTGTCCAATAGTAGATGTGTGGCATAAAAGGAAAAATTTGGGACAAGGTTATGTGGATGGCGGAGCCCAAATATGCGTCATAACACTCTCATGCGTTGAGAAGATGGGTCTCACAGTGGCTGGGGTGTCAGGTTTTCGGATCAGATTGGCAAACCATCAAAAAGTAAAATGCTTGGGTGTTGTAAAGAGCTTAGAAGTGGAGGCATATGATGCAAAGGCAGTGGTTGATTTCCATGTGATGCCAGCAGGGTTGGGAGCATATCCTATTATATTGGGCAGACCATGGTTACGTGCAGTGGGAGCTGTTCAAGATTGGCGACATGGTACAATTAGCCTCTATGGAAAGACAGGTACCAAGAAGCTTTATAATATGGACACAAGGAAACGATTAGAGGAGCTGTATGAAGATGAGGATGAGTCTAGTGATGAAGACTCTTCCACGGTGACAGATGAGGACAGTGATAGCACTACCAGCAGTGATGAGGATGCTGATGTTGCATTTCTTTTGATGGACAAAGAAATCCAGGAGATTGGTTTAGTTGCATTTGCGAATGAGGTTGAAGATGAAAGTGAAGGGCCTTATGAAGTGATTGAAGGGCTGATGCAAACCAAGGTTGAGTTGTCAAAGAAGCAGGAATTGATGACACAAATGATCAGTGAAGACCTCTCAGCTATGGAGAAGGATATATATTTGCACATGCTGGCTAGTTTTCCTGATTTGTTCATTACTTCATATGAAGAGATCAGAGGGTTCAAGGGCGAAGAGATGCATATAGAGCTGAAAGAAGGTGCTAAGCCAGTGCGGCAAAGGCTAAGAAGGATGGGTCAAGAGCAAATGGAAGCCTTGCGAGAAGAGGTGGACAAGTTATTGAAGGCAGGGTTCATAGTTCCAGTGGAGACCACAGAATGGGTGAGTCCAGTTGTAGTCAGTCCAAAGAAGGATGAGAAGTGGAGAATTTGTGTGGATTTTAAACCCTTAAACGCAGCCACTAAGAAGAACCCATATCCTCTTCCATTCATCGATCAGATCTTGGATTCAGTGGCAGGTTATGAGAGGTACAATGTGTGTGATGGTTTTTCAGGCTATTTTCAATTGAAGATTGCTCTTAAAGACCGCACAAAGACAACTTTTATTATGCCATGGGGCTGCTATTGCTACACAGTATTGCCATTTGGGTTGTCAAATGGACCTTCCTTCTATCAAGAGAGAGCAAATTGGGTGTTGGAACCATTCATTGGTAGTTGTGTTAAAGCTTTTATGGATGACTTCTGTGTCTATAGCAGTAGGGTTGATCACCATGAGAAGCTGCAGATGGTATTGGCTCGATATAATGAATGTGGAGGACAACTAAATCCAAAGAAATGTCATCTAGCATAGCCAAGGGTGAAGTTATTGGGCCACATGGTGTCAGAAAATGGCATTGAGGCTGATCCAGACAAGGTTAAGTCTATTATTCTTCTTCCATCACCTATGAGTACGAAGCAATTGGCAACCTTTATACACAAAGTGAAGTACATGGCAGGGTTTATTCCATTGTCTTCGCAGCTTCTTTATCCATTACAGCAAGTGGCAAAGCATGATCCATTGCAATGGGATGACAAGTGTGAAGAAGTGTTTCAAGAGGTGAAAGAGGTGTTAGGGGGGTTGTCAGCCATGCAGGCTCCTGATTGGGAGAAAGTTTTTTATGTAAATCCATTAGTAGGGGATGATGCCATTGGAGCCATGCTATTGCAAAAGGGGAAGGGAAGCCATTATATGAGGCCAGTGTATTGTGCAAGCCGAGTGAAGTTGGTAGCGGAGAGAAAGTTATCGGAAGTAGAGCTAGTGATGGCCAGTGTAATATTTGCTTGTCGACGATTTCGTCATTACTTGCTACCACGGCCTTTTGTTTTCTTGACGAGTTATGCCTTTTTGCCACAGTTAATTAATGGTATTAACATGTCAAATGTGGTGAAGAAATGGGTAATTGAGCTGCAAGAGTTTGAGTTCTCTTTTCTAGTGGAAGATAGTACAAGGGCTACCCTAGCTGATTTGTTGACCTACAAGGAGAATCCCCTTTATTGTTAAGGAAGAGGTGGTGAGAAAGGTAGTTGAGGAAGTGACACAGATCAGCAATGCACATGTGTTGTTCTTTGATGGTTCATACAGAAAGAGCCACGATGCAGCTTCAGGGGGTATAGCACTTTATGATCCAGAGGGGAAGGTAGTATGCAAGAGAGGGTTCAAATTGGATGCGCATAGTAACAATGAGGCTGAATATGCTACATTGGAAGCCGGATTACACATTTGTTTTAAGCATGGAGTTCGAAGGTTGAGCATAAAAGGTGATGCCTTGTTAGTGGTGAAGCAAGTGTTGGGTGTGTGGAAGAGCAAGAACACCTCATTGAAGGAAATGTGCTTTAGAATTAAAGTCCTGTTAAAAAAGTTTGAAGCATGGAGCATCAAACACATTGAACGTGCTCTAAATGGAGAGGCACATGAAGCAGCTCAAGGCATGATTGGGGAGATATTCGTGTTGAGGACCAATTTACCTCTTTATCATTGCCGGGAAAGTTTGGCTCAAGAAGAGGAGTTTTTGCTAACACGAGTCATTCCAAAGGAGATTCAGAAGTCTAAGAAGTATGGCTTTGTGCGTAGAGCATACAAGTACAAATTGATTGGCGATGTCTTATACATGAAAGGGGCTGATCTCGTGTTGAGGCATGTACCTTGGCGGGAGGAGCTTTACAGAGTGTTGGAAGAGAATCATGAAGGCGCATGTGGTGGCCATTTTGCTCTAAAGATCACCTTGCATAAGATTTTGCAAGAGGGGTATGTATGGCCTAGTTTGCACAAGGATGTTCACCATTGGCGTAGGTCTTGCAATAGGTGTCAAGCGTTTGGGAAGAGAGTGTTGAAGCCAGAGCTACGAAAAACCATTATGGCGTTTGATGTGTTTGAAAAGTGGGGGATTGATGCAATAGGCCCGCTACCTATCACAAGCAGGGGCAAAAGCTATATTTTGACGGTAGTGGACTATCTTTCTAGATGGGCAGAGGCTATAGCTGTAAAACAGATCACTGCAAAGGATGTGGCAAAATTTGTGTATGATGAAATATGTTGCAAGTTTGGGGTGCCATTAGAGCTACTTTCAGATAAGGGGCCAGGATTTAGAGCTAAACTGCTAGACTTCTTATGCACAAAGATGAAGATTAAGCATCAGCATACCACTCCTTATTACCCACAGTGTAATGGCTTAAATGAAAGATTCAATGGTGAGTTGGTACAAATTCTTTCTAAAGTGAGAGAGCGCCAAGGAAAGAATTGGGATTTGGAATTTCCTAGTGCATTATGGGCTTACCGTACTTCAGTGAAGACATGTACAGGGTTTACTCCATTTCATTTGGTGTATGGAAAGGAAGCACTATTGCCTGTGGAGGTAGAGTTGCCTGCGGTCAAGATGTTAGAGAAGTTGCTTGGGCCGCCTAGTGATGCATTCAAAGAGAGGCTCTTGCAGTTACAAGAGGTCCAGTTGGATAGGATGAGCGCATTGGAGCATTATGGGCAGATGCAGGATAAGGCTTTGGCAAAGATAAATGAAAAGGTCAAAAGTAAGGGTATCAAGAAGCATGACTTGGTTTTGCGCTACAATAGTAAGCTGGACAACACCTTCCAAAAGAAGTTTCAAATTAAGTGGGAAGGCCCTTTCAAGGTAGTGGAGTGTTTTCCAAATGGCACATATCAGCTGGCTAACCTGGATGGTGTTCTACATAAGTCAAGGGTAAATGGGTTGCGTCTTAAATTGTATCATGCTAGATTGATGATGGTGGAGCAAGATGAGCTGTCTATGGATCAAGCAGTGTTGGTGAGGGATGAGGAGACCTGTGATGCGGCGAGTCTCATATCTCTCTTTGCTGCTGCTGATCATGAATGATCTAGCAGGCTAGGGGATGGGCAAATTATGTTAGGAGTTTTTTGGAGCAAGGGATTGCGCATATGTACATATACAGGCATGGTGCATCAAATAAAGGATTGCCCATTTTCCTTAGCCAGGTGGTTATGTGGGGCCCACATGTGTACAGGTAGGACAGGGTGTACATAGTGCATCGATTTTCACTATTATCAGTACCACTGTGTTTTTTCTACAATAAGGAGGAGTTGGTAGTGCGTAAAACTTCTCGAGGAAGCTATCCAGGGGCCGAAGACGTGAGGTCAGCAGGTGCGTCAGATGGCATCTAGTGGCGTCAGGAGGGCGAACAGGGTCAATATTTGCACGCGGATGAGGACGGACACAACGTGGGTGTTTGCTTGTGAGAGTTATGCAGAAAGTTCATCATTAGGACCACTTTTTGGGGCCACTTCACGTGGTTGCGGGATGCATTATTGAAAAGAAATGAGTGCCAGGTGCGCGGATGATGCAAAAAGGTGACAACTATGCACTGTGAGGTCAGTTTTTGGCTTGTTCGGGGTCCGTTTGAGGTCATCTAAAAGGCCAAGGGTGCCCAAGTAATAAATCTAAGTGTGGGAACTGAAAAAACAGAGAGAAGACCAGAAAAAACGTGGAGAAGAGAGGAGGAACAGCCGCAGGTGTGTTTTTGCTCATTTTGGAGCCTGTTTTGGCCGTAAACTGCTCATCCGAGGTCGGATTTGAGCACTTTCACATTGTAGACTGGGGTTTTGGGCTGTTCCGGACGCGATGGCGCTATTCATTTTTCCAAATTCCTCACTCTTTTCCTGCTGTTTTTTTGTGTAAGTTTCTCCTATGAGCGAAGTTTCCGCTTTAGTTTCTGATTGTATCTGGTATCTTTTACCCATATTGTGTGAGCTATTTGCCCTATTGGTGTTGGCCCAAGCTCAATTTTATCTAAACATAAAAAATTCTCCTCTTTTGAGCTGAGGATTTTGGGTGTGTGTGTGTGTGTGTGTGTGTCTATGTGGAGTGGGCAAGTGAATAGTCTCTCTCCTCTCACTCCAGAGGTGTGTTCCCTGTCTCGGCCAGGTGTGTTGTGTAAGCCGAGTGGTGCCCCATAGTGTGTGTGTATACCCTTCCAAGAGTGTGTGTCGGGTCGTTATAGAGGCACTTTGTGTGTTTTCATCCCGCTCACAACGTCTATTTGTACTTTTGAATTCTAACATAATGGATTTTTTGTATGTTTTGAATAGTGGTTGATGACAGGACGTGACCCCAAACCGTACGAGCACGAGTATGCAGACAGAAAAGGCTTAAACACCCTAATGGACATTCTGAGTTCTCACGAAGCCATGGTTAGTATTTCACTTTACTCTTTTACATTTGTTGTATTTTAATGATAAGCTAAGAAAATAGATTGTTTTGTAATTATATGCTTATACTTACTGAAAGTCTCACTGTTTTTTTCTGCAGAATCCGACAAATACACCGCTTGAACGTGATGAGACGTATGATAAGATGACGTCAATCTAGCTATAGCCAGATATCATTAGTTTCCTTTTGTCATAGCATGTATAATGAGATGACTTATATACGTCTTTATGTAACTATTGAAAAACCATGTATTTTCTCAATAATGACAATTGTGTTGTAACTATTACATTTGCAAATCTTAACAATTGAGTGATTTTGCCTATGATGTGTATAATTGTCATTGATTTACTTTCGTTAATTTCCTAGCCAATTACTTTTGTCAGTTTTGTATCATTATTCTGCAGACAATATTATGCATGATGGAGTCAATGGTGTTATATCGTCTTGTGGGTGACTACTTTGGGTCTATACCGTTGCACTTTCTTTTAAAGTTGAATCTGTGCTTATCTTGAATTCATTTAGGTTTACTCTATTTTGGAAATATTCAATATGGTTGATGGGTGACAGGGCATTCAATGCCATGCCACCCAAATTTTTAACTCTTGCGCATTGCTATAAGCGTCTCTATATAAGGTTCCGCTACGCTTCTATAAGCATTGCTACGAAAGGACTATAGCCGTTGCTATATGCGCCACTATACGCGTCTCTATATAGCGACGCGTATAGCGATGCATATAGCGATGGTTAGAACGATGCTTATAGCGACGATGCTAGCTGTTGAGATTATATGTGAACCTACTCAATACATGGCTTCTCTATATGGCACCCAGGGCCCCTCTATATATACATCATCTCATGTGTGTATTCTATACAATTTGCGGTTCTATTTCTCTTTTCTCTCTTTCTCTCTCAACATGGTATTAGAGAATCTTGAGATGTAGAGAGAAAGAGAGAGAGACGAGACAAGAGACACACCATATACGCTCCCAAAGACTGATTCATATTGAGGACAAGATACAAATATATAGATGAGACCAAGTTGAGTAGAGTGAGCCATATATAGCTCCAACACCCCCACTCAAACAAAGGTCTCTAGATTTGGATGAAAAAACCCTTGGGGAGTTCAAGGGAAAAACCCAAGCCCCTATACAATGTGAAAATATGAACTAGCGATGATGATGTGAAAGTGAATTGTGCATCTATGTACAAATATTCAAGTGACTTAGAGATCACAATGTGCAAATGTGGAGTGTGTATAGTGCATGGTACCTAAAAGATTACAATGTCATATGTACAAAGCTATTACAATAGCAAAGAAGCTAATCTAGAAAGAGTGAGGTCGAAGCAACTCCAAGCTCTGAGCGCAAGAGGATGAAACGTGACTCGTTGAGGCCTTTGGTCAAAATGTCTGCAATCATCTGGTCACTTGGACAGTGTTCAACCATAATGGTTCCTTTGCGTACTTCATACCTGACATAATGATAATGGACAGCAATGTGCTTTGACTTATTATGTTGAACATAGTCTTTTGCAAGACTAATAGCACTTTGGTTGTCACACCGCAAGGGTGTGCTAGAAAGTGGAGAGTGACCAATATCAACCAGCATTTGTCGAAGCCAAATCAACTCACGAGCTGCAAGTGATGCCGCAACATATTCTGACTCAGTCTGCAACACAACGTTGTTTCTTGCTAGTCCAAGAAACAAGACAACCATTTATAAAGAAGCAATTTACACTAGTAGATCGCATAGATAAATGTGATCTTGCCCAGTCTACATCTGTGTAACCGAAAAGAGAAAGAGATTGCATAGAATCCGATGTGAGTTGTCGTCGATAGACTAAACCAAAATCTGTAGTGCCTTTCAAGTATTTCAACACACGCTTTGCAGCAGACCAATGCTTAAGAGAAGGACATGCAAGATGTTGTCCGAGATAATTAGCAGTAAACAGAATATCAGGACGAGTGTTCATGCCAACAAACTGAAGACATCCAATCAAGTTAGCATAAGGTTGATTTGTGACAAGTTGACCGCCATTGTCAGAAGTGTTCTTCGTAGAGCTTGCAAGACAAGGTGTGTTGGCTGAATGTGCAGATTCCATACCAAATTTTTGAATAGTATCTGCAATAAATTTTGACTGTCAAAGGAATAAAATACCTTTTGTACGGTTCCGTTGGATTTGAATGCCAAGACACGAGTGAATCTCTCCAAGATCCACCATATCAAATGCAGAAGACAATAACTTTTTCACTTGCTGAAGAAATCCCAAATCATTGGAAACAAGGATGGTATCATCCACATAAAGAGCAAGAATCACAAAACTGCTACCTTGGCGTTTTATGTATAAGTTGGGGTCTGACGAGCAAGAGATGAATCCTTTAGAGGTGAGAAAAAGATCAAATTTTGTATACCAGGCTCGCGAAGCTTGTTTGAGACCATATAGTGCCTTATGGAGTTGAGCAACAAGGTCTTCTTTACCTGGAATAACAAACCCTTCTGGTTGTTCCATATAAATTTCCACATCCATTTGATGAGCTTCTAAATCAAATTGAACAGCAAATGCCAATAAAACTCGAACACTTGTAATGCGAACAACTGGTGAAAAAGTCTCTTGATAATCAACACCAGCTACTTGGGAATAACCTTTTGCAACTAAACGCGCCTTGAACTTGTCAAAAGATCCATCTGCTTTTACTTTTGTCTTATACACCCACTTACATTTAATAGCTGTACGACTAGGAGGTAATTCAGTTAGTATCCATGTACCTTTAGAGATAAGAGAATCGTACTCTGCTTCCATAGCCTCTTTCCATTGATCCTTTTGTGGTGAATAGATAGCTTCATCATAAGTAATGGGATCTTCGAAAGTAGAAAAGGCATTATCAGCAATATCGTCATCATAAACATGACATGAGCCATGTTCAAAATCAATAGGGAGATCAACAAAAATATCAATATCATCATTGGCGACATTCGGAATGGATGGTTGTGAAGAGGAAAGTTTCTCTATAGGAAGAGTTTCATCTTCTGAAAGAAATGAAAAAGCTTGAAGCAATGATTTAGTATCATCAGAATCATCCATGGACCATGAGCCTCCCATAAGTTGTTCGTTAAAAGTAGCATCACGATTCACAATTACTTTCTTGGAGGAAGGGTCATAGAATTTGTAGCCTTTGGACGTGTCAGAATATCCACTAAAAATAACTTTAAGACCAGGAGCATCAAGCTTTGCTTGTGTTTCTTTGGGAACATGAATATAAGCAATACATCCAAAGGTTCGAAAATGAGATACAGAAGGTATATATGTCACCTGTCCATGCTGTGATGGGTAACTTACCAGAGGGTGCAGTAGTAGGAAGATGATTCTGAATAAATACTGCTGTCAAAGTAGCTTCAGCCCAAAAAACACGAGATAAGCCAGAATGAATTAGCATACATCTTACAGCATTGAGAATAGTGCAATTCTTTTGTTCAGCAACACCGTTCTGTTGAGGCGAATATGGAATAGTGTGTTCATGATGAATTCCACTGTCAGCACAGTAACTCACAAACTCTCGAGAAACATATTCGCCTCCATTGTCACTACGAAGCTTCTTGAGGTGACGACCAGTTTGAAGTTCCGCAGCCTTTGTGGAATTTTTTGAAAAGAGATAAGGCTTCAGATTTTTGTCTAAGTAGAAATACAGTCGTATACCTTGAGAAATCATCAATGAAAGTAATGAAGTAACGATATTGTGATCTTGAAGAAGGTAGAGGTCCACATATATCAGTATGAACAAGATCCAATATGTCATGAGAATGAGTTGTATTTGAAAGAGGAAAGGGTTTGCGATTGTGTTTCCCAAGAGAACGAAATTCACAAATTCCCATATGAGGATGGGCTTTAAGATCCATGCCATGAACAAGTGTTGAGATGTAGAGAGAAAGAGAGAGAGAGACGAGACAAGAGACACACCATATACGCTCCGAAAGACTGATTCATATTGAGGACAAGATACAAATATATAGGTGAGACCAAGTTGAGTAGAGTGATCCATATATAGCTCCAACACCCCCACTCAAACAAAGGTCTCTAGCTTTGGATGAAAACACCCTTGGGGAGTTCAAGGGAAAAACCCAAGCCCCTATACAATGTGAAAATATGAACCAGCGATGATGATGTGAAAGTGAATTGTGCATCTATGTACAAATATTCAAGTGACTTAGAGATCACAATGTGCAAATGTGGAGTGTGCATAGTGCATGGTACCTAAAAGATTACAATGTCATATGTACAAAGCTATTACAATAGCAAAGAAGCTAATCTAGAAAGAGTGAGGTCGAAGCAACTCCAAGCTCTGAGCGCAAGAGGATGAAACGTGACTCGTTGAGGCCTTTGGTCAAAATGTCTGCAATCATCTGGTCACTTGGACAGTGTTCAACCATAATGGTTCCTTTGCGTACTTCATACGTGACATAATGATAATGGACAGCAATGTGCTTTGACTTATTATGTTGAACATAGTCTTTTGCAAGACTAATAGCACTTTGGTTGTCACACCGCAAGGGTGTGCTAGAAAGTGGAGAGTGACCAATATCAACCAGCATTTGTCAAAGCCAAATCAACTCACGAGCTGCAAGTGATGCCGCAACATATTCTGACTCAGTCGTAGAAACTGCAACACAACGTTGTTTCTTGCTAGTCCAAGAAACAAGACAACCATTTATAAAGAAGCAATTTCCACTAGTAGATCGCATAGATAAATGTGAGCTTGCCCAGTCTGCATCTGTGTAACCCAAAAGAGAAAGAGATTGCATAGAATCCGATGTGAGTTGTCGTCGATAGACTAAACCAAAATCTGTAGTGCCTTTCAAGTATTTCAACACACGCTTTGCAGCAGACCAATGCTTAAGAGAAGGACATGCAAGATGTTGTCCGAGATAATTAGCAGCAAACAGAATATCAGGAAGAGTGTTCATGCCAATAAACTGAAGACATCCAATCAAGTTAGCATAAGGTTGATTTGTGACAAGTTGACCGCCATTGTCAGAAGTGTTCTTCGTAGAGCTTGCAAGACAAGGTGTGTTGGCTGAATGTGCAGATTCCATACCAAATTTTTGAATAGTATCTGCAATAAACTTTGACTGTCGAAGGAATAAAATACCTTTTGTACGGTTCGGTTGGATTTGAATGCCAAGACATGAGTGAATCTCTCCAAGATCCACCATATCAAATGCAGAAGACAATAACTTTTTCACTTGCTGAAAAAATCCCAAATCATTGGAAACAAGGATGGTCAGATCGTCCACCATATTCACAAGAAGAAGAAGAAGAGTCTCTAGATAAACGTGGTTGTTTTGTGGTAATATTGTGTTCTTCATCATGTTGACGTGCCCAACAATCATCTTCAGTATAGCCATTTCTGTTGCAGTAAGAACATTGCTTATTAGGAAATTTGAGACGAGAGAAAATATTATCGCGACGGCCACCTCTGCGGTTTCCTCGTTGAAATGGACGCCTTCGAGCATAAAAAGCCCGTTCCATCTATTGTGACTCAGTCTCCTCGTGTGAAATCATAGCTGTATCATGACTAGCATTACGACGTTCTTGACGTTGAGAGTATTCAATTAAAGACATGCAGGCTTGGTCGAAATCAAGACCATCTTTATTAGAGAGAATATTAACAATGTTATCATAAGAAGAGTCCTTCACAGTATCAAGGAGAAGTGTAATCAGTTGCTTTTGTGGAACAGGATCACCGGCAGCAGCAAGTTGATTAATAATAGATTTGAAAGATTCAATATGTCCCGTCATGGCTGTTGAGAGAAGGAGAGAACACAGAAGTAGAACCCCAAAGTGTGTAGAATACACACATGAGATGATATATGTATATATAGAGGGGACCTGGGTGCCATATATAGAGAAGCCATATATTGAGTAGCTTCACATATAAGCTCAACACCCCCGCTCAAATAAGGGTCCCTAGCTGTGGATGAAAAAAACCCTTGGGGGATCAAGGGAAAAACCCACAGCTCTATATACACCCACCGTTATATTATAAAAATCATTAAATATACAAATGTTTACGAGGAGCTACATCACTCCTTTTACAATGAATGTTTTATGAGGAGTTACATTACTCCTATCCTATCAAATACAATAATGAATACAAAGGTTCAATAAAGAGGTATAAAAGCTATCGATTAGCTTGTAATCAAAAGTGTCTCCGTGAATCTGCTGTGTAGCTTGTCATCAATATCGCATCACCAAGCATGTCTTCATGCTGTCACGAATAACCATGGTATCAACGAAACAACATCATGGTATCACCGAGAATAACCATGGTATCAACAAAACATCATCATGGTATCAACAAAAATCACCATGGAATCAACAAGACAACATCATGGCATCACCGAGAATAACCATGGTATCAACGAAACATCATCATGGCATCACCGAGAATAACCATGGTATCAATGAAATATCATCATGGCACCACCGAGAATAACCATGGTATCAATGACATATCATCATGGTATCAACGAAAATCACCATGACCAAAGTATTAACAAAACATCATCATGGTACCATCAAAATCACTATGGTATTAATGAGAAATTATCAATAAAACGACGTAAACTATATCTCTAAAAGAATAATTATACGAGAATCAATGAACGAGTATATCATATAACAAAAGATCATGTACCAACAGTAGCTCGATAGAATTTGGACGATCATCAACGGCTCGACTGAATCGGAACGATGTGTAACTGGCTTCTGCAGCAAAGTTACGTCAGTAACAAATATATGATTGATGAAGAAAAATATAATTGAGAAGTTTTCAATTATGAGAAAAATCAAAAGTAAAAAGTAAAATTTTGATTTTCAAACATATTCGCAGTCCGAGACGATAACCCAAAATCGGTGCAGAATTTAGAGAAACTTCCTTCTGCAAAGTTATAGACCACATCGATTCCGGTCTCCCATAGCGGGTAGTTTCTTCTGCAAAGTTGTAGAACACATCGATTCCGGTCTCTCACGCGGGTAGTTTCTGCAAAATCGTTTTCAATTAGCAAAAAAATCAAAAACAAAAAGCGGAAGTTGCTTTTCAGGTATGTACGCAGTCCGCGAACGATAACTCAAAATCGGTGCAGAATTTGAAAACACTTCCTTCTGCAAAATTCTAGACCACATCGATTCCGGTCTCCTAGGTGGGTAGTTTCTGCAAAATCGTTTCCAATTAGCAGAAAAATCAAAAACAAAAAGCGGAAGTTGCTTTTTAGGTATGTACGCAGTCCGCGAACGATAACTCAAAATCGGTGCAGAATTTGAAAACACTTTCTTCTGCAAAGTTGTAGACCACATCAATTCCGGTCTCGCTACTAGGTAGTTTCTGCAAAATCGTTTCCAATTAGCAGAAAAATCAAAAACAAAACGCGGAAGCTGTTTTTCAGGTATGTACGCAGTCCGTGAACGATAACTCAAAATCGGTGCAGAATTTGAAGAAACTTCCTTCTGCAAAGTCGTAGACCACATCTATTCCGATCCCTCACTTGGGTAGTTTTTGCAAAATCGTTTCCAATTAGTAGAAAAATCAAAAACAAAACGCGGAAGCTGTTTTTCAGGTATGTACGCAGTCCGTGAAGGATAACTCAAAATCGGTGCAAAATTTGAAGAAACTTCCTTCTGCAAAGTTGTAGACCACATTGATTCCAATCCCTTAAGCGGATAGTTTCTACAAAATCAATTTTGATCAGGAGAAAAATTGAAAACAAAAACGTACTGCTCTGATACCATGTTGAGAGAAGGAGAGAACACAGAAGTAGAACCCCAAAGTGTGTAGAATACACACATGAGATGATGTATATATAGAGGGGACCTGGGTGCCATATATAGAGAAGCTATATATTGAGTAGCTTCACATATAAGCTCAACAATGGCAGTACCAACTTCATATTGTAACTTGTTAAGCAACGCTCAGGTATAAAGTATTTCTGTGACAGATTTCTTCTGAAAGTTTGCAATAAGGTACTTCCATACGTCGTGGGAAGTAGGCAGTTCGTACATATCAAGCAAAAGGGAATCAGTAAGAGCAGAAAGAATATACCGACGAGCTGCTTTATCACGTCGTTGCCAATCCGTATAGGTAACATTCCAATCTTCAAATATAGGTCCTTCAGTGATAAGCACGTTATCATTATCCGTATCAACAGGGTGAGACGGACAAACACGATTTCCAGGAACAACATCGGAGAGTTCATCGCCTTCAAGAATTAACAACATCTTTGCTTTCCAGCCTGGAAAGCCTTTAACCTTGGAAAGGAGGAACAGAACGCTGGCCAGAAGGAAAGCCGTTAACGAGAATATTCATAGCCATATCTTGTTGCGAGAAGACGTATAAGAAAAGATCGCAGAATTTGCACGCCATATATGGTGAAGGCCGCAATTGAGAATGAGAGAGATATGAGGACTGCGTTCTGTCAACGATAAACGTAAGAAGGATGCTCAAGGAACTTCCAAAGATGTGAGAGACGTCACCCAAAAAGGGCAGGGTAAAGGAGACGTTAATAATAAAAGAGTCCTCAAAATAGAGTGGCGTGAGACGCAAGATTGACGGCCACAATATGAATAGCAAAAAGCTAAATCTTCTCGAAAAAGTTAACGCCAAAATAAGAAAAACGATCGCGGACGCTTCACGAAGAAGTAGGACGAAGAAAGCTGCATCAAGCTCAATTGCAGTAAAAACAGCATAACTTTCTACTGCGAACTCCGATTGACGCAAACCTAGAACTCAAATCGAAGAGCTCGAGGAGACGAACAAGTTTTGGATGAAAAGTGCCATTGCACTACACTCCATTGTGCTTTTCCGGTTTCTCCAAATTTTGAGCAGAACAGCAAGAAAAATTGAGATGAAGTTTAGGGTGTCATCAACAAGAAAATGTAATCAACGATTAGATTGATTAGCAATAAACGTCACACAAAATACTAATCATATTCTTATTAACGCAAAACAACCACAATTAACAAGAATCAATGCTCAAAAATAAAATTTGTAGCAATTTTTGAATCTTACATGCAAATCGCATACACATACTGTTTTGTCACCATGAATTGAATCGGCGCATGATCGTTACTGCTCTGATACCATGTTGAGATGTAGAGAGAAAGAGAGAGAGAGACGAGACAAGAGACACACCATATACGCTCCCAAAGACTGATTCATATTGAGGACAAGATACAAATATATAGGTGAGACCAAGTTGAGTAGAGTGAGACATATATAGCTCCAACATCCATAACTCTTTTTTTACCCTGTGGATAGTTGCATTGACAAGCACTTAGGACTTTTGGTCCCAATCTAACCACATATCCCTTTCCATCATCATCAACTTGCCCAATTTCCCATCCAATTCCTATGGGGCTAGTATCCACTCTCAGAATTACATATCTTCCACATTCATAGTTTACTTTCCTCAAAGTTGGAGACATAAGCAACAAATTCTTTAATTTTCTCATGGCATGGGTACGCATTTCTTCCCATTGAAACTTTTGGTTCTTTCTCAAAAATTGATATAAAAGTTCTTCCCCATGCGCATAATGTGGAAGTCAAATAGCACAGAACACACATGCACCCAAGAACCTTCAAACCTTAGCTACATTAATACATGTCTCTTTCATTCTTTGAATCACATCAATCTTTGTTGGACAAGGCCTTCTACCAGATGTCCACTCATATGTTCCACAATAAGAACTTTGTTCACACCAAACACTGACTTTTACCTAGACAAGGTAAGGTTCACTTCTTTCAATCTTGACAAGATCTCCTCACAATCATTGATATGATTTTCCACATACTTGAGGAACCCCCTCAAGTCTAGAGCCACATCTATATCACTTACATAAAATCATGTAATTGGCACATCATCAAGAAAGAGCATTGTAGTTTGCGGTATGAAGTCATGTAGAACTATTTTTGTACCATTCATCATAGGTGCAATTGAATTAGTTTCTTCCTGAGGTAAGGTGCACATCCTCACCAAACCCAAAGGTGTTCTTATGGTAGCCAAGTCTCTGCTTTCCATAGATGGTTGGAACTGAACATACTTTGAGTACAAATCCCCCATAGAATATATATCCCTTCCGTAAAATTCCTCTGCAAACTCATCTACAACTGGCCACATACCCACATTTTTTATTGTCACCTTATTTACAGATTGCATATCTTGAATAAAGCGTGAAGAACCCATTTTCTTTGGAATTGTGAGCTACATGTTTGAATATGAAGCACAAGAAGGATCTAAAATACCCATCTTGATCTTTTCATTAAGCAACTCAATGAGTTTTGGAAAATGGGTCTTTGAACCGGTTGAACCGGAATAGGTCTCAAGTTCCAAGGTACATGAGGGATAGTGAAGATAACCATAGAAGAAAAAATTGATGGATCAACACACCCTATCTTGTGCAGCTTGAATGCAAAAGCCTTTCCATGTTTGATAAGAATTCCTTCAAAGAATATTCTTTCAACCCCTGTCAAACTATCCTTGCAACCAATCTTTAACTCCTTCAAAGTATCATGTGTAAACTTATGTCCAATCTTGCTTGGATCACAAATTTCTTTGCCACGGACTTGTAATTGGTCTCCATTTGTACATCAACATCTTGAGCATTTTTTAAATCCTCAATGACTTTGTACATTTCTATTGAGCATACTTTCACGACCTCACTTTCCATATGTAAATTGCAATCCACTGAAGACTCCAAATCTTGCATAGTATCCAGAAATGAATAGTCATCAAACACACCTACAATGTATTCATCAACTTCTATCAAACCATTGGTCCTGAAAACCTTTTGTACACTATTTACATGTTGTCATTCAATCCGCTTTAAGTCCTCACACTTTGTAAAAGCAATAGATCCATAGGCTATTAATCCTACAAAACCTATATAAAATGTTTCCTTTGCATATACATCATGTGAGAACTTTTCTCTTCTTGTACCACTACAATATTTCTCTACAATGGTATATGCCCAAAACCCCTCACATCCATGTAGTCCTGGAATTCTTTGTTTGTCTTTGGCAAGGGTTTCTCTCTAACAGTTTCACGGCTCCTTTCATAGTCCACACAAATAGTAAGGAACTGTATTGCACGCTTCCCATCCCTGCCCCTTATCCTAACATAAGCTGACCCATTGTCCATCACATTGGTTTCCATGTGAGTAGCCGTGTTGTATGGATTCCCAAGGATAAGAGGGTATGTAGAAATCTCATGTACAAAGAAATTTTGGTCATCTTTTGCATCCCCTATAGTCACCTTTACATTTGGACAAGCTTCGTACAACTCCCTTGATGAATTGTTTGTTGTCAGTTTCCTTTTTGATAAAGACTCTTTGACATTAATTGAAATTATATCCCATAATCTATCAATGCAATGTATGTATCTTCTAAGTCTTCTTTTACCAAGGTCTTAGTAACTGCTCTTGCCAAACTACTCTCCAAGTAATAACTCTTGTGAGTGGTCTCGAACTCATGTTCATCATCCAAAAGAGAACTTGTTTAACTCCTCCCCTACACTTGTAGCATCCAGCTATAGTTTCATCACCTTGCTCGCCATACACTTGCACTCCCTGTGCATTTAAAGTCTCTCTTCACAATGTACATGGATAGATTCAGTAAGAGACTGTATCTCTCTCTTTATAATGTCAAGTATTTCTTCATGGAACTCTAGATTTGGTATGCCAAGGACTTCACCCAAGGTAAATTCAACCTTATTGTTCAAAATCCTCTCTTCCAAAACCTTTTTGAGATCCATTGTTGCCTCTATATTGGATTGGATTTTGTAGACTGGACCCTTTGCTTTGGATTTTGTTGCTTCCTTCTTCTTCTCTTTAGAGACTTCCTACATTCGCACCTCAGGGGTAGGCATTTGTTGTAAAGAACTTGATTTAGAAGGCACTGTGTCATTTCTACCTCCGCTCCTTGTGGCTCTTTATGAAGGCCCTTCATCCCCATTCTAACGCTTATGTTTCTCCTCAACAACGGCCTCATTTGCTTGACATTTGTCACTGTACTTCTGCATTGACAAATAATCTACAGGGTTGCCCCAACCTGTTTCCGAATCTAGACGAATGAAATCGTTAGCTTCACACAAAACTTTTGTAGTCATCTTACCCTTCATAGCAGATTCTAATGCACACGGCAATATCTCTTCAATCCCAATAGGTTCCTCTTCTCCAACCTTGATTGATCCTTTTCTCTTAATAGGATCCACCTTCAATCCATATGCGGCTACCTCAACCATCGACATGGTATCGCTAATAGCCATGTCCTCAACTAGATTCTTCATCGCACCTTTTTCAACGTTTGTCCCCAAGAAATTACCTATTTTAGCTAAGTGAATCTTACCATCTTTAAAGAAAACAAGCTCCTTCATCGAGGTATCTTTGAAAATTTCACAATCTCCAAAAAAAAACAGGACTAGACAGCGTGCAATTGAATAAGCCTCTATTGCTGCTCAAAGAAAAGGTGGTAACAGTAATGCAGCCACCTCTTATGGTTCTTCTGCGAGTGGAAAATCACATGGTCCTAATGCTTCTGCTGACAGAATTCATTTGGAAATTCTGGTCTCTCCTTGCATAGACAATACTATCACAACATATACACCTATTTACAAATCCTTCTCTATTTTGAGGTCTTTCCATGTAGATTGATCAGATGGTTATTCCTTTTCTTCTAGACTTGTAAGCTTTGACTTTAGCTCTTGCATTCCCTTGAAAACATCATCTAGGATCGACTTGTCACTCTTTGGAACCAGAATAATAGGCTTTATGGGACTCTCAGGAGATCTTGGGAATTGAGTAGTGCTAACTATCTATTGAGATCTTGAGAGAAAGAGAGAGAGATGAGACAAGAGACACACCATATACGCTCCCAAAGACTGATTCATATTGAGGACAAGATACAAATATATAGGTAAGACCAAGTTGAGTAGAGTGAGCCATATATAGCTCCAACAACCTCACTCAAATAAAGGTCTCTAGCTTTGGATGAAAAAACCCTTGGGGAGTTCAAGGGAAAAACCCAAGCCCCTATACAATGTGAAAATATGAACCAGCGATGATGATGTGAAAGTGAATTGTGCATCTATGTACAAATATTCAAGTGACTTAGAGATAAAAATGTGAAAATGTGGAGTGTGCATAGTGCATGGTACCTAAAAGATTACAATGTCATATGTACAAAGCTATTACAATAGCAAAGAAGCTAATCTAGAAAGAGTGAGGTCGAAGCAACTCCAAGATCCGAGCGCAAGAGGATGAAACGTGACTCGTTGAGGCCTTTGGTCAAAATGTCTGCAATCATCTGGTCACTTGGACAGTGTTCAACCATAATGGTCGTCTTTCTCCTATCGAGCTGCTAAGGGAATTTGAAACCCATTCTAATCAACTTTCAAGGATTGAAAAACCTACCCTAAGCTTGGAGAAGATAGAGCTCGTTTTGCAGGCCACAGGTAAAGAGGTTCAAGAGAAGTTAGTGCTATTGCTTGAGGATAAGGATGCAAATTAGGCCTTAAAGATTCATAGGAATAAAGTTAAAGATGAAACTTCACTGCTATTCAAGCGACAACAAAGGCAAGACAAGATGATAGTGTTGGAGCTATATATGGCTCCTCTACTCAACTTGGTCTCACCTATATATTTGTATCTTGTCCTCAATATGAATCAGTCTTTGGGAGCGTATATGGTGTGTCTCTTGTCTCGTCTCTCTCTCTCTTTCTCTCTACATCTCAACATGGTATCAGAGCAGTAATGATCATGCGGCGATTCAATTCAAGGTGACAAAACAGTATGTGTATGCGATTTGCATGTAAGATTCAAAAATTGCTACAAATTTTATTTTTGAGCATTGATTCTTGTTAACTATGGTTTTTTTGTGTTAAGAAGAATATGATTAGTGTTTTGTGTGGCGTTTATTGCTAATCAATCTAATCGTTGATTACGTTTTCTTGTTGATGACACCTAGAATTTCATCTCAATTTTTCTTATTGTTCTGCTCAAAATTTGGAGAAATGGGAAAAGTGCAATGGAGCATAGTGCAATGGCACTTTTCATCCAAAACTTGTTCGTCTCTTCGAGCTCTTCGATTTGAGTTCTAGGTTTGCGTCAATCGGAGTTCGCAGCAAAAAGTTATGCTGTTTTTACTGCAATTGAGCTTGACGCAGCTTTCTTCGTCCTACTTCTTCGTGAAGCGTCCGCGATCGTTTTTCTTATTTTGGCGTTAACTTTTTCGAGAAGATTTAGCTTTTTTCTATTTGTATTGTCGCCGTCAATCTTGCGTCTCACGCCACTCTATTTTGAGGACTCTTTTATTATTAACGTCTCCTTTACCCTGCCTTTTTTGGGTGACGTCTCTCACATCTTTGGATGTTCCTTGAGCATCCTTCTTACGTTTATCGTTGACAGAACGAAGTCCTCATATCTCTCTCATTCTTGATTGCGGCCTTCACCATATATGGCGTGCAAATTCTGCAATCTTATCTTATACGTCTTCTCGCAACAAGATATGGCTATGAATATTCTCGTCAACGGCTTTCCTTCTGGCCAACGTTCTGTTCCTCCTTTCCAAGGTCAACGTTTTCCAGGCTGGAAAGCAAAGATGTTGTTAATTCTTGAAGGCGATGAACTCTCCGATGTTGTTCTTGGAAATCGTGTTTGTCGGCCTCACCTTGTTGATACGGATAATGATAACGTGCTTATCACTGAAGGACCTATATTTGAAGATTGGAATGTTGCCTATACGGATTGGCAACGACGTGATAAAGCAACTCGTCGGTATATTCTTTCTGCTCTTACTGATTCCCTGTTGCTTGATATGTATGAACTGCTTACTTCCCACAACGTATGGAAGTACCTTATTGCAAACTTTCAGAAGAAATCTGTCACAGAAATACTTTATTTGAGAGGGTTGCTTAACAAGTTACAATATGAAGTTGGTATTGCCATGACGGAACATATTGAATCTTTCAAATCTATTATTAATCAACTTGCTGCTGCCGGTGATCCTGTTCCTCAAAAGCAACTGATTACACTTCCTCCTTGATACGGTGAAGGACTCTTCTTATGATAACATTGTTACTATTCTCTCTAATAAAGATGGTCATGATTTCGATCAAGCCTGCATGTCTTTAATTGAATACTCTTAACATCAAGAACGTCGTAATGCTAGTCATGATATAGCTATGATTTCACAAGAGGAGACTGAGTCACAGCAGATGGAACGGGCATTTTATACTCGAAGGCGTCCATTTCAACGAGGAAACCGCAGAGGTGGCCGTCGCGATCGGAATAGAGCATATGCTACTAAACATCAAAACAACATTGTACCAGAAACAAGCTGCGTCCTATGTTCAGTTGCTCCAGATAGAATACTTCATGTATGCGATGGATCACTTTTTATTGTCGATTCTGGTGCTACAGGAAATATGACATATCACTCTAAGTGGCTCCATAGCTATCATCCACTACTAGTTCAACATGTTGTTTAGCTTGCTGATGATACTACTTGTCAAGTAAAGGGTATTGGAGACTTATATCTTAGTACCTTATCTTCTTCCACTTGAATTTTGCATGGAGTATTACATGTACCAGATCTTCAATGTAATCTTCTTTCAGTTTCTAGACTTGTTGATCTTGGTCTGTTTGTTGGATTTGATGATACCAAATGCCGAATTGAGAAAGATGGACAGACTATAGCCACTGCTCCTTGAAATGGTAATTTGTTTGAACTCTGTCTCAACGATGTTGTAGCAAATGTGGTCACTGCTCCAGGTGATCATGATTGCAAAGTATGGCATCACCATTTTGTTCATGCTGATTTCTCAAAACTCCTTGATCTTCAACGTCGTGATCTTGTTCATGGAATGGATCTTAAAGTCCATCCCCATATGGGAATTTGTGAATTTTTTGCTCTTCGGAAACACAATCGCAAACCCTTTCCTCTTTCAAATACAACTCATTCTAATGACATATCAGATCTTGTTCATACTGATATATGTGGACCTCTACCTTCTTCGAGATCACAATATCGCTACTTCATTACTTTCATTGATGATTTCTCAAGGTATACGACAAAAATCTGAAGCCCTATCTCTTTTCAAAAAATTCCACAAGGGTACGGAACTTCAAACTGGTCATCGCCTTAAGAAGCTTCGTAGTGACAATATAGGCGAATATGTTTATCGAGAGTTTGTGAGTTACTGTGCTGACAGTGGAATTCATCATGAACACACTATTCCATATTCGCCTCAACAAAACGGTGTTGCTGAACGAAAGAATCGCACTATTCTCAATGCTGTAAGATGTATGCTGATTCATTCTGGCTTATCTCGTGCTTTTTGGGTTGAAGCGACTTTGACAGCAGTATTTATTCAGAATCATCTTCCTACTACTGCACCCTCTGGTAAGATACCCATCACAGCATGGACAGGTGACATTCCTTCTCTATCTCATTTTTGAACCTTTGGATGTATTGCTTATATTCATGTTCCCAAAGAAACACGAACAAAGCTTGATGCTCCTGGTCTTAAAGTTATTTTTATTGGATACTCTGACACTTCCAAAGGCTACAAATTCTATGATCCTTCCTCCAAGAAAGTAATTGTGAATCGTGATGCAACTTTTAACGAACAGCTTATGGGAGGCTCATGGTCCATGGATGATTCTGATGATACTAAATCATTGCTTCAGACTTTTACATTTCTTTCAAAAGATGAAACTCTTCCTATAGAGCAACTTTCCTCTTCACAACCATCCATTCCGAATATTGCCAATGATGATATTGATATTTTTGTTGATCTGCCTATTGATTTTGAACATGGCTCATGTCATGTTTATGATGACGATATTGCTAATAATGCTTTTTCTACTTCCGAAGATCCCATTACTTATGATGAAGCTATCTCTTCACCACAAAAGGTTCAATGGCAAGAGGCTATGGAAGCAGAGTACAATTCCCTTATCTCTAAAGGTACATGGATACTAACTGAATTACCTCCTGGTCGTACATCTATTAAATGTAAGTGGGTGTATAAGACAAAAGTAAAAGCAGATGGATCTTTTGACAAGTTCAAGGCACGTTTAGTTGCAAAAGGTTACTCCCAGGTAGCTGGTGTTGATTATCAAGAGACTTTTTCACCAGTTGTTCGCATTACAAGTGTTCGAGTTTTATTGGCATTTGCTATTCAATTTGATTTAGAAGCTTATCAAATGGATGTGTGAACTTCTTTTCTTAATGGTGACTTGAAAGAGGAAATTTATATGGAACAACGAGAAGGGTTTGTTATTCCAAGTAAAGAAGACCTTGCTGCTCAACTCCATAAGGCACTATATGGTCTCAAACAAGCTTCGCGAGCCTGGTATACAAAATTTGATCTTTTTATCACCTCTAAAGGATTCATCTCTTGCTCATCAGACCCCAAATTATACATAAAATTCCAAGGTAGCACTTTTGTGATTCTTGCTCTTTATGTGGATGATACCATCCTTGTTTCCAAAGATTTGGGATTTCTTCAGCAAGTGAAAAAGTTATTGTCTTCTGCATTTGATATGGTGGATCTTGGAGAGATTCACTCGTGTCTTGGCATTCAAATCCAACGAAACCGTAGAAAAGGTATTTTATTCCTTCGACAGTCAAAGTTTATTGCAAATACTATTCAAAAATTTGGTATGGAATCTGTACATTCAGCCAACACACCTTGTCTTGCGAGTTCTACGAAGAGCAATTTTGACAATGGCGGTCAACTTGTCACAAATCAACCTTATGCTAACTTGATTGGATGTCTTCAGTTTGTTGGCATGAACACTCGTCCTAATTTTGTGTTTGCTGCTAATTATCTTGGACAACATCTTGGATGTCCTTCTCTTAAGCATTGGTCTGCTGCAAAGCATTTGTTGAAATACTTGAAAGGCACTACAGATTTTGTTTTAGTCTATCGACGACAACTCACATCGGATTCTATGCAATCTCTTTCTCTTTTGGGTTACACAGATGCAGACTGGGCAAGCTCACATTTATCTATGCGATCTACTAGTGGAAATTGCTTCTTTATAAATGGTTGTCTTGTTTCTTGGACCAGGAAGAAACAACGTTGTGTTGTAGTTTCTACGACTGAGTCAGAATATGTTGCGGCATCACTTGCAGCTCATGAGTTGATTTGGCTTCGACAAATGTTGGTTGATATTGGTCACTCTCATCTTTCTAGCACACCCTTGCAGTGTGACAACCAAAGTGCTATTAGTCTTGCAAAAGACTATGTTCAACATAATAAGTCAAAGCACATTGATGTCCATTATCATTATGTCAGGTATGAATTACGCAAAGGAACCATTATGGTTGAACACTGTCCAAGTGACCAGATGATTGTAGACATTTTGACCAAAGGCCTCAACGAGTCACGTTTCATCCTCTTGCGCTCGGAGCTTGGAGTTGCTTCGACCTCACTCTTTCTAGATTAGCTTCTTTGCTATTGTAATAGCTTTGTACATATGACATTGTAATCTTTTAGGTACCATGCACTATGCACACTCCACATTTTCACATTGTGATCTCTAAGTCACTTGAATATTTGTACATAGATGCACAATTCACTTTCACATCATCATCGCTGGTTCATATTTTCACATTGTATAGGGGCTTGGGTTTTTCCCTTGAACTCCCCAAGGGTTTTTTCATCCAAAGCTAGAGACCTTTATTTGAGTGAGGTTGTTGGAGCTATATATGGCTCACTCTACTCAACTTGGTCTTACCTATATATTTGTATCTTGTCCTCAATATGAATCAGTCTTTGGGAGCGTATATGGTGTGTCTCTTTTCTCATCTCTCTCTCTTTCTCTCTACATCTCAATAGATAGTTAACACTACTCAATTCCCAAGATCTCCTGAGAGTCCCATAAAGCCTATTATTCTGGTTCCAAAGAGTGACAAGTCGATCCTAGATGATGTTTTCAAGGGAATGCAAGAGCTAAAGTCAAAGCTTACAAGTCTAGAAGAAAAGGAATAACCATCTGATCAATCTACATGGAAAGACCTCAAAATAGAGAAGGATTTGTAAATAGGTGTATATGTTGTGATAGTATTGTCTATGCAACGAGAGACCAGAATTTCCAAATGAATTCTGTCAACAGAAGCATTAGTACCATGTGATTTTCCACTCGCAGAAGAACCATAAGAGGTGGCTGCATTACTGTTACCACCTTTTCTTTGAGCAGCAATAGAGTCTTATTCAATTGCACGTTGTCTAGTCCTGTTTTTTTTTTGGAGATTGTGAAATTTTCAAAGATACCTCGATGAAGGAGCTTGTTTTCTTTAAAGATGGTAAGATTCACTTAGCTAAAATAGGTAATTTCTTGGGGACAAACGTTGAAAAAGGTGCGATGAAGAATCTAGTTGAGGACATGGCTATTAGCGATACCATGTCGATGGTTGAGGTAGCCGCATATGGATTGAAGGTGGATCCTATTAAGAGAAAAGGATCAATCAAGGTTGGAGAAGAGGAACCTATTGGGATTGAAGAGATATTGCCGTGTGCATTGGAATCTGCTATGAAGGGTAAGATGACTACAAAAGTTTTGTGTGAAGCTAACGATTTCATTCGTCTAGATTCGGAAACAGGTTGGGGCAACCCTGTAGATTATTTGTCAATGCAGAATCACAGTGACAAATGTCAAGCAAATGAGGCCGTTTTTGAGGAGAAACATAGGCGTTAGAATGGGGATGAAAGGCCTTCATAAAGAGCCACAAGGAGAGGAGGCGGAAATGACACAGTGCCTTCTAAATCAAGTTCTTTACAACAAATGCCTACCCCTGAGGTGCGGATGTAGGAAGTCTCTAAAGAGAAGAAGAAGGAAGCAACAAAATCCAAAGCAAAGGGTCTAGTCTACAAAATCCAATCCAATATAGAGGCAACAACGGATCTCAAAAAGGTTTTGGAAGAGAGGATTTTGAACAATAAGGTTGAATTTACCTTGGGTGAAGTCCTTGGCATACCAAATCTAGAGTTCCATGAAGAAATACTTGACATTATAAAGAGAAAGATACAGTCTCTTACTGAATCTATCCATGTACATTGTGAAGAGAGACTTTAAATGCACAGGGAGTGCAAGTGTATGGCGAGCAAGGTGATGAAACTATAGCTGGATGCTACAAGTGTAGGGGAGGAGTAAAACAACTTCTCTTTTGGATGATGAACATGAGTTCGAGACCACTCACAAGAGTTATTACTTGGAGAGTAGTTTGGCAAGAGCAGTTACTAAGACCTTGGTAAAAGAAGACTTAGAAGATACATACATTGCATTGATAGATTATGGGATATAATTTCAATTAATGTCAAAGAGTCTTTATCAAAAAGGAAACTGACAACAAACAATTCATCAAGGGAGTTGTACGAAGCATGTCCAAATGTAAAGGTGACTATAGGGGATGCAAAAGATGACCAAAATTTCTTTGTACATGAGATTTCTACATACCCTCTTATCCTTGGGAATCCATACAACACGGCTACTCACATGGAAACCAATGTGATGGACAATGGGTCAGCTTATGTTAGGATAAGGGGCAGGGATGGGAAGCGTGCAATACAGTTCCTTACTATTTGTGTGGACTATGAAAGGAGCCGTGAAACTGTTAGAGAGAAACCCTTGCCAAAGACAAACAAAGAATTCCAGGACTACATGGATGTGAGGGGTTTTGGGCATGTACCATTGTAGAGAAATATTGTAGTGGTACAAGAAGAGAAAAGTTCTCACATGATGTATATGCAAAGGAAACATTTTATATAGGTTTTGTAGGATTAATAGCCTATGGATCTATTTCTTTTACAAAGTGTGAGGACTTAAAGCGGATTGAATGACAACATGTAAATAGTGTACAAAAGGTTTTTAGGACCAATGGTTTGATAGAAGTTGATGAATACATTGTAGGTGTGTTTGATGACTATTCATTTCTGGATACTATGCAAGATTTGGAGTCTTCAGTGGATTGCAATTTACATATGGAAAGTGAGGTCGTGAAAGTATGCTCAATAGAAATGTACAAAGTCATTGAGGATTTAAAAAATGCTCAAGATGTTGATGTACAAATGGAGACCAATTACAAGTCCGTGGCAAAGAAATTTGTGATCCAAGCAAGATTGGACATAAGTTTACACATGATACTTTGAAGGAGCTAAAGATTGGTTGCAAGGATAGTTTGACAAGGGTTGAAAGAATATTCTTTGAAGGAATTCTTATTAAACATGGAAAGGCTTTTACATTCAAGCCGCACAAGATAGGGTGTGTTGATCCATCAATTTTTTCTTCTATGGTTATCTTCACTATCCCTCATGTACCTTGGAACTTGAGACCTATTCCGGTTCAACCGGTTCAAAGACCCATTTGCCAAAACTCATTGAGTTGCTTAATGAAAAGATCAAGATGGGTATTTTAGATACTTCTTGTGCTTCATATTCAAACATGTAGCTCACAATTCCAAAGAAAATGGGTTCTTCACGCTTTATTCAAGATATGCAATCTGTAAATAAGGTGACAATAAAAAATGTGGGTATGTGGCCAGTTGTCGATGAGTTTGCAGAGGAATTTTACGGAAGGGATATATATTCTATGGGGGATTTGTACTCAAAGTATGTTCAGTTCCAACCATCTATGGAAAGCAGAGACTTGGCTACCATAAGAACACCTTTGGGTTTGGTGAGGATGTGCACCTTACCTCAGGAAGAAACTAATTCAATTGCACCTATAATGAATGGTACAAAAATAGTTCTACATGACTTCATACTGCAAACTACAATGCTCTTTCTTGATGATGTGCCAATTACAGGATTTTATGTAAGTGATATAGATGTGGCTCTAGACTTGAGGGGGTTCCTCAAGTATGTGGAAAATCATATCAATGATTGTGAGGAGATCTTGTCAAGATTGAAAGAAGTGAACCTTACCTTGTCTAGGTAAAAGTCAGTGTTTGGTGTGAACAAAGTTCTTATTGTGGAACATATGTGTGGACATCTGGTAGAAGGCCTTGTCCAACAAAGATCACTACAAGAGGCTCTTCATATTAGCGACGCTCACACAGCGACGCTCAAAAAACAATTTCCCGGCGTCGCTATGAGCGTCGCTATAAGCGTCGCTATGAGCGTCGCAAATTTCTTTGTAAATTTGCGACGCTCATAGCGACGCCAGCTGGGGTAAAAAAAATAACCGAGCGCGCCCAAAAACTCAGATCTCAGATCTGAGTTTTTCGGCGCCCTCAAGCAAAGAGCAGGTAACGCTCTCCCTCACTCTCTCTCTCTCTCTCTCTCTCTCTCTCTCTCTCTCTTTTTCTTCTACACACACACACACACACACACACACACACACGAGGAGAGGAAGGAGAGCTAGGTATGCTCCTTCCCTCTCCTCATTCTCATGTTCCCTTCCCCTCTTTCTCTCTCCCTCTCTCTCTCTCTCACACACACACATACACACACACACATAGTGTTTTTGAGAGAGAGAGAGAGAGAGAGAGAGAGAGAGAGAGAGAGAGAGAGTACAAACAAAAACAAAAACGCACACACATACATAAACAAAGAATGCACACACACATTGAGAAAGAAAAAGAGAGAGAGAGCATGCATAAACAAAAAACGCACGCATTGAGAGAGGAAAAGAGAGAGAGAACATGCATAAACAAAAAACGCACACATTGAGAGAGGAAAAGAGAAAGAAAACATGCATACGATCCAAAAAAACGCACACACATTGAGAGAGAAAGAAAGAGAAACTAAGGGAGCGTCGTAGGAAACTAATTAAAATTAAAAGACCTAAAGATCTAGCCGACGAGGAGTTGAACTGAAGACCTATTATTCAAGAGGGAAATGGCATAATCAATCTATCATACTTGGCATGGGTGATAGAAAGGTTATACCATTTATCTCTTTTTATTGGCACACACATCCACACACGCGCACACACACAGGAAGAAGAGAGTTATAACGTCGTAGGAAACTATCTTAAAAGACGTTAAAGATTAGGTTATATGTAGACTTACATTAAATTAGATTTAGGTTTATTTTTAACTAGATTTACGTTTATTTAAGCTAGATTTAGATTTACGTTATATTAGATTAGATGCGGGTCTCCATAGACTGCGATGCGTGCATGAAGCGGGTGAAGAAAGCCCTCAATGGAATATAGGGTATTGCTGCCTTCACTCATGGTGGGCTCCGTCGATCCAAAAGTACTGGTGAAATGTCTTCAGAAGATAGGGAAGAAGGTGGATCTTCAGGGCGGCAAGAGTCACTACATCCCCGACACAATGACCATCTAGACAACCTCTAGTCATTAGACTTACGTTAAATTAGATTTAGCTTTATTTTTAGTTAGATTTACGTTTATTTAGATTTACGCTTATTTACGTTAGATCGAGTCCACGCAAGAATTACTTACGGTTTAGGGTTTAGAGTTAGACGAACAGTGAAAAGATCTACTGTGAAAAGATGTTAAGATGAAGTGAAGTGCTACAGCTAGAGAAGAGGCAAAGGGATTTTGTCCACTACATGCAGTATCATGTAGACGTGGGTGTGTAGATTTCTTGTACCCACAAATATAGGTATTGACCAATAAAGACGAGATTATAACCCGGTGGTTCTGATCTCCGTGCACCTCTAGACCGAGGTGTGCGGGGATTGGACATGACTAGAGAATGTGAGGTAAAGAGAGAGAGAGAGAGAGAGAGAGAGAGAGATAAGACGAAGAATGCCAATAGAATATTAAATTTGTTGTCCAGGTTATAAGTTTTTTATCCTCATTATGAGTAGCGACGAGGATGTGGGACCGTCCAACCGAAACACCTATCTCTCAACGAGGGTCTTATGTCCTTGTAATCAATGCAAGCATGCTGTGCGACGGACAAGACGTGTTTCTTTGCAGCACGTTCGCGAATTTGGCGAGTTCGATCCATCTATTATAGATCAAGTTGTTGCCAATTATAACTCGTCGGACTCTGACGCTGGCCAACAAGCAGCAATCTTGCAACCCAATAGACGTATTCGCAGGCGCTTTGGTCAAGCAGCATATGTGAGGCCACAAGATGTAGCCTCTGACAGCTCGGGGGATGACCATGCAGAGCACATTCCCAACGAGGCAATGTTTGAGCCCGAGATTGATGAAATGATCGAGACGATCATGGATTCAGAAAGGCTTATCTATGATGATATGAAAAGTGAAGCCGATACGTCATTGTATAATGGGGCACGTATGTCTAGATTGAAAGCACTCCTGGTTCTTCTCAACATGCAGGCAAAGTTTGGATGGAGTGACACTAGCGTCACAGCGCTTTTCAGGTGATCTATTACAATTAGTTTACTTTAATACAACTCTAAATGTATAATGATCTGATAGATTTTTACACGACTGTATCATATTTTTATGTTGTGTAGATTGCTAAAAGAGCACATTCTACCAGCTGACAATGTGATGCCAGATTCCCGAGATGAAGCAAGAAAGATTTTGCGAAACTTGGGGATGGATTACAATTCTATCCACGCTTGTCCTAATGACTGCATTCTTTTCAGAGGGGAATACACAGACATGGAGAAGTGTCCGAAATGTGATTCCGAAAGATATCGAGTAGATCTCCACGGGACAAAAATTCCACAAAAGGTTTTGCGACATTTTCCTTTGCTTCCTCGCATCAAGCATTTCTTCGAATGTAAGTCCATGGCCGCCCTAGCATCATGGCATGAGGAGAATAAATCTTCGGATGGTGTGCTACGAATTCCTGCAGATTGCGCAGCCTGGAAACATATAGATGGAACATGGTCGGATTTTGCCAGGGAAGCTCGAAATTTGCGCTTAGGCCTGGCTATGGATGGCGTAAATCCATTTGGTCAAAGATCAACATCTTACAGTGTATGGCCCGTTGTCATCGTCAACTACAACATTCCCCCGTGGTTGACTACGAAGAAGGGGCACCTATGGCTAAGCTTGATTGTGCCAGGGCGATATAAAGTGGGGAATATGGATGTGTATCTTCGTCCACTATTGGAAGAGCTACAACAATTGTGGATTGGCATAGAGGTGGTGGATATGAGGCGACACACAGGACGACGGAATGCTTTGATCAGAGGTATTCTAATGTGGACCATGCATGACTATCCCGGGCTAACAGAATGCTCAGGTGATCTATTGACACTCCTCACTCAGACACTGTAAATCTTGTTTTTCCCCATAGTTGATCTATTATCATGTGTATACATGCAGGGCTTCAAACAAGCGGATACAGAGCATGTGTCACATGTGGACCTAGACTGAATGCACGTAGGGCACCCTCACTGAAGAAGAAAATCTACGAAGGTCATCAAGCGTATCTTCCGGAGAATCATGTGTTACGCGACGGCTTTTTGGGAAGAGAGCCACCAAGGATGTCTGCACAAGCATGGTTAGAGCAGAAGGAGATGTGCGATGACGGATTGCCTCCAGGGATGAAGAGACTATCTCTATGGTACGAGTTACCATACTGGCCCCGACTCGTGATCAATCACTTGCTCGATCCAATGCACATATTCAAGAATGTGGGTAATCTACTATGGGACCATTTGACCGGCAAGAAAGATACTTTGGGAGCCAGAGTTGACCTTAGAAATGTGGATCGTATGGAGCAATATTGGCCGCAAACAGCGTCTGATGGATCGATAAAACTTCCTAAAGCACCATGGATTTTCACAGGAGCCCAAGAACGCAAAGTAAAAGAGGCCATTCGATCTTTGCGGACCCCCACTGGCGTAATGCACTCGCTCCGAACGTGTTTTACTAAAGAAGGAAAGCTTACCGGTTTGAAGTCACACGATTGGCATAAAATGTGTCAGGTACGTTCATAGTGGACTTTAATATCATTGCATAAAATGTGGACTTTAATATCATTGCTGCACATACTTTACAGTTTATTTTACCGGTTGCCATTGAGGGATGTTTGTCTCTCGACATCCGTAACACAATCTACAAACTTGCAAAGCTGGTGCAATGGATCTCACAAAAGGAGATCGACGTAGACTCCATACCATTCGCCAAACTAAATGCTGCGGAGCTTGTGTGCATGTTTGAGAAACATTTTCCTACTACAATACTAACCATTCAGGTGCATCTTCTTGTTCACATAGTTGATGAGGTGGAAATAGCTGGCACAGTCATTCCAGATGGATGTTCTTCTTAGAGCGTTTCATGAAAACGCTTAAGGGATATGTGCGTCAAAAGGCACGTCCGGAGGGTAGCATGGCAGAAGGTTGGTTGGTATCAGAGTCCCTAGTGTACATTGGAGAGTGGCTAGACGGATTTGATAAATCCCGGACACGCTATGGCGAACCATAGATGATGAGCGCATATCTGGGATTGTCATGTGCAATCTCGGTGTTGAGAAGAAGATGACGGAAGATCTAGAGGCTAAAATCAACCGATTTTGCATGCTTCACAATCCAGTGATGCAAAAGTGGATTTCACAATATGAGGATGCAAAGCAAGAGCGACAAAGGGCACGAATCGAGTGGAGACGGGGAAGACGACCACCGATGCACTATCCAGTGGTTCTGGAGAGCCTACCAACCTTCATGAGCTTAAGATGGTTGCACAACCAATTGAAAAGCGCACAACAATGCGGTGACGAAGTGACTGAAGAAGAGTGGGAGTACTCTCGGGGTTGCGCGACCAAGGTAAGTTTGCAATGTACGACTAGCAAGTGACTTTATTTATAAACGTTTGAACGGCCACTCATAATCTTTGTTCTTGTAGTATAAGTCATACACAGCAGCATGGTGTAAAGGTCGACATTTTAGGGTGGAACGAATCGACAAAAAGCGTTTTACTCAAGATTGTGGAATCATGGCAAAATTTGAACAGTCTAGTCGACGACGTTCCTCTGATGCAGATCCCGTGGTGGCGGAACTCACTTACTTCGGCACGCTGCAAGAGATTTTGAGGATCGATTACAGAGGATTTTTTGTCGACTTGTTCGACGTGCAATGGTTCAAGATAATCATGGAGGGTCGAAACGCTACTGTGCGTAGAGGAGAGTCTGGTTTTCTTGAGGTGGATTCTACTAAGAAATGGACTGACCTAAGAGACACTTTCGTACTACCCGAGCATTGTGAACAAGTAAGTATATAAATAGTTAACATCCCCCTTTTACAAGTTATGTGCTTGAAAGCTCTCATGTAAGTTATGTGGCTCTGGCAGGTAGTATTTCATCCTACAAAGTCTACATCAAACTGGTGGTACGTCATAGAGGTAGCCCCTCGTAGTGCAAGGACGTATGAAGGCTACCATGTGCCAATCACAACGACATCAATGGAGGAGATCAGAGAAGATGCTCAATCAGAAGCCGCTGCGGTGGTGCCAGAAGAGCATCAAGATGCTACTACTCTATATGGGGTGCATGCAGAGGAGCTACAAAATGAAACAGAGGATATGTGTTTAAACGGAGAGCTCTATATAGATATAGGAAGTTATGCTGAGTTATGCGAGGATGAGAGAGAGATCTCTTAAAGCCACAAATATTGTATTTGAACAATTTTGCTCCGTGCTGTAAAAGCTCTAGCTCTCTAAGTAGCTTCCATGGTGTGTAACGCTCTTTTCTACTCGCACTCACATCTTTTGATTGAAAATTCTGAGTTTTCGACTTGCCTCTTCTATCACTCGATTCATTGCGTCATTGTATTTATATGCGTCATTACGTCATTGTATTTAATGGTCTTTGCGTCATTGTCTACTCTATTCATTCAATATTAAGTTTAAATATTCGTGTGTTTAATGCAGGTATGGATGATGAGGAGTTTCTTTCTTCTTTGTCACCGCAGCAGAGACAGTGGTACGTGGAGCGTCATCGCTCTGGCGCATCATCGCGCGTTCCTACACCATCCGCATCTCCCTCTCTTTCGGAGCATTCGGCGCGCTCTGAAGCTTCGGCGTCGACGAGACGAGCGTCACACTCGTCTAGACACCAGCGCTCTAGTGGTGGCGGTGGCGGTTGTTGTGGGGATTCCGCCACCGATGCCTCCACACCGCCTCGTGTTCGACGAGGCTCTTTACCCTCCCCTTCTTTGCCCGCCCCCACACCAGCCACAGCATCGCCATCTACGCCAGGTTTTGCACGGCTGACTGTTCCTAGAAGCTACACACCTCTACCTACTCCGCCAGGAGCCACCCCACTCGACACTCCTCGCTTCGGCGCCCAGACGCCGGTGGAGACACCTGACGTCCGTACCCCCATCGACACGCCGCTAGAGACCCCTGCCGGGACACCCAGGTTCACGCGTCACCGGCCAGAGGGCTTGCCTTACTCCGTCGACATCAGCGGCGGCATCATCATGGATGATGACGGCAAGAAGGTGATCTCGCGCATGCGTGGTCTTTGCTCTCAGCTGTTTAGACACTATATACTAAACAAATGGAGTGAAGTACCAAGTGATTTAAAAAACAGAGTCATCAGCATACTTCATGATGAGTTTCCCGTTCGAACACGGGATCAGCGCTTCAATGAAGACCTGATGAAGATTCGAATGCGCGAATACTGCAAACACAAGCGTTCCGAAGTGCAAAAAGCAATCAAGAATGGGTGGAATAGGCCAGATTGGCTGGCCAAAGAAGATTGGAAGAATGCGAAGAAAGCAGCGCGCGAGAATCCCGACAAGTGGAAGCAACAAAAGGATGCAGCCAGAGCGCGAGTAGAGGCAGGGAGCTCGCACCACTTGGGGAGCGGTGGATGGGCATCATTTGAGGCCGATTTTGTAAGTCTTTTCACATTGCTCTTTATGCATGTTCGATAGTTTAGGGTTTATGAGTTTTTTAGTTCTAACATAATGAAATCTTTGTATGTTTTGACAGTGGTCGATGACAGGACGTGATCCCACACCGTACGAGCGCGAGGTCGCAGGCAGGAAGGGCTTAAACGCCCTGATGGACATTCTCAGTTCTCGCGGCGGCATGGTTAGTATTAGGGTTTACTCTTTTTTATTTTTTGTATTGTTTTATAAATTCGTTATATGTTTATATTTACTGAAAACTGTCTTATTGTCTTTTTTTGCAGAATCCGACAGATACGCCGCTTGGACGCGATGAGACGTCTGATTAGACGACGTCAGTTTAGCCGTAGCTAGATAGCATTAGTTTAGGGTTTCTCATAGCTTATGTATCACGAGACGGATTTTATACGTCTTTTTGAACCATGTATATTATTACATTTGTCACCGCAATTCCTTTTGCCAATCAATTCTTTATGCCTATGATGTTGTACAATTGTCATTATTACATTTGCCAATCAATTCAGTTTGCCTATGATGTGTACAATTGTCAATTTTGCAAACAATGCGTCTTGTGGGTGACTATTTTGGGTCTATTATCTAACTTTGCACTTTTTTTAAAAAGTGAATCAAGTACAATATGGTTGATGGGTGGCAGGGCATTCAATGCCCTGCCACCAAAAAAATATTCTCTCAGGCGTCGCTATAAGCGTCGTTATTTATGGCTCTGTAGCGTCGCTATATGCGTCGCTATACTCTTCTGTGAGAGCGTCGCTATAGGCGTCGCTATAAGCGTCGCTATATAGCGACGCCTATAGCGACGCTCTCGTAGCGACGCTGTTAGCGACGGTTTTAGCGACGCCGGGGGTTATAAAAACCCAGTGTATTTCCGTCGCTAACAGCGTCACAAGAGCACACAACCTCTTGTAGTGGATTGATATCATTCAAAGAATGAAAGAGACATGTATTAATGTAGCTAAGGTTTGAAGGTTCTTGGGTGCATGTGTGTTCTGTGCTATTTGACTTCCACATTATGCGCATGGGGAAGAACTTTTATATCAATTTTTGAGAAAGAACCAAAAGTTTCAATGGGAAGAAATGCGTACCCATGCCATGAGAAAATTAAAGAATTTGTTGCTTATGTCTCCAACTTTGAGGAAAGTAAACTATGAATGTGGAAGATATGTAATTCTGAGAGTGGATACTAGCCCCATAGGAATTGGATGGGAAATTGGGCAAGTTGATGATGATGGAAAGGGATATGTGGTTAGATTGGGACCAAAAGTCCTAAGTGCTTGTCAATGCAACTATCCACAGGGTAAAAAAAGAGTTATGGATGTTGGAGCTATATATGTCTCACTCTACTCAACTTGGTCTCACCTATATATTTGTATCTTGTCCTCAATATGAATCAGTCTCTTGTCTCTTGTCTCTTGTCTCTTGTCTCCCAAAGACTGATTCATATTGAGGACAAGATACAAATATATAGGTAAGACCAAGTTGAGTAGAGTGAGCCATATATAGCTCCAACAACCTCACTCAAATAAAGGTCTCTAGCGTATATGGTGTGTCTCTTGTCTCGTCTCTCTCTCTTTCTCTCTGCATCTCAACATGGTATCAGAGCAGTAACGATCATGCGCCGATTCAATTCATGGTGACAAAACAGTATGTGTATGCGATTTGCATGTAAGATTCAAAAATTGCTACAAATTTTATTTTTGAGCATTGATTCTTGTTAATTGTGGTTGTTTTGTGTTAATAAGAATATGATTAGTGTTTTGTGTGACGTTTATTGCTAATCAATCTAATCGTTGATTACGTTTTCTTGTTGATGACACCCTGAACTTCATCTCTATTTTTCTTGCTGTTCTACTTAAAATTTGGAGAAACGGGAAAAGCGCAATGGAGCGTAGTGCAATGGCACTTTTCATCCAAAACTTGTTCGTCTCCTCGAGCTCTTCGATTTGAGTTCTAGGTTTGCGTCAATCGGAGTTCGCAACTGAAAGTTATGCTGTTTTTACTGCAATTGAGCTTGACTCAGCTTTCTTCGTCCTACTTCTTCGTTAAGCATCCGCAATCGTTTTTCTTATTTTGGCGTTAACTTTTTCGAGAAGATTTAGCTTTTTGCTATTCATATTGTGGCCGTCAATCTTGCGTCTCAGGCCACTCTATTTTGAGGACTCTTTTATAATTAACGTCTCCTTTACCCTGCCCTTTTTGGGTGACGTCTCTCACATCTTTGGAAGTTCCTTGAGCATCCTTCTTACGTTTATCGTTGACAAAACGCAGTCCTCATATCTCTCTCATTCTCAATTGCGGCCTTCACCATATATGGTGTGCAAATTCTGCGATCTTATCTTATACGTTCTGAGCGGGATGAAAACACACAAAGTGCCTCTACAACGACCCGACACACACTCTTGGAAGGGTATACACACACACTATGGGGCACCACTTGGCTTACACAACACACCTGGCCGAGACAGGGAACACACCTCTGGAGTGAGAGGAGAGAGACTATTCACTTGCCCACTCGACATAGACACACACACACACACATACCCAAAAAACTCAGCTCAAAAGAGGAGAATTTCTGATGTTTAGATACAATTGAGCTTGGGCCAACACCAATAGGGCAAATAGCTCACACAATATGGGTAAAAGATACCAGATACAATCAGAAACTGGAGCGGAAACTATGCTCATAGGAGAAACTTACACAGAAAAACAGCAGGAAAAGAGTGAGGAATTTGGCAAAATGGATAGCGCCATCGTGTTCGGAACGGCCCAAAACCCCAGTCTACAATGTCAAAGTGCTCAAATCCGACCTCGGATGAGCAGTTTACGGCCAAAGTACAATCAGAAACTGGAGCGGAAACTTCGCTCATAGGAGAAACTTACACAGAAAAACAGCAAGAAAAGAGTGAGGAATTTGGCAAAATGGATAGCACCATCGCGTCCGGAACGGACCAGAACCCCAGTCTACAATGTCAAAGTGCTCAAATCCGACCTCGGATGAGCAGTTTACGGCCAAAACAGGCTCCAAAATGAGCAAAAACACACCTGCGGCTGTTCCTCCTCTCTTCTCCACGTTTTTTCTGGTTTTCTCTCTGTTTTTTCAGTTCCCACACTTAGATTTATTACTTGGGCACCCTTGGCCTTTTAGATGACCTCAAACGGACCCCGAACAGGCCAAAAACTGACCTCATAGTGCATAGTTGTCACCTTTTTGCATCATCCGCGCACCTGGCACTCATTTCTTTTCAATAATGCATCCTGAAACCACGTGAAGTGGCCCCAAAAAGTGGTCCTAATGATGACCTTTTTGCATAACTCTCACAAGAAAACACCCACGTTGTGTCCGTCCTCATCCGCGTGCAAATATTGACCCCGTTCGCCCTCCTGACGCACCTGCTGACCTCACATCGTCGGCCCGCGGATAGCTTCCTTGAGAAGTTTTACGCACTACCAACTCCTCCTTATTGTAGAAAAAACACAGTGGTACTAGTAATAGTGAAAATCGATGCACTATGTACACATTGTCCTACCTGTACACATGTGGGCCCCACATAACCACCTGGCTAAGGAAAATGGGCAATCCTTTATTTGATGCACCATGCCTGTATATGTACATATGTGCAATCCCTTGCTCCAAAAAACTCCTGACAACGTCTTCTCGCAACAAGATATGGCTATGAATATTCTCGTCAACGGCTTTCCTTCTGGCCTGCGTTTTGTTCCTCCTTTCCAAGGTCAAGGCTTTCCAGGCTGGAAAGCAAAGATGTTGTTAATTCTTGAAGGCGATGAACTCTCCGATGCTGTTCTTGGAAATTGTGTTTGTCCGTCTCACCCTGTTGATACGGATAATGATAACGTGCTTATCACTGAAGGACCTATATTTGAAGATTGGAATGTTACCTATACGGATTGGCAACGACGTGATAAAGCAGCTCGTCGGTATATTCTTTCTGCTCTTACTGATTCCCTTTTTCTTGATATGTACGAACTTCCTACTTCCCACGACGTATGGAAGTACCTTATTGCAAAATTTCAGAAGCAATATGTCACAAAAATACTTTTATTTGAGACGGTTGCTTAACAAGTTACAATATGAAGTTGGTACTGCCATGACGGGACATATTGAATCTTTCAAATCTATTATTAATCAACTTGCTGCTGCCGGTGATCCTGTTCCACAAAAGCAACTGATTACACTTCTCCTTGATACGGTGAAGGACTCTTCTTATGATAACATTGTTACTATTCTCTCTAATAAAGATGGTCTTGATTTCGACCAAGCCTGCATGTCTTTAATTGAATACTCTCAACGTCAAGAACGTCGTAATGCTAGTCATGATACAGCTATGATTTCACACGAGGAGACTGAGTCACAACAGATGTAACGGGCTTTTTATGCTCGAAGGCGTCCATTTCAACGAGGAAACCGCAGAGGTGGCCGTCGCGGTAATGTTTTCTCTCGTCTCAAATTTTCTAATAAGCAATGTTCTTACTGCAACAGAAATGGCCATACTGAAGATGATTGTTGGGCACGTTAATATGATGAAGAACACAATATTACCACAAAACAACCACGTTTATCTAGAGACTCTTCTTCTTCTTCTTGTGAATATTGTGGACGATCTGATCATCCCACTCATATGTGCTATAAGCGTCGATTCGACACAGATCGGAATAGAGCATATGCTACTGAACATCGAAACAACATTGTACCAGAAACAAGCTGCGTCCTATGTTCAGTTGCTCCAGACAGAATACTTCATGTACGCGATGGATCACTTTTTATTGTCGATTCTGGTGCTACAGGAAATATGACATATCAGTCTAAGTGGCTCCATAACTATCATCCACTGCCAGTTCAACGTGTTGTTTATCTTGCTGATGATACTACTTGTCAAGTAAAGGGTATTGGAGACTTATATCTTGGTACCTTATCTTCTTCCACTCGAATTTTGCGAGGAGTATTACATGTACCAGATCTTCAACGAAATCTTCTTTCAGTTGCTAGACATGTTGATCTTGGTCTGTTTGTTGGATTTGATCATACCAAATGCCGAATTGAGAAAGATGGACAGACTATAGCCACTGCTCCTCGAAATGGTAATTTGTTTGAACTCTCTCTCAACGATGCTGTAGAAAATGTTGTCACTGCTCCAGGTGATCATGATTGCAAAGTATGGCATCACCGTTTTGTTCATGCTGATTTCTCAAAACTCCTTGATCTTCAACGTCATGATCTTGTTCATGGCATGGATCTTAAAGCCCATCCTCATATGGGAATTTGTCAATTTTGTGCTCTTGGGAAACACAATCGCAAACCCTTTCCTCTTTCAAATACAACTCATTCTCATGACATATTGGATCTTGTTCATACTGATATATGTGGACCTCTACCTTCTTCGAGATCACAATATCGCTACTTCATTACTTTCATTGATGATTTCTCAAGGTATACGACTGTATTTCTACTTAGACAAAAATCTGAAGCCTTATCTGTTTTCAAAAAATTACACAAGGCTGCGGAACTTCAAACTGGTCGTCGCCTCAAGAAGCTTTGTAGTGACAATGGAGGCGAATATGTTTCTCGAGAGTTTGTGAGTTACTGTGCTGACAGTGGAATTCATAATGAACACACTATTCCGTATTCACCTCAACAGAACGGTGTTGCTGAACCAAAGAATCGCACTATTCTCAATGCTGTAAGATGTATGATGATTCATTCTGGCTTATCTCGTGTTTTTTGGGCTGAAGCTACTTTGATAGCAGTATTTATTCAGAATCATCTTCCTACTACTGCACCCTCTGGTAAAATACCCATCACAGCATGGACAGGTGACATACCTTCTGTATTTCATTTTCTAACCTTTGGATGTATTGCTTATATTCATGTTCCCAAAGAAACACGAGCAAAGCTTGATGCTCCTGGTCTTAAAGTTATTTTTATTGGATATTCTGACACTTCCAAAGGCTAAAAATTCTATGACCCTTCCTCCAAGAAAGTAATTGTGAATCGTGATGCTACTTTTAACGAACAGCTTATGGGAGGCTCATGGTCCATGGATGATTCTGATGATACTAAATCATTGCTTCAAGCTTTTCCATTTCTTTCAGAAGATGAAACTCTTCCTATAGAGCAAATTTCCTCTTCACAACCATCCATTCCGAATGTCGCCAATGATGATATTGATATTTTTGTTGATCTGCCTATTGATTTTGAACATGGCTCATGTCATGTTTATGATGACGATATTGCTGATAATGCCTTTTCTACTTCCGAAGATCCCATTACTTATGATGAAGCTATTTCTTCACCACAAAAGGATCAATGGCAAGAGGCTATGGAAGCAGAGTACGATTCTCTTATCTCTAAAGGTACATGGATACTAACTGAATTACCTCCTGGTCGTACAGCTATTAAATGTAAGTGGGTGTATAAGACAAAAGTAAAAGAAGATGGATCTTTTGACAAGTTCAAGGCGCGTTTAGTTGCAAAAGGTTATTCCCAAGTAGCTGGTGTTGATTATCAAGAAACTTTTTCACCAGTTGTTCACATTACAAGTGTTCGAGTTTTATTGGCATTTGCTGTTCAATTTGATTTAGAAACTCATCAAATGGATGTGCGAACTGCTTTTCTTAATGGTGACTTGGAAGAGGAAATTTATATGGAACAACCATAAGGGTTTGTTATTCCAGGTAAAGAAGACCTTGTTGCTCAACTCCATAAGGCACTATATGGTCTCAAACAAGCTTCGCGAGCCTGGTATACAAAATTTGATCTTTTTCTCACCTCTAAAGGATTCATCTCTTGCTCGTCAGACCCCAACTTATACATAAAACGCCAAGGTAGCACTTTTGTGATTCTTGATCTTTATGTGGATGATACCATCCTTGTTTCCAATGATTTGGGATTTCTTCAGCAAGTGAAAAAGTTATTGTCTTCTGCATTTGATATGGTGGATCTTGGAGAGATTCACTCGTGTCTTGGCATTCAAATCCAACGGAACCGTACAAAAGGTATTTTATTCCTTCGACAGTCAAAGTTTATTGCAGATACTATTCAAAAATTTGGTATGGAATCTGCACATTCAGCCAACACACCTTGTCTTGCAAGCTCTACGAAGAACACTTCTGACAATGGCGGTCAACTTGTCACAAATCAACCTTATGCTAACTTGATTGGATGTCTTCAGTTTGTTGGCATGAACACTCATCCTGATATTCTCTTTGATGCTAATTATCTTGGACAACATCTTGCATGTCCTTCTCTTAAGCATTGGTCTGCTGCAAAGCATGTGTTGAAATACTTGAAAGGCACTACAGATTTTGGTTTAGTCTATCGACGACAACTCACATCGGATTCTATGCAATCTCTTTCTCTTTTGGGTTACACAGATGTAGACTGGGCAAACTCACATTTATCTATGCGATCTACTAGTGGAAATTGCTTCTTTATAAATGGTTGTCTTGTTTCTTGGACTAGCAAGAAACAACGTTGTGTTGCAGACTGAGTCAGAATATGTTGTGGCATCACTTGCAGCTCGTGAGTTGATTTGGCTTCGACAAATGCTGGTTGATATTGGTCACTCTCCTCTTTCTAGCACACCCTTGCGGTGTTTCAACCAAAGTGCTATTAGTCTTGCAAAAGACTATGTTCAACATAATAAGTCAAAGCACATTGCTGTCCATTATCATTATGTCAGGTATGAAGTACGCAAAGGAACCATTATGGTTGAACACTGTCCAAGTGACCAGATGATTGTAGACATTTTGACCAAAGGCCTCAACGAGTCACGTTTCATCCTCTTGCGCTCGGAGCTTGGAGTTGCTTCGACCTCACTCTTTCTAGATTAGCTTCTTTGCTATTGTAATAGCTTTGTACATATGACATTGTAATCTTTTAGGTACCATGCACTATACACACTCCACATTTACACATTGTGATCTCTACGTCACTTGAATATTTGTACATAGATGCACAATTCACTTTCACATCATCATCGCTGGTTCATATTTTCACATTGTATAGGGGCTTGGGTTTTTCCCTTGAACTCCCCAAGGGTTTTTTCATCCAAAGCTAGAGACCTTTGTTTGAGTGGGGGTGTTGGAGCTATATATGGCTCACTCTACTCAACTTGGTCTCACCTATATATTTGTATCTTGTCCTCAATATGAATCAGTCTTTGGGAGCGTATATGGTGTGTCTCTTGTCTCGTCTCTCTATCTTTCTCTCTACATCTCAACAATGGAGAGTAGTCACAACATTGAATTGTGATAAAGAGTTTTTAATAAGAGAAAATGTAATAGTGGAGATTGATTGTCTACCCCTTCTTGGAATGATCACAAGCAACTTAACTCTCAACATTGCTATGTTGAGATAAATTTCCTACATAATGTCCTTAAATCAATAATTTAAGCATATTGTAGGGAAAGATAATCTAGTTGTGGATATTCTTTCAAGAGCAAGGTATGGAAATTAAGGAGACATGTGGTTTTTGAGGGTGATGATAGGCACAAGGTCCAATAGTATATCTCATGTCAAGGGTGATCATGTTTGCCTGTCAAATGCACTTGAGCCATCTACAGAGGACCTATATAAAGATGACAGGTTGCTTATTGGATGCTATCTGATCACTTTGACCAGGCAAGAAGGGTGGACTTATCTAGAGTTTAAAAGAATATAGAGAAAAGCCTATGGATAATTTTTGAAAGATGGGTACTTATGGAAGCATCCAAAACAAAGAAATGGAATGTCGTTGAGAGTCATGAACGAACGATGCTCAAAATGAGCTTCTGAAAAAGTTTGATGAGAGTCTTAATGCTGAACAAAAAAGTCTTTACTAAAATGAAACAGAGAGTCTTTATGTTGGACATAGAGGTGTATGGGCCACCTTTACTAAAATGAAAGAGAGATATTGGTGGAAAGGTATGTATAAATATGTAGCTCAACTCGTGGAGTCTTGTGAAACCAATCAAATGTATTCAAATGTACATCATTGTGTCGGGTTGCACCCTACTTACCCATTGGTGATGCACTATAAGTGGGTAGTAGATCTGGCTACAATGGCATTGGGCTTATGGAAAATGAGATACATAATGCTTACACGGGAAGATTTAACCAACCAAGTTGAAGGTTGTGCTCTAAGAACAAATTGCACAAAAGGGATATGTAAGTTCCTCTTGGATGATGTAATTAGCCATTATGGCTACATTGGGAAAATAATGGCAGATAGGGGTGAGTTGGATGTCAACAAAGCTAGGGATTTTCTCTCTAGGTTGGGCATTAAACTGTTATAGAATTGACATTTTATTATTTATTGCAGCTCAGAGGTGGAAAAATACTAGGACCGAGCTAGGCCTGTGCGAATGAAATTATATACATTGTATATTTTATTATTCAAGTGCTCTTTTATGAGCTTTGGCCATTTATGACCGGCCGGTCATTTTGTACTCACTTTGACCATTCAAGAATCTATAAATTAAATACGTGCAAGAGGGAAATGGTCACTCTTGCACGGGGGGAGATTGCACCTAGTGTCTGTGTTGTTCTTCTCTCCTCTCTTCTCTTCTCTCTCACCGTGCCGGCGTAGCACTCCGCTCTAGGAGGTGCGCCTGCGCGTGCTCTTTCCCTCTCTTCCACTCTACGTCTCTCACTGTTCGCATATAGCTTCGATTACGAGTTTGTGGATGTGCAAGGTATATAGTTTTGTTGATTTATGGCTTGCTATGTACTATTTTGAGTATTTTGCAGGGCCTTCCGCACTCCTGGTTGTAGCAGTGGTATCAGAGCTCAAGGCAACGCTCTTGCATGCTATGGGGAGCAACAAAGAAAGATGTACGAACCAACTTATGGCTATGAAATCGTTAACACGTCCATTTATCAAAGCTAAGTGCACTCACAATATCATTATTGATGTATATATATAATTTTTTTTTTCTTTATCATTTCTAGACCGGTGGCATCTTTTTATCAAATTTCATGTTTGTATACAATTTAGCAGTTCATATTTAAGCATAGTTATTTAAATCAAATAATTTTATTATGAGAAATTGATATTGATGATATGTTAGTCAAGGTTTCATTAGGAAGATCGCTTGATGTTTTTCAAAACAGACAAACCGTTCAAAGAAAAACAGAATAAGAATCGGCAAATTTCTTTTGTAGAAACAATCCCAAGAGACCTCAAAATACCTCATAAAATTGCTTTAATATGAAGCTATATAGATACTAGAAGAAGCCGAAGAGTTGGTTTAGCTTGATGGAGGAGAAGTAGAGAATTTTCTTTTCTTTAAGACAATCAGAACAGCCTCAGGAAACCTCAACTAGTATGCAAGAACCTGCCACTGCCACTTAAAAGAGAGTTGAGATCTCCCAATTACACTTAGTTGCAAACGAAACATAAAGATTAACATAATTAAGGTCTCTGCTAGTGAGAACGACCCTCATGCAGGCTGTCGATAATCACTTACTGTAATCCAAGAATGGCGTGAGGCTACACTATTGATGAACGAGTGCCGCCTTTGCAACCTAACGACAGCCATGCATCGATGGGAGACACTCTTTCTCTTTCCCTTTCTCTCCCTCTTTCCCCCGTCTGCGACTGACGTTTGCATGCATGCAGCAAGAACTACCCATGTTGCCATCGCTCGTTCTCTTTCTCTCTCTCTTACTTGTTTGGCTGCTTCCTATCTCCTGGTTGATACTGCCAGCCATCATGATTACCGACTCGCAATCTCTTGCCCTCCCCAACAGAAGTTCTCCAACCTTGTGTTCTCAATCAGTTGCTCGCAACCACCACGAGCAGTCTGTTGTGCACAAAACGCTTCCCCCACCCCTAGCCACAGCCCTTTTACAACTCCCAGTAGCCTCATACTCATGCAATCAATGAACGGTCACCCTTCAAAATCCTTCTCTCTCCTCAACCTGTATCTCTCTCTCTTTCTCAAACTGCTGGTCTCTCTTTCTCTCTCTACTGTTCACGTTCAATCACGCTTGCCAATGCCTACCACTGCATTCTACCGCATGCGGACTGCCTGACATGGCCCAACATGCACCTCTCTTTCTCAAGTGATGGCGCAGTGACTCTGTTGTGCCTTACCATGCAAACTAATTTTCTCTTTCTCTCTCTCACCTAGGCAGTCGCGTAGGAGTTTTCTTTTGTTCGGTACCCACCGTAGGGCATGCACATGGCCTTTCAAACTCTCTCTCTCTCTCTCTCTCTCTCTCTCTCTCTCTCTCTCTCTCTCTCTCTCTCTCTCTCTCTCTCTCTCTCTCTCTCTCTCTCTCTCTCTCTCTCTCTCTCTCTCTCTCTCTCTTATTGCCAACCCCCCAATCAGCTGACTACCAAAGCCGAGAGCCGCCATGCTGACTACCAGTGCCACCACGCACCACTGCTCACCAACCCGACAGGGCACCCAATTTTGTTTTTTTCTTTTGAAATTTCATTTTTACACTTCTACTGCTTGTGTCATCACGCCGTCAATTTTAGAGGAGACATGCGCATGTTTTCCCCCCCTTTGGTGACCAGCTCTGTTATGTTGCCTTTGGCAGACGCTCATGCTCACGACCTCTTCTCCATACGCTCCTCCAGACATAGCCACCCTCAACAAACTCTCTCGTTCTCTCTCACTATAGCCACCCCAACTGCTCTACAGAATATCACAAGAGCTCCAATAGTTTCTTTTGCATTACTCTATTGATACTCAACGTGGCCAAGGCTCATAGAACCGCAACTTACATCCCAAACTAAGTACGACTCTAGTATGGACACCAGGCAGGGAGATGGTTTTGCAGGCAATCAAAGAGGATGTCAATATTGTAAGGAGGGTTTGCGAGGAAGGAGTGCAAGAAGGGGGAGGTTGTCTCATCAACTGACGCCCCCTGTAGAAGGTGGCCACCATGCCTTGTCTATCTCTCTCTGCATCTGCTACAGTGGCGCCACCAGACAAATAAAAGAGCAGCAGGTATTTTCTGTGGACGCTCCTTAGCTGGTATGCCTTGCTTTCCTTGCACATGGCCAGAATTCTTTGGCCACGCGTGATCTCCAAAAGGCAGCTTGCCACACCTACACACACACTATCTCCCTCTCACTCTCGTTTTCTCTCTCTCTCTCCCCTAGCCGAGTACGACTACTTCCACAGGCGGACATTCATGAAACTCTACAACGACGGCTACAATACTTTCTCAGATGACGATCGATGCAGAGCATCGACGATGATGATGAAGACTTTAGTCTAACGAATTGAGGGTTTTCATTTAGTATTTTACTCCAATTCATTTTATTTTGTACCCAGACATTGTATTAGATCCATAACTATTTATCATTGTATCAGTTTGTTCCCATAGGCCTGTCGAAGATAAGTACTATAACATTTCATTTCATTTCGCTCTCTCTGTTTCCCCCCCCACTAATTACAGAGCCAGACATTGATGAAGTTCTTCAGCAATCATTGTAATACTTTCTCCAACAACGGCCGTTGCCTAGCATCCTCCGGCATTGACGACGATGCTGATGCTTATTTTAGGCTTTTAGGTTTAGTTTCACAATTGACTTGATTATATTTTTGTACCCAGACATTGTATTCGATCCATAAGAATTGTATGTGTTTGGTCCCATAGAAAGATTGTCAAGATTTGTTTTGCATGGAGGTCCGCTTACACGCACTACTTTAAAATGGCCAGGTCGCTCCTCCCTCATACACTCACAATCCATGTTCTCTCTCTTGCCATGCATGTTGAGAATTCAAACCAGAGGACCACTCTAAGTGGTATTTTGTTGCATCTGTGGATACTACAAATATATTAGTTGGGCTACCAAATCACGAACTATTCATTAGTTGAATAATGTTTTGTACTCCACACAATGTGTCAACAATTTTCAGTTGTTTGTAGTTTACAATTGTCTACACCTGATGATACTCGTAAAATACATGAATAAATATTAATTTGTCAATCATGGGCATTTTGGTCTATAATTAATGTTTCATTTTCCTGTTATCTATAGCTCATGATGGTAGCTCTTGATGGTATAACCATGAAGAATAATGATAAGATTTCTATTAGATAATATTAATTTTTCAAGGAACATATGGTAAATAAAAGATTTTACCTTTGATCTTGGACCCTTAGCCTTCCCGTGACCTGGGCATTAAAGCCGAACATTTGATCCTAGTACGATCCTTCTCCTGGCGCAAAATCTGGCTTTCATGCACTTCATACGATTCTGCCTTCTATTCTTTTCATAGTGTTATCATACGTGGTAACAATAGTTAATAAGGTATGCTGCTACAAATTATTTCTCTGTGCCAAAAGGACTTCTCACAGTAAGCACCAAAAGTCTTCTGTACATTTTGGGTAGGTAGGATTACTGAAGCACAATATTTTTTTTAAAAAAATGAGACTACTATTTGGACTAGCTTAACTTGGAGAATAATAATAAATAAACAATAATTGAAAAAAAAAACTTAAAAAAATCTCTCAGATAACTATGTAGCAATTTTGGCAGGATCTTATTGATTCGTTTACATTCTCATTTCTTCCTTATTGATTGTGATTTATCATAGCATGATGTTTACAATCCTTTTTAGTATGCAACATACATTCCCAAATCCCTCCCTCAATTAATAATTTTGTCAATACTATATTTGAAGTTGGTTAAAATTTATTTCATTGGGACATGTAGTTAACACTTCAAACTCTTTTCTAATCTTCCTTGAAAGTGTTCTCGTTGTACATATATTTAAGGACACACGCTCACGCAATTTATAACATGGATAATATCATTAGACTATTTAAAAGCAAAAAGATCTTTTTCTTCTTTATATGGCATGTGAAATTAACCATCTTAAGATTGTGGAGTTTCCTTACACTAAATGTAATTTCTATTGAGATGATTTATCATTAAGCTATGCAGCTGCTTATACGAGTTAAGGTGCTATGGAATAGTGAACAATGGTTTGTAAGTACCCTCCTACTCAACCATGCTCCACATTGGTCTCACACATGTGATAAAGGTTAATTTTTATGCCTGGCCTAGTCCATTGGTCACCCACACACAGATTCGCCGATTTAGGGAGCACATTGAAAATTACAGATTCATGATTTTTAAACAATACCAAATGGAGATTCGTCGATTTAGGTAGCATTAGTGCAGATTCGTCGATTTAGGCAGCACCTCTTATTGGTGTAGACTTGCCGGTTGAGGCAACACCGATCACAAAATCATTCTGCAGTGGCTGGCCACCACTGTAACTAGTATGATTTTGTTACCCGGGCACATAATGAAAGTGATTTGGATTTGGACTTATATTGTGAAATTGGAATTGGATTGGGATTTGGTATCTGGTGATTATTACGACAGTGTTTATGTGATGAGACTTGACATTGTGAGATTGATGATGAGTGTGACCAATGATATCCTGATTCATCAGGGTATGACATATACTGCTTATTCTAGTGGTATGGGACACTAGAATATGTAGTATGTGGATGACGGCATGCATAACCAATGTGTCTAATTTTATGGATTTTTCTTTTACTATTTGATACAGATTTCTAATCATTGTTTTTCACAAGTATTGTTTGCAGATTTTCATCTTCCCAACTGAGGACAGTTGCTTTCCAACGGAGAGGTATGTTATAGAATTGACATTTTATTATTTATTGCAGCTGATAGGTGGAAAAAGACTGGGACCGAGCTAGGCCTATGCGAATGAAATTATATACATTGTACATTTTATTATTCAAGTGCTCTTTTATGAGCTTTGGCCATTTATGACCGGCCGGCCAGTTTGTACTCACTTTGACCATTCAAGAATCTATAAATTAAATACGTGCAAGAGGAAAATGGTCACTCTTGCACGGGGGGAGATTTCACCCAGTGTCTGTGTTGTTCTTCTCTCCTCTCTTCTCTTCTCTCTCACCGTGCCGGCATAGCACTCTGCTCTAGGAGGTGCGATTGAGCGTGCTCTTTCCCTCTCTTCCACTCTACGTCTCTCACTGTTGGCGTATAGCTTCGATTACGAGTTCGTGGATGTGCCAGGTATACAGTTTTGTTGATTTATGGCTTGCTATGTACTATTTCGAGTATTTTGCAGGGCCTTCCGCACTCTCATTTGTAGCATAAACCTACTCTCACTACTGCATATAATCCTGACGGAAATGGTGAATCAAAGTGTGGACATCCTCCTATCATTAAAGCTTTAGCTAAGGCCTATAAAGGTAGAATGGGAGAGTGGCCTAGGTTATTGCCTTATGCTTTATGGGATGATCGTACAACTCATAGCTCAAGTACGGTTTATATACCTTTTTAGTTCATGTATGGTCAAAACCCTATAATGCCAATTGAGGCTGTGATTCCCAAATGAAATGTATTGCCTTGGGAAGATGGATTGAGTAGGGAAGAACTTCTTGATTTGCGCATACAATAGTTAGAAAGAAGGGACCCTCAAGATATTGATATTGCATAGCACGAATGAGAGATGAAAGGTTAAAGAATAAGGACATATTTGATAAGATGCATGGCTTAGACCTAAAGCTAATGAGGAAGGTGATTTGGGTGTTGGTGCATGACAGTAGTCTTGACAACCAACATTCAACAATAAGAAATCTCTCAAGGTGACGGTTTGGACCTTATGTGGTTTAACATGTACATGGGAATGCGAATTACATCTTGCTTGAATTAGGTGGGACAGAGATGAAGAGTCCCATTGCAAGGAAAATAATCCAGTTATTCAAAAGAAGAGGTGATACAAATCCCTTTGTTTCACAGCAAAGTCAAAATGAAGGCTCTAATGAAAATTTTATGGATGTGGATGAAGAAAGAGAGGATGATGTATTAGATTTCTTTGAAAGTAATGATGAAATCAACATGTATGGAAACATAAATAAAGAGTAAACCTGCTGCAAAAAGATATGTGTGACACATGCCAAAGTATGTGAAGGTTTATAGGGGGTGGATGTCGTATCGTGTCATCTGCATAATGTGAAAATAAAAATATATACCTCACTCTTAATGTTTTTGATGTGTGGGACCAAATGCTACAATATGTACATAGTGTGATATATGAGAAAACGGATGCCATGGTTTTGCAGGGCGTGTACATACCTTGCCAAGTAGGCAAGGTTGAGAACATAATCTAAACATATCACTTTAGATCCTTTTATCTTACTTTTTCTTTGAATTGTGTATAATTTATGATAAAGATGAAATCAATATTTTTTTTAAAACAATTACAGAGACTTATATGATAGTATTGTAAAGATAATCATATTCATTATATCATATTCCATACAGATATTTGATGTATGAAATTTCACTTGAAGATAGAAATTTGTATCAATCATAGATATTGAAGGGTTATAACTTTGATGATTCATAAAGAGTTATGATAGTAGATATGAAAGAACTATAATTTTGATAATCTATGTTACATTCAAATATTGATATTGAAGAGTTATGTTTGGACAGTTTTTTCTTATTCTCTTCATGTGGATATCAAAGTGTCATGTTCCGATCATTTATTTGGCTAAATCTCAAAGACTTGCGTTTTGATAATTCATTTTTAAACTTTAGCCGCAATATTGAAGTTTATGCTTTGACAATTCATATATATATATATATATATATATTTTGAATATCAATGCTACAATTCTGATGGTTTATCAAAGAGTTATATTTTGATAATTATTTTTCTTTTGATTGTAAATATCAAAGAGTTATGATACTAACGATTTGATTATCGCCAATTATAACATATATCAAATTGTTATGATTTTGATGACTTATAAAAGAAATGGACTTTACCAATGTGTTTTTTAAAGTAAAAGCATCAAAGATTTGTGATTTTTATGCTTGATGAGTTCTTATGTAACTATTAGTTATTGAAATTATGATTATATAGTTCTTTCATAATGTCGTGATGGATTTTTAATGATTACAAATTGTTCGTATTGATCGTTTATCTTTGAGATAATTTTTCTTTTATGGAGTTTCTCCATGATATGATGATGTTTTTCTATGATGATTGGAACTTGTTCGTATTGATCGTTTTCTACTAGGATAATTATTTTTTAAGAAATTCATTCCATGAGCCCATTATGTATTCCCAATTCTTAGTCTAAATGTCCAAGTGGTGGATCTAGGATCCACTCATCCACAAACATTGTGTAAAATTGCAAGTGTTATGATGGCCAAGTGTTGAATGCACCTAGCTTTAATACATGGTTAGAATGGCCAAGTGGTGGATCTAGGAGAACTATAGACCTTATTGCCATTAAATGAAACTACATAGAAAGTCTTTGTAGATATTTTGTTCTCATGCCAAGCAGTAAACATTGTATCATACACATAGTTGGCTCGCTCTATTTTGTAAGCTTTGTCCCCAAAATTCATTGCGCATGGCCATGACCTTATCACTATTGGCATATTGACAACACCTCATAGAACAACAATCTATGGTTAAAACAACCTGGACAGATGATATGGATGTTTGATTGAATCTCTTAGAAGGTTTCACGAACATTTTTGGCTTCCTATTTATACAGCAATATTTTTGTTTTTTTGAAATAGGCTCCACCAAATGAGATGATTGAATACATGTGTCTTGTAATGCGTCATTAACATGTAAATACTCATATCGTAACAACGCTTTTTCATCCATAGTTGCCAACAAACCATATTGATGCTCCATACATCAGATTGTAATACACAAACATGACAACCCCTTCGTCTACTACATGTGTTTTGCTTTCATCCCAAAGTTGAACCCTTTTATCCTTCCAAACCTCCCTATAGCTCATTCTAGCAGATTGTGCCTCCAATTCTCCCATTCCTTTGTGAGTCTTAGGCATAGAAACCCCTTAGTAATGTATCTCATTCATATGTTGTAGCAACCCAGTACTCCATTTCACAATACTGTGTAGAGCATCTCCCACTGTCAATGCATCCATTGTTGAATGAGTGATTTCTTCTCAAAACACAAATCAACTGACACCGATACATTGCCTTCCCCAATAAGCATTCCTGAGAAATATGCGTCTGGGTTTGTCTCACATACACTCCCAAGGGAAACCTTTTGTGTGGCTACAAACATGCATACTCTATCACCTTGATTAAAATCCATACCTGCAAGAAGGTTTCAAAAAATATTTGTTAAGAAAACCATCACAAAGTCATTTCATTGTGAGTATATATGTAGGCGTTTCATGGTGAATATATATACAGAGGGCACTATATGTGGTTGTTTCATGATGGGTATATAGAATCCTATGGACTTAGGGCCATAGGATTCTATATGTAGGTGGCTCACAATGAGTATGTATTCATCCTATGGCCTTAGGTCCATATGATTATCTATGTAGGTCTTTTGTGTTGAGTATATATAAATCATATGGACTTTAGTCCGTATGATGTTTTATGCAGGTGTTTTGTGTTGAGTGAATATACATCCTATGGCTTGAGGGCCATAGGGCACTATATGTAGTTGTCTCATGACGGGTATATAACATCCCGTGGACTTAGGGCCATACGATGCTATATGTAGTTGCTTCATGATGCGTATGTATCCGATGGCCTTAAGGACATAGGGCACTATACGTAGTTGTCTCATGATGGGTATATAGCATCCTATGGCTATGTAGTTGTTTCACAATGCGTATGTGTAGATGGTTCCTGATGAGTATGTATACATCCTATGTCCTTAGGGTCATAAGATCCTATATGAGTATATATAGACCCTATAGACTTAAGGCCATAGGATACTACAAGTAGGTGTTTCACAATGAGTTTGTATACATCCTATGGACTTAGCGCCATATGATGCTATATGTAGGTGGTTCATGAGGAGACATGTAGGTGTTTAATAATGAGTATGTATACATCCTTTGGACTTAGAGTCATATGATGCTTTATGTAGGTGTTTTGTGTTGAATAAATATACATCATATGGTCTTACCATGTTTCTTACACTACATCGTTGTGTCATGCCAAGTATATATACATCCTATCATAGCCTCAGGGCCATAGGGCACTATATGCAGTTATGTCATGATGTATATATATATATATATATATATATATATATATATATATATATATATATGTGTGTGTGTGTGTGTGTGTGTGTGTGTGTGTGTGTGTGTGTGTATATATATATATATATATATATATATATATATATATATTCTATGGCCTCAAGGCCATAGGGCACTATAAGTAGTTGCTCCATGATGGGTATACAACATGCTATGGCCTTAGGACCGTAAGATGCTTCATGTAGGTGTCTTGTGTTGAGTATATATACTTCCTATGGCCTTTAGCCCATATGAGTTTTATGCAAGTGTTTTGTGTATAATAAGTATACATTCTGTGGCCTCAATGCCATAGGGAAATGTATGTAGTTGATTAATGATAGATGTCTCATGATGAGTATGTATACATCCTATGGCCTTAGGTCCATATGATGCTATATGTAGGTGTCTTGATATGATTGTATATATACATCCTATGTCCTTAGGTCCATGGGCCCTATACATAGGTGTTTCATGATAAGTATATAAACATCCTATGGACCAAAGGCCATATGATGCTATATGTTGATAATTGTAGCTAAGTATATATAGATCTTTTGGATTTATGACCACAAGGTACTATATATTTGTGTTTTGTGGTGAGCTATATATAGCATCCTATGGACTTTGGGACATAGGCCGGGTGCAATATATAGTGATTTCAAAAAGCTAGAGCCCAACAACACATAAGGGGGTACGTATGAGCCGAAAGATATTCTACGTGACGCGACCACATTGATTAAATCATATTCCATGTGTCGCATCCAGAACCATTGATTATATCTAGAGACCGTGTCTGAAGTAGTCCTGTGGATGTACATCCATATGATATGCTTACATCTTTGAAGGGACATAAAAAACAGCGGTACACATGTACACGTATCGCATGATCAAATGTGTGATCAAATTGCGCATGTGCATCCTTACAACCCTTTTCGCAAACGCACACCAGCACCTATGCAACCCATTCTAGAATATCGCCTCCTCATTTAAATACTATTTGTAAAAAATGTGTATGTTGCATGTATGTTCACACTTTCAAAACACCTTGCAACTAGTGTGCAATTGCACGTCATTTTGATTTATTTATTTTTGTTTACCCCAAATTTTTCCAAAATGAGTTTTCAAGTCTCTTGGTCAACACTGCACCAAAAAATAGCACCCTTTTTTCAAGCGAAAATTCTCGAATTTTGATTGCTTCTTAGTGTATTTTTTAGTATACGATTTTTGGTCCCGAGATGGTGATTTCAACCATGGGTATCATTCCATTCATAGCAAGAAGATACGGACATTGACAAAATCTCACGCCAACTTTTTGAAAAAAAAATCATACTCTTTTTCGTCCCCCCAAAAAGCTTTTTCAGTTTCCAATCCACTAGTATGACTCTCCCCCTAAGAAAATGATTCTAGACCCTTCAAATTTCAAAATAAAGAAGAGCATAAGTTTAAGCTTAAAATTTGAATTTCAATTTTCAAATTTCAATTTCAATTTCAATTTCAATTTTCAAATTTCAATTTCAATTTCAATTTCAATTTCAATTTTCAAATTTCAATTTCAATTTCAATTTTCAAATTTCAATTTCAATTTTCAAATTTCAATTTCAATTTCAATTTTCAAATTTCAAATTTGAAACAAAATTAACCAACCTTATCTGTCAGGCCAAGGGCCAGTCTAGAGGTCAAGACCTGGCCAAGGGGCAAATTACTTAAGCTAGGGTGCATGCCCACCCAAGCATACACCCCATACAGCAACTTACGACCTCTCGAATACAGTTTGGCAAGTCTTGATTCTTGACATACTTGTAGGCGGAATTAACACGGTTAATTACCAATTGTTGCTTCTACAAGTTTCAATGTTTGATATGGCTACTTTCTGTACTCCAAGGTATTGGTTTCTCTTCTGTTCAGACCACTCGTTGGTAGAGCTGAAGATGGTCGGCTCATGGAAATGTTAGGAGCAGGTGCATGAAGCTTTCTAGGAGGATATCTGAATACTTGGGCACGTACTAGATGGGAACAGGTGCTCTTGTGATGTGTATGACAAATCTGATATGTTGATGGTCGAGTCATAGAGTTGAGCTCTATTGGTTGGGATGCCTTGAGTGTTAGGACTATTGATATTTTTGGTGGCTTTTGATATGCTGTATGGTTTGGGTGTTACGGCTTGCCCTGTGCAGCTCTTGAGGGGAAGCTATGCTTGATCGGTGGACGAGATCAACCAGCTCAAAGTTTGTGATGATCATGGCGATCGTCGTCTCTTTGGACTAGGATCGACTGGGATCTCGCCGATCGGGGACTACCGTCATAAATAAATCGATGCATGATTTGCATTGCAGCTCTGATGCCTACCACCAAGAACAACATTGGCATCGACATAGCCGGGCGAAACACGAAGTGAATCGATCACCGGTCACCTCGCGTGGGAATGCTTGCCAAGTTAGAGAGTTTTGTTTAAAAGGTAAAAAAAGCATTTTCTCAGAATTTGGGGCATGCCGTAACGAGCAAGGGCAGGAGGAAAGTCGCGCATGGAGTTGAAGGGCGCCATCTGGACGGCAAAGGAGCACCACTTCTCTGGTTGCATGGAAACACAATCAACCAGTGGCACGGAGATTCGGGGAAGGCCGAGGGTTGCGGGCTGAACAACAGATATAGAGCACTTTGAAGAGGTCGGCCGGGGTCAACCATAACAGGGTGGAGGAGGGCCGTCAATTGCATGAGGGGGAGATATGCCAAAAGCAGAAGGAAGGTGTTTCGCATCAGGAAGGAGGCCACCATGCTAGCTAGGGGGGGTTCGCACTAGAGCTGAGGGCCGCCAATTAAATCAAAGAAGGAGCTCTAGAGGTGGTGTCATTGCATGGGAGGGCGAACGTGTACATGGCAGTTGAGTGCAAGCATGAGAGAATGAAGAATCCACCAAGTGGCGGTGAAGGCTCGTGAGGATATGCCCTTGGGGAGTGTGCAGAGAGGGGCCCGAGGCTGACGGGTTGCCAAAAGGCTGGGCTAGAGCAAAAAAAAGGGGTAGCACCTCTGATTGCATAAAACTAGGGAGGCCCTCTACACATAGAATGCATGGTGGGCTAGACTAAGTAAGAGCTGAGCACCTGAAGATGACGGATGGCCAGTGGATGGCATTGTGCCATATGTAGTAACAGCTACAGGAGGCGGGCTGGGCCATAGGTTGGGGCGACACTCAGCAGCCAGAGCTACTTGGGGGCGACCATTGTCGGGAGTTTTGGAGGCCATGAGCAAGCAGTTGGAGGGAGTACAGTAGAGGGCTCCCTAGGGGTTATGCGTGAGTCAGAAGGATTGGTCACCAAGGATTGCACCAGAGTAGGCACTTGGTTGATGCCATTATTGTATCCAGATACTTTTTTTGTGATGCATAATGTGATTGTAGTTTTCTTGAGTGGATTGAATTCAATCGTCCTTTCTGTCTAATCTCATGCAATGAATCCGTGGTAGCGTTGGATCCGGATAGGTTGTGTGTGAGTGCACAGAGAGAGGAAGAGCGGTTGTGTTTGCAGATCAGGGTTGTGTATGGTCGAGGCATGTGTCGCCTCCCTGTGTGAGTGTGTTTACAGTATTGGGATGAGTGAATGTATCGGTGGATACAAGTGCGGGATGGTGGTTTGTCGATAAGTGTGTGCGGTTATGGTTGAGTGTGTGTAGCCGTGATTGCTCGTAGGCGAGTCGGTGCATTGGAGATTGGCTGATAGTGTGCGTTTGTGTGAGTTTCTGTGTGGTTAGGGATGCAAAATTTATCCTGGGCTATAGAGAGGTGGGTTACTTGTTTGTTGGGTGGGTTTGTTCCCACTTTCCCCATTCGATCAGTGGTGCCCCCACTGAGGACCTACTGTTGCTCCTTGGTGATGTCAAAGACGGTGTCGCGGTTTGCAGAGCAAGATCTAACAAGAATGGCATGGTCGGGTTTTCCGACTTTTACAGGTGCTGAAGAAGTTGAGGTTTGGCTACAAGACTACGGCCTTTTTTTGCTGGACAGCGGCTTGTCAAGTGAAGAGGGACTGGACCAAGCTTTCCTGCTCCTGGCTCGTGAAAAAGCAAAGGTATGGTACGAGGGCTTGGAGGCTGAAGAAAAACAGGATTGGAGCACATTGGAAGCAGCATTTTGAAGCCGATGTGTGGCCAACACACACTGGAGTGAAGTGAAGCAGATGATGGACAACCTAAAGCAAAGTCTTGATGGTGATTTCCGAGCATTTGTGTGGCAGTTTGAGGCCATATGGAGCAAGTTGGTTAAGGTAAATGCTATAGAAAATGCAAATTTTTTGAAGATGACCAAGTTCGTGGACTGCTTTCATGTAAAAGTGTGGGATAAAGTCGAGATAGATGGACCGTGCACGTACAAGGAGGCACTAGCCTATGCGCAAAGCATGACGAAGAAGGTTTTAAAGAAGCAACATGCAAAGCACGTTTTGGCGAGTCCATTGGTGCCAAAGCCAATTTCTAGGGAAGAGCTTCAAGTAATATGATCCTTTGTTGATGCACATGTGGTATCAACGGATAGGTATGATGACAGAGTAGAGATGATACCATGTGGGCCTATGAGGCCTCAGCAATTGCAGAGAGGAGTCTACCAAGAGCCGTCTGATGTGCTTGACCAAGTGGCTTCCGAAAAGCAATCACTCGAGAAGATAGCTGAAGTGCCAAAGCCACTGAGTTTTGTTGAAAAAGCGGAGGTGTATTCAAGCTATAGTAGTGCCTTGGATACGGACAGCACATGGAAAACAGAGTCTGCTTTCTCAAGGTATGAGACATATGATGCTATGCATGTCGATAAGGTGGTCAAAGAGAAACAGATTGCAGGTGAAGAGACATTTTGTGCAGACCAGGGGGTTGGGAAACCCTCTCTCTTGCCTTGTGATGGTAAGGACATGTTGGCTGAAGAAGAGTGCCTTGATGAAGCAGACTGGGGGTTCGATGATCCAGTGGTCGATGTAGATGACGAGTCACAGGTTTTGGTTGCCAAAGCTATGGAGAGAATACAAGGTATGCAAGGCTTTCTGTCTTTTTTAGTGTTGTTTGAAGGGACTACAGGTGAAGGTATGCCGGTGTTTGCTTTGGAGGATATGTTGTTGAAGATTGCTATGCAAGCATCTCTATGCCAATTGCTACAGGTTATCTTGTTTGAAGACAATCATGCTATGGCGAGCTCTCTAGTTGATGGCTAGGAGGTGTACACGCTTGTTTTATGTGTGAAGGCTCATGTGTACAGTTTTTTGTAGGGTTATGCTATCAAGAGCTACACACATGGATGGCTTACAAGTTTACAACTGCAACAAATGGGGTGGTTTGTATCAGTTTTACAGACAGTGGTGATGATCAATGCCATAATTTTTTTATCCAGGTGGAGTTTACACTATGCTTGGGAGAGCCTATGGCTTTCCATTCGATCCGGGTGGGTGCTACATCCAGTGAAAGTCTCTCTATATCTATCTACTGCTTATGTACATACTAAGTATTGGTTTTCTCTTATGCAATGGTATATTATCTAAATAATGCTATGGTTGAGCATCAATGCTCAACAAGGGGTTGGGCAATGATGGTACAGCTGAAGATGGTCGGCTCGTGGAAATGTCAGGAGTAGGTGCATGAAGCTTTGCAGGAGGATATCTGAATACTTGGGCACATACTAGATGTAGATGGGGACAGGTGCTCTTGTGATGTGTATGAAAAATGTGATATATTGATGGTCGAGTCATAGAGTTGAGTTCTATTGGTCGGGATGCCTCAAATGCAAGGACTATTGATATTTTTGGTGGCTTTTGATATGCTCTGTGGTTTGGGTGTTACGGCTTGCCGTGTGCATCTCTTGAGGGGAACCTACGCTTGATTGGTGGACGAGATCAACCAACTCAAAGTTTGTGATGATTGCGGCAGTTGTCGTCTCTTTGGACTGGGATCCACCGGGATCTCGCTGATTGGGGACTACCGTCGTAAAGACATCTGTGCATGATTGGTACGAAAACTTTGATGCCTACCACCAAGCACATCATTGGCATCGACATAGCCAGGTGAAACTCGAAGTGAATCGATCACCAGTCACCTTGCGTGGGAATGCTTGCCAAGTTGGAGAGTTTATAAAAAAAAGGTAAAAATAGCATTTTCCCAGAATTTGGTGGGCATGCGATAACGAGCAAGGGCAGGAGGAAAGTTGTCAGGACTGCATGTAGTTGAAGGGCGCCATCTGGATGGAAAAGGAGCACCACTTCTCTGGTTGCATGGCAGCACAATCAACCAGTGGCACGGAGATTCGAGGAAGGCCGAGGGCTGCGGGCTGAACATCAGATATAGATCAGTTTGAAGAGGTCGACCGGGGTCAACCATAACAGGAACCTGTAGGTGGAGGAGGGCCGTCAATTGCATGAGGGGGAGATATGCCAAAAGGAGAAGGAAGGTGTTTCGCATCAGGAAGGAGACCACCATGCTAGCTAGGGGGGCTGAGGGCCGCCAATTGAATCAAAGGAGATCCAGAGGTGGAGTCATTGCATGTGAGGGCGACCGTGTACATGGCAGTTGAGTGCAAGCATGAGAGAATGAAGAATCCGCCAAGGGGCGGTGAAGGCTCGTGGGGAGCTTCCCTTGGGGAGTGTGCAAAGAGGGGCCGGAGGTTGAAGGGTTGCCAAAAGGCTGGCCTAGAGCAAAAAAAAGGGGTAGCGCCTCTGATTGCATAAAACTAGGGAGGCCCCCTACGCATAGAAGCCATGGTGGGCTAGGCTGAGGAAGACCTGAGGACCGAAGATGACGGATGGACAGTGGGTGGCATTGTGCTATATGCAGTAACCGCTACAGAAGGCCGGGTGGGCCAGAGGTTAAGGGGGCGATACTCAGTAGCTAGTGCTACTTGGGGGAGACCATTGTCGGGAGTTTTGGAGGCCATGAGCAAGCAGTTGGAGGGACTACAGTAGAGGGCTGCCTAGGGGCTGTCTGTGAGTCAGAGGGATTGGTCACCAAGGATTGCACCAGAGCAGGCACTTGGTTGATGCGATCATTGTATCCGGATACTTTTTCGTGATGCATAATGTGATTGTAGTTTCCTTGAGTAAATTGAATTCAATCGTCCTTTCTGTCTAATCTCATGCAGCGAGTCCGTGGTAGCATTGGCTCCGGATAGGTTGTGTGTGAGTGTACACAGAGAGAAAGAGTGGTTGTGTTTGCAGATCAGGGTTGTGTATGGTCGAGGTGTGTGTCGCCTCCCTATGTGAGTGTGTTTAGAGTATTGGGATGAGTGTATGCATCGGTGGGTACAAGTGTGGGATGGTGGTTTGTCGATAAGTGTTTGCCTTTATGGTCGAGTGTGTGTAGCCATGATTGCTCATAGGCGAGTCGGTGCATTGGAGATTGGCTGATAGTGTGCATTTGCGTGGCTGGATACTTTCACGGAGGGTACCCACGTGGCAACGAGAACAAATAATGTATACCCTCGCACTCTCTCTCTCTCTCTTTCCGCAAAAATCTACACCTACTCCTCAGAGTGTGTTTTATATTCTAGAGGATGATAATAACTTGTCGTATGGCAGGGAGTTTGTCACTCAACAAGATTGGGAAACTTTTGATGCCGATTTCGCAAGGTAGATGTACGGGTCCAAATATTGGCTACGCAAGTGGAAAATCTCACACGAATAATTTACAATATGGTACCAAAATCAGCTTTTCACTTGCGGGCAACCCAAAAGGTTGTCTACCCACCAGTTATGGGTCCAACATGCACTAGAGAATTCGGTTGTAGATACAGATCTGGTCATGACCAACGTGGTCAGGAAGCAACTATCATAATCTGACTTTTGACTTGCAAAAAGTCAAAAATTATGCTTTTATTGCTTAGGAGCGCATCAAAAAAAGCAGTGTCCACATGTACGACAATGTAAGTATGATGCATGAGTTCGTGATTCGACATAAACTCCAGTTTTGGTGCAGGACACAATAGCTATATGTCTTTTGAACATGTCCTACCATTTTATGTTTTGCATTTCCTTTGGACAATATTGTTTGTTGTGCACAGCCACATGCTTTGCCAATTTCATGTGAAGCAAGGCTTCTAATTCGTCCTATAATTGCCTTGGCATCACGAGCAGTGGCAACCAAGTTTGGGGGCACATTAATCACGATATCATCTCACCAAATCCCTACTAGTCCAGCCAGTGTAAGGCACTTATGGTGTTCACTTCTACGTTTATGATTGTCACGCTAGCCACGGGCTTCCACTTTTGTATCCACGGCATGCTACCCAGGTGGTATAAAGTACGATTCTGTTCTCACACAAGTACATCTTCTACTTGATGGATGTCACTTTTGCTAACATCATTTTCTGAGACATATTCCACATGTGGAGAACATGAGTCTCTGGGACAGACACTGGCGCCTATTTCCTAATGATGTGTCATGACAAAGTCCTTACGTGATGGTCGCATCCGTTTATTAGACCATTTGAAGCACATCGTATCAGAAACAATTTCAGTGGGCAGAAATTGTCGAGTACTCAGTACAGACTTGTTGCGATGACAAGAGCTGTGAAACCACCTTAACGGAGGGTCTTTTCTACATATAGACAAGTATGCTATGGAAAGTCTTGTCATGGAATTGCGGTTCGGATTTGTTTGTGTTAAATGCATGCACACTAGGTGTTATGGGCCATTGTGTTTAACACAGATTTTTTGGAGTGGCATGCAAATTCATGCAGTTTCTTCTTTAAGTGCAAATTTTCTCGCAGATTTATTATGAGTTTCCACCCAACCATACATGGTAATGGCTCATGATGGGTGTCTGTGGGTTGGATGGTCTACACTATATGAGCATACTCCACTCCAACCAATTTTCAACCTAGTTGGTTGTCTGCACTCTATATCAAATATATGACTGGATACTCAATGTTTGAGTCATAGTTTATCACTGACAGTCATGGCAGACTATCTGTAAGTGGTTGGGGGAAAGCACCTCACTCTTACTACTGCTATTCATCCCGTGTTGGATGGGAAACTTACACGTATTTTTTGCTAAAAGGATCTGCTAAGAGCATACATTAGCACAATGCATTCTGAATGTGCGATTCTCTCCCTATTCTAGAATTTTCTTAAGTAAGGTTTTCAACTTTGAACACCTATTGTGGTGGGGTTGGATACCGTGTCAATAGTTTCGTAGGTCAAGGGCTTAATAGATGTCCTGACAAAGTATGTTGGCAGGTAACCTTCATTAGGGGTGAACATGTAGTTATGTGTGTTCCAAAACGTTCAAAAGTTTGACATAAGAACACTCCCTATTTTGTCCCTCAATAGCTATGAGCTTTTCAAGATACTCACACAAATTGGAAATCTGGCTCACAACTTCATGGCAAGTTGTGCCAAGATTTTCTTGCATTTTTCTAATATCTTAAGAAAGTCTGAAAACTGATTATGTCTTTTGACACCTTTTAGTGGTGGTTACTCCTTTAAAGTACTCAGGTGAGTTATACATTGAGTTACCATCTAGATACAAGTGGTTGCAAAAGGACAACAATGTTGAAAATCAAGATGTTTCTCTTGGTTTCATTGAACCTCCTCACTACACCAAGTATCATATGAAGAATTGGCTCTTGTATGAATGCCAATAAGGAAAACATTGGTCTTCTTATGAAGATACACCCACTGGAGTTTTTGATGACGAAAACTCTTCTCCAAGGGGGGAGTAATGTCGGGCCAAGGGCCACCCTAGAGGTCAAGGACGTGGCCAAGGGCCAGCTGCCCAGTGGAGAAAGGGATCCTAGGGAGGAAAGAATGCTATACAAGGGAGGTTGGGCGGAGGATTCAGATGGCAGTTCCCAGGGCATTATAGTATATCTATCTCTCTTTATTTCTTTTTGAAACCGTACTGTGCTATCTTTGTCGTGCGTCCTCCCTGTGCCTCCTCTGCTCTCTTGAATAGTTCTCTGTGTGCGTGCTCGCTGCACCTCTCCCAAATTCCCTCTCTGCACCCTCCATACACCTCCTCTACTCTCTTGAACAATGCTCCTTGCACTCCCACTCCGCCTCTTCCAAATGGTCTCCCTCCCTGCGCCTCTCACAAATGCGTCATTTGCGCCACCTTTGTCGTGTGTCCTCCCTACACCTCAAAGTTCCTCCTATATCGAACACATCCCGTCTTGAACAAGCAACGCATCTATGTCGCCCTTGTTGTGCCTCTTCTCCCAAACAAACAACACCTTATGGTGCCCTTTGCCGCACTCCGTGCACCTCCTCTCAAACATGCAACACGTCATGACATCTAAAGCCTCCTGAGACTCTCTCTCAAACGTGCAGCATCCTCAAACGTTGCATCTTCCTCCTTACGCCTCTCTTCCAAACACGGGAGTGCCTCACAAAATCTCTCGTAGGTAATCTCAATCTTTCTTTGTACATTTATTTACCTCTCTATTAAAAAAAAAGTAAAACAATAAAATAGTAAAATAGTAAAGAACTAACCTTTGTATTGTACACGTTTTGTTGATGTGAGAGAGGTCCTAGAAAGACGATATGTGGTATGGGTGCCTAAATGATGAAGCTGCAGGTAAACCGGTATATATTCACGCCCAAATTTGACAAAACAATGCTTGCTATATAAATGGGGACAGATGAGAGGAGGGAGAAAAATAGTTATTTGGAGTGAGAGAGAAAGGAGAGGAAGAGAGACAAACAGAGGAGAGGAAGATGCAAGAGAGGGAGGAGAGGAAGAGAGGTAGTTACGTCAAATACACAATTTATATCCAAGAGAGAGAGAGAGAGAGAGAGAGAGAGAGAGAGAGAGAGAGAGAGAGAGAGAGCACCTTGTGGCCATGGGGCCGTAGGTGTCAACATAGAGCATAGAGCGATTTTTAGTAGCATAGAGGACACCTGGGCCTTGGGCCATAGGGTGTCAATGTAGAGCATTTATGTTTATATTTTTATTGGCATGGAGGATGACACCTTGTTGCTGTAAAGCAATAGGAGACAAACATAGAGCAATGGTGATTTCTTTTTAGCATGGAGGACAATGGCCATAAGATGCCAAGATAGAGCATGGAGAGTTTTCCCTTGTATACAAAAAACCCTACGGCCATAAAGAGAGCACCCTTGGCCATAGGATGCCAAAAAACCGTCATGAAAGGTTTCTTCAAAACATAGAGGGCACCTTGTGGCCTTGGGGCCATAAGATGCCAATATATAGCATAGAGAGGTTCTTACTAGAATAGAGGGGACCCTATGGCCTTCAAGCCACATGGTGCCATTATACAGCAAACAGTATTTTTTACTGGCATATAGAGCACCATGTGGCCCTAGGGGCATTGGGTCTCAAAATTCATCATGAAGGGTTTCTTCAAATTGAAAAATAGAGGGCACCTTGTGGCCCTTGGAGCCATAGGATGTCAATATAGAGCATAAAGAGGTTCTTACTAACATGGAGGGGACCTTATGACCTTCAGGACTTAGGGTGCCAGTATAGAGAAAATAGTGCTTTGTATCGGCATAAATAGCACTCTGTGGCTCTAGGGCCATAGGTTGCCAAAACAATGAGGAATTCTTGGAAACAATGAGGGAACCTTTTGGCCTTGGGGCCATAGGATGTCAATATAGAGCATAGAGCATAGAGAGCTTCTTACTAGCATAGAAGAAACCCTATGGCCTTCAGGCCACATGGTGACAATATAGAGTAAACAGAGGTTCTTACTAGCATAGATGGGACCCTATGGCCTTCATTCCACAAGGTCTCCTTGATATAGAGCAAATAGTGTTTTTCACTGACATAGATCAGAGCACCTTATGGCCCTGGGGCCATAAGTTGTCAAAAAACCATCAAGAAGGGTTTCTTCAAAACATAGAGCCCGCCTTGTGGCTTTGGGCCCATAGGATGTCAATGTAGAGCATAGCTATGTTATTACTAGCAATACATCATTAGGAGAAATATGGACCTTGCATGGGTCTTGTAAGGAGTCCTAATTTTTAGGGATTAAGGCTAATGTTGTATAGGGTTAAGAGGACAAGGGGACAAGGGCATTCAAGAAGCTAGTTTTGAGTAGGCTTTTCTAGCCTTTTTTTAAGACACATGTAGGATGTGGACATAGGAGGTCACTTTCTCTCTATAGCTTTTGGAAAGTGAAGGGAGTAAAGGAGTGTGGCCACATCAGCAAAAACGTGGGTCACTAAGAGCCAAAATTTGAGTTTTTTTACTTAAAACTTCCCCCCAGCATATATACATATGAAAAAATCATTTTTTTGACTTTTAAAATAAAACTACAAATATTGAAAGTCCACTTTTTTCTATTTAAAAAATCCGCCCAAAAAAAAACCTTTGTTCTCTCCTCCTCCTCTCTCCCTCTCCTCTCCCTCGCTCCTCCTCCATCCTCTCTCCCTCTTCTCTCCTCCTCCCTCCTCCTCCCTCCCTGCTCCCTTTTCTCCTCCTCCTCCCCTCTCTCTCCCTCTCCCCCCCTTCCCCCTTTTCTCCTCCCACGTTCCTCCCTCTCCCTCTCCCGTCTCTCTTTTCATCCTTTGATTCCTCATGAAACAACTATCATGGTGCTCACAGACATCACAAATCGTATGCCTCCACCACCATGTACTCCGCACAACAAAAGTGTACATATTTGCTTGTCAGTGGCGTTTGCACCGAAGTCCGCACACGTGAGGCTGAGCAAAGGTCATACTAGGAACGTCGTACCATCGGTGAGACGAATGTTTATGGTTCTTCAATATCTTGGAAGGGGAGAAGTAGGCTTGTTAAACTATTGCAATTGGTTGTGTATGGGTGCAGGTACATTTTTGCATTTGTTGCATGCACAAATGCCAAGCTCTTCAGCTCAAAAGAGTGGCATTACAAGGCAGTATTGCCTCTTCAAAGAGGGAGGTTGAAACTCTCCAACAACAATTTCAATAGAAGGATGTATACATTATGAAGCTTGCCAATACTATCACATATTAAAAAGAAACACCCCCTAGTGCAAGGTAACAATATACTTCTTACTTTTGATTGTGTTCTTCTTATCACAGACTTTGAAGTCTAAGATGTTGCCTCTACTTGTTTTGTAGTGCTTAGCAAAAAGGTTTCTTTTGTACACAAATAGTGAAAGGCTGCAGGTTAAAGAGGTCAAGTGTCAACACTTTTTCTCTAAAACAGCCTTCATTCTTACATTTTGCACGTAGGTGCTTCAAATCCATGCTTATTAGAGGTGGGTAATCTCATCCTAATGTACATTTTAGGATTATTGGATGGAAATACTTGCAAATTTGTACAACATATACTTAACAAGTGTCTTCTAAAATATGAGGAATCTCATGGCGTACTATATATTAGTAGATAGAGCTTGAAGAGGACATTTTAACTGTCAAACCTACTCCAACTTTGGAGTTTGTTTGTAAAAATTTATCCATGCGCCCACTTTGGTAGAGAGAGGTAAAGTCAAACTCCTTAAAGGGCCCCTTTGTGAGTCCAAATATTGTCTAATGGATATTTTTATGTGATAGGTCACCCCATAAGCATACCATGTCATAGAATGGATGTAAGAACTATGGCCGCACTACCTATTGGAAGTTGTTCGCGAATGTATGTTTATCAAAGTTAATGAGAAGAAATTTGGACTTTTTTGTTTGTTGATGTGTAAGAGCACTCTAGGTCTACCATACTTTAGATTGTTTGATAAGTTAAATAAGACTTGTAGTCATTTAAAGTGTAATTTTGTTTTGTTTGCTAAGATTATACATGAGAAGACATGATAACGTACAAGAGATCTTGACGAAAAAAACCTGTGAGATTCCTACCATGCACTTGTGATACCATACCTCTTTCTACACCCTTTGATTTCTATCCTAGTGGGAAGTCCATGGGAAGCCTCTTTTCAAAATTTTAGTGATAACTTTTTTTTGAAGAGAATTTTGGTTATTTTAAAGTTTGTACACAGTCTAGAAGTTCATTCTGATTGTTTTCCTTCAATTTCAAATTTTGACCGAAGGCACTCCTTGGAAGCTACTTTTGGAAGTGTTAGGACGAGATTTTGGGAAAGTTTTGTATGTAGGAAATATAGCCCTGAACACAATAAAAAACATTGGTTCTTTGAGTATTTTCAGATTCCATGGTTTTAATGCTCGTTTGAGCCCGTAGATTAAGGAAAAAGTAAGAAATGTCTGTTTTATATCATTTTTAAAGAAATTACCAACTTGCACGTTAATTTTGGAGAATCCGAGCAAGATATGATTTTTTTGCATCACACGATGGTCGAAGAGTGCGATGAGATGAACAAGTTCATGTGAGACAAGCCCAACGAGATTCGGAGCTGATTAGAAGCTAGAAGCTGTTGAATGCACAATTAATAATTTTGTACTTTTTTTCACTTTAAAGACCCCCAAGGCCCTCAGCAAGACTGGCCACAAGGGCGCGCAAAAAGCCCATCCAAAAGTCCCGGATGGGCATTTTGCGCGCCCTTGTGGCTAGCCTTGCTGAGGGCCCTGGGGGATTTTACATGGAGAAAAATTGCAAAAATATTGTGTATGAGGATGATAAAAAGATGTTATGTTGGATTTAAAGAGAACAACAGCTTCCACCCCCCCCTTCCCCCCCCCCCCCCCCCCCCCCCCTGCCCCATTTTACTATGGCGTGGATGGCCATTCTCATGCTCTTGTGGCCCCTCTTGTTGAGGGTCCCTGGGGCCTTAAAATGGCAAATACAATATTTTTCTATCCATGGCTATGAGATAAAAGTGTGCAGTTTGATGTATTCATAGCAAACTCCCCTCCCAATGGCAAATACCTAAACCTTGTATCATGCTCATCAACCATTTTTTGCTTCCTTGTGTCCACTACCCATGTTCTTGGTGTGTGTTTATCATTATAAGGTCCCAAGAACCCTAAAAAAGAGGGGCCACAAGGGCGCGCAGAATGGCCATTCAGGGTCCTTGGATGGCCATTCTGCGTGCCCTTGTGGACCCTCTTTTTTAGGGTCTATTGGGCCTTATAATGACAAATAGGGGCTTTTTTTAATGCATGTCCATGAGATATAGGTCTAGAGTTTGATGTAATCAGAGACCCCCCCCCCCCCCTTTTCTCTATGTTCAAAGGTCCGGAACATTCACTATGTAACATTTTCCTATATCATGTGCATTCACCAGAATGGATTAAAAGTACCCCTTATAGGCCTTATCTACACATGTTTCTCTAACTTTACAAGAATATAAAATCCCTTCTATTGAACACATGGGCTATGTTACATATACTTTAGTGAATTCCCTAGGTCAAAGGCCTCACAAATCCTGTGCACTAAACATTCAGCACTAGAAATCGACCAAACAAGGAGCCAATATTTACTTTCTTGTGTCCACCTCGTGTTCTTGGGAATGTTTTGGTTGAGCCATTTCTTTGGGAGAACGCTAGTAGAGATAATGTTGGACTATAGGGGGTGCATGTGGTTGTTGCAGCAATGGAGAACTTGGAAAAAGGTTTGTAGAGAGAGAAAATCACTTTTTAGCTATGAATAGGTTTGGAAAGACTTTGGAGGGTGGTGAAAAATGATGTTCTTTTTTGAAAAAAAATCAAAATTTTGGATTTTTTAGTCCACGTTTTTTACTTTTGGAGGTCAAAAATACTTTTTTGACTATGAAATAGGTTTGGGGACCTTTTAAGGAGGGAAAATTTGAAATTTTTTGAAATTTTGAATATTTTTAGTGTATTTTTAAATCTGGACCAAAAAATGGTCCTCCGCGCCCCCCCACCCCCTTTCCCCTAGCCACCTCCCTTACCTTCGCACTAGGTAAGAGGCCATTAAGAGGTGTAAGGCCAGCTTGTCCCCCTACTTTTTTGAGGGTATAGAGACACTGTCCACCACCCTCTTCCTATTGGTTGGCCTCTAATTAACCTTAATCCCGAAGGGCGCCTAGAGGGTTCATATTTTCCCTACTGTGGGACCCTATGGCCTTAAGGCCATACGGTGCCAATATAGAGAAAATAGTGCTTTTTACTAGCATAGAGAGCACCCTATGGCCTTTAACACTAAAATGGTAAAAGGACACTTTTATGTCCTTGGACACTTTTGTGTCCTGTTAAGTGACCATTTTGCTTGAATTATTTGAAGAGTATGAAAATGAATTTCTAGGTGCTATTTATCCACAAAGTTGCCTTATGAGTTGAAAAAAACTTAGCATTTTTTTTTTAGTATCGATCTCACCATTAACCTTACTGTTGCACAACATTTTTGAACCTAAACTGTGTGAAAAGACGGGTCCTGTTTTTGGTTTTTTTTTCAATTTTCGGCAACTATACCACTCTAAACTTCATGTTTGTGAGGTTTAGATGGCTAGAGGTTAGGCATTCATAGTTCTCAACATGTTTTGATGCTTGTAGGAAGAGCTAAGTGTTAAAATTGAAAGTTATGACCAATTTACAAGAATTGCATAATCGTGTTTTTTGGCCAAAATTAGCACTTTTATGATTTTTTTGGTGGCTTTCTTGATATCCAAATTCAATTTTGATTGTGTATGTGCAATGTATAACATAAAGCTAATCTTCCTTGAGTTTTGGGGGACCTAATATGCTATATAGCATAGTATATGTTGATGGTTGAGTTTTTTGATTGCTGAAGAATACGATACATTTTAGAGTAGCAAGTATAACTTTCCCAATATTGCTAGTTTCTTAGGCCAATTGTGTGTATTTTGTAGGTAGTGACCATATCTAATCATAGACTACAAACTTGGCAAGATATTGAGTAGTTTCTATGGGTTTCTAGAGGTCATAATGCTAAACCCAGTTTTTTCACGTTTGCTGTATTTAGCACTTTATCATTGCCCCCAAGGTTCCAATTGTAAGAGATCCATTATCCTTTTGACATGCTCCATGGCTCCGTTTGAATCCAGAGGCCCAAAGGGAACTAAGAAAACATGTATATAGTATCTGTATTGAGCGTGACTATAGAAACTTTGATGATAGGTCCGCAGAATGGCAAAAATGCAACTTTTTTGTACCAATGTTTTTTGCCCAAAAAACAATTAGTGAGGTAAAAGCAACCATATGTTTTGATCACCAACCCATTGAAGTTAACGGAGCATTTTATCTCATGTCCTACAAAAATCTCCACTCTTATTTATATGCAATCAACCGTAAGAAATTTCTGTTTTGGGCAAAATACAGTGGTTCATCAACTTTGGAGGCTTGTAGTGACCAAGGGATGAGAAAAATTACAAGTTTCTCATTTTTGCCATATGTAGTAGTTATTGAACTATAAGCTCATGAAAGGATTTTTCAAAATGAGTGGATCTACTATGGTTTTGGAGTTTTTTCCCAAAACCCTGAACGGACACTTTTATGTCCTGTTAGGTTACCATTCTAGTGTTAAGACATAGGTGGTCAGTATAGAGTATAGAGAGGTTCTTACTAGCAAGGGGACCGCAAAGCCTGAAGGCCATATGTTGCCAAAAAAGGATCATGAATGGTTCTTACTACCTTTTTACTGGCATAGAGAACACTCTATGGCCTATGGGCCATAGGTTGCCAAAAAAACAATCAGGAAGAGTTTCTTCAAAGCATAGAAGGCACCTTCTGGCCTTGGTACCAATATAGAGCGTAAAGAGATTCTTAGTAGCATATAGGGGACCTTATGGCCTTTAGTCCACAGGGTGCCAATATAGAGCATAAAGAGATTCTTAGTAGCATATAGGGGACCCTATGGCCTTTAGGCCACAGGGTGCCAATATAGAGCATAGAGAAGACCTTCAAACTATCATAGAGGAGACCATATGGCCTTCACGCTATAGGGTGATAATTTAGGTTCCCAAAAATGTATCATGAAGAGATGCATAGAGGGGAACCTTGTGGCCTTGGGGCCATAGGATGCCAATATAGAGCGTAAAGAGGTTCTTACTAGGTAGAGGGGACCCTATGGCCCCTTGCCCATGGGTTGTCAAAAAACCATCATGAAGGGTATCTTCTAAACATGGAAGGCACCTTGTGGCTTTGGGGACATAGGATGTCAATATAGAGCATAGAGATGTTCTTACTAGCATAGGGTTTTTAAATTACACAAAGAGCACACTATGGCCTTAGGGCCATATGGTTTCTAGCTAGCACAAAAGGTACACTGTATGGCCTTAGGGCCATAATGTTTCTAGCTTAAAAAAAAAGCATCATGTGTCCTTATGGTCATAAGGTTTCTAAGTAACCAAAAGAGCACCCTCTAACCTTAGGACCATAGGGTTTCTAGCCATCACAAAGAGAATCCTATGTCCCTAAGGGCCGCACGATGCTCTTTTTGTTAGTTAGAAATACTAGCCATCACGAAGAGAACCATGTGGCCTTAAGGCCATAGAGTTTCTAGCCATCACAATGAACACCCTATGGCCCTAAGGCACCCAATGGACTTAAGTACATAGAGTTTCTAAACATCACAATGACCACCCTATGGCCCTAAGGCACTGTGTGGATTTTAGGCCATAGGGTTTCTAACCACCTTATGGACCTAATGCACCATGTGGCCTTAGGTCCATAGATTTTCTAGCTAGCAAAAAGAGAACCTAATGGCCTTAGGACCATAATGTTTTAATTTAACAAAAGGAGCACCATGTGGACTTAGAACCAGAATGGTTCTTACACAAAGAGCACCATATGGCCTTTGGGCCATAGAGTTTCTTACACAAAGTGCACCCTATGGCCTTAGGTCCATAACTTTTCTAGATAACAAAAAAAGAACCTAAAGGCATTAGGGAAATAATGTTTTAATTTACCAAAAAGAGCACCATGTGGCCTTAGGGCCATAGGGTTTCTTACACAAAGAACACCATGTGGCCTTAGGGCCATAGGGTTTCCCACACAAAGAGCACCATGTGGCCTTACGTCCATAGGGTTTTTAGCTAACGCAAAAATCACCCTTTGTCCTTATGGCCATATTAGTTTTCTAGCTAACAAAATGAGCACCTTGTGGCCTTAGGACCATAGCATTTCTTGTACAAAGAGCATCGTATGGCCTTAGGACAATAGGGTTTTTAGCATTCACAAAGAGCACATTGTGGCCTTATGGCCATAGGGTTTCTAGATTACACAAAGAGCACCCTATGGTCTTAGGGTCATAGGGTTACTAGCCATCACAAAGAGCACTTTATGGTCTTAGGGCCATAGGGTTTCTAACAACCACAAAGAGCACCATGTGTCTTTGGGGCCATAGGGTTTATAGCCGACACAAAGAGCTCCCTATATTCCTAAGGCCATAGGGTTACTAGCCATCACATAGAGAATTTGTGTCCTTAGGGCCATAATGTTTCTAGAAATCACAAAGAGCACCCTATGGGCTAAGGGTAATAGGGTGCTCTTTGTGATTTTTAGAAACCCTATGGCCCTAAGGCCACATGGTGCTCCTTGTGATGGCTAGGGTTCTCGAACCATCACAAAGATCACCATGTGGTCTTAGGGTTTCTATCCATCACAAAGAGCAACTTGTGGCCTGAGGGCAATAAGGTCTCTTGCCATCACAAAGAGCACCTTGTGGCCTTACAGCCATAGGTTTTATAGCTTACAGAAACAACACCCTGTGGATTTAGGTCCATAGGGTTTCTAGATAGCACAAAGAGCACCATGTGGCTTTCTGTACATAATGTTTCTAGCTAACAAAATGAGCACCCTGTGGTGTTAGGGTTTTAGATTTTCTAACTAACAGAAAGAGAACCATGTGGCCTAAGGGCCATAGGGTTTCTAGCTAACAAATAGACCACCATGTGACGTTAATCCATAGTGTTTGTATCTAACAAAAAGAGCACCATGTGGCACATACGGTTTTTTGCTTACACAAGGGGATCCCTGTGGCTTTGAGGCCATATGGTTTCTAGATTACACAAAGAGATCCCTATGGCCTTAGGGCCATAAGGCTACTAGCTATAAAAAAGTGAATTGTGTGACCTTAGAGCCATAGAATTTCTAGAAGTCACAACGAGCACCCTATGGCCTTAGGTCCATAGGGTTCTTTTTGTGATGGCTAGAAAACCTATGGTTCTAAGGCCACAAGAGCACAAAGAGGTTACTAACCACCACAAATATCACCCTATGGCCTTAGGGCGTCTTGTGGATTTAAGGCCATTGGGTGCTCTTTGTGGTGGTTAGTAACCTCTTTGTGCTCCTGTGGACTTAGGGACATAGGGTTACTAGATATCACAAAGAGCACTCTATGGCCTTAGGGTCAGGGTCTCTAGGGCCATATGGTGCTCTTTGTGATCACTAGAAATCCTATGGATCGAAGGCCACACAGTGCTTTTTATGATGAATAGGGTTTCTAGCCATCAAAAAGAGGACCTTGTGGCCTTAGGGACATAGGGTCTCTAGCCATCACAAAGAGAACCCTATGGCCTTAGGGCCATAAGGTTTCTAGATTACACAAAGAGTACCCTGTGGTGTTAGGACCAGAGGGTTTTTAGGTATTAAAAAACTCACCCTGTGCTGTTAGGACCATAGGGTTTCTAGCTAACACAAAGAGCACCTTGTGGCCTTATGGCCACAATGTTTCTAGCTAACAAAAAGAGTACCTTGTGGCCTTATGGCCACAGGGTTTCTAGCCATCACAAAGTGCACCATGTGGCTTTTGGGAGATAGGTTTTCTTGCTTAGACAAAGAGAACCCTATGGCTTTAGGTTCATAGAGTTTCTAGCTAACAAAAAAGAGCACCATGTGGCCTTAGAGACCTAGGGTTTCTAGCTAGAAAATAGACCACTATGTGTCCTTAATCCATAGTGTTTGTGTCTAAGAAAAAGAGAACCATGTGGCCCATATGGTTTTTAGCTTACACAAAGATATCCCTATGGACTTAAGACAATAGGGTTTCTAGCTTACACAAAGGGCTCCCTATGGCATTAGGGCCATAGGGTTACTAGCCATCACAAAGAGCATCATGTGGATTTAGGGCAATAGGGTTTCTAGAAGTCACAATGAGAACCCTATGGCTTTAGGGCCATAGGTTTCTCAATGTTATGGCTAGAAAACCTATGGCTCTAAGGTCACAATAGCACAAAGAGGTTACTAACGACCACAAAGAGCACTCTATGGCCTTAAGACAAGAGGGAGTTGAGGCCTATGGCACTCTTTGTGGTGTTAAGTCCATAGAGTTCTCTATGTGGTTTTTAGTAACCTCTTTGTGATCTTGTGAACCTAGGGACATAGGGTTATTGGCTCTCAGAACGAGAACCCTATGGCCTTATGGCCATAGTGCTTCTAGAGCCATATGGTGTTCTTCATGATAACTAGAGATCATATGGATCTAAAGCTAGTTTCTTAGGCCAGTTGTGTGTATTTTGTAGGTAGTAACCATATCTAGTTATAGCCTACAAACTTTGCTAGATATTGAGTAGTTTCTATGGGTTTCTAGAGGTCATAATGCTAAACCCAATTTTTTCATGTTTGCTGTATTTAGAACTTTATCATTGCCCCCAAGGTTCCAATTGCAAGAGATCCACTATCCGTTTGACCTGCTCCATGGCTCCTTTTGAATCTAGAGGCCCAAAGGGAACTAAGAAAACATCTATATAGTATCTGTATTGAGCGTGACTATAGAAACTTTGATGATAGGTCCGCAGAATGGCAAAAATGCAACTTTTTTGTACCTATTTATTTTGCCCAAAAAAAAATTAGTGAGGTAAAAGCAACCATATGTTTTGGTCACCAACCCATTGAAGTTAATGGGGCATTTTATCTCATGCCCTACAAAAATCTCCACTCTTATTTATATGCAATCAACCGTAAGAAATTGTTGTTTTGGGAAAAATGCACTGGTCCATCAACTTTGGAGGCTTGTAGTGACCAAGGGATGAGAAAAATTACAAGTTTATCACTTTTTCCATATGTAGTAGTTATTGAACTATAAGCTGATGAAAGGATTTTTCAAAATGAGTGGATCTACTATGGTTTTGGAATTTTTTTCCAAAACTCTGAAAGGACATTTTTATGTCCTGTTAGGTTACCATTCTAGTGTTAAATCAAAGTCTTCACACAAACATTTACAGGCCTAGGCCTCGACGAGTGAGGCATCATCGATAAGATCTTGCACCGTATCATCGTCTATCTCTAATTGCAAACATAACTCTGCCCAAACTCGTTCTGGCAGATTGTCTTCATCCATTGCATCTTCATCTACAAGTGTCAATTCTGGCTCGTTTGCGTCATCCCTCGTATATCTGTCATCTTCCTCTGCCATACCTTCGTCTATCTCATCTAATGTCACAATAGTATGGACGTCGTCTGACTGACTTTACTCCAGGAGATCTTGCCCTTTAAATACTTGTTTATTTCTTGGAGCAACCTGAACCACAAACTACCATTGTCTCTCTCGAGGGTCCGGTACAAAGACCACTTGCTCACAATGTTCGGGGAGAGAAAATGTGTCGCTCGCATCTGTCCAAATCTTTGTAGAATCTATTTGTACAAGTTTGTTTCCATCTCTACGTATCGTTGCATTGCGACCAGAAGTAATCACCTTGAACCACTTCACATCCAACAAAAACATCTCAAACCGCCTGAAGCTTACTTTCAGGATATCTGACACCAACAGACCACAGTAATCCAGGTTGCTAGTGCTCTTATTCGTGTCTCTAGCACTGGCCCTGCTCTTTTGCATGAAACTAACCATTACCCCACTGTCAAACGTGTTTCTTCTGCTGTCAATTTTTTGTGATCTGAAATGCTTTCCATGCGACCACAGTGCCATGTATGTATGATACTTCCAGTCACATCCAATAGCCAGTTCTTCCTCTTCTAGAGATATGGGTTCTCCAATCTGTTGAGTTGCTCTCACTGTCTTGTCCAACCATGCCATTGTAGGGAATTCAGGTAGAGGAGCGAGATAGTCTGGCAAAGGTAAGCCTCTAGTCGTTCGACTTCGCCTAAAATCCTGTCGCTCTAGATTGCGTCTCTCTTTCTCTTCTTCATACCTTTCAAGACATTTTTACATCGGCGCTAAATTTAGTATACAGAACTTCATGATCATTTCTCGCATGGCCAAGTTCATTTTCTTCGGCACCCCTTGCCCTTGCGGCTCCTCTCCCACCAGTCTTGCATCCTACTCATCGCTCCACAGTGGAGGCATTTCTGGGTCAAAAACGGATAGAAATTCCGTACTTGTGCACATGCTCATTACATATCCTACGCTTGCGCAGGATTTGATACTTGCAGAGCGTGCATGAGCATGCAATCTTTTCCTCCATGTTAGTTGATGACGTTGCCATCTACAATGATTATGAATGTTGTTTTAATATATATATATATATATAATATATATATATATATATATATATATATATATATATATATATATATATATATACTCCTCACAATGTAAACTACCTCGCATTCTCTAGTCTTGCCCAATCTCCATACGCCTCAGTCCAGAGGTGTACGGAGATCAGGACCACCGGGTCAAAATCTCGGCTTTATTAGTCAAATCCTATATGGGTAGACACATACGTGCACTCACAGGTGTACATGGCAATGCATGTAGCAGGCAAAACCCTTTGCCTCTTTTAGTTCCATATTTTCTTCTGTGTCTACGTACCCTATCTCTCGTTCTTTCTCTCTCGATCTCGCTCTCGCTCTCGCTATCTCTCTTTCTCTCTCTCTCTCTCTCTCTCTCTCTCTCTCTCTCTCTCTCTCTCTCTCTCTCTCTCTCACTCTCTCTCTCTCTATCTTGCTCTCGCTATCTCTCTTTGTCTCTCTATTTCCCTATTTTCCTCTCTCTCTCTCTCTCTCTCTCTCTCTCTCTCTCTCTCTCTCTCTCTCTCTCTCTCTCTATATATATATATATATATATATATATATATATATATATATATATATATATATATATATATATATATATATATATATATATATATAACTCTCTTTCTCTATCTCTCTATTTCCTATCTCTCTCTCTCTCTCTCTACTTACCTCTCTCTCTCTCTCTCTCTCGCTCGCTCTCTACTTCCCTATCTCTCTAATGATCAAACGAGTGACTGATCTAGGGAGATCTAGACGCCCACGACTGCGGAGGACTACACAACATCGACAAAGGCTGCATCAGAGGATATAGCTAGGTCACTTTGGCTTGACATGCACAACACCCGGTCAGAGTACTGACCATGGAGGAGATCTACCTATCCCAACTAGCTCGTTTAGCCATTTAGTCCACACCCACCAGTTTAGGATTCCATAATATTTTATTTTGTCATCTTCTTACTCTGACTTTCTATCAGATCCATCACATTGTAACTTTCTTGTCTCATGTCTCATAGGTCACTTTGGCCTTTTGAAGACGTTAATATAACATTTCATTTCATTTCTCTCTTTAATTTTTTTTTCTAATTTTAATTTCCCTCGCATACATTAATTCTCTCTCTCTCTCTCTCTCTCTCTCTCTCTCTCTCTCTCTCTCTCTCTCTCTCTCTCTCTCTCTCTCTCTCTCTCTCTCTCTCTCTCTCTCTCTTTCCTACATACACACACACCGCTCTAGATCTCTCTCTCTCTATTTCCTACACACACACACATACACACCTCTCTCTCTCTCTCTCTCCTCTACACACACACAGACACACACACCGCTCTCTCTCTTTCTCTCTCTCTCTCTCTCTCTCTCTCTCTCTCTCTCTCTCTCTTTCCTACACACACACACACACACGATGTAGAGGTAGAGAGAGAGAGAGAGAGAGAGAGAGAGGGGTTGGGGAGGGTGGAGATGGACATAATGCCTGCGCAGCAAGTTTCAGCGAAGACCCGAGCAGGCAAAAATGGCCCCTACACGTGGGTTTCACTTTTTTCCCCCAATTTCTTTTGCGTCGCTATACGCGTGGCAAATAAAATCCTTTCCACACGTATATCGACGCACACTGCGACGTTGTGAAGGATTGGGGGGCTGGCCTCTACAACACCTCAAACCAACACCAAGAAAAGAGGATGAAGAGTATAGCTCTCTTGAAATAATATGGGTTGATCTTCTCTCACTAATTTTCTCAATTTCACACACACTCAACCTCGATTAGCCTCGACTAGCTCCCCTCTACACCGCTACAACTCCCACTACACTCCATTGCACTCAAAGACACCAAGGAAGCAATAAAATGAAGGAAAAAGTGAGAAAAAAACCATGTAAATCTCTGCACTTTTGACCATAACTCAAAGAGCTTCACTTCTTTTCAAACACTCTTCCATGTGCTAGTAGGGCTTCCATAGGCGCTCCCATATATACACATAGCTTGACCAAAACCCACTCAAATCAAGCTTAATTTGAAAATCCACAAAGTTCAGCAAAAAAATTAAAAAAAGGTGATGGAAAACTTGGGGGAAACCTTGCCCTTTGATATATGTACAAGCAAGGCATTGCAACACATAGTTTACCCTCGACTAGCTGCACCACAAGGAGCTGCACATGCACACCATAGCCACCATACCTCAAAACAAGATGAAGAGAGGTCAATATGCAGAGCTAAGCACCCACTTTCATCAGACCATTTAGGAGAGACACACTCTCAACTCACCACATCGGGCCCTCGACTAGCAAGACAGGCTGCTCTACCCCCAAACGCCTCTATCCCTCGCGACAATCAGGGCTTCTTGCTGCTAGATCTTCCTCTGTCAAATCCCCCACTCACTCACGACCTCAAGCTGATAAAAACTCCATTTTGTTCATATTTTTTCAAGTACTAAGTAACTCTTTCAAGTCTCAACACGTCTATGTACAAAAACAGCAAAACTATGCACCCCGCACAACTGGCCCGCATGCGTAGAGACAGCTGGCACACACCGCCTTTGTACACTTTGTAAAAGCATGCTTTATTTACATATAAGGGACCCAAAAGCATTAAAAAACCCTTTCCAAAGTCTTTGGGGTGGCTTGCATCATTCCGTAGAAACACGTCACATATTTCCTCCCCAACAAGCATGGAACACTTTCAAGTGTTTCATGTACATTTCTTGCTTCATCACATGATTTTGGTCACATAAGGCCTGATTCGAATCCCATTGACTCTTGCCTTATGCATCTTTCCATCCAAGTCCTTGAGATGATAGCTTCCATTATCATACACCTTATGCACCACAAAAGGACCTTCCCACTTTGCCTTGAACTTTGTTTGAAAGGTATTGTCTAAACACTATTATACCTCATAATCAACATGCCTTCACATAGCCCTTTTTCCTTTATCTTTTCATTGAATACATCAGCCCTTCTTCTTCCCAAGTCTTCATAGTATCTAATGGCACTTTCTCTATCCAACAAGAGGCTATGAATAGATCCCAGTCTCTCTTGTACATGCTCCTCCTCAACCAAACTATGCTTCAAAATGAACTCCAATAAAGGAAGCATCACATTAATCGGCATAACACACTCTTCTCCATATACCAAATGAAATGGAGTGAAACCCGTGGATAATTTTTGAGTCACTCTACATGCCCACAATGCCCTCTCCAAATACATATCCCAATCTTTTGGATGTTCTTCCACAAGCTTGAACAATATCTTCTGTAAAACTCCATTGAATGCCTCCACCAACCCGTTGCATTGTGGATGATAAGGAGTAGCATACCTATGTTTGATCTCCAATTTCTCCACCATTTCAGTGATAAGATCATTCCTAAACTCTTTCCCTTGATCGCTTACAAGCTCCAACGGCACTCCAAATCTACAACATATGCAATAAAAAATAAAGCTGCATACATCTTTGCTTGTAGCCCCTCTACTAGCCTTTGCTTCTGGCCATCTTGTCATATAATCCACTGCACTAAGTATGTAGTGCTTCCCATTTCTAGTGCATGGAAGAGGACCAATTACATCCACACCCCACTTCTCAAAAGGTCCATAGCTTACAATGTGTCTCAAAGGCTCAGGCATCAGCTTTCTCTTTTGATATATTTGGCACTCGTGACAGCTTCTACACCAATGCACAACATCCCTATTCATACTTGGCCACATAAGTTGAGCATTCAATACTTTCCTTCTTGTAATTTCCACTCCAAAATGGCCTCCACATCCTTCCTCATGACATGCTTTTAAGCAATCAAAAACTTCATCATGGTAGAGAACTCTTCTCATGACACCATCAGCCCCCTTGTGATACATTTTCTCTCCAATCAAGACATACCTCATAGCTCTTCGTGTGATTGCATGCCTTTGTTGAGAACCCAATCCCTTTCTTGCAAAACCCGTTTGCAACACATGTTCTTCCTCATGGAGGGATTCCCTTCCAAGATACCTTGGCTCTCTAATTATCACCGCATGCACATCCTTTGTGAACACCTGTTCCACCAACTCATGAGCCCTTACATTCATATTTTGTGGTACATGCCATATTTGAAAGGAAGTAAAAGACTTTAACAACTTCCTCACTTTGAAAAACCAGCCCTTCATGCCTTATTGATTTACCTTCCAGGTACCTTGAACTTGCCGCACAATCAACATAGAATCACCTTTGATTAAAAGCCTCCTTACATGTCTTTTGACACATTCTTCCAGGCCCAAATAGAGGCTTTCATACTCAGCCTCATTATTACTCTTTACATCCACTTCTTGTCTTCCAAACCAGCACTCAATGCCATTTTTATCCACAAATATATAACCAATAGTTCCCTTATTAATGCTCCTTTTGAAAGCCCCGTCAAAGTATAAGGTACCCTCTACATCCTGAAGCTCCGCATGCATAGTTGGGCTTGGTGCTATCTTCTTTTCCAAATATTTCTTCAACTCACTCCTTGAATGAATCTCTTTAAAAGTGAGCATATCCGCCATATTTGCTCTCACACTATCCTCCTTAGTAAAGCTCATGTCAAATTGTTGCAAGCTAAGTATCCACTTTTGCAATTTAGGACTATCCCCAGGATACCTTAGTGCATGAGGCAATAAACTACATGATGTTAACACCACAAAAGGCTTACAAATAAGATAATATTTCATCCTTTTTGTTGCATATACCAATGCCCAAACCAATTGCTCGATCTCATGCCAAGATTTTTGTGCATCATTCTTCACTTTGCTTATGTAGTAAACCGGCCTCATATAAGATTGCTTTTTTCCTTTTTGCATCAATACTGCACCAATAGCATGCTCACCCACGCTCAAGCTCAAATAAAACATTTCATCCCAACAAAAAGGCATCATAAAAGGTAATGTAGATAGCTTTTCCTTGACGTCCTCAAAAGATGTTTGCTCGTGCTCCGTCCAAAGGAAAGGGTCTTTTTGTGTTGCTTCTTGCAAAGGGTGTACATATTCAGCAAGCATACAAAAAGACCTTGACAAGTACCTTAGCTTTTGTACAAAACTCATCAATTCCTTTGTACTTTTAGTACTCTCCATCATAAGCAAACATTCCACTTTTGCAGGATCTGGAGCTATCCCATTCTCACTTACCTCATGGCCAAGAAGTATCACTCTAGCTCTTGCAATTTTACATTTCAAAGGATTGAGTTGACCCCCATCATCATCAATCCTTTTAAACACCATATCAAGATTTTTCACATGAAGCATTCTATCACTGTAAACACAAAAATCATCCATAAAGACTTTTACAAAGCTTCCAAGGTAAGGCCCCAATACTTTGTCCATCCAACTTTGGAAGCTCGCATAAGAATTCATCAAGCCAAAGGGCATCACCCTATAGCAAAACACTCCCCATGGGGTCAAAAAGCTGGTCTTCTTTTGATCTTCATATGCAATCCCAATTTGAACATACCCACTGAACCCATCACATACCAAATATCTCTCATGACCTGCAACAATGTCCAAAATCTCATCCTGAAAGGGAAGGGGATAATGATGCCGCTTTGTTGCTGCATTCAATGGCGTATAGTCCACACATATTCTCCATTTATTTACCTTTTTTGGGACTATAACGACTGGGGAAACCCATTCTGCATCATCCACAAGGTAGATAAAACCAGCTTGCAAAAGCTTACTCACCTCTATCTCCAACACCTTTCGTTGAATGGTGCCCAATCTCCTTAGCTTTTGAGCAACAGGCTTTGCACCTTCTTTAACATTTATTTTGTGAAAAACACTCTTTGTTCCCCTCATTTGATCATAATCTTTGGCAAACAACTTGGGATACTTATCAAACAATGCGTCATATTCTTCTCTCTCATGACTAGTTAGGTCACCTGCAAGCATATCCATTAATTCAACTTTTGGTACATTCGGCTCATGATCAGCCCCATGGTCATTTTCTGATCTCATAGCATCCCCTTTATCACAATTTTCATCATATACATGTATCCCACAAAGATCTACATCAAGATCAAGAAGACTTTGAACATAAACCTCATCGTCAGTACATGTAGAGGATGCACTAGAAGAACTGTCACACATGTCATAAGTGGATGGCGATAAATCTTGATGCATAGCTGGTTCATCATCAATTTCCAGCACCTTACATGTTTTCATATCATATCTAATCCTCTTCTCTTTAGGCCTGTCCACAAAGAGGTCAATACATCCCCTGTACCAGTCCTGCCGTGACCTCATAGCAATCAACCAAGGTCTACCCAATATAATTGGGTATGCCCCAAGATTTGCAGGCATCACATGAATGTCCATGACATCCCTTTGACCCAAAACATTAAGCTCCAAGTCATGAATAACTCCTAAGCATTTCACTCTACTACTATTTGTCATCTTCACACTGAACAAGGATTTTCCTGTGAGCTGCAATCCCAATTGCTGCATTGTTTCCTCTGTCATAACGCACACTTGGGCTCCACCATCCATGTATGCCTTATTCACCCTCCTTCCATGTATCCAAGCATCAACCATAGGCAAAACATCAGTAAGTTTATGAAGCTGCACTACATGTGCATTGCGTGTCTTTACCTTCACCCTTCTAACACTAGCTAGTTTATGCCAGTGCCTTCTCATACTTGAGCTCAAATGCAAGAGTTTCCCATATGATATGTCGGACCTCTTGTTATTCAAGTATTCTAAGAGATTGTATGCTGATTGATCCTTCCCAAGCTGATATTCATCCATGCCTATCTTCCTTCTTCTTGTCCTTACCTTTGGCTGCTTACTACTTTCAGCCTCTTCCATAGGTGCCTTGCCTTTATCTACATCTCTCCTTGGCTTTGTCCTTGCTCTTTCCTCTTTGAAAAGGCCTTCAATCCATGATTTTTTTTCCCTTGTTCTCTTATTTGCAAAGACATCAACCTCATCATCTTCATCTCCCTCCTCAACTGCCTCCAAAATTCCTACGTTAAATTGCGGAGGTGCTTGAGCTTGATTTTGTCCCTGTTGTTGTGCAAGTCCTTGACCTTGGAGAGGTTGCACATTTCCATTTACATTGCCTTCATTACCTATTTGTCTTTGTATGATAGGATATATACCTCCTGGATCTCTCCTTGGTTGATTGCAATTGGGCGATATATGCCCTCTCTCCCCACAATTGTAACACATCACATTATCACCTCTATTCCTTTGAGTCCGTTCTCCTTGAGGTCTTCTTACTTGTTGTTGGATAGCTTGCATAGCAAGGTTGAGGTTTCCTATTTGATTTGTCAATCTTTGAATGCCTTGGTGAAAGGATTCCTGTCCTCTATTGTCCACTCTTGGAGCTTCTACATGGATTTCCCTTTCATCATTCATATCCAAAGGCAAAGGATTGACCACATTATTTGTTGATACATAACCATACCTTTGATGTACATTTGCTTCTCTTTCCCTATTTGCCATTTCATGCCTTCTCACCTTCTTTCTCCATTGCTCTCTAGCAACCTTTACTGCCTTATTGTAGGTCCCTGGGTCCTTGAGCTCCACCTTGTCTCTAATGCTTTGATGTAAGACAACCACAAACGTATCTTTCTTCAAGCAATCAGGGGGCATTTTATTCTCTTCAAGTCCCTTTGTGATCTTTCTCCAGCAAGCTTCAAACCTGTTTATGTGCACATTGATGTCTTCATGTTCTCCTTGTTGCATCTTGCTTAGCTCTCTCCACAAATACTCAGGATCATCCTCCTTCTCAAACTCTTCTCTCAAGGCATGAGAAAGAATATTCCAATCTCCCTTTACACCACCTTCAAGCCTATCTTCATACCATTCACGTGCTTCACCTTCAAGTAGCAAACTCACCAAACGTACCTTGAATGCACCATCATCCCTATTGCTCTTCAATGCAATCAATTCGATCCTTCGGATGAACTTGTCCACATCTTCTCCTTTCCCACCCTTGAAGACTTCATACCCATCTCCCGCCATAGGCCTTGAGTTGATCTTCAAATGGATGCCAATCTGTAGATCAAAACCCTGTTAGAAGGATTCTCTTTTCCTCAATGGGGGCACCAGTTTATGTGAAGGATTGGGGGGCTGGCCTCTACAACACCTCAAAACAACACCAAGAAAAGAGGATGAAGATTATAGCTCTCTCGAGATAATATGGGCTGATCTTCTCTCACTAATTTTCTCAATTTCACACACACTCAATCTCGACTAACCTCGACTAGCTCCCCTCTACACCGCTACAACTCCCACTACAGTCCATTGCACTCAAAGACACCAAGGAAGCAATAAAATCAAGGAAAAACTGAGAAAAAAACCATCGAAATCTCTGCACTTTTTACCATAACTCAAAGATCTTCACTTCTTTTCAAACGCCCTTCCATGTGCTAGTAGGGCTTCCATAGGCGCTCCCATATATACACATAGCTTGACCAAAACCCACTCAAATCAAAATTAATTTGAAAATCCACAAAGTTCAGCAAAAAATTTAGAAAAAGGTGATGGAAAACTTGGGGGAAACCTTGCCCTTTGATATATGTACAAGCAAGGCATTGCAACACATAGTTTACCCTCGACTAGCTGCACCACAAGGAGCTGCACACACCGTAGCCACCATACCTCAAAACAAGATGAAGAGAGGTCAATATGCAGAGCTAAGCACCCACTTTCATCAGAACATTGAGGAGAGAGACACTCTCAACTCACCACATCGGGCCCTCGACTAGCAAGACAGGCTGCTCTACTCCCAAACGCCTCTATCCCTCGCGGCAATCAGGGCTTCTTGCTGCTAGATCTTCGTCTGTCAAATCCCCCACTCACTCATGACCTCAAGCTAATAAAAAATCCATTTAGTTCATAGTTTTTCAAGTACTAAGTGACTCTTTCAAGTCTCAACACGTCTATGTACAAAAACAACAAAACTATGCACCCCGCACAACTGGCCCGCATGCGTAGAGACAGTTGGCACACACCGCCTTTGTACACTTTTTACAAGCATGCTTTATTTACATATAAGGGACCCAAAAGCATTAAAAAACCCTTTCCAAAGCCTTTGGGGTGGCTTGCATCATTCCGTAGAAACACGTCACATATTTCCTCCCCAACAAGCATGGAACACTTTCAAGTGTTTCATGTACATTTCTTGCTTCATCACATGATTCTGGTCACATAAGGCCTGATTCGAATCCCATTGACTCTTGCCTTATGCATCTTTCCATCCAAGTCCTTGAGCTGATAGCTTCCATTATCATACACCTTATGCACCACAAAAGTGATGCCCGCTAATGTCGTCGATATACGCGTGGAAAAGCATAGCCGTCGATATATACGCGTCGATATCTTCATTTAGTGTTGTAGTGTTTATAAGAATATAAAATCCCTTCTATTGAACACATGGGCTATGTTACATATACTTTAGTGAACTCCCTAGGTCAAAGGCCTCACAAATCCGTGCACTAAACATTCAGCACTAGAAATCGACCAAACAAGGAGCCAATATTTACTTTCTTGTGTCCACCTTGTGTTCTTGGGAATGTTTTGGTTGAGCCATTTCTTTGGGAGAACGCTAGCAGAGAGATAATGATGGACTATAGGGGGTGCATGTGGTTGTTGCAGCAATGGAGAGCTTGGAAAAAGGTTTGTAGAGAGAAAAAATCACTTTTTAGCTGTGAATAGGTTTGGAAAGACTTTGGAGGGTGAAAAATGATGTTCTTTTTTTATTTATTTTTTTTTGGATTTTGTAATCCACGTTTTTTACTTTTGGAGGTCAAAAATACTTTTTTGACCATGAAGTAGGTTTGGGGACCTTTTAAGGAGGGAAAACTTGAAATTTGACAATTTTTGAAAATTTGAAAATTTTTAGTGTATTTTTTAATCCGGACCAAAAAGTGGGGGAAAAGAGGTCAAAGTGGTCCTCCTCCCCCCCCCCCCCCCCCCCCCCCCCCTTAGCCACCTCCCTTACCTTCTCAGTAGGTAAGAGGCCATTAAGAGGTGTAAGGCCAGCTTGTCCCCCTACTTTTTTGAGGGTATAGAGACACGGTCCACCGCCCTCTTCCTATTGGTTGGCCTCTAATTAACCTTAATCCCAAAGGGCCCCTAGAGGGTTCATATTTTCCCTAATGTGGGACCCTATGGCCTTAAGGCCATAGGGTGCCAATATAGAGCAAATAGTGCTTTTTACAAGCATAGAGAGCACCCTATGGCCTTTAAGACATAGGTGGTCAGTATAGAGTATAGAGAGGTTCTTACTAGCATAGAGGGGACCGCAAAGCCTGAAAGCCATATGTTGCCAAAAAAGGATCATAAATGGTTCTTACTAGCTTTTTACTGGCATAGAGAAAACTCTATGGCCTATGGGCCATACGTTGCCAAAAAAACAATCATGAAGAGTTTCTTCAAAGCATAGAAGGCACCTTGTGGCCTTTAGGCCACAGGGTGCCAATATAGAGATTCTTAGTAGCATATAGGGGACCCTATGGCCTTTAGGCCACAGGGTGCCAATATAGAGCATAAAGAGATTCTTAGTAGCATATAGGGGACCCTTTGGCCTTTAGGCCACAGGGTGCCAATATAGAGCATAGAGAAGACCTTCAAAGTAGAATAGAGGAGACCCTATGGCCTTCACGCTAGAGGGTGATAATTTAGGTTCCCAAAACTGGATCATGAAGAGATGCATAGAGGGGAACCTTGTGGCCTTGGGGCCATAGGATGCCAATATAGAGCGTAAAGAGGTTCTTACTAGGTAGAGGGGACCCTATGGCCCCTTGCTCATAGGTTGTCAAAAAACCATCATGAAGGGTATCTTCTAAACATGGAAGGCACCTTGTGGCTTTGTGGACTTAGGATGTCAATATAGAGCATAGAGATGTTCTTACTAGGATAGGGTTTTAATATTACACAAAGAGCACAATATGGCCTTAGGGCCATATGGTTTCTAGTTAGCACAAAATGTGCACTCTACGGCCTTAGGGCCATAATGTTTCTAGATAAAATAAAAAGCATCATGTGGCCGTATGGTCATAAGGTTTCTAACTAACTAAAAGAGCACCCTCTGACCTTAGGACAATAGGGTTTCTAGCCATCACAAAGAGAATCCTATGTCCCTAAGGGCCACACGATGCTCTATTTGTTAGTTAGAAATCATAGCCATCACTAAGAGAACCATGTGGCCTTAAGCCCATAGAGTTTCTATCCATCACAATGAACACCCTATGGCCCTAAGGCACTCAATGGACTTAAGTACATAGAGTTTCTAGACATCACAATGACCACCCTATGGCCCTAAGGCACTGTGTGGATTTTAGGCCATAGGGTTTCTAACCACCTTATGGACCTAATGCACCATGTGGCCTTAGGTCCATAGATTTTCTAGCTAGCAAAAAGAGAACCTAATGGCCTTAGAGCCATAATGTTTTAATTTAACAAAAGGAGCACCATGTGGACTTAGAGCATAGGGGTTCTTACACAAAGTGCACCCTATGGCCTTAGGTCCATAACTTTTCTAGATAACAAAAAGAGAAACTAAAGGAGTTAGGGAAATAATTTTTGAATTTATCAAAAAGAGCACCATGTGGCCTTAGGGCCATAGGGTTTCTTACACAAAGAACACCATGTGGCTTTAGGGCCATAGGGTTTCCCACACAAAGAGCACCATGTGGCCTTACGGCCATAGGGTTTTTAGCTAACACAAAAATCACCCTTTGGCCTTATGGCCATATTAGTTTTCTAGCTAACAAAATGAGCACCTTGTGCCTTAGGAACATGGCATTTCTTTTACAAAGATCATCCTATGGTCTTATGACAATAGGGTTTTTAGCATTCACAAAGAGCACATTGTGGCCTTATGGCCATAGGGTTTCTAGATTACACAAAGAGCACCCTATGGTCTTAGGGTCATAGGGTTTCTAAATAACAAAAATAAAACCCTATTCCCTTAGGGCTATAGGATTTCTAGCTTAACCAAAGAGAAACAAATAGGCCTTAGAGCCACAAGGTTACTAGCCATCACAAAGAGCACTTTATGGTCTTAGGGCCATAGGGTTTCTAACAACCACAAAGAGCACCATGTGTCTTTGGGGCCATAGGGTTTATAGCCTACACAAAGAGCTCCCTATGGTCCTAAGGCCATAGGGTTACTAGCCATCACATAGAGCATTTGTGTCCTTAGGGCCATAATGTTTCTAGAAATCACAAAGAGCACCCTATGGGCTTAGGGTAATAGGGTTCTCTTTGTGATTTTTAGAAACCCTATGGCCCTAAGGCCACATGGTGCTCCTTGTGATGGCTAGGGTTCTCTAACCATCACAAAGATCACCATGTGGTCTTAGGGTCTCTATCCATCACAACGAGCAACTTGTGGCCTTAGGGCAATCAGGTCTCTTGCCATCACAGAGAGCACCCTGTGGCCTTACGGCCACAGGTTTTCTAGCTTACACAAACAACACCTTGTGGATTTAGGGCCATAGGGTTTCTAGATAGCACAAAGAGCACCATGTGGCTTTCTGTACATAATGTTTCTAGCTAACAAAATGAGCACCCTGTGGTGTTAGCGTTTTACATTTTCTAACTAACAGAAAGAGAACCATGTGTCCAAAGGGCCATAGGGTTTCTAGCTAACAAATAGACCACCATGTGACATTAATCCATAGTGTTTGTATCTAACAAAAAGAGCACCATGTGGCACATAGGGTTTTTTGCTTACACAAGGGGATCCCTGTGGCTTTGAGGCCATATGGTTTCTAGATTACACAAAGAGATCCCTATGGCCTTAGGGCCATAAGGCTACTAGCTATAAAAAAGAGAATTGTGTGACCTTAGAGCCATAGAATTTCTAGAAGTCACAACGAGCACCCTATGGCCTTAGGTCCATAGGTTTCTTTTTGTGGTGGCTAGAAAACCTATGGTTCTAAGGCCACAAGAGCACAAAGAGGTTACTAACCACCACAAATATCACCCTATGGCCTTAGGGCGTCTTGTGGATTTAAGGCCATTGGGTGCTCTTTGTGGTGGTTAGTAACCTCTTTGTGCTCCTGTGGACTTAGCGACATAGGGTTACTAGATATCACAAAGAGCACTCTATGGCCTTAGGGTCAGGGTCTCTAGGGCCATATGGTGCTCTTTGTGATCACTAGAAATCCTATGGATCGAAGGCCACTCAGTGCTTTTTATGATGAATAGGGTTTCTAGCCATCAAAAATAGGACCTTGTGGCCTTAGGGACATAGGGTCTCTAGCCATCACAAAGAGAACCCTATGGCCTTAGGGCCATAAGGTTTCTAGATTACACAAAGAGTACCCTGTGGTGTTAGGACCAGAGGGTTTTTAGGTATTAAAAAACTCACCCTCTGCTGTTAGGACCATAGGGTTTCTAGCTAACACAAAGAGCACCTTGTGGCCTTATGGCCACAATGTTTCTAGCTAACAAAAAGAGTACCTTGTGGCCTTATGGCCACAGGGTTTCTAGCCATCACAAAGTGCACCATGTGGCTTTTGGGAGATAGGTTTTATTGCTTAGACAAAGAGAACCCTATGGCTTTAGGTTCATAGAGTTTCTAGCTAACAAAAAAGAGCACCATGTGGCCTTAGAGCCCTAGGGTTTCTAGCTAGCAAATAGACCGCTATGTGTCCTTAATCCATAGTGTTTGTGTCTAAGAAAAAGAGAACCATGTGGCCCATATGGTTTTTAGCTTACACAAAGATATCCCTATGGACTTAAGACCATAGGGTTTCTAGCTTACACAAAGGGCTCCCTATGGCATTAGGGCCATAGGGTTACTAGCCATCACAAAGAGCATCATGTGGATTTAGGGCAATAGGGTTTCTAGAAGTCACAATGAGAACCCTATGGCTTTAGGGCCATAGGTTTCTCAATGTTATGGCTAGAAAACCTATGGCTCTAAGGTCACAATAGCACAAAGAGGTTACTAACGACCACAAAGAGCACTCTATTGCCTTAGGAAAAGAGGGTGTTGAGGCCTATGGCATTCTTTGTGGTGTTAAATCCATAGGGTGCTCTTTGTGGTTGTTATTAACCTCTTTGTGATCTTGTAAACCTAGGGACATAGGGTTATTGGCTCTCACAAAGAAAACCCTATGGCCTTATGGCCATAGTGCTTCTAGGGCCATATGGTGTTCTTAATGATAACTAGAGATCATATGGATCTAAAGCCACATGGTGATGTCTCTGATACCACCATTTCACCAACATTAACCCTGCTCCCTTGAGTGTGAAGCTCAAACTTCTCTTGTTCCATCTTCAAGTGTTCACTCTGTTCAGCTATAAACACATCAAGATTAAATGGAGCATTAAAAATGCAGGAGACCAAGTCAAACTTATCACCAACCCTAGAAGTAACTGCAAAATCTAAATTCCTTTCATCAATCAATGTAGGGTCTTCATAAATAACTGCCTCTTTTTTCTTTGGGATTGTTGCAACACGTTGGACACTCTACAAAGTAGGTGCTGAAAAATCTACATCTCTCTTAAGTGAGTTCAGTGATGTAAATTTTGGAGTAGAAGGGGACTCCATTTCTCTAGATGGATCAGTATCAAGCTCCTTCAAACTCATGGAAGGCTCTGCACCAGATATATCAATGGTATGTGTGAAGTCTACATTCCTCTTCATTGAAGTTTTTAGCAGCTCTGAAAGTCTTCTCGAAACGTTTTCTTGGCCAACGACGCGCTCGAGATCTATTTTCTGCCTCTTCCTTATATGAGATCTCAATCGTGCCATTTATTTCATATTGAGAAATATAAGTTTCTTCAAACACAAATAAAAACAAGAGCACCACATGATCATATAAGTTTTCAACAAACAATATCTAGGTATCTCACAATTATTTCCAACTAATCATATAGACAAGAACACAAGATGATTAGCATATGTGCATCCTTTGATGGTTTGTGTGAAGGGTCACTAAACTTTTTCCCTGCATAATAATTGATCAAATGCAAAATTGCTCTATACTTGTGAAGAGCAAAATCTAATCAAGTGGATCACAGTGCATGGAGTACATAAACAAAAATCCACAAAACTACTGGCGTGCCATGATCCACTTGATTGGCTCTTATACACAGTAATAGCTACCAAAACATCAAAGAATTTTATACTCCAAAAAAAAAACCTTGTACACTTTAAAAAGTGGATGACGTTTTGCAAACTACATAAAAGAACCCCCACAAAGCTACTGGCGCGTCGTGATCCAATTATGCAAGGTTCAATGTTAAATCGCCTTTCACATTTTATAGCACAATTCCTAGACAAAACTACACTATGGACCAAATAGGCGTGAAGAGATTGCCTTTTCCTTTACAAGGACTAGGCATTGGTCTTGAAATAGAGATTTAGGATTGGGAATGTTGTTTTTGGTCTTCACGCTTCTGATTCCTGCACCTTGAAGGAGGCAGAGGCCTTTTTAACTCTCTCTCTCTCTCTCGCCTTTCTCTCTCTCTCTCTCTCTCTCTCTCTCTCTCTCTCTCTCTCTCTCTCTCTCTCTCTCTCTCTCTCTCCCGCTCCTTTTCATACAGTAATAGACATTACGGTTAGCGTTCTTCATGAACCATGCCAAAATTTATTCTACACGTGTTAGTAAAACATGCAATAAATGGCTGCTCTACGACCAGAATAATTATTTTTCTACAATCGAAAAATACGTGTACTATTTTAGGTAACAAATGCACACTTGGATTCATGGTAAGAGAGAGAGAGAGAGAGAGAGAGAGAGAGAGAGAGAGAGAGAGAGAGAGAGAGAGAGAGAGAGAGAGAGAGAGAGAGAGAGAGAGAGATAATTAAAGAGACGACCTCTGCAACCAAGGTGCAAAGCTGATGTTGCCAAAGACACAGAATGAAGAGCAAACAATCTCCTTCAAGCGTTTTCAACCAATTGAAAGGAGCACATACGGAATCCGCCTTGTATACTCATTCTTGAGCCTGCATGCCGTGATCCATACAAAGAGAGAGAGAGAGAGAGAGAGAGAGAGAGAGAGAGAGAGAGAGAGAGAGAGAGAGAGATACAAGAATTGAAGCATAGCACGGAATAGTCTATTATCCCGTCTCAATGTTGAGCCCGCGCGTCGTGATCCACACAAAGAAAGAGAGGGAAAGAGAGAGAGAGATAGATAGATAGATAGATAGATTTTACTATCGTCCTCGGAGGTCAAATATGACCTATGTGACCAAAGTTACATGTGATGTAGTATGTGTATGGCTGATGAGTGACTCTCGATGCTCCAAAATTGTAGTGATGAGAGTCGCAATGGAGAGCCCACACTTTGGCTGGGAGAGGAAAGTGTGTAGGTCTAAGTTATGGCTGAAAATGTGAGAGAAGCAAGTTCGGATGTGACCAAAAGCTGAGCACTCTAGTAGTGTGTGGAACTCAGACTCTCTAACTTGCAATGAGCATAATGTGCACAGTCGATTTGACCCTTCTCCATTGACCCAACGCCCTATCTCGCATCGAAGGAAATGGGAGCTAAGACGAATCGCTGCGATAGTGCGTATCGCGGACAAGGGAATAGGCTCAAGAATGTAATTGTGAGTACGGTTTCCTCTCTCAGCGAAGAACATGGTTTTGTAGTTGGGGGCAATATGGGTGGTGTAATGTATGAAGCGTGACCCACCGTATTTCTCCCAAGCCATAATACATTGGCATTGTAGAAAAGCTTCATTCCATCATGTAGAAAGTGTAATGCATCCCATCTCCCAAACCACTTCTTTATGTCTTGCATCCATCCCGTGCTCAAGATCTTGATTTTATGCGTCTTTTGAACTTTTTTGCATGCTTCCCATGCAATTGTAGAAAGTCGATGTGAGGGGTTTTGACGCATCTTTATCATGTACTCCACAACCCTTTCCATGCCCATAACCTCAATTGGAAGAGATCCTGACTCAAGAAGTAGGAGCATATATGGTGTTTGTGTCTTGACTTGGAGAAAGTTTGTAAGAAAACGCTTTTGGACATTCTCAAACTCTTTCCAAGTAGACTTTGAGATGCTCCCGCCCCACACTTCAACTCCATAAAGAAGAACCGGTGTCACCAATGCATCAAAAAGATACTTCTTGAGAACCCAACACTTGATGTTTCCCGCATTACACATGTTCTCAAATGCATAATATGCTCTCTTTCCCGCTTCCAAACGACGCATAGCACATTCATGCCACTTGTGATTAGATGGAACCTCAAGGCCAAGGTACTGAAAGCTCTCAACAACTTCAAGTGTCTCATTGTTGTACACAATGCATGGCTTCTCCTTATGGTTGGTTTTCACAAGCATAACCTTTGTTTTGGATTCATTTACAATCAGCCCACTATGCAAGAAAAAGTTCTCAAGGACAACCATAAGATTTTTTGCATCTTCTAAAGTGTGTGCTAGAAGCCCTACATCATCCGCATACAACAAAAGCATGATTACCGCATTGCAAATAGTGACCTCTTCAATTCCTTCTTCTTGCATAAAGTCAAGTACCATTTGTTCCAATTGATTGATGCATAGACCAAAGAGAGTTGGTGACAATGGACATCCTTGTTTAACCCCAATAGTGCTTACAAAAATTTCTGAAATTTCTCTTCCCATGCGCAATTGACAAATCACTTTCTCATAGATCCGACAAACCGCAAGCATAAACTCACTTGGCACTTGGAGTTCTTCCATCCTTCTCCACAAATTGTTACGTGGAATCATATCAAAGGCTTTCTTAAAGTCCACAAAACAACAATACAATCGCTTTCCTTTCAACCGACTTTCCTCCATGAGAACATGAAGAGTGACGAGATGATCAATGGTGCTATGGCATCGACAAAAACCCGCTTGTCCCTTTGCACGCTTGCCATTCTCTTCAGCCCAATCACTCAATTTCATCTCCATTATGCACCCAAATAACTTTGCCATAAGAGACCCAATCATTATAGTCCGGTAGTTGCTTGCATTCTTCACATCCCCTCCTTTATGCAAATGATTAACCCAATTAGTACTCCAATCATAAGGCATACCATGTTGAAGTGCAAGGTTGAACATATCACACATCCACTCATGGGTAAAATCTGCCGTCCATTTGATCATCTTCGGCTTGATACCTTGAAGATCTCCCGCTTTGCGAGTGGCCAACTTTTCAAACCCACCGCATACATCCTCAATAGTAGAAAAAGAGGGCATACATGGGAGTGAACCATAAGATGGCATTTTTTTAGCATTTTCTTGCTCATATAATTGCCTACAATGTGTGTACATATCCACTAGACTCAACTTACCAAAATTCTCAACCCGCTTGTCCCTCAAGTTTCTCCAATATCTTGCACATGCATGTGCCTTTTCTTGGACTTGAAATTCTTGTTGCTTTACTTCCCATCTTCTTCTCTTCTTTTGAATCAATGCCTTGTATGTATGCAAATGACTTTGATAGTTGTCTTTTTCCATAGTTGCATCAAGCTTTATCAAGGACTTTCAAGCATCTTGACATTCTTTATCAAACCACCTTTTGCGTGATCTATCTTTGTTGATACCATGGAGATGCTTTATGGAAAAGCATTCTTCCGCACAAGAACAAATAGCTTTCTTGAGAGAGAGAGAGAGAGAGAGGGGGGGGGGGGGGGGGGGGGGGGGATACGAGATTTGGAGCACAACGCGCGATAGGATATGTTCTCTTCTCAATTTTCAGCCCGCATGGCCGTGATCCACACAAAGAGAGAGAGAGAGAGAGAGAGAGAGAGAGAGAGAGAGAGAGAGAGAGAGGGAATACAAGAATTGGATCACGGCTCGCGATACGCTATGTTTCCTTCTCCATTTTGAGTCTGTGCGTTGTGATCCACACAAAGAGAGAGAGAGAGAGAGAGAGAGAGAGAGAGAGAGACAAAGAGAGAGGGAATACAAGAATTGGAGCACGATGCCCGATAGGCTATGTTTCCTTCTCAATTTTGAGCTTGCGTGTCGTGATCCACACAAAGAGAGAGAGAGAGAGAGAGAGAGAGAGAGAGAGAGAGAGAGAGAGAGAGAGAGAGAGAGATCCCTTGCATTTTTCTCTTACAGTGGAATGGCAAGAACAAAGGCAATAGCAAGGAAGGTAGTGAAAGGACCAAGGCTTGCAAAGAAAGCATGTGGAAGGTCTGCTAGTAAGAAGAAAATTTTAGGTAAACCAATGAAGATATTGAAGGGACCAAGAATGAAGAACATTCAAAGAAACATGGGTTTATTCAAAGAGATAAAAAAAGCTAAGAAACGTATTGAGCTTTGTGTCTCTAAACTTCCTTTCCAAAGAGGAGTAAGGCAAATTTGTGAGGAAACATGTGCTGGTACAATGAGATGGAAGTTTGTTTCCATGCTCTATCTTCAAGAAGCAGCAGAATTTTTTTTACTAGAGTACTTTAATGATAGCACCATTGTTGCTGCTTATACTCACCTGATCACAATAATGGACAAGGATAGTGAGATGCTCAAGAGAGTACGTTGGAGATACGATAAGCTCCTCATACCTAATGAACTTATTGACCCTAAAATGAAGAATATATTGCTAATACCACCAAGCCAACGGGACCATGGAGTTAAGATTCATGATGTAAACACCAAATCCAAAACTGAGTAAGAAGAAAGAATTTATCTAGAAGCAAAGAAATTAAAGAGGATACAGGCTGTTGCTACTGCTTATGAACAGGCACATAGAAGAAATTATGGGCTAATTACGTACTGATCATCAAAACTTGAAGTATATTTTCACTCAGCCATTGTTAAATAACAGACAAAGAAGATGGATTGAATTGTTGGCTGAGTATGACTTTGATTTGAAGTATTTGTGTGAAAAACAACGATATTTTACATTCCATGAAAGAAGGATTGTTAGCAACCATTACCCTTGCTGATGGTACTCGGCAATTAGCTCTGGATTCTGTTGATATTGGGCACAAATTACTGACTCTATTGAATATTTATGCCTAAAGTAAGTGCCCTTCTCTACCTTTAAGATCCTTTACTTTTGTATCTGGTGTCTAATTAAATCCTTGTTATTGATTGTAGCTGAATAAAGAGCCAACTCCCTCAACAAACCCATACTGAAATACATGTTTAGATCCACATTTGTTTGTGCCACTCCAAATAAAAAACACCCCTCATGGCACATTGGACAGTTCATTCATCTCTCTCTCTCTCTCTCTCTCTCTCTCTCTCTCTCTCTCTCTCTCTCTCTCTCTCTCTCTCTCCCCCCAGATGCCTCAAATAGCACAATATACAAATTATACAAATGATTAAAGTTAATAAAGATCGAGACCAACCTTATCTGTCGAAGGCTAAAGCTGCTAGCTGTCCGCAACGCACGTTGATATAGCTGCAGCGTAGTGACGTGGAGAAACGACGCCTGTACACGTAGAGGGCGCCCTTGAAGAAGCAACGCTCACCGAGATCTGGTGCCTCTGAACTTTGATCTGCAGTTCGGCACGCAAGTGATGAAGCTGATGACGTGACTGGCAACACAACGCGCACCGTGAAGATGCAGCTGAGCACTAAGCTATTGCAAGGGAGGAAGAGGGCCTGAAGGCAACTAGCGCAATGGAGTTACACCATTGCTGCAGTAGAATCGAAGCGTACAGAAGAACGTCCTAGCTAGGGCAAGTATGGGCCATATAGGGTAGAGAGGTCAAGAAAAATTAGTGCAAGGGAGAGAGAATGAGAGAATTCCTGCCCTTTGGATAACTTTGGTACCTGGAGAAACCAATTCTCTAGGTATAGGGAAAATTCAAAAGAAGGGCAACCTAGGAAAATCCTAGCCAGGTGTCCTTGTCTCTTAAGCATGTCGTTTTAATGAAGGATTGAGTGTACTCTAGATCTCTCTCTCTCTCTCTCTCTCTCTCTCTCTCTCTCTCTCTCTCAAATTTCCAATCCACATATACAAAATGTATATTGACTAACAATACCATTGAGCTTGGAGAGTAGTGGGATGGTTACTTCAACGAGAGCCATCAAAACATTGATGGAGCTCTGTCAGAGAATTAGGATTAGTCTAGCACAACATAAGAGACGTTCAATACAACTATTTACAGGGACAAAAATTAACTATGCTCTTCAACAATAGATGCAATACATCCTCTGACAGAGCCCAAAGTCAGACATTCCCGAACACTCATGTTCATTTCAGCTTTCAATTTACTTTATTATATTTCATACTCATACATTGAATGAAACCCACGAAGATTGTATCATTTGGTCTCACATGTCATTTTGGCCATTAGCAGATGTTTAATATAACATTTAATTTCATTTCTATGTGTGTATGTGTGTGCGTATGACACTCTCTTTGTGAGACACACTCACACACACACACACACACACACACACACACAACATGACACTCTCTCTTTGTGACAAACACACACACACGCACACACATTGTATTAAATCCACCAAGACTGTAACAATTTGGTCTCACATATCATTTTGGCCTTTAGATGACGTTTAACATAACATTTTATTTCGTTTCTCTCTCTCTATCTCTATCTCTCTCTCTCTCTCTCTCTCTCTCTCACACACACACACACACATACACACACACACACACACACATTGTATTAAATCCACCAAGACTGTAACAATTAGGTCTCACATATCATTTTGGACTTTAGACGACGTTTAACATAAAATTTTATTTCGTTTCTCTCTCTCTCTCTCTCTCTCTCTCTCTCTCTCTCTCTCTCACACACACACACACACACACACACACACATTGTCTTAAATCCACCAAGATTGCATCAATTTGATCTCACATCTCATTTGGTTTAGAAGACGTTTAATATAACATTCCATTTTCTTTTATTTTATACTTAGACATTGTATTAAATCCTACCAAGATTCATTATTAGAAGACGTTCAATGTAACATTTCATTTCATTCCCTTCTCTCTCTCTCTCTCTCTCTCTCTCTCTCTCTCGCATCAAATTCCTGCACATTATAAATATATACAAAAATGTTTTATGAGAAGAAGTCGACGTATCACCAACCTTAATGTATTATAAGCTTGGTATTAAAATCTGTGAACGACGAGATTGAGTTGCTGCAACAACGCGTTGAACTGCGGACGAGAGCTGCTAGAGCACGCTGGAGAATCTTCGAACGAACACTTGCTGCTAGCTAGTAACGCCTTGGCAGGCAGCTTAATGAATATTCCGCTTCATGTTGATCATTGAGCTATAGCGTTTAACCCACGCGCGAGGGAGGAATTGGAAAGGGGGGAATGAGCAGGGGCAAGCTCTGGCCGGCAGCTTGGAACGAAGCTAAGCAGTTAGCAGTACAAGCTAGGGCAAGAAGGTCGATATTGGGATAGGATAGAGAGAGGTCGTGAGAGAGAGAGAGAGAGAGGGAATTCGCGCCTTTTGCTTCCTAGGAATTCGCTCCGTTTGGTACCTAGAAAAAAAAATTCTCCAGATCGGGAAAAGTCAAAGACCATCACTAGCTAGGAAAACCGTACCCAGGTCCCAACTTTCTATATAAGAAAGAAGTGGAAACTCCTTGTGTGTCCCCTTGCCAATCAACATCTCCCTCTTCTCGCTTCAGCTTGGCTACCCCTCGATAGCTCTTTCAAAAAGACATATTAAAACAAGCTTTTTTATCTATTTAACAAAGGCCTCTTCAAAATCCTATTCACACATGGAGAGGATATCGTCCGTAAAAAGGATATATTAAGTATAGTCATCACTCGTTGACACTCAAAGCAACATGCATCCTTTAACAAAACCATGATATACCACCACCATGCTCACTTGATCCAGATGAAAATATTTGATTGCTTAAGATCATTGAATGACGTGTTCCTTTGATAGCTTGCGACTCCTTTAGGATGTGCTTCCCAACACTTCTTTCTTGACATTTTAATCTATGTCTTGCCACTTTGGCACCACCTTGATGCAGCATCTTTATCTTTAAAGATGAAACACGTCTAAAACTCCACCAAAATGCAAATTTTTGTGCATCATTCTTGCTTTTAAACATGGAATTTATCTTTTCAATAGCTTCAAGCACTTTATAACCCGTCAAAAATAGATCCTCAAGCTAATCAAGTGAGATCTTCATCATGATAATTCTTAATAAAATGACATTTCAAGATCGCTTAAAGTGCTCCAGATCTCATGGAGATGCTCTCTTTATCGATCAGAACCCCCTTTAAACTCAAACACCTGTGTTGTGCAGAAGCCTTAAGCTAGAAGAAAATCTCGACATTGAGCACGATTTTTTCCAGCAGATGGAAGAGTTGTGGCTAAGTGTGATGGACAAAGGACAACCAAGAGGAACAAGGGGGAGGGCAAGGCCGCTGCCAGGCAGGTGTTACAATTGTGGAGAAGAGAAGCATTATGCACCTTATTGTCCTCAAACAGCGAGTGAGAGAGAGAGAGAGGAGGTATTTACCCGTTGTTAGGTAGAGGTCGAGGCCAAGGTAAATTCAATGGTCCAAGAGAGAAAGCAATGGAGAGAGAGACTGAGATACAGCGTGGAACCAGAGCTCACAAGGGCAAAGAGAAGGTGTACAAAAGTATAGAGCACTGCAAGCCTAGCAAAAGAATGAGACGCCGCAAAATCAAGCAAGTGGATTTCCAATTAGGGCATGTCTATGCCGAGTACAACCTGGTAAGTGATGTGCAAAGTCAGAAAAGCAAACACTACTTTTGGTTAGTTGTTGGCTTTAAGTCCAAAATTGAGGAGGTAGTGGTCTATGAGTGTTAGCACAAGACTGCCGAGAGCTAAGGGGAATGTGCAAGTGGTGCAAAACATGGTTCTAAGGGTAGGTAGCCCCACTGATGTCCTTCCACTGGTGGATGTGGTCATAGAGAAAAGGATGAAGGTACATGCCTATATAGACAGTGGAGCGCAAGTTCGTGTCATGACGGAAGCGTCCATGAAAGAGACGTGCATTAAGGCAATAGCCAAGTCGAATGTGCATATGAATATGGCCAACCATACTAAAGCCAGGTGTCTAGGTGTGGCTCAAGATGTGAAGGTTGAGGTGATGGGCATAGAGTGCTTGATAGATTGTTTTGTGATGAAGGCAGGAGGAGTTAATTCTGTTGAGCTTATATGTGAAGCTACTCAATATATGGCTTCTCTATATATGGCACCCAGGTCCCCTCTATATATACATCATCTCATGTGTGTATTCTACACACTTTGGGGTTCTACTTCTGTGCTCTCTCCTTCTCTCTCAACATGGTATCAGAGCAGTACGTTTTTGTTTTCAATTTTTTTCCTGATCAAAATCGATTTTGCAGAAACTACTTGATCGAGGGATCGGAATCGATGTGGTCTACAACTTTGCAGAAGGAAGTTTCTTCAAATTCTGCACCGATTTTGAGTTATCGTTCGCGGACTGCGTACATACCTAAAAAGCAACTTCCGCTTTTTGTTTTTGATTTTTCTGCTAATTGGAAACGATTTTGCAGAAACTACCCGCGATGGAGACCGGAATCAATGTGGTCTACAACTTTGCAGAAAGAAGTGTTTTCAAATTCTGCACCGATTTTGAGTTATCGTTGGCGGACTGCGTACATACCTGAAAAGCAACTTCCGCTTTATGTTTTTGACTTTTCTGCTAATTGGAAACGGTTTTGCAGAAACTACCCGATATCGGGATCGGAATCGATGTGGTCTACAACTTTGCAGAGGGAAGTGTTTTCAAATTCTGCACCGATTTTGAGTTATCGTTCACGGACTGCGTACATACCTGAAAAACAGCTTCCGCTTTTTGTTTTTGATTTTTTTGCTAATTGAAAACGATTTTGCAGCAACTACCCGCGTGAGAGACCGGAATCGATGTGTTCTACAACTTTGCAGAAGAAACTACCCGCTATGGAAGACCGGAATCGATGTGGTCTATAACTTTGCAGAAGGAAGTTTCTCTAAATTCTGCACCGATTTTGGGTTATCGTCTCGGACTGCGAATATGTTTGAAAATCAAAATTTTACTTTTTGCTTTTGATTTTTCTCATAATTGAAAACTTCTCAATTATATTTTTCTTCATCAATCATATATTTGTTACTGACGTAACTTTGCTGCAGAAGCCAGTTACACATCGTTCCGATTCAGTCGAGCCGTTGATGATCGTCCAAATTCTATCGAGCTACTGTTGGTACATGATCTTTTGTTATATGATATACTCGTTCATTGATTCTCGTATAATTATTCTTTTAGAGATATAGTTTACGTCGTTTTATTGATAATTTCTCATTGATATCATAGTGATTTTGATGGTACCATGATGATGTTTTGTTAATACTTTGGTCATGGTGATTTTCATTGATACCATGATGATATGCCATTGATACCATGGTTATTCTCGGTGGTGCCATGATGATATTTCATTGATACCATGGTTATTCTCGGTGATGCCATGATGATGTTTCGTTGATACCATGGTTATTCTCGGTGATGCCATGATGTTGTTTCGTTGATTCCATGGTGATTTTTGTTGATACCATGATGATGTTTTGTTGATACCATGGTTATTCTCGGTGATACCATGATTTTGTTTCGTTGATACCATGGTTATTCTCGGTGATGCCATGATGATGTTTCGTTGATACCATGGTTATTCTCGGTGATGCCATAATGTTGTTTCGTTGATACAATGATTATTCTCGGTGATATCATGATGCTTTTCGTTGATACCATGGTCATTTATTCATTTTTATTGATATAATGATGATATTTTGTTAATACTTTGATGGTATTCATTGATCACTACATTGATAAATGTTGTTTTATGTAGTATATACACATATCATTTGTATCACGTAATCACACATTTTGTACTTTTACGTTTATACTTTATGTACCATATGTTGTCGTGCGTATATATGTCGTCAAAAGAGTGGCATCGCGAACCATCTCTTATGGCATTGTGAACGTAATTATTTCATTAATGATGCTAATAATTTTCATGACATGTTCTTTTTGGAGTCTATGATCTATGTAGGATTGATCAAAGAATTGATTTTATGAAGACAAACTTGGTGACAATAAAAGATTTATGAAGATATGTTTGGTGATGCCATATTGATGACAACGTGAAGACATGTTTGGTGATGCATATTGATGACAAGCTACACAGCAGATTCACGGAGACACTTTTGATTACAAGCTAATCGATAGCTTTTATACCTCTTTATTGAACCTTTGTATTCATTATTGTATTTGATAGGATAGGAGTAATGTAACTCCTCATAAAACATTCATTGTAAAAGGAGTGATGTAGCTCCTCGTAAACATTTGTATATTTAATGATTTTTATAATATAACGGTGGGTGTATATAGAGCTGTGGGTTTTTCCCTTGATCCCCCAAGGGTTTTTTCATCCACAGTTAGGGACCCTTATTTGAGCGGGGGTGTTGAGCTTATATGTGAAGCTACTCAATATATGGCTTCTCTATATATGGCACCCAGGTCCCCTCTATATATACATCATCTCATGTGTGTATTCTACACACTTTGGGGTTCTACTTCTGTGCTCTCTCCTTCTCTCTCAACAAATTCTTATCCGATCGTTTTGGGTAGGCCATGGATTTTGGCAGGAGGTGCTAAGCAAGATTGGAGAGAAAAGTGTTTACCTTGCGTGAGAAAGAGAAGCAGAGATAGATTGTGCTTGATTTGAAGACCAAGGAGAGAAGTTCTCATCCTATGGTAGCTTAAGATGAAGGTTACATGACGAGCTACGAGTACGAGACGAAGACAGCCTATGATGAAGGCTACACTAGCATAGAGGAAGAAGAGAGCAAGGACGACATGCTGAAGATAGATGTAGATTTGTTCAGAGTGACTATAGACGACTCCCCTCCTAAAGAAAAAGATATGCAGCCTCAAGCTCATGGTTTAAGCATAGAAGAGGTTTTGAGCATGTTGAGTGAGGATTTGACCAAGGGTGAGAAGGAGAGTTACCTTCATCTATGTGCATCCTATTCAAACTTGTTTGCGACAGAATACAAGCATTTACGTGGTGTAAAAGGGGTAAAGCACAAGATTGTTCTCAAGGAGGGACATAGGCCTAAAGCATAGAAGCTGAGAAGATTACGAGAGATCAAAAGGATGCCCTTTGGAAGGAGATTAATAAGTTGCTAGATGCAGGCATTATATACCCTGTGAAGGAGTCAAATTGGGTCTCACTAGTGGTTACAACCCTAAGAAGAATGGTAAATGGAGAGTATGCATCAACTATAAGCCACTGAATGTGGTAACCAAGAAAAATCACTATCCACTACCATTTCAAGACGAGATCCTAAATTAGATGTCTGGGCACGAGGGGTACTCAATTGTGGATGGTTTCTCGGGGTATTTCTACATACGGATTGCACTTGAGGACCAATTGAAAACCACCTTCATATCTCCATGGGGTTGTTTTGCTTATCATAGGATGCCGTTTGGGTTAGTGAATGCATGCGCTACCTTCCCCGATTGGATGAACAGGGTATTTTGTCTATACTTGGACCGCTTTATCAGGGTCTTCATGGATCATATAAGCTTCTACAATTCAAGATTGGATCACCTATTGAAGTTTCAATTATGATTTCAAAGGCTTGATGAAGAAGGAGGCCATTTAAACCCCAAGAAGTGTCAGCTAGCACAACCTCAAGCCCAGTTGTTGTATCATGTGGTGTCATAGAACGGTATAGAGGCTGATCTCAAGAAGGTGAACGGGTTGGTGTTGATGGAGCCACCATCAAATGCTCAAGGTTTGGATTTGTTTGTTCATAAGCTCAAGTATCTATCATGTTTCTTTTGGATGTTGTCGCAATATGTACATCCTCGTCAAAAGAGAGCTCTGCACGTGCACGGTTATGAGTGCGATGAGGAAGATCAGGAAGCTTTTGACAGGTCAAGGAAATTTTGTGTCAGTTGCCAGCGGTGTCCAATCGAGAGGACAACTTTTATGTGATTATGACGGTGGGCATGATCAGTGTTGGAGCAGTTTTACCGCAAAAGGTAGGAAGGAGCTACAAGTTGATATACTTTGAGAGAAAAGCAATTAGCCCAGGAGAGTCTACCTACACTGAGGTAGAGTAATGGGTAATGGCTTTGGTCTTTGCTTGCAAGAAGTTTAAAGTGCATTTAATTGTGCATAAATTTTTTGTGTTGATGGGGCTAGCAATTTGTTCCCAGAGGTAGTACTACATTTGAAACTAGGAAGGAGGATTATGAAGTGGGTGTTGGAGCTGCAAGAGTTCGAGTTTGAGTTCAAGGTAGATCACATGAGTAGGTCTCACTTGGTGGAAATTCTTGTCAGCAAGGCCGTCGATTTGCCACCCTATCCAAGAATGGTAAATGAAGCTAAGGAGGAGCTTGATTTGGAGAATGCTTTTACAATGTGGTTCAACGAGGCATATCGAAGGGTAGTGCAGAAGGCAAGAGGAGTTGTAGTGATACACGACCCACATGGAAAATCTATATATTCAAAGGCGTGTGATCTGAACGATGTCCATACCAATAATGAGGTGGAGTATCTCACTCTGCATTTGGGTTTGAAGCAATGTGTAGAGTTTGGCATTTCCAGATTGGTGGGGTGAAGGGAGACGTGTTTCTAGTCATCAAGCAATTGCTAGGCCAATGGAAGGTAAAGTGGGATTTATTGAATCACTCGTTCTTTTCGGTCAAGAAAATGCTAAGGTCTTTTGAATAGGTTCAATTTGAACATGTGAGGAGAGAACAGAACCAAAAGGTGGACCAATTAGAAAGTAGCTAAGTGCAGGTGCATGTTGCGGGCCTATATGTGGCCCTAGCCACTTATGCATGCAGGGAGACTCTAAAGGAGATTGAATGGTTTTTTAGTGTAGGGCAATATCCAAAGGGTTTATCCAAGTTGCAAAGAAGAAGAGTGGTGTAGAAGACCCGCAGATTCACACGAGTAGTGAGGCGGTCCAAGGTGGGCAACAAGAGAGGCGACCTCTAAACACCCCTCAAGGCTCCTGTGCTGCTCAATTGGGGCTGGGACAAGCACAACACAGCCAAACCCAGACAAGATAGGGGCACCACCTAGTTAGAGATCAAACTAGGACGCAAAAGAGGAGAATCCCTTAGCAATACAAGCAAGAAGGAAGGGTACACTATCACTAATTTAAATGCTACAAATACACACACCAAACACACAAGAAAGAGAGAGATCTTTGTGCAAGAATTTAGCTTCAATTTTAATGATTGACGTGGGTGTATGAACAGCTTGGAGGAGAGTCAAGAGACATGATTAAGTTTGATGATGTTGCAAACTACACATTATCTTAGGGTTATGGGAGACTTCTCACTATACAACCCTCTTCTAATGTTTTCCCAACCAACAAAAGAAAACACAAGGGCTCTTGAGTCACATACAAGCAGATACTACAAAAGAATCTCAAAATGAAAACGTGTCACCTTAAACCAAACGAGAGGAGGTTGCCGAGCGTAAATTGGAGAGACTCAAGAGAGTTTTGACCAGCGATTTGCACCCAACTTATTGATTAAATTGATGCACAAGAGTAGGTACAACTTTGATTGGAAGTTATGAATCACTCACTCCCTTGCAATGTTACAACTAGCTCAAAGAAGCTTTCCTATACACCACATATAATGGTGCATAGAGAGCTCACTCTCACTCCCTAAAACTAATATGGTGAATGGCACGCTCAAAGTAGTGAGCAATAGTGTAGGGATCCTTGCCATTTACAAAGGGAGAAGGGCTCTATTTATAGGTGAGGAGAGCCCTAATTAGGATTATACCTAATCAATTTTCATAGAAAACCATGTTTATGAAATTTTTTATATGTTCTTATGAGAGTGGGGCTCTCTTGTCTCTTGAGTCACATGGATGTGGGCTCAAGAGGAGAGAACTATTGAGGTGAAATAGAGAAGAATCTAGAGAAGTGAGTGATTTTTTGTGTGAGGTTGCCTACTCCACCGTAGAGTAGAGTGGGTGCAATTTACAAAAAAAGGTTAGCAGTTAGTGTTAGTAGTTTGAAGTTAGTAGGATGGGGTAAAATTACATGGCATATGCACTCAAGGTGCATTATGTGATTTATACAATGATAAAAAGTAAGAGAAGAATGAGAATATACACAATTTGGTGGAAACCACAAGATGTAAATAAAATTTTCCACCTTCTCCTCCAGTGAATGAAGCGGTTGTAGAACTTTGTCGGTGCAGTTCTTGTGACCATGGGGAAGTTGAATTCTCCATGATCAAACTCCTCATTTTGCAGGGCCTGAGATTGTTTATTTGCTGATTTTTTCTCTTTTATGAAAGGACGAAGAGGTTATGGTAATATGAATTTTATTCTAGAGAGAGAAATTGAGCTATGTAGAGATGATAATCTTTTGAGCTATGGAGTAAGGAGAGATGGAAATGGTGAAGAAGATGAAGTAAGCCATGAAATTTGCAGGTTTGAGTGAGGGATGGAGAGGAATGAGTGTATGTGTGTGGAAGTGGGAAAGGAGGTGAGAGAAGACTATGGGTTACTTTGTGAGAAAAGTGGGCAGACTGGGGTCCACTCAAAAAATCATAGCTCACCGGTGGTTGCTCCAAAAATCACCAAAATGTTTGAGGTGATTATTCACCTTTTGTTCCACATTGTCTCTTTTGACCACCGCTCCAAATTCGGAGTGGAGATGGGTGCCAAAAATCTCACCAAAAAGCCTGTTTTCTATGTCTGCAAAAGTCTTTTAGTGGCCCCCTCCTTTGTTGAATTTGTACAATGCATCCAAGAGTGAGCCCCTCCTTTGTCATATCATAATACAAAGCATCCAAGTTGCCCTTTACACATGCATGGAGGAAATTTATTGGTGAATAAAGCAATATATACATGGTGGTACTAGTGTATGGACTCTGAGCACATGGTGTTAGAATAATGAGAAAAAAATAAAATAAAATAAATGTGGAGAAATTATGGATATGGAAAGATATTGGAATCATATGATATGGTCCCTCTTTGTATTATTTTGGGTGAAAGAGGAAAAGGTTTGTAAGTAAATAATATAATAAACGTGACTAAGAGAGTAGAGATCAATTTTTGTTTTCACGAGAGTGAGGGTGAAAATGTGGGGGTGATTTGTATAAAAGAAAAATATGAGGTTAGAGTATGTACACATTGGCAAAAAATATGCTTATGGTGTAAGAGGATGAAAGAAGGAATACACAGGTTTAATAAAACACACACCTAAGTATAAATATTTAAATAAAATATCAAAATAATTATAAAAATCCCTATATTTAGGCCATATATATAATGAAATATTTACACACAAAGAGGCCATAATATAACTTTTTTAATTATTTTTTTATTTTTTTGGCTCAACTAGCCCAGTGACTAGCTAATTGAGGGTCTTTAAGAAAATACGAGAAAAGTCCCCTAACTCACACACGCCTATATACAGTGAAATGGTAGGGATAGCCATAGTGTTTGGGTGAATTTGGTAGGGTGAGGTAGCTCACTATGACAATTTATAATAGCCGAAAAACGGCTATCAGTAGGTGAAGGTCTAATGAGCTATGGGCGTGACGGAGTGCTAAGGAGGGTGTTGTACAGAAAAGAGATAAGTATGGTGTTGGAGAAATTCCACGGGGAGAGTGGACATCAGGGTAAAGACCAAGTTCTATTTTGCATACTTAGAGAAGGCTTTTGGTGGCCTTCCATTGTGAAGGATGTGCATTATTGGAGTAGGACATGCCATGATTGTCATACCATAGGTAAAAGACAATTGGTAGCGGAGTCACAGGGTGCCATCATTGCACAAAATGCTTTCAAGAAGAGGGGTCTGGATGCCATAGTTCCTCTCCCAAAATCTACAAGCGGGTAAGAAGTGCGTGGTGGTAGCCATTGATTACCTTACAAGGTGGGTCAAGGCCAAGGCTGTCAAGGAAGTAAATGCTAACGTAGTAGCTCAGTTTGTGCTCGATAACATTTGTTTCGATTTTGGTGTTCCATGGGTGCTAGTTTCTGATAGGGGTCAGGGGTTTAGAAGCAAGCTCATTCGTGTATTAGTGGAAAAGCTAAAGATTCAACATCGGTTTTCCTCACCCTATCACCCCCGCGAAGTGTCTGTGGGCGTACAGGACATCCTATAAAGTAGCTACAAATTTCACTCCATTCGAGCTAGTCTATGGGTAAGGAGACTGTATTGCCAGTGCATGCATAGTTAGGTGCTTTGAAGGGTATGTGGAGTGTCAATGCCACTCAACAAGGAGTTCTACAGGATTGGATAGCCAGCTTGGAGGCCTTGCATATGGATAGAGAGGCAGAATCGGACTACTATGTGAAGCAGAGAGAGATGCAAATTGCCATGTTCAGTCAGAACTTTCCAGACAAGAGGATAGAGGAAGGAGATCTTGTTATGAAGTACGAAAGGTACCTGGATTTCACATTACAAAAGAAGTGGGCAGGGCCTTACAAAGTGCAGAAGGACTTTCCGAATGGGACCTATCAGCTCGTAAGAGAAAATAGTAAGCTTCTTAGGAACAGGGTGAACGATGTGCGACGCAAGTTGTATTTTGAGAGAAATCTAGTGCCTGATGTGCATAAAATTGTAGCAAAGGGGGGTGGTCAACCCACCTAAAGTATGCAATGTGCAAAATAGATGAAGTCTTTTGTATATAGCCTGTACATAGGGTTGTAGATTTCTGAGTCTGATCGTCAACAGAGAGGGCAGCTGGGTGTAGATGGCCCATGTAGAGGTCAATAGATAGATGTGTAGAGCTCAAACTATGGAGCATGCTTGTCTTGTCGGATTGTAGATTAGAGCTTCGGATAGCAAGTTATGGTCGATTGAAATTTTGTCGGGGGCCAGTTATGGGCCAGGTCGATCGCATGGGTAATTGTGCCATCTGGCATCTTTTTGGCTTGGACAAGGCTTTCAAAGGTGGAGGATATCATGTGAAGCTAGCACAAATTGGCAACTTGTCAATTGGATGCTTGGTTACCAAGATATGGTAAGTCAAAGTGGGCAGCATATGCTAGAGAGAAGGATGCAGATAATTTTATGGTTTTTGGTGGCTTTGGATAACGAACTCAGAGGAGTGAGAAGATGGCAAGATTTGTGTGGCCTGCAATCGACATAGTGGAAATCCAGCACGAATTTGCAGTGCGGCCATCGATTATGGGAGCAACAAATGGTAGGGCATCCAGCTCAGGCAAAAGAAGGACTTTTCTTTAGCTAGATTAGAGAATTTGGGGGGATCTTGATCACATGATGATGTGCCACATGTCTGTCAAATGGTCCCACATGCAGTGAAAATTGAGAAGAATGTTGTCTATATAGGCTATAAGCACACTCACTTGTGATGTAAGTTGGAGAGAGGGGAGCTTGGAGCCCCCGTTGGCTATGGAGACCGCCTTGTGGTGCTGAGTGAGTTTTGTACAGTGACGCAAATGGCACGACGAGGCCATTTTAGCTGGTGTCAGGGGTGCACGATGTCGGAATGTGTGCGGTCTAGCTGGGAAGGTGCAAGAACCCTGGCTATGAGAGTTCATGATGAGATTCACAAACACTTTGTGAAAAAGCGGTGGAGAATCACCAACCCTCTTTCTAAGGGTGACAGAAAATCCAAGAGCGTTCGTGACAGCAAAGTCACAAACCCTCTTTCCTATCGTGCTTGGAAAATGCTTGTTTGCATAGTCCAGATTATGATGAGCGGATCAACAAACCACATTCAATTTCAGTTAAAAAGACCATTTAAAAACACCAAAGATTCAGCCATGAAACCTCGATGATCATACAAGAACAAATCTCAATCAAAACCCAAAGCTCTTTCATGGTATCATGTAGCCTCGCCCCCAATTACATAGTCGTAACATCAAACAGTTGCTGAAAGGAATACACCAGCTTCCACCTTCATGGCGACCATTTTCTGAATTTTCAGAGATTTAAGGGCTTCAAAAGTGAAGCCCACACACCATTCTGATAAGGGGAAACCCTAATTCAGTCCCTCACTAGCTCAGATACAAGATTTCGAAGAGGCGGGACTACCCTACACATAGATTGAGCAACCGTGGAAGCAATTACACAGTAGAGAAAAATTTCTGGTTTTTTAATGTAAAAAGCCCCCTTCTCTCTCTTCCCCACGGAATTTTCAGCTGATGTGTCAATTTTTGGGCCATTTTGCCACTTTGGACCAAAACTAGGTCATTTTCAGCTCCTTTTTGACCCACAAAATGCCATTTTTTATGCAAAAAATCCCAAACCGAGTCAGAAAAATCCCTAAATTTGTGGGATCACTCGCATAAGCATAAAAATCATAGATAAGCATCATTTTCCATCAATATACCATTTCAGGTCACTTTCCATGCAATTCTGCAACAGCACCTGTTGCTATTTTTGGCAATTTTTGCTCGCATCAATCTTTATATGCGAGATGAGTGTGCCACCATGAAACACTTGGAATATATACATTGTAAAACCAAATTAAGAATCTTATCAAGTGGAAAAGCATGAAAATGCGCCACATCTAGGCCGCGATTCCCCGGATAGGTATGTACATGATAATGACCGCAGTAGACGCTTCAACATATATGACAATATGCACACGATTGCTTTTATTTTCATACATCGAGAAGTGTCAAGAGTGAGGTGAATGTGTTATTTCACAATATGTACGTGCCATGGCACGACAATGGTGTCAGTCGTAGGTGGTAGATAGGAGGCGGTGGCTGTGTTGTTGTCACGTGCAGCAATGACGTGGCCGACGAGTGGTAACGATGGTTTCCGCGGTGTCCCCACTTTTGAGTATAATGCTATCCCCCCCCGATATCGCTAGTGGCTTGGGATAGGGGCACATCCCATGGGGTTCAAGCAAGAGAAAGAGAGGAAGAGTGTGGCTAGCCACTGAGCCGGATCGAATGCAAGAGGAGGTGCCCCATGAAATGAGGGAGAGAGAGAGTTCAAGAGCCTTCCAAGAGGGGAGCCATGTGCAAAAGGCAAGCAAGGGGTACTCCGAGAGTGGGGATAGTGAGAAAGGGTAAGGAAAAGAGAAGAAGCCCAAAGGGCGGCCAAAGTAGGCAATCAAAGGGCTGAACAAAGAAAGCTAGAAGAGGGCGGTTAGTCCGAGCATGAGTCAAAGAGAGGGAATGGCAAAGAAAAGAAAAATACCACCCAAAGACCGGGACCAAGAGGAAAAGTCAGGAGAGACAAGGCTGGGGGAGGGTAGATCAACCAAAGGATCAGACAAAGATAGTCAAAGGGGAACTCAAAGAGGTAGTGCAAGAGGGAGCCTACCAAAGGATGAAAATAAAGAATAAGAAATAATGCTAAGGGTCACTAGTGACATCGCTAGTGCACCCCCCCCTGTTGAGAGAGAAGGAGAGAACACTGAAGTAGAACCCCAAAGTGTGTAGAATACACACATGAGATGATGTATATATAGAGGGGACCTGGGTGCCATATATAGAGAAGCCATATATTGAGTAGCTTCACATATAAGCTCAACACCCCCGCTCAAATAAGGGTCCCTAACTGTGGATGAAAAAACCCTTGGGGGATCAAGGGAAAAACCCACAGCTCTATATACACCCACCGTTATATTATAAAAATCATTAAATATACAAATGTTTACGAGGAGCTACATCACTCCTTGTACAATGAATGTTTTATGAGGAGTTACATTACTCCTATCCTATCAAATACAATAATGAATACAAAGGTTCAATAAAGAGGTATAAAAGCTATCGATTAGCTTGTAATCAAAAGTGTCTCCGTGAATCTGCTGTGTAGCTTGTCATCAATATCGCATCACCAAACATGTCTTCAGGTTGTCATCAATATGGCATCACCAAACATATCTTCATAATTCTTTTATTGTCACCAAGTTTGTCTTCATAAAATCAATTCTTTGATCAATCTGATGAAGAAAAATATAATTGAGAAGTTTTCAATTATGAGAAAAATCAAAAGCAAAAAGTAAAATTTTGATTTTCAAACATATTCGCAGTCCGAGACGATAACCCAAAATTGGTGCAGAATTTAGAGAAACTTTCTTCTGCAAAGTTATAGACCACATCGATTCCAATCCCCATAGCGGGTAGTTTCTTCTGCAAAGTTGTAGAACACATCGATTCCGGTCTCTCAAGCGGGTAGTTTCTGCAAAATCGTTTCCAATAAGCAGAAAAATAAAAAACAAAAAACGAAAATTGCTTTTTATGTATGTACACAGACCGCGAACGATAACTCAAAATCGGTGCAGAATTTGAAGAAACTTCTTTCTGCAAAGTTGTAGACCACATCGATTCCGATCCCTAGCATGGGTAGTTTCTGCAAAATCGTTTTCAATTAGCAAAAAAATCAAAAACAAAAAGCGGAAGTTGCTTTTCAGGTATGTACGCAGTCCGCCAACGATAACTCAAACTCGGTGCAGAATTTGAAAACACTTCTTTCAGCAAAGTTGTAGACCACATTGATTCCGGTCTCCATCGCGGGTAGTTTCTGCAAAATCGTTTCCAATTAGCAGAAAAATCAAAAACAAAAAGCGGAAGTTGCTTTTTAGGTATGTACGCAGTCCGCGAACGATAACTCAAAATCGGTGCAGAATTTGAAGAAACTTCCTTCTGCAAAGTTGTAGACCACATCGATTCCGATCCCTCGATCAAGTAGTTTCTGCAAAATCGATTTTGATCAGGAAAAAAATTGAAAACAAAAACGTACTGCTCTGATACCATGTTGAGAGAGAAGGAGAGAGCACAGAAGTAGAACCCCAAAGTGTGTAGAATACACACATGAGATGATGTATATATAGAGGGGACCTGGGTGCCAGATATAGAGAAGCCATATATTGAGTAGATTCACATATAAGCTCAACAGAATTAACTCCTCCTGCCTTCATCACAAAACAATCTATCAAGCACTCTATTCCCATCACCTCAACCTTCACATCTTGAGCCACACCTAGACACCTGGCTTTAGTATGGTTGGCCATATTCATATGCACATTCGACTTGGCTATTGCCTTAATGCACGTCTCTTTCATGGACGCTTCCGTCATGACACGAACTTGCGCTCCACTGTCTATATAGGCATGTACCTTCATCCTTTTCTCTATGACCACATCCACCAGTGGAAGGACATCAGTGGGGCTACCTACCCTTAGAACCATGTTTTGCACCACTTGCACATTCCCCTTAGCTCTCGGCAGTCTTGTGCTAACACTCATAGACCACTACCTCCTCAATTTTGGACTTAAAGCCAACAACTAACCAAAAGTAGTGTTTGCTTTTCTGACTTTGCACATCACTTACCAGGTTGTACTCGGCATAGACATGGCCTAATTGGAAATCCACTTGCTTGATTTTGCGGCGTCTCATTCTTTTGCTAGGCTTGCAGTGCTCTATACTTTTGTACACCTTCTCTTTGCCCTTGTGAGCTCTGGTTCCACTCTCTATCTCAGTCTCTCTCTCCATTGCTTTCTCTCTTGGACCATTGAATTTCCCTTGGCCTCGACCTCTACCTAACAACGGGTAAATACCTCCTCTCTCTCTCTCTCTCTCTCTCGCTGTTTGAGGACAATAAGGTGCATAATGCTTCTCTTCCATACAATTGTAACACCTGCCTGGCAGCGGCCTTGCCCTCCCCCTTGTTCCTCTTGGTTGTCCTTTGTCCATCACACTTGGCCACAACTCTTCCATCTGCTCGAAAAAATCGTGCTCAATGTCGAGATTTTCTTCTAGCTTAAGGCTTCTGCACAACACAGGTGTTTGAGTTTAAAGGGGGTTCTGATCGATAAAGAGAGCATCTCCATGAGATCTGGAGCACTTTAAGCGATCTTGAAATGTCATTTTATTAAGAATTATCATGATGAAGATCTCACTTGATTAGCTTGAGGATCTATTTTTGACAGGTTATAAAATTGGTGCAGAATTTGAAATCTCTTCTTTTTGCAAAGTTGTAGACCACATCGATTCCGATCTCCTACGCGGGTATTTTCTGCAAAATTGTTTTCAATTAGCAGAAAAATCAAAAACAAAAAGCGAAAATTGCTTTTCAGGCATGTACGCAGTCCGCGAACGATAACTCAAAATCGGTGCAGAATTTGAAATCTCTTCTTTCTGCAAAGTTGTAGACCACATCGATTCCAGTCTCTCTCGCGGGTAGTTTCTGCAAAATCGTTTTCAATTAGCAGAAAAATCAAAAACAAAACGCGAAAGCTGTTTTTCAGGTATGTACGCAGTCCGTGAACGATAACTCAAAATCGGTGCAGAATTTGAAGAAACTTCCTTCTGCAAAGTTGTAGAACACATTGATTCCGATCTCTCACCGAGGTAGTTTCTGCAAAATCGTTTTCAATTAGCATAAAAATCAAAAACAAAAAGCGGAAGTTGCTTTTCAGGTATGTGCGCAGTCCACCAACGATAACTCAAAATCGGTGCAGAATTTGAAAACACTTCCTTCTGCAAAATTGTAGACCACATTGATTTCGGTCTATCACACGGGTAGTTTCTGCAAAATCGTTTTCAATTAGCAGAAAAATCAAAACAAAACGCGGAAGCTGTTTTTCAGGTATGTACGCAGTCCGTGAACGATAACTCAAAATCGGTGCAGAATTTGAAGAAACTTCCTTCTGCAAAGTTGTAATCCCTCACGCGGGTAGTTTCTGCAAAATCGATTTTGATCAGGAGAAAAATCGAAAACAAAAACGTACTGCTCTGATACCATGTTGAGAGAGAAGGAGAGAGCACAGAAGTAGAACCCCAAAGTGTGTAGAATACACACATGAGATGATGTATATATAGAGGGGACCTGGGTGCCATATATAGAGAAGCCATATATTGAGTAGCTTCACATATAAGCTCAACACCCCCTCCTCCCCTCAAGAGCACGAGTGAAAGAGGGCAAAAGAGAGCAGATAGAAGCAAAGTAGCTACCCCTTCTAGAATATGTCAAATTAAGGTGCCAGATGGGCCAATTAGGAGGCATTTTCCAAAGTTGAAGGCCCCCCACTATAAAAGACTATCATTTCTTTAGTCAAATTAGGGGCTTTTTTTGTGTCGTTTGAAGCCTACGTAGGAGAGTTCTCTCACAGAAGAGTGTGCCGGTCAAATCCCTTTGTAATCTTTTTTGAAAATGGCCATTGTGATGGGATTGCAAGCTCTGTACATGCCTTTTGCAACATTATCAAGCCACTATTTCCCAATTCTTATGTTGTTTCCTTCCCCCCACTTTCTCTTTCTCGTGCTCTTGTGTTTCCCCGTGGTGCTGGTAGTGTGGATGCGTGTGCCCCACCGGACTGACGGTGCTTTGTGTGAGAGAGTGAGATTTAGGGGCTATGTGGGTGTGCAAGGGTGGAGACCAACTGTGGCAATAGGTGTGCGGTGATCTTGTGGAGTGTGTAAGCTTTGGAAAAAGAGTAGGCGGTGATCTACTAGTGAGAAGTGTGTTTTTTAGGGTGTTTTCTAAGAGGATAGGGGTGCTGTGGATATCCTGAGCTATAGAGATGCCTTTGTGTTTGTGCCAGGTGTGTTCCCCCATTCCCCCTCTCCAACCTTTCAAGCATGTCCCTTTCTAGTTCCACATCTGGATATTTAATCCATTTTTGTTCTTGGGTGTTGTTATTTTTGAGCCGTCTTTTATAGGAATTCAAGCGGGTGTCTAATGGCTCATTAACCTTCTCAACCAATATGAATCCTCTTGAACTAGCACTTCTTAGTTTCTCCTCTGTGGATGGTTCTTTTGGAGATTAAGATGTATGTGTAAGAGAAGGGGAAACGCTCTTCTCATGTTGTCTTATCTTCTCTTTAGATTGGGTAAGCTCCTCAGCTATGGATTTTTCCTCTTGTTCGCTACGTGCCATTAGGAAGAGGATGAGTTCTAGGAGGTCCCCTTTATTTGCAATGAGAGTATGGAGGTGATGATCATTTTGACAAATAGATGCATCCCATGTGTGCAAGAATGGTAGGCGTGAAAAAGAGGTGTAAGAGTGGTCAAAGGATGCAATTTGTTTCCCCAAAAAGCGGGTGCAAAACTTTATGATTTTTGGCCTTCCACACCTCCTACATATGATATCCAATTTGAGCGGAGATTATAGATTTAGAATCTACACCCAAAGAGCTCTTTCCATAGATATGCTACATGATATACTTTTGCCCGCTAGATTTTAAATTTCATTTTGGGGGAAATTTATGAATTCAAATAGCAGCTCTTCTAGGTATTGCTCTCATAACCTATAAAGGTTGACCTCATTGTTGTGAATATAGGTAAACAGTCCTTCACTCTCATGATTTGTCATCCAATCTCTCTCAAAAAAATTGGTCTTTATCAATTACAGGTTTGAACGATCCATTGTAGGCGGATGCTCCTCTATTGTCACTACAAGAGGTACTTGACATTAGCGATGCTTGTAGTGCATATCCACAGTGAAAATCCACAGTGTCGCCTATCAGCGTCGCTATTTTCTTTGTTACATAGAGATGCTCATAGCGACGCTTATAGTGACATTGACAAGGGTAAAAAACAAACCGCGAGCGCTCGAAAAATCAGATCTCATATCTGAGTTTTTGGCGCTCAAGCAAAGAGGTAACCCACGTTCTCCCTATCTCTCTCTCTTTCTTCTGCACACACACACACACACACACACACACACACACACACACACACACACACACACACACACATACACAAGGAGAGGAAGGAGATCCAGTTATGCTCCTTCCCTCTCCTCTCTCTCATGTTCCCTTCCCCTATTTCTCTCTCTCTCCCCCCCTCTCTCTCTCTCTCCCACACACACACACATTGTGTCTTTGAGAGAAAGAAAGAGAGAGAGAGAGAGAGAGAGAGAGAGAGAGAGAGAGAGAGAGAGATCACATGCATAAACAACACACACACACACACACACACACATGCATAAACACACACATTGAGAGAGGAAAAGAGAGAGAGAGAGAGAGAGAGAGGAGAAAACAAAGAGAAAGAGAGAGAGAATAAAGAACCAAAGAGAGAGAGGGGGAGAAGACGAAAGAGAGAGGCAAGGGGAGAAAACAAAGAGAGAGAGAGATTAAATTAAAATTGAAATTAGATTAGGTTAGATTACATTTAGATCTATGTTTATATTGAGTTTAAGATTAGGTTATATTTAGATTTATGCTAGATTAAGATTAGGTTAGATTTAAAATTAGGAAAGTATTAAAGATTAACTAGCTATGTTAGATTACATTTAGGTTTAGGATTTAAGATTGGATTAGAGTTAGATTTATTTTGACTTTAATATTAAATTAGATTTAGATTTAAGATTAGGACAAGATTTGAAATTAACTACATTAGATATAGATTTAAGTTAGATTACATTTAGGTTTAGGTTAGATTTAAGATTATATTAGATTTAGTTTTAGTTGAGCTTAAGATTAAATTAGATTTAGATTTATGTTCGATGGACTAGCTTTTTTTAGATTTAGGTTAGATTTTAGTGCATGTAAATGAAGGAGTGCTTTGCCAAACACTAGTTACACAACAATATGTATATTCCCATGTAATGAAATTGGCCTATTTAATTTGAGAGTAGCGGAAATTAATGAGAGTACTTTTGAGAAATGACTTTGTGAGCATAGCGGGTGAACATAATTGAAGATAGCAACATAATCATAGCAATTAGCTAACTTGGCATGAACAATACTTTTGCAAGACAGAGAATTTAGAGAACATGACAACATGTAACTTCCATGAAACCAATGAGCAAGGATCGTAAATAGGAAAGAAATGATTGGGTTATGTCTGATTGATCCAGGAAAGAAATGTTTGACCATCCTTAAGACAGCTTGTGGCTTTAGACAGCTTGTGTCAAGACACCTCTGATTTCTAGGAAATATTTTACTCCAAGTAACGAGTAATGATGGCGATACCATCATGGATGAGTCGATTTCCTCCGCATGCATGGAGTCTTTACCCCATGCTTGTTTGTGTTTGTGGATATTAGTTTCAACTTTATCCTAGAGAAACCGCCCGGTTGTATGGGCAGCCGGTTGGCGTATGGACGCCCGGACTTTGGGTGATGGCTTTTTCCACCCCGGTTTTTATAAATAAGGAATAGTGCCGTTTTTTCACCCCTGTATAGGTGGTCTTGAGACAAGCCAGTATTGGTCAGAGATACTTCAGAATGACAGTACCTTGTCTTAAGTCTAAAGATGTTTGTTTGCTGAAAGAATGTTTTCAATACTGTTTTCAAAGGTCGTCTTAATGAAATGCAGTTGTGAAAGTTAAAAGGAATCATTTTTTTAATTGTTGTGAAAAGAATGTCATAGTAATTAAAAAACATAGAAATCATGTCTAAGTGTGGGGTGGTAAGTGGGGATTGACTAAGGTTGTCAATCACGGACGGGTGGACCTGATTAGTCAGGTAACTATCCATTCTTGTGCACTAAAACGTTTAGAAACTTCTTCACTTGGAAGAGGAATTCACCAACGGATGTGCCCTCACATAAGTTAGGGCGAAAAAAGCGTTGGCTAACGAGACCATAATCTGAATGATGAAGCTAAAGGGCCGGAAATTTCTTTTTAGTCTCATTTCCACTGCGAGACAGGACTAGGTCTCTATCTAGGGCTATAAACCTAAACCATTGTCAATGTAAGGGTGAATTCCCTGGAATTTTTCTTGTTTAAGGACTCAGAATTAGTAGGCCTAGAGACCTGTCAATGGTACCATCCCTTTTTTGGTGCTGGCGAGATTGGGGACCTTACAGAGTCGATCCTAGATCCACCATGTGGCCATTCTAAGAATTGGGAAGTAGATGAATCAAAGATCCACCACTTGGCCATTATAACGAAGTCTTGAAATGTGGATCCAATTGTTGGTGTCTCCTAGATCCACCACTTGGCCATTCTAATCATGTCTTAGAGTTATGTGCATTCAATACTTGGCCATCATAACACTTGTAATTTTACACAATGTTTCTGGGATGACACCACTTGGCCATTTAAACTAAGAATTGGGAATTAGGTGCATCAAAGATCCACCACTTGGCCATTATAGTGAAGGTTTGAAATGTGGATCCAATTGTTGGTGTCTCCTAGATCCACCACTTGGCCATTCTAACCATATGTTAAAGTTAGGTGCTTTCAACACTTGGCCATTATAACACTTGTAATTTTACACAATGTTTGTGGGATGAGTAAATCTTAGATCCACCACTTGGACATTTACACTAAAAATTGGGAAGTAGATGCATCAAAGATCCACCACTTAGCCATTATAAAAAATGATTGACATGTGGATCCAATTGTTGGTGTCTCCTAGCTCCACCACTTGGCCATTCTAACCATTTCTTAAAGTGAGGTGCATTCAACAATTGCCCATTGTAACACTTGTAATTTTATACAATGTTTGTGAGATGAAAAGATCCTAGATTCACCACCTGGCCATTAAGTCTAAGAATTGGGAAGTAGGTGCATCAAAGATACACCACTTGGCCATTATAACAAAGGCTCGAATCGTGGATCCAATTGTTGGTGTCTCCTTGATCCATCACTTGGCCATTCTACACATGTCTTAAATTAAGGTGCATTCAACACTTGGCCATCGTACGACTTGTAATTTTACACAATGTTTCTGGGATGAGTAGATCCTAGATCGAACACTTGGCTATTTAAACTAAGAATTGGCAAGTAGGTGCATCAAAGATCCACCACTTGGCCATTATAGAAAAGTATTGAAATGTGGATCCGATTGTTGGTGTCTACTAGATCCACCACTTGGCCATTCTAACCATGTATCAAAGTCAAGTGCATTCAACAATTGTCCATCGTGACACTTGTCATTCTACACAATGTTCGTGAGATCGGTATATCCTAGATCCACCACTTGGCCATTTAGACTAAGAATTGGGAAGAAAGTGCATCAAAGATACACCATTGAGCCATTATAGCGAAGGCCTAAAATGTGGATCCAATTGTTGGTGCCTCGTAGATACACCACTTTGGCCATTCTTTTCATGTTTTAAAGTTAGGTGTATTCAACACTTGGCCATCATAATACTTGTAATTTTACACAATGTTTGTGGAATGAGTAGATCCTAGTTCCACCACTTGGCCATTTAGACTAAGAATTGGAAAGTAGGTGAATCAAAGATCCACCAAATTTCCATTATAACAAAGACTTGAAATATGGATCCAATTATTGGTGTCTCCTAGATCCACCACTTGGCCATTCTAACCATGTCTTAAAGTTAGGTGCATGCAACAGTTGACCATCATAACACTTAGAATTTTACACAATGTTTGTGGATGAGTAAATGTTAGATCCACCACTTGGGCATTTATACCAGGAATGGGGAAATAGATACATCAAACATCCACCACGTGGCCATTGGAACCAAGTCTTGAAATGTGGATGCAATGGTTGGTGTCTCCTAGATCCACCACTTGGCCATTCTAGCCATGTCTTAAAGTTACCTGTATTTAACACTTGGCAATCCAAATAGTTGTAATTTTCACAATTTTTGTGGGATGAGTAGATTCTAGTTCCACAACTTGACCATTTAGACTAAGAATTGGGAAGTAGGTGCATCAAATATCCACCAGTTGGCCATTATAACAAAGTCTTGAAATGTGGATCCAATCGTTGGTGTCCCTAGATCCACCACTTGGCCATTCTAGCCATGTCTAAAGCTAGGTGCAATTAACACTTGGCCATCATAACACTTGTAGTTTTACACAATGTTTGTGGGATAAGTAGATCCTAGATTCACCATATGGTCATTTAGACTAAGAATTGGGAAGTAGGTGCATCAATGATCCACCATGTGGACATTATAACAAGGTATTGAATCATGGATCCAATTGTTGGTGTCTCGTAGATCCACAACTTGGCCATTGTAACCATGTCTTACAGCTAGGTGTATTACACGCTTGGACATCATAACACTTTCAATTTTACACAATGTTTCTGGAATAAGTAGATCCTAGATCCACCGTGATTTAAACAAAGAATTGGACAGTAGGTGCATCAAAGATCCACCATTTAGTCATTTTAATGAAGGCTGGAAATGTGGATCCAATTGGTGGTGTCTCCTAGATCCACAACTTGGCCATTGTAACCATGTCTTAAATTTAGGTGCATTCAACACTTGGCTATCATAACACTTGTAATTTTACACAATGTTTGTGGGCTGAGTTAATCCTAGATCCACCATTTGGTCATTTAGACTAAGAATTGGGAAGTAGGTGAATCAAAGATCCACCACTTGGCCATTAGATGTTTTGAAATGTGTATCCAATTGTTGGTGTCTCCTAGATCCACCACTTGGCCATTCTAATCATATTTTAGAGCTAGGTGCATTCAACAATTGTCCATCATGATACCTGTAATTTTACACAATGTTTGTGGGATGAGTCGATCCTAGATGCACCATTTGGCCATTTAGACTAAGAATTGAAAAATAGATGAATCAGAGATCTACCACTTGTCCATTATAACGAAGTCTTGAAATGTGGATCCAATAGTTGGTGTCTCCTAGATCCACCACTTGGCCATTCTAATCATGTATTAGTGTTAGGTGCATTCAACACTTGGCCATCATAACACTTGTAATTCTACACAATGTTTGTGGGATGACACCACTTGGCCATTTAGACTAAGAATTCGGAAGTAGGTTCATCAGAGATCCACCACTTGGCCATTACAAAGAAGGTTTGAAATTTTGATCCAATTGCTGGTGTCTTCTAGACCCACCACTTGTCCATTCTTACCATATCTTAAAGTTAGGTGCATTCAACACTTGGCTATCATAACACTTGTAATTTTACACAATGTTTGTGGCATGAGTAAATTCCAGATCCACCACTTATCCATTTACACTAAGAAATGGGAAGAAGGTGCATCAAAGATCCACGACTTGGCCATTATAACAAAGGTTTGACATGTAGATCCAATTGTTGGTGTCTCCTAGCTTAAGGTCTTAAAGTCAGGTGCATTCAACAATTGGCCATCATAACACTTGTAACTTTACACAATGTTTGTGGGATGATAGATCCTAAATCCCCCCCTTGGTCATTTAGACTAAGAACTGGGAAGTAGGTGCATCAACGATCCACCACGTGGCCAATATAACAAAGTATTGAATCGTCGATCCAATTGTTGGTGTCTCCTAGATCCACAGCTTGGACATTGTAACCATGTCTTATGTCTAGGTGCATTACACGCTTGGCCATCATACCACTTTCAGTTACACAATGTTTGTTGGATGAGTAGATCCTAGATCTACCGTGATTTAAACTAAGAATTGGAAAGTAGGTGCATCAAAGATCCACCACTTGCCCATTATAATGAAGCCTTGAAATGTGGATCCAATTGTTGGTATCTCCTAGATCGACAACTTGGCCATTGTAACCATGTCTTATAGTTAGGTGCATTCAACACTTGGACATCATAACTTAAATGTTTGTGGGCTGAGTAGATCCTAGATCCACCACTTGGCCATTATAACAAAGTCTTGAATTGTGGATCCAATTGTTAGTGTCTCTTAGATCCACCACTTCACCATTGTAACCATGTCTTACAGTTAGGTGCATTCAACACATGGCCATCATAACACTTGTAATTTTACACAATTTTTGTGGGCTGAGAACATCCTAGATCCACCACTTTGCCATTATAACGAAGGTTTGAAATGTGGATCGAATTTTGTTGGTGTCTCCTAGATCGACCACTTGGACATTTTAACCATGTCTTAAAGCTAGGTGCATTCAACACTTGGCCATCATAAAACTTGTAATTTTACACAATGTTTGTGGGCTGAGTCGATCCTAGATAAACCATTGGGCCATTTAGACTAAGAAGTGTGAAGTAGATGAATCAAAGATCCACCTCTTGGCCACTATAACAAAGTCTTGAAATGTGGATCCAATTCTTGGTGTCTCCTAGATCCACCACTTGCCATTCTAATCATTTCTTAGAGTTGGGTGAATTCAATACTTAAAACCATCATAACAATTGTAATTCTACACAATGTGTGTGAGATAACACCACTTGTCCATTTAGACTAAGAGTTCGGAAGTAGGTGCATCAAAGATCCACCACTTGGCCATTATAACAAAGGTTTTAAATGTGGATTGAATTGCTGGTGTCTCCTAGATCCAACACTTGGCCATCCTAACCATGTCTTAAAGCTATGTGCATTCAACATTTGGCCATCATAACACTTGTAATTTTACACAATGTTTGTGGGATGAGTAAATCCTAGATCCACCACTTGACCATTATAATGAAGGCTTGACATGTGGATCCAATTGTTGGTGTCTCCTAGCTCCACCACTTGGCCATTCTAAGTATGTCTTAAATTCAGGTGTATTCAAAATTTTTCCATCATAATGCTTTGTAATCTTATACAATGTTTGTCAGATGAGTAGATCCTAGATCCACCACTTGGCCATTTAAACTAAGAATTGGTAAGTAGGTGCATCAAAGATACACCACTTGGCCATTATAACAAAGGATGAAATCCTGGATCCAATTGTTGGTGTCTCCTAGATCCATCACTTGGCCATTATAGCCTTGTCTTAAAGTAAGGTGCATTCACACTTGGCCATCATAACACTTGTAGTTTTACACGATTTTTGTGGGATGAGTAGATCCTACATCCAACACTTGGCCGTTTAGACTAAGAATTGGAAAGTAGGTGCATCAAAGATCCACCACTTGGCCATTATAATGATGGTTTGAAATGTGGATCCAATCGGTGGTGTCTCCTAGATCCACAACTTGGATATTGTAACCATGTCTTATAGCTAAGTGCATTCAACACTTGAACATCATAACAATTGTAATTTTACACAGTGTTTCTGGGATGAGTAGATCCTAGATCCACCACTTTGCCATTTAGACCAAGAATTGAGAAGTAGGTGCATGAAGGATTCACCACGTGGCCATCATAACAAAGTCTTCAATTGTGGATCCAATTGTTGGTGTCTCCTAGATCCACAATTTGGATATTGTAACCATGTCTTACAGCTAGGTGCATTCAACACTTGGCCATCATAACACTTTCAATTTCACACAATGTTTGTGGGATGAGTAGAACCTATTCCCACCACTCGACCATGTAAAATAAGAATTGCAAAGTAGGTGCATCAAAGATCTACCACTTAGCCATTATAAAAAAGGCTTAAAATGTTGATCCAATTGTTGGTGTGTCTTGTAGATCCACCACTTGTCCATTCTAGCCATGTCTTAACGTTGGTGAATTCAACAATTGGCCATCATAACACTTGTAATTTTACACAATGTTTGTGCGATGAGTAGATCCTAGATCCACCACTTGGCCATTTAGACTAAGAATTCGGAAGTAGGTGCATCAGAGATCCACCACTTGGCCATTATAACAAAGTCTAGAAATGTGGATCCAAGTGTTGGTGTCTCCTCGATCCACCACTAGGCCATTCTAACCATGTCTTAAAGTTAGGTGCACTCAACACTTGGCCATCATAACACTTGTAATTTTACACAATGTTTGTGGGATGACTATATCCTAGATCCACCATTTGGCCATTTAGACTAAGAATTGGAAAGTAGGTGCAACAGAAATCCACCACTTGGACATTATAACCAAGACTTGAAATGTGGATGCAATTCTTGGTGTCTCCTATATCCACCACTTGGCCATTCCAACCATGTCTTAAAGTTACATGTAATCAAAACTTGGCAATCCTAACACTTGTAATTTTACACAATGTTTGTGGCATGAGTACATCCTAGAATTTTCACTTGGCCATTTAGATTAAGAATCCGAAAGTAGGTGTATCAAAGATCTACCACTTGGCCATTATAACGAAGGCTTGACATGTGGATCCAATTGTTGGTGTCTCATAGCTCCACCAGTTGGCCATTCTATCCATGTCTTAAAGTCAGGTGCATTCAACAATTGGCCATCATAACACTTGTAACTTTACACAATGTTTGTGGGATGATAAATCCTAAATCCCCCCCTTGGTCATTTAGACTAAGAATTGGGAAGTAGGTGCATCAACGATCCACCCCTCAACCATTATAACAAAGGCCTAAAATTTGGATCCAATTGTTGGTGTCTCCTAGGTCCACCACTTGGCCATTCTATTCATTTCTTAAACTTAGGTGCATTCAAATCTTGGCCATCATAACACTTGAAATTTTACACAATGTTTGTGGGATGAGTAGATCCTAGATTCACCACTCGGTCGTTTAGACTAAGAATTGGAAAGTAGGTACATGAAAGATCCACGACTTGGCGATCATAACGAAGGCTTGAAATATGGATCCAATATTTGTTGTCTCCTAGAGCCACCACTTGGCCATTCTAACCATCTCTTAAAGTTAGGTGCATTCAACACTTGTCCATCATAACACTTGTAATTTTACACAATGATTGTGGGATGAGTAGATCCTAGAGCCACCAGTTGGCCATTTGGACTAAGAATTGTGAAGTAGGTGCATCAAAGATCCCCCACATGGCCATTATAACAAAGGCTTGAAATATGGATCTAATTGTTGTTGTCTCCTAGATCCATCACTTGGCCATTCTAACCATGTCTGAAAGTTAGGTGCATTCAACACTTGTAATTTTTACATAATGTTTATGGGATGAGTAGATCCTAGATTCACCACTTGGCCATTTACATTAAGAATTGGGAACTAGGTGCATCAAATATCCACAACTTGGCCATTATAACGAAGGTTTGAATTGTGGATGCAATTGTTGGTGTCTCCTAGATCCACCACTTGGCCATTCTAACCATGTCTTAAAGTTAGGTGCATTCAACACTTGGCCATCATAACACTTGTAATTTTACACAATGTTTGTGGGATGAATAGATCATAGATCCACCATTTGGCCATTTAGACTAATAATAGGGAAGTAGGTGCATCAAAGATCCACCACTTGGCCATTATAACAAAGTCATGAAATGTGGATCCAATTGTTGGTGCCTCCTTGATCCACCACTTGGCCATTCTAAACATGTCCTAAAGATAGGTGCATTCAACATTTGGACATTATAACACTTGTAATTTTACACAATCTTTGTGGGATGAGTAGAGTTTAGATCCACCACTTGGCCATTTAGACTAAGAATTGGGAATTAGGTGCATCAAAGATCCATGACATGGCCATTATAATGAAGAATTGAAATGTGGATCCATATGTTGGTATCTCTTAGATCCACCACTTGGCCATTATAGCCATGTCTTAAAGTTAGGTGCATCCAACAATTGTCCATCATAACACTTGTAATGTTACACAATAATTGTGGGACGAGTAGATCCTAGATCCACCACTTGACCATTCAGACTAAGAATTGGGAATTAGCTGCATCAAAGATACACCACATGGCCATTCTAATGAAGGATTGAAATGTGGATCCAATTGCAGTTGTCTCCTAGATCCACCACTTCGTCATTTCTAACCATGTCTTAGAGTTAGGTACATTCAACACTTGGCCATCATAACACTTGTAATTCTACACAATGTTTGTGGGCTGAGTAGATCCTAGATCCACCACTTGGTCATTAAGACTAAGAATTGCAAATTAGAGCATCAAGGATCCACCACTTGGCCATTATAATGAAGGCTCAAATTGTTCATCCAATTGTTGGTGTCTCGTAGATCCACCACTTGGCCATTCTAGCCATGTCTTAAAATTAGGTGCATTCAAGACATGGCCATCATAACACTTGCAAATTTACACAATGTTTGTGGGATGAGTAAATCTTAGATCCAGTTGTTGGTGCCTCCTAGATCCACCACTTGGCCATTCTAACCATGTCTTAACGCTAGGTGCATTCAAGACATGGCCATCATAACACTTGCAATTTTACACAATGTTTGTGGGATGAGTAAATATTAGATCCACCACAATGTTTGTGGGATGAGTAAATATTAGATCCACCACTTGGCCATTTACACTAAGAATTGGGAAGTAGGTGCATCAAAGATCCACCGCTTAGCCATTATAACGAAGCCTTGAGATGCAGATCTAGTTGTTGGTGCTTCCTAGATCCACCACTTGGCCATTCTAACCATGCCTTAACGCTAGGTGCATTCAACACTTGGCCATCATAACACTTGTAATTTTACACAATGTTTGTGGGATGACTAGATCCTAGATCCACCACTTGGCCATTTAAAATAAGAATTGGGAAGTAGCCGCATCAGAGATCCACCACTTGGCCATTATAAACAATGTCTTGAAATGTGGATTCAATTTTTGGTGTCTCATACATCTACCACTTGGCCATTCTAAACATGTCTTAAAGTAGGTGCATTCAACACTTGGCCATCATAACACTTGTAATTTTACACAATGTTTTTTAGATGATTACATCCTACATCCACCACTTGGCCATTTAGACTAAGAATTGGAAACTAGGTGTATCAGAGCTTGGTACGCAATTCATGGCATTCCAAAATCTTTCTTTTCTCATTACCATGAACAATTTGAAAATGGGGTTCAACTCTCAGTGCCTGGTAATGATGGTGTCATAAGAAAAGGAAGAGACCATACAAAAATGGGAAAAGCATTGATGTGGTCTTTTGTAGATGAAAACTTATAAAAAATGCCACGTAAGAGTAGAACTATGGAAGATGGTACGAGGGAAACCTTGCTTGCAATACCAAACACATTGGAGAGGGGGAATGGGGGACGACACCCGGCACGACCAGAAATGCCTCTCTATAGCTCAGGGTCAACATAGCACCCCAATCCACTCGAAAACACCTTTACAAACACGACTTGCACACAATCCGGCTCCACCGGCACACTTACCAAGCGCACGTGCGCTTTCCAAAACCATGAATGAGCTTTCGCACTTCGCCGCACTTTGCTCTACCTCCCTTTGCACACACACACACTCTCTCTCTCTCTGGGAAAAAGACCAGTAGTCCGGACGCATACGCGCTCCGACGTCACCGCGGCTAACACCAGATGAGACGGGGAAGAGAAAAGGGGAAGGGGGGAGCGACATGATGCCAAAGACAAAGAGGGTTGCCCATTGATAGCTCCAAAACATCCTTACATAGCTCAAACGAGCTCTCTCTCACACTCTTGCCTGCTCCTCTTGAGCGCACAGACCAAAAAAAAACAAAAAGCCCCTTATACAAAAAGTTTTGCCCCTTTTCTGGGCCTGTTTTTGAGTTTTTTAGGCATTTTTCATGGTAGGCCGACATGTGGCACTTCCCTTAGGAGGCTCAGATTGACTCTAACTGGCTTTTTGCTTATCCCGAGGCTTCACACTTCACTCTACACACAAGCACCCTCTAGGGAGCAACGACGGCGCCGTCGTTGCCCACCTAAGGGCTCACATTGCCTTCAAAAATGTTTTCGGACCAAATTTGTCCGCGGGAAACGGTCCCCCCATGGGCGGGATTCCATGTCATCACCTTCCTCGCGCCGGTGGAGCCGCACAACACCGCCGCAAACTGCCACCCGCCGCCTGCGCAGCGCCACGCCAACAGCCATGCGCGGACGCCATGGCCACGAGCTCCTAAGGAGCCCCTCTCTCCCTTTGTGATACTACGGGAGCCTCATGGCCCTGCCTTTATATTCCGAGCTTCCGGCCCATCTCCCCGCATGTGGGACCTCCCTGCCTCCCACGTGGTGGCTCCACATGGAGTGCCTTCCTTGGAACTTGAAAAGTCCTGAAAAAAATTCAATTGAAACACTTTTTTTCCCTTTGTCCTGGCTTTGATGCCACCCTCTACTTGATGATCGGATGACCACTCTGTCAAGCCCGGCCAAAGCCTCATATCTCGGGCTTCAACACCACCAACGTGATCCACATTCCGGGTCTTCAATGGCCTTGTACGGGAGCCGCCAAAACGGAAAAAGAACTTCGAAGCCACCGTGGTCGGATCCAACATCCGGCCTCAAACTGCTCTATCTCGGTGCTCGGAGCTCTGCTCGGAGCGCCGTCACTTCCAGCTAACTTCCCATATTGTACTCTGCACTTGCAAGCTTTGGCGAGCTCTAGAAAATGCCAGATGGTCCCCTCGCCGATGCGGCCAAAACCTTCCAAAATTGGCCCGCATGAAATTTTCAACTGGCCAAAACTTTCTATCCAGAGCTCCGATTCACTATCCGAGAAGACAGGCATGCTCCATAACTCGAGCACTACACACATATGCACTGACATCAACCCGGGCCACCTGTCCCCACTTGCCCTACCCGTCGGGGATCTGCTACACACTTTACCTTTAAACTGCAATATCTTGAGCCCCGGGGCTCCGTTTGACGAGCCGTTTGAACCGGCCTGGAGAGCACATTAAATAACACACTTTGGCATGCAAAACCACCACTTCGGACATATAGGGCCATCTCCCTGTTTGGCCATCTATAGCATGCCGTCGGCCTAAAAAGCCGCATCAAGCATACATCTCCACTTCCAGCTAGCTACAGCCGCCCTTCACAACTGCATTATCACCTGAGCTTGCACCTGCTCGATCCCATAGCCCCGCTTGGGCCCATTTCTACCATCGACAGCATTTGGCTGTACCATCATTTCCCACCCCCTCGTTGAGCATTTATGCTCAAGCAAAAGCATACCCATTGTACACCAAAACGGCATAACCACACCAACACTAAGTAAACCTCAAACCACACCACAACCTGTATACAATATTTACATAGCTCCTGCTTTTCTGCTGGCCTTCCCTTAGGTGGGTTTCCCAACCCCATGCTTTACCTTCTATTATCCTCGAGGATCAAACACCTGGCATTGGTCATTTTCATCTACAAGCAACAACTCCCTATAGAACTTCTCCCAAACGCCAACCCAATAGTGCATATAAAATGCACCCAACATCTCCTCACTGCTCCATGCAGCTACTCGCATCCAAGCATCCATAGGAGCACCACCGTGCTCACCACTTTGCCCAACGGCCAAACCAACACACATACTAGCATCGATGGACAAACCATGTAAAGTGGAGGACTCCTCCACAGACTCCTTCAACTGGTGGCATGACCTCTGCACTGCTGTACCCACAAGCATAGTCTTCACGACCCAATGGCATATCTCCCTTGACGGCTTCACAACACCCATAGCCTGCTCTTCCTCATCCATGGCCAAATGCACCTGCTCATCACCCAAAGGCCTCTCTACCGACACCATCTCATTGCACTCCAAACCTGTGGCGGCATCGACCATTGGCTCCTCAGGCTCATCCATGCAAGCAGAGCCGCATGGCTCAACTAATGCCTCTTGCAGACCGTCCTCTTCAACCCGTTCACTTTCCAACTCCATGGAAGCTTTCTCTTTGGCCAAGATACGTACCTGCGTCACTATCAAATCACACTGCACGGCCACTTTAACCAACATCACCATAAGCATGGTGCCGCACAAGACCTTTATCTGCATACCATCATCCCCAAGCTTGGGCACTTCCACCTCCTCCTCAGCCATAGTGGCAACCATCAAATATTTATATACCAAACCAGGCAGCTCTACCTGTACTATCTCAAGCTCACTGGAGTTTGTCTCTTCGCCATAGGACATGGACCCGTCCTCTTCACCTGTATCCCACAAACTCAAGCTCAAACTCTCATCACCATCACTGCCATAGGCCGAATCGGCAGCTACATCTTCACTCTTAAGCTCCACAAAGGCTGGACCACTGCTAACTTGGCAGTGCACACTCTTATCATCAAGCTCCAAACTCTTGGCATCTCGGCCACAATCTGCCACTTTCTCAAGCAAACTCTCCACAAGAACAAGCTCTACCATCTCCTCAAGGTGCACTTGGCACTTGGTATCTTCCATCTTTTCCACACACAGGCTCTCCTCAACACATGGCTCGCCCTCGTTGGCAAGCGCATCCACCATTGGCACTAGCATCCTGCAAATAGGCACTTCCACACAAGCAAAACTGCCATCGGCCTTACCTCAACAAGTTGCACACTTCGTACCATTGGCACCATCCTTGACCTATCCAAAGAACATCCTGCTGCTACCACAATCGGCGCATACTCTGTCGGCTTAAGCAAGCCAAGCTCCATTTTCCTTTTCACTTTGCGGCTCTTAACCCTGACCACTTGAACTGCTTCACCATAGCGCCTATGCTCGTCATCGTCCACCTTTTCTCTAACCACAGGATGCAAACACACAAGAAACATTTCCATCTTAAAGCAATCCCCATTGACCACATTGGTGATAGCCACCAATATCTTCCAACGAGCTTCGAACTCGGCCACAAAAACCTCGAAATTAGCACTCACATCTTTCAGCAGGCCTTCGATCTACGCTTCCACTTCATCAATCGATAACACCTTACAAAACCGCAACAGAAACTGCTCTCTAAAACTCTGCCAAACCTGTTTGTCTGCCGCTCACAGGCCATCAAACCATAGCTTCGCTTTTCCTCGCAGCACCAAGGGCTCCGTACGCACCTTGTCATCGTCATTTTTCATCTGCAATAATAGCAGGAACAACTCAAAATCTGTCAGCCAATCGTCCGCATCCTCGCTTCCACTGAAGATCAGGCCACTGCTTCGCCACATCCTTGCTTCCAATCACATTACCGAGGATCTATTAGTGCGCTCCTCGTGTTGAGATGTAGAGAGAAAGAGAGAGAGACGAGACAAGAGACACACCATATACGCTCCCAAAGACTGATTCATATTGAGGACAAGATACAAATATATAGGTGAGACCAAGTTCAGTAGAGTGAGCCATATATAGCTCCAACACCCCCACTCAAACAAAGGTCTCTAGCTTTGGATGAAAAAACCCTTGGGGAGTTCAAGGGAAAAACCCAAGCCCCTATACAATGTGAAATATGAACCAGTGGTGATGATGTGAAAGTGAATTGTGCATCTATGTACAAATATTCAAGTGACTTAGATATCACAAGGTGCAAATGTGGAGTGTGCATAGTGCATGGTACCTAAAAGATTACAATGTCATATGTACAAAGCTATTACAATAGAAAAGAAGCTAATCTAGAAAGAGTGAGGCCGAAGCAACTCCAAGCTTCGAGCGCAAGAGGATGAAACGCGACTCATTGAGGCCTTTGGTCAAAATGTCTGCAATCATCTGGTCACTTGGACAGTGTTCAACCATAATGGTTCCCTTGCGTACTTCATACCTGACATAATGATAATGGACAGCAATGTGCTTTGACTTATTATGTTGAACATAGTCTTTTGCAAGACTAATAGCACTTTGGTTGTCACACCGCAAGGGTGTGCTAGAAAGAGGAGAGTGACCAATATCAACCAGCATTTGTCGAAGCCAAATCAACTCACGAGCTACAAGTGATGCCGCAACATATTCTGACTCAGTCGTAGAAACTGCAACACAACGTTGTTTCTTGCTGGTCCAAGAAACAAGACAACCATTTAAAAAGAAGCAATTTCCACTAGTAGATCGCATAGATAAATGTGAGCTTGCCCAGTCTGCATCTGTGTAACCCAAAAGAGAAAGAGATTGCATAGAATCCGATGTGACTTGTCATCGATAGACTAAACCAAAATCTGTAGTGCCTTTCAAGTATTTCAATACACGCTTTGCAGCAGACCAATGCTTAAGAGAAGGACATGCAAGATGTTTTCCAAGATAGTTAGCAGCAAAGAGAATATCAGGACGAGTGTTCATGCCAACAAACTAAAGACATCCAATCAAGTTAGCATAAGGTTGATTTGTGACAAGTTGACCGCCATTGTCAGAAGTATTATTCGTAGAGCTCGCAGGACAAGGTGTGTTGGCTGAATGTGCAGATTCCATACCAAATTTTTGAATAGTATCTGCAATAAACTTTGACTGTCGAAGGAATAAAATACCTTTTGTACAGTTCCGTTGGATTTGAATGCCAAGACAAGAGTGAATCTCTCCAAGATCAACCATATCGAATGCAGAAGACAATAAACTTTTCACTTGCTGAAGAAATCCCAAATCATTGGAAACAAGGATGGTATCATCCACATAAAGAGCAAGAATCACAAAACTGCTACCTTGGCGTTTTATGTATAAGTTGGGGTTTGACGAGCAAGAGATGAATCCTTTAGAGGTGAGAAAAAGATGAAATTTTGTATACCAGGCTCGCGAAGCTTGTTTGAGACCATATAGTGCCTTATGGAGTTGAGCAACAAGGTCTTCTTTACCTGGAATAACAAACCCTTCTGGTTGTTCCATATAAATTTCCTCTTCCAAGTCACCATTAAGAAAAGCAGTTCGCACATCCATTTGATGAGCTTCTAAATTAAATTGAACAGCAAATGCCAATAAAACTCGAACACTTGTAATGCGAACAACTGGTGAAAAAGTCTCTTGATAATCAACACCAGCTACTTGGGAGTAACCTTTTGCAACTAAACGCGCCTTGAACTTGTCAAAAGATCCATCTGCTTTTACTTTTGTTTTATACACCCACTTACATTTAATAGCTGTACGACGAGGAGGTAATTCAGTTAGTATCCATGTACCTTTAGAGATAAGAGAATCGTACTCTGCTTCCATAGCCTCTTGCCATTGATCCTTTTGTGGTGAAGAGATAGCTTCATCATAAGTAACGGGATCTTCAGAAGTAGAAAAAGCATTATCAGCAATATCGTCATCATAAACATGACATGAGCCATGTTCAAAATCAATAGGCAGATCAACAAAAATATCAATATCATCATTGGAAACATTTGGAATGGATGGTTGTGAGGAGGAAAGTTGCTCTATAGGAAGAGTTTCATCTTCTGAAAGAAATGGAAAAGCCTGAAGCAATGATTTAGTATCATCAGAATCATCCATGGACCATGAGCCTCCCATAAGCTATTCGTTAAAAGTAGCATCACGATTCACAATTACTTTCTTGGAGGAAGGGTCATAGAATTTGTAGCCTTTGGAAGTGTCAGAATATCCAATAAAAATAACTTTAAGACCAGGAGCATCAAGCTTTGTTCGTGTTTCTTTGGGAACATGAATATAAGCAATATATCCAAAGGTTCGAAAATGAGATACAGAAGGAATGTCACCTGTCCATGCTGTGATGGGTATCTTACCAGAGGGTGCAGTAGTAGGAAGATGATTCTGAATAAATGTTGCTGTCAAAGTAGCTTCAGGCTAGAAAACACGAGATAAGCCAGAATGAATCAGCATATATCTTACAGCATTGAGAATAGTGCGATTCTTTCATTCAGCAACACCATTCTGTTGAGGCGAATATGGAATAGTGTGTTCATGATGAATTCCTGTGTCAGCACAATAACTCACAAACTCTCGAGAAACATATTCGCCTCCATTGTCACTACGAAGCTTCTTAAGGCGACGACTAGTTTGAAGTTCCGCAGGCTTGTGGAATTGTTTGAAAACAGATAAGGCTTCAGATTTTTGTCTAAGTAGGAATACAGTCGTATACCTTGAGAAATCATCAATGAAAGTAATGAAGTAGCGATATTGTGATCTCGAAGAAGGTAGAGGTCCACATATATCAGTATGAACAAGATCCAAAATGTCATGAGAATGATTTGTATTTGAAAGAGGAAAGGGTTTACGATTGTGTTTCCCAAGAGCACAAAATTCACAAATTCCCATATGGGGATGGGCTTTAAGATCCATGCCATGAACAAGATCACGATGTTGAAGATCAAGGAGTTTTGAGAAATCAGCATGAACAAAACGGTGATGCCATAGTTTGCAATCATGATCACCTAGAGCAGTGACAATTTTTGCTACAGCATCGTTGAGAGAGAGTTCAAATAAATTACCGTTTCGAGGAGCAGTGGCTATAGTCTGTCCATCTTTCTCAATTCGGCATTTGGTATAATCAAATCCAACAAATAGACCAAGATCAACAAGTCTAGCAACTGAAAGAAGATTACGTTGAAGATCTGGTACATGTAATACTCCTCGCAAAATTCAAGTGGAAGAAGATAAGGTACCAAGATATAAGTCTCCAATACCCTTTACTTGACAAGTAGTATCATCAGCAAGATAAACAACACGTTGAACTGGCAGTGGATGATAGTTATGGAGCCACTTAGACTGATATGTCATATTTCCTATAGCACCAGAATCGACAATAAAAAGTGATCCATCACGTACATGAAGTATTCTGTCTGGAGCAACTGAACATAGGACGCAGCTTGTTTCTGGTACAATGTTGTTTCGATGTTCAGTAGCATATGCTCTATTCCGATCTGTGTCGAATCGACGCTTATAGCACATATGAGTGGGATGATCAGATCGTCCACAATATTCACAAGAAGAAGAAGAAGAGTCTCTAGACAAACGTGGTTGTTTTGTGGTAATATTGTGTTCTTCATCATATTGATGTGCCCAACAATCATCTTCAGTATGGCCATTTCTGTTGCAGTAAGAACATTGCTTATTAGGAAATTTGAGACGAGAGAAAATATTACCGCGACGGCCACCTCTGCGGTTTCCTCGTTGAAATGGACGCCTTCGAGCATAAAAAGCACATTCCATCTGTTGTGACTCAGTCTCCTCTTGTGAAATCATAGCTGTATCGTGACCAGCATTTCGACGTTCTTGACGTTGAGAGTATTCAATTAAAGACATGCAAGCTTGGTCGAAATCAAGACCATCTTTATTAGAGAGAATAGTAACAATGTTATCACAAGAAGAGTCCTTCACCGTATCAAGGAGAAGTGTAATCAGTTGCTTTTGTGGAACAGGATCACCGGCAGCAGCAAGTTGATTAATAATAGATTTGAAAGACTCAATATGTCCCGTCATGGCAGTACCAGATTAAGCAACTTGTTAAGCAACCCTCTCAAGTAAAGTATTGTAACTTGTTAAGCAACCCTCTCAAGTAAAGTATTTCTGTAACAGATTTCTTCTCAAAGTTTGCAATAAGGTACTTCCATACGTCATGGGAAGTAGGCAGTTCATACATATCAAGCAAAAGGGAATCAGTAAGAGCAGAAAGAATATACCGACGAGCTGCTTTATCACGTCGTTGCCAATCCGTATAGGCAACATTCCAATCTTCAAATATAGGTCCTTCAGTGATAAGCACGTTATCATTATCCGTATCAACAGGCTGAGGCGGACAAACACGATTTCCAAGAACAACATCGGAGAGTTCATCGCCTTCAAGAATTAACAACATCTTTGCTTTCCAGCCTGGAAATCCTTGACCTTGGAAAGGAGGAACAGAACGTTGGCCAGAAGGAAAGCCGTTGACGAGAATATTCATAGCCATATCTTGTTGCGAGAAGACGTATAAGATAAGATCGCAGAATCTGCACACCATATATGGTGAAGGCCGCAATTGAGAATGAGAGAGATATGAGTACTGCGTTCTGTCAATGATAAATGTAAGAAGGATGTTCAAGGAACGTCCAAAGATGTGAGAGACGTCGCCCAAAAAAGACAGGGTAAAGGAGATGTTAATAATAAACTAGTCCTCAAAATAGAGTGGCGTGAGACGCAAGATTGACGGCCACAATACGAATAGCAAAAAGCTAAATCTTCTCGAAAAAGTTAACGCCAAAATAAGAAAAACGATCGCGGACGCTTCACGAAGAAGTAGGACGAAGAAAGCTGCATCAAGCTCTATTGCAGTAAAAACAGCATAACTTTCTGCTGCAAACTCCGATTGACGCAAACCTAGAACTCAAATCGAAGAGCTCGAGGAGACGAACATGTTTTGGATGAAAAGTGCCATTGCGCTACCCTCCATTGCGCTTTTCCCTTTTCTCCAAATTTTGAGCAGAACAGCAAGAAAAATTGAGATGAAGTTCAGGGTGCCATTAACAAGAAAACGTAATCAACGATTAGATTGATTATAAATAAACGCCACATAAAACACTAATCATATTCTTCTTAACACAAAACAACCATAGTTAACAAGAATCAACGCTCAAAAATAAAATTTGTAACAATTTTGAATCTTACATGCGAATCGCATACACATACTGTTGTCACCATGAATTGAATCTGCGCGTGATCGTTACCGCTCTGATACCATGTTGAGATGTAGAGTGAAAGAGAGAGAGATGAGACAAGAGACACACCATATACGCTCCCAAAGACTGATTCATATTGAGGACAAGATACAAATATATAGGTGAGACCAAGTTGAGTAGAGCGACCATATATAGCTCCAACACTCGGTGGGGGCACCAGAAGATGGAGAGGGGGAATGGGGGACAACACCCGGCACGACCAGAAATTCCTCTCTATAGCTCAGGGTCAACACATAGCACCCCGATCTAGTCAAAAACGCCTTCAAAAACACGACCTGCACACAATCTGGCTCCACCGGCACACTTACCAAGCGCACACGCACTTTCCAAAACCACGAACGAGCTTTTGAACTTCGCCGCACTTCGCTCTACCTCCCTCTGCACACACACACTCTCTCTCTCTCTCTCTCTCTCTGGGCAAAAGGCCAGCGGTCCGGACGCACACGCTCTCGTGTTGTGGTACGTATATAGTGGGAATGGGCATTAAACAATTTATCTTGTGACTTTTGACACATAAGTATACTTCATATAATAACTCATATGCATAAATAAAAGCTTTCTACCATACCTTAGTATTACCTTTGAAGTAATATAAATGTACATTACTATTAGAAAGTACTGCAAGAGAAGTATCAATGATTGTGCCTCTTTTTGTCTGGGGAAAAAGCATTTGTATATTTCTTCTAATATCTTAGCTATACCCTACCATATATAAATATTTTCTTCTTTTCACATTTATTTAATAATATAACCCTTCAATAATGCATACCTTCTTGGATACATACAAGAGGGAAGGGCCTAGTAGAAGACTTTATGAAAAGGAAGATCCAAAGCTTCTTGGACCATCCCAATTTGAAAATCCCAACCTAAGAGCGTGGAGAAAAGACCAAAACCAAGTCAAGCTCTTTTAGTAGGCCAATTTTTCCTTTTGAAGCATATCAATCCGAGTTACAGGTCAAAAGTTACAAGGAAAAGAGTGAAAAATCCTCTCACAACTACGTTGCAAGAAGAGATGGTAAACAGGTGAATCAAGTGAAAAGAGGTAATCTTGATCTTTTTCCATAAAATAAGATATTTGGAGGATAAAAGACACAAGCATGTGAATGTGACACCTCAAAGATGCCTTGAAGGACAAGACACACAAGTTGGGACCCCCTGCTGGAGCCACACAGAAGATGCCTAGGTGGGGCCCACATTCATCATGCACCCACATGGAGGCTCAACAAAGTACTTCTCTCACCATATCCCATCATACTACCTATTATTGACTATGACGTCTCTTTTGACGTGAATGTGGTTATTTTATTATGAATCAAGAGGATTTGTACTCACAACTAATCCCAATCGCTAGACAAAACATATACATTATAGTAAGCACAAAGCTACAGTTCCAAAGAGCAATCCATAGCTTATTTGGATAGCAAAGATTAAATATCATTAACTCATCCATTAACCCTTTTATCCTACCCATGATACGATATGATCGTAATCTCGATGTTTTCATTTTTGTTTTGTTCTGACTATCTTTCATGAGTTCTCTCCATCACGTGTGTGTTTATAAGGGAAAGTGAGCGGCTTCTTTGGCTACATTTCTTCTTTATCTCTAGACTTTATGTTATCTACATCTTAGCTCCTTCTCATAACCCTTGAGCTTCCTCACAAACTCTCACAGCAAGAGGCCCGGTGCCTTCCTAGCAAGACCGCAAACTTCTTGACATATTTTTGGTGAACCCGACGCGAATCTGCTAGGGTGAGAATTTGTGGGTAACCATGGGTGATCATGTTGAGCCACAGGGTATGCATTTTGACCCAGCAACAATGCAAATGTTTTAGGCATTTGCAATGTTCATGCAACAACAACATGCTACTGAAAGAAGGGAGATTTCAGCAACGAAGGCCATACAAGTGGTTGTCAACAAAATGGATCAGTTCAATGGCAAAGATGTAACCAAGTACTTACGCGAGTATGTGAAGGAGATGGAGCTACATAGTGTGTCAGAAGGTGAGATGATTCAAAGATTTGACCTAGTTGTTGCTCCAGAAATTAGGGAGCATGTTAGGGGAATTAAAGATGGGCATGGGAGAAATTGGGAAGAACTCAAAGTAGCTTTAAAGGAGGAATATTTCATGGAGGACTCAGAGAGAGTGACAAAAAGGAAGTTCTTAGAATGGGTAATCAAGCCAAAGCAAGGACTATTAATAATAGAGCTACTTAGTTAATAGATGTATTTGGTGTGATAGTACAGACCATGTAAGAAGGGATTGTGATGATTTTTTATCAGAAGATGTTGTATTTTTTAAGGATGGTAAAATCCACTTAAGAGAGACAGGTCTACCCTTGAGAACTAACTTTGGGAAGGGGGGGATGCAAACCTTAGTTGAAGATATGGCAACTAATCATGCCACCTCTTCAGTTGAGGCAGCTACTTATGGAGTAAAAATTGAGCATCTTAGTGATGAAGAGGTGAATGAACATCATGGTCAAATTTGGCCAAATGTCATGCAATTAGCTAAAAAGGGAAAGCTTACAAAAGAGATTCTACATGAAGCAGGTGATTGCATACGTCTACAAACAGGATGGAATGATCCAGTGGACTCATTGTCAGTGCATGCCTACATTACAAAATGCCAACAAAATGAGGCTATTGTAGAAGAGAAGCGCAGACGTGAGAATGTTGATGAAGGACCATAAAAAAGAGCTTCTAGAAGTGGGGGAAGAAGCAACTCAATGCCTTCTCAAACACCCTCAGCATAAGGAGCATCTCCACCTGAAGTACTCATGGAGGAGTCTACAATAGGAAAGAAGAAAGAGCCAGCAAAAGGTAAGACAAAAGGCCCAACTTATAAACTACAATCTGATATTGAGGTTGCTACAGATTTAAAGAAAGTCTTGGAGGAAAGGATCTTAAATAGCAAAATTGAGTTTACTCTGGGAGAAGTTCTTGGCATTGCAAAGCGTGAATTCCATGAAGAGATCATTGACATCATCAAGAGGAAGAGGCAAACCCTTGCTGAAGTTTCTCGTCCACAGGTTGAAGGGGAAACCTAAAACACACAAGGGATGTAGCTGCAAAATAAGGAGGATGATGGAGCTGTGGTAGGATGCTACCAATCTAGTGGGAGAGTGAAGCAAGTGCATTTCTCAAATGATGATGAAGAAGTTGAAGATATTCCTAGGAGCTACTATTCACGAAGTCACTGGGCAAGGGCTACTACAGAAACTTTGGTCAAGGTAGGTGATCTTGAAGAACCATTTGTTGCCTTGATTGAACATGGTTCAGAAATAAACATAATGTCAAAGAGTCTCTTCAACAAGTGCAAATGGCCAATGGACACAGATCATGGCTGGATGGTAAAAGTGGCAAACAATTCATCCGGTGAATTGTATGCAGCATGTCCAGGTGGGAAGGTGACAATAGGTGATGTAAAGATTGACCAAAACTTCTTTGTACAGGATACATCTTCATATCATCTCATCCTTGGATAGCCCTACATTGTGGGAGTTCGAATGGAAACAAAGGTAATGGACGATGGTTCTGCATATGCTAGGATACGTAGAAAAGATGGTAAACGTGCTGTCCAATTTCTCACAGTTTGTATGAACCATGAAAGAAATCGTGACAACCTCAGAGAACATCCTCTACCAAAGGTGAGCAAAGAGTTTCATGACCATAAGGAAATGATGGGTTTTGGCCAAGTACCATTGTAAAACGAGATTACAATGGTACAGAAAGAAAAAGGGTCTCGCCTGATCCAAAAATAGGTGAAACTTTCTCAACCGGCTCCTTGGTAACAAGGAATGGATCAATATGTTTTACAAAACTTGAAGATTTGAAGAGATGTGTGAGGCAATATGTACATAATGTACAAATAGGCATGAAAGAAAGTGGGTTGCTAGAGCCTACTGAAAATGTTCTGGGTTTGTGTGAACAAGTTTCTTTTGTAGGTACTATGGGTGAGCTTGATGCTATAATGGGGTCCAGTTTGCATCTTAAAAATGAAGTTGTGGAAGTTTGCTCTATGGAAATGTATCAAGTAATAGAATCCTTTAAAGAAAACCAAACAGTTGGCCCAGAAGTCCATGTTGAAACTAAGTACAAAAGTGTAGCAAAGAAGGTGAAACCAGTAGCTTCACCCTTACCACCAAACAATAGGGAAAAAATTGAGCAGGCTTCTTTACAGCCAAGTTTGAGGAATCCTAAGAATATTGGGCATACCTTCACAAACGAGTCTTTCCAAGAGTTGCAGATTGGTCGCGAGGAGTTTCTAACACGGAAGGAGACAAAGTGATTCAAAGAAATGCTTTCAAAGAATGGTAAGGCTTTTGCATTTGAGCCACATGAGATAGGATGTGTTGATCCTTCTATTTTAGCTCCTATGGTAATTTTGACAATATGTCATGTGCCTTGGAATGTGCGGCCTATTCTAGTTCCAAAGGCTCATTTGCCAAAGTTAGTAGAGCTATTGAATGAGAAAATCAAAATGGGAATCTTGGAGCCTTCTTCTGCTCCATACTCAAACAGGTGGTTCACAGTTCCAAAGAAGAATGGTTCTCTACGCTTCATCCAAGATATGGAACCAGTAAACAAGGTGACGATTAGAAATGTAGGTACAGGTCCACTTGTGGATGAGTTTAGAGAGGTGTTTGCAGGGAGGGCAATCTACTCAATGGGGGATCTCTACTCAGGGTATGATCAATTTCAGCTTGCAATCCAAAGCAGAGACTTGACAACCATGAGAACACCTTTGGGTTTGGTAAGGATGTGTACCTTTCCACAGGGAGCAACCAACTCGGCTGCATATATGATGAATGGCATGAATAAGGTCCTACGTGACTTTATTCCTCAAATCACAATGCCTTTCATTGATGATTTGGCTATCAAAGGATGTGAAGAAAGTGACAAAGATGAAGCTTTGGATCTCAAGGGATGTCGTAAGTTTGTGGTAAATCACATAAATGATTGTGATAAAAGTTTGTCTAAGTTGGAAGAAGTGAATCTTGCATTGTCAGGAAAAAAGTCTATGTTTGGTGTCAATGAAGTGCTCATTGTGGGGCACATGTGCGGGCCATATGGTAGGAAACCTTGTTCAGCAAAGGTAGATGCCATCCAAAGAATGAAAGAAGCATGCACTAGCATCACTGAGGTTAGAAGGTTTCTGGGAGCATGTGTCTTCTATGTTATTTGGATTCCACATTATGCACATGTAGCTGATTCTCTTCATCAGCTGATTAGAAAGAATCAGAAGTTTAAATGGACAGAAGCACATGTAAAATCCATGAAAAAGCTAAAGGATTTGCTCCAGTCAGCAACAAATTTGAGAAAGGTAGACTATGAGTGTCAAAGGCCAGTAATTGTGACAGTAGACACCAGTCCTACAGGGATTGGATGGGCAATAGGTCAAGATGACAAAGAAGGACACAGGTATGTGGTAAGATTTGGAGCAAAGGTACTAAGTGCTCGCCAAAGAAACTATCCACAGATAAAGAGAGAGTTATGGGGTATGGTTACAGCCTTGAAAAGTGGGAAAGAGTACCTAATTGGTGCATGTGTGGTTGTAGAAATAGATTTTCTACTACTTCTTGGGATGATTACAAGCTGCTCAACGCCATACATCGCTATGTTGCGGTGGATTGCCTACATTAAGTCCTTAAATCCCGAGTTTAAGCACATTGCAGGTAAAGACAATACAGTGGCAGATATGCTATCAAGGGCAAGGTATGAAGATGAGTCACAAATGATTGACGAGGGAGATGATGTAGGCACAAAGTTTTATTCTATCTCTCATGTCAAAGGTAACAATGTCTACATGACTAATCTACTTGAATCATTCTTGAAAGAGCTTTATGAAGGTGATTGGCTTCTTATTGGAAGCTACTTGAGTACTCTAACAAAACAAGATGATTGGTCTGAACAAGAATTCAAGAGGATACATAGAAAAGCATATGGGTACTTTTTGAGGGATGGTTACTTGTGGAAGCATCCTAAACAAAAGGGTGCTACACCACAATGGGTTATATGTAAAAAAGAGACTCCAGTAAATCTCATGCAAGAGTTTCATGAGAGTCTATGGGCTGGACACAGGGGTGTGTGGGAAACCTTCTCCAAGTTGAAAGAAAAATACTAGTGGAAGGGTATGTATAAAGATGTATCTCAATTTGTAGAGTCATGCGTAACTTGTCAAATGTATTCAAATGTCCGACATCGTGATGACCCTACATATCCACTAGCCATGCACTATAAATGGGTTGTGGATCTAGTCACAATGCGTTTAGGACTCTCGCAGATGAGATACTTAGTTCTTGCACGAGAGGACCTAACTAACCAGGTTGAAGGAAGAGCATTAAGAGCTAAAACCACAGAAGCTGTGTGCAAATTCCTTCTTGATGAGGTGATTTGCCATTATAGTTGTGTGGGAAAGATCACTGTAGATAGAGGTGAGTTGGATGCTGAGGAAGCAAGGGAGTTCTTTACCAGATTAGGAATCAAGCTTTCTCTTACCACAGCTTACAACCCTGAAGGAAATGGAAAGAGTGAAAGAGGGCATCCTCCTATCATCAAAGCTTTGGCTAAGGCTTGCGAAGGAAGAGTTGGTGAGTGGCCAAAATTGTTACCATATGCTTTATGGGCTGATCGTACAACACATAGCTCAGTAACTGGCTACATGCTTGCGGAGCTAATGTATGGTCAACAGACAGTGATGCCGATTGAAGATACAATTCCCACATGGAATGTACTACCTTGGCAAGAGGGGCTTAGCAGGGAAGATCTCCTTGCATTGCGTATAAGGCAACTTTAGAGAAGACCTGGAGACATTGAAGCTGCAAAAGAACGACTCAAAAATGCAAGGTTGAAAAGCAAGGACTACTTTGATAAGCGACATTGAATCAGGAGCAAAGCAATTGACAAAGTTGACTGGGATTTAGTGTATGATAGTAGCCTTGATAACCAACACACAGTCATGCGTAAGTTCTCAAAAATATGGTTTGGACCGTATGTTGTAAAGCATGTGCATGAAAATGCTACTTATAGCTTGTCTGAACTAGATGGTATAGAACTAAAGATTCCCATTGCGGGAAAAAGGATCAAAATGTTTAAGAGAAGAGGAGACAATGATCTAGAAGATGTTGATGAGGAAGAAGAGAAAAACACAGGTGAAGATCAAAGTGAACATGAAGCTCTCGAATCATCCAGTGAAGAAGAAAGCAAGGAAGATGTACAAGAGGTCTGATCTTACAAAGAGACAATGTGGCACATACCGGAGGATGTGCAGGTTTATAGGGGGTGGATGTCGTGTTGTGGCACGTATATAGTGGGAATGGGCATTAAACGATTTATCTTGTGACTTTTGATGCATAATTATACTTCATATAATAACTCATATGCATAAATAAAAGCTTTCTACCATACCTTAGTATTACCTTTGAAGTAATATAAATGTACATTACTATTTGAAAGAATTGCAAGAGAAGTATCAATGATTGTGCCTCTTTTTGTCTGGGGGAAAAGCATTTGTATATTTCTTCTAATATCTTAGCTATAACCTACCATATATAAATTATTTTCTTCTTTTCATATTTATTTAATAATATAACCCTTCAATAATGCATACCTTCTTGGATACATACAAGAGGGAAGGGCCTATTAGAAGACTTTATGAAAAGGAAGATCCAAAGCTTCTTGGACCATCCCAATTTGAAAATACCGACCTAAGGGCGTGGAGAAAAGACCAAAACCATGTCAAGCTCTTTTAGTAGGCCAATTTTTCCTTTTGAAGCATGTCAATCCAAGTTACAGGTTAGAAGTTACAGGGAAAAGAGTGAAAAATCCTCTCACAACTACATTGCAAGAAGAGATGGTAAACAGGTGAATCAAGTGAAAAGAGGTAATCTTGGTCTTTTTCCATAAAATAAGATATTTGGAGGATAAAAGACACAAGCATGTGAATGTGGCACCTCAAAGATGCCTTGGAGGACAAGACACACAAGTTGGGACCCCCTGCTGGAGCCACACAGAAGATGCCTAGGTGGGGCCCACATACATCATGCACCCACATGGAGGCTCAACGAAGTACTTCTCTCACCAGATCCCATCATACTACCTATTGTTGACTATGAATTCTCTTTTGATGTGAATGTGGCTATTTTATTATGAATCAAGAGGATTTGTACTCACAACTAATCCCAATCGCTAGACAAAACATATACATTATAGTAAGCACAAAGCTACAATTCCAAAGAGCAATCCGTAGCTTATTTGGACAACAAAGATTAAATATCATTAACTCATCCATTAACCCTTTTATCCTACCCATGATACAATATGATCGTAATCTCGATGTTTTCATTTTTGTTTTGTTCTGACTATCTTTCATGAGTTCTCTCCATCACGTGTGTGTTTATAAGGGAAAGTGAGCGGCTTCTTTGGCTACATTTCTTCTTTAGCTCTAGACGCTAAGTTATCTACATCTTAGCTCCTTCTCATAACCCTTGAGCTTCCTCACAAACTCTCACAGCAAGAAGCCCGGTGCCTTCCTGGCAAGACCGCAAACTTCTTGACAACGCGCTCCGACGGCACCGCGGCTAACACCAGACGAGACTGGGAAGACAAAAGGGGAAGGGGGGAGCGACATGATGCCAAATACGAAGAGTGTTGCCCATTGATAGCTCCAAAACATCCTTACATAGCTCAAACGAGCTCTGTCTCACACTCTTGCCTGCTCCTCTTGAGCGCACAGACCAAAAGAAACCAAAAAGCCCCTTATACAAAACGTTTTGCCCCTTTTCTGGGCCTGTTTTTGAGTTTTTTAGGCATTTTTCGTGGTAGCCGACATGTGGCACTTCCCTTAGGAGGCTCAGGTTGACTCGGAATGGCTTTGTGCTTATCCTGAGGCTTCACACTTCACTCTACACACAAGCACCCTCTAGGGAGGAACGACGGCGCCGTCGTTGCCCCCCTAAGGGCTCACATTGCCTTCAAAAATGTTTTTGGACCAAATTTGTCCACAAGAAACGGTCCCCCCATGGGCGGCATTCCACGTCATCACCTTCCTCGCACAGGCGGAGCCGCCCAAAACCACCGCATACTGCCACCCGCCGCCTGTGCAGCGCCACCCCAACAGCCATGCGCGGACACCCCTCTCTCCCTTTGTGATACTATGGGAGCCTCATGGCCCTGCCTTTATAGTCCGAGCTGCCGGTCCGTCGCCCCGCATGTGGGACCTCCCTCCCTGCCACATGGAGGCTCCACATGGAGTGTCTTCCTTGGAACTTCAAAATTCCTCAAAAAAAATCAATTGAAACACTTTTTTTTTTTTTTGGCCTAGCTTTGATGCCACCCTCTACTTGATGATTGGATGACCACTCTGTCAAGCCCGGCCAAAGCATCATATCTCGGGCTTCAGCACCACCAACTTGATCCACATTCCGGGTCTTCAATGGCCTTATACGGGAGCCGCCAAAACGGAAAAAAAACTTCGAAGCCACCGTGGTCGGATCGAACATCCAGCCTCAAACTGCTCTATCTCGGTTCTTAGAGCTCCGATCGGAGCGCCGTCACTTTCGGCTAACTTCCCATATTGTACTCTGCACTTGCAAGCTTTGGCAAGCTCTAGAAAATTCCAGATGGTCCCCCCGTCGATGCGGCCAAAACCTTCCAGAATTGGCCCGCACAAAATTTTCAACTAGCCAAAACTTTCTATCCAGAGCTCCGATTCACTATCCGAGAAGACAGGCATGCTCCATAACTCGAGCACTACACACATATGCACTGACATCAGCCCGGGCCACCTGTCCCCAGTTGCCCTACCCGTCGGGGATCTGCTACACACTTTACCTTTAAACTGCAATATCTTGAGCCCCAGGGCTCCGTTTGATGAGCCGTTTGAACCGGCCTGGAGAGCACATTAAATAACACACTTTGGCATGCAAAACCACCACTTCGGGCATATACGGCCATCTCCCTGTTTGGCCATCTATAGCATGCCGTCGGCCTAAAAAGCCGCATCAAGCATACATCTCCACTTCCACCTAGCTATAGCCTCCCTTCACAACTGCATTATCACTTGAGCTTGCACCTGCTCGATCACATAGCCCCGCTTGGGCCCATTTCTACCATCGACAGCATTTGGCTGTACCAACATACAAGCAAATAGACATGTTATATGATGTCAATAAAACACTCAAGAGTATGAGTCTCAAGGCAATGTTTAGCACTGCATTCAATAGGATTTCAAATACAGAGTTTGCTAATGCGACCTTGTCAAAAACAAACGCGTTCTCCAAACGTGTTGTGTGTAGTCGGATAAAGTCTCAACTAGAGTCAACAAAGGATGATGAGCTGATTTCACGTTTGAAGAATGAACTTATAACTCACATGATGCAACAACAAAGCTGTAGAAATGTGTACTAGACCTGGTGTAAGTTCTTGCAAATGCAAAAGTATAAGTATTTATGCATTATACTTTATAAAATGGACCAAAAGCAGGCAGCAATACCTAGATTGGGAGTGAACTCAAAAGATTATGTGAATGCATATCAGTTGCAAGTATCTTTAATAGGTATGATAACACAAGGGCATGGTCATTGGATGTATGGTCAATTATTGTTGAATGGTCTATGGCCTTCAGATCTGAATGCTACAATCGGTTCCCTTGCATTATGCTTACAGAATTTGGAAAGAATATAAAGCCATGGGCTAGGAGATTTATTCCATGATGGTATGCCATGCAGTAATGTAGCATTGTTCAATGCATTGAACTCAAGGACATCTCCAGACCACCAAAACAGAATGATGAAAGAGTGTGAGAGGAATGCATCAGTAGTAGTAGGAATGACATACACTTTTTCACATTTGATTGAACATTTTAAAAAATGTGAAAGCTTAGCTCCAACAACATTTCTGATGACGTAAGTTCCTGACTTCAAAGCCTTTCTTAAAGGGTACATGTGTGATGGACAAGATGCTCTTGTTGGACACTCTAATCCACTTTAATTTTGTTTCTTTATGCAAGGTGAAATCCCAGTAATGCAGTACAAAATTCAACCCAAATCACCAGGTTGGATGTCGAGGGAGTCAAGAATTGAGTTGTGGAAAAAAGACGATCAAGGGAAACCAAAATTTCCAATAGACTATCCAGATGTGGTTCCTATAGCAGACTATGTGAGGGATAGTCTGCTTATTATTCAAGGGATTAAGACATATCTTGAATTTTGGAAAAGATGGACTCTACTAAAGGGAAAGGAGCATGATTCTACAAAATACATGGAGCGATTATTGGAAAATTTTTATTAGTGACCTTGAACAACCAACCAATCAACAAATTGATGAATATACATCATTTTGGCCAAAAACTACAGGGAGTCATCGAATGCAGCAGATAGAGAAAGACACAACCGAGTTTCAAGGATATAAAGAATTGAATGATCATTATGTTGGTCCTCAAAGTGAAAGGCCACAGGAAGATTTCATGCCTCAAATTGATGTAGGGAAAGGAGATTTTGTTCTTGTGAGACCCACTGATCCAGAATATCCGATATGTCTAGGAGTTATAGAGTCAGATGTTGATGTAGACAACTGAGCTCCTAACTACAAGAAATTTTTCATTAAATATTGGGCACCAAAACATCCAAAAAAAATCCCACAATCCAAGAACAATATGAGGATTGCTGGAAAAAGAATTGGTCCTGCAATCTTTCGAACCCAAAGCGTTGGGAGTGTGTTGATGCAGTTGTGTGGTCATGGACTCCAAGGGGTGGAAAACTTGCATAAGCAATTAAAATCCCATCCAATGTTGTGGAGAAAGAAAAAGCTAGCTTAAAAGGAGAAATTGAAGAGCATTTCATATTCATAAACTGTTTTTCTTTTTATCTGTGTCTGTGTATGTTTTATAAAGTATCAATTAACACCAACATGAACATAAAATTTTGGATGGGACAAAATAAGGTGTTTCTCAACACCACCAATTTCTTGAGAATCTATCTCTTTGTCTAATGTAACACAAGTCCTCAACACAAAATTTATCTATAACATTCCCAAAATAAATGAAATTAAACAAAATCAAAAGGAATCCATAGGCATTGAAATGAGTCCCAAAGTTGTGGGATTTTCCCATTTCATCTAAAAAAGTGTTAAATAGCGAGTCAAAAAAAGGATGGAACGTCTTCTCTTGTGAAAAGACAAGTATAGCTTCAATGAAGATATCCATTAAACTCAACTTTCCTCTCGACAATCATTTTGTAACTAGACTGAGGTTTACAATCTTGAATGTCAAATTTTATATTCCATCATATACCTTTGAACACAATATAAATTTGAATCAGAGAGTGAACATATTAGTTAGTACCATAAGAAATTCCAAGGATTGTAGCTATTACCTGTTAACAAGAATGATAAGTAGCAGGGATTTCATTAATCACGATCGGGTGATTACATCAATAACTTTAGTATCTACACAAAAAAATCACGTGATCATGTTAATTGTTAACGTGACTTTGATTTTGACCTGCAAAAATCTATAGAGCAGGTTAGCTCTCCGAGTTTTCCATTTTTCCCGGCGGGATAATTATATATAGCAAAAAGTGTGCTAACCACGGTCTTTTAGATAGGAAAATCATTGGGGAGTGTATCCGAGTGCCAGGTATAGTCATCTCCTTGTGAATTGACCTAAGGTTACAGAGTCACAGGTCCTTTTTTTTGGGCCGAACGTGATTCTTAATTTGGTCACCACTTCTAAAAATTAGTAATTCGTTTACCGACATAAAGGTACGAAACCAAAACAATTGAAAACTTGGAGTATCATGCTCATTGCAAAGAAGCCATTGGTCCAAATGAGGGCTATAATTGGTTTTAGAAGATGAGCATATGTAAATGATGAGTCGATAGTCAAGGGTCGGATGTGCTATACTAGTGTACCAGGCATATAAACATCCTTGAAGTCTTGCATTTGAGTTAATTTCCACTTGTCACTCCACAATATAAGAGCTGTAATACTTCATTGAGTTTAAATAGCTTTTATATATTGAATTGGTTGCACGGGTGGGCAACAATCCTTCATTGGGTACAAGTAGTCCTCAATTGAGTGATTATATTGAAGATTTATTTGCGTTAGTTCATGAATTGGTTTATACAGAGAGTGCATTATGTATTACGATAGATTATTAGTGTATGAAATGACCAATCATATATAATATTTCATTCGTGTGTTTTTTTGTAGCAGTTGAAATTAAATGTGTCTAGCTTATTGTTTGTAAATCAATGTGGAGATATAAATAATCATTATAATAATAATTGCATAGAGAGATTCATAGCATTGTTATAGTTAATATGCCATGCATAGACTACAGTGCAATGTGTATGGTTCCTCACAATATAGGTGATCGATATGTGGATTGACTAGTGTGCATTGAAAATCTCATATTGTGCATCATGGTTACTTTCATATTGAATGGTTTTTAAATTATAATATATATTGAAAATAAGAAAAATGTTTCAAAAACTAAACATCTCGTTCTTTTGTCTTCAATTTTAGTTTAAAAGAAATGGAGCAAAATGTGGGGACAAGTGGTACGAAGAAGCCAAAGAATAAAAAAGCTTCTGGCAAAGAATGGGATTATGCTCACAACATATGCGACCGATATATGGAGTGGCAATGTAATTTTTTTCACACAACAAAATCAGGCGGTGTACCACGTATTAGGGATCATTTGCTCGATAGTGCTAAAAACAGTTGTAAGAAATGTGCAAAGATTTTGAGAGAAGAGCTCGCCAAAAAGGGTGGCAAGAGACAAAATATATATAGCTCTGTGGATTTCGAGTGAAGGGTTCCCAGAGCCAATTATTAACTCCGCAGATCCTGTAGTGACTTCAACTAACCTTGGAGAACAACTTGCACAAGGAGAGGAAATTCTAGGCAGTGTTCCTTTTAAACGTCACAATGAAGGTGGACTTTGTCAAATGCATCAAAAATCATTACATCAAAGCTTTCAAGTGCAGTCTCTAGAAGAATCACAAACTGCACTTGCCAAAGAAATATTCTTTACTAGAAGTGCTTTGGTCATGGTAGACAGTAATCATTGGAAGGCTGCTTGGAAGAAAATCAGTGAGTTTGGTCGAGGATTTTCAGCTACTTCTTATCACACGATAAGAAATGTTTTCTTGGATAAATGTTACATCGAAGTCAAAGAGCGTGTTGGCAAAATAATACTTCCGAATATTTTGCTTTCAGGATGTACGAGCATTGTGTATGTCAAGAGCTTCCCTGCGTTTCTTCTTCACCATGTCCTCCTTGATAAGAAGAGGGTTGTCCTTATAAGTAAGCAAATCAGCCAATGTAGCTCTTGTATTCTTCTCAGCAAGAAAAGAGAATTGGAATTGTTGTAGCTTCACAATCCACTTCATAGGCCTCTTTGAAAAAGTAGGGCTATTCACCAATTGAGGTAAATGAGTGAAGCTAGTGAGAAATGTGAATCGTTTGTGGAGAAGGTAGTGCCTAAACCTTGTACATGCATAAAACACACTGACCATGATGAGATGTAGCTTAGTATAGCCTCTTTCCACTTCTAGCTTCACCCTACTAGCAAAATATATAGGCTTCATGTAGTGGGAATTGTTACCTCATTGAAGAATCATATCTCCAATAGAATTCTCACCTACTCATGGATTCACGTAAAACTCCTTATCCCAATTAGGATCTTGCATAGTAGGAAGAGAACCAAGAAACTCTTTGATACCTTGAAAAACCTATTGACATTCATTAGTCCATTGTAGAGGATCCGTCCTTGCTACTTGTTGTAGAGGATAAAGAAGCTAAACGGACAAGGGAGGGAACCTTGACATATACTTCACCTTTTGAATGAAAGTAGAAATTCTTGTTGTATTGCTAGTAGGTAATGGGGGGGGCACCAAATCCTTCACCTTGTCAGGATCCACTTCAATGCCATTCTCTTAGATCATATGTCCCAAAAACTTCACTCCTGGCTGAGCAAGATTGGGTTGAGTTGACCTCCACTTTCATAATATTGCTTCAATGTCATCCCAATCTTTGCACAATGATCATTTCTAGAGATATAAACACAAAGTTTATCAATAAGATCCTTTAAAAACTTGCCAAGAAAGAGAGAGAACACTTTATTGATGCACTTCGAGTACCATCACTACAAGAGATTGCTTAAATTCCGACATCAGATTACACGCGTCAATGGCGGGCGTCGGTACTTGTGTAGGCAAATCAAGAGGGAGATCAAGTTTTTTTAAAATTCAATTCTCAAATTTTTGACGTGTATAACACTTCACATACCGGCCCCCAAGTCGATGTCTATACCGGCACGTGTAGATTTAATTAACAAACATATGTCAAACCCTAATATATAGGAATTGACCAATATAGACAAGATTATTACCCAATGGTCTTGATATATGTGCACCTCATTATGAAATTTTGGAGATCACTTGGAGGGCCTTATTGAAGAGAGAGAGAGAGAGAGGAAGGTGTAACCAATGAGCAACCTTACATAACGTAGAAATTCATGGAAAATATTGTTGAGATGTAGAGAGAAAGAGAGAGAGACGAGACAAGAGACACACCATATACGCTCCCAAAGACTGATTCATATTGAGGACAAGATACAAATATATAGGTGAGACCAAGTTGAGTAGAGTGAGCCATATATAGCTCCAACACCCCCACTCAAACAAAGGTCTCTAGCTTTGGATGAAAACACCCTTGGGGAGTTCAAGGGAAAAACCCAAGCCCCTATACAATGTGAAATATGAACCGGTGGTGATGATGTGAAAGTGAATTGTGCATCTATGTACAAATATTCAAGTGACTTAGATATCACAAGGTGCAAATGTGGAGTGTGCATAGTGCATGGTACCTAAAAGATTACAATGTCATATGTACAAAGCTATTACAATAGAAAAGAAGCTAATCTAGAAAGAGTGAGGCCGAAGCAACTCCAAGCTCCGAGCGCAAGAGGATGAAACGTGACTCATTGAGGCCTTTGGTCAAAATGTCTGCAATCATCTGGTCACTTGGACAGTGTTCAACCATAATGGTTCCCTTGCGTACTTCATACTTGACATAATGATAATGGACAGCAATGTGCTTTGACTTATTATGTTGAACATAGTCTTTTGCAAGACTAATAGCACTTTGGTTGTCACACCGCAAGGGTGTGCTAGAAAGAGGAGAGTGACCAATATCAACCAGCATTTGTCGAAGCCAAATCAACTCACGAGCTGCAAGTGATGCCGCAACATATTCTGACTCAGTCGTAGAAACTGCAACACAACGTTGTTTCTTGCTGGTCCAAGAAACAAGACAACCATTTATAAAGAAGCAATTTCCACTAGTAGATCGCATAGGTAAATGTGAGCTTGCCCAGTCTGCATCTGTGTAACCCAAAAGAGAAAGAGATTGCATAGAATCCGATGTGAGTTGTCGTCGATAGACTAAACCAAAATCTGTAGTGCCTTTTAAGTATTTCAATACACGCTTTGCAGCAGACCAATGCTTAAGAGAAGGACATGCAAGATGTTGTCCAAGATAGTTAGCAGCAAAGAGAATATCAGGACGAGTGTTCATGCCAACAAACGGAAGACATCCAATCAAGTTAGCATAAGGTTGATTTGTGACAAGTTGACCGCCATTGTCAGAAGTATTCTTCGTAGAGCTCGCAAGACAAGGTGTGTTGGCTGAATGTGCAGATTCCATACCAAATTTTTGAATAGTATCTACAATCAACTTTGGCTGTCGAAGGAATAAAATACCTTTTGTACGGTTCCGTTGGATTTGAATGCCAAGACAAGAGTGAATCTCTCCAAGATCCACCATATCGAATGCAGAAGACAATAAACTTTTCACTTGCTGAAGAAATCCCAAATCATTGAAAACAAGGATGGTATCATCCACATAAAGAGCAAGAATCACAAAACTGCTACCTTGGCGCTTTATGTATAAGTTGGGGTCTGACGAGCAAGAGATGAATTCTTTAGAGGTGAGAAAAAGATCAAATTTTGTATACCAGGCTCGCGAAGCTTGTTTGAGACCATATAGTGCCTTATGGAGTTGAGCAACAAGGTCTTCTTTACCTGGAATAACAAACCCTTCTGGTTGTTCCATATAAATTTCCTCTTCCAAGTCACCATTAAGAAAAGCAGTTCGCACATCCATTTGATGAGCTTCTAAATCAAATTGACCAGCAAATGCCAATAAAACTCGAACACTTGTAATGCGAACAACTGGTGAAAAAGTCTCTTGATAATCAACACCAGCTACTTGGGAGTAACCTTTTGCAACTAAACGCGCCTTGAACTTGTCAAAAGATCCATCTGCTTTTACTTTTGTTTTATACACCCACTTACATTTAATAGCTGTACGACCAGGAGGTAATTCAGTTAGTATCCATGTACCTTTAGAGATAAGAGAATCGTACTCTGCTTCCATAGCCTCTTGCCATTGATCCTTTTGTGGTGAAGAGATAGCTTCATCATAAGTAACAAGATCTTCAGAAGTAGAAAAAGCATTATCAGCAATATCGTCATCATAAACATGACATGAGCCATGTTCAAAATCAATAGGCAGATCAACAAAAATATCAATATCATCATTGGCAACATTTGGAATGGATGGTTGTGAGGAGGAAAGTTGCTCTATAGGAAGAGTTTCATCTTCTGAAAGAAATGGAAAAGCCTGAAGCAATGATTTAGTATCATCAGAATCATCCATGGACCATGAGCCTCCCATAAGCTGTTCGTTAAAAGTAGCATCACGATTCACAATTACTTTCTTGGAGGAAGGGTCATAGAATTTGTAGCCTTTGGAAGTGTCAGAATATCCAATAAAAATAACTTTAAGACCAGGAGAATCAAGCTTTGTTCGTGTTTCTTTAGGAACATGAATATAAGCAATACATCCAAAGGTTCGAAAATGAGATACAAAAGGAATGTCACCTGTCCATGCTGTGATGGGTATCTTACCAGAGGGTGAAGTAGTAGGAAGATGATTCTGAATAAATGTTGCTGTCAAAGTAGCTTCAGCCCAGAAAACACGAGATAAGCCAGAATGAATCAGCATACATCTTACAGCATTGAGAATAGTGCGATTCTTTCGTTCAGCAACACCATTCTGTTGAGGCGAATATGGAATAGTGTGTTCATGATGAATTCCTGTGTCAGCACAATAACTCACAAACTCTCGAGAAACATATTCGCCTCCATTGTCACTACGAAGCTTCTTAAGGCGACAATCAGTTTGAAGTTCCGCAGCCTTGTGGAATTGTTTGAAAACAGATAAGGCTTCAGATTTTTGTCGAAGTAGAAATACAGTCGTATACCTTGAGAAATCATCAATGAAAGTAATGAAGTAGCGATATTGTGATCTCGAAGAAGGTAGAGGTCCACATATATCAGTATGAACAAGATCCAAGATGTCATGAGAATGAGTTGTATTTGAAAGAGGAAAGGGTTTACGATTGTGTTTCCCAAGAGCACAAAATTCACAAATTCCCATATGGGGATGGGCTTTAAGATCCATGCCCTGAACAAGATCACGATGTTGAAGATCAAGGAGTTTTGAGAAATCAGCATGAACAAAACGGTGATGCCATATTTTGCAATCATGATCACCTAGAGCAGTGACAATATTTGCTACAGCATCGTTGAGAGAGAGTTCAAATAAATTACCGTTTCGAGGAGCAGTGGCTATAGTCTGTCCATCTTTCTCAATTCGGCATTTGGTATAATCAAATCCATCAAACAGACGAAGATCAACAAGTCTAGCAACTGAAAGAAGATTACGTTGAAGATCTGGTACATGTAATACTCCTCGCAAAATTCGAGTGGAAGAAGATAAGGTACCAAGATATAAGTCTCCAAGGTCTACTTCACATTGATCAACCCCAACTTCCGTTTCAATTACCGCTTCAACTGCAAAGCAAACCAGTGTTTGTTCCTCTAATATGGGGTCAGTTTTAGGGATTTGGTTTCCAGTGGTGGAAACTAGCATGACTTCCTCATCATCGGTCAGTGTTAAAGTTATTATATAGTCGTCGACAAAACTCTCTTCTGTATCTAAAACTCTTGTAGCTGAAATAGATAGTAGATGTTGAATAATTGATGCGCGATATCTTTGTAAATATTCCAAGGTATAATTTTCCACAGCATTATGCAAAATTAGGGTAACTTGTGGTTAATACTTCAATTAATAATAGCACCAAGTTGGTCCAAACCATAGCATGGAAATACCTTAGTCATAAATGGATTCAAAGCAAAAAAACTCTGTAGTATGTACTCTGCATGGAGAAGACATCGCCAACCACAAGAATTTAGATCTGTTTGATTAGGCACTTTGAAAGCTTTAAAACTTGCCCTGTAGAGTTCATGATTTCCACAAAGCCTTCCATGGATGTGAAGCAATCTTTTTACACGTCTATGAATAGTGAAAGTTATTTGTGATTAACAATATTGAGGTTATTATCCATAGCCCAGATAAACACTCAAGGTTATATCAACACTCACGCTCTTATCTCTGAATGTGTTCCTTGTATGAAGTTGATAGTCCATACCACTTGTTTGTCTTGCTCAATGCATACAAGGCTCCAATGATTATTTGATCCGTATGAAACACCAGAGTTGTGACCTGAAGCATTGGACAATGGACAAATCATCTGTCAAATGTGCCATGAGGGGTGTTTTTTATTCGGAGTGGCACAGACATCTGTGGATCTAAAACATGTATTTCAGTATGGGTTTGTTGTGGGAGTTGGCTCTTTATTCAGCTACAATCAATAACAAAGATTTAATTAGACACGAGATACAAAAGTAAAGGATCTTAAAGGTAGAGAAGGGCACTTACTTTAGGCATAAATATTCAATAGAGTCAGTAATTTGTGCCCAATATCAATAGAATCCAGAGCTAATTGCCGAGTACCATCAGCAAGGGTAATGGTTGCTAACAATCCTTCTTTCATGGAATGTAAAATATCGTTGTTTCTTTCATTTAGGTATGTGGTAATTAGCCCATAATTTCTTCTATGTGCCTATTCATAAGCAGTAGCAGCAGTCTGTATCCTCTTTAATTTCTTTGCTTGTAGATAACGTCTTTCTTCTTACTCAACTTTGGCTTTGGTGTTTACATCATGAATCTTAACTCCATGGTCCCGTTGGCTTGGTGGTATTAGCAATATATTCTTAATTTTAGGGTCAATAAATTCATTAGGTATGAGGAGCTTATCGTATATCCAACGTACTCTCTTGAGCATGTCACTATCCTTGTCCATTATTGTGATCAGGTGAGTATAAGCATCAACAATGGTGCTATCATTGAAGTACTCTAGTAAAAAATCTTCTGCTGCTTCTTGAAGATAGAGCATGGAAACAAACTTCCATCTCATTGTACCAGCACATGCTTCCTCACAAATTTTCCTTACTGCTCTTTGGAAAGGAAGTTTAGGGACACAAAGCTCAATACGTTTCTTAGCTTTTTTGATCTCTTTGAATAAACCCATGTTTCTTTGAATGTTCTTCATTCTTGGTCCCTTCAATATCTTCATTGGTTTACCTAAACTTTTCTTCTTACTAGCAGACCTTCCACATGCTTTCTTTGCAAGCCCTGGTCCTTTCCCTACCTTCCTTGCTGTTTCCTTTGTTCTTGCCATTCCATTGTAAGAGAAAAATGCAAGGGATCTCTCTCTCTCTCTCTCTCTCTCTCTCTCTCTCTCTCTCTCTCTCTCTTTATGTGGATCACAATGTGTAGGCTAAGAATTGAGAAGGAAACACAGCCTATCACCTATCATGCTCCAATTCTTGTATTCCCTCTCTCTCTCTCTCTCTCTCTCTCTCTCTCTCTCTCTCTCTCTCTTTGTGTGGATCACTACGCCGCGCTAGCTGACAATTGAGAAGAGAACAAATCCTATCGTGCATCGTGCTCCAAATCTTGTTTTCTCTCTCTCTCTCTCTCTCTCTCTCTCTCTCTCTATCTTTCCCCTACATCAACAAACACTCTGGAAATACCTCTCTTGGTGGATATAAGTGGTTTGAAATGAGTATACGAGGTGGATTCCCCCATGTAATCCTTTCAATTGGTTGAAAATTCTTGAAGGAGTTCGTTTGCTCTTCACTTTGTATCTTCGGCAATATCAGCTTTGCTTCTTGGCTGTAGAGGTTGTCTCGAGGGTTGCGAGGTCATCTCGGAGGTCCTCTCTTTGGTTAGTTCTCTCTCTCTTTCTCTCTCTCTCTCTCTCTCTCTCTCTCTCTCTTATCATGAATCCAAGTGTGCATTTGTTACCATAAATAGGACACGTATTTTTTGGTTGTAAAAAAATATTTCCTATGGTCATACCAACCATTTACTGACTGTCTTGCTAACACGTGTAGAATAATATTCGGTGTGCTTCATCAAAAATGCTAATGGTAATGTCTATTATTGTATAAAAAGGAGAGAGAGAGAGAGAGAGAGAGAGAGAGAGAGAGAGAGATAGAGAGAGAGAGAGAGTAACTTAGTAAAGAGGAGAAGAGAAATCATTTGCAGACGCAAATACAGACATCAAGAGAGAGAGAGGGGGCAAGAGAGGGAGTTAAAAAGGCCTCTGCCTCCTTCAAAGTGCAGGAATCAGAAGCGTGGAGACCAACAACAACATTCCCCGCCTAATTGCTCTATCCCAAGAGCAACCTATCTTACCCCGAATTCTTATAACGGATGCCCTTAAATGATGGACAGACGTTGTCATACATTTCATAGGAATTTCAGAGCACTTACCTTCCTCGCTCGCTTCCTCAATCGTGGTGTCCATCGCATTCATATTGGCTTCCATTCGTGCAAGAAGTGCCTGATCGATCTCCTTATTTGGGCATTCGAACGTCTTGTGACCTTGCTCACCGCAATGCAAACATAACCCAAATCTCCTTGCTCGTTCTAGAAAAGCAGGATCATGTTGCCACCGCAGCGGTTGTCGTCTTCTTTGATTCTGATTTACATCATTTTGACCCAAATTTTGATTGCGGTTATCTACAGCATTCTGATTTGTACTCTGATTTCGATTGAAATTCTGATTTTGATTTGAAAAATTATTGGGTGGTCTTCTCTGATTATTTGTAAAATTCCTTCGGGGAAACTCAGTGTTTGTCTGAAAAGGCCTATTCTGCATTCTATGCCCGGTAGGTATAATTCTGCTTGGAGTAGGGTTGCGGCTCTCATACTTCACCTTCTTCTCATAATTTTCGGCCTTCGCAATAGCATCTAGAAAATCGGTAGCCCCTGCACCCTTAACTTGATAATACAGATCTTTACGCAGTCCTTCGATGAATTTGTTTGTCAACGCCTCTCCTTCTACTTTCGGTGCATACTTGTGAAGTCGCAAAAACTTCTCCTTATACTCATGTACAGTAAGACTTGGCTCTTCCTCAGGTTGCTGCTGAAACTTGTAAAACTCCATCTTTTTATCCATCTCATAATGTGGAGAACAATACCTTTTATACGCTTGCGTTTTAAATTCCTCCCAAGTGATTGGAGTAACCTTTGTTCGCTGTTTAAGGTATGCTTTCCACCAAAGCTTTGCGGTGTGAGCGGGATGAAAACACACACAGCGCCTCTATAACGACCCAACACACACTCTTGGGAAGATACACACACACACTATGGGGCACCACTCGGCTTACACAACACACCTGGCCGAGACAGGGAACACACCTCTAGAGTGAGAGGAGAGAGACTATCCACTTGCCCACTCCACACAGACACACACACACACACACACCCAAAAAACTCAGCTCAAAAGAGGAGAATTTTTGATGTTTAGATACAAATGAGCTTGGGCCAACACCAATGGGGCAAACAGCTCACACAATATGGGTAAAATAAGCCAGATACAATCACAAACTGGAGCAGAAACTTCGCTCATAGGAGAAACTTACACAGAAAAACAGCAGGAAAAGAGTGAGGAATTTGGCAAAATGGACAGCGCCTCGCGTCCGGAACGGCCCAAAACCCCAGTCTACAATGTCAAAGTGCTCAAATCCGACCTCGGATGAGCAGTTTACGGCCAAAACAGGCTCCAAAATGAGCAAAAACACAGCTGCGGCTGTTCCTCCTCTCTTCTCCACGTTTTTTCTGGTCTTTTCTCAGGTTTTTCAGTTCCCACACTTAGCTTTATTAGTTGGGCACCCTTGGCCTTTTAGATGACCTCAAACGGACCCCGAACAGGCCAAAAACTGACCTCGCAGTGCATAGTTGTCACCTTTTGCATCATTCGCACACCTGGCACTCAGCTTTTTTCCACTAATGCATCTCGCCACCACGTGAAGTGGCCCCAAAAAGTGGTCCTAATGATGACCTTTCTGCATATCTCTCACAAGAAAACACCCACGTTGTGTTCGTCCTCATCCGCGTGCAAATATTGACCTCGTTCGCCCTCCTGACGCCACTAGATGCCATCTGACGCACCTGCTGACCTCACGTCGTCGGCCCGCGGATAGCTTCCTCGAGAATTTTTACGCGCTATAAACTCCTCATTATTGTAGAAAAAACATACTGGTACTGGTGATAGTGAAAATCGATGAACTATGTACATGTTGTCCTACCTGTACACATGTGGGCCCCACGTAACCACCTGGCTAAGGAAAATGGGCAATTCTTTATTTGATGCACCATGCATGTGTATGTACATATGCGCAATCCCTTGCTCCAAAAAACTCCTGACATAATTTGCCCACCCCCTAGCCTGCTAGATCATTCATGATCAGCAGCAGCAAAGAGAGATATGAGACTCGTTGCATCACAGGTCTCCTCATCCCTCACAGACATCACTCGCTCTTCAGAAAACTCATCTTGCTCCACCATCATCAACCTGGCATGATACAACTTAAGACGCAACCCATTTACCCTTGACTTCTGTATAACACCATCCAGGTTAGCCAGCTGATATGTGCCATTTGGAAAACACTCTACTACCTTGAAAGGGCCTTCCCACTTACTTTGAAACTTCTTTTGGAAGGTGCTGTCCAGCTTACTGTTGTAGCGCAAAACCAAGTCATGTTTCTTGATACCCTTACTTTTGACCTTTTCATTTATCTTTGCCAAAGCCTTATCCTGCATCTGCCCATAATGCTCCAATGCGCTCATCCTATCCAACTGGACCTCTTGTAACTGCAAGAGCCTCTCTTTGAATGCATCACTAGGCGGCCCAAGAAACTTCTCTAACATCTTGACCGCAGGCAACTCTACCTCCACAGGCAATAGTGCTTCCTTTCCATACACCAAATGAAATGGAGTAAACCATGTACCTGTCTTCACTGAAGTACGGTAAGCCCATAATGCACTAGGCAATTCCAAATCCCAATTCTTTCCTTGGTGCTCTGTCACTTTAGAAAGAATTTGTACCAACTCACCATTGAACCTTTCATTTAAGCCATTACACTGCGGGTAATAAGGAGTGGTATGCTGGTGCCTAATCTTCATCTTTGTGCATAAGAAGTCTAGCAGTTTAGCTCTAAATCCTGGCCCCTTATCTGAAAGTAGCTCTAATGACACCCCAAACTTGCAACATATTTCATCATACACAAATTTTGCCACATCCTTTGCAGTGATCTGTTTTACTGCTATAGCCTCTGCCCATCTAGAAAGATAGTCCACTGCCGTCAAAATATAGCTTTTGCCCCTGCTTGTGATAGGTAACAGGCCTATTGCATCAATCCCCCACTTTTCAAACACATCAAACGCCATAATGGTTTTTCGTAGCTCTGGCTTCAACACTCTCTTCCCAAATGCTTGACACCTATTGCAAGACCTACACCAATGGTGAACATCCTTGTGCAAACTAGGCCATACATACCCCTCTTGCAAAATCTTATGCAAGGTGATCTTTAGAGCAAAATGGACACCACATGCGCCTTCATGGTTCTCTTCCAACACTCTGTAAAGCTCCTCCCGCCAAGGTACACGCCTCAACACGAGATCATCTCCTTTCATGTATAAGACATCGCCAATCAATTTGTACCTGTATGCTCTACGCACAAAGCCATACTTCTTAGACTTCTGAATCTCCTTTGGAATGATTCCTGTTAGCAAAAACTCCTCTTCTTGAGCCAAACTTTCCCGACCATGATAAAGAGGTAAATTGGTCCTTAACACGAATAGCTCCCCAATCATGCCTTGAGCTGCTTCATGTGCCTCTCCATTTAGAGCATGTTCAATGTGTTTGATGCTCCATGCTTCAAACTTTTTTAACATGCCTTTAATTCTAAAGCACATTTCCTTCAATGAGGTGTTCTTGCTCTTCCACACACCCAGCACTTGCTTCACCACTAACAAGGCATCACCTTTTATGCTCAACCTTCGAACCCCATGCTTCAAACAAATGTGTAATCCGGCTTCCAATGTAGCATATTCAGCCTCATTGTTACTATGCGCATCCAATTTGAACCCTCTCTTGCATACTAGCTTCCCCTCTGGATCATAAAGTGCTATACCCCCTGAAGCTGCATCGTGGCTCTTTCTATATGAACCATCAAAGAACAACACATGTGCATTGCTGATCTGTGGCACTTCTTCAACTACCTTTCTCACCACCTCTTCCTTAACAATAAGGGGAGTCTCCTTGTAGGTCAACAAATCAGCTAGGGTAGCCCTTGTACTATCTTCCACTAGAAAAGAGAACTCAAACTCTTGCAGCTCAATTAACCATTTCTTCACCACATTTGACATGTTAATACCATTAATTAACTGTGGCAAAAAGGCATAACTCGTCAAGAAAACAAAAGGCCGTGGTAGCAAGTAATGACGAAATCGTCGACAAGCAAATATTACACTGGCCATCACTAGCTCTACTTCCGATAACTTTCTCTCCGCTACCAACTTCACTCGGCTTGCACAATACACTGGCCTCATATAATGGCTACCCTTCCCCTTTTGCAATAGCATGGCTCCAATGGCATCATCCCCTACTGATGGATTTACATAAAAAACTTTCTCCCAATCAGGAGCCTGCATGGCTGACAACCCCCCTAACACCTCTTTTACCTCTTGAAACACTTCTTCACACTTGTCATCCCATTGCAATGGATCATGCTTTGCCACTTGCTGTAATGGATAAAGAAGCTGCGAAGACAATGGAATAAACCGTGCCATGTACTTCATTTTGTGTATAAAGGTTGCCAATTGCTTCGTACTCATAGGTGATGGAAGAAGAATAATAGACTTCACCTTATCTGGATCAGCCTCAATGCCATTTTCTGACACCATATGGCCCAATAACTTCACCCTTGGCTGTGCTAGATGACATTTCTTTGGATTTATTTGTCCTCCACATTCATCATATCGAGCCAATACCATCTGTAGCTTCTCATGGTGATCAGCCCTACTGCTATAGACACAAAAGTCATCCATAAAAGCTTTAACACAACTACCAATGAATGGTTCCAACACCCAATTTGCTCTCTCTTGATAGAAGGAAGGTCCATTTGACAACCCAAATGGAAATACTGTGTAGCAATAGCAGCCCCATGGCGTAATAAAAGTTGTCTTTGTGCGGTCTTTAAGAGCAATCTTCAATTGAAAATAGCCTGAAAAACCATCACACACACTGTACCTCTCATAACATGCCACTGAATCCAAGATCTGATCGATGAATGGAAGAGGATATGGGTTCTTCTTAGTGGCTGCATTTAAGGGTTTAAAATCTACACAAATCCTCCACTTCCCATCCTTCTTTGGACTGACTACTACTGGACTCACCCATTCTGTGGTCTCCACAGGGACTATGAACCCTGCCTTCAATAACTTGTCCACCTCTACCCGCAAGGCTTCCATTTGCTCTTGAACCATCCTTCTTAGCCTTTGCCGCACTGGCTTAGCACCTTCTTTCAGCTCTATATGCATCTCTTCACCCTTGAACCCTCTGATCTCTTCATATGAAGTAATGAACAAATCAGGAAAACTAGCCAGCATATGCAAAAATATATCCTTCTCCATAGCTGAGAGGTCTCCACTAATCATTTGCGTCATTAATTCCTGCTTCTTTGACAACTCAACCTTGGTTTGCATCAGCCCTTCAATCACTTCATAAGGCCCTTCACTTTCATCTTCAACCTCATTCGCAAATGCAACTAAACCAAACTCCTGGATTTCTTTGTCCATCAAAAGAAATGCAACATCAGCATCCTCATCACTGCTGGTAGTGCTATCACTGTCCTCATCTGTCACTGTGGAAGAGTCTTCATCACTAGACTCATCCTCATCTTCATAAAGCTCCTCTAATCGTTTCCTTGTGTCCATATTATAAAGCTTCTTGGTACCTGTCTTTCCATAGAGGCTAATCGTACCATGTCGCCAATCTTGAACAGCTCCCACTGCGCGTAACCATGGTCTGCCCAATATAATAGGATATGCTCCCAACCCTGCTGGCATCACATGAAAATCAACCACTGCCTTTGCATCATATTCCTCCACTTCTAAGCTCTTTACAACACCCAAGCATTTTACTTTTTGATGGTTTGCCAATCTGATCTGAAAACCTGACACCCCAGCCACTGTGAGACCCATCTTCTCAACGCATGAGTGTGTTATGACGCATATTTGGGCTCCGCCATCCACATAACCTTGTCCCAAATTTTTCCTTTTATGCCACACATCTACTATTGGACAAATGTCTGGTAGCTCATCCATTGCCAACACCTTTACTGAACCTCTCTCTGGCTCTTTCTCCATTGGGTTAACCATCCTCTTCCACTGTCGCTTTAGCTTAGGCACCATCTCTATAAGCTGCCCAAAAGTAACATCTGCCTTCCTGCTCGTCAAATCCTCCTTTAAGTCATAGCTTAATTGCCCATCCCCTAGTGGAAAATCTGAAACATGAAACTTTCGACGAGCTCTCCTTTTCCTCTTGGCCTTGACATCCTCGCCTTCATGGCTCTTTCCTTTCTTCTTACTAGGACCTGGGGCACTTCTTCCTTCCTTATCCTCTGTGGTCCTCTTCCCAATAGGCATCACTAATGTATCCTCTAGCTTTAATGCCTTCTCCAAGGTGACTACACTTAGCACTTTTGTCTTTCCCTTTTCCTCCTGGGTCAGTCCACTCGTTCCTTCGTCTCCCTTAATTTCGATGCCATAATCATTTGACCTAGTTAGCACCTCTCTTGGCAATGGATACATGTCTCCCCCCATCCTTGGTGGCTTATCACATTGCGGGCTGATGTGGCCCAACTCTCCGCAATTATAACATGTGGGCGTCTGCCTCCAAAACCTACCATTGCTTTGTCCAACACCATTCCTAGGTCTTTCTTCACCTCCTGGATGATTTGCAAACCGCCCTCGACCTCGATTATTTCCCACTTGACCTAGCATGTTTAGGCTGAGATTCTTCATCAAATCTACCATTTGCCTCATGTCTTGCCTTAGGCCATCATCTTGCACTGCTGTAGTGACCACTGCTGGCATAACCTGAGTAGTAACAGGAACCACTGGTTCATGATGAACCCCTGACATACGACCTTGTAAAGAGTCCATAGGCTGAAATTCAGACCTCATGGGCAAAGACTCCACCCCTAACTGGCTCATTTTCCTCAGCTTCCACTCTTTGTTCCTTGCTAGCTCTAGTGCATCTTCATATGTCCTATGCTTCTTTAGCTCCACTCTCCAACATATATTCTCCCAAAGACCAGCCAAGAACCTGTCCTTCTTCATCATGTCAGGCGGGGGTACCTGTGGTGCTAAAGCCTTGCACATTCGCTCCCATGCCAATGAAAACTTACGTATGTACGCATCTACTGGCTCACCTTCCTTCTGCACCAAACCTTGTACTTCTTGCCACACTTTGTCAGGATCTTCTATCTTCACAGACTCCACTTCCAATCCATGCCTTAGATTGTCCCAACTCAATCTTATAGGTGGATCTGCTGCACACAACTCCTCTTCAAATGCCTTGGACCAAACTCGTGCATCACTCTTCAAACAAATTTGGAGAAGGCGTAACATTTGCGTAGGGTCATGAATCTGGTTGCTAATGCAGGCAACCTCCATCTTTTCCAAAAATTCTTCCACATCTTCATCACTTCTTCCATGAAACTCCGGATAAGAGAAAGCCATGGCTACCCAAATTATGATGCTTTGAGAACCCTTTCGAACACACGTGCAAGAACCCAAAACTTTTCACTAACCAATCCCTAGAAACTTCAATGGAGCTCAGCTTTAGATAAGGACAAACACATGCACATCAAATGAGTTTTCGTAGTTGATCATTGGAATTACAACAGGCAAAGGACATTCCAGGATCTCTCTCAATCTTCTTGGCCCAAACATAAAGACTATGCGCTGCTGGAAAAAGATCTTCCTGGACACATGAACATTAATCTGAATTCTTTGAGTTAAATGAAAAGGAGTGAACTGAGGGACATTTTGATCATCCATTAAAGCCAACCATGAAGCTCCCAAGAAGGCACACCTGACTCAACCTCTGATTTTGCCAAAATTTCAGCAGCATAGCAGCATAAATGGCTCAAAATACCAAAAAACCAGCCATCATAACTTGGGAAAATTTCGACAAAGTTTCCCCAGAAGTAGAGCAGTAGGAACCCAAAATATAGACTGTCTATGTATGCATAAACTGTCAACAATAGAACCCGAGCATCAAGTAGGAATCACTAGTACATAGCCTATGGCGAGGTCACAAAAAGGGTGCTCCAGCTACCTGTATCACCGAAAGGATCTCCACATTTGAGAATCCCCCAGCTCAATAAAAACCTCACGCTATCGACCCTCACACGAAGGCTAATGCAAATCGCATATAGTCAAGTCTCAGAAATGACTATCTTCCAGACCAAGTCTCAGAAATGGCTGGGACTGCCAAATACAACCATGTATGGCTCCACAAATGCGTACAATGGCAGTTTCCACAAGTAACGTACAATTCAGCAGACAATGCGCTCAAATAGGCGCCAAGTGATGCATTCCCACAACAACTGCAAGTGACATCACTGCTAGTATATCACTGTACTCCAGCTACCTGTACCTGTGTGAATCACCTGTACCTGTACCTGTACCTATGACCATAACCTGTAACCTGTAATCTGCAACCTGCAACCTGTAACCCCGAATCTCGAAGCTTGAAGCTCGACGCAGAAGGTACTCGAAGAAGATCCTCCGTGGGGGCACCAAAAGAATGTGAGCGGGATGAAAACACACACAGCGCCTCTATAACGACCCGACACACACTCTTGGGAAGATACACACACACACTATGGGGCACCACTCGGCTTACACAACACACCTGGCCGAGACAGGGAACACACCTCTGGAGTGAGAGGAGAGAGACTATCCACTTGCCCACTCCACACAGACACACACACACACACACCCAAAAAACTCAGCTCAAAAGAGGAGAATTTTTTATGTTTAGATACAAATGAGCTTGGGCCAACACCAATGGGGCAAACAGCTCACACAATATGGGTAAAATAAGCCAGATACAATCACAAACTGGAGCAGAAACTTCGCTCATAGGAGAAACTTACACAGAAAAACAGCAGGAAAAGAGTGAGGAATTTGGCAAAATGGACAGCGCCATCGCGTCCGGAACGGCCCAAAACCCCAGTCTACAATGACAAAGTGCTCAAATCCGACCTCGGATGAGCAGTTTACGGCCAAAACAGGCTCCAAAATGAGCAAAAACATAGCTGCGGCTGTTCCTCCTCTCTTCTCCACGTTTTTTCTGGTCTTTTCTCAGTTTTTTCAGTTCCCACACTTAGCTTTATTAGTTGGGCACCCTTGGCCTTTTAGATGACCTCAAACGGACCCCGAACAGGCCAAAAACTGACCTCGCAGTGCATAGTTGTCACCTTTTTGCATCATTCGCACACCTGGCACTCAGCTTTTTTCCACTAATGCATCTCGCCACCATGTGAAGTGGCCCCAAAAAGTGGTCCTAATGATGACCTTTCTGCATAACTCTCACAAGAAAACACCCACGTTGTGTTCGTCCTCATCCGCGTGCAAATATTGACCTCGTTCGCCCTCCTGACGCCACTAGATGCCATCTGACGCACCTACTGACCTCACGTCGTCGGCCCGCGGATAGCTTCCTCGAGAAGTTTTACACGCTATAAACTTCTCATTATTGTAGAAAAAACATACTGGTACTGGTGATAGTGAAAATCGATGAACTATGTACATGCTGTCCTACCTGTACACATGTGGGCCCCACGTAACCACCTGGCTAAGGAAAATGGGCAATTCTTTATTTGATGCACCATGCATGTGTATGTACATATGCGCAATCCCTTGCTCCAAAAAACTCCTGACAGCGGTTTGTCGAAGATGAACAACTGCAACCTTTGCTTTTGCCTCTTCAGAGAACTTCTTCAATGCAAAATAATCTTCTAACTCTTCAATCCATGCTTCAAGATCTTCACCAGTTTTCTCGATGCCATTAAATTTGTTAATCTTTGCCTTCTTGAAGACTTGCTGCAAAGCTGCCCTTTCAGAATCTTCATCTGCATCTTCTTCATCACGTTCCCTTCTTCGTCCTCTCCTTTCCTTAGTTTCCGCTTCGCCGTCATTCCGCTCTCTTTCGTGTGGACGACCGCGACGTCCATCACCACCGTTCCCATCATCATCATCTCCATCATCACCACCATCACCACCTCCAGGTGCCCCAGCGCCCACACGTTGATTATTGTATCGTGGTGGAATAGCATGGTTTCCGTCTTCCTGTTGACCATTAATTTCCACATAGATATCAGGGTCTCGTGTTGCTTTGCCTTGCAGAGCCTCAACACGCTCCCGATTTGAAATTTCCAGATCCTCTCGTAGTCGTCGAATCAGGTCTTCTTGCTCCTTTATCTTCTTCTCGTATCCGTCCATGTCCAGAATCAACCGCTTGCTCTGATACCAGTTGTCACGAGAACCGAATAATAGAGATAGACACCAAAACGGAGGAATAAATCTTTGTATTGATAGTGTTTGATACAACAGAGGAGCAAAATATATGGGCGCACTCCGTTGTACGGAGCTCGAACCTCCCGACCACCCCCAAGCTTCAATTCGCTTGCATGCAGCGTCTCACTCGCACTCGCACTCGCAAGAAATAGAGAGAGAGAGAGATCTAGAGCGGTGTGTGTGTATGTAGGAGAGAGAGAGAGAGAGAGAGAGAGAGAGAGAGAGAGAGAGAGAGAGAGAATTAATGTTTGCTTAGGAAATTAAAATTAAAGAAAAATAAATTAAAGAGAGAAATGAAATGAAATTTTATATTTACGTCTTCGAAAGGCCAAAGTGACCTATGAGACATGAGACATGAGACAAGAAAGTTACAATGTGATGGATTTGATACAAAGTCAGAGTAAGAAGATGACAAAATAAAATATTATGGAATCCTAAACTGCTGGGTGTGGACTAAATGGCTAAACGAGCTAGTTGGGATAGGTAGATCTCCTCCATGGTCAGTACTCTGACCGGGCGTTGTGCATGTCAAGCCAAAGTGACCTAGCTAGATCCTCTGATGTAGCCTTTGTCGATGTGGTGTAGTCCTCCGCAGTCGTGGGTGTCTAGATCTCCCTAGATCCGTCGCTCGTTCGATCGTTAGAGAGATAGGGAAGTAGAGAGCAAGCGAGAGAGAGAGAGAGAGAGAGAGAGAGAGAGAGAGAGAGAGAGAGAGAGAGAGAGAGAGAGAGAGAGAGAGAGAGAGAGAGAGAGAGAGAGAGAGAGAGATAGGGAAGTGGAGCTCCAGGAGTTATGGCAGAGAAAAAGGAAAATATAGAAATAGAGAGAGACAGGAAAATAGGGAAATATAGAGAGAAAGAGAGATAGCGAGAGAGAGATCGAGAGAAGAAGAACGAGAGATAGGGTACATAGACAGAGAAGAAACTATGGAACTAAAAGAGGCAAAGGGGTTTTGCCTGCTACATGCATTGCCATGTACACGTGTGAGTGCACGTATGTGTCTACCCATATAGGATTTGACCAATAAAGACGAGATTTCGACCCGGTGGTCCTAATCTCCGTACACCTCTAGACCGAGGTGTACGGAGATTGGGCAAGACTAGAGAATGCGAGGTAGTTTACATTGTGAGGAGTATATATATATATATATATATTAAAACAACATTCATAATCATGGTAGATGGCAACGTCATCAACTAACATGGAGGAAAAGATTGCATGCTCGTGCACGCTCTGCAAGTATCAAATCCTGCGCAAGCGTAGGATATGTAATGAGCATGTGCACAAGTACGGAGAGTTTCCTAGAGAAACCGTACAGAATCTGCGATACGAATCCTACGGAACGGGCATTGATTTCCGCGACATAGCACCTACATCTAAGAGAGAGAGAAAAAAGATTATGCGTAAAGGTCCGACCAATATAGAGCCACGGATGGAAGCAGAAAAGGGCTTACAGATAGAAGACAACGGCATGGAGGAGATGCTGGATGCCTTCTTCCAGACAAGCGAGGAGAACGCGAACGAAGCAGCACCAGAAGCCGTGCGCCTATCTCCTGAAGACATGTTGAGGAAGTTGGCACGTCAACCAATCTATGAAGGCGCCAAAATATCTATGCTTCGTACTTGTCTGGTGTTTTTGAATCTTCAGTCAGTGTACGGGTGGTTAGATGCAAGTGTCACTGCTTTGTTTAGGTACGTAATTTACAAAAGATATTTTCCGATTGCAACTGTGATGTGCTTGGAGAGGTTTTTAATTTAATGTGGCTTAACACTAGAATGGTAACCTAACAAGACATAAAAGTCTCCTTTCAGGGTTTTGGGAAAAAATTCCAAAACCATAGTAGATCCACTCAATTTGAAAAATCCTTTCATGAGCTTATAGTTCAATAACTACTATATATGGAAAAAATGAGAAACTTGTAATTTTTCTCATCCCTTGGTCACTACAAGCCTCCAAAGTTGATCGACCAGTGCATTTTGCCCAAAACAGCAATTTCTTACGGTTGATTGCATATAAATAAGAGTGGAGATTTTTGTAGGACATGAGATAAAATGCCCCGTTAATTTCAATGGGTTGGTGACCAAAAAATATGGTTGCTTTTACCTCACTAATTCTTTTTGGGCAAAAAAAATAGATACAAAAAAGTTGCATTTTTGCCAATCTGTGGACCTATCATCAAAGTTTCTATAGTGACGCTCAATACAGATAGTATATACATGTTTTGTTTGTTCCCTTTGGGCCTCTCAATTCAAAAGGAGCCATGGAGCATGTAAAAAGGATAATGGATCTCTTACAATTGGAACCTTGGGGGCAATGATAAAGTGCTAAATACAGCAAACATGAAAAAACTGGGTTTAGCATTATGACCTCTAGAAACCCATAGAAACTACTCAATATCTATCCAAGTTTGTAGTCTATGATTAGATATGGTCACTACCTACAAAATACACACAATTGGCCTAAGAAACTACCAATATTGAGAAAGTTAGACTTGCTACTCTAAAATGTATCGTATTCTTCAGCAATCAAAAAACTCAACCATCATCATATACTATGCTATATAGCATATTAGGTCCCCCAAAACTCAAGGAAGATTAGCTTTATGTTATACATTAAACTTACACAATCAAAATTAAATTTGGATATCAAGAAAGCCACCCAAAAAATCATAAAAGTGCTAATTTTGGCCAAAAAACACGATTATGTAATTCTTGTAAATTGGTCATAACTTTCCATTTTAACACTTAGTTCTCCCTACAAGCATCAAAACATGTTGAGAACTATGAAGGCCTAACCTCTAGCCATCTAAACCTCACAAACATGAAGTTTAGAGTGGTGTAGTTGCCAAAAATTGAAAAAAAAAAGCCAAAAACAGGACCCATTTTTTCACACAGTTTAGGTTCAAAAATGTTGTGCAAGAGTAAGGTTAATGGTGAGATCGATACTCAAAAAAAAATGCTAAGTTTTTTTTCAGCTCATAAGGCAAATTTTTGGATATATAGCACCTAGAAATTCATTTTCATACTCTTCAAATAATTCAAGCAAAATGCTCACTTAACAGGACACAAAAGTGTCCAAGGACATAAAAGTGTGCTGTTACCATTCTAATGTTAAACAGGTTCTTGCGGGAGCAACTTCTCGCGGATGGCAATGAAATGCCCCCCTCCAGGCCAGACGCAAAGCAACTTCTGACCTCAGTTGGCTTGGACTACAACAAGATTCATGCATGTCCAAATGATTGCATTCTTTTTCGCAATGAATTCGCAGATTGTCTATCGTGTCCTAAGTGCGGAGCAATGAGCTACAAACAAGATGCAGTTGGCGAGACAATGCCAGCTAAAGTGTTGCGGCATTTGTCTATTATTCCTAAGATAAAAAACATGTTTCATCGTGGTTTCATTGCAAAGTTGATGCAGTGGCATTCTACGAATAGATCCATTGACGCAACATTTAGGGTGCCCGCTGATTCGAAGGCTTGGAGGCACATTGAAGATACCTGGCCACATTTTAAGAGTGAACCATGCAATTTGTGTTTGGGCATGGCAATGGATGGAGTCAATCCATTTCGCTTGAGAAGCTCGACATGGAGCACTTGGCCTGTGTGCCTTGTCAATTACAACCTCCCGCCGTGGCTTGCTATCAAGAAGGGTCATTTGATTTTAAGCTTGATTGTACCTGGTAAGTTCAAGGCAAAAAACATGGATGTTTATCTAGCTCCACTAGTTGACGAGCTCCAAGAGTTATGGCATGGGATCGACATAGCAGATGCGGTTGAACCAGTAGGACAACAGAATGCAAGGATCCATGGACTTCTTATGTGGACTATGCATGATTGGCCAGGATACGGAGAAGCTTCTGGTAATGGTTATTGATTTACAAAATTATCGCTATTCGCAAGCCCTTTGCCTTGGCCTGATTCATGCTTTGATATATGCAGGACTAACAACTTCAGGATACAATGCATGTCCAATTTGCGGGGAGTCTTTGGATGTGCACTATTCTACCTCTCTTCGAAAGACAATTTATCAAGGCCACCACCGTTATCTTCCAGATGGCCATCACTTGCGCGAAGGCCAGCTTGGTCGCGTCGAATGTCGTCCTATGAATGTACAAGAGTGCCGCCGCCGATGGGAGCAACATGAGGGGCAACCTGTTCCAGGAATGAAACGTTTGTCCATTCTCCATACGTTGCCGTACTGGGGTGATCTACTAATTAACCATTTGCTGGATCCAATGCATATATTCAAGAATGTGGGAGAGCTCCTCTGGAAGACAATCATGGGAATGAAAGACAATCCAGCTTCACGAGATGATTTGCAGTCGGTTGGAAAGATGCCAGAGCTGTGGCCTTTCACCAATGCAACTGGTCAGACAAAACTTCCAAGAGTGCCATGGGTATTTCTAAAAAACAAAGAGCGACAAGTGAAAAGGGTGATTTCAGAGATCAGGACGCCAACAGGATATATGCGATGTCTCAAGACAACATTCACCCATGACGATCAACTATCAGGGTTGAAAATCGCACGACTGGCATAAGTTCTTGCAATTCATTCTTCCAATTGTGATCAAGGGGTGTTTAACGGAGGAAGTGCGGACCTGCATATACAAGATTTCAGAGCTAGTGCGGTGGATCTCTTCCAAGGAGATACGGGAGGAATCTATTGCAGTCTCAAGGGCTAACTCCATTGAGGCAGTTTTCATGATTGAGAAGTATCTATCCATGAGCTGCCTCACTATCCAAATGCACTTTCTCGTCCATGTAGTAGATGAGGTTGTAGTGGGAGGTATAGTTCACAGCCGTTGGATGTTCTTTCTAGACAGGTTCATGAAAACACTTAAGGGTTTTGTTCTCCAAAAAGCGCGTCCAGAGGGGAGCATGGCAAAAGGATGGCTGGTGCAAGAGTCTCTTGTATTGAAGACCGAATTTCTATCCGTTTCTGACCCAGAAATGCCTCGACTGTGGAGCGATGAGGAGGATGCAAGACTGGTGGGAGAGGAGCCGCAAGGGCAAGGGGTGCCGAAGAAGATGAACCTGGCCATGCGAGAAAAGATCATGAATTTCTATATACTAAATTTAGCGCCGATGCAAAAATGGCTTGAAAGGTACGAAGAAGAGAAAGAGAGACTCAATCTAGAGTGATAGGATTTCAGGCGAAGTCGAACGACTAGAGGCTTACCCTTGCCAGACTATCTCGCTCCTCTACCTGAATTCCCTACAATGGCATGGTTGGACAAGATAGTGAGAGCAGCTCGACAGATCGGAGAACCCATATCTCTAGAAGAGGAAGAGCTAGCTATTGGATGTGACTCAAAGTATCATACATACATGGCATTGTGGTCGCATGGAAAGCATTTCAGAACACAACAAATTGACAGCAGAAGAAACACGTTTGACAGTGGGGTAATGGTGAGTTTCATGCAAAAGAGCAGGGCCAGTGCTAGAGATACGAATGAGAGCACTAGAAACCTAGATTACTATGGTCTGGTGTCAGTTATCCTGAAAGTAAGCTTCAGGCGGTTTGAGATGTTTTTGTTGGATGTGAAGTGGTTCAAGGTGATTACTTCTGGTCGCAATGCAACGGTACGCAGAGATGGAAACAAACTTGTGCAAATAGATTCTACAAAGATTTGGACAGATGAGAACGACACATTTGCTCTCCCCGAACATTGCGAGCAAGTGGTCTTTGTACCGGACCCTCGAGATCGACAATGGTGGTTTGTGGTTCAGGTTGCTCCAAGAAATAAACAAGTATTTGAAGGGCAAGATCTCCTGGAGAAAAGTTAGTCACACGACGTACATACTACTGTGACATTAGATGAAATGGACGAAGGTATGGCAGAGGAAGCTGACAGAAATACGAGGGATGACGCAGACGAGCCAGAATTGATACTTGTAGATGAAGATGCAATGGATAAAGACAATCTACCAGAACGAGTTGGGGCAAAGTTATGTTTGCAATTAGAGATAGACGATGATACGGTGCAAGATCTTATCGATGATGCCTCACTCGTCGAGGCCTACGCTAGTAAATGTTTGTGTGAAGACTTTGATTTAACACTAGAATGGTAACCTAACAGGACATAAAAGTGTCCTTTCAGGGTTTTGGAAAAAAATTCCAAAACCATAGTAGATCCACTCATTTTGAAAAATCCTTTCATGAGCTTATAGTTCAATAACTACTACATATGAAAAAAATGAGAAACTTGTAATTTTTCTCATCCCTTGCTCACTACAAGCCTCCAAAGTTGATGGACCAGTGCATTTTGCCCAAAACAACAATTTCTTACGGTTGATTGCATATAAATAAGAGTGGAGATTTTTGTAGGACATGAGATAAAATGCCCCGTTAATTTCAATGGGTTGGTGACCAAAAAATATGGTTGCTTTTACCTCACTAATTCTTTTTGGGCAAAAAAAATAGATACAAAAAAGTTGCATTTTTGCCAAACTGTGGACCTATCATCAAAGTTTCTATAGTGACGCTCAATACAGATAGTATATACATGTTTTGTTTGTTCCCTTTGGGCCTCTCAATTCAAAAGGAGCCATGGAGCATGTAAAAAGGATAATGGATCTCTTACAATTGGAACCTTGGGGGCAATGATAAAGTGCTAAATACAGCAAACATGAAAAAACTGGGCTTAGCATTATGACCTCTAGAAACCCATAGAAACTACTCAATATCTATCCAAGTTTGTAGTCTATGATTAGATATGGTCACTACCTACAAAATACACACAATTGGCCTAAGAAACTACCAATATTGAGAAAGTTAGACTTGCTACTCTAAAATGTATCGTATTCTTCAGCAATCAAAAAACTCAACCATCATCATATACTATGCTATATAGCATATTAGGTCCCCCAAAACTCAAGGAAGATTAGCTTTATGTTATACATTAAACTTACACAATCAAAATTAAATTTGGATATCAAGAAAGCCACCCAAAAAATCATAAAAGTGCTAATTTTGGCCAAAAAACACGATTATGTAATTCTTGTAAATTGGTCATAACTTTCCATTTTAACACTTAATTCTCCCTACAAGCATCAAAACATGTTGAGAACTATGAAGGCCTAACCTCTAGCCATCTAAACCTCACAAACATGAAGTTTAGAGTGGTGTAGTTGCCAAAAATTGAAAAAAAAAAGCCAAAAACAGGACCCATTTTTTCACACAGTTTAGGTTCAAAAATGTTGTGCAAGAGTAAGGTTAATGGTGAGATCGATACTCAAAAAAAAATGCTAAGTTTTTTTTCAGCTCATAAGGCAAATTTTTGGATATATAGCACCTAGAAATTCATTTTCATACTCTTCAAATAATTCAAGCAAAATGCTCACTTAACAGGACACAAAAGTGTCCAAGGACATAAAAGTGTGCTGTTACCATTCTAGTGTTAAAGTTAAGCTTAAAGTTAATTTAAACAACTATGTTCTGACGCTTTATTTTACTTTCTTTGTGCAGGACTTTAGTATAGCATACGAGATTCCAGACTCCGCTTCCATGAGTGTAGATGCATTCATGGGCTTCGTTACACAGATGATGCCTGCTCAGATGGCAGAGGCTTCTCAGTACTGGGTAGCCAGAGGCACGGGTACTACGCCTCCGGGCTTCACACCCGAGGGTCCGACGCCTAGGGGGGGGACGCCTACGTGGTTCAGGACGCCTATGGGTACGACGCCTTCTTCTCCCATCACGGCCGCTTCGACACCTAGGGATGGGGCAGAGGCGGGTACGTCCTCATCTCCGCAGCATAGGCGCACTCGCCGATCTCGGCGATCGTCAGGTGGAGGTGGTGGTTGCTGTGGAGGACGGTCCATAGATGCTTCGAACCCTCCTCGCTCACGACCCTCGTCCTACCCAGGCACACCTCTCGACACACCTCTTGGCACACCTCGGACACCTTGGGGGGCACACGATCCTAGTGCCTCCAAGCTCTATACTGTACGGGGAGACGGTTCTGTTGACATGGATAGAGTCGGGACTGAGATGTGACAATGGATTCGCCAGCTCGTGGAGCTGCAGTTTTTGACCAGCATTCTGACGTCTTGGGATCAGCAAGAAAAGAAGAAAGTCACTTACATAGTGGAGACCATCCTGAGAGAGTACCAGCCTGCTCTGGGTTCTTCCGTTGTTCCGGTGCGGTGGATCAAGGGTGTTGCACGGGACACCTTGAAACATCGACGAGATGCAGCTCGGAAGGCTTTCAGGACCGGCTCGTCGAAGCCTTTGGGCATCCCACACGAGACGTGGCTGTAGATCAGGGAGGATGAGCAGACAGCGGCCACGCGGTTCAGACAACAGCGTGAGGCCGTGCAGGTACAACAGATGACTAGGGGGACATCTCATCTTGGCAGCGGAGGCTTCGACACCTTTCGCTATGAGTTTGTGAGTTTTTAATCCAATCTTAACTATGGCATTTTTAGGGAGATTTTTGATTTTTGTATAAATGCAGAATCTTGCGATGCATCGAGCTCCAACACGCGAGGAGGAGTTAGATGGATATCGCAGAGGTATCTATGAAGTACTGAATGATCTTGAAGCTTCAGGAGAGCCTGTAGACTGGGAGGCCTTACAGTCTCGCTGATTGCTTGAGGTGAGACGCTAATATGTGTAAGTTGATTTAATTAAGTCAGTATATGTGAAGTAATATCAATACTAATTTTGTGAGTAGTCCTATGTGCAGGTTGCGACGCCTAGTCATTAGTGGACCAGATTTCATATATATGCTTTGTGAGACACAGATACGCTTTGGGGCCTCTTTTTTGTACAAACAGTTAGTGTTCAGTCAGTTATTGTTTCCCTTATGTTGAGATGTAGAGAGAAAGAAGAGAGACGAGACAAGAGACACACCATATACGCTCCCAAAGACTGATTCATATTGAGGACAAGATACAAATATATATGTGAGACCAAGCTGAGTAGAGTGAGCCATATATTGCTCCAACACCCCCACTCAAACAAAGGTCTCTAGCTTTGGATGAAAAAACCCTTGGGGAGTTCAAGGGAAAAACCCAAGCCCCTATACAATGTGAAAATATGAACCAGCGATCATGATGTGAAAGTGAATTGTGCATCTATGTACAAATATTCAAGTGACTTAGAGATCACAATGTGCAAATGTGGAGTGTGCATAGTGCATGGTACCTAAAAGATTACAAAGTCATATGTACAAAGCTATTACAATAGCAAAGAAGCTAATCTAGAAAGAGTGAGGTCGAAGCAACTCCAAGCTCCGAGCGCAAGAGGATGAAACGTGACTCGTTGAGGCCTTTGGTCAAAATGTCTGCAATCATCTAGTCACTTGGACAATGTTCAACCATAATGGTTCCTTTGCGTACTTCATACCTGACATAATGATAATGGACAGCAATGTGCTTTGACTTATTATGTTGAACATAGTCTTTTGCAAGACTAATAGCACTTTGGTTGTCACACCGCAAGGGTGTGCTAGAAAGAGGAGAGTGACCAATATCAACCAGCATTTGTCGAAGCCAAATCAACTCACGAGCTGCAAGTGATGCTGCAACATATTCTGACTCGGTCGTAGAAACTGCAACACAACGTTGTTTCTTGGTAGTCCAAGAAACAAGACAACCATTTATAAAGAAGCAATTTCCACTAGTAGATCGTATAGATAAATGTGAGCTTGCCCAGTCTGCATCTGTGTAACCCAAAAGAGAAAGAGATTGCATAGAATCCGATGTGAGTTGTCGTCGATAGACTAAACCAAAATCTGTAGTGCCTTTCAAGTATTTCAACACACGCTTTGCAGCAGACCAATGCTTAAGAGAAGGACATGCAAGATGTTGTCCAAGATAATTAGCAGCAAACAGAATATCAGGACGAGTGTTCATGCCAACAAACTGAAGACATCCAATCAAGTTAGCATAAGGTTGATTTGTGACAAGTTGACCGCCATTGCCAGAAGTGTTCTTCGTAGAGCTTGCAATACAAGGTGTGTTGGCTGAATGTGCAGATTCCATACCAAATTTTTGAATAGTATCTTCAATAAACTTTGACTGTCGAAGGAATAAAATACCTTTTGTACGGTTCCGTTGGATTTGAATGCCAAGACACGAGTGAATCTCTCCAAGATCCACCATATCAAATGCAGAAGACAATAACTTTTTCACTTGCTGAAGAAATCCCAAATCATTGGAAACAAGGATGGTATCATCCACATAAAGAGCAAGAATCACAAAATTGCTACCTTGGCGTTTTATGTATAAGTTGGGGTCTGACGAGCAAGAGATGAATCCTTTAGAGGTGAGAAAAAGATCAAATTTTGTATACCAGGCTCGTGAAGCTTGTTTGAGACCATATAGTGCCTTATGGAGTTGAGCAACAAGGTCTTCTTTACCTGGAATAACAAACCCTTCTGGTTGTTCCATATAAATTTCCTCTTCCAAGTCACCATTAAGAAAAGCAGTTCGCACATCCATTTGATGAGCTTCTAAATCAAATTGAACAACAAATGCCAATAAAACTCGAACACTTGTAATGCGAACAACTGGTGAAAAAGTCTCTTGATAATCAACACCAGCTACTTGGGAATAACCTTTTGCAACTAAACGCGCCTTGAACTTGTCAAAAGATCCATCTGCTTTTACTTTTGTCTTATACACCCACTTACATTTAATACTTGTACAACCAGGAGGTAATTCAGTTAGTATCCATGTACCTTTAGAGATAAGAGAATCGTACTCTGCTTCCATAGCCTCTTGCCATTGATCCTTTTGTGGTGAAGAGATAGCTTCATCATAAGTAATTGGATCTTCGGAAGTAGAAAAAGCAATCAGCAATATCGTCATCATAAACATGACATGAGCCATGTTCAAAATCAATAGGCAGATCAACAAAAATATCAATATCATCATTGGCGACATTCGGAATGGATGGTTGTGAAGAGGAAATTTGCTCTATAGGAAGAGTTTCATCTTCTAAAAGAAATGGAAAAGCTTGAAGCAATGATTTAGTATCATCAGAATCATCCATGGACCATGAGCCTCCCATAAGCTGTTCGTTAAAAGTAGCATCACGATTCACAATTACTTTCTTGGAGGAAGGGTCATAGAATTTGTAGCCTTTGGAAGTGACAAAATATCCAATAAAAAAAACTTGAAGACCAGGAGCATCAAGCTTTGTTCGTGTTTCTTTGGGAACATGAATATAAGCAATACATCCAAAGGTTCGAAAATGAGATACAGAAGGAATGTCACCTGTCCATGCTGTGATGGGTATCTTACCAGAGGGTGCGGTAGTAGGAAGATGATTCTGAATAAATACTGCTGTCAAAGTAGCTTCAGCCCAAAAAACACAAGATAAGCCAGAATGAATAAGAATACATCTTATAGCATTGAGAATAGTGCGATTCTTTCGTTCAGCAACACCGTTCTGTTGAGGCGAATATGGAATAGTGTGTTCATGATAAATTCCACTGTCAGCACAGTAACTCACAAACTCTCGAGAAACATATTCGCCTCCATTGTCACTACGAAGCTTCTTAAGGCGACGACCAGTTTGAAGTTCGGCAGCCTTGTGGAATTGTTTGAAAACAGATAAGGCTTCAGATTTTTGTCGAAGTAGAAATACAGTCGTATACCTTGAGAAATCATCAATGAAAGTAATGAAGTAGCGATATTGTGATCTCGAAGAAGGTAGAGGTCCACATATATCAGTATGAACAAGATCCAAGATGTCATGAGAATGAGTTGTATTTGAAAGAGGAAAGGGTTTACGATTGTGTTTCCCAAGAGCACAAAATTCACAAATTCCCATATGGGGATGGGCTTTAAGATCCATGCCATGAACAAGATCACGACGTTGAAGATCAAGGAGTTTTGAGAAATCAGCATGAACAAAACGGTGATGCCATATTTTGCAATCATGATCACCTAGAGCAGTGACAATATTTGCTACAGCATCGTTGAGAGAGAGTTCAAATAAATTACCGTTTCGAGGAGCAGTGGCTATAGTCTGTCCATCTTTCTCAATTCGGCATTTGGTATGATCAAATCCATCAAACAGACCAAGATCAACAAGTCTAGCGACTGAAAGAAGATTACGTTGAAGATCTGGTACATGTAATACTCCTCGCAAAATTCGAGTGGAAGAAGATAAGGTACCAAGATATAAGTCTCCAATACCCTTTACTTGACAAGTAGTATCATCAGCAAGATAAACAACACGTTGAACTGGCAGTGGATGATAGTTATGGAGCCACTTAGACTGATATGTCATATTTCCTGTAGCACCAGAATCGACAATAAAAAGTGATCCATCGCGTACATGAAGTATTCTGTCTAGAGCAACTGAACATAGGACGCAGCTTGTTTCTGGTACAATGTTGTTTCGATGTTCAGTAGCATATTCTCTATTCCGATCTGTGTCGAATCGACGCTTATAGCACATATGAGTGGGATGATCAGATCGTCCACAATATTCACAAGAAGAAGAAGAAGAGTCTCTAGATAAACGTGGTTGTTTTGTGGTAATATTGTGTTCTTCATCATATTGACGTGCCTAACAATCATCTTCAGTATGGCCATTTGTGTTGCAGTAAGAACATTGCTTATTAGGAAATTTGAGACGATAGAAAATATTACTGCGACGGCCACCTCTGCGGTTTCCTCGTTGAAATGGACGCCTTCGAGCATAAAAAGTCCGTTCCATCTGTTGTGACTCAGTCTCCTCGTGTGAAATCATAGCTGTATCCTGACTAGCATTACGACGTTCTTGACGTTGAGAGTATTCAATTAAAGACATGCAGGCTTGGTCGAAATCAAGACCATCTTTATTAGAGAGAATAGTAACAATGTTATCATAAGAAGAGTCCTTCACCGTATCAAGGAGAAGTGTAATCAGTTGCTTTTGTGGAACAGGATCACCGGCAGTAGCAAGTTGATTAATAATAGATTTGAAAGATTCAATATGTCCCGTCATGGCAGTACCAACTTCATATTGTAACTTGTTAAGCAACCCTCTCAAATAAAGTATTTCTGTGACAGATTTCTTCTAAAAGTTTGCAATAAGGTACTTCCATACGTCGTGGGAAGTAGGCAGTTCGTACATATCAAGCAAAAGGGAATCAGTAAGAGCAGAAAGAATATACCGACGAGCTGCTTTATCACATCATTGCCAATCCGTATAGGCAACATTCCAATCTTCAAATATAGGTCCTTCAGTGATAAGCACGTTATCATTATCCGTATCAACAGGCTGAGCCGGACAAACACGATTTCCAAGAACAACATCAGAGAGTTCATCGCCTTCAAGAATTAACAACATCTTTGCTTTCCAGCCTGGAAAACCTTGACCTTGGAAAGGAGGAACAGAACGCTGGCCCAAAGGAAAGCCGTTGACGAGAATATTCATAGCCATATCTTGTTGCGAGAAGACGTATAAGATAAGATCGCAGAATTTGCACACCATATATGGTGAAGGCCGCAATTGAGAATGAGAGAGATATGAGGACTGCGTTCTGTCAACGATAAACGTAAGAAGGATGCTCAAGGAACTTCCAAAGATGTGAGAGACGTCACCCAAAAAGGGCAGGGTAAACGAGACGTTAATAATAAAAGAGTCCTCAAAATAGAGTGACGTGAGACGCAAGATTGACGGCCACAATATGAATAGCAAAAAGCTAAATCTTCTCGAAAAAGTTAACACCAAAATAAGAAAAACGATCGCGGATGCTTCACGAAGAAGTAGGACGAAGAAAGCTGCGTCAAGCTCAATTGCAATAAAAACAACATAACTTTCTGCTGCGAACTCCGATTGACACAAACCTAGAACTCAAATCAAAGAGCTCGAGGAGACGAACAAGTTTTGGATAAAAGGTGCCATTGTGCTATGCTCCATTGCGCTTTTTCCGTTTCTCCAAATTTTGAGCAGAACAGCAAGAAAAATTGAGATGAAGTTCAGGGTGTCATCAACAAGAAAACGTAACCAACGATTAGATTGATTAGCAATAAACGTCACACAAAACACTAATCATATTCTTCTTAACACAAAACAACCACAATTAACAAGAATCAATGCTCAAAAATAAAATTTGTAGCTATTTTTGAATCTTACATGCAAATCGCATACACATACTGTTTTGTCACCATGAATTGAATCGGCGCATGATCGTTACTGCTCTGATACCATGTTGAGATGTAGAGAGAAAGAAAGAGAGACGAGACAAGAGACACACCATATACGCTCCCAAAGACTGATTCATATTGAGGACAAGATACAAATATATAGGTGAGACCAAGCTGAGTAGAGTGAGCTATATATAGCTCCAACACCTTATTGTTATGATTATTATCATTGTCATTGTATAGACAGTTATTGTTTCTCTTTCTGGTTATTGTTAATTTTGTTTATGCTTATGGTTATCTGCATTATGGTTTTGATCAAAGTGGATATAGCCGGTTATGGTTTTAAGTTATGGTTATGGTTCGTTATGGTTATGCTTTTAAGTTATGGTTATGTTTTTCAGTTGGTATGGTTGTCTTTCATTGGCCTTAAATCTCATGTGAGATCCTACATGGATAGCATGTAGGAGGCATATACATGATATGTTTTTTTTTTAAAGTTTATGTAAAAACAAAGGGAACTCTGCCGAAATTTCTGCGCGCAGGAGCATGGTTGATATTTTGGTGCTGCTCGCTTTCTTGGGCAGAGAGCAGGAAGTCTGGCTGTGGCTGTGTCCATCTTTTAACTAGGCACAGGCCAGGCTACCTGCCCTCTGCCCAAGAAATTTTTTTTATGTTATGGTCGTCGCTATGTGCGTGGCAATCTGTGTTGCTATATGCGTGGCAATCTGTATCGTTATATGCGTGGCAATCTACGTCTCTATAAGCGTCTATACTTGCGTCGCAAATAGCGCTTGGTTTCACAGCGACGCGTATAGCGACTCGTATAGCGATGCGCTGCGTCGATATCTACGTCGATGACACCTTATTTTGTTGTAGTGAAAGTTAGAGAAACATGTGTAGATAAGGCCTATAAGGGGTACTTTTAATCCATTCTGGTGAATGCACATGATATAGGAAAATGTTACATAGTGAATGTTCCGGAGCTTTGAACAAAGAGAAAAGGGGGGGTCTCTGATTACATCAAACTCTAGACCTCTATCTCATGGACATGCATTAAAAAAAGCCCCTATTTGTCATTATAAGGCCCCAGGGACCCTAAAAAAGAGGGGCCACAAGGACGTGCAGAATGGCCATCCACGGACCGTGAATGGCCATTCAACGCGCCCTTGTGGCCCCTCTTTTTTAGGGTCCCTCGGGCCTTATAATGACAAACACACACCAAGAACATGGGTAGTGGACACAAGGAAGCAAAAAATGGTTGATGATCATGATACAAGGTTTAGGTGTTTGCCATTGGGGGGGGATTTTGCTATGAATACATCAAACTGCACACTTTTATCTCTGAGCCATGGATAGAAAAAGATTGTATTTGCCATTTTAAGGCCCCATGGACCCTCAACAAGAGGGGCCACAAGAGCATGAGAATGGCCATCCACGCCATAGCAAAATGGGGCAGGGAGGGGGGGGGGGAAGCTCTTGCTCTCTTTAAATCCAATATAACATCTTTATATCATCCTCATACACAATATTTTTGCAATTTTTCTCCATGTAAAAGCCCCCAGGGCCCTCAGCAAGGCTAGCCACAAGGGCGCACAAAATGCCCATCCGGGACTTTTGGATGGTCTTTTTGCGCGCCCTTGTGGCCTGTCTTGCTGAGGGCCTTGGGGGTCTTTAAAGTGAAAAAAAGTACCAAATTATTGTGCATTCAACAGCTTCTAGCTTCTAATTAGCTCCGAATCTTGTTGGGCTTGTCTCACATGAACTTGTTCATCTCATCGCACTCTTCGATCATCGTGTGATGCAAAAAAATCATATCTTGCTCGGATTCTCCAAAATTAATATGCAAGTTGGCAATTTCTTAAAAAATGATATAAAACAGACATTTCTTACTTTTTCCTTAATCTACGGGCTCCAACGAGCATTAAAGCCATGGAATCTTAAAATACTCAAAGAACCAATGCTTTTTACTGTGTTAAGGGCTATATTTCCTACATACAAAACTTTCTGAAAATCTCGCCCTAACACTTCGAAAAGTGGCTTCCAAGGAGTTCCTTCGGTCAAAATTTGAAATTGAAGGAAAACAATCAGAATGAACTTCTAGACTATGTACAAACTTTAAAATAACCAAAATTTTCTTCAAAAGAAAGTTATCACTAAAATTTTGAAAATAGGCTTCCCATGGACTTCCCACTACGATAGAAATCAAAGGGTGCAGAAAGAGGTATGGTATCACAAGTGCATGGTAGGAATCTCACCGAGGTTTTTTTCGTCAAGATCTCTTGTACGTTATCATGTCTTCTCATGTACAATCTTACCAAAAAAAAAAAACACTTTAAATGACTACAAATCTTATTTAACTTATCAAACAATCTAAAGTATGGTAGACCTAGAGTGCTCTTACACATCAACAAAAAAAAAGTCCAAATTTCTTCTCATTAACTATGATAAACATACATTCGCGAACAACTTCTAATGGGTAGTGCGGTCATAGTTCTTACATCCATTCTATGACATGGTATGCTCATGGGGTGACCTATCACATAAAACTATCCATTAGACAATATTTGGACTCACAAAGGGACCCTTTAAGGAGTTTGACTTTACCTCTCTCTACCAAAACGGGCGCATGGATAAATTTTTGCAAACAAACTCTAAAGTTGGCGGAGGTTTGATAGTTAGAATGTCCTCTTCAAGCTCTATCTACTGATATATAGCATGTCATGAGATTCCTCATATTTTAAGTGAATAAAAAAAAGAATATTCTAAAATATGAGGAATCTCATGGCGTGCTATATATCAGTAGATAGAGCTCGAAGAAGACATTCTAACTGTCAAATCTCTGCCAACTTTTGATTTTGTTTGTAAAAATTTATCCATGCTCCCGTTTTGGTAGAGAGAGGTAAAGTCAAACTCCTTAAAGGGCCCCTTTGTGAGTCCAAATTTTGACTAATGTTTGGTGGGGGTACCCTCATGTTAGGAAAGGGTGTGTTGCTGATGAAAAGCTGTTGTGTTGTCCTACTAGGGATCTCTCCATGTTATTTTGGTGTAGTGGGAGTCACATTGCTTGAGGAGAACTTTGTGCCATCGTAAAAGCTTCGTGTTGTGCCAGTTCTTTGAGCCATTCTTGCAAACAACGCCACTCAACTAGCATAGTAAGAGGTCACCTTGTATTATGACGCATTAGAGACATGTTCTTCAAACAAAGTCATGTATGAATTCAACATTTGCAAGCTGTATAATAAAGACACTTGTTAAGTATATGCTGTACAAATTTGCAAGTATTTCCATCCAAAAATCCTAAAATGTACATTAGGATGAGATTACCCACCTCTAATAAGCATGGATTTGAAGCACCTACGTGCAAGATGTAAGAAAGAAGGCTGTTTTAGAGAAAAAGTGGTGACACTTGACCTCTTTAACCTGCATCCTTTCACTATTTGTGTACAAAAGAAACCTTTTTGCTGAGCACTACAAAAAAAGAAGAGGCAACATCTTAGACTTCAAAGTCTGTGATAAGAAGAACACAATCAAAAGTAAGAAGTATATTGTTACCTTGCACTAGGGGGTGTTTCTTTTAAATATGTGATGGTATTGGCAAGCTTCATAATGTATACATCTTTCTATTGAAATTGTTGTTGGAGAGTTTCAACCTTCCTCTTTGAAGAGGCAATACTGTCTTGTAATGCCACTCTTTTGAGCTGAAGAGCTTGACATTTGTGCATGCAACAAATGCAAAGATGTACCTGCACCCATACACAACCAATTGCAATAGTTTAACAAGCCTACTTCTCCCCTTCCAAGATATTGAAGAACCATAAACATTCGTCTCACCGATGGTACGACATTCCTAGGATGACCTCTGCTCACCCTCACGTGTGCGGACATCGGTGCAAACGCCACCGACAAGCAAATATGTACACTTTTGTTGTGCGGAGTACATGGTGGTGGAGGCATATGATTTGTGATGTCTGTGAGCACCATGGAAGTTGTTGCATGAGGAATCAAAGGATGAAAGGAGAGAGGGGGGAGGGAGAGGGAGGAACATGGGAGGAGAGAAGGGGGCAGAGGGGGAGAGGGAGAGAGAGGGGAGGAGGAGGAGAAAAGGGAGCAGGGAGTGAGGAGGAGGGAGGAGGAGAGAAGAGGGAGAGAGGATGGAGGAGGAGCGAGGGAGAGGAGAGGGAGAGAGGATGAGGAGAGAACAAAGGTTTTTTTAGGGAGGATTTTTTTTAAAAAAAGTGGACTTTCAGTATTTGTAGTTTTTTTAAAAAGTCAAACAATGATTTTTTCATATGTATATATGCTGGGGGGATGTTTTAAGTAAAAAAAACTCAAATTTTGGCTCTTAGTGACCTACGTTTTTGCTGATGTGGCCACACTCCTTTACTCCCTTCACTTTCAAAAAGCTAGAGAGAGAAAGTGACCTCCTATGTCCACATCCTACATGTGTCTAAAAAAAAGGCTAGAAAAGCCTACTCAAAACTAGCTTCTTGAATGCCCTTGTCTCCTTAACCCTATACAACATTGGCCTTAATCCCTAAAAATTAGAATTTCTTACAAGACCCATGCAAGGTCCATATTTCTCCTAATGATGTATTGCTAGTAATAACATCGCTATGCTCTACATTGACATCCTATGGGCCCAAAGCCACAAGGCGGCCTCTATGTTTTGAAGAAACCCTTCATGATGGTTTTTTGACAACTTATGGCCCCAGGGTCATAAGGTGCTCTCTATGTCAGTAAAAAAAACTATTTGCTCTATATCAAGGAGACCTTGTGGGATGAAGGCCATAGGGTCCCCTCTATGCTAGTGAGAACCTCTGTTTACTCTATATTGTCACCTTGTGGCCTGAAGGCCATAGGGTTTCCTCTATGCTAGTAAGAAGCTCTCTATGCTCTATGCTCTATATTGACATCCTATGGCCCCAAGGCCAAAAGGTTCCCTCATTGTTTCCAAAAATTCCTCATTGTTTTGGCAACCTATGGCCCTAGAGCCATAGAGTGCTCTTTATGCCGATACAAAGCACTATTTGCTCTATACTGACACCTTAAGTCCTGAAGGTCATAAGGTCCCCTCTATGTTAGTAAGAACCTCTTTATGCTCTATATTGACATCCTATGGCCCCAAGGGCCACAAGGTGCCCTCTATTTTTCAATTTGAAGAAACCCTTCATGATGAATTTTTGAGACCCAATGCCCGTAGGGCCACATGGTGCTCTATATGCTAGTAAAAAATACTATTTGCTCTATAATGGCACCATGTGGCTTGAAGGCCATAGGGTCCCCTCTATTCTAGTAAGAACATCTCCGTGCTCTATATTGGCACTATTTTACCTGAAGACCATAGGGTTTGATCTATGCTAGTAAGAACCTCTATATGCTCTATATGGTACCCTGTGGCCTAAAGGCCATAGGATCCCCTCTATGCTAGTAAGAACCTCTCTATGCTATATATTGGCATCCTATGGCCCCAAGGCCACAAGGTGCCCTCTATGTTTTGAAGAAACCTTTCATGACGGTTTTTTGGCATACTATGGCCAAGGGTGCTCTCTTTATGGCCGTAGGGTTTTTTGTATACAAGGGAAAACTCTCCATGCTCTATCTTGGCATCTTATGGCCGTTGTCCTCCATGCTAAAAAGAAATCACCATTGCTCTATGTTTGTCTCCTATTGTTTTACAGCAACAAGGTGTCATCCTCCATGCCAATAAAAAAATAAACATAAATGCTCTACATTGACACCCTATGGCCCAAGGCCCAGGTGTCCTCTATGCTACTAAAAATACCTCTATGCTCTATGTTGACACCTACAGCCCCATGGCCACAAGGTGCTCTCTCTCTCTCTCTCTCTCTCTCTCTCTCTCTCTCTCTCTCTCTCTCTCTCTTTTGGATATAAATTGTGTATTTGACGTAACTACCTCTCTTCCTCTCTCCCTCTCGCGCATCTTCCTCTCCTCTGTTTCTCTCTCTTCCTCTCCTTTCTCTCTCACTCCAAATAAGTATTTTTCTCCCTCCTCTCATCTCTCCCCATTCATATAGCAAGCATTGTTTTGTCAAATTTGGGCGTGAATATATACCGGTTTACCTGTAGCTTCATCATTTAGGCACCCCTACCACATATCCTCTTTCTATGACCTCTCTCACATCAAAAAAATGTGTACAATACAAAGGTTAGTTCTTTACTATTTTACTATTTTATTGTTTTACTTTTTTTTAATAGAGAGAGGTAAATAAATGTACAAAGAAAGATTGAGCTTACCTACGAGCGGTTTTGTGAGGCACTCCCGTGTTTGGGAGAGAGGCGTAAGGATGAAGATGCAACGTTTCAAGATGCTGTACGTTTGAGAGAGAGGCTCAGGAGGCTTTCGATGTCATGAAGTGTTGCATGTTTGAGAGGAGGTGCACGGAGTGCGGCAAAGGGCGGCTATTTGTTCGACAAAGTGCACCATAGGGTGCTGTTTGTTTGGGAGAGGAGGCACAACAAGGGCGACATAGATGCGTTGTTTGTTCAAGACAGGATGTGTTTGATATAGGAGGAACTTTGATGTGTAGGGAGGACAGGCGGCAAAGGTGGTGCAATTGAGGCGTTTGTGAGAGGCGTAGGGAGGGAGACCGTTTGGAAGAGGCGGAGGGGGAGTGCAAGGATCATTGTTCAAGAGAGTAGAGGAGGTGCATGGAGGGTGCAAAGAGGAAATTTGGGAGAGGTGCAGCGAGCACGCACAGAGAGCACTATTCAAGAGAGTAGAGGGGGCATAGGGAGGACGCACGACAGAGATAGCATAGTAGGTTTCAAAAAGAAATAAAGAGAGATAGATATACTATAATGCCCTGGGAACTGCCATTTGAATCCTCCACCCAACCTCCCTTGTATAGCATCCTATCCTCCCTAGGATCCCTTTCTCCACCGGGCAGCTGGCCCTTGGCCAGGTCCTTGACCTCCAGGGTGGCCCTTGGCCTGACATTACTCTCCCCTTGGAGAAGCGTTTTCGTCCTCAAAAACACCAGTGGTTGTATCTTCATAAGAAGACCAATGTTTTCCTTATTGGCATTCATACAGGAGCCAATTCTTCATATGATACTTGGTGTAGTGAGGAGGTTCAATTAAACCAAGAGTAACATCTTGATTTTCAACATTGTTGTCCTTTTGCAACCACTTGTATCTAGATGGAAACTCAATGTATAACTCACCTGAGTACTTTAAAGGAGTAACCACCACTAAAAGGTGTCAAAAGACATAATCAGTTTTTAGACTTTCTTAAGATACTACAAAAATGCAAGAAAATCTTGGCACAACTTGCCATGAAGTTGTGAGCCAAATTTCCAATTCGCGTGAGTATCTTGAAAAGCTCATAGCTACTGAGGGACAGAATAGGGAGTGTCCTTATGTAAGACTTTTGAACGTTTTGGAACACATAGAACTACATGTTCACCCCTGATGAAGGTTACCTGCCAACATACTTTGTCAGGACACCTATTAAGCCCTTGACCTACGAAACTATTGACACGGTATCCAACCCCACCACAATAGGTGTTCAAAGTTGAAAACCTTACTTAAGAAAATTCTAGAATAGGGAGAGAATCGCCCATTCAGAATGCATTGTGCTAATGTATGCTCTTAGCAGATCCTTTTAGCAAAAAATATGTGTAAGTTTCCCATCCAACATGGGATGAATAGCAGTAGTAAGAGTGAGGTGCTTTCTCCCAACCACTTACAGATAGCCTGCCATGACTGTCAGTGATAAACTATGACTCAAACATTGAGTATCCAATCATATATTTGATATGGAGTGGAGACAACCAACTAGGTTGAAAATTGGTTGGAGTGGAGTATGCTCATACAGTGTAGACCATCCAACCCACAGACACCCATCCCGAGCCATTACCATGTATGGTTGGGTGGAAACTCATAATAAATCTACGAGAAAATTTGCACTTAAAGTGCAAAAAATTGCATAAAGAAGAAAGTGCATGAATTTGCATGCCACTCCGAAAAAATCTGTGTTAAACACAATGGCCCATAACACCTAGTGTGCATGCATTTAACACAAACAAATCGGAACCGCAATTCCATGAAAAGACTTTCCATAGCATACTTGTCTATATGTAGAAAAGACTTCCGTTAAGGTGGTTTCACAGCACTTGTCATCGCAACAAGTCTGTACTGAGTACTCGACAATTTCTACCCACTGAAATTGTTTCTGTACGGTGTGCTTCAAATGGTCTAATAAATAGATGCGACCATCACGCAGGGACTTTGTCATGACACATCATTAGGAAATAGGTGCTAGTGTCTGTCCCAGAGACTCATGTTATCCACATGTGGAATATGTCTCAGAAAATGATGTTAGCAAAAGTGACATCCATCAAGTAGAAGATGTACTTGTGTGAGAACAGAATCGTACTTTATACCACCTGGATAGCATGCCATGGATACAAAAGTGGAAGCCCGTGGCTAGCGTGACAATCATAAACGTAGAAGTGAACACCATAAGTGCCTTACACTGGCTGGACTGGTAGGGAGTTGGTGAGATGATATCGTGATTAATGTGCCCCCAAACTTGGTTGCCACTGCTCGTGACGCCAAGGCAATCGTAGTATGAATTAGAAGCCTTGCTTCACATGAAATTGGCAAAGCATGTGGCTGTGCACAACAAACAATATTTTCCAAAGGAAATGCAAAACATAAAATGGTAGGACATGTGTATCGTGTACACCCGAAAGTAGTGATCTTGTATGCATCTCATGATGTGTTCGGCTGACCGTATAAGCCGAAATTGGGACATACACTACCCAATTCAAAAAACGTACATTACTCTGAAAATCCACATGCAAGTATGAGAAAACATATGAGCATAACATGTTCAAAAGACATATAGCTATTGTGCCCTGCACCAAAACTGGAGTTTATGTCGAATCACGAACTCATGCATCATGACACTACTTTTTTTGATGCGCTCCTAAGCAATAAAAGTTTTTTTTGACTTTTTGCAAGTCAAAAGTCAGAGTATGATAGTTGCTTCCTGACCACGTTGGTCACGATCAGATCTGTATCTACAACCGAATTCTCTTGTGCATGTTGGACCTCTTGGGTCATAACTGGTGGATAGACAACCTCTTGGGTAGCCCGCAAGTGAGAAGCTGATTCTGGTAGCATATTATAAATTATTCGTGTGAGATTTTCCACTTGCGTAGCCAATATTTGGACCCTACATCTAGCTTGCGAAATCGGGCATCAAAAGTTTCCCAGTCTCCTCTAGAATATCAAACACACTCTGAGGAGTAGGTGTAGATTTTTGCGGAGAGAGAGAGAGAGAGATAGAGTGCCAGGGTATGCATTATCTATTCTCGTTGCCACGTGGGTACCCTCCGTAAAAGTATCCAGCCACGCAACATCCACAGTGAAAAGGGGGCAGTGGGAACAAACCCAACACACAAGTAAGCCACCTCTCTATAGCCTAGGATAAATTTCGCACCCCTAACCACACAAAAACTCACACAAATGCACACTATCAGCCAATCTCCAATGCACTGACTCGCCTATGAGCAATCATGGCTACACACACTCGACCATAAACGCAAACAATTATCGACAAACCACCATCCCACACTTGTACCCACGGAGGCATACACTCATCCCAATACACTAAACACACTCACATAGGGAGGAGACACACACCTCGACCATACACAACCCTGATCTGCAAACACAACCACTCTTCCTCTCTCTGTACACTCACACACAACCTATCCGGAGCCAATGCTACCACGGACTCACTGCATGAGATTAGACAGAAAGGACGATTGAATTCAATTTACTCAAGGAAACTACAATCACATTATGCATCATGAAAAAGTATCCGGATACAATGATCGCATCAACCAAGTGCCTGCTATCGTGCAATCCTTGGTGACCAATCCCTCTGACTCACAGACAGCCCCTAGGCAGCCCTCTACTGTAGTCCATCCAACTGCTTGCTCATGGCCTCCAAAACTCCCGACAATGGTCGCCCCCGAGTAGCAGTAGCTACTGAGTATCGTCCCCTTAGCCTCTGGCCCACCCCTCCTCTTGTAGAGGTTACTGCATATAGCACAATGCCATTCACTGTCCATCCGTCATCTTCAGGTCCTCGGGTCTTCCTAGGCCTAGCCCACCATGCCTTCTATGTGCAGGGGGCCTCCCTAGTTTTATGCAATCAGAGGCGCTACCCCTTTTTTTTTGACCTTTTTAAAAAAACTCTCCAACTTGGCAAGCATTCCCACGCAAGGTGACTGGTGATCGATTCACTTCGAGTTTCACTTGGCTATGTCGATGCCAATGATGTGCTTGGTGGTAAGCATCAAAGTTTTCATACCAATCATGCACAGATGTCTTTACGACGGTAGTCCCCAATCAGCGAGATCCCGGTCGATCCCAGTCCAAAGAGACGACAACTGCCGCGATCATCACAAACTTTGAGTTGGTTGATCTCGTCCACCGATCAAGCATAGGTTCCCCTCAAGAGATGCATAGCGCAAGCCGTAACACCCAAACCACAAAGCATATCAAAAGCCACCAAAAATATCAATAGTCCTTGCACTTGACGCATCCCGACCAATAGAACTCAACTCTATGACTCGACCATCAATATATCACATTTTTCATACACATCACAAGAGCACCTGTCCCCATCTACATCTAGTACGTGCCCAAGTATTCAGAAATCCTCTTGCAAAGCTTCATGCACATGCTCCTGACATTTCCATGAGCCGACCATCTTCAGTTGTACCATCATTGCCCAACCCCTTGTTGAGCATTGATGCTCAACCATAGCATTATTTAGATAATATACCATTGCATAAGAGAAAACCAATACTTAGTATGTACATTAGCAGTAGATAGATAGAGAGAGACTTTCACTGGATGTAGCACCCACCCGGATCGAATGGAAAGCCATAGGCTCTCCCAAGCATAGTGTAAACTCCACCTAGATAAAAAAATTATGGCATTGATCATCACCACTGTCTGTAAAACTGATACAAACCACCCCATGTGTTCCAGTTGTAAACTTGTAAGCCATCCATGTGTGTAGCTCTTGACAGCATAACCCTTCAAAAAACTGTACACATGAGCCTTCTTCCCACATAAAACAAGCGGGTACACCTCCTAGCCATCAACTAGAGAGCTCACCATAGCATGATTGTCTTCAAACAAGATAACATGTAGCAATTGGCATAGAGACGCTTGCATAGCAATCTTCAATAACATATCCTCCGAAGCAAACACCGGCATACCTTCACCCGTAGTCCCTTCACACAACACTAAAAAAGACAGAAAGCCTTGCATACCTTGTATTCTCTCCATAGCTTTGGCAACCAAAACCTCTGACTCGTCATCTACATCGACCACTGGATCATCGAACCCCCAGTCTGCTTCATCAAGGCACTCTTCTTCAGTCAACATGTCCTTACCATCACAAGGCAAGAGAGAGGGTTACCCAACCCCCTGGTCCGCACAAAATGTCTCTTCACCTGCAATCTGTTTCTCTTTGACCACCTTATCGACATGCATAGCATCATATGTCTCATACCTTGAAAAAGCAGACTCTGTTTTCCATGTGCTGTCCGTATCCAAGGCACTACTATAGCTTGAATACACCTCGGCTTTTTTCACAAAACTCAGTGGCTTTGGGACTTCAGCTATCTTCTTGAGTGATTGCTTTTCGGAAGCCACTTGGTCAAGCACATCAGACGGCACTTGGTAGAATCCTCTCTGCAATTAATGAGGCCTCATAGGCCCACATGGTATCATCTCTACTTTGTCATCATACCTATCCGCTGCTACCACATGTGCATCAACAAAGGGTCGTATTACCTGAAGCTCTTCCCTAGAAATTGGCTTTGGCACCAATGGACTCGCCAGAACCTGCTTTGCATGTTGCTTCTTTAAAACCTTCTTCGTCATGCTCTGTGCATAGGCTAGTGCCTCCTTGTACGTGCACGGTCCATCTATCTCGACTTTATCCCACACTTTTTCATGAAAGTAGTCCACAAACTTGGTCATCTTCAAAAAGTTTGCATTCTCTATAGCAATTACCTTAACCAGCTTGCTCCATATGGCTTCGAACTCCCACACGAATGCTCGGAAATCACCATCAAGGCTTTTCTTTAGGTTGTCCATCATCTGCTTCACTTCACTCCAGTGTGTGTTGGCCACATATCGGCTTCAAAATGCTGCTTCCAATGTGCTCCAATCCTGTTTTTCTTCAGCCTCGAAGCCGTCGTACCATACCTTCGCTTTTTCGCGAGCCAGGAGCGGGAAAGCTTGGGCCAGTCCCTCTTTACTTGACAAGCCGCTGTCCAACAAAAAAAGGCCGTAGTCTTGCAGCCAAACCTCAACGTCTTCAGCACATGTAAAAGTCGGGAAACCCGACCATGCCATTCTTGTTAGATCTTGCTCTGCAAACCGCGACACCGTCTTTGACTTCACCAAGGAGCAACAGTAGGTCCTCAGTGGGGGCACCACTGATAGAATGGGGGAAGTGGGAACAAACCCAGCAGACAAGTAACCCACCTCTCTATAGCCCAGGATAAATTTCTCACTCCTAACCACACAAAAACTCACACAAACGCACACTATCAACCAATCTCCAATGCACCGACTCGCCTACGAGCAATCACCACTACACACACTCAACCATAACCGCAAACACTTATCGACAAACCACCATCCCACACTTGTATCCAACGATGCATTCACTCATCCCAATACTGTAAACACACTCACACAGGGAGGCGACACATGCCTCGACCATACACAACCTTGATCTGCAAACACAACCGCTCTTCCTCTCTCTGTGCACTCACACACAACCTATCCGGATCCAACGCTACCACGGACTCACTGCATGAGATTAGACAGAAAGGACGATTGAATTCAATCCACTCAAGAAAACTACAATCACATTATGCATCACGAAAAAGTATCTGGATACAACGATGGCATCAACCAAGTGCCTACTCTGGTGCAATCCTTGGTGACCAATCCTTCTGACTCACAGATAGCCCCTAGGAAGCCCTCTACTGTAGTCCCTCCAACTGCTTGCTCATGGCCTCCAAAACTCCCCACAATGGTCGCCCCCAAGTAGCGCTGGCTGCTGAGTGTCGCCCCAACCTATGGCCCAGCCCGCCTCTTGTAGCTGTTACTACATATGGCACAATGCCATCCACTGGCCATCCGTCATCTTCAGGTGCTCAGCTCTTACTTAGTCTAGCCCACCATGCATTCTATGTGTAGGGGGCCTCCCTAGTTTTATGCAATCAGAGGTGCTACCCCTTTTTTTTTTTGCTCTAGGCCAGCCTTTTGGCAACCCTTCAACCTCGGGCCCCTCTCTGCACACTCCCCAAGGGCATATCCTCACGAGCCTTCACCGCCACTTGGTGGATTCTTCATTCTCTCATGCTTGCACTCAACTGCCATGTACACGTTCGCCCTCCCATACAATGACACCACCTCTAGAGCTCCTTCTTTGATTCAATTGGCGGCCCTCAGCTCTAGTGCGAGCCCCCCCTAGCTAGCATGGTGGCCTCCTTCCTGATGCGAAACACCTTCCTTCTGCTTTTGGCATATCTCCCCCTCATGCAATTGACGGCCCTCCTCCACCTGCAGGTTCCCTGTTATGGGTGACCCCGGCCGACCTCTTCAAAGTGCTCTATATCTGTTGTTCAGCCCGCAACCCTCGGCCTTCCCCGAATCTCCGTGCCACTGGTTGATTGTGTTTCCATGCAACCAGAGAAGTGGTGCTCCTTTGCCGTCCAGATGGCGCCCTTCAACTCCATGCAGTTCTGGCGACTTTACTCCTGGCCTTGCTCATTACGGCATGCCCCCCAAATTCTGAGAAAATGATTTTTTGACCTTTTAAACAAAACTCTCCAACTTGGCAAGCATTCCCACGGGAGGTGACCGGTGATCGATTCACTTCATGTTTCGCCCGGCTATGTCGATGCCAATGCTGTTCTTGGTGGTAGGCATCAGAGCTTCAATGCAAATCATGCACCGATTTCTTTACGACGGTAGTCCCCGATCGGCGAGATCCCGGTCGATCCTAGTCCAAAGAGACGACGATCGCCATGATCATCACAAACTTCGAGCTGGTTGATCTCGTCCACCGATCAAGCATAGCTTCCCCTCAAGAGCTGCACAGGGCAAGCCGTAACACCCAAACCACACAGCATATCAAAAGCCACCAAAAATATCAATAGTCCCAACACTCGAGGCATCCCAACCAATAGAGCTCAACTCTATGACTCGACCATCAACATATCACATTTCTCATACACATCACAAGAGCACCTGTTCCCATCTACATCTAGTACGTGCCCAAGTATTCAGATATCCTCCTAGAAAGCTTCATGCACCTGCTCCTAACATTTCCATGAGCCGACCATCTTCAGCTCTACCAATGGGTGGTCTGAACAGAAGAGAAAACAATACCTTGGAGTACAGAAAGTAGCCATATCAAATGTTGAAACTCGTAGAAGCAACAATTGGTAATTAACCGTGTTAATTCCGCCTACAAGTATGTCAAGAATCAAGACTTGCCAAACTGTATTCGAGAGGTCGTAAGTTGCTGTATGGGGTGTATGCTTGGGTGGGCATGCACCCTAGCTTAAGTAATTTGCCCCTTGGCCAGGTCTTGACCTCTAGACTGGCCCTTGGCCTGACAAGTAAGGTTGGATAATTTTGTTTCAAATTTGAAATTTGAAAATTGAAATTCAAATTTTAAGCTTAAACTTACGCTCTTCTTTATTTTAAAATTTGAAGGGTCCAGAATCATTTTCTTAGGGGGAGAGTCATACCAGTGGATTGGAAACTGAAAAAGCTTTTTGAGGGGGCGAAAAAGAGTATGAATTTTTTTCAAAAAGTTGGCCTGAGAATTTGTCAGTGTCTGTATCTTCTTGCTATGAATGGAATGATACCCATGGTATAAATCACCATCTCGGGACCAAAAATCGTATACTAAAAAATACACTAAGAAGCAATCAAAATTCGAGAATTTTCGCTTGAAAAAAGGGTGCTATTTTTTGGTGCAGTGTTGACCAAGAGACTTGAAAACTCATTTTGGTAAAATTTGGGGTAAACAAAAATAAATAAATCAAAATCACGTGCAGTTGCACCCTAGTTGCAAGGTGTTTTTAAAGTGTGAGCATACATGCAACATACACATTTTTTACAAATAGTATTTAAATGAGGAGGAGATATACTAGAATGTGTTGGGGTATAGGCGTCTGTGCCTTGCCCGGCCGCCCAGAGTCTGGGCGCCCACTGACTTGTATACCTTATACATAGCATAAGTGTATAGGGGGCTGCTCACTCTTTTGAGTCTCCCCACCCATATCTGTGTCGTGTGTCTCCTTCTCTCGCTCACTCTCCGTCTGTGGTGCTCCCCGATCCCCTTCAATTGGTATCAGAGCTATGGTGACCGCGGAGAGCACGACGGCTTTGAGAGCTTCGAGACGATAGCTCGCTCGCTCTCGACGGTGGAGTTCGATCGCGGAGTTTCACGGAGAGCGATTTTAGCTTGAGGAGCATTGTCTTTGGAGCTTAGGAGCTTGGTGTGGTCAAGCTTGGTCGAGGAGGCGGTTGCGGCTTCTTTGGTGAGAGGAGCTTTTGAGCTCAGTGGAGCTCGTTAGAGAAGTGCTCGGCGGAGGAGAGCTTGACATTCGAGTGCTTGGATGTTGTTGTGGCAGAGATCTTGCGTTGGAGCTTGCATTGAGAGGACATTGCATCACGCAGAGTGGAGCAGGAGCAGGTTCAAGAGTGTGTGCAGCTCGTTTTTGCCATTTTCGGGCTCTAAAACGCAGTTTTTTGCGTAGCTTCGTCATACAGAGTCAGATCTACATGATCCAGGAGTCTAGGTCAAGGTTTTGGCACGCTCCGGGCGCGATTGTGATGTTTATTTGCTGAAATTATGCTTTGAATTACAGAAGGTACAGCAGCAGGTTTATTTGTGCACTTTCGGGTCCCAAAAACACTGTTTTTGGTATATCTCACACACATGGAGTATTTTTTGCAGCAACCAGCAAATTCATAGGTGTACAGAGGTTTTTGGAGATGTATTTGTCCAGAGAGCCACTCATGTGAGAGTGAGCTATGTTGCCATGGTCTTGGCGGTTTATGTATGCCATATATGGATTTGTGTATTTGTTTATGGCTGAGATTATTTGAGTGGTACTCCGGCAAGAGCGCGTATGCTCATATGTATGACTTTGTGAGGTGATTCCGGTCGAGTTTATTCTCGGATTGGCCATTGTGGCATATATTATTGTCTCTTTGAGGTTTACTGTTGAGATTTTGCTCCAATTACAAAGGAGACTCTGCCAAAATTTTGTCAGATATTTATGCGCGATTGAGTCATATTGGCTTGTGCTTTTGTGCAAGGCTTTGCACGGTTATTGGTGCAACTTTGCATCAGGTTTTGAGCTATATTTGCAGACTTTTGTTGATGCGAGTCGAGCCAGTTTAGGGCTGATTTGGTTGACATTGCGGGATCTCTATTTTGGAGTGTGTCTCACAGGTTTTACATTGTGTTTCTGGCCATATTGGTAGACAGTTTCCAGGTGTTGTTGGTGAGGTGGTTTTGCTATCTAGCTTGCTACTTGTGCTCATGGCAGAGACAGGTGATCGATCAGATTGTGACCTCTCACAGATGCGTGTGTTTGATGGGTCAGACTTTGCGGCATGGAGAGAGTGTATGCTTGACGTATTGACACAGCTAGGGTTGCATCGACCATTGAGTGGTGATGCAGGTAGACCTTCAAACATGTCTGACGATCAGTGGCAGGAGCAAGAGGAGATGGCACTATCTACGCTCTCTTTGCACCTTGCGGAATCTGTATATGCTCTTGTTATGTATGTGACTACTTCGAGAGCACTTTGGCGTAGATTACATGATATGTATGATAGATCTGAGTCATCACGGACTCGTGTGAGACATGTACATTCACGAGCACGCCGACAGGTGACACGTTGGTATTGTGGTCATTCTGGACATGTTAGACGGCGTTGTTTTCGTCGTATGCGACATCGTAGGAGACATGGCAGTCTCAGAGATGTATGTAGTGATGCCATGGACTCAGTTGCTTTGACAGTTGAGGCACATGTAGTGTCGGAGTATACTAGTGATGGGGATGTCACTTTTACTTCGAGCTATGCACGAGATGCTATACATGTGGATAGTGCACTCCCTTCGCAGTGGTTGCTAGACGCAGATGCTATGTTTCATGTCACGCCGCATCGTACATGGTTTTGTAGCTATTCTAGCGGGATGCTTGGCACTGTATGTTTGACCAATGGATCGCTGCATGCGATAGCAGGTGCAGGAGATGTGAGACTGTCATTACCGAGTGGTGCATCTTACTTGTTACGACATGTGCGCTATGTACCAGATTTGACAGTGAGTTTGATCTCGATTGATCAGCTTAGAGATTGTGGATGTCACATTTCGCTACGAGAGCGAGATTTTGTGATGCATTTGGGTTCGCTAGTGATTGCGAGAGGTTCCAGGAGTGGTACAGGTTACCCATTGCATGTGGATCACGCGAGATACGGTGTTGTCTCTGTGATCACGCAGCCAGGTAGAGAGCGAGAGAGCAGGCGAGTCTCTTTTGCTCATGGGTTGCAGGGTACTTTGCATGGAGTGCAGAGTAGTGAGCTCGTTGTGCACACAGTTGGGGCACGACTTGAGCAGTCACACAGAGAGGTGATAGAGTCGGACATGCATGCTTTGCTAGTGACTGAGCAAAGCAGAGAGTCAGTTGTGCAAGATACTTCTATGCAGGATAGACAGGTAGAGCGGTCTTGCTCTAGTGAGTCACGATAGGAGGACGTTGTGCAAGAGTCTATGCATACGGAGTTAGAGCATGAGAGCTCTAGTGAGTCACAGCAGATTGTGTGGTCATGTTTATAGTGGATGATTGCAGAGGAGGCTGAGATGTCAGCGATTATGCAGTCATTCCTTTCTATGCTCGACAGTGAGAATGGGGATATAGTTGTGCAGGATATGTCTTCCAGCAGACACCTAGAGCAGCTGGTTTGCTCTTAGGTTGCACGACAGGGTGATGCGTCTTTTGTGGACAGTCAGGAGATGCATGTGGCTCACACGCCTTGTCAGTCAGAGATGCCTATTGCCATGGATATATATGTTGATTCATGCTCCGTAGAGCTAGAAAGGCCCGCTAGCATTGCATCGGCATTCGGTGGTCTCATGTATGAGATGTTGATCTTGAGACCGGATATCGCAGCTGCAGTGGGAGCATTTGCAGTTGGGGTTGTCAGTCGTTTGTTGACTGATAATGGCATAGTGGACGAGGGAGATATGCAGGTATTGCATACATACTTGCAGTACGTGTGCGGTACGTCTGGTGGTGTATGGACTTACATGGGAGCAGGACAGCCGGATGCACACAATCACAGCCAGCCAGTGGGCATCGGTTGAGAGCGGTTTTCTCTCGCCTTTTGTAGTCTTTAGACTAGGTTCTCTTGCTTAAAGGCACAGTCGCCTTTAAGTGGGAGGTTGTTGGGGTATAGGCGTCTGTGCCTTGTCCGGCCGCCCAGAGTCTGGGCGCCCAATGACTTGTATACCTTATACATAGCATAAGTGTATAGGGGGTTGCTCACTCTTTTGAGTCTCCCCACCCATATCTGTGTCGTGTGTCTACTTCTCTCGCTCACTCTCCGCCTGTGGTGCTCCCCGATCCCCTTGCTGCTCACTCTTTTGAGTCTCCCCACCCATATCTGTGTCGTGTGTCTCCTTCTCTCGCTCACTCTCCGTCTGTGGTGCTCCCCGATCCCCTTCAGAATGGGTTGCATAGGTGTTGGTGTGCGTTTGCGAAAAGGGTTGTAAGGATGCACATGCGCAATTTGATCACACATTTGATCATGTGATATGTGTACATGTGTACCGCTGTTTTTTATGTCCCTTCAAAGACGTAAGCATATTATATGGATGTACATCCACATGACTACTTCAGACCGGTCTCTAGATATAATCAATGGTTCTGGATGCGCCACATGGAATATGATTTAATCAATGTGGTCGCGTCACGTAGAATATCTTTCGGCTCATACGTACCCCCTTATGTGTTGTTGGGCTCTAGCTTTTTGAAATCACTATATATTGCACCCGGCCTATGTCCCAAAGTCCATAGGATGCTATATATAGCTCACCACAAAACACAAATATATAGTACCTTGTGGTCATAAATCCAAAAGATCTATATATACTTAGCTACAATTATCAACATATAGCATCCTATGTCCTTTGGTCCATAGGATGTTTATATACTCATCATGAAACACCTATGTATAGGGCCCATGGACCTAAGGACATAGGATGTATATATACAGCCATATCAAGACACCTACATATAGCATCATATGGACCTAAGGCCATAGGATGTATACATACTCATCATGAGACATCTATCATTAATCAACTACATACATTTCCCTATGGCATTGAGGCCACAGAATGTATAATTATTATACACAAAACACTTGCATAAAACTCATATGGGCTAGAGGCCATAGGAAGTATATATACTCAACACAAGACACCTACATGAAGCATCTTACGGTCCCAAGGCCATAGGATGTTGTATACCCATCATGGAGCAACTACTTATAGTGCCCTATGGCCTTGAGGCCATAGAATATATATATATATATATATTTATTTATTTATTTATTTACATCATGACATAACTACATATAGTGCCCTATGGCCGTGAGGCTATGATAGGATGTATATATACTTGGCATGACACAACCATGTAGTGTAAGAAACATGGTAAGACCATATGATGTATATTTATTCAACACAAAACACCTACATAAAGCATCATATGAGTCTAAGTCCAAAGGATATATACATACTCATTATTAAACACCTACATGTCTCCTCATGAACCACCTACATATAGCATCATATGGCGCTAAGTCCATAGGATGTATACAAACTCATCGTGAAACACCTACTTGTAGTACCCTATGGCCTTAAGTCCATAGGGTCTATATATACTCATATAGGATCTCATGACCCTAAGGACATAGGATGTATACATACTCATCAAGAACCATCTACACATACGCATTGTGAAACAACTACATAGCCATAGGATGCTATATACCCATCATGAGACAACTACGTATAGTGCCCTATGTCCTTAAGGCCATCGGATACATACGCATCATGAAGCAACTACATATAGCATCGTATGGCCCTAAGGCCACGGGATGTTATATACCCGTCATGAGACAACTACATATAGTGCCCTATGGCCCTCAAGCCATAGGATGTATATTCACTCAACACAATGGCCCTCAAGCCATAGGATGTATATTCACTCAACACAAAACATCATATGGACTAAAGGCCATACTATATATATATACTCAACACAAAATAGCTACATAAAGCATCTTATGGCCCTAAGTCCATAGGATGTATACATACTCATCGTGAACCACCTACATATAGAATCCTATGGCCTTGGATGTGTGAATATGTATCATCATGAAATGCCTACATATAGCATCCTATGGCCCTAAGGACACAGGATGTTATATACCCATCATGAGACAACTACATATAGTGCCCTATGGCCCTCAGCCCATAGGATATATTTTTACTCAACACAAAACACCTACATAAAACATCATACGGACTAAAGGCCATATGATTTATATATACTCAACACAAAAGACCTACATAGATAATCATATGGACCTAAGGCCATAGGATGAATACATACTCATTGTGAGCCACCTACATATAGAATCCTATGGCCCTAAGTCCATAGGATTCTATATACCCATCATGAAACAACCACATATAGTGCCCTCTATATATATATTCACCATGAAACACCTACATATATACTCACAATGAAATGACTTTGTGATTGTTTTCTTAACAAATATTTGTTGAAACCTTCTTGCAGGTATGGATTTTAATCAAGGTGATAGAGTATGCATGTTTGTAGCCACACAAAAGGTTGCCCTTGGGAGTGTATGTGAGAAAAACCCAAACGCATATTGCTCAGGCATGCTTATTGGGGAAGGCAATGTATCGGTGTCAGTTGATTTGTGTTTTGAGAAGAAATCACTCATTCAACAATGGATGCATTGACAGTGGGAGATGCTCTGCACATTATTGTGAAATGGAGTACTGGGTTGCTACAACATATAAATGAGATACATTACTAAGGGGTCTCTATGTCTAAGACTCACAAAGGAATGGAAGAATTGGAGGCACAATATGCTGGAATGAGCTATAGGGAGGTTTGGAAGGATAAAAGGGTTCAACTTTGGGATGAAAGCAAAACACATGTAGTAGCCGAAGGGGTTGTCATGTTTGTGTATTACAATCTGATGTATGGAGCATCAATATGGTTTGTTGGAAAATATGGATGGAAAAGTGTTGTTACGATATGAGTATTTACATGTTAATGACGCATTACAAGACACATGCATTTAATCAGCTCATTTGGTGGAGCCTATTTCAAGAAAACAAAAATATTGTTGTATAAATAGGAAGCCAAAAATGTTTGTGAAACCTTCTAAGAGATTCAACAAGCATCCATATCATCTGTCTAGGTTGTTTTAACCATAGATTGTTGTTCTATGAGGTGTTGTCCATATGCCAATAGTGATAAGGTCATGGCTATGCGCACTGAATTTTGGGGACAAAGCTTACAAAATAGAGCGAGCCAACTATGTGTATGATACAATGTTGAGTGCTTGGCATGAGAACAAAATACCTACAAAGACTTGCTATGAAGTTTCATTTAATGGCAATAAGGTCTATAGTAGAGCTTGGTACGCAATTCATGGCATTCCAAAATCTTTGTTTTCTCATTACCATGAACAATTTGAAAATGGGGTTCGACTCTCAGTGCCTCGTAATGATGGTTTCATAAGAAAAGGAAGAGACCATACAAAAATGGGAAAGGCATTGATGCGGTCTTTTGTAGATGAAAACTTAGAAAAAATTCCACATAAGAGTAGAACTATGGAAGATGGTACGAGGGAAACCTTGCTTGCAATACCAAACATGTACAAGCAAATAGACATGTTAAATGATGTCAATAAAACACTCAAGAGTATGAGTCTCAAGGCAATGTTTAGCACTACATTCAATAGGATTTGAAATACAAAGTTTGCTAATGCGACCTTGTCAAAAACAAACGGGTTCTCCAAACGTGTTGTGTGTAGTTGGATAAAGTCTCAACTAGAGTCAACAAAGGATGATGAGATGATTTCACATTTGAAGAATGAACTTATAACTCACATGATGAAACAACAAAGCTGTAGAAATGTGTACTAGACCTGGCGTAAGTTCTCGCAAATGAAAAAGTATAAGTATTTATGCATTATACTTTATAAAATGGACCAAAAACAGACAGCAATACCTAGATTGGGAGTGAACTCAAAAGATTATGTGAATGCATATCAGTTGCAAGTATCTTTAATAGGTATGATAACACAAGGGCATGGTCATTGGATGTATGGTCAATTCTTGTTGAATGGTCTATGGCCTTCAGATCTGAATGCTACAATTTGTTCCCTTGCATTATGCTTACAGAATTTGTAAAGAATATAAAACCATGGGCTAGGAGATTTATTCCATGATGGTATGCCATGCAGTAATGTAGCATTTTTCAATGCATTGAACTCAAGGACATCCCCAGACCACCAAAACAGAATGATGAAAGAGTGTGAGAGGAATGCATCAGCAGCAGTAGGAATGACATACACTTTTTCACATTTGATGGAACATTTTCAAAACTGTGAAAGCTTAGCTCCAACACCATTTCTGATGACGTAAGTTCCTGACTTCAAAGCCTTTATTAAAGGGTACATGTGTGATGGACAAGATGATCTTGTTGGACACTCTAATCCACTTTAATTTTGTTTCTTTATGGAAGGTGAAATTCCGGTAATGCAGCAGAAAATTCAACCCAAATCACCAGGTTGGATGCCGAGGGAGTCAAGAATTGAGCTGTGGAAAAAAGATGATCAAGGGAAACCAAAATTGCCAGTAGGCTGTCCAGATGTGGTTCCTATAGCAGACTATGTGAGGGATAGTCTGCTTATCATTCAAGGGATTAAGACATATCTTGAATTCTGGAAAAGATGGACTCTACTAAAGGGAAAGAAGCATGATTCTACAAAATACATGGAGCGAGTTATTATTTATTGGAAAAATTTAATTAGTGAGCTGGAACAACCAACCAATAAACAAATGGATGAATATACATCATTTTGGCCAAAAACTACAAGGAGTCATCGAATGCAGCAGATAGAGGAAGACACAACCGAGTTTCAAGGATATGAAGAATTGAATGATCATTATGTTGGTCCTCAAAGTGAAAGGCCACGGGAAGCTTTTATGCCTAAATTGATGTAGGGAAAGGGGATTTTGTTCTTGTGAGACCCACTGATCCAGAATATCCGATATGTCTAGGAGTTACAGAGTCAGATGTTGATGTAGACAACTCAACTCCTAACTACAAAAAAAATTTCATTAAATATTGGGCACCAAAACATCCAAAAAAAATCCCACAATCCAAGAACAATATGAGGATTGCTGGAAAAAGAATTGGTGCTGCAATCTTGCGGACCCAAAGCGTTCGGAGTGTGTTGATGCAGTTGTGTGGTCATGGACTCCAAGGGGTGGAAAACTTGCACTTGCAATTAAAATCCCATCCAATGTTGTGGAGAAATCAAAAGCTAGCGTAAAAGGAGAAATTGAAGAGCATTTCATATTCATAAACTGTTTTTCTTTTTATCTGTGTTGTGTATGTTTTATAAAGTATCAATTAACACCAACATGAACATAAAATTTTGGATGGGACAAAATAAGGTGTTTCTCAACACCACCATTTTCTTGAGAATCTATCTCTTTGTCTAATGTAACACAAGTCTTCAACACAAAATTTATCTATAACATTCCCAAAATAAATGAAATTAAACAAAATCAAAAGTAATCCATAAGCATTGAAATCAGTCCCAAAGTTGTGGGATTTTCCCATTTCATCTAAAAAAGTGTTAAATAGCGAGTCAAAAAAAGGATGGAACGTCTTCTCTTGTCAAAAGACAAGTATAGCTTCAATGAAGATATCCATTAAACTCAACTTTCCTCTCGACAATCATTTTGTAACTAGACTGAGGTTTACAATCTTGAATGTCAAATTTTATATTCCATCATATACCTTTGAACACAATATAAATTTGAATCAGAGAGTGAACATATTATTTAGTACCATAAGAAATTCCAAGGATTGTAGCTATTACCTGCTAACAAGAATGATAAGTAGCAGGGATTTCATTAATCATGATCGGGTGATTACATCAATAACTTTAGTATCTACACAAAAAAATCACGAGATCATGTTAATTGTTAACGTGACTTTGATTTTGACCTGCAAAAATCTATAGAGCAGGTTAGCTCTCCGGGTTTTCCATTTTCCCGGTGGGATAATTATATATAGAAAAAAGTGTGCTAACCACGGTCTTTTAGATAGGCAAATCCTTGGGGAGTGTATCCGAGTGCCGGGTATAGTCATCTCCTTGTGAATTGATCTAACGTTACAGAGTCACAGGTCCTTTTTTTTGGGCCGAACGTGATTCTTAATTCGGTCACCACTTCTAAAAATTAGTAATTCGTTTACCGACATAAAGGTACGAAACCAAAACAATTGAAAACTTGGAGTATCATGCTCATTGCAAAGAAGCCATTGGTCCAAACGAGGGCTGTAATTGGTTTTAGAAGATGAGCATATGTAAATGATGAGTCAATAGTCAAGGGTCGGATGTCATATACTAGTGTACCAAGCATATAACCATCCTTGAAGTCTTGCATTTGAGTTAATTTCCACTTGTCACTCCACAATATAAGAGCTGTAATCCTTGATTGAGTTAAAATAGCTTTTATATATTGAATTGGTTGCATGGATGGGCAACAATCCTTCATTGGGTACAAGTAGTCCTCAATTGAGTGATTATATTGAAGATTTATTTGCGTTAGTTCATGCATTGGTTTATACAGAGAGTGCATTATGTATTACGATAGATTATTAGTGTATGAAATGACCAATCATATATTATATTGCTTTCATGTGTTTTTTTGTAGCAGTTGAAATTAAATGTGTCTTATTGTTTGTAAATCAATGTGGAGATATAAATAATCATTATAATAATAATTGCATAGAGAGATTCATAGCATTGTCATAGTTAATATGCCATGCATAGACTACAGTGCAATGTGTATGGTTGCTCACAATATAGGTGATCGATATGTGGATTGACTAGTGTGCATTGAAAATCTCATATTGTGCATCATGGTTACTTTCATATTGAATGGTTTTTAAATTATAATATATATTGAAAATAAGAAAAATGTTTCAAAAACTGAACATCTGGTTCTTTTGTCTTCGATTTTAGTTTAAAAGAAATGGAGCAAAATGTGTGGACAAGTGGTACGAAGAAGCCAAAGAATAAAAAAGCTTCTGGCAAAGATTGGGATTATGCTCACAACATATGCGACCTATATACGGAGTGGCAATGTAAATTTTGTCACACAACAAAATCAGGCGGTGCACCACATATTAGGGATCATTTGCTCGATAGTGCTAAAAACAGTTGTAAGAAATGTGCAAAGCTTTTGAGAGAAGAGCTCGCCAAAAAGGGTGGCAAGAGACAACATATATATAGCTCTGTGGCAAGAATATACTTTGTCAAATGCGTCAAAAATCATTACATCAAAGCTTTCAAGTGCAGTCTCTAGAAGAATCACAAACTGCACTTGCCAAAGAAATATTCTTTACTGGAAGTGCTTTGGTCATGGTATACAGCAATCTTTGGAAGGCCTCTTGGAAGAAAATCAGTGAGTTGGTCCAGGATTTTCAGCTCCTTCTTATCACACGATAAGAAATGTTTTCTTGGATAAATGTTACATCGAAGTCAAAGAGCGTGTTGGCAAAATAATACTTTCGAATATTTTTCTTTCAGGATGTACGATTGTGAGTGATGACTGGTCAAATGTTCAGAGAAGATCACTGATCGATGTAATGCTGGTTTGTCCAAGGGGAGAAACGTTTATAAAGGCGATTGATAGTTTTGGTGCAATTAAAAGTGGAAAATACATTTATGAGGTCTTGATTAATGTAATTAAAGAAATTAGTGATGAACATGTTGTTCAAGTAGTCATGGACATCGCAAAGAATTGTAAAAATGCCAGTAAATTAATAAAGAAGTGCTTTCCACACATTTTTGCAAATGTTTGTAAAACGTATAGCTTAAACTTGGTGCTGAAACATTGGTACACTAGCAACGAAACCACATGGTTCACCAAAATAATTGATACAACACGTCAGGTTGTGAAATTTATCTTGAAACGACAAAGAGTGATCGATTTGTATAGGATGCACATGTCAGTGATGTTGAAACTTCCTAGTGAAACTCGGTTCTGCACACACTTTTGTACCTTGGAGTTAGAATCTCTTCTTCGTAATATATGTATTGTGATTGACACATTCAATTGCGTGACCTTTGATGAATGGCAGCTTGAGCAAAAAGAAAAAGTGAAAGATAAAATTACATGTCTACATGGCAATGTAAACAAGGTTGCTTGCTGGAGGAGTGTAATGGATGCATACCATGTTATAATACCAGTTATGTTCACAATCCGCAATCTTGATCATAGGGCGCCAAACTTGGGCAAAGTGTGGATTACATGGTGGTCAATCCAAAAGAGTCTTGAAAATTCTGAAGAGCTTAAAGAGTCTGTAGTAGAGAAGGAATGACGATTACCATTCTCTAGCGAAGAGTGAAAAATTTTGGCTAATTATTTTCATGCAAGTTGGAAGAGTGCTCGTAGTCCACTCCATATCATTGCTTACATGCTCAATCCAGAGTATTGGAATTTAGATTTGATGTCCAATACATAGGTGGTAAGCAATTTCTATCACATGGTCAACACGTTCTACTCCAACGTTCAGGACCTAATTGGTTGCATCAAAGAAATGAATGCATTTAGATTAAAAGAAGGTCCTTTTGTGAATGATTTTGTACACGTAATGGCAGAAGAGAAACCTGCATGGGAGTGGTGGATAATGAATGATAGAGATCATTACTCTACCTTACGTCCCCTTGCAATGAAAGTACTCGCACAATGTGCATCACATTAGGAAAAATATGGACTCTCCATGGGCCTTGTAAGAATCCATAATTTCAAGGAAGCCTACCAAGATTAAGGGGGACAAAGTCTTTGAATGGGGCTGTTTTGGTAGGGTCTCCTCCACCTTTGACCCCTAAAAAAGTAGGGGGAAGGGGGAGGGGGGGGCGGGGGGGGGTAAACCATTTGAAAAGTAGGGGGGAGAGTGCTATCTTCTCTCTCTAGCTTTTTGGCCAACTTGTAAGTGGCCTCTTAACTCTCCCATGCCACTTAAGCAAATCTGTGGGTCAAAGAGGTTTTAAAAGTGACTTTTTTCTAAAACTTTCAAATAAACGCTATTCTCCCCTAAAAAGTGACCCCAACATATATACATATAAAAAAAAGATTTTTAAGCTAATTACTCATAATTCAACATTTTTTGACTCCCTCCAAAACTTTTAAGAAATTTCCCCCAAAATTGACCACCTTCCCTTCTAATCTAAGCACCTTCTAATCGTACACCCATCCCCCTTGCACCTGCACTGCTGCACCTACACACCCATCTCTCCATCCTTCAAGCTCCATCTCTCCATCCTACAATGCCTCTTGACGACGTGACCAATGTCCCAACAAGCTCTTCACGCAGTAGGTCTCCAGGGCTTTTCCTGCGCCTACCTCAAGATTATGTTCCGACAAAGAATACATGCTTGGGTACATTACCTTCAGCCAAAGAACGCCGCGCTCAAGGGGAGAAGAATGTGGATCTCTGGAAAGAGGGATGCTTGTACCCAAAGGATCCTTCTCTCAATGTCCATCCACCTTTTACAAACCTTCCATCACTATTGCAATATGTTGAAAATGGAGAGCAAGGTTTGTTGGGCTACTGCAAGAGACTCAACAGACACGAGATTCCTTGATCCGAGATCTACTTGCGTCATTGGCAGTTTTGCTGAATGGGAGTTTCCACAATCTTCAAGATCAGATGCAAACAGCTACTAGTGCGCTCGAGGAGGCAAAGAGAACCATCGCAACCAAGGAAAATGAAATTAAAAAGCTTAAGGATACTCTCTCACACATGAAGAGTACTGCCATGGGAGGTAGGGTGAGGAAACGGGAGTTGTCCAAAATTCAGACTCTTGCACCACGTGGTGGGGCAAGAAAACAAAGGGTGACAGCTATGAGGTAAGATGTTCTGCCCCTCATGTTGTTTAAGTCTAGTACCGCTTATCATTGTTGTTTTGGGTAGTAGGAACTTCGTCCAAGAAACGTGCGGCGACAGAATGTGTCAGCTCGGGCATCTTCACTTCGTTCTTCTTTCAACAAAGAGGAATTTATTGGGATGCTTGATGCTCCAGAGGCAAAACACTTGAAAGACGCAATCACTAAGAGAGTTCTTAGTGATTTTTCTAATATTGTCATTGACCTAGATGTTCAGGATATTTGTGATGCTGTTGGGATTAGTACGAAGGGCTATCAAGCAATACATCAAGTGTGCATTAAGAAGTCGAGGATTCACAGAAAACCTATTCACACTTTCTCACAGATTGGCGATTGCCAAGAGGGTGTCAAATGAAGATATTGTTCACCGATCAGGGGACTACTTGTATATTGAGGACGCGATGCCTCTTCACCCACTCCCTAGAAAATCACAAGGAAGGAAGGGCCGCGAGAAGGGAAGCGGTGTTGTTTCTAATAGTGTGTTGTGGACCGAAGGCTTTGTTTACACCAAATTTAACAATATCTTTGTGGACTTGATATGATTGCAGCAGTCCATTGCTGTTTTCTACAATTTGAGTGATGCAGGTTAGTTTAGGGTTGCCTACATGCTCTATGATGTGTCATAACAAGCATTTTGAGGTTTTATATTGTTGGCAGTTCTTGAATGCAATCTTGTGTTTGTGCTGAAGTTGGATGAGTGTGTAATTGTAAAAGGGATGAAGTTGGAGAGAATGAGCATCACGCTTATGAATGAAGACCTAGCTTATGCCAAGCAATCTTGCATTTCGAGTGAAGTGACAAAGCCCTCTTTTAGTGTGCAATCAGAGAAGGATATATGGTGTCTTGGTGCAATTGAAGTTCCGAAAGAGACACATGAAGTCCTTGCATGGATTTTTAGTAGAATCCCATGGGTCACAAAGGTCATTAACGCTCAAATAAACAGTGAGAAGCTCATGGTTCCAGGGCGTGGGGAGTTTGATGTTGAATGGAATTTAGGTGGTGATCTAAAGACCATAAACATCATCCTCCAGATACTATCTGGTGATGGAGGCTTGTTGATGTCTCAGCTGCTTATTCAAGGTAATGAGCTATAGTGAATGCTGATGATCATTCACTGGTCCTTCATCCTGAACCTTCATTTTCCCTTTAGTCTCTCTGCTGTGATGGGACTGATCCGTGGGCACATTCCCAATGTTACTGGGCTGCTGTTCTTCAGTCTGCTGATGACCCAATTGGTGTTCTGTTTCTTGTCCTTCCTACCCTCCTTCATCTGGCCCTGTCCCACCAGTACCAGGTCATGGGGGTGGAGATGGTGGTGGGGCATCATCATCATCCTTTGTATGCCCAGTCATTTCATCATCATCCTCCTCCTGATCAGGTTCATCTTCTTCATCTTCTTCTTCCTCATCCGGGGAAGTCTGTTGCTCAATATAATCTATTATGGCTTGGTTCATCAGAGCATTATTGAACTCACCCACCTTGTCCTGCAAATCACTCTGCAGACTTTCCATTAAGGACTTTAAATTTTCTAGGTCAAAAGCAGCATTGCCTGCGGGGTTTAAAATTTCAGATAGGCTATTGTAGATGTCAGTCAGCGAACGCTTCAGAGCTATATGGTGCATTAGCAGCTTCCTGAATTCTGCCCGCTTCATTCTGAGCCCTGCCTCAGCTCGCTCTGCAGCTCTCTGTGCCTTGTTACTTTAACTCTTCATGAGCATAATTTCAAACTCAGCTTTGGCTAGCTTTTTGTTCAACAACTCCTGAGCTCTTGATGATTGAGCTTCCAGTACCCTGTTTTGTATATTCTGTACTTCCTGGGCTTTTTGGAGTGTTGCAATCTGATGTTGTGCTTCTGCCAAATCAGCCTTAAGCTTTTTGATCTCGTCTTATGATCCAGCAGCGTCCACCAATTGTCCCATACAGTTGACAATGGTATTCCAAGAAAACTGTATTAGTACTGAACATCTGTCTTTGACCGTGGTTGGATCAAAATCAACAGGTTTATATATTGCCACTGGAGCCACATAAGGTAGAGATGCATAATCAGTTTTGGTGAGTAAGAGATGCCCTCTCAATTTCTGAGTTTGCATTTGCTGCAACTTATCCTTTTAAACCAGTTGCAGAGGGTTTCCAAAAATGGCAAGAACTGTTTCAGACACAGTTGAGGACACTGGACCTTTCCCCTTATCCAGTTGATTCTTGCCTTTGTCTCCTGACTGGTCTGGTACCTTCGCCTCAGTGACTGGCTTTACCCGATCTTTCCCAGAACCAGTAGCAACTGTAAGTTTTACAACTGACTGATCAGGTACAGTTGTCTCAATGCTCGCTGCCTTAAACTAGCTTTCGATTTGCTTCAAGAATTCACTGCTTTTGGTCAATGTAATTCTTGGTTTCTTTGAACTGCCAGCTTCCTTTGCAGTGGCTTTCCTTTTCAGGTCCTTGGAAATTGGTTGACTGTCCGTTTCCTCGTCATTTGAGGACAGTTCTTTGGTTCAAAAATGGGCTGCTCACTCCATGCCTGCTTTACCTGCTCATTAACATCTGCAGCAGTAGCCCATATAGAAATTGCCAAACATACCATGCCTTGAAAATAGTTTGAGATTTCAGCTTGGCAGTCTGTTGGAGTACATTATGCGAGAGTATTTGACACAGGTTGATATGGACTTGTGGATCCAGTATCTTGGCCAACAACATAGCGAATAATTTCTGTGATACATACGTTGGGTTATTCTTAAGACTAAATGCTTTTGCTACAAACCTGTAAGCAGTGGAGGCTTCCAGTCCTTCTACTGGAACTCCTTGAGCACTTGCCTTGTACTTCTTTCTAGTTGTTTTGTCCTCCTTTAGAGCAGTACTTATTTGTTATGCAGTTGCCACAGACGGTTTGGGCTCATTAGGCATTCGAAATGCAAATGCAATGGTCTCTGGTGTCACTGACACCTAGTTCCTATTATTTATCACAGCACTGCTAGTTTCAGCATCAAAGGAATCAAGAACTTGCTGAATAATATCTATCTGAAAAGCAATCCTTGTGGCTTGCAACACAACTCGCAAATCCCAGAGTTGTAGCAGAGTCATTGCGTGATCAGTAAAGACATATCTTTGGATTTTACTATATGAGAGAACAGGAAGGCTTGCCTTTGCCTCAGCAACTATAGCCTAGGTTTCTTCAAGAGTTTCCTACATCTTCTTTGAGCGTTTCTTTCTACCCATACACTGTGAGGTCGTCGACGATGAAACAGGCGAAGGCGAAGAGGACTTACTTGTGTTAAAGCCGTTACCTCGTGTCGCTGGTAAGGCTGTCTGACCATCAACTGTCTTGTCAGAGGTTGAAGTTTGCGACTGTAGTGAAGAAACCTCGGAGCTTGGCGATGGCGAATGGTTGACAGGAGGAAAGCGTCGCGTAGGAGATTTATGAGGAAAAATGCTAACTCTCCTGACTATTAGACGTGTTCGCGCCATAAAATCTCCACCACTCGCCGCTCCTAGACTTGTGTGCGCCGTTGCTGTCGTGGCAAACATGCATTGGACAAGACTGCAACCCATCCTTGTAATAATTATCACTGGTATACCACTTGACCGTTGGCCACTTAAAATTTGGAAAGTGTGTTCATACTGGTTTTGAACTGATTCCCACTCTGGCTGGACCATACTGATACTAGTTCTTAAATCAGCCTGATCTAATTCTTCAGGTACTAGTTCTGAATCTGGAGTTGGTTGCACATGGAAAAGACCAAAAATATTTGATTCGGGTATCTCTTGATCAACAACCTCCAGTTCCTTAGTGACTTCTTCTAACCCAGTTTCTCTGGTCTCTGAATAATAAAGTTTGATCTTTGCTCCATTATATACTCCCGGCAACATTAGTCCAGATAAGTCTTTTAATCTGACTATGCCATTGGAGAAGACCCAATCAACCTCAAAAGGTCCTGCCCAGGCAACCTTCAAATTCGGCTTCTTTGGACCCAATTTAGACTGATATAGAAGCACTAAGTCTCCTTTTTGGAAGCACTAAGTCTCCTTTCTGGTTTTCTAGACGATCATGCCAATGCTTCCTTCTTTGTTGAACAATTTCCTATTCCAATATATCTCTTTGCCTGAGTTCATCTAACTGCATCAATTCATCCAGTCTTTTCTTAAGATTATGGTTGAAGTCTAGTCCATACTTTACAGCCATTCTCAGACTGGGGATTACAAACTCCATAGGAACCATAGCTTCAGTACCATACACCATTCTGAATGGTGTCATTCCAGTAGTTACCTTATAAGCTGTCCTATAAGCCCAGAGAGCAATCTGAAGCTTCAAATCCCACTGGTCTGGTTTCTTTTGCACCACCTTAGTGAGAATAGTCTTAATTGTCTTATTGCTACTTTCAGCCTGTCCATTGCATCTGGGATAGTAAGGAGTAGATTTCCGATGCTTGACTGAAATCATATCCAATAGGATTTCCATAGTATCATTGATGACATGTGTCCCTTGATCGGTCACAATTTCCACTGGACATCCATATCGGCAGAAAATATTCTCAAACAGAAACCTTGCAATTGACTTGGCTGTATTGTCAGGAAGAGCTTTAGCTTCAACCCACTTGGTAACATAACAAGTAGCCATCACTATGTGCTTGTTCTTCCTGGGAGTCACCTTCTTAAAAGGTCTCATAAAATCCAGTCCCCATTTCATGAATACTCCCAATGGTTGTATTGGCATTAAGGGAGTCATGTCTGTAGTTGTTGATCGGCCCATTCTTTGGCATATGTCACAAGTTTTACAAAAGCTTCTGACATCAGCAATCATTGTTTGCCACCACAGACATGCTTGCAGAATCTTCTTGTAGGTCACTTCGTTGGAAAAGTGTCCCCCAGACTCTCCATTATGTGCTTGTGAGATAACTTGCATTCTTCCCTCCATAGGGACACATCTCCGAAGTATACCATCCACACCCAATCGATAAAGTACTCCCCCAATGATGGCAAACTTCAGGCTTTTTATGATCAGAGCGTTCTTCTGATTCTATTTCCAATCCTCTAGAAAGTCACCTTGGGAAAGGAATTGATAAATATCATACCATTCAGGATCCACTGATTCTTTTGCTTCTAACTAAAATAAATCAGCATCCACCGGTTCATCTCTCAGAGGTGATTCTGAATATCCTTCTGTACTTCTGGAAAGAAAGTCAACTCCACAGTGGTTTCGGCTAGGCTTATGGAAAATTCTGAATTCAAATTCCATAAGGAACATCATCCATCTTATTAGCCTGCCTTGAATAATGACTTTGTTAATCAGAAAGAGAAGTGCTTGATGATCCACATAAAAATGGAATAACTTCCCCAATAGGTAATGCCTGAACTTTGTAGCGCTAAAAAAAATTCCGAGGGCTTCTCTTTCAGTAATCGTGTAGCCTTGTTCAGCCTGACTGAATCTCCGACTAGCACAATAGACCGGATAGTCTGTTCAGCCATCTGGCTGAGCTAATATAGCCCCCATTGCCAATCCTCAAGCATCTACGTGTACATGAAAAATAATATCCCAATTTGGCTGCCTGAGGACTGGTTTACTGGTAATGGCTTTTTTCAAATTCTTGAAACTCTCCTCACACTCAGCAATCCAATTGAACTTACTGGTCTTCTTTGTAAGCTCATATAGTGGTACTTCTTGAGAAGCAAACTTGTGTACAAATCTTCTATAAAAATTCACATACCCCAAGAAAGAACTCAGCTCAGAAGCAGTTCTAGGTGCCTTAGCTTGCTGGACATATTGTATTTTGTCATTGGCCATTTCTATTCCATTGCGGGAAACCACATGTCCCAGTAGTTGTCCCTTCCAAACCAGAAATATTGATTTAAATGGATTCAAGCAAATCCTTTTCTCTTGACAGCGTTTAAAAACCATCTCTAGGAATAGAAGGTGTTGTTCCTCAGCTGAATAAAGAGTGAAATCATCCATGAAAATGGCAAGGAACCGATGAAGAAATCCATTAAACATCTCCATCATACACCGCTGAAAAGTAGCTGGTGCATTGCATAGGCCAAAAGGCATCACGAGATACATGAATGCTCCCCACTCAGTGATGAAAGTGGTCTTGGCCCTATCTTCAGGAGCAATCTATAACTAGTTATAGCCGCTAGAACCATCCATGAAATTATACATCTCATATCCTGCGATCTCATCAAGCAACATATCAATAAAAGGTAAGAGAAACGGATCCTTAATGGTCTGGGAATTTAGTTTCCTATAGTCGACACAAACCCTTAATTTCCCATTCTTCTTAGGAATGACGACTATTGGAAATAACCAATCACTACTTTCTACCTCCGTAATGAACCCAGCCTTGAGAAGGTTATCAATCTCCTCCTTGACCTTCTTTGCATAGTTAGGGCTCATCCGGTATCTTTGAAATCTGACTGGTCTAGCTTTTGGTTTCAGTGGTATTCGGTGTTGACAGACTTTAGTATCTACTCCCTTCAAATCTGTATGTTCCCAGGCAAATACATCTTTAAAGTTCTCGAACATTTTCCTTGCCTTTTCCTTCATTGCCGGTTCCAGGTGCTTGTTGACTTTGATCATTCTGGGATTTTCCTCTAATCCCAGGTTCCACTCCTCTACTTCCTGATCATCTGGAAGCAACCAATTTGGTCCTCCTCCTTTTCATTTGGTCGAGTCTTCAATGTAGTTCCAAGAAGGTCCATTCATCTCTAAATCATTATTCTGATTCAGTGGATACTCTTCAAAATATACTGATTCTTCTATTTTACCAGTATCAGCTGGTTCCTCCATTCTTCCAGTTAGCTGAACGGTTCTTTCCCCTATATTGACTTCAGTAAACTGATTAAGGAATTGTCTCTTCTGCTTGTCAGCTTGTTCTTTGTTTAGTAGGACTGCATTCAAATCAATTTCTGCCAAAGAAAAGATGTTCATTGCTGCTAGCATTCGCTCAATTTTCTTAGCTCGGTATTTCTGACACAACTCCTTCAGCCTCAGTTCCTTTTTCCAGCTCCTGGTGTTGTTGGTCTGGATTTTGATTCTGTCACTGGCCCCTTCTATAGTTAAGGTCTGGTTTGCGTAGTCATGAACAACATGTGTTGTTCTTAACCATGGGCGTCCTAATAGCATTCCATATGCTCCATGTACATCCAAAAATAGGAAACTAGTTTTGAATTTTTCCCTCCCAACTCTTATCTGCATGTTTTCAATCATGCCTGTCGCTTGTACGACTCGATGATCCGCAATTCTTACTTTGAATGGTGCTGGTTTCATGTTAGTGATACCCATTATTTGCTGAAGATGGGCTCCCATTATGTTGAATCCTACTCCTCCATCCATTATGACGCTTGAGAGGGGTTCCCACTGCTTCCTAACCTTGTAATCTACCTGAATAAGTGGAACTTCATCATCCCTGACAGCCGTCAGGTCCACTGTTCTGGCCTCTACCTCAGTCTTCCTGCGTTGTCTGATAAAGTTGGCCACCTCAGGTAAGGTCTTTCTTATATCCTCCAGATCTACAGTCAGCTTTTGGATTCTATCACAAATTTTCACCTGAATTTTCTCTCGCTCCTGGTCAGACTGATTGTCAGAGCTTGAAGAACTAGTGTCTTCACACTGCCATTCTTCTTTATCAGTACTACTCTTTCCTTCCACTCCCATTTCATCAGCTAGTCCATGTACTACACCCAAGATGGTCTTTGTCATGGCCGGTACTGACTGATCTTTATCAGTCGATTGGACTGGTATCTTCTGAATGACTCTAGCCTTGAAACTTTCTGACTGCTCTGACAGCTTCTTAGCTAAATCCTCTGTGATTTTAGCTGCTAGTTCCCGCTGCTCTTGCCACTCATCTACCACCTTTTCTTTACCTTTGGCCTTCCAAACTTCCCTTTGTTGGGCCCACTTGTTGCTGTTAGGATTAGCTGGTACTTCTGAAATGTCTGGAATTTCTTCAATGATCACTCCCTTGCTCCTGGTAACTACTCTGACTGGGACTGGCTCTGGTGCCTTAGCCTCAGTAGCAGTTGTTATTGGTGCATCTGGACATTGGGCTGCAAAATGACCATACTTCCCACAGGTGTAGCACTTCATGCTCCTGGTCTGGAAGTTGCCTCTTCCTCTTCCTCTACCCATTCCTTGTTCGTATCTGCCACGTCCTTGACCAGTACCATTGGTACCTGGTCCCTCTTCTTGTGCTACTTTGATTGGCTCTGCCTTTACTGGTTCAGTGTAGGCAACCACTGATAGACCCTTTCCTTTCTCAAAATGGTGAATTCGGAGCCACAATTATTCCATTGGTGACCGAAGGCCTTGTAGTAGGTAAATTGTGGGCATTCCGTGGAAATGTGGTCCTTGGATTTACATCTTGAACACCAAGTCTCCATCTTCCGAACCGGCTGTCTTGTATGGCTAATCTCTGCAATCTGCCTAGCCATTTCTTCAATTTTCTTCGTCCATGATCCTTTCTTTGATTTTTCCTTTGTCCATTCATTGGAGCTGCTCTCGGAGTTGCTGGATGTTGCATTGGAATCAGATGCTTCAGTAGCCGAACTAATGCTACTGGTCCTTCTCTTCTTGTGGCTCTTTTCTTTCTTAGCTTGCCATTAGGAAAAAAATGGACTCTCCATGGGCCTTGTAAGAATCCCTAATTTAAAGGAAGCCTGCCAAGATTAAGGGGGACAAAGGCTTTGAATGGGGCTATTTTGGTAGGGTCTCGTCCACCTTTGACCCCTAAAAAGGTAGGGGGTAGGGGGTCTTCTCTCTCTACCTTTTTGGCCAACTTGTAAGTGGCCTCGTAACTCTCCCATGCCACCTAAGCAAATCCGTGGGTCAAAGAGGTAAAAAAAATGACAACTCTATTCCCCCCTAACAAAGTACCCCCAACATATACACATAATAAAAAAAATATTTTTAAGTTAAATTACTCAAAATTCAACATTTTTTGACTCCCTCCAAAATTTTAGAAAATTCCCCCCAAAATTGAAAACTCTCTCTCCTAATCTAAGCTCCTCTCCTACACCCATCCCCCTTGCACCTGCACCTGCTGCTTCACCTACGCACCCATCTCTCAATCCTTCAAGCTCCATCTCTCCATCCTACAATGCCTCTTGACGACGTGACCAATGTCCCAGCAAGCTCTTCACGCGGTAGGTCTCCAGGGCTTTTCCTACGCCTACCTCAAGAGTATGTTCCGACAAAGAAAACATGCTTGGGTACATTACCTTCAGCCAACAAACGCCGAGCTCCAGGGGAGAAGAATGTGGATCTCTGGACAGACGGATGCTTGTATCCAAAGGATCCTTCTCTCAATGTTCATCCGTCTTTTACAAACATTCCATCATGGTTGCAATACATTGGAAATGGAGAGCAAGGTTTCTTGGGCTACTGCAAGAGACTCAACAAACACGAGATTGCGCGGTCCGAGATCTACTTGCGTCATTGGCAATTGATCAATGGGAGTTTCCACAATCTTCAAGCTCAGATGCAAACAACTACTAGTCCGCTTGAGGAGGCAAAGAGCACCATCACAACCAAGGAAAATGTAATTAAAAAGCTTGAGGATACTCTTTCACACATGAAGAGTACTGCCATGGGAGGTAGGGTGAGGAAACGAGAGTTGTCCGAAATTCAAACTCTTGCACCACGTGGAGGTGCAAGAAAAAAAAGGGTGACAGCTACGAGGTAACATGTTCTATCCCTCATGTTGTTTAAGTTTAATACGGCTCATCATTGTTGTTTTGGGCAATAGGAACTTTGTCGAAGAAACGTGCGGCGGCGAGAATGCGTCAGCTAGGGCTACTTTACTTCGTTCTTGTTTCAACAAAGAGGATTTTATTGGGATTCTTGATGCTCCAGAGGCAAAACACTTGAACGACGCAATCACTAAGAGAGTTCTTAGAGATTTTTCTAATATTGTCACTGATCTAGATGTTCAGGATATTTGTGATGCTGTTGGGATTAGTACCAATGGCTATCAAGCAATACATCAAGTGTTAAAAGATGCATTAAGAAGTTGAGGAGTCACGAAAAACCTATTCCCACTTCCTCACAGAGTGCAGATTGCCAAGAAGGTGTCAAATGAAGATGTTGTTCACCGATTAGGGGACTACTTGTATATTGAAGACACGATGCCTCTTCAGCCGCTTCGTAGAAAATCACAAGGAAGGAAGGGCCGCGAGAAGGGAAGCGGTGCTGTTTCTAACAGTGTGTTGCGGACCGAAGGGTTTGTTTACACCAAATTCAACAATATCTTTGTGGACTTGATACGATTGCAGCAGTCCATGGCTGTTTTCTTCAATTTGAGTGATGCAGGTTAGTTTAGAGTTGCCTACATGCTCTATGATGTGTCATAACATGCATTCTGAGGCTTTATGTTGTTGGCAGTTCTTGAAGGCAAGCTTGTGTTCGTGCTGAAGTTGGAGGAGTGTGTAATTGTTAAAGGGAGAAAGTTGGAGAGAATGAGCATCACGCTTATGAATGAAGCCCTAGCTTATGCCAAGCAATCTTGCAGTTTGAGTGAAGCAACAAAGCCCTCTTTTAGTGTGCAATCAGAGAAGGATATATGGTGTCTTGGTGCAATTGAAGTTCTGAAAGAGACACATGAAGTCCTTGCATGGATTTTCAGTAGAATCCCATGGGTCACAAAGGTCATTAACGCTCAAATAAACAGTGAGAAGCTCATGGTTCCAGGACGTGGGGAGTTTGATGTTGAATGGCATTTAGGTGGTGATCTAAAGACCATAAAGTGCATGCTTGGATGCAAAGAAGGTGCAAATTCTTTACTTCCCTGTCCATTCTGTACGAAAGGGCACAAGACAAGTTGAGCAACTCAAGTGGAAGGTCAGGACGATGGTAATGATGACCATATAAATAGGGAGTGGCAAAGTTCAGTTCTTTCATGTGATATACTGCAGGTGCCCAATAGGGATAGCAAAGATCCTCGGTGGAACCCCATAATTCCCTTCTCCCTCAACAATGTTCACTTTTGCACATTCCATGCGTTTATGCGAATATTTGATAGGATCTTAAAGCATCACATTGATTATGCTTTCACAATGAAGCCCCTTCAGCGGTCAAAAGACTCCTTGCACGGGGTGGAGATGCTCCTTAATGAGATTGGATGTCACCGATCAAGGGTGAACATTGTAGCAGAGACTTGTAGGGAGAAGACATATGAGGTGGCATAGAAGGTTTCCATGAATGGAGCCAAATCACGTCGATTTTTCAAGAAGATGTCAAAGTCTCCAATGCAGGTATCCAAGGCAAGTGTCGATCTAGCAAGTGAGAAGTGGTGGGAGTTGTGGAAAGATTTGTGTTCATGCACGACAGACAAAGATCCCAAGGTGGAGGTTGCTAACCAACGCAAGCTAGTATGGTCATCCTTTCAAAAGGTTGTGCAATTGATGAATCTTTCAAGCACCACCGTTGAGCAGCGAGAGGAGTTCAAGAAGGTGCTTTATGAATTCACAAAGGCCGCTAAGGACGGATGGTTTGAAAGCAAGATTACACACTACATGGTTTGTTTTAACGGACTTAATACATATGCAATGTTTGAAAATGTAACTTTTCTACTCGCTTATCTCCTTTTTGGTTGTTTTAGCACATTCTCTATGCGCATGGTGCATACTTCATGGACCGCTATGGTTCGCTTGATATATGGAGTACACAAGGCATGGAGAAGTCCCACTATCGAGCAAAAGGAGTCTACTTCAAGAATACTCGGCATGGTGGTCGTGGTTCACACTCCAACTACCTCCAAGAGATGTTTATTTGGTTTTTTAGGCACACCTTTGGGAGAAATCGTACTATTGAGAAAGCAAGAGAATCGATGTTAGCAAAGCAGCTACGCAACGCTTCCCGTACTCCAGCATCCGAGAAGTGGAAACGCTCGCGAGCGTCCCTCGGCCATGAATCTTGGCGTGCAACTAAATATCGAAAAGGCAGCGTTTGGGAGTCGCGTCAGCCGTCCGCATGATCCTGGTTTAGTTGTTCAATTCAATTGCTTGATTTGAGTTTCACTCAATTGGCCGCATAGTGTGAAAGGGCCCAAATCTCAAAAAAACCTATTTAAAGGTTGAAGGGGCTCAATTTGTCATCTTCCCTACTAGGTGCAACCATGGCACGAACAAAACAAACGGCTAGGATTGCATATCTAGAGGGGCCGGATGGCCAACGACTCAAAGGTACAGCAACAAAAGCTGAAACTTCACAAGCTCAAGATGAAGCCCACACAGAAGAAGCTGGAGCTTCAAATCATCATGGCCAGTCCTCTACAGCAGCAAAAGAGAGACGGAAGCATCATCTTGTTTTCTATTCATCGGACTCCAACGATTCTGATGGCAACAGGGAGGATGAGAGCGACCAGGGCAAAGAAACAAACAGCCAAAAGCAGCCGTCAGAAGGCTCCGAAGAGACACAAATGGATGAAGATGCCCAGTTGGCATCCAAATACAAACTTATCAGGCTCACATGTCTATTGGGGGTAAGACACTTCCTAAAGGGAGTGGATCTACACCATCACATCCGGTCGATAGTGAAGAGCACGAATCAGATGGAGAGTGGGTGGAATCCGATTATGAGGTGTTGGAAGTGCCTGTGCAGAAAAAAAAGAGAAAGAGCATTGTCTACAAGAAGAGGAAGCAAGCTGCCCCAAATCGTGCCAAAAATGCACCTCCACATCGACCTGAGAAGGTACGAAAGCGCAGCCGTGCTTTTGCGGAGATTCGACACTATCAAAAGATCACAGAGCTCTTGATTCGGAGGGCCCCTTTTGCAAGGCTATGCAGGGAGGTTTTGCAATTGTACAACACTCAGTTTCGGATGGGCATCGTGGCCATAGAGGCAGTCCAAGAGGCAGCAAAGCAATATTTAACTGGCATATTCGAGGATTCTAACCTCTGTGCCATCCATGCAAAGCGTGTAACCATTATGCCCAAGGATATGCAGCTTGCTCGCCGTTTGCGCCATGAGGAGTAGCTTGTAATTAGGCATCAACCTTTTTGTATTTATGGAACTCCAAGATTGGGAAGAATTTGAATACAAGCCTCTGTTGATTCTATATCTCACTCTGTGCATTGTATTGGGAAGAATTTGAATGTAAGCGTCTTTTATTGTATACCCCAGTGCGCATTGTATTGTTTTAATTCTACACCATGCAATGTAGCAGTGGTTCAAGTTTTGTCTACCTTCTATTGTATGTATGTAGCCATTAGCTTGTTATTGTGAAAAATTGCCTATGTTTAATTAGCACCTTGGCTAAGTGGGGCATGCACTTCCTGATGTATCCATGCTATGTGACTCACTATTGCATGGCAAAAACATCTACAAAGTGTTCAAAATGGCTTGGAATGACCCCAAGTTGGCTGCCACAAGGGCGCGCATTTGGGGCTTCCAGAGGCCTATGGATGGACATAATGCGCGCCCTTGTGGCAGCCTCTCCTAGTGCATTGCTGACACTCTCCAGTGGTTTCCAGACAATTTTGACAAGCAATAAGTATGTTTTGTTTGCTTCAATGCTTCAATTAGCATAGATGCTGTTGGAATTCATCCCCCCTTAGTCCATGTCAGTCCTAAACTCCAGGAAGGGCTTAGATATTGCCACAAAGTTTACTCTTGTGGTTTGTTAATACAACTTTAGGTATCTGGGGCAAGATGGGCTTAAGGTTACCTGGGTATCCATGACTTCCTATTTTGCAGCTGGGTATTATTGTCTTCTCACTCTGTTTTGTAATTGGATATGCTCCTATTCTCCAAGAAGGGTTTAGATATTGCCACAATTTTGTGTTTTGTTAATACATCTTTAGGTATCTGGGGCAAGATTGGCTTAAGGTTACCTGGGTATCCATGTGTTTCTCTTTTGCAACTGTGTATTAATGCCTTGTCACTCTGTTTTGTACTTGAGTATGCTCTTAGATGTGTCCAATTTCATCTACCACAAGGGCGCGCATTTGCACACTTCATCTGCTGATGGAAAGCCCTAATGCGCGCCCTTGTGGCAGCATTGTTTAGGGACTTCCAAGCCCTTTACTAGGCACATACATAACTTTGGAAGACTAGATATAAAAAAGTATACATTTTTTAAATTTTAATGCCTGCCAAACCCTTTAGTAGTCATAGCAAAAATTATTGTGCTTCTCATACACAATGGAAGCCCAACATATAAGAAATTCAAAACCTTGCAAGAAAGAGAGTCATAGACAGCAAAAAGTAGTTTCATTAAAGAAATCAATGCTTTACATGATATCCGGCTTTTGCTTTAGGATCTTTCTAACTACAATTTTCTGGCGCTTGGCCTTTTGGGGTGGCTCCCTGTTAAGTAAAGTGGTTGTGATTTCTTGGGTGTCATTAACCCCTACAGCTTGGTTCATGCCGACATGGGCAATAAGGCGCCCGAAAAAGTTTACACCGAAAGTCGATATTGCAAAATCTTTCTTTACAAGCACTACAAGGTTAGCTGTTTGGGCAAGTGTTGTTAAACACAATGCCTTGGAGAGTGAAGGGAGAGCAAAAATTTTGTAGCGACCATTGGGAGAGTAGTCGGCATGGACAAACACCACGACACCAGTGGGAAGTGTGCCGAGGTAGTGAGCAAGTGCCGCTTGAGGTCCGAACGGCGTCCTCCTCCCCCCTGACCGTTGCGCCCAGGCGTCAACCTCCAGAACATCCTGCAGAACATAGGTTTTCTGAGATATGGCACAGAATTATGATATAACATTAAAAAAATCATTTGTAACAATCAAATATAAGTGAGCATCTATACCTCTTGTCTACGATCCTCCTCATCGGCATCCGGGTGCAAGTGAAGATCCTCGCTTGACTTCCCCTTTGGATCAAGCAAAACAGGTGTTGCAGCAGGTGGTGGTGAATCCACTCTTGCGCGCTTAGCCAAACACATGGCTTGCACGGCCACAAACTCCTCCTCAGAGACCTTGGCCGGCTCGGCCGCTGCCACCTCAACTTGTGCGATCGCCACTGTGTCCGCCAAAGTATTCCCCATGGGCAGTAGGAGATCATTGTCATGGGAGGTGGTGGTATCAAGCTCAAACTTTCCATGGGCATCGAGGATGGCGAAACACTCATCCATGCAAAGCTCAAAGGATTTCTCTAGATCGTGTATAAACACAAACTCCTCCCCACCCACCACAATGGAGGAGAAGCGGGTAATCTCTACCTCAGGGATGGCATCCCGAGTGGTGGTTCCTTCTGGCGGTCCCGAGGATGAACCGACTGATGGAGAGGCCTCCAAGAGGCCTTCAATCCATACAGGGTAGCTCAAGGCAAGCGTCCTCTCCTCTGCGGATGAGTCAGTGGCCGCGGGCTTGGGGTCCTTCACATCAGCCAATACCCCGCCGATCTGCAAGTGAGGTAGCACTACGTCAGGGCCTGCTGGGAACTCGTGAAGGAGGAAGATCATTATGGCCTAAACAGAGAAAAAAGTGTTTCCGATCCTTCCCTTACGCATTGTCGCACATCATCAGCTTCAAGCCGCACCTATTGTCCGGCGGGTTGTGCTATGGTGGCAAAGCGTGCAAGCCGCTGATGAAATGGTCTGTCCCCTTGGTAGATGTGGTGGAGAAGGCCTTCAGGGACCCATTGCCCTGGTCATTTTGGTAACTAAACAATGAATCTCCCCATGCACGTGGAAATGTATGAAGTAATGTGCTCAAGAGATTGAGAGTGGAGGGTCAAGGTGGTTTCCAAATTGGGTTGGGTTGTGAAAAATGCTTGAAGCTTAGGGCGATTTTCATGCCCAACCTCAGTAAGGAATGCATCTAAAGCACTAGTAGCAGCCATGTCTTCTCTTTGCATGATTGGGTATGCTAGGTCTCTCTGCAATGCTAGGATGAAAATGGTGAAATGAGGAGGTGGTCCTCCTTATATAGACATATTCTATCTCGAAAAAAATAAAAAAATATGGATTTAAAAAATAAATTTACACCACCTTAAAACTCAAGTACAAAATCAAGTACAACACCTTAAAACTTTTCAAAATATTTAATAAAATATCCAATATATAAACGATTAAAGTTACAAGCCAATTCACTTAGACAAGATGATTCCGTCTGTAGCCCAATCTTTGTAAACAAGCATAGTGGCCCCCATCCGCCTTCCAATCTATACAACCAAAAATGGGCAATCAAAATACAAAAACCCACAGAAAATAAGAAAAGGTAGCTAAGGAAGCACAAAGCAGACCTTGCATTGTTCTAGTTTGAAACTTGCATTACCGACATCCTCAATTCCCATTATGACAAAGTGTTCCCGAAGATTGGCAAGAGTCCAATGCGGATTCACTACAACCACCTCCACCTCGTTATTGGGCATGCGGACACGAATTTCAAAGGATTGAATCTCTTCGGCTGTGAGCTACAAGGGTATCCATTTGCCACGTTTGTGCATCCACCTCTCATAGCTAAACCGTGCATACAAGGTGCACCTTGCTTTCAAATACCGAAGGCAAAGCTGTGTGGGCGACACATTGCACTTATAACGGTCACCATCATGCAAACCGTCAACATAGCCCCAATTGACACCTAGAATGGTGTCCATTGCATCTATGTCAACTTCTTTGCAAACAAACTTTGTTGGTGTTTCTACAATCGGTAGAGAGCGGAATGCATGCACAAACAAATGAATGGGACAATGCCAACTGAGACCCACCGATCTGGTTGCCTTACCAAACTTTAGGGACCCTTGGAAATCTTGGAGCACCTTGCGCTTGAAAGAAAGCAAAGCCCAATGGTCTGGAGTTGGCCATTCTGCACTCTGCAATGAGGGTGTCTCCACGGCTTCTAACCTACCATAGCTTTGGCTTGACTTCGGCACCACGTGCTTGTGGGAGTACATGAATATTCGCTGCTCGGTAAGTTTTTTTGATGAAACATTAGGAACCATAAGCTCCCCAATGTGAGCATGCACAACCGTGAACGTGCTTGAGAGGCACTCAAGCGGCTGCTCCTCAACTAAGCTGGATGGAAAAACATCTTTACAAATGTCCTTAGTTAAACATAATGATCACATAAACATAAACATGACATATGCATGGGATAGCTAAACCATGAAAACTTACAATGAGGTGCAAATTGAGTAGAAGCTCTCTTGAGGTGGCGCTCAGCTGCACTGTAGACGTGTTGCACGATGGCCACCATTCCGGACTTTGTTTCTTTGAATGTCAATAGCCGGCCCTTCCAATGACGTTCCAATACGCCTCGACACCGTACGTGATGAGGTCCAGCACGTGACGGTTGCATGTAGATCCATGCACCCTTCTTGAACACTTGTGGGATCCATACCCCCTCTGAGTCTTTTGTGTTGTGCAACACAATCTCCTCTATCTCTAGTTTGGGTTGTCTATGCGTGGACATGCTTGGGAAGTTGGGCTTAGGAAGGGATTTAAAAGAGTTGAGTACTGTGGAGAGAGAATGAGGAGCTGAGGGGAGGGTGAGGTGAGCTGCCTATGGTGGCTATGGTGGCTTTGATAGTGGAGATAGAGAAAGAGAGGAGTGAGAGGTAGAGAAGTAGAGAGGATAGTGGAGTTGTGGGCTATGGAGTGTGGGAATGTAGAGGGTTGATAGAGGTGTGAGAGAAGGGGGAGCTATGGAGAGAGAGGAAGAGAGTGGTGGAAAGCTTTTGGCTATGGCTGCCTTGACTGTAGAGAGAGAATGGGAGGAGGGAGAAGAGGGAAAGTGTGGGAAAGAAAAGTAATGAGGGAGAGAGAGAAAAGTGGATTTTGGGGGCAAAAATTGACTTTTTTAAGTTAGTTTATGTTTTGGAGGCAAATGGGTCAACTTTGGAACTTTTAAAAAAAATTCAATTTTTTGGGTTTTTAAGCATGCGCGTTTTTTTTGGGGGGTCCCTCCCTCTTTTATGACACCTCTCTCCTCCTATTTACCCCCCCCCCTAGCCTACCTCCCACCTCTCTCTAAGAACCAAGCATTGAAGAGGGAGACAATTAGGCTGCACCCCTACCATTCCTCCCCCTCTAGGTGATATCCCAAGAGCCTTCTCATTGGTTCTCCCTTAAGCCTTCACTAATCAAAAAGGCCCAAGGAGAGTCCATGTTTTTCCTAATGCTGTTCCAGTTTTAATGCTCGCTGGACCAGATCATTGAATTTCTTTGTAGGGGCTAGTACTTCTTGTTCTCTCAGCTTCTTGCGTCTGAAACCATTCAGAAAACATGCCCTCAATCTCTTCTCAGACAGTGGTTCTTGCAACTGTCTGGTCAGTTCTTTGATCTTTTCGACATAGCTGCGGACTGACAAATTCCTGAGTTTGATCTGATCCAATTCACAGAGAATATCCTCATCTCCTCGATTGTCGGAATATCCCAACCTGAAGGCCTTAAGTAATTTATTATATGATCTCAACTGGGATGCAGGGTAATGGTAATACCATTTCCTTGCTGCTTCCTTCAAGTTTTGTGGAAAGTATTCCCCCCAATCATCTTCATCAATGTTTTTTTAGTTCAGCATATTGCTCGAAAACTTGTATGTGAACATCAGGATCATCCTTTTTCCCTCCTTTGAATATGGGAAAGGAAATCTTCAGGGAAGCAGTGTAATCATTTCGATTACTGCTGATCTCGCCAGTTCTCTTCTTGGCTTCAGACTGACGCTTGGGAGCCTTCTTGCATTTGTCAGTGTCATCATCCCAATCAATCTCTATCTCTATCTCAGTATCAGTATCTTCTCTGTTTTGTTTGCTAGAAGTATGGTGACTTCCTTTCTGCCTTTGATATGTGCATCTTTCTGCCGAGACTGAGAACTCTTGGAACTCTTTGCCTTTCGTGCTTCCCGTTCTGCCCATCTGCGTCCGGAGTGCTGTGAGTCCTGCGCCTCATCAGCCTGACTATGCTCCTCCTGAGCCTCAATGTCAGTCATTTTCTCTTGCTTGGGGTCAGACTCTCTTCCTGACTCCTAAGGAATGGGGTCCACACGATTGGTAGATTTCCAGCCACGATTGGATTTTGGTGCCATTGCTGAAAACTTCAACTGGGAGAAGAGTCTTTCAGTCCATGACCTTCAGCTCAAGCCACCATGATCACCAAAATGGAATTGGAGCTGATCTCTTGAGACAACTAATTCCAGTGTTGAAGGATTTCAGCTACTCGTGTGGAAAGATTTCAAACATCAGACTAGACAGAAATCAGAGACTAAACTGAAATGTGGATATTGAATTGAGAATCAGACTTATAGACTGGAATAAAGTTCAGATTCAGACTCAGGTTCAGAAGACTATTGAGAAGTAAGTATCACTGAATATACACCATGATTGAGATTACAGCGAATATGATTACAGAGAAAAAGTATAGCCAACAATACTATCACTCATGCTCAAGTGCAATTATAGCCCAAAGCGCTAATACAAGTGATTACAATTGCCGCCCCATATCAATGTAATGGGCCCTATTTATATGCTCCGGTTTTACTGTAGTAATTACTCTAGTAATAACTAAGTGATTCGCTGCCCATCTTCTAAGAACACATTCCCACATGGTGACTCTCCAGCCGTCTACAGGGAGTGGAAAAATTCAGTTCTTTCACGTGATATGCTGTAGGTGCCCAATAGGGATAGCAAAGATCCTGGGTGGAACCCCATAATTCCCTTCTCCCTCAACAATGTTCACTTTTTCACATTGCATGCGTTTATGTGAATATTTGATAGGATCTTAAAGCATCACATTGATTATGTTTTCACAATGAAGCCCCTTCAACGGTCAAAAGACTCCTTGCAGGGGGTGGAGACGCTCCCTTTGGATGTCACTGATCAAGGGTGAACATTGTAGCAGAGACTTGTAGGGAGAAGAAATATGAGGTGGCACAGAAGGTTTCCATGAATGGAGCCAAGGCATGTCAATTTTTCAAGAAGATTTCAAAGTCTCCAATGCAGGTACCCAAAGCAAGTGTCGATATAGCAAGTGAGAAGCGGTGGGATATGTGGAAAGATTTGTGTTCATGCACGACGGACAAAGATCCCAATGTGGAGGTTGCTAACCAACGCAAGCTAGTATGGTCATCATTTCAAAAGGTTGTGCAATTGATGAATCTTTCAAGCACCACCGTTGAGCAGCAAGAGGAGTTCAAGAAGGTGCTTTAGGAGTTCACAAAGGCCGCTAAGGACGGATGGTCTGAAAGCAAGATTACACACTACATGGTTTGTTTTAACAGACTTAATAGATATGCAATGTTTGAAAATGCAACTTTTCTATTGGCTTATCTCCTTTTTGGTTTTTTTAGCACATTCTCTATGCGCATGGTACATACTTCATGGACCGCTATGGTTCACTTGATATATGGAGTACACAAGGCATGCAGAAGTCCCACTATCGAGTAAAAGGAGTCTACTTCAAGAATACTCGCCATGGTGGTGGTGGTTCACACTCCAACTACCTCCAAGAGATGTTTAACTCTTTTTTTAGGCACACCTTTGGGAGAACTCGCACTATTGAGAAGGCAAGAGAGTCGATGTTAGCAAAGCAGTTATGCAAGGCCTCCCGTATTGCATCATCCCAGAAGTGGAAATGCTTGCGAGCGGTGTCATGTAACTCCGCTGCCATAAAGAGAAAAAGAGCAGAGAAATGTAAGCTAAGCTTCTTTGAAGCCTACACATTAAGTGAGCAGTGATTAGGGCTTGATAACAGGCCAAGTTTAATGATTAATGTATGCCAGATGTGGCTTAAAAGGGCCAACATATGTCTCAATGATGGCAAAAATAAGTATGCTTGAAGTGAGCACAGATGGAAGATTATGATCTAGAACTGTAGTGATTGAAGTGCTCTACCGGCCTGTCTTTACGGCTCATCGGTAGGAGATACGGTGAAGAAGTTATGGAACTTTGAAGTTTAAGTCGATTGCAGATCCGTACTGGATTGGGCAACTGCAGCTGAGGTGACAGAATTGAAATGAATGCACGGGCCTAAAGTGATCACTTTGTGGAGAGTGTCGGTCTTTTCAGATCAACGAATCGGAGTTACGGTTGCCAAGATATGGGCCGTTAAAGATTCACCGGGGGCCGGCTCCGTACCAGTTAGGTCCGCTCGATCAGAGTGCCGTCTGGGATTTTTATAGCCTCAGAACGGTTTGTATGCATTTTGTGCAGTTTGAGAAGTCTAAAGGGATTTACAGCTTGGCAGGCAGAGGCCGGTGTCTGTTGGCGGCACTACTGAGCTAGGTAATTTTGGTATTACTCGAGAAGTTGGTATTGACAATAAAATTCACGCTGATATTGTTAGTCAAGGAGTGCTGAAGGAGGTTTTCATGCTTGGCAATGCCTTTGTTAGTATGTATTCCAAATGGGGTGTACCGAGGTTGTATAGCTTGGCATTTCTTGGCCGATGTTTATACTAAATGTGATGTTGTTTTACGAAAGCATAAAAAGTGGTTAAAGAGCTTCGTGTTCGGAATGTGGCCTCTTGGAATGCATTGATTGCGGGATTTACCCCAAGGTGAGAGAATCTCTGATGAGATTGTTGCCAGGGGCTGCTCGAGAGATATGTTATTCTTGGCGATGCTACTGTCAAACTGTATGCCAAATGTGATGCCCTTGCAAGTTTCTTGGCCGCCCATTTAAAAGTGTTCGCCCACTTGCTAACCGAAAAGGGAGGCAAACCTATTTTCTTAAAAAGAAAGTGTAAACAAAGGGAATAGGAGGAAAATGGCGGGAAAGCAGCGAACAGAGGCGCAGACAAGGAGGGTGAGACTCGTGCGCGCTGGCTAGCACGATGCTCGGATGAGCTCGGCGAAGAGACGGATTCTCTTCAGTAGGCCTAGGCGCCCCCTTTTGGTCTTTCTCTTGACGGTTTCCACGCTACCTCCTCCAACCAGCTGCCACATCATCATGACGGGTCCCGCGCCACATCAGTCACACGGTGCCGTGACTGATGGGCTGGGGCAAAAATAAGGATTTTGGAGGGCGCGCTAAGAACAGGGGGAGACCCTTAAGCATGCGTGTTGGCAAGGAGAGAAAACAAGGAGGTAAGGAGTGGAAAAGCTGGAGGAGAAGGGAAAGAAGCCCTCGGCTCATCCTCGATTGGCAAAGCTTCTCTCTCCCTCTCTCTCGCTCTCATCCTCAAGGCAAGCAAAAACGAGGGCATCGAGCAAGGGGCATAATGAGGAGGACGAGCTAGGCGGAAGCAAGCAATGGAATAAGCTTGAGGAAGCTTGAGGGCACAAAGGCAAGGAGAAGGGAAGCTCGAGGGGAGAAAGGACTCTCGCCCACTCTCTCTTGCTCTCATAATCGGCAAGGTAAATGAGGCAAAGCTTCTCTCTCCCGCTCTCTCTCGTTCTCGTATGACGGGTAGAAAGCAAGGATCTCTCTCATATCTCTCTTGGTCCTTGAGAAGAAAAGGGAGATGGAGAAGGGTGTCGAGCAAGGAGAAGTAAAATAGAGAAGGAGATTGAAGTTTTTCCGAAGCAACTAAGGCGGGAAACTTGAGGTAATCAAAAGCAAGCTTGAGAAGGTGAGCTCGGTCAGAGCAGAAGAAGCACAGGACGAACCTGGTTGAGGCAAGCAAAGGAGTAAGTCGAGGCAACCAAGCAAGGGATAAAGTTTTGGCTAGCAATTGACGAGCAGAGGAGGAAGTCAAAGCCTGCGAGCGGAAATTAAGCCAGAGAGCCAGAAGCTGCGGAATATTTGATAATAAATGAAGCTTGATGATCGAGGCAGTGAACTGAATTGAAGATTGCAGAATCCACGGGCAATCGAAGCAGATGAAGCAACATGAGGGAGTTACCATCGTTGTCATCGACTAGAGATTGATTAAATAATTGTTAAGCCTTGGTGTCATTAACGGCCCGGTTAATACTGTAAAGCAGCTTAAACTCCTGGTTAGCAGATGATCCAAGTGACGACGCTGTTAAAAGCCTGTCTTTGCTAAGGATTAAGTTGTACTCAAGCGTTAATCAATTAATTGATGATTACGGTGATTTTGAGATTCAATTACATTTGTTGTTCTTGTTCTCTCTCTTTCACACCTCCCACAGCCAGAGGCCCGGCGCCTGCTCGGCTCACGTAGCAAACATATATCCCTTGACATCTTTGGTGAACCCGACGCGAAACGAGCCAGGGTGGGAGGAAGATGGAGAATTTAGAGCAGATAATGAAGATGATTGCAGAATTAAGTGCGAACGGTTTTGATGATAAGTCAACAGTTCTAGATTTTGCAAAGATGCTTCAATCGGTGCAAGGATCTCTACTTGAAATAGAGACCGTAAAGAAGAAAAATCGGATGGATAAAGCTTTGGATGCAGCTTTAGATGCATTATACGACGAGAGACGACTTTTTGACGGATAGGATCCAGAGGGCTATCTAAAGTGCTATGAGCTGGAGACCAAGGTAAGAGGGATACCAGAAGAGTTGATGATGAAATCTTTTGAGCAGTTAGTGAGTTCAGATGTGAAGGAGCAGATTCAAGAGGTTACCAGAGCTTGCAATGACGACTGCGAGTATTTCAAAGGGGCTATTGTGCAAGCACGTTATGAGGAGTATGAAATCTATCAAGAACAGAGTTCAAGTCTACCAAACTACGCAGATATTCGAGCACAAGTACGATCAAAGTTAGAAGCTATGATTGATGAGTTGATTGTGCGGGATGCTACCTTCTTACAGGCTAATGACGAAGACATAGTTGAAGCTATGTATGAGAAGTTGGGGTTTGTAGATGCCTTGCATGAAGTAGAAGTCCTTGAGGGTGAGTCTCTACAGCCCCAAACTACGCAGGGTGAATTTTTCAAAGAACATATACCTGTAGTACAGGGAGCAAAGAAATCACAGGATCAAGACAATGAATTGGCTAAAGCTCAGGAAAATGTGCAGGTGAATGAGTGCAGCCATATTCAGGTGGACATGCAGGAAGATTCAGTTATAGGTGATACTTTTTCTACTGAACCAGAATTAGAGCAAAATTTTTCTGCTACAGATTCTACCATAGAGGTGATTGAAGATACTAGTGCAGGTTTTGCCACAGAGTTGATTAATGATACAGATGTTATGGGTCAAAGCAGGGCTATTGCTGAGAGCAGCAAGACCATGGATTCTGATATACCAGGTTTACCAAATTTGGATGTACCACATTTTGAGGACTTGGCTAAGCAAGAGTATGTGCTTGAAGATCTACAAAATGTTGATTCAGAGGGGGTGCAGACCCCTTCGTTGACAAGTTTTTGTGAAGCACAGCTACAAATGTGGAAAATTGGTCTTGAATGTGATAATAATGAATCAGAGGGGGTGCAAACTCCTTTGAAAAGTTTATGTGACCTAGAGCTATTGATCTGTCAGACTGATCCTGAATTTGATGATGGTGATTTAGAGAGGGAGCAAACTTCTTCTCTATCAAGAATTTGTGAGACAGGACCCACACTATGGCAAAATGATCATGAACTTGATGATGCTGATTCAGAGCGGGTGCATAGTGAAGTGCAATCTCTTGATGTTGAATATGATTGGTTTCATTGTGCCGATGATACAGACAGGGCAGTAGATAAAATTTTCAATGTGCATGTTGAACTTTGTGTTACAGAAGTGCAAAGATATTTAGCTGAGGGTGAAAGACTTAAAGAGCAGTTTACAACAGATGCATTTAGTATGCATGCCACATGTGGAAATCTTAGTTTACAGCAACCTGAGATGTACAGGATTGAGGAACCTTCTAAAGCAGTGGACCTAGATCTTATGTGCTTATTGGATGAAGCTTTGGAAGGGTTCTCAAATACAGAGGCTAAGGATACCAATCAATCCAAATTCATGCATGAGCAAGTTTATTCAGATGCACTAGATGATGATCTTATGCAGCTGTTGGATGATGCTCTACTTGATTTTGAGCCTCTGCAAGATAGAGAATTGCTTTCAGACACATCTTTTGAGCTTAATGAAGAAAGTTTTACCAGAGACTTGATGTATTCAGATATGCATGATTGGGATTCCAATACTAATGAGAGTGAAGGTGCACTGCCAATGATTTTACCTGTGATTGATGATCAACAATTGGATGAGCCAGTTGCACAGGGGAAATGGCAGTATCTGGTGCTACATGATGCTATCTGGAACACTACAAGAGGCTCTTCATATTAGCGACGCTCACACAGCGACGCTCAAAAAAAAATTTCCCGGCGTCGCTATGAGCGTCGCTATAAGCGTCGCAAATTTCTTTGTAAATTTGCGACGCTCATAGCGACGCTTATAGCGATGCTCATAGCGACGCCAGCTGGGGTAAAAAAAATAACCGAGCGCGCCCAAAAACTCAGATCTCAGATCTGAGTTTTTCGGCGCCCTCAAGCAAAGAGCAGGTAACGCTCTCCCTCACTCTCTCTCTCTCTCTCTCTTTTCTTCTCCACACACACACACACACACACACACACACACACACACACACACGAAGAGAGGAAGGAGAGCCAGGTATGCTCCTTCCCTCTCCTCATTCTCATGTTCCCTTCCCCTCTTTCTCTCTCCCTCTCTCTCTCTCTCACACACACACATACACACACACACATAGTGTTTTTGAAAGAGAGAGAGAGAGAGAGAGAGAGAGTACAAACAAAAACAAAAACGCACACACATACATAAACAAAGAATGCACACACACATTGAGAGAGAAAAAGAGAGAGAGAGCATGCATAAACAAAAAACGCACGCATTGAGAGAGGAAAAGAGAGAGAGAACATGCATAAACAAAAAACGCACACATTGAGAGAGGAAAAGAGAAAGAAAACATGCATACGATCCAAAAAAACGCACACACATTGAGAGAGAAAGAAAGAGAAACTAAGGGAGCGTCGTAGGAAACTAATTAAAATTAAAAGACCTAAAGATCTAGCCGACGAGGAGTTGAACTGAAGACCTATTATTCAAGAGGGAAATGGCATAATCAATCTATCATACTTGGCATGGGTGATAGAAAGGTTATACCATTTATCTCTTTTTATTGGCACACACATCCACACACGCGCACACACACAGGAAGAAGAGAGTTATAACGTCGTAGGAAACTATCTTAAAAGACGTTAAAGATTAGGTTATATGTAGACTTACATTAAATTAGATTTAGGTTTATTTTTAACTAGATTTACGTTTATTTAAGCTAGATTTAGATTTACGTTATATTAGATTAGATGCGGGTCTCCATAGACTGTGATGCCTGCATGAAGCGGGTGAAGAAAGCCCTCAATGGAATATAGGGTATTGCTGCCTTCACTCATGGTGGGCTCCGTCGATCCAAAAGTACTGGTGAAATGTCTTCAGAAGATAGGGAAGAAGGTGGATCTTCAGGGCGGCAAGAGTCACTACATCCCCGACACAATGACCATCTAAACAACCTCTAGTCATTAGACTTATGTTAAATTAGATTTAGCTTTATTTTTAGTTAGATTTACGTTTATTTAGATTTACGCTTATTTACGTTAGATCGAGTCCACGCAAGAATTACTTACGGTTTAGGGTTTAGAGTTAGACGAACAGTGAAAAGATCTACTGTGAAAAGATGTTAAGATGAAGTGAAGTGCTACAGCTAGAGAAGAGGCAAAGGGATTTTGTCCACTACATGCAGTATCATGTAGACGTGGGTGTGTAGATTTCTTGTACCCACAAATATAGGTATTGACCAATAAAGACGAGATTATAACCCGGTGGTTCTGATCTCCGTGCACCTCTAGACCGAGGTGTGCGGGGATTGGACATGACTAGAGAATGTGAGGTAAAGAGAGAGAGAGAGAGAGAGAGAGAGAGAGAGAGAGAGAGAGAGAGAGAGAGATAAGACGAAGAATGCCAATAGAATATTAAATTTGTTGTCCAGGTTATAAGTTTTTTATCCTCATTATGAGTAGCGACGAGGATGTGGGACCGTCCAACCGAAACACCTATCTCTCAACGAGGGTCTTATGTCCTTGTAATCAATGCAAGCATGCTGTGCGACGGACAAGACGTGTTTCTTTGCAGCACGTTCGCGAATTTGGCGAGTTCGATCCATCTATTATAGATCGAGTTGTTGCCAATTATAACTCGTCGGACTCTGACGCTGGCCAACAAGCAGCAATCTTGCAACCCAATAGACGTATTCGCAGGCGCTTTGGTCAAGCAGCATATGTGAGGCCACAAGATGTACCCTCTGACATCTCGGGGGATGATCATGCAGAGCACATTCCCAACGAGGCAATGTTTGAGCCCGAGATTGATGAAATGATCGAGACGATCATGGATTCAGAAAGGCTTATCTATGATGATATGAAAAGTGAAGCCGATACGTCATTGTATAATGGAGCACGTATGTATAGATTGAAAGCACTCCTGGTTCTTCTCAACATGCAGGCAAAGTTTGGATGGAGTGACACTAGCGTCACAGCGCTTTTCAGGTGATCTATTACAATTAGTTTACTTTAATAGAACTCTAAATGTATAATGATCTGATAGATTTTTACACGACTGTATCATATTTTTATGTTGTGTAGATTGCTGAAAGAGCACATTCTACCAGCTGACAATGTGATGCCAGATTCCCGAGATGAAGCAAGAAAGATTTTGCGAAACTTGGGGATGGATTACAATTCTATCCACGCTTGTCCTAATGACTGCATTCTTTTCAGAGGGGAATACACAGACATGGAGAAGTGTCCGAAATGTGATTCCGAAAGATATCGAGTAGATCTCCACGGGACAAAAATTCCACAAAAGGTTTTGCGACATTTTCCTTTGCTTCCTCGCATCAAGCATTTCTTCGAATGTAAGTCCATGGCCGCCCTAGCATCATGGCATGAGGAGAATAAATCTTCGGATGGTGTGCTACGAATACCTGCAGATTGCGCAGCCTGGAAACATATAGATGGAACATGGTCGGATTTTGCCAGGGAAGCTCGAAATTTGCGCTTAGGCCTGGCTATGGATGGCGTAAATCCATTTGGTCAAAGATCAACATCTTACAGTGTATGGCCCGTTGTCATCGTCAACTACAACATTCCCCCGTGGTTGACTACGAAGAAGGGGCACCTATGGCTAAGCTTGATTGTGCCAGGGCGATATAAAGTGGGGAATATGGATGTGTATCTTCGTCCACTATTGGAAGAGCTACAACAATTGTGGATTGGCATAGAGGTGGTGGATATGAGCCGACACACAAGACGACGGAATGCTTTGATCAGAGGTATTCTAATGTGGACCATGCATGACTATCCCGGGCTAACAGAATGCTCAGGTGATCTATTGACACTCCTCACTCAGACACTGTAAATCTTGTTTTTCCCCATAGTTGATCTATTATCATGTGTATACATGCAGGGCTTCAAACAAGCGGATACAGAGCATGTGTCACATGTGGACCTAGACTGAATGCACGTAGGGCACCCTCACTGAAGAAGCAAATCTACGAAGGTCATCAAGCGTATCTTCCGAAGAATCATGTGTTACGCGACGGCTTTTTGGGAAGAGAGCCACCAAGGATGTCTGCACAAGCATGGTTAGAGCAGAAGGAGATGTGCGATGACGGATTGCCTCCAGGGATGAAGAGACTATCTCTATGGTACGAGTTACCATACTGGCCCCGACTCGTGATCAATCACTTGCTCGATCCAATGCACATATTCAAGAATGTGGGTAATCTACTATGGGACCATTTGACCGGCAAGAAAGATACTTTGGGAGCCAGAGTTGACCTTAGAAATGTGGATCGTATGGAGCAATATTGGCCGCAAACAGCGTCTGATGGATTGATAAAACTTCCTAAAGCACCATGGATTTTCACAGGAGCCCAAGAACGCAAAGTAAAAGAGGCCATTCGATCTTTGCGGACCCCCACTGGCGTAATGCACTCGCTCCGAACGTGTTTTACTAAAGAAGGAAAGCTTACCGGTTTGAAGTCACACGATTGGCATAAAATGTGTCAGGTACGTTCATAGTGGACTTTAATATCATTGCATAAAATGTGGACTTTAATATCATTGCTGCACATACTTTACAGTTTATTTTACCGGTTGCCATTGAGGGATGTTTGTCTCTCGACATCCGTAACACAATCTACAAACTTGCAAAGCTGGTGCAATGGATCTCACAAAAGGAGATCGACGTAGACTCCATACCATTCGCCAAACTAAATGCTGCGGAGCTTGTGTGCATGTTTGAGAAACATTTTCCTACTACAATACTAACCATTCAGGTGCATCTTCTTGTTCACATAGTTGATGAGGTGGAAATAGCTGGCACAGTTCATTCCAGATGGATGTTCTTCTTAGAGCGTTTCATGAAAACGCTTAAGGGATATGTGCGTCAAAAGGCACGTCCGGAGGGTAGCATGGCAGAAGGTTGGTTGGTATCAGAGTCCCTAGTGTACCAACCTTCATGAGCTTAAGATGGTCCCTGGAGAGCCTACCAACCTTCATGAGCTTAAGATGGTTGCACAACCAATTGAAAAGCACACAACAATGCGGTGACGAAGTGACTGAAGAAGAGTGGGAGTACTCTCGGGGTTGCGCGACCAAGGTAAGTTTGCAATGTACGACTAGCAAGTGACTTTATTTATAAACGTTTGAACGGCCACTCATAATCTTTGTTCGTTGTAGTATAAGTCATACACAGCAGCATGGTGTAAAGGTCGACATTTTAGGGTGGAACGAATCGACAAAAAGCGTTTTACTCAAGATTGTGGAATCATGGCAAAATTTGAACAGTCTAGTCGACGACGTTCCTCTGATGCAGATCCCGTGGTGGCGGAACTCACTTACTTCGGCACGCTGCAAGAGATTTTGAGGATCGATTACAGAGGATTTTTTGTCGACTTGTTCGACGTGCAATGGTTCAAGATAATCATGGAGGGTCGAAACGCTACTGTGCGTAGAGGAGAGTCTGGTTTTCTTGAGGTGGATTCTACTAAGAAATGGACTGACCTAAGAGACACTTTCGTACTACCCGAGCATTGTGAACAAGTAAGTATATAAATAGTTAACATCCCCCTTTTACAAGTTATGTGCTTGAAAGCTCTCATGTAAGTTATGTGGCTCTGGCAGGTAGTATTTCATCCTACAAAGTCTACATCAAACTGGTGGTACGTCATAGAGGTAGCCCCTCGTAGTGCAAGGACATATGAAGGCTACCATGTACCAATCACAACGACATCAATGGAGGAGATCAGAGAAGATGCTCAATCAGAAGCCGCTGCGGTGGTGCCAGACGAGCATCAAGATGCTACTACTCTATATGGGGTGCATGCAGAGGAGCTACAAAATGAAACAGAGGATATGTGTTTAAACGGAGAGCTCTATATAGATATAGGAAGTTATGCTGAGTTATGCGAGGATGAGAGAGAGATCTCTTAAAGCCACAAATATTGTATTTGAACAATTTTGCTCCGTGCTGTAAAAGCTCTGGCTCTCTAAGTAGCTTCCATGGTGTATAACGCTCTTTTCTACTCGCGCTCACATCTTTTGATTGAAAATTCTGAGTTTTCGACTTGCCTCTTTTATCACTCGATTCATTGCGTCATTGTATTTATATGCGTCATTACGTCATTGTATTTAATGGTCTTTGCGTCATTGTCTACTCTATTCATTCAATATTAAGTTTAAATATTCGTGTGTTTAATGCAGGTATGGATGATGAGGAGTTTCTTTCTTCTTTGTCACCGCAGCAGAGACAGAGGTACGTGGAGCGTCATCGCTCTGGCGCATCATCGCGCGTTCCTACACCATCCGCATCTCCCTCTCTTTCGGAGCATTCGGCGCGCTCTGAAGCTTCGGCGTCGACGAGACGAGCGTCACACTCGTCTAGACACCGGCGCTCTAGTGGTGGCGGTGGCGGTTGTTGTGGGGATTCCGCCACCGATGCCTCCACACCGCCTTGTGTTCGAGGAGGCTCTTTACCCTCCCCTTCTTTGCCCGCCCCCACACCAGCCACAGCATCGCCATCTACGCCAGGTTTTGCACGGCTGACTGTTCCTAGAAGCTACACACCTCTACCTACTCCGCCAAGAGCCACCCCACTCGACACTCCTCGCTTCGGCGCCCAGACGCCGGTGGAGACACCTGACGTCCGTACCCCCATCGACACGCCGCTAGAGACCCCTGCCGGGACACCCAGGTTCACGCGTCACCGGCCAGAGGGCTTGCCTTACTCCATCGACATCAGCGACGGCATCATCATGGATGATGACGGCAAGAAGGTGATCTCGCGCATGCGTGGTCTTTGCTCTCAGCTGTTTAGACACTATATACTAAACAAATGGAGTGAAGTACCAAGTGATTTAAAAAACAGAGTCATCAGCATACTTCATGATGAGTTTCCCATTCCAACACGGGATCAGCGCTTCAATGAAGATCTGATGAAGATTCGAATGCGCGAATACTGCAAAAACAAGCGTTCCGAAGTGCAAAAAGCAATCAAGAATGGGTGGAATAGGCCAGATTGGTTGGCCAAAGAAGATTGGAAGAATGCGAAGAAAGCAGCGCGCGAGAATCCCGACAAGTGGAAGCAACAAAAGGATGCAGCCAGAGCGCGAGTAGAGGCAGGGAGCTCGCACCACTTGGGGAGCGGTGGATGGGCATCATTTGAGGCCGATTTTGTAAGTCTTTTCACATTGCTCTTTATGCATGTTCGATAGTTTAGGGTTTATGAGTTTTTTAGTTCTAACATAATGAAATCTTTGTATGTTTTGACAGTGGTCGATGACAGGACGTGATCCCACACCGTACAAGCGCGAGTACGCAGGCAGGAAGGGCTTAAACGCCCTGATGGACATTCTCAGTTCTCGCGGCGGCATGGTTAGTATTAGGGTTTACTCTTTTTTATTTTTTGTATTGTTTTATAAATGTCGTTATATGTTTATATTTACTGAAAACTGTCTTATTGTCTTTTTTTGCAGAATCCGACAGATACGCCGCTTGGACGCGATGAGACGTCTGATTAGACGACGTCAGTTTAGCCGTAGCTAGATAGCATTAGTTTAGGGTTTCTCGTAGCTTATGTATCACGAGACGGATTTTATACGTCTTTTTGAACCATGTATATTATTACATTTGTCACCGCAATTCCTTTTGCCAATCAATTCTTTATGCCTATGATGTTGTACAATTGTCATTATTACATTTGCCAATCAATTCAGTTTGCCTATGATGTGTACAATTGTCAATTTTGCAAACAATGCGTCTTGTGGGTGACTATTTTGGGTCTATTATCTACCTTTGCACTTTTTTTAAAAACTGAATCAAGTACAATATGGTTGATGGGTGGTAGGGCATTCAATGCCCTGCCACCAAAAAAATATTCTCTCAGGCGTCGCTATAAGCGTCGCTATTTATGGCTCTGTAGCGTCGCTATAGGCGTCGCTATACTCTTCTGTGAGAGCGTCGCTATAGGCGTCGCTATACTCTTCTGTGAGAGCGTCGCTATAGGCGTCGCTATGAGCGTCGCTATATAGCGACGCCTATAGCGACGCTCTCGTAGCGACGTTGTTAGCGACGGTTTTAGCGACGCCGGGGGTTATAAAAACCCAGTGTATTTCCGTCGCTAACAGCGTCACAAGAGCACACAACCTCTTGTAGTGGAATCTGATGCTACCCTATGATGTAGGGGATTTTGAGCTAGATTTTGACCCAGGAGGTGACAGATATATGCATGATCCTGGGCAATTGACTTGTATGCCATATGATCCAGGCGGTTTGCATGAGGATTTGTGGGTTAATGTATGTTTATGCTGTAATGATTGGAAATTCTTGTATATTCCCTATGATCTTGGAGGATGGTACAAAAATTTTAAAGGAATGCTCACAGTGGTGCAAATGATTGGGTTTCTGTTTGATCCCTGGGGCTATTGAAGTGCGAGTTCTAGATTTGAAGAGTACCAGTTATCTATTGAAGCAGGTTTCATGGTACAAAGTTTTGTTTTCCAGATTATGCTAAGTCAGAATAGCTTTGGTTATGCATTCAATAAGATTACATTGCTGGCTTCCAGCTGACTTCTTTGGACAATTGATGAACTGTCTTCACATCTTTTGAGTTGGTTCTGCTGCCAGAACTTGAGGTAAAAGACTTGAAGGCCATTTCGTGTGCAGACAAAGTAAGGCATACTTGAGCTTGACAGGGTTACTTAAAGAGATCTTAATGGTCAAGCCGTGTGCATAAGTAACTGGAGCACTTGAGTCTGGCGGGGTTCACTAAACAAGTTATCCATGATTGAATGCTTTCAAGATACGATAGATACAGTTCAGAGATTTTTGATGGACAGCTACCAAATGATTAAGCAAGCACATTGATGATAGGGTATAAGCCTTATTTCAGTTTTCATATGTTTACCAGTTATGTGAGTCTGATGATGGGAAAGAGCTCAAGGTACCTATAGAGCAGATTCAGATTGAAGTGTTGCTGGCACTGACCGGAGGCTGTGCAAGTTCAGAGGGGGTGGATGTCGTGCAGCTCCGCTGCCATAAAGAGAAAAAGAGCATAGAAATGTAAGCAAAGCTTCTTTCAAACCTACACATTAAGTGAGTAGTGATCAAGGCTTGATAACAGGCCAAGTTTAATGATTAATGTATGCCAGATGCGGCTTAAAAGGGCCAACAGATGTCTCAATGATGCGAAAAATGAGTATTCTTGAAGTGAACACAGATGGAAGATTATGATCTAGAACTGCAGTGCTTGAAGCGTTCTACCGGCCTGTCTTTACAGCTCGTCGATAGGAGCTACGGTGAAGACGTTATAGCACTTTGAAGTTTAAGTAGATTGTATATCCGTACCGGATTGGGCAACTGAAGCTGAGGTGATAGAATTGAAATGTATGCACGGGCCTGAAGTGCTCACTTTGTGAAGAGTGTCGGTCTTTTCAGATCACCGATCGGAGTTACGGTTGCCAAGATATGGGTCGTTAAAGATTCACCGGGCGCCGGCTCTGTACCAGTTAGGTCCGCTCGATTGGAGTGCCGTCTGGGATTTTTATTGCCTCAACAGGGTTTGTATGCATTTTATGCAGTTTGAGAAGTCGAAAGGGATTTACAACTTGGCAGGCAGAGTCAGGTGTCTGTTGTCGGCACTGCTGAGCTAGGTAATTTTTGTATTACTCGAGAAGTTGGTATTGACAATAAAATTCACGACGATATTGTTAGTCGAGGAGTGCTGAAGGAGGTTGTCATGCTTGGCAATGCCCTTGTTAGTATGTATACCAAACAGGGTGTACCGAGGTTGTACAGCTTGGCATTCCTTGGCCGATGTGTGTACTAAATGTGATGTTGTTTTACGAAAGCACAAAAAGTGCTTAAAGAGCTTCGTGTTCAGAATATGGCCTCTTGGAATGCATTGATTGCGGGATGTACCCCAAGGTGAGAAAATCTCTGATCAGATTGTTTCCAGGGGCTCGTCAAGAGAGATGTTATGCTCGGCGATGCTATGGTCAAACTGTATGCCAAATGTGATGCCCTTGCAAGTGTCTTGGCCACCCATTTAAAAGTGTCCGCCAACTTGATAACCGAAAAGGGAGGCAACCCTATTTTCTTAAAAAGAAAGTGTGAACAAAGGGAATAGGAGGAAAATGGCGGGCAAGCAGCGAATAGAGGCGCAGACAAGGAGGGTGAGACTCGTGCAGGCTAGCACGATGCTCGGATGAGCTCGACGAGGAGACGGATTCTCTTCAGCAGGCCTAGGCACCCCCTGGTCTTCCTCCCGGCGGTTTTCGCGCTACCTCCTCCAACCAGCTGCCATGTCATCATGACGGGTCCCGCGCCACGTCAATCAGGGCACCGTGACTAATGGGCCGGGGAAAAAATAAGGTTTTTGGAGGGCACGCTAAGAAAAGGGGGAGACCCTTAAGCATGCGTGTTGGCAAGGAGAGAAAACAAGGAGGTAAGGAGTGGAAAAGCTGGAGGAGAAGGGAAAGAAGCCCTCGGCTCATCCTCGATTGGCAAAGCTTCTCTCTCCCTCTCTCTCGCTCTCATCCTCAAGGCAAGCAAAAACGAGGGCATCGAGCAAGGGGCATAATGAGGAGGACGAGCTTGGCGGAAGCAAGCAATGGAATAAGCTTGAGGAAGCTTGAGGGCACAAAGCCAAGGAGAAGGGAAGCCCGAGGGGAAAAAGGACTCTCGCCCACTCTCTCTTGCTCTCATAATCGGCAAGGTAAATGAGGCAAAGCTTCTCTCTCCCGCTCTCTCTCGTTCTCGTATGACGGGTAGAAAGCAAGGATCTCTCTCATATCTCTCTTGGTCCTTGAGAAGAAAAGGGAGATAGAGAAGGGCGTCGAGCAAGGAGAAGTAAAATAGAGAAGGAGATTGAAGTTTTTCCGAAGCAACTAAGGCGGGAAACTTGAGGTAATCAAAAGCAAGCTTGAGAAGGTGAGCTCGGTCGGAGCAGAAGAAGCACAGGACAAACCTGGTTGAGGCAAGCAAAGGAGTAAGTCGAGGCAACCAAGCAAGGGATAAAGTTTTGGCTAGCAATTGACGAGCAGAGGAGGAAGTCAAAGCCTGCGAGCGGCAATTAAGCCAGTGCAAAGCATAAGGAGACAAAAGCTGCGGAATATTTGATAATAAATGAAGCTTGATGATCGAGGCAGTGAACTGAATTGAAGATTGCAGAATCCATGGGCAATCGAAGAAGATGAAGCAACATGAGGGAGTTACCATCATCGTCATCGACTAGAGATTGATTAAATAATTGTTAAGCCCTAGTGTCGTTAACGGCCCGGTTAATACTGTAAAGCAGCTTAAACTCCTAGTTAGCAGATGATCCAAGTGATGACGCTGTTAATAGCCCGCCTTGGCTAAGGATTAAGTTGTACTCAAGCGTTAATCAATTAATTGATGATTACGGTGATTTTGAGATTCAATTACATCTGTTTTTCTTGTTCTCTCTCTTTCACACCTCCCACAGCCAGAGGCCCGTCGCCTGCCCGGCTCACGTAGAGAACATATATCCCCCAACAACGGCCATGGGCCATGAGGCTTGGCGTGCAACTAAGTATCGAAAAGGCAGTGTTTGGGTGTCACATAAATCGTCCGCATGATCCAGGTTTATTTGTTAAATTCAATTGGTTTATTTGAGTTTCACTTAATTGGCTGCATAGAGTGAAAGGGCCCAAATCCCAAAAACCCCTATTTAAAGGTTGAAGGCGCTCATTTTGTCATTTTCCATACTAGCTGCTACCATGGCAAGAACAAAACAAACGGCAAGGATTGCATATCCAGAGCGCCCGGATGGCCAACGAATTCAAGCTACAGCAAGAGAAACAAGAACTTCACAAGCTCAAGGTGAGGTCCACACAGAAGAAGCTGGAGCTTCAAATCAACATGGTCAATCCTCTACAGCACAGTTAAAGACAGAAGGTAGTTCATCGGACTCCAACGATTCTGAGGGCAACACGGCGGATGAGAGCGACCTAGGCAAAGAAAAAAACAACCAAAAGCAGTCGTCAGAAGGCTCCAAAGAGACGCAAATGGGTGAAGATCCCCATGGGTTGGCGTCAAAATAAAAACTTATGCCTCTCACATGTTTACTGAGGGTATGAAACTCCCTACAGCGCGTGGACCCACACCATCACATCCGCTCAATAGTGAATAGCACGAATCAGATGAAGAGTGGGTGGAATCGGATTATGAGGTGTTGGAGGTGCCTCTACGGCCCAAAAAGAGAAAGAGCATTGTCTACAAGAAGAGGAAGCAAGCTGCCCCAACTTTTTTGTATTTACAAAACTTCCAAGATTGGGAAGAATTTGAATATAAGCTTCTTTTGATTGTATACCCCACTCTTTGTGCATTGTATTGGTTTAATTGTGTACCATGCGATGTAGCAGTGGTCCATGTTTTGTCTACCTTCTTTTGTATGTATGTAGCTTAAAGCTTGGCATTGGAAAAACTTGCCTACGTTAAGCACCTTGGCTAAGTCAAGCATGCATGTCCTGATTCATCCATGCTATGTGAAAGGGCTTGGAATGCCTTGGAAAGGGCTTGGAATGCCCCCAAAGTGGCTGCCACAAGGGCGCGCATTTGGTGCTTCCAAAGGCAGATGGATGGGCAAAATGCGCGCCCTTGTGGCAGCCACTCTTAGGGCATTCCAAGCCCTTTCCAAGGATTTCTAGAAAGTTTTACCAAGCATTCGGGATATTTTCCTTGCTTCAATGCTTCACATAGCATGGATGCATCAGGAAGTCCATGCACCAGTAAGTCCATTAGTATAGCTTTTTTGAAGCATGGTTGTCTCTTGTGTTTGGGTTTGCTCCAAAACGGGTTGCCACAAGGGCGTGCATTTGCCCCTTCCATATGCTGATGGAAGACCCAAATGCGCGCCCTTGTGGCAGCCCATTTTGGGGCCTGTGAAGCTCTTTATTAGGCATGATACTAACTTTGGAAGCCAAACATATAACAAAGTAGGCATATCAATAATTTTGGGGCCTCCCAAGCACTTTAGTAGGCATATCAATAATTTTGGTGCTTCTCATAAACACATTGGAAGCCAAACATATAACAAATTGAAAAGCTTGCAAGTAAGAGAGAGTCATAGACACCAAAAAGTAGTTTCATTAAAGAAATCAACGCTTTACATGATATTCGGCTTTTGCTTTATGATCTTTCGAATTACAATTTTCAGCTGGCACTTGGCCTTTTGGGGTGGCTCCCAGTTAAGCAAAGCGGTTGTAATTTCTTGGGTGTCATTAACCCCTACAACTTGGTTCATGCCAACATGGGCGATGAGGCGCCCACGCAAGTTGACGTAGAAAGTGAATATTGCAAAATCTTTCTTTACAAGCACTACAAGGTTTGCCGATTGGGCAAGGGTTGTTAAGCAACAATGCCTTGGAGAGTAAACGGAGGGCAAAAATATTGTAGCGTCCATTGGGGGAGTAGTCGGCATGCACAAACACCACGTCACCAGTCAAAAGTGTGCCGAGGTAGTGAGCAAGTGCCGCTTGAGGTCCGAACGGCATCCTCCTCCCCCCTGACCGTTGCGCCCAGGCGTCAACCTCCAAAACATCTTGCAAAACATATGTTTTGTGAGAAATATGACAAAACATTAGTTATAACATTAGAAAAATCATTTGTAACAATCAAATTTAAGTGAGAATCTATACCTCTTGTCTACGATCCTCCTCATCAGCATCGGGGTGCAAGTAAAGATTCACACTTGACTTCCCCTTTGGATCAAGCAAAACAGGTGTTGTAGCAGGTGATGGTGAATCCACTCTGTGTGTTTAATCAAACAAATGGCTTGCACGGCCACAAACTCCTCCTCAGAGACCTTGGCCTGCTTGGCCACTGCCACCTCGGCTCGTGAGATCCCCACTGTGTCCGTCACAGTATTCCCCATGGGTAGTAGTAGATCATCGGCATGGGAAGTGGTGGTATCAACCTCAAACTTGCCATGGGCATCGAAGATGGCGAAACACTCATCCATGCGAAGCTCAAAGGATTTCTCCAGATCATGCAAAAACACAAACTCCACCCCACCCACCACAATGGAGGAGAAACGGGTAATCTCTACCTCAGGGATGGCATCCCGAGTGATGGTTCCTTCTGGAGGCCCCGAGGATGAACCGACAGATGGATAGGCCTCCAAGAGGCCTTGCATCCCTACAAGGTAGGTCAAGGCAAGCGTCCTCTCCTCTGCGGATGTGTCAATGGGCGTGGGCTTGGGGTCCTTCACATCAGCCAGGACCCCACCGATATGCAAGTGTGGTAGCGCTACATCAGGGCGTGTTGGGAACTCATGAAGGAGGAATATCATTATGGTTTGGACAGAGAAAACGTGTTTTCAATCTTCCCCTTATGCATTGCTCGCGCATCATCATCTGCAAGCCGCACATATTGTCTGACGGGTTGTGCTATGGTGGCAAAGCCTACAAGCCGCTGATGAAATGGCATGTCCCCTTTGTAGATGTGGTGCAGAAGGGCCTCAGGGACCCATTGCCCTTGCCAGTTTTGTAACTCAACAATAAATCTTCCCGTGCACTTGGAAATGTATGAAGTGATGTGCTCAAGAGATTGAGAGTGGAGGGTCAAGGTAGTTTCCAAATCGGGTTGGGTTGTGAAAAATGCATGAAGCTCAGGGCGATTTGCATGCCCAGCCTCACTAAGGAATGCAGCTAACGCACTAGTTGCAACCATGCTTTCTCTTTGCGTAACTGGGTATCCTAGGTCTCTCTGCAATGCTGGGATGAAAATGGTAAAATAAGGAGGTGGTCCCCCTTTTATAGACATATACCATGTCAAAAAAAATAAAAAATATGCGTTTTAAAAATAAAATTACACAATACATTAAAACTCAAGTACAACACACTATAAATTTTCAAAATCTTTAATAAAATATCCAATATATAAAAGAGTAAAGTTACAAGCCAATTCACTTAGACAAGATGACTTCGTTTGTAGCCCAATGTTTGTGAACAAGCATAGTGGCCTCCATCTGCCTTCCAATCTACACAACCAAAAAATGGGCAATCAAGATACAAATACCCATAAAAATTAAGAAAAGGTAGCTATTCAAGCACAAAGCAGACCTTGCGTTGTTCCAGCTTGAAACTTGCATTGCCGACATCCTCGAATCCCATTATGACAAAATGTTCCCAAAGATTGGCAAGAGTCCAATGCGGGTTCACTGTAACCACCTCCACCTCATTATTGGGCATGCGGACACGAGTTTCAAAGGATTGAACCTCTTCAATCGTCAGTTGCAAGGGTATCCATTTGCCACGTTTGTGCATCCACATTTCGTAGCTAGATCGTGCATACAAGGTGCACCTTGCCTTCAAATATCGAAGGCAAAGATGTGTGGGGGACGCATTGCACTTGTAACGGTCACCATCATGCAAACCGTCAACATAGCCCCAATTGACACCTAGAATGGTGTCCATTTCATCCAGGTCAACTTATTTGGAAACAAACATTGTCTGTGTCTCCACAATCGGCAGAGAGAGGAATTCATGCACAAAAAAATGGACGAGACAATTCCAACTGAGACCCACAGATCTGGTTGCCTTGCCAAACTTTAGGGACCCTTGGAAATCTTGCATCACCTTGCGCTTGAAAGAAAGCAAGGCCCAATGGTCTGGAGTTGGCCATTCTGCACTCTGCAATGAGGGTGTCTCTACGGCTTGTAACCTACCATAGCCTTGGCTTGACTTCGGTACCACGTACTTGTGGGAGTACATGAATATTCGCTTCTTGGTAAGTTTTTTCGACGAGACATTAGGAAACATAAGCTCCCCAATGTGAGCATGCACAACCATGAACGTGACTAAGAGGCACTCAAGCGGCTGCTCCTCAACTAAGTTGGATGGAAAAACATCTTTACAAATACCCTTAGTCAAACAAAATGATTGCATGTACGTTAAACATGATATATGCATGGGATAGCTAAACCATGAGGTGAAAATTGAGTTGAAGCTCTCTGTAGGTGGATCTCAGCTACATTGTACACATGTTGCATGATGGCCACCATTCCAGACTTGGTTTCTTTGAATTCCAATAGTCTTCCCTTCCAATGGCGTTTCAATACCCTTCGACATCGTACGCAATGAGGTCCAGCATTGGACGGTTGCATGTATACCCATGAACCCTTCTTGAATACCTGTGGGATCCATCCCCCCTCTGAATTTTTATGTTGTGCAACACAATCTCCTGTATCTCTGGTTTGGGCCGCCGTCTATGCGTGTTAGGAATGGACATGCTTGGGAAGTTGGGCTTAGAAAGGGATTGGGAATGGGTGGAAGGAAGGTGAGGGAGAGAAGTGGGCAAGGCTGTGGGCTATTGTGTGTGGGTACTGTGGAGAGAGAATGAGGAGCTGAGGGGAGGGTGAGGAGAGCTGAGTGGAGGGTGAGGAGAGATACCTATGGTGGCTATGGTGGCTTTGACAGCAGAGATAGAAAAAGAGGGGAGGAGTGAGAGGTAGAGAGGATAGTGGTGAGATGTGGGCTATGGGGTGTGGGACTGTAGAGGGTTGATGGAGGTGTGAGAGAAGGGGGAGCTATGGAGAGAGGAAGAGAGTGGTGGAAAGCTTTTGGCTATGGCTGCCTTGACTGTAGAGAGAGAATGGGAGGAGGGAGAAGAGGGAGAGAAAATTAGTGATAGAGACAGAGAAAAGTGGATTTTGGGAGGGGGGGAATTTTACTTTTTGAAGTTAGTATATGTTTTGGGACAGATTTGGAGGCAAATGAGTCAATTTTGACACTTTTAAAAAAATACCATTTTTTAGGGTTTTTAAGCCTGCGCATTTTTTCTTTTGGGGGGGTCCCTCCCTCTTTTATGACACCTCTTTCCCCCTTTAACCCCCCCCCCCCACTCTTTAAGAACCAAGCATTGAAGAGGGAGACAATTAGGCTGCACCTCTACCATTCCTCCCCCTCTAGGTGATATCCCAAGAGCCCTCTCATTGGTTCTCCCTTAAGCCATCACTAATCAAAAAGGCCCAAGGAGAGTCCATATTTTTCCTAATGAAAATCAAGTTCAGAGAGAAACCGGAGTATGTACAAGTATGTTCATAGCACTATTCACAACAGACTATTAGGAGGAAGAGCAGAAAAATTAATGTATATGTTTTGCAATGAAAAGATATTGAATCACATCTAAAGTGCTGGATACGAGGAGGAAATGCCAACCTGGTTGTATGATTGTCAAAAACAAGATGAAGAGGAGTTCAATGTTGTTGTATCTCAATGCACTCTAAACGAAATAGAAGAGAATTTAATAATAGATATGGAGGTTGAATTACAAGGAGAACCACAACACTCAGACTTAGAGCCAGATAACAACTCAACAGATTCAATATAGCTTGAGAGTAGAACAAGTAAATTTCAAAACCCATTGTAAAAGACCTTGTATTCAAATGTGTTTTGAGTAATTACAATGCTTCATATTTGCGATAGTACATAGTTTGTCGATCTCAACTATGTTGCCTTGAAGCAGCATCTTGCTCATCAAACATATTTCTAATTGTGCTAGGGGTATCTAGGCGTGCTTGCTTGAATTTATATTCGTTTTCCATGCCAAACATAATATATATTCCTTGTGGAATATCTTGTGAACAGATTGCGCATTGATTAATATTTTGCATTAAAGGAGTAAGACAAACTAAATGATAATAATGACCACATGTCAATGTATAATATCCACTCCATCCATCAAAAATCTTGTAGCAAACTGGACATTGGGAAGGTGAGGATGCATCTGAAGTAGATGAGGGGACCAAATCCGGATGCATGACAAGGTGGTTGATGTGTGTCCCTTGTATAGGTGTTGGATTCACTCGCTGTGTCACATTTTGAACGTCCTGACTTAAGTGGTGAATGCTTTTCTCCATCCGGACTTGTGAGGGTTGGGGTGTCTGGGTGGCTATAGAAAGCCGTGTTATTTCAGCATCTTTTTCTGCCAACTGTGTCAATGCCAGCTCATCTCGGGTGAAAGTGACACAACTCTCCCTTAAATCATGAGTGACAACAGTTGTCTCTTTTGACGAGAAGTCTACTCGTCGTTGTTACACAAAGTGAACGTATAACATTTTTGCAAAATATAGCTTACAATCTACATTGTGCACGGGATGGCCATAAGCCTCCAAATAAATACTCTCAGTGTTTTCTTTGATCGTATCATGGTTGCACTTCAAAACAATGTGCATCATGTCATGTCGCGGTACATCATGGTATGCAACATATCATATCGCCCATGGTACCCCCATTGTAGTATGGGAATATCGTGATCCAAGGAGCTTCGATAGTAAACCCAATGTACCTTACAATGGAGGGGTGAAGTATTTGCATTCCTTGCTTTGTTTGAAAGCTGTCAAAATTCGCCTCACTCCCTCCCTTATAACATTTTCCCACATATGTAATGTGGTCTAGAAAAAATGATATGCCTTTGATGGTGTACAATGTGCACACACCGAAGGAGCGTACTCCAATCCTCATACCTTTTACCTAGGATTTGGGAGGGATGCCGACAAAATGAGGGCACTTTGCATTCAAAGCATTGCGCATGAGTGTGCAGATGCCACTGGCATCGGATCGACCTCCCAAAGCTTCTTTCTCATCTTGGGCCATCTTCAATCTCTTGGGTAAGGCTCCTTGGTCCTTCTCTTTCACATGCTTCATCTTTACCTTCTATTCTTCCTACAATTTATCCCAGAAATCTAGATTTGACATGTTGCAGGCAGGTGGGATAGCTTCCTTTAAGTCTCTGCAATATACTTTCATATTGCCCAACTCTCTCATAACCTTGCGGTGGGGTCCAAATTCTCATATCCCTGCTAGAAGCAACAACTCTTATTGGTCTTTAAGTCGCAACCTGCACTTTGTGTTCTCCCATATAGCGCTAGGGAGGTCTTTGATGTAGACATCGCTCTCACTAATCTGTTGTATGCAATCACTTGCACATGATGAGGTTGCCAAAGTACATTCTTTATGAATGGCACGCATAATACATTTCTTTTGATCTGGTGTCATATTTGCACTGGACAATAAAAAACGGCATGTCAAATACAAATTCATGGTTGCGAATGACACTAACACTCTCACACTATCTCAGGTAAACTCTTAACCACCACTTGAAGACTTTAAGAAATGTGCAAGGAAATTATATTGATAAAAATTCAATATAATCTTCACTTAAAATTGCAATATGTTACACGTGTAGAATGCAGATCAAACAAGTGGTTTATAAGAATTGAATTCAGATCAAACAATACATGTTGACAGTCTGGCACATTTCAAAATATAGTGAATTTTTAACTTATATTTTTCTCCGTGCGCACATACTAATTCAAACAAAGCACACACCGACTTATAAACTTTCATAGCATTTAAAACAATGGAAGTATACAAATTGGAATACCAAATTGTGTTCACACACTTTTTTACATAGAATTTATGTAAATGTAGCAATCAAAAAGCGATGATAATTGATGCTCTTTAAAAAGATACAAAAGAATATTTAACATGCAAATTGTGTGTATTTAGATTTTTTACTGAGAATTTATGTAAATGAAGCATTAAAAGTAGCGATAATGCTTGAGAGTCCTTTAGAAAGATTAAAAAAAGAATACTTAACATGCAATTTGTGTGCAAATACTTTTTTACATATAATTTGTATAAATAGAACATTTAAAATAGCGATGATTGATGAATAAAGTATTCTTTTGAATATGATTAGCTAGTATAAATTTCAAATGGACAGTTAAAAACAACAAAATCAAACAATTCATACATTTTGTATATGAAATACTCTTCACAGTCGCGTTATCGACCAAGTATTTCATACACTCAATACTTAAAAACTTAACTGCACATGTACATACAAATTATATGACGTTCGTACGGTCGGATTAACGACCTGAATGCCACATTTATGCAAAAACAGATGCTCCTAACAAAGGACACTCTATTAGCCACGTTACCGATTGAGTGCCGCCTAAATCTAAGGAAAAACAATGGCTTGCATGCGAACATCATATTGCCGCGTTACCGACCGACGCCTGTATGTTTTTTGGGAAAGGGGAAGGGAAGTTGACTTACCATAAGGATACTAGATTTCCCACTGTCGTGCCATGGCACGTGCATCGTGTGGAACTAAATTATCTACCTCACTCTCAATGCTTTTGCTATATGGGACCAAATGCTATTATGTACATAGTGTGATATATGCGAAAATAGGGCCACGATTGCAGCTCTATATATACCTTGCGGGGACAGCGAGGCCCTCGATGTGGCACTGTGGCATGATTTTACACGTAAATATGCTTATTTTGCTTTAGAAATGTACAAATGTCAAGTGTATCGAAGTGGCACGCTCGTTTTTCTTAGAAAGTTTAATGCGGGCGATCTCGACCAAAAATAGCAGGTTTTATGCGCGGGCGGAAGAGATGCATCTAGAGTGCTTGGCAAGTGGAAAAATGAGGTTCAAGAAAAAATTTAATCCCAATGGGATTATCCCCAACTCGTTTGAGCTTTTTACGGGCAAAAATGACATTTTTGGGTTAAAAATGATAAAAAATGGTCAAAAAAGACCCAAAATTGATAAAAAATGGCTCAAAATGCCACATCACTCATGGTTCCATGACTATGAGAAGCAAGGGATCATTTTATAACATCAAGAGTAGCACTACATGCTCCTCTGTGAAGGGATACAAAGCCTGCACCTAAGGTATGCTAGTGTTGTTCTAGTGTTGTTCTAACCCTGTATTCGAGGCTGTGAGGCCACCAATTAGGGTTTTCACTCTTCAAATAGCCACTTGGAAATGAATAATGAAGTTCTGAAGCTTCCATTAAATGGATACAATGGAGAATTGAAGCGTTTGCATAGGGTTTTTATCAGGGCGAAAGAGCATTGCAATTGTGTAATTGGCAGTGAGGCTACACCAAATCACCACACACACAAGAGTTTTGAGTTGATCTTAGTTCTTTTTTAAAGAAAGGCTTTCATGGATGGAGTTTTGTTCTTTTTTAGTGTGTTTTTGGCTTCAAATCATCTACAGCTTGCTTGATTTTGCTGCGAACTCTTACAGTCAGAGGCCCGACGCTTTCCTAGCCGCACTCCGCACTTCTTGATATAATTTTGGTGAACCCGATGCAAAATAGGATAGGGTGAGGGTTCAAAATCTTTATTGGAGGTATCAAACCAAAGGTTTAAATCTATGGAGAAACAAGAGCAACAGGGGTGTCCGGTTTGATCCTATCACAATGCAAATGTTTCAAGCTTTTGCGGTGTTTATGCATGAGCAGCAAGTTGCGAAAAGGAGGGATCTTTCCTCAACTAAAGTGATTCAATCTGTGGTGAAGAAAATGGACCAATTTAAAGGTAAAAATGTAACAAAGTATCTTTGAGGATATGTAAAGGAGATGGAGCTTCATCGAATGCCCGAAGCAGAGATGGTGCAAAGTTTTGAACTAGCTGTGGCTCCCGAGATTAGAGAGCATGTAAGGGGAATTAGAAATGAGCATGGGGAAACTTGGTAAGCATTCAAATTATCCTTGAAAGAAGAGTATTTCATGGAAGACTCCGAAAGGGTGACAAAGAGGAATTTTCTAGAGTGGGTAGTTCGGTCAAAAGAGGGACTTTTGCCTACCGAACTGTTAAGGGAATTTGAACGCCGCTATGATCAAATTTCAAGGACTGAGAAGGCTACCCTAAACTCAAAGAAGAAAAAGTTATTTTTGCAAGCTGCAAGCAAAGAGATTCAAGAGAAGTTAGAGTTATTGCTTGAGGATAAGGATGCGGAATAGGGGTTAAAGACTGATTGGAATGAGGTCGAAGATACAATTTCACTGCTAGCCAAGCGACAACGACGAAGAGACAAGATGATCATCAACCCTAGTCAAGCCCCAAATGTTCCCGAGAGTCCCATGAAGCCTATGATTGTGGTTCCAAAGATTGACAAATCCATCCTTGATGATATTGTTAAGGGAATGCAAGAATTGAAGTTAAAGCTTACAAGGCTAGAAGAGAAGGGGTAATCATCAGGTCAATCTACCGTGTGCAACGACCTCAAAGGAGAGAAGGTTTTGTGAATAGATTCATATGGTGTGATAGTACTGACCATGGAAGGAGGGATTGTGAAAGTTTCAAAGATGCTTTGACAAAGGAGCTTGTTTTCTTTAAAGATGGAAAAATTCACTTAAGTGAAATAGGTAAGCTCTTGGGTACAAACTTTGGAAAAGGTAGAATGAAGAAGCTAGTCGAGGAAATGGCCGCTAGCCATGCCATCTCAATGGTTGAGGCAGCCGCCTATGGGTTGAAGGTGGAACCTATTAAGCAGAAAGGAGTCAAGGTTGGAGAAGAAGCATCTAATGGGATTGGAGAACTATGGCCATGGGCAATAGAGTCTGTTGTGAAAGGTAAAATGACCAAAGAGGTTTTACATGAATCGAGAGATTGCATTTGGCTAGAAACAGGATTGAACAACCCTGTTGACTCTTTGTCAGTGCATGCATACATTTCCAAATGTCAAGCCAATGAGGTCGTTGTCAAAGAAAAACGTAGGCGTGAGAATGGGGATGAAGGGCCTTCAAAACCGACGACGAGGAGTGGGGGCAAAAATGACACAGTGCCTCCTAGATCACCTTCCCCGCAACAGATGCTTGTCCCCGAAGTGCCTATGCAAGAAGCCTCTAAAGAAAAGAAGAAGGATGCAACAAAAGCCAAAGAAAAGGGTCCGGCCTACAAGCTCCAATCTGGCATAGAGGCGGCAACAAACCTCAGAAAGGTTTTGGAAGAGAGGATTTTGAATAGTAAGGTGGAATTTATGTTGGGTGAGGTCCTTGGAATAGCAAAAGGGGAATTCCATGAAGAGATAATTGATATCATCAAGAGGAAGCAATAATCTCTTACTGAATCTATCCATGTGCAAGGTGAAGAAGAGACTTTAAATACACAAGGAGTACAAGTCTATAGTGAGCAAGGTGATCAAACTATTGTTGGATGCTACAAGTCTAAGGGAGGAGTAAAACAGGTTCACTTCTTGGATGACGAAGATGAAGTCGCGACCAGTCAGAAGAGTTACTACTTGAAGAGTCACTAGGCAAGAGCAACTACTGATACCCTAGTGAAAGTGGGAGACTTAGAAGAGCCATACATTGCGCTGATAGATCATGCGTCAGATATTATCTTATGTCAAAGATGTTATATCAAAACAGAAAATGGCCAATTGATATAAATCATGGATGGATGATCCGTGCAGCAAACAACTCATCAAGAGAGTTGTACGGAGCTTGTCCAAATGTAAAGGTGACTATAGGGGATGTGAAAGATTACCAGAACTTCTTTGTACAAGAGATGTCTACATACCCTCTTGTCCTTGGGTAGCCATACATCACTGCTACTCTCGTGGAAACCAAGGTAATGGACGATGGGTCAGCTTATGCTAGGATAGGGAGCAGGGATGGGAAGCGTGCAGTACAATTCCTTACTATTTGTGTGGACCATGAAAGGAACCGTGAAAGTCTTAGAGAGCAACCCTTGCCAAAGACAAAAAAAGAATTCATGGACTACAGGGATATGAGGGGTTTTGGCCATGTACCATTGTAGAGTGGGATTGCAGTGGTAGAAGAAGAGAAAAGTTCTCACATGATGTATATGCAAAGGAAACATTTTTTACAGGTTTTGTAGGATTAACAGACTATGGATCTATTGCTTTTACAAAGTGTGAGGACTTAAAGCGGGTGAACAACAACATGTAAGTAGTGTACAAAGAGGTTTGAAGATGAATAGTTTGCTAGAAAATGATGAATGCATTACATGAGTATTTAATGACTGTTCGTTTGTGGATACTATGCAAGACTTGGAGTCTTTAGCGGATTGAAATTTGTGTATGGAAAGTGAGGTTGTGAAAGTTTGCTCAATAGAAACGTATAAAGTCATTGAGGATCTCACAAATGCTCAAGGTGTTGATGTAGGAGTGGAGACCAAGTACAAGTCTGTGGCAAAGAAAGTGAAAGCAGTGGCATTACCTCTACCAAAAGACTGTACGGATAAGATGGATCAAGCTATTTTGCAACCTAGTCTTCGTGAGCCAAGCAATATTGGACATACGTTTACACATGATACTTTGAAGGAGTTAAAGATTGGTTGCAAGGCCATTTTGACAGATGTTGAAAGAGTATGCTTTGAAGACATGCTTGCCAAACACGAAAAAGATTTTGCATTTGAGCCTCATGAGATAGGGTGTGTTGATCCATCCATTGTTTCTCCTATGGTGATCTTCACTATCCCTCATGTACCTTGGAACTTGAGGCCTATTCCAGTTCCAAAGGCTTATTTGCCAAAACTCATTGAGCTGCTTAATGAAAAGGTCAAGATGGGTATTTTGGAGCCTTCTTGTGCTCCATATTCAAACAGGTTGTTCACACTTCCGAAGAAAAATGGCTCTTTATGCTTTATTCAGGATATGCCACCTGTAAATAAGGTGACAATCAGAAATGTGGGTACAGGGCCAGTTGTAGATGAATTTGCAGAGGCATCTGCAGGAAGGGCAATATATTCTATGGGAGATATGTACTCAGGGTATGATCAGTTCCAACTAGAAAATGAACTCAGGGACCTGACTACCATGAGGACACCTTTGGGCCTGGTAAGGATGTGCACATTACCTCAGGGAGCAACTAATTTAGTTGCACATATGATGAATGGTATGAACAAAGTCCTACGTGACTTCATATCTCAAACTACCATGCCTTTCCTTGATGGTGTGCCAATCAAAGGATGTGATGTAGGTGATATAAATGTGGCTCTGGACTCAAGGGGGTGCCGCAAGTATGTGACGAGCCATATCAATGATTATGATAAGATCTTGTCAAGGTTGGAAGAAGTGAACCTTACCTTATCTGGCCAAAAGTCAGTTTTTGGTGTGAATGAAGTTCTTATTGTATGACATATGTGTGGGCCATATGGTAGAAGGCCTTGTCCTGCAAAGATTGATGTAATTCAAAGAATGAAAGAGAAATGCATAAATGTCACAGAGGTTCGAAGGTTCTTAGGTGCATGCCTGTTTTATGCTATCTGGATTCCGCATTATGCACATGTAGCAGAGCCTTTGTATCAACTTTTGAGAAAGAACCAAAAGTTTCAATGGGAAATGCATACACATGCCATGAAGAAATTAAAGAAGTTGTTGCCTATGTCACCAACTTTCAGGAAAGTAAACTATGATTGTGGAAAACATGAAATTGTGACAGTAGATACTAGCTCCACAGTAATTGGATGGGCGATTGGCCAGGGTGATGACGATGGTAAGCGATATGTAGTGAGATTTAGAGCAAAAGTCCTAAGTGCTCATCAACGCAATTACCCACAGGTGAAAAGGGAATTATGGGGAGTAGTTACAACCCTGATATGTGATAAAGAGTATTTGATAGGTGAAAATGTAATAGTGGAGACTGATTGTCTACCTCTTCTTGGAATGATCACAAGCTGCTCAACTCCTGACATTGCTATGTTGAGATGGATTGCCTACATAAAGTCCTTCAATCCGGAATTTAAGTATATTGCAGGAAAAGATAATCCGGTTGCGGATATGCTTTCAAGAGCAAGGTATGAAAATGAACAAGACATAGTTGTCGAGGGCGATGATGTAGGCATGCGGTTCTATAATATATCTCATGCCAAGGGTGATCATGTTTGCCTGTTAAATTCACTTGATTCATTTACAGAAGACCTATATCAAGGTGACTGGTTGCTCATTGGATGTTGACTGAGCACTTTGACAAGGCAAGAAGGGTGGACAAATCAAGAGTTCCAAAGAATACTTGGAAAAGTGTATGGATACTTTTTGAAAGATGGATACTTGTGGAAGCATCCAAAACAAAGAAATGGAATGTCGTTGAGAGTCGTGAATGATAAGGACGCTCAAAATGAGCTTAGGAAAAAGTTTCATGAGAGTCTTTATGCTTTACATAGAGGGGTATGGGCCACCTTTACTAAAATGAAAGAGAGGTATGTATAAAGATGTATCTTGCTTTGTGGAATCTTGTGAAACCTGTCAAATGTATTCAAATGTACGTCATCGTGATGAGTTGCACCCTACTTAGCCACTTGCCATGCATTATAAGTGGGTAGTAGATTTGGTTACAATGCCATTGGGTTTATGGAAAATGAGATACATCGTGTTTGCACGAGAAGACCTAACTAATCAGGTTGAAGGTCGTGCTCTAAGAACAAAAAGCACAGAAGGGATATGTAAGTTCCTCTTGGATGATGTAATTAGTCATTATGGCTGTGTTGGAAAATAACAGCGGCGGATAGGGGTGACTTGGATGTTGACAAAGCAAGGGATTTTTTCTCTAGATTTGGCGTTAAACTCGCTCTCACTACTGCATACAATCCTGAAGGGAATGTTAAATCAGAACATGGGCATCCTCCTATCATTAAAGCTTTGGCTAAGGCTTACAAAGGTAAAATGGGAGAGTGACCTAGGTTATTGCCTTATGCTTTACGGGCTGATCGTACAACTCATAGCTCAGTTACTGGTTATATGCCTTTTGAGTTGATGTATGGTGAGAAGCCTATAATTCCAATTGAGGAGGTAATTCCAACATGGAATGTATTGCCTTGGGAAGATGGAATGAGTAGGGAAGGCCTTCTTGCTTTACGCATACAACAATTAGAAACAAGGCCTCACGATATTGAGATTGCAGTCGCACGATTAAAAGACACAAGGTTGAAGAATAAGGATAGATTTGATAAAAGGCACAGGCTTAGACCTAGAGCTATTGAGGAAGGTGATTGGGTGTTGGTGTATGATAGAAGTCGTGATAACCAACATTCAGTGATAAGAATTCTTTCAAAGACATGGTTTGGCCCTTATGTGGTTACGCATGTACACGGGAATGCAACTTATACCTTGCATAAGTTGGATGGTACAAAAATGAAGATTCCCATTGTAGGGAAAAGAATTAAATTGTTCAAAAGAAGAGACGATACTGATCCTTTTGTTTCCCAACAAAGTCAAAATGAAGGCTCTGATGAACATGTTATGGATGAGGATGAACAAAGAGATGATGATGCACTCGACTTCACTGCAAGTGATGATGAAATCGATATGTATGTTGACTTAAATGAGGATTGAACCTACAAAAGCTATATGTGTCACATGCCGGAGGATGTGCAAGTTTAGAGGGGGTGGATGTCATGCCGTGGCACGTGCATCATGTGAAACTAAATTGTCTACCTCACTCTCAATGCTTTTGCTATGTGGGACCAAATGATATTATGTACATAGTGTGATATATGCGAAAATAGGGCCACGGTTGCAGCTCTATATATACCTTGTGGGGACAGCGAGGCCCTCGACGTGGCACTGTGGCATGCTTTTTCACACAAATATATGACTATTTTGCTTTAGAAATGTAAAAATGTCAAGTGTATCGAAGTGGCACACTCGTTTTGCCTAGAAAGTTCAATGCGGGCGATCTCAGCCAAAAATAGCAGGTTTCATGTACGGACAGAAGAGATGCATCCAGAGTGCTTGGCAAGTGGAAAAATGAGCTTCAAGATGAAGTTTAAGACCAATGGTAATTCTCGACAATTTTTGGGATTTTTACCAGCTCATTTGGGCTTTCACGGGCAAAAAGGGTATTTTTGGGCTAAAATTAAATGACAAAAATGGTCATAAAATGGTTAAAAAAGACCCAAAATTGGTCGAAAATGGCTCAAAATACCACATCACTCATGGTACCGTGACTATGAGAACTAAGGGAGAATTTTAGAACATCAAGATGAGCACTACAAGCTCCTTTGTGAAGGGATACAAAGCCTGCACCTAAGGTATGCTAGTGCAGTCCAGTGCTGTTCCAACCCTGTATTCGAGGCTCTGAGGCCACCAATTAGGGTTTACCCTCTTCAAATAACCACTTGGAAATGAATAATGAATTTCTGAAGCTTCCATGAAATGGATACAATGGAGAATTGAAGTGTTTGCGTAGGGTTTTTATCAGGGCGAAAGAGCATTGCAATTGTGTAATTGGCAGTGAGGCTACACCAAATCACCACACACACAAGAGTTTTGAGTTGATCTTAGTTCTTTTTCAAAGAGAAGCTTTCATGGTTGGAGTTTTGTTCTTTTTTAGTGTGTTTTTGGCTTCAAATCATCTACGCCTTGCTTCATTTTGCTGCGAACTCTTATAGTGCGAGGGCCGACGCTTTCCTAGTCCCACTCCACACTTCTTGACACCATGTTACCGACGTAGTACCCAGAGAATAAGCCAATACTTACCACAAGGACACCATCTACCCTGCGTCTCCGAGGTGATGCCCTCGTGATAATCACTGTTCCGTAGAACAGCTTACAAATACACTCCCATTGTGTGATAAGGTATGTTATTACTGTCGCGCAATACGACAAAAGGAACGCTATCACACAATGCATACACCCACAACACATACCCGGATCGTGTGGTTAGGTACTCTGTTTGCTGTTGTGCACTGCGACAAAGAGCATGCTCCCACATGACCCCCTCTCTCCTCTGTCCTCTCGACGTACCTGCAAAGGTGGTCGACGAGCTCTCTCTCTCTCTCTCTCTCTCTCTCTCTCTCTCTCTCTCTCTCTCTCTCTCTCTCTCGCTCGCTCTCTCTCTCTCTCTGAGAATATGAAAGAAAGAAATAACACCCAGTGGGCCCAATCGGGCCCGCGTATATATAATTCTGTGAGCCGGTCGGGCTTTTCAGTACCCCAGATAGGCCCGCCGTTAAAACTGAAAAGCCCGGCAGGAATTTAGTGGGTTTGCAGGTCGCCCTTAATCGGATTCTGTGTGATTATGTTTAGTGTAATCATGTAAATGTGTCAATAAGACCTTGTGATCACACAAAATTTGTCGTAATTACGTAAATATATAATTCTGTGAGCCGGTCGGGCTTTTCAGTACCCCAGATAGGCCCGCCGTTAAAACTGAAAAGCCCGGCAGGAATTTAGTGGGTTTGCAGGTCGCCCTTAACCGGATTCTGTGTGATTATGTTTAGTGTAATCATGTAAATGTGTCAATAAGACCTTGTGATCACACAAAATTTGTCGTAATTAAATCCCTGATATTATTAAGTAGAGACATGTTTGTATTGATGGATGAGAAGTATTACATTAAGATTACCAATCATAGCTAGGTTGTTCTAGTGAAAGACCCAAAAGAGGTAACCTTTGGAGGTAGTCATGTGATACACAACACTCTATTTTCACTACTGTACTCATGGTACCATCAACCTTAAGCCTATAGCTAGAAGTTGTTTCGTCAAGAAACTTAAGTGACTCTCTTACATGTTGCAATTTTCAATTCATAGTAACAATCACCTTCCTATGCTCATTGAATGGTTTGAATTTAATTTCTAGCTCAAACTCTTGATAGTTTTTCTTAGAATAAAGAGGAATCTTATTGCCTAGCTTTGTCATCCGCCTTCTATAATCGCATCCTAGGACTAGGGATCCTCGAGAAATTTAACAAAAGATGGAAATACAATTTGGGCTTATCCTACACATAATCATATCGCCAACATGAAAATGCTCCTTAGAATTCCAATCTCCTGCTATTACGTGGTATAGCTCAATCTCTCCCAGTTTTGTATTCAACCACATAGTCTTTGTTCTTTGCAAGTCCATAGATTTGAAACATGCCACAAAAAATGTGGTGTCTTAAACCACTGAATCTTTATCCTCTTTGAAATCCTTCTTGATGTGAATGCATGCTTTGAGTTTCTAGTTGAGAATTTGAAGCTGGCTATGATATATATATGGAACTTCCCAAATATTCTAAAGATTTTAATTGAAAGGTTGGAATTGGTATATCTTGTAATTCTCCATCTACATCTTTTGTTGTTGAAACCCTATATGGACACAAAAAGTTTTTTGACTTTTCACTTCCATGGGTCTTTTCATTTTTTAAAATTAATAATATTATTATTATCTATTAAACCAAGTAAGCGATTGACTTTAGAACTTCACTTATATATTAAAGATGTTTTGAAACGCTTTTTTTTCTTCCGAGATTGGGAGACCTAAATGTGGGAATGAGTGACCAAATATTAGATTATAAATACTTAGAATGTGCATAAGTGTTCTATTCCATTAATGGTTACTTGGTGAGCCTAATATCGTTTTTTTTGACTAATTGAGCCCAGAATCAGCCACGTTCTCTACTTCTTGCACGTTGGATCTTGGAAACGCATCTGGCGGTCAATATTCTTTACTCTGTGCAGCTAATTCCTTGCTTTCCAGACGTGCGCGCTTTTCATGTGACCCGCAAATCAACGTCGGATGTGGCTGCTGTCGTCATGGCTGCCAAGTTGGAGGCTTCACTGGCGGCATTGACATCAGGTGTTGTGGCAGCATCTAGGACAAGAAGCGCTTCAATTCAGCAACAGCAGCTTGAGGCGTCATCAGCCCGGTAGCCAGCAGAGTGCTATTATGAAGCAAGGCCTCAAGCATGGCTGGAAAAAGATAGGGTAGTGCAAAGACATGGCTGTTGAACGTGGGGCCTGGGCGGATGCCTCAAGTACATCAGCAGCAGCGTGAGCAACAAGTGTTACAAGAGTAATTGCGGCATCAAGGGAAGCATTCGCATTGTTGCTTGCACTGGGCATGGATTGCGCCATCAAGAGAAAGGATCAGCTGTAGTATCGTCCCCGCGAGTTTCAGGACCTTGTTGAAGAGGGTGAATAGGAGCGAGGGGTCCAGAAGTCGACGCACGTTGTTGCAACATATTGTCGTGGCTTCATGTTCAGGGTCGCGCTTGTGGGCAGCATGTGATGCAGTTATTGAAGCATTTCTTGTTTCATTCGATGATGTCATGTACTCTGGATAAGGTGATGATGAGTTTCATGGGTTTGGAATCTGGGATGCGGATATCTACTTGTGGGAGCAAGTAGAAACATCTAAATACGACAATGAGTATCGCGAGTTCTTTCACTCCTTTTGCTTGTTTGAGATAAAATTCGTGGATTTTGATGGCTTTGTATGCTGGATAAGTTCATCAATATGTGGAAAAGAAGTTAAGAAAGTACCTCTCCTCGTGTACAACGTCATTGCTTCTAAGTTTCCTTGCGGTGTTGCTATTGTCGTGTACTTTGGATAAGGAATTTGAGTTGTGGTGATGAGTTTCATGGGTTAGGAATTTGGGAGATGAAACCCATGCCTAGGGATGAAAATATCTACTTGTGGGAGCAAGCAACAACATTTGAATATGACATTGAGTATCATAAGTTCTTTCACTCCTCACTACTAGCCAAGGGGTGTGTAGAGACGACCTAAAATCTACGGGCGTCGCTTAAGCGATGAGGAAGGCGATGCATCAGCAAAGCTCTGTCCGATGCATAAGCGACGGACGATGCATAAGCATCGCAATTTTTTTTAAAAAAAAGTTGGCGTCTTTTATGGGACGACCAAGCCTTGCTTATGCGACGCCATAATTAAGCTTTGCTTATGCGACGGTAAATAACGACGGTCTTTGTGACGTTTGCATATTGGATTACGTCCCTTAAGGGACGCTCCGGAATTCTCAGTATCCGCGCGCTCCCAAAATTTACCAGGCTTATCAAACAAAGCTCCTTCTGTGTTGCTTGGCGAACATCAGTCACGCAGTTCAGGTATGCTCTCCTCCCTCCCACACCCTCTGTTGGCAATGTTCGTATGTGTGTGTGTGTGGGGGCATGTGTGTGTGTGTGTGTGAGAGAGAGAGAGAGAGAGAGAGAGAGAGAGAGCGAGAGAGCTTTATTAACGTCTTCTAGAGGCCGAAGTGGGCATGTGTGTGTGTGTGTGTGTGTGAGAGAGAGAGAGAGAGAGAGAGAGAGAGAGAGAGTAATAGAGAGAGAATTTTTTATTAACATCTTCTAGAGGCCGAAGTCGGTGTGTGTGTGTGTGTGTGTGTGTGTGTGTGCGAGAGAGAGAGAGAGAGAGAGAGAGAGAGAGAGAGAGAGAGAGAGAGAGAGAGAGAGAGAAAGAAAGCTTTATTAACGTCTTCTTCTAGAGGCCGAAGTCGGCCTATGAGATAGAACCATGTATATATGTGTACCCTATGGTAACCAAAAAGGATAAAAGTGCTGAAAAAACTAAAGTAAAGTGTTACATACTGCTTGGAAAAAGGTGATACAAGGTTACATTAATCTCGTCAAGGGTAGGGTGAGTACATGTGCATGTCAAATGAGGGGATGGAGCTCTATCTCTAATGGATGTGTAGCTATATACTCAGGAGATACAACCATAATATGCAAACTAGCTCCATCTGGTACCAAACTGGGGGTGTAGGATATCATGCATAGGTGGATAGGGTGTGAAGAGTCCCTGTAGTATGGTGGTAGGGTCGAAGTAGACTCGTTGTATCGCTCTCTGTCTCGCCTGCTCATGGTGTGCCCGAATCTGGTCGATCTATCTTTGGTGTGCTCGTCAGATCCGATATCCCACAATTCTAGGTCGTCTCCTAGCTCTAACCACCTCTTCCTACTGTAGAGTGACCCTCTCTGTGTGGTAGTGATAGGGGGTGTTGGAGTCGCTCGATGAAAAAAATATGTAAGCTGGAACTGTCTATCTCCACTGGGTGACTGTAGCATCAGATCTCTATGTCTCTAAATCTCAAGAAGAAAGCGTCCAAGCTGTCTCTGGTCTCTGGACTCCATGAGCTCTTTGAGTGTAGGCTGTCCTAAAAACAAGGCAGTGTAGTGGCTCCATATATCATGGTAGGCTCGAGAGATGCAAACATAATGCTACTCGCTCTCCACCTCTACTCTACATATCCTGCATATCCTGTGCTCTCTAGGGATATGAGCTCCCCGCCCTACCTCAATCTCTAGTCTGTGTGAAGAGACTCGAAGCTGTCCAATGGCTACTCTAGCGTTGTGAGGCATATAAACATCCATGTATCTAGGCCTTTTGATGAAGCCATCCTCTAGAATAGTCATGAACTGATCCTTGTAGTACAACATCTTTGGTGGAAGATGCTATCTAGGTGTGATCCATGTCTCCCTGATATATAGCTGCCAAACATCATGTTTGAGCACCTCATTCCTCTCCTCATGGGAAAGAAGAATGAGTGGTGATTCCGGGCTGTACTGAAAGGGTGGTACCTGTTGAATATCCAAACCATGGGTGTTGAACCATTGTGTCACCTGTGCATACCATGATCCACTCTCTCCAGACTCAGCTAGCTGGCGGGATTCCTCAAGTGCTCCATGTGATGTCTATCTGGGGGAAGCTATCGCACTCACTCGATAGAACATACTGTCTAAAAAAGAGCCTCTACTAGCATAGGTGGTGTAGCTAGCTCTACTCTGATGATGTCACGTGGAACTGAGGGTTTCCCGTGTATCAAACGGGATAGCATAATAATATGTGGGTGCTCAACCTTGTGTCCAGAGAGAGAGAGAGAGAGAGAGAGAGAGAGAGAGAGAGAGAGAGAGAGAGAGAGAGAGAGAGAGAGAGAGAGAGAGAGAGAGAGAGTGATTGATGGAGACAGAGAGAGAGGGGCATTGCATGCTTGGAAGAAGAAAGTGGGGCATTGTGAGCGCTCTAGGAAATCATTCGTAGAAGGAAAAGATTTTATAGTGATTTCATTTAGTTGTTTGTGTAAAAGAACTCATGAAACCATAGTGGTTCATTGATATTGTTGTTTTAGAAGACTCCACATCTCATGTGCTGTTGGAGATTGTCGAACTAGTTGTAGTTGTTTGCCCCCGAGATGAAGGACGATTTCGGTGCGTGCTTCAAGGTCCTTTTTATTACAAGCATCAATGCCTACTTAGGTGGCAGGTGGCTTTCGTGCAACTGTTACAATAGGGTTTGCCTCTGTTTCATCAACGACTTTCAAATTGCCTGATTTTTCGAGAACCATTTGGGGTCGTAGACTCCATGGAAGATAGTACATCGTATCCCATAAGATAAGTGGGTGTCTGGGTATCTCGGCCTCGTCACAAGACCATTCTCAATAAGTTGAAGAATATGATCTCTATAGCATTAGTTACCTTCAAAGGAAATGGGAAATGGAAACGAGAGGCCCCAAATGCAACGGCAACCGGAGGGGCCTGACTCACAGAAACGCTCCCAAAACGGGGGAGGAAAAAAGGCTGATTATGGCTATTTTTGAGAGAGGGAGGGAGAGTCAAGAGAGAGCTAGTTGTATTATATATGTTTGTGTTAGTCTGACATATAGCTGTTTTAAAATGTACAGATACAATGAGTGACCCTGGTCGTAGTGTTAAGCTTACCATCATCAAGACTTTTCTACGGAGCACTGGACTTTCAGGAGAGGCGTTGACGGAGGCTATGTTCGATTATGTGGAGATGGATGCCGTAGGTTTAGATGATGCCATCGAGATTCTTAGGAAGTTTAGTATGCCCGTACGTCGGGGAGAGGGTACGTCCTCCCAGCACGAGAGAGAGAGAGAGAGAGAGAGAGAGAGAGAGAGAGAGAGAGAGAGAGAGAGAGAGAGAGAGAGAGAGAGAGAGAGAGAGAGAGAGAGAGAGAGAGAGAAAGAAAGCTTTATTAACGTCTTCTTCTAGAGGCCGAAGTCGGCCTATGAGACAAAACCATGTACATATGTGTATCCTCTGGTAACCAAAAAGGATTAAAGTGCTGAAAAACTAAAGTAAAGTGGTACATACTGCTAGAAAAAAGGTGATACAAGGCTAGAGTAATCTCCTCAAGGGTAGGGTGAGTACATATGCATGTAAAATGAGGGGATGGAGCTCTGTCTCTAATGGATGCATAGCTATATGCTCAGGAGATACAACCATGATATGCAAACTAGCTCCATCCAGTACCAAACTGGGGGTGTAGGATATTATGCATAGGTGGGTAGGGTGTGAAGAGTCCTTGTAGTATGGTGGCAGGGTCGGAGTAGACTCGCTATATCTCTCTCTGCCTTTCATGCTCATGGTGTGCCCGGATTCGGTGGATCTCCCTCTGGTGTGCTCGTCGGGTCCGGTATCCCACAACTCTAGGTCGTCTCCTAGCTCTAACCACCTCTTCCTGTTGTAGAGTGACCCCTCTATGTGTGGTAGTAATAGGGGGTGTTGGAGTCGCTCGATGAAAAAAACTCTGTAAGCTGGGACTGTCTATCTCCACTAGGTGACTGTAGAATCAGATCTCTATGTCTCTGCATCTCTAGAAGAAAACATCCAAGCTGTCTCTCGTCTCTGGACTCCATGAGCTCTCTAAGTGTAGGTTGTTCTGAAAACAAGGCAGCGTAGTGGCTCTATTATGAGAGAGACAAAGAGAGAGAGAGAGAGAGAGAGAGAGAGATCTAGTTTAAATATTTCAAACTGAGAGGTCCCAAACTCAACCTACCTCGCAAGGATTGGCTTCTCCCCATCGGCACTACGCGTCTTGGACATTTATGGGTGCACATAGGTCGCTGAAAATCATTGTTTTTTGTGTTTTTCAACGCTCTGCACTTGCTGTTTTTTGGCGGACAGCAACGGATTTACTGGGTTTTTTGGATGACATCGACATTTCGGAGGCTTATACACTTCTCGGAAGTGTTTTGGAGGCATCTCGGGCTGTTTTTGCGAGTTGTTTTGAGGAGGAGTCCACTTGCGATTGCATTTTTGTGCCTATTCGATCTTGGAGTCTTGCATCTCTCGTACGTGGCGTACCTTGCCCTCTGAGGAGGACACTAATCGGAGTTGCAAATTATACCTTACGGCTTTTCCATGTTCCCGGATAGTGCCATCAATAATAAGGGGTAGAACATGCTGCATACATGATTCATCCAATCAAGAAAATATACAAGAAACTAACTATTTACAAAGATCGTTGTAGATTTACCTTCACAAAGTTGTGCCAATCATGTGTTTTTACACCAGCCAAGCTCTTGTCATCTAAAGTGAACATGTTTCTACAAGCTGATGCTCCATATCCCGTAGGTGTATGAATTGACTGAATCTTCATGTTAACTGCCTGCAACTCTTTTGCCATAAGTACCCATGGAGCAGGCTCATAAGTTGTCTCATTTCGAGTTTCATCATAAAGTGGCTATAGATTGGGCTTTGAGTTTTGATCTTTTAAGTCATGTCTTGCTGTCGCTGTGTCTTCTAAGCCAACGAGGTGTTGCCATAATGAATGACCAACATTCTTGAATATGTGCATCGGATCAAGAAGATGACATATCTTCAAATCCTTCCAATATTCCAAAGTGTACCATATCGAAGGACTTTGAGCTAAGGATGTTTTCCTCTGCCTCACGCCTTCACACCATTATCATCGTCATCCCTTATGATTGCAGACTCCGGATCAATAGCGGGTCCAACAGTCCACTTTAGATAGCAATCCTTTGGTGTCATTGGTATTGGACATCTTCCTTCTTCTACCAAACCATTAAAATGTATGGCTTGCTTTTTGTTTCGTAGATGATGATCTTCAGGTAAAAATCGTCTATGTCGAAGATATATATTTTTGTTGAGATTTTTTCTATAAATCGATTTTAACCAATCACCACAAATAGGATAAGATTTATAGCCCTTCGTACATATCCCTGCATGAAAAAAATAATGAAGGTGATTAGCGTATTAAAAATCCTAGCATATGAGATAATTTATATATAAAAGCGCATTTACTTGAGCAAAATCCATATCCTGGAAAATCGTGGATAGTCCATGCTAAAATTCCACGAAAAGTAAATTTTCTCTGATCAATGCTTCAAGACATATCAACGACATCAATCCCTCTCCACAATTCTTGAAGATCATCGATAAGAGGAGCAAAATAAACATTCAAGTCTTTAACTTGTCGTTTTCCGGGAATCAAGAGTGAGAGCATTAAATGTTCTTTCTTGATGCTGAGATATGGGGGTAGGTTATAATTGATAACTACCACTGGCCATGTAGACCATTTACTTGATTTCATAGAAAATGGATTCACACCATCCAATGCTACACCCATCTTTAAATTGTGTGGTTCTTTTGCAAAATCTAGCCATAGCGTTTCAATATGCTCAAATGCAGGACTATCCATTGGAATTCGCATTACTCCATCTTTGCTCTTGTGCTCTGCTCCCCATATCTTAGCTAGTTCGAGACTTTGAAACATATGTTTTATACGTGGAGCGAGGGGAAAATGTCTTAACCTCTTTCTAGGGACCTTACCTTTCTTCTGTTTATAACGAGACGTTTGACATTTTGGACACGACATATTGTCCTTGTACTCACCTCTATATAAAATGCAATCGTTGGGACATGCATGTATAGAAGAATCGTCAAGTCCAAGACTACTTATCATCCTTTTCAACTCATCATGTGATGTAGGAAGGATATTGCTTGTCGGCAAGAACTTCTAAGAGAGTAGTCTGCAAGTTGAACAAAAACTATGACCAATAAATTAAAATCACAAAAGTTTAGAATTCTAGCAAAAAAATATGTTGTATTCGTACATACTTCAATAGTGTTGAAGTAGATACATTACTCTATCCAAAACGATTCTTAAGATTAAGTATAAGTAAGCTTGCACTTAGTCGTGTTAGCTGGCTTCCTGTGTAGATGTGCTTTAGAGCTTCTTCTCGAAGATATTTCTCATTTTTAGGAATATTTGTACTATCATTTTGATACCAATCCTCAATAAAATCAGCCATGCCATCAACATTATCAAAGATATCAGCACATCCATTAAAATCCTTTGAATATTGTTCTTTAAGTCTTGCATACGTGTGAGGATCACTTCTGCGTAGGATCCTCATGCACTCTATAGACATGTGAGATACGTCATGTAAATGTTGGTTTGCGACATTATCAATGTCATAATCCGGAATCTGCATAGGCAAAGAAGATTGTATCATTAGCATGTTTAGACAGGCACACACATATAGGTAGCACTTTTCCTTATAATTGAAATTGCACTTTACTACACATGTACAAACATTAAAATAAAAGACAAGACGATCATCACAATAAATCCGAGATAAAAGAAACAAGATGTAAATTAAAGTGTAAAATTAGGATACAAGAGTCCAAAATAACATTAATAATTTGTATACAATGAAGTTTTTAATCATAATTCGTTAAAGGTGCTCGCGGAGGTCTACGCCATCCATAGTTTACTAACAATTCATCACCATCCCGTAATGGTCTGATAGCATTGACAACAATATATCGTGGTACAACCCTACTCATATATCGGTGGATCTCCCTCTGGTGTGCTCGTCGGGTCCGGTATCCCACAACTCTAGGTCGTCTCCTAGCTCTAACCACCTCTTCCTGTTGTAGAGTGACCCCTCTATGTGTGGTAGTAATAGGGGGTGTTGGAGTCGCTCGATGAAAAAACCTCTGTAAGCTGGGACTGTCTATCTCCACTAGGTGACTGTAGAATCAGATCTCTATGTCTCTGCATCTCTAGAAGAAAACATCCAAGCTGTCTCTGGTCTCTGGACTCCATGAGCTCTCTGAGTGTAGGTTGTTCTGAAAACAAGGCAGCGTAGTGGCTCTATTATGAGAGAGACAAAGAGAGAGAGAGAGAGAGAGAGAGAGAGAGAGATCTAGTTTAAATATTTCAAACTGAGAGGTCCCAAACTCAACCTACCTCGCAAGGATTGGCTTCTCCCCATCGGCACTACGCATCTTGGACATTTATGGGTGCACATAAGTCGCTGAAAATCATTGTTTTTTGTGTTTTTCAACGCTCTGCACTTGCTGTTTTTTGGCGGACAGCAACGGATTTACTGGGTTTTTTGGATGACATCGACATTTCGGAGGCTTATACACTTCTCGGAAGTGTTTTGGAGGCATCTCGGGCTGTTTTTGCGAGTTGTTTTGAGGAGGAGTCCACTTGCGATTGCATTTTTGTGCCTATTCGATCTTGGAGTCTTGCATCTCTCGTACGTGGCGTACCTTTCCCTCTGAGGAGGACACTAATCGGGGTTGCAAATTATACCTTACGGCTTCTCCATGTTCCCGGATAGTGCCAAGTTGGACAGTGCTAATTGGTCCATATGGAAGAGAAAGGTGCATACTATATGTATGTACAACGAAGTTTGGGATTGGCTCGAGGATGCGGCACAGGTGGTTATGCCTCTCCCAGCGGAGGAGGACTATACACATGGAACGGCAGACGAGTGGCAAAAGATAGACCGCAAGGTGGTTAGTTTCCTTTTGCTTAACCTTTCTGATTCTATCCTTCAGGAATTCAGAACGGAGTCACATGCCCATGGTCTTTGGAAGAGACTCTTAGATCTCTTCGTAGACAAGTCTATTGGCCGTATTATGCGATTGGAGAAGGAGCTCTACCAGTTGCAGTATAGCCAATTTAACTCTCTCTCAGGGTTGACCCGCACGATGCGAGAGCTATGGGATGATTTGGTTACAGTCTGAGGCGAGATGACCTCTACTCGGATGGCGCAACAACTCCTATTCAAACTTCCAGATAGGTTCGACTCTTTCTACCAGAGTCTCATTCAGTCAAGGTGTACCACACAACCCACTTGGGAGGAGGCTCTTTCCCAGCTCATGCAGATTGAGAGCCGAGCCGAGTTTTGTGCTGGAGGTGAAGGTGAGTGTTGGAGTCTCTTTGATTGCCTCATAGGACCTTGCCTTGACCTCTTCACAGTCCGGTGCTTGGATTGTGGATAGCGGTGGGACCACTCACATGACTCCCATGCTGGAGTGGTTCAGTTCTCTTACCTCTTCATCAAATCAATACATTACCTTGGGTGATTCTCACTCGATTCCAGTGGCTGGGACTGGGAGGATTCCTATCTTCCGCTCTTCAGTAGACCCCAATTATAGTGCGGTTGATGCGCTTTTCGTCCCCGACTTAGCATTCAACCTTCTCTCGGTTTCCTCCTTGGACACCTTGGGAGCTTTTGTCACTTTTGGGGATGGTAAGGTGATTATTACAGATGGTGCTACAGGTCCAATTCTTGCTAGAGGGGAGCGTGATGGGTGGCTGGTTATTCAAGCTCAAGGCTCTACTCTCACAGGGCGCGGTTTCATCTACACTTTGGCATGCTAGGTTTGGCCACCTTAGCTATGCGATGTTATAGCGCGCGGCTAGGCATTCCTTGGTGGAGGGGCTTCCATCAATTCGCTCTACATCGACGATCTGCAGGGCTTTCTAGAGACAACAGCAAGCATTCAAGCTTCTGAAAGAGAAGCTTACTACAGAGCCAGTCCTTATTTTGCCAACTCGAGAAAGTCTTTTCAGGGGCAGTGTGATGCATGTGGCCGTAGTATTGGTGCAGTGCTTATGCAAGATGGATGACATGTTATTGCCTATGAGAGTAGGGTATTGAGAGGGCCAGAGTAGCTTATGCATATTTATGCGAAGGAGTTGCTTTCCGTTATTCATGCTCTAGAGTCATGGAAGCACTATCTTCTTGGAGAGGATTTTACTATGCAAATTGATCATCAGTCATTGCGATATTTTCTCACTCAGGCCAAGCTTTGTGAGAAGCATTTGTCATGGGCCAACTTCCTGTCTATGTTTCATTTTCAGCTTGTGCATGTTGTGGGCAAGGAGAACGTGGTAGAAAATACCTTGTCTAGGCGCCCACATGTAGTGACTGAGTTGGATGAGATGCAAGATCATTACAATACAGATGCGGATTTTACTTAGCCCTATGACGCTCTTGTTCATGGCGAACATCCGGATTCCTTTTCTGATGTTTCGTGGAAAGCTTTGCGTTTATCGACTTCTTCGACAGAAGGTTATGACAAAGAGTCATGCACCACCTTATTGACCTGTATTGACCAAATTTTGGCAGCATAACAACTCCAAACTGGTCCCAAACAAGTTCCCAACCAAGAACTCACTTGCTTCGACAAAAACCCTCTAATTCCAACTCAAGAAGAGCAATTACAGCTCTCTGGAATTGGTTTTTCACCTGTTTCCAGCCCCAACGCTTCCCAAAAGTGTACTCTGACAATTGGGCATTGTTTCCAATGTTCCAGGCATCCATACAACTGCAAAACAGTCCAAAAATGGCAATTTCAGGCCGTTGTATTTTCTGGTTATGGCCTGTTTTTGACCTGTTTTCACCTCTCTAGTGTCCCTGTACTGTTCTCTATACCTTGGGCCATGTGCCCCTTGATTCTGGCATGATTCTGAGCACAAAACAGCCCCCGAATAGCTCAAAAGCAACAGCCAAACAGTGCTGATTTTTATACCTGTTTGGCGAGGTAATTAACTTCACCTGTTCTTGTATAGGGAGGCTCTTGCCTCAGCAACAGAGCATCCAAAATCACAAGATTGTACATGATCAATCTGATGAGCTAGTCAAAAAGCTCAAGAGAAGGATAGATGCTAATTGCACTTCAGAGAAGATGATTGGGTTTTGCTTCCATTTGAGAAGGCGAGCGTGCCTCGTGGAAGATTCATAACGCTTTCCCTGTGATTCTTCTTCGACAGTTCATGGGAGAATTGCGGGAATCAACCCGAGGACAGTCCACAAGCCGAGGTTGATGAGCTCGACAAAGTATTACACCCTGAGCAGATTCTAGCCCACAAGGAAAGGCGCCAAGGAGGTAGACTAGTCCGCTGTTGTACGTCCAAGTGGAGATATTAAGTTAAAAGATTGATCAAAGTCGTTATCTGTCTCTTTGACATATATGCCAAATGTGGTGCACTGAAGAAAGCACGTAAAATGCTTGAGGAGTGTGCTTTTGAACGTTGTCTCTTGGAAGCCATTAAAGCATAGACTCGAAGTGAACGGAGGAGGCTGACTTGGTAGATACGCATATGATTTTAGAACTCTACCTAGTTTTGTGGGAGGAATACCATCACATGATGGCACTTTGGGAGTAGTCCAAGAGCATGGTGGATACATTGGAGGGAGGAGGACTTTTGCTGCTCTAATCCTCGACGACCTTACTCCTGTGGGACCAGCAAAAGATTACAAGGAAGGTGGCCAGTCAGTCAAGTTTAATACTTTCCATGGTGGGATGGATGAGGTAAAGGCCTTAGCGTTTATCCACTAGTTAAGACCATATTAGGTATTTTGGTAAAAATCTCACATTATGGGAATCTCCAAATCGATCGAATTCATGTAATTTGGGAATTTTTCACTTAAAGTGGGAAAAATTGAGGTGTGTGGCTAGTAAATAAAGTGAAAATCTCATAGGATTTTGGTGTTGATAAACACCAAAAGTCAAGAGGATGTACAACACATGGATTTGAATAATAACTATAAATTACATAAAACAAAGGAAGATACAAAAAAGATTTTGTTTACAAATTGACTAGTATAGTCACAATAGAAGCTCCACATAATTCTACTCCACATTTAATACCATATCTGAACTTTGATCCAAGTGTGGCTGATGTGCACGAGTGAGGCCTTCTTTGGCTTTTAGAGCATGTCTTTCTGGAATCTTTATTCTAGAAAATGGTCCTTCTTTGTTGGGTCTCCAGGACCAAACAATTGCATCTATAGTTTCCCACACTTGTGGGTCCTTATAGTTGACAGCCCAATAACCCTTCCAACAATTACTGTAAGCTTGAGTATCTGTCATCCCACTTTTTCTCGTGCAAGGTGCCCAATATTGAATCAAGAGTTTTCTGTAGTTTGGTGATGTAGGCTCATTATCAATGTCAGATAAAGCCATTGCAAGCCACACTGGATAGATTTCTGTGTCACTCGGAACAAGCATAAGAAAGTCACCTTGGTGCACATCAGACATAGGGTCAAACTCTTCCCTTGGCCTATCTCGTTGAGGCCCACAAAAATGATCGTTCAACTCTTCAAGGCCTAGGAATCTTTTTGCTCCTTGTTGCAAATTCATTGTAGTGCTTTGTAGGTGAGAATATTCTTGAGTTTTTGGCCAAAACATTTCATACAAGACTCCCTCTGATATGATTGCTTTTCCAATCTCTTCAATTACCTTACTCCAATAATCTATCACGGGTCTATAATATCGCGGAATACTTGAACCATTCCCTAAATTTTTCCAAAATTTTATATAGTTCTTTAGCCCCAAAATGACTTCTTTGTGGGCCTTGACATACTCCGCCATTTGTACTAGAGGTGGATCTCCATGTGGTAACATTGGCTTGCCTTTTGTGTCTGTTTTCCAAAGGCGAATACTTCCACTCCAACTTGATACACCTACATGTGCCTTATATTGCATCATTGGTGTCTCATCCTGCATAAAGAACTTGAACTGAAGCGGTTTGGAATGTCCAACAAGTATGTCTTGTCCATCACAAAGATAGCCATCACAATATTGCTTGAAATCGGGGATCTTTGTGAGAAAAAATGGAGCTGGAGATGAAGATGAGCTGTTTCGTAATGTATCCATCAAATGTGGCAAAGTATAGGTTTGTGTAACTCTCAACTTCTCTGAAAACCTACTAAACATGGCGTCTATGTCCTCATGTGTATGCCCAACCATTAAAAATCCCAGCTGGATGGTTTTGAAAACACCCCTTGCAACAAGCATTGACAAATAGGCAAATAAGTATCGATTTTTGTTTTCCCCTGCACAATTATCCAATTGTAGCAACAAGTTCTCTGGCAATCTGCGAAATGTTGACCCCAATTCCTCTTCTGCAATTTCTGACGACTGCACAATGGGCTCTTTTCCATCACTCAAGTTATGGTAGTCCAAAGCATCCCTTGAGTTCAAAGCATGTAGTAGTGAAATATTGCTCCTTGGAAGTCCATTTGTTACTAGATCACCAAGAGGATGTTTATCTATCCTCTCGAGGTTATGTAAACAATTAGCAATTGAGCCAATTGTAAGATTTGGATTAGCTGGCCACAAACCATTCAAGACAAAGTGTCCGTAATGACCTTCTCCATGTCCATGAGTGATCATGCCAATCAATGCCACCTGCAGATTATATCCTGAATCCACACCCTTGGGAACAATGCGTAATCTAGGAATGGCAGTCTTCTTTTGATCCATCTTATCATGGATTATGCATACATATTTTTGTGGTTGAGTTTCTGAATACGTGCGCCATGCATAATATAGGCTTCTGCAACTCTTTTGTTGTGCCATGTGAACTTCTCTCTCCCTCAAGAGAAGAGCTCTCTCTTCAAGAGAAGGTTTAGCTTCTAACCTTGCCTTGATTGAGCTACAAATATTGCACTTAGAGAACTCACTCGTCTTTGTTAAAGTGACATGTGGGTACTCTTTGTTCCAAATTCTACCAAAAGAAGATTGGGATAGCTTCTTCTCATAGCCCATTTGGTCAAGTGTCGTGTTGATTTCACATAAAATATCCACTTGTTTGTATGTTGATGGAATCACCAATTGAGTCTCTCTTGAGCCATCTAGCAGTGTTCTACTTCTATGTGGCATCTTCTTAGAGTTGTTTTCCACAAACTCATTTAGTAGTGCTCTTGCTAAACTAGTATGTTGAAGTCCCCTTCTCAATGTACATGTGTTCCCATGTACATATTGGCGCACACCATTTTCAAAGTTCTCCTTGTATCGATAAAATGATGTCTTTGGTATTCCATGTAGCTCATACCATGCTCTACAACAAACAATAGAGCCATTTAGCCTGAATTGGTATCGTGACTTCTCATCTTTCTGATAACATATAGAAAGAACATCATAAACATAATTAGTGCGTGATTTTTGAGACTCTCCCCAAAATTTTTGTCGTAACCTTGTCACCATATCACGATCTGCAAATTGGCAGCATTTTTGTGCACAACAATCAATGCATGATACCCTTTGAATTGATTTGGTGGACCTTGAAACCAAAGCCTCTTTGCTATATGAGAGCATAGGTTGGACCTAGTTGTAATACCCACTGCCACCTATCAACTACTATAGGACTATGCTTTCCAATGTCCAAGTATCCCTTGAGTCTTTCAAGGTTGAACACGTGGTGGACCTTGAAATTAAAATCCCCTTTCTATATCAGAGCATAGCTTGGACAAGTGGTGGACCTAGTTATAATGCCCAATATCCAAGGTGAAATACCTTAGGACTTTTCTACCTTGCCTGCCAATGTTTACGTAGCCCCTCATTTCTTTAATGCAAGTAAGGTTGGACAAGTGGTGGACCTTGAAACCAAAGCCTCTTTGCTATATTAGAGCATAGGTTGGACCTAGTTTTAATACCCACTGCCACCTATCAACTACTATAGGACTATGCTTTCCAATGTCCAAGTATCCCTTGAGTCTTTCAAGGTTGAACACATGGTGGACCTTGAAACGAAAATCCCCTTTCTATATTAGAAAGGTTGAACACATAGTGGACCTTGAAACGATAATCCCCTTTCTTTATCAGAGCATAGATTGGACAAGTGGTGGACATAGTTATAATGCCCAATATCCAAGGTGAAACACCTTAGGACCTTGCTACCTTGCTTGCCAATGTTTACGTAGCCCCTCATTTCTTTAATGGAAGCAAGGTTGGACAAGTGGTGGACCTTGAAAGCAAAGCCTCTTTGCTATATGAGAGCATAGGTTGGACCTAGTTGTAATACCCACTGCCACCTATCAACTACTATAGGACTATGCTTTCCAATGTCCAAGTATCCCTTGAGTCTTGCAGGGTTGAACACGTGGTGGACCTTGAAACCAAAATCCCCTTTCTATATCAGAGCATAGCTTGGACAAGTGGTGGACCTAGTTATAATGCCCAATATCCAAGGTGAAATACCTTAGGACTTTTCTACCTTGCTTGCCAATGTTTACGTAGCCCCTCATTTCTTTAATGGAAGTAAGGTTGGACAAGTGGTGGACCCTAAAACCAAAGCCTCTTTGCTATATTAGAGCATAGGTTGGACCTAGTTTTAACACTGCCACCTATCAACTACTATAGGACTATGCTTTCCAATGTACAAGTATCCTTTGAGTCTTTCAAGGTGGAAACGTGGTGGACCTTGAAACGAAAATCCCCTTTCTATATTAGAAAGGTTGAACACATGGTGGACCTTGAAACGAAAATCCCCTTTCTTTATCAGAGCATAGCTTGGACAAGTGGTGGCCCTAGTTATAATGCCCAATATCCAAGGTGAAACACCTTAGGACCTTGCTACCTTGCTTGCCAATGTTTACGTAGCCCCTCATTTCTTTAATGGAAGCAAGGTTGGACAAGTGGTGGACCTTGAAAGCAAAGCCTCTTTGCTATATGAGAGCATAGGTTGGACCTAGTTGTAATACCCACTGCCACCTATCAACTACTATGGGACTATGCTTTCCAATGTCCAAGTATCCCTTGAGTCTTGCAAGGTTGAACACGTGGTGGACCTTGAAACCAAAATCCCATTTCTATATGAGAGCATAGCTTGGACAAGTGGTGGACCTAGTTATAATGCCCAATATCCAAGGTGAAATACCTTAGGACTTTGCTACGTTGCTTGCCAATGTTTACGTAGCCCCTCATTTCTTTAATGGAAGTAAGGTTGGACAAGTGGTGGACCCTGAAACCAAAGCCTCTTTGCTATATTAGAGCATAGGTTGGACCTAGTTTTAATAAACACTGCCACCTATCAACTACTATAGGACTATGCTTTCCAATGTCCAAGTATCCCTTGAGTCTTTCAAGGTTGAACACGTGGTGGACCTTGAAACGAAAATCCCCTTTCTATATTAGAAAGGTTGAACACATGGTGGACCTTGAAACGAAAATCCCCTTTCTTTATCAGAGCATAGCTTGGACAAGTGGTGGACCTAGTTATAATGCCCAATATCCAAGGTGAAATACCTTAGGACTTTTCTACCTTTCTTGCCAATGTTTACGTAGCCCCTCATTTCTTTAATGGAAGTAAGGTTGGACAAGTGGTGGACCCTAAAACCAAAGCCTCTTTGCTATATTAGAGCATAGGTTGGACCTAGTTTTAATACCCACTGCCACCTATCAACTACTATAGGACTATGATTTCCAATGTCCAAGTATCCCTTAAGTCTTTCAAGGTTGAACACGTGGTGGACCTTGAAACGAAAATCCCCTTTCTATATTAGAAAGGTTGAACACATGGTGGACCTTGAAACGAAAATCCCCTTTCTTTATCAGAGCATAGCTTGGACAAGTGGTGGACCCAGTTATAATGCCCAATATCCAAGGTGAAACACCTTAGGACCTTGCTACCTTGCTTGCCAATGTTTAGGTAGCCCCTCATTTCTTTAATGGAAGCAAGGTTGGACAAGTGGTGGACCTTGAAAGCAAAGCCTTTTTGCTTTATGAGAGCATAGGTTGGACCTAGTTGTAATACCCACTGCCACCTATCAACTACTATAGGACTATGATTTCCAATGTCCAAGTATCCCTTGAGTTTTGCAAGGTTGAACACGTGGTGGACCTTGAAACCAAAATTCCCTTTCTATATCAGAGCATAGCTTGGACAAGTGGTGGACCTAGTTATAATGCCCAATATCCAAGGTGAAATACCTTAGGACTTTTCTACCTTTCTTGCCAATGTTTACGTAGCCCCTCATTTCTTTAATGGAAGTAAGGTTGGACAAGTGGTGGACCCTGAAACCAAAGCCTCTTTGCTATATTAGAGCATAGGTTGGACCTAGTTTTAATAACCACTGCCACCTATCAACTACTATAGGACTATGCTTTCCAATGTCCAAGTATCCCTTGAGTCTTTCAACGTTGAACACGTGGTGGACCTTGAAACGAAAATCCCCTTTCTATATTAGAAAGGTTGAACACATGGTGGACCTTGAAAATAAAATCCCCTTTCTTTATCAGAGCATAGCTTGGACAAGTGGTGGACCTAGTTATAATGCCCAATATCCAAGGTGAAACACCTTAGGACCTTGCTACCTTGCTTGCCAATGTTTACGTAGCCCCTCATTTCTTTAATGGAAGCAAGGTTGGACAAGTGGTGGACCTTGAAAGCAAAGCCTCTTTGCTATATGAGAGCATAGGTTGGACCTAGTTGTAATACCCACTACCACCTATCAACTACTATAGGACTATGCTTTCCAATGTCCAAGTATCCCTTGAGTCTTGCAAGGTTGAACACGTGGTGGACCTTGAAACCAAAATCCCCTTTCTATATCAGAGCATAGCTTGGACAAGTGGTGGACCTAGTTATAATGCCCAATATCCAAGGTGAAATACCTTAGGACTTTGCTACCTTGCTTGCCAATGTTTACGTAGCCCCTCATTTCTTTAATGGAAGTAAGGTTGGACAAGTGGTGGACCCTGAAACCAAATCCTCTTTGCTATATTAGAGCATAGGTTGGACCTAGTTTTAATACCCACTACCACCTATCAACTACTATAGGACTATGCTTTCCAATGTCCAAGTATCCCTTGAGCCTTTCAAGGTTGAACACGTGGTGGACCTTGAAACGAAAATCCCCTTTCTATATTAGAAAGGTTGAACACATGGTGGACCTTGAAACGAAAATCCTCTTTCTTTATCAGAGCATAGCTTGGACAAGTGGTGGACCTAGTTATAATGCCCAATATCCAAGGTGAAACACCTTAGGACCTTGCTACCTTGCTTGCCAATGTTTACGTAGCCCCTCATTTCTTTAATGGAAGCAAGGTTGGACAAGTGGTGGACCTTGAAAGCAAAGCCTCTTTGCTATATGAGAGCATAGGTTGGACCTAGTTGTAATACCCACTGCCACCTATCAACTACTATAGGACTATGCTTTCCAATGTCCAAGTATCCCTTGAGTCTTGCAAGGTTGAACACGTGGTGGACCTTGAAACCAAAATCCCCTTTCTATATCAGAGCATAGCTTGGACAAGTGGTGGACCTAGTTATAATGCCCAATATCCAAGGTGAAATACCTTAGGACTTTTCTACCTTGCTTGCCAATGTTTACGTAGCCCCTCATTTCTTTAATGGAAGTAAGGTTGGACAAGTGGTGGACCCTGAAACCAAAGCCTCTTTGCTATATTAGAGCATAGGTTGGACCTAGTTTTAATACCCACTGCCACCTATTAACTACTATAGGACTATGCTTTCCAATGTCCAAGTATCCCTTGAGTCTTTCAAGGTTGAACACGTGGTGGACCTTGAAACGAAAATCCCCTTTCTATATCAGAGCATAGCTTGGACAAGTGGTGGACCTAGTTATAATGCCCAATATCCAAGGTGAAACACCTTAGGACCTTGCTACCTTGCTTGCCAATGTTTACGTAGCCCCTCATTTCTTTAATGGAAGCAAGGTTGGACAAGTGGTGGACCTTGAAAGCAAAGCCTCTTTGCTATATGAGAGCATAGGTTGGACCTAGTTGTAATACCCACTGCCACCTATCAACTACTATAGGACTATGCTTTCCAATGTCCAAGTATCCCTTGAGTCTTGCAGGGTTGAACACGTGGTGGACCTTGAAACCAAAATCCCCTTTCTATATCAGAGCATAGCTTGGACAAGTGGTGGACCTAGTTATAATGCCCAATATCCAAGGTGAAATACCTTAGGACCTTGCTACCTTGCTTGCCAATGTTTACGTAGCCCCTCATTTCTTTAATGGAAGCAAGGTTGGACAAGTGGTGGACCCTAAAACCAAAGCCTCTTTGCTATATTAGAGCATAGGTTGGACCTAGTTTTAACACTGCCACCTATCAACTACTATAGGACTATGCTTTCCAATGTCCAAGTATCCTTTGAGTCTTTCAAGGTGGAACACGTGTGGACCTTGAAACGAAAATCCCCTTCTATATTAGAAAGTTGAACACATGGTGGACCTTGAAACGAAAATCCCTTTCTTTATCAGAGCATAGCTTGGACAAGTGGTGGACCTAGTTATAATGCCCAATATCCAAGGTGAAACACCTTAGGACCTTGCTACCTTGCTTGCCAATGTTTACGTAGCCCCTCATTTCTTTAATGGAAGCAAGGTTGGACAAGTGGTGGACCTTGAAAGCAAAGCCTCTTTGCTATATGAGAGCATAGGTTGGACCTAGTTGTAATACCCACTGCCACCTATCAACTACTATGGGACTATGCTTTCCAATGTCCAAGTATCCCTTGAGTCTTGCAAGGTTGAACACGTGGTGGACCTTGAAACCAAAATCCCATTTCTATATGAGAGCATAGCTTGGACAAGTGGTGGACCTAGTTATAATGCCCAATATCCAAGGTGAAATACCTTAGACTTTGCTACCTTGCTTGCCAATGTTTACGTAGCCCCTCATTTCTTTAATGGAAGCAAGGTTGGACAAGTGGTGGACCTTGAAACCAAAGCCTCTTTGCTATATTAGAGCATAGGTTGGACCTAGTTTAATACCCACTGCCACCTATCAACTACTATAGGACTATGCTTTCCAATGTCCAAGTATCCCTTGAGTCTTTCAAGGTTGAACATGTGTGGACCTTGAAAGAAAATCCCCTTTCTATATTAAAAGGTTGAACACATGGTGGACCTTGAAACGAAAATCCCCTTTCTTTATCAGAGCATAGCTTGGACAAGTGGTGGACCTAGTTATAATGCCCAATATCCAAGGTGAAACACCTTAGGACCTTGCTACCTTGCTTGCCAATGTTTACGTAGCCCCTCATTTCTTTAATGGAAGCAAGGTTGGACAAGTGGTGACCTTGAAAGCAAAGCCATTTGCTATATGAGAGCATAGGTTGGACCTAGTTGTAATACCCACTGCCACCTATCAACTACTATAGGACTATGCTTTCCAATGTCCAAGTATCCCTGAGTCTTGCAAGGTTGAACACGTGGTGGACCTTGAAACCAAAATCCCCTTTCTATATCAGAGCATAGCTTGGACAAGTGGTGGACCTAGTTATAATGCCCAATATCCAAGGTGAAACACCTAAGGACCTTGCTACCTTGCTTGCCAATGTTTACGTAGCCCCTCATTTCTTTAATGGAAGCAAGGCTGGACAAGTGGTGGACCTTGAAACCAAAGCCTCTTTGTTATATTAGAGCATAGGTTGGACCTAGTTGTAATACCCACTGCCACCTATCAACTACTATAGGACTATGCTTTCCAATGTCCAAGTATCCCTTGAGTCTTTCAAGGTTGAACACGTGGTGGACCTTGAAACGAAAATCCCCTTTCTATATTAGAAAGGTTGAACACATGGTGGACCTTGAAACGAAAATCCCCTTTCTTATCAGAGCATAGCTTGGACAAGTGGTATCTAGTTATAATGCCCAATATCCAAGGTGAAACACCTTAGGACCTTGCTACCTTGCTTGCCAATGTTTACGTAGCCCCTCATTTCTTTAATGGAAGCAAGGTTGGACAAGTGGTGGACCTTGAAAGCAAAGCCTCTTTGCTTATGAGAGCATAGGTTGGACCTAGTTGTAATACCCACTGCCACCTATCAACTACTATAGGACTATGCTTTCCAATGTCCAAGTATCCCTTGAGTTTTGCAAGGTTGAACACGTGGTGGACCTTGAAACCAAAATCCCCTTTCTATATCAGAGCATAGCTTGGACAAGTGGTGGACCTAGTTATAATGCCCAATATCCAAGGTGAAATACCTTAGGACCTTGCTACCTTGCTTGCCAATGTTTACGTAGCCCCTCATTTCTTTAATGGAAGCAAGGTTGGACAAGTGGTGGACCCTGAAACCAAAGCCTCTTTGCTATATGAGAGCATAGGTTGGACCTAGTTGTAATACCCACTGCCACCTATCAACTACTATAGGACTATGCTTTCCAATGTCCAAGTATCCCTTGAGTCTTGCAAGGTTGAACACGTGGTGGACCTTGAAACGAAAATCCCCTTTCTATATTAGAAAGGTTGAACACATGGTGGACCTTGAAACGAAAATCCCCTTTCTTTATCAGAGCATAGCTTGGACAAGTTGACCTAGTTATAATGCCCAATATCCAAGGTGAAACACCTTAGGACCTTGCTACCTTGCTTGCCAATGTTTACGTAGCCCCTCATTTCTTTAATGGAAGCAAGGTTGGACAAGTGGTGGACCTTGAAAGCAAAGCCTCTTTGCTATATGAGAGCATAGGTTGGACCTAGTTGTAATACCCACTGCCACCTATCAACTACTATAGACTATGCTTTCCAATGTCCAAGTATCCCTTGAGTCTTGCAAGGTTGAACACGTGGTGGACCTTGAAACCAAAATCCCCTTTCTATATCAGAGCATAGCTTGGACAAGTGGTGGACCTAGTTATAATGCCCAATATCCAAGGTGAAATACCTTAGGACTTTGCTACCTTGCTTGCCAATGTTTACGTAGCCCCTCATTTCTTTAATGGAAGCAAGGTTGGACAAGTGGTGGACCTTGAAACCAAAGCCTCTTTGCTATATAGAGCATAGGTTGGACCTAGTTGTAATACCCACTGCCACCTATCAACTACTATAGGACTATGCTTTCCAATGTCCAAGTATCCCTTGAGCCTTTCAAGGTTGAACACGGTGGACCTTGAAACGAAAATCCCCTTCTATATTAGAAAGGTTGAACACATGGTGGACCTGAAACGAAAATCCTCTTTCTTTATCAGAGCATAGCTTGGACAAGTGGTGGACCTAGTTATAATGCCCAATATCCAAGGTGAAACACCTTAGGACCTTGCTACCTTGCTTGCCAATGTTTACGTAGCCCCTCATTTCTTTAATGGAAGCAAGGTTGGACAAGTGGTGGACTTGAAAGCAAAGCCTCTTTGCTATATGAGAGCATAGGTTGGACCTAGTTGTAATACCCACTGCCACCTATCAACTACTATAGGACTATGCTTTCCAATGTCCAAGTATCCCTTGAGTCTTGCAAGGTTGAACACGTGGTGGACCTTGAAACCAAAATCCCCTTTCTATATCAGAGCATAGCTTGGACAAGTGGTGGACCTAGTTATAATGCCCAATATCCAAGGTGAAATACCTTAGGACCTTTCTACCTTGCTTGCCAATGTTTACGTAGCCCCTCATTTCTTTAATGGAAGCAAGGTTGGACAAGTGGTGGACCTTGAAACCAAAGCCTCTTTGCTATATGAGAGCATAGGTTGGACCTAGTTGTAATACCCACTGCCACCTATCAACTACTATAGGACTATGCTTTCCAATGTCCAAGTATCCCTTGAGTCTTTCAAGGTTGAACACGTGGTGGACCTTGAAACGAAAATCCCCTTTCTATATCAGAGCATAGCTTGGACAAGTGGTGGACCTAGTTATAATGCCCAATATCCAAGGTGAAACACCTTAGGACCTTGCTACCTTGCTTGCCAATGTTTACGTAGCCCCTCATTTCTTTAATGGAAGCAAGGTTGGACAAGTGGTGGACCTTGAAGCAAAGCCTCTTTCCTATATGAGAGCATAGGTTGGACCTAGTTGTAATACCCACTGCCACCTATCAACTACTATAGGACTATGCTTTCCAATGTCCAAGTATCCCTTGAGTTTTGCAAGGTTGAACACGTGGTGGACCTTGAAACGAAAATCCCCTTTCTATATCAGAGCATAGCTTGGACAAGTGGTGGACCTAGTTATAATGCCCAATATCCAAGGTGAAATACCTTAGGACTTTGCTACCTTGCTTGCCAATGTTTACGTAGCCCCTCATTTCTTTAATGGAAGCAAGGTTGGACAAGTGGTGGACCTTGAAACCAAAGCCTCTTTGCTATATGAGAGCATAGGTTGGACCTAGTTTTAATACCCACTGCCACCTATAAACTACTATAGGACTATGCTTTCCAATGTCCAAGTATCCCTTGAGTCTTTCAAGGTTGAACACGTGTGGACCTTGAAACGAAAATCCCCTTTCTATATTAGAAAGGTTGAACACATGGTGGACCTGAAACGAAAATCCCCTTTCTTATCAGAGCATAGCTTGGACAAGTGGTGGACCTAGTTAAAATGCCCAATATCCAAGGTGAAACACCTTAGGAACTTGCTACCTTCTTGCCAATGTTTACGTAGCCCCTCATTTCTTTAATGGAAGCAAGGTTGGACAAGTGGTGGACCTTGAAAGCAAAGCCTCTTTGCTATATGAGAGCATAGGTTGGACCTAGTTGTAATACCCACTGCCACCTATCAACTACTATAGGACTATGCTTTCCAATGTCCAAGTATCCCTTGAGTCTTGCAAGGTTGAACACGTGGTGGACCTTGAAACCAAAATCCCCTTTCTATATCAGAGCATAGCTTGGACAAGTGGTGGACCTAGTTATAATGCCCAATATCCAAGGTGAAATACCTTAGGACTTTGCTACCTTGCTTGCCAATGTTTACGTAGCCCCTCATTTCTTTAATGGAAGCAAGGTTGGACAAGTGGTGGACCTTGAAACCAAAGCCTCTTTCTATATTAGAGCATAGGTTGGACCTAGTTTAATACCCACTGCCACCTATCAACTACTATAGGACTATGCTTTCCAATGTCCAAGTATCCCTTGAGTCTTTCAAGGTTGAACACGTGGTGGACCTTGAAACGAAAATCCCCTTTCTATATTAGAAAGGTTAGCACATGGTGGACCTTGAAACGAAATCCCCTTTCTTTATCAGAGCATAACTTGGACAAGTGGTGGACCTAGTTATAATGCCCAATATCCAAGGTGAAACACCTTAGGACCTTGCTACCTTGCTTGCCAATGTTTACGTAGCCCCTCATTTCTTTAATGGAAGCAAGGTTGGACAAGTGGTGGACCTTGAAACCAAAGCCTCTTTGCTATATGAGAGCATAGGTTGGATCTAGTTGTAATACCCACTGCCACCTATCAACTACTATAGGACTATGCTTTCCAATGTCCAAGTATTCCTTGAGTCTTGCAAGGTTGAACACGTGGTGGACCTTGAAACCAAAATCCCCTTTCTATATCAGAGCATAGCTTGGACAAGTGGTGGACCTAGTTATAATGCCCAATATCCAAGGTGAAATACCTTAGGACTTTGCTACCTTGCTTGCCAATGTTTACGTAGCCCCTCATTTCTTTAATGGAAGCAAGGTTGGACAAGTGGTGGACCTGAAACCAAAGCCTCTTTGCTATATAGAGCATAGTTGGACCTAGTTTCAATACCCACTGCCACCTATCAACTACTATAGGACTATGCTTTCCAATGTCCAAGTATCCCTTGAGTCTTTCACGGTTGAACACGTGGTGGACCTTGAAACGAAAATCCCCTTTCTATATTAGAAAGGTTGAACACATGGTGGACCTTGAAACGAGAATCCCCTTTCTTTATCAGAGCATAGCTTGGACAAGTGGTGGACCTAGTTATAATGCCCAATATCCAAGGTGAAACACCTTAGGACCTTGCTACCTTGCTTGCCAATGTTTACGTAGCCCCTTATTTCTTTAATGGAAGCAAGGTTGGACAAGTGGTGGACCTTGAAAGGAAAGCCTCTTTGCTATATGAGAGCATAGGTTGGACCTAGTTGTAATACCCACTGCCACCTATCAACTACTATAGAACTATGATTTCCAATGTCCAAGTATCCCTTGAGTCTTGCAAGGTTGAACACGTGGTGGACCTTGAAACCAAAATCCCCTTTCTATATCTGAGCATAGCTTGGACAAGTGGTGGACCTAGTTATAATTCCCGTCCTTTCTTTAATGGAAGAAAGGTTGGAAAAGTGGTGATTCTTGAAACCCAAACCATTTGGCTATATATAGAGGATATCTTGGACAAGTGGTGGGCTTAGTTGTAGTATCCAATGTCCAAGGTCCAAGGTGAACTATGTAAAGACCTTACTTCCAAAAACAAAGTCGTACAAGTGGTTCTCCTTGAAACCAAAACCTCCTTAGTGTATTTGAACATAGCTTGGAGAAGTGGTGGACTTAGTTGTAATGGTGAATGTCCAAAGCAAACTATTATAGGACCTTTCTTCCCAAATCAAGTTTGGACAAGTGGTGGATCTTGAAACCAAAACCCCTTACTCTATTAGAGCATAGCTTAGATAAGTGTGGACCTACTGCCATGGAAAATGTTCAATCTGAACTGCTGCAAGACCTTGCTATTAAATGTCTAAGTAGAGCTAGCTTCTTTAAGGAATCAAGGTTGGGAAAGTGGTGCATCTTGAAACCAAAATCCCTTTATTGTATTAGAGCATAGCTTGGACAAGTGAGGGACCTAGTTTTAATGTGTGATGTCCAAAGAAAAGTATTACAAGACCTTGCTTTCCAATATTTGAATTGGTCAAGTGGTTAAAACTAAGTATAAAACTTTGACCATTTTCTTCTCGAATTGCCAAAAAGCTAGTTTTAGACACCCCTAAATGAAAATGGTTTAGGGTGGCCTTAAACAATGTTTTTTCAAAGACTTGAACAAAAGGGTTGCCGAAGAGTAATGACAATTTATTGTGGCTTGAAGTGCCTGAGTAATTGAAAACAAGCCTAAGTTTTCCACGAGGCAAAAGGTGACATAATAAGAACATTGGAAACTTAGGATTGACCATGTGGCCTAAACTTTGGCAAGTGAAGTGGTGGCCAAGTTTTGTGGCACAGTGTGCACTTCGTCCTATATGTGTTGACCACTTGGCTAAATCTAGGACCATAAGGCCAAACCTTGGCACCTTAAATAGTATGGGAAGGGACATAATCTATATAAATAGTATAGTAAAATTAGTAGTATAGCTAATATATTAATTTTTGTATTATATTTAAGTATATGCTAATATAATTTATGTTCAAAATTTCACTAATGAAGAATGTTCCCATTTAGCACTCCAGATGCGGGGGTCTTAGGGCAATGCCACAATGGGGTGACAAGGCAGCGCTTCCACGTGAGGTTTGGGGGGTAGCACTCTTGATGGGGATGTGAATATAGCGCTCTCGATGGCGGGGCTTGGGAGGTTGATTTTGGGATATGTTCTGGCGGGTCCTGGGGCAGCGCCCCGGGCGGGGTCAAGGGGCGGCGCCCCCGCGGGGCTAGGGGCAGCGCCAAAGATTTTTTTTTTAAAGCGAATTCCTAGTATAGAGTTACGCATGTTTTTCATATTTTCAACATGATTTCTTTAATTTTGGCCGTGTGAATTGGTTAATTTTTTATATTGATTTTGTTTTTTTTAATCCTATGATAAAACATGGACTTGTAGCATACGTGGCATTCTAATAAACCCTATCAAGATTAGGCACACAGAGAGTGCACGAGTAACGCACACAGAGAAAGCAGGCGAGCAGCAAACACACAGAAAGCGCACACGGATCGCACACAGTTGGAGTATACGCGCGCGTAGAGGAGCAAGCTCGGCATCGTACACAACACACAGGTGGAGTGCACAGGATTGAAAGTTCGCGCACAAGATAAAGAAACAGCAGCGTACACAACGCTTTCCAGAAGGGCAGGATCGGGCAGTCTTCTCAGGAGACATTGCACACCTCACGAAAGAGAAAAAAGAGTATTTCTCTCTCTCTCACACTCTCTGTCTTTCTCCATATAGAGAAGATGGTTCTCTGTAACTCTTCTTGCACACACACTCTCTCGTCAAAAGACAGAGATACATAGTTTAAAAGTATCCCCGCACACATACACATATTCCCACACATCGTCTTCCTCTCTTCCACATACATAACCACAGTGAAATCTGTTATCTTGCTGTCTCTCTCTTGAAAATACATGCACATATTCCCACACATCGTCTTCCTCACTTCCACATACATAACCACAATGAAATCTGTTATCTTGTTGTCTCTCTCTTGAAAATACGTGCACATATTCCCATACATCGTCTTCCTCCTCTTCCACATACATAAACACAGTGAAATCTGTTATCTTTCTCTCTCCGTCTCTCTAAAAAACAGGTATTTATCTCTCTCTCTCTCTCTATCTATCTATCTCTGTATCTTGCTATCTCTCTCTTGAAAATACATGCTCATGTATGTGTGCGTCTGTGTTATCTATGTGTATGTATGTATATTTGTGTTATTTCATTGTAATACTCATACATAATGCAGATACACAATTACACTTAATTACGATATGCACACATAGTATATATACATACATAAATATCACAAATAACTAACACATTGTAATACTAGTAAAATTGAATGGAAGACTTACTTGCGTGATCTGTTAAAGTCGATTCTTGTAGCGAGTTCTGGATGTATGCTGAGCTGATTTCCCTCTAATCCATTTGTAGATATGATTGTAACTTCTGTTTCTCAAAAATAGTAGTGTTGTTTAGTGATACACCTAATGGACATAAATGGTTTAAACTAGGACATGTAGACCAAAAATACGTGTATTTCTTTGGATGAATATATACACTTTTTGGTGACCCTTACCACAAGTGGTGGACCTTGAGACCAGTGGACTATAAGGACCTCCAAACAATACCTTGTACACTCAATCCTTCTTGGTATCTAGTTGGACAAGTGGTGGACCTTGTTCAAATTCTCTAACCACTCTCTCTAACATGGTGACATAATTTAGGTGTGATAAATTCATATCTATGCAAACTAATATCAGTTTAGGCTTGTTAATTTGAATTTGTTTGAATTTATGTACAATATAATGATTTGAGGTTTGCATATTTGAATTTAGGTGGTATAATGATATCTTTTTGTGGTAAACTTGAATTTAAAATCAATTTCGCGTGAAATATTTTAAATTTAAGTAGTAAAATTTAAATTTTTATAAAAAAGTTTGAATTTTAAAATTTGGGCGGGATAGTTTAAAATTTAGGCGGGATATTTAAGATTTGGGAGGGATATTTTAAATTTAGGCGGAAAGGTTTTGAATTTATAGCGAGATCTCCCTTACATAAGAGAGTATAGGTTGGACAAGTGGTGGACCTTCAAGCTAGAGCATCCATGCTACTGGACATGATAGGTAGGGAATCTAGTTGAATATTGTATGTATAATATATATGTAATAGATCTAGCTTGGACAAGTGGTGGACCTTGGAAAAAAACCCCATGTAAAACATATCATGCACATTCCAAGTGGTCAAAAAAAATATCATTTAAGATATAGCCTTATAGGTTGGACAAGTGGTGGACCTTAACACCCAGATATTCTTCATATAATGACATAGAGTGGAAAACTGGTGAATCTTGAGACCAAACCATGCTACTAGCGATAATAGCTTGGACAAGTGGTGGACCTTGAAAGTAACCCCCCATCTACGAAATATCGTGGGTTTAAGGTATTTCGATGGAGCCTAGCATCTTGGAGACATCGTGCATCTTGCTTCTCTTCATGTTTCAATGGAGCCTATCTTGGACAAATGGTGGAGCATCCTTCTCTCCATGTTTCAATGGACCCTAGCTTGGACAAGTGGTGGACCTTTGCTTCTCTCTATTATTCAATAGAGTTAGCTTGGACAAGTGGTGGACCTTGGAACCAAACCCCCATGTAAAACCTATCATGGTCACTCCAAGTGGTGAGAAAGAATAACCTTTAAGATATAGCCTTATAGGTTGGACAAGTGGTGGACCTTAACACCCTAATATTCTTAATATAATGACATAGAGTGAAAAGTGGTGAATCTTGAGACAAAACCACTCATGCTACTAGCACTAATAGCTTGGACAAGTGTGGACCTTGAACGTAAACCCCCCATGTTTCAATAGAGTTAACTTCGACAAATGGTGGAGCATCCTTCTCTCCATGTTTCAATGGAGCCTAGCTTAGACAAGTGGTGGACCTTTGCTTCTCTCTATGATTCAATAGAGTTAGCTTGGACAAGTGGTGGACCTTGGAACCAAACCCCCATGTAAAACCTATCATGGTCACTCCAAGTGGTAATAAAGAATAACCTTTAAGATGTAGCCTTATAGGTTGGACAAGTGGTGGACCTTAACACGCGCATATTCTTAATATAATGACATAGAGTGGAAAAATGGTGAATCTTGAACAAACCACTCAGGCTACTAGCAATAATAGCTTGGACAAGTGGTGGACCTTGAATGTAAACCCCTCATCTACGACATATCGTGGGTTTAATGTTTTTCGATGGAGCCTAGCATCTTGGAGACATGGTGCAGCACCTTGCTTCTCCTCATGTTTCAATGGAGCCTACCTTGGACAAATGGTGGAGCATCCTTCTCTCCATGTTTCAATGGACCCTAGCTTAGACAAGGGGTGGACCTTTGCTTCTCTCTATGTTTCAATAGAGTTAGCTTGGACAAGTGGTGGACCTTGGAACCAAACCCCCATGTAAAACCTATCATGGTCACTCCAAGTAGTAAGAAAGAATAACCTTTAAGATGTAGCCTTATAGGTTGGACAAGTGGTGGACCTTAACACCCACATATTCTTAATAAAAGTGGTGAATCTTGAGACCAAACCACTCAGGCTACTAGCAATAATAGCTTGGACAAGTGGTGGACCTTGAATGTAAACCCCTCATCTACGAATATCGTGGGTTTAATGTATTTCGATGGAGCCTAGCATCTTGGAGACATGGTGCAGCTTGCTTCTCGTCATGTTTCAATGGAGCCTATCTTGGACAAATGGTGGAGCATCCTTCTCTCCATGTTTCAATGGACCCTAGCTTGGACAAGTGGTGGACCTTTGTTTTCTCTCTATGTTTCAATAGAGTTAGCTTGGACAAGTGGTGGACCTTGGAACCAAACCCCCATGTAAAACCTATCATGGTCACTCCAAGTGTAATAAAGAATAACCTTTAAGATGTAGCCTTATAGGTTGGACAAGTGGTGGACCTTAACACGCGCATATTCTTAATATAATGACATAGAGTGGAAAAGTGGTGAATCTTGAGACCAAACCACTCAGGCTACTAGCAATAATAGCTTGGACAAGTGGTGGACCTTGAATGTAAACCCCTCATCTACGACATATCGTGGGTTTAATGTTTTTCGATGGAGCCTAGCATCTTGGAGACATGGTGCACCTTGCTTCTCCTCATGTTTCAATGGAGCCTACCTTGGACAAATGGTGGAGCATCCTTCTCTCCATGTTTCAATGGACCCTAGCTTAGACAAGGGGTGGACCTTTCTTCTCTCTATGTTTCAATAGAGTTAGCTTGGACAAGTGGTGGACCTTGGAACCAAACCCCCATGTAAAACCTATCATGGTCACTCCAAGTGTAAGAAAGAATAACCTTTAAGATGTAGCCTTATAGGTTGGACAAGTGGTGGACCTTAACACCCACATATTCTTAATAAAAGTGGTAAATCTTGAGACCAAACCACTCAGGCTACTAGCAATAATAGCTTGGACAAGTGGTGGACCTTGAATGTAAACCCTTCATCTACGAAATATCGTGGGTTTAATGTATTTTCGATGGAGCCTAGCATCTTGGAGACATGGTGCACGCTTGCTTCTCGTCATGTTTCAATGGAGCCTATCTTGGACAAATGGTGGAGCATCCTTCTCTCCATGTTTCAATGGACCCTAGCTTGGACAAGTGGTGGACCTTGGAACCAAACCCCCATGTAAAACCTATCATGGTCACTCCAAGTGGTAATAAAGAATAACCTTTAAGATGTAGCCTTATAGGTTGGACAAGTGGTGGACCTTAACACGCGCATATTCTTAATAAATGACATAGAGTGGAAAAGTGGTGAATCTTGAGACCAAACCACTCAGGCTACTAGCAATAATAGCTTGGACAAGTGGTGGACCTTGAATGTAAACCCCTCATCTACGAAATATCGTGGTTTAATGTATTTCGATGGAGCCTAGCATCTTGGAGACATGGTGCAGCTTGCTTCTCCTCATGTTTCAATGGAGCCTATCTTGGACAAATGGTGGAGCATCCTTCTCTCCATGTTTCAATGGACCCTAGCTTGGACAAGTGGTGGACCTTTGCTTCTCTCTATGTTTCAATAGAGTTAGCTTGGGCAAGTGGTGGACCTTGGAACCAAACCCCCATGTAAAACCTATCATGGTCACTCCAAGTGGTAATAAAGAATAACCTTTAAGATGTAGCCTTATAGGTTGGACAAGTGGTGGACCTTAACACGCGCATATTCTTAATATAATGACATAGAGTGGAAAAGTGGTGAATCTTGAGACCAAACCACTCAGGCTACTACCAATAATAGCTTGGACAAGTGTTGGACCTTGAATGTAAACCCCTCATCTACGACATATCGTGGGTTTAATGTTTTTCGATGGAGCCTAGCATCTTGGAGACATGGTGCACCTTGCTTCTCCTCATGTTTCAATGGAGCCTACCTTGGACAAATGGTGGAGCATCCTTCTCTCCATGTTTCAATGGACCCTAGCTTAGACAAGGGGTGGACCTTTGCTTCTCTCTATGTTTCAATAGAGTTAGCTTGGACAAGTGGTGGACCTTGGAACCAAACCCCCATGTAAAACCTATCATGGTCACTCCAAGTCGTAAGAAAGAATAACCTTTAGGATGTAGCCTTATAGGTTGGACAAGTGGTGGACCTTAACACCCACATATTCTTAATAAAAGTGGTGAATCTTGAGACCAAACCACTCAGGCTACTAGCAATAATAGCTTGGACAAGTGGTGGACCTTAAATATAAACCCCTCATCTATGAAATATCGTGGGTTTAATGTATTTCGATGGAGCCTAGCATCTTGGAGACATGGTGCACCTTGCTTCTCCTCATGTTTCAATGGAGCCTACCTTGGACAAATGGTGGAGCATCCTTCTCTCCATGTTTCAATGGACCCTAGCTTAGACAAGGGGTGGACCTTTGTTTCTCTCTATGTTTCAATAGAGTTAGCTTGGACAAGTGGTGGAACTTGGAACCAAACCCCCATGTAAAACCTATCATGGTCATTCCAAGTGGTGAGAAATAATAACCTCTAAGATATAGCCTTATAGGTTGGACAAGTGGTGGACCTTAACACCCACATATTCTTAATAAAAGTGGTGAATCTTGAGACCAAACCACTTAGGCTTCTAGCAATAGAAGCTTGGACAAGTGGTGGACCTTAAATATAAACCCCTCATCTACGAAATATCGTGGGTTTAATGTATTTCGATAGAGCCTAGCATCTTGGAGACTTGGTGCAGCTTGCTTCTCGTCATGTTTCAATGGAGCCTATCTTGGACACATGGTGAAGCATCCTTCTCTCCATGTTTCAATGGACCCTAGCTTGGAGAAGGGGTGGACCTTTGCTTCTCTCTATGTTTCAATAGAGTTAGCTTGGACAAGTGGGGGACCTTGGAACCAAACCCCCATATAAAACCTATCATGGTCACTCCAAGTAGTAAGAAAGAATAAACTTTAAGATGTAGCCTTATAGGTTGGACAAGTGGTGGACCTTGACACCCACATATTCTTAATAAAAGTGGTAAATCTTGAGACCAAACCACTCAGGCTACTAGCAATAATAGCTTGGACAAGTGGTGGACCTTGAATGTAAACCCCTCATCTACGAAATATCGTGGGTTTAATGTATTTCGATGGAGCCTAGCATCTTGGAGACATGGTGCAGCTTGCTTCTCGTCATGTTTCAATGGAGCCTATCTTGGAGAAATGGTGGAGCATCCTTCTATCCATGTTTCAATGGACCCTAGCTTGGACAAGGGGTGGACCTTTGTTTCTCTCTGTGTTTCAATAGAGTTAGCTTGGACAAGTGGTGGACCTTGGAACCAAACCCCCATGTAAAACCTATCATGGTCACTCCAAGTGGTAATAAAGAATAACCTTTAAGATGTAGCCTTATAGGTTGGACAAGTGGTGGACCTTAACACGCGCATATTCTTAATATAATGACATAGAGTGGAAAAGTGGTGAATCTTGAGACCAAACCACTCAGGCTACTAGCAATATAGCTTGGACAAGTGGTGGACCTTGAATGTAAACCCCTCATCTACGACATATCGTGGGTTTAATGTTTTTCGATGGAGCCTAGCATCTTGGAGACATGGTGCACCTTGCTTCTCCTCATGTTTCAATGGAGCCTACCTTGGACAAATGGTGGAGCATCCTTCTCTCCATGTTTCAATGGACCCTAGCTTAAACAAGGGGTGGACCTTTGCTTCTCTCTATGTTTCAATAGAGTTAGCTTGGACAAGTGGTGGACCTTGGAACCAAACCCCCATGTAAAACCTATCATGGTCACTCCAAGTAGTAAGAAAGAATAACCTTTAAGATGTAGCCTTATAGGTTGGACAAGTGGTGGACCTTAACACCCACATATTCTTAATAAAAGTGGTGAATATTGACACCAAACCACTCAGGCTACTAGCAATAATAGCTTGGACAAGTGGTGGACCTTGAATGTAAACCCCTCATCTACAAAATACCGTGGGTTTAATGTATTTCGATGGAGCCTAGCATCTTGGAGACATGGTGCAGCTTGCTTCTCGTCATGTTTCAATGGAGCCTATCTTGGACAAATGGTGGAGCATCCTTCTCTCCATGTTTCAATGGACCCTAGCTTGGACAAGTGGTGGACCTTTGTTTCTCTCTATGTTTCAATAGAGTTAGCTTGGACAAGTGGTGGACCTTGGAACCAAACCCCCATGTAAAACCTATCATGGTCACTCCAAGTGGTAATAAAGAATAACCTTTAAGATGTAGCCTTATAGGTTGGACAAGTGGTGGACCTTAACACGCGCATATTCTTAATATAATGACATAGAGTGGAAAAGTGGTGAATCTTGAGACCAAACCACTCAGGCTACTAGCAATAATAGCTTGGACAAGTGTGGACCTTGAATGTAAACCCCTCATCTACGACATATCGTGGGTTAATGTTTTTCGATGGAGCCTAGCATCTTGGAGACATGGTGCACCTTGCTTCTCCTCATGTTTCAATGGAGCCTACCTTGGACAAATGGTGGAGCATCCTTCTCTCCATGTTTCAATGGACCCTAGCTTAGACAAGGGGTGGACCTTTGCTTCTCTCTATGTTTCAATAGAGTTAGCTTGGACAAGTGGTGGACCTTGGAACCAAACCCCCATGTAAAACCTATCATGGTCACTCCAAGTAGTAAGAAAGAATAACCTTTAAGATGTAGCCTTATAGGTTGGACAAGTGGTGGACCTTAACACCCACATATTCTTAATAAAAGTGGTGAATCTTGAGACCAAACCACTCAGGCTACTAGCAATAATAGCTTGGACAAGTGGTGGACCTTGAATGTAAACCCCTCATCACTACAAAATATCGTGGGTTTAATGTATTTCGATGGAGCCTAGCATCTTGGAGACATGGTGCAGCTTGCTTCTCGTCATGTTTCAATGGAGCCTATCTTGGACAAATGGTGGAGCATCCTTCTCTCCATGTTTCAATGGACCCTAGCTTGGACAAGTGGTGGACCTTTGTTTCTCTCTATGTTTCAATAGAGTTAGCTTGGACAAGTGGTGGACCTTGGAACCAAACCCCCATGTAAAACCTATCATGGTCACTCCAAGTGGTAATAAAGAATAACCTTTAAGATGTAGCCTTATAGGTTGGACAAGTGGTGGACCTTAACACGCGCATATTCTTAATATAATGACATAGAGTGGAAAAGTGGTGAATCTTGAGACCAAACCACTCAGGCTACTAGCAATAATAGCTTGGACAAGTGGTGGACCTTGAATGTAAACCCCTCATCTACGACATATCGTGGGTTTAATGTTTTTCGATGGAGCCTAGCATCTTGGAGACATGGTGCACCTTGATTCTCCTCATGTTTCAATGGAGCCTACCTTGGACAAATGGTGGAGCATCCTTCTCTCCATGTTTCAATGGACCCTAGCTTAGACAAGGGGTGGACCTTTGCTTCTCTCTTGTTTCAATAGAGTTAGCTTGGACAAGTGGTGGACCTTGGAACCAAACCCCATGTAAAACCTATCATGGTCACTCCAAGTAGTAAGAAAGAATAACCTTTAAGATGTAGCCTTATAGGTTGGACAAGTGGTGGACCTTAACACCCACATATTCTTAATAAAAGTGGTGAATCTTGAGACCAAACCACTCAGGCTACTAGCAATAATAGCTTGGACAAGTGGTGGACCTTGAATGTAAACCCTCATCTACGAAATATCGTGGGTTTAATGTATTTCGATGGAGCCTAGCATCTTGGAGACATGGTGCAGCTTGCTTCTCGTCATGTTTCAATGGAGCCTATCTTGGACAAATGGTGGAGCATCCTTCTCTCCATGTTTCAATGGACCCTAGCTTGGACAAGTGGTGGACCTTTGTTTCTCTCTATGTTTCAATAGAGTTAGCTTGGACAAGTGGTGGACCTTGGAACCAAACCCCCATGTAAAACCTATCATGGTCACTCCAAGTGGTAATAAAGAATAACCTTTAAGATGTAGCCTTATAGGTTGGACAAGTGGTGGACCTTAACACGCGCATATTCTTCATATAATGACATAGAGTGGAAAAGTGGCGAATCTTGAGACCAAACCACTCAGGCTACTAGCAATAATAGCTTGGACAAGTGTGGACCTTGAATGTAAACCCCTCATCTACGACATATCGTGGGTTTAATGTTTTTCGATGGAGCCTAGCATCTTGGAGACATGGTGCAGCTTGCTTCTCCTCATGTTTCAATGGAGCCTACCTTGGACAAATGGTGGAGCATCCTTCTCTCCATGTTTCAATGGACCCTAGCTTAGACAAGGGTGGACCTTTGCTTCTCTCTATGTTTCAATAGAGTTAGCTTGGACAAGTGGTGGACCTTGGAACCAAACCCCCATGTAAAACCTATCATGGTCACTCCAAGTAGTAAGAAAGAATAACCTTTAAGATGTAGCCTTATAGGTTGGACAAGTGGTGGACCTTAACACCCACATATTCTTAATAAAAGTGGTGAATCTTGAGACCAAACCACTCAGGCTACTAGCAATAATAGCTTGGACAAGTGGTGGACCTTGAATGTAAACCCCTCATCTACGAAATATCGTGGGTTTAATGTATTTCGATGGAGCCTAGCATCTTGGAGACATGGTGCACCTTGCTTCTCCTCATGTTTCAATGGAGCCTACCTTGGACAAATGGTGGAGCATCCTTCTCTCCATGTTTCAATGGACCCTAGCTTAGACAAGGGGTGGACCTTTGCTTCTCTCTATGTTTCAATAGAGTTAGCTTGGACAAGTGGTGGACCTTGGAACCAAACCCCCATGTAAAACCTATCATGGTCACTCCAAGTAGTAAGAAAGAATAACCTTTAAGATGTAGCCTTATAGGTTGGACAAGTGGTGGACCTTAACACCCACATATTCTTAATAAAAGTGGTGAATCTTGAGACCAAACCACTCAGGCTACTAGCAATAATAGCTTGGACAAGTGGTGGACCTTGAATGTAAACCCCTCATCTACGAAATATCGTGGGTTTAATGTATTTCGATGGAGCCTAGCATCTTGGAGACATGGTGCAGCTTGCTTCTCGTCATGTTTCAATGGAGCCTATCTTGGACAAATGGTGGAGCATCCTTCTCTCCATGTTTCAATGGACCCTAGCTTGGACAAGTGGTGGACCTTTGTTTCTCTCTATGTTTCAATAGAGTTAGCTTGGACAAGTGGTGGACCTTGGAACCAAACCCCCATGTAAAACCTATCATGGTCACTCCAAGTGGTAATAAAGAATAACCTTTAAGATGTAGCCTTATAGGTTGGACAAGTGGTGGACCTTAACACGCGCATATTCTTAATAAAAGACATAGAGTGGAAAAGTGGTGAATCTTGAGACCAAACCACTCAGGCTACTACCAATAATAGCTTGGACAAGTGGTGGACCTTGAATGTAAACCCCTCATCTACGACATATCGTGGGTTTAATGTTTTCGATGGAGCCTAGCATCTTGGAGACATGGTGCAGCTTGCTTCTCCTCATGTTTCAATGGAGCCTACCTTGGACAAATGGTGGAGCATCCTTCTCTCCATGTTTCAATGGACCCTAGCTTAGACAAGGGGTGGACCTTTGCTTCTCTCTATGTTTCAATAGAGTTAGCTTGGACAAGTGGTGGACCTTGGAACCAAACCCCCATGTAAAACCTATCATGGTCACTCCAAGTAGTAAGAAAGAATAACCTTTAAGATGTAGCCTTATAGGTTGGACAAGTGGTGGACCTTAACACCCACATATTCTTAATAAAAGTGGTGAATCTTGAGACCAAACCACTCAGGCTACTAGCAATAATAGCTTGGACAAGTGGTGGACCTTGAATGAAACCCCTCATCTACGAAATATCGTGGGTTTAATGTATTTCGATGGAGCCTAGCATCTTGGAGACATGGTGCACCTTGCTTCTCCTCATGTTTCAATGGAGCCTACCTTGGACAAATGGTGGAGCATCCTTCTCTCCATGTTTCAATGGACCCTAGCTTAGACAAGGGTGGACCTTTGCTTCTCTCTATGTTTCAATAGAGTTAGCTTGGACAAGTGGTGGACCTTGGAACCAAACCCCCATGTAAAACCTATCATGGTCACTCCAAGTAGTAAGAAAGAATAACCTTTAAGATGTAGCCTTATAGGTTGGACAAGTGGTGGACCTTAACACCCACATATTCTTAATAAAAGTGGTGAATCTTGAGACCAAACCACTCAGGCTACTAGCAATAATAGCTTGGACAAGTGGTGGACCTTGAATGTAAACCCCTCATCTACGAAATATCGTGGGTTTAATGTATTTCGATGGAGCCTAGCATCTTCGAGAATGGTGCAGCTTGCTTCTCGTCATGTTTCAATGGAGCCTATCTTGGACAAATGTGGAGCATCCTTCTCTCCATGTTTCAATGGACCCTAGCTTGGACAAGTGGTGGACCTTTGTTTCTCTCTATGTTTCAATAGAGTTAGCTTGGACAAGTGGTGGACCTTGGAACCAAACCCCCATGTAAAACCTATCATGGTCACTCCAAGTGGTAATAAAGAATAACCTTTAAGATGTAGCCTTATAGGTTGGACAAGTGGTGGACCTTAACACCGCATATTCTTAATATAATGACATAGAGTGGAAAAGTGGTGAATCTTGAGACCAAACCACTCAGGCTACTACCAAATAGCTTGGACAAGTGTTGGACCTTGAATGTAAACCCCTCATCTACGACATATCGTGGGTTTAATGTTTTTTCGATGGAGCCTAGCATCTTGGAGACATGGTGCACCTTGCTTCTCTCATGTTTCAATGGAGCCTACTTGGACAAATGGTGGAGCATCCTTCTCTCCATGTTTCAATGGACCCTAGCTTACACAAGGGGTGGACCTTTGCTTCTCTCTATGTTTCAATAGATTAGCTTGGACAAGTGGTGGACCTTGGAACCAAACCCCCATGTAAAACCTATCATGGTCACTCCAAGTAGTAAGAAAGAATAACCTTTAAGATGTAGCCTTATAGGTTGGACAAGTGGTGGACCTTAACACCCACATATTCTTAATAAAAGTGGTGAATCTTGAGACCAAACCACTCAGGCTACTAGCAATAATAGCTTGGACAAGTGGTGGACCTTGAATGTAAACCCCTCATCTACGAAATATCGTGGGTTTAATGTTTTCGATGGAGCCTAGCATCTTGGAGACATGGTGCACTTGCTTCTCGTCATGTTTCAATGGAGCCTATCTTGGACAAATGGTGGAGCATCCTTCTCTCCATGTTTCAATGGACCCTAGCTTGGACAAGTGGTGGACCTTTGTTTCTCTCTATGTTTCAATAGAGTTAGCTTGGACAAGTGGTGGACCTTGGAACCAAACCCCCATGTAAAACCTATCATGGTCACTCCAAGTGGTAATAAAGAATAACCTTTAAGATGTAGCCTTATAGGTTGGACAAGTGGTGGACCTTAACACGCGCATATTCTTAATATAATGACATAGAGTGGAAAAGTGGTGAATCTTGAGACCAAACCACTCAGGCTACTACCAATAATAGTTTGGACAAGTGTTGGCCTTGAAACGTAAACCCCTCATCTAGACATATCGTCGGGTTTTAATGTTTTTCGATGGAGCTAGCATCTTGGAGACATGGTGCACCTTGCTTCTCCTCATGTTTCAATGGAGCCTACCTTGGACAAATGGTGGAGCATCCTTCTCTCCATGTTTCAATGGACCCTAGCTTAGACAAGGGTGGAACCTTTGCTTCTCTCTATGTTTCAATAGAGTTAGCTTGGACAAGTGGTGGACCTTGGAACCAAACCCCCATGTAAAACCTATCTGGTCACTCCAAGTGGTAAGAAAGAATAACCTTTAAGATGTAGCCTTATAGGTTGGACAAGTGGTGGACCTCCTTAACACGGCATATTCTTAATATAATGACATAGAGTGGAAAAGTGGTGAATCTTGAGACCAAACCACTCAGGCTACTACCAATAATAGCTTGGACAAGTGTGGACCTTGAATGTAAACCCCTCATCTACGCATATCGTGAGGTTTAATGTTTTTCGATGGAGCCTAGCATCTTGGGACATGGTGCACTTGCTTCTCCTCAGTTTCAATGGAGCCTATCTTGGACAAATGGTGGGAGCATCCTTCTCTCCATGTTTCAATGGACCCTAGCTTAGACAAGGGGTGGACCTTTGCTTCTCTCTATGTTTCAATAGAGTTAGCTTGGGACAAGTGGTGGACCTTGGAACCAAACCCCCATGTAAAACCTATCATGGTCACTCCAAGTGGTAAGAAAGAATAACCTTTAAGATGTAGCCTTATAGGTTGGACAAGTGGTGGACCTTAACACCCATTCATATTCTAATGAAAAGTGGTGAATCTTGAGACCAACCACTCAGGCTACTAGCAATAATAGCTTGGACAAGTGGTGGACCTTGAATGTAAACCCCTATCTACGAAATATCGTGGGTTTAATGTTATTTCGATGGAGCCTAGCATCTTGGAGACATGGTGCAGCTTGCTTCTCCTCATGTTTCAATGGAGCCTATCTTGGACAAATGGTGGAGCATCCTTCTCTCCATGTTTCAATGGACCCTAGCTTGGACAAGTGGTGGACCTTTGTTTCTCTCTATGTTTCAATAGAGTTAGCTTGGACAAGTGGTGGACCTTGGAACCAAACCCCCATGTAAAACCTATCATGGTCACTCCAAGTGGTAAGAAAGAATAACCTTTAAGATGTAGCTTATAGGTTGGACAAGTGGTGGACCTTAACACCCATATTCTTAATATAATGATTCATAGAGTGGAAAAGTGGTGAATCTTGAGACCAAACCACTCAGGCTACTAGCAATAATAGCTTGGACAAGTGGTGGACCTTGAATGTAAACCCTCATCTACGAAATATCGTGGGTTTAATGTTTTTCGATGGAGCCTAGCATCTTGGAGACATGGTGCACTTGCTTCTCCTCATGTTTCAATGGAGCCTATCTTGGACAAATGGTGGAGCATCCTTCTCTCCATGTTTCAATGGACCCTAGCTTGGACAAGTGGTGGACCTTTGCTTATCTCTATGTTTCAATAGAGTTAGCTTGGACAAGTGGTGGACCTTGGACCAAACCCCCATGTAAAAACCTATCATGGTCACTCCAAGTGGTAATAAAGAATAACCTTTAAGATGTAGCCTTATAGGTTGGACAAGTGGTGGACCTTAACACCGCGCATATTCTTAATATAATGACATAGAGTGAAAAAGTGGTATCTTGAGAACAAACCACTCAGGCTACTAGCAATAATAGCTTGGACAAGTTGGTGGACCTTGAATGTAAACCCCTCATCTACGACATATCGTGGGTTTAATGTTTTCGATGGAGCCTAGCATCTTGGAGACATGGTGCACCTTGCTTCTCCTCATGTTTCAATGGAGCCTACCTTGGACAAATGGTGGAGCATCCTTCTCTCCATGTTTCAATGGACCCTAGCTTAGACAAGGGGTGGACCTTTGCTTCTCTCTATGTTTCAATAGAGTTAGCTTGGACAAGTGGTGGACCTTGGAACCAAACCCCCATGTAAAACCTATCATGGTCACTCCAAGTGGTAATAAAGAATAACCTTTAAGATGTAGCCTTATAGGTTGGACAAGTGGTGGACCTTAACACCACATATTCTTAATAATGACATAGGTGGAAAAGTGGTGAATCTTGAGACCAAACCACTCAGGCTACTAGCAATAATAGCTTGGACAAGTGGTGGACCTTGAATGTAAACCCCTCATCTACGACATATCGTGGGTTTAATGTTTTTCGATGGAGCCTAGCATCTTGGAGACATGGTGCAGCTTGCTTCTCGTCATGTTTCAATGGAGCCTACTTGGACAAATGGTGGAGCATCCTTCTCTCCATGTTTCAATGGACCCTAGCTTGGACAAGTGGTGGACCTTTGTTTCTCTCTATGTTTCAATAGAGTTAGCTTGGACAAGTGGTGGACCTTGGAACCAACCCCCATGTAAAACCTATCATGGTCACTCCAAGTGGTAAGAAAGAATAACCTTTAAGATGTAGCCTTATAGGTTGGACAAGTGGTGGACCTTAACACCCACATATTCTTAATAAAAAAGTGGTGAATCTTGAGACCAAACCACTCAGGCTACTAGCAATAATAGCTTGGACAAGTGGTGGACCTTGAATGTAAACCCCTCATCTACGAAATATCGTGGGTTTAATGTATTTCGATGGAGCCTAGCATCTTGGAGACATGGTGCACCTTGCTTCTCTCATGTTTCAATGGAGCCTATCTTGGACAAATGGTGGAGCATCCTTCTCTCCATGTTTCAATGGACCCTAGCTTGGACAAGTGGTGGACCTTTGCTTCTCTCTATGTTTCAATAGAGTTAGCTTGGACAAGTGGTGGACCTTGGAACCAAACCCCCATGTAAAACCTATCATGGTCACTCCAAGTGGTAAGAAAGAATAACCTTTAAGATGTAGCCTTATAGGTTGGACAAGTGGTGGACCTTAACACGCGCATATTCTTAATATAATGACATAGAGTGGAAAAGTGGTGAATCTTTGAGACCAAACCACTCAGGCTACTAGCAATAATAGCTTGGACAAGTGGTGGACCTTGAATGTAAACCCTCATCTACGACATATCGTGGGTTTAATGTATTTCGATGGAGCCTAGCATCTTGGAGACATGGTGCAGCTTGCTTCTCCTCATGTTTCAATGGAGCCTACTTGGACAAATGGTGGAGCATCCTTCTCTCCATGTTTCAATGGACCCTAGCTTGGACAAGTGGTGGACCTTTGCTTCTCTCTATGTTTCAATAGAGTTAGCTTGGACAAGTGGTGGACCTTGGAACCAAACCCCCATGTAAAACCTATCATGGTCACTCCAAGTGGTAAGAAAAGAATAACCTTTAAGATGTAGCCTTATAGGTTGGACAAGTGGTGGACCTTAACACGCACATATTCTTAATAAAAAGTGGTGAATCTTGAGACCAAACCACTCAGGCTACTAGCAATAATAGCTTGGACAAGTGGTGGACCTTGAATGTAAACCCCTCATCTACGAAATATCGTGGGTTTAATGTTTTTCGATGGAGCCTAGCATCTTGGAGACATGGTGCACCTTGCTTCTCCTCATGTTTCAATGGAGCCTATCTTGGACAAATGGTGGAGCATCCTTCTCTCCATGTTTCAATGGACCCTAGCTGGACAAGTGGTGGACCTTTGCTTCTCTCTATGTTTCAATAGAGTTAGCTTGGACAAGTGGTGGACCTTGGAACCAAACCCCATGTAAAACCTATCATGGTCACTCCAAGTAGTAAGAAAGAATAACCTTTAAGATGTAGCCTTATAGGTTGGACAAGTGGTGGACCTTAACACCCATATTCTTAATATAATACATAGAGTGAAAAGTGGTGAATCTTGAGACCAAACCACTCAGGCTACTAGCAATAATAGCTTGGACAAGTGGTGGACCTTGAATGTAAACCCCTCATCTACGAAATATCGTGGGTTTAATGTTTTTCGATGGAGCCTAGCATCTTGGAGACATGGTGCAGCTTGCTTCTCGTCATGTTTCAATGGAGCCTATCTTGGACAAATGGTGGAGCATCCTTCTCTCCATGTTTCAATGGACCCTAGCTTGGACAAGTGGTGGACCTTTGCTTCTCTCTATGTTTCAATAGAGTTAGCTTGGACAAGTGGTGGACCTTGGAACCAACCCCCATGTAAAACCTATCATGGTCACTCCAAGTGGTAAGAAAGAATAACCTTTAAGATGTAGCCTTATAGGTTGGACAAGTGGTGGACCTTAACACGCCATATTATTAATTAATAAAAGTGGTGAATCTTGAGACCAAACCACTCAGGCTACTAGCAATAATAGCTTGGACAAGTGGTGGACCTTGAATGTAAACCCCTCATCTACGAATATCGTGGGTTTAATGTTTTTCGATGGAGCCTAGCATCTTGGAGACATGGTGCACCTTGCTTCTCCTCATGTTTCAATGGAGCCTATCTTGGACAAATGGTGGAGCATCCTTCTCTCCATGTTTCAATGGACCCTAGCTTGGACAAGTGGTGGACCTTTGCTTCTCTCTATGTTTCAATAGAGTTAGCTTGGACAAGTGGTGGACCTTGGAACCAAACCCCCATGTAAAACCTATCATGGTCACTCCAAGTAGTAAGAAAGAATAACCTTTAAGATGTAGCCTTATAGGTTGGACAAGTGGTGGACCTTAACACCCACATATTCTTAATATAATGACATGAGTGGAAAAGTGGTGAATCTTGAGACCAAACCACTCAGGTACTACCAATAATAGCTTGGACAAGTGTTGGACCTTGAATGTAAACCCCTCATTACGAATATCGTGGGGGTTTAATGTTTTTTCGATGGAGCCTAGCATCTTGGAGACATGGTTGCACCTTGCTTCTCCTCATGTTTCAATGGAGCCTACTTGGAGAAATGGTGGAGCATCCTTCTCTCCATGTTTCAATGGAGTCTATCTTGGACAAATGGTGGAGCATCCTTCTCTCCATGTTTCAATAGACCCTAGCTTGGACAAGTGGTGGACCTTTGCTTCTCTCTATGTTTCAATAGAGTTAGCTTGGACAAGTGGTGGACCTTGGAACCAAACCCCCATGTAAAACCTTTCATGGTCACTCCAAGTGGTCAGAAAGAATAACCATTAAGATATAGTTTATAGGTTGGACAAGTGGTGGACCTTAATACCCAAATATTCTTAATATAATGACACAGAGTGAAAAAGTGGTGAATCTTGAGACCAAACCCCTCATGCTACTAGCGTTAATAGGTTGGACAACTGGTGGACCTTGAATGTAAACCTTCCATGTTTCAATAGAGTTAGCTTCGACAAATGGTGGAGCATCCTTCTCTCCATGTTTCAATGGAGCCTAGCTTGGACAAGTGGTGGACCTTTTGCTTCTCTCTATGAGAAGAATAAGTTAGCTTGGATAAGTGGTGGACCTTGGAACCAAACCCCTATGTAAAAAACATTTCAAGTGGTGAGAAAGAATACCCTTTAAGATATACCTTATAGGTTGGACAAGTGGTCGACCTTAACACCTAGATCTTCTTTATATAATGACATAGAGTGGAAAAGTGGTGAATCTTGAGACCAAACCACTCATGCTACTAGGGATAATAGCTTGGAAAAGTGACTGACCTTGACGTTAAACCCCACATGTAAACAATATCGTGGGTTTAAGGTATTTCAAGGGATCCTAGAATCTTGGAGACATGGTGCAACTTGCTTCTTTTCATGTTTCAATGAAGCCTATCTTCCACCAATGGGGGATCATCCTTCTCTAAATGTCTCAGTGGAGCCTAGCTTGGACAAGTGGTGGACCTTGAAACCAAACCCCCATGTAAAACATATCATGGTCATTCCAAGTGGTGAGAAATAATACCCTTTAAGATCTAGCCTTATAGGTTGGACAAGTGGTCGACCTTAAAACCTAGATCTTCATAATATAACGACATAGAGTGGAAAAGTGGTAAATCTTGAGACCAAACCACTCATGCTACTAAGAATAATAGGTTGGACAAGTGGTGGACCTTGAATGTAAACCCCCCATGTACGAAATATCATGGGTTTAAGGTATTTCAATGGAGCCTAGCATCTTGGAGACATGGTGCAGACCCTTCATGTTTCAATGGAGCCTATCTTGGACAAATGGTGGAGCATCCTTCTCTCCATGTTTCAATGGAGCCTAGCTTGGACAAGTGGTGGACCTTTGCTTCTCTCTATGTTTCAATAGAGTTAGCTTGGACAAGTGGTGGGCCTTGGAACCAAACTCCCATGTAAAACCTATCTTGGTAACTCCAAGTGGTGAGAAAGAATAAAGTTTAAGATATAGCCTTATAGGTTGGACAAGTGGTGGACCTTAGCACCCAGATATTCTTAATAGAATGACATAGAGTGGAAAAATGGTGAATCTTGAGACCAAACCACTCATGCTACTAGAGATAATAGGTTGGACAAGTGGTGGACCTTGAATGTAAACCCCCCATGTACAAAATATCATGGGTTTGAGGTATTTCAATGGAGCCTAGCATCTTGGAGACATGGTGTAGCTTGCTTCTCTTCATGTTTCAATGGAGCGTATCTTGGACAAATGGTGGAGCATCCTTCTCTCCATGTTTCAATGGACCCTAGCTTGGACAAGTGGTGGACCTTTGATTCTCTCTATGTTTCAATAGAGTTAGCTTGGACAAGTGGTGGACCTTGAAACAAAACCCCATGTAAAACCTATGCTGGTCACTCCAAGTGGTGAGAAAGAATAACCCTTAAGATATAGCCTTATAGGTTGGACAAGTGGTGGACCTTAACACCCAAATATTCTTAATATAATGACATAGAGTGAAAAAGTGGTGAATCTTGAGACCAAACCACTCATGCTACTAGCGTTAATAGGTTGGACAAGTGGTGGACCTTGAATGTAAACCCCCCATGTTTCAATAGAGTTAGCTTCGACAAATGGTAGAGGATCCTTCTCTCCATGTTTCAATGGAGCCTAGCTTGGACAAGTGGTGGACCTTTGTTTCTCTCTATGTTTCAATAGAGTTAGCTTGGACAAGTGGTGGACCTTGGAGCCAAACCCCCATGTAAAACATATCATGGACATTTCAAGTGGTGAGAAAGAATACCCTTTAAGATATACCCTTATAGGTTGGACAAGTGGTCGACCTTAACACCCAGATCTTCTTAACGTAATGACATAGAGTGGAAAAGTGGTGAATCTTGAGACCAAACCACTCATGCTACTAGAGATAATAGGTTGGACAAGTGGTGGACCTTGAATGTAAACTCCCCATGTACAAAATATCGTGGGTTTAAGGTATTTCAATGGATCTTAGCATCTTGGAGACATGGTGCAGCTTGCTTCTCTTCATGTTTCAATGGAGCCTATCTTGGACAAATGGTGGAGCATCCTTCTCTCCATGTTTCAATGGACCCTAGCTTAGACAAGTGGTGGACCTTTGCTTCTCTCTATGTTTCAATAGAGTTAGCTTGGACAAGTGGTGGAACTTGGAACCAAACCCCCATGTAAAACCTATCATGGTCATTCCAAGTGGTGAGAAAGAATACCCTTTAAGATATAGCCTTATAGGTTGGACAAGTGGTGGACCTTAACACCCAGATCTTCTTAATATAATGACATAGAGTGGAAAAGTGGTGAATCTTGACATCAAACCACTCATGCTACTAGTGATAATAGGTTGGACAAGTGGTGGACCTTGAATGTAAACCCCCCATGTACGAAATATCATGGGTTTAAGATATTTCAATGGAGCCTAGCATTTTGGAGACATGGTGCAGCTTGCTTCTCTTCATGTTTCAATCAAACCTGGCTTGGACAAATGGTGGAGCATCCTTCTCTCCATGTTTCAATGGAGCCTAGCTTGGACAAGTGGTGGACCTTTGATTCTCTCTATGTTTCAATAGAGTTAGCTTGGACAAGTGGTGGACCTTGGAACCATACCCCTATGTAAAACCCATCATGTGCATTCCAAGTGGTGGTAAATAATACCATTTAAGATATAGCCTTATAGGTTGGACAAGTGGTGGACCTTAACACCCAGATCTTCTTAATATAATGACATAGAGTGGAAAAGTGGTGAATCTTGAGACCAAACCACTCATGCTACTAGGGATAATAGGTTGGACAAGTGGTGGACCTTGAATTTAAACCCCACATATACAAAATATCATGGGTTTAAGGTATTTCAATGGAGCCTAGCATCTCAAAGACATGGTGCATCTTGCTTCTCTTCATGTTTCAATGGAGCCTATTTTGGACAAATGGTGGAGCATCCTTCTCTCCATGTTTCAATGGACCCTAGATTGGACAAGTGGTGGACCTTTGCTTCTCTCTATGTTTCAATATAGTTAGCCTATATTAGACAATTAGTAGACCTCGAATCTCTCCATGTTGTCTAGAGCTGAGCTTGGACAAGTGGTGGACCTTACTTCTCCCTTCCCTTAGTTTACTAGCTTAAATGATCACTATGTATACTTGAACAAGTGGTGGAACTTGTATTCACACAAACTTAATCCATTACAAAAAAGTATATGTTAAAATAACATTTGGTTTTTTTTGTTTCAGGAAAGATGGCTCCAAAAAAACCGGTTGCAAGGGTTGCTGTCTCAGTTGAGTATACTTGCAATGATCTTAGGAAATGGTATTTGGACATACATGGTATAGAGGGTGCACAATTTCATAAGGTGCATCTATTTATTGCCAAAAAGGAGAATGAAAGCTTGTTTGAAGATGTTGGACAAATTGTGGAAGCATCTGTCTCTGTAGTTGATAGTCATCCAGAGGTGGAATGCATTGACATTCTAGTTCCAATGAATCTAGAATTTCAACTATCTCCAGGAGCATATGCATTGGAGCGCATGTCTAGAAACAAAGAAGAGACAATGTTTTCTCGAGGATGGAAGTTTGCAGAATCAAATCCAAATATCACAGCAGATCAACTTCAAAGCTCCATCATTGCCACACTACAACGAAAAAAGGTGAAAGCTTCACGACCACCATCCACAAAGAAGCAAGCAAAAGTGCAGAAAGTAGAAGCTAAGCGAACTAGTTCCATTTTGGATGTAGACAAGGCATCTTTGGCATCCTCATCAACAGAGGGTTCAATGTCAAAGATGAGAATTGTGGATCCAGATGTTTTAGAAGCTGAGGCCATGAAAGGACAAGAAAAAGATACAGGTGGAATGAATAAGTACATAAATTATTTTCCTTTCCAATATAGGGAATTTGATATCCCTATTCAAAATTGTTGGCTTGCTCCTGATCACTATAATGCACGTATTATGGATAAAAAACACGCTGAAAGTGTGTTATTTGGATTTTCACGGAGTACGACCAAGCCTGCAGCATGTGCATATTTGATGCCTGTTCGAAATGCAAAATCAAAGAAGGGGACTCCTTTGGCAGTAGAAGAGGTAGAGGAGCAAAAAATTAAAGATTATCATTATTGGATTCTTGATGGGCAGCATTCAATCTATGCTGCAAAAGTTTTGCTTCACAATGAACAAAACAACAAAGAGATCTTTGAAAGACTGATTAGCGTGTATAAATTTAGAAAGGCTCGCATTGTTGTGAATGCTCCTCCATTTGTTGCAACTGCTATATCTGCCATTGCAAATGAGGAGGCTCAGGCATTGTATGTCAAGCAACCTTACAGCCAAATATTGAGACATTTACGGAGTCAATGGATCTTCTCAGGACGACCACCAAAGGCAGCAAGTGGAATTGCAGAGGGACATGCATCTCGTGCCGGATGGGATGTAAGTTATTTTCTTTGTCTTTTTGATAGTGTTTAATTAACAAATCTTGCTCAATAGTTTAATTATTTCTCTATTTCTTTTTAGGCTTTTCTTCGATTGGCAAGAATGAGTGCAGCAGCAAGTTGGATTGCTAAACAGGCACACATGGTCACGTACTCTGATTTAGTTTATGATTGCTGGATAGAAATCATTGAAAATCTAGAAGAGGAGAATAAGAAACCCCCAACAACTGTATTTAGATACCTTTGTGGCCTTGAGGAATCAGAGGTAAAGACTATTCAAGAAGAGATTAGAGATGAGAAGATTTTACTGTCAAAGAGTGCAAAGGATGGTGATGCAACTGACATGTATGATCGAATCAAGCAGTTGAAGCAAGACAAATTGATTCAAGATGCACTTCTTGAAGGCTTCAACAATTTGAATGAGTCTTCACCATGTAAAGACTGGGAGGAGGTGGTCAAAATGTATAACATCAATGATGTTGTTTATAAAACAATTTTAATGCTATGCGAGGAATGGATCAGATCTAGTTTGACGCGTGGAACAAAGAAAATGGCTTTTCCAGATGGAGCAATAAAATACATGCAATGGGCAATTCACCTTCAAAAGGAGAAAACTGAGCCTAGAGATTTGCCATGGTCAATCTATGTGGTGAGCCTACAAATGGAAGGCAATCTCTACTTGATGCGCCACTTCAATAATAAAGTGCCTATTGGCTTATGTGTTTTAGATATGACAAAAAACGTTGGAGGCAATTTGAAGTGGAGTGAGGAGACATTTAACAATGCTTTGGATGGGATCTTGGCTATTGCTGGAGGGTCAACAGATCCTGGATTTGTCTTTCTTGCATTTGTGGATTTCACTAACTTCACAAAATTGCAATGTGCCTTTCACGCCATGGGAGATAATCTGAGCTACCATTGTTGTGGTGCATTGCATCACTTTCCATCAGCTCCTTGCAAAGGAGCAATTCAATTCCTAACAGTTATTGCCTTCTTGGGACAAGGCAATGCATTTGAAGACCTGAGAAGAAGATCAGAGGAACATCCCATGCCAATTGATTGTTCTCTTCTTCAAGTAGCAGATAACGATATGTCAGATTTGCAATATTTGGAGGCCAAAAAAAGAGCTTTGGTCAAGCACTACATTCGTACATATTGTTTTGAAGACCGCAAGCTTGTTGATGTTTTTGGTGATGGCTCCTTGGTTGCACAAGAAGGAATACAACAGAAAAAAGAAGTTATCTGCTTAATTGATAGTGTGGAGGAGGCAAAAAGCGTGGAGACCATGCTGCTAGACTTTGTTAAGTCTCATGAAGATATAGAAAAATGGGCTGGACTTCAACAATCCACTTCGCAATCAGGCGACATTGTGCCTGTTACAGAGGAGTGCTCTCCACAAAGAGAAGAAGAACAACAACAACACCATCCTCTGTCAATGGAGGACTTTTTGGAAATGGAGACACGTATGTTTTGAGTTTCTTGTGCATGTTAGTGTTTCTTGTTACTGATTTGATACTCTTAATGTTAGATTTTGCTTTATATAGTATTGATTGAGTTTGTATTTTTTATCTCAAGCATTCAAGGTTTGAATGTAAATAGTAAATTACTTGAGTTTTTGAATGGTGGATCTGTAGACTAAAACTATAACATTTAATACTCACAAAGACTTAATTACTTAAGAGCTTGAACTCAATAAGTTTTGGACCTTTTATCAATACCCCCTTGATATGATACATTAGATCGTAGCATGGTTAAATGGTGATGCTTCATAAATTGAACCTAGCTTAGACAGGTGCTGGAGCCTAAATTTAAACTAACCTTGCTAGAAGGGAGCTTATGTTTGGACTTTGAGAACTAGCATAAGTAATCAATTAGAGCATAGATTAGACATGTGGTGGTGGCCGGCCTTAGAGACCAAAATCTTAATGAGCTTGGAAAGGTATTTAAGTACTGCAATTTACTTAGTTTTAGTACTCATTAAATGCATAGCTTGACAAAAGGTGGACCTTACATGGATCCTAATTTCAAGAGGTGTGGTAGACCTTCAAAACAAGCTCATATAGCTTGGACATGTGGTAGACCTTGCATGAAGACTAGTTTAGACAAGTGTGGTACACCTTGTAACCAACACCCATTTGTTATATTAGCTTGGACAAGTGGTGGACCTTGCTTTTATGTTTCAATGGAGCATATTTTGGACAGGTGGTAGACCTTGTTTCTCTCCATGCTTCAATGGAGAGAAACTTTAGCTTGGACAAGTGGTGGACCTTGTTTTTATGTTTTAAAGGAGCATATTTCGGACAAGTGGTAGACATAGTTTCTCTCCATGGTTCAATGGAACCCACCTTAGACAAGTGAAGTACCTTGAAACCAAACCCCCATAATACAACCTACTAAATAGGTTGGAAAATTGGTGGGATATGAAACCATCCATGATAGAGCATAGTATAGGTGAAAACGTAGTGGTCCTTATATCAATTACCCATGCATAGCTTGGACAAGTGGTGGACCTTGATTCTCTCTATGTTTCAATGGATCCTATCTTGGACTAGAGATATATCTTACTTAGTTCCATGCTTCAATGGATTGTAGCTTGGATAAGGAGTGGAACTTCAAACAAAACTCCACAGCATAGCATATATTAACAATTCATGGGTTTTATAGAGATTGTCTTGCCTATTTTGGAGAGTTGGTACACCTTTATTCTCCATTCTTCAATGGATCTGAGGTTGGACAAGCGGAGCTGGAGAAGTGGTCAACCTTAAAATGAAACCTCCCATGCTACAACCCATCATAGATCGTATATGTAGTGGACCTTGAAACTCTTTTATGTCCCTAGCTTAGAGAAGCATTGCACTCTTGATTATCTCCATACATGAAGGCAAGGTTGGACAAGTGGTGGACCTTCAAACCAGAATCTCTATGCAATAATAGGCAAGTGGTGGAGCTTGTTTTCTCCATGTTCCAATGGAGCCTAGCTTAGACAAACAATGGAGCTTGCTTCTCTCCATGTTTCAATGGATCCTAGCTTAGAAAAGTGGTGGAGCTTTGCTTCTCTCCATGTTCCAATGGACCATAGCTTAGACAAGTGGTAGACCTTGAAAAACACCCCCCGTATACAACATATTATGGGGTTTTCATGTTTCAATGGCTCCTAGCTTGGACAAATGGTAGAGCTTGCTTCTCTTTATGTTTCAATGGATCCAATCTTAGCCAAGGGGTGGACCTTGAAACAAGAATCCCCCCCCCCCCATGTACAACGTATTATGGGTTTTGAAAGCACTGGGAGAAAATAATAGCTTTGATAAGTGGTGGACCTTGCTTCTCTCCATGCTTCAATGGAGCCGAGGTTGGACACATGTTGGAGAGAAGATGGTTGCCCATGAAATAAGACCATGCATGCTATAATCAATCATATGTTGTACACATGGTGGACCTTGCAATTGTTTTATATGCCTAACTTGGACAAGTGGAGGACCCTTGATTACCTCCAGATATCAACAACAAGCCAAGTTTGGACAAGTGTAGTACCACCAAACCAGAATCTATATGCTACAATAGAGTATAGGTAGGACACGCGATGAACCTTGATATCAAACCATCCATGCTACTAGAGATGATAGGTTTCACATGTGGTGGAACCTTGTATCAATGTTCTATGTGTAGTTTTTGACTAGTGATAGACCTTGAAACTAATCCCTCTAGGCTACAAGAAAAAAGAGATGGATGAGGAGGCTAGACTACTTTTGTTGCATCAATGCATCCCATGTTACCACATATACTATAGGGTTCTTGGATAAGTGTTGGATCTTGTGTCAATGCTCCATGTCTAGCTTGGACAAGTGGTGGACCTTGGTTCTCTCTATGCTTCAAATGGGCAATAGATTGGAGACACAGTGGCCTTTTTTTTCCAATGATTTTATTTTTTGGAAACCTTGGAGGCACCATGTAAGAGGCACTCTAAGTCTTCCATACAATGGACCTATTGGACTATAAAATAATGATATCTTTCTTTGATATTGTCATTATTTTATGCATAATATTTTCTTCTTTTTGCAGACACAAAGGAGTTAAGTGATATAAAAACTAGATGTATTTCACACTATGATTGGCATGAAGATCCTTTTGGGACACCAACTTTTCCTATTCCCAAAGATGTAATTTTCCATATTAACGGTGTGGATTTTGAAGTGCGACTTTCATGTATTGAAGGAGCTGGTTATGGGCTATTTGTGCATACTACCCTGGAAAGTGGTTTGACTATTCTAAACTATGGAGGGCATAAGTATAGATTTCAAGACTGGAAAAAGATATGCAAAATATTTCCAAGAGCTTATAAATATTCTCTTCTAGAGGATCCAAACATAGAAGAAGAGGAAGATCAATCATACATTATTGGTTGTGTAGAAGAAGGAAACGTGTCGGGCTATATAAATAGTTCTCACAGTACAAATGTCTGTCCCAACGTACGCTATACATTTGATCCAAATTTGCCACCTTGGCATAAATGCACCTCTTCACACATCAAGTCAGAAGAATATGGCCATGTATGCATTGAGACTATTTGTCAAGTTGAAGCAGGAGAAGAGTTGTTTGCTGACTATAACTTTACTTGACATTGTAAAGTATTGTACATGGATGGAAATCTCAAGTACATGCATCATTTTCATTTTTCATGGATGAAATCTCAAGTGAATATAACATTTGATTATTGTTTAGTTTATGCTCAACGAGAATCTAGAGTGCTCTTATGCTTTGTGTGTTGTCTAACATATTTGACTACCTTGGCCATAGAATCTTGATTCTACTCTAGATTTGTGATAAATCTTACCAAAATTTAATCAATGTCTAGGTTGGACAAGTGGTGGGGCTTCAAACATTACTGTCTTAAACAAGTGGAGTTATCTTACTTGAATAAGTGGTGGCCTTTGAATCCAAATCTCTAATTATTTTCTTGTAGTCTAGGTTGGACATTTGGTGGACCTTGTATCCATGTTTCCTCAACAAGGGTGGCTTTTAGTTTTCACTTTAAGTACTCATCTTTAATAAAGTGTAGGATGGAAAATGTTGAGTTAGTAGATTGTATTTTAGACAAGTGGTGTTTGGTGTACGAATGCTGAAAATGGTTGCAAGGATTCTAACAACGACTTTACCTTAAATAAATTTCTTACTAGGAGTTCTACATATAAATATGGTGAATAAAATTCTAGTGGTTTTGAGATACCATTTGTGTGTGTGTTTTCTTAGATTCACAAACTGGGATGGATAATGCTCCTATGGTTCAGTCAACAACTATAGAATCCATAGATTCTATGGTTTCTAAAGTGCCCAAGATGGATGATATTTCTATACTAGAGTCTAGTGTTGTGCAACTTGAGCAAGCTTCCAATAATGAGAACCAAGAAATCGATGCTTCAAAAATGCAACATACATCAAAAGAGACTGAAAAGTCCACTCACGAGCTATTGCCAATTGGTACTACGTCATGTAGCGTAGATGTTGAGAAATCCATGCTTACAATTATATTGGATTTAAATGGTCTATTGTTGAAACGTTCCCCTCAACCATCCTCACACCACAACTCAGTGCAAATGGATTCAAAAAGATATATTATACTCAGGCCAGGTTGCATCCAATTCTTGAAGACTATTTTACAAAGGTTTAATGTTGCAATTTGGTCGACAGCTACTAGGAATAATGTGTATCAAATCCTTGCAGCACTAAACAACTTAGCTGAGGATACATTGCCTTTCTTTGCAATTTGGTCGCAAGATGTTTGCTACACCGCTCAAACTCAAAAATTGTTTAGACCCGACAATCCAAACGTTGAGGCAATGTTCAAGCCTCTAGCCAAAATTGCCATGGGGTTTGAATGTGATCCACAAAGAACAGTGCTTATTGATGACTCTCCTTACAAGGGATGTATTTCACCAGCAAACAATTGCATTTTTCCACCACAATTTGATGCTGAGAAGATGGTTGACAATATGCTCTTGGAGGAGCTACTGCCATACTTGATTCAGCTTGATGAGAGAAGGGATGTGCGTGATTTAATTGCTTCTAATCGTTATGGACAACCTATAGTGACAAATGATAGTGAATACAAACAAATCATGGAGTATTGGAAGCAGAAAAATGATGTTTGGTCAGCTAAGGTGTTCTTTACAAGAAGAATACCACCTGCAAAAGGTGACAGAGATGAAACTATCATTGAAGATGCAAGTGACACAAGCCACCGCAATGAAATGAGAAGAGCCCAAATACAAGAGATCTTGGCAAAGGAGCGTACACCCATTGAAAGCATGAAGGCGTCACAATTGACCACTTTAGCTAGGCAATTGGGTTGTAACACAAAAGGAGTTTTGAAGGCAACCACAGCAAAGGCTTATATAAATAAGGTGAAAGCTGAGAACAATCTTCTAAGGCTGGATAGAAAGCAACCCTAAGGTACTAGTGACATGTCATATATTCTTGATACACATGCTTGAACACTCATGTGCATGGTATCTAACAAATCTTTCTTTTTATTCCTTCTTGCAGGATCTTACAAAGGATACTACTAGATGGAGCTCAATCAATAGAGATTTTGATATTTTTGCTCAAAATAATGAAGCAGTCACCTACATTTTTTGTTTATCAATTTCTTGAGAGACTTTATTTTAGTTTGTAATCATCAAATGAAATGAAAAGTATCCTTCTTATTAAGATTGTTGATCTTTTTCTTGTTCAAACCTTTCAATTGTGATTTATAGTTTTGTTAGCATGAGATTGTGCTTTTTTAGTTTGAAAAAAACTGTCAAAGATCCAAGTCTTTTTGGCTTTACTTAAGTTATTAATTGTGAAAGATCCAAGTCTTTTTGCTTTACTTAAGTTATTGATTGCCTATGTAATAGTCCTTAAAACAATATCGGATGGCTTTCTTGCTCCCATGTCTCACATTGGTCTTTAGGTAAGACAAGTGGTGACCTTGAAAGTATGGTCTCATATCTCGATCAAGTGAAGAGACATGAAGCTTAAATATCACTACTATGTATCTAGTGTTAAACTCCATCGAGACAAAGACTAGATAGCCAAATTGCAGTCGAGTTTAAGTGAAAAATCCATTTGAGCTAAGGTAAAACTTATAGTGCCTCATTTTTCTAGGATTCTACCCCATCAAGGAAGTTAGAATCTAGCACAAACCAATTAAGACTCTTTTGGAGCCTAGATAGGACAATTCGTGGAACTTATGAAACTTATTATTGAGTTAGAGTCTAGTTTAGATAAGCAAAAGATCTTCAAACCAGCACTTGACTTTCTTACTATTCAATATTCAAAGTCCCTTGAGGCTAACAAATTACATACCCACTTGTAACCTAACTAATGAGTAATTATATAGATCTAAGCAAGTATATATAATGAGTCTTCAAACTAATAATCCAAGGGAAGAGAGTAGCAAGGTCCACTACTTGTCCAAGCTCAGCTCTAGACAACATAGAAAGATGCTAGTTCTACTAATTGTCTAATTATAGGCATGGAGAAATGATAGAAGGTTGACCACTTGTCCAACCTATCATCTCTAGTAAGATGGGAGGTTTGGCCTTAAGATTCACCATGTAACCAACCTATACATCATTGTATTATGAAGAGTAAAAAAGCAAAGCTCCACCACTTGTCCAAGCTAGTTCTAAAATCCACATGGAGATAAGCAAGCTCCACCATTTGTCGAATCTCTCTTCCATTAAAACATGAAAAAACTCATCTATGTTGTACAGGGGGACTTTTTTCCAAGGTCCACCACTTGTCCAAGCTAGGATCCCTAGTAGCACGAGTGGTTTGGTCTCAAGATACACCACTTGTACACTCTATGTCATTATATTAAGAAGAACTATGTATTAAGGTCCACCACTTGTCCAACCTATAAGGTTATATCTTAAATGGTATCCTTTCTCACCACTTGAAATGCCCATGATATGTTTTACACGGGGGTTTCATTCCAAGGTCCACCACTTGTCCAAGCTAACTCTATTCAAACATAGAGAGAAGCAAAGGTCCACCACTTGTCCAAGCTAACTCTATTCAAACATAGAGAGAAGCAAAGGTTCACCACTTGTCAAAGCTAGGCTCCGTTGAAGTATGGAGAGAAGTAACCTCCATCATTTTTCCAAGATAGGTGCCATTCAAACATGGAAAGAATCAAGATCTACCATGTCTCCGAGATTCTAGGCTCCATTGAAACACCCTAAAACCATGATATTTTGTACATGGGGTGTTTACATTCAAGGTCTACCACTTCTCTAACGTATTATACCTAGTAGCATGAGTGATTTGGTCTTAAGATTCACCACTTATCCACTCTATGTCATTATATTAAGAATAACTGGGTGTTAAGGTCCACCACTTGTCCAACCTATAAGGGTATATCTTAAATGGTATCCTTCACCACTTGTCAAGGTCCATCACCACTTTTCCAACCTATAAGGTTATATCTTGAATGATATTTTTCCTCATCACTTGTAATGTCCATGCTATGTTTTACAAAGGGGTTTTGTTCCAAGACCCACCACTTGTCCAAGCTAACTCCATTAAAACATAGAGAGAAGCAAAGGTCCACCACTTGTCCAAGATAGGCTCCATTGAAACATGGAGAGAAGGATGATCCACCATTTCTCCAAGATAGGTTCCATTGAAACATTGAGAGAAGCAATCTCCACCATGTCTCCAAGCTAGGCTCCATTGAAATACCCTAAACCCATAATTTTGTACATGAGGGGTTTACATTCAAGGTCCACCACTTGTCCAACCTATTATCCCTAGTAGCAAGAGTGGTTTGGTCTCAAAATTCACCACTTGTACACTCTATGTCATTATATTAAGAAGAAATATGTGTTAAAGTCCACCACTTGTCCAGCCTATAAGGTTATATTTTAAATAGTATCCTTTCTCACCACTTGAAATGCCCATGATATGTTTTACATGGGGGTTTCATTCCAAGGTCCACCACTTGTCCAAGCTAACTCTATTAAAACATATAGAGAAAGAAAGGTCCACCACTTGTCCAAGCTAGGCTCATTGAAACATGGAGAGAAGGAACCTCCATTGTTTCTCCTAGATAGGCTCCATTGAAACATGGAGAGAAATAAGCTCCACCATGTCTCCAAGTTGCTAGGCTCCATTGAAATACCCAATACCCATAATTTTTTGTACATGGGGGGTTTACATTCAAGGTTCACCACTTGTCCAACCTATAATGTTATAGCTTGAATGGTATTTTTTCTCACCACTTGTAATGCCCATGACATGATTTACATGGGGGTTTTGTTCCAAGGTACACCACTTGTCCAAGATAAATCTATTGAAACATAGAGAGAAACAAAGGTCCACCACTTTTCCAAGCTAGGCTGCATTGAAACATGGACCTTAATACCAAATTATTTCTAATAGAATGAGTGATATTTTGTACATGGGGCGTTTACATTCAAGGTCCACCACTTGTCCAACCTATTTCCCTAGTAGGTTTGGTCCCAATTTCACCACTTATCCACTCTATGCCATTATATTAAGAATAATTGGGTGTTAAGGTCCACCACTTGTCCAACCTATAAGGTTATATATTTAATGGTATTTTTTCTCACCACTTGTAATGCCCATGATATGTTTTACATGGGGTTTTTGTTCCAAGGTCCACCACTTTTCCAAGATAACTCTATTCAAACATAGAGAGAAACAAAGGTCCACCACTTGTCCAAGCTAGGCTCCATTGAAACATGGAGAGAATGATGCTGCACCATTTATCCAAGATAGGCTGCATTGAAACATGGAGAGAAGCAAGCTTTACCATGTTTCCAAGCTAGGCTCCATTGAAACACTCTAGGGGGTTTTATTTCAAGGCCCACCACTTGTTTAACCTATTATCCCTAGTAGCATGAGTGGTTTGGTTTCAAGATTCACTACTTGTACACTCTATGTCATTATATTGTGTTAAGGTCCACCACTTGTCCAACCTATAAGGTTATATCTTAAATGGTATCCTTTCTCGCCACTTGAAATGCCCATGATATGTTTTACATGGGAGTTTCATTCCAAGATCCACCACTTGTCCAAGCTAACCATATTCAAACATAGAGAGAAACAAAGGTCCACGACTTGTCCAAGCTAGGCTCCATTGAAACATGGAGAGAAGGAACCTCCACCATTTCTCCTAGATAGGCTCCATTAAAACATGGAGAGAAGTAAGTTCCACCATGTCTCCAACATGCTAGGCTCCATTGAAATACACAAAACCCATGATATTTTGTACATGGGTGATTTACATTCAAGGTCAACCATTTCTCCAACCTATTATCCCTAGTAGGTTTGGTCTCACAATTCACCACTTTTCCACTTTATGTCATTATAATAAGAGGAATTGGGTGCTAAGGTCCACCACTTGTCCAGCCTATAAGGTTATACCTTGAATGGTATTTTTTCTCACCACTTGTAATGCCCATGACATGCTTTACATGGGGGTTTTGTTCCAAGGTTCACCACTTGTCCAAGCAAATTCTATTGAAACATAGAGAGAAACAAAGGTCCACCACTTTTCCAAGCTAGGCTCCATTGAAACATGGACCTTAATACCAAATTATTCCTAGTAGCATGAGTAATATTTTGTACATGGGGGGTTTGCATTCAAGGTCCACCACTTGTCCAACGTACTTTTCCTAGTAGGTTTGGTCGCAAGATTCACCACTTGTCCACTCTATGTCATTATATTAATAATAATTGGGTGTTAAGGTCCACCACTTTTCCAACCTATAAGGTTATATATTGAATGGTATTTTTTCTCACCACTTGTAATGTCCATGATATGTTTTACATGGGGATTTTGTTCCAAGGTCCACCACTTGTCCAAGCTAAATCTGTTCAAACATAGAGAGAAACAAACGTGCACCACTTGTCCAAGGTAGGCTCCATTGAAACATGGAGAGAATGATACTCCACCATTTATCCAAGATAGACTCCATTGAAACATGGACAGAAGTAAGCTCCACCATGTTTCCAAGATGCTAGAGTCCATTGAAATACCCAAAACCCTTGATACTTTGTACATGGGGGGTTTACATTCAAGGTCCACCACTTGTCCAACCTATTATCCCTAGTAGCATGAGTGGCTTGGTCTCAGGATTCACCACTTGTCCACTCTATATCATTATATTAAGAAAAATTGGGTTTCCATATCTAAATGGATCTTTGCTTGGATAAGTGGTAGACCTTGAGACCTAAATACCCATTCTACACTAGAGCATTGGTTAAGCCTTATACACTTCAAGCATACCTTTAACAACAAGTAGTAGTTATTAGTTGACTTAAGTCTAGTTGAACTCCATGGTATTGAGACTAAGGGAGAGTGTAGCATAAAAAAGAGTCAGGATTTTAATTTGACTTTCTTTCTATTAATGAGTAGATCATAGATGGATTTTGGTATCTAATAAAACCTTAGGGTAGACAATGTAAAACTCATGTCTATTGTTGTGTTTGCATTAAGTGTTCTTGTTCTTTAATTTCAGAACCATTACAGAAAAATGGATTGGCTATATGCTGGCATAAATTGAAGAAAACTATTGAATTACCCATCCAACCTCCTCCAAGACCTTGTCCAAGGAATGAATCACCTCCTTATCACCTACCACTTGCTTTCAAGGACATAAAAAGAGTACTTATCTTGGATCTAGAGGGGTTACTTCTCAAGACAGTTGAAATGAAACATGGAGATTCTATGCCATCTTGGGCTCAACACATGCGACTTGTGGAGGACAAAGATGAAGTTTATCACGTGGTGCGACCAGACGCACAAAGTTTTTTGGATTTTTGTGCTGAATACTTTGAGCTATGGATATGAAGTTGCTATAACTTAACAAGGGTGCAACGCATCACACAAAAGTGTTTTCCTGAGCAGTATACCAAGTTCAAGGTGTTTATGAGTAACAAAAATTGCCAAAATCCAAATATCATGTTAGGATTTACAAGGGTTTATCACAAAAATCTGAGTGATATTTGGAAGATATTTGAGGATTTGGATGCAAACAATACCTTAATTTTTGATGACACTCCATATAGGGTGATGTGGAACATGCCAGGGACATATCTTATATTTCCAAAGATGTGGAGGCAAACTTCCGAGCAACTTCAAAACTTCTTGCAGAGAACCATAATTCCATGGTTGGTAGGATGGTTGTATGCAAGAGATAAGAGAGTCTATACATACAACACAATTGTAAATCAGTATAGTGATTCTGAGACAAATTATGTCCTTGGTGTGTACTTGTCAACACGAAAGCATTGAATAAATATGGCTATAAGATGCTTTTTTTATTCTAGTTTGTATCTTTCAACATTTGTATAATTTGATATAGTCTTTTTTTTTTTTTTAAAGGTGTGTCAATTTTATGAACACTTGAATGGAGTGCACCCTACTCTAAGGGGACTTCAATGTACTATTGGAGTGCATCCTATTGTAAGGGGACTCTGATGTATTGCTAGAGTGCACCCAAATTTTTGGGGACTCATTTTTTATTTGATTGGGGCCTATGTTGGGTCATTTTTTGTCAATTCATATCGAGGTTGCATTTATTTGGAACTATGAAAGAATTGATGTTTGATGTCAAAATAAAACTTGTAAGTGTGGATCAGAGAATTCATGGACTTTAAATATGTGAGAGGGATCTTTTTCTTGGGCACAAATGTTTGCTTCAAGAATTTTGTCATTACATACTTTATGTGAAAGAGTTTTAGAACCTAAAAGACTTTGAAAACAAAACTATGGAATCTAAGTGCATGTATTCTTGAATGGCTTGAAAGTTGATGTATACATGCATGTGGCCTTGATGAAGATTTAGATCTGACAAGATGGAAAGATATAATTCTTGGACGTTACCTTTGTCAATTTGGTAATAACATATTTAATTTTCTTTTAATATGGGTGGAGAATATATTATTGTGTGCATTTGGAACCTAATTGCTTGACCTTCAAACCAAGATTCCTATATTCTTTTTTCATATACTTTTTTGTACTGAATTAAGATTGTGGATGCAAGGTCCACCACTTGTTCAAGCTAGATCTAAGAAAGTATATATACTGAGTCTTCAAACTAGTAAACCAAGGGAAGAGAGAAGCAGGGTCCATCACTTGTCCAAGCTCATCTCTAGACAACATAGAGAGATGTTATGTCTACTAATTGTCCAATATAGTCATGGAGAAATGATAGAAGGTTGATCCACTTGTCCAACCTATCATCTCTAGTAAAATGGGAGGTTTGGCCTTAAGATTCACCATGTAACCAACATATACTTCATTGTATTATGAAGAGTAGAAAAGAAAAGCTCCACCACTTGTCTAAGGTAGTTCCAAAATCAACATGGAGAGAAGAAAGCTTCACCATTTGTCCAAGATAGGTTCCATTAAAACATGGAAAACCTCATATATGTTGTACATGGAAGCTTTTTTCCAAGGTCCACCACTTGTCCAAGCTAGGATCCATTAAAACATGGATAGAAACAAGGCTCCACAACTCGTCCAACCTTTATAGCTGCGAAGTGTACCGGTTGTCTAAACTAGGCATGGGAAAATAATAGAAGGTCCACCACTTATCCAATATATTATCTCTAATAGCATGGGAGGTTTGGTCTCAAGATTTAGGAATTGGCTGACCTGTATTTCATTGTATTATGATGAATTTGGTTTTAAAGTCAACTACTTATCCAAGCTATAAGTTTATATCTTGAATGGTATTCCTTCCCATCACTTAGAAAACCAATGATATGTTGTACATGGGAGGGTTTGTTACAAGGTCCACCACTTGTCCAAGCTAGTTTCATTGAAACATGGATGAAGACAAGCTCCACCATTTGTTAAAGCTAGACTCCATTGAAATCTAGAAAATCCATTCTATGTTGTACATGGGGTTTTTGTTTTAAGGTCCAACACTTGTCCAAGCTAAGATCCATTGAAACATGGAGTAGAGAAACACTCCACCACTTGTCCAAGCTAGGCAACATTGATAGTAGTTGGTTTATTTTGAAGATCCACCACGTGTCTAAGCTAACTCTATTGAAACATAGAGAGAAGCAAAGGTCCACCAACTGTTCAAGCTAGGCTCCATTGAAACATGGACAGAAGCAAGCTCCACCATTTCTCCAAGATAGACTCCATTGAAACATGGAGAGAATCAAAGGTCCACCATTTCTCCAAGCCAAGATCTAGTTGTCCAACCTATAAGGTTATATCTTAAATGGTAATCTTTCTAATCACTTGGAATACCCATGATATGTTTTACATGGGGGTTTTGTTCCAAGATCACCACTTGTCCAAGCTAACTCTATTGAAACATAGAGAGAAGCAAAGGTCCACCACTTGTCCAAGCTAGTCTCCATTGAAACAAGGAGAGAAGCAAGCTCCATCATTTCTCCAAGATAGGCTAGCATGGATAAGTGCACCTTGAAACCAACCTTCCTATGAGGCAATAGAGCATATGCTACATATTTTATGTATGCCCCATGCCTCAAATTAAGAAGTTATAGATTAGAAGTGGACCTTGCTTAAATGTCACATGCAATAAATTAAGGAAAAATAGCCAAGTGGATTGTATTCCTCAATGGATCCTTGCTTTCACAAGTTGTGAACCTTGACTCACTTTTACATTAACTTGGACAAGTGGTGGACCTAGAAACCAAGCTCTCCATGTTGAGATAAGTTGTAGGTAGGACAGTAGAACATAGACAACGATAATGGATGCAATATACTCCTCTCCTAATAATCCAATTGATTGAAACCATGATATTTTAGTTGTTTTCATTGTGTATTGTATGTGCATAAAGTGGAATGAGACCTTAAGAAAACTCAAATTTTTGACAAAATCTCTATATTTTATACATGATATATTGAAAGTTGTCCAACCTGGGAATTGGGATTTTCCCACTTTACCTAATATGGTCTTAGTTCGACAATGCCTTTAATGGTGAGAATTTTGCAGAGGCTTCCAAACTTCGCAAAGTCGCTACTTTTCTGAAGGACGATATGCAGTCATGGTGGAATGGCCTTATGAACAACCGCATTCAGCCGAGGACTTGGGTGGATTTCAAGAGAACATTTGCAGCTATCTTTATGACTGTGGCTTTTGAAGCGGTTGTGATAGCAACTTGGAATACACTTTCTCATCTTGGTTGCTCGACTATGGAATAGTACATATCAAAGTTTTGGAAGGCACAGTTGCCGATAACTTCATTTCGGAATTTACTCTTAAGGAGAAAGTTGAGTGATTTGTTGTAGGATTGCCAAAGATACTCGGGAATCATTGTATCAAGTTCCGGTTTCGCACTATACATCAGTTAACATTGGTTGACAGGCTTTCTCTATGTATACAAAGACAACCCAGACTATGGCTGATCTTGATGAACCAGAACCAGAACCAGAACCAGAGATCGTCTTCGAGTAGATCCCGTCCATCTACAGGTTTAGTACATGATATTCTGGGATCAAGGGATGCGGATGCGAGTTCAAATCTGCAGAGCATGGGGTCAGGTCCGGGATCATCAATTGCTTGTTTTCTTCGATCCGGGAGTAAGGGCCAGTTTTATTACACCAGAGCTAGCTGAGAAGATGGAGTAAAGACGAACGAGATGGGGCTTGCATATACATCTACTATGACTATTTGTTTCTTTGCAGAGATAGCAACACCTTTGCATGATGCAAGATGGACAAGAAGGAGTTGCTTGGCGTTATTTATGCTCTAGAGTCATGGAAGCACTATCTTCTTGGAGCGGATTTTACTATGCAAACTGATCATCAGTCATTGCGATATTTTCTCACTCAGGCCAAGCTTTGTGAGAAGCATTTGTCATGGGCCAACTTCTTGTCTATGTTTCATTTTCAGCTTGTGCATGTTGTAGGCAAGAAGAACGTGGTAGCAGATACCTTGTCTAGGCGTCCACATGTAGCGGCTGAGTTGGATGAGATGCAAGATCATTACAATACAGATGCGGATTTTGTTGAGCCCTATGACGCTCTTGTTCGTGGAAAACATCCTGATTCATTTTTTGATGTTTCGTGGAAAGCTTTGTGTTTGTCAACTTCTTCGATAGAAGGTTATGACAGAGAGTCATGCACCACCCTATTGACTTGTATTGACCAAATTTTGGCAGCATAACAACTCCAAACTGGTCCCAAACAAGTTTCCAACCAAGAACTCACTTTCTTTGACAAAAACCCTCTAATTCCAACTCAAAAAGAGCAATTATAGCTCTCTAGATTTCTGGTTTTTCACCTGTTTCCAGCCCCAACCATTCCCAAAATTGTACTCTGACAATTGGGCGTTGTTCCCAATGTTCCAGGCATCCATATGGCTACAAAACAGTCCAAAAATAGCAGTCATTGAGAAAATACTGAATGTATTGTGCATCATTGTGTTTGCATTCCTGTCAGCTTGGGAGTCAATCTTCTAGTATGTTGTTTGGTGGTTCACTATGAAGGTACCCTTGCCACCCTGTATACAACCAAAGAAAGAAAAACGAGTCTGAGGGGAATCAGACCCCGACACTAGCCATATGAGGCTATCACCAAGAGACTCCCCACCACCCACCCTTATTAGTAAGATTTTCAAAAGAATAAAAATCTTGACATACAATAAATTTCTTTGAGATAAAATCTTACCCAGCATAAGTTGAGTCGTGAGTTGACGTCTAATAAGACTAGTAGTCCTCATCGTCATCTCTGAGATTAATCGTCAATAAAATCTCATCTTCATGATCCTTGTGGACTTCCTCAAACTCTTCCACCGTTACATGTTGAGCTTATATGTGAAGCTACTCAATATATGGCACCCAGGTCCCCTCTATATATACATCATCTCATGTGTGTATTCTACACACTTTGGGGTTCTATTTCTGTGCTCTCTCTTTCTCTCTCAACATGGTATGAGAGCAGTACGTTTTTTATTTCGATTTTTCTCCTGATCAAAAAAGATTTTTTAGAAACTACTCGTTAAAGCTACTGGAATCAATGTGGTTTACAACTTTGCAGAAGGAAGTTTTTTCAAATTCTGCACCAATTTTGAGTTATCGTTCGCGGACTGTGTACATACCTTAAAAGCAACTTTCGCTTTTTGTTTTTGATTTCTCTGCTAATTGAAAACGATTTTGTAGAAACCACACGAGCTGGGAGTCGGAATTGATGTGGTCTAAAACTTTGCAGAAGGAAGTTTTTTTCAAATTCTGCACTGATTTTGAGTTATCGTTCGTGGACTGCGTATATACCTGAAAAGCAACTTCCGCTTTCTGTTTTTGAGTTTTTTCCTCATTGAAAACGATTTTGCAAAAAAAATCTGCATGTAGGACCGGAATCCATGTGGTCTACCACTTTGCAGAAGGAAGTTTTTTCAAATTCTGTACCGATTTTGAGTTATCGTTCGCGGACTGCGTACATGTCCGAAAAGCAAGTTTCGTTTTATGTTTTTGATTTTTCTGCTAATTGAAAATGATTTTGCAGAAACTACCCGTGCAAGGGACCGGAATCAATGTGGTCTACAACTTTGCAAATTTTTTATTTTTTTTTTCAAATTCTTCACCGATTTTGAGTTATCGTTCGTAGACTGCGTACATGCCTTAAAAGCAACTTCGCTTTTTGTTTTTAATTTTTCTCCAGAAGCAAAAGGATTTTGCAGAAACTAGCTGATGTAGGCATCGAAATCGATGAGAAATTATTTTCTTAAGCCATCGTAATCGATGTGGTGTACAACTTTGCAGAAGAAAGTTTCTCTAAATTCTGCACCGATTTTGGGTTATCGTCTTGGACTGTGAATATGTTTGAAAAGAAAAATTTTACTTTTTGCTTTTTATTTTTCTCATAATTGAGAAGTTCTCAATTATATGTTTTCTTCATCAATCATATATTTCACTACAAGAGGTTGTGTGCTCTTGTGACGCTGTTAGCGACGGAAATACACTGGGTTTTTATAACCCCAGGCATCGCTAAAACCGTCGCTACGAGCATCGCTATAGGCGTCACTACGAGCGTCGCTATAGGCGTCGCTACGAGCGTCGCTATATAGCGACGCATATAGCGACGCCTATAGCGACGTTTACACAGAAGACTATAGCGACGCTCATAGCGACGCTTATAGCGACGCTCATAGCGACGCTTATAGCGACGCCCGAGAGAATTTTTTTTTGGTGGCAGGGCATTGAATGCCCTGCCACCCATCAACCATATTGTACTTGATTCACTTTTTAAAAAAAGTGCAAAGGTAGATAATAGACCCAAAATAGTCACCCACAAGACGCATTGTTTGCAAAATTGACAATTGTACACATCATAGGCAAAATGAATTGATTGGGAAATGTAATAATGACAATTGTACAACATCATAGGCATAAAGAATTGATTGGCAAAAGGAACTGCGGTGACAAATGTAATAATATACATGCATGGTTCAAAAAGACGTATAAAATCCGTCTCATGATACATAAGCTATGAGAAACCCTAAACTAATGCTATCTAGCTACGGCTAAACTGATGTCGTCTAGTCAGACGTCTCATCGCGTCCAAGCGGCATATCTTTCGGATTCTGCAAAAAAAGACAATAAGACAGCTTTCAGTAAGTATAAACATATAACGACATTTATAAAACAATACAAAAAATAAAAAAGAGTAAACCCTAATACTAACCATGCCGCCGCGAGAACTGAGAATGTCCATCAGGGCGTTTAAGCCCTTCCTGCCTGCGTACTCGCGCTCGTACGGTGTGGGATCACGTCCTGTCATCGACCACTGTCAAAACATACAAAGATTTCATTATGTTAGAACTAAAAAACTCATAAACCCTAAACTATCGAACATGCATAAAGAGCAATGTGAAAACACTTACAAAATCGGCCTCAAATGATGCCCATCCACCGCTCCCCAAGTGGTGCAAGCTCCCTGCCTCTACTCGCGCTCTGGCTGCATCCTTTTGTTGCTTCCACTTGTCGGGATTCTCGCACGCTGCTTTCTTCGCATTCTTCCAATCTTCTTTGGCCAACCAATCTGGCCTGTTCCACCCATTCTTGATTGCTTTTTGCACTTCGGAACGCTTGTGTTTGCAGTATTCGCGCATTCGAATCTTCATCAGGTCTTCATTGAAGCGTTGATCCCGTGTTGGAACGGGAAACTCATCATGAAGTAATCTTCATCAGGTCTTCATTGAAGCGCTGATCCCGCGTTGGAACGGGAAACTCATCATGAAGTATGCTGATGACTTTGTTTTTTAAATCACTTGGTACTTCACTCCATTTGTTTAGTATGTAGTGTCTAAACAGCTGAGAGCAAAGACCACGCATGCGCGAGATCACCTTCTTGCCGTCATCATCCATGATGATGCCGCCGCTGATGTCGATGGAGTAAGGCAAGCCCTCTGGCCGGTGACGCGTGAACCTGGGTGTCCCGGCAGGGGTCTCTAGCGGCGTGTCGATGGGGGTACGGACGTCAGGTGTCTCCACCAGCGTCTGGGCCCCGAAGCGAGGAGTGTCGAGTGGGGTGGCTCCTGGTGGAGTAGGTAGAGGTGTGTAGCTTCTAGGAATAGTCAGCCGTGCAAAACCTGGCGTAGATGGCGATGCTGTGGCTGGTGTGGGGGCGGGCAAAGAAGGGGAGGGTAAAGAGCCTCCTCGAACACGAGGCGGTGTGGAGGCATCGGTGGCGGAATCCCCACAACAACCGCCACCGCCACCACTAGAGCGCCGGTGTCTAGACGAGTGTGAAGCTCGTCTCGTCGACGCCGAAGCTTCGGAGCGCGCCGAATGCTCCGAAAGAGAGGGAGATGCGGATGGAGTAGGAACGCGCGATGATGCGCCAGAGCGATGACGCTCCACGTACCACTGTCTCTGCTGCGGTGACAAAGAAGAAAGAAACTCCTGATCATCCATACCTGCATTAAACACACGATTATTTAAACTTAATATTGAATGAATAGAGTAGACAATGACGCAAAGACCATTAAATACAATGACGTAATGACGCAATGAATTGAGTGATAGAAGAGGCAAGTCGAAAACTCAGAATTTTCAATCAAAAGATGTGAGCGCGAGTAGAAAAGAGCGTTATACACCATGGAAGGTACTTAGAGAGCCAGAGCTTTTACAACACGGAGCAAAATTGTTCAAATACAATATTTGTGGCTTTAAGAGATCTCTCTCTCATCCTCGCATAACTCAGCAGAACTTCCTATATCTATATAGAGCTCTCCGTTTAAACACATATCCTCTGTTTCATTTTGTAGCTCCTCTGCATGCACCCCATATAGAGTAGTAGCATCTTGATGCTCGTCTGGCACCACCGCAGCGGCTTCTGATTGAGCATCTTCTCTGATCTCCTCCATTGATGTCGTTGTGATTGGCACATGGTAGCCTTCATACATCCTTGCACTACGAGGGGCTACCTCTATGACGTACCACCAGTTTGATGTAGACTTTGTAGGATGAAATATTACCTGCCAGAGCCACATAACTTACATGAGAGCTTTCAAGCACATAACTTGTAAAAGGGGGATGTTGACTATTTACATACTTACTTGTTCACAATGCTCGGTTAGTACGAAAGTGTCTCTTAGGTCAGTCCATTTCTTAGTAGAATCCACCTCAACAAAACCAGACTCTCCTCTACGCACAGTAGCGTTGCGACCCTCCATGATTATCTTGAACCATTGCACGTCGAACAAGTCGACAAAAAATCCTCTGTAATCGATCCTCAAAATCTCTTGCAGCGTGCCGAAGTAAGTGAGTTCCGCCACCACAGGATCTGCATCAGAGGAACGTCGTCGACTAGACTGTTCAAATTTTGCCATGATTCCACAATCTTGAGTAAAATGCTTTTTGTCGATTCGTTCCACCCTAAAATGTCGACCTTTACACCATGCTTCTGTGTATGACTTATACTACAACGAACAAAGGTTATGAGTGGCCGTTCAAACGTTTATAAATAAAGTCACTTGCTAGTTGTACATTGCAAACTTACCTTGGTCGCGCAACCGCGAGAGTACTCCCACTCTTCTTCAGTCACTTCGTCACCGCATTGTTGTGCGCTTTTCAATTGGTTGTGCAACCATCTTAAGCTCATGAAGGTTGGTAGGCTCTCTAGAACCGCTGGATAATGTATCGGTGGTCGTCTTCCCCGTCTCCACTGGATTCGTGGCCTTTGTCGCTCTTGCTTTGCATCCTCATATTGTGAAATCCACTTTTGCATCACTGGATTGTGAAGCATGCAAAATCGGTTGATTTTAGCCTCTAGATCTTCCGTCATCTTCTTCTCAACACCGAGATTGCACATGACAATCCCAGATATGCGCTCATCATCTATGGTTCTCCATAGCGTGTCCCAGTATTTATCAAATCTGTCTAGCCACTCTCCAATGTACACTAGGGACTCTGATACCAACCAACCTTCTGCCATGCTACCCTCCGGACGTGCCTTTTGACGCACATATCCCTTAAGCGTTTTCATGAAACGCTCTAAGAAGAACATCCATCTGGAATGAACTGTGCCAGCTATTTCCACCTCATCAACTATGTGAACAAGAAGATGCACCTGAATGGTTAGCATTGTAGTAGGAAAATGTTTCTCAAACATGCACACAAGCTCCGCAACATTTAGTTTGGCGTTGATCTCCTTTTGTGAGATCCATTGCACCAGCTTTGCAAGTTTTTAGATTGTGTTACGGATGTCGAGAGACAAACATCCCTCAATGGCAACCGGTAAAATAAACTGTAAAGTATGTGCAGCAATGATATTAAAGTCCACATTTTATGCAATGATATTAAAGTCCACTATGAACGTACCTGACACATTTTATGCCAATCGTGTGACTTCAAACCGGTAAGCTTTCCTTATTTAGTAAAACACGTTCGGAGCGAGTGCATAACGCCACTGGGGGTCCGCAAAGATCAAATGGTCTCTTTTACTTTGCGTTCTTGGGATCCTGTGAAAATCCATGGTGCTTTAGGGAGTTTTATCGATCCATCAGACGCTGTTTGCGGCCAATATTGCTCCATACGATCCACATTTGTAAGGTCAACTCTGGCTCCCAAAGTATCTTTCTTGCCGGTCAAATGTTCCTATAGTAGATTACCCACATTCTTGAATATGTGCATTGGATTGAGCAAGTGATTGATCATGAGTCGGGGCCAGTATGGTAACTCGTACCATAGAGATAGTCTCTTCATCCCTGGAGGCAATCCGTCATCGCACATCTCCTTCTGCTCTAACCATGCTTGTGCAGACATCCTTGGTGGCTCTCTTCCCAAAAAGTCGTCGTGTAACACATGATTCTTTGGAAGATACGCTTGATGACCTTCGTAGATTTGCTTCTTCAGTGAGGGTGCCCTACGTGCATTCAGTCTAGGTCCACATGTGACACATGCTCTGTATCCGCTTGTTTGAAGCCCTGCATGTATACACATGATAATAGATCAACTATGGGAAAAAACAAGATTTACAGTGTCTGAGTGAGGAGTGTCAATGATCACCTGAGCATTCTGTTAGCCCGGGATAGTCATGCATGGTCCACATTAGAATGCCTCTGATCAAAGCATTCCGTCATCTTGTGTGTCGGCTCATATCCATTACCTCTATGCCAATCCACAATTGTTGTAGCTCTTCCAATAGTGGACGAAGATACACATCCATATTCCCCACTTTATATCACCCTGGCACAATCAAGCTTAGCCATAGGTGCCCCTTCTTCGTAGTCAACCACGGGGGAATGTTGTAGTTGACGATGACTACGGGCCATACACTGTAAGATGTTGATCTTTGACCAAATGGATTTACGCCATCCATAGCCAGGCCTAAGCGCAAATTTCGAGCTTCCCTGGCAAAATCCAACCATGTTCCATCTATATGTTTCCACGCTACGCAATCTGCAGGAATTCGTAGCACACCATCCGAAGATTTATTCTCCTCATGCCATGATGCTAGGGCGGCCATGGACTTACATTCGAAGAAATGCTTGATGCGAGGAAGCAGAGGGAAATGTTGCAAAACCTTTTGTGGAATTTTTGTCCCGTGGAGATCTACTCGATATCTTTCGGAATCACATTTCGGACACTTCTCCATGTCTATGTATTCCCCTCTGAAAAGAATGCAGTCATTAGGACAAGCGTGGATAGAATTGTAATCCATCCCCAAGTTTTGCAAAATCTTTCTTGCTTCATCTCGGGAATCTGGCATCACATTGTCAGCTGGTAGTATGTGCTCTTTCAGCAATCTACACAACATAAAAATATGATACAGTCGTGTAAAAATCTATCAGATCATTATACATTTAGAGTTCTATTAAAGTAAACTAATTGTAATAGATCACCTGAAAAGCGCTGTGACGCTAGTGTCACTCCATCCAAACTTTGCCTGCATGTTGAGAAGAACCAGGAGTGCTTTCAATCTAGACATACGTGCTCCATTATACAATGGCGTATCGGCTTCACTTTTTATATCATCATAGATAAGCCTTTCTGAATCCATGATCGTCTCGATCATTTCATCAATCTCGGGCTCAAACATTGCCTCGTTGGGAATGTGCTCTGCATAATCATCCCCCGAGCTGTCAGAGGCTACATCTTGTGGCCTCACATATGCTGCTTGACCAAAGCGCCTGCGAACATGTCTATTGGGTTGCAAGATTGCTGCTTGTTGGCCAGTGTCAGAGTCCGACGAGTTATAATTGGCAACAACTCGATCTATAATAGATGGATCGAACTCGCCAAATTCGCGAACGTGCTACAAAGAAACACGTCTTGTCCGTCGCACAGCATGCTTGCATTGATTACAAGGACATAAGACCCTCGTTGAGAGATAGGTGTTTCGGTTGGACGGTCCCACATCCTAGTCGCTACTCATAATGAGGATAAAAAACTTATAACCTGGACAACAAATTTAATATTCTATTGGCATTCTTCGTCTTATCTCTCTCTCTCTCTCTCTCTCTCTCTCTCTCTCTCTTTACCTCACATTCTCTAGTCATGTCCAATCCCCGCACACCTCGGTCTAGAGGTGCACGGAGATCAGAACCACCGGGTTATAATCTCGTCTTTATTGGTCAATACCTATATTTGTGGGTACAAGAAATCTACACACCCACGTCTACATGATACTGCATGTAGTGGACAAAACCCCTTTGCCTCTTCTCTAGCTGTAGCACTTCACTTCATCTTAACATCTTTTCACAGTAGATCTTTTCACTATTCGTCTAACTATAAACCCTAAACCGTAAGTAATTCTTGTGTGGACTCGATCTAACGTAAATAAGCGTAAATCTAAATAAACGTAAATCTAACTAAAAATAAAGCTAAATCTAATTTAACGTAAGTCTAATGACTAGAGGTTGTCTAGATGGTCATTGTGTCGGGGATGTAGTGACTCTTGCCGCCCTGAAGATCCACCTTCTTCCCTATCTTCTGAAGACATTTCACCAGTACTTTTGGATCGACGGAGCCCACCATGAGTGAAGGCAACAATACCCTATATTCCATTGAGGGCTTTCTTCACCCGCTTCATGAAGGCATTGCAGTCTATGGAGACCTAAATCTAATCTAATATAACGTAAATCTAAATCTAACTTAAATAAACGTAAATCTAGTTAAAAATAAACTTAAATCTAATTTAATGTAAGTCTACATATAACCTAATCTTTAACGTCTTTTAAGATAGTTTCCTACGACGTTATAACTCTCTTCTTCTTGTGTGTGTGCGCGTGTGTGGATGTGTGTGCCAATAAAAAGAGATAAATGGTATAACCTTTCTATCACCCATGCCAAGTATGATAGATTGATTATGCCATTTCCCTCTTGAATAATAGGTCTTGAGTTCAACTCCTCGTCGGCTAGATCTTTAGGTCTTTTAATTTTAATTAGTTTCCTACGACGTTAAATTAGTTTCTCTCTCTTTCTCTCTCAATGTGTGTGCGCTTTTTTGGATCGTATGCATGTTTTCTCTCTCTTTTCCTCTCTCAATGTGTGCGTTTTTTGTTTATGCATGTTCTCTCTCTCTTTTCCTCTCTCAATGCGTGCGTTTTTTGTTTATGCATGCTCTCTCTCTCTTTTTCTCTCTCAATGTGTGTGTGCATTCTTTGTTTATGTATGTGTGTGTGCGTTTTTGTTTTTGTTTGTACTCTCTCTCTCTCTCTCTCTCTCTCAAAAACACTATGTGTGTGTGTGTGTGTATGTGTGTGTATGAGAGAGAGAGAGAGAGAGGGAGAGAGAAAGAGGGGAAGGGAACATGAGAATGAGGAGAGGGAAGGAGCATACCTGGCTCTCCCTCCTCTCCTCGTGTGTGTGTGTGTGTGTGTGTGTGTGGAGAAGAAAAAGAGAGAGAGAGAGAGAGAGTGAGGGAGAGCGTTACCTGCTCCTTGCTTGAGGACGCAGAAAAACTCAGATCTGAGATCTGAGTTTTTGGGCGCGCTCGGTTATTTTTTTACCCCAGCCGGCGTCGCTATAAGCGTCGCAAATTTACAAAGAAATTTGCGACGCTTATAGCGACGCCGGGAATTTCTTTTTTGAGCGTCGCTGTGTGAGCGTCGCTAATATGAAGAGCCTCTTGTAGTGTTTGTTACTGACGTAACTTTGCTGCAGAAGCCAGTTACATATCGTTCCGATTCAGTCGAGCCGTTGATGATCGTCCAAATTCTATCGAGCTACTGTTGGTACATGATCTTTTGTTATATGATATACTCGTTCATTGATTCTCGTATAATTATTCTTTTAGAGATATAGTTTACGTCGTTTTATTGATAATTTCTCGTAAATACCATAGTGATTTTCATGGTACCATGATGATGTTTTATTAGTACTTTGATCATGGTGATTTTCGTTGATACCATGATGATATTTCATTGATACATGGTTATTCTCGGTGATGCCATGATGATGTTTCGTTGATACCATGGTTATTCTCGGTGATACCATGATGTTGTTTCGTTGATACCATGGTTATTCTCGGTGATACCATGATGTTGTTTCGTTGATACCATGGTTATTCTTGGTGATACCATGATGTTGTTTTGTTGATACCATGGTTATTCTCGGTGATACCATGATGTTGTTTGGTTGATACCATGGTTATTTTCGGTGATGCCATGATGTTGTTTCGTTGATACAATGATTATTCTCCATGATATCATGATGCTTTTTGTTGATACCATGATGATTTATTCATTTTTATTGATACAATGATAATGTTTTCTTAATACTTTGATGATATTCATTGATCACTATGTTGATAAATGTTGTTTTATGTAGTATATACACATATCATTTGCATCACGTAATCACGCATCTTGTACTTTTACGTCCATACTTTATGTACCATATATTGTCGTGCGTATATATGTCGTCAATAGAGTGGCGTCGCGAACCATCTCTTATGACATTGTGAAAGTAATTATTTCACTACGAACCATCTCTTATGACATTGTGAACGTAATTATTTCACTAACGATGATAATTTTCATGACTATGTTTTTTTCTTTTTGAGTCTATGATCTATGTAGGATTGATCAAAGAATTTTTTTCATGAAGAAAAACTTGGTGACAATAAAATATTTATGAAGACATGTTTGGTGATGCCATATTGATGACAACATGAAGATATGTTTGGTGATGCGATAGTGATGACAAGCTACACAGCAGATTCTTCGAGACACTTCTGATTACGAGCTAATCAATAGCCTTTACACCTCTTCATTGAACCTTTGTATTCATTATTGTATTTGATAGGATAGGAGTAATTTAACTTCTCATAAAACATTCATTGTAAAAGGAGTGATGTAGCTCCTCATAAAACATTCATTGTAAAAGGAGTGATGTAGCTCCTCATAAAATATTCATTGTAAACGAGTGATGTAGCTCCTCATGAACATTTGTATAATCAATGATTTTAATAATATAATGGTGGGTGTATATAGAGCTGTGGGTTTTTCCCTTGATCCCCCAAGGGTTTTTTGATCCACAGTTAGGGACTCTTATTTGAGCGGGGGTGCTGAGTTTATATGTGAAGCTACTCAATATATGGCTTCTCTATATATGGCACCCACGTCCCCTCTATATATACATCATCTCATGTGTGTATTCTACACACTTTGGGGTTCTATTTTTGTGCTCTATCTTTATCTCTCAACATTAACACTAGGTTGATAACGGGACACTTTTATGTCCTGGGACACTTTTATGTCCTGTTAAGTGACCATTTTCCTTGAATTATGTCAAGAGTTTCAAAATGGATTTTGAGGTGCTATCTATCTAGAAAGTTGTCTCATGAGCTGAAAAAAACTTGACATTTTTTTGGAATATCAATTCCATTTTTAACCTTGTCCTTGGAATATCAATTCCATTTTTAACCTTGTCCTTGCACAACATCTCATAACCTAAACTGTGTGAAAAAACGGGTCCTTTTTTTTGGGTTTTTTCAACTTTTTGCAACTATACCACTCTAGAATTCATGTTTGTGAGGTCTATAATGCTAGAGAACTATCTTTAGTAGTCCTCAACATGTCCTGATGCTTCTAAGGAGAAATAAATGTTCAAGTTGTAAGTTATGACCAAAGTACAAAATTGTCAAATCCTGTTTTTTAGCCAATTTAGCTCTTCTATCATTTTTTTGGTGGCTTTCATGATATCCAAATGCAGTTTTGATTTTCTATGTCACATATTGTAACATAAAGCTAATATTCCTTGAGTTTTGGGGCACCTAATACCCTATTTTGCATAGTAGAAAACGATGGTTGATTTTTTTCAATATTGTTAGTTTCTTGTGACAACTACATGCATTTTGTAGGTAGTAACCATATCTAGTCATAAGGATCAAGTTTGGCTAGGTATTGAGTAGTTTCTATGGGATTCTACAACTCATAATGTTGAACCCAGTTTTTTCATGTTTGCTGTGTTTAGCACTTTATCTTTGTCCCCAAGATTCCCCTTGGTAAGAGATGTAATATTCTTTTGACATGCTTCATGGCTCCTTATGAACCTAAAGGACAATAGGGAACTAAGAAAACATGCATATATTATTTTTATTGAGCGTGGCTATAGAAAATTTGATGATAGGTTTGCGGAATGGTAAAAATTCAACTTTTTTGTACCTATTTCTTTTGGCAAAACAAAAAATAGTGAGTGAGAAGAAATCATATGTTCTGATCACCAACCCATTGAAGTTAACTAGGGAATTTATCTCAAGTCCTACAAAAATCCCTAATCTTATTTTTATGCAACAAAACGTAAGAAATGACTGTTTTGATGAAAATGTACTGGTCCATCAACGTTGGAGGCTTGGTGTGACCAAAAGATGAGAAATTTTACAAGTTTTTTATTTTTTACTTGTGTAGTAGGCCTTGAACTATAACCTCATGAAAGGATTTTACAAAATGAGTGGATCTACTATGGTTTTGGAGGTTTTTTTCAAAACCCTGAAAGGACACTTTTATGTCCTGTTAGGTTACCAACCTAGTGTTAAATATGTGTTTACATTCATTTCCATTGTCTACTCGACATCCATCATGTCTTCCTCTTTAGTGTCTATAGTGTTAGAGCACGAATCAGTGTCTATAGTGTCAGAGCATGAATCATTGTCGTTCTCATCATGTACAATGTCATCATGATCTACAAGGAAAATTCTACAATTCTCTGAAGTCGATGTGTCTAGATTCGGGGAAGGAATAATTTCTTCTTGATTTTCTTCCTCAAGATCAACGCTATCAAACAAGTGTCGACCCCTGGGTTGGACATGCACAACTTGCCATCATGGATGAGCATCTGTATTCTTGAAAAAGAATGCTTGTTCAACATGAGGTGGCATAATGTAAGGCTCTTTTGTTGCACGCATTAACTTTGAGGAGTCGACGGACCAAAATCTGGATGGTTCTCGTCTCATTGTGGCATTATTGCCTTTATACTTGGCACGAAACCAATCCACCTTCAAAATCACATGTCAATATGCACGAATCAAAACTTTAGACTTATGCATAGCTTCAAGAAACTACATGTTATTGATTCATGAAGAGAGATTTTATTTTACCTGCTTGAAGATACGATACGATACTTCATAAATACCGACAATGGTTCCCACATAACCAAGTTCACTATCTACAAGATTTGTGTCTCTTGAACTGGCACGTGATAATTGCTTGAAAGAGGCAACAACGCAAGAATCCTGAGTTAGACGTAAGTTGTCAATGTCTTTTATCCGAAGATGTTGCCCATAAGCCCACATGTTGGTATACATTCGAGCCTAGAACAATAAATAAATTAGATAAGAAAAAATAGAAGATTGAATCTTATTTAGTTCACTTTTTGAAACCCAAGAAGTTACCTTTCTTTCACACCCGATCATATACTCTCGTTGTTCCCTTGAGATCGACTCATGATCACTAACCGCACGTTGCATACGGGTGTATAACCAATCCGTGAAAGAAGATACATTCTTCTTGTTATTTACATTGGTTTGACATCTAGATCTTCTCTTTTTACGTTTGCCAACTCGTTGGTTTGCAAGCTCCTCTTCATACTCATCAATAAATTGTTGCATACATTCGCTATTATAGACAATGAAAGTAGAAATATCCAAACTATCTTGGATGCTAAGTCGAAAAGAGACTCCCTTACCAGACAGTACCTCGTCTGACATGATAGAAGAAGACTCATTTGTCCATGCACGCGGAGCTTCAGAGTCCATTTGTTCAAGATATTCTCAAACGTAATACATGCATTCTTCAAGCATCCATCCCTCTGCCATTGAACCCTCAGGTCTTGCTTTTTGACGTACATAACCTTTGAGTACTCCCATAAATCTTTCGGCACAAAACATCCATCGAGTAGAAACAACACCGGCGAGCTCTATCTCGTCCAGTAGATGGACCAAAGGATGGACTTAATTATCAAAAAAGGATGTTGGAAGTTCCTTCTCCATCAAACAAAGAAGCTCTATACATTCACGCTTCTTTTGTGGAATTATTTGTTTGTCGATCTTTGTAGATGTAATCCATCTATCAGTAAGTTATGAAGAAGACATTAGAGAATGATTCAAATAAGTTATCAACTAAAATTCTCATTGAAATTAAAGAGCCATAAATATATACCTTGCAAGCGATCCAAGATGATAAATTACATCTCCAACTCCTTGGGTAGTGCACCCATCAATAATAAGGGGTAGAACATGCTGCATACATGATTCATCCAATCAAGAAAATATACAAGAAACTAACTATTTACAAAGATCGTTGTAGATTTACCTTCACAAAGTTGTGCCAATCATGTGTTTTTAAACCAGACAAGCTCTTCTCATCTAAAGTGAACATGTTTCTACAAGTTGATGCTCCATATCCCGTAGGTGTATGAATTGAATGAATCTTCATGTTAACTGCTCGCAACTCTTCTGCCGTAAGTACCCATGGAGCAGGCTCATAAGTTGTCTCATTTCGAGTTTCATCATAAAGTGGCTATAGATTGGGCTTTGAGTTTTGATCTTTTAAGTCATGTCTTGCTGTCGCTGTGTCTTTTAAGCAAACGAGGTGTTGCCATAATGAATGACCAACATTCTTGAATATGTGCATCGGATCAAGAAGATGACATATCTTCAAATCCTTCCAATATTCCAAAGTGTACCATATCGAAGGACTTTGAGCTAAGGATGTTTTCTCTGCCTCACGCCTTCACACCATTATCATCGTCATCCCTTATGATCGCAGACTCCGGATCAATAGCGGGTCCAACAATCCACTTTAGATAGCAATCCTTTGGTGTCATTGGTATTCAACATCTTCCTTCTTCTACCAAACCATTAAAATGTATGGCTTTCTTTCTGTTTCGTAGATGATGATCTTCAGGTAAAAATCGTCTATGTCGAAGATATATATTTTTGTTGAGATTTTTTTTATAAATCGATTTTAACCAATCACCACAAATAGGATAAGCTTTATAGCCCTTCGTACATATCCCTGCATGAAAAAAATAATGAAGGTGATTAGCGTATTAAAAATCCTAGCATATGAGATAATTTATATATAAAAGCGCATTTACTTGAGCCAAATCCATATCCTGGAAAATCGTGGATAGTCCATGCTAAAATTCCACGAAAAGTAAATTTTCTCTGATCAATGCTTCAAGACATATCAACGACATCAATCCCTCTCCACAATTCTTGAAGATCATCGATAAGAGGAGCAAAATAAACATTCAAGTCTTTAACTTGTCGTTTTCCGGGAATCAAGAGTGAGAGCATTAAATGTTCTTTCTTGATGCTGAGATATGGGGGTAGGTTATAATTGATAACTACCACTGGCCATGTAGACCATTTACTTGATTTCATAGAAAATGGATTCACACCATCCAATGCTACACCCATCTTTAAATTGTGTGGTTCTTTTGCAAAATCTAGCCATAGCGTTTCAATATGCTCAAATGCCGGACTATCCATTGGAATTCGCATTACTCCATCTTTGCTCTTGTGCTCTGCTCCCCATATCTTATCTAGTTCGAGACTTTGAAACATATGTTTTATACATGGGGCGAGGGGAAAATGTCTCAACCTCTTTCTAGGGACCTTACCTTTCTTATGTTTATAACGAAACGTTTGACATTTTGGACACGACATATTGTCCTTGTACTCACCTCTATATAAAATGCAATCGTTGGGACATGCATGTATAGAAGAATCGTCAAGTCCAAGACTACTTATCATCCTTTTCAACTCATCATGTGATGTAGGAAGGATATTGCTTCTCGGCAAGAACTTCTGAGAGAGTAGTCTGCAAGTTGAACAAAAACTATAAAATCACAAAAGTTTAGAATTCTAGCAAAAAAGTATGTTGTATTCGTACATACTTCAATAGTGTTGAAGTAGATACATTACTCTATCCAAAACGATTCGTAAGATTAAGTATAAGTAAGCTTGCACTTAGTCGTGTTAGCTGGCTTCCTGTGTAGATATGCTTTAGAGCTTCTTCTCGAAGATATTTCTCATTTTTAGGAATATTTGTACTATCATTTTGATACCAATCCTCAATAAAATCAGCCATGCCATCAACAATATCAAAGATATCAGCACATCCATTAAAATCCTTTGAATATTGTTCTTTAAGTCTTGCATACGTGTGAGGATCACTTCTGCGTAGGATCCTCATGCACTCTATAGACATGTGAGATACTTCATGTAGATGTTGGTTTGCGACATTATCAATGTCATAATCCGGAATCTGCATAGGCAAAGAAGATTGTATCATTAGCATGTTTAGACAGGAACACACATATAGGTAGCACTTTTCCTTATAATTGAAATTGCACTTTATTACACATGTACAAACATTAAAATAAAAGACAAGACGATCATCACAATAAATCCGAGATAAAAGAAACAAGATGTAAATTAAAGTGTAAAATTAGGATACAAGAGTCCAAAATAACATTAATAATTTGTATACAATGAAGTTTTTAATCATAATTCGTTAAGGGTGCTCGCGGAGGTCTACGCCATCCATAGTTTACTAACAATTCATCACCATCCCGTAATGGTCTGATAGCATTGACAACAATATATCGTGGTACAACCCTACTCATATGTCCTGGTTCATGACTATTCTTACACTCCACAAATGTGCAATTGGTTCTTGCACTCATCCCTCGACTACTATTGATTAAACCTCCTATGTTTCCTTGAGAGTAAGGTCTTCCATCAACATAGAGTCTTTGTCCTTCTGCATGTATAATCCCTCTATCAGAAAGAGAGGCTGCATTGAGACATAAACCATATGTGCTCATGCTCTAGATGTACCGAGCAAGCCGATGCCATGGACCCCATCCATATATAGGTCCACAAAAAGACATAAGGGTGACCTCTGAATGAGGGGGAACGTGCAAATCCTGTGCAATAAAGAGGCCTCGTCCAGCTCCATTGGTGGTGGACGGAGCAATCATGTAGCGATTACCCCAAAAGCTAAAAACAACTCCATCTAAAGGAAGTGATCCTCCCTGCCATCCTCCGTATCACCTTCGATCGTACGTCTGTACTAGAGCTTGCAAATGAGTAGGCAAGAGGTGATCTCAACTCATCTCAGCATGCAAAGCAAGAGGTAAAGGCTGCCGAGAAACCTCGAGCTGCAAACCGATAAATGACTTGTCCGTGTCGTGTGTGAGGGACATGTGCACCACTAATAGTGAAGTCATCCTCCTCATCAAGTGAAGGAACCTACATATATAATAGGTTCTATTACATATCAATTTTTTGTTAATAAAATTTCAATATGAAAATAAGAGAGATCAGTCACATACCATAGGTCGATGTCGCTCCTCAGGAGGTGGTGCTCGCTCAAAAGTACCATAAGTCATCTGATGTGAAAAACACTCCCGTCTAGGTCTCCGATATGTGCCACAACAACGAGTGCACCAACATATAACAGACTCGTCGTAGTACAAATCATCATAAACGAGTTCATTTGCATCCCGATCACGAGTAGTTGGGGGTGGCGGTGTACCCTCTGACCAATCCGAATCTAATTTGCATTTAACATAAAAACAAGAGACATTTATCAAATGAACAAAATAAGAACTCAATAAAAGTAACATAACGTTGAAATCAAACGAGTCTTACAGTATACTCTAACGCTTATTCTAATGAAAAAATAAGCAGACGCTACTATTTGGTGGAGACAAACAAGAGGAAGGTGTCTATTTGCATGGAGACATGGAAGAACTACTGCAAGGAGATGCGCTTACGGATCACTTTTCCTCAGCACAAGGTGTGTGTTTTTGCCAACATATACCAGAATTATTACAAACTTATCTATTATATGATTCTCTAATGTATGTTATTTTATATAATCAAATCTACATAAGAGGCAGCACGAAAGAGAGTGGCTAGTGGTCACACATCTAGACTAGGCCGGATGGGACGAGACGGATTCGTGGCCACATTTGTGAGTATAGACCCTTCAAATTTGAGCTTTCAAAGCTAATATTAGCGAATGAAGTTTACAACAAGTCTTTGGTTCTGTCTTCCTGCAAACCAAAGACTATGGTCGTCCACCTATGATGCAGGAGATAGAGTACGCTACGTACTACGGCTACCGGGCTTTGTGCGCGATGCTTTCTGACATGCCAGATCCACTTGTGAGTATGATTGTTTATTTTGTACTTTGTCTCCATGCAGATTGTAATATGTTGCTATTTGATTTCACTACTAATACAAGAGCAACATGGCGAGGCCGATCTAGCAAAGGTGGCTTGACAGGAGGCAGAGGGGCAACGCCGAGAGGCTGAGAGGAGCGGCGATCCGGTCAATGATGATAGACCTAGGGACGTGGTTGGAGATATCCACAGTCGTAGTGCCACGGGTGATGCGGATGGAGATGACACTGCTGGTCACCACACAGATGCTAGTGATTGTTCTGGTAGTGAGCACGGCTCATATAGTGATAGAGACTAGGGATTTGTTTGTTGTATATTTGAGGATGGAGATGAGACTTGTTTTGTATATGCGGATGATGAGAGTAGATATTTGTTTTGTATATATCCCAATCTAGTCAAGCATCAAATAACAAAGCAACAAGAGTGGGATATGTGTGTTTACCAGAATTCATCCTTGCCGTTGAAGTAGTTATCTGAAATTCCTTGCGCACTGATCCTATCAACTTTCACAAATAATAAAAACTCCGTAAGCAATCACGAACGCAAGAAAGAGAGCGTGTGTATGTATGTGTATGTCAAAGAGAGAGAGAGAGAGAGAGAGAGAGAGAGAGAGAGAGAGAGAGAGAGAGAGAGAGAGAGAGAGAGAGAGAGCGAACTACTAGCTAAACAAAAAGAGACAGAGAGAGAGATAGAGAGAGCACTACTAGCTGAACAAACAAAGAGAGAGAGAGAGAAAGCTGGAGAAAGATAGAGAGCAAGCTAAGATAGCAACGCGAGCTGTTACAAGCTCGCGGCTATAAAAATGGTCGTTTTCTTCTTAACGTTCCTAAACCGTCGCTTGCGACGCACATTTTTTAGCAAAAAATGAGACGTCCCATAAGAGACGATGCGTCGATGCTACAAGCGTGGCATAAGCATCAATAATCGATGCTTTATTCTATGCTACAAGCGTGGCATAAGCATCGAAAGCGATGCTACAGACAATGCTAATAGCGATGCTACATGCCATGCAAAAGGCGCTGCTACAACCGATGCATAAGCGACTATAAGTCGATGCAAAAATCCATGCTATGGTCGTGGCATATGCGATGTACAATAGCGACGTCTTTAGCGACACATCTGACCCTTTCTTAAGCGACATTTATCCGTCGCTAACCACCCCCTTGGCTAGTAGTGCCTTTTCCTTGTTTAAGATAAAGTTCGTGACTTTTAAAGGTTTTGTAGTGCAGGATAAGCTCATCAATATGTGGGAAAGAAGTTAGGAAATGCCCTCTCCTCGTGTACGGCCCTTAGTCCGCCCTTAGTCCTGGTTTCTGTTCACCAAGTGCAAAAGCATCATGGGGACTATCAATGTATCTTTGGATTGTAACCATAGCTATAAGAGGAAAACTGCAGAACCACGAGCATTGCTACGGATTAATAAAGGAAAATAGAAAGAGAAAATATTGTGTGTGTGGCAATAACAATAGCAAAGGATGCGATAGTGGTTTGACAACAATATACGCGGTAATATAACCGCGATTATTATCTCGAACATTATCGTGCATATTATTTCGCATATTACTGCTATATGGATTTAAAAAAAATAAAGATGCTTATCTGGTTGCATCCAATCTAGATGGCTCAGATGAGCATCTTTATTGTTGACCTGTATAAAGTTATCTAGTCTATGATTGTCTTCTTCTAGCACATAATTCACATCAACAAATATTGGTCGCTTCTTCCTAATACTCTTCTCTCACAAGGGATCTCTATTTATTGTACGGGGTTTGTATGCTCATCTTTAACATTGAAGAGTGAGTCAAATCAACCAGTGATTTGGAAGATGATGTAGTTGATGATTGACCTAAGAACCTTGTGCATGATCATAATTCTAGTACTAGGAGCACACTCATAACCTTTAAGATAATCCTCGTATTTGAAACTTTGTAGCATTTCCATTGCCATTGCCATGTTTGTGGTGGCATCCATTTGGCATTTTCAATGATTATGCATTTTTCTCATTATGACATCTATGATAGGTAGATATAGATAGACAAATAGATTTAATTATCATCCATGAAGGTCAAATATGACCTATGGGACCAAAAACAGAACATTACAAAGTTCCTTCTGAATTAAGCGTTTATTGGATCTTGGGGGCTCCACCTAAAAATATTTAAGTGTAGCACGTGAGCTCACCCGGAGGGGTTTTTTATATACAAAAGAGTTAGATAATTCTATGTACAAGTGGGGTTTAAAAATGGGAAATTGAAAAAAAGTTACAGATTTATGAAGGAAGATGGGTCTTTTAATTCATGATGAGGTGTGTGTATATAGGGGTTTTAAAAATACCTCTTGAGTGCACGTGTGCTATAGGTATTTTTGAAAGGTGGACCCCCTGTGTGTTGAATACATCTCAATTAAGGAGTAAGGGTCTAGCGACGTGTAATAAAGGGAAGATACGATGAAATGATAACAAAACCTAAGAAGGGGTAGGTGAGAAGGGAGCCAGTTTGGGAGTTCAAAACTCCTGGATAATGGCTTTACCTTCTTGATAAACTGACCATTTCCCTATTGAGTGCGCTTCTCACATCTTTTGGAGTTCTTCCTTCTTCTGTTTGAGTTAGGCGGGTGTTAGATCTTATGCAAACCAAAATTTGGTGTCCTTGAGAAGTCGCAATTGCTCAAGGAGTTTAATTTGATCTACCTTGATCTTGAAAGTGAGGATTGCATGGTTCGTGTGATGTTTGTGTGTAAGAGATGTGATTGTGGCTGACCCCATTGTACCATGTGGGATGTTGTTTGGATGTGAGCAAAGGAATTGTGAACATTGAAGACAATATCCTCTTGGCATTGTCATTCACCTACGGTGGACACTACAGGATCTTCAACCTTACCAAAGATGATGTCTTGCACATGGGTTTTGACCTCCTTTGGAGGGTGGTATCTACTTCAGCCGTTGTGTTATTGAGCTTGAGGCCCCCCTTCCCTTTACAGTCACTTGGAAGCCTACCAATGGGAACATTGAGGACGATATCGTCTTGGCATTGTTGTTTACGTAGCATGGACGCTACACAATCTTCAACGTTACAAAAGATGGTATCCTACACTACTTGGGTTTGGACCTCCTTTGTGAAGGTGGTCTCTACTTCCACCTTTGTGTTATTGAGGTTGATTTCCATATGTTCCTTCTCTTCCTTTTTGTGGTTCTTCACTGTGGTGAGTCGAGCCTTGATGGCGATGAGTGTATGCTTCAACTCCTCATTCTCCTTCTTGCGAAGCTTCTCGACTTCATTTTGAAGACCTGTGTGTTAGGTTTTTTTGTCTTTTGGGGTGTTTCCACGACCCCAGAGAATGTAGACTTGCCTTGAGATGAGGCTCAAGTGGCCATGATAGGCACATGCATCCTATGAAGAGACTCAAAGCATAACTACTAGAGAGTCACAGGCAGCTTGAATAGAGTCAAAGTTGGTGCTCAAGATGAGTCTGAGAGTTGAGGGCAGTTCGGGTAGAGTCGAGGTTGGGCTAGTCCATAAAGTTGGGGTTGTGGGTAGCTTCAACAAAGTCAAAATCGTGTGAATGATTAGATGCGGGTGCAAGGTGGTGTTGGTTGGGAGGACAAGGTTGTCTTAACACTCTACCTAATATCTACATCCTCTCTATCTACTCCATCGACACCTCTCTCTAAACCCTAATCTCTTCCTAAATCTTAATCTTATCTGTGTCCCCTCGACTTAATCTCTATCTACACTCTCTATGTATCCTCCTTCTCTACCTAAACTCTACACCCTCTCTATCTACTCTATTGGCACCTCTCTCTACATCCTAATCTCTTCCTAAATCTTAATCTTATCCATTTACTGTCTACATAATCTCTTTACCTACCATGTCTCTACCGTCCAAACACAAAGAGAGCGCTGAATAGAGATAAATCGCTACACTCTCTCTAGTCTCTCTATCTATCTCTACACTCTATGCATCCTCTGTCTCTCTATCTACACCCTCTGTACTCCCTTTATCTAATCTATCCACACCTCTCTCTAAACCCTAATCTCTTCCTAAATCCTAACCTTGTCTATCTACCCTCTACTTAATCTCTGTCTACACTCTCTACGTATCCTCCCTCTCTACCTAGTCTACCTAAACTCTACACCATCTCTATCTACTCTATCCACACCTCTCTCATCTCTTCCTAAATTCGAATCTTATCTAATTACTCTATACCTAATCCCTATATCTACCCTCATACTCTCTACCTTCTAAACATAGAGAGAGCATTAAATAGAGGTAAATCTCTACACTCTCTCTAGTACCTTTATCTATCTCTACACTCTATGTATCCTCCGTCTCTCTATCTACTCCCTCTATCTACATCTTGACCTCTCTCTACTCTCCCTCTACATCCTAACCTCTATGTACACCTCTCTCTCTCTTCCTCTACCTAATCTCTATCTCTACACCTTCTCTATGTACTCTCTACCTAATTTACTTAATCTCTACATCCTCTCTATCTACTCTATCCACACCTCTCTCTACACCCTAATCTTCTTATAAATCCTAACCTTATCTATCTAATCTCTATATCTACCCTTTCTCTACTCTCTCTACCCCCTAATTTCAACTCTCTCTATTGCTAATCGCTATGTATTCTCCCTCTCTACCTAATCTACATAATATTTACCCCCACTCTATCTTAGCTATGTACACCTCTCTACACTCTAATCTCTTTATAGATCCTAACCTTATCTGTCTACTCTCTACCTAATATCTATCTTACCTTCTCTCTACTCTCTCTATCCCCTAATCTTGACTCTCTCCATATAATCTCTATTTCGATACCCTTTATCTACTCTCTCTCCCTCTCTACACACTCTCTCTACCCCCTTGTTTCTCTCTCTAATCTAACAATCTCTCTCTACTTCCTCTCTGTCTCCACTCTCTCTATACCCTTTATCCCTCTTTTTCTCTCTCTAATCTTTCTCCTTCTCTCTGTCTCATCCGATCTACACTATTTTAAAACTTCTCCTCCCTCTAATCTAGCTCTCTTCTCTTATCTCTTTTCTCCTCCCTCGAATCACTTTTCTCTCTATCTCTCTCCCTCTCTCTCTCTCTCTCTTTCTCTCTTTTCATTTCACATACACTAAATTGAATATTTATTTCTCTAAATCCTTTTTTTAATGTACAATTTATCAAACTTTATTACTTTTTTCTAATGTTTTCTTTTTCTTTTTGTCTCTCTATTTTTATTCTCTAATCTAACATACACATTTTTCACACATCATTTCACTCTAAATTAATAAAAATTTAACATTAAACATACAAGAAGTTTAATGTGTAGGAGTGATGTTTAATTTGACTTTTTCTCTCTCTACTTAAGCATCTATTTAACATTAATCTCATGAAATCTACGTTCATCTCTACTTTAACTTTAATTGAACATTAACCATTAAATTTACGCTAATCTCTCTTTCTCCCTCTCTTTTCATCTCTCCTTTTTCTCTTTCCCTAATACACACCAAGCAATCATGCAAGTATCTACAAACTAATCACACACCTACAACAAACAATCAATCAATCAAGCAAGAAGCACCTACACCAAACATGAAAGAGGTACAAATTCTTTGAATCGAACTTTTCTAATGTGTGTGTGTGTGTGTGTGTGTGTGTGTGTGTTTAAGACAATAGGAAGGGGAGATTTTGTAGAAGCTTACCTCTTGTGTTCCTCCAACATTCGATTCTTCTTGCAGTCCTCTTGTGTAGAGCTCTCTTGCGGTCCGCCCACCCTCTCTTCTCCAACGATGCACTTCACCAAAGACTGATTGTGCATGTGTGTGTGTGTGTGTGTGTGTGTGTGTAGGAGAGAAAGTAGGCGAGAGAGAGAGAGAGAGAGGAGAGAGAGAGAGAGAAGGAGAGAGAGAGGGATGTGAGCTTTGAGAGGGAGAGAAGGAGAGAATACGGCAGTAGGTGCGGTGGTTGTAGAGTAGAAGACCAAGGTATGTTGCAAAAAATACGGCATTCCGCGCTCTCTTTCTTTTTGAAATTTGCGAGGTAATATACATGGTAATATGTGAGGTAATATGCACGATAATATGCGAGGTAATATGCACGGTAATATTTGTGATAATATACGTGGTAATATTTAATTTACAAAATAAATCCTTCCCGCTCTCCCCTCTCTCCTTTGCCCACCCCATTTTGCTGTCTCTTTGTATAAAACGCAATAAAGGAACGCGATGTGAGCATGATGGAAATACACACAACTCCTCTATAATCACCCGACACATACTCTTGGAATGATACATACACACACACTATGGACACTACTCGGCTTACACAACCCACCTGGCCGAGACAAAGAACACACTAATGGAGTGAGAGGAGACAAACTATCCATTTGGCCACTCAACATAGAGACACGTACACACACAGACACACCCAAAAAACTCAATTCAAAAAAAGAAGATTTCTGATGTTTAGATACAATTGAGCTTGGGCCAACACCAATGGGGCAAATAGCTTACACAATATGGATGAAATATGCCAGATACAATTACAAATTTGAGTAGAGACTTCGCTCACAGGAGAACTTACATAGCCAAAACAGCAAAAAAACAGTGAAGAATTTGGCAAAATGAACAGCGCCATTGTATCTCGAACGGCCCAAAACCACAACCTACAATATAATATTAAAGTGCTCAAATCCGACTTCGGATGAGCAGTTTATGGCCAAAACTGGCTACAAAAATTGAGTTCTGACTGTTCCTCTTCTTCTCTCCACGTTTTGCTGGTTTTTTTCTCAGGTTTTTCAGTGTCCACACTTCACTTTATCCCTTGGACACCTTTGGCCTTTTGACTGACCTCAAACGGTCCTAGAACATGCCAAAAATTGGTCACATAGTGCGTTTTTGCTACTCGATAATGCTTCTGCAATCATGTGAAGTGGCCCCCAAATATAGTTCTCATGATGATATTTTTGCATAATTGATCACAAGAAAACACTCCTATTGTGTCCTCACTTTCCACGTGCAGGTATTGACCCCATTCGACCTCCTGACGCCACTGGATGCCATCTGACACACCTGCTTACCTCTTGGCATGCGCCCCACTAATAGCTTCTTTGAGAAGATTTACGCTCCACCAACTTCTCATTATTGTAGAAAAACACACTAACACCGGTGATAATGAAAATCGATGTACTGTGTACACGCTGTCCTACCTGTACACATGTGGGCCCCACGTAACCACGTGGCTTTGGAAAATGGGCAACCCTTTATTTAATTTGATGCACCATGCATGTGTATGTACATATGTGCAATCACTTCTTTCAAAAAACTCCTAATAGCGGTAAACACTTTGCAAGTTTTATAGTGCACAGACAAGCCACATTGAAGGGGTTGTATCGCTCATGTATTTTTAATTAGAAACATGATCAAATGGCTAGCAAGGGCTTTTTGGTACAGAAGTTCACACAAGTGGATCTGCCTTTTGATCTTGGAAGATCCATACAACATGTTTGTTGAGAAAATTGCAGAAAGACCTATCCTTGGAAGGGAGAGAGAGAGAGAGAGAATATGCTTGTAATCAATATGTGAGCAAAGGTCAGCACCATTGAGGAGTCGGAGGCAGCTTGGGATGTAGCTGATTGAGAGTTGGAGGCATCAGTGTCGAGGAGGCTTGGGCACAGAGGCAGTGGAATATCTAGAAGCGTACCCGTATGAGATATGAAAACTTAATTAGGTCTATCATTAGCAGAGGGCTCTTTTGATCCGTGTGGCATTGGCCACATTGTGTAGATGCTATGTATGCTTTTCATCACGTAGAAGCTAGCGGCGATAGGTTAAAAGCTTTAATCCTCGGCCTATAGGTGGTTGGAAGGATACAGTGAGCGACGTGATGGAGATGTTGGTGGAGGTCCTATTAGAGGCTCAAAACCACTACACTCACCCACCTAATTTGGACAAGTCTAACACCTGTCTCCTCCTCAGTAGCAGCTTCAAAAGAAGATAGTTGCTAATAATTGAGATATGTTGCAATTTATAATATGGTTCATGATAGCAACGTACTTCATTAAGTTCCGCTGGGGCTTTTGAAATGAGAAGTCATCACTATAATAACACCGTCTACGCAATAGAACACAAAGTTAGCTCTGCTTATCTTTAAGTTTAATCTTTATCTTGCATCTTCTGTATTTGTGTTAACTCTTGTCTTGTGTGTGACAAAAAGAACATATTTTCACAACAGTGGATGTTTCAAGTGCACAACCACAACTCAGCTTGACAACAATACAAGGTCCGTTATCTACATCCAATTCCCCATGTCTATGTGTTTGCTTGGCGCAACACGTAAATGCTACGAAGGAGGGCACGGCTTCCGTTTCTTATAATTTCAAGAGAGACGAAATGGCCAACTCTCCACCGTACTTTTGTATGGCACTCGTGCATTATGTGCCCTGTATACTTTGTATTTTCATTCTGTTTGGGGGACTGAAGTCGAGAGGCTTGGGGCGACGTACAAACTTCAAAGTTCATTGGGGTTGTGTCACCAAGCATTAGTTGTTTCGCGATACCTTCGTTAATTCTCGTGCGAGCCTCACGTACAAAGTGCTTTATTGTTCTGACAGGCATGTAAACGCAGCACGCATGTTATCAGGAATGGTTGCGTTTTCCACTTCTACTTGCAAGGCACAGATGCTTGGAGTGCTTCTTGCAGTCGTCGCTTCTCTCTGTCTTGTAGCGCTTCTTCCTCAAACAGTAGAGTCATCCAACAGCAGCGACCTGGCTTTTGCAACGATACCCATTCGTCATATGAGCCCCAGCGATTTGTGGGGCGCAGACTTGGAAGAGCGTAGACTCCGAAGGCGGAATTTGAGACAGGGATCAGCACCTATTCGCTCCGGCTATAGGCTTGGTGACACGGACTACTATGCGCGGCTCTCTGTGGGCACCCCTATCCGCGACTTTTACTTTACAATCGACACAGCTAGCGAAATCTCGTGGCTACAATGCCAGCCCTGCAAGTTGTGCTACCAGCAGCTGGATGAGCCTGTCTTTGACCCCAGATTGTCCAGAACTCTCACTGAAGTCGATGGCCGCTCCGCTCTTTGCGATCGCATTCCCACCTCCTACCAGAGATCAGGCCCGGATAGCCCTACGTGCAAGTATAAAATTACGTATGACGACGAGTCCTTTTCTTCTGGCAGGCTTGTCAGGGACACTGTCGCCCTGTCCTCCGGCCACAGCTTCTCTAGCATAGCTTTCGGCTGCAGTAACAAAAACGTAGGCGAGCACAACCCTACTGCGGGAATTCTGGCATTGGGTCGGGACAGGTACTTCGGTTTGTCCTTCCAGCTGCAGCAACGGCAAGGCGGTCCCAATAACATTTTTTCCTACTGCTTTCCTGCCATGTACTCTGATGACACCTCTACGCTCACCTTCGGCGCCCCTATCCCTCCAGACACCGTCTTCACTCCGATCATCATTAACTCAGATGCTGAACCTAGCGAACGGCACCTCTACTTTGTCCAGCTCATCGGAATCAGCGTCGGTGGCGAGCCCCTCCTCCTCCTTCCCGGAATTTTTGACATAGATCCCTACAGCGGCCAGGGCGGCACCATCATCGATGCCGGCTCCACTGTCTCTGACCTTCCTGACGATGCATTCACCCCGCTTATAGAGGCACTCAGAGCCGCTATATCTGCTCATGCCCCGCAACTACTCCCCGACAGTACCTACGATGATTCAGACTTAGACTCCACCTGCTACCTCCTCAAGGACGACGTACCTGAAAATCAACTCACTACGGGCATTCCTTCGGTTGTTTTTGCTTTTGCTAACGGTGCTCAGCTGGAGATACCGCCCTCCAGTTTGCTTTGGCACATCCACCGCGAGAGAGGACGTCACGTGCCTGTCTGCATAACCTTTGATAGAGCTCGAGACAGTCAGACTCGCATTGGAAATATCCACCAACAACACGTCCGAGTCACATTTGACAATGAGAATCTCAGAATTGGCTTTACAGCAAATGCCTGCTAACAATGGTCTGTCCTCAATCTCAATCAATAGCGATAGAGACTTAAGCTCTTTTGATTCAATATGCATAACTCTTGTCGATATTGTTGTGTGTTCAAAATCAAAACGCTAAAATATTTACAACTTTGTCTGCTCGTTCTCATCAGATCTCGCCTCTCTCTGCTTAGCTGACGTTGCAAAGCGGAACTCCATTCACATCGAGCTCACAACATTCAGGATGGAAACAAGTCATCATAAGCATTTAAAAGAAACTAGTATATGACCTGCGCATTGCTGCGGCCAAGAAGATGGTGTGCTTCAACTGAATCAACCATTGATCTCCTTCCCTCGAGAGTGGGGTTAAATGCCTATGATTCTCATGTCAGCTTTAAGAGCTCTTTAGAACACTTGTGCACCAACCATCATTGTAACTACTTTCTCTAGGGCAACTCATAAAGTTGTCCACATGTAGGTACAACTTGTCCACATGCCCATATGGTTAGACGTGCATGCAACTCTTTCTCTCTCTCTCTCTCTCTCTCTCTCTCATATCAAGCCTTGAGTTTAAGACTAGTTAGATGTATATATGGATCCTAGAGATCTCTTGGAAATAGGGTGTGTTTTTACAATGTTAGGCTTCTTCTTCTTCTTCCTCCCCCCCCCTCTCTCTCTCTCTCTCTCTCTCTCTCTCTCTCTCTCTCCCCCGTTATGGGCGAGCACTTTAGAAGATATCAAGCATGGTAACATATCTCTATCTTAGTAGGCCAAGACAACTCGAGAGAAAGAAAACCAAACTACTTATGTGGTTGTGGTCACATGGAGGACTACTAGCAAAGCACAATGCATCATCTATCAAGAAGAGAGGAGTCCACGCATGTGGTGCCATGCAAAGAAATCTGATAGATGGTGAGATCATTTGTTTGTGTGGCTTGCGCCCAATCTTGGGAGGGACGACACACAGGTTGAGCTAGTCACGAAGAAAAAGCTCAAGGACAGCAGCCTTCAAATGTTGCTAGCTGAGGACAAAAATTAGCAGTTGCCCCATTGAGTTCCCGATCTACGATGTGTGCTTAATCAAGCATAGTGATTAACCATGTTGATTGCTTAAGCGAAAAATTGATCAAGCCGTACTGCACACCATCGACATGGTGCTTGAACCTTTCACCTCACGTGCTCAAGCTGACGGTCGACATAACCATCTCGCCTATGCAAAGGTTTAAATAAAGTGTGTTTCAACATATTAATTTCAAACAAATGTTGGGCACATCACAAAAAGACCTTGACCTCCTCACCAGGTCAAGCTAGGAACCTACATAGCTATCGGATTTTTAACTACAACGAAGCTTACATGCATGCTTAAACTCTTTGATATCTTTGATTGTAGACACAATATGTCTATCTTTCTTTGTATGCATACATACATACATAGTGTGAGTTCGTGGCGGGCACCTGCCATTGGAGGCATTATTTGCTAGTGAGGCAGACAAAATAAGCAAGCCATGTCAAAACCAACCACCATGATGCTAGAAATCTGTCTACCTTCCCATACACACCCACCCCTGCTACCCAAAAACCCCTCTCCATCCTTCTCAGTGACTCCCACTTTGTCACCACTATCGTCTCCACTTTCTCTTCCTCTGCCTCTCCCTCCATACACACATGATGCTTTAGCAAGTAACAAAAACGTCTCTCTCTCTCTCTCTCTCTCTCTCTCTCTCTCTCTCTCTCAGGTGTGTGTGTGTGTGCTAATAAAAAGAGGAAAATGGCATAACCCCTCTATCACTTGGGTGTGGTAGATTGGTTTTGCCTTTTCCCTCTTGACTAAACTATCCTCATTCAATAGATCTAAAAGGTCTCTTGAGATGGTTTCCTACCTCATTAAAATTCTCTTCTTCTTCTTCTTCCTCTCTCTCTCTCTCTCTCTCTCTCTCACTCACACACACACACACACACACACACACACACACACACACAAACAGGGCAATCCACACCCCACACACATGACACGCATATTTTGATGGGAGCTATGGGTAACATCTAATAGAGACTGATAAGATAGCATCCAGCATGAAGTGAAGAGGGGTGGTGTAGAGAGAGAGAGAGAGAGAGAGAGAGAGAGAGAGAGAGAGAGAGAGAGAGTCTAGTGAGAAAGACAGTCTGGTCTTTGTGGGGAGTTTTGGTTGGCTTCAACGAATAATACCTAGGAGTAGGAGGGGAGGGATTGGGACTCTGGTCAGAGATATTTGTTGGGTGAAGGTACTAGAGTGGTCCCCCGCCTGAGGGGGGGGGGGGGAAGAGAGAGAGAGAGAGAGAGAGAGAGAGAGAGAGAGAGAGCTACATACTCTTTCTACCAAAGGCTTATCTCTCCTGCAATAGCAAGGATTCAAGGAAGCGTCTTTTGTGCAAGGAGTTTCTTTGCTCTCTCTCTCTCTCTCTCTCTCTCTCTCTCTCTCACACACACACACACACACACACACACACACACACATCGTGACAACCTCGGCTCCAACAAATATTTACATTCCTTCTCCCCTTTCTTATATTTTTGTGTATACTTTTTTATAGTGAGTAGTCACCCGATGTTAGTCCATTGAATAAGCTTCTTCTTGTCTGGAACCTTCTTCTTCTGAGGTCTATAAAATACCTTGTATTGTTCTAAAGATCTTGGACTAGGACCCTTGTTCTCCTTCTGAATCACGTGGTACAATGTCTCTTGCTTGAGATGTTCGTTTCTCAATGTCGTCATTTTAGCTTCATAAGGCGTTAATGCATTCCATGTATTTGTATTAGGGTTGTATAAAGTTCTTCTCCCTCTGGTCAAGCAAGATTTGGCCAACTTATGACAATATTAGGTAGTGGAAATTCACCCTTGAGGTAAGGGTTGATTGCGCTTGATTTGTGCTTCAAAGGGAATTCAGCTTGGCCATCGCTTTGAACTATGGTTCTAAGGATGCCTTGTTTGGCCAACTCATTTCCTGGTATCTTTAATGCCTCAACAATGAGCTGCAGGATTTGATTGGTTATGTTAATTAACCGTCAAATTTGAACCTTCCACTGGTCCATCGTGATTTGAAAGTTTAAAATTGACAGAGGTAGAGTAGGGAACAAATGTTTTTTGGGGGCCTTACACAAGACTTTCTTCCAAGCAATCCATTATGTGGTGGTTCTTTATACCACTCTCTGAGCTCTTCAACAATTCTAATGTATCTCTGCTGATCTATAGGCTCCAAGTACAATGGATATAATGCAAGGAAGAATCTGGGCATTTCAAAATCATTAGCTGCAAGAGCATAGAGAAATGTAGATGAATCTAGAGCAAACTCTAAGAAATTCATTACCACCCGGTTTTCTTAATGCATCATTTTTTTAATGATTTTAACAATTTGAAAAATACTTTTGATTTTTTTTGCTCTCCTAGACTTATTCTAGTTCTAGCCCCTTTTCTAGAAGTAGCATTGTTCTCCAGTAGCATTTGAACTTTATGGTCCAATATCTTTCTAGCACTTTGAAGCAGGATTAGTACGTTTGTGATCTATACGTTCGTACACTGGTATGGTGGTTTATTCCCCAAAAGAGTCTCCAGTTTTAGCCCAAGAGAGCTTAAATTAAGAGTAAAGTGTTTTTTGTAAATGGGGGTTGACCATGAGATCTCCATTTTTGACATACAATTCTAGGATTCTTTCCATGACATCAATGCATCTTAGATGTGGAGGTAGCTACGACAGCTGTCGGTTGTGGTAGCTGATTGATTTTAACCATCCTTCTTGTTGATCAATTTCTAGCAATTAGCCATCCTTCTAGCTTCCATAAACAACATCTGAAAGCATTCCAGATCCAAGTATGCCATTTAATCCAAAAAAGCTACTTTTGAGTGCTTTTTGTTATCCAAGAGCTTTATTTAAAGCTAGTAGCTTGTTTACTAACATTCTTTTTATTCAGAGTGTGAACTAGATTTCACTAACTAGACCTTGCCCTTGTCCTAATCCTATGTTGTATATTGAACCATGGTTTTTTGTATTGTTGTTTCTTTGGAACCAATGTGGCCTTGTCTCTAAGATTGGTCTTGACTTTGCTATTAGTAACACTGGTTTTGATGTTTTGCCTGATTCTGAGACTGGTCACCTTAAGTGCTTGATCTAGCACCTTGTGTGGATTGGGATCTAGTTGTAGAGCCTAGAGGTGGCTGGTCATTATCCTCATCCTCATCATCATCATCATCATCATCATCCTAATGACCATCACATGTTTCCTCTTGTTCTTCTTGGTCTTCTTCATCTTCTTCCTCCTTAGCATCATTATGGTTCTTGATATACTCAATGAAGACCTGATTCATAAGCACACTAGTGTATTTTTTTGACTTCTCTTCTAGCTCGTATTTTATCAACTCCAATATATTTTGGAATTCCTCTATTCAAGGTAAGACTCCCCTCTGGGTTAGCAATGTCAATTAAAGATTGATATATGTATTTTTTCTGTGATTACCTGCTTCAGAGTACTATGGTGATTGGCCATAAGGAATTTCAAAGATGATCTTTTCTCCTCTAACCTTTCCTACACCTCCATTGTGGTTTCAACAAACCTCTTCTCTTCCATGAGTCTCTAGTGATCTTCTTGGATCGTAACAATATCATATTACTGAGCGGCAATGATTTTGAAATTGTTGTTGTGTTTATGGACATTTGCAACATTTTTTGTTTGAAAGACTATATTAGGTAAGGTGGGAAAATCCCAATGCCTAGGTTGGACAACTTTCAACATTTCACGTATAAAATAATGAGATCTTTGTCAAAGAAGTCAATTTGCTTAAGGTCTCATTCCAATTTCTGAACGTAGATTATAGATTGAGAACAAAATTGGACATGAAATTTCATGGTTTTAGTCAATTAAACCATTAAGATACTAGTGCATTCTATTTATTATTGTCGTGTATGCCTTATTGAACTCCTACCTATGATTTATCTAAAGGTAAAGTTTCAAGGCCCACCACTTATCCAAGCTAAGTTCAAAATGAGTACCTAAACTTATTCAAGATCTACCACTTGTCCAAGCTATGACCCAAATTGAGGAAAACACTCTACTTTTCTATGACATTCAAACTCATCCAAGAAAAGTGGATCCATTTACACAAGATATGAGCAAAATATAGATAGTTCTCTACTCAAAGCAACAAGAAAAAGACCACCCATAAGAAGGATGCACTCCATTAATAAAGAGTCTCCCAGATGTTAAGGTGCACTCCATGTGAAACACATTAGATTGAACAGAAGTCCCCTTACAATAGGATACACTTCAAGAAGAAAACAATAATGTGATAAATGGTTGGATAAAAGATAAATGTAAATTTATATTCACCTTGAATAAAAATTTACAATGAACTAGTTCTATTGATATGTGGTTTTGTGTACAATTGATATCTTTGTCACTACATTCTTGCCAAACAACTTCAACATGTGACTCTCAACATTGTCTTCTTGACAAAGTAGACATTCATGACATAAGTTGTCTCAGGATCCTCTACCTTGTTCACAATTGTATTGGAATTATAACTCCTCTTCTTTCTTGCACACAACCATACCACTAACCATGGAGCTATTGTGCCTTCTAAGAAGCATTGAAGTTTTTCAGGTGTTTGTCTCCAAAATTTTGGAGATATGAGATAAGTTCATGGCATATTCTACATCACTCTATATGGAGTATCATAAAAAATTAATGTGTTGCTAGCATGTAGATCCTAAAACATCCCTCAAACCAAAGGCAAATTCTTATGATATACTCTTTTATGTCCAATCATGATGTTTGGATTTTGACAATGCTTATTGCTCATAAACATCTTGAACTTTGAACAATGCCTAGGAAAGCACATCTCAAGTATATGTTGAGCTTTGGTTAGGTTATAGCAACTCCATATCCAAGTTCATAATCAAAACAAAAGTCCGAGAAAGCTTCTGCATCCTGGTGCACCACATGATAAACTTCATCTTCTTCAAGTGCAATTCGCATGTATTTGGTCCATGACGGAACAATATCACCGTGTCACATTTCAACTGAATAAAGTAGTAAACCCTCTATATCTAAGATAAGAACCCTCCGTTGTTGCTTCAAGGTAAGTAGTAACTGAGTAGGGGGTGGTTGATGGCTTTGATGAGGCCCCATAAAAGGTTGAATAAAAGAATTTTCTCTTTCAAATGAATTATCCCACTCTAAGAACAACATATTTCTTTCTTTCGGCTCTGAAAAGAAACACAAAACATTTAGTTGCTATTCATTTTTAAACCTTAAAACAAAATTGACGGTTTTAGCATTCAACATTTGATCACTATAGACATCCAAAAGAATCTAAAATTGGTATCACAATACTAAAAAACCATGTGATTATAAAAGTAGGGCAATTTGTCAATACATAAGTAAACTTTAAAGCTCTCCAAGTCAATTGATACAATTGGTCTAAAAACCAATGGTGAAGTACGATTAGGTGACATTTGGTCTAAAAACCAATGGTTTAATATCTAGAAAAACTCAAACACAGAGAATAATATTTGTGTTAATTGTTTTTAGATTGCAACGACACAAAATTTTGCAAAGTAACCCTTGGTTGTTCTTAGAGGTTTCTTCTTTTATCTAAATGAAATCGTCCAAATTCCCTATGAAATACTCCTTCAAAGAATAATCTGGATGAAATCTGCAAGAAACCATGATGAAGTGAGTGTTTTGAATCAAAATACAAATATCATTTGCAAAAGTATTTATTGAAAATTCAACATGATTTCTAGTGAGTAGTACCTTAGTGTTTGAGAAGATTGTGCTCATTTAGTAGCTTCTTCACAAAAGCCTTAGCTACTACATTCTTCAATCATGGTGTGGCACAACCCAACTTCCTTGCTAAAGATATTAATTGTGCTCCCTTCATCGTATCAATACGGGTTTTTTCTTTTGCCATTATTTCTATTATTTTGTTCCTTCTAATCTCCTTTTCCCTGACTCGAAATGGTGCAAAATTTGGAAAAAGTTTCTTCTGTAAAGTTATAGACCACAATGATTTTGACGCCTTACGCAAACCAGTTCAGCAAAACCGTTTTCAGTTAGGAGGAAAATCAAAAGCAAATAACAAAAGTTTCTTTTCAGACATGTTTGCAATCTAAAAACGATAATTCGAATCAGTGTAGAATTTGGAAAAAGTTTCTTTTGGAAAGTTGTAGATCACATTGATTCCGGTGGATACTGTTGGCCGTTTCTGTAAAATTGTTTTCAATTAGGAGGAAAATCAAAAGCAAAAAGCAAAATTTGCTTTTTAGACATGTTTGCAGTCTGAGAACAATAACTTGAAATCGGTGCAAAATCTTTAAAAAAATTATTCTGCAAAGTTGTAGACAACATTGATTTCGGTGCCTCCTCAAATTGTTTCTACAAAATTGTTTTCAATTAGGAGAAAAATCAGAAGTAAAAAGTGAAAGTTGCTTTTCAGACATGTTTGCAGTCTAAGAACGATAACTCGAAATCGGTGTAGAATTTGAAAAAAGTTTCTTCTACAAAATCGTTTTCAACTAGGAGAAAAATCAAAAACCAAAACGGCATGCTCTAATACCATGTTGACAAAGAAAGAGAGAGCACAGAAATAGAACCCAAAAGTTTGTTGAATACATACATGAGATGATGTATATATGGAGGGGACCTGGGTGCTATATATAGAGAAGCTATATATGTAATCCATATATTGAGTAGCTTCACATATAAGCTCAACATCCACCAACAAACATTTTCACAACTTGTCACATCCTTGATCCAAAATAAGTGACTATTTTAAACAACTTATAGAAGCTTTGTTGCATTTTAAATCTATCACTTGTCCATTCTAAAAAGTTATAGAGCAAATATTGTTTCTTAGATGCATCACTTGGATATTTGATGTTCAAGTTCTTGTTGAAGAGTAAGGGAAATCTTAATCCACCACCAAGCCACTTTGAGCAAGGTGTGAGAAGGAAAAGTGCATCTTGTATTGAGTACTTGCCCTTTGAAACAAATTAAGGAAGGTTTGGTGCATCAAAGATCCATCACAAGACCATTCTAAACATGGTGGTGTAAGAGAAAAAATGCATCCTAGATTCACTACCTTTCCATTCCACTTGTCCAAGCCAAGATCTATTGAGTTATAGAGGACCATACGATCCACCACTTGTATAATATATGCCCTATTGAAACATAGAGAGCCATAAGGTTCACCACTTGTCCAAGCTATGTTTCATTCAAGCATAGAGGACCATAAGGTCCCATTCTATGATCTATTCCAGCATAGAGATCCATGAGGTGCACCACTTGTCCGATCTATGCTCTATTGAAGCATAGAGAGCCACAAGACCCACCACTTGTCCAAGCTAAGATCGATTCAAGCATAGAGAACACAAGGTCCATCAGTTGTCTAGTCTATTCTTTATTGAAGGGTATAGATCCATAAGATCCACCACTTGTCCAAGGAACTAACCCATTCAAGCATAGAAAGATACAAGGTTCACCGTGTGCCCAATATCTTCTATATTGAAAGACAGAGATCCATAAGGTCCACCACTTGTCTAAGCTATGCTCCATTAAAGCATAGAGGACCATAAGGTCCACCACTTGTCCAATTTATGTTCTATTGAAACATAGAGACCATTAAATCCAACACATGTTCAAGCTATGCTCCATTCCACCATAGGTAGCCACAAGGTCCACCAGTGTCCAAGCAAAGTTCCATTCTAGCATAGAGAGCCACAAGGTCCACCACTATTGAATCATAGAGAACCATAATTTCTACCACTTTTCCAAGCTATGCTCCATTCGATCATAAAGGATCATTCAAGCATAAGTTCTACCACTTCCTTCATTTGTAGGATGGACTTTGAATCTCGAAAAAAAGGGCACATGGTACTTGACAATGAAATTGTTTGTGTTGGTTGTGTATGTAGAACCAATGAAGATTCCACTCATTGTGGTATAAAGATAGGGCAAGGAAATGTATCCATACTAGTGGATAAATCCATCCAAACAATCTATTCTAAAAGATTTATTGAAATCTAGGCTCTATTGAATCATAGAGAACCATAATTTCTACCACTTTTCCAAGCTATGCTCCATTCGATCATAAAGGATCATTCAAGCATAAGTTCTACCACTTCCTTCATTTGTAGGATGGACTTTGAATCTCGAAAAAAAGGGCACATGGTACTTGACAATGAAATTGTTTGTGTTGGTTGTGTATGTAGAACCAATGAAGATTCCACTCATTGTGGTATAAAGATAGGGCAAGGAAATGTATCCATACTAGTGGATAAATCCATCCAAACAATCTATTCTAAAAGATTTTGTGCATCATAGATTCACTAGTTGGCCATTCTTAACAAGTTTTGGAAGGCAAGATGCTTCATATACCATGAATTCACGATTTGAACCATGTTTTTTAAGAAAAGGTGCAAATGAGGTTCACTATCATTCTAGATATAGCTATTAGAATGGGAGGTGAAATTTATACCCGTAACTTCGAACTTCTAAGTAACCAAAAGACAAATGAATGAAACTTAGAATTACCATTTGATCATTCTAAACAAGTCTTAGAAGCTGGTAGCATCTTAAATCAAACATTCCAAACAAATTGTGGAAGGGTGGTTGGTGCACTCAATAAACTAATACTTTTCCATTCAAAGAACATTGTGTAAACATGGGTGCATCCTAGATCCGCCATTTGTCCAATCTAAAAAAGTTCTTGAGAGGAGCAAGGAGATTTTCAATCCACCATCAAGACACTTTAAGCAAAGTATGGATGGAAAAGTGCATCCTTCACTTAACGTTTAGCTATTCTAAAAAAGTTTTACATGGGTTTGGTACATCCAAAATCCACTATTGGGATATTCTTAACGGTACAAAATAAAAAATACATTCAAAATGAACTTTTGCATAAATTGCTAATGCATAAGTTTATGCTTTGATAAAATATGTACAATGAGATACATATTCTTGTATGGATTTTGTTTAACATGATACACGAACTTTGAAATAGAGCAATATTATGCAAGCTCAAAATTCTTGTGAAATTATATGGATATCACTTTAGAAACAGATTTCTGTACGAAGTCAAGTATTCATTGCATAACATGGTAATGCCATCACAACTCACGACATTTTTCATGATACATACTCAGTGATGAGTCAGTTTCAAATAGATTATCAATAACTTTCATATATGGGACTTTATCATGATATTTGAGTGATTGTCATGTAAATTCATATTCTGAAAGAAGCTCTTCACCACTTTCTATGTGGCATAGGGTTTCAACACAAACATAGCTACATTTATCCAAGCTAATTTGTGTTGTGGTGGCTTTATGCCAAGGTGGAAAATTGGGATCAAAATTATAACATATATTTGGGCTCATACTTAGACCATGAGTACTATTTATATATCCTGCCAAATTTCCATCTTCTACATCACCAACCATATATATCTCATCGTCCACACAATTGACATTTGGATCCTTTAGAAGTGAGTACCTAGGTTCCCTTGGAGATATCTTGCACAACTTCTTCCAATTATCATGGAAATACTTATCACTGCCATAATGGAGAATAGTCATATCCCTTTGAAGATGTGTATGCACAAAAAGCACACAACTAGCTCCTTGTGTATTTGAAGCTAGTACTTCAAAGATAATACCACTTATCTCAAAGACTTTATCCTTTGGAATGTGAAAAGTTTGTATACCAAGAGGATCATCATGCCACACATAATGTGAAAGACATTGTCTTTTGATATCTCCTATCATTCTTCAGTCTGCAATAAAGAAATGTTTAACATATTTTGGTTAAAAAATGTCAAACGTTGTAGACTATATGTTTTAGTTTATGTCATGAAGTATCAATTCAACATAGTAAAGAATCAACTTTTTATATGCCAACTTACATTGAAATATTTTTTAGTAGATATTTTACTTCAAATTATGGATGTAATAAGTAATTATTTATCTTTCCTACAATTTTATACTATTAAGAAAGGCTTCACTACATGATAGTTTTGAGCAAAAATAAGTCAAAGATCTTAAATCAATGGTTAATATACTTGACAATATACATGATGAAACTATTATTATATGTTGAAAAAAGATATCAAACTGATTTCAAAATAAAAAGATTAATTACATGACAAGTGGGTATAGAAGCTTAGCTCATACTTGCTTCAAGGTTCAAAAAGTTCGTTAACTGATATGGGTGTCTCACTTGTTGATGCTCCTACCGTATATGATACTGCATGGTCATCAATGGGATGATCTAATTGATCACTTTGAAGTTGTGCCCATTTTTTGACATCATCATGATGATTTGTAAAGCTCAAAAGTCTTGTTTTAAGCTTTCTTTGGTTGTCAATATTGTCCACAAGGCACAACACTTCCCTTTTCTGCTTGAGTTGTAGAAACTCGACAATATTTGACAATTGACTCACACTTCCAAAATCTAGATCAAGGTGTCCTACATGTAGTATTATGGATTGTGTCCTTGGATTTAAAGAACTAAGAAGTCCCTCAAAGGCATCTCCCTTGCTCAAGAACACAAGTGTGGTGAAGAATTCTATAGCACCAATAAATTCCAAATGCTTCACATTGTGCAATGCCCCAACAAATTGTATTTTGACCATGGTTGTCATACTTTGCAAATCAGACTGTAACTGCACATAGTCTTTATTATTCAAAAGAGAAAGGATCGCACATTGTGGTTCTGTTGACCCACCTACAATAGCCATAATTCCATCTATGAGATCTTTGAATCTTTTAGCTGACCATTGTAGATTGCTCTCCAAATCACATGTGTTGTCCAAGATACACAATCCTATAGGGATAGGATTGTTTAGATGGCGCTTTAAGTAAGATGTTCCCTCCATTTGAAGACTGACAGCATATATAGACCATGGAAGATCTATAACTGAATTTGCTTTTTCTTTCACAATGTTGATCGTCCATTCGATATATCTTCTTGTCTCTTTAGGAAAATCAATCTTCCTTTTACCACGTGTTGTAGTTGTGATGTCAGCCAAGTATCATAGAGTGTCAAGAAATGCGAGTAAACGACATCATTAATGTTGTATGTGGCACAAATCTCCTCCCAATTTTCACATGGATTCTCCTTATTGAACAAATTGAATTGCTCAAGAAACTCATCTTGAATAATTAGATCTTGTTTCAGTTGCTTGATATGACCAGTCATGTCCATTACACTTGGTGTGTCCTTTGCACCCTTAGACAGAACAATCATTCCAGTCTCTATTTTTTTTTGAATATTTTCTACTTCATCTTTGTCTAGACCACACAAATATCTAAAAACTATGGCCACTGGTTTCTTATTCTCTCCCTCTAGCTGCTCTATGATCTTCAGCCGATCATAAATAGGATCAGAGTAAGTGACCATATGAACTTTTTTGGTGATGAATGATGCACCAGCAGAAATCCTTGCTGCAAAATCAAAACAAATTAAATATAATAATTTCATTTTTTCTCATTATATAACCATGAGGGAGAAAGAAACAGAAAACTTACATCCCAAGGTGTGCGAGATTCTGCACCTTCCTTTTCACCATTGTTTGGACGTGATGGGCATTTTTGAAATATCCTCTAATTTCAAAGATACTTGAGAATGTCACTGTAAGGTTGCTTATCATATAGCACCTTGGCCTCCTCCTTTTCTATGGCTGATATGGCTGTTGCAACTTGTGGGGATGGATCTACAACAATCCGGGCCTTTCTTTTCTCATAAACTTGTATTATATCTTGGGAGCCACCATCCTTTTTCATTTCTTGAAATATTAACATTTTGATTGCATAAATTGAGTGTTGTCCATCAATGATCCAAAACTTGTATTCAACAAGTCTTTCTTCTTCTACCTGAGTACGTGTCATTGGAACTCCATACTTTTGGCCACAATTCTTTACAAGAATTAGATAAGCACATGATGAAGGCCGATTTGCACTTTCTCCAAAGAAGAGCATACAATTTTGTACTTGATTAGGCTTTACCTGATGACAATTATAATGATCGTGAGCAAGAAAACAATTAGTGACGGGAATCTTGTATTCCTTATACTTGAAAAGGAAGTAGGACGAATACTTTTCCATGCCTCTTGTAGCACTCTTCTTTGCTTTTTGGACCTTGTTCTCTAAGTGATCAGGCTCCACAAACCTTAATAAGGGTTGATTGCTTGTGTCCTTTGATCTCAAATTGCTTTATCTACATCTGCAACACCAACTGTTGTAACAAACCTTGCCGTTTTGGTTGTGGTCTTCTTATTTGAGTTCTTATTCTTCACTTGCTTGCCTTTTAAAGCAATAATAATTGCATGTTGTAGCCTATCTGCAGTGATATTAAATAAATCTTCATTAACATTCCATCCTGGTGAAAACATTGTCTCTTCCTTGTCTTTGACCATTTTTTCAACGATATAGGAATTTGCCAATAATTGGTACTCAGTATTTCTAGGTATCCCAATGTTAATGTACTTGTCATAGGAACATAATAATAGAGATAGACAACAAAAGATAGAGAAAGAGATCTTTTGTATTGATGGATTTTTGCGGAGTTTTGATACAAAAGAGGAGCAATGGCATATATGGGTGCACTCCATTGTATGGAGCACGAACCTCCCGACCACCCCCGAGCTTCAGTCCGCTTGCATGTAGCGTCTCACTCGACTCGCACTCACACTCGCACTACCACTCGCACTCGCACTTGCACTCGCAGAATAGAAGATCTGTGAATGATCCCCAAACGCACCACCCATCGTGCTTTTATCCTTCTTTTTCTCGAAAAGCATGCGACTTCTCAAAATAGCCGCTTTTTAGGCGTTCAGTCAACTCGATTTTCGCACCAAGTATACCTATGAGAATAAGATAAGCACGTGATCGCGAAGCGATCTGTAAAGGTTAGATTTTTGAAACTTTCAGTTGTCTTCAACTGAACAACTCTCCCAAATGGAGCCAAAACAGCTGTCTAAAATTTTCAGTTATCTTCAACTGAACATAACTCCCAAACGGAGCCAAAACAGCCCAAGTTCGTATCACACAATCTTGTTGCCCTCGTTGCGCTCTTCGACGGCTCTATGATGGAAAATTTCTATAGCTTGCTCTGATTTGCTAAAAATCAACCTGCAAAACAACATTTTCTACAAAAACGATGCAAAAACAACAAATCCCACTTTTTTCTTAATCTTTGGCCCTCAACGAGCATCAAAACATCAAAATCTCTAAAGACTCAGAGAACCAAATTTGTTCCTTATAACACAGGCTTCAGTTGCTTCATACATCACTTTTCCAAAATCCCACGTTAACACCTTCAAAAATGCCCCAGAAAGGGCCTTCCGGATCAAAAAAAATTATTGGACAAAAACAATCCACACATCCTTCTACACACTGGACCAACTTTAAAACGACCAAAACTTCCTAGAAAATCAAAATTTATTGCTAAAACACTTCAAAATCAAGTACTGTTACATTCTCCCCTTATTAAAATTAATTTTGTCCTCAGAGTTGGAAAGAGAGGGAAATTCTCTTTTCAAAACACTAAGATCAACCCATGATGCATCCTCTACTGGATAGTTCTGCCACTTAACCAAAACTTCCACAATGTATCTATTTCTCAGATGTTTAACACACCTATCTAGCACTGAGTCTTGCTCTACTGTCAATGTTCCGTCATCTTTCAACTTAGAGTTGTCCTGTAAAACATGATGCACGTTAGGAACATACTTTTTTAATAAACTCACATGAAATACAGGATGCGCTTTGACATGAGAAGGCAATTCCAATTTGTAAGCTAATGAAGCAATGCGCTTCAAAATTTTAAATGGCCCAGCAATCATGGAGACAATCTTTTATCCTTTCCAAGCATCAAATGAGACTTCTCGAGAATAACTTTTAAGAAAACCATATCACCAGTTTCATACTCCACAACATGATGTTTCTTGTCATAATACAATTTATGTCTCTTTTGAGCTTCTCTAATATTCCCCTTGATTTTGACCAACAGCTCGCTATCCATTTTCTCAAGCATATCACGTGACAGTTCTACCTTATTCCTCGAGTTAAGAAAATTAATAGGTGTGGGACAGTTGTAGCCATACATTGCCTCAAACAGAGTCATCCTAATAGATGAATGATTTGAACTGTTATATGAAAATTCAACCAAAGACAGATATTCATTCCAATTAGATTGGTTTTCATTGACATACATTCGTAACATATCTTCTAAAATACGATTCACTCTCTCCGTTTCTCCATCAGCTTGAGGATGAAAAGCAGTAGACATGCGTAACTGGGTATCTATAGAGTCAAAAGTTGTTGTCTAGAAATGAGAAGTGAACTTAGAATCTCTGTCAGACACTATACTCTTGGGCATGCCATGCAAATGAAATATCTCTTTTACAAACAAGCTTGCAATGATCAATGCAGCATCAGTTATTTTTACAGGAAAGAAGTGATCTTGTTTTGTGAGTCTATCTACCACCACAAACATCGAATCATACCCTCCACGAGTAGTAGGAAGTCTAATGATAAAGTCCATGGATATAGACTCCCACTTCTGTAAAGGAATGTCTAAGGGCTGAAGGTCATCATGCATCCTCTTATGTTCAATCTTAACTTGTTGACATTGAAAGCACTCAGAATGAACTTTTAATATTTTCATATGTCTTATTCAATCCAGGATTACCAGAAAAAGGTGAATGGTGGTGGGAATGGTGGTGGTGGACATAGAGGTCGTCAACGCGAAAAAGAAACGATGACGATATGGGAGAAGCGACAACCAAATCATTCTTAACAAAGGCTAAGATTAAAGAGTTTGATGGAATAAGAAAGATATGCGAAGATTTAGAAGTGTGGATTAAAGAACTCAAAGATTTGGATTATACTTTCAATATCGAGAACACGACCACCAGACTTTCAAATGTCCGAGCAAGCGGACCGATAAGATAATACGTACCAAGATGACTCAATTGGAGACTTTTGGCGATGCGTACAATAAAGGTAAGTCATCTACCCCTTCTTTGTGATGTTATGTCTTTGATATGTCCCTTGAAAGCTTCTGTTATCGAATTTATGTATAAAAGTTGAGATTTAAATTTGAATTTCTTAATTGATTTGGATAGTATTCATTGCTTCTTATCGTCTAAATTGATTGAGAAATTAAACTTGAAATTAAATCGAGAAGTTAAAAGACTTGTGGACCTAACCAGTGGTAATAATAGTTTCACGAAAGAGTTAGTAGAAAATTTATTTATTTTTCTTTGAAGAGCTACAAGAGGTTGTGTGCTCTTGTGACATTGTTAGCGACGGAAATACACTGGGTTTTTATAACCCCCGGCGTCGCTAAAACTGTCTCTACGAGCGTCGCTACGAGAGCGTCGCTATATGCGTCGCTATAAGCGTTGCTATATAGAGACGCTCATAGCGACGCTCATAGCGACGGTTATAGCGATGTTTACACAGAAGATTATAGCGACGCTACAGAGCCATAAATAGCGACGGTTATAGCAACGCTCGAGAGAATTTTTTTTTGGTGGCAGGGCATTGAATGCCCTGCCACCCATCAACCATATTGTACTTGATTCACTTTTTAAAAAAAGTGCAAGGGTAGATAATAGACCTAAAATAGTCACCCACAAGACGCATTGTTTGCAAAATTGACAATTGTACACATCATAGGCAAAATGAATTGATTCGCAAATGTAATAATGAAATTGTACAACATCATAGGCATAAAGAATTGATTGGCAAAAGAAACTGCGGTGACAAATGTAATAATATACATGGTTCAAAAAGACGTATAAAATCCGTCTCATGATACATAAGCTATGAGAAACCCTAAACTAATGCTATCTAGCTACGGCTAAACTGACGTCGTCTAGTCAGACGTCTCATCGCGTCCAAGCGGCGTATCTGTCGGATTCTGCCAAAAAAAAAGACAATAAGACAGCTTTCAGTAAGTATAAACATATAACGACATTTATAAAACAATACAAAAAATAGAAAAGAGTAAACCCTAATACTAACCATGCCGCCGCGAGAACTGAGAATGTCCATCAGGGCGTTTAAGCCCTTCCTGCCTACGTACTCGCGCTCGTACGGTGTGGGATCACGTTCTGTCATTGACCACTATCAAAATATACAAAGATTTCATTATGTTAGAATTAAAAAACTCATAAACCGTAAACTATCGAACATAAAGAGCAATGCGAAAACACTTACAAAATCGGTCTCAAATGATGCCCATCCACCGCTCCCCAAGTGGTGCGAGCTCCCTGCCTCTACTCGCGCTCTGGCTGCATCCTTTTGTTGCTTCCACTTGTCGGGATTCTCGCGCGCTGCTTTCTTCGCATTCTTCCAATCTTCTTTGGCCAGCCAATCTGGCTTGTTCCACCCATTCTTGATTGCTTTTTGCACTTCGGAACGCTTGTGTTTGCAGTATTCGCGCATTCGAATCTTCATCAGGTCTTCATTGAAGCGCTAATCCCGTGTTGGAACGGGAAACTCATCATGAAGTATGCTGATGACTCTGTTTTTTAAATCACTTGGTACTTCACTCCATTTGTTTAGTATGTAGTGTCTAAACAGCTGAGAGCAAAGACCACGCATGCGCGAGATCACCTTCTTGCCGTCATCATCCATGATGATGCCGCCGCTGAAGTCGACGGAGTAAGACAAGCCCTCTGGCCAGTGACGCGTGAACCTGGGTGTCCCGGCAGGGGTCTCTAGCGGCGTGTCGATCGGGGTACGGACGTTAGGTGTCTCCACCGGCGTCTGGGCCCCGAAGCGAGGAGTGTCGAGTGGGGTGGCTCCTGGCGGAGTAGGTAGAGGTGTGTAGCTTCTAGGAACAGTCAGCCGTGCAAAACCTGGCGTAGATGGCGATGCTGTGGCTGGTGTGGGGGCGGGCCAAGAAGGGGAGGGTAAAGAGCCTCCTCGAACACGAGACGGTAATGAGGCATCGGTGGCGGAATCCCCACAACAACCGCCACCGCCACCACTAGAGTGCCGGTGTCTAAACGAGTGTGAAGCTCGTCTCGTCGACGCCGAAGCTTCGGAGCGGGCCGAATGCTCCGAAAGAGAGGGAGATACGGATGGAGTAGGAACGTGCGATGATGCGCCAGAGCGATGACGCTCCACGTACCACTATCTCTGCTGCGGTGACAAAGAAGAAAGAAACTCCTGATCATCCATACCTGCATTAAACACACGGATATTTAAACTTAATATTGAATGAATAGAGTAGACAATGACGCAAAGACCATTAAATACAATGACGTAATGACGCATATAAATACAATGACGCAATGAATTGAGTGATAGAAGAGGCAAGTCGAAAATGCAGAATTTTCAATCAAAAGATGTGAGCGCGAGTAGAAAAGAGCGTTATACACCATGGAAGGTACTTAGAGAGCCAGAGCTTTTAAAACACGGAGCAAAATTGTTCAAATACAATATTTGTGGCTTTAAGAGATCTCTCTCTCATCCTCGCATAACTCAGCATAACTTCCTATACCTATATAGAGCTCTCCGTTTAAACACATATCCTCTGTTTCATTTTGTAGCTCCTCTACATGCACCCCATATAGAGTAGTAGCATCTTGATGCTCGTCTGGCACCACCGCAGCGGCTTCTGATTGAGCATCTTCTCTGATCTCCTCCATTGATGCCGTTGTGATTGGCACATGGTAGCCTTCATACGTCCTTGCACTACGAGGGGCTTTTTGTTGATTTGTTCCACCCTAAAATGTCGACCTTTACACCATGCTGCTGTGTATGACTTATACTACAACGAACAAAGATTATGAGTGACCGTTCAAACGTTTATAAATAAAGTCACTTGCTAGTCGTACATTACAAACTTACCTTGGTCGCGCAACCCCGAGAGTACTCCCACTCTTCCTCAGTCACTTCGTCACCGCATTGTTGTGCGCTTTTCAATTGGTTGTGCAACCATCTTAAGCTCATGAAGGTTGGTAGGCTCTCCAGAACCGCTGGATAGTGCATCGGTGCTCGTCTTCCCCGTCTCCACTCGATTCGTGCCCTTTGTCACTCTTGCTTTGCATCCTCATATTGTGAAATCCACTTTTGCATCACTGGATTGTGAAGCATGCAAAATCGGTTGATTTTAGCCTCTAGATCTTCCGTCATCTTCTTCTCAACACCGAGATTGCACATGACAATCCCAGATATGCGCTCATCATCTATGGTTCGCCATAGCGTGTCTCGGGCTTTATCAAATCCGTCTAGCCACTCTCCAATGTACACTAGGGACTCTGATACCAACCAACCTTCTGCCATGCTACCCTCCGGACGTGCCTTTTGACACTTCTCCATGTCTATGTATTCCCCTCTGAAAAGAATGCAGTCATTAGGACAAGCGTGGATAGAATTGTAATCCATCCCCAAGTTTCGCAAAATCTTTCTTGCTTCATCTCGGGAATCTGGCATCACATTGTCAGCTGGTAGTATGTGCTCTTTAATCAATCTACACAACATAAAAATACGATACAGTCGTGTAAAAATCTATCAGATCATTATACATTTAGAGTTTTATTAAAGTAAACTAATTGTAATAGATCACCTGAAAAGCGCTGTGATGCTAGTGTCACTCCATCCAAACTTTGTCTGCATGTTGAGAAGAACCAGGAGTGCTTTCAATCTAGATATACGTGCTCCATTATACAATGGCGTATCGGCTTCACTTTTCATATCATCATAGATAAGACTTTCTGAATCCATGATCGTCTCGATCATTTCATCAATCTCGGGCTCAAACATTGCCTCGTTGGGAATGTGCTCTGCATGATCATCCCCCGAGCTGTCAGAGGCTACATCTTGTGGCCTCACATATGCTGCTTGACCAAAGCGCCTGCGAACACGTCTATTGGGTTGCAAGATTGCTGCTTGTTGGCCAGCGTCAGAGTCCGACGAGTTATAATTGGCAACAACTCGATCTATAATAGATGGATCTAACTCGCCAAATTCGCGAATGTGCTGCAAAGAAACACGTCTTGTCCGTCGCACAACATGCTTGCATTGATTACAAGGACATAAGACCCTCGTTGAGAGATAGGTGTTTCGGTTGGACGGTCCCACATCCTCGTCACTACTCATAATGAGGATAAAAATCTTATAACCTGGACAACAAATTTAATATTCTATTGGCATTCTTCGTCTTCTCTCTCTCTCTCTCTCTCTCTCTCTCTCTCTCTCTCTCTCTCTCTCTCTCTCTGTCTCTCTTTACCTCACATTCTCTAGTCATGTCCAATCCCCGCACACCTCGGTCTAGAGGTGCACGGAGATCAGAACCACCGGGTTATAATCTCGTCTTTATTGGTCAATACCTATATTTGTGGGTACAAGAAATCTACACACCCACGTCTACATGATACTGCATGTAGTGGACAAAACCCCTTTGCCTCTTCTCTAGCTGTAGCACTTCACAGCGTCTTAACATCTTTTCACAGTAGATCTTTTCACTGTTCGTCTAACTCTAAACCCTAAACCGTAAGTAATTCTTGCGTGGACTCGATCTAACGTAAATAAGCGTAAATCTAACTAAAAATAAACCTAAATCTAATTTAACGTAAGTCTACATCTAACCTAATCTTTAACGTCTTTTGGGATAGTTTCCTACGACGTTAAAACTCTCTTCTTCTTGTGTGTGTGTGTGTGTGTGTGTGTGGGTAAACCTAAATAAACCTAAGTCTAATCTAATATAACATAAATCTAAATCTAACGTTGTCAGGAGTTTTTTGGAGCAAGGGATTGCGCATATGTACATATACAGGCATGGTGCATCAAATAAAGGATTGCCCATTTTCCTTAGCCAGGTGGTTATGTGGGGCCCACATGTGTACAGGTAGGACATGGTGTACATAGTGCATCGATTTTCACTATTACCAGTACCACTGTGTTTTTTCTACAATAAGGAGGAGTTGGTAGTGCGTAAAAATTCTTGAGGAAGCTATCCGCGGGCCGACGAAGTGAGGTCAGGAGGTGCGTCAGATGGCATCTAGTGGCGTCAGGAGGGCGAACGGGGTCAATATTTGCACGCGGATGAGGACGGACACAACGTGGGTGTTTGCTTGTGAGAGTTATGCAAAAAGGTCATCATTATGACCACTTTTTGGGGCCACTTCACGTGGTTGTGGGATGTATTATTGAAAAGAAATGAGTGCCAGGTGCGCGGATGATGCAAAAAGGTGACAGCTATGCACTGTGAGGTCAGTTTTTGGCCTGTTCGGGGTCCGTTTGAGGTCATCTAAAAGGCCAAGGGTGCCCAAGTAATAAATCTAAGTGTGGAAACTGAAAAAACAGATAGAAGACCAGGAAAAACGTGGAGAAGAGAGGAGGAACAGCCGCAGGTGTGTTTTTGCTCATTTTGGAGCCTGTTTTGGGCGTAAACTGCTCATCCGAGGTCGGATTTGAGCACTTTGACATTGTAGACTGGGGTTTTTGGGCCGTTCCGGACGCGATGGCGCTATCCATTTTGCCAAATTCCTCGCTCTTTTCCTGCTATTTTTCTGTGTAAGTTTCTCCTATGAGCGAAGTTTCCGCTCCAGTTTCTGATTGTATCTGGTATCTTTTACCCATATTGTGTGAGCTATTTGCCCTATTGGTGGTAGCCCAAGCTCAATTGTATCTAAACATCAGAAATTCTCCTCTTTTGAGCTGAGTTTTTTGGGTGTGTGTGTGTGTGTGTGTGTGTCTATGTGGAGTGGGCAAGTGAATAGTCTCTCTCCTCTCACTCCAGAGGTGTGTTCCCTGTCTCGGCCAGGTGTGTTGTGTAAGCCGAGTGGTGCCCCATAGTGTGTGTGTGTATACCCTTCCAAGAGTGTGTGTCGGGTCGTTATAGAGGCACTTTGTGTGTTTTCATCCCGCTCACATTCTTTTGGTGCCCCCACGGAGGATCTTCTTCGAGTACCTTCTGCTTCGAGCTTCCAGCTTCGAGATTCGGGATTACAGGTTGCAGATTACAGGTTACAGGTTATAGGTTACAGGTTACAGGTTACAGGTTACAGGGACAGGGACAGGTACATCTACAAGTGATTCACACAGGTACAGGTAGCAGGAGTACAGTGATATACTAGTAGTGATGTCACTTGTAGTGTTGTGGGTATGCATCACTTGGCGCCTGTTTGAGCACATTGTCTGCTGGATTGTGCGTTACTTATGGAAACTGCCATTGTATGCATTTGTGGAGCCATACTTGGTTGTATTTGGCAGTCCCAACCATTTCTGAGACTTGGTCTGGAAGATAGTCATTTCTGAGACTTGACTATACGCGATTTGCATTAGCCTTCGTGTGAGGGTCGATAGCGTGAGGTTTTTATTGAGCTAGGGGATTCTCAAATGTGGAGATCCTTTCGGTGATACAGGTAGCTGGAGCATCCTTTTTGTGACCTCGCCATAGGCTATGTACTAGTGAGTCCTACTTGATGCTCGATTCTATTGTTGACAGTTTATGCATACATATATAGTCTATATTTTGGGTTCCTACTGCTCTATTTATGAGGAAACTCTGCCAAAATTTTTCCAAGTTATGATGGCTGGTTTTTTGGTCTTTTGAGCCATTTACGCTGTTATGCTGCTGAAATTTTGGCAAAATCAGAGGTTGAGTCAGGTGTGCCTTCTTGGGAGCTTCATGGTTGGCTTTAATGGATGATCAAAATGGCCCTCACTCACTCCTTTTCATTTAACTCAAAGAATTCAGATTAATGTTCATGTGTCCAGGAAGATCTTTTTCCAGCAGCGCATAGTCTTTATGTTTGGGCCAAGAAGATTGAGAGAGATCCTGGAATGTCCTTTGCCTGTTGTCATTCCGATGATCAACTATGAAAACTCATTTGATGTGCATGTGTTTGTCCTTATCTAAAGTTGAGCTCCATTGAAGTTATGAGGATTGGGTAGTCAAAAGTTTTGGGTTCTTGCACGTGTGTTCAAATGGGTTCTCAAAGCATTGTAACTTGGGTAGCCATGGCTTTCTCTTATCCGGAGTTTCATGGAAGAAGTGATGAAGATGTGGAAGAATTTCTGGAAAAGATGGAGGTTGCCTGCATTAGCAACCAGATTCATGACCCTACGCAAATGTTACGCCTTCTCCAAATTTGTTTGAAAAGTGATGCACGAGTTTGGTCTAAAGCATTTGAAGAGGAGTTGCGTGTGGCTGATCCACCTGTAAGGTTGAGTTGGGACAATCTACGACATGGGTTGGAAGTGGAGTTTGTGAAGATAGAAGATCCTGACAAGGTGTGGCAAGAAGTACAGGCTTTGGTGCAAAAGGAAGGTGAGCCAATAGATGCGTACATACGTAAGTTTTCATTGGCATGGGAGCGAATGTGCAAGGCTTTAGCACCACAGGTACCCCCGCCTGACATGATGAAGAAGGACAGGTTCTTGGATGGTCTTTGGGAGAATATACGTTGGAGAGTGGAGCTAAAGAAGCCTAGGACATATGAAGATGCACTAGAGGTAGCAAGGAACAAAGAGTGGAAGCTGAGGAAAATGAGCCAGTTAGGGGTGGAGTCTTTGCCAATGAGGTCTGAATTTCAGCCTATAGAGTCTTTACAAGGGCACATGTCAGGGGTTCATCATGAACCATTAGTTCCTGTTACTACTCAGGTTATGCCAGCAGTGGTCACTACAGCAGTGCAAGATGATGGGCTAAGGCAAGACATGAGGCAAATGGTAGATTTGATGAAGAATCTCAGCCTAAACATGCTAGGTCAAGTGCGAAATAATCGAGGTCGAGGGAGGTTTGCAAATCAGCAAGGAGGTGAAGAAAGGCCTAGGAATGGTGTTGGACAAAGCAATGGTAGGTTTTGGAGGCAGACGCCCACATGTTATAATTGTGGAGAGTTGGGTCACATCAGCCCGCAATGTGATAAGCCACCAAGGATGGGGGGAGACATGTATCCATTGCCAAGACAGGTGCTAACTAGGTCAAATGAATATGGCATCGAAATTAAGGGAGACGAAGGAACCAGTGGACTGACCCAGGAGAAAAAGGGAAAGACAAAAGTGCTAAGTGTAGTCACCTTGGAGAAGGCATCAAAGCTAGAGGATACATTAGTGATGCCTATTGGGAAGAGGACCACAGAGGATAAGGAAGGAATAAGTGCCCCAGGTCCTAGTAAGAAGAAAGGAAAGACCCATGAAGGCGAGGATGTCAAGGCCAAGAGTAAAAGGAGAGCTCGTCGAAAGTTTCATGTTTCAGATTTTCCACTAGGGGATGGGCAATTAAGCTATGACTTGAAGGAGGATCTGACGAGAAGGAAGGAAGATGTTACTTTTGGGCAGCTTATAGAGATGGTGCCTAAGCTAAAGCGACAGTGGAAGAGGATGGTTAACCCAGTGGAGAAAGAGCCAGAGAGAGGTTCAGTGAAGGTGTTGGCAATGGATGAGCTACCAGACATTTGTCCAATAGTAGATGTGTGGCATAAAAGGAAAAATTTGGGACAAGGTTATGTGGATGGCGGAGCCCAAATATGCGTCATAACACACTCATGCGTTGAGAAGATGGGTCTCACAGTGGCTGGGGTGTCAGGTTTTCGGATCAGATTGGCAAACCATCAAAAAGTAAAATGCTTGGGTGTTGTAAAGAGCTTAGAAGTGGAGGCATATGATGCAAAGGCAGTGGTTGATTTTCATGTGATGCCAGCAGGGTTGGGAGCATATCCTATTATACTGGGCAGACCATGGTTACGTGCAGTGGGAGCTGTTCAAGATTGGCGACATGGTACAATTAGCTTCTATGGAAAGACATGTACCAAGAAGCTTTATAATATGGACACAAGGAAACAATTAGAGGAGCTGTATGAAGATGAGGATGAGTCTAGTGATGAAGACTCTTCCACGATGACAGATGAGAACAGTGATAGCACTACCAGCAGTGATGAGGATGCTGATGTTGCATTTCTTTTGATGGACAAAGAAATCCAAGAGATTGGTTTAGTTGCATTTGCGAATGAGGTTGAAGATGAAAGTGAAGGGCCTTATGAAGTGATTGAAGGGCTGATGCAAACCAAGGTTGAGTTGTCAAAGAAGCAGGAATTGATGACACAAATGATCAGTGGAGACCTCTCAGCTATGGAGAAGGATATATATTTGCACATGCTGGCTAGTTTTCCTGATTTGTTCATTACTTCATATGAAGAGATCAGAGGGTTCAAGGGCGAAGAGATGCATATAGAGCTGAAAGAAGGTGCTAAGCCAGTGCGGCAAAGGCTAAGAAGGATGGGTCAAGAGAAAATGGAAGCCTTGCGAGAAGAGGTGGACAAGTTATTGAAGGTAGGGTTCATAGTTCCAGTGGAGACCACAGAATGGGTGAGTCCAGTTGTAGTCAGTCCAAAGAAGGATGGGAAGTGGAGAATTTGTGTGGATTTTAAACCCTTAAACGCAGCCACTAAGAAGAACCCATATCCTCTTCCATTCATCGATCAGATCTTGGATTCAGTGGCAGGTTATGAGAGGTACAGTGTGTGTGATGGTTTTTCAGGCTATTTTCAATTGAAGATTGCTCTTAAAGACCGCACAAAGACAACTTTTATTACGCCATGGGGCTCCTATTGCTACACAGTATTGCCATTTGGGTTGTCAAATGGACCTTCCTTCTATCAAGAGAGAGCAAATTGGGTGTTGGAATCATTCATTGGTAGTTGTGTTAAAGCTTTTATGGATGACTTCTGTGTCTATAGTAGTAGGGCTGATCACCATGAGAAGTTGCAGATGGTATTGGCTCGATATGATGAATGTGGAGGACAACTAAATCCAAAGAAATGTCATCTAGCACAGCCAAGGGTGAAGTTATTGGGCCACATGGTGTCAGAAAATGGCATTGAGGCTGATCCAGACAAGGTTAAGTCTATTATTCTTCTTCCATCACCTATGAGTACGAAGCAATTGGCAACCTTTATACACAAAGTGAAGTGCATGGCACGGTTTATTCCATTGTCTTCGCAGCTTCTTTATCCATTACAGCAAGTGGCAAAGCATGATCCATTGCAATGGGATGACAAGTGTGAAGAAGTGTTTCAAGAGGTGAAAGAGGTGTTAGGGGGGTTGTCAGCCATGCAGGCTCCTGATTGGAAGAAAGTTTTTTATGTCAATCCATCAGTAGGGGATGATGCCATTGGAGCCATGCTATTGCAAAAGGGGAAGGGCAGCCATTATATGAGGCAAGTGTATTGTGCAAGCCGAGTGAAGTTGGTAGCGGAGATAAAGTTATCGGAAGTAGAGCTAGTGATGGCCAGTGTAATATTTGCTTGTCGACGATTTCGTCATTACTTGCTACCACGGCCTTTTGTTTTCTTGACGAGTTATGCCTTTTTGCCACAGTTAATTAATGGTATTAACATGTCAAATGTGGTGAAGAAATGGGTAATTGAGCTGCAAGAGTTTGAGTTCTCTTTTCTAGTGGAAGATAGTACAAGGGCTACCCTAGCTGATTTGTTGACCTACAAGGAGAATCCCCTTATTGTTAAGGAAGAGGTGGTGAGAAAGGTAGTTGAGGAAGTGCCACAGATCAGCAATGCACATGTGTTGTTCTTTGATGGTTCATACAGAAAGAGCCACGATGCAGCTTCAGGGGGTATAGCACTTTATGATCCAGAGGGGAAGCTAGTATGCAAGAGAGGGTTCAAATTGGACGCGCATAGTAACAATGAGGCTGAATATGCTACATTGGAAGCCGGATTACACATTTGTTTGAAGCATGGAGTTTGAAGGTTGAGCATAAAAGGTGATGCCTTGTTAGTGGTGAAGCAAGTGCTGGGTGTGTGGAAGAGCAAGAACACCTCATTGAAGGAAATGTGCTTTAGAATTAAAGGCCTGTTAAAAAAGTTTGAAGCATGGAGCATCAAACACATTGAACGTGCTCCAAATGGAGAGGCACATGAAGCAGCTCAAGGCATGATTGGGGAGCTATTCGTGTTGAGGACCAATTTACCTCTTTATTATGGCCGGGAAAGTTTGGCTCAAGAAGAGGAGTTTTTGCTAACAGGAATCATTCCAAAGGAGATTCAGAAGTTTAAGAAGTATGGCTTTGTGCGTAGAGCATACAGGTACAAATTGATTGGCGATGTCTTATACATGAAAGGGGCTGATCTCGTGTTGAGGCGTGTACCTTGGCGGGAGGAGCTTTACAGAGTGTTGGAAGAGAATCATGAAGGCGCATGTGGTGGCCATTTTGCTTTAAAGATCACCTTGCATAAGATTTTGCAAGAGGGGTATGTATGGCCTAGTTTGCACAAGGATGTTCACCATTGGTGTAGGTCTTGCAATAGGTGTCAAGCGTTTGGGAAGAGAGTGTTGAAGCCAGAGCTACGAAAAACCATTATGGCTTTTGATGTGTTTGAAAAGTGGGGGATTGATGCAATAGGCCCGTTACCTATCACAAGCAGGGGCAAAAGCTATATTTTGACGGCAGTGGACTATCTTTCTAGATGGGTAGAGGCTATAGCAGTAAAACAGATCACTGCAAAGGATGTGGAAAAATTTGTGTATGATGAAATATGTTGCATGTTTGGGGTGCCATTAGAGCTACTTTCAGATAAGGGGCCAGGATTTAGAGCTAAACTGCTAGACTTCTTATGCACAAAGATGAAGATTAAGCATCAGCATACCACTCCTTATTACCCACAGTGTAATGGCTTAAATGAAAGATTCAATGGTGAGTTGGTAAAAATTCTTTCTAAAGTGACAGAGCACCAAGGAAAGAATTGGGATTTGGAATTGCCTAGTGCATTATGGGCTTACCGTACTTCAGTGAAGACAGGTACAGGGTTTACTCCATTTCATTTGGTGTATGGAAAGGAAGCACTATTGCCTGTGGAGGTAGAGTTGCCTGCGGTCAAGATGTTAGAGAAGTTGCTTGGGCCACCTAGTGATGCATTCAAAGAGAGGCTCTTGCAGTTACAAGAGGTCCAGTTGGATAGGATGAGCGCATTGGAGCATTATGGGCAGATGCAGGATAAGGCTTTGGCAAAGATAAATGAAAAGGTCAAAAGTAAGGGTATCAAGAAGCATGACTTGGTTTTGCGCTACAACAGTAAGCTGGCCAACACCTTCCAAAAGAAGTTTCAAATTAAGTGGGAAGGCCCTTTCAAGGTAGTGGAGTGTTTTCCAAATGGCACATATCAGCAAGCTAACCTGGATGGTGTTCTACATAAGTCAAGGGTAAATGGGTTGCGTCTTAAATTGTATCATGCTAGATTGATGATGGTGGAGCAAAGGAGCTGTCTGTGGATCAAGCAGTGTTGGTGAGGGATGAGGAGACCTGTGATGCGGCGAGTCTCATATCTCTCTTTGCTGCTGCTGATCATGAATGATCTAGCAGGCTAGGGGATTGGCAAATTATGTCAGGAGTTTTTTGGAGCAAGGGATTGCGCATATGTACATAAACAGGCATGGTGCATCAAGTAAACGCCAGGTGGTTATGTGGGGCCCACATGTGTACAGGTAGGATAGGGTGTACATAGTGCATCGATTTTCACTATTACCAGTACCACTGTGTTTTTTCTACAATAAGGAGGAGTTGGTAGTGCGTAAAACTTCTCGAGGAAGCTATCCGCGGGCCGACGACGTGAGGTCAGCAGGTGCGTCAGATGGCATCTAGTGGCGTCAGGAGGGCGAACGGGGTCAATATGTGCACGCGGATAAGGACGGACACAACGTGGGTGTTTTCTTGTGAGAGTTATGCAAAAAGGTCATCATTAGGACCAATTTTTGGGGCCACTTCACGTGGTTGCGTGATGCATTATTGAAAAGAAATGAGTGCCAGGTGCGCGGATGATGCAAAAAGGTGACAACTATGCACTGTGAGGCCAATTTTTGGCCTGTTCGGGGTCCGTTTGAGGTCATCTAAAAGTCCAAGGGTGCCCAAGTAATAAATCTAAGTGTGGGAACTGAAAAAACAGAGAGAAGACCAGAAAAAACGTGGAGAAGAGAGGAGGAACAGCCGCAGGTGTGTTTTTGCTCATTTTGGAGCCTGTTTTGGGCGTAAACTGCTCATCCGAGGTCGGATTTGAGCACTTTGACATTGTAGATTGGGGTTTTGGGCCGTTCCAAACGCGATGGCGCTATCTATTTTTCCAAATTCCTCACTCTTTTCCTGCTTTTTTTCTGTGTAAGTTTCTCCTATGAGCGAAGTTTCCGCTCCATTTTCTGATTGTATCTGGTATTTTTTACCCATATTGTGTGAGCTATTTTCCCTATTGGTGTTGGCCCAAGCTCAATTGTATCTAAACATCAAAAATTCTCCTCTTTTGAGCTGAGTTTTTTGGGTGTGTGTGTGTGTGTGTGTGTGTCTATGTGGAGTGGGCAAGTGAATAGTCTCTCTCCTCTCACTCCAGAGGTGTGTTCCCTGTCTCGGCCAGGTGTGTTGTGTAAGCCGAGTGGTGCCCCATAGTGTGTATGTATACCCTTCCAAGAGTGTGTGTCGGGTCATTATAGAGGCACTTTGTGTGTTTTCATCCCGCTCACAACGTCTATTTGTACTTTTGAATTCTAACATAATGGATTTTTTGTATGTTTTGAATAGTGGTTGATGACAGGACGTGACCCCACACCGTACGAGCACGAGTATGTAGACAGAAAGGACTTAAACACCCTAATGGACATTCTGATTTCTCACGAAGCCATGGTTGGTATTTCACTTTACTCTTTTACATTTGTTGTATTTTAATGATAAGCTAAGAAAATAGATTGTTTTGTAATTATATGCTTATACTTACTGAATGTCTCACTTTTCTTTTCTGCAGAATCAGACAAATACACCGCTTGAACGTGATGAGACGTATGATAAGATGACGTCAATCTAGCTGTAGCCAGATATCATTAGTTTCCTTTTGTCATAGCATGTATAATGAGATGACTTATATACGTCTTTATGTAACTATTGGAAAACCATGTATTTTCTCAATAATGACAATTGTGTTGTAACTATTACATTTGCAAATCTTAACAATCGAGTGATTTTGCCTATGATGTGTATAATTGTCATTGATTTACTTTCGTTAATTTCCTAGCCAATTACTTTTGTCAGTTTTGTATCATTATTCTGCAGACAATATTATGCATGATGGAGTCAATGGTGTTATATCGTCTTGTGGGTGACTACTTTGGGTCTATACCGTTGCACTTTCTTTTAAAGTTGAATCTGTGCTTATCTTGAATTCATTTAGGTTTACTCTATTCTGGAAACATTCAATATGGTTGATGGGTGACAGGGCATTCAATGCCATGCCACCCAAATTTTTTAACTCTTGCGCATTGCTATAAGTGTCTCTATATAAGGTTCCGCTACGCTTCTATAAGCATTGCTACGAAAGGACTATAGCCGTTGCTATATGCGCCACTATACGCGTCTCTATATAGCGACGCGTATAGCGATGCATATAGCGACGGTTATAACGATGCTTATAGCGACGATGCTAGCTGTTGAGATTATATGTGAACCTACTCAATACATGGCTTCTCTATATGGCACCCAGGGCCCCTCTATATATACATCATCTCATGTGTGTATTCTATACAATTTGCGGTTCTATTTCTCTTTTCTCTCTTTCTCTCTCAACTTTTTCACTTGCTGAAGAAATCCCAAATCATTGGAAACAAGGATGGTATCATCCACATAAAGAGCAAGAATCACAAAACTGCTACCTTGGCGTTTTATGTATAAGTTGGGGTCTGACGAGCAAGAGATGAATCCTTTAGAGGTGAGAAAAAGATCAAATTTTGTATACCAGGCTCGCGAAGCTTGTTTGAGACAAGATAGTGCCTTATGGAGTTGAGCAACAAGGTCTTCTTTACCTGGAATAACAAACCCTTCTGGTTGTTCCATATAAATTTCCTCTTCCAAGTCACCATTAAGAAAAGCAGTTAGCACATCCATTTGATGAGCTTCTAAATCAAATTGAACAGCAAATGCCAATAAAACTCGAACACTTGTAATGCAAACAACTGATGAAAAAGTCTCTTGATAATCAACACCAGCTACTTGGGAATAACCTTTTGCAACTAAACGCACCTTGAACTTGTCAAAAGATCCATCTTCTTTTACTTTTGTCTTATACACCCACTTACATTTAATAGCTGTACGACCAGGAGGTAATTCAGTTAGTATCCATGTACCTTTAGAGATAAGAGAATCGTACTCTACTTCCATAGCCTCTTGCCATTGATCCTTTAGTGGTGAAGAGATAGCTTCATCATAAGTAATGGGATCTTCGGAAGTAGAAAAGGCATTATCAACAATATCGTCATCATAAACATGACATGAGCCATGTTCAAAATCAATAGGCAGATCAACAAAAATATCAATATCATCATTGGCGACATTCGGAATGGATGGTTGTGAAGAGGAAAGTTGCTCTATAGGAAGAGTTTCATCTTCTGAAAGAAATGGAAAAGCCTGAAGCAATGATTTAGTATCAATAGAATCATCCATGGACCATGAGCCTCCCATAAGCTGTTCGTTAAAAGTAGCATCACGATTCACAATTACTTTCTTGGAGGAAGGGTCATAGAATTTGTAGCCTTTGGAAGTGTCAGAATATCCAATAAAAATAACTTTAAGACCAGGAGCATCAAGCTTTGCTCGTGTTTCTTAGGGAACATGAATATAAGCAATACATCCAAAGGTTCGAAAATGAGATACAGAAGGTATGTCACTTGTCCATGCTGTGATGGGTATCTTACCAGAGGGTGCAGTAGTAGAAAGATGATTCTGAATAAATACTGCTGTCAAAGTAGCTTCAGCCCAAAAAACACGAGATAAGCCAGAATGAATCAGCATACATCTTACAGCATTGAGAATAGTGCGATTCTTTCGTTCAGCAACACCGTTCTGTTGAGGCGAATATGGAATAGTGTGTTCATGATGAATTCCACTGTTAGCACAGTAACTCACAAACTCTCGAGAAACATATTCGCCTCCATTGTCACTACGAAGCTTCTTGAGGCGACGACCAATTTGAAGTTCCGCAGCCTTGTGGAATTTTTTGAAAACAGATAAGGCTTCAGATTTTTCTCTAAGTAGAAATACAGTCGTATACCTTGAGAAATCATCAATGAAAGTAATGAAGTAGCGATATTGTGATCTTGAAGAAGGTAGAGGTCCACATATATCAGTATGAACAAGATCCAATATGTCATGAGAATGAGTTGTATTTGAAAGAGGAAAGGGTTTGCGATTGTGTTTCCCAAGAGCAGAAAATTCACAAATTCCCATATGAGGATGGGCTTTAAGATCCATGCCATGAACAAGATCACGACGTTGAAGATCAAGGAGTTTTGAGAAATCAGCATGAACAAAACGGTGATGCCATACTTTGCAATCATGATCACCTGGAGCAGTGACAACATTTTCTACAGCATCGTTGAGAGAGAGTTCAAACAGATTACCATTTCGAGGAGCAATGGCTATAGTCTGTCCATCTTTCTCAATTCGGCATTTGGTATGATCAAATCCAACAAACAGACCAAGATCAACAAGTCTAGCAACTGAAAGAAGATTACGTTGAAGATCTGGTACATGTAATACTCCTCGCAAAATTCGAGTGGAAGAAGATAAGGTACCAAGATATAAGTCTCCAATACCCTTTACTTGACAAGTAGTATCATCAGCAAGATAAACAACACGTTGAACTGGCAGTGGATGATAGTTATGGAGCCACTTAGACTGATATGTCATATTTCCTGTAGCACCAGAATCGACAATAAAAAGTGATCCATCGCACATGAAGTATTCTGTCTGGAGCAATTGAACATAGGACACAGCTTGTTTCTGGTACAATGTTGTTTCGATGTTCAGTAGCATATGCTCTATTTCGATCTATGTCGAATCGACGCTTATAGCACATATGAGTGGGATGATCAGATCGTCCACAATATTCACAAGAAGAAGAAGAAGAGTCTCTAGATAAACGTGGTTGTTTTGTGGTAATATTGTGTTCTTCATCATATTGACGTACCCAACAATCATCTTCAGTATGGTCATTTCTGTTGCAGTAAGAACATTGCTTATTAGGAAATTTGAGACGAGAGAAAATATTACCGCGACGGCCACCTCTGCGGTTTCCTCGTTGAAATGGACGCCTTCGAGCATAAAAAGCCCGTTCCATCTGTTGTGACTCAGTCTCCTCGTGTGAAATCATAGTTGTATCATGACTATCATTACGACGTTCTTGACGTTGAGAGTATTCAATTAAAGACATGCAGGCTTGGTCGAAATCAAGACCATCTTTATTAGAGAGAATAGTAACAATGTTATCATAAGAAGAGTCCTTCACCGTATCAAGGAGAAGTGTAATCAGTTGCTTTTGTGGAACAGGAGCACCGGCAGCAGCAAGTTGATTAATAATAGATTTGAAAGATTCAATATGTCCCGTCATGGCAGTACCAACTTCATATTGTAACTTGTTAAGCAACCCTCTCAAATAAAGTATTTCTATGACAGATTTCTTCTGAAAGTTTGCAATAAGGTACTTCCATACGTCGTGGGAAGTAGGCAGTTCGTACATATCAAGCAAAAGGGAATCAGTAAGAGCAGAAAGAATATACCGACGAGCTGCTTTATCATGTCGTTGCCAATCCGTATAGGTAACATTCCAATCTTCAAATATAGGTCCTTCAGTGATAAGCACGTTATCATTATCCGTATCAACAGGGTGAGGCGGACAAACACGATTTCCAAGAACAACATCGGAGAGTTCATCGCCTTCAAGAATTAACAACATCTTTGCTTTCCAGCCTGGAAAGCCTTGACCTTGGAAAGGAGGAACAGAACGCTGGCCAGAAGGAAATCCGTTGAAGAGAATATTCATAGCCATATCTTGTTGCGAGAAGACGTATAAGATAAGATCGCAGAATTTGCACACCATATATGGTGAAGGCCGCAATTGAGAATGAGAGAGATATGAGGACTGCGTTCTGTCAACGATAAATGTAAGAAGGATGCTCAAGGAACTTCCAAAGATGTGAGAGACGTCACCCAAAAAGGGCGGGGTAAAGGAGACGTTAATAATAAAAGAGTCCTCAAAATAGAGTGGCGTGAGACGCAAGATTGACGGCCACAATATGAATAGCAAAAAGCTAAATCTTCTCGAAAGAGTTAACGCCAAAATAAGAAAAACGATCGCGGACGCTTCACGAAGAAGTAGGACGAAGAAAGCTGCGTCAAGCTCAATTGCAGTAAAAACAGCATAACTTTCTGCTGCGAACTCTGATTGACGCAAACCTAGAACTCAAATCGAAGACCTCGAGGAGACGAACAAGTTTTGGATGAAAAGTGCCATTGCACTACGCTCCATTGCGCTTTTCCCGTTTCTCCAAATTTTGAGCAGAACAGCAAGAAAAATTGAGATGAAGTTCAGGGTGTCATCAACAAGAAAACGTAATCAACCGATTAGATTGATTAGCAATAAACGTCACACAAAACACTAATCATATTCTTATTAACACAAAAGAGCCACAATTAACAAGAATCAATGCTCAAAAATAAAATTTGTAGCAATTTTTGAATCTTACATGCAAATCGCATACACATACTGTTTTGTCACCATGAATTGAATCGGCGCATGATCGTTACTGCTCTGATACCATGTTGAGATGTAGAGAGAAAGAGAGAGAGACGAGACAAGAGACACACCATATACGCTCCCAAAGACTGATTCATATTGAGGACAAGATACAAATATATAGGTGAGACCAAGTTGAGTAGAGTGAGCCATATATAGCTCCAACATCCATAACTCTCTTTTTACCCTGTGGATAGTTGCATTGACAAGCACTTAGGACTTTTGGTCCCAATCTAACCACATATCCCTTTCCATCATCATCAACTTGCCCAATTTCCCATCCAATTCCTATGGGGATAGTATCCACTGTCAGAATTACATATCTTCCACATTCATAGTTTACTTTCCTCAAAGTTGGAGACATAAGCAACAAATTCTTTAATTTTCTCATGGCATGGGTACGCATTTCTTCCCATTGAAACTTTTGGTTCTTTCTCAAAAATTGATATAAAAGTTCTTCCCCATGCGCATAATGTGGAAGTCAAATAGCACAGAACACACATGCACCCAAGAACCTTCAAACCTTAGCTACATTAATACATGTCTCTTTCATTCTTTGAATCACATCACTCTTTGTTGGACAAGGCCTTCTACCAGATGTCCACACATATGTTCCACAATAAGAACTTTGTTCACACCAAACACTGACTTTTACCTAGACAATGTAAGGTTCACTTCTTTCAATCTTGACAAGATCTCCTCACAATCATTGATATGATTTTCCACATACTTGAGGAACCCCCTCAAGTCTAGAGCCACATCTATATCACTTACATAAAATCCTGTAATTGGCACATCATCAAGAAAGAGCATTGTAGTTTGCGGTATGAAGTCATGTAGAACTATTTTTGTACCATTCATCATAGGTGCAATTGAATTAGTTTCTTCCTGAGGTAAGGTGCACATCCTCACCAAACCCAAAGGTGTTCTTATGGTAGCCAAGTCTCTGCTTTCCATAGATGGTTGGAACTGAACATACTTTGAGTACAAATCCCCCATAGAATATATATCCCTTTCGTAAAATTCCTCTGCAAACTCATCTACAACTGGCCACATACCCACATTTTTTATTGTCACCTTATTTACAGATTGCATATCTTGAATAAAGCGTGAAGAACCCATTTTCTTTGGAATTTTGAGCTACATGTTTGAATATGAAGCACAAGAAGGATCTAAAATACCCATCTTGATCTTTTCATTAAGCAACTCAATGAGTTTTGTCAAATGGGTCTTTGAACCGGTTGAACCGGAATAGGTCTCAAGTTCCAAGGTACATGAGGGATAGTGAAGATAACCATAGAAGAAAAAATTGATGGATCAACACACCCTATCTTGTGCGGCTTGAATGCAAAAGCCTTTCCATGTTTGATAAGAATTCCTTCAAAGAATATTCTTTCAACCCCTGTCAAACTATCCTTGCAACCAATCTTTAACTCCTTCAAAGTATCATGTGTAAACTTATGTCCAATCTTGCTTGGATCACAAATTTCTTTTCCACGGACTTGTAATTGGTCTCCATTTGTACATCAGCATCTTGAGCATTTTTCAAATCCTCAATGACTTTGTACATTTCTATTGAGCATACTTTCACGACCTCACTTTCCATATGTAAATTGCAATCCACTGAAGACTCCAAATCTTGCATAGTATCCAGAAATGAATAGTCATCAAACACACATACAATGTATTCATCAACTTCTATCAAACCATTGGTCCTGAAAACCTTTTGTACACTATTTACATGCTGTCATTCAATCCGCTTTAAGTCCTCACACTTTGTAAAAGCAATAGATCCATAGGCTATTAATCCTACAAAACCTATATAAAATGTTTCCTTTGCATATACATCATGTGAGAACTTTTCTCTTCTTGTACCACTACAATATTTCTCTACAATGGTACATGCCCAAAACCCCTCACATCCATGTAGTCCTGGAATTCTTTGTTTGTCTTTGGAAAGGGTTTCTCTCTAACAGTTTCACGGCTCCTTTCATAGTCCACACAAATAGTAAGGAACTGTATTGCACGCTTCCCATCCCTGCCCCTTATCCTAACATAAGCTGACCCATTGTCCATCACATTGGTTTCCATGTGAGTAGCCGTGTTGTCTGGATTGCCAAGGATAAGAGGGTATGTAGAAATCTCATGTACAAAGAAATTTTGGTCATCTTTTTCATCCCCTATAGTCACCTTTACATTTGGACAAGCTTCGTACAACTCCCTTGATGAATTGTTTGTTGTCAGTTTCCTTTTTGATAAAGACTCTTTGACATGAATTGAAATTATATCCCATAATCTATCAATGCAATGTATGTATCTTCTAAGTCTTCTTTTACCAAGGTCTTAGTAACTGCTCTTGCCAAACTACTCTCCAAGTAATAACTCTTGTGAGTGGTCTCGAACTCATGTTCATCATCCAAAAGAGAACTTGTTTTACTCCTCCCCTACATGCACTTGTAGCATCCAGCTATAGTTTCATCACCTTGCTCGCCATACACTTGCACTCCCTGTGCATTTAAAGTCTCTCTTCACAATGTACATGGATACATTCAGTAAGAGACTGTATCTTTCTCTTTATAATGTCAAGTATTTCTTCATGGAACTCTAGATTTGGTATGCCAAGGACTTCACCCAAGGTAAATTCAACCTTATTGTTCAAAATCCTCTCTTCCAAAACCTTTTTGAGATCCGTTGTTGCCTCTATATTGGATTGGATTTTGTAGACTAGACCCTTTGCTTTGGATTTTGTTGCTTCCTTCTTCTTCTCTTTAGAGACTTCCTACATTCGCACCTCAGGGGTAGGCATTTGTTGTAAAGAACTTGATTTAGAAGGCACTGTGTCATTTCTACCTCCGCTCCTTGTGGATCTTTATGAAGGCCCTTCATCCCCATTCTAACGCCTATGTTTCTCCTCAACAACGGCCTCATTTGCTTGACATTTGTCACTGTACTTCTGCATTGACAAATAATCTATAGGGTTGCCCCAACCTGTTTCCGAATCTAGACGAATGAAATCTTTAGCTTCACACAAAACTTTTGTAGTCATCTTACCCTTCATAGCAGATTCTAATGCACACGGCAATATCTCTTCAATCCCAATAGGTTCCTCTTCTCCAACCTTGATTGATCCTTTTCTCTTAATAGGATCCACCTTCAATCCATATGCGGCTACCTCAACCATCAACATGGTATCGCTAATAGCCATGTCCTCAACTAGATTCTTCATCGCACCTTTTTCAACGTTTCTCCCCAAGAAATTACCTATTTTAGCTAAGTGAATCTTACCATTTTTAAAGAAAACAAGCTCCTTCATCAAGGTATCTTTGAAACTTTCACAATCTCCAAAAAAAAAACAGGACTAGACAACGTGCAATTGAATAAGCCTCTATTGCTGCTCAAAGAAAAGGTGGTAACAGTAATGCAACCACCTCTTATGGTTCTTCTGCGAGTGGAAAATCACATGGTCCTAATGCTTCTGCTGACAGAATTCATTTGGAAATTCTAGTCTCTCCTTGCATGGACAATACTATCACAACATATACACCTTTTTATATGCCAACTTACATTGAAATATTTTTTAGTAGATATTTTACTTCAAATTATGGATGTAATAAGTAATTATTTATCTTTCCTACAATTTTATACTATTAAGAAAGGCTTCACTACATGATAGTTTTGAGCAAAAATAAGTCAAAGATCTTAAATCAATGGTTAATATACTTTACAATATACATGATGAAACTATTATTATATGTTGAAAAAAGATATCAAACTGATTTCAAAATAAAAAGCTTAATTACATGACAAGTGGGTATAGAAGCTTAGCTCATACTTGCTTCAAGGTTCAAAAAGTTCGTTAACTGATATGGGTGTCTCACTTGTTGATGCTCCTACCGTATATGATACTGCATGGTCATCAATGGGATGATCTAATTGATCACTTTGAAGTTGTGCCCATTTTTTGACATCATCATGATGATTTGTAAAGCTCAAAAGTCTTGTTTTAAGCTTTCTTTGGTTGTCAATATTGTCCACAAAGCACAACACTTCCCTTTTCTGCTTGAGTTGTAGAAACTCAACAATATTTGACAATTGACTCACACTTCCAAAATCTAGATCAAGGTGTCCTGCATGTAGTATTATGGATTGTGTCCTTGGATTTAAAGAACTAAGAAGTCCCTCAAAGGCATCTCCCTTGCTCAAGAACACAAGTGTGGTGAATAATTCTATAGCACCAATAAATTCCAAATGCTTCACATTGTGCAATGCCCCAACAAATTGTATTTTCACCATGGTTGTCATACTTTGCAAATCAGACTGTAACTGCACATAGTCTTTATTATTCAAAAGAGAAAGGATCTCACATTGTGGTTCTGTTGACCCACCTGCAATAGCCATAATTCCATCTATGAGATCTTTGAATCTTTTAGCTGACCATTGTAGATTTCTCTCCAAATCACATGTGTTGTCCAAGATACACAATCCTATAGGGATAGGATTGTTTAGATGGCACTTTAAGTAAGATGTTCCCTCCATTTGAAGACTGACAGCATATATAGACCATGGAAGATCTATAACTGAATTTACTTTTTCTTTCACAATGTTGATCGTCCATTCGATATATCTTCTTGTCTCTTTAGGAAAATCAATCTTCCTTTTACCACGTGTTGTAGTTGTGATGTCAGCCAAGTATCATAGAGTGTCAAGAAATGCGAGTAACCAACATCATTAATGTTGTATGTGGCACAAATCTCCTCCCAATTTTCACATGGATTCTCCTTATTGAACAAATTGAATTGCTCAAGAAACTCATCTTGAATAATTCGATCTTGTTTCAGTTGCTTGATATGACCAGTCATGTCCATTACACTTGGTGTGTCCTTTGCACCCTTAGACAGAACAATCATTCCAGTCTCTATTTTTGTTTGAATATTTTCTACTTCATCTTTGTCTAGACCACACAAATATCTAAAAACTTTGGCCACTGGTTTCTTATTCTCTCCCTCTAGCTGCTCTATGATCTTCAGTCGATCATAAATAGGATCAGAGTAAGTGACCATATGAACTTTTTTGGTGATGAATGATGCACCAACAGAAATCCTTGCCATTTTGAAAAATTCCTGCAAAATCAAAACAAATTAAATATAATAATTTCATTTTTTCTCATTATATAACCATGAGGGAGAAAGAAACAGAAAACTTACATCCCAAGGTGTGCGAGATTCTGCACCTTCCTTTTCACCATTGTTTGGACGTGATGGGCATTTTTGAAATATCCACTAATTTCAAAGATACTTGAGAATGTCACTGTAAGGTTGCTTATCATATAGCACCTTGGCCTCCTCCTTTTCTATGGCTGATATGGCTATTGCAACTTGTGGGGATGGATCTACAACAATCCGGGCCTTTCTTTTCTCATAAACTTGTATTATATCTTGGGAGCCACCATCCTTTTTCATTTCTTGAAATATTAACATTTTGATTGCATAAATTGAGTGTTGTCCATCAATGATCCAAAACTTGTATTCAACAAGTCTTTCTTCTTCTACCTGAGTACGTGTCATTGGAACTCTATACTTTTGGCCACAATTCTTTACAGGAATTAGATAAGCACATGATGAAGGCCGATTTGCACTTTCTCCAAAGAAGAGCATACAATTTTGTACTTGATTAGGCTTTACCTGACGACAATTATAATGATCGTGAGCAAGAAAACAATTAGTGACGGGAATCTCGTATTCCTTATACTTGAAAAGGAAGTAGGCCGAATACTTTTCCATGCCTCCTGTAGCACTCTTCTTTGCTTTTTGGACCTTGTTCTCTAAGTGATCAGGCTCCACAAACCTTAATAAGGGTTGATTGCTTGTGTCCTTTGATCCCAAATTGCTTTATCTACATCTGCAACACCAACTGTTGTAACAAACCTTGCTGTTTTGGTTGTGGTCTTCTTATTTGAGTTCTTATTCTTCACTTGCTTGCCCTTTAAAGCAATAATAATTGCATGTTGTAGCCTATCTGCAGTGATATTAAATAAATCTTCATTAACATTCCAACCTGGTGAAAACATTGTCTCTTCCTTGTCTTTGACCATTTTTTCAACGACATAGGAATTTGCCAATAATTGGTACTCAGTATTTCTAGGTATCCCAATGTTAATGTACTTGTCATAGGAACATAATAATAGAGATAGACAACAAAAGATAGAGAAAGAGATCTTTTGTATTGATGGATTTTTGCGGAGTTTTGATACAAAAGAGGAGCAATGGCATATATGGGTGCACTCCATTGTATGGAGCACGAACCTCCCAACCACCCCCGAGCTTCAGTCCGCTTGCATGTAGCGTCTCACTCGACTCCCACTCACACTCGCACTACCACTCGCACTCGCACTTACACTCGCAGAATAGGAGATCTGTGAATGATCCCCAAACGCACCACCCATCGTGCTTTTATCCTTCTTTTTCTCGAAAAGCCTGCGACTTCTAAAAATAGCCGCTTTTTAGGCGTTCAGTCAACTCGATTTTCGCACCAAGTATACCTACGAGAATAAGATAAGCACGTGATCGCGAAGCGATCTGTAAAGGTTAGATTTTTGAAACTTTCAGTTGTCTTCAACTGACAACTCTCCCAAACGGAGCCAAAACAGCTGTCTAAAATTTTCAGTTATCTTCAACTGAACATAACTCCCAAACGGAGCCAAAACAGCCCAAGTTCGTATCACACAATCTTGTTGCCCTCGTTGCGCTCTTCGACGGCTCTATGATGGAAAATTTCTATAGCTTGCTCTGATTTGCTAAAAATCAACCTGCAAAACAACATTTTCTACAAAAACGATGCAAAAACAACAAATCCCACTTTTTTCTTAATCTTTGGCCCTCAACGAGCATCAAAACATCAAAATCTCTAAAGACTCAGAGAACCAAATTTGTTCCTTATAACACAGGCTTCAGTTTCTTCATACATCACTTTTCCAAAATCCCACGTTAACACCTTCAAAAATGCCCCAGAAAGGGCCTTCCGGATCAAAAAAAATTATTGGACGAAAACAATCCACACATCCTTCTACACAGTGGACCAACTTTAAAACGACCAAAACTTCCTAGAAAATCAAAATTTATTGCTAAAACACTTCAAAATCAAGTACTGTTACATTCTCCTCTTATTAAAATTAATTTTGTCCTCAGAGTTGGAAAGAGAGGGAAATTCTCTTTTCAAAACACTAAGATCAACCCATGATGCATCCTCTACTGGATAGTTCTGCCACTTAACCAAAACTTCCACAATGTATCTATTTCTCAGATGTTTAACACACCTATCTAGCACTGAGTCTTGCTCTACTGTCAATGTTCCGTCATCTTTCAACTTAGAGTTGTCCTGTAAAACATGATGCACGTTAGGAACATACTTTTTCAATAAACTCACATGAAATACAGGATGCGCTTTGACATGAGAAGGCAATTCCAATTTGTAAGCTAATGAAGCAATGCGCTTCAAAATTTTAAATGGCCCAGCAATTGTGGAGACAATCTTTTATCCTTTCCAAGCATCAAATGAGACTTCTCGAGAATAACCTTTAAGAAAACCATATCACCAGTTTCATACTCCACAACATGATGTTTCTTGTCATAATACAATTTATGTCTCTTTTGAGCTTCTCTAATATTCCCCTTGATTTTGACCAACAGCTCGCTATCCATTTTCTCAAGCATATCACGTGACAGTTCTACCTTATTCCTCGAGTTAAGAAAATTAATAGGTGTGGGACAGTTGTAGCCATACATTGCCTCAAACAGAGTCATCCTAATAGATGAATGATTTGAACTGTTATATGCAAATTCAACCAAAGACAGATATTCATTCCAATTAGATTGGTTTTCATTGACATACATTCGTAACATATCTTCTAAAATACGATTCACTCTCTCCGTTTCCCCATCAGCTTGAGGATGAAAAGCAATAGACATGCGTAACTGGGTATCTATAGAGTCAAAAGTTGTTGTCTAGAAATGAGAAGTGAACTTAGAATCTCTGTCAGACACTATACTCTTGGGCATGCCATGCAAACGAAATATCTCTTTCACAAACAAGCTTGCAATGATCAATGCAGCATCAGTTATTTTAACAGGAAAGAAGTGATCTTGTTTTGTGAGTCTATCTACCACCACAAACATCGAATCATACCCTCCACGAGTAGTAGGAAGTCTAATGATAAAGTCCATGGATATAGACTCCCACTTCTGTAAAGGAATGTCTAAGGGCTGAAGGTCATCATGCATCCTCTTATGTTCAATCTTAACTTGTTGACATTGAAAGCACTCAGAATGAACTTTTAATATTTTCATATGTCTTATTCAATCCAGGATTACCAGAAAAAGGTGAATGGTGGTGGGAATGGTGGTGGTGGACATAGAGGTCGTCAACGCGAAAAAGAAACGATGACGATATGGGAGAAGCGACAACCAAATCATTCTTAACGAAGCCTAAGATTAAAGAGTTTGATGGAATAAGAAAGATATGCGAAGATTTAGAAGTGTGGATTAAAGAACTCAAAGATTTGGATTATACTTTCAATATCGAGAACACGACCACCAGACTTTCAAATGTCCGAGCAAGCGGACCGATAAGATAATACGTACCAAGATGACTCAATTGGAGACTTTTGGCGATGCGTACAATAAAGGTAAGTCATCTACCCCTTCTTTGTGATGTTATGTCTTTGATATGTCCCTTGAAAGCTTCTGTTATCGAATTTATGTATAAAAGTTGAGATTTAAATTTGAATTTCTTAATTGATTTGGATAGTATTCATTGCTTCTTATCGTCTAAATTGATTGAGAAATTACTCTTGAAATTAAATCGAGAAGTTAAAAGACTTGTGGACCTAACCAGTGGTAATAATAGTTTCACGAAAGAGTTAGTAGAAAATTTATTTATTTTTCTTTGAAGAGCTACAAGAGGTTGTGTGCTCTTGTGACACTGGGTTTTTATAACCCCCGGCGTCGCTAAAACTGTCGCTACGAGCGTCGCTACGAGAGCGTCGCTATATGCGTCGCTATAAGCGTCGCTATATAGAGACGCTCATAGCGACGCTCATAGCGATGTTTACACAGAAGACTATAGCGACGCTCATAGCGACGCTACAGAGCCATAAATAGCGACGGTTATAGCGACGCTCGAGAGAATTGTTTTTTGGTGGCAGGGCATTGAATGCCCTGCCACCCATCAACCATATTGTACTTGATTCACTTTTTAAAAAAAGTGCAAGGGTAGATAATAGACCTAAAATAGTCACCCACAAGACGCATTGTTTGCAAAATTGACAATTGTACACATCATAGGCAAAATGAATTGATTCGCAAATGTAATAATGACAATTGTACAACATCATAGGCATAAAGAATTGATTGGCAAAAGGAACTCCGGTGACAAATGTAATAATATACATGGTTCAAAAAGACGTATAAAATCCGTCTCATGATACATAAGCTATGAGAAACCCTAAACTAATGCTATCTAGCTACGGCTAAACTGACGTCGTCTAGTCAGACGTCTCATCGCGTCCAAGCGGCGTATCTGTCGGATTCTGCAAAAAAAGACAATAAGACAGCTTTCAGTAAGTATAAACATATAACGACATTTATAAAACAATACAAAAAATAGAAAAGAGTAAACCCTAATACTAACCATGCCGCCGCGAGAACTGAGAATGTCCATTAGGGCGTTTAAGCCCTTCCTGCCTACGTACTCGCGCTCGTCCGGTGTGGGATCACGTCCTGTCATCGACCACTGTCAAAACATACAAAGATTTCATTATGTTAGAATTAAAAAAATCATAAACCCTAAACTATCGAACATAAAGAGCAATGCGAAAACACTTACAAAATCGGTCTCAAATGATGCCCATCCACCGCTCCCCAAGTGGTGCGAGCTCCCTGCCTCTACTCGCGCTCTGGCTGCATCCTTTTGTTGCTTCCACTTGTCGGGATTCTTGCGCGCTGCTTTCTTCGCATTCTTCCAATCTTCTTTGGCCAGCCAATCTGGCCTGTTCCACCCATTCTTGATTGCTTTTTGCACTTCGGAACGCTTGTGTCTGCAGTATTCGCGCATTCGAATCTTCATCAGGTCTTCATTGAAGCGCTAATCCCGTGTTGGAACGGGAAACTCATCATGAAGTATGCTGATGACTCTGTTTTTTAAATCACTTGGTACTTCACTCCATTTGTTTAGTATGTAGTGTCTAAACAGCTGAGAGCAAAGACCACGCATGCGCGAGATCACCTTCTTGCCGTTGATAGCCGTTTTTCGGCTCTTTGTAATTGCCACAGTGAGTTACCTCACCCTACCAAAATCACCCAAACACTGTGGCTATCCCTACCATTTCACTGTACATAGGCGTGCGTGAGTCACGGGACTTTTCCCATATCTTCTTAAAAAACCCTCAATTAGCTAGTCATTGGGCTAGTTGAGCCAAAAAAATAAAAAAATAAAAAATATATGTATATTATGGCCCATTTGTGTGTAAATATTGCATTGTATATAGGGCCTAAATAAAAAGATTTTTCGTATTTATTTTGGTATTTATTTAAATATTTCTACGTAGGATGTGTTATTTATGCTATGTACCATATTTTTTCTTACCATTTTGCATACTCTTTATTCCATATAAAAATAATCTCATGCAAGCTTCTCTTATTTTTGGTGTAACTCCATCCCAATAAAAAACCAAAAAAACTAGTTCTATTTATGTGTATATTTTTTCACTATTGTGATTTTTTTTCCTTCCTACATCTATTCTCTATTACTCTCATAAATTAGACCATCAAAAATATTCATTTTTTTATGGTAGAATTATGATGAGAGAGATTTATTTTGACCCCTTTATATTTTTTCCACCTATATTATTTATATTTGACATGTACATATATTTTTTAGAATCCTCAATATTTGATTTTCTTAGTTGTACTATTCACTTATATCATGATCTCAACAATATCTTCAATTATAGACCTACCAAATAAGGTCATGGGTAGGTGGCATGCATACATGCACTATGGAGGGCGCACTCTTGGAGGTATTCAAAAGAATCATCCAAAGAAGGACCCCACAAGGACCTTGTGCAGTGGAAAAAAACGGTCGGTTTTGCTGAATTTTTAAAGTTCACTTGCTCTCCGAATTTGAAAAGGTAATACAAACAAAAGTTGTAGCTTGTGGGCTGAACTTTTGCCTCAAATTTTTTCATATTTTTTGAGCTACGAGCTGTGAGCTATGATTTTATTAGTGGACCCCAGTTTTCCCATGCTATGCAGCCACACTCTCTCTTCCACTTTATCATTTTCCTCTTTCACACACACTTCTCCACTCATCATCCCCACCTCTCTCACCACTCCTCTATGCACGCTACTCACCTTCTCCTCAACCTTGAAGAATAAGAGAAACCATGGTGAACTCATACCTCCCACACACAATTCCATTCCAAAATTGACCACCTAGTCTCATTTTTCCTCCTCCAAATTACCCATATCTATATAAAAAACCACAAAATTCAACCTCTTCTCTTAAAATACAGCATCATGGTGGTTGATCACTCAGCTTCAATTACCTTGTCTCTCAAGGAAGGTCAAGAGTGGAGAAAAAATGTACCGTCAAAGCTAGTGGACCGTCAACAAGCGTCAAAATTGGCCCTACTCAAGACACTTGGAGCATCAACCTTGTAAGAAATCCACCTTTTCTTACCTCTTAAGAGTTTTTCTTCCTTATTTGTATCCTACATGGATACTCCCATTGTAAATATCCAATTCCATTTGTAAATTAATACTAACTCTACTAACACTAACCCACTATGAAAAGTCCTATCACCTCCATTTCTCTCCTCTCTCTTTCCCCGCCAACTTCTTGATAATTCCAAGCAAAAGAAATTAGATAAATTGCTGAAAATCTAACCCAACCATGGTTAGAGGAGTAACCCTAGCCTTCAAAATTTCTATAAAAGGAGGGTGTAGCTAGCACAAAAGGGGAGCGAGAAGAAAGAGCACTATGCTATAGCTTGAGAAGCCAAGCTCAACCTCTCTAGAAGGAGCTCTTGAGTGGAAGCTCATTGTCTTATGCATGTGCATGTGTTGTAATAGTGGATTAGCAAGGGAACTCTATGCCATTGTAATAGAGAGAGTGATCATTCAATTGAGAGTAGGAAATCTATCATTTCTCCTCCTAGTGTAACCCCAACATTTGCTAAATCAAGGAGGGTGGATTTGGACAAAGCTTGGATACTTTGTCTCCCTTCCAACATGAAGTAATGGACAACAATGATGCGTAAGTGTCTTGGTGTTTTTTTGTTAAGTTCTTGATAGTTTTTCTCTGGTGTTTTCATCAATCTAGCCATAAATCCCACATACTGTAAGAGGGCGACAGGGTGGAGAGGACTCCCTTGGCCTTAAGACAGTGATTGGGGTGGCTTTTCTTGTGATGTGTTGTGGTGAAATTTACGCAAGCTATGTTGAACAAATACTAATCTCACTTTGATTTGTCATGACAGATTTGTAAGAAGGTATTAATGCAACAAGCACCCCCTCCCCCTTTCTCTCTCTTTCTTAAATATATAGTTGTGTTTGCTTGATCATTGCCGATACGTTTCAAAGCAGCCGGAGCACTATCTCTCTCTCTCTCTCTCTCTCTCTCTCTCTCTCTCTCTCTCTCTCTCTCTCTCTCTCTCTCTCGTGTTTTAGTGTGTGAGAGTGTTCCATTGGTGCTAGGGTTAGTGTAAATTCCTTGCTTGTTTGTGGGTTGCTCTAGCAATTCTCCTCTTTTGCGTCCTAGTTCGCTCTTAAACTAGGTGGTGCCCCTTGTGTAGTTGGGATTTGGCTGTGGGTTTGTTGTTTTGGTTTGTGTTGTGTTGTGCCCCAGCCCCATTGAGCAGCACGGGATCCTTGAAGGGTGTCTAGAGGTTGCTCTTCTTGTTGCCCACCCCGGACCGCCTCAAATTGGTGCCCCCACGGAGGACGGCTTGTGTATTTTTGTGTAGAATCAACCTTTAGCATAGTCAAGTAGTTTGCATGAATCACGAAAATTTGTATGATCCCTTCATTCCCATTGCAAGGAAAAAGGTACACATAATTGTTAGTACTAAGTTGCAATTTCAACGTGTCATTCGTAGAATTTTAGGTCCTCTTAGGTTGGCCGAGATAAACGCTTCAGTAAATCCTTTTATTTTGCCTCTCATTAGGTACGACCTTAGTTTGGACGTCTATATTTTTGTTTTGTTTTAAGCATTAGGTCATGCATAGACCATGGATAATGGCCCAGGAATAGAGGTTTTCCCCTTCCATTTCACTCCACACATTAGAATAAACATTGCAATTAGTAGGAAAATCCATTTTCAACAACGTATGGTGTTCATGTTTGGTGCCCAAAGAGTAGGAGAAATTCTTGCATCACCAAACCCTGTCATCCTACCTCTTATTGATTATCATAGGTTGTTTGATGTGAATATCTTTATTTTGTTGTAGAATAGATTGCAAGCTACAAAACATTATTGTGTAAATCTTTTTAAGAAAGGAAAACAAAAACGGGTGTCACTTTGAAATCAATTCAATGGAAAGCCAACGCCAAATGTCTAGGTATCCTCTTTTCTTTGGAGAGCGTGGAGAGGATGCAGAATTATTTTTAGCGAATTTCAAGATGTCTTGCCGTATCAAGAGGATAATATCTGATCAAGAACGTGTAGAAATGTTTGAGGTGGTCCTTAGGAAAGATGCTAGCACTTGGTTTGACTCTTTGCTTGAGGAAGTTAAGGGGAATTACACAGAAGTTTTGAATCGTCTTAAGAAATACTTCTTTGATCCCCAAAACACTCAAAAATTATGGCAAGACATTGTTTCTCATAAGCAAAAAGACTTAGATGACTACTACTTGTACAAGCAAGAGTTTCTACGTCTTTGGGATCTATGGATACGAAATGTTGCTAACCCTGGTGATGGTGCAGAATTTCTAAAGAAGGAGAGGTTCATAGCCGGATTCTTTCTTGAACTTAAGGTAAAAGTTGAGGCGGGTGCACCTGCTACTTTTGATGCAGCGGAAACTAGGGCTGCTGAGAAGTATAGGAAACTCAAGTGCTTAAGGGGAGAGGTTCCAATAGAAGTTCTTAGACCCAAATGTAAGTCACAAGCATCAACATCTAGGGAGCTTCCTGAGGTAACGACTGAAGTGATTGAGAAGTTAAATGAATCTTTAAGCAGCCTATCAATTCACCTTGCACAAGCTGTAGGTCCAAAGGGACAAGCAAAGAAGTCTGAAGAGCGAGATCCACGACCTAGGAGAGTCTTGCAATGTTGGAATTGCGGAGAGTCTGGACATGGAATGTATAATTGTCCTTGGCCCCATGGGGAGCCAGGGAGACCTAAATTGAATTACCCAGTGATGAATGCAGGTGAAGGAACTGGTCAACAACCAAGGCTTCTACAAAGACCAAATGGACCGAGACCACCTCCACAAGGGGTAGAAGGAGTTCCACCTTTGCCAGATCCAAATGTGCATGTGCTAGAGGTGACAAACTCAAATGAGGTTGACATGGAAGCAAATGGCATTAAGCGTGGCCGAGGAAAAGGTAAAGAGAAAGAGGGTGTCCCATCACAGAGTGACCATGGACAAGGCAAGAAGGCAAAGGAGACCAAGGAAGCTAAGAGGACTCGACGTCGTATCAATCTCCAAGACTTCCCTCTTGGACATGGTATGGCTCCATACAACCTATTGGAAGACATGCGAGCTAAGGGTCCTGATATCTCATGGCCTCAGTTTCTTGCATTATGCCCACAAGTTAGGAGGGATTTAACAAAGGCAGTTAGCACTAGGAGAAAGGTAAAAGAGAGTTTTCTTGTTGTAAAAATTGCACATGCTGAAATGAACGAGGATATTACACCTGTGCTAGATTGTTACATAAAAGGAAGATTGGTTAGGAAAGGTCTAGTGGATGGGGGTGCACAAATTTGCATCATGACAGAAGGGCTCATGCAAAGACTAGGCATGCACATCCATGAGACACCTGAAATCAAAGTGAAAATGGCAAACGATAGCAAGGCTAGGTGCGTAGGCATTTGTAAAAATGTTTTTGTGGAGGCCTTTGGCATTAAGAAGGCAGTGGATTTCTATGTCATGTCTACCAAGGGAAATGGTTACCCATTTATCCTAGGAAGACCATGGCTAATGAAAATGCGAGCTTTGCAGGATTGGGAGAGTGGAAAGCTAATTTGCAGGAATGACAATCACAAGAAGGTTGTCTTTGACATGAAGGAGCAACGCCAAGAGGAGCTCCATCAAGAATCATCTCAAAGTGAGACGGAAGAAGGTTGGACCGATAGCACTTCAAAAGAAGAAAGTAGCAGCAGCATTACTGAAGAGGAGTCTTCCATCGAAGTCATGGGGATAAGGTTTAAGCCAAGCAACCAAGAGACCTCTTGTCGAGGTTGGGAAGAGGTAGGTTCCCAAGAGAACCAAAAGGTGGAAGATGAAGGAATGTTAGAAGGTATGTTGTCTACAACACTTACAAAGGATGAAAGAGAGGAGTTCAAATGTGTGCTAAGGAAATTTCCGAGGCTTTTTGCTAAAGACTACACCGATGTGCGTGGAGTAGATGTTGTTCAACACAAGATTGAGTTGAAGCCAGAGGCCACACCTAAGGCTCAAAAGCTACGAAGGCTAGGAGTCATTAAGGAGCAGCTCTACTCAAGGAGGTAAGAAAGCTTCTAGCAGCAGGTTTCATTTATCCAGTGGAGAATTCAGAGTGGGTCTCTCCTGTTGTTGTCACTCCTAAGAAAAATGGCAAGTGGAGGGTGTGTGTGGATTACCGTCCCCTCAATGAGGCAACAAAAAGAGATCACTTTTCCCTCCCATTCCAGGATGAGATACTAAATGAGGTAGCTGGTCATGACAAGTACACTGTGTGCGATGGTTACTCAGGTTACTTTCAAATAGGGATTGCATTGGAGGATTAATTGAAAACAACCTTTATCACTCCTTGGGGTTGTTATGCTTTTAGAGTCATGCCATTTGGTCTGACAAATGCTCCTGCAACATTCCAACGTTTCATGAACATGGTGTTTCAAGCATTCTTTGGAAAGTCAATTAGGGTGTTCATTGATGATTTTTGCATTTATAGCTCAAAATCATTGCATCTACAAAGGGTAGAAGAAGGTTTAAAGAAGCTCTACGACATGGGAGGTCAACTCAACCCCGACAAGTGCCACATAGGTGAGGATGAAGTGATCTTGCTCGGTCACAAGGTTTCCTATAAAGGCATTGAGGTGGATCCTTCAAAGGCAAAGGCTCTTACTGAGCTCCCATCAACGAAGAGTCTTAAGGAGGTCATCTCTTTCATTCAGAAGGTGAAGTATATGTCACGCTTCATTCACTTAGCCTCAGAGTTTCTTCATCCTTTGCAAAAGTTGACACAACAAGTAGAATTTGCATGGTCTGATGAGCTTGAAGAGTATTTTTGTAACATTAAAGTCATTTTGTCAGAGCCACCAACACTCATGCCTCCTTGTTGGGAGTACACATTCTTTGTTAGCTCTAGTGTTGGAAGGGAATCAATTGGTGCCGTGTTGCTACAACAACATCCCCACAGTACAAGGATGCGACCCATCTACTTTGCTAGTAGGGTCATGAATGCTTTGGAGAGAGACTACACAGAAGCAGAACTCATGATGCTTTCTCTCATGTTTGCGGTGAGAAAGTTTAGATCCTACTTGCTCCCAAAACCTTTTGTAATCCTCACCGCAGAGAATTTGTTCCCTTGGGTGTCATCTCAAATGAATCTTAGTACTAGGATCTCAAAGTGGATTATGGAGTTGCAAGAGTTTCAATACTCTTTCAAGGTAGAAGATAGTGTGCGTGCACAATTGGCAGGGATTCTCACATATAGGGTACATGAGAAGGAAATTAAGGTGCCTCAAGTAAAGACCCTACCATTACCACCACCAAAAAGTATTCCTAATGCTTTTACCTTGTTCTTTGATGGAGCTTTTCGTCGAGCCACAGGAAAAGCATGGGGAGGGCTAGTGTTGCTCAACCCAAGTGGAGAGGTGGTCATGAAAGAGAAGTTCAATCTACCAAGTTCAGCTAGCAACAATGAAGCAGAATACGACACACTAATTCATGGTTTGAAGATGTCCATTGGCCAAGGGATACAACGTCTCATGGTAAAAGGGGATGCACTTCTCATTATGAAGCAGATTTTAGGCATTTGGGCATGCAAAAATGAAAGACTGAGGGCCAAAGTTCATACCATCCGTAGGCTATTTAATCAATTTGAGGAGGTGCAATTATATCATATTCCTAGGAAACAAAATGAAGATGCTGATTTACTTGCACAACAAGCCGTTGCATGTGTAAAGAAAGAAATGCAGGTCATCATGGTGGCGGCTGCTATGAAGAAACCGAGGTACCAGGGATTGGAGTCATTGGCTCCCATCATTGGCTACATTTTGGAGGGTGAGTTTCCACCAGACTTCACAAAAGCTCAAAAGAGGAGACTCATGAAGAAGGCAAGCATGTATCTCTTCCTAGAAGGCTCCCTCTATCAAAGAGGGAAGGATACAGTGTGCAGAAGAGTACCAACTATCGCAGAAATTCCAGCCATTCTAAAAGGGTTGCATGAAGAGGCATGTGGTGGTCATTTTTCCGAGGAATTAACTGTAAAGAAGATTTTGCTTGCGGGGTATGTTTGGCCAAGTCTGCATGTGGATGTTCAACATTGGTGTAAAAGTTGTCACAATTGTCAGGTAAATGGGAATAGAAGATTGATTTATGGTCCAAGGCAAATGGTGCTTGCAAATGGACCCTTTGAAAAGTGGGGCATTGATGCTATGGGTCCTCTGCCTAGGACAAAAAATGGTAAACTCTACATTCTAGTGGCTGTAGACTATATGACTAGGTGGTTGGAAGCACAAAGTGTGGCAAAGGTAAATGAGAGGACAGTGAGCAAATTCGTCTACACTCACATTTGTTGTAGATTTGGCACACCTTTGGAGATTGTTTCTGATAATGGTCCAGGGTTTAGAAAGGGATTGCTCACAGAAGTCTGTGAAGAACTTCACATTCTACATTGTCACAGTACACCCTACTATCCCCAATCAAATGGTTTGGTAGAAAAAGCTAATGGTGTCATTGCAGGCATCATTAGAGAGATGGTGAAAAACAAGACAAAGTTGTGGGATGACTTCTTGGATGGTGCCTTGTGGGCGTATCGAACCACATATAGGGAAGCCACGGAGTTCACACCATTTCACTTGGTCTATGGTCAAGAGGCTTTACAGCCAATTGAACTAAACATTCCAACAATGCAACTTCATGACAAAGCAGCACAAGATGATCAAGAAGCATGGATGGATCGACTTCTTACCTTAGCTGAGCTTGAGTGGAAAAGAGAAGCAGCATACGAGTGCTACAAGAGGAAAGCTACGCAGGCGAAGGAGAAGCTTGACAAGAAACTAAAGGACAAAGGCATCAATGAAGGAGATCTGGTGCTAAGGTATGACAATCGACTCGATAATCGTTTTGATGCCAAGTTTGAAACTAGATGGCAAGGGCCATGCATAGTCAAGAAGGCTTTCAATTCAAGTTACTATCAGCTTATGGACTTGAATGGTAAAGAGCACTCCAGGAAAGTAAACGGGTATCGCTTGAAGCCCTATTTGAGTCGCCTTGTACCAAAGGATCTACCAAACATCTGTCAAAAGGCCACTGTCTCATGTAAGTATTGTTACATGAGGCATGAGTGTAACTCTAGCCAAAATTTTGAGGGGCCAAACAATAAAGATCTCGTCAAGGACTCTGAAGCACTCTCTTTGGAAAAGATGCTCTATGATGATACATGAATATACCATCATCCAGGGGGAGGGCTAATGATAGCCGTTTTTCGGCTCTTTGTAATTGCCACACTGAGTTACCTCACCCTACCAAAATCACCCAAACATTGTGGCTATCCCTACCATTTCACTGTACATAGGCGTGCATGAGTCACGGGACTTTTCCCATATCTTCTTAAAAAACCCTCAATTAGCTAGTCATTGGGCTAGTTGAGCCAAAAAAATAAAAATAAAAAAAATATAAGTATATTATGGCCCATTTGTGTGTAAATATTGCATTGTATATAGGGCCTAAATAAAAAGATTTTTCGTAATTATTTTGGTATTTATTTAAATATTTCTACGTAGGATGTGTTATTTATGCTATGTACATTGACTCACCATTACCATATTTTTTTTTACCATTTTGCATACTCTTTATTCCATATAAAAATAATCTCATGCAAGCTTCTCTTATTTTTGGTGTAACTCCATCCCAACAAAAAACCAAAAAAACTAGTTCTATTTATGTGTATATTTTTTCACTATTGTGATTTTTTTCCCTTCCTACATCTATTCTCTATTACTCTCATAAATTAGACCATAAAAAATATTCATTTTTTTATGGTAGAATTATGATGAGAGAGATTTATTTTGACCCCTTTATATTTTTTCCACCTATATTATTTATATTTGACATGTACATATATTTTTTAGACCCCTCAATATTTGATTTTCTTAGTTGTACTATTCACTTATATCATGATCTCAACAATATCTTCAATTATAGACCTACAAAATAAGGTCAAGGGTAGGTGGCACGCATACATGCACTATGGAGGGCCCACTCTTGGACGTATTCAAAAGAATCATCCAAAGAAGGACCCCACAAGGACCTTGTGCAGTGGAAAAAAACGGTCGGTTTTGCTGAATTTTTAAAGTTCATTTGCTCTCCGAATTTGAAACGGTGATACAAACAAAAGTTGTAGCTCGTGGGCTGAACTTTTGCCTCAAATCTTTTCATATGTTTTTGAGCTAGGAGCTGTGAGCTATGATTTTATTAGTGGACCCCAGTTTTCCCATGCTATGCAGCCACACTCTCTCTTCCACTTTATCATTTTCCTCTTTCACACACACTTCTCCACTCATCATCCCCACCTCTCTCACCACTCCTCTCTGCACCCTACTCACCTTCTCCTCAACCTTGAAGAATAAGAGAAACCATGGTGAACTCATACCTCTCACACACAATTCCATTCCAAAATTGACCACCTAGTCTCATTTTTCCTCCTCCAAATTACCCATATCTATAAAAAAAACCACAAAATTCAACCTCTTCTCTTAAAAGAGAGCATCATGGTGGTTGATTACTCAGCTTCAATTACCTTGTCTCTCAAGGAAGGTCAAGAGTGAAGAAAAAATGTACCGTCAAAGCTAGTGGACCGTCAACAAGCGTCAAAATTGGCCCTACTCAAGACACTTGGAGCATCAACCTTGTAAGAAATCCACCTTTTCTTACCTCTTAAGAGTTTTTCTTCCTTATTTGTATCCTACATGGATACTCCCATTGTAAATATCCAATTCCATTTGTAAATTAATACTAACTCTACTAACACTAACCCACTATGAAAAGTCCTATCACCTCCATTTCTCTCCTCTTTCTTTCCCCACCAACTTCTTGATAATTCCAAGCAAAAGAAATTAGATAAATTGTTGAAAATCTAACCCAACCATGGTTAGAGGAGTAACCCTAGCCTTCAAAATTGCTATAAAAGGAGGGTGTAGCTAGCACAAAAGGGGAGCGAGAAGAAAGAGCACTAAGCTATAGCTTGAGAAGCCAAGCTCAACCTCTCTAAAAGGAGCTCTTGAGTGGAAGCTCATTGTCTTATGCATGTGCATGTGTTGTAATAGGGGATTAGCAAGGGAACTCTATGCCATTGTAAGAGAGAGAGTGATCATTCAATTGAGAGTAGGAAATCTATCATTTCTCCTACTAGTGTAAGCCCAACATTTGCTGAATCAAGGAGGGTGGATTTGGACTAAGCTTGGATACTTTGTCTCCCTTCCAACGTGAAGTAATGGACAACAATGATGCGTAAGTGTCTTGGTGTTTTTTTGTTAAGCTCTTGATAGTTTTTCTCTAGTGTTTTCATCAATCTAGCCATAAATCCCACATACTGTAAGAGGGCGACAGGGTGGAGAGGACTCCCCTGGCCTTAAGACAGTGATTGGGGTGGCTTTTCTTGTGATGTGTTGTGGTGAAATTTACGCAAGCTATGTTGAACAAATACTAATCTCACTTTGATTTGTCATGATAGATTTGTAAGAAGGTATTAATGCAACAAGCACCCCCTCCCCCTTTCTCTCTCTTTCTTAAATATATAGTTGTGTTTGCTTGATCATTGCCGATACGTTTCAAAGCAGCCCGAGCACTATCTCTCTCTTTCTCTCTCTCTCTCTCTCTCTCTCTCTCTCTCTCTCTCTCGTGTTTTAGTGTGTGAGAGTGTTCCATTGGTGCTAGGGTTAGTGTAAATTCCTTGCTTGTTGTGGGTTGCTCTAACGATTCTCCTCTTTTGCGTCCTAGTTCGCTCTTAAACTAGGTGGTGCCCCTTGTGTAGTTGGGATTTGGCTGTGGGTTAGTTGTTTTGGTTTGTGTTGTGTTGTGCCCCAGCCCCATTGAGCAGCACGGGAGCCTTGAAGGGTGTCTAGAGGTTGCTCTTCTTGTTGCCCACCCCGGACCGCCTCACCGTCATCATCCATGATGATGCCGCCGCTGAAGTCGACGGAGTAAGACAAGCCCTCTAGCCAGTGACGCGTGAACGTGGGTGTCTCGGCAGGGGTCTCTAGCGGCGTGTCGATGGGTGTACGGACGTTAGGTGTCTCCACCGGCGTCTGGGCCCCGAAGCGAGGAGTGTCGAGTGGGGTGGCTCTTGGCGGAGTAGGTAGAGGTGTGTAGCTTCTAGGAACAGTCAGTCGTGCAAAACCTGACGTAGATGGCGATGTTGTGGCTGGTGTGGGGGCGGGCAAAGAAGGGGAGGGTAAAGAGCCTCGTCGAACACGAGACGGTGTGGAGGCATGGGTGGCGGAATCCCCACATTAACCGCCACCGCCACCACTAGAGCGCCGGTGTCTAGACGAGTGTGAAGCTCGTCTCGTCGACGCCGAAGCTTTGGAGCGCGCCGAATGCTCCGAAAGAGAGGGAGATGCGGATGGAGTAGGAACGTGAGATGATGCACCAGAGCGATGACGCTCCATGTACCACTCTCTCTGCTGCGGTGACAAAGAAGAAAGAAACTCCTGATCATCCATACATGCATTAAACACACGAATATTTAAACTTAATATTGAATGAATAGAGTAGACAATGACGCAAAGACCATTAAATACAATGACGTAATGACGCATATAAATACAATGACGCAATGAATTGAGTGATAGAAGAGGCAAGTCGAAAACTCAGAATTTTCAATCAAAAGATGTGAGCGCCAGTAGAAAAGAGCGTTATACACCATGGAAGGTACTTAGAGAGCCAGAGCTTTACAACACGGAGCAAAATTGTTCAAATACAATATTTGTGGCTTTAAGAGATCTCTCTCTCATCCTCGCATAACTCAGCATAACTTCTTATATCTATATAGAGCTCTCCGTTTAAACACATATCCTCTGTTTCATTTTGTAGCTCCTCTACATGCACCCCATATAGAGTAGTAGCATCTTGATGCTCGTCTGGCACCACCGCAGCGGCTTCTGATTGAGCATCTTCTCTGATCTCCTCCATTGATGCCGTTGTGATTGGTACATGGTAGCCTTCATACGTCCTTGCACTACGAGGGGATTTTTGTCGATTCGTTCCACCCTAAAATGTCGACCTTTACACCATGCTGCTGTGTATGACTTATACTACAACGAACAAAGATTATGAGTGGCCGTTCAAACGTTTATAAATAAAGTTACTTGCTAGTCGTACATTGCAAACTTACCTTGGTCGCACAACCCCGAGAGTACTCCCACACTTCCTCAGCCACTTCGTTACCACATTGTTGTGCGCTTTTCAATTGGTTGTGCAACCATCTTAAGCTCATGAAGGTTGGTAGGCTCTCCAGAACCGCTGGATAGTGCATCGGTGGTCGTCTTCCCCGTCTCCACTCGATTCGTGCCCTTTGTCACTCTTGCTTTGCATCCTCATATTGTGAAATCCACTTTTGCATCACTGGATTGTGAAGCATGCAAAATCGGTTGATTTTAGCCTCTAGATCTTCCGTCATCTTCTTCTCAACACCGAGATTGCACATGACAATCCCTGATATGCGCTCATCATCTATGGTTCGCCATAGCGTGTCTCGGGCTTTATCAAATCCGTCTAGCCACTCTCCAATGTACACTAGGGACTCTAATACCAACCAACCTTCTGCCATGCTACCCTCCGGACGTGCCTATTGACACTTCTCCATGTCTACGTATTCCCCTCTCAAAAGAATGTAGTCATTAGGACAAGCGTGGATAGAATTGTAATCCATCCCCAAGTTTCGCAAAATCTTTCTTGCTTCATCTCGGGAATCTGGCATCACATTGTCAGCTGGTAGTATGTGCTCTTTAATCAATCTACACAACATAAAAATACGATACAGTCGTGTAAAAATCTATCAGATCATTATACATTTAGAGTTTTATTAAAGTAAACTAATTGTAATAGATCACCTGAAAAGCGCGGTGACGCTAGTGTCACTCCATCCAAACTTTGTCTGCATGTTGAGAAGAACCAAGAGTGCTTTCAATCTAGACATACGTGCTCCATTATACAATGGCGTATCGGCTTCACTTTTCATATCATATATCATAGATAAGACTTTCTGAATCCATGATCATCTCGATCATTTCATCAATCTCGGGCTCAAACATTGCCTCGTTGGGAATGTGCTCTGCATGATCATCCCCCGAGCTGTAAGAGGCTACATCTTGTGGCCTCACATATGCTGCTTGACCAAAGCGCCTGCGAACACATCTATTGGGTTGCAAGATTGCTGCTTGTTGGCCAGCGTCAGAGTCCGACGAGTTATAATTGGCAACAACTCGATCTATAATAGATGGATCGAACTCGCCAAATTCGCGAACGTGCTGCAAAGAAACACGTCTTGTCCATCGCACAGCATGCTTGCATTGATTACAAGGACATAAGACCCTCATTGAGAGATAGGTGTTTCGGTTGGACGGTCCCACATCCTCGTCACTACTCATAATGAGGATAAAAATCTTATAACCTGGACAACAAATTTAATATTCTATTGGCATTCTTCATCTTATCTCTCTCTCTCTCTCTCTCTCTCTCTCTCTCTCTCTCTTTACCTCACATTCTCTAGTCATGTCCAATCCCCGCACACCTCAGTCTAGAGGTGCACGGAGATCAGAACCACCGGGTTATAATCTCGTCTTTATTGGTCAATACCTATATTTGTGGGTACAAGAAATCTACACACCCACGTCTACATGATACTGCATGTAGTGGACAAAACCCCTTTGCCTCTTCTCTAGCTGTAGCACTTCACAGCGTCTTAACATCTTTTCACAGTAGATCTTTTCACTGTTCGTCTAACTCTAAACCCTAAACCGTAAGTAATTCTTGCGTGGACTCGATCTAACGTAAATAAGCGTAAATCTAACTAAAAATAAACCTAAATCTAATTTAACGTAAGTCTACATCTAATCTAATCTTTAACGTCTTTTGGGATAGTTTCCTACGACGTTAAAACTCTCTTCTTCTTGTGTGTGTGTGTGTGTGTGTGTGTGGGTAAACCTAAATAAACCTAAGTCTAATCTAATATAACATAAATCTAAATCTAACGTTGTCACGAGTTTTTTGGAGCAAGGGATTGCGCATATGTACATATACAGGCATGGTGCATCAAATAAAGGATTGCCCATTTTCCTTAGCCAGGTGGTTATGTGGGGCCCACATGTGTACAGGTAGGACAGGGTTTACATAGTGCATCGATTTTCACTATTACCAGTACCACTGTGTTTTTTCTACAATAAGGAAGAGTTGGTAGTGCTTAAAACTTCTCGAGGAAGCTATCCGCGGGCCGACGACGTGAGGTCAGCAGGTGCGTCAGATGGCATCTAGTGGCGTTAGGAGGGCGAACGGGGTCAATATTTGCACGCGGATGAGGACGGACACAACGTGGGTGTTTGCTTGTGAGAGTTATACAAAAAGATCATCATTAGTACCACTTTTTGGGGCCACTTCACGTGGTTGCGGGATGCATTATTGAAAAGAAATGAGTGCCAGGTGCGCGGATGATGCAAAAAGGTGACAACTATGCACTGTGAGGTCAGTTTTTGGCCTGTTCGGGGTCCGTTTGAGGTCATCTAAAAGGCCAAGGGTGCCCAAGTAATAAATCTAAGTGTGGGAAATTAAAAAACAGAGAGAAGACCAGAAAAAACGTGGAGAAGAGAGGAGGAACAGCCGCAGGTGTGTTTTTGCTCATTTTGGAGCCTGTTTTGGGCGTAAACTGCTCATCCGAGGTCGGATTTGAGCACTTTGACATTGTAGATTGGGGTTTTGGGCCGTTCCGGACGCGATGGCGCTATCCATTTTTCCAAATTCCTCACTCTTTTCCTGCTTTTTTTCTGTGTAAGTTTCTCCTATGAGCGAAGTTTCCGCTCCAGTTTCTGATTGTATCTGGTATCTTTTACCCATATTGTGTGAGCTATTTGCCCTATTGGTGTTGGCCCAAGCTCAATTGTATCTAAACATCAGAAATTCTCCTCTTTTGAGCTGAGTTTTTTGGGTGTGTGTGTGTGTGTCTATGTGGAGTGGGCAAGTGAATAGTCTCTCTCCTCTCACTCCAGAGGTGTGTTCCCTGTCTCGGCCAGGTGTGTTGTGTAAGCCGAGTGGTGCCCCATGGTGTGTGTGTATACCCTTCCAAGAGTGTGTGGCGGGTCGTTATAGAGGCACTTTGTGTGTTTTCATCCCGCTCACAACGTAAATTATGTTATATTAAAAACAAAGAACTAAACTAACAGGGATTATAAGAATCTTAAAACTAATTTAACACATAATTTTTCACATAACTCGGCAAGAGTTGGCATTCTCATCACTAAAGATGTGAGAGTTAACTTGCGGCGGTGACGCTGCCTCTTCTCCATCCACATCTGACGACAGCAATTGGCCCTTTAGACCGTTCTTGCTCTTGTTACTAACTTTGAAGTTGTTGTTGAATGACTAGAGGTTGTCTAGATGGTCATTGTGTCGGGGATGTAGTGACTCTTGCCGCCCTGAAGATCCACCTTCTTCCCTATCTTCTCAAGACATTTCACGAGTACTTTTGGATCGACGGAGCCCACCATGAGTGAAGGCAGCAATACCCTATATTCCATTGAGGGCTTTCTTCACCCGCTTCATGCCGCAGTCTATGGACACCTAAATCTAATCTAATATAACGTAAATCTAAATCTAGCGTAAATAAACATAAATATTGTTAAAAATAAACCTAAATCTAATCTAATTTAACTTAAATAAACCTAAATCTAATTTAACGTAAGTCTACATCTAACCTAATCTTTAACATCTTTTAGGATATTTTCCTACGACGTTATAACTCTCTTCTTCTTGTGTGTGTGCGCGTGTGTGGATGTGTGTGCCAATAAAAAGAGATAAATGGTATAACCTTTCTATCACCCATGCCAAGTATGATAGATTGATTATGCCATTTCCCTCTTGAATAATAGGTCTTGAGTTCAACTCCTCGTCGGCTAGATCTTTAGGTCTTTTAATTTTAATTAGTTTCCTACGACGTTAAATTAGTTTCTCTCTCTTTCTCTCTCAATGTGTGTGCGTTTTTTTGGATCGTATGCATGTTTTCTCTCTCTTTTCCTCTCTCAATGTGTGCGTTTTTTGTTTATGCATGTTCTCTCTCTCTTTTCCTCTCTCAATGCGTGCGTTTTTTGTTTATGCATGCTCTCTCTCTCTTTTCCTCTCTCAATGTGTGTGTGCATTCTTTGTTTATGTATGCGTGTGTGCGTTTTTGTTTATGTTTGTACTCTCTCTCTCTCTCTCTCTCTCTCTCTCTCTCTCTCTCTCTCTCAAAAACACTATGTGTGTGTGTGTATGTGTGTGTGAGAGAGAGAGAGAGAGGGAGAGAGAAAGAGGGGAAGGGAACATGAGAATGAGGAGAGGGAAGGAGCATACCTGGCTCTCCTTCCTCTCCTCGTGTGTGTGTGTGTGGAGAAGAAAAAGAGAGAGAGAGAGAGAGAGAGAGAGAGAGAGAGAGAGAGAGGAAGAGCGTTACCTGCTCCTTGCTTGAGGGCGCCGAAAAACTTAGATCTGAGATCTGAGTTTTTGGGCGCGCTCGGTTATTTTTTAAGCCCAGCCGACGTCACTCTGAGGGTCGCAAATTTCTTTGTAAATTTGGGACGCTCATAGCGACGCCGGGAATTTTTTTTTTGAGCGTCGCTGTGTGAGCGTCGCTAATATGAATAGCCTCTTGTAGTGTCGAGTCGGAAGCATAAAGATGATTTCTATATCATAAACATTGATATGCATGATGTTATCATGGGTATCAATTAGATGATTGAAAATCATGTTTTGATTGATTGTTAAGAAAGGAACATATATCTTTAATCATTTGATGATGATAAGTCACACTCTTTGTGGAAAGAAAGAGATTTTAAATCTAGTTTTGTCCATGGAATTGATAAGGTGACTTAGATAAGAGTGTGAGATGTTTCTTGTATTTGCTAATGAGATTAAAGAAGAATCTTGGGATAAATACAAAGAGACAAATTCAGAATTTGTAAAGAGTCTCTTACATGAATTTAAGGATGTGTTTCCGGACGATCTTCCTGGTATACCTCCGCTTAGAGCGGTAGACCATGCCATAGATCTATATCCAGGAGCAACACCTTATTCAAGGGCTCCATACAGGTTCAATATTGATGAGCTTAAAGAGCTCAATATACAACTTGATGATCTTTTGAAAAAGGGTTTCATTAAATCTAGTGTATCTCCTTGGGGTAGTCCTGTGTTATTCCAAAAGAAAAAGGATGGTACATATAGGTTATGCATTGACTATAGGGGATTAAACAAATAGACCATTAAGAACAGATATCCTCTTCCTCATATAGATGAGTTGCTTAGCTAATTAAGTAGTGCCACAATATTTTCGAAGATTGACCTTCGTTTTGGCAACCATCAAATCCGCATTAAGGCCGAGGACATTCCAAAGACTGCTTTTCATACACGTTATGGGCATTATGAATTTACAGTTATTGCTTTTGGTTTGACTAATGCACCAACAACTTTCATGTGCTTAATGAATAGTATTTTTCACCCGTATCTTGACGACTTCATTGTGGTATTCTTGGATGATATTTTTGTGTATTCTAAGAATGAAGAAGATCATGCATTGCATTTAAAGAAAACATTTAAAGTTTTGCGTGAACATAAATTGTATGCCAAAGCAAGTAAGTGTTCTTTTGCAAAGGATCAGATTGTGTATTTTGGAAGAGTGATTTCTAAAGAGGGGATTCACATTGATCTTGATAAAGTTAAGACTATGTCAATAAGGGATGTAAGAAGCTTTATAGGTCTAGCACAATATGAGAGAGCACACATTAAAGATTTCTCTAAGATAGCAAGTCCTTTGACCGAATTGACCAAGAAAGACAAGGGTTTTGTGTGGACTTCTACCTGTGAGACTGCTTTTGAGACCTTGAAGGGTAACATAGCGGAAAATTGTGTTTTAAAAGTTCCTGAGATGGGCAAACCATTTGTTGTTCCTGTGACAGTACTCAATGTCAGGATGTCCTTCAACTATTGAAACACTTACAAAGGCTACTTGCCCTAGATCATCAAATCTATTGTCATCTTTGTCACTAGCCACAAAGACATGCACTTTATGAAATTGTGCACCTTGCACTCCATAAACGTCTAAGTACCATTTTCTCTTATCATCACTTGCAATGTCAACATTAATAGGAACCATCACAGATTTTTGTTTTTAAGCCATTTTTTCTCTGAAATTAAAGAAAACACAAATAAGTAGCTAGAATCTATAATGACACATTGAATGCACTACAACATAACACCCAGATTTTGACACACCACATTTTGACGCACCGTACCTTCCCACGCGTCTTTCAATGAGCATGCTACGTTGATATACACCTCGACACAGGTGTCGAAATACGTGTGGCAATGCCTGCCCAAAGGTAAATGTTACCACGCGTATTTCCGTAGGTACTTCCACGGGTACTTCAACGGAAAAAATTTGGGAGAAAAGAAAGAAATCCGCGCGCAGGCGGTCATTTTCGCCTGCGAGCGCGCGGACATATCTTCTCTTGGAAACCTACAACGCAGGTATTATGGATCTCTCCCCCCCCCCCCCCCCCCCCCTCTCTTTCTCTCACACACAAGCTACATCGTGTGTGTGTGTGTGTGTAGGAAAGAGAGAGAGAGAGAGAGAGAGAGAGAGAGAGAGAGAGAGAGAGAGAGAGAGAGAGAGAGAGAGAGAGAGAATTGTGTGTGCGTGTGTAGGAAATCAAAGACAGAGAGAAACATGTGTGTGTGTGTGTGTGTAAGAAACTAAAGAAAGAGAGAGAGAGAGAGAAATGTGTGTGTGTGTGTGTGTGTGTAGGAAATCAAAGAGAGAAAGACAGAGAAATGTGTGTGTGTGTGTAAGAAATTAAAGAGAGAGAGAGAGAGATGTGTGTGTGTGTGTGTAGGAAATTAAAGAGAGAGAGAGAGAGAGAGAGAGAGAGAGAGAGAGAGAGAGAGAGAGAGAAATGTATGTGTAGGAAATTAAAATTAAAGAGAGCGAAAGAGAGAGATGTGCGTAGAAATTAAAGAGAGAGAGAGAGAGAGAGAGAGAGAGAGAGAGAGAGAGAGAGAGAGATAGATAGATAGATAGATAGATTTTATTATCGTCCTCGGAGGTCAAATATGACCTATGGGACCAAAGTTACATGTGATGTAGTATGTGTATGGATGATGAGTGACTCTCGATGCTCCAAAATTGTAGTGATGAGAGTCGCAATAGAGAGCCCACACTTTGGCTGGGAGAGGAAAGTGTGTAGGTCTAAGTTATGGCTGAAAATGTGAGAGAAGCAAGTTCGGATGTGATCAAAGGCTGAGCACTCTAGTAGTGTGTGGTACTCAGACTCTCGAACTGGCAGTGAGCATAATGTGCACAATCAATTTGACTCTTCTCCATTGCCCCAACGCCCTATCTCGCATCGAAGGAAATGGGAGCTAAGCCGAATTGCTACAATAGTGCGTATCGCGGACAAGGGAATAGGCTCAAGCATGTAAGTGTGAGTATGGTTTCCTCTCTCAGCGAAGAACATGGTTTTGTATTTGGGGGCAATATAGGTGGTGTAATGTATGAAGCGTGACCCACCGGATTTTTCCCAAGCCGTAATACATTGGCATTGTAGAAAAGCTTCATTCACTTGAGAGTCAATTGAAGCATCATGTAGCAAGTGTAATGCATCCCATCTCCCAAACCACTTCTTTATGTCATGCATCCATCCCGTGCTCAAGATCTTGCTTTTATGCGTCTTTTGAACTTTTTTGCTTTCTTCCCATGCAATTGTAGGAAGTCGATGTGAGGGGTTTTGACGCATCTTTATCATGTACTCCACAACCCTTTCCATGCCCATAACCTCAATTGGAAGAGATCCCGACTCAAGAAGTAGGAGCATATATGGTGTTTGTGTCTTAACTTGGAGAAAGTTTGTAAGAAAACGCTTTTGGACATTCTCAAACTCTTTCCAAGTAGACTTTGAGATGCTCCCGCCCCACACTTCAACTCCATAAAGAAGAACCGGTGTCACCAATGCATCAAAAAGATACTTCTTGAGAACCCAACACTTGATGTTTCCCGCATTACACATGTTCTCAAATGCATAATATGCTCTCTTTCCCGCTTCCAAATGACGCATAGCACATTCATGCCACTTGTGATTGGATGGAACCTCAAGGCCAAGGTACTTAAAGCTCTCAACAACTTCAAGTGTCTCATTGTTGTACACAATGCATGGCTTCTCCTTATGGTTGGTTTTCACAAGCATAAGCTTTGTTTTGGATTCATTTACAATCAGCCCACTATGCAAGCAAAAGTTCTCAAGGACAACCATAAGCTTTTGTGCATCTTCTAAAGTGTGTGCTAGAAGCACTACATCATCTGCATACAAAAAAAGCATGATTACCGCATTGAAAATAGTGACCTCTTCAATGCCTTCTTCTTGCATAAAGTCAAGTACCATTTGTTCCAATTGATCGATGCATAGACCAAAGAGAGTTGGTGACAATGGAAATCCTTGTTTAACCCCAATAGTACTTACAAAAATTTCTGAAATTTCTCTTCCCATGCGCAATTGACAAATCACCTTCTCATAGATTCGAGAAACCGCAAGCATAAACTCACTTGGCACTTGGAGTTCTTCCATCCTTCTCCACAAATTGTTACGTGGAATCATATCAAAGGCTTTCTTAAAGTCCACAAAACACCAATAAAATCGCTTGCCTTTCAGCCGACTTTCCTCCATGAGAACACGAAGAGTGACAAGATGATCAATGGTGCTATGGCATCGACGAAAACCCGCTTGTCCCTTTGCACGCTTGTCATTCTCTTCAGCCCAATCTCTCAATTTCATCTCCATTATGCACCCAAACAACTTTGCCATAAGAGACCCAATCATTATAGTCCGATAGTTGCTTACATTCTTTACATCCCCTTCTTTATGCAAAGGCTTAACCCAATTAGTACTCCAATCATAAGGCATACCATGTTGAAGTGCAAGGTTTAACATATCACACATCCACTCATGGGTAAAATCTCCCGTCCATTTGATCATCTCCGGCTTGATACCTTGAAGATCTCCCGCTTTGCGAGTGGCCAACTTTTCAAGCCCACCGCATACATCCTCAATAGTAAAAAAAGACGGCATACATGGGAGTGAACCATAAAATGGCATTTTTTCAGTATTTGCTTGCTCATATAATTGCCTACAATGTGTGTACATATCCACTAGACTCAAGTTACCAAAATTCTCAACCCGCTTGCCTCTCAAGTTTCTCCAAAATCTTCCACATGCATGTGCCTTTTCTTGGACTTGAAATTCTTGTTGCTTTACTTCCCATCTTCTTCTCTTCTTTTGAATCAATGCCTTGTATGTATGCAAATGACTTTGATAGTTGTCTTTGTCCATAGTTGCATCAAGCTTTATCAAGGACTTTCGAGCATCTTGACATTCTTTATCAAACCACCTTTTGCATGATCTATCTTTGTTGATACCATGGAGATGCTTTATGGAAAAGCATTCTTCCACACAAGAACAAATAGCTTTCTTGAAAGCTTCCCATTTAGTTTCCAATGGTGCATCACATTGAAGCTTTGTCATCCATAATTTTTGCTCAACCATATCAATGTACATTGGTGCCCGTTTGAAATCCATACATAGTGATAACTTCTCTTTCCTTTGGCTGAGATTATCATGCTTAGTTGCTTCTCCACATGAAAGGTCAATACATAAGGTGCGATGGTCGGATTCCGGGGTCCATTGACCAAACATAAAACTCTTTATGCGATACATGATGGCTTCAGAGAGTAGCATATAGTCAATCACACTATCCCCATTATGTCTCCTACATCTAAATCCATTGGTTCCACTCCACAAAGATCCACCATTGGCAATGAGCATACCCGTGCTATTACACATGTGTAAAAGTAACTTTCCATAGTGATCCGGCTCTTTCTTATCCATTGAAGTACGAACATACAAGTGAACTTCCTCCAACTCCCTTGAAATATATGGCATATCAAATTGTTGAGTATCATGTTGCAATGTTTTTGTGCGAGCATTCATATCCCCAAATACAATAACATCACCTTCACCTTTGAAATAAGCAATGTCCTCTTCCAAATCAGTAAATGGTTGATCTCTATCCATGCAAGCAAAAAAGGGAGAATCATGATGAGGAATGTAGCAACCGGCTACAAAAATGGGTGCTCTTTTTGGTGTCGTAATTTTCAGCCATACATAACGTTTGTACTTGTCATCTTTCACAATTGATACAAAATCTTCCAATCCTTTCTTGACCATACATGCTAACCCTCCTTGTCTTTTTCGTTGCTTGAGATTCTTTGACCACATCAATGAATGTACATTGTAATCCTCCAAGCCGTTAATCCTTTGTGTATCATGCTCCCAAGTTTCAACAAGAAGTACAACATCGGCTTTGCTTGTTAGTTCATCAATGCCAACCCCCGCATTCCATGGGTATCCATTACAATTCCAAAAGCATAGTTTCAATTGTAACTCGGTCTCATAGGTCACGCATCCCTATTTGCTTGAGAGACTTGCCTCCTCCTTGGGCACATTTTCTTCATGAGAGATCTCCTTGTTTTTATTATTCTTTTCCTCATATGCCTTGCGACACATATTTTGTTGCTCAATAGTGCGATCTTCACATACAAAACATTTTGTATCCCTCAAATAGATCCAACTATTAACAAGGATAATCTTTCGCTTGGTCTCATCCGGCATGGTGCATACAATTGGCCGTTCTCCCGAGCGAGGAGCTCCTTGCTTTCCCACGGTTTTGCACAAAGTTCGTTATGGTTATGGTTTTGCACAAAGTTCGTTTCATTTCTTTCATTTGCCTTAAATCTCATGTGAGATCCTACATAGATATCGTGTAGGAGGCGTATACATATGGTTTTTTATGTTAAAACGAAGAGAACTCTGTCAAAATTTCTGTGGGAGCATGGTTGATTTTGGTGCTGCACGTTTTTTTGGGCAGAGGACAGGTAGTCTAGTTGTGGCTGTGTCCATCTTTTCACTGGGCATAGGCCAGGTTGCCTGTCCTCTGCCCAAGATTTTTTTTTTCTGATATGGTCGTCGAAATACACGTTGATAGGGACGTCGAAATACACGTAAAAAATAATGCCTTTCGACACGTATATCGATGCGTATTTTGACGTTTTTACAGAGACGAGTATTTCGAAGCAGTTTTCAACGGATTGCGTCAAAATATGCGTCGAAGGTACCTTTTATGGTTGTAGTGATGTAATAATGCTTTGAAAGTGTATAAAACTAAATTGACACATAATATTTTAAGTACACTCTTCAAGACTTTTAGATTCTAAAATCAAATATTTATCCAATTTAGACATCTGATAGCCAAAGTAGGCGCATCTTGGATCCCATAAGTCATCTAGAATAATTTTCTAAAGGTAGATTATCTTGAATCATTTAGAATAAAGAATTTAAAATACATTTTTAACATTGTATCCATCTTAGATCCACCACTTGTCCATTCTAACCAAGCCTTGAAAGGTGGGTGCATCAAAGATCCACCACTTGGCCATTCTAAGCAAGTCTTTGAAAGCTGGGTATAATTGTTGGTGTATCTTGAATCCATCACATTGAATCTTCAAATAAAGTATGTAGAATAGGTAGATTCTAGACTCACTATTTGGCCATTCTAATCAATTTTTGGAAGGTGGGTGTATCCAAGATTCACCACTTGGCCATTCTAACCAAATTTTGCAAGGTGGATGCAATGGTTGGTTTTTCCTACGTCCACATCCTATCAATTTTAAATAGTGTTTATAGGAAAGATAGACCATACATCCACCATTTGGCCATTCTAACCATGTCTTAAAGTTAGGTGCAACTGGCCATCATAACACTTGTAATTTTACACAATGTTTGTGGGATGAGTAGATCCTAGATCCACCACTCGGCCATTTATACTAAGAATTGGGAAATAGGTGCATCAAAGATCCACCACTTGGCCATTATAATAAAGGCTTGAATTGTGGATCCAATTATTGCTGTCTCCTAGATCCACCATTTTTGGCCATTTTAACAATGTCTTAGAATATTGTAACTCCTATTTTCCCGGATAAACTTTGTAATTAATGAGCCAGGGCTACAAGTTTCTAGATTGTATCAACCAGTCATCACCTAGCTTTGGTAGAACTCCATATTATTAGTTTTGATCACCCAAAAACCTTGGCTAAGGTATAAAAGATAATTTTTATAAGTTTTTGGATAAGAAATACACAGCTTGAGCTAACAGCGCTCACTTCTTTCCTTCTCGAGCTTCCTACTCCCTCTCTGGTTGTCACATTGCGATTGTGTTTGTTGCATTGCAACCGCAGGTAAGAGCTCTACGCATTGACGTAAGCCACTCACAGTATTTTGTAGCTTTTGGCGTTGTCGACCCGTGGCCTAATTTCTTCATAACTAGGAATTTATACTTTTAAATCGAAAACTAAGCATAGACGGGGTATTGGGGCATCATTGCTAAGCATTTAGATGCATGCTGGGTCGAAAAGGACTAGGTCAAGAATTCAATAATTGCGATTTTGGAATTGGACCTAAAGTGGGGTTTGAGGCTATAAGCATGGGTGCTTAGGTCTTATAAACTTGTCCTAGAAGTTTTGCTACATTTGGATGTCATTTGATGCTACAACGAATGTGAATTGTTTGCCGATGAGCGATTGGCTTCTGGTGATTTCAGTCACTTGAGTGTAGCTTGAGCTAGATGCAAGTTGTTAGTTTTTTTTTGAGAGATTGATAACCTTTTGTATCCTTTATACAGTAGTCGAGTCAGCTTCGTCCCATGGTTTGACAAATTAATCGTGTTTTCGCAAACTTTTGCAATAAGATAGGATGGTGAGGTTAGACATGCATCCCACATTTGTCGCCATTGCCGGGGATCGAAGAGACCTGAACTAAGGAAAACATGAGCGTCTTGTGTAGGTTTCCATTAACTTCCTCTAGGTTCACCTAGAGTAAAACTTTCTTTTTAGAAATCACATAGCTTAAGATTGTCGTCTTTTGCTGTATAGAGATAGCTTGGAAGTAATCGTACTTGCTGAGTACCTTTAGGACTATGGGATTGTAGATTTAGATTAGGATTTGGAGAATGATTGATAGATGAGACAAGTCTTAAGATCAAGGCTCTAAAAAACAAAAAAAAACACAAAAAATGAGTGTTTGTGGACACCCCATTGCATGAGAATCTAAGAGTAGGGTAAGTAGGATCTGGGGTGGATTTTTGAACATTGATCTCTCTAAAAGAATCAAGTGTGAGTTGTTATTTGAAGTTGTAGAATTTCAGGTCTACGGCTACAAATAGCTCGAAAAGACTCGAATCCACTCAATTCGACTGGAGAGTAACCCTAAGAGTTTTCTGAACCAATTGGTAAGCTCAAAGAAACTTCGTGGTAAAAATTTCAAGAGTTGGTCAAAACTCAGATTATTTACTTTTTCTTGACATTTTAGACCAAATTAAGTTTTGACTTGATTCATAGGCTTAAAATAGCTCATATAAAGACTATCTTTGAGAAAATTGCAAAAAAGTTCTCATTTCAAGCCTAAAGTTAATAATCGTGATTATTAACCTTTTGCTCTAAATTGACCAAGGTTCAAATCATTTACTCATTGCATGTGTATAAACAACTTTGGTAAAGGCCCAAGAGATTTGGATCACTAAAGTAACAAAAAACTGGGTAAAAACTAAAGTTTGTACTGACTTTTTGAATCTTGAGGATAAATTGGGAAGAAATTTATCCAAACTTGTTGAAATTTGATTCATAGGCTTATGTTGATGTGATAAACATGTGTACATGCTCAGTTGACAAAAGAATTGCAAAAAATTATCAAAAGTAAATAATCACGATTATTTACATCTACCCTATTTTTCAACCTTTTTTGACTAAGTTTGCATACCACTAGTTTCACCATGTTGTAATAAGCCCACAAACCAAATTTGGTAAGATTTGGATCACTAGATTAAAAATTGTGACTAAAATTGCAAAGTTAGTCTACGGACAGATAATTGATGACCATTTGACCAAAAATTATCCAAACTTGATGAAATTTGGTTAGTGACCTTAACTTAAGGTGCTTAATAGATCTGTGTCAAAGTCAGGGCAAAAACTTGCAAAATATAGCTGGAGTAAATAATTATGATGACTTAAATCTGCTTCAAAAATTGATGATTTTGCAAAGTTGAGTAGACCACAAGGTCAAGCACATCAAGTAGACCTCACAAATCCATTTTGGTGAAATTTGGGTCCCAAAAGTAAGACTTAGGCCAGATATATTCTTGAAATCAGAGTCTGCGGACACCAAACAATTGATAAACTTGATCAGATTTCGTCCAAACTTGTTGAAACTTGTCCAGGGACTCTAAAAAGTTGTATACTTGCCAAACCAATCAAAAAAGTGCAAAAAATTGACAAAAGTAAATAATCGCGATTATTTACTTTTGGTATCTAGAGACATCATTTTTTACTTTTGAAATTATATAGTGATAAACCAACATAATATAAAGCCACAAGGCGATTTTGGATTCAATCAGATCAAAATTGATACATGTACTTTCAGTTTATAGGTTGTAGATTAGACCTTTGATTTTTGCTAAAGTAAAATTTTGACTCTCATAGCTCGATTTGAAGTGATACACAGAGATCAATCACGAGAATAGCAAAAACTCTACTGTCTTTATAGAAGAATAGTTAACTTGATCAAATTTGTATAGGAATCAGGTTGCAGACGAGGAATTAGTGGCTTGACAGAAAGTTGCAATTGAATCAGGTGAAAATTGACGACAAGTCAATCCAAAGGTGAGTACTCTATCCAGGGTTTCATAAGTCTATATGAACCTTAGGTCTGGTCCTGTACTATGAAATCAAGGCATATTCGGAGAAACCTCTAGTAGAGTATCTACCGAAGAAAGCATGAATCAAGGCAATTCCTTGCACACAATTCTTGAAGAAGTCTTGGACACTTTTTCAGATTCAACATCCGAAATGTCTTCTTACTTGACTCACTCGGAAACCGGAATGACAGTGTGCTATAAGCATATACTATCTTTTTACAAAACTAACCGTCATGGAGCCCATGTTTACTTGGACCCTAACGAGGAGTATGCTATTCGCATTGATGACCATGGTATTGAGTTTGAAGAAGAGGTTAGGACAAACAAACAAGGAAAAATATACATGGATAGAAAAAAAACTCAGTATTTACAGGTCAAAAACCCTGACGATAGCCAAATGGGGTTAGAAGTAAACACCATAATCCCAGATATGTCAGCAAAAGAAGGACCACCAACTTTAGAATTCGAGGGATATGACCAAAGTAGACTTGAAGCCTTTGAAACGGCTTAGTACAGATAGTCCTAGGATCAGAGTCTATTGTTGGGAAGATAGAAACATAATAGATCTTCTCTGGACATCTCATGCCAAACCAGGACAATTAACGGCCATGAAGATCATCTATATCTTCAAGATCAAAGATAAGGGATCATCGGACCTACCAACCTATCTGTTTAGGGATTGTTATAACAACAACTTTGTTATGATGACTCTTGAGGAGGTAGAACAAACCAAATACCAAGGGTATTCATATGGGATTGAATATTGGGGCAAGGACGAGAAACAATTCCAAGAGATGAACACCATGAGAGATCATCTGAGAGTAATGTGAAGAAACCAAAAACCACCTCATCACTAGAAAACCGGGTGACACTAAGGCCAGTCTAGCGCTACATGAGTCAATATTTCCAACAGACTGGTTTGAAGGACTCGGAACAGGACCGACTCCCAAAAGACCGGGAGTTGAACCAAACAGACGTGTCAGACCAGCTGATTTTCAGAAATGGGTCAAAAAATACAGTGGATCACGGGATCCATATGACCACTAAGCAAGCTTTAAGCAAGTGCTAAGAGCAGAGCGTATATTCGATTTCCATACTCAATTCGAAGGGTTTGGAATGAAATTAGAAGAAAAAGCATTCACGTGGCTCCAAAACATTCCACCAAGGTCAATCATGGACGTGAACACATTAGCTCAAGGATTTGTAGCTGCTTGTTCCAAAACAGGGATAAAACATAATACGGTAGCTTAAATCTACAACTTTAAACAGAAACAGGGTGAGTCTTTTAGGGATTGTGCAACTCGAATGAAACAATACATTGCTAGATGCCCAGAGATGGAGATAGCTGCAGAAGAATTACTTGTATCTTTATTTATGAAGGAACTGCTAAACAAAGAACTTCATGCTATACTCTATAGTAAAAAGCATACAACCCTAGAAGCGTGTGTGTCTGATGCTATTGACTTAGGAGAAAATTGCGAGATTTTCAACGCGGAAGATGTCCCTAAGGATAACCAAAGTGAGAAGACAACATCCACAAAACTAGAACAAGTTGGGAATGGCTGCTGCGGCACCACTCTCAGCCATAGAATATATGCTAAAAAGGATGAACGACATGATGAACAACATGCAAAAAGAACCTATGAGAGGACGAGGATAAGGGATACCTCCACAGGGAAAACCAATTAGGCCACAAAAATGTTGTGCAATCAAGGGTAAATGGACCAAACATGAGACCTACGAGTGTTACTTCAGACCAAAGTATGATGGGAATGTTCAGTATGTGCCCAGGCGGCCACAAGGACAACCCATGTACAGATATCAGCCAATATGACCCAAGCTCAAAGACCACCAATGGGTATGGAAAGACGTCAACCTGTGTTGGGACAAAAACCTTCGTATCCAAGACATGATGAAGTGCCTGTAAAGTACATGCACTCTGAAGGAGTCATAGATGAGCAAGAATTAGTACATGTTACATCCTATGCGGAGCCTAGTCCATCTATAGTAATGGTAGAGGGAGACTGGTATAATCCACATCCACCATCCATGGAAGAAACCGTGACTTATGTTGGATATACAATCCTTGTACGGGGATTGCGGATCGGAAGCTTCAGGAATTTCAAAAACATTGACCTTGATAACATTACCTTCTTACTTTGGGAGATAACGAAGATGAATCCATCGTATGCAGGACCACTCAAGTAAAAAGAGCTGAACAAACCCTAGAAGTAGACAAAATTCATTCAATCATGTCTACACCCATCTAATGCACTCTTACCTTGGGAGAACTGTTAAAACTTAGACCATACTTATGGAATGATTTACAAAAAACCCTAGAGAAGGTGGGGATAACTGGGTTAATCTTGAAGAATTTGGGAAAATTAAAAAATGAAATGCAAAACAAAGAGTTTCGATCAATTCCTATGAACAAAGTCGGCGAATATTATGAAGGGGAAGAAGGAAACACCACCCTCCCAGTGAAATATAATGACATTGAAACCATGGCAATACTTGATAGTGGAGCTGGCATAGCCATAGCCACTAAAGCAGTATGGGAATCATGGGGACAGCCAGCCATTCGCCAAACTCGAATGAAAGTGCAGTTGGCTGACAGACACATTGAGAGACCATTAGGGTTGCTTGAAAAAGTGAATATCAACACACTTTTGCCATAGTAGAATTTGGAAAAAAACTGAACTATGAAATCATATTGGGAAGACATTTCATGCGATAGGTATAGCTTATCCAAGATTGGGGAAACAACTATCTATACTTGAAGTAAGTGGGATCTATAACAAGAGTAAATCTAAAAGATCACACTTATATAGATGTCTTGAAAACACCCATCCAAGAGTTTGATTCAGTCTCTTCGGCTGAAACTAAACTCCCATCCTCGTTAAACAAAGACACTCCTATTTGGATGTGTGGAGCTTCAGAAAACGGAAGCTTAAGACGAGAAGAATGCATCCTAGAAAGGGATTGCATAGTTGAAGCCTATGTACTTGAACCCTTTCCAGAGCATTTATTTGAACCGTTCAAGTGGACTCCAATTTTAGCGACAATGGATGTATGTGTGAATACGTCTATGCCTACTCAATTTTTTAATGATGATGTCTACGACATAATTCCCATCCAAATGATTTCAATCCTCAACATTGAAAACAAAGATGAGGAACCCAAGGACTTAATGAAAGCTCAACAAGTCTTTTCAGACCTCTATTATGATGCAACTAATGCGTTAGATGAACACTCAGCTACCTCGGAAGATTCGGGGTTAGAAAAAGAGCATACGAGAGCTAAGTTACTCTTAAAACAAGGGAAGGAAACGTTTTTTGACTTTCCAAACCAGAAATCAAAAAGACAAAAATGGTATAGATAAAAAAGAGACACCAAAATTGTGAAAACACGACCCTATGCCATTAGTCTCCACTAAAACACAATTCCTGATGCAGCTAGATGCTAATGATTGCGTCAAGGACAAAATAACTAGCAGATATCCTTCAAACAAAAACTCAAAAATGTCTCAAACATCGAGAAAAATAAGGAAGGGTACTCATGACCAGAGTCAAGTGCAAAAAGAAATATCAAGAGTTGAAAAAATCCTAAAAGGAGATATACACAACCGAAATGAAAACCACGGAAGAGGATGGTAAGGATGTAATGCATGTTCCATCCCATTACAAAAAGTATACTCTCCAAAATTGGAAAATCATAGTTGAACAACCTGTTAGGGAACTACGAAAACAGGGCGAGTCCTACAAAGGGCATAAAAACGCTAAAAGGATAGAGCTGACTGAACCAAGACAAGAGCCTAGACCTGCTTACATTGCGAATGACCTAACAGAAGAAGAAGAAAAGCTTTGGCTGAGCTTGCTAAAAGACTACGGAGATATCTTTGCTTGATCTTACAAGGATCTCAAGGGTGTTGATCAAGAAATCTATCAACATACCATACCCCTGAGAGATGATGTGAAACCAAGTAAACAGAGACCATACACGTATAACGAAACATTTGCCAAGAAGATAAAAGAAGAGATTGAAAAACTAAAGGAAGCCGAATTCGTTTACAAAATTGAACACATAGATTGGGTGTCCCCAATTGTGCTAGTACCGAAGAAGAATGGAAAATTACGGGTGTGTGTTAATCTTAAAAAGGTGAATGCAACTACCATTAGAGAAAACTTTCCTCTTCCGATAACTGAGCATGTTTTAGAACGAGTTGCAGGAAAGGAAGCTTACAGCTTCTTAGACGGTTTTTTGGGATACAATCAACTTTTGGTTGACCCGAAAGATCAGTATAAAACTGCTTTTGCAACAGAATGGGGTATATTTGTCTATCGGGTTATGCCATTTGGATTAACTAATGCTCCAGCTACGTTCCAAAGGTTGATGAGCCATGTTTTCAAGGAATATCTTAGGATTCACAAATACCACTTCCTATCACAATCGGATTAATCGAGCAATCGGCTATGTATCAATTACTATTTGGAAGGCTATACAAAAGAAATCGGGATGGAATATTGCTTTTATGCATTAATCCTAAAGAAAAAGAACAGTACCTAACTCAAACACATGTTACCATAATAAGATTTCACTTTGCGGAAGACCAAACTATGCAACAAATCTTGACACTTGGAGTATTTTGGCCGACTATGAGGAGAGATGTTAGATCTTTTGTAAAATATTACCCTCAATGTCAAAGACCGACACCCATACCTCATGTAACATTGTTTCAAATGTCACCTATTCCTAAGTGGAGTAATTATCTGGTTACTTAATTATCGAGCCAAACATTTCCTGAGGATATGAGTAAACACCATCAATGAGAAATTGAAACTGAAGCAAGAGACTATGCTCTTATTGGGAACCAATTGTATCAGAGAGGTGAAGATCAACACTTGCATCTTTGTGCAAATGAAAACAACTATATTCCGATTATAGACCAAGCACATGCTGGATTAGCTAGAGGTCACTTTTCTAGTGAGACCAGCGCAAGAGAAATCTTGATGGTAGGCATCTGGTGGCCAACACTTTTTGCAGATGCTAAAGAATATGTTCAAAGATGTGATGCTTGTCACCGAGAAAAAATGCCAACACGAGTAGATATCATGCCCTTAAGACCAATCATGGGGGATAGAGCTTTCGCGAAATGGGGTATAGATTTTTTTGGAATGATACAACCACCTTCTTATAGAACCCAAGCTCAATATATCATTGTAGCTATGGACTATTTGACCAAGTGGACCAAGGCTAAAGCAACTCAAAAGAATGATGCCACATCGCTGTTGCATTATTATATGAGTATGTATTCACGAGATATGGACTGCCAATAGATATTGTCAGTGATCGGAGAACTCATTTCCTCAATGAGGTAATAGAGTATTTGCTTAATGAGTTTATGGTCATCCATAACCAATCAGCTCCCTATCACCCACAAGCAAAATGACAAGCTGAGCATACCAATAAGATTCTTAGCTCGGTGCGGAATAAAGTGGTTAGTTTAGGAAGGACAGACTGGGAAATGAATCTCCATGCTGCTCTATGGGCTTACCGAGTTTCATTCAAAACAACTTTAAATGCCACACCCTTTAACCTTGTTTATGGTCTTGATGCCATACTTCCAATATAATTTCTATTGCCGACATTAAGGGTAGCACATAATCTTGAGTGGACTGGGCATGAATTGTCAAAAAGACTCATAGATTTGGAAAATCTAGACAAACAAAGGCTAGTTTTTGTAGCTCATATCTATGCACAAAAGCGAAAACAAAAACAATTTTTTGATTCCCACTTAATCACGAAAATCTTCAAGAAAGGAGACTTAGTTTTAGTCTATTCACTTAAGCAACACATTCCCAAGTTTAAGAAAAAGAGAAACAGACCGTTTATCATTGAAGATGTATCTCCAAGTGGAGCAGTAAATTTGTCCACCCTAGATGGTGAACCAATGGCTAATTGGATTAGTGGATGTCGTTTAAATAAATACAATTTTCCACTAAGCAATGAATTTCTTTGAGAGAATGTATGCAGCCAAACAAAAGGAAGATTAAACGATAGCGGGTTATTGATGAAGCCCAAGAGGAAGCTAGGATTTGGGTCTCAAGCGAAAAGCTGCTCTCAAGAATCAACAGATACTGATTCCCATCAACACTTTGGAAATAGATGATCCACAATGGGAATTACCTAAAGACGCAGTTGCAACAAATGACGACTGGTTAGATGGAATGGACCTGCACATCAAAGTACAACTCAACAATCAAAGCACCAATGCTTTGGTTGACACAGGAGCTAGAGTAAATGCAGTCAGCTATTCCACATACAAGAAGTCCACAAGTCAACCATTGATGGCTGGAATAATGACAATCAAAGGATGCAACAAGAACCCAAATCCAACATTAGGAATAGTCAACTTGAATGTGATAGTACATGGATGTTCACATACAGGAAGGCCACAAGTCAAGCATTGATGGTAGGAATAATGACAATCAAAGGATGCAACAAGAACTCAACTCCAACATTAGGAATAGTCAACTTGAATGTGATAGTACATGCATGTTCATGTCCTCATCAGTTTGTATGCTTGCCAGATGAACACATGAATGAAAAGATGATTCTTGGAAATCCCTGGATGCGAACATACAAAGTGGTACCAGAATGGGATACAAATCAACTAAAGCTATCACCTAAAGGAGGGAAACTCATTGTCTCAATTGCACCAAGAAAGGAGGAATGGAAAAGAACCACTCAGCAAAACAAACCACAAAGTCAATATTCTCCATTTCCTCGATAATCAAATGCTACATATAGCATGCAAGGATTCAGGCAACTTTGGGTACCAAAAGCACAGCTTAAGGATAAGATAATTCAGATCTGGGTGCCTAAAACTTCACTGACAAAACACAAGAACGTTCCAAGGGTCAAAACACAGAGACAAGAATTTTCGAGCAAGGAACCTAGCATGGAAATGGTTTGGAAGAAAAAGGAGTACTTATCTTCTCCACAAACCGTGAAACCAATCAAGCAATGGCGAGTTAAGCCTCAAAAGACTCCAACACACCATGCAACACCAAGCCGACCAAGCTACCAAAGGCGACAAAAAGCTCGAGAACAGTCAAAAGTGCTACCAACAACTCAAGCAATCAATGTGCTAAATCATCTTAATGGTACAATCAAACAGAGAGCACACAAGATACAAGACTTGCTCTTTGGAAGACATCAGCAGCAAACCTCGACATTGGAAACTCTTGAGTTAATTACTCAAGACCCAGCTCTTGCAAGCATATTGGTTTGAATTGCTTGATCTTCATATCATGGTAGAACCAATCACGGCTATGCATAGACACGATTGTTTAACCCATGGACACAATCGTCTCGGAGTACGCCATCTAGGAGGGGTGGAAGGACACTAAGTACTAAAGTACTAAGTAATTAAGGGCAATGTTTGAAGAGGGAGAAAAGAGTTTGATGTTCACGTGTGATTTTTTGCAAAATTACCTAATAATGCCCTTATAATTCATCATCAAGGGAAAATTCACAGTTAATGTCTTCCCGATGAGTGTAAATAGTGTATATACTATTAGAAAACCATAAAAAATAGTCCTCTTTTGGGTATTGTTTATTATTTTTATTTATAATGAGGCTTAAAAATAGAAAAATCCAACAAAAACAATAAAGCTGTGTTTTTCAAGGGATTTTCTTAATTATTGGATTTTTACCTTACTTTTTTAGAGCATTTTGCTATTTTCTTTGATTTTTTCAAATAAACAAGTTAAAAATTAATAATAAATAGCAAGGAAGCTCATATGGAAATTTGGAAACATGATGGTGATCATAAAGACAAGACGGACAAGCACAAAAAATTTCAATGAAATCAAAAGATGGAAGCAAGAAGCCTAAATTAGGCGGCCAGGCCTACTTTTGCAAAATTCTTGCAGAATGAGCTACAGGAATCCGATCAGGGAAATTTTTTAGTTTAACATAGATTTCACGGCCTAGTAGGACTAACGGGGGAATCTAGGGAAATTTAGTTCGGGAAGTCCGGGTATAGATATCCAAGGTAGGCGAAAACCACCTCATTTCCACTTGGAGCCTTTGTAGAGAAAAATTTCGGTCTCTTTCGCGCGACTTTTTTGGAGCCCACAGTTGACCATTTTCAGCGTCGTCTCACATGAGACATGAGAGGGAAGTTCTTTACTTGACAATGATCCATTTTGTATGGCCGGTACCTAGTCTAAAGCCCTAGAAAAAACCCTAGAAACCGGGCAGTGCACGAAGACCTAAGACCTTCAAGCTGACCATAGCGGCCTGCCAGCTTGACCAAATTGGATGGGATTGGAACCATAGCATGCCCCAACATAATAGAACCTTTATATACCATCAGATGACCATTCAACAGGGGTCGAGGGGTTCCCCGGTAGAAAAGTTAGGTTTTTGGCAAATGGTAGAATTCCGACCTGACTCCACAGATGGCTTGCTAATAAGGTCCATATACAATGTATATGATTGGTTTGGTGAAATCCATCAAGAAAATCCCTCGAACAACAGAAAATTGCTTGAAGATTACAAAGCATTCAATTCTACATACGAGTCAAACTGACTCCAAATGAGCCAGAATTGGACATGTTGCTTCACGACTATGTTGTGTCCAAAGTCTCAAAGGTGACCGACCAACCCAACAGGAAGTGTAGTCACAAAAAACGGTAATTTCAGAGTCGACAAAGCACAAAGTGATGCCGGCATGACCAAACTTGACAAAATTCAATTTAGGACTTGTATTAGGTGTACTGAACATGTCTAGGTCAAAATTTGTAGGTTTTGCAAAGTTTTTGTCACTGTTGTAAATAATTACGAATATTTACTTTTGCATCAGTTTTGCTTGGAAATTGTCACCTCACCTCACCTATCATGTGTACACACCTATTACATGCCAAAATCACGTATGAGCCAAAATGACCACCCATTACTTGTAAAATTGCCAAAAAACGCAAAGAAGTCTTTGCAAGCTAAAATTTGGATTATGGACAACATTTCTTGATCCAAATCACTTCATATCTCATACCCAAGGTCTATACAATTCCTAGAACCAATTTGTACCAAAAAAGGTCAATTTGGGAAGAAAAGTTAATAACCGCGATTATTTATTTTCTGGTCAAAATTGGAAAATTTTGATAGTTTGCCATCAAACATCCAAAGTACATGATGTGTTAAGCCCAATAGCCAATTTTGAATCAATTTGGAGTTCAAAATCTCAAATTTCCTTTATATCTACTATTTCAGAGACCTAAAGCCAAAATCCAGTACCATTTTCACCTTATGCATCCAAATGAACCCATAATTTACTCAGAGCATGTATTTGGTATATACTTCAAGCCTATAAAGCCAAGTTTTCAAGAAGTTGAACATTTTTCATAGCTGCTGTAAATAATCGTGATTATTTACTTTGGTTGCAAATTTTTGTTTTGAACATACAGTTTTGTTCCTTGCATGTTTGTATGCATCTTTGCTTGTTCAAAAATTGATTTGAAGAAAATTGGACCAAATTGTTAGCATTTCAGCCTAAAGGACATTTCAGAGAGGATTCTGATAAATCCGCTAACTTTGCACTCTATTCACTGAACAGGAGCCATGCAAGCAGCGGAGAGGGATAGAAAGAAGTTCAACCAAAAAGAGAAACTACAAGAACTGCGTGCTTATCAACTAGACCGCGAGTCAAAGCAGCCAATGCATCCTACCTCTCTAGAGAACAGCTGGAAGAGCACCACACTACAGTTTTCACTGGTAGGTTCAAAAGTGAAAAGGGGTATCAAGTGGAGTTGCAACTCCTGCCCAAAGAAGTTTATGATGTAGTTGCCAAACCCGAAACCAAGGAAGCTAACCGCCGCAGGCTGGGGCTTAGGGATTTCTATGGACAGAGCCTTGCGAAGTGGATTTTCAGAAGGCTTATGAGCTTATATCCACCATCAGAGAAGACGGAACCGCACAGATATCCGACACCCAAGGGAACAAGGTCAAAGTAGTGATCATTAACACTAGGTTGGTAATGGGACACTTTTATTTCCTGGGACACTTTTATGTCCTGTTAAGTGACCATTTTTCTTGAATTATGTCAAGAGTTTCAAAATGGATTTTGAGGTGCTATCTGTCTAGAAAGTTGTCTCATGAGCTGAACAAAACTCGACATTTTTTTGGAATATCAATTCCATCTTTAACCTTATCCTTGCACAACATTTCACAACCTAAACTGTGTGAAAAAACGAGTCCTGTTTTTGGCTTTTTTCAAAATTTTGAAACTATACCACTCTAGAATTCATGTTTGTGAGGTCTATAATGCTAGAGAACTATCTTTAGTAGTCCTCAACACATCTCGATGCTTGTAGAGAGAAATAAATGTTAAAGTTGTAAGTTATGGCCAAATTACAAAAATTGTCAAATCGTGTTTTTTAGCCAATTTTAGCTCTTCTATGATTTTTTTGGTGGCTTTCATGATATCCAAATGCATTTTTGATTTTCTATGTCGCATGTTGTAACATAAATCTAATATTCCTTGAGTTTTGGGGCACCTAATACCCTATTTTGCATAGTAGACAACGATGGTTAATTTTTTCAATTATAAAAGAAAATGAAACATTCTAGTATATCAAGTATAGCTTTTTCAATATTGTTATTTTCTTGTGACAACTACATGCATTTTGTAGGTAGTAACCATATCTAGTCATAAGGATCAAATTTGGCTATATATTGAATAGTTTCTATGGGATTCTACAACTCATAATGTTGAACCCAGTTTTTTCATGTTTGTTGTATTTAGCACTTCATCTTTGTCTCCAAGATTCCCCTTGGTAAGAGATGTATTATTCTTTTGACATGCTCCATGGCTCCTTATGAACCTAAAGGACAATAGGGAACTAAGAAAACATGCATATATTATTTGTATTCAACGTGGCTATAGCACCTTTGATGATAGGTTTGCAGAATGGTAAAAATTCAACTTTTTTGTACTTATTTCTTTTGGCAAAAGAAAAAATAGTGAGTGAGAAGCAATCATATGTTCTGATCACCAACCCATTGAAGTTAACTAGGGAATTTATCTCAAGTCCTACAAAAATCCCTAATCTTATTTTTATGCAACAAAATGTAAGAAATGACTGTTTTGATGAAAATGTACTGGTCCATCAACTTTGGAGGCTTGGTGTGACCAAAAGATGAGAATTTTTACAAGTTTCTTATTTTTTCCATGTGTAGTAGGCCTTGAACTATAACCTCATGAAAGGATTTTACAAAATGAGTGGATCTACTATGGTTTTGGAGGTTTTTTTCAAAACCCTGAAAGGACACTTTTATGTCCTGTTAGGTTACCAACCTAGTGTTAAAGAGATAGTGGAAGAGGCACTCAGACTGCCGTAGCACTCAGTCTGGAAGAGGCACAAAAGGAATGACCATGCAAGCAAGGGACAGGAAAATCATAGGCACATTTACCAAAGAGACAGTCACGGCTACATTCGCCGACCTCATTCACAAACAAGTGGAAGAGCCAGCCCGTTTGTACCACCAGCACTTCCATTTCTGGGCAAAAAGGCCACCAAGGTACACTACCCCAAATCATACCCGTAGCCACCACATTCACTCAGGTTCTCAAGTCGACAACAAGACAACCAGTGGACCACACACAGTATGTCTTGACAACCTTGAAGCGCACCAAGAAGGAAAAATCACATACTTGGGTGTGCCAGAGGTCTTGACTAGAATAGCATATCATGCCATCGGCATGGCGAACAACCTACCGCCTGCTCTAGATCAGAATACATGGATATTGGAAGCACAACCCTCTCCAAGCGCTACAAGGTCAGGTAAAAGATCATATAAATCTGATGAAGTGTCAGCTGACAGCTCGCCGGAAAGGCACAACAACGAGAGCTCTGACAACGAAGAAAAGAGAGTGCGGAGATTAGATATGAAAAGAAAATCTATGGTCGTACACCAAGAAGAGCCAGCTCAAAAACAAGTGTGCTTTGAAAGAGAGAATCATGGATAACAAAATAGTAGGCAAGCACAAGGGAAGGACCCAAAAAAATGGGTACTTGCTGGACTCAAAGGCCCTCGAAGGAAGCATCATGCAAGAAAAGAGGTGGATGATCCAGCAGAGCATTTAGAAATAACTTACCAAGAGGATGAATCTCAAAAGTAAAGGAGGCAAAATAGGCTGCTAAAGAAGCCAAGGAGGTGGAAGACCAAAGGCAAGCCGAGAAAACGGCTAGACAAGAACAAAGCTATAGATCTCCTCGACCAACCTCACCACATACAGAACAACAAGAACATTCCATGCGTAGCCCACCACCATTACAGGTGGGGGCAAAGACACCAATGAAGAAGTAAAGCCTGAGAAAGACAAAGACTTTGAGTCCACCAAACCAACAAAATCCACACAAGAAGCTGACCAGCACGACAGAAAAAAAGAACAAGAGGCCGAGCAGGTCGCTGAAGATACTCAAAATGCTGAAGAGAAAAAGGCAAGTGGATCTGAACAAGACTTTGATAAAGAAGAAGAAGCAAAAAAAGAGTCTACTACTGCACATGAGATAGAACCTGAGCCAGAGAAGGAAGAAAGGCCGGCACTTGACAAGGCAGCATGGTCGGAGCCAACACCCTCTACTTCTACTCAGCTAGAAACTGTCGAGGCATCAAGGCCTCAGGATACCCAAGAAGAAAACCGAACATCTACCTCTACACAAGAACCACCAGCACTTACGACGCAACAGGAAGCCACACACGAAGCTGCAGGCACATCTCAGCTGGCACGTCAAGAGGAGTGACAGTCAAACAGTGAGGTAATAATCCCGCAGTCAAACAGTGAGGTAATAATCCAAGTCAATGAATATGCATGACAGATGCAGGAAATGACGAAGAGACTCCGCTCAGCAGCACTAAACCGCAGCACAAAAGCCAAGGAACTTGAGATGGTGATCGACGCTCTCCAATGAGAGTTAGAAGACAAGATGACTGTCATCACTGATCTTCAAAGGCAGGTGCAAGAGCTGAAGGCAGAAGCAGAACATCATCAGTTAGCTAGAGATAGACAAAAAAAAGAAATGGAGGAGTTAGGTGATCTACACACCAAATTATCTGATGCCTGCAAAGCAAAAGATGAGTAGCTTACGACATCTGTGTTACGAATGAACTTCTTATGACATCTGTGTCAGCTCAAAAAATTCAGGTGCAATTAGATGTTGCCAATGCTTCTTTGCAGTATTGTGAACAAAGGATCAATGATCAGGCCATTTTCTTACGACAAATCAAAGAAAATCCAGCCGTGGCCTCGATCAAAGGAACTGACAAAGTGTATAAGGGTGAAAGCATGTTAACCTGTCATGCTTTTTCATGTCCCGGACAATGCTAACTAGCACAATTTTGACATATGCTAACTAGTACAATAACTTGAGCTACATCTCCAAGATCTATGACTTATGATATATCAATATAAAGCACTTGAAACAAGGAATCCAAATGTACAACCTCCGAAAAATTTTGATATTATTTGTAAAAAATTTACCGGACGCCCAACTTTTTGAAGATGTGCTAACTTGAAACTGCTAACTAGCACAAAAAGCGCGACAGGTTAACATGCTTTCAGCCATAAGGCACTTGAAAAGAAAAACAAAGACCTAGAATTGGAATTAAAGCTAGAACAATCACAGTGCAGGGACCTGCACTGATGCGGGTTCAAAGAGAGGCGGAGCTTCTAAAGGAGGTAGCATAACTAAAGCGAATTAATCAACTCCTTAGAGATGGAAAACCACACGCAGGAAGAGGCAGGCACTTCAGAGCCGCCACAAATAGACATACCCTTGATCTCATTTGCTTAGTTTGAGACACAGCCCACAGCAGAGCCGAGTGGTGATGAAGATTTTCAGATTAACATCACGGATGAAGACACAATGCCAATGGTCCAGCTGTCAAAAGCTGAAGAAGACGTACTAAAGGAGAAGATTACCCTAGAGGTGGATGAGCAGTGGAAAGCCGCAATGGATTGGGAGTTGAAAGTTTTACACTCTGTCAACGTCACTCAACTCACTCCCAATCAAATCAACACTCAATGGCACAACCAATCCCTATTGTACCCTCTCATCAAAGTGGAAGTATTACAGGTGAAAGAAAGGCTATAGACAGATATTCAAGAAGATGGCGCAGATAAGGACCACCCAAAGTGGAGGTTAGGCTGGATGAACAAGAATCTGAGATACCTAATTCTGTTTACAAGAGCACCTGCAGCCCTTCGAAGAGATCCAACCTTCTGTCCTGTACCTAGAGTAAGACCATGGCAAGCGCATGAAGCACTACAAAAGAAGAGGCCAACTTGGCTTAACTTCCCCAGGCTGCCAGCTCCAGAGAGATGACAAGCAACAGAGGAATACATGGTGAAAAACCTAATGGGCACCGTGTCTTTCTTCAAGAGTCTACCAGATCTCACCTGCGCTATGCTATATAAAATCTCCAGAATGCTGCTAACATGTAAACAAGTTTTTAATGAGCCTGAGCAAACAGGAGCCCCATGGCTATCATTCTTGGAAGGAAACAAAGGCTTATGCTATGATCTGAGTGGGCACCCTTTAGAAGAAGTCCTTTATGTATTCTATGCCAGATGTATGTTCTTGCCATTGAATAATATGCTGGCCTTTGAAGAATCTTTCTACACTGGATTCGTCACCTTGCGAACGAAGATATTTGCATTGGTGATTAGCAACCTAACATCCAGGTTTGTAGGCTACTCAGTGGTGGAGTTGAAAAATAAAGTAACAATGCAATTTCTGCAAGTGTCTGGCAAAGAATGAAGAATCAGATATCAGAAGGCATTGGACGCGCTTAAAGACCGCCTCACCAGCCGTTGATAGACCGCTTTTGGTGTGTACAAATTCGCATGTATATGCATGGTCATATGTACAAAAAGATTTAAATACATGAATTTGGGAGATTTGCAAAGTGGTTTCAAGCTCGAAAAAGGATGCAACGTGTACACATTGTGAATAGTCAGGTTCGCGCGCTAGCAATCGGACACGTATACATGCCCGCATAGGGTATCGGGTCCTTGGATATGGTTTTAGGTGGCCTATTTTGGTTCTAGATAAGGTGTTTGATCTTTCTAGAATGTAAATAATGCAAGTGACAAGTGTGGGTACTCTCATCCCGCTCGACAAGTTTGGGACATGCAGTAACTATCTATTTGCGGCGCCTGATCTGCGGTGATGTGTGCACCGCCCTAGAAGTGGTCAAAAATAGAATATGGGGATGTGGCAAAGTGGTTTGGGTATTGAGGATCAAGCGTAAAAAATTTGGTGAATTTTGGAGTCCGTTTAGGGTTTTTCCCGCAAAAAATGCCCGCCAGGTTAAAAAATTGTCAAAAATGGTGTGAAAAAGGCATCAAATTGCCACATAAGTGGTTCTTCCATGAGTGCTTGGGATGATAGAGAATTTTGGAAGCCAAGTTTTGGGACTTTCATCTTTCTGTGTGGGGAAGGAAGCAGGGTTCCTACAGGTGGTCCACTGCAGTCCCGTCGCGTTCACGGCCTGTTTTCGAGTGTGTGGAGGAGTGAATGAGAGATTTATCTCTTCAATTTTTCACTTGGGAGAGTCTATGGAAGTTCTGAGGTTTCCATGGATGTGTGTGTGCGAGTAATTTAGGGAAGAAGGTGCGGCTTTTTGCAAGACTATGTGACCCTGTATCTGTGCCATTAGGGTTGGCGCTAGTCCAAAGAGTCCAACAGAGTGGAGTTTGGTGAAGTCTTTGCAATGGTTTGAGAGTGGTCTTTTGTGGCTAGAGTTTTCAGGTTTTTTATGGTTTTTCTTGTATATTTTGGTCACCATCAAGCGTGATTTACAAGGTTGATCACCTCGACTCACCTTGTAGTGTCTGCGGGCAGGCAAGGGCTTGTAGGTCGAGGCGTTTGGAGTTTGAATTGAGCTTGTGTGTAGAATTTTTAGGGAGCTTTTGAGTGGCGGTGAGTGAGGTGAGGAATTTAAGTAAATTCCTTGTGTTGTGTTGAGTTTTCTGGGTGTGTGAGTGTGCGCACGACATCTTTTGCTCCATCACCGTCAACCCAAAGACTATTTTAGTCCGTAAAGCTTTGTCAAGGGATGACACAGGCGAGGAGGGGATAATGTTAGCAGCAAGCTAACACATATACCATTTTGCGGAGTTCTCTTTGTAAAATAGTTATTATTTTGATAAATCGAGAATATTGTAACTCTTATTTTCTCAGATAAACTTTGTAATTAATTAGCCGGGGCTAGAAGCTTCCAGATTGTATCAGCCAGTCATCACTCTGCTTTGGTAGAACTCCAGATTATTAGTTTTGACCACCCAAAAACCTTGGCTAAGGTATAAAAGCCAATTCCTGTAAGGTTTTTTATAAGTTTGAGGATAAGAAATACACATCGTGAGATAATGGCGCTCACTTCTTTCCTTCTCACGCTTCCTACTCCCTCTCCAGTTGTTGTCACATTGTGATTGTGTTTGTTGCATTGCAACTGCAGGTACGATTTCTACGCATTGACGTAAACCATTCACAGTATTTCGTAGCTTTTGGTGTCGTCGACCCGTGGCCTATTTTCTTCATAAGTAGAGATTTACACTTTTAAATCAAAAACTAAGTATAGGCGGGGTATTGGGGCATCATTGCTAAGCATTTAGATGCATTCTGGGTCGAAAACCACTAGGTCAAAAATCCACTACTATTAAAATCGTGATCTTGAAACTTGACGTAAAGTGGGGTTTGAGGCCATAGGCATATGTGCTTAGGTCTTATAAACATGTCCTAGAAGTTTTGTTACGTTGGATGTTATTTTATGCTATAACGGATGTGAATTGTTTGCTGATGAGCGATTGGCTTTTGGCGATTTTAGTCACTTGAGTGTAGCTTGAGTTAGATATGAGTTGTTAGTTGTTTTTCGAGAGATTGACAACCCCTCGTAGCCTCTATGCACTAGTCAAGTTATCTTTGTCCCATGGTTTGACAAATTAATCATGGTTCTCGCCAATAAGATAGGATGATGAGGTTAGACATGCGTCCCAATGGTCCATTCAACACTTGGCCATCATAACACTTGTAATTTCACACAAAATGTGGGATGAGTAGATCGTAGATCCACCACTTGGCCATTTAGACTAAGAATTGGGAAGTAGGAGCATCAAAGATCCACCACTTGGTCATTATAACTAAGGCTTGAATTGTGGATTCAATTGCTGGTGTCTCCTAGAACCACCACCACCACTTTGCCATTCTAACCATGTCTTAAAGTTAAGTGCATTCAACACTTGGCCATCATAACACTTGTTATTTTGCACAATGTTTGTGGGATGAGAAGATCCCAGATCCACTACTTGGCCATTTAGACTAAGAATTGGGAAGTAGGTGCATCAAAGATCCACCACTTGGCCATTATAACAAAGGTTTGAAATGTGGATCCAATTGTTGGTGTCTCCTATATCTACCACTTGGGCATTCTAACCATGTCTTAAAATTAGGTGCATTCAACACTTGGCCATCCTAACACTTGTAGGTTTAAGCAATATTTGTGGGATGAGTAGATCCTAGATCCACCATTTGGACATTTCTACTAAGAATTGGGAAGTAGGTGCATCAAAGATCCACCACTTGACAATTATAACGAAGGCTTGAAATGTGGATCCAATTGTTGGTGTCTCTTAGATTTACCACATGGACATTAAAACCATGTGTTAAAGTTAGGCGCATTTAACACTTGGCCATCATAACACTTGTAATTTTACACAATGTTTGTGGGATGAGTAGATCCTAGATACAACATTTGGACATTTAGACTAAGAATTGGGAAGAAGGCGAATCAAAGATCCACCACTTGGCCAATATAACAAATTCCTGAATTGTGGATCCCATTGTTGGTGTCTCCTAGATCCACCACTTGGTCATTCTAACCATGTCTTAAAATTAGGTGCATTCAACCCTTGTAATTTTACACAATGTTTGTGGGATGAGTAGATTCTAGATCCAGAACTTGGCCATTTAGATTAAGAATTGGGAAGTAGGTGCATCAAAGATTCACCACTTGACCATTATAGCAAAGTGTTGAATTTTAGATCCAATTGCTGGTGTCTACTAGATGCACTACTTGGCCATTCTAACCATGTCTTAAAGTTAGCTGCACTTAACAATTGTCCATCCTAACACTTGTAATTCTACACAATGTTCGTGAGATGAGTAGACCCTATCTTCACCACTTGGCCATTCTAACCATTCCTTGATGTCAGGTGCATGCAACAATTGGCCATTGTAACACTTCTAATTTTATAAAATGTTCGTGATATGAGTAGATCCTAGATCCACCACTTGGCCATTTAGACTAAGAATTGGGAAGTAGGCGCATTAGAGATCCACCTCTTGGCCATTTTAACGATGGTTTCAAATGTGGATCCAATTGTTGGTGTCTCCTAGATCCATCACTTGTCCATTATAGCCATGTCCTAAAGTTAGGTGCATTCAACACTAGGCCATCGTAACACTTGTAATTTTACACAATGTTTCTGGGATGAGTAGATCCTAGATCGAACACTTGGGCATTTATACTAGGAATGGGGAAGTAGGTGCATCAGAGATCCACTACTTGGCCATTATAGCAATGTCTTGAAATGTGGATCCAATTGTTGGTGTCTACTAGATCCACTACTTGGCCATTCTAACCATGTCTTAAAGCTAGGTGCATTCAACAATTATCCATCATAACACTTGTAATTCTACACAATTTTCGTGAGATCAGTAGATCCTAGATCCACCACTTGGCCATAAAGACTAAGAATTGGGATGTAGGTGCATCAACGATCCACAATGTGGCCATTATAACAAAGTATTGAATCGTGGATCCAATTGTTGGTGTCTCCTAGCTCCACAACTTGGTCATTGTAACCATGTCTTACAGCTAGGTGTATTACATGCTTGGCCATCATAACACTTTGAATTTTACACAATGTTTTTGGAATGAGTAGATCCTAGATCCATTGTGATTTAAACTAAGAATTGGAAAGTAGGTGCATCAAAGATCAACCACTTAGCCATTATAATGAAGGCTTGAAATGTGGATCCAATTGTTGGTGTCTCCTAGATCCACAACTTGGCCATTGTAACCATGTCTTAAAGTTAGGTACATTCAACACTTAACCATCATAACACTCATAATTTTACACAATGTTTGTGGGCTGAGTAGATCCTAGATCCACCATTTGGCCATCTAGACTAAGAATTGGGAAGTAAATGAATCAAAGATCCACCACTTGGCCATTATAACGGATATGTGGATCCAATTGTTGATGTCTCCTAGATCAGCCACATCGTCATTCAAATTATGTCATAGAGTTAGGTGCATTCAACACTTGTAATTCTACTTAAATGTTTGTGGGATGACTAGATCCTAGATCCACCACTTGGCCTTTATATTAAGGATTGGAAAGCATGTGCATGAAAGATTCACCGCTTCGCCTGTAACCTGTAACCTGTAACCTGTAGCCCCAAATATCGAAGCTTGAAGCTCGAAGCAGAAGGTACTCGAAGAAGATCCTCAGTGGGGGCACCAAAAGAATGTGAGCGGGATGAAAACACACACATCGCCTCTATAACGACCCGACACACACTCTTGGGAAGATACACACACACACACTATGGGGCACCACTCGGCTTAGACAACACATCTGGCCGAGACAGGGAACACACCTCTGGAGTGAGAGGAGAGAGACTATCCACTTGCCCACTCCACACAGACAAACACACACACACCCAAAAAAATCAGCTCAAAAGAGGAGTATTTCTGATGTTTAGATACAAATGAGCTTGGGCCAACACCAATGGGGCAAATAGCTCACATAGTATGGGTAAAATAAGCTAGATACAATCACAAACTGGAGCAGAAACTTCCCTCATAGGAGAAACTTACACAGCCAAAACAGCAAAAAAAGAGGGAGGAATTTGGCAACATGGACAACTCCATCGCGTATGGAACGGCCCAAAACCCCAGTCTACAATGTCAAAGTGCTCAAATCCGACATTGAATGAGCAGTTTACGGCCAAAACAGGCTCCAAAAACCCCAAAAACACACCTGCGGCTATTCCTCCTCTCTTCTCCACATTTTTTCTGGTCTTCTCTCTTTTTTTTCAGTTCCCACACTTATCTTTTTTATTTGGTCACCCTTGGCCTTTTAGATGACCTCAAACGGACCCCGAACAGGCCAAAAACTGACCTCGCAGTGCATAGTTGTCACCCTTCTACATCCATACGCACAACTGGCACTCGATTTTTTCCAATAATGTGTCTCGCCACCATGTGAAGTGGCCCAAAAATATGGTCCTCACGATGAACTTTCTACATAATTATCACAAGAAAACATCCACGTTGTGTCCGTACTCATCCATGTGCAAGTATTGACCCCGTTCGGCCTCCTGACGCCACTAGATGCCATCTGACGGACCTGCTTACCTCATGTCGTCGGCCCGCGGATAGATTCCTTGAGAAGTTTTACGCACTACCAACTCCTTCTTATTGTAGAAAAAACACAGTGGTACTGGTAATAGTGAAAATCGATGCACTATGTACACCTTGTCCTACCTGTACACATGTGGGCCCCACGTAACCACCTGGCTCTGGAAAATGGGCAATTCTTTATTTGATGCACAATGCATGTATATGTACATATGCACAATCCATTGCTCCAAAAAAATCCTGACAATGTGCCTTTTACAATTGGCCATTGTGACACTTGTAATTTTATACAATTTTTGTGAGATGAGTAGATCCTAGATACACCACTCAGCCATTATAACAAAGGCTGGAACAATGGATCCGATTGTTGGTGTCTCCTAGATCAAGCACTTGGCCATTCTAGCCATGTCATAAAGTTAGGTGCATTCAACACTTGGCCATTATAATGCTTGTAATTTTACACAATGTTTGTTGTTAAATTAAGAATTGGAAAGCAGGTGCATCAAAGATTCACCGGTTGGCCATTATAACAAAGGCTTGAGTTGTGGATGCAATTGTAAGTGTCGCTTAGATCCACCATTTCACCATTCTAACCATGTCTTAAAGTTAGGTGCATTCAACACATGGTCATCATCACACTTGTAATTTAACACAACGTGTGTGGGATGAGTAGATCATAGATCCACTATTTGGCTATTTAGACTAAGAATTGGGAAGTAGGTGCATCAAAAATCCACCACTTGGCCATTATAACGAAGGTTTGAAATGTGGATCCAATTGTTGGTGTCTCCTAGATCCAACACTTGGCCATTCTAACCATGTATGAAAGTTAGGTGCATTCAATACTTGGCCATGTATCAAAGTTAGGTGCATTTAACACATGACCATCATAACACTTGTAATTTTACATAGTGTTTGTGGATTGAGTTGATCCTAGATCCACCATTTGGCGATTTAGACTAATAATTGGGAAGTAGATGAATCAAAGATCCACCACTTGGCCATTATAACGAAGTCTTGAAATGTGGATCCAATTTTTGGTGTCTCCTAGATCCACCAGTTGGCCATTCTAATCATGTCTTAGAGCTAGGTGCATTCAACACTTGGCTATCATAACACTTATAATTCTACACAATGTTTGTGGGATGACACCACTTGGCCATTTAGACTAAGAATTGGGAAGTAGGTGCATCAGAGATCCACCACTTGGCCATTTTAACGAAGGTTCGAAATGTGGATCCAATTGTTCGCGTCTCATAGATCGACCACTTGGCCATTCTAACCATGTCTTAAAATTAGGTGCATACAACACTTGGCTATCATAACACTTGTAATTTTAAACAATGTTTGCATGTGTGATGAGTAAATCCTAGCTCCACCACTTGGCCATTTAGACTAAGTATTGGTATGAAGGTGCCTCAAACATCCACCACTTGACATGTGGATCCAATTGTTGGTGTCTCCTAGTTCCACTACTTGGCCACTCTAACCATGTCTTAAAGTCTGGTGCATTTAATTGGCCATCATAACACTTGTAATTTTACACAATGTTTGTGGGATGAGTGGATCTTAGATCCACCACTTGGTCATTTAGACTAAGAATTGGGAAGTAGGTGCATCAACGATCCACCACGTGGTCATTATAACAAAGTATAGAATCCTGGATCCAATTGTTGGTGTCTCCTAAATCCAAAACTTGGCCATTGTAACCATGTCTTACATCTAGGTGTATTACATGCTTGGCCATCATAACACTTTTAATTTTACATAATTTTTGTGGGATGTGTAGATCCTAGATCTACCGCGTTTTTAAGCTAAGAATTGGAAAGTAGGTGCATCAAAGAGCCACCACTTCGCCATTATAACGAAGGCTTAAAATGTGGATCCAATTGTTGGTGTCTTCTAGATCCACAACTTGGCCATTGTTACCATGTCATAGAGTTAACTGCATTCAACACCTGGCCATCATAATACTTGTGATTTTACTTAAATGTTTGTGGGCTGAGTAGATCCTAGATCCACCACTTGGCCATTTAGATAAAGAATTGGAAAGCAGGTGCATCAAAGATTCACTGCTTCGCCACTATAACAAAGGCTTGAATTGTGGATGCAATTGTTAGTGTCGCTTAGATCCACCATTTCACCATTCTAACCATGTCTTAAAGCTAGGTGCATTCAACACATGGCCATCATAACACTTGTAATTTTATACAATGTTTGTGGGATGAGTAGATCATAGATCCACTATTTGGCTATTTAGACTAAGAATTGAGAGGTAGGTGCATCAAAAATCCACCACTTGGCAATTATAACGAAGGTTTGAAATGTGGATCCAATTGTTGGTGTCTCCTAGTTCCAGCACTTGGCCATTCTAACCATGTATCAAAGTTAGGTGCATTCAACACTTCGCCATCATAACACTTGTACTTTTACACAATGTTTGTGGACCGAGTTGATCCTAGATCCACCATTTGGCGATTTAGACTAAGAATTGGGAAGTAGATGAATCAAAGATCCACCACTTGGACATTATAACAAAGTCTTGAAATGTGGATCCAATTTTTGGTGTCTCCTAGATCCACGAATTGGCCATTCTAATCATGTCTTAGAGTTAGATGCATTCAACACTTGGCTATCATATCACTTATAATTCTACACAATGTTTGTGGGATGACACCACTTGTAATAGGATTAGTCCTTGAAGTTCTTAAAGTCGAAAAGAATGTAGCAGGGCATATCTTTCGTTAGCTGGATTTGAAAGATTGTTGAATAGTCTATTAAATAGAGCTTATACGAACGAGTTAAGATATTAAGAGAGAACATATATTCTTTTTTTAAAATAATACACTAAAGACGGATTTGATAAAGATTAATGAATAACAGATAGTCTGTCTATGAACAGTAAAATTGAGATTTTTATTAATATCAATGTTTTATATTTATGTTTTTTAGCTTAAAATGCATGGGTAGGCTTAAAATAAGTTGTAAAAGTAGTGGAGACCCAAAAATAGAGGTTTTATGGGTCGCGACCTAAAAGTTACGTTTTTAGCCAAACAGAGATGTTTTTCGCAATTCTGTTCGCGATGCCTGGTAGACCAGACGTATTCCCGTCGTTTTGAGTACCTGGATCACTCTATTCTGAGGTTTTTTGTAAAAGTTATGATGAACACAAACAGAAGACAGTAGTAGTGTAGTGTACACAGGGACAGACAGACATACAACATCATACAGTTCTCCCTGCTATCAACCAAGAAGTGGATTGTTTCTTCATGGTAGAGTATGGAAATTGAGATTATGAAGGTATATAATTATGTTTTTTTACTTTGATTATCATGTTGAATTGGTTGCACGAGTATGTTCTTTTGGCTATTTTGTAGGCGATGCAGAAATCAATGTGTGAAACAGGATCTGTGCAAAGTGTCATGATAGAAATCTAACCTTTACGGATCGCTTAGCGATCACGTTCTTATATTATTCTCACAGGTATACTTGGTACAAAAATCGTGCAGGCTTTTCGAGGAAAAGAAGGATAAAAGCACGATGGGTGGTGCGTTTGGGGATCATTCACCGATCTCTTCTTCTGCGAGTGCAAGTGCGAGTGAGAGTGAGAGTGCGAGTGCGAGTGCGAGTGCGAGTGAGATGCTGCATGCAAGCGAACTGAAGCTCGGGGGTGGTCGGGAGATTCGAGCTCCGTACAACGGAGTGCGCCCATATATTTTGCTCCTCTGTTGTATCAAAACTCTACAAAGATTCATCAATACAAAGATCTCCTATCTTTTGCTATCAATCTCTATTATTCGATTCTCGTGACACCACTTGGACATTTAGACTAAGAATTGGAAAGTAAGTGCATCAGAGATCCACCACTTGGCCATTTTAACGAAGGTTTGAAGTGTGGATCCAATTGTTGGTGTCTCATACATCCACCACTTGGCCATTCTAACCATGTCTTAAATTTAGGTGCATTCAACACTTGGCTATCATAACACTTGTAATTTTACACAATGTTTGTGTGATGAGTAAATCCTAGCTCCACCACTTGGCGATTTAGACTAATAATTGGGATGAAGGTGCCTCAAACATCCACCACTATGCCATTATAACGAAGGCTTGATATGTGGATCCAATTGTTAGTGTCTCCTAGCTCCACTACTTGGACACTCTAACCATGTCTTAAAGTCTGGTGCATTCAACAATTGGCCATTATAACACTTGTAATTTTACACAATGTTTGTGGGATGAGTGGATCCTAGATTCACCACTTGGTCATTTAGACTAAGAATTGGGAAGTAGGTGCATCAACGATCCACCATGTGGCCATTATAACAAAGTATAGAATCATGGATCCAATTGTTGGTGTCTCCTAGATCCACAACTTGGCCATTGTAACCATGTCTTACATCTAGGTGTATTACATGCTTGGCCATCATAACACTTTTAATTTTACACAATGTTTGTGGGATGTGTAGATCCTAGATCTATCACATTTTTAAGCTAAGAATTGGAAAGTAGGTGCATCAAAGATCCACCACTTAGCCATTATAACGAAGACTTAAAATGTGGATCCAATTGTTGGTGTCTTCTAGATCCACAACTTGGCCATTGTAACCATGTCATAGAGTTAACTGCATTCAACACTTGGCCATCAGAATACTTGTAATTTTACTTAAATGTTTGTGGGCTGAGTAAATCCTAGATCCACCACTTGGCCATTTAGATTAAGAATTGGAAAGCAGAGGCATCAAAGATTCATCGCTTAGCCATTATAACAAAGGCTTGAATTGTGGATGCAATTGTAAGTGTCGCTTAGATCCACCATTCTAACCGTGTCTTAAAGTTAGGTGCATTCAACACATTGCCATCATCACACTTGTAATTTTATACAATGTTTGTGGGATGCGTAGATCATAGATCCACTATTTGGCTATTTGGACTAAGAATTGGGAAGTAGGTGCATCAAAAATCCACCACTTGGCCATTATAACGAAGGTTTGAAATGTGGATCCAATTGTTGGTGTCTGCTAGATCCAGCACTTGGCCATTCTAACCATGTATCAAAGTTAGGTGCATTCAACACTTGAATGTAATGGAATTTTCCTATTCAATTTGAGAATAGCCGAATTTAATGAGAGTACTTTCAAGAAATGATTTTGTGAGCATAGCGGGTAGAAATAATTGAAGATAGCAACATAATCATAGCAATTAGTTAACTTGGCATAGACAATACTTTTGCAAGAGAGAGAGTTTAGAGAACATGACCACAATTGAGGACCAGATTTATGTGGAGCCGGTCCCCCCTCCAATAGGCATTTGTATTATGATTTCTCCCATAAAGAGAGACTTGTTACAATACAGTCTTTGTGTTCCTTGTGACCTAGGTGATGCCATGAAGATGGAAGGCTTCATGCACCACAAACATAACATAAACTTGAAGAAAGCTTTAACTATCCCAAGCCTCAGTCCCAAGACCTCAAACACCTTCGAAGGTGGAGAGAGCTAGCAGGGAATGAGGGTAGGGAAGAGGAAGAAGAAACATTTCGTAGGAGAAAGAATTAGTTCCTCACTTATCATACTCTTGTTGCTAGCATACATAATAGCATAGTAATGAAGAAGAAGGAGATGGCAAGCTTAAGCATTGAAGCATGGATCTTGGTTGGATTTGCACTCCATAGCCATTAAGAGTGTTGGTGTAGGCTCTCAACCTCTACTTGCTTGGAGAGGGAGCTCTTGCACTTTGCATATCACACAATGAGAGTGCTTGTGAGTGTGTGTGGGTGAGTATACCCCCTAGGCACCCCCCTAGCTTGCTTGGGTCGACCCCCCCTTGTAGCTCATGCCTGAAGCTCATTGGACCCCTCCAAGCCTAGCCAATCACAAGCAGGAGCCATTACAAGCAACATGGGTAGCCTTGGGACTAGTGTCCCCCTTTCCCCTTTGAGAGAGAGGACTTGATAAATGCTAAAACAATTAGATAATTCATGTAATTTATCATTGGACCCCTTTGAAGCCTAGCCAATAGGCTTCAAGCAACACATGAAGGTAACATGGGTAGGGGCCTGACATGTGTCCTTGCTGCCTCTTCAAGATGGGCTTCCCTTGTGTGTGTGAGTGGGTGTTCTCTCTCTAGGCCCTAGGAAAAGGGCTCGCCCCCCCTCTTGTAGGAATGATTTTGACTTTTAGGTGATCAAGCACCTTACTCACCAAGCATGACAAAGCACTTGAACTAGGGGGGTTCCCACAAGCATCTCAGGCAAGCTTCTCAAGGCACCTCAAGTACTTTAATCATGCAGCAAGTCAAGCACCTCAAACATGGAGCCAGTCAAGCACCTCAAGCATCTTAATCAAGCACCTCAAGCATGAAAAACACCTCAAGCATGACAAGCACCTCAAGCAGGACAAGCACCTCGAGCTTGGGCCGGGTTCCCACCTCAAGCTCAGCCCTAGCTTACTTAAGGTCAAAAGGACTTTTACACACATTTATTGGAGGTCTTCAATGAAGCTAACCCTAAGGTCTTATGCTCCATTGGTTAGCCTTGCTCTTTGATATACCATCTCCCTTTTGGGCCCCTTTACATTGGCCCCGTGTTGAGATAGATCTAAAAGCACATACCTATATCTTAACACTTGTTCCCGTTTATTCTCCCACATTAAGTGATCAATTTAATATGAGAAAATCATTTGGGTTAGTTAGATATTAGATTTTATGACATTACCTCTCTCTTGAAATCATAGTCGTCCTCGACTATGAGGTAGAAGAGATAAAGTCTTAGTCATTAGTCAATCGTACTTAGCGGGTAAAGGATCCCTTTTTACCCTACGACATCTTTCCAAGATTGATGACTAATCCATTTGGTGCTTGGGAGACATAGCTGCCGCAAGCATGTCTGCTCTTTAGTCCATTTCATTCTCCCAAAGTAGAGTGACAAATTCTACTTGGTGTTTGAGAGACGTCGTCATCACAAACATGATTCTAAGCATGCATACTAGTTAAATTTGTGCACAATTAAAAAGAGGACTAGTCATATAAGACAAAAACATGAGTTATTTAAAAGAAATTTGTACATTTGCTTACTCTAATGTAGCATTGTAAGCATTGACAAGGTTCATACTATCCTTAAGTTGTACTCCTTGCATCCATTTAGCATCTTCAAAAGGATAATTTTTGAACTTAATAAGATACCGTCGGATAATCTTACCATGTCGTAGTACCTTGTCTTCATGCCGAAGGATAGCTTCGGGTTGTAGCACCTCTTCTTGGCCTTCAACTTCGGGAGGGTCTTCAATAATTGGTTCAATTGGTGGCTCTCCTTTGTAGGGCTTAAGTAAGCTTACATGAAAGGCATTGTGTATAAGCCAATGGTTGGGCAACTTGAGTTGATAAGCCGTCTCATTGATAGGCTTCAAGATTTGGAAAGGACCATAGTATCTTTTTGCTAGTTTAGCATAATACTTTTGATGGCCCGTAGGATTTTTGCCCGTCGTTTGCCTTAATCGAGCCTTAGGAAACTTGAGTAAGACCCAATCATTTTCTTTGAACATTAAGGCTCTTCTGTGCTTATCAGCAGCAGCTTTTTGCCTTTGTTGAGAGATGGCTATAGCCTCCCTAATCTTTTGAAAAGATTCTTGTAGGTCACGGCTATACTCATCGGCGGCGAAGATCTTCCCATGTACTTTCAGTAGCAAGGGACTTTTAGGTCTTCCTTCTATGATCTCAAAAGGTGCTTTGCCCGTAGAAGTATGTACAGTATTATTGTAGGCATACTCTACTAGCGGTAAATACTTTTCCCATTGTGAGCGTTGATCTACTTCGATAACATAAGTCTTGAGTAGATCGAGTATCGTAAGATTGGCTATCTCACTTTGGACATCCGTTTGTGGGTGATAGGCCGAAGAGAAATTCAATCTTGTTCCTAGATTTTCAAAGAGACCTTTCCAGAAATTACTGGTCATTCTAGGATCTCTATCTGACACGATGGATGTGGGTAATCCATGGTGTTTGAAAATCTGAGATATGAAGAGAGTTGCCATTTGATGTGCCTTAATAGTCTTTTTGACAGGAATAAAATGTGCTTGCTTGCTAAATCTGTCGACTATTGTCCATATTCCTGTATTCCCATGGATTGCTTCATGATGGAAACTTGTAGAGTTTTCCATGTCTTTGGGGATTCTCCATTGCCACGAAGGCTAGCCCACCATTGACGAGCTGATTTTTGGAAGTGCATAGCTACATGGCGTAGCTTGGAGGACTCTGTGAAGCCCTCGTCCCCAAAGGCCACATCAAATTGCTGGATGAAGGCCAACACTTTGTCGGTAGCACCAAAGGTACCATCGTAGGTGAGAAAAGAGATACTCTTTCCTCCCTCCTTGAACTTCTTTAGCTTTTGTGACCTTCGCCATGCAGGAAATGATTTGCGATGCCCTCCCCTCTTGTATTCTCTAGGAGAATAGCCATAACTTTCATCGAAAGAGAAGGAAGGTGAAGAAGAAGGAGAAGAGGGTGACCTCTTCCTAGCCCTTTTCTTCCTTTGTTTCCTCTCTTGCCTTTGAGAGTGATGAGGAGAAGGACTATGGGTTGCTCTTTTCCTCTTGGGAGGAGTAGGCGATCGTCTAGACCGCCTTCTTCGTGGAGCCACATCTTCAGAAGAACTTAGACTTTCATTGCTTTCTTTCTCTTTGGATTCCTCCTCTCGAATGGGAGAGAGTCTTCTTTTGGGGGTCTCTTCAAGAGGCCTCCTAAGCTCTCTCTCCTCTTGGAGAGGAAGGGAAATTCCATAGGCACGAAGTTGTTGAGTAACTTCGGCTTGCAAGGTAGGGTTGCCCATAGCTTGTTGCAACCTAGTCACAAGATAATTCACAAACATGGGAGCATCATCATTAGCACCTTCATGTGCAAAATCAAAGCTATCAATGTTCATTCTACTCTCTTGATTATTGTCAGCCATGTTAACAAAATTTTATGTATGTACTTAGTGTATTCTTTGGCAATTCAAAACCTTAGTTGCCACTCCTCTTAGCCTTTGAAAATCGGCTCTTAAGTATCTACACCCACGGCTCAAAGTGGTTAATTATAGAGAGTAGAGGAGTAGGTCTAACATAGCAGAGTTGCCAAGGGCTAGCTCCTTTCGGACTTCTTATGGCTCAATAATGGTAAAGCCGTAGGCAAGTCTAAAAAGACTCCATTATTAAGTCCAAAGCTCCCGAGGTGTGCACCATCCCCCACATAGTGGGCTTAACAAAACCGGTATTAGATCCCAGTTCCACTTACTCTATTATAATTAACAACATCAACCATTTATAGGCTACTTAAGAACCTCTCTTCTTAAGCAAGAAAAGAGAAACCAAATGCTCTGATACCAATGTAATGGAATTTGCCTATTAAATTTGAGAATAGCGGAATTTAATGAGAGTACTTTCAAGAAATAATTTTGTGAGCATAGCGGGTAGACATAATTGAAGATAGCAACATAATCATAGCAATTAGTTAACTTGGCATAGACAATACTTTTGCAAGAGAGAGAGTTTAGAGAACATGACAACAATTGAGGACCGGATTTATCTGGAGCCGGTCCCCCCTCCAATAGGCATTTGTATTATGATTTCTCCCATAAAGAGAGACTTGTTACAATACAATATTTGTGTTCCTTGTGACCTAGGTGATGCCATGAAGATGGAAGGCTTCATGCACCACAAACATAACATAAACTTGAAGAAAGCTTTAACTATCCCAAGCCTCAGTCCCAAGACCTCAAACACCTTCGAAGGTGGAGAGAGCTAGCAGGGAATGAGGGTAGGGAAGAGGAAGAAGAAACATTTCGTAGGAGAAAGAATTAGTTCCTCACTTATCATACTCTTGTTGCTAGCATACATAATAGCATAGTAATGAAGAAGAAGGAGATGGCAAGCTTAAGCATTGAAGCATGGCTCTTGGTTGGATTTGCACTCCATAGCCAAGAGTGTTGGTGTAGGCTCTCAACCTCTACTTGCTTGGAGAGGGAGCTCTTGCACTTTGCATATCACACAATGAGAGTGCTTGTGAGTGTGTGTGGGTGAGTATACCCCCTAGGCACCCCCCTTGCTTGCTTGGGTCGACCCCCCCTTGTAGCTCATGCCTGAAGCTCATTGGACCCCTCCAGGCCTAGCCAATCACAAGCAGGAGCCATTACAAGCAACATGGGTAGCCTTGGGACAAGTGTCCCCCTTTCACCTTTGAGAGAGAGGACTTGATAAATGCTAAAACAATTAGATAATTCATGTAATTTATCATTGGACCCCTTTAAAGCCTAGCCAATAGGCTTCAAGCAACACATGAAGGTAACATGGGTAGGGGCCTGACATGTGTCCTTGCTGCCTCTTCAAGATGGGCTTCTCTTGTGTGTGTGAGTGGGTGTTCTCTCTCTAGGCCCTAGGAAAAGGGCTCGCCCCCCCTCTTGTAGGAATTCTTTTGACTTTTAGGTGATCAAGCACCTTACTCACCAAGCATGACAAAGCACTTGAACTAGGGGGGTTCCCACAAGCATCTCAGGCAAGCTTCTCAAGGCACCTCAAGTACTTTAATCATGCAGCAAGTCAAGCACCTCAAGCATGGAGCCAGTCAAGCACCTCAAGCATCTTAATCAAGCACCTCAAGCATGAAAAACACCTCAAGCATGACAAGCACCTCAAGCAGGACAAGCACCTCGAGCTTGGGCCGGGTTCCCACCTCAAGCTCAGCCCTAGCTTACTTAAGGTCAAAAGGACTTTTACACACATTTATTGGAGGTCTTCAATGAAGCTAACCCTAAGGTCTTATGCTCCATTGGTTAGCCTTGCTCTTTGATAGACCATCTCCCTTTTGGGCCCCTTTACATTGGCCCCGTGTTGAGCTAGATCTAAAAGCACATACCTATATCTTAACACTTGTTCCCGTTTATTCTCCCACATTAAGTGATCAATTTAATATGAGAAAATCATTTGGGTTAGTTAGATATTAGATTTTATGACATGTCCATGTATCAAAGTTAGGTGTATTCAACACTTGTAATTTTACATAATGTTTGTGGACTAAGTTGATCCTAGATCCAGCATTTGGCGATTTAGACTAATAATTGGGAAGTAGATGAATCAAAGATCCACCACGTGGCCATTATAAAGAAGTCTTGAAATGTGGATCCAGCTTTTGGTGTCTCCTAGATCCACCAGTTGGCCATTCTAATCATGTCTTAGAGTTAGGTGCATTCAACACTTGGCTATCATCACACTTATTATTCTACACAATGTTTGTGGGATGACACTACTTGGCCATTTAGACTAAGAATTGGGAAGTAGGTGCATCAGAGATCCACCACTTGGCCATTTTAACGAAGGTTTGAAATGTGGATCCAATTGTTGGTGTCTCATAGATCGACCACTTGGCCATTCTAACCATGTCTTAAAATTAGGTGCATGCAACACTTGGCTATCATAACAATTGTAATTTTAAACAATGTTTGCATGTGTGATGAGTAGATCCTAGCTCCACCACTTGGCCATTTAGACTAAGAATTTGGATGAACGTGCCTCATATATCCACCACTAGGCCATTATAACGAAGGCTTGACATGTGGATCCAATTGTTTGTGTCTCCTAGCTCCACTACTTGGCCACTCTAACCATGTCTTAAAGTCTGTTGCATTCAACAATTTGCCATCATAACACTTGTAATTTTACACAATGTTTGTGGGATGAGTGGATCCTAGATCCACCACTTGGCCATTTAGACTAAGAATTGTAGACGCATCACAGATACACCACTTGGCCATTATAACAAAGGATAAAATCCTGGATCCAATTGTTGGTGTGTCCTAGATCCATTACTTGGCCATCATAAAACTTGTATCTTTACACAATGTTTCTGGGATGAGAAAATCGTAGATCTAAAACTTTGCCATTTAGATTAAGAATTGGGAAGTAGGTGCATCAAAGATCTACCACTTGGCCATTATAATTTATAACAAAGTCTTGAAATGTGGATCCAATTGCTGGTTTCCACTAGATCCACCACCTGGCCATTCTAACCATGTCTTAAAGTTAGGTGTATTTAACAATTGGTCATCAAAACACATGTAATTTTACACAATGTTTGTGAAATGAGTAGATCCTACATCCACCACTTGGCCATTTAGACTAAGAATTGGGAAGTAGGTACATTAAATTTCAAATACTTGGCCATTATAACAAAGGCTTTAGATATAGAAGCAATCTTTCGTGTCTGCTCGATGCACCACTTAGCCATTCTAACCATGTCTTAAAGTTAGGTGCATTCAAAACTTGTCCATCATAACACTTGTGATTTTACACAATGTTTGTGCAATGAGTAGATCCTAGATCCAACCATTTAGACTAAGAATTGCAAATATGTGGATCAAAGATCCACCACTTGGACATTATAACAAATCTTTGAAATGTGGATCCCAGTTCCACCAATTGGCCATTCTAACCATGTCTTAAAGCTAGGTGCATTCACCACTTATCAATCATAACACTTGTAATTTTACACAATGTTTGTGGGATGATCACATCCTAGATAAACCACTTGGCCATTTAGACTAAGAATCAGTAACTAGGTGCATCAGAGATCCACCACTTGGCCATTATAACAATGTTTGTGGGATGATCACATCCTAGATAAACCACTTGGCCATTTAGACTAAGAATCGGTAACTAGGTGCATCAGAGATCCACCACTTGGCCATTATAACAAAGTCTTGAAATGTGGATTCAATTGTTCCTGTCTCATAGATCCACCACTTGGCCATTCTAACCATGTCTTAAAGTTACGTGCATTCAACACTTGACCATCCAAATACTAGTAATTTTACACAATGTTTGTGGGATGAGTAGATTCTAGTTCCTCAACTGGGCCATTTAGACTAAGAATTGCGAAGTAGGTGCATCATATATCCACCACTTGGCCATTATAACGAATTTTTTTAATGTGGATCCAATTGTTGGTGTCTCCTAGATCCATCACTTCGCCATTCTAATAATGTCTTAGAGTTAGGTGCATTCAACACTTGGCCATCATAACACTTGTAATTTTACACAATGTTTGTAGGATGACATCACTTGGTCATTTAGACTACGAATTGGGAAGTAGCTACATCAGAGATCCACCACTTGGCCATTATAACGAAGGTTTGGAATGTGGATCCAATTGTTGGTGTCTCCTAGACCCACCACTTGGCCATTCTAACCATGTCTTAAAGTTAGGTGCATTCAAAACTTGGCTATCATAACACTTGTAATTTTACACAATGTTTGTGGGATGAGTAAATCCTGGATCCACCACTTGACCATTTAGACTCAAAATTGGGAAGAAGGTGCCTGAAAGATCCACCACTTGCCCATTATAACCAAGTCTTTACATGTGGATCCAATTGTTGGTGTCTCTTAGCTCCACCACTTGGCCACTCTAACCATGTCTTAATGTTAGGTGCATTCAACAATTGGCCATCGTAACATTTGTAATTTTATACAATGTTTGTGAGATGAGTAGATCCTAAATCCACCTCTTGCCCATTTAAAGTAAGAATTGGGAAGTAGGTGCATCAAAGTTCCACCGTTTGGCCATTTAGACTAGGAATTGGGAAGAAGATGAATCAAAGATCCACCACTTGTACATTATAACGAAGTCTTGAAATGTGGATCCTATTGTTGGTGCCTCCTAGATCCACCACGTGGCCCTTATAATCATGTCTTAGAGCTAGGTGCAGTCAAAACTTGGCCATCATAACACTTGTAATTCTACAGAATGTTTGTGAGATGACACCACTTGGCCATTTAGACTAAGAATTCGGAAGTAGGTGCTTTAGAGATCCACCACTTGGGCATTATAACAAAGATTTGAAATGTGGATCCAATTGTTGGTGTCTCCTAGACCCACCACTTGGCTATTCTAACCACGTCTTAAAGTTAGGTGTATTCAACACTTGGCTATGATAACACTTGTAATTTTACACAATGTTTGTGGGATGAGTAAATCCTAGCTCCACCACTTGTCCATTTAGAGTAAGAATTGGGAAGAAGGTGCCTCAAAGATCCACCACTTGGCCATTATAACGAAGGCTTGACATGTGGATCCAATTGTTGGTGTCTCCTAGCTCCACCACTTTGCCACTTTAACCATGTCTTAAAATCAGGTGCATTCAACAATTGGCCATCATAACACTTGTAATTTTACACAATGGGATGAGTGGATGCTAGATCCACCACTTGGTCATTTAGACTAAGAATTGGGAAGTAGGTGCATCAAGGATCCACCACGTGGCCATTATAACAAATTATTGAATCGTGGATCCAATTGTTGGTGTCTCCTAGATCCACAACTTGGCCATTGTAACCATGTCTTACATCTAGGTGTATTACATGTTTGGCCATCATAACACTTTCAATTTTACACAATGTTTGTGGGATGTGTAGACCCTAGATCTACCGCGATTTTAATCTCAGAATTGGAAAGTAGGTGCATCAAAGATCCACCACTTAGCCATTATAATGAATGCTTGAAATGTGGATCCAATTGTTGTTGTCTCCTAGATCCACAACTTGGCCATTGTAACCATGTCATAGAGTTAGGTGCATTCAACACTTGGCCATCATAATACTTGTAATTTTACTGAAATGTTTGTGGGCTGATTAGATGCTAGATCCACCACTTGGTGACTTAAATTAAGAATTAGAAAGCAGGTGCATCAAAGATTCACCGCTTGGCCATTATAACAAAGGCTTGAGTTATGGATCCAATTGTTAGCATCTCTTAGATCCACCATTTCACCATTCTAACCATGTCTTAAAAGTTAGGTGCATTCAACACATGGTTATCATCACACTTGTAATTTTACACAATGTTTGTGGGATGAGTAGATCATAGATCCACTACTTGGCTATTTAAACTAAGAATTGGGACGTAGGTGCATCAAAAATCCAACACTTGGCCATGATAACGAAGGTTTGAAATGTGGATCCAACTGTTGGTGTCTCATAGATCCACCACTTGGCCATTCTAACCATGTGTTGAAGCTAGGCGCATTCAACACTTGGCCATAATAACACTTGTAATTTCACACAATGTTTGTGGGCTGAGTCGATCCTAGATCCACCATTTGGCCATTTAGACTAAAAATTGTGAAGGAGATGAATCAAAGATCTACCACTTGGCCATTATATAACAAAGTCTTGAAATGTGGATCCAATTGTTGGTGTCTCCTAAATCCACCACTTGACTATTCTAATCATGTCTTAGAGGTAGGTGCATTCAACACTTCGCTATCATAACACTTATAATTCTACACAATGTTTGTGGGATGACACCACTTGGCAATTTAGACTAAGAATTGGGAACTTGATGCATCAAAGATCCACCACTTGGCCATTTTAATGAAGGTTTGAAATGTGGATCCAATTGTTGGTGTCTCCTAGATCCACCACTTGGCCATTCTAACCATGTCTGAAAGCTAGGTGCATTCAACACTTGGCCATCATAACACTTGTAATTTTACACAATGTTTGTGGGATAAGTAAATCCTAGATCCACCACTTAGCGATTTAGACTAAGAATTCAGAAGTAGGTGCATCAAAGATCCACCAATTGGCCATTATAACGAAGGCTTGACATGTGGATCCAATTTTTGGTGTCTCCTAGCTTCACCACTTGGCCATTCTAACCATGTCCTAAAGTGAGGCGCATTCAGCAATTGGCCATCATAACACTTGTAATTTTATACAATTCTGAGATGAGTAGATCCTGTATCCACCACTTGGCCATTTAGACTAAGAATTGTAGACGCATGAAAGATACACAACTTGGCCATTATAACAGAGGATGAACTCCTGGATCCAATTGTTGGTGTCTCCTAAATCCATCACTTGGCCATTATAGCCATGTCTTAAAGTTAGGTGCATTCACACATGGGCATCATAACACTTGTAATTTTATAGATTGTTTCTGGCATGAGTAAATCCTAGATCCAGCACTTGGCCATTTAGATTAAGAATTGGGAAGTAGGTGCATCACAGATCTACCACTTGGCCATTATAACAAACTCTTCAAATGTGGATACATTGTTGGTGTCCATTGTTGGTGTCCACTAGATCCACCACTTGGCCATTCTAACCATGTCTTAAAGTTAGGTGCATATAAGACTTGGCCATCATAACACATGTAATTTTACACAATGTTTGTAGGATAAATAGATCCTAGATCCACCACTTGTCGATTTAGACTAAGAATTGAGAAGTAGGTACATCAAAGATCCACCACTTGGCCATTAGAACAAAGGATTGAAATATGGATCCAATTTTTGGTGTCTCCTAGATGCACCACTTAGCCATTCTAACGATGTCTTAAAGTTAGGTGCATCGAACACTAGTCCATTATAACACTTGTGATTTTACACAATGTTTGTGGAATGAGTAGATCCTAGATCCAACCATTTAGACTAAGAATTGGGAATATGTGCATCAAAGTTCCACCACTTGGACATTATAACAAAGCTTTGAAATGTGGATCCCAATTCCACCAATTGGCGATTCTAACCATGTCATAAAGCTAGGTGCATTCACCACTTGGCAATCATAAGACTTGTAATTTTACACAATGTTTGTGGGATGATCACATCCTAGATACACCACTTGGCCATTTGGACTAAGAATCGGGAACTAGGTGCATGAGAGATCCACCACTTGGACATTATAACAAAGTCTTGAAATGTGGATTCAATTGTTCCTGTCTCATAGATCCACCACTTGGCCATTCTAACCATGTCTTAAAGTTACGTGCATTCAACGCTTGGCCATCCAAATACTTGTAATTTTACACAATGTTTTGTGGGATGAGTAGATTCTAGTTCCATAACTGGGCCATTTAGACTAAGAATTGGGAAGTAGGTGCATCACATATCCACCACTTGGCCATTATAATGAAGTTTTGAAATGTGGATCCAATTGATGGTGTCTCCTAGATCCATCACTTGGCCATTCTAATCATGTCTTAGAGTTAGGTGCATTCAACACTTGGCCAACATAACACTTGTAATTTTACACAATGTTTGTCGGATGACATCACTTGGCCATTTAGACTAAGAATTGGGAAGTAGCTGCATCAGAGATCCACCACTTGGCCATTATAACGAAGGTTTGGAATGTGGGTCCAATTGTTGGTGTCTCCTAGACCCACAACTTGGCCATTCTAACCATGTCTTAAAGTTAGCTGCATTCAACAGTTGGCTATCATAACACTTGTAATTTTACACAATGTTTCTGGGATGAGTAAATCCTCGATCCACCACTTGACCATTTAGACTTAAAATTGGGAAGAAGGTGCCTCAAAGATCCACCAGTTGGCCATTATAACGAAGGCTTGACATGTGGATCCAATTTTTGGTGTCTCCTACCTCCACCACTTGGCCACTCTAACCATGTCTTAAAGTCAGGTGCATTCAACAATTGGCCATCGTAACATTTGTAATTTTATAAAATGTTTGTGAGATGAGTAGATCCTAGATCCACCACTTGCCCATTTAGAGTAAGAATTGGGAAGTAGGTGCATCAAAGTTCCACTGTTTGGCCATTTAGACAAGGAATTGGAAAGTAGATGAATCAAAGATCCACCACTTGGTCATTATAACGAAGTCTTGAAATGTGGATCCCATTGTTGGTGTCTCCTAGATCCACCACTTGGCCCTTCTAATCATGTCTTAGAGTTAGGTGCAGTCAACACTTGGCCATCATAACACTTGTAATTCTACAGAATGTTTGTGAGATGACACCACTTGGCCATTTACACTAAGAATTGGGAAGTAGGTGCCTTAGAGATCTACCACTTGGCCATTATAACAAAGATTTGAAATGTGGATCCAACTGTTGGTGTCTCCTAGACCCACCACTTGGCCATTCTAACCATGTCGTAAAGTTAGGTGCATTCAACACTTGGCTATCATAACACTTGTAATTTTACACAATGTTTGTGGGATAACTAAATCCTAGCTCCACGACTTAGCCACTTAGACTAAGAATTGGATCCACCACTTGGACATTCTAATCATGTCTTAGAGGTAGGTGCATTCAACACTTGGCTATCATAACACTTATAATTCTACACAATGTTTGTGGGATGACACCACTTGGCCATTTAGACTAAGAATTGGGAACTTGATGCATCAGAGATCCACTACTTGGCCATTCCAACCATGTCTTAAAGTGGAAATGTGGATCCAATTGTTGGTGTCTCCTAGATCCACCACCTCACCATTCTAACCATGTCTTAAAGTTAGGTGCATTCAACACATGGCCATCATAACACTTGTAATTTTACACAATGTTTGTGGGATGCGTAGATCATAGATCCAACCATTTAGACTAAGAACAGGTAATATGTGCATCAAAGATCCACCACTTGGCCATTTTAACGAAGCTTTGAAATGTGGATCCTAGATCCACCAATTGGCCATTGTAACCATGTCTTAAATATAGGTGCATTCACCACCTGGCAATCATAACACTTGTAATTTTAGACAATGTTTGTGGGATAATTACATCCTAGATACACCATTTGACCATTTAGAGTACGAATTGGGAACTACGTGTATCAGAGATCCGCCACTTGGCCATTATAACAAAGTCTCGAAATGTGGATTCAATTGTTGGTGTCTCACAGATCCATCACTTGGCCATTCTAACCATGTCTTAAAGTTACTTGCATTCAACACTTGAACATCCAAATACTTGTAATTTTACACAATGTTTGTGGGATGAGTAAATTCTAGATCCACAACTCGGCCATTTAGAATAAGAATTGGAAGTAGATCCATCACATATCCACCACTTGGTCATTTTAACGAAGCCTTGAAATGTGGATCCAATTTTTGGTGTCTCCTATCCATCACTTGGCCATTCTAATCATGTCTTAGAGCTTCCACACTTGGCCATCATAACACTTGTAATTTTACACAAAGTTTTTGGGATAAAATGACTTGGCCATTTAGACTAAGAATTGGGAAGTAGCTGCATCAAAGATCCAACACTTGGCCATTATAACGAAGGTTTGAAATGTCGATCCAATTGTTGGTGTCTCAGGGATCCACCAGTTGGCCATTCTAGCCATGTCTTAAAGTTAGGTGCATTCAACACTTGGCCATTATAACACTTGTAATTTTACACAATGTTTGTGGGATGAGTAAATCCTAGATCCACCACTTGGCCACTTACACTAAGAATTCGGAAGTAGATGCATCAAAGATCCACCATTTGGCCATTATAATGAATGCTTGACATGTGGATCCAATTGTTGGTGTCTCCTAGCTCCACCACTTGGCCATTCTAACCATTTCTTAAAGTCAGGTGCATTCAACAATTGGCCATCTTAACACTTGTAATTTTATACAATGTTTGTGAGATGAGTAGATCCTAGATCCACCACTTTACCATTTAGAGTAAAAATTGGGAAGTAGGTGCATCAAAGATACAACACTTGGCTATTATAGCAAAGTCTTGAAATGAGGATCTAGTTGTTGGTGTCTACTAGATCCACAAATTGGCCATTCTAACCATATCTTCACACTAGGTTGGTAACCTAACAGGACATAAAAGTGTCCTTTTAGGGTTTCGAACAAAACCTCCAAAACCATAGTAGATCCACTCATTTTGTAAAATCCTTTCATGAGGTTATAGTTCAAGGCCTATTACACATGGAAAAAATAAGAAATTTGTAAAATTTCTCATCATTTGGTCACACCAAGCCTCCAAAGTTGATGGACCAGTACATTTTCATCAAAACAGTCATTTCTTACGTTTTGTTGCATAAAAATAAGATTATGGATTTTTGTAGGACTTGAGATAAATTCGCTAGTTAACTTCAATGGGTTGGTGAAGAGAACATATGATTGCTTCTCACTCACTATTTTTTGTTTTGCCAAAAGAAATAGATACAAAAAAGTTGAATTTTTACCATTCTGCAAACCCATCATCAAAGCTTCTATACCCACGCTCAATACAAATAATACATGCATATTTTCTTAGTTCCCTATTGTCCTTTAGGTTCATAAGGAGCCATGGAGCATGTCAAAAGAATAATACATCTCTTACCAAGGGGAATCTTGGGGACAAAGATGAAGTGTTAAATACAACAAACATGAAAAAATTGGGTTCAACATTATGAGTTGTAGAAACCCATAGAAACTATTCAATATCTAGCCAAATTTGATCCTCCTGACTAGATATGGTTACTACCTACAAAATGCATGTAGTTGTCACAAGAAACTAACAATATTGAAAAAGCTATACTTGATATACTAGAATGTTTTGTTTTCTTCCATAATTGAAAAAATCAACCATCGTTGTCTACTATGCAAAATAGGGTATTAGGCGCCCCAAAACTCAAGGAATATTAGCTTTATGTTACAATATGCGACATAGAAAATCAAAACTGCATTTGAATATCATGAAAGCCACCAAAAAAATCATAGAAGAGATAAAATTGGCTAAAAAACAGGATTTGACAATTTTTGTAATCTGGTCATAACTTACAACTTTAACATTTATTTCTCCCTAGAAGCATCAGAACACGTTGAGGACTACTAAAGATAGTTCTCTAGCATTATAGACCTCACAAACATGAATTCTAGAGTGGTATAGTTGCAAAAAGTTGAAAAAAGCCAAAAACAGGACCCGTTTTTTCACACACTTTAGGTTGTGAAATGTTGTTGTGCAAGGACAAGGTTAAAGATGGAATTGATATTCCAAAAAAATGTCGAGTTTTTTTCAGCTCATGAGACAACTTTCTAGACAGATAGCACCTCAAAATCCATTTTGAAACTCTTCACATAATTCAAGAAAAATGGTCACTTAACAGGACATAAAAGTGTCCCATTACCAACCTAGTGTTAAAGTTAGGTGCATTCAACAATTTTCCATTGTAACACTTGCAATTCTACACAATGTTTGTGAGATCAGCAGATCATAGATCCACCACTTGGCCATTTAGACTAAGAATTCGGAATTACGTGCATCATTTATACATCTCTTGGCCATTATAACAAAGGTTGGAATTACGGAGCCAATTGTTGGTGTCTCCTAGATCCATCACTTGGCCATTCTAGCCATGTCTTAAAGTTAGGTTCATTCAACACTTGGCTATCATAACACTTGTAATTTTACAAAATGCTTCTAGGATCCTAGATCCAAGACATGGTTATTTAGACTAAGAATTGGTAAGTAAGTGCATAAAAGATCCTTCACTTAGCCATTATAACAAAGGCGTGAGATGTGGATCCAATTGTTGTTGTCTCCTAGATACACCACTTTGCCATTCTATTCATGTCTTAAAGTTAGGTGCATTCAACACTTGGCAATCATAACACTTTGTAATTTTACACAATATTTGTGGGATGAGTAAATGTTAGATCCACCACTTGGACATTTATACTAGGAATAAGGAAGTAGGTGCATCAAAGATCCACCACTTGGCCACTATAACCAAGTCCTGAAATGTGGATGCAATTGTTGGTGTCTCCTAGATCCACCACTTGGCCATTCTAGCCATGTCTTAACGTTACATGCATTCAACACCTGGCCATCTAAACACTTGTAATTTTACACAATTTTTGTGGGATGAGTAGATTCTAGATCCACAACTTGGCCATTTAGATTAATAATTGGGAAGTAGGTGCAACAAATATCCACTAGTTGGCCATTACAAGAAAGTCTTGAAATGTGGATCCAATTGTTTGTGTTTCCTAGATACACCACTTGGCCATTCTAGCCTTGTCTTAAAGCTAGGTGCATTTAACACTTGGTCATCATAACACTTGTAATTTTACACAATGTTTGTGGGATGAGTAGATTCTAGATCCACTACTTGGTCATTTAAACTAAGAATTGGGAAGTAGGTGCATCAACAATCCACCACGTGGACATTATAACAAAGTAGTAAATCATGGATCCAATTGTTGGTGTCTCCTAGATCCACAACTTGGCCATTGTAACCATGTCTTATAGCTAGTTGTATAACATGCTTGGCCATCATAACACTTTCAATTTTACACAATGGTTGTGGAATGAGTAGATCCTAGATCCACTGCAATTTAAACTAAGAATTGGAAAGTAGGTGCATCAAAGATCCACCAATTAGCCATTATAATGATGGCTTGAAATTTGGATCCAATTGTTGGTGTCTCCTAGATCCACAACTTGGCCATTGTAACCATGTCTTAACGTTAGGTGCACTCAACACTTGGCCATCATAACACTTAAAATTTTACACAATGTTCGTGGGATGAGTCAATGCTAGATCCACGATTTGGCCATTTAGACAAAGAATTGGGAAATAGATGAATAAAAGATCCACCAATTGGCCATTATAACGAAGTCTTGATATATGGATCTAGTTGCTGGAGTCTCCTAGATCAGCCACTTGGATATTCTAAGCATGTGATAGAGTTCGGGGCAAATGGATATTCTAAGCATGTGATAGAGTTCGATACAGCCATCATAACACTTGTAATTCTACTTAAATGTTTGTGGGATGAGTAGATTCTATATCCACAACTTGGCCATTTAGATTAAGAATTGGGAAGTAGGTGCAACAAATATCCACCAGCTGGCCATTATACGAAAGTCTTGAAATGTGGATCCAATCGTTGGTGTCTCCTAGATACACCACTTGGCCATTATAGCCTTGTCTTAAAGCTAGGTGTATTTAACACTTGGCTATCATAACACTTGTAATTTTACACAATGTTTGTGGGATGAGTATATCATAGATCCAACCACTTGGCCATCATAAAACTTGTAATTTTTCACAAAGTTTGTGGGATGAGTAGATCCTAGATCCACCACTTGGCTATTCATACTAAGAATTGGGAAGTAGGTGCTTCAAAAATCCACCACCTAGAATTGTCGAATAAGTAGATTCTAGATCCACCACTTGGCCATTTAGACTTAGAATTCGGAAGTAGGTGCATCAAAGATCCACCAAATGGCCATTATTCTAAGAATTGTGGAATGAGTGGATCCTAGATCCACCACTTGACCATTTAGACTTAGAATTGGGAAGTAGGTGCATCAAAGATCCAACAAATGGCCATTATAATGAAGGGTTTAAATATGGATCCAATTGTTGGTGTCTTCTAGATCCACCACTTGGCCATTCTAACCATGTCTTAAAGTTGCGTGCATTCAACACTTGACCATCATAACACTTGTAATTTTACACAATGTTTGTGGGATGAGTAAATGTTAGATTCACCACTTGGGAACTTATACTAGGAATGGTGAAGTAGGTGCATCAAAGATCCACCACTTGGCCATTATAACTAAGTCTTGAAATCTGGATGCAATTGTTGGTGTCTCCTAGATCCACCACATGGCCATTCTAACCATGTCTTAACGTTACGTGCATTCAACACTTGGCCATCCAAACACTTGTCATTTTACAAAATGTTTATGGGATGAGTAGATTCTAGATCCTCACTTTGGCCATTTAGACTAAGAATTGGGAACTAGTTGCATTAGATATCCACCAGTTGGCCATTATAACAAAGTCTTGAAATGTGGATGCAATCGTTGGTGTCTCCTAGATCCACCACTTGGCCATTCTAGCCATGTCTTAAAACTATGTGCATTCAACACTTGGCCATCATATTACTTATAATTTGACACCATTTTTGTGGGATGAGTAGATCCTAGATCCACCACTTGGTAATTTAAACTAAAAATTGGGAAGTAGGTGCATCAACAATCCACCACGTGGACATTATAATAAAGTAGTGAATCATGGATCCAATTGTTGGTGTCTCCTAGATCCACAATTTGGCCATTTTAACCATGTCTTACAGCTAGGTGTATTACACGATTGGCCATCATAACACTTTTAATTTTTACACAATGTTTGTGGAATGAGTAGATCCTAGATCCACCACAATTTAAACTAAGAATTTGAAAGTAAGTGCATCAAAGATCCACCACTTAGCCATTATAACGATGGCTTGTAATGTGGATGCATTTGTTGGTGTCTCTTAGATCCACAACTTGGCCATTTTACCATGTTTTAAAGTTAGGTGCATTCAACACTTGGCCATCGTAACACTTATAATTTTACAAAATGTTCGTGGGTTGAGTCAATCATAGATCCACCATTGGCCATTCTAACCATTTCTTAAAGTCGGGTGCATTCAACAATTGTCCATTGTAACACTTGTAATTTTATACAATGTTTGTGAGATGAGTAGATCTTAGATCCACTACTTGGTCATTTAGACTAAGAATTGGAAAGTAGGTGTATCAAAGATACACCACTTGGCCATTATAACAAAGACTAGAATCGTGGATCCAATTGTTGGTGTCTCCTAGATCCATCGCTTGGCCATTCTAGCCATGTCTTAAAGTTAGGTGCATTCAACACTTGGCAATCGTAACACTTGTAATTTTACACAATGTTTCTGGGATGACTAGACCCTAGATCGAACACATGTCTATTTTAACGAAGAATTGGGAAGTCAGTGCATCAAACATCCACCACTTGGACATTATAGCAAAGCCTTGAAATTTGGATCCAATTGTTTGTATCTACTAGATCCGGCACTTGGCCATTCTAACCATGTCTTAAATTTAGGTGCATTCAAGAATTGTCGATCGTAACACTTGTCATTCTATACAAAGTTCGTGAGATCGGTAGATCCTAGATCCACCACATGGCCATTTAGACTAAGAATTGGGAAGTAGGTGCATCAAAGATACACCACTTAGCCATTTAACGAAGGCCTGAAATGTGGATCCAATTGTTGGTGTCTTCTAGAGACACCACTTGGCCATTCTATTCATGTCTTAAAGGTAAGTGCATTCAACACTTGGCCATCATAACACTTGTAATTTTACATAATGTTTGTGGAATGAGTAGATGCTAGATCCACCACTTGCCATTTAGACTACGAATTGGGAAGTAGGTGGATCAAAGATCCACCAAATTTCGATTATAACGAAGACTTGAAATATGGATCCAATTGTTGGTGTCTCATAGATCCACCACTTGGCCATTCTAACCATGTGTTGAAGTTAGGTGCATGCAACACTTGACCATCATAACACTTGTAATTTTACAAAATATTTGTGGGATGAGTAAATGTTAGATCCACGACATGGACATTTATACTAGGAATGGGGAAGTAGGTGCATGAAAGATCCACCACTTGGCCACTATAAACAAGTCCTGAAATGTGTATGCAATTGATGGTGTCTCCTAGATCCACCACTTGGCCATTCTAGCCATGTCTTAAAGTTACGTGCATTCAACACTTGGCCATCCAAACACTTGTAATTTTACACAATTTTTGTGGGATGAGTAGACTCTAGATCCACAACTTGGCCATTTAGATTAAGAATTGGGAAGTAGGTGCAACAAATATCCACCAGTTGGCCATTTTAAGAATGTATTGAAATGTGGATGCAATCGTTGGTATTTCCTAGATACACCACTTGGCCATTCTAGCCTTGTCTTAAAGCTAGGGGCATTTAACACTTGGCCATCATAACACTTGTAATTTTACACAATGTCTGTGATGAGTAGATTCTAGGTCAACCACTTGGTAATTTAAACTAAAATTGGGAAGTAGGTGCATCAACAATCCACCACCTGGACATTGAAACAAAGTAGTGAATCATGGATCCAATTGCTGGTGTCTCCTAGATCCACAACTTGGATATTATAACCATGTCTTACAGCTAGGTGTATTACACGCTTGGCCATCATAACACTTTCAATTTTACACAATGTTTGTGGAATGAGTAGATCCTAGATCCACCACAATTTAAACTTAGAATTGGAATGTAGGTGCATGAAAGATCCACTACTTAGCCATTATAACGATGGCTTGAAATGTGGATCCAAATCTTGGTGTTTCCTAGATCCAGAACTTGGCCATTGTAACCATGTCTTAAAGTTAGGTGCACTGAACACTTGGCCATCGTAACACTTATAATTTTACACAATGTTCGTGGGCTGAGTCAATCATAGATCCACCATTTTACCATTTAGACTAAGAATTGGGAAATAGATGAATAAAAGATCCACCAATTGGCCATTATAACAAAGCCTTGATATGTGGATCCAGTTGTTGGTGTCTCCTAGATCATCCACTTGGCCATTCTAAGCATGTCATAGTGTTAGGTGCATTCAACACTTGGCCATCATAAAACTTGTAATTCTACTTAAATGTTTGTGGGATGATTAGATTCTAGATCCACAACTTGGCCATTTAGATTAAGAATTGGGAAGTAGGTGCAACAAATATCTAGTTGGCCATTATAAGAAAGTCTTCAAATGGCTATTGTTGCTCGCCCACCCCCCTACTGCGCCATCGCTAAAATCTCCCCCCCCCCCCCCCCCCACCAGCCGCTACCCCTACAGTGCCCCCCGCCCCCATCAGCCTCTACGCGCTGCCCCACAGCCCACCCGCTGCCCCCCCTGTTTTCGCGCTACCCCAAAGGCTGCCCGCTGCCCTCCTATCGCGTTGCCATCCCCACCCCATCCGCCCGCTCGCTGGCGCTTGTACACTTGCACATTACCCGGCTGCCCACATCGCCCTCTCCGTCCCCCCCATCCCCCCCCCCTACCCTCATACTCCCGAAGGTCTTCTGCACCTGGCTCGACAACAATTTTTCTTCGGACAAGTGCTTGGTGTACTCGTTTGCAGAGTTTCTTCACCGCCCACTTCTTCGACTCAGCAGTAGACACAGATGGAGGCTCCAGCTCCACCACAGAGGGACTCGCCTGAAGCCCCCTCGCCGACCCCGCTGAGCCCACCATTCGACTTGATCTCTCGCCGAAAGAGCAAGCGAGCCTTGCCGCAGAGGTAGAACACTTGCAGGCGACTTCTGTCATCTGCAAGGTTCTCAGCACTCGTCCTAGCAGAGGAGAGCTGCAAGACCTTCTCCAGGACCGCCTTCTCGTAGAGGTGGGCAAGATCTTGGATGTCCAGATTCTCGGACGGGGGTACTACCAGATTGAGTTCGAGACTTTTGAGATAGACTCCAAGGTCATAGCTATGTGTCCAGTGGCCATCCGAGCATCACGCGACCACTTTAGACAGTGGAGACATGGTTTTGACCCGACTTAGGATGTGCTAGTAGAGGAGGCAGATATCTCCATCTCAGTCTGCTTTCCGGGTTTACGGAGGGAGTACCTTCCACTTCTCTCCAGGATTCGATCCGCCATCGGGACTGTCCTGGAGACACCTCATACGGGAGCATCAGTAGCTGCCAAGGCAGCTAGCATCCCTTCAGTTCGAGTTTTGGTCAGAGATACCCACACGCTCCCGAAGGTTGTCCTTCTGCCTCGGGTGAGTGGGGGTTGGTTTAGACACAGTGTGGAGTACTCGAGTCTCCCGAACCAGTGCTTCATTTGCAGACAGATGGGCCACCTAGCGAAGGCCTGTCCACGGAGGAGAACACGACCCGCACCTCAGCCTCAGCCCCAGCCTGCCAAGGCTGGGCCGCAACCACAACCAGCGACACAGCACATAGATTCAAAGCCACCCTCCGAGCCTGGGGCTCCAGCGGAGGAGGGGTGGCAGCAGGCCCGTGGCTAACAATACCAGGGGCCACAACGAAAGCCTGGCACTCAGAGTGGCCCTCAGGTGCCTACTCAGCAGCAGTGGGTTCCCACGGGGAACCGCTTTGGTCCTCTTGAGCAGGAGGATCCCCCTACGCCAGCCTCCACCTCCGCTGCACCCTCGCCAGCCGCTCCGCCTTCCGATTTCCCCTCCTCCTCCTCATCCCCTCCCCCGCCCTCTGCTCCCGCCCACTCCCCACCTCGCCCCCTGTCTCTATCGCCCCACCCCGCTTCTCTTCTCCGCCGCCCCAACCAGCTCCTTCTCCCCCTCCTCCTGCTTCAGTACCACAGTTGACTCAGAAGATTGGTCTCTCGCCGGTGGCTAGGAGATCTCTTGGCAGCGCCTTTGCCACGAGTCGCCTAGCGAGAGAGGGTTAGCCCATCTTGCGGCCCCTCTGCAGATTCAGACATCTTCCCTTGCAGATATCCCTCGTGGTCTGACGTGCATTGACCTCCAATGCCACTGGGATTTCTTCGATTACGGGCTAACTCGCTTTCTCAGCGATTTCGTATCAAACCACGAGGCAGCCTGCTTCAGGTTCCACGCTTTGTTCCTCGCCGCTAGGGGGACAGAGGCCTTGGACTCAGCAGTTGGTTTCTCCTTCCCCCTCTGTGGTAGGACTAAGGTAGAGTGGTCCCTCGACTCAGTGGTGGGATGGTTGCATACACAGGTTCTCGAGTTCTCTCACCACATGGGAGAACTTGGTGTTACAGATTTGCTGCAGACTTTGTGGCCACTAGCCAAGTTTGCGGTGACACCCCCAAACTCAGCAGGATGTAGACACATTGTGGTGTACTTTCTTGCTGATACGCAGTGTTTGCCTTGCTATGTATACATTCATGAGGACTCCTGGACAGAGGAGGTTGCTTTACGCACGGCTCGCTTTGCTTGGGCTTGGACCAGGCACTCACTGCAATCTCGCCTATCTAGAGGACGCTCGGATGCGGATTACTCCCCATCCAAGCCAGCCTCGAAGATAGCCCATCTTGCTGCTGCGGCAGCATCTGTTCTCTCTTGCTCCCCATGAGGATCGTCTCATGGAACGTGCAGGGACTAGATGGGCCCCAGTTTCAACGACAGCGGGGCCGATTGCGTCAGGAGCTTCAGCGTTGCCTTGTGGGAGGAGAGATTGATCTCCTTATGCTTCAGGAGCACCATTTTTCTGAGAGCCGCATTCAACGATGTGGTCAGATTTTGCATGGACGTTATGATACCTTTTGGTCACCTGCTTTTGGACCTGGAGGCATCCAGGGTGGGGTATGTATGACTATTGCGGACTCATTGCAGTATACCATTGTGGGTAGAGGGATTATTGTTCCAGGCAGGGCTCAGTGGATTACTATGCAGGTTCAGGGTGGCCTTGTGGGTTTCCTGAACATCTATGCGCCCAATGTGGCGAGTGATCCTGCAATGTTTTGGTCACAGATTGTTGAGTCTTTGCCACAGGTTGACCAGTGGTGTGTAAGAGGGGACTTCAACATGTTGGAGGACCCTTTTGACACGATCGGAGGCAGCCATGCTACTGTGCATGGAGTCGAGTTAGCATCTTGGGAGAGGTTGTGTATGACTTTGAGGGTCTCGGATACATGGCAGCATTCTGGCTTTGTGAGGCCTCCAGCGAGTCTTGCCTTCTCTAGATCGGACCGCAGAGTGGGAGGAGTGAATCTATCGCGCATAGATCGCTTCTACACTAGTGACCACTTTAGTGACTTGGAGGAATCAGTGGGCATCCTGGCAGGGACATCCTTCTCGGACCATGCACCAGTGATCCTCACAGTGGCAGACAGTCAGAGGAGTGGGAGCACGATGCTTCGCATCCCAGAGCGGGTCTTGTTGGACTCGGCACTCAGAGAGAGGGTCAAGGCTCTTTGGACAGAGGGCATGGACAGCCAGGCTCCACCTGCAGACAAAGTGGCCTCAGGCCTAGCTCAGCTTAGCCACTTTTTTCTCAAGGAGTCTCTGGCTCAACGGGCTGCAGCGAGAGAGGAGGAGCAGCGTCTCAGACGAGGCATTGCTTCACTACAAAGGATGCAGGAGCAGCATCCAGACAGTCCATTGTTGGTGGAGCAGTTACAGCAGGCTCGACAGGAGCTTGCTTGCAGAGAGGAGAGGCGCCATGAGTTTGCCTTTCACCGACAAGCATCTCAGTGGCCTCAGGTGGGTGACAGAGTGACAGGTGCTTTTTTTGAGACAATGGGACCTCGGCACTCGCATGCCAAGGTCAATCAGTTGAGGAGACCCGATGGGTCAGTTGTTTGTGAGACTGAGGATATGCGTGCAGTTGCTATTGACTTTTACCGTGAGTTACTGTCGGTTGAGCCCCAGTCAAAGAGACAAGATGCATGCAGGGAGAAGGTTTGGGCACAGATGCCTTGTCTTGTGACTGTGGAGATGCGCCAGAGGCTAGAGATACCTCTTCAGCTTGAGGAGCTGCACACGGCTCTTAGGGCCCTCCCTTGGGGTAGATGTCCAGGTGAGGATGGGCTGACTCCCAGCTTCTTCTTGGAGTACTGGGACCTGCTTCGCCCAGATCTTTGTAGTGCCTTTCAGTACATTCTACACACAGGAGTGATATCGGATAGCATGAGTGAGAGCCTGATTTACCTCATTCCAAAGGAGGGTGGCTCCTTGGATGAGATTCGATAGTGGTGCCCCATCACCATTCTCAACTCAGCCTACAAAATTCTTGCCAAGGATCTGAGTTTGAGGATTCAGCCACTTTTGGAGAGCCTTATACATGGGACTCAGACAGGTTTTGTCAAGGAACGCAGTATCCTTGACAACATCTTCACTTTCTGGGAGGCTTCTGTCCTGGCACGACTCCGTGGGGAGGACAATGTGATTCTTCTTCTCGATTTTGAGAAGGCATACGACAGAGTTGACTGGGACTTTTTAGAGGGCACACTACGTAGAATGGGATTCTCAGATGCTTGGATTAGAGGGGTGTCAGCTTTGTACAGACAGACTCACAGTCAGGTGCTTTTGGAAGGAGGTAGAGGTAAGCGCTTCATGCTCACACGATCTGTCCGACAGGGTTGTCCTCTTGCCCCCTTTCTCTTTTTGTTCTATGCGGAGGTGATGAGCAGATTTTTGGTGTCACAGTAGGTTGGTCTGAGGGGCTTAGCACTCCCTATACGGGGAGGTGAGCTTCTGGATGCTGAGTTTGCCGACGACTCAGCCTTGTACTTAGAGGGCCAGGAGGCCAATTTACACAGATGTGAGCAGGCTTTGGAGACCTTCTGCTGTGCATCAGGCGCACTGATCAACTGGAGAAAGACAGTGGCTTTCTCGGTTGGCACTGCTCTTGTGCCAGATTGGATGCCAGGAGAGGGTTTCAGGTGGATTCCTCCAGGGACTCTAGTTCGGTACTTGGGTTGTCAGGTTGGTTTGGACTTGTCCCCCGAGCAGCAGATTACCCCTCTTCTCCTGTCCATCAGGAGAAAGATGTTACATTGGAGCTCAGCATGACTTTCGCTGGCTGGTAGAGTAGTAGTTGCCGACCAGGTGTTGTTGGCGACTATGTGGTACATCACTTCTTGCTGGATCTTCTCGAGTTCTTGTATCAGCCAGGTAGAGAGGCTGATCAGGAACTTCCTTTGGTAAGGTCGCGACACTCAGATTGCCCGAGCCAAGGTGGCTTGGTCGGTCATCACACTTCCTTGTTCTCAGGGAGGACTTGGGATCATTGATCCAGCACAGTAGAGCAGAGCCCTTCTTGGGAAGTTCGTTGTCAGAGGACTTCTTCCAGGCGAGGAGCCCTGGAAGGAGTTCTTGCTGCAGAGGCTTCATGCCAGGGTGCCTCAGTCAGGAGGCCCTTGGCAACCTTCGACCATATGGATCTTTACAGAGTTGCGCCGAGTTGGTTTGAGCAGGAGACTGGAGGACCGATTCGCGGTGAGTTTGCTTCGATCTTGGGAGCTCTTACGGCGTGGCCTGGAGCAGAGACAGCTCATGTGCACGGAGGAACACCTATGGCAGCCCCTCATCTCGAACCCCATGGTTAGCACTCGAGAGAGGCCACTTGGTTGGGAGTCGGCCTCATGTTTCTTGGGGTCCCATGGCAGCAGGTCTAGCGCACTCTCTATGTGACTGGCTAGCGTTCACAGGTTTGTCAGAGGAGGTGCGGGCTGTCTAGCTACAGGGTAGCACCCCGGTGGATGGGAGCCTTCACACGACTAGAGGTTCTCATTTCAGTAAGGGCTTGCTCAGAGACTGTCCCAGCCTTGTTCTTCAAGCTTCAGGGTGGGGGACGATTAGAGCAAGTTGCGGTAGAGGCCCCGTAGGTAGCAGAGTGCTGTTTCCAGAGGATCCGAGTTGTGGGCATCTGTGGGAGGGCTTGCGTCATCGACCCTGACCGAGTAGCTCTTGAGACAGGACACTGGAGGCTATGGGCTTGGGAGTGCTATCCACTGGCACGAGTACAGTGGGATCCTAGTGAGTGGCTATGGAGGGACCCCTTGTCTTTTGCAGACCGCCCAAGAGTCCTTTTTTTTCGGTACACTGTTCGGCTTGGACGTCATATAGTTGCAGCACAGAGAGAGGCCCGCCCCGCTGCAGCACGTCATTGGCAGGAGGAGGGCCTCACAGTCGAGTTCTTGGCAGCTTTTTGGCAGAGGTTGTGGGACTCTAGACACCCAAGGCGTGTCACTTTGTTTCAGTGGCTGGTTGCACACATAGCCACAGCAGTAGGGAGCTGGCTTGTGCATAGTGGTCTCTCGGCCGCATGTGCAGCGTGTGACCAGTTGGTGGAGAGTCAGTGTCACTGTCTTTGGGACTGTCCCTCGGCCCAGCAGGTGTGGCTACGAGTTCTTCGGGTGATGCCTGCCCTCTCCATGGCTCGACAGTACACTTGGGGGGCAGCGGCTTGGTCCACCCTCACGGGCCCGGAACTTCAGTTTGAGCTATCTCCCACCAGTAGGATGATAGTGATGCAAGGGGGGCGACCTACTCTCCAGCCTGCTACGGATCTTACTCCACAGGAGTGGTGTAGTGAGAGAGAGGAGTGTTGGGAGCTCATCAGTGGCCCAGTTCTCTGGTTCATTTGGCGGGCCCACTGTTTCCGCATCTTTGAGGCTCGCCCTGTGCCACCAATAGAGACTTTCCGTGACTTTTGGCTAGAGCTGATCCATACTCTCAGAGGGCTTGAGGGACTACATGGAAGCTCCGACCGCATGCGGGAGCGCCGCGAGGCTTTCCTTCGACTTGGGCGCCCTGGGCCTTTCTACACCATTGTCCAGGGGATGCCCAGATGGCACTATTGTCCACCTGTGTGGCTCTTCCCTCCTCCCATTTCTTGATTTAGCCTCATTGTATATATGTTGTTTTTTCATTGGGAGAGTCTCCCCATCATGCTTGTTGTAGCCCTCTCCTGCAGAGGTGGATGTAGCCCTATGGGCAGTTTTCATTAACTAATAGAAGGATCTTTTTCTTGAAAAAAAAAAAAGAATGTCTTCAAATGTGGATCCAATCGTTGGTGTTTCCTAGATACACCACTTCGCCATTCTAACCTTGTCTTAAAGCTAGGTGCATTTAACACTTGGCCATCATAACACTTGTAATTTTACACAATGTTTGTGGGATGAGTAGATCCTAGATCCACCACTTGGTCATTTAAGCTAAGAATTGGGAAGTAGGTGCATCAACAAACCACCACCTGGACATTATAACAAAGTAGTGAATCATGGATCCAATTGTTGGTGTCTCCTAGATCCACAACTTGGCCATTGTAACCATGTCTTATAGCTAGGTGTATTACACGCTTGGCCATCGTAACACTTTCAATTTTACACAATGTTTTTGGAATGAGTAGATCCTAGATCCACCGCACTTTAAACTAAGAATTGGAAAGTGGGTGCATCAAAGATCCACCACTTAGCCATTATAACGATGGCTTGAAATGTGGATCCAATTGTTTATGCCTCCTAGATCCACAAATTGGCCATTGTAACCATGTCTTAAAGTTAGGTGCACTCAACACTTGGCCACCATAACACTTATAATTTTACACCACTTGGCCATTCTAACCATGTCTTAAAGTTGAGCGCATTCAACACTTGGCCATCACAACACTTGTAGTTTTACACAATATCTGTGGCCTCAGTCGATCCTAGATCCACCATTTGGCCATTTAGATTAAGAATTCGGAAGTAGATGAATCAAAGATTCACCACTTGGCCATTATAACGAAGTCTTGAAATGTGGATCCAGTTGTTGGTGTCCCCAGATCCACCACTTGGCTATTCTAATCATGTATTAGAGTTAGGTTCATTCAACACTTGGCTATCATAACACTTGTAATTTTACACAATGTTTGAAGGATGATAGCACTTGGCCATTTACACTAAGAATTGAGAATTAGGTGCATCAAAGATCCACCACTTGGCCATTATAACGAAGGTTTGAATTATGGATCCACTTGTTGGTGTCTCCTAGATCCACCACGTGGCCATTCTAACCATGTTTTAACGTTAGGCGCTTTCAACACTTGACCATTATAACACTTGTAATTTTACACAATGTTTGTGGGATGAGTCAATCCTAGATCCACAAGTTGGCTATTTATACTAAGAATTGGGAAGTAGGTGCATCAAAGATACACCACTTGGCCATTATAACAAAGGCTATAATCGTGGAGCCAATTGTTGGTGTCTCCTACATCCATCCCTTGGCCATTCTAGCCATGTCTTAAAGCTAGGTGCATTCAACACTTGGCCATCATAACACTTGTAATTTTACACAATGTTTCTGGGATGAGTAGATCCTAGATCGAACACTTGGCTATTTAAACTAAGAATTGGGAAGTAGGTGCATCAAAGATCCACCACTTGGCCATTATTATAAAGTCTTGAAATGTGCATGTAATTGTTGGTGTCTACTACATCCACCACTTGGCCATTCTAACCATGTCTTAAAGTTAGGTGCATTCAAGAATTGTCCATCGTAACACTTGTCATTCTAGACAATGTTCATGATATCGGTATATCCTAGATCCACCACATGGCCATTTAGACTAAGAATTGGGAAGTAGGTGCATCAAAGATACACCACTTAGCCATTATAACGAAGGCCTCAAATGTGGATCCAAATGTTAATGTCTCCTAGATACCCCACTTTGCCATTATCTTCATGTCTTAAATCTAGGTGCATTCAACGCTTGGCCATCATAACACTTGTAATTTTACATAATATTGGTGGAATGATTAGATCCTAGATCAACCACTTGCCATTTAGACTACGAATTGGGAAATAGGTGCATCAAAGATCTAGCAAATTGCCATTATAATGAAGACTTGAAATATGGATCCAATTGTTGGTGTCTCATAGATCCACCACCTGGCCATTCTAACCATGTCTTCAAGCTAGGTGCATGCAACACTTGACCATCATAACACTTGTAATTTTACATAATATTTCTGGGATGAGTAAATGGTAGATCCACCACTTGGACATTTATACTAGGAATGGGAAAGTAAGTGCATTAAAGATCCACCACTTGGCCATTATAACCAAGTCCTGAAATGTGGATGCAATTGTTATGTCTCCTAGATCCACCACTTGTCCATTCTAGCCATGTCTTAAAGTTACGTACATTACATCACCTGGCCATCCCAACACTTGTAATTTTACACAATTTTTGTGGGATGAGTAGATTCTAGATCCACAACTTGGCCATTTAAATAAAGAATTGGGAAGTAGGTGCAACAAATATCCACCAGTTGGCCATTATAAGAATGTCTTGAAATGTGGATGCAATCGTTGGTATTTCCTAGATACACCACTTGGCCATTCTAGCCTTGTCTTAAAGGTAGGTGCATTTAATACTTGTCCATCATAACACTTGTAATTTTACACAATGTTTGTGGGATGAGTAGATCCTAGATCCACCACTTGGTCATTTAAACTAGGAATTGGGAAGAAGGTGCATTAACAATCCACCACTTGGACATTATAACAAAGTACTGAATCATGGATCGAATTTTTGGTGTCTCCTAGATCCACAACTTGGCCATTGTAACCATGTCTTACAGCTAGGTTTATTACACGCTTGGACATCAAAACACTTGTAGTTTTACACAATATTTGTGGCTTGAGTCGATCCTAGATGCACCATTTGGCCATTTAGACTAAAAATTGAGAAGTAGATGAATCAAAGATCTACCACTTGGCCATTATAACAAAGTCTTGAAATGTGGATCCAATTATTGGTGTCTCCTAGATCCACCACTTGGCCATTCTAATCATGTCTTAGAGCTAGGTGTAGTCAACACTTGGCGATCATAACACTTGTAATTCTACACAATGTTTGTGGGATGACACCACTTGGCCTTTTAGACTAACAATTGGGAAGTAGGTGCATCACAGATCCACCACTTGGCCATTATAACGAAGATTTGAAATGTGGATCCAATTGTTGGTGTCTCCTAGACACCAAGAATTTTTGTGGATTTGAAATGTGGATCCAATTGTTGGTGTCTCCTAGACCCACCACTTGGCCATTCTAACCCTATCTTAAAGTTAGGTGCATTCAACACTTAGATATCATAACACTTGTAATTTTACACAATGTTTGTGGGATGAGTAAATCCTAGATCCACCACTTGGCCATTTAGACTAAGAATTGGGAAGAATGTGTATCAAATATCCACCACTTGGCCATTATAATGAAGTCTTGACATGTGAATCCAATTGTTGGTGTCTCGTAGATCCACATCTTGGCCATTGTAACCAGGTCTTACATTTAGGTGCATTACACGCTTGGCCATCATAACACTTTCAATTTTACACAATGTTTGTGGGATGAGTAGATCCTAGATCTACCGCGATTTATACTAAGAATTGGAAAGTAGGTGCATTAAAGATCCACCACTTAGCCATTATAACATGTAGATCCAATTGTTGGTATCTCCTAGATCCACAACTTGGCCATTGTAAATATGTCTTAAAGTTAGGTGCATTCAACACTTGGCCATCATAACACTTGTAATTTCACTTAAATGTTTGTGGGCTCAGTAGATCGTAGATCCACCACTTGGCCATTTACATAATGAATTAAAAAGCAGGTGCATCACAGATTCACCGCTTGGCCATTATAACAAAGGCTTGAATTGTGGATCCAATTGTTAGTGTCTCCACTCCTAGATCCACAACTTCACCATCCTAACCATGTCTTAAAGTTAGGTGTATTCAACACATAGCCATCATAAAACTTGTAATTTTACATAATGTTTGTGGGCCGTTGGCTTTTTAGACTAAGAATTGGTAGGTAGGTGCATCAAAAATCCACCACTTGGCCATTATAACAAAGGTTTGAACAACGGATCCAATTGTTGGTGTCTCCTAGATCCACCACTTGGCCATTCTAACCATGTATTAAAGCTAGGTGCATTCAACACTTGGCCATCATAACACTTGTAATTTTACACAATGTTTGTGGGCTGTGTCGATGTTACATCCACCTTTTGTCCATTTAGACTAAGAAATGGGAAGTAGGTGCATCAGAGATTTACCACTTGGCTATTAGAACAAAAATTTGAAATGTGGATCCAATTGTTGCTGTCTCCTAGATCCACCACTTGACCATTCTAACCATGTCTTAAAGTTATGCGCATTCAACACTTGGCTATTATAACTGTTGTAATTTTACACAATGTTTACAGCATGAGTAAATCCTAGATCCACAACTTGGCCATTTAGACTAAGAATTGGGAAGAAGGTTCTTCAAAGATCCACCACTTGGTCATTATAATGAAGGCTTGACATGTGGATCCAATTGTTGGTGTCTCGTAGCTCCACCGCTTGGCCACTCTAACCATGTCTTAAAGTCATGTGCATTCAACAATTGGCCATCACAATACTTGTAATTTTACAATGTTTATGGGATGAGTAGATCCTAGATCCACCACTTGGTCATTTTAGACTAAGAATTGGGAAGTAGGTGCAGCAACGATCCACCACATGGCCATTATAACAAAGTATTGAATCGCTGATCCAAGTGTTGGTGTCACGTTGTGAGGGATTTGGGGGTGTCCTCTATAACACCTCCATACTCACAAGATATATGAGGAAAAATAAAGTATCTCTCACAAGAGGATAGGATCCGATTTCCTCTCACAAACACACTCACCCTTGCATGCACAAAACCCCGCGTACACTCGACTAGCTTCTCTCTGTACTGTCATAGCCCTAACTATGATCAATTGCAGTCAAGGAAGCAAAAAAAGGCACTAAATTTTGGGAAAACAAACCAATGAAAACAAAGAAAAATCTCTGCACTTTTGTTCATAAACACCATACCCTCACACCATCTCAGCAGCCCTTGCATATGCAGGAAGGGGCTCCATAGTCGCTCCCAACCATGCAGACAAACCCATCAAAAACCATGCCAATCATGAGTTATACAAAAAATCATGATGCTCAGCCAAAAAACTCAAAAAAAACCATGGAAAACATGGGGAAACAACCTCCCATTCACAACAATAAGAAGGGGCTTTCACTGCCAAACCTGAGTGGCAGGCACACGCGTACAAGAGAGCTCTGCTTCACGTAGCTTCCATCACCAAAAAGAGAGAAGAGGGGTGAAAGTGCAGAGGTAACCACCCATGTTCATGGCCTTCTTGATGAGAGACACACTCTCCAATAAAGGCTCCATGCCTTCGCACACACACACACACACAGGCACCTCCACTACACAACCCCCACGCACCACCGCAGACTGCAGGAAGAGAGGCTTTCTTCTTCACAGCTGAAAACTCCCACTCACTCACGATCCCAAGCTGATAAAAACTCAGTTTTTGTTCATACTTTTAAAGCACTTACTCACACTTTTAAGTCTCGACACTTCTATGTACAAAAACAGCAAAACTATGTACCCCGCACAACTGGCACGTATGCATAGAGACAGCTGGCACACACCACCTTTGTACACTTTGTACAAGCATGCTTTATTAACATCCAAGAGGTCTAAGAGAACCAAAAAAAAAATCGCAAATACTTTGGGGTGGTCCGCACCATTTCGCCAAAACACATCACAACGTAGATCCACAACTTGGCCATTGTAACCATGTCTTACATCTGGGTGTATTACTCGCTTCGCCATCATAACACTTTCAATTTTACACAATTTTTGTGGGATGATTAGATCCTAGATCTACCGCGATTTAAACTAATAACTTCAAAGATGTTGCATCAAAGATCCACCACTTAGCCATTATAACGAAGGCTTGAAATGTGGATCCAATTGTTGGTGTCTCCTAGGTCCACAACTTGGGCATTGTAACCATGTCTTAAACTTAGGTGCATTCAACACTTGGCCATCATAGCACTTATAATTTTACACAATGTTCGTGGGCTGAGTAAATCCTAGATCCACCATTTGGCCATTTAGACTAAAAATTGGGAAATAGATGAATAAAAGATCCACCAATTGGCCATTATAACAAAGTCTTGATATGTGGATCCAGTTGTTGGTGTCTCCTAGATCAACCACTTGGCCATTCTAAGCATGTCGTAGAGTTAGGTGCATTCAACACTTGACCATCATAACACTTGTAATTCTACTTAAATGTTTGTGGGATGAGTAGAACCTAGATCCACCACTTGGCCATTTAGATTAAGGATTGGAAAAAAGCAGGTGCATCAAATTTTTACGCTTGGCCATTATAACACAGGATTGAATTGTGGATCCAATTGTTAGTGTCTCCTACATCCACCACTTGACCATTCTTACCATGTCTTCAAGTTAGGTGCATTCAACACATGGCCATCATCACACTTGTAATTTTACACAATGTTTGTGGGATGAGTAGATCATAGATCCAACCACTTGGCCATCATAACACTTGTAATTTTTCACAATGTTTGTGGGATAAGTAGATCCTAGATCCACCACTTGTCTATTCATTCTAAGAATTGGGAAGTAGGTGCATCAAAAATCCACCACCTGGACATTATAACGAAGGTTTGAAATGTGGATCCAATTGTTGATGTTTTCTAGATCCACCACTTGGCCATTCTAACCATGTATTAAAGTTAAGCGCATTCAACACTTGGCCATCACAACACTTGTAGTTTTACACAATATTTGTGGCTTGAGTGGATCCTAGATCCACTATTTGGCCATTTATACTAAGAATTGGGAAGTAGATAAATCAAAGATCCACCACTTGGCCATTATAACGAAGTCTTGAAATGTGGATCCAGCTGTTGGTGGGTGAAATCATGTTAACTTGTCATGCTTTTTCATGTCCCGAACAATGCTAACTAGCACAATTTTGGCATATGCTAACTAGTACAATAACTTGAGCTACATCTCCAAGATCTATGACATATGATATATCAATAGCAAGCACTTGAAACAAGGAATCCAAATGTACAACCTCCGAAAATTTTTCATATTATTTATAAAAAATTTACCAGATGCCCAACTTTTCGAAGATGTGCTAACTTGAAACTGCTAACTAGCACAAAAAGCGCGACAGGTTAACATGCTTTCACCCTGGTGTCTCCTAGATCCACCACTTGGCTATTCTTATCATGTATTAGAGTTAGGTGCATTCAACACTTGGCTATCATAACACTTGTAATTTTACACAATGTTTGAAGGATGACACCACTTGGCCATTAAGACTAAGAATTGGGAATTAGGTACATCAAAGATCCCCCACTTGGCCATTATAACGAAGGCTTGAATTATGGATCCACTTGTTGGTGTCTCCTAGATCCACCACTTGGCCATTCTAACCATGTGTTAAAGTTAGGCGCTTTCAACACTTGACCATTATAACAGTTGCAATTTTACACAATATTTGTGGGATGAGTAAATCCTAGATCCACAACTTGGCTATTTATACTAAGAATTGGGAAGTAGGTGCATCAAAGATCCACCACCTGGCCATTATAACCAATGCTTCACATGGGGATCCAATTGTTGGTGTCTCTTAGCTCCACCAGTTGTTCATTTTAACCATTTCTTAAAGTCAGGTGCACTCAACAATTCGCCATTATAACACTTGTAATTTTATACAATGTTTGTGAGATAAGTAGATCCTAGATCCACCGCTTGGCCATTATAACAAAGATAAACCACTTGGGAAGTAGGTGCATCAAAGATACACCACTTGGCCATCATAACAAAGGCTAGAATCGTGGAGCCAATTGTTGGTGTCTCCTAGATCCATCACTTGGCCATTCTAGCCATGTCTTAAAGTTAGGTGCATTCAACACTTGGCCATGGTAACACTTGTACTTCTACTTAAATGTTTGTGGGATAAGTAGATCCTAGATCCACCACTTGGCCATTTAGATTAAGGATTGGAAAGCAGGTGCATCAAAGATTTATCCCATGTCCATTATAACAGAGGCTTGAATTGTGGATCCAATTGTTAGTGTCTCCTAGATCCACCACTTGGCCACTATAAACAAATCATGAAATGTGGATGCAATTGTTGGTGTCTCCGAGATCCACCACTTGGCCATTCTAGCCATGTCTCCTAGAGCCACCACTTGGCCATTCTAGCCATGTCTTAAAGTTACGTGCATTCAACACCTGGCCATCCAAACACTTGTAATTTTACACAATTTTTTGTGGGATGAGTAGGCTCTAGATCCACAACTTGGCCAGTTAGATTAAGAATTGGGAAGTAGGTGCAACAAATATCCACCAGTTGGCCATTATAAGAATGTCTTGAAATGTGGATCCAATCGTTGGTATTTCCTAGATACACCACTTGGCCATTCTAGCCTTGTCTTAATTAACACTAGAATGGTAACAGGACACTTTTATGTCCTTGGACACTTTTGTGTCCTGTTAAGTGACCATTTTTCTTGAATTATTTGAAGAGTATGAAAATGAATTTCTAGGTGCTATATATCCATAAAATTGCCTTATGAGCTGAAAAAAACATAGAATTTTTTTCTCAGTATCGATCTCGCCATTAATCTTACTCTTGCACAACATTTTTGAACCTAAACTGTGTGAAAACACGGGTCCTGTTTTTGGCCTTTTTTCAATTTTTGGCAACTATATCACTCTAAACTTCATGTTTGTGAGGTTTAGATAGCTAGAGGTTAGGCCTTCATAGTTCTCAACATGTTTTGATGCTTGTAGGGAGAGCTAAGTGTTAAAATTGAAAGTTATGAGCAATTTATAAGAATTGCATAATCCTATTTTTTGGCCAAAATTAGCACTTTTATGATTTTTTTGGTGGCCAAAATCTAATCTTCCTTGAGTTTTGGGGGACCTAATATGCTATATAGCAGAGTATATGATGATGGTTGAGTTTTTTGATTACTGAAGAATACGATACATTTTAGAGTAGCAAGTATAACTTTCTCAATATTGCTAGTTTCTTAGGCCAATTGTGTGTATTTTGTAGGTAGAAACCATATTTAATCATAGACTACAAACTTGGCTAGATATTGAGTAGTTTTTATGGGTTTCTAGAGGTCATAATGCTAAACTGAGTTTTTTCATGTTTGTTGTATTTAGCACTTTATCATTGCCCCCAAGGTTCCAATTGTAAGAGATCCATTATCCTTTTGACATGCTCCATGGCTCCTTTTGAATCCAAAGGCCCAAAGGAAACTAAGAAAACATGTATATAGTATCTGTATTGAGCATGACTATAGAAACTTTGATGATAGGTCCGCAAAATGGCAAAAATGCAACTTTTTTGTACCTATTTTTTTGACCAAAGTACAATTAGTGAGGTAAAAGCAACCATATGTTTTGGTCACCAACCCATTGAAGTTAACGGGGCATATTATCTCATGTCCTACAAAAATCCCCAGTCTTATTTATATGCAATCAACCGTAAGAAATTGCTGTTTTGGGCAAAATGCACTGGTCGATCAACTTTGGAGACTTGTAGTGACCAAGGGATGAGAAAAATTACAAGTTTCTCATTTTTTCCATCTGTAGTAGTTATTGAACTATAAGCTCATGAAAGGATTTTTCAAAATGAGTGGATCTACTATGGTTTTGGAATTTTTTTCCAAAACCCTGAAAGGACACTTTTATGTCATGTTAGGTTACCATTCTAGTGTTAAAACTAGGTGCATTTAACACTTGGCCATCATAACACTTGTAATTTTACACAATGTTTGTGATGAGTAGATTCTAGATCCACCAGTTGGTCATTTAAACTAAGAATTGGAAAGTGGGTGCATCAACAACTAGGTGTATTACACCCTTGGCCATCATAACACTTTCAATTTTATACAATGTTTGTGGAATGAGTAGATCCTAGATCCACTGCAATTTAAACTAAGAATTGGAAAGTAGGTGCATCAAAGATCCACTACTTAGCCATTATAAGGATGGCTTGAAATGTGGATCCAATTGTTGGTGTCTCCTAGATCCAGAACTTGGCCATTGTAACCGTGTCTTAACACTAGGTTGGTAATGGGACACTTTTATGTCCTGTTAAGTGACCATTTTCCTTGAATTATTTCAAGAATTTCAAAGTGGATTTTGAGTTGCTATCTATCTAGAAAGTTGTCTCATGAGTTGAAAAAAACTCGACATTTTTTTGGAATATCAATTACATCTTTAACATTGTCCTTGCACAACATTTCACAACCTAAACTGTGTGGCAAAACAGGTCCTGTTTTTGGCTTTTTTCAACCTCCTTGCAACTATACCACTCTAGGATTCATGTTTGTGAGGTCTATAATGCTAGAGAACTATCTTTAGTAGTCCTCAACATGTCCTGATGCTTCTAGAGAGAAATAAATTTTAAAGTTGTAAGTTATGACCAAATTACAAAAATTGTCAAATCCTGTTTTTTAGCCAATTTTAGCTCTTCTATGATTTTTTTGGTGTCTTTCATGATATCCAAATGCAGTTTTGATTTTCTATGTCGCATATTGTAACATAAAGCTAATATTCCTTGAGTTTTGGGGCACCTAATACCATATTTTGCATAGTAGACAACGATGGTTGATTTTTTCAATTATAGAAGAAAACGAAACATTCTAGTATATCAAGTATAGCTTTTTCAATATTGTTAGTTTCTTGTGAAAACTACATGCATTTTGTAGGTAGTAACCATATCTAGTCATAAGGATCAAATTTGGCTAGATATTGAATAGTTTCTATGGGATTCTACAACTCATAATGTTGAACCCAGTTTTTTCATGTTTGCTGTATTTAACACTTCATCTTTGTCCCCAAGATTCCCCTTGGTAAGCGATGTATTATTCATTTGGCATGCTCCATGGCTCCTTATGAACCTAAAGGACAATAGGGAACTAAGACAACATGCATATATTATTTGTATTGTGCGTGGCTATAGAAACTTTGATGATAGGTTTGCAGAATGGTAAAAATTCAGTTTTTTTGTACCTATTTATTTTGGAAAAACAAAAAATAGTGAGTGAGAAGCAATCATATGTTCTAATCACCAACCCATTGAAGTTAACTAGGGAATTTATCTCAAGTCCTACAAAAATCCCTAATCTTATTTTTATGCAACAAAACGTAAGAAATGACTATTTTGATGAAAATGTACTGGTCCATCAACTTTGGAGGCTTGGTGTGACCAAAAGATGAGAAATTTTACAAGTTTCTTATTTTTTCCATGTGTAGTAGGCCTTAAACTATAACCTCATGAAAGGATTTTACAAAATGAGTGGATCTACTATGGTTTTGGAGGTTTTTTTCAAAACCCTGAAAGGACACTTTTATGTCCTGTTAGGTTACCAACCTAGTGTGAGAGTTAGGTGCACTCAACACTTGGCCATCACAACGCTTATAATTTTACACAATGTTCGTGGGCTGAGTCAATCATAGATCCACCATTTTGCCATTTAGACTAAGAATTGGGAAATAGATGAATAAAAGATCCACCAATTGGCCATTATAACGAAGTCTTGATATGTGGATCCAGTTGTTGGTGTCTCCTAGATCATCCACTTGGTCATTCTAAGCATGTCATAGAGTTAGGTGCATTCAACACTTGGCCATCATAACACTTGTAATTCTACTTAAATGTTTGCGGGATGAGTAGATTCTAGATCCACAAATTGGTCATTTAAATTAAGAATTGGGAAGTAGGTGCAACAAATATCCAATTGGCCATTATAAGAAAGTCCTCAAATGTGGATCCAATCGTTGGTGTTTCCTAGATACACCACTTGGCTATTCTAGCCTTGTCTTAAAGCTAGGTGCATTTAACACTTGGCCATCATAACACTTGTAATTTTACACAATGTTTGTGGGATGAGTAGATCCTAGATCCACCACTTCGTCATTTAAACTATGAATTGGGAAGTAGGTGCATCAACAATCCACCACGTGGAAATTATAACAAAGTAGTGAATCATGGATCCAATTGTTGGTGTCTCCTAGATCCACAACTTGGCCATTGTAACCATGTCTTATAGCTAGGTGTATTACACGCTTGGCCATCATAACACTTTAAATTTTACACAATGTTTTTGGAATGAGTAAATCCTAGATCCACCGCAATTTAAACTAAGAATTGGAAAGTGGGTGCATCAAAGATCCACCACTTAGCCATTGTAATGATGGCTTGAAATGTGGATCCAATTGTTGGTGTCTCCTAGATCCACAACTTGGTCATTGTAACCATGTCTTAAAGTTAGGTGCATTCAACACTTCGCCATCATAACGCTTATAATTTTACACAATGTTCGTGGGCTGAGTCAATCCTAGATCCATCATTTGGCCATTTAGACTAAAAATTGGGAAATAGATGAATAAAAGATCAACCAATTGGCCATTATAACGAAGTCTTGATATGTGGATCCAGTTGTTGTTGGTGTCTCATAGATCAACCACTTGCCCATTTTAGGCTGTCATAGATTTAGGTGCATTCAACACTTGGCCATCTAGGTTAAGGATTGGAAAGTAGGTGCATCAAAGATTTACTGCTTGGCCATTATAACAGAGGATTGAACTGTGGATCCAAATGTTAGTGTCTCCTGGATCCACCACTTGACCATTGTAACCATCTCTTAAAACTAGAATGGTAACAAGACACTTTTATGTCCTTGGACACTTTTGTGTCCTGTTAAGTGACCATTTTGCTTGAATTATTTCAAGAGTATGAAAATGAATTTCTAGGTGCTATATATCCACAAAGTTGCCTTATGAGCTGAAAAAAACTTAGCATTTTTTTTTGAGTATAGATCTCACCATTAACCTTACTCTTCCACAACATTTTTGAACCTAAACAGTGTGAAAAAACGGGTCCTGTTATTTGCATTTTTTTAATTTTTGGCAACTATACCACTCTAAACTTCATGTTTTTGAGGTTTAGATGGCTAGAGGTTAGGCCTTAATAGTTATCAACATGTTTTGATGCTTGTAGGCAGAGCTAAGTGTTAGAATTGAAAGTTATGACCAATTTATAAGAATTGCATAATCCTGTTTTTTTGCCAAAATTAGCACTTTTATGATTTTTTTGGTGGCTTTCTTGATATCCAAATTCAATTTTGATTGTGTAAGTGTAATGTATAACATAAATCTAATCTTCCTTGAGTTTTTGGGGACCTAATATGCTATATAGCATAGTATATGATGATGGTTGAGTTTTTTGATTGCTGAAGAATACGATACATTTTACAGTAGCAAGTGTAACTTTCTCAATATTGCTATTTTCTTAGGCCAATTGTATGTATTTTGTAGGTAGTAAACATATCTAATCAAAGACTACAAACTTGGCTAGATATTGAGTAGTTTTTATGGGTTTCTAGAGGTCATAATGCTAAACCCAGTTTTTTCATGTTTGCTGTATTTAGCACTTTATCATTGCCCCTAAGGTTCCAATTGTAAAAGATCCATTATCCTTTTGACATGCTCCATGACTCCTTTTGAATACAAAGGCCCAAAGGAAACTAAGAAAACATGTATATAGTATCTGTATTGAATGTGACTATAGAAACATTGATGATAGGTCCGCAGAATGGCAAAAATGCAACTTTTTTGTACCTATTTTTTTGACCAAAAAACATTAGTGAGGTAAAAGAAACCATATTTTTTGGTCACCAACCCATTGTAGTTAACGGGGCATTTTATCTCATGTCCTACAAAAATCCCCAGTCTTATCTATATGCAATAAACCGTAAGAAATTGCTGTTTTGGGCAAAATGCACTGGTCCATCAACTTTGGAGGCTTGTAGTGACCAAGGGATGAGAAAAAATACAAGTTTCTTAATTTTTCCATATTTAGTAGTTATTGAACTATAAGCTCATGAAAGGATTTTTCAAAATGAGTAGATCTACTATGGTTTTGGAATATTTTCCCAAAACCCTGAAAGGACACTTTTATGTCCTGTAAGGTTACCATTCTAATGTTAAAGTTAGGTGCATTCAACACATGGCCATCATAACACTTGTAATTTTACACAATGATTGTGGGATGAGTAGGTCATAGATCCAACCACTTGGCCATCATAACACTTGTAATTTTTCACAATGTTTGTGGGATGAATAGATCCTGGATCCACCTCTTGGCTATTCATACTAAGAAATGGGAAGTAGGTGCATCAAAAATCCACCACCTGGACATTATAACGAAGGTTTGAAATGTGGATCCAATTGTTGATGTTTTCTAGATCCACCACTTGGCCATTCTACCCATGTCTTAAAGTTAAGCGCATTCAACACTTGGCCATCACAACACTCGTAGTTTTACACAATATTTGTGGCCTGAGTCGATCCTAGATCCACCATTTGGCCATTTAGACTAAGAATTGGGAAGTAGATGAATCAAAGATCCACCACTTGGCCATTATAACGAAGTCTTGAAATGTGGATCCAACTGTTGGTGTCTCCTAGATCCACCACTTGGCTATTCTAATCATGTATTAGAGTTAGGTGCATTCAACACTTGGCTATCATAACACTTGTAATTTTACACAAGATTTGAAGGATGACACCACTTGGCCATTTAGACTAAGAATTGGGAATTAGGTGCATCAAAGATCCACCACATGGCCATTATAACGAAGGTTTGAATCATGGATCCACTTGTTGGTGTCTCCTAGATCCACCACTTGGCCATTCTAACCATGTGTTAAAGTTAAGCGCTTTCAACACTTGACCATTATAACACTTGTAATTTTACACAATGTTTGTGGGATGAGTAAATCCTAAATCCACAACTTTTGGCTATTTATACTAAGAATTGGGAAGTAGATGCATCAAGGATCCACCACTTGGCCATTATAACAAATGCTTGACATGGGGATCCAATTGTTGATGTTTCCTTAATCCACCAATTGTCCATTCTAACCATTTCTTAAAGTCATGTGCATTCAACAATTGGCCATTGTAACACTTGTTATTTTATACAATGTTTGTGAGATGAGTAGATCCTAGATCCACCACTTGGCCATTTAAACTAAGAATTGGGAAGTAGGTGCATCAAAGATCCACCACTTGGCCATTTAAACTAAGAATTGGGAAGTAGGTGCATCAAAGATACACCACTTGGCCATTTAAACTAAGAATTGGGAAGTAGGTGCATCAAAGATACACCACTTGACCATTATAACAAAGGCTAGAATCGTGGAGCCAATTGTTGGTGTCTCGTAGATCCATCACTTGGCCATTCTAGCCATGTCTTAAATTTAGGTGAATTCAACACTTGGCCATCGTAACACTTGTAATTTTACACAATGTTTCTCGGATGAGTAGATCCTACATTACATCGAACACTTGGCTATTCAAACTAAGAATTGGGAAGTAGGTGCATCAAAGATCCACCACTTGGCCATTATAGCAAAGTCTTGAAATGTGGATCCAATTGTTGGTGTCTACTAGATCCACCACTTGGACATTCTAACCATGTCTTAAAGTTATGTACATTCAAGAACTGTCCATCGTAACACTTGTCATTCTAGACAATGTTCATAAGATCGGTACATCCAAGATCCACCACATGGCAATTTAGACTAAGAATTGGGAAGTAGGTGCATCAAAGATACACCACTTAGCCATTATAACGAAGGCCTGAAATGTGGATGCAATTGTTAATATCTTATAGATACCCCACATGGCCATTCTATTCATGTCTTAAAGTTAGGTGCATTCAACACTTGGCCATCATAACACTTGTAATTTTACACAATGTTGGTGGAATGAGTAGATCCTAGATCCACCACTTGCCATTTAAACTACGAATTGGAAAATAGGTGCATCAAAGATCCACCAAATTGCCATTATAACGAAGATTTGAAATATGGATCCAATTGTTGGTGTCTCATAGATCCACCACTTGTCCATTCTAACCATGTATTAAAGCTAGGTGCATGCAACATTTGAACACTTGAGTAAATGGTAGATCCACCACTTGGACATTTATACTAGGAATGTGGAAGTAGGTGCATCAAAAATTCACCACTTGGCCATTATAACCAAGTCGTGAAATGTGGATGCAATTGTTGCGTCTCCTAGATCTACCACTTGTCCATTCTACCATGTCTTAAAGTTACGTACATTACATCACCTGGCTATCCCAACACTTGTAATTTTACTCAATTTTTGTGGGATGAGTAGATTCTAGATCCACAACTTGGCCATTTAGATTAAGAATTGGGAAGTAGGTGCAACAAATATCCACTAGTTGGCCATTATAAGAAAGTCTTGAAATGTGGATCCAATCGTTGGTGTTTCCTAGATACACCACTTGGCCATTCTAGCCTTGTCTTAAAGCTACGTGCATTTAACACTTGGCCATCATAACACTTGTAATTTTACACAATGTTTGTGGGATGAGTAGATCCTATATCCACCACTTGGTCATTTAAACTACGAATTGGGAAGTAGGTGCATCAACAATCCACCACGTGGACATTATAACAAAGTAGTGAATCATGGATCTAATTGTTGGTGTCTCCTAGATCCACAACTTGGCCATTGTAACCATGTCTTACAGTTAGGTTTATTACACGCTTGGCCATCACAACACTTGTAGTTTTACACAATATTTGTGGCCTGAGTCGATCCTAGATACACCATTTGTCCATTTAGATTAAGAATTGAGAAGTAGATGAATCAAAGATCTACCACTTGGCCATTACAACAAAGTCTTGAAATGTGGATCCAATTGTTGGTGTCTCCTAGATCCACCACTTGGCCATTCTAATCATGTCTTAGAGTTAGGTGCATTCAACACTTGGCCATCATAACACTTGTAATTCTACACAAAGTTTGTGGGATGAGTAAATCCTAGATCCACCACTTGGCCATTTAGACTAACAACTGGGAAGTAGGTGCATCAGAGATCCACCACTTGGCCATTATAACGAACATTTGAAATGAGGATCCAATTGTTGGTGTCTCCTAGACACCAACAATTGTTGTGGATTTGAAATATCGATCCAATTGTTGGTGTCTCCTAGACCCACCACTTGGCCATTCTAACCATATCTTAAAGTTGGGTGCATTCAACACTTGGCTATCATAACACTTGTAATTTTACACAATGTTTGTTGGATGAGTAAATCCTAGATCCACCACTTGGCCATTTAGACTAAGAATTGGGAAGAAGGCTTGACATGTGAATCCAATTGTTGGTGTCTCCTAGATCCACAACTTGGCCATGGTAACCATGCCTTACATTTAGGTGCATTACACGCTTGGCCATCATAACACTTTCAATTTTACACAATGTTTGTGGGATGAGTAGATCCTAGATCTACCGCGATTTATACTAAGAGTTGGAAAGTAGGTACATCAAAGATCCACCACTTAGCCATTATAACATGTAGATCCAATTGTTGGTACAACTTGGCCATTGTAACCATGTCTTAAAGTTAGGTGCATTCAACAATTGGCCATCATAACATTTGTAATTTCACTTAAACGTTTGTGGGCTGAGTAGATCCTAGATCCACCACTTGTCCATTTACATAATGAATTAAAAAGCAAGTGCATCACAGATTCACCGCTTGGCCATTATAACAAAGGCTTGAATTGTGGATCCAATTGTTAGTGTCTCCACTCCTAGATCCACCACTTTACCATCCTAACCATGTCTTAAAATTAGGTGTATTCAACACATGGCCATCATAAAACTTGTAATTTTACACAATGTTTGTGGGCCCTTGGCTTTTTAGACTAAGAATTGGTAAGTAGGTGCATCAAAAATCCACCACTTGGCCATTATAACGAAGGTTTGAACAACGGATCCAATTCTTGGTGTCTCCTAGATCCACCACTTGGCCATTCTAACCATGTATTAAAGCTAGGTGCATTCAATACTTGGCCATCATAACACTTGTAATTTTACACAATGTTTGTGGGCTGTGTCGATGTTACATCCACCTTTTGTCCATTTAGACTAAGAATTGGAAAGTAGGTGCATCAGAGATTCACCACTTGGCCATTAGAACAAAAATTTGAAATGTGGATCCAATTGTTGGTGTCTCCTAGATCCACCACTTGACAAGTCTAACCATGTCTTAAAGTCAGGTGCATTCAACACTTGGCTATTATAACACTTGTAATTTTACACAATGTTTGCAGCATGAGTAAATCCTAGATCCACAACTTGGCCATTTAGACTAAGAATTGGGAAGAAGGTTCTTCAAAGATCCACCACTTGCTCATTATAATGAAGGCTTGACATGTGGATCCAATTGTTGGTCTCTCGTAGCTCCACAACACTTGTATTTTTACAATGTTTATGGGATGAATAGATCCTAGATCTACCACTTGGTCATTTTAGACTAAGAATAGGAAAGTAGGTGCATCAACGATCCACCACGTGGCCATTATAACAAAGTATTGAATGGTCGATCCAATTTTTGGTGTCACGTAGATCCAGAACTTGGCCATTGTAACCATGTCTTACATCTGGGTGTATTACAGGCTTGGCCATCATAACACTTTCAATTTTACACAATGTTTGTGGGATGAGTAGATCCTAGATCTACCGTGATTTAAACTAAGAACTTCAAAGTAGGTGCATCAAAGATCCACCACTTAGCCATTATAACGAAGGCTTGAAATGTGGATCCAATTGTTGGTATCTCCTAGGTCCACAACTTGGGCATTGTAACCATCTCTTAAAGTTAGGTGCATTCAACACTTGGCCATGATAACACTTATAATTTTACACAATGTTCATGGGCTGAGTCAATCCTAGATCCACCATTTGGCCATTTAGACTAAAAATTGGGAAAAAGATGAATAAAAGATCCACCAATTGGCCATTATAACGAAGTCTTGATATATGGATCCAGTTGTTGATGTCCCCTAGATCAACCACTTGGCCATTTTAAGCATGTCATGCAGTTAGGTGCATTCAACACTTGGTCATCATAACACTTGTAATTCTACTTAAATGTTTGTGGGATGAGTAGATCCTAGATCCACCACTTGGCCATTTAGATTAAGGATTGGAAAGCAAGTGCATCAAAGATTTACCGCTTGGCCATTATAAAGGAGGATTGAATTGTGGATCCAATTGCTAGTTTCTCCTAGATCCACCACTTGACCATTCTAACCATGTCTTGAAGCTGGGTGCATACAACACATGGCCATCATAACACTTGTAATTTTACACAATGTTCGTGGGATGAGTAGATCATACATCCAACCACTTGGCCATCATAACACTTGTAATTTTTCAGAATGTTTGTGGGATGAGTAGATCCTACATCCACCACTTGGCTATTTATACTAAGAATTGGGAAGTAGGTGCATCAAAAATCCACCACCTGGACATTATAACGAAGGTTTGAAATGTGGATCCAATTGTTGATGTTTCCTAGATCCACCACTTGGCCATTCTAACCATGTCTTAAAGTTAAGCACATTCAACACTTGGCCATCATAACACATGTAATTTTTCACAATGTTTATGGCCTGAGTCAATCCTAGATCCACCATTTGGCCATTTAGACTAAGAATTGGGAAGTAGATGAATCAAAGATCCACCACTTGGCCAATGAAGTCTTGAAATGTGGATCCAACTGTTGCTGTCTCCTAGATCCACCACTTGGCTATTCTTATCATGTATTAGAGTTAGGTGCATTCAACACTTGGCTATCATAACACTTGTAATTTTACACAATGTTTGAAGGATGACACCACTTGGCCATTTATACTAAGAATTGGGAATTAGGTTCATCAAAGATCCACCACTTGGCCATTATAACGAAGGTTTGAATTATGGATCCACTTGTTGGTGTCTCCTAGATCCACCACTTGGCCATTCTAACCATGTGTTAAAGTTAGGCGCTTTCAACACTTGACCATTATAACACTTGTAATTTTACACAATGTTTGTGAGATGAGTAAATCCTAGATCCACAACTTGGCTATTTATACTAAGAATTGGGAAGTAGATGCATCAAAGATCCACCACTTGGCCATTATAACAAATGAATGACATGGGGATCCAATTGTTGATGTCTCCTAGCTCCACCAATTGGCCATTCTAACCATTTCTTAAAGTCAGGTGCATTCAACAATTGGCCATTGTAACACTTGTAATTTTATACAATGTTTGTGAGATGAGTAGATGCTAGATTCACCACTTGGCCATTGAGACTAAGAATTGGGAAGTAGATGCATCAAAGATACACCACTTGGCCAGTATAACAAAGGCTAGAATCGTGGATCGAATTTTTGGTATCTCCTAGATCCATCACTTGGCCATTCTAGCCATGTCTTCAATTTAGGTGGATTCAACACTTGTCCATCGTAACACTTGTAATTTTGCACAATGTTTCTAGGATGAGTAGATCCTAGATAGAACACTTGGCTATTTAAACTAAGAATTGGGAAGTTGGTGCATCAAAGATCCACCACTTGGCCATTATAGCAAAGTCTTGAAATGTTGATCCAATTGTTGGTTTCTACTAGATCCACCACTTGGCCATTCTAACCATGTCTTAAAGTTAGGTGCATTCAAGAATTGTCCATCATAACACTTGTCATTCTATACAATGTTCATGAGATCGGTAGATCCTAGATCCACCACATGGCCATTTAGACTAAGAATTGGGAAGTAGGTGCATCAAACATACACCACTTAGCCATTATAACGAAGGCGTGAAATGTGGATCCAATTTTTAATGTCTCCTAGATACCCCACTTGGCCATTCTATTCATGTCTTAAAGTTAGGTGCATTCAACACTTGGCCATCATAACACTTGTAATTTTACACAACGTTTGTGGAATGAGTAGATCCTAGATCCACCACTTGCCATATGGACTACGAATTGGGAAGTAGGTGCATCAAAGATCCACAAAATTGCCATTATAAATGAAGGCTTGAAATATGGATCCAATTGTTGGTGTCTCATAGATGCAACACTTGACCATCATAACACTTGTAATTTTACACAATCTTTGTGGGATGAGTATATGGTAGATCCACCACTTGGACAGTTATACTAGGAATGTGTAAGTAGGTGCATCAAAGATCCACCACTTGGCCATTATAACCAAGTCCTGAAATGTGGATGCAATTGTTGTGTCTCCTAGATCCACTACTTGCCCATTCTAGCCATGTCTTAAAGTTACATACATTCAACACCTGGCCATCCAAACGCTTGTAATTTTACACAATTTTTGTGGGATGAGTAGATTCTAGATCCACAACTTGGCCATTTAGATTAAGAATTGGGAAGTAGGTGCAACAAATATCCACCAGTTGGCCATTATAAGAAAGTCTTGAAATGTGGATCCAATCGTTGGTGTTTCCTAGATACACCACTTGGCCATTCTAGCCTTGTCTTAAAGCTACGTGCATTTAACACTTGTCCATCATAACACTTGTAATTTTACACAATGTTTTTGGGATGAGTAGATCCTAGATCCACCACTTGGTCATTTAAACTAAGAATTGGGAAGTAGGTGCATCAACAATCCACCACGTGGACATTATAACAACGCTTGGCCATTGTAACCATGTCCTACATTTAGGTGCATTACACGCTTGGCCATCATAACACTTTCAATTTTACACAATGTTTCTGGGATGAGTAGATCCTAGATCTACCGCGATTTAAACTAATAATTGGAAAGTAGGTGCATCAAAGATCCACCACTTAGTCATTATAACATGTAGATCCAATTGTTGGTATCTCCTAGAGCCACAACTTGACCATTGTAGCCATGTCTTAAAGTTAGGTGCATTAATTCAACACTTGGCCATCATAACACTTGTAATTTTACTTAAACGTTTGTGGGCTGAGTAGATCCTAGATCCACGACTTGGCCATTTACATTAAGAATTAAAAAGCAGGTGCATCACAGATTCACCGCTTGGCCATTATAACAAAGGCTTGAATTGTGTATCCAATTCTTAGTTTAAATAGCCATGTTTGCAGCATTATAACACTTGGCTATTATAACACGTGTAATTTTACACAATGTTTGCAGCATGAGTAAATCCTAGATCCACAACTTGGCCATTTAGACTAAGAATTGGGAAGAAGGTTCTTCAAAGATCCACCACTTGGTCATTATAATGAAGGCTTGACTTGTGGATCCAATTGTTGGTGTCTCGTAGCTCCACCGCTTGGCCACTCTAACCATGTCTTAACGTTAGGTGCATTGAGCAATTGGCCATCACAACACTTGTAATTTTACAATGTTTATGGGATGAGTAGATCCTGGATCCACAACTTGGTCATTTTAGACTAAGAATTGGGAAGTAGGTGCATCAACGATCCACCACATGGCCATTATAACAAAGTATTGAATCGTCGATCCAATTGTTGGTGTCTCGTAGATCCACAACTTGGCCATTGTAACCATGTCTTACATCTGGGTGTATTACACACTTGGCCATCATAACACTTTCAATTTTACACAATGTTTGTGGGATGAGTAGATCCTAAACCTTCCGCGATTTGAACTAATAACTTCAAAGTAGGTGCATCAAAGATCCACGACTTAGCCATTATAACGAAGGCTTGAAATGTGGATCCAATTGTCTGTGTCTCCTGATCCACAACTTGGGTATTGTAACCATGTCTTAAAGTTAGGTGCATTCAACACTTGGCCATCATAACACTTGTAATTTTACTTAAATGTTTGTGGACCGAGTAGATCCTAGATCCTCCACTTGGCCATTTAGATTAAGAATTGAAAACCAGGTGCATCACAGATTCACAGCTTGGCCATTATAACAAAGGCTTGAATTGTGGATCCAATTGTTAGTGTCTCTTAGATACACCACTTCACCATTCTAACCATGTCCTAAAGTTAGGTGCATTCAACACATGGCCATCTTAACACTTGTAATTTTACACAATGTTTGTGGGATGAATAGATCATAGATTTACTACTTGGCTATTTAGACTAATAATTGGGAAGGAGGTCCATGAAACACCCACCACTTGGCCATTATAACAAAGGTTTGAAATGTGGATCCAATTTTTGGTGTCTCCTAGATACACCACTTGGCTATTCTAACCATGTATGAAAGCTAGGTGCATTCAACACTTGGCCATCATAAAACTTGTAATTTTACACAATGTTTGTGGTTTGAGTCGATCCTAGCTCCACCATTTGGCCATTTATACTCAGAATTTGGAAGTAGGTGATTTAAAGATCCACCACTTGGCCATTATAACGAAGTCTTGAAATGTGGATCCATTTGTTGGTGGCTCCTAGATCCACCACTTGGCCATTCTAATCATGTCTTAGAGTTAGATGCATTCAACACTTGGCCATCATAACACTTATAATTCTACACAATGTTTGTGGGATGACACCACTTGGCCATTGAGACTAAGAATTGGGAAGTAGGTGCATCAGAGATCCACCACTTAGCCATTTTAACGAAGGTTTGAAATGTGGATCCAATTGTTGGTGTCTCGTAGATCACCGACTTGGGCATTCTGACTATGTCTTAAAGCTAGGTGCATTCTACACTTGGCCATCATAACACTTGTAATTTTACACAATGTTTGTGGGATGAGTAAATCCTATATCCACCACTAGGCCATTTAGACTAAGAATTCTGAAGTATGTGCATCAAAGATCCACCACTTGGCCATTATAATAAAGGCTTGACATGCGGATCCAGTTGTTGGTGTCTCCTAGGTCCACCACTTGTCCATTCTAACCATGTCTTAAAGGCATGTGCATTCAACAATTGGCCATCATAACACTTGTAATTTTATACAATTTTTGTGAGATGAGTAGATCCTGGATCCACCACTTGGCCATTTATACTAAGAATTGTAGACGCATCAAAGATACACCACTTGGCCATTATAACAAAGGATGAAATCCTGGATCCAATTTTTGGTGTCTCCTAGATCCATCACTTGGCCATTCTAGCCATGTCGTAAAGTTAGGTGCATTCACACTTGGCCATCATAACACTTGTAATTTTACACGATGTTTTTGGAATGAGTATATCCTAGATCCAACACTTGGCCATTTTGATTAAGAATTGGGAAGTAGGTGCATAATAGAACTACCACTTGGCCATTATAACAAAGTCTTGAAATGTGGATCCAATTGCTAGTGTCCACTAGATCCACCACTTGGCCATTCTAGCCATGTCCTAAAGTTAGGTGCATTTAACCCTTGGCCATCATAACACATGTAATTTTCCATAATGTTTGTGGGATGAGCAGATCCTTGATATACCACCTGGCCATTTAGACTAAGAAGTAGGTACATGAAAGATCCACCACTTGGCCATTATAACGAAGGCTTGAAATATGGATCCAATTTTTGGGGTCTCCTAGATGCACCACTTAGCCATTCTAACCATGTCTTAAGAATAGGTGCATTCAACACTTGTCCATCATAACCCTTGTGATTTTACAGAATGTTTGTGGAATGAGTAGATCCTAGATCAAACCATTTAGATTAGGAATTGGCGATCTGTGCATCAATGATCCGCCACTTGGCCATCATAATTAAGGTTTGAAATGTGGATCCCAGATCCACCAATTGGCCATTCTAACCATGTCTTAAAGCTAGGTGCATTCACCACTTGGCAATCATAACACTTGTAATTTTACACAATGATTGTGGGATGATTACATCCTAGATAGACAACTTGGCCATATAGACTAAGAATTGGGAACTAGGTGCATCAGAGATCCACCACTTGGCCATTATAACAAAGTCTTGAGATGTGGATTCAATTCTTGGTGTCTCATAGATACAGCACTTGGCCATTCTAACCATGTCTTAAAGTTATGTGCCTTCAACACTTCGCCATCCAAATACTTGTAATTTTACACAATGTTTGTGGGATGAGTAGATTCTAGATCCACAACTTGGCCACTTAGACTAAGAATTGGGAAGTAGGTGCATCCGATATCCACCACTTGGCCATCAGATATCCACCACTTGGCCATTATAACAAAGTCTTTAAATGTGGATGCAATCGCTGGTGTCTCCTAGATCCACCACTTGGCCATTCTAGCCATGTCTTAACACTAGAATGGTAGCCTAACAGGACATAAAAGTGTCCTTTTAGGGTTTTGAAAAAAAAATCCAAAACCATAGTAGATCCACTCATTTAGAAAAATCCTTTCATGAGCTTATAGTTCAAGAACTACTAAATATGGAAAAAATGAGAAACTTGTAAGTTTTCTCATCCCTTGGTCACTACAAGCCTCCAAAGTTGACGGACCAGTGCATTTTGCCCAAAACAACAATTTCGTACGGTTGAGTGCATATAAATAAGAGTGGAGATTTTTGTAGGACATGAGATGAAATGCCCCGTTAACTTCAATGGGTTGGTGATCAAAACATATGGTTTCTTTTACCTCACTAATTTTTTTTTGGACAAAAAACATAGGTACAAAAAAGTTGCACTTTTGCCATTCTGCGGACCTATCATCAAAGTTTCTATAGTCACGCTCAATACATATACTATATATATGTTTTCTTGGCTCCCTTTGGGCCTTTGGATTCAAAAGGAGCCATGGAGCATGTCAAAAGGATAATGGATCTCTTACTAAGTGGAACCTTGAGGGCAATGATAAAGTGGTAAATACAGCACACATGAAAAAACTAGGTTTAGCATTATGACCTCTAGAAACCCATAGAAACTACTCAATATCTAGTCAAGTTTGTAGTCTATGATTAGATATGGTTACTACCTACAAAATACATACAATTGGCCTAAGAAACTAGCAATATTGAGAAAGTTATACTTGCTACTCTAAAATGTATCGTATTCTTCAGCAATCAAAAAACTCAACTATCATCATATACTATACTATATAGCATATTAAGTCCCCCAAAACTCCAGGAAGATTAGCTTTATGTTATACATTACACTTACACAATCAAAATTGACTTTGGATATAAAAAAATCCACCAAGAAAATCATAAAAGTGCTAATTTTGGCCAAAAAACAGGATTATGTAATTCTTGAAAGTTGGTCATAACTTTCAATTTTAACACTTAGCTCTCCCTATAAGCATCAGAACATGTTGAGAACTATGAAGGCCTAACCTCTAGCCATCTAAACCTCACAAACATGAAGTTTAGAGTGATATAGTTGCCAAAAATTGAAAAAAGAAGCCAAAAACAGGACCCGGTTTTTCACACATTTTAGGTTCAAAAATGTTGTGCAAGAGTAAGGTTAATGGTGAGATCCATACTTCAAAAACAATGCCAAGTTTTTTTCAGCTCATAAGGCAACTTTGTGGATATATAGCACCTAGTAATTCATTTTCATACTCTTCAAATAGTTCAAGCAAAATGGTCACTTAACAGGACACAAAAGTGTCCAAGGACATAAAAGTGTCCTATTACCATTCTAGTGTTAAATCTAGGTGCATTCAACACTTGGCCATCATAATACTTATAATTTTAGACAATGTTTGTGGGATGAGTAGATCCTAGATCCACCACTTAGTAATTTAGACTAAGAATTGGGAAGTAGGTGCATCAATGATCCACCACATGGCCATTATAACAAAGTATTCAATCGTGGATCCAATTGTTAGTGTCTGCTAGATCCACAACTTGGCCATTGTAACCATGTCTAACAGCTAGGTATATTACACGCTTGGACATCATAACACTTTCAATTTTGCACAATGTTTGTGGAATGAGTAGATCCTAGATCCACCGCGATTTAAACTAAGAATTGAAAAGTAGGAGCATCAATGATCCACCACTTAGCCATTATAGCGAAGGCTTGAAATGTGGATCCAATTGTTGGTGTCTCCTATATCCACAACTTGGCCATTGTAACCATGTCTTTTACACAATGTTTGCGGGCTGAGTCAATCTTAGATCCACCATTTGGCCATTTAGACTAAGAATTGGGAAATAGATGAATCAAAGATCCACCAATTGGCCATTATATTGAAGCCTTGAAATGTGGATCCAATTGTTGGTGTCTCCTAGATCAGCCACTTGGCCATTCTAATCATGTCATAGAGTTAGGTGCATTCAACACTTGCCCATCATAACACTTGTAATTCTACTCAAATGTATGTGGGATGAGTACATCCTAGATCCACCACTTGGCCATTTAGATTAAGGATTGGAAAGCAGGTGCATCAAATATCCAATTGTTAGTGTCTCCTAGATCCAGGACTTCACCATTCTGACCATGTCTTGAAGCTAGGTGCATTCAACACTTGGCCATTATAACACTTGTAATTTTACACAATGTTTGTGGGATGAGTAGATCCTAGATCCACCACTTGGCTATTTATACTACCAATTGGGAAGTAGGTGCATAAAAAATCCACCACCTGGACATTATAACGAGGTTTAAAATGTGGATCCAATTGTTGGTGTCTCCTAGATCCACCACTTGGCCATTCTAACCATGTCTTGAGTTAGGTGCATTCAGCACTTGGCCATCACAACACTTGTAGTTTTACACAATGTTTGTGGGCTGAGTTTCTAAGGTTTCCAATTTCGGAAACCTTAAAAATTGTACAAAGATTTTAAAATTAACTTGAAACCCATTGTTGAAGGATTCAATCATGGCTAATATTGGTATTTTTGGAATCATAAGCAGAGCTTTACTATGGTTAGTAATTTTCAGAATCAGAATCCGATAAAAACTGGAAAAGCTACAGGCCCTGGAAGATTACATTAGCAATTCAATTAGTTAATAAAAAATGGATGGTTTCAGTAATAATTATTAACAAAGACTTTCTTATCCTAAGGTTCTAGAATTAACTGATATTCCAATTTTCATCATTGGAAATTAGTAAAATCAACCAAAATCAATTCTGGAAGGTATGGGGGCAATGTGGAGCTGGGTGGAACTTGCTAGAGACTGATTTAGCAATAGTTGGCACCATCTTCAAGCAGGTGGCCTGCTTGGGGTGTCAAAACCTACCATGAACAGCGTGGGGCCTAGAAAAACTATAAAAGGACCCCCTTTCCTTCATAAAAATTTAGACTCGGAGCCTTGACACACTCTCTCTCACCTAGAGAGGCCGCTACGCAGAAATAACTAGAGATTAAGCTCTAGTTGATTAACTTAAATGGTAATTAGCCTAATCCTTCTTAATTAGCAAGGTTAGATTAATCTATTTTTTAATAAATTAAAGATTAGGCTTATGTATACTCATAAATTCTCTCTTAATTAAGTATTCTCTATTGATTGTTGTAATTAAGGTTGGGAATATAAAGCTAAATTATTATCCTATCATATTAGGATTGAAATTATCCAAATTAATCATAAATTAATGGGAATATATATTAATTAAGTTTAGATTAAGTTGAGGTAATTGATCAGAGCTGCATTAGATAGTCATTAAGCTAGAAAATTTATTTTATAATTTTTTGAGTAATTTTCATAATTAATTAGACAAAATTACACTATTTTTAGAGAAAAATAAAGGGGAAAATAATCAAATTGATTCAAAATGTTTTGAGTTATTTATCAGAGGTTAATTACATGTTAGATAACCTGTGATAATTATGTCAAGCTCAGATAATTAATTTACCTAATTAGTTTAGCAAAAATACTCTAATTTTAGGACAAATTAAAAGGCAGAAATTACTAAATTCATTCAAAATGATTTGAGTTATTTACCAGAGGTTAATCCTATCTTATGAAACCCAAGATAATTATGTCAAGCTTAGATAATTAATTTAGCAAAATTACTCTATTTTTTGAATAAATTAAATAAGTAAAATTAGAAAATGATTCCAATTATTTTGAGTTATTTATCAGATGTTAATTACATGTTAGGTAACCCGTGAAAATTATGTTAAGCTTAGAAAATTAATTTACCTAATTACTCTGGTTTTAAGACAAATTAAAAGGGGAAAATTAGTAAGTTCATTCCAATTCCTTTGAGTTATTTATCAGAGGTTAATTACATGTTAGGAAACCCATGATAATTATGTGAAGCTCAGGTAATTAGTTTATCTAATTACTTTAGCAGAATTACTCTGTTTTTAGGACAAATTAAAAGAGGAAAATTAGTAAATTGATTCCAATTGCTTTGAGTTATTTATCAGAGGTTAATTCCATGCTAGGAAGCCCACGACAATTAGGTCAAGCTCAGATAATTAGTTTATCTAATTAATTTAGAAAAATTACTCTGTTTTTAGGACAAATTAAAAGGGGGAAATTAATAAATCAATTAAAAATGCTTTGAGTTATTTATCAAAGATTAATCACATGTAAGGAAATGTGTGATAATTATCTCAAGTTTAGATAATTAATATATCTAATTACGTTAGCATAATTACTCTATTTTTAGGAAACATTAAAAGAGAGAAATTAGTAAATTGATTCCAAATGTTTTGAGTTATTTATCAGAGATTAATTACATGTTAGGAAATGTGTGATAATTATGTCATGCTTAGAAAATTAGTTTACTTAATTACTTTAGCAGAATTACTCTGATTTCAGGACAAATTAAAAGGGGGAAATTAGTAAATTCATTCAAAATGCTTTGACTTATTTATTAGAGGTTAGTTACATGTTAAGAAATCCGTGATAATTATATCAAGCTCAGAGAAGTAATTTATCTAATTACTTTAGCAGAATTACTCTATTTTTAGGACAAATTAAAAGAGGGAAATTAGTAAATTGATTCAAAATTCTTTGAGTTATTTATCATAGATTAATTACATATTAAGAAACTTGTGATAATTATGTCAAGCTTAGATGGGTAATGTATCTAATTACTTTAGCAAAATTACTCTGTTTTTAAGACAAAGTAAAAGGGGGAAATAAGTAAATTGAATTAAGATGCTTTGAGTTATTTATCAGAGATTAATTACATGTTAGGAAACCTATGATAATTATTTCAATCTTAGATAATTAATTTACCTAATTACTTTAGCAAAATTACTCTATTTTTAGAACTCATTAAAAGGGGGAAATTAGTAAATTCATTGAAAATGCTTTGAGTTATTTTTTAGAGGTTGATTCCATGCTAGAAAATATGTGATAATTTTTTCAAGTTGAGATAAGTAATTTACCTAATTACTTTAATAGAATTACTTTTTTTAAGAAAATTAAAAGGGAAAAATTAGTAAATTGATTCAAATTGCTTTGAGTTGTTTATCAGAGGTTAGTTGCACCTTAAAAAAATCGTGATAATTATGTTACCCTCAGATAATTAGTTTACCTAATTATCCCAGTAAGATTACATTATTTTGAGGAGAAAATAAAAGGAGGAATATAGTAAATTAATCCAAAAACCTTTGATATAAATATCAGAGATAGAACACACTTTGAGAAAATTGTAATAAATATCCCAATCTCAAATAAATAGTTTAGGTATTTATCTTCAATAAAAGTAACCGATTTTTCATGTAAAATAAAGAAAGGAAATTAGTAAATGAATTTATTTAATTACCAAATATATACCTGAGGTCCAAAATCACTACTGAAGGGTGAAAAAATTACCTCATTATAAATGGTTGGTATAACAAATTACTATCAGTAAAATTCTGCTTAAATTAGACCATAAGTACAGGAGGGAAAGGTTATAAATCAAATTTATGAAAATTCCTAAAGATAGAACATATTCAATTACAATTTAGGGTGATTAATCCATTAGCCGATAGAAATTTATAATTTACTAAGGCTAAAACGAAATATAGACTAAGGATAAAGCCTAGTTAAAGAGCTTCCCAAATTAGATGGTAATTATGGAAAATTACTTATAGCATAAGGAAGTTACAGAAGGAATATCTCATCATATTAACTATCAAGGATACCTACTTGCTCCAAAAAATCCTTATTTTTGGATTAAAAAAAAAAAGATTATTCAATTAAACTTCTAATCGTTAAGTCTTTTTATAAGGCTGCCGACATGGCTCCAAAGAGAACCAGGGAAAATCCTCTTACCGAGAAAGAGGATGTTAGCAACAAAAAAAAACAAGGTCACTAATGACCATGAGGTTGGGCCTAGCCATAGGACAATAGAGCAAAGTCTACAGGCTCCCGCCCCACAGCACATGGACGAGGAGTCCTAGGTGGATTTCTACTTTGTTCACTTAAAATCTTTTAAAGTTCATTTTTCAGTTAACATTGCTTATGTAAGGATAGGAAGGATAAACTAGCTGTAAATGGAAGGTAACTTCTACGAAACCAACGAGCATGGATCGTAAAAAGGAAACAAATGATTGGGTTATGACTGATTGATCTAGGAAAGAAATGTTTGACCATCCTTAAGACAGCTTGTGTCAAGACACCTCTGATTCTTTGGAAATATTTTACTCCAGGTAACGAGTAATGATGGCGATACCATCATGGATGAGTCGGTTTCCTCCGCACGCGTGGAGTCTTTACCCCGTGATTGTTTGTGTTTGTGGATATTACTTTCAAGTTTATCCTACAGGAACCACCCGGTTGTATGGGCAGTCGGTTGGTGTATGGGCGCCCGGACTTTGGGTGATGGTTTTTTCCACCCCGGTTTTTATAAATAAGGAATGGGTGCCGTTTTTTCACCCCTGTATAGGTTTTCTTGAGACAAGCCAGTATTGGTCAGAGATACTTCAGAATGACAGTACCTTGTCTTAAGTCTAAAGATGTTTGTTTGTTGAAAGAATGTTTTCAATACTGTTTTCAAAGGTTGTCTTAATGAAATGCAGTTGTGAAAGTTAAAAGGAATCATTGTTTTGATTGTGAAAAGAATGTCGTACTAATTTAACAACACAGAAATCATGTGTGAGTGCGGGGTGGTAAGTGAGGATTGACTAAGGGTGTCAATCATGGACGGGTGGACCTGATTAGTCAGGTAACTATCCATTCACGCACACTAGAACGTTTAGAAACTTCTTCACTTGGAAGAGGAATCCACCAACGGCTGTGCCCTCACATATGTTAGGGGGGAAAAACCGTTGGCTAAGGAGACCATAATCTAAATGATGAAGCTATAGGGCCGAAACTTTTTTGTAGTCTTGTTTCCACTGCGAGACAGGACTAAGTCTCTTTCTAGGGCTATAAACCTAAACCATTGTCAATGGTAAGGGTGAATTCTTTGGAATTTTTCTTGTTTAAGGACTCTGACTTAGTAGGCCTAGAGACCTGTCAATGGTACCATCCCGTTTTTTGTGTCGACGGGATTGGGGACCTTACAAGTGGTATCAGAGCGTGGTTTAATAAGGTCCTGACCTTAGGAGGGTAAAAGTTGAAAAAATGGCACAACTTATACTGCATTTTTAATTATAGTATATTGTGAAATGAGAATTTCCCTATCAATACAGGAAAATATCGCCAAGCTTACCAAAAGTTTGTGATTTTCAACATCATGCTCGAGGCTGCTTGCAAATCCAATAACTTTGTACTTCGCAAGAGTATCATGCAATTGTTAGATGTAATGTTTTCCACTCCTCCTACATGGGGAATTAGCCGGTCACAGTTTGGCAGAATTTTCCTAATTGATGCGGGACAAGGAGAAGGGTTGGCACTCAATCTGAAAAGACTCAAGTAGGCATAAACACTTTGGACCATCGAAGTTTTCATTTTCAGTGGGATTGAAGATCCATATCATACCATTATTATAGATGGGATAGAAGTGTCACAAAATCAGTGGGTATATGATCAGGTAGCCAAAGTAATATACCAAGGTAGGACCAGGCCCATGAGGGTAGGCTCAAAATTTAGGGGACCAAAAGATGTCATATTTTTTTATCCCCTGTCAGACCCATCAAAGGTGAAGAGGATTTTGATATAGAGAATTACACTTTGTATATAGTATGAGTCCATCTTGTACATAGTATGAGTCAGTGTTGTATTAACCTTTATATATACCATGGTTTTATGACATGCTTGTGTAGTTTAAGTAAGATGGTGATAATGATTGTCAGATTTCTTTTTTCATTGTTTTAAAAGTATATAGATTAAAAAACTTGCATGACAAAACAAAAGTAGTGTAATCACACTAAAAGATTTTCATTAATTACAAACCCAGGAAAATGCAAAAAGTCTCTATACTCCCACTCAGGAAAAGAAACTACTATTAAAACAAGTTCAACTCCCAACTTTCAAGGTAGAAATAACCAGCTTAGAACGTGATGCCGAAGCCTGGATCGACGTCATGGATGATTATTTCTTGGCAGCAGGAACTGCTTCAAAAAATCAGGCAATTTTGAATGTTTCGACTCGCCGGAGATTCCAAACTCTGGTGGAAACAATACTGTAGAGATAACCCTTCCACTAGTCCCTCTTGGGAAAGAATGAAGTAGGCAGTGAAAGAAAGATATCTTCCTCCAGTTCACCAAGCTATAAAAATGAATAAATTCTTCGCCCTCAAACAGTTAGGGCTTACTTTGGAAGGGTACTGCACCAAATATGTGTCTTTACGAAGTTATGCACCACCAATGACTATGGAACAACAGATTGCTTGTTTCTATCAGGGTTTAAACAAACCTTTAAGTAACCGATTGGAAGCTATGAGACCCATATCTATTCAAGATGCTCTTATAAGAGCTAAACCACTTGCGAAGGTTGAAGGAAATCAACGAAGGGCAGTGTCAGCTGCAGCCACTATAGAGCAGAACTTTCCAAACATCACATGCTATGGATGCACTCCATATCCAAGAGTGTTGGTGTATGCTCTCAACCTCTACTTGCTTGGACAAGGAGAGGGAGCTCTTGCACTTTGCATAGCACACAATGAGAGTATTTGTGAGTGTGTGGGTGAGTATACCCCCTAGATTTCTTGGGTCGACCCCCCCTTGTAGCTCATGCTTGAAGCTCATTGGACCCCTCCAGGCTTAGCCAATCACAAGCAGGAGACATTACAAGCAGCAAGGGTAGCCTTGAGACAAGTGTCCCCCTTTCCCCTTTGAGAGAGAGAGGTCTAGATAAATGCTAAATCAACTAATTAAATCTCATAAATTATTATTCGACCCCTTGGGTGGCCAACCAATAGGCTTTAGGCAAACCATGAGGGCAACATGAGGAGGAACTTGACAAGTGTCCCTTTTGCTTTCTTTGTACCATGCATGCCTTGTGTGAGTGTGTGGGTGTTCTCTCTCATCCCCCCTCATGTAGGGCTCGCCCCCTCATTGTAGGGATTAAATCTTTGACTTTTTGACACCTCAAGCCCCTCATGCATAGGCCCAGTTCCCACCACAAGCTTGGCTCATAAGCACTTTAAGCTTGGGTTGGGTTCTTACCTCAAGTGCAACCTTAGCATCTAAAGCATGTCAAGCACCTCAAGCATCTCAAGCACCTCAATCATCAAGCACCTTAGTCATCAAGCATGAAAAGCACCTCGAGCTGGGTCACGTTCCCGCGCCTCAAGCTCAGCCCTAGCTTACCTAAGGTCAAAGATCTTTTACACACATTATTGGAGGTCTTCAATGAAGCTAACCCTAAGGTCTTATGCTACATTTGTTAGCCTTGCTCTTTAATAGACTATCTCTCATTTGGGCCCCTTTACCATTGGCCCCATGTTGAGATAGATCTATAAGCACATGTCTATATCTTAACACTTGTTCTCGTTTATTCTCCCATATTAAGTGATCAATTTAATATGAGAAAATCATTTGGGTTGGTTAGATATTAGATATTAGATTCTATGACATTACCTTTCTCTTGAAATCATAGTCGTCCTCGAGTATGAGGTACAAGAGATAAAGCCTTAGTCATTAGTCAATTTTACTTAGCGGGTAGAGGATCCCTTTTTACCCTACGACATCTTTCCAAGATGGATGACTAATCCATTTGGTGCTTGGGAGACATAGCTGCCGCAAGCATGTCTGCTCTTTAGTCCATTTCATTCTCCCAAAGTAGAGTGGCAAATTCTACTTGGTGTTTGAGAGACGTCGTCATCACAAACATGATTCTAAGCATGCATACTAGTTAAATTTGTGCACAATTAAAAAGAATACTAGTCTTATAAGACAAAAACATGAGTCATTTAAAAGAAATTTGTACATTTTCTTACTCTAGTGTAGCATTGTAAGCATTGACAAGGTTCATACTATCCTTAAGCTGTATTCCTTGCATCCATCTAGTATCTTCAAAAGGATAATTTTTGAACTTAATAAGATACCGTCGGATAATCTTACCATGTCGTAGTACCTTGTATTCATGCCGAAGAACAGCTTCGTATTGTAGCACCTCTTCTTGGTCTTCAACTTCAGGAGGGTCTTCAATAATTGGTTCAGTTGGTGGCTCTCCTTTGTAGGGCTTAAGTAGGCTTACATGAAAGGCATTGTGTATGAGCCAATGGTTGGGAAACTTGAGTTGATAAGCCATCTCATTGATGGGATTCAAGATTTGGAAAGGACCATAGTATCTTTTTGCTAGTTTAGCATGATACTTTTGATGGCTCGTAGGATTTTTGCCCGTCGTTTGCCTTAATCAAGCCTTAGGAAACTTGAGTAAGACCCAATCATTTTCTTTGAACATTAAGGCTCTTCTGTGCTTATCAGCAGCAACTTTTTGCCTTTGTTGAGAGATGGATATAGCCTCCTTAATCTTTTGAAAAGATTCTTGTAGGTCACGGCTATACTCATCGGCGGGGTGAAGATCTTCCCATGTACTTTGAGTAGCAAGGGACTTTTAAGTCTTCCCTCAATGATCTCAAAAGGTGCTTTTCCCGTAGAAGTATGTACAGTAGTATTGTAGGCATACTCTACACGAGGTAAGTACCTTTCCCATTGTGAGCGCGCGTTGATCTATTTTGGTAACATAAGTCTTGAGTAGATCGAGTATCGTAAGATTGGCTATTTCACTTTGGCCATCCGTTTGTGGGTGATAGGCCGAAGAGAAATTCAATCTTGTTCCTAGATTTTCAAAGAGACCTTTTCAGAAATTACTGGTCATTCTAGGATCTCTATCTGACACGATGGATGTGGGTAATCCATGGTGCTTGAAAATCTAAGGTATGAAGAGAGTTTCCATTTGATGGGCCTTAATAGTCTTTTTGACAGGAATAAAATGTTCTTGCTTGCTAAACCTGTAAACTATTGTCCATATTCCTGTATTCCCATGGATAGACTTGGGTAATCCAAAGATAAAATCCATGGATATACTCTCCCATGGTGAATTTGGAATAGGAAATGGCTGGAGTAATCCAGGTTGCTTCCCTCTATCATACTTGGTCTTTTGGCATACTACACATTTTGAAACATACTGTTGTATGGGTGAAAGCATGTAAACCTGTCGCGCTTTTTGTGCTAGTTAGCAGTTTCAAGTTAGCACATCTTCGAAAAGTTGGGCGTCCATTAAATTTTTTACAAATAATATCAAAATTTGTCGGAGGTTGTACATTTGGATTCCCTGTTTCAAGTGCTTTCTATTGATATATCATATATCATAGATCTTGGAGATGTAGCTCGAGTTATTGTACTGGTTAGCATATGTCAAAATTGTGCTAGCTAGCATTGTCCAAGACATGAAAAAGCATGACAGGTTAACATGCTTTCACCCGTATGTCCACTTTCATGGTAGGCCAATAGAAGTACGTCTCTACTCCGCGGAGAGTAGGTTCAATACCTCTATGCCCCGCATATGGAGGAGCATGGGATTCATACATAACTTTCTCACGAAGGGAATGGGTAACACATAGCCTATTTCCGTGGAGAAGATAACCATCCTGCAAGGTGAATGGTTCCTCTTTCTTCCCCAAAGCAAGGACTGACATTATGTCTCTAAAGTCAGGGTCAGTAGCATACTCATCTATCAAATAGGATAGATCATTGTGAGTAGCTATAGACACCGCATTAACTTTGGGTCATCGTGAAAGTGCATCGGCCACTTGATTGTGCTTACCAGCTATGTGAGAAATATGGAAATTAAATTGCGAAAGAAAATTTTCCCACCTCATTTGTTTGTCGGAAAGCTTGGTTTGTCATGAAATACTTGAGACTTTGGTGGTCGGTTCGTAGGATAAATGGAGTCCCCAATAGGTAGTACTTCCGTGTGTCTAGGGCATGTAGAACAGCTAAAAGCTCTTTCTCATAAACTCCCAAGACTCTTTCATCAATATTGAGCCTTCGGCTCTCATATGCTATGGCATGCCCTTCTTGAAGAAAAACGGATCCAAGGAAATCACCACAAGCATCACATTGGACCTCAAATGGATTTGAGAGATCCGGAAGCACGAGGACTGATTGGGAAGTAAGCTTCTCTTTGAGATTTTCAAAAGCATTTTGCTCCTTAGCAGTCCATACAAACTCAATGTTCTTCTTAGTTAATTCATGTAGTGGTCCTGCTACTTGAGAGAATTTTGCTATGAAGCGTCTAAAGTATGCGCACATACTAACAAAGCTTCTTAGCTCATGTAGATTTCTTGGGTTAGGCCATGCTTTTATTACCTCTAGCTTTGATGGATCCATTCGGATACCATCTTTAGAGATAATATGACCTAGGTATTGAATCTCTTGAAGGAAGAATTCGCTTTTCTTTTGGTTGAGGAAAAGCTTGTTCTCCCTCAATGCTTGAAAAATCACTTGGAGATGTTGCTTATGTTCCTCCAAAGACTTGGAGTAGATGATGATATCATCAAAGAACACTCCAGTGAATTTGCGGTATGGTCTAAAAATTTTCTCCATCAAACGATTGAACGTAGCTGGTGCATTAGTCAAGCCAAAAGGAATGACTAGATATTCATAAAGACCAAACGTTGTGCGAAATGCGGTCTTTAAGATATCTTCATCCACTATCCTTATTTGATGATAGCCACTCTCAAGGTCAACCCTACTGAAGTAGGTAGAGCCTTGTAGCTTATCAAACAGATCTTCTACCCAAGGTACGGGAAATTTGTTTTTGATAGTGATATGGTTTAGTGCTCGATAGTCCACACACATACGGTCTGTACCATCTTTCTTTTGCACTAAAAGGACTGGAGAACGAAAGGGAGAGGAACAAGGGCTCACCATCCCTTTGTCTACCAGCTCTTTTACTTGCCTCATGATCTCCTCTTGTTGAGCTTGTGAGACTCGATAAGGAGGCTTGTTAGGTGGTGAGCTTCCAAGAAGGAGCTCAATGCGATGGTCATCATCCCCTCGTTTTGGAGGTAAGTCCATAGGGATATCATCAATGAACACATCTTGGAATCCTTTTAGAAAATTAGACAAGTCTCTTCTTGATTCCTACCATTTACATTTGATGAAACATTTTTAGTATCTTTTAGAGACTCTTTGACAAAAATCGTGTACGCAGAAACTGAGCTCTTCATTGACTTATCAAAAGCAAGAGGATTTACAAGTGGAATAGTGCAGCCATGCTCACTAGAATCTATATACATGTTCTTTCCCCTGTAGGTGAAGTAGATTCTCCTTTCAGGGAACTTCATGCTGGCAGCCATGCAATCAAACCATGGTGCCCCTAGGATAACATCCTCATGTTGGAGAGGAGAGATGAAGAAGTCTTCTTTGTCGACATAGCTTTGTACATGAAGCCTCAACTTCCCAATCAAGGGAGTAACGGAGGCTTGTTGTCCGAGCTGCATCAGCCACTACTATATCTCCCATCTCAAAATGTTGAATGCCCAACTTGGTGGCCAACTCCATTGATATGAAGTTAAGAGTAGAGCCAGGGTCAAACAAGATGAAGGCATCATGCTCTCTTACCTTTCCCCAAGCATAGGAAAGTGATGATCCTTTGCAATGAGCATCCTCTTTTGGAGCTTTGATGGTGGAAGCCCTAGGAGTCTCATTGCGAGTATTCTTCTTGGGGCAAGAACGATAGCCATGTCCTTTCTCCCCACACTTGAAACACTTATGGTCCTTGCGAAAATCTTCAAGCTCTTCAGGAGAGAGTTTGTTTTTACCTTTGTAAACTCCCTTCTCCTTGGACCGATTGTTGTTGTTGTTGGAATTGACTTGGGAAGTATTTTGAACATTGGTTTTCCCCTTTGCATCATTTTTGTCTTTGTTTTCCATGGGCTTGACATTATGTCTAGCCCATTGATGAAAACTGATGCGTGAAGCAACCATGGTGTGATGGATTACTTCGCTAATAGTACCAAGCCATTGAGAGTTGATGTATTCAGCCATATCTTCAAGTAATCCCGCACAGAATTGCTGCCTTTGCTCGGCAAAGTCTATCTTTTGAAAGACAGTAGCCTTGAGATGTAAATCCCAAAACTTGTCTATATATTCGTGGATAGACTCATGGGAGAGGATCTTCAAGCTGCGCCATTCGGTAAGCACTTTGTCCTTTGCATCGCTTGCAAGGAATTGCTTCATGATGGAAACTCGTAGAGTTTTCCATGTCTTTGGGGCTTCACCATTTCCACGAAGGCTAGCCCACCATTGACGAGCTGATTTTTGGAAATGCATAGCTACAAGGCGTAGCTTGGAAGACTCTGTGAAGCCCTCATCTCCAAAGGCCGCATCAAATTGCTCGATGAAGGACAACACTTTGTCGGTAGCACCGAAGGTGCCATCATAGGTGAGAAAAGAGATACTCTTTCCTCCCTCCTTGAACTTCTTTAGCTTTTGTGACCTTCGCCATGCAGGAAATGATTTTCGATGTCCTCCCCTCTTGTATTCTCTAGGAGAATAGCCATAACTTTCATCGAAAGAGGAGGAAGGTGAAGAAGAAGGAGAAGAGGGTGACCTCTTCCTAGCCCTTTTCTTCCTTTGTTTCCTCTCTTGCCTTTCAGAGTGATGTGGATAAGGACTATGTGTTGATATTTTACTCTTGGGAGGAGTGGGCGATCGTCTAGACCGCCGTCTTCGTGGAGACACATCTTCAGAGGAACTTAAACTTTCATTGCTTTCTTGCTCTTTGGATTCCTCCTCTCGAATGGGAGAGAGTCTTCTTTTGGGGGTCTCTTCAAGAGGCCTCCTAAGCTCTCTCTCCTCTTGGAGAGGAAGGGAAATTCCATAAGCACGAAGTTGTTGAGTATCTTCGGCTTGCAAAGCAGGGTTGCCCATAGCTTGCTGCAACCTAGTGACGAGATAATTCACAAACATGGGAGCATCATCATTAGCACCTTCATGTGCAAAATCAAAGCTATCAATGTTCATTCTACTCTCTTGATTATTGTCAGCCATGTTAACAAAATTTATGTATGTACTTAGTGTATGCTTTGGCAATTCAAAACCTTAGTTGCCACTCCTCTTAGCCTTTGAAAATCGGCTCTTAAGTATCTACACCCACGGCTCGAAGTGGTTAATTATAGAGAGTAGAGGAGTAGGTATAACATAGTAGAGTTGCCAAGGGCTAGCTCCTTTTGGACTTCTTATGGCTCAATAATGGTAAAGCCGTAGGCAAGTCTAAAAAGACTCCATTATTAAGTCCAAAGCTCCCGAGGTGTGCACCATCCCCCACATAGTGGGCTCAACAAAACTGATAATAGATCCCAGTTCCACTTACCCTAATATAATTAACAACATCAACCATTTATAGGCTACTTAAGGACCTCTCTTCTTAAGCAAGAAAAGAGAAACCAAATGCTTTGATACCAATGTAATGAAGTTGGACTATTTAATTTGAGAGTAGCGGAAATTAATGAGAGTACTTTTGAAAAATTACTTTGTGAGCATAGCGGGTGAACATAATTGAAGATAGCAACATAATCATAGCAATTAGTTAACTTAGCATGAACAATACTTTTGCAAGAGAGATAATTTAGAGAACATGACAACAGTTGAGGACCGGATTTATGTGGAGCCGGTCCCCCCTCCAATAGGCATTTGTATTATGATTTCTCCCATTAAGAGAGACTTCTTACAATACAATCTTTGTGTTCCTTGTGACCTAGGTAATGCAATGAAGATGGAAAGCTTCATGCATCACAAACATAACATAAACTTGAAGAAAGCTTTAACTATCCCAAGCCTCAGTCCCAAGACCTTAAACACCTTCGAAGGTGGAGAGAGCTAGCAGGGAATGAGGGTAGGGAAGAGGAAGAAGAAACATTTCTTAGGAGAAAGAATTAGTTCCTCACTTATCATAACTCTTGTTGCTAGCATACATAATAGCATAGTAATGAAGAAGAAGGATATGGCAAGCTCAAGCATTGAAGCATGGCTCTTGGTTGGATTTTCACTCCATATCCAAGAGTGTTGGTGTATGCTCTCAACCTCTACCTGCTTGGAGAAGGAGAGGGAGCTCTTGCACTTTGCATAGCACACACTGAGAGTGTTTGTGAGTGTGTGTGGGTGAGTATACCCCCTAAGCAACCCCCTAGATTGATTGGGTCGACCCCCCCTTGTAGCTCATGCTTGAAGCTCATTGGACCCCTCCAGGCCTAGCCAATCACAAGCAGGAGGCATTACAAGCAACAAGGGTAGCCTTGAGACAAGTGTCCCCCTTTTCCCTTTGAGAGAGAGAGGGCTAGATAAATGCTAAATCAACTAATTAAATCTCATAAATTATTATTCGACCCCTTGGGTGGCCAACCAATAGGCTTTAGGTACACCATGAGGGCAACATGAGGAGGAACTTGACAAGTGTCCCTTTTGCTTTCTTTGTACCATGCATGCCTTGTGTGAGTGTGTGGGTGTTCTCTCTCATCCCCCCTCATGTAGGGCTCGCCCCCTCCTTGTAGGGATTGAATCTTTGACTTTTTGACACCTCAAGCCCCTCATGCATAGGCCCAGTTCCCACCACAAGCTTGGCTCATAAGCACTTTAGGCTTGGGCTAGGTTCTCACCTCAAGTGCAACCTTAGCATCTCAAGCATGTCAAGCACCTCAAGAATCTCAAGCACCTCAATCATCAAGCACCTCAAGCACCTTAGTCATCAAGCAGGACAAGCACCTCGAGCTGGGTGGAGTTCCCGTGCCTCAAGCTCACAGCCCTAGCTTACCTAAGGTCAAAGGTCTTTTACACACATTATTGGAGGTCTTCAATGAAGCTAACCCTAAGTTCTTATGCTCCATTTGTTAGCCTTGCTCTTTTATAGACCATCTCTCATTTGGGCCCCTTTACCATTAGCCCCATGTTGAGATAGATCTATAAGCACATGTCTATATCTTAACACTTGTTCCCGTTTATTCTCCCATATTAAGTGATCAATTTAATATGAGAAAATCATTTGGGTTGGTTAGATATTAGATATTAGATTCTATGACATCCCATCAGAATCTGACACCTATTAACTCACACAGTAACCATATACAATTAACCACGAATCACCACATGTTCAGTTACGTTACATTTAAGATTAGATTTTGGATTGAGTTTTTATATTAGAGCCTACCTTCGAGATTACGGTAAGAAAATTAGAGTTAGACGAACGGTGATCCCTCTCTTCCTCTCTACGGATGAGACCTTAAGTTGAGAAGCTTTCAACAGCATGATACTCAGATTGGAGGCCAACATGTAATGTGCTAAGTAATCCCTTGAACAAAGATCTACTCTGAAAAGATGTTAAGATGCTATGAAATGCTACAGCTAGAGAAGAGGCAAAGGGGTTTTGTCCATTACATGCACTATCATGTAGACGTGGGTGTGTAGATTTCTCGTACCCATAAATATAGGCATTGACCAATAAAGACGAGATTATAACCCGGTGGCTCTGATCTCTGTACACCTCTAGACCGAGGTGTGCGGGGATTGGACATGACTAGATAATGTGAGGTAGTTTACAGTGTGAACAAAGAGAGAGAGAGAGAGAGAGAGAGAGAGAGAGAGAGAGAGAGAGAGAGAGAGATAAAAGATGGAGGATGCCAATCGAAGATTAAATTTATGTCCAGGTTATAAGGTTTTTACCCTCATTATGAGTAGTGACAAGGATGTGGGGCCGTCCAACCGAAACATCTATCTCTCAACGAGGATCTTATGTCCTTGTAATCAATGCAAGCATGTTGTGCGACAGACAAGACGCGTTTCTTTGCAGCACGTTCGCAAATTTGGCGAGTTCAGTCCATCTTTTATAGATCAATTTGTTGCCAATTATAAGTCGTCGGACTTTGACGTTGGCCAATAGGCAGCAATCTTGCAACCCAATAGACGTATTTGCAAGCGCTTCGGTCAAGCAACATATGTGAGGCCACAAGATGTAGCCTCTGACATCTCGGGGGATGATCATGCATACCACATTCCCAACGAGGCAATGTTTGAGCCGAGATCAATGAAATGATTGAGACGATCATGGATTCAAAAAGGCTTATCTATGATGATATAAAAAGTGAATCCGATACGCCGTTGTATGATGGAGCACGTGTGTCTAGATTTAAGGCTTATCTATGATGATATAAAAAGTGAATCCGATACGCTGTTGTATGATGGAGCACGTGTGTGTAGATTGAAGGCGCTCCTGGTTTTTCTCAACATGTATACAAAGTTTGGATGGAATGACACTTATCATTACAACGCTTTTCAGGTGATCTATTACAATGTGTTTACTTTAATAAAAACTTTCGATGTATAATGATCTGATAGATTACTTACACAATTGTACCACATTTTTTCGCTATGTTGATTGCTCAAAGAGCACATACTGCTAGCTAATAACAAGCATGGAACACTTTCAAGTGTTTCATGTGCATACTCTCACATCATTGTAAACATTCTCCTATTTTTCATGCCGTAAAAGAACCAAAATATAAGATGAGAGATAAAAATAACATAGATTCTCTTACCATCCACCTCCATGTTGCATCCAATAACCATATGCGTAACATAGTAGGAGCTTCTCCCACCAAAGCGAAATCCCATATGCTATTGACACGAGACATATGTCTTTTCACTCTATCATACACATGATTTTGCATTGAATCCAAGCCAAAACTTTCATGCTTCAAATTGTACAAATCAATTATTTCAAATATATCCATCAAAGCTTCTACATTCTCAACCATAATTTGTCTAGTCAAGACATTCAAAGTATCCTTGCATCAAAGCTTCTACATTCTCAACCATAATTTGTCTAGTCAAGACATTTAAAGTATCCTTGCATGCCAAAGCACAAAAGAGAACTTTCTCTTGCCCATCACAATTAAGATCATAAGGCTTGGCAAGAATATCAAATCCACTAGCACAAAGCATATGACCATCCATATCATCAAGATTTCCAGAGCAAAGACCCTCTTTCATTAGCCTCAAAACTTCCTCTAATATTCTCTCGTGGTTGACATTAGAGCTTCCAACAACAAGTAGCTCACCAAGCAAGTCACTAACAGATATACCATTATCAAGGACCACATCATCATGCAAAAATTTAGGCTGAAAATCAACATTCAAAGCATCCAAGTCATTACGTTTAAGCTTGACATGGGACTCCATAGAACCTTGTGCAACACAACCATCCACATGATCGACAACCATATGCATATCATCAAACATGCCATAAGTGGAAACAAATTCTTGGATATCAGCCACCTCATCCTCACCAATGGGTTCTTTGGTGACATTAAATATATACATATTGACCTCATTAACATCCAAGTGATAATCCAAATCACCAAAAGAATTTACATCATCATTGGTAGCCATAGGCAACTCATCAAGAAACCCAGTAGTAGAGGCATAGTCTTCATCAACAACCAGAAGAGTAGCATGAGATTCTTGTAGACCATGAAACTCAACCAAATCAGCATCCTCATACTCAAGAGGAGATTCTATACAACCCACATCACATACATCATCCATTGTAGATTCTCCCACAACTTTGCATTCCAAAGCATTTTCATCAAATAAGCCATATGTAGACACATAATCTCCATCCACATCAACATCACTCTTAACCATGGGATTCAAACCATTTCCAAAGCACAAAAATCAGTATCTCCAACATCAAGAGAAGAATCCATAGAATTTTTTATGTCTAAATCATAAGTATTCACCACATGTATGTCATTTTCTTCCACGTGATGCTGCTACATTTGCATGCTTTGTTTCCTCCTCATCAATAGAAAGTGGCTTCTCAAGTTCATGACCATTCACCACATGTATGTCATTTTCTTCCACGTGATCACATGCTACTACATTTGCATGCTTTGTTTCCTCCTCATCAATAGAAAGTGGCTTCTCAAGTTCATGACCATTTTCAACAACCTTATACAATAAATCAACCAAGTGAATATCCTCTATCTTTGGTGGCCCATCTAAACCTACCATAAGCCTTATCTTACTCTCTTTGTTGTAGGCAACATGTAGTGCTTCTTTCATGCTTTTTGGATTCTTCAATTCCACATGTGAACGCTAGGTAGGTTTCATCTTGCTTATCAACATTTTCAACCTCTCAAATTACATGTTTGTACCATGTAACTCTTTCACTGACATCACATTAGCATACTTCACACACTTTTCCCATTGCATCCATACATCATTGAACCTTTTCCAAAAGCAAGAAACAAACTCATCTTCATGCATAGCTAAGCTCTTCTCCCTTAACCAAGCTTCATTTGGAGTTGGCATCACTACATATATTTGAAGAAATAATGCTTCCAAGAGTGACCAACAACTCTTCTTTGCATCATTCAAGCTCTTATACCACACATAAGCACCACCCTCAAGCAAGAGAGGAAACATACGCAACCATTTTGCTTCAGAATCATTTCCTATTAGTAAACATTGCAATCGTACCTCTCTCAAAAACCTTCTCGGGTCCTTATCATCTTTATCTGTAAAATTTGGAGAACTCATGAAAACAATTTACAAATAGAAGGTTGAGCTTGACTCTAGGGAAAGTCTCAACCGAAGAGCCAAAATAGATCCTCACAAAGGGGGCACCAAAACATGTGAAGGATTTGGGGGTGGCCTCTATAACACCTCCATGCACACAAGATATATGAGCAAAAGTAAAGTATCTCTCACACGAGGATAGGATCCAATCTCCACTCACAAACACACTCATCCTTGCATGCACAAAACCCCGCCTACACTCGACTAGCTTCCCTAGCTATGATCAATTGCAGTCCAGGAAGCAAAAAAGGAACTAAACTTTGGAAAAAAAAACAATGAAAACCAAGGAAAATCTCTGCACTTTTGTTCATAAACACCACACCCTCACACCATCTTAGCAGCCCTTGCATATGCAAGAGGGGGCTCAATAGTTTCTCCCAACTATGCACACAAACCCATCAAAAACCATGCCAATCATGAGTTATACAAAAAATCATGATTCTCAGCCAAAAACTCAGAAAAAACCATGGAAAACATGGGGAAACAACCTCCCATTCACAACAATAACAAGGGGCTTTCACTGCCAAACTTGAGTAGCAGGCTTATGCATACAAGAGAGCTTCGCTTCACGCAACTTCCATCACCAAAAAGAGAGAAGAGGGGTGAAATTTCAGAGGTCACCACCCATGTTCATGGAATTCTTGATGAGAGACACACTCTCCAATCAAGGCTCCAAGCCCTCGCACACACACACACGAGAACCTCCACTACACAACCCCCATGCACCACCGCAGACTGCAGCAAGAGAGGCTTTCTTCTTCACAGCTGAAAACTCCCACTCACTCACGACCCCAAGATGATAAAAGTTCATTTTTTATTCATATTTTTAAATAATTTACTCACACTTTTAAGTCTCGACACTTCTATGTACAAAAACAACAAAACTATGTACCCCGCACAGCTGGCACGCCTGCGTAGAGATAGCTGGCACACACCACCTTTGTACACTTGGTACAAGCATTCTTTATTTACATCCAAGAGGTCTAAGAGCACAAAAAAACATCTCGCAAAGACTTTGGGGTGGTCCATACCATTTCGCCAAAACATGTCACAGCGTTGTAGATTTTCACAGGAGACCAAGAACGCAAAGTAAAAGAGACCATTCGATCTGTGCGGACCCCCACTGGCGTAATGCACTCGCTCCGAATGTATTTTAATTAAGAAGGAAAGCTTACCGGTTTGAAGCCACACGCCTGGCATAAAATATGTCAGGTATGTTTGAAGTGGAATATATCATAGTGGAAATTGTGTAATAAATTTATGTGTGGACTTTAATATCATTGTTGCACGTGTTTTGCAATTTATTTTACTGGTGGCCATTGAGGGATTTTTGTCTCTTGACGTCCATAACACAATCTACAAACTTGAGAAGTTGGTGCAATGGATCTCATAAAAGGAGATCAACATAGACTCCATACCATTCTCCAAACTAAACATTGTGGAGGTTGTGTGCATGTTTGAGAAACACTTTCCTACTACCATGCTAACCATTCAGCTACATCTTCTTGTTCACATAGTTGATGAGGTGGAAATAGCTGGCACAATACATTCCAGATGGATGTTCTTTTTAGAACGTTTCATGAAAATGCTCAAGGGATATGTGCGTTAGAAGGCACGTCCAGAGGGTAGCATGGCAGAAGGTTGGTTGGTATCAGAGTCCCTAGTTTACATTGGAGAGTGGCTAGATGGATTTGATAAAGCCCGGGACACGCTATGGTGAACCATAGATGATGAGCGCATATCTGGGCTTGTCATGTGCAATCTCGGTGTTGAGAAGAAGATGATGGAAGATCTAGAGGCTAAAATCAACCGATTTTGCATGCATCCTGCGAGCCTAATGAAGAGGAATTTTCCAGAGACTTGATGTATCCAGATATACATGATTGGGATTCCAATACTAGTGAGAGTGAGGGTGCACTACCAATGATTTTACAATTGGATGAGCCAGTTGTACAGGGGCTATGGCAATATCTGGTGCTACCGATGCTATATGGGATTTGATGTTACCCTATGATGTAGGAGATATTGAGATAGCTTTTGACCCAAGAGGCGATAGATATATGCATGGTGCAGGGCAATTGACCTATATGCCATATGATCCAGGCGGTTTTCATAAAGACTTGTGGGATAATTTATGTGTATGCTATAATGATTCAAAATTGTTGTATTTTTCCTATGATCCTGGAGGATGTTGCAATTTTTTTAAAGGAATGCTCACATTGGGGCAAGTGATTGGTTTCTCGTTTGTGTCCTGGGGCCTACTAAAGTGCAAAGTTAATTGTTGTAGTAGGTTTCATGGTACAAGGTTCTGTTTCCTAGATCTATGCTAAGTCATAAGAGTTTTGGTTATGCGTTCAATAACATACATGGCTGGCTTCCAGTTGACTTCTTTAGACAATTGATGAAGTATCTTCACATCTTTTGAGTTGATTCTTCTACGAGAACTGAAAGTAAAGGACTTGATGACCATTCTGTGTGCAGATAGAGGAAGGCATCCTTGAGCTTGACATGGTTCCCTAAAGTGAGCTTGATGGTCAAGCGGTGTGCATCATTAATTGGAGAACTTGAATCTAACGAGGTCCATGAAACAGGTTTCAATAATTGAATGCTTTGAAGATATGGTTCAGAGATTTTTGATGGGACAACTATCAAATGATTAAGCTAGAATATTGATGATAGGGTATAAGCCTTATATTCTTTTTCATAAGTTTACCAGCTACATGAGTCTGATGATGGCAAAGAGTTTAAGGTACTATAGTAGATGTAGATTGAAGTGCAATTGGTACAAATCGGAGGTTATGCAGGTTCTGAGCGGGTGAATGTCTTTTAGCTCTGCTTCCATGATAGGAAAAAGAGTAAATAAATGCAAGCTAAGCTTCTTTGAAGCCTACACATTTATTGAGCAGTGATCAGTGCTTGTTAATAGGCCAAGTTTAATGACTAACGTATGCCTGAAGCGGCTTAAAAGGGCCAATAGATGCCTTAATGATGCTAAAAAGGAGTATGATTGAAGTGAGCACAGATGGGAGATTATGATCTAGAACTGTAGTGCTTGAAGTGCTCTACTGGCCTGTCTTTACGGATCATCGTCGATTGGAGCAAAAGTTATGGCAATTTGAAGTTTAAGTCAATTGCGCATCCGTACCGGATTGGGCAACTGTAGCTGAGGGGATAGAGATGAAGTGGATGCACGGACATGAAATTCTCACTTTGTGGAGCTAATCGGTCTTTTTAGATCAGTGATCTAAGCTCCGATTTCCAAGATATTAGATGTTAAAGATTCAGCGGGGGCCGGTTCCGTACTAGTCTGGTCCACTCGGTTTTACAACCTAGCAGGATTTGTATGTGTTCTATGTAGCTTGAGAAGTATACAGGAATTTACGGCTTGTCTAACAAAGTCCGGTTCGATGAGATAATACAGCTTAAGGCTGGTGTTAGTTGCCGGCACTCCTGAGCTGGATGAATTTTTGGCATTATTCAAGACACTGATATGGGCGATGAAATTCGAAACGATATTGTCATTTAGGGGCTTCTGAATGTTGATAAGGTTGTTGCAAATTCATGATGATAATGTTAGTCAAGGACTGCTAAAGATGAAAGCTGTACGAGGCAATGCCTTGGTCGATATGCATGTTAAATGCGGTGCCGTTACAAAAGCACAAAACGCTCTTGATGAGCTCATTGTCCAAAATGTCATCTCATGGAGCACATTGATCATGGGACATGCCTAGAAGAGTAGAAGGTGCCAGGCATTGCCTTGGCCGACATGTATGCCAAATGTGGTGCCCTTACAAGGGATTTGCAGCCCATACTCAAGGTCTACCCAAGGCCAAATGGTCGCCCATTGGACAAAAAATAATAGGGCTTAAGTGTGAGAAGGGGAAAGAAAAAATGGGAGATGGTGTGCAGACGACAGCGACCAGTGCATGGGAGGCAAAAGAGCTCATAGAGAGCTCTCCGGACATTGGTTGATGAAGGCCATGAAGTGCAACTTCCTCAATGTCCCTTGGTGCCCCATGCGGCACTATCTACAACAAATTTCATGCCTCCCACAATCCAATTTGCCATGTCATCAAATTCTTTGTCCCATGCCACGTCAGTCAACGACGCCGTGACCGCATGGCGGGGAAAATGTTTGGGGATTTGAGCTTGGTGGGGGCTATTTTTGAAGGGCATCAATGTGCTGGAGAGAGGTAGCAGGGAAAAAGGGTTAGAAGAGGTATCACTCTCGTGTTGGAGGCTTGGAAAAGAAGGCTTGGCAAAGGTGGAGCTCGGCAAGATAAGGTGATCAAGAAAGAAGTGAAAAAGGAAACAAGATATGAGGAAGGCAAAGAGGGATTTCACAAGATTAGTGCAAGCGGGAGAAGAGGTAACGGGATCTCAGCTTGGAAAAAAAAGAGATCTCGGCAAGGAAGCGGCTCAATGCTCTCTCTCTCTCTCTCTCTCTCTCTCTCTCTCTCTCTCTCTCTCTCTCTCTCTCTCTCTCTCTCTCTCTCTCTCTCTCTCTCTCTCTCTCGTCTTAGACCTTGAACAAGATTAACAAAGGGAAGGGTGTTTGGCAAGAGAAAATATCGGAGCTCACGTCTCTCTCTCTCTCTCTAATATATATATATATATATAGAGAGAGAGAGAGAGAGAGAGAGAGAGAGATATTCTTAGAGAGAGAGAGAGGAAATCATAGAGAGAGAAATATAGATCTTGTTATCATCCTCAAAGGTCAAATATGACCTATGGGACCAAAGTTACATGTGATGTAGTATGTGTATTGCTGATGAGTGACTCTCGATGTTTCAAAATTGTGGTGATGAGAGTTGCAATGGAGAGCCCATACTGTGGTGGGGAGACAAAAGTGTGTAGGTCTGAGTCATGGATAAAAATGTGAGAGAAGCAATTTCGGATGTGACCAAAAGCTAAGCACTCTAGTAGTGTGTGATACTGAGACTCTCGAACTTGGACTGAGCATAATGTGCACATTCTCCATTACCCCAATACCCTATCTCTCATCAAAGGAAATGGGAGCTAAGCCGAATGGTTGCGATAGTGCGTATCACCGACAAGGGGATAAGCTCAAGCATGTAAGTCTGAGTACGGTTTTCTCTCTTAGCAACAAAGAACATGGTTTTGTAGTTGGGGGCAATATGGGTGGTGTAATGTATGAAGCGTGACCCACCGGATTTCTCCCTAGCCGTAATACACTCGCATTATAGAGAATCTTCATTCACTTGGGAGTCAATTGAAGCATCATGTAGCAAGTGTAATGCATCCCATCTCCCAAACCACTTCTTCACGCTTTGCATCCATCCCATGTTCAAGATCTTGCTTTTATGCATCTTTTGAACTTTTTTTCTTTCTTCCCATGCAATTGTAGGAAGTCAATGTGAGGGGTTTTAACACATCTTTATCATGTACTCAACCACCCTTTCCATGCCCATAACCTTAGGTGGAAGAGATCCCGACTCAAGAAGTAGGAACATATATAATGTTTGTATCTTAACTTGGAGAAATTTTGTAAGAAAATGCTCTTGGACATTCTCAAACTCTATCCAAGTAGACTTTGAGATGCTCCCGCCTCACACTTCAGCTCCATAAGAAGAACCGGTGTCACCCATGCCTCAAAAAGATACTTCTTGAGAACCCAACACTTGATGTTTCCAGCATTACACATGTTCTCAAATGCATAATATGCTCCTTTTCCCACTTCCAAATGATGCATAGCACATTCATGCCACTTGTGATTGGACGAAACATCAAGGCCAAGGTACTTAAAGCTCTCAATAACTTCAAGTGTATCATTGTTCTACACAATGCATGGCTTCTCCTTACGGTTGGTTTTCACAAGCATAACCTTTGTTTTGGATTCATTTACAATCAACCCACTATGCAAGCAAAAGTTCTCAAGGACAACCATAAGCTTTTGTGCATCTTCTAAAGTGTGCTAGAAGCACTAATCATCCACATACAATAAAAGCATGATTACCGCATTGCAAATAGTGACCTCTTCAATGCCTTCTTCTTGCATAAAGTCAAGTACCATTTGTTCCAATTGATTGATGCGTAGACCAAAGAGAGCTGGTGACAATGGACATCCTTGTTTAACCCCAATATTGCTTACAAAAATTTCTGAAATTTCTCTTCCCATGCACAATTGACAAATCACCTTCACATAGATTTGAGAAACCTCAAGTATAAACTCACTTGGCACTTGGAGTTCTTCCATCCTTCTCCACAAATTGTTACATGGAATCATATCAAAGGATTTCTTAAAGTCCACAAAACAACAATACAATCGCTTGCCTTTCAACCGACTTTCCTCCATGAGAACACGAAGAGTGACAAGATTATCAATGGTGCTATGTCATCAACAAAAACCTGCTTGTCCTTTTGCACGCTTGTCATTCTCTTTATCCCAATCACTCAATTTCATCTCCATTATGCACCCAAACAACTTTGCCATAAGATATTCAGTCATTATAGTTCGGTAGTTGTTTACATTCTTTACATCCCCTCCTTTATGCAAAGGCTTAACCCAATTAGTACTCCAATCTTATGGCATACCATGTTGAAATGCAAGGTTGAACATATCACACATCCACTCATGGGTAAAATCTCCCATCCATTTGATCATCTTTGGCTTGATACCTTGAAGATCTCCCGCTTCGCGAGTGGCCAACTTTCAAGCCCACCGCATACACCCTCAATAGTAGAAAAAGAGGGCATACATGGGAATGAACCATAAAATGGTATTTCTTTCAGCATTTTATTGCTCATTTATTGCCTACAATGTGTGTACATATCCGCTACCAAAATTCTCAACCCGCTTGCCTCTCAAGTTTCTCCAAAATCTTCCACATGCATGTGCCTTTTCTTGAACTTGAAAAAGTTGTTGCTATACTTCCCATCTTCTTCTCTTCTTTTGAATCAATGCCTTGTATGTATGCAAATGACTTTGATAGTTATCTTTGTTCATAGTTGCATCAAGCTTAAGGACTTTCAAGCATCTTGACATTCTTTATCAAACAACCTTTTGCATGATCTATCTTTGTTGATACCGTGGAGATGCTTTATGGAAAAGTATTCTTTGACACCTATAACAAATAACTTTCTTGAAAGCTCCCCATTTAGTTTCCAATGGTGTGTCATATTGAAGCTTTGTCATCCTTAACTTTTGCTCAACCATTTCAATGTACATTGGTTCCATTTGAAATCCATACATAGGGATAATTTCTCTTCCCTTTGGCTGTGATTATCATGCTTAGTTGCTTCTCCACATGAAATGTTAATACATAAGGTATGATGGTTGGATGATGGGGTCCATTGGCCAAACATAAATCTTGCAATACATGATGGCTTCAAAGAGTAGCATATAGTCAATCACACTGTCCCCATTATCTTTCCTACATGTAAATCCATTGGTTCTACTCCACAAAGATACACCATTGGCAATTTGCATACCCATGCTATTACACAGGTGTAAAAGTAACTCTCCATAGTGACCAAAAAAATTGTCAATACAGAGGGGTGAGCTACCCGGCTAGGGAATGGAAACACTCACACGATTAGTAAGCTAATCATGACAACATGAATGGTTAACTCTATGAGGTGAGCTTCTCGGCCTATGGAGGAGCTAATCTGCAATGAAGGGCAACCTCCACATCCACTTCTCTTCATCTCTAATCAACCCAATCACACACACTAGGATTGAAAGACGCACACAACACTAATCCTATCATGCAACACACTAATCGCAAGCACACACACATAGATCTATCGAGCACCACAATCCAATCAAACCTACATGCACACACAAGCAAAAGAGGGCAATCACACAAGATTATAGAGGGATTAACCACTAATTAGTCAATATCTAGTTAAATTAAGCATCATAGGCAATCATAAGAAGCATGCGAGAGGCATAGTGAGAGAGAATGAATCATTGATTAGTGTTAATCAAGTCTCATGAGCGAGGACAAGCTCAAGGACTCCATAGCACAGACCTCAAGAGCTCTAACCAAAGAGTGCTCTCACCAAATGAGCTTGAGAAGCCTAATTTCTTTTACACACTGCCTTATATACCTGGGGTAAAAATATGCAATGTCCGGGTGTCCAAGGCCTTTAGGGGTCCACCACTTACTAAATCTACTACCTAGTTGCACTAATTGACCTGTCCTTTACAGCTTGGAACTCCCATTGAGCCCGTAGCACATTAAAATATAACAATGGCTTGAAATAAATAGAGAATTTACAATACGTAACCATTTTGAAAAAACGTGAAAAATGTGTTACTCCAATCTTTAGTGCTTTTTTGCTTTGATCTACGATGGTCTTTAGCAGCTTCTGTTAAGTGATGAGTCGCTCATCGTTGCAACAAAATTGTCAACACGAAGGGATGAGCTACCCAGCTAGGGCATGGAAACACTCACACAATTAGTGAGCTAATCATGGCAACATGAATGGTTAACTCTATAATGTGAGCTTCTCGGCCTATAGAGGAGCTAAGCCGCAATGAAGGGCAATCTCCACATCCACTTCTCTTCACCTCTAATCACTCCAATCACACATACTATGATTGCAAGACACACACAACACTAATCCTATCATGCAACACACTAATCGCAAGCACATACACATAGATCTATAGATCTATCAAGCACCACACTCCAATCAAAACACACACAAGAAAAAGATGTCAATCACACGAGATTAAAGAGGGAATAACCACCCACTAATTAGTTAAGATCTAGCTAATCTAAGCATCATAGGCAATCATAATAAGAATGAGAGAGGCATAGTGAGAGAGAATGAATCATTGATTAGTGTTAATCAAGTTTCATGAGCAAGGAGAAGCTCGAGGACTCCATAGCCACACACTTCAAGAGCTCTCACCAAAGAGTGCTCTCAACAAATGAGCTTGAGAACCCTAATTTCTTTTACACACTGCCTTACATACCTAGGGTAAAAATATGCAATTTTCGGGCACCCAAGGGCTTTAGGGCTCCACTACTTATGAAAAGTATGTACAAGGAAAGTAGAATGATGAGGTTCTAATTTAGGGTCTTATAACTAAATGATCAAAGGAAAAAAACCGAGCGGGAAAGAAGTATCTTTGAGATACGTGCATCATTGGAGTACTTATTAGCATGGAAAATATTAATAAAGTATTAAAGGGATTATTTGTTGCTGATAGATATGGAATTAAAAAGGCAGCGAATATGAGAGGGACATTGTTTGGAACATTAGTTTGCCTGTTGTAGTCCACTCAAAGTGCATAGGTGGAAGCAAAAAAGAGTGTGTAATGCATATGCCCAATGGTGGGACATCCTATTTATGCATACACAAAATGCATGGAAAAAAATATGTTGTGCAAGAAAGATTTTGAGGGGTTCTTGGGAAATATGGTGTAGCTATAAAAGCATAAGACATGGCTTTGCAAGCTGGCACCCCTTTAAGAATGGTTTTTCTTGGACTCTACGACACTCCACCATTTGTAAGTTAATAGACTTGGACTCTTATGCTCATCTCATCCAGCATTAGCGACACGACTTAGATATGCTCAACTTTTCCAGCTTGAGCGTAAGCCTAATAACTAGGACTCTTAGCACATAGTTTAATATGACTTGAAGCTTTGGGACTAATGCTTTGTTTTGCATCCTGGCGACTTGACTTTTCACATTCTTGTGCTTATTACAAACATTTATTCACTTAAAAGTAAGCTTGAATCTGCAAAAAGAGGATTAGTGTAGGACCAAGTTGGCATTGAAGGTTTCTTTTGCCATACCTGTTTTACCATCTTTGAATTTGCATCGTTGGTTGGGTTGTCCTTCTTTGACTGTGAAGAGTCCATTATCTGTTTGATTCTCCAATTACATTAGGTGAAATTTGGATCACAAAGGGGCCCTGTAAGTAGTTTGACTTTACCTCTCTCTACCAAAACGGACGCACGGATAACTTTTGCAAACAAACTCCAAAGTTGGCGGAGGTTTGACAGTTAGAATGTCCTCTTCAAGCTCTATCTACTGATGATATATAGCACGCCATAATATTCCTCATATTTTAGAAGATTCTTTTTTTTATTCACTTAGATTCCGACAAAGTTGTCACATCATAGGTGAATCAAAAAAAGAATCTTCTAAAATATGAGGAATCTCATGGCGTGCTATATATCAGTAGTAGATAGAGCTTGAAGAGGAAATTCTAACTGTCAAACCTCTACCAAATTTGGAGTTTGTTTGCAAAAATTTATCCATGCGCCCGTTTTGGTAGAGAGAGGTAAAGTCAAACTCCTTAATTAAAGGGCCCCTTTGTGAGTCCAAATTTCACCTAAAGGCCTGTTGATAGGAGTCTTTGATGTTTTTATAGGCCTCTGTTTACTATCCGCATTTGGCTTTTGACTTGAATAATTGGAAGACATAGGAATCCAACTCTCTTGATAACCTTTGTATCTCATTTGTTGACTTTGTTTCACTGGAGGTCTTGTTGAGTTCTTGAGATCTTCATGCAGGTCTGGTGTAGTTGCAGTTAGCTTGTGATTAATTGGTAGCCAAATCTTTGTATACCCTGTGTAGAATCCGTGTCCAAGACGAGTATTCTGAGATTCATCTTTGTTATGTATCCCCTTGAGAGTTGTGGTAAACTTTAGCATCTTTCGACATTGTTCTGTTGTATACACTGCTTCTTAGGTATCCTAGGATATTGTCGAGGTTGATACATTGTGGGCCTTCTTCCTTGGGAGGGTCTTGAAATTACTTCATATGCTCTAACCTGCGGTTTTGGTACCCATATCTGTTTGTTACCTCCATAGTACTCTTGTTCTTTTAAGCGCCATTGTGATGCTATCCATCCCATGTGTTTGTATTTCTATGTTGATTTCCTGTCTTTAATCCAAACCGGATCATTGACTTTGACTAAACTACTCGGAACAAACACTTTCTTGACTTTCCTTGCTTTTTTGAGTACTCTGGTTGATATATCTTTGCTTTTTTGGGTGTCCCCTTTGATTTTTCACTTGGGTCAGTAATTGACTTGAAGTTTTGAAAGCCTGACTTGATTGAAGAAGCTAATCCGTGAGGTTTCTTTGATGTAGAGCTATATGCTATCACACCTTCTTTGCTAGTCGGTGGATGTTCCACTTTAGCTTTACCTTTGTCTACAAGATTTTTCTTTGATTCTTGTGACTTTTGCTAGATTCTTGTGAATCTAGCATTAATGGTACCTATAACTGTTGCTTGCTACCTCTTGGAAAAGAGAGTATTAGCATTTTATCTTCTTTGTGGGCCTTGTGTTGGTCTAACCATTGGTGTCCCAGTATGACATCTGCATGCATTTCCTTTGAAGGATTCACCTGAAACTTTATTTGCGCTTCATGGTTTTTATTGCTAAAGGTAGTAACCATTTCTTCTTGACTTGTATGCAAACCCAACATTGTTTTGCTATCATGTTTGCATGGAGTAATCTCTAGAATTCTATGAATGTTGTCTGCAACCATATTGCACTTTTGTTCTTTATCCAATAGAGCATTGCACCTAACACTTGCTCCTTTTGTACTGCTGAGAACTATAGCTATTCTTATTGCTGTCTCTATTGAAGATCTTTTTCCTTCTTTTGTCATGGTGTCATCTTGATCTAATTGTGTCTTTATGGAGAATGACTTGAGAGTTTAATTTCCAATCTAACTTTCATCAGCTGATTTAGCTGGAAATATATGGATCTTTGGACCTCCTATTTCTTCCTGGTTGTCTGCAACCTTGTTCTTCTTTACTTCTAGATTTGGTAGCATTCTCTGCTCAATAGCTTTTGTGGTTGCTCTTTGTTTTTTTTGATCTGCACTTGATATTGCCTGATTTGATTGAAGCTCTTCTAAAGTTCTAATTGATGGAGATGAATCATCTTCAATAAGATCTTATTTGATATAAGTCTCCATTTTAACTGTGCATGAGGACCTTGTGCTGTCATCCGCGGGTGACTAGTCTTGATCTCCTTTCTTGGTTGTCTCTGAAGACTACATCTTCATAGAACTTTGTATCTCTAACATCTTCTGGTCCATTGGCATTCTCATTATGATGTTGTCTAGCATATCCTTTGCTCTAATCACATGAAATTGAGCTATGATGATATGTGAACCTACTTCACTGGTGTTCGAGATGATTCCCCAGCATTCTGCTCCTTTGTTTCTAGATATTCTCACAAATTAAGGAGAATCTTCTAGCTCTAGTTGGCCATATTTTTTTCAAGTGCGAAAAGACATGAGGTTCTTGTCTAGATAAAAATCTAGCACCAATAATTTCGCACTTGATCGTCTAAAGAATTCCTTCTGTACTGACTCCCTTTGCTGTGGCAGTGTCCTTTTCTTGAGCTTTATCTGCATTTTCTTTGCTTTGACCACCTACTTCTGTTGATGTCAACTCGTATGACTGTGATACTGCACTTTTTGTCTGCAAACTAATAAGCATTTTCCACCTGCATCTGAGTAACCCTTGATCTTGGAAGATCCATTGTACTTTCTTGCAGAATCTCTCTTCGGAGGAGATTTGGTGGTGACCATTGTGTAGCTTTATGGATTTTAGCTCCCAGTGACATTGACTTTTCTGTCACACCTGTTCTGGCAACTTGAGGCTTTGCATCATCGTCAAATAGTCTTTGACTTCAGTGGTACCATCCATATGGGTTTATACAAGGTCATGATCTTGTTGATATTCGTTACCATGTGCATCTTGATATGCATATGTGAGCTTGATGACATGTAACTGTTTGAATACTATTGGATTTATCGGCTTTTGACTGTCACTTGTGGAGATTAGTTGAAACCTTTGTCCCTGATGATCTTCACATAAATAGTTATCTATAGATTCTGATGGAATCTGAGTCAATTGGAAACTTCCAACAACCATTTGATCTTTCCATGGTTTTTGTTGTGAAGGGGTCTATTGGCTAGAATCTCTAGGGCTTCTAACTGGTGTAGAATTTCCTGGTACATAAGATGAGCTTGATGTATTTACAGTTCCCCCCTTCCTAGGGTGATCACTATAGCCTGCTTCATTGTAAGAGTTGAAAATTGTTTATCTCTGATTTAGTCTCACCTTTTGGGACTGTGAAGGTATACTTTGGGTAGCACTGTTGAACTTTGTATTTGTAAACCTTCTGCATAGTTTCCTATGTATCTCCTTGAAACTTGACAATTATTCCCCACGTCAACCTGTAGATAGCATTACCTTTGCCCTGATATTTTCTATCCCATGGGTCTCCTATGATATGAGCTTTTATGGTTTCAGGACACAAGGCATCGTAGATGCTAGACTCTCGTCTATAGCTACGGTTGTTTTGGTCAAAGTATATGCTCATTTGGTCACAACATCGAAGCTTGATTTTCGATGGAGGAGAGTTTCGCTCTAAACATATTTCTAAGTTTACTCGGGTAATATCCTTCAAATGTAGAGAGGATGGGCTTTGTACAGTTTTCCTTTTTGGTATACATAGTGTGCATATGAATTATGTGTACCATACAAAGCTAACATCATTCTATCTTATGCGTATCTTAGAATCATGAATGATTGCACACTTGTGGCAGTCGATACAAAATCATTTGCAAACCTAACAGTCTTTTCAACATTCGGTAATATTTGGACACCTTTACCAAATTCATGCAGGAATTTGTTGTACAAAGAATCAAATTTAAGCTTTTCAGGTGCCTGTGCCTCTTTATGCGGATTTTGAACTTTCAGTGTTTTTATTGGTGCTTTTAACGATAATGCAGAATCATCTAATTGCATTAAAAGTGACGAGTTAAATGCACTTACATCGAGATTAGCATTTCCAGTTTTCTCTATACCTTGCTTGGCAGTCGATGTGTCCTTGTTGTCTGGATTTCTTGGACAATCTTCAAAAAGATGTCCACCTTTTCGTCCACAATCTAAGCAATATGCCGTGACTGGTGATATTTCAATCGGCTCTGTCATGTCAAGCTCTAGCTGAGAAGTTTTTGCTTCTGTGCTTGCCAAGTTTTTCCGGCATCTTCTTTCAGAACACTAAGCATCAAGCTATAGACAGCTTCGTCTTGACCTTTGTACCGTCCTTGACTTGATTCTCCAATTAGACTGGCTTTTATTGGTCGATCCGTTGGATCTTCCATTTCTGGCTCTCGACTATAGATCTGACCACTGTAATCCATGTACAATGACCCTAATTGCATATGCACTAAATGTATGCTTTGCGGGCTTGCGCAGATTTCTAGATAAACATTTGGGTTGACTTTTTGAACTTCTATCCGCGCTTCATCTTTGAGCTTGCAATACCTGACTCCAGGGAAGTCTGTGTAAATATGGGAGTTCTCTGAATCTAGCTTTACTTTGATCAATAGGATCGTGGTTCTTGTGTTGCTTTTACTGCTCATCGAGTATCTATGGCCTCCTGTATCTGTGTACAAAAATTTATCCCCATTGTAGCCATATAGTTGCAAAGCTCTGTTGCAGTTGTGCACATTAGGAGATTTCGGAGGTCTTGTGGAGGGCCTTTTAGAAGAGAGAGGAAAAAACTCTCCTCCAATGAAAGAAGAGCTTATATTACGTAGAAAAATAGATTGATATTAAGAAAAATATAGAAAAGGTGTCAGTGGTCCATGAAAACGGGCGCCTTTTCATTCAATGCAAATGTTTTTTTCATGCGGTAGGCGTCGCTCATTTAATATGGCTTTTGCCATCATTAAAATTTAGGAAAAAATCATAAACTATCAATTGGTGTTGTAATTTGAAGCTATTGACACTGCCAATGCATCTCAAACGTCCAAAAACCTAAAAAACACCTATCTACTTGCCTCAATCTGACACCCCGGAGAAATAGAAATCGCCAAAAAAACCCCTAAAAAGGGAATTTTGGATCATTTTTGAGTTTCAACCTCGTTCTGGCTCTTTCTAAATTTTTTTGGGCTCTTTCGATGAGTTTCTTTTTATTTTTTTAAATTTTTGTGAACTTTGAATTTTCTAAAATTTTTGGTCTTTTTATGACTTTTCAAGTTTTCTTAAAGAAAGTTTTGATTCTTTATAATTTTCTAATTTTTTTGTGAATTTGAAAATTTCTATGGAATTTCTGATGATTTTATGATTTTCTAGAGATTTGTTCGAATTTTTCGATCAATTTTGAGTTTTTTTGTGACCTTTTTGAGTTTTTAACCTTATTTGTGAATTTTTTCTTATGAATTTTTTCTTTAAGAACTTTTTGTGTTTCAAATGAATTTTTTTAATTTTAACACTAGAATGGTAACCTAACATGACATAAAAGTGTCCTTTCAGGGTTTTGGGAAAAAATTCCAAAACCATAGTAGATCCACTCATTTTGAAAAATCCTTTCATGAGCTTATAGTTCAATAACTACTACATATGGAAAAAATGAGAAACTTGTAATTTTTCTCATCCCTTGGTCACTACAAGCCTCCAAAGTTGATAGACCAGTGCATTTTTCCCAAAACAGCAATTTCTTACGGTTGATTCCATATAAATAAGAGTGGAGATTTTTGTAGGACATGAGATAAAATGCCCCGTTAACTTCAATGGGTTGGTGACCAAAACATATGGTTGCTTTTATCTTACACTTTTTTTTTTGGGCAAAGAAAATAGGTACAAAAAGATTGCATTTTTGCCATTCTGCGAACCTATCATCAAAGTTTCTATAGTCACGCTCAATACAGATACTATATACATGTTTTCTTAGTTTCCTTTGGGACTCTAGATTCAAAAGGAGCCATGGAGCATGTCAAAAGGATGATGGATCTCTTACAATTGGAACCTTGGGGGCAATGATAAAGTGCTAAATACAGCAAACATGGAAAAACTAGGTTTAGCATTATGACCTCTAGAAACCCATAAAAACTACTCAATATCTAGCCAAGTTTGTAGTCTATGATTATATATGGTCACTACCTACAAAATACACACAATTGGCCTAAGAAAATAGCAATATTGAGAAAGTTATACTTGCCACTCTAAAATGTATCGTATTCTTCAGCAATCAAAAAACTCAACCATCATCATATACTATGCTATATAGCATATTAGGTCCCCCAAAACTCAAGGAAGATTAGATTTATGTTATACATTACACTTACACAATCAAAATTGAATTTGGATATCAAGAAAGCCACCAAAAAAATCATAAAAGTGCTAATTTTGGCCAAAAAACAGGATTATGCAATTCTTGTAAATTGGTCATAACTTTCAATTTTAACACTTAGCTCCTCTCCCTACAAGCATCAAAACATGTTGAGAAATATGAAGGCCTAACCTCTAGCCATCTAAACCTCACAAACATGAAGTTTAGAGTGGTATAGTTGCCAAAAATTGAAAAAAAATCCAAAAACAGGACTCGTTTTTTCACACAGTTTAGGTTCCAAAATGTTGTGCAAGAGTAAGGTTAATGGTGAGATCGATACTCAAAAAAAAATGCTAAGTTTTTTTCAGCTCATAAGGTAGCTTTGTGGATATATAGCACCTAGAAATTCATTTTCTTACTCTTCCAATAATTCAAGCAAAATGGTCACTTAACAGGACACAAAAGTGTCCTGTTACCATTCTAGTGTTAAATTAATTTTTTATTAAGTATTGTTTTTAAATGCATTTCTAAGAGGTTTTTTGTCTTTTTGTGGAATTTTTAATCTTTTTTTCTTTTTTTGGTAATTTTTTAATGATTTTCTTATCCTCTTTTTTTTTTAGATTGTTCCTTTTTTATTCTTTTTATGGTTTTTAAAATTTTTTGTGATTTTTTAAAAGCCCTTTTTTATATTTGTTTGGGTTTTTGTGAACCTTTGATTTTTCTATTTTTATGTGTTTGTTTTTTTAATTTAATTTTTTGTGAGTTTTTCTATGTGAATTAAATTAAATAATGAAAAAAGTTATTTAATGTTTACCTGCACCTTACCTGAGGTTGACCAACGCTTATATTTGTTTGGATTTTTATGAGCCTTTGATTTTTCTATTTTTATGTCTTTGTTTTTTAAATTTAATTTTTGGTGAATTTTTTTATGTGAATTATATTAAATAATGAAAAAAGTTATTTAATGCTTACTTGCACCTTACCTGAGGTTGACCAACGCTGATGAGTGGGCATCTGCAGGGCCAGACGACGATGCGCACCACGAGGTGGAATCTATAGGCGCCGTTGATTGCGGTGGGTGTGAACATGCACGCGTCGCTAGAGCCTAGAGCTGGAGACAGCAGGGCAAAGAGAAACAGCGCGGCTGAGGGGGCGTTCGCACGCGCAGGAGAGAGAGAGATTGCAACAGGCTCGGAAGTCAGCGTGCTGGTGATGTTGTGAGAGGGATGAAAACACACAAAGTGCCTCTATAACGACCCGACACACACTCTTGGAAGGGTATACACACACACTATGGGGCACCACTCGGCTTACACAACACACCTGGCCGAGAAAAGAAACACACCTCTGGAGTGAGAGGAGAGAGACTATTCACTTGCCCACTCCACATAGACACACACACACACACACCCAAAAAACTCAGCTCAAAAGAGGAGAATTTCTAATGTTTAGATACAATTGAGCTTGGGCCAACACCAATAGGGCAAATAGCTCACACAATATGGGTAAAAGATACCAGATACAATCAGAAACTGGAGCGGAAACTTCGCTCATAGGAGAAACTTACACAGAAAAACAGCAGGAAAAGAGTGAGGAATTTGGCAAAATGGATAGCGCCATCGCGTCCGGAACGGCCCAAAACCCCAGTCTACAATGTCAAAGTGCTCAAATCCGACCTCGGATGAGCAGTTTACGGCCAAAACAGGCTCCAAAATGAGCAAAAACACACCTGCGGCTGTTCCTCCTCTCTTCTCCACGTTTTTTCTGGTCTTCTCTCTATTTTTTCAGTTCCCACACTTAGATTTATTACTTGGGCACCCTTGGCCTTTTAGATGACCTCAAACGGACCCCGAACAGGCCAAAAACTGACCTCACAGTGCATAGTTGTCACCTTTTTGCATCATCCGCGCACCTGGCACTCATTTCTTTTCAATAATGCATCCCGCAACCACGTGAAGTGGCCCCAAAAAGTGTTCCTAATGATGACCTTTCTGCATAACTCTCACAAGCAAACACCCACGTTGTGTCCGTCCTCATCCGCGTGCAAATATTGACCCGGTTCGCCCTCCTGACGCCACTAGATGCCATCTGACGCACCTGCTGACCTCACGTCGTCGGCCCGCGGATAGCTTTCTCGAGAAGTTTTACGCACTACCAACTCCTCCTTATTGTAGAAAAAACACAGTGGTACTGGTAATAGTGAAAATCGATGCACTATGTACACCCTGTCCTACCTGTACACATGTGGGCCCCACATAACCACCTGGCTAAGGAAAATGGGCAATCCTTTATTTGATGCACCATGCCTGTATATGTACATATGCGCAATCCCTTGCTCCAAAAAACTCCTGACATAATTTGCCCATCCCCTAGCCTGCTAGGTCATTCATGATCAGCAGCAGCAAAGAGAGATATGAGACTCGCCGCATCACAGGTCTCCTCATCCCTCACCAACACTGCTTGATCCACAGACAGCTCATCTTGCTCCACCATCATCAATCTAGCATGATACAATTTAAGACGCAACCCATTTACCCTTGACTTATGTAGAACACCATCCAGGTTAGCCAGCTGATATGTGCCATTTGGAAAACACTCCACTACCTTGAAAGGGCCTTCCCACTTAATTTGAAACTTCTTTTGGAAGGTGTTGTCCAGCTTACTGTTGTAGTGCAAAACCAAGTCATGCTTCTTGATACCCTTACTTTTGACCTTTTCATTTATCTTTGCCAAAGCCTTATCCTGCATCTGCCCATAATGCTCCAATGCGCTCATCCTATCCAACTGGACCTCTTGTATCTGCAAGAGCCTCTCTTTGAATGCATCACTAGGCGGCCCAAGCAACTTCTCTAACATCTTGACCGCAGGCAACTCTACCTCCACATGCAATAGTGCTTCCTTTCCATACACCAAATGAAATGGAGTAAACCCTGTACCTGTCTTCACTGAAGTACGGTAAGCCCATAATGCACTAGGCAATTCCAAATCCCAATTCTTTCCTTGGTGCTCTGTCACTTTAGAAAGAATTTGTACCAACTCACCATTGAATCTTTCATTTAAGCCATTACACTGTGGGTAATAAGGAGTGGTATGCTGATGCTTAATCTTCATCTTTGTGCATAAGAAGTCTAGCAGTTTAGCTCTAAATCCTGGTCCCTTATCTAAAAGTAGCTCTAATGGCACCCCAAACTTGCAACATATTTCATCATACACAAATTTTGCCACATCCTTTGCAGTGATCTGTTTTACTGCTATAGCCTCTGCCCATCTAGAAAGATAGTCCACTATCGTCAAAATATAGCTTTTGCCCCTGCTTGTGATAGGTAACGGGCCTATTGCATCAATCCCCCACTTTTCAAACACATCAAACGCCATAATGGTTTTTCGTAGCTCTAGCTTCAACACTCTCTTCCCAAACGCTTGACACCTATTGCAAGACCTACACCAATGGTGAACATCCTTGTGCAAACTAGGCCATACATACCCCTTTTGCAAAATCTTATGCAAGGTGATCTTTAGAGCAAAATGGCCACCACATGCGCCTTCATGATTCTCTTCCAACACTCTGTAAAGCTCCTCCCGCCAAGGTACACGCCTCAACACGAGATCAGCCCCTTTCATGTATAAGACATCGCCAATCAATTTGTACCTGTATGCTCTACGCACAAAGCCATACTTCTTAGACTTCTGAATCTCCTTTGGAATGATTCCTGTTAGCAAAAACTCCTCTTCTTGAGCCAAACTTTCCCGGCCATGATAAAGAGGTAAATTGGTCCTCAACACGAATAGCTCCCCAATCATGCCTTGAGCTGTTTCATGTGCCTCTCCATTTAGAGCACGTTCAATGTGTTTGATGCTCCATGCTTCAAACTTTTTTAACAGGCCTTTAATTCTAAATCACATTTCCTTCAATGAGGTGTTCTTGCTCTTCCACACACCCAGCACTTGCTTCACCACTAACAAGGCATCACCTTTTATGCTCAACCTTCGAACTCCATGCTTCAAACAAATGTGTAATCCGGCTTCCAATGTAGCATATTCAGCCTCATTGTTACTATGTGCATCCAATTTGAACCCTCTCTTGCATACTAGCTTCCCCTCTGGATCATAAAGTTCTATACCCCCTGAAGCTGCATCGTGGCTCTTTCTGTATGAACCATCAAAGAACAACACATGTGCATTGCTGATCTGTGGCACTTCCTCAACTACCTTTCTCACCACCTCTTCCTTAACAATAAGGGGATTCTCCCTGTAGGTCAACAAATCAGCTAGGGTAGCCCTTGTACTATATTCCACTAGAAAAGAGAACTCAAACTCTTGCAGCTCAATTACCCATTTCTTCACCACATTTGACATGTTAATACCATTAATCAACTGTGGCAAAAAGGCATAACTCGTCAAGAAAACAAAAGGCCGTGGTAGCAAGTAATGACTAGCTCTACTTCCGATAACTTTCTCTCCGCTACCAACTTCACTCGGCTTGCACAATACACTGGCCTCATATAATGGCTGCCCTTCCCCTTTTGCAATAGCATGGCTCCAATGGCATCATCCCCTACTGATGGATTTACATAAAAAACTTTCTCTCAATCAGGAGCCTGCATGGCTGACAACCCCCCTAACACCTCTTTCACCTCTTGAAACACTTCTTCACACTTGTCATCCCATTGCAATGGATCATGCTTTGCCACTTGTTGTAATGGATAAAGAAGCTGCGAAGAAAATGGAATAAACCGTGCCATGTACTTCACTTTGTGTATAAAGGTTGCCAATTGCTTCGTACTCATAGGTGATGGAAGAAGAATAATAGACTTAACCTTGTCTGGATCAGCCTCAATGCCATTTTCTGACACCATGTGGCCCAATAACTTCACCCTTGGCTGTGCTAGATGACATTTCTTTGGATTTAGTTGTCCTCCACATTCATCATATCGAGCCAATACCATCTGCAGCTTCTCATGGTGATCAGCCCTACTGCTATAGACACAGAAGTCATCCATAAAAGCTTTAACACAACTACCAATGAATGGTTCCAACACCCAATTTGCTCTCTCTTGATAGAAGGAAGGTCCATTTGACAACCCAAATGGCAATACTGTGTAGCAATAGCAACCCCATGGCGTAATAAAAGTTGTCTTTGTGCGGTCTTTAAGAGCAATCTTCAATTGAAAATAGCCTGAAAAACCATCACACACACTGTACCTCTCATAACCTGCCACTGAATCCAAGATCTGATCGATGAATGGAAGAGGATATGGGTTCTTCTTAGTGGCTGCGTTTAAGGGTTTAAAATCCACACAAATTCTCCACTTCCCATCCTTCTTTGGACTGACTACAACTGGACTCACCCATTCTGTGGTCTCCACTGGAACTATGAACCCTGCCTTCAATAACTTGTCCACCTCTTCTCGCAAGGCTTCCATTTTCTCTTGACCCATCCTTCTTAGCCTTCGCCGCACTGGCTTAGCACCTTCTTTTAGCTCTATATGCATCTCTTCGCCCTTGAACCCTCTGATCTCTTCATATGAAGTAATGAACAAATCAGGAAAACTAGCCAGCATGTGCAAATATATATCCTTCTCCATAGCTGAGAGGTCTCCACTGATCATTTGTGTCATCAATTCCTGCTTTTTTGACAACTCAACCTTGGTTTGCATCAGCCCTTCAATCACTTCACAAGGCCCTTCACTTTCATCTTCAACCTCATTCGCAAATGCAACTAAACCAATCTCCTAGATTCTTTGTCCATCAAAAGAAATGCAACATCAGCATCCTCATCACTGCTCGTAGTGCTATCACTGTCCTCATCTGTCACCATGGAAGAGTCCTTATCACTAGACTCATCCTCATCTTAATACAGCTCCTCTAATCGTTTCCTTGTGTCCATATTATAAAGCTTCTTGGTACCTGTCTTTCCATAGAGGCTAATTGTACCATGTCGCCAATCTTGAACAACTCCCACTGCACGTAACCATGGTCTGCCCAGTATAATAGGATATGCTCCCAACCCTGCTGGCATCACATGAAAATCAACCACTGCCTTTGCATCATATGCCTCCACTTCTAAGCTCTTTACAACACCCAAGCATTTTACTTTTTGATGGTTTGCCAATCTGATCCGAAAACCTGACACCCCAGCCACTGTGAGACCCATCTTCTCAACGCATGAGTGTGTTATGACGCATATTTGGGCTCCGCCATCCACATAACCTTGTCCCAAAATTTTCCTTTTATGCCACACATCTACTATTGGACAAATGTCTGGTAGCTCATCCATTGCCAACACCTTCACTGAACCTCTCTCTGGCTCTTTCTCCATTGGGTTAACCATCCTCTTCCACTATCGCTTTAGCTTAGGCACCATCTCTATAAGCTGCCCAAAAGTAACATCTGCCTTCCTGCTCGTCAGATCCTCCTTCAAGTCATAGCTTAATTGGCCATCCCCTAGTGGAAAATCTGAAACATGAAACTTTCGACGAGCTCTCCTTTTCCTCTTGGCCTTGACATCCTCACCTTCATGGCTCTTTCCTTTCTTCTTACTAGGACCTGGGGCACTTCTTCCTTCCTTATCCTCTGTGGTCCTCTTCCCAATAGGCATCACTAATGTATCCTCTAGCTTTGATGCCTTCTCCAAGGTGACTACACTTAGCACTTTTGTCTTTCCCTTTTCCTCCTGGGTCAGTCCACTGGTTCCTTCGTCTCCCTTAATTTCGATGCCATAATCATTTGACCTAGTTAGCACCTATCTTGGCAATGGATACATGTCTCCCCCCATCCTTGGTGGCTTATCACATTGCGGGCTGATGTGACCCAACTCTCCACAATTATAACATGTGGGCGTCTGCCTCCAAAACCTACCATTGCTTTGTCCAACACCATTCCTAGGCCTTTCTTCACCTCCTTGCTGATTTGCAAACCTCCCTCGACCTCGATTATTTCCCACTTGACCTAGCATGTTTAGGCTGAGATTCTTCATCAAATCTACCATTTGCCTCATGTCTTGCCTTAGCCCATCATCTTGCACTGCTGTAGTGACCACTGCTGGCATAACCTGAGTAGTAACAGGAACTAATGGTTCATGATGAACCCCTGACATGCACCCTTGTAAAGACTCTATAGGCTGAAATTCAGACCTCATTGGCAAAGACTCCACCCCTAACTGGCTCACTTTCCTCAGCTTCCACTCTTTGTTCCTTGCTACCTCTAGTGCATCTTCATATGTCCTAGGCTTCTTTAGCTCCACTCTCCAACGTATATTCTCCCAAAGACCAGCCAAGAACCTGTCCTTATTCATCATGTCAGGCGGGGGTACCTGTGGTGCTAAAGCCTTGCACATTCGCTCCCATGCCAATGAAAACTTACGTATGTACGCATCTACTGGCTCACCTTCCTTTTGCACCAAAGCCTGTACTTCTTGCCACACCTTGTCAGGATCTTCTATCTTCACAAACTCCACTTCCAACCCATGTCGTAGATTGTCCCAACTCAACCTTACAGGTGGATCAGCCACACGCAACTCCTCTTCAAATGCTTTAGACCAAACTCATGCATCACTCTTCAAACAAATTTGGAGAAGGCGTAACATTTGCGTAGGGTCATGAATCTGGTTGCTAATGCAGGCAACCTCCATCTTTTCCAAAAATTCTTCCACATCTTCATCACTTCTTCCATGAAACTCCGGATAAGAGAAAGCCATGGCTACCTAAGTTACAATGCTTTGAGAACCCCTTTGAACACACGTGCAAGAACCCAAAACTTTTGACTACCCAATCCCCAGAACTTCAATGGAGCTCAACTTTAGATAAGGACAAACACATGCACATCAAATGAGTTTTCATAGTTTATCATCGGAATGACAACAGGCAAAGGACATTCCAGGATCTCTCTCAATCTTCTTGGCCCAAACATAAAGACTATGCGCTGCTGGAAAAAGATCTTTCTGGACACATGAACATTAATCTGAATTCTTTGAGTTAAATGAAAAGGAGTGAACTGAGGGCCATTTTGATCATCCATTAAAGCCAACCATGAAGCTCCCAAGAAGGCACACCTGACTCAACCTCTGATTTTGCCAAAATTTCAGCAGCATAACAGCATAAATGGCTCAAAAGACCAAAAAACCAGCCATCATAACTTGGAAAAATTTTGGCAGAGTTTCCTCATAAATAGAGCAGTAGGAACCCAAAATATAGACTGTATATGTATGCATAAACTGTCAACAATAGAACCCGAGCATCAAGTAGGACTCACTAGTACATAGCCTATGGCGAGGTCACAAAAAGGATGCTCCAGATACCTGTATCACCGAAAGGATCTCCACATTTGAGAATCCCCCAGCTCAATAAAAACCTCACGCTATCGACCCTCACACGAAGGCTAATGCAAATCGCGTATAGTCAAGTCTCAGAAATGACTATCTTCCAGACCAAGTCTCAGAAATGGCTGGGACTGCCAAATACAACCAAGTATGGCTCCACAAATGCGTACAATGGCAGTTTCCACAAGTAACGTACAATCCAGCAGACAATGCGCTCAAACATGCGCCAAGTGATGCATACCCACAACAACTACAAGTGACATCACTACTAGTATATCACTGTACTCCAGCTACCTGTACCTGTGTGAATCACTTGTACATGTACCTGTCCCTGTCCCTGTAACCTGTAACCTGTAACCTGTAACCTGTAACTTGTAATCTGCAACCTGTAATCCCGAATCTCAAAGCTGGAAGCTCGAAGCAGAAGGTACTCGAAGAAGATCCTCCGTGGGGGCGCCAAAAGAATGTGAGCGGGATGAAAACACACAAAGTGCCTCTATAACGACCCGACACACACTCTTGGAAGGGTATACACACACACTATGGGGCACCACTCGGCTTACACAACACACCTGGCCGAGACAGGGAACACACCTCTGGAGTGAGAGGAGAGAGACTATTCACTTGCCCACTCCACATAGACACACACACACACACACACCCAAAAAACTCATCTCAAAAGAGGAGAATTTCTGATGTTTAGATACAATTGAGCTTGGGCCAACACCAATAGGGCAAATAGCTCACACAATATGGGTAAAAGATACAAGATACGATCAGAAACTGGAGCGGAAACTTCGCTCATAGGAGAAACTTACAAAGAAAAACAGCAGGAAAAGAGTGAGGAATTTGGCAAAATGGATAGCGCCATCGCGTCCGGAACGGCCCAAAACCCCAGTCTACAATGTCAAAGTGCTCAAATCTGACCTCGGATGAGCAGTTTACGGCCAAAACAGGCTCCAAAATGAGCAAAAACACACCTGCGGCTGTGACTCCTCTCTTCTCCATGTTTTTTCTGGTCTTCTCTCTGTTTTTTGAGTTCCCACACTTAAATTTATTACTTGGGCACCCTTGGCCTTTTAGATGACCTCAAATGGACCCCGAACAGGCCAAAAACTGACCTCACAGTGCATAGTTGTCACCTTTTTGCATCATCCGCGCACCTGGCACTCATTTCTTTTCAATAATGCATCCCGCAACCACGTGAAGTGGCCCCAAAAAGTGTTCCTAATGATGACCTTTCTGCATAACTCTCACAAGCAAACACCCACGTTGTGTCTGTCCTCATCCGCGTGCAAATATTGACCCCGTTCGCCCTCCTGACGCCACTAGATGCCATCTGACGCACCTGCTGACCTCACGTCGTCGGCCCGCGGATAGCTTCCTCGAGAAGTTTTACGCACTACCAACTCCTCCTTATTGTAGAAAAAACACAGTGGTACTGGTAATAGTGAAAATCGATGCACTATGTACACCCTATCCTACCTGTACACATGTGGGCCCCACAAAACCACCTGGCTAAGGAAAATGGGCAATCCTTTATTTGATGCACCATGCCTGTATATGTACATATGCGCAATCCCTTGCTCGAAAAAACTCCTGACAACGTGGCAGAGCGTGCGTGCGCACGTGACGGAGAGTTAAGAGTACAACAAGGTGGGCGCGTGCGGGGCTAACAGTGGGAATAGAGGGTGCGTAGAAAAAACAAGGGGCAGTCACCTGCTGAAAGCACGGCAACGAGGCGAGAGAGTGAGAGAGTTAGAGAGAGAGAAAGAAAAAAATTTAGAGAGGGAGAGAGAGAATGGGAGAGTGTGTGTGTGAGAGTAAAAAGGGAGAGGAAGAGTGATGTCGCGCTAGGAGAGACAGAATAAGGGAGGGAGAGAGAGAGAGAGAGAGAGAGAGAGAGAGAGAGAGAGAGAGAGAGTATGAGTTAGAGAGAGAGAGTGCAAGGGGAGGGAGGGTTCACACGGATAGGAAAAAAGAAGAAGAAAGAGAATCTTATTGTCGTCAAAAAACTATCGCAACCAACCGTAAAGATCTAGTCGACGACAAATTTTTATGCGTCAAAAGGCCTTTTTTTATTATTGATTTTTTAATTCGCAAACGTGTAAAAATGCCAAAAATAGGTCGGAAATTAGCCGAGAATTCTAAAACTCACAAGAAAATCCCTAAAATTGTCAAAAAATTACATAAAATTCCTAGAAATTCTAGGAATCCTAGAAAATTATTGTCATTTGCAACCAAACATTTTTGATACGCAAAAGCACACCAAAAAATAGCAAATTTTATCAAAAATATAATTTGCGATACAATTGTCAACCCAGCCCCCGAAAATAGTAGAACGCTCAAAATTTGACCATAGAGGACACAAATGCAAACAAGATTATGCAGTAATTATGCACACACAAAATAGTAAAAAATAAGTTAAAAATTGCCAAAAAATATCCAAAATATTTCTACCAATTCTTCACACATAGGGGAATAGTAAAGCCAAATAAAACTACACAAATCACATCAATTCAATTGCCAAATAGTTTTATCAATAAAATTAAGACTAGGTGATTCAACCGGAAAAATTTACGATAAAACTTGATGCAACTGAAGTGTGTAAATCCCTGTTTTGAGCATCAAAACATAGCAATTGACCATTACACACATCGATTATGCAAACAAAATATAAATCAATCATGCAAATTAAACACTTTTTAGGCACACACACACTCACTAAAAGAATTGGTAGTTTTTACCAATCTTTAGGTGCGTACACAAAAGAGTTAAACTTGTCGAATTTGCAATGTAATTTCCCAAATCATTAGTTGGGCATGAACACAACACAAATCAATCATCACAATTGAAAAATCATTAAGCACATATTGATTTCTAGGTGCACAACATGGGCAAAATAGTGCACACACCCCTAAAATTAGTCATACACACACTTGATTTTAGTGCACACACACGGGCAATTGACCATCCAAGCATGCAAATAACTCAATTAGGCACCTAATTAGCAACACACATTCACCAATTAGCGATTGAAACTTGTCAAATTCATACGCCACCAAATCTTTAAAAAAAATTGCATTACGATGGCATAAAAACGAACAATCAAAAAAATTTCAATCCAACATAGCATCAACATTACATTGTATCATCATGGTGCGATCTCTACACAATTCTACACATCTTTAGATTCTAGGGAGGTTGAGAATTCCACCTTAATTACCGTTCAATGAAGATCAATTGAATGGTCCACTGCTCCAATCCTTCAAAGCAAATTAGTAACTTAGCAAAAATTAGTCAAATTAGCAAGGGGTTAGTGTGAAATTAGAGTGTGTAAACACACATGATTGGCAAGATACGGTGACATATTAGGGAATTATGAAAACACTGCTTCATGAACACACGTCTAAAATCCACAAAAACATAAACACACAAGTGAATTAGTGAGGGAACCCATTTGATTATGCCACAATTACACTAGCGTAAGCCATCGTGCCCGGGAATGGCGCCAAATGTTGGAGGTTCCATCGTTGCAATAGCTCCAATGACCAACAAAATTGTCAATATGGAGAGATGAGCTACCCGGCTAGGGCATGGAAACACTCACACGATTAGTGAGCTAATCATGGCAACACAAATGGTTAACTCTATGAGGTGAGCTTCTCATCCTATGGAGGAGCTAAGCCGCAATGAAGGGCAATCTCCACATTCACTTATGTTCACCTCTATTCAACCCAATCACACACACTACAATTGCAAGATGCACACAACACTAATCCTATCATGCAACACACTAATCACAAGCACACACACATAAATCTATTGAGCACCACACTCCAATCAAACCACACACAAAAAAAGAGGGAAATCACACAAGATTAGAGAGAGATTAACCACTAATTATTTAAGATCTAATTAATCTAAGCATCATAGGCAATCATAAGAAGCATGAGAGAGGCATAGTGAGAGAGAATGAATCATTGATTAGTGTTAATCAAGTCTCATGAGCAAGGAGAAGCTTAAGGACTCCATAGCCACACACCTCAAGAGCTCTCACCAAAGAGTTCTCTCAACAAATGAGCTTGAGAACCATAATTTCTTTTATATACTGCCTTATATACCTAGGGTACAAATATGCAATGTTCGGGCACCCAACGCCTTTAGGGCTCCACCACTTACTGAATCTACTACCTAGGCATACTAACTGACCTGTTCTTTACATCTTGAAACTCCCATTGAGCCCATAATACATTAAAATATTACAATGGCTTGAAATAAATTGAGAATTTACAATACGTGACCATTTTGAGAAAACGTGAAAAATGTGTAGCTCCAATCTTTACTTCTTTTTTTCTTTGATCTACGATGTGCATTCGTACGTCTTTGGTCTTTAATAACTTTTGTTAAGTGACGTTGACTCAATTAAGACTCATCCATTGAAGTACGATCATACAAGTGAACTTCCTCTAACTCCCTTGAAATGTATGGCATATCAAATTATTGAGTATCATGTTGCAATGTTTTTGTGTGAGCATTCATATTTCCAAATACAATAACAACACCTTTGCCTTTGAAATATGCAATGTCCTCTTCTAAATCAAAAAATGACTGATCTCTATCTGTGCAAGCATAAAAGGGGGAATCATGATGAGGAATGTAGCAACCGTCTACAAAAATGGGTGCTCTTTTTGGTGTCATAATTTTCAGCCATACATAACATTTGTTCTTGTCATCTTTAACAGTTGATAAAAAATATTCCAATCCTTTCTTAACCATACATGCTACCTCTCATTTCCCTCTTTGTTGGTTGAGATTCTTTGACCACATCTATGAATGTACATTGTAATACTCCAAGCCATTCATCCTTTGTGTATCATGCTCTTATATTTCAAAAAGAAGTATAACATCGGCTTTGCTTGTTAGTTCATCAATGCCAACCCCCGCATTCCATGGGTATCCATTACAATTCCAAAAGTATATTTTCAATTGTAACTCGGTCTCATAGGTCACGCATCCCTATTTGCTTGAGGGACTTGCCTCCTCCTTGGACACATTTTCTTTGTGCGAGATCTCCTTGTTTTTCTTATTGTTTTTTTCTCATATGCCTTGCGATGCATATTTTGTTGCTTAATAGTGCCACCTTCGCATACAAAACATTCTATATCCCTCAAATAGATCCAACTATTATCAAGGATAATCTTTCGTTTGGTCTCATCCGGCAAGGTGCATACAATTGGCCGTTCTCCTGAGCAAGAAGCTCCTTGCTTTCCCACTCTATGTGCTCCATAGACCATAACTCCAGACATGCCAAAGTGGGTTTTGAAGAAATTTTTGATAACAATGGCATGAGAAGGAGGTGTCTCTAACTTCTCTTTGAAAATTCCACAAATAACAATGTTCTTAGAGCGTCGCTCCCGTTCCTTCAACTCCTCCACATCCACATTCTCAGCATTCTTTCCTGAACCATAGCTTGCATGAATGAGGAATGAAGAACCACAATGTTACCACAAACATTAGCCCATTACATACATCACAGCTCATGGTGTCAAATTTATCCTCTTTCAATACATGGTCATGCTCTACTTTGCTCATGCGCTTCTTCAAAGCATTCAAGTCCACAAGAGAGTGTTTACGTTCCTTGACTTCCTCTTCAAGTTGCATCTCAAGTGTACTCTTGAGATTCTCTTTCTTAACCACAAGTACCCTTAGTGTGCCATTCTCCCCATTTCAAGTGCCTGTAAGTCTTTGCCTTATTCGTTTACAGTCTCTTGCAACGATACCAAGTATGCCATGATCATGGTTTTGGATGTCGTTGGTTGAGTAGTTGTGTTACTATCTCTAGAATTAGGAGATTTTGGATCATCTTCCACAATGGTTGTCTACCTTGCTTGAAGAAGAAGAACCATTGCGAGTGTCGGAAGACATTGTATGTAAAATAAGAGATGAGAGTCAACTTTCTTGAACATGTTAACTCCAGAAAATTTTCTACAAAAATACCTTCCATAACACTGAAATTTTCAATCTTTACATCAATGCATAGAGGACATTGTGCTCTTTGATTGAGGCTATAGATCACCCAAATCGAAGTTCTAGTGAAGATGCTATGATCAAAAGAGTGAATTTTTGTTTATTAGGTAAAAAATGGCTGCGTTTGTTTTTTGAAGGAAGGAGAGAGAGAGAGAGAGAGAGAGGGGGAAGGGATATATAGAGATAGAGAGGGAGATATAGAAAGAGAGGAGAGAGGGAGAGATAGGGAGGTAAAGATATAAAGAGAGAGAGAGAGATTTTTAGAGAGAGAGTAATGTTGTGATAAAAAACATACGCCCTTGTGTGCACAATGGCATGCAGATATCATTCTATCAGTCGCTAAATCATGATTCCGCATGCCATAATTTCACGAGAGAGAGAGAGAGACAGAGAGAGAGATATTATATTCAGAATCCCTTCTTTTAAGAACCATATACTGACACGTGACACACTACAATTTAATGACATAAGACACACAACAATTTTTTAATATAAATTGAAATTATTTTGGTACATCCGTTTTTGGCAAGAGACTAAACGAGCTCCACAACCCATGAAAGAATTGGTTTATACGTGTTTTGAAGTTCCAGTCATGGTTGAGGTGTCGAAGATTGCTTCCAGAGGAGAATGTTGCTATGTGGAATGTCGCTGCAATTGTGTGTGATTAGAGAGAATCCTCCAAGCCACTGTTGTAGGTTTGAATAGATGTTGTAATAGCGCTGACTGCTATTGTAGTGTAGTATTATTGTGTGCGCGCATGTGTGTGTGTGTACGTGAGTGTACCAACACGTAGTATGCAGTCTTGGGGTAACGTTATCTCAAAGCAGATCAAAAATTAGGTATTGTATGTGTGTATGTGTGTGTGTGTGTGTGTGTGTGTGTGTGTGTGTGTGTGTGTGTGTGTGTGTGTGTGTGTGTGTGTGGAGGTGGGTGGGTGTGTGTACCCACAAAGGTGTGGTATGCAACTGGTGTAATGTTTCAAACTAGGAGGTTTTATACCCTACACTTTAAAAGACAGCATACATCCGCATCTCTAAGTCAAATGTATAGATACATTTTTAAGATTCATCATCTATAGAAGAAAAAAATTGGTAGTAGACGGTCGTCCTTATTGAAATCCAGCATATTTACAAAAAGCATATATACAGAACATTCTTGTATTTGTGTGTCAACCACATTATTTTCTCTTTATTGTAGGATATCGTGTTGGTTACTGTCCCACACATAAACCAGTTATGAGATGGTTGTCTTTGGTGATATTAGATAGCTTAATTTTTTGTTGTTCATCCCAAAAATGGTTCATTTAAGTGTGTTTATTAAGGATTGAATGTCAAACCTTATGCCTGGAAAGTTTCCTTTTGATAAAAACTGTATGATTAGTGATTTGATACGGGTTTGTGTGAACCTATTGGATGTGAGCATAAACCACAATCTTTGTAGGTCATTATAGGTAACACTCATACTTGAAGCATTGTAAACGAGAGGAAGAACCTAGGATACACATACTTTGTATGCCATATTTTTAGGACAATTGCTAGCTTCTTGTAAAAATGATACTTGATGTCTTGGTAAAGCATCCTTCTTCCAAGCAGTTTATGTGGTGTATTCCCCGATAAAAGGTCTTTGTAAACTGATTTTTGTGTTTAGATATATGGAGGCAACATCTATAAGTGTTTTCTTCACTGAAATGACATCCAATGGAAAAATTGTAAAGGTGTCCTCAGGGGACAAGGGTTTGTTGTGGTTCATGCATTGTGTGATGAATGGATTATTGAGATGAACAAAAGACCATCCATATATCTATTTGAGTGAAAAAAAAAGAAAAAATCATATCTCTTTCCTTAACATGTGATAGCTTCCTAATGTATTCTAGTTCAAACCAAGCCAAGTATAGGTTACAACATAATGGTGAGCATGAGTCTCCCATAGGAATATCTTTAGTTTGTCGATATATGGTTGTCCCTAGATTTAAGAAATATTTATCTATAAAACAAAGATATTATTAGTCTCAAAGAGTTCAAAGGTCCATTTTACTTCCGATTTTTTCTTTCTAAGGATGATTTTATTCCTAGAAGGTTTAAACCCTTTATATCCACGACTCAAAACCATTTTTTTGATATTTTCTAGCACCTCTGTAAGGCTATGGTTTCCATAATGAGGAATTGCTTCATAGCAAGTTTTTATGTCATAAGTACGAATAGAGTATATCTTACTAGGAAGGTTAATTATTGCATCATAATGGTTGTTTATGATCCAATATGCGTTAGTGTTTATTTTTTAAAAGGTTTTTAGATTTTTTTGAAGGTTTTTTGTGTATTCCGTAAACTCATGTGTAATCCCCAATAGGGATTTGGTTATCATATTTGCTATAGGGGAAAACACACAATCGTGGTCATTTTTTACCCATCAAAATGCACATTTATGAATCTTGTAGTTTCCCATGATGTATGGGAGATCTTTGTCTTTTCATGGGGTAATTCCAAGCTCCTGGAATTAGGAAAGGAATGGAGTATAAGAGGACCTCTTTATTTTCCATGGGATTAAAAATGAGATTAAGGAATGAGCAAATGGGGGACTGCCATGTGGACTCAAATGGTGGGTGTGACAGGTTCTAAAAGTGAGTGGTCAAACTTATAGGCCTATAGGTGGAGGGATTTTTTCTTTACTAATAAAATAAGAAAATAAGAAAATTTGAACCTTTTTTATATAAAGCTGGGGTAAAAACCCACTCTTTATCTCTCTAGAGGCTGTTGACTCCCCCCACCTGCCTCCCTAAAAGGGGGTCTTTCAAAAAACGTGGCGACATTCTCTCTCTCCTATTTACTCTCTCTAAGGCTGCTACATCTACTCTCTCTCCCCTCTAGCTATGAGACCTGCATATCGCTCTTCAAGCCCACTTTTCCCTCCAAATACCTTTTGCAGTAGAGGTTTGAAACCTCTCTTCTCCATTGATCACTCAGTCTCACCTTCACACCTCTATAGAAAGCTGTAGATTGAAAACATTGGATACTTCTATGATAGCTTCATCATCAGCTCCCTTCTCCATTGATCACTTAGCCTCACCTTCACACCTCTATGGAAAGCTGTAGATCTGCAACACAACTACTTTTGGAGTATCCTCATCAACACCTTCTTCCTCATCTAGATGTGAAGGTGAGGTTAATCACTTAATCCCACCTTCAAACCTCAATAAGAAAGTATAGATCTGAAGCAGTAGTTGCTTCTTGAGTATCTTCATCAACACCTTCCTTAGTCCTTGTTCCTCATCTAGATCCAAAATGATCTCCCATCACTCATCCACATCTTTTGGAGATTTTGCATAGGAGTATTGTTGGGTAAGATTATTAGGCTTCTTCAGCATATGTCTTGGTAAGAACAGTGAGCTTCATCCCTAATTAATGTTTTTGTATCTTTGCTTACTCACTATACTGGTTTCTGTTTCCATCTTTCTTGTAGATATTTGTGGCAATGTCATTGACTGTCTTTGTATATATGTTAGCATTTCTTGTTACCTTGCACTAATGAAAATTGTGTATATAAACTAATCTTCATTTTTGTCACAGCATGTGCTACATTGCTTTCATGGATTCTTTAGGTGCTCATCAATGTGGGAGTTTTATTGACTCAATAGGTTGCAGCAATATGCAAGACGATAGCGGTTCTTCACTTGCTATCATGACTACAAATTATTTATGTGGGTGAAAATGTAGCCAAGTTCATGGAGTTTACACAAGGTGTAAAGCAAATATATGGCTTCTCATACACATCATTGGAAGGGGAAGATTGTGGTTTTCAAGCAAACTCAAGATGGCAAGTGTCTATGAAGGTACAACATGTGTATATAGCTTCTCTGTTGGTGCTTGACATGTCTTTGCCTCAACCTAGGTTTCTTGAAAAGTGTACATGTTCTGTTTCTATTTAAATGTTTTGGATTGTACCATTTATGCTTTTACCTCTTAAGTTGTTTCAATATATGCATAATTTGGTGTGTTTTCCTTCATATATTTTCCATCTAGCTTTATAGAGTGGGAGCCAATGGAATCTTTTGTAGGCGGCTTTAAATCTATCCATGTAGGCGTTGGTATGTTTTTATATGCAGGAGTGTTTACATTGAGAGATTCCCTCACAAGAGAGATTCTTATATGGCCATGCTTATGCCACATTGAAAGCTCTATTGTTGGCAGAAATTGGTATGCAGATACCAATCTGTAAACCAAGGCTTGTCAATGAAATTTTCATACTGAAATTGAAAGCGAACAATGGGAGTATGGGAGGATCTCGACTCCAATATTGTTTTTGAAGAGCTTGTGGACCTTCATATATTCCCCCACACTGATATTGTGACATATAGTTGTGTCAATGATGACTGACATCTTTACAATTTTTGCAAGTACCTCAGTCCTTGAATAGTATTCAGTTTGTGTGAATAAAAAAATTGTAAGGTCAGGAGAAGAGAAGGGTTGTACTTGTAAGGACATCTCATTCCCACGATGTATCATTGTACAAGCTCAACCACATGGCATTATCTTAATGAAAACTTGTATTACATCCCAACTCTGTACATAACTATTTGTAATGTTTAATTTAAGAGTTCTTTGAATCTTTAATTCAATTTTGGTGTGATTATAATGATATTTCATGAATTTTTCAAGTTCTAGGTGTTTCAATCTTAAGAGTAATTAAATCTTAGAGAATGACATCCAAGAGTTGTATTATTGTGCAAGTACACAAGTTGAGTTCTCTATTTATCTTCTCCACAAAAAAATATTTTTAAACTCAATTTTTAGTAATTAAGTGAATTCTAATAAGTACTATATGGAGGCACACATGTGTGAATACGAATCATTTTAAAGGGCTTACACCGTATAATTATTGATTGATTTTCTACAGCATATGTATAAAACTCACAAGACTTTTTATATTGCATGTTGAAATTTGTCAAAGGTATTTCTAAAAGGGACTGCAAGGTAGATGATCACAATGGCCTCATCGACTTGGGCATGAGGTGTATAGGTATCCAATTTCCTACTTGGTACATGGACCTAGATTTGCTAGTGCTTGAGGAAACAGAGAGGAATAAGAACAAATGAAAGAGCATGAAGAGATATAGGGAGGTTGAAGATCTATAAGTGAGCATGAAGAGGCCTCAATGAAGCTTCCGCTCCTACATGACTCTAACCTGACGGACAACATAACTTAAGTACTAGATAAAGAGATGTGATGGAGGAGGTTCCACACTTTTATCTACTCACTTTGTATGCAATGGTGATAAAGGTTCATCAATTTCTTTTTGTCAATGACATTACAAAGACTAATGGACTCTAGTAGTATAGAAAAATTCTTAATTATTTCACGATTCATCTTTTAGGATGGAGCTTTGGGTATTATGGGATTCATGCTCTTTAATATTTTTGTATATCATGCAAAGCCACTATGATGACTCTCCATTTCCTATTCTTCTTATTCAATGGTGGTGTGGGAGGAGGTGATTGTTGTTCCCATGCAAGGACATCGTTCTTGTACTTATCTTTTCTTCACTCTCTACAACTGTTTGTTACTCTATGGTTTGAGCAGTATTACACTTCCTCTTTTGAACTTTCTTTAACATGTTCACTAAGGGTCTAATCTTGTGTACCATCTTTGTAAGAAGTCTACTTATTTGAGAAAATGGGATCACTTCGAAAAAGATTTGGAAGAATGTGTTGCATTGGAGACTTGCTGGGTCCATCAAAGTATGAGATTTTTTTGCACCATGATCAAGGTACATGTTACATTTTTGGAGAGAAATAATGGAACTTTCCATGCAAGGTCATGTCTCCAGGGTAGATTATGGCCAAATCAAGAAAGAACCTAGCTGGGTGGGTTTTCAAGACCCAAGGGCCCGGATCTAGCCCCGTGTGCCACGGCACAAAAATGGCATGTTTGACCACACAGGATAAGGAAGGAAGAAATGCCCCAGGTCCTAGTAAGAAGAAGGGAAAGAGCCATGAAGACGAGGATGTCAAGGCCAAGAGGAAAAGAAGGGCTCGTTGCAAGTTTCGAGTTTCAGATTTTCCACTAGGGAATGGGTAATTAAGCTATGACTTGAAGGAGAATCTGACAGCAGGAAATCAGATGTTACTTCTAGGAATCTTATAGAGATGGTGCCTAAGCTAAAGTGACAGTGGAAGAGGGTGGTTAACCCAATGGTGAAAGAACCAGAGAGAGGTTCAGTGAAGGTATTGGTGATGATGAGCTACCAGACATTTTCCCAATAGTAAATGTGTGGCACAAAAGAAAAAAGCTGGGACAAGGTTATGTTGATGGTGGAGCCCAAATATGTGTCATAACACACTCATGTGTTGAGAAGATGGGTCATACGATGACTGGGGTGTTAGGCTTTTGGATCAGATTGGCAAACCATCAGAAAGTAAACTGTTTGGTTTGTAAAGATCTTAGAAGTGGATGCGTATGATGCAAAGGTAGTGGTTGATTTTCATGTGATGCCAGCGGTGTTGAGAGCATGTCCTATTATACTGGGCAGACTATGGTTATGTGCAGTGGGAGTTTTTCAAGATTGGAGACGTTGTACGATTACCCTCTATGGAAAGACAGGTGCCAAGAAGCGATATAATATGGACACAAGGAAACTATTGAAGGAACTTTATGAAGATGAGGATGAGTATAGTGATGAAGACTATTCCACACTGTTAGACGAGGACAGTGATAGTACTACTAGCAGTGATGAGGATGTTGATGTTGCATTTCTTTTGATGGACAAAGAAATCCATGAGTCTGGTTTAGTTGCATTTGTAAATGATATTGAAGATGAAAGTGAAGGGCCTTATGAAGTGATTGAATGGCTGATGCAAACCAAGCTTGGATTGTCAAAGAAGCAAGAATTGATGACATAATTGATTAGTGGAGACCTCTCCACTAAGAAGAAGGAGATATATTTGCACATGCTTGCTAGTTTTTGTGATTTTTTTACTTCATATAAAGAGATTAGAGGTCTCAAAGGAGAAGAGATGCATATAGAGTTGAAATAAGGTGCTAAGCCAGTGCGGCAAAGGCTAAGAAGGATGGGCCAAGACCATATAGAAGACTTTCAAGAATAGGTTGACAAGTTATTGAAGGCAGGGATCATAGCAGTGAAGACTAGAGAATGGGTCAGTCCATTAGTAGTTAGCCCAAAGAAGGATGGAAAGTGGAGGATTTTTGTAGATTTTAAACCCTTAAGTGCAGCCACTGAGAAGAACCCATATCCTCTTCCATTCATTGATCAGATCTTGGATTCAGTGGTGGCAAGTTATGAGAGGTACAATGTGTGTGCTAGTTTTTCAGGCTATTTCAATTGAAGATTTCTCTTAAAGACCGAACAAAGACAACTTTCATTATACCATGGGGTTGTTATTACTACACCGCATTTCCATTTGGGTTGTCAAATGAACTATCTTTCTATCAAAGAGAGAAAATTGGGTATTCGAAACATTCATTGGTAGTTGTGTTAAAGCTTTTATGGATGACTTTTGTGTCTATAGAAGTAGGGATGAACACCATGAGAATATGCATATTGGCTTGATATGATGAATGTGGAGGACAACTAAATCCAAATAAATATCATCTAGCATAGCCAAGGGTGAAGTTATTGGGCCATTTGGTCCTAGAAAATGGCATTGAGGTTGATCCAAAAAAGGTTAAGTCTATTATTCTTCTTTCATCACCTAAGAGTACAAAGCAATTGGCAAACTTTATACACAAAGTGAAGTACATGGCACGGTTTATTCCATTGTCTTCACAGCTCCTTTATCCATTACAAAAAATGGCAAAGCATGATCCATTGCAATGGGATGACAAGTGTGAAGAAGTGTTTCAAGAGGTGAAAGAGGTGTTAGGGGGGTTGTCAGCCATGCAAGCTCCTGATTGGGAGCAAGTGTTTTATGTAAATCCATCAGTAGGGGATAATTCCATTGGAGCCATGCTATTGCAAAAGGGGAAGGGTAGCCATTGGTAGCAAAAAGAAAATTGTTGGAAGTAGAGCTAGTGATGGCCTGTGTAATATTTTCTTGTCGACAATTTCAGCATTACTTGCTACCACGACCCTTTGTTTTCTTAACAAGTTATGACTTTTTTCTACAGCTAATTAATGGCACTAACATGTCAAATGTGGTCAAGAAATGGGTAATTGAGCTACAAGAGTTTGAGTTCTCTTTCTTAGTGGAAGACAACACAAGAGCTACCTTAGCTTATTTGTGGACTTACAAGGAGAATCCCTTCCTTGTTAAGGAAGAGGTGGTGAGAAGGGTAGTTGAATAAGTGCCACATATTATAAATGCACATGTGCTGTTATTTGATGGCTCATACAGAAAGAGCCAAGATACAGCTTTAGGGGGTATAGCACTTTATGATCCAGAGGGGCATCTAGAATGCAAGAGAGGGTTCAAACTAGATGCTCATAGTAACAATGAGGCTGAGTATGCTACCTTGGAAGCCGGATTACACATTTGTTTGAATCATGGGATTATAAGGTTGAGCATAAAAGGTGGTGCCTTGTTAGTTGTGAAGCAAGTATTGGGTGTGTGGAAGAGCAAGAACACCTCATTGAAGGAAATGTGTTTTAGAATTAAAGGCTTGTTAAAATTTTTTGAACATGGAGCATCAGACACATTGAATGTACTCTAAATGGGGAGGCACATGAAGCATCTCAAAGCATGATGTGGGAGCTATTTGTGTTGAGGACCAATTTACCTCTTTATCATGTCCGAGAAAGTTTGGCTCAAGAAGAGGAGTTTTTGCTAACAGGAATCATTTCGAAGGACATTGAGAAGTCTAAGAAGAATGGTTTTGTGCATAGAGCATCCAAGTACAAATTGATTGGTGATGTCTTATACATGAAAGGGGTTGATCTCATGTTGAGACATTTACCTTGGTGGGAGGAGATTCATAGAGTGTTGGAAGAGAATAATGAAGGCGCATGTGGTGGACATTTTGGTCTAAAGATCATCTTGCATAAGATCTTGCAAGAGGTCTATGTATGGCCTAGTTTGCACAAGAATGTTCACCATTGGTGTAGGTCTTGCAATAGGTCTTAAGCATTTGGGAAGAGAGTGTTGAAGTTGGAGCTACGAAAAACCATTATGGCGTTTGATGTGTTTGAAAAGTGGGGGATTGATGCAATAGGCCCGTTACCTATCACAAGCAGGGGCAAAAGCTATATTTTGACTAATGCAGTGGACCATCTCTCTAGATGTGGCCAGGTTTGTGTACGATGAAATATGTTGCAAGTTTGGGGTGCCACTAGAGCTACTTTCGGACAAGGGGCTAGGATTTAGAGCTAGACTATTAGACTTTTTATACGCGAAGATGAAGATTAGGCACTAGCATACTACTCCTTATTATCCACAATGTAATGGCTTAAATGAAAGATTCAATGGTGAGTTGGTAGAAATTATTTTGAATGTGACAGAGCACCGAGGAAAGAATTGGGATTTGGAATTGCCTAGTGCATTATGGGCTTACCGTACTTTGATAAAGATAGGTACATGGTTTACTCCATTTCACTTGGTATATGGAAAGGAAGCACTATTGCCTGTGGAAGTAGATTTGCCTGCGGTCAACAAAGATGTTAGAAACGTTTCTTGGGTAGTCCAGTGATACATTCAAAGAGAGGCTCTTAAAATTACAAGAGGTTTAGCTAGATAGGATGAGCGCATTGGAACATTATGGGCAGATGCAAGATAAGGCTTTAGCAAAGATAAATGAAATGGTCAAAAGTAAGGCTATCAAGAAACCTGACTTTGTTTATAACTATAACAGTAAGCTGGAAAAGAGATTCCAAAAAAAATTTCAAATTAAGTGGGAAGGCCCTTTCAAGGTAGTTGAGTGTTTTTCGAATGGTACATATTAGATGGCTAACCTGGATGGGATTTTACATAAGTCAAGGGTAAATGAATTTGTCTGTTCGGGGTCCGTTTGAGATCAATCAAAAGGCCAAAGGTGCCCAAGGGATAAAGTTTTTGTTGTTTTTAGAGCCTATTTTGGCCATAAACTGCTCATCTGAGGTCGGATTTGAGAACTTTGATATTGTAGATTGGGGTTTTGGGCCATTGTAGATGAAATGGCACTGTCCATTTTGCTAAATTCCTCACAATTTTTCCGATTTTTTGGTTGTGTAAGTTTCTCGTGGGACCGATGCCTCTACTCTAATTTGTAATTGTATCTGGCATATTTTATCCATATTGTGTGAGCTATTTTCCCCATTGGTGTTGGCCCAAGCTTAATTGTATCTAAACATAAAAAATCTTCCTCTTTCGAGCTGAGCTTTTTTTTTTTGGGGGGGGGGGGGGGGGGGGGGTGTGTGTGTCTGTTTTGAGTGGGCAAATAGATAGTCTCTCTCCTCTCACTCCATCGGTGTGTTCACTGTCTCGGCCATGTGGGTTCTGTAAACCGAGTGGTGCCCCATAGTGTGTGTGTGTGTGTATCATCCCAAGAGTGTGTGCCGGGTGATTATAGAGGCATTGTGTGTGTTTCTACCCTGCTCACAACGGCAAGAAAAATCGAGTGCCTCTATAGCCTTGCATAAATTACACTGTCAAAAGAAAGAACTATTACACCGTCAAAAGCACCTGTGATAACCACCTGGAGAGATTTATGAAAAACCCTTCAAGCATGAAACACACTCAAAATTAGGAGAAATCAAGGACATCATTACAAAGCCCATCTTGTGGAGATGTACGTAGTATCCATAGGCAAAAAACAAATGAGAGATGAAAGAGTTATGGTCGCTCAAAACGGGGGGTGTACTCCTTCTTATTAAAAAATTGAGCTCTCTGAAAGCTATACAGGTGTTTCAGCTATTAAAATGGGGGGTTTCTTATCTTTTATCACAAAAGATGCTTCTCTCTTCTGAGCCAACAGGGTTTCCTTGAAAGAATCCTTTTTATTGGTCCTTTTTTAGCTCAAATTGAGCATGAAATGGACAACCGATGACCTTTTGACCAAGGGAGAGGGTGGGGCAAAGTGTCCAGTGGACCAAAATGAGTGTGCAAGCACTGTCCATCTGGTGGGAATCCAAAAATGCACTACCTACCTCCCCATGAGCCCACAAGCCCCCATAGCCAAGCCTTGAGAGAGCTCCTCTCACCTTGATACACCCATAATGGACTCAATGTGTCCTATATACCCTCCACTTTCCCCTTTCCTCTTCTCATGTGGGATTATCCCAGTGCCATATGACACACTCTTCCCCAAATCCCTTCTCTCCCCACATAAAATTTCTAGCTTGACCCCTTCTTGGGACCAACTTCCCTCGAGTGTAGTGCACTATTCCGGCCATCATATGTGACACCATAAAGCACGGCTCGGAGCCCATTTACTCATATATTTCTAGAAATTCTAAATCTCCTTATTTTCTGTTACAGACAGAAACATGGTTGCCCTGCAAAATACCCAAGATAACACAATTATCTAGCATAAACTGACAAATCTGCATACCTGGCAATTCCCAGAGCACATAAACCGCGATGTATGCGAACAAAGAGAGACTGAGAGCAAGACAGAGCAAAAGAGCACGTGTAGGTGCACCTCCTAGAGTGGAGTGCTATGCCAGCACGATGAGAGAGAAGAGAGGAGACGAGAGAAGAATACACAGACACTGGGTGCAATCTCCCCCCTGCAAGAGTGAGCATTTCCCTCTTGCACGTATTTATTTATAGATTTCTTGAATGCCCAAAAATGAGTACAAACTGGCCAGCGGGACATAAATAGCCAAATCTCATAAAGAGCACTTAAATAATCAAACATACATAAAATGTTATATCCTTCTACATAATCGAATTATATGTTGATGCTTTTGCCACCCATCAGTTGCAATAGATAATAAAATATCAATTCTATAGTTTAGAAATTGTACGTATGTAGATAATGTATAAAAATAAAGGACCTATCAGCAATATGGAAAATTCATTGCCTTATTTTGTCCCAAGAAGTACAAAAATTTGAATGTTTACTACCTGTGGCAAGAAGAGAAACTAGTAACAAATACATTATCCAAATACATAATAGAATTTTGAATATCAACCCCTAGCTTAGGTCTTGGTAATATAGGCTCTATATCCATCGTTTTACAAAAAAATTAAACTTAAAAAGTTTGCTACTCTGATTGATCTATTTTGACAATGACGTGAATATCAACTCTAAGCTATGAAAAATTATATAGAACACGCACAGTATTGTGTGTGTATGCGTATTTGAAAAGGTTAAAGAAATCAAACTTAGACAATCCTTGTGGATCTAACCCAATGCTTGGGTACAAAATAAAATTAAGTAAAGCAAAAAACTAAAAGTCTAAAATGGTCGGAGTAAACCATTATCATCATCCTCATTGCCCACCATTGTAAGCAGTCATATTGGGGAAGATAGAAAGAGAGAGAAAGTGGGATGCAATGATGATATTATTTCCACTAGAGACGATCCACCTAATCCAGTGTTCGGGAAAAATGTGTCTCAACTTAATATCATGTTGTTTTCAATTTCAAAATTGTTGGTTGAATGCAAACGTAAAAGGAGAAATCCCACCCCAAAATAGAGAAAAATAAAGTAAAATTTTGAAATAATGACCTTAGTTTTAAAAATTCCTTCTTGAAAAATTCAAGAAAAGGAGTTTTGTATGTTTGGGAAAATGGTTTTTCCTGAACACTGACCTAATCGCATGGCAGTTCTATTATACTATTTATTTACTATCGCACTACCACTGTAATTTATTTTCGTACTAAGGAGGGAGGAATACTCTTGGTGTATATTATTGTGCAAACTGGGCGTAATAAGGCGAAGCTCACGAGATGCTTCCTTCGGGGTTAAGTGAAAAAGGGAGGGAGAAGGCACGTGGAGGGGAAGACAGGAGCCGATGTTAGTGCATGTGCAGGCGGTGCATGAGGACGAGTCCAGAGACAGAGGGAGAGAGATTGTGGAGCTTGTGATGCTCTGTATGGAAGCACAACTTCCTTGCTCGCTTGCTATGCCACTGCAATGTCGTGCTTGCTCCATGTTGTTGTATTGTGCTTCTCTGTCGCTTTGTGTTCTGGAAACGGCATGAGATGCAGAGCATCTGACATAGTTGGCAGGCTTGGGGAAGCTCGGTGTAATAGACTACAAGAGAACCCATGTAAGCAGCTTCATTCATAAGTGAAGATGCATCAAGGGCCTACTAGTACTTAGAGCATGTGAGTGCATAGCTTTCGTCTTTGGTGGCTGAACTCCTTGAAAATCTTCTGCACGGAAGGAGTTTGTTCGTCCCAGCTGTCATTAACACCTTCCAAGACAAAACCTAAGTACACGGAGGGGGGGTGACCGAGCGAGAGTTTTTGGGGCGAGTTTGGTTGTGCATGAGAACGCGGTAGAGGGAGAGAAGAGAGAGAAATAGATATGCGTGTGTGGTTGTGCTTCTACGGCTCCAAGCTTGCAGGGTGGATTGAGGGAGAGGTCATGCTTTGTGCAATTAATGAGCGCCGTATAAAATAGTGTGTGGCTAGAAAAACACAGGAGAAAGAAGCAAGGATAGAGAAAGTAAGAGAGATAGAGAGTGTAAAAAAAAAAAAGTAGGCTGAGTAGCCAAGACAGTAAGAGTGCAGCTCATCTGCGACATGAGGTGGCGGGGGTGGTGGTTAACGTAGTACAATTGCATGGCGGTTGTGAGACATTGGTTGGGGTTGGTGGGAAAGAATCCATACGAAGGGCAGGGACACTATCTGATAAATGACAGCCATGCTCTCAAGACCCACCTTTTTATGAGGCTGTATGGCGGTTGTGTGGTTGGTAGTGGGCGATGAACATGATGGTAGAGACAGAGGGAGCTATAGGGGGCAGCCCTGGTGACCCCCTTCTTGTGCACTTGGTAGTCAAGTAGAGAGTGAGAGAGTACAACTGGTTGTGGGTCATCTGGCTGCATGGTTTACGAGAGAGAGGGTTTGTGTGCATATGTGTTGCAAATGCAGGATAAGAGAGAAAGAGAGAGTGAGACACCAGTGGTCATGCATTAGCTGGTGGCTTGGGTGACTTCATGTCTACTCACTTGCATGCAGCCCAGTATAGAGAGCTGATAACGTACGCAAGAAAATGTGTGTGGTTGGCACGCATACCATGCAACCAAAAGGGTGTGCATGTGGTTGTCAGGTTAGGAAAAGCAGAGAGATGCCGTCTGAGTGCTACTCGTGAAGTGACCACCGCTGCAAATGTTGCATGGCGGCTAGTGGAGAGAGAGAGAGAGAGAGAGAGAGAGAACAATTTCTTGCATTGTCAAGTGTCGAGCCCGCTGTTGTTGTTGCTGGTAGCTGACATGTCCAACGACACCAACATCCTGCTCTTGCAGATATGGACGTGATGAACGCCTATTTGATCGATGTGGATGACATCCATCGTCAGCTTAATTTTCCCTCCTCTTTGATTTATTAAAACGCTTCATCCGTTGTCATTCCCATGGCAATTTATTCTTTTCCTTTTGATACTCTCTTTGTCCCCGATGCCAAATCACCAATTGTGGTAAATGGATTTTTATGCTTAGTTATGCTATTACATCAGTCATTTGAGATTGGCTATATACCTAAATTAACATTTGAGATTGTCTATATACCTAAATTAACATGCACATCTATGATGCTCAGATAAGCACATCAGTTGTGTAGGCATATGACCTTTCTTTATCGGAGAGAGAAAATAAACACAGCATGAATTTTTCACTTAAGTACACATAGTGATTTTCTTTGTTAAATACACATATAGAAAACATTTTCATCATGTAAGAGTAATATTAACACCCAAAAAGGAAAAGGAAGTTAGCTCTATCCCTTGGAGCTCTCCAAAGATGTACTTGCATCATTTGGAACGTAATCCTAAGCTCTGATACCACTGCAACAGACGAAAACATGTCTGCCCTGCAAAATACCCAAGATAGCACAATATCTAGCATAAACTGACAAATCTTCATACCTTACAATTCCCATAGCACATAAACCACGACATATGCAAACAGAGACAGACTGAGAGCAAGAGAGATCAAAAGAACACGTGTAGGCGCACCTCCTAGAGTGGAGTGCTACGCTAGCATGCCGAGAGAGAAGAGAGAAGAGGAGAGAAGAATACACAGAAATTGGGAGCAATCTCCCCCCGTGCAAGAGTGAGCATTTCCCTCTTGCACGTATTTAGTTATGGATTTCTTGAATGCCCAAAATGAGTACAAACTGACCGGCCAGACATAAATGACCAAAGCTCATAAAGAGCACTTGAATAATCAAATATACATAAAATGTAATATCCTTCTGCATAATCCATTATCTTCTGATGCTTTTGCCACCTGTCAGCTGCAATAGATAATAAAATATCAATTCTATAACATTTTAGACCATCAAGTTGACCCAGTTGCCTTTGTCGCATGTACCCTCAATCACTTTCTAAGTTGAGACCGCCCACTTCGGATGCTCATAACTCATGATGTATGAGTCCAATTCAGGAGCTATAAAGCACGGCTCAAAATATTCATTAAAAAGCATGTCCTGGGGAATCAAAAAACCCAAAATGTCTGCATTCAATCTTGGCAAAATCACACCTTTGTACATGAACTTTTACATGGTCACTTCCAAGACTTGCAGGGCTATATACACATATATAAATGAGGCTAGTGGGCAAGCTTTTTGGCATGACTTAGTGACTTTATGCTCATCCAAAAAATTCCTGACAACGTTTGTGAAATTTTGTTCCTTTAAAGCATAAAAGTAAGAACTGGGTACCGATAGGGGCGATAGGGATGTCTTTTTCTTCAAAATAACCAAGGCATGCTAAAGATGCTATCTATCCAACCTCAAAGAGATTTTTATATCATGGTAAGCAATAAAATAGAATGAAGTCATGTTCAGTATATGGTGGTTGTCTGACCAAGGACAACCCGAGAAAAAAGGAGCGAGAGTATATATTTTAAATCCCTTCTTTTAAGAACCATATACTCACACATGACACACTACAATTGAATGACATAAGACAAGGGATTTTTTTAAATATAAATTGAAACTATTTTGGTAACTCCGTTTTTGGCAAGAAACTAAATGAGCTCCAGAACCCATGAGAGAATAGGTCTATACCTGCTACCATCCAGTGAGGCGGTCCGGGACGGGCAACAAGAAGAGTGGCATCTAAGCACCCTTCTAGGCACCCGTGCTGCTCAATTGGGTTGGGGATGGAAAAAACAACAAACACACACACAAACCCGTAACCTAACCCTACACAAATTTAGGGCACCACCTAGTTTTGGATGCGAATTAGGACGCGTAAAGAAAAAGAGAGAGAGAGAGAGAGAGAGAGAGAGAGAGAGAGAGGGGGGGGGGGGGGGGGGGGGGGGGGGGGGAGAGAGATAGTGCTCGGGTTGCTTTGAAATGTATCGGCAGTGATCAAGCAAACACAATTATATATGTAAGAAAGAGAGAGAAGGGGGAGGGGGTGCTTGTTGCATTAATACCTTCTTACAAATTTTTCATGACCAATCAAAGTGACATTAGTATTTGTTCAACATAGCTTGAGTAAATTACACCACAACACATCACAAGAAAAGACACCCCAATCATTTTCTTAAGGCCAGGGGAGTCCTCTCCACCCTATCACCCTCTTACAATATGTGGGATTTAGGGCTAAATTAATGACAACACCCAGAGACAAGCTATCAAGAACTTAAATAAAACACCAAGACACTTACACATCATTGTTGTCCATGACTTCACGTTGGAAGAGAGACAAAGCATCCATGCTTAGTCCAAATCCACCCTCCTTGATTCAACAAATGTTGGGCTTACACTAGTAGAAGAAATGATAGATTTACTACTCTCAATTGAATGATCACTCTCTCTTACAATGGCATAGAGTTCCCTTGCTAATCACCCCTAATACAACACATGCATATGCATAAGCCAATGAGCTTCCACACAAGAGATCCTTCTAGAGAGGTTGAGCTTGGCTTCCTAAGCGATAGCATAGGGCTCTTACTTATGGATCCCCCCCTTTTGTGCAAGCTACACCCTCCTTTTATAGAAATTTTGAGGGTTAGATTTTCAGGACATATCTAATTTCTTTTACTTGGAATTATCAAGAAGTTGGTGGGGATAGATGAAGAAAAGAGAGAGGAGAGAAGTGGAGGTGATAGGACGTTTCATAGGAGGATAGTGTTAGTAAATAGTAGAGTTAGTATTTTTATTGATTTACAAATGGAATTGGATATTTACAATGGGAGTATCCATGTAGGATACAAATAAGGAAGAAAAAACTCTTAATAGGTAAGAAAATATGGATTTCTTGCAATGTTGATGCTCCAAGTGTCTTGAGTAGGGTCAATTCTGACGCTTGTTGACGGTCCACTAGATTTGACGGTACGTTTTTTCTCCACTCTTGACCTTCCTTGGGAGACAAGCTAATTTAATATGAGTAATCAATCACCATGATGCTGTCTTTCAAGAGAAGAGGCTGAATTTTGTGGTTTTTTGATAGATATGGGTATATGGAGGAGGAAAAATGAGACTAGGTGGTCAATTTTGGAATGGAAGTGTGTGTAGGAGACATGAGTTCACCATGGTTTCTCTTATTCTTCAAAGTTGAGAAGAAGGTGAGTAGGGTGTAGAGAGGAGTGGTGAGAGAGGTGGGGATGATGAGTGGCGAAGTGTGTGTGAAAGAGGAAAATGATAAAGTGAAAGAGGGAGTGTGGCTGAATAGCATGGGCCAATTGGGATCCACCAATAAAATCATAGCTCATAGCTCATAGCTCATAGCTCAAAAAGATATGAAAACATTTGAGGCAAAAGTTCAGCCCACGAGCTACAACTTCTGTTTGAATCACCGTTTCTAATTCAGAGAGCAAGTGACCTTTAAAAATTTAGCAAAACCGGCTGACTTTTCCCACTGCACAAAGTCCTTGTGGGGTCCTTCTTTGGATGATTCTTTTGAATGCCTTCAAGAGTGAGTCCTCCATAGTGCATGAATACATGCCACATACCCTTGACCTAATTTGGTAGGTCTATAATTGAAGATATTGTTGAGATCATGATATAAATGAATAGTACAAATAAGGAAATCAAATATTGAGGGGTCTAAAAAAATATGTACATGTCAAATATAAATAATATAGGTGGAAAAAATATAAAGGGGTCAAAATAAATATCTCTCATTATAAATCTACCATAAAAAGATGAATATTTTTGGTGTTTGTAATTTATGAGAGTAATAGAAAATAGATATAGGAAGGAAAAAATCACAATAGTGAAAACATATACACATAAATATAACTAGTTTTTTTGGATTTTTGTCGGAATGGAGTTACACCAAAAATAAGAGAAGCTTGCATGAAATTATTTCTATATGGAATAAAGAGTATGCAAAATGGTAAGAAAAACTATGGTAATGGTGAGTCAATGTACATAGCATAAATAACACACACCTAGGTATAAATATTTAAATAAATACCAAAATTATGAAAAATATTTATATTTAGGCCCTATATACAATGAAATATTTACACACAAAGGGGCCATAATATACCTTTTTTTATTTTTTTTTCTTTTTTGGCTCAACTAGCCCAGTGACTAGCTTATTGAGGGTTTTTAAGAAAATATGGGGAAAGTTCCCTAACTCACACATGCTGTTGGGAAACAAGAAAACTGAAACACCTCTATAGTGATGTCACCCAAGAGCGTTGAAAGAGAACTACAAGACACAAAAAGATTTGCCAAATCCTTTTGAAACACCACAAGTCCAGTAGGAGTAGACCCTTGGGAATTTACTAGCCTCGTCGCCCACCCAAGAGACTATGCCACATAGGAGCAAAACCCTGTCAAAGCACGGATTTACAGCACACGCCGACCAATGCAAATGAAGAAAAGAGCCTCTCATTTCACAATCAAACATCACAAACCCATAACGTCAACATCAATTCCACAATTCATAGATACATGCCCTCCGAATCTTTCTACACAAAATTTACCACCATGCTGCCATAGCCATAACCCTGCAGAGAACTAGTCGTAACCTGAAGAGAACAACTCCAATTGGGGCACTTTAAAGCTTGAAAAAATATTGAAAAATGACTGGTGAGAAATCTGAAGATGACCAAAATTGATTCCATATGCCTCCATGAGCAAAATTGACGCGAACAGAAAGCTGTCCCAACACGACTACACGTAGAGAAGGCTAGACGGGGCAAAAAACTGCATCCAAAAGCACCAAGAAGGCACAACGAGCTAAAACCTGTAAATTTCTAATGTTTGGCTGAACTTTTTTAAGTTTGTACATGAGTTTAGCGACTTGCAGTGCATGTATATGTGCTTGCTAAAGCAAGCTAAAAAACCCACAAAAAGGAAGCCCACACGCCCTTTTGACATCGGGCGTCATGTCCATATGTAAAAATTTACAAAAAAAGGGGTGTCAGAAATGCACCCAACATAGTTTGCCACACCCCAGCATGCTAGATCATTCAAGATCAACAGCACAAAAGAGATCCTGTAAACCACATGAGGGAGTCTTCACTTCATCTTCATCATTAGAAACATGATCAGTAAATTCTTCAAAAGAAGGCTCATCCTCAATCACAGTCACCATCAACCTTGCAATATACTTCTTCAACCTGTAGCCATTCACACGTGCTTTATGTGGGGTACCATCCAAGTTAGCAAGCTAATATGTGCCATTTGAAAACCTGTTTTTAAGACCAAGAAAGGACCCTACCACTTGATTTGAAATTTCTTTTGAAAACTGCTATCAAGCTTACTATTGTAACGAAGCACCATGTCACCCTTCTTGATGTCCTTGTTCTTAACCTTCTCATTTTCCTTTGCATGATTCTTCTTCAAGACCTGCTCATAATGCTCAAAAGCCAACAACCTATCCAATTGTACACATTGCAAATATAGAAGCCTTTCCTTGAATGCATCATTGGGCTCTTCTTCAATCTTTAGCATCATCTTCAAGGCTGGTATCTCCACCTCAATAGGAAGTAAAGCCTCTTTGTCAAAAACTAGATGGAAGGGAGAAAAACCAGTACCTGATTTGATGCCTGATTTGATGGCAGTCCTATACGCCCATAGAGCACAAGGTAGCTCTAAATCCCAAGTCTTCACATTGTTTCTTGTCACCTTTGTAAGAATCCTTATAATCTCTCCGTTAAATCTTTCATTCATGCCATTGCATTGGGGATAATATGGAGTAGCGATACACATGAAGCTTCTCATATAGATAATCCACCAACTCTCCCCTGAAACCTGGACCCTTGTCAGAAAGTAACCCCAATGGCATGCCAAATTTGTAGCAAATATCTTCATATATAAATAAGGAAACATCTTTACTCGTGATGTGCTTAACAGCTTTGGCTTCATCCCACCTGGATAGATAGTCAACAGTAGTATAAGTATGTAACATTTGCCTCTAGCTGTCATAGGTAGAGGACCTATTGCATCAATACCCCACTTCTCAAACACATCATAAGCCACAATGGTGCCTCTAATTTTTGATTTGAGAACCCTATTTTCCATGCTTTGACACTCTTTACAAGACTTGCACCAATGATTAACATCACGTTGAGCACTTGGACACACATAACCCTCCTGCAAGACTTTATGCAAAGTGATCTTTGAAGCAAGGTGACCACCACAAGAACCCTCACGATTCTCCTCTAAAATCATGATCTTTGATTCACGGCCGCTGTATTTTCTTGCTATTCCAATTAGAGCTCCAATCATGGGTCATTAGTTCTTTTTTGGACTGGACTGATTCATGAAAGGAGGTAGGAAGGTGAATCTTTGGGTCGATATCTCTACTTTTGGGATGGACTGATCACATGTTTGATTCAACGCTGTATTTGCTTGCTATTTTGATTAGAGCTCCAATCATGGGTCATTAGTTCTTTTTTTGGACTGGACTGATTCATGAAAGGAGGTAGAAAGGTGAATCTTTGGGTCGATATCTCTACTTTTGGGATGGACTGATCACATGTTTGATTCACCGCTGTATTTGCTTGCTATTCTTATTAGAGCTCCAATCATGGGTCATTAGTTCTTTTTTGGACTGGACTGATTCATGAAAGGAGGTAGGAGGTGAATCTTTGGGTCGATATCTCTACTTTTAGGATGGACTGATCACATGTTTGATTCACCGTGCTATATTTATTTTCTTTTTCGATTAGAGCTCCAATCATGGGTCATTAGTTTTTTTTTGGACTAGACTAATTCATGAAAGGATGTAGGAAGGTGAATCTTTGGGTCAATATCTCTACTTTTGCGATGGACTGATCAAATATTTGATTCACCGTTGTATTTACTTGCTCATGTTTGAGTAGATTGAGGTTTATTCCCTTCAGGCTTCACTACTACGCTTGTGTGTGATATTGATTATAACACTAATGTTTGGTTTGAATAATACTTGAAAGAAGAGATAGCATATTGAGCTATGTTTGTTGGTATTGCAGGCATCCAATAAGTATGTCTTCCACCAGGAATGTGAGCGGTGATGTTGGTGTCTCAATCCTGGCTTCCTTGAGGAGACCTCCTACCTCGATGCCAGGTCCTGCTTCGCAGGGCACCACTTCGCAGGGCAAGTGAAAGGCAGGTGGAAAAAGTCAAGGACCCGAGTGGAATTTTTCCACAAATTTAAATAAGTATCAAGATTGGAAATGTAACTTTTGTTGTGAAGAGAAATCTGGAGGAGCACCAAGAATAAAGGAACATTTTCTAGGTGGCAATACCAGAATCCAAGGAGGAAAGTACAAGGGCTTAGGTGCAAAAGAAGCAGCTATGCACTTAAAAGCTTTAATTGGTAAGCTAATTTCCAGGAGCAAAAGATCAAAACTCTCTACTTTCGACCATCACACCCCGGTATCGATAAGATCAAACCAGGATGAGGGATCATTGCATGTAACGCCCACCAATGGAAGCACTCAAAGCAAGGAACCAACTTCTCATATCGATGGAAGGAACTACACCTCCAAACCATGGATATCTTGACTTTCAGGTAGGATCGTCAAAAAGTAGATAGGTTAGCTTACAGAGGAGCTTCAAAACGCTTGCCTTAGAAGAAGCACAACTTGCACTAGCTAAAGCCTTCTATTTCACTCGCGGATCATTGGCCATTGTCACCCGTGATGCATGGAAGTCAGCTTGGAAACACATTGGGGAGTATGGTGCTGGATTTACCCCTCCAACATATCACCATATGAGAAACCAACTGTTGGATAAATGTTACACAAGCACACAACAGGATATTCAAAGGGTAATATTAAATGCAACAGAACCATCTGCATACACCATAGTTAGTGATGGTTGGTCCAACGTTCAAAGGCGGCCATTGATCAACATCATGTCCTCGTGGTGCAATGTTTTATCAAAGCTATGGATAGCTCTGGTCAAATAAAGTCTGGCAGTTTTATAGCTGACATCATTGGCGACGCAGTTGAGGAACTTGGAAAAGAAAATGTTGTCCAAGTAATCATGGACAATGCCAAAAATTACAGGGCTGTAGGTAGGATACTTGAAAGTCGCTTCTCTCACCTATATAGTGCTGGTTGTAGTACACACAGTAGAGGCGGTCTGGGGCGGGCAACAAGAAGAGTGGCCTCCAAGCACTCTTCTAGGCTCCCATGCTGCTCAATTGGGTTGGGGTTGGAAAAAAACAACAAACACACACACAAACCCGCAACCTAACCCTACACAAATTTGGGGCACCACCTAGTTTTGGATGCGAACTAGGACGCGTAGAGAGAGAGAGAGAGAGAGGTAGTGCTCGGGCTGCTTTGAAACGTATCGGCAATGATCAAGCAAACACAACTATATATTTAAGAAAGAGAGAGAAAGGGGGAGGGGGTGCTTGTTGCAGTAATACCTTCTTGTGAATCTGTCATGACAAATCAAAGTGAGATTAGTATTTGTTCAACATAGCTTGCGTAAATTTCACCACAACACATCACAAGAAAATCCACCCCAATCACTGTCTTAAGGCCAAGGGAGTCCTCTCTACCCTGTCGCCCTCTTACAGTATGTGGGATTTATGGCTAGATTGATGACAACACCATAGACAAGCTATCAAGAACTTAACAAAAAACACCAAGACACTTACACATCATTGTTGTCCATTACTTCACGTTGGAAGGGAGACAAGTATCCAAGCTTAGTCCAAATCCACCCTCCTTGATTCAGCAAATGTTGGGCTTACACTAGTAGGAGAAATGATAGATTTCCTACTCTCAATTGAATGAACACTCTCTCTCTTACAAATGGCATAGAGTTCCCTTGATAATCCCCTATTACAACACATGCACATGCATAAGACAATGAGCTTCCACTCAAGAGCTCCTTCTAGAGAGGTTGAGCTTGGCTTCTCAAGCTATAGCATAGTGCTCTTGCTTATGGCTCCCCCCTTTTTGTGCTAGCTACACCCTCCTTTTATAGCAATTTTGAAGGCTAGGGTTACTCCTCTAACCATGGTTGGGTTAGATTTTCAGCAATTTATCTAATTTCTTTTGCTTGGAATTATCAAGAAGTTGGTGGGGAAAGAGAGAGGAGAGAAATGGAGGTGATAGGACTTTTCATAGTGGGTTAGTGTTAGTAGAGTTAGTATTAATTTACAAATGGAATTGGATATTTACAATGGGAGTATCCATGTAGGATACAAATAAGGAAGAAAAACTCTTAAGAGGTAAGAAAAGGTGGATTTCTTACAAGGTTGATGCTCCAAGTGTCTTGAGTAGGGCCAATTTTGACGCTTGTTGACGGTCCACTAGCTTTGACGGTACATTTTTTCTCCACTCTTGACCTTCCTTGAGAGACAAGGTAATTGAAGCTGAGTAATCAACCACCATGATGCTGTCTTTTAAGAGAAGAGGCTGAATTTTGTGGTTTTTTTGATAGATATGGGTAAATTGGAGGAGGAAAAATGAGACTAGGTGGTCAATTTTGGAATGGAATTGTGTGTGGGAGGTATGAGTTCACCATGGTCTTTCTTATTCTTCAAGGTTGAGGAGAAGGTGAGTAGGGTGCAGAGAGGAGTGGTGAGAGAGGTGGGGATAATGAGTGGAGAAGTGTGTGTGAAAGAGGAAAATGATAAAGTGGAAGAGAGAGTGTGGCTGCATAGCATGGGAAAACTGGGGTCCACTAATAAAATCATAGCTCACAGCTCATAGCTCAAAAAGATATGAAAACATTTGAGGCAAAAGTTCAGCCCACGAGCTACAACTTCTGTTTGAATCACCGTTTCTAATTCAGAGAGCAAGTGACCTTTAAAAATTTAGCAAAACCGACCGTTTTTTTCCACTGCACAAGGTCCTTGTGGGGTCCTTCTTTGGATGATTCTTTTGAATACCTCCAAGAGTGAGCCCTCCATAGTGCATGTATGCATGCCACCTACCCTTGACCTTATTTGGTAGGTCTATAATTGAAGATATTGTTGAGATCATGATATAAGTGAGTAGTACAACTAAGAAAATCAAATATTGAGGGGTCTAAAAAATATGTACATGTCAAATATAAATAATATAAGTGGAAAAAATATAAAGGGGTCAAAAGAAATCTCTCTCATTATGAGGCTACCATAAAAAGATAAATATTCTTGGTGTTCTAATTTTTTAGAAAAAAAACAAAGTAGATGTAGGAAGGGAAAAATCACAATAGTGAAAAAATATACACATAAATAAAACTAGTTTTTTTGGATTTTTGTTGGGGTGGAGTTACACCAAAAATAAGAGAAGCTTGCATGAGATTACTTTTATATGGAATAAAGAGTATGCAAAATGGTAAGAAAAATTGTGGTAATGGTGAGGCAATGTACAGAGCATAAATAAGACACACCTAGGTAGAAATATTTAAATAATTATGAAAAAATCTTTTATTTAGGCCCTATATACAAAGAAGTATTTACATACGCATGGGCCATAATATACTTATATTTTTTATATTTTTTATTTATTTTTTGGCTCAACTAGCCCAATGAATAGCTAATTGAGGGTTTTTTATTTCAGTAAGGAGATATGGGAAAAGTCCCCTAACTCACACGCACCTATATACAGTGAAAGGGTGAGGGTAACCATAGCGTTTGGGTGAATTTGGTAGGGTGGAGTAACTTACTATGGCAATTATGGAGAGCCGAAAAACGGCTATCATTAGCCCTCCCCCAGGATGATGGTATATTCATGTACCATCATAGAGCATCTCTTCCAAAGAGAGTGCTTCAGAGTCCTTGAAGAAATCTTCATTGTTTGGCCCCTCAGAATTTTGGCTGGAGTTACACTCATGCTTCATGTAACAATACTTACATGAGACCGCGGCCTTTGGACAAATCTTTGGTAGATCCTTTGGTAGAAGGCGACTCAAATAGGGCTTCAAGCGATACCCGTTTACCTTCCTGGAGTGCTCTTTACCATTCAAGTCCATAAGCTGATAGTAACTAGAATTGAAAGCCTTCTTGACTATGTATGGCCCCTGCCATCTTGTTTCAAATTTGGCATCAAAACGATTATCGAGTCAATTGTCATACCTTAGCACAAGATCTCCTTCATTGATGCCTTTGTCCTTCAGTTTCTTGTCGTGCGTTTCTTTCGCTTGTGTGGCTTTCCTCTTGTAGCACTCATATGCTGCTTCTCTTTTCCACTCAAGCTCCACTAACGTAAGAAGTCGATCCATCCATACCTCTTGATCATCTTGTGCTGATTTGCCATGAAGTCACATTGTTGGAATGTTTAGTTCAATTGGCTGTAAAGCCTCTTGACCATAGACCAAGTGAAATGGTGTGAACTCCGTGGCTTCCCTATATGTGGTTTGATACGCCCACAAGGCACCATCCAAGAAGTCATCCCACAACTTTGTCTTGTTTTTCACCACCTTTCTAATGATGCCTGCAATGACACCATTAGCTTTTTCTACCAAACCATTTGATTGGGGATAGTAGGGTGTACTGTGACGATGTAGAATGTGAAGTTCTTCACAGAATTCTGTGAGCAATCCCTTTCTAAACCCTGGACCATTATCAGAAACAATCTCCAAAGGTGTGCCAAATCTACAACAAATGTGAGTGTAGACGAATTTGCTCACTGTCTTCTCATTTACCTTTGCCACACTCTGTGCTTCCACCCACCTAGTCATATAGTCTACAGCCACTAGAATGTAGAGTTTACCATTTTTTGTCCTAGGCAGAGGACCCATAGCATCAATGCCCCACTTTTCAAAGGGTCCATTTGCAAGCACTATTTGCCTCGGGCCATGCACCAACCTTCTATTTCCATTTATCTGACAATTGTGACAGCTTTTACACCAATGTTGGACATCCACATGCAGACTTGGCCAAACATACCCCGCAAGCAAAATCTTCTTCACAGTTAATTCTTGGGCAAAATGACCACCACATGCTTCTTCGTGCAAACCTTTTAGAATGGCTGGAATTTCCTCAATAGTTGGTACTCTTCTGCACACTTGATCCCTCCCTCTTTGATAGAGGGAGCCTTCTAGGAAGAGATATGCACTTGCCTTCTTCATGAGTCTCCTCTTCTGAGCCTTCGTGAAGTCTTGTGGAAACTCGCCCTCCAAAATGTAGCTAATAATGGGAGTCAATGACTCCAATCCCTGGTATCTCGGTTGCTTTACAGTTGCTGCCACCATGATGACCTACACTTCTTTCTCAACACATGTAACTACTTGCTGTGCAAGTAAATCGGCATCTTCATTCTATTTCCTAGGAATATGATATAGTTGCACTTCTTCAAATTGATTAAACAATCTACGAATGGCATGAACTTTTGTCCGTAAGCTTTCATTCTTGCATGCCCAAATGCCTAAAATCTGTTTAACAATGAGAAGTGCATCTCCCTTTACCATGAGGCGTTGTATCCCTTGGCCAATGCACATCTTCAAACCATGAATTAGTGTGTCGTATTCTGCTTCATTGTTGCTAGCTGAACTTGGTAGATTGAACTTCTCTTTCATGACCACCTCTCTACTTGGGTTGAGCAACACTAGCCCTCCCCCTGCTTTCCCTGTGGCTCGTCGAAAAGCTCCATCAAAGAATAAGGTAAAAGCATTGGGAATACTTTTTGGTGGTGGCAATGGTAGGGTCTTTACTTGAGGCACCTTAATCTCCTTTTCATGCACCCTATAAGTGAGAATCCCTACCAATTGTGCACGCACACTATCTTCTACCTTGAAAGAGTATTGAAACTCTTGCAACTCCATAATCCACTTTGAGATCCTAGTACTAAGATTCATTTGAGATGACACCCAAGGGAACAAATTCTCTGCAGTGAGAATTACAAAAGGTTTTGGTAGCAGGTAGGATCTAAACTTTCTCACCGCAAACATGAGAGAAAGCATCATGAGTTCTGCTTTTGTGTAGTCTCTCTCCAAAGCATTCATGACCCTACTAGCAAAGTAGATGGGTTGCATCCTTGTACTGTGGGGATCTTGTTGTAGCAACACACCACCAATTGTTTCCCTTCCAACACTAGAGCTAACAAAGAATGTGTACTCCCAACAAGGAGGCATGAGTGTTGGTAGCTCTGACAAAATGACTTTAATGTTACAAAAATACTCTTCAAGCTCATCAGACCATGCAAATTCTATTTGTTGTGTCAACTTTTGCAAAGGATGAAGCAACTCCGCAGCTAAGTGAATAAAGCGTGACATATACTTCACTTTTTGAATGAATGATATGACCTCTTTGAGATTCTTGGGTGAGGGGAGCTCAATAAGAGCCTTTGCCTTTGAAGGATCCACCTCAATGCCTTTATAGGAAACCTTGTGACCAAGCAAGATCACTTCATCCTCAGCTATGTGACACTTGTCGGGGTTGAGTTGACCTCCCATGTCATAGAGCTTCTTTAAACCTTCTTCTACCCTTTGTAGATGCAATGATTTTGAGCTATAAATGAAAAAATCATCAATAAAAACCCTAATCGACTTTCCAAAGAATGCTTGAAACACCATGTTCATGAAGCGTTGGAAAGTTGCAGGAGCATTTGTCAGGCCAAATGGCATGACTCTAAAAGCATAACAACCCCAAGGAGTGATAAAGGTTGTTTTCAATTGATCCTCCAATGCGATACCTATTTGAAAGTAACCCGAGTAGCCATCACACACAGTGTACTTCTCATGACCAGCTACTTCATTTAGTATCTCATCCTGAAATGGGAGGGGAAAGTGATCTCTTTTTGTTGCCTCATTAAGTGGACGATAATCCACACACACCCTCCACTTGCCGTTTTTCTTAGGAGTGACAACAACGGGAGAGACCCACTCTGAATTCTCCACTGGATAAATGAAACCTGCTGCTAGAAGCTTTCTTACCTCCTTGAGTAGAGCCTGCTCATTAATGACTCCTAGCCTTCGTAGCTTTTGAGCTTTAGGTGTGGCTTGAGACTTTAACTCAATCTTGTGTTGAACAACATCTACCCCACGCGCGTCGGTGTAGTCTTTAGCAAAAATCCTAGGAAACTTCCTTAGCACACATTTGAACTCCTCTCTTTCATCCTTTGTAAGTGTTGTTGATAGCATACCTTCCAGCATCCCTTCATCTTGAACACCTTCCTTCTCTTGAGAACCTACCTCCTCCAAACCTCGAGAAGAGGTCTCCTGGTTGTTTGGCTTAAACCTTACCCCCATAGCTTCGATGGAAGACTCCTCTTCAGTAATGCTGCCGTTACTTTCTTCTTCTGAAGTGCTATCGGTCCAACCTTCTTCCGTCTCACTTTGAGATGATTCTTCATAGCGCTCCTCTTGGCGTTGCTCCTTCATGTCAAAGAAAACCTTCTTATGATTGTCATTCCTGCAAATTAATTTCCCACTCTCCCAATCCTGCAAAGCTCACATTTTCATTAGCCATGGTCTTCCTAGGATAACTGGATAACCACTTCCCTTGGTCGACATAACATAAAAATCCACTGCTTTCTTAATGCCAAAGGCCTCTACAAAGACATTTTTACAAATGCCTACACACCTAGCCTTGCTATTGTTTGCCATCTTGACTTTGATTTCAGGTGTCTCATGGATGTGCATGCCTAGTCTTTGCATGAGTCCCTCTGTCATGATGCAAATTTGTGCACCCCCATCCACTAGACCTTTCCTAACCCATCTTACTTTGATGTAACAGTCTAGCACCGGTGTAATGTCCTCATTCATTTTAGCTTGTGCAATTTTTACAACAAGCACACTCTCTTTTACCTTTCTCCTAGTGCTAACTGCCCTTGTTAAATCCTTACTTGTGGACATAATGCAAGAAATTGAGGCCATGAAATATCAGGACCCTTACCTCTCATGTCTTCCAACAAGTTGTACAGAGCCATACCATGTCCAAGAGGGAAGTCTTGGAGGTTGATACGACGTCGAGTCCTCTTGGTTTCCTTGGTCTCCTTTGCCTTTTTGCCTTGTCCATGGTCACTCTATGATGTGACTCCTTCTTTCTCTTTACCTTTCCCTCGGCCACGCTTAATGCCATTGGCTTCCATGTCAACCTCATTTGAATTTGTCACCTCTACCACATGCACATTTGGATCTGGCAAAGGTGGAACTCCTTCCACCCCTTGTGGAGGTGGTCTTGGTCCATTTGGCCTTTGTAGAAGCCTTGGTTGTTGACCAGCTCCTTCACCTGCATTCATCACTGGGTAATTCAAGTTAGGTCTCCCTCGCTCCCCACGGGGCCAAGGACAATTATACATCCCATGTCCAGACTCTCCACAATTCCAACATTGCAAGACTCTCCTAGGTCGTGGATCTCGCTCTTCAGACTTCTTTGCTTGTCCCTTTGGACCTACAGCTTGTGCAAGGTGAATTGATAGGATGCTTAAAGATTCATTTAACTTCTCAATCACTTCAACCGTTACCTCAAGAAGCTCCCTAGATGTTGATGCTTGTGACTTACCTTTGGGTCTAAGACCTTCTATTGGAACCTCTCCCCTTAAGCACTTGAGTTGCGTATACTTCTCAGCAGCCCTAGTTTCTGTTGCATCAAAAGTAGCAGGTGCACCCGCCTCAACTTTTACCTTAAGGTCAGGAAAGAGTCCGGCTATGAACCTCTCCTTCTTTAAAAATTCTACACCATCACCAGGGTTAGCAACATTTCGTATCCATAGAGCCCAAAGACGTAGAAACTCTTGCTTGTACAAGTAGTAGTCATCTAAGTCTTTTTGCTTATGAGAAACAATGTCTTGCCATAGTTTTTGAGTGTTTTGGGGATCAAAGAAGTATCTCTTAAAACGATTCAAAACTTCTGTGTAATTCCCCTTAACTTCCTGAGGCAAAGATTCAAACCAAGTACTAGCATCTTTCCTAAGGACCACCTCAAACATTTCTACACGTTCTTGATCGGTTACTATTCTCTCGATACGGCAAGAAATCTTGAAATTTGCTAAAAATAATTCTGCATCCTCACCAGGCTCTCCAAAGAAAAGAGGATATCCAGACATTTGGCGTTGGCTCTCCATTATTATGAAAGATTACAACACGAGTTACAATAAGGGATACAATAGAGATTTAGAACCACTCGCCTGCAAATGAAGAAGTAAGAAAATACCACTCTAGGTTTTCTTCTTCATCTATCCAAGCTTCAATGAGGTCTCGATTTGTTTGATCAAAACAAAAAGGTAGACTATTGATGAGCTCTAAGAAGGGTTGAAATTCTTCAAAGCTAAGGCGATAAACAGAAATCTCTAGAACTTCATTTTCTGGATCCAAAAGAGCAACCACGTCCCAAGTGATAAATTGCACTTGCTCTACAATTCCCAACGCATAAGCGGTTTGTATAAAAACTAGATCTTCATGCTCGTCGAAGGCCGTGAGAAAGTAGCAATTGACTAGGAGCTCCTTTCCTTCGAGTTCCACACAGTCGGAGTGAGGCAACCTTCTCACAATTTCATAAAGAACATCCTCATCAAGTCCAATCAAGTTTGCAAGATTTAAAGACTCCACTTGTGCTACAAAATTCCTGGACAAAAACTCCTTAGGATTATGGTTAAATCATTCAAAAGCATAAAGAGATTTACAATGTCTCTATGAAAAAAGTGTCATAGAAAGTAGAGAAGGATGAGAATTTATATAAATTTGCAATCTTCTCTATGCTCTCTTTATTAAGACAAGCTCTGAATAGCTCCCTATCTCCTTTGTTGAAAGCGAAAGGAAGACTATTAATAAGACGCAAATGAGGGAAAATTTCACCAAATGTGAGTCTATGAAGCATGAACTCTGGCCGCAAGTTTCCTGAAGAGTCTTCCTCAATGGTGAAATGCACTCGCCAAACGCCAAATTTCACTCTATTTACCAATCTTAGGGCACACACTAGTTGGATGAATGCGCGGTCTTCCTTAGTGCCCAACAACAAGAGGAAAATGAAATCCACGCGTAGGACCTTCCGTCTTAACTTCACCACCCTCTTGTTATGAGGGAGACGCCTTACTACTTGCTCCTGCAACTCAATTGGTAATAGAGCTAGATCTCTAAGGATTGAAATTTCACTGCACACACATTCCCAGTTAGAACAAATGATCATTTTTTTGTTTCTTGTAACAACTTGGACAAAGAAAAAACAAACATACACACTATTTTTCCAGGCTGCACTTCATTTTAAAATAAAATGAACACATGTACATCAAAAGAAGTGTGGTAGTTGATGAGAGGTAGAATGGCAGGGTTTGGTGATGCAAGAATTTCTCCTACTCTTTGGGCACCAAACATGAACACCATACGTTGTTGAAAATGGATTTTCCTACTAATTGCAATGTTTATTCTAATGTGTGGAGTGAAATGGAAGGGGAAAACCTCTATTCCTAGGCCATTATCCATGGTCTATGCATGACCTAATTCTTAAAACAAAACAAAAATATAGACGTCCAAAATAAGGTCGTACCTAATGAGAGGCAAAATAAAAGAATTTACTGAAGCGTTTATCTCGGCCAACCTAAGAGGACCTAAAATTCTACGAATGACACGTTGAAATTGCAACTTAGTACTAACAATTATGTGTACCTTTTTCCTTGCAATGGGAATGAAGGGATCATACAAATTTTCGTGATTCATGCAAACTACTTGACTATGCTAAAGGTTGATTCTACACAAAAATACACAAGTCGTTCCTCAGTGGGGGCACCAATTAGAGGCGGTTTGGGGCGGGCAACAAGAAGAGTGGCCTCCAAGCACTCTTCTAGGCTCCCATGCTGATCAATTGGGTTGGAGTTGGAAAAAAACAACAAACACACACACAAACCCGCAACCTAACCCTACACAAATTTGGGGCACCACCTAGTTTTGGATGCGAACTAGGACGCATAGAGAGAGAGAGAGAGAGAGGTAGTGCTCGGGCTGCTTTGAAACGTATCAACAATGATCAAGCAAACACAACTATATATTGAAGAAAGAGAGAGAAAGGGGGAGGGGGTGCTTGTTGCACTAATACCTTCTTACGAATCTGTCATGACAAATCAAAGTGAGATTAGTATTTGTTCAACATAGCTTGCGTAAATTTCACCACAACACATCACAAGAAACTCCACCCCAATCACTGTCTTAAGGCCAAGGGAGTCCTCTCCACCCTGTCGCCCTCTTACAGTATGTGGGATTTATGGCTAGATTGATGACAACACCATAGACAAGCTATCAAGAACTTAACAAAAAACACCAAGACACTTACACATCATTGTTGTCCATTACTTCACGTTGGAAGGGAGCCAAAGTATCCAAGCTTAGTCCAAATCCACCCTCCTTGATTCAGCAAATGTTGGGCTTACACTAGTAGGAGAAATGATAGATCTCCTACTCTCAATTGAATGAACACTCTCTCTCTTACAAATGGCATAGAGTTCCCTTGCTAATCCCCTATTACAACACATGCACATGCATAAGACAATGAGCTTCCACTCAAGAGCTCCTTCTAGAGAGGTTGAGCTTGGCTTCTCAAGCTATAGCATAGTGCTCTTGCTTATGGCTCCCCCCTTTTTGTGCTAGCTACACCCTCCTTTTATAGCAATTTTGAAGGCTAGGGTTACTCCTCTAACCATGGTTGGGTTAGATTTTCAGCAATTTATCTAATTTCTTTTGCTTGGAATTATCAAGAAGTTGGTGGGGAAAGAGAGAGGAGAGAAATGGAGGTGATAGGACTTTTCATAGTGGGTTAGTGTTAGTAGAGTTAGTATTAATTTACAAATGGAATTGGATATTTACAATGGGAGTATCCATGTAGGATACAAATAAGGAAGAAAAACTCTTAAGAGGTAAGAAAAGGTGGATTTCTTACAAGGTTGATGCTCCAAGTGTCTTGAGTAGGGCCAATTTTGACGCTTGTTGACGGTCCACTAGCTTTGACGGTACATTTTTTCTCCACTCTTGACCTTCCTTGAGAGACAAGGTAATTGAAGCTGAGTAATCAACCACCATGATGCTGTCTTTTAAGAGAAGAGGCTGAATTTTGTGGTTTTTTTGATAGATATGGGTAAATTGGAGGAGGAAAAATGAGACTAGGTGGTCAATTTTGGAATGGAATTGTGTGTGGGAGGTATGAGTTCACCATGGTCTCTCTTATTCTTCAAGGTTGAGGAGAAGGTGAGTAGGGTGCAGAGAGGAGTGGTGAGAGAGGTGGGGATAATGAGTGGAGAAGTGTGTGTGAAAGAGGAAAATGATAAAGTGGAAGAGAGAGTGTGGCTGCATAGCATGGGAAAACTGGGGTCCACTAATAAAATCATAGCTCACAGCTCATAGCTCAAAAAGATATGAAAACATTTGAGGCAAAAGTTCAGCCCACGAGCTACAACTTCTGTTTGAATCACCGTTTCTAATTCAGAGAGCAAGTGACCTTTAAAAATTTAGCAAAACCGACCGTTTTTTTCCACTGCACAAGGTCCTTGTGGGGTCCTTCTTTGGATGATTCTTTTGAATACCTCCAAGAGTGAGCCCTCCATAGTGCATGTATGCATGCCACCTACCCTTGACCTTATTTGGTAGGTCTATAATTGAAGATATTGTTGAGATCATGATATAAGTGAGTAGTACAACTAAGAAAATCAAATATTGAGGGGTCTAAAAAATATGTACATGTCAAATATAAATAATATAAGTGGAAAAAATATAAAGGGGTCAAAAGAAATCTCTCTCATTATGAGGCTACCATAAAAAGATAAATATTCTTGGTGTTCTAATTTTTTAGAAAAAAAACAAAGTAGATGTAGGAAGGGAAAAATCACAATAGTGAAAAAATATACACATAAATAAAACTAGTTTTTTTGGATTTTTGTTGGGGTGGAGTTACACCAAAAATAAGAGAAGCTTGCATGAGATTACTTTTATATGGAATAAAGAGTATGCAAAATGGTAAGAAAAATTGTGGTAATGGTGAGGCAATGTACAGAACATAAATAAGACACACCTAGGTAGAAATATTTAAATAATTATGAAAAAATCTTTTATTTAGGCCCTATATACAAAGAAGTATTTACATACGCATGGGCCATAATATACTTATATTTTTTATATTTTTTATTTATTTTTTGGCTCAACTAGCCCAATGAATAGCTAATTGAGGGTTTTTTATTTCAGTAAGGAGATATGGGAAAAGTCCCCTAACTCACACGCACCTATATACAGTGAAAGGGTGAGGGTAACCATAGCGTTTGGGTGAATTTGGTAGGGTGGAGTAACTTACTATGGCAATTATGGAGAGCCGAAAAACGGCTATCATTAGCCCTCCCCCAGGATGATGGTATATTCATGTACCATCATAGAGCATCTCTTCCAAAGAGAGTGCTTCAGAGTCCTTGAAGAAATCTTCATTGTTTTGCCCCTCAGAATTTTGGCTGGAGTTACACTCATGCTTCATGTAACAATACTTACATGAGACCGCGGCCTTTGGACAAATCTTTGGTAGATCCTTTGGTAGAAGGCGACTCAAATAGGGCTTCAAGCGATACCCGTTTACCTTCCTGGAGTGCTCTTTACCATTCAAGTCCATAAGCTGATAGTAACTAGAATTGAAAGCCTTCTTGACTATGTATGGCCCCTGCCATCTTGTTTCAAATTTGGCATCAAAACGATTATCGAGTCGATTGTCATACCTTAGCACAAGATCTCCTTCATTGATGCCTTTGTCCTTCAGTTTCTTGTCGTGCGTTTCTTTCGCTTGTGTGGCTTTCCTCTTGTAGCACTCATATGTTGCTTCTCTTTTCCACTCAAGCTCCACTAACGTAAGAAGTCGATCCATCCATACCTCTTGATCATCTTGTGCTGATTTGCCATGAAGTCGCATTGTTGGAATGTTTAGTTCAATTGGCTGTAAAGCCTCTTGACCATAGACCAAGTGAAATGGTGTGAACTCCGTGGCTTCCCTATATGTGGTTCGATACGTCCACAAGGCACCATCCAAGAAGTCATCCCACAACTTTGTCTTGTTTTTCACCCCCTTTCTAATGATGCCTGCAATGACACCATTAGCTTTTTCTACCAAACCATTTGATTGGGGATAGTAGGGTGTACTCTGACGATGTAGAATGTGAAGTTCTTCACAGAATTCTGTGAGCAATCCCTTTCTAAACCCTGGACCATTATCAGAAACAATCTCCAAAGGTGTGCCAAATCTACAACAAATGTGAGTGTAGACGAATTTGCTCACTGTCTTCTCATTTACCTTTGCCACACTCTGTGCTTCCACCCACCTAGTCATATAGTCTACAGCCACTAGAATGTAGAGTTTACCATTTTTTGTCCTAGGCAGAGGACCCATAGCATCAATGCCCCACTTTTCAAAGGGTCCATTTGCAAGCACTATTTGCCTCGGGCCATGCAACAACCTTCTATTTCCATTTATCTGACAATTGTGACAGCTTTTACACCAATGTTGGACATCCACATGCAGACTTGGCCAAACATACCCCGCAAGCAAAATCTTCTTCACAGTTAATTCTTGGGCAAAATGACCACCACATGCTTCTTCGTGCAAACCTTTTAGAATGGCTGGAATTTCCTCAATAGTTGGTACTCTTTTGCACACTTGATCCCTCCCTCTTTGATAGAGGGAGCCTTCTAGGAAGAGATATGCGCTTGCCTTCTTCATGAGTCTCCTCTTCTGAGCCTTCGTGAAGTCTTGTGGAAACTCGCCCTCCAAAATGTAGCTAATAATGGGAGTCAATGACTCCAATCCCTGGTATCTCGGTTGCTTGACAGTTGCTGCCACCATGATGACCTGCACTTCTTTCTCAACACATGTAACTACTTGCTGTGCAAGTAAATCGGCATCTTCATTCTGTTTCCTAGGAATATGATATAGTTGCACTTCTTCAAATTGATTAAACAATCTACGAATGGCATGAACTTTTGTCCGTAAGCTTTCATTCTTGCATGCCCAAATGCCTAAAATCTGTTTAACACCTAGGTAGAAATATTTAAATAACTATGAAAAAATCTTTTATTTAGGCCCTATATACAAAGAAGTATTTACATACGCATGGGCCATAATATACTTATATTTTTTATTTTTTTTATTTATTTTTTGGCTCAACTAGCCCAATGAATAGCTAATTGAGGGTTTTTTATTTCAGTAAGGAGATATGGGAAAAGTCCCCTAACTCACACGCACCTATATACAGTGAAAGGGTGAGGGTAACCATAGCGTTTGGGTGAATTTGGTAGGGTGGAGTAACTTACTATGGCAATTATGGAGAGCCGAAAAACGGCTATCAACAGCTTGAACTTGGTATTGCAAGATTGGTACAAGAGTAATATTACAAGTCTTAATGGACTTATTTGGAATGCCTAGAGTCATACTACATTCAGAATTGTATATACTGCTCTCCAGGTGACTGGTAGAAGCAGTAGAACCCGATGTTCCCTCAATGGTAGCCTCCTCAATAAACGGTTCTCCAACTTGGCTACTCCCCACAACTCTGGTGACAGCCATTCGCATTTTCTTGCTTAGGCCAAACTGTGTGTCTATGTGGGATGCTCGCCTTGACCTCTCCTTTTCAGCTCTCCATCTAGTGTCCCAATGCTCTAGCTTACCCTTGTCTACTTGTTGAGGGCATTCCTCTTTCAAATTAGAGGCCACCTTGGGAAAATTGCCCACCCAACTGCTCAGTAATGAGTTTATTGATTCGGTTGTTTTGTCTAGATATAGCAACAAAATTTTGCGGGCAATATCACTGTATAATGATTGCAATCTAGACTCATCTACAACAATCTACGCTATATCATCGGGATCTAGTGCACTGACGATCGTAATCAACAATTGTCTAATTTTCTTTTTGAACTCTATCATTGAAGTAGCAGAAGGATCCATTTTGCCTGCAATGGTATTATTGCAAACAACACATTGTAAAATATAACTATGTGCCACTGCATTTGGATCTTTTCTACGTGAAAGAAAAAGTGCAATATAGACCATAGATCTCGTACGCTTTTGCAGTGACACACCTAATTGCAATTGCAACCATGTGCCAATGCCTCACCGTACGACAACTTACAAACAAATGATCCTGTCATTCTAGCAGCAACACACCTAGTCGCAATTGCAACCATGTGCCGAAGCATGAATGACTGGGAGAAACATATAATCACCCTACGCTTTTGCAATGCACACCTAGCCACAATTGCAACCATGTGCCAGTGCATCCACGCACAGTGACTTCTTTCAAACAGATGCTCCTGTCATTCTAGCAGCAACACACCTAGTCTCAATTTCAACCATGTGCCAAAGCATGAATGACTGGGAGCAACATAAAACATAATCACCATACGCTTTTGCAATGACACACCTAGCCGCAATTGCAACCATGTGCCAGTGCATTCACGCACGTTTACTTGTTTCAAAAAAATGCTCCTGTCATTCTAGCAGCAAAACACCTAGTCGCAATTGCAACCATGTGCCGAAGCATGAATGACTAGGAGCAATATAAAACATAATCACCGTACGCTTTTGCAATGACACACCTAGCCGCAATTGGAACCATGTGCCAGTGCATCCACGTACGATGATTTGATAAAAGAAATTTTAAACCTTTAAGTTTTAATGCAAAAAGCTCAAAAAAACATCAATAAAATAAGGAAGGGTTTAAAAAATTACGACTACACTGCTTTGAGAATGTGGAAAGCTGCTAGAAATTTTGGTGAAGACTTTTCAATGAACCTCTTTTGTGAAAAGACAAGCACCGGTGTCACCTTTATATAGCCACGGCGGGCCCAGCGGGCAAATAGATTTACCTAGCATGACTGCCGGGAAGATTCACTAGCTCGGTGGGCCCGGCGGGCCAACTAATTAGCCCGGGGGTTACGAGCCGGTCTCCAGGTCTCCCTGGAGGTCAAAAAAGATGAATGTCAATTAACAAAATATTTGTTATTTTGCATTTCTATTGTTATTAACTTGAAATTATAGTGTGAACACGTCATTTTGAAATCCCTGCAAGTTTCCAAGGCACTTTTCTCATCACAAGATCAGTCCCCTTCATATACAAGGCATCACCAAGTAACAAATACCTTTTGGCACGACGTAGGAAGGTGTACTTTTTTGGATTCTCCAACTCTAATGGAAGCATACCTGTTTGTAGAAACTCTTCCTCCCTCTCTAAAGCTTCCCTTCCCAAATAAAGAGGAGAATCAGCCCTTATCAAATTTCCCGATTGAAGCTTGCTCTGCACCATGTGCTTCTTCATTTTGAGACCTGTCCACATGCCTTAAACTCCAAGCTTCAAAATGCTTAAGCAGATTCTTCACTTGAAAACACATATTTTTCAGCCCTGGATTCTTACTTTGCCACACCCCAAGTACTTGCTTAACCACCAAAAGAGCATCACCTCTTACCCTCACACGACGGATGCCAAGCTCAAGGCAAAGGTTGAGACCTTTCTCCAAAGTATCATACTCAGCTTCATTGTTGCTTTGTGCGGTAAGCTTCAAACTCCTTTTAGTTACCAAAGCACCTTGAGGATCATAGATTACCACACCTCCTGAAGCTTCACCATGCGCTATCCTGTAAGAGCCATCAAAAACCAATAGATAGGCATTGTCTATGTCAGGAGCTTCCATGTGTTGCTTCTTCACTTCATCCTCCTTAAGAAGAAGAGGGCTTTCCTTATAGGTAAGAAAATCAGCCAATGTAGCCCTTGTACTCTCCTCAACAAGAAAAGATAATTGTAATTCATGTAGCTCCACAATCCACTTCATGAGCCTCTTTGACAAAGTAGGCCTATTCACCAATTGAGGTAGAAGAGTGTAGCTAGTGAGGAATGTGAATGGTTTAGGGAGAAGGTAGTGCCTAAACCTTCTACATGCATAAATCACGCTTACCATAATGAGCTCCACCTCAGTATAGCCTCTTTCCACCTCTAGCTTCACCCTGCTAGCACAATAGATAGGCTTCATGTAGTGGGAATTGTTACCTCGTTGAAGAATCATAGCTCCAATAGCATTCTCACATACTGATGGATTCACATAAAAGTCCTTATCCCAATTAGGAGCTTGCATAGCAGGAAGAGAACCAAGAACCTCTTTGATACCTTGAAAAACCTCTTCACATTCATTTGTCCATTGTAGAGGATCCAACCTTGCTACTTGTTGTGGAGGATAAAGAAGTTGAGAGGACAAAGAAATGAACCTTGCCATATACTTCACCTTTTGAATAAAAGTAGAAAGTTTCTTTGTATCTTTAGGTGATGGGAGGAGCACCAAAGCCTTCACTTTGTCAGGATCCGCTTCAATCCCATTCTCTGAGATCATATGCCCCAAAAACTTCACTCTTGGTTGAGCAAGATGACATTTCTTTGGGTTGATTTGACCGACACTTTCATCATATTTCTTCAATGCCATCCCAATCTTTGCACAATGATCCTTTCTAGAGCTATAAACACAAAAGTCATCAATAAGATCCTTCACAAACTTGCCAAGAAAGGGAGATAACACCTTGTTGACGCGCTTTTGATACCACGCACAGCCATTCATAAGACCAAAAGGAAGCGCACAATAACAAAAGCATCCCCATGGTGTGATAAATGTGGTCTTCTTTCAATCTTCTAAATCCAAGGTGAGCTGAAAATATCCAGAGAATCCGTCACATACACTATACCTCTCATGCCCTGCAATAGAATCAAGTATGTCATCTATGAAAGGAAGAGGGTATGGATCCCTCTTCATGGCTGCGTTTAGGGGCTTAAAATCAACACATATACTCCACTTTCCATCCTTCTTGGGTGTAACAAAAACAGGACTCACCCATTATGTAGTATTCACAGGACATATGAAACCTGCTTCAAGAAGCTTGTCTACCTCTTCCTTTAAAGCATTAAGTTGTACCTGTCCCATTCTCCTTAGCTTTTGGTGTATGGGCGGAGCTCCTTCCTTGATTGTAATGTGGATTTCCTCTCCCTTAAAGCCTCTAATTTCCTCACAAGAAGTGATGAATAAATGGGTAAATTGTTGTATCATATGTAGGTACTGACCCTTCTCATGACTAGTCAAGTCGGGAGACAACATACCTTGTATCAGCTCCTATTTGACATTAGGTTGAACTTTGGGTTGCATCAGCTCTTCAATTTTCTCATAAGGACCAGAGATATCCTCATTCTCCATAAGGCCAAGAAATCTTTGTTTCTCATCATGCTCTTCTTCAAGAAACAAGGAGGAAACATCTAGATCACTATCGCTGCTATCTTCCACTTCACTGGCATCATCCGCATTGTCATCTTCTTCACTTGAGTACTCTTCTTCATCACTTTTCTCATCAAAATCAGCATCCAAATATTTCTTGCTAGCCATGTAAAACCTCTTCTTATCACCCCTTCTATTGTAGAGAGTGATGGTAGCATGTCCCCAATCCTGTATAGCTTTGGTTGCATGTAACCATGGTCTTCCAATGATGAGAGGGAAAGCACCAATACCCGCAGGCAATGCGTCAGTGTTTTGATAAGGTAATGGGGGACTATTAGATTTCCATGGAGAATCTTAAAACAAAAATCTCTTGAAGACATTCTTTCATTGCCTAAAGCTATGCAAGGGCATATGAAACCCTATATGGATGCTCTATAATAAAAAATACATAGATGTACATTATAAAATTGTAAAATAGGAGAGTAATTTCAAGAGAGAGAGAGAGAGAGAGATAAATAGATTGGCTTACAAGTAAATGGAAAGAACAAAGCTGACTGCGAGAAAGGTAGGCAAAGGACCAGGTTTGGCTGCTAAACCAGAAGGAAGATCTGCTAGTAGAAAGAAGAGACCTGGAAATCCCTTGAAAATCTTAAAAGCTACAAGGATGAGACTGTTCAAGGAAATCAGGAAGCCTCAGAAAAGTATCAAAGCTTCTAGTACTAAAGCTTCCATTCCAAAGACTAGTCAGGTCAATATGTGAGGAAGCATGTTTTGGGATCATGAAGTGGACACTTGTTACACTGCTAGCACTACAAGAGGCAACTGAAGATTTTTTGTTGGAATATTTCAATGACATAACAATCGTCATAGCACATGCACACAGGGTCACGATTATGGACAAGGACAGTGAAACTCTGAAAAGAGTCAGGTGGAGATATGATGAGCTTATCCAGCCTAATGAATTTATAAATAATAAAATGAAGGAAATTTTTCTTATTCCTCCATCAAAGCTAGAGGCGGTGAAGATTGTAGAAGCCACCCACGATCTGAATACCAAGGCCAGGGCTGAGCAAGAAAATCGGCGTGCAGAGGAGATGAATAAAATGAAATACAAGGAAAAGGTAGCATGTGCTATAGAAGAAGAGGTTAACACAAAATCTATGTCATCAACAATAAAATGTTTTCATCAATGAAGGAAGGATTAATAGTAGATATACATCTAGAAGATGCTATAAGAAGGCTTGCATTAGATTCTATGGATATCAATATATCGCGAGATATAGATGCTCAAATCACAAACTCAATTGTATATATCTTCCTGAAGTAAGATTCTTTCACCAGCTCTAGCATATTTTTATTTTGCCTTGAGGCTAGAGGCTAACAACTACTAACTTTCTTGTAGTTTGTCCACAAAGCCATGCAGAAATATACATATAGAATTACTAGATTTCTTCCTTTCTCATACTGAAAAATACCCCTATTAGCACATTCAAGAAGTGGCTTTCTCATTGTCCAATGCTGCAAGTAACAACCATAATTTTTCCATATGAGAGCAACCACCACTATAGCCTCGTTTGAATTGAACTTGACAAGCCAACTATCTGGACATTAAACTCAATTTGAGGAATGCATCTAGAATTGAGATTGTGAGTATTGAGAATTATAAATTGGTTTTACTTTTGATAAATAATGGAGACAGTTATTGTGTTGGGTTCATACCAACTCCTACTGGCAGATGCATAAAAATATTGTTGCACGTATATGGAAGGCTATGCAAAAATCTAGAGCTATACAGGTCAGAAATTAAGGAATTCACAGTGCCTTTACAAATTGATGGCCGTTTGTGTGGATAGAGATGCCTCCTCCATGCTGAGTATATACTGCAGAGCTTTTTTTCATTAAATCCATTCATGTCAAAGGTATGCATTTTGCACAGCATTACTATAGCATTGTGACAGTTTGGACAAAGATGTGTCTCAGTTTCTTTTTTTTCAATTTTGTCTTTTGCCGAGTGCATTGGATAAGTACACCATAGAGTATTTCCATCGATACCATGCCACCCTAATCCAGCATCTTCTTGCAATTTCACATACCGTGAGCATGGATGCAAAACAAACCCTATTGGATGACCACATTGTAGAGTTAATGATGACCGCTGATGGATTGCAGCAAGCAAATTCCATAAGGGCAGCTGAGAAAGAACAAGAGCAAGAGGAGGGAGGGACTTCTAAGAAGAGAAATGCTACAGAGGGAGAGTTTGACAAGGAGAAAAGTCCAAATGAGGGGAAGCCCACATAGGAGAAATATCACAAAAATAAGGGGGATAACGAAGAAATAAATGATGAAACTCGCTCTGTGCTTAGAGGGTTTCAAAAGGATTACGTTTATGGAGAGAGAGGGTCTGAGAAAGAACGCTCTAACCCTCAAGCAGAGCATATCTCTACCACACCTCCACCTCTTGAGCTTGAAAATCAAGAGTCATTTATGCCTGATACAAATACATCATAGCACATTAGAAGAAAGTTCAGGTGTAATGGAGCCCTCAACACTGGAGAGACAACAGTCTCAAATAGCAAAAGAATAAGAGAAGACGCTCAAGGATATCCACACTCGATAAGACAACCTCGACGCTCAACTTCTGCTATTTGAGACAACAGTCTCAAATAGCAAAAGAACAAGAGAAGATGCTCAAGGATATCCACACTCGACAAGACAACCTCGACGGCATCAAACCCAATATGGACCTTTGGTAGACATCCCTAGGATTTTTCAGGTAATAATCTAAGTTAAAGAATATGAAAGTTAACCTATTGTCTAACTACTTATTTGTTTTATTAAATTTTTGCAGAGACTAATTATTTTGGACGTCAATGGATTGTTGTTGTTTTGGGAGCCGTATGATCCCCACACATAAGTTGTCAACCTGCACACCTTCAGGATATGCGGTCGGAGATCCATTATGCATCCAAGAACCAAGGAATTTATACAGTTTCTACCTCCAAGATTCTGAGTTGTGATATGGTCCTCTATGCTACAGAGAAACCTCAAACCCCTTGTAAATATGATTTGCACCAAAGCAAGAACAGAATGTTTGCAGTTTTATTTTTTTGTATTCACAAAATAATTGTGTTTACATTGAAGGCCACTACCACCCTACCAAACCAAATGTATTGCTATTCTATAAGCATTTTTTTCAAATTCATGTCCCACATGATGATATCAACACTTTTTTGATAGATGACACACCCCATAAGGGCTTGCTAAATCCTCTGAGAACCACTCTCTCCCCACCCTCATTTGAAGATCATGAGCATGACTTTTAGCTAGAGGACATTTTGATCCCTTATTTCCAAAATTTGTATTTCATCCCATTGCCTATTTCAAAATTTATACTTAAAAATACTCTCTAAAATGCTATCTATCTAGATTAATATGATTCTTTGTACTTCTTTGGTGCCATGGAAATGTGTGTGTGTGTGTGTGCACGTGCGTGTGATAGAGAGAGCGAGAGAGACAGAGAGAGAGAGAGAGAGAGAGAGAGAGAGAGAGAGAGAGAGAGAGAGAGAGAGAGAGAGAGAGAGAGAGAGAGAGAGAGAGAGAGAGAGATATTATGCATCAGACTCTGCATATGTTGTTCAAAATATACACTTATCACACTACCAGGTAACCAAGGGACAGAGGTAGTGAGGGCAGACCTCATCTTACAATTGAAATAAAGATATAACCAAATTGTGGGAATCATCTCACAATTGAACAAAAAATTTAAATTGCAAGAAACATTGGAATGGAAGTCATGAAATATATTCATTCAAGTTACATTGGAACAATTTGGACTTGGCCAATGAGTTCTCTACAGACAATCTATTTTTCCCTTTGTTGCATTACTTTGCGTCCACCAATTAAGAAATATAACAGTGAGGGATTTTTCTTCGTGGTCTTGTTCACAATGTTAGGCCAAAGTTGTACAAGGTTGCATTGCTCTCTTATTGTGACCACTGTCACAAGTTTGAGATTTTTGTCGAATACCTCCACATCTATGACACCGTTGTTCTCTAGGCCTGCCAACTCTTGATCATTAGGAACAAACTTAGAGTAGCCCGCAACAATTTGACAACGATGGTACCAGATGGAGATGAGAAGGGACTGTGTGCCAATCATGTACTTGGCCACCAAAGTGTTGAGTGCAACCTCGCAACGTATGCCGTCCACCTCTTTAACATACCACCCACTATCAAGCAGCTCATCATAGAAGCAAGCATCTAGAGATTTACATACGAGCGTTTTCTTTGCAACATGTATGTGGCAGGTGTAAAATAGCTCCACAAATAAACTTATATGACAAAAAATATTAATCTTTACCGATTTAGTGGGAAATGAATTTCGTAGGGATCTCTACAAATCCCTAAACAGCTTGCTTCAAGAGGTTCACACACTGTTCTATCTAAGACTGTCCATTCAATAGAGCTCCACTTGGTAGGGAGAGGGAGTTTAGCCAGAGTACCTTTTTTATTTTTTTGGTTGAGCTGGTAGAAATGCTCGTAGAAGGAAATTCCCTCATCTGCAATACTCTTGCTAGTTCTTCCATCATATTGTAAAACACCAATGTGAGTGTGGATTACACATATGAGACCTATAATACACTCCACTGGCTCCCAATTTCTTGTATGATGAAGGACAATCTGCAATTGCAACAAAAAAATGTAATAGACCACCTAGTCTAACTACTAAAACGAATGAAGAACTTATGAGAACTTGATCCAGCTCTGTTAATATTGTTATACCTCTTCAAAAAAAAATAAAAAATGAAGAGAATAGGAAGGTCTAAAAGAAATAATAGAGATGGATGGATTTGAACACACTTACAGTTGCATAGAGGATGAGAAGCCAATGAGACATCTTTGCCATTAGCAATCACATCGGAGTGACTATAGACATGATGTACCAAAACCTCCTTAGCAGTTTTCTTGCCCACCTCCACTTTAAAATCTGGCACTCGTGCTTTCCATGCTAAACGAAATAGATTTGTTGTTGAGTATCTTTTCCTCCTTCTTGGTTGCATAAGAACCCAAGAACATTTGTATATTGTCTGTTGTTGACATTGATTATCTATATTAGTGGAGTTTGAGATAATGATAAAGCTTATGGTGCTACTTGGCCTCCTTGGGAGACTAATGGCGAGGTTGGATGGAGAGAGAGCACAACAACCCCTAGAGGTATTAGGGTGGGAAGAAGAAGAAGAAAAAACCATGTCTCTTTTTGAGTGGTAGAAGAAAGCGTGAACTTGCTTCCAATGGAGGGAAATTCAGTTTTGAATGCTTGGTTAATGGAGCAAGAGCTTATGGTGGCAGTAGAATGATACATTATTGTAGTTGTCTTTCAGTACCATAACTATATTCAAACCCTAGGCCCACATATAGATACCTTAAACACCGTAAAAAAGAGGTTTTACCTCATGTTCTTCTCTTTCTTTTGTATTTTTTGATTTATTTCTTCTTATTTCTACCTTATGTTGGCTCGTTGTTCATTGGATGCACCTCCTTTTCTCTATCCTCAATAAGGCCCTCCAAATGACCTTCAAAATTTACTAATACTAAAGCTAACAAAGAATGTGTACTCCCAACAAGGAGGCATGTGTATTGGTAGTTTGTATAGAATGACTTTATTGTTACAAAAATATTATTCAAGCTCATTATACCAAACAAACTCAACTTGTTGTCTCAAATTTTGCAAGGGTTGAAGTAACTCTACGTCTAAGTGAATGAATCGGGACATATACTTCACCTTTTGAATGAATGAGATGACCTCCTTGAGACTCTTAGGTGATGGTAGCTCAATAAGAGCCTTTGCCTTTGAAGGATACACCTCAATGCCTTTACAGGAAACCTGTGACCAAGCAAGATCACTTTGTCCTCACCTATATCGAGTTTGTTAGGGTTGAGTTGACCTCCCACGTCGTAAAGTTTCTTCAAACCTTCTTCTACCTCTTGCAGATGCAATGATTTTGAGCTATAAATGCAAAAACCATCAATAAAAACCCTAATGGATTTTCCAAAGAATTATTCTTGAAACACCATGTTCATGAAGCTTTAGAAAGTTGAAGGAGCATTTGTGAGGTCAAATGGCATGACTCTAAAAACATAGCAACCCCAAGGAATGATGAAGGTTGTTTTTAACTGATCCTCCAATGTGATCTATTTGAAATTATCCTGAGTAGCCATCACACATAGTGTACTTCTTGTGACTAGCTGTCTCTCGTGCGAGGGGAAAGTGATCTCCTTTTGTTGCCCTCATTGAGTAGACAATAATCGACACACACCTTCTACTTGACATTCTGCTTGGGAGAGACAACAATGGGAGAGACCCATTCTGAATTATCCATTGGATAAATTAAACTTGATGTTAGAAGCTTTCTTACATCCTTGAGTAGGGTGTTCTCCTTGATGAATTCTAGCCTTTGTAGCTTTTGTGCCTTAGGTGTATCCTCAAGCTTTTACTCTGAACATCATATACTCCATGCATGTCTGTGTAGTCTTTAGCAAAAAGGCTAGGAAACTTCCTTAGCACACATTTGAAATCCTCTCTTTATTCCTTTGTAAGTGTTGTTGACAACACACCTTCTAGCACCCCTTCATCTTGCACACCTTGCTTCCCTTGAGAACCTACCTCTCTTCCAAGATTGGTAAACAAGAGGTCTCTTGGTTGCTTGATTTAAACCTTACCCCCATGACTTTGATGGAAGGCTCCTCTTCAGTGATGATGGTGCAAGTTTCTTCTTCTGAAGTGCTATCAATCCACATTTCCTCTGTCTCACTTTGCAATGATTATTCATGGAGCTCCTCTTGGTGTTGCTCCTTCATGTTGAATATAGCCTTCTTATGATTGTCGTTCCTTCAAATTAACATTCCACTTTCCCAATCCTGCAAAGCTGGCATTTTCATTAGACATGGTCTTCCTAGGATAAATGGGTAACCATTTCCTTTGGTAGACATAACATAGAAATCAACAACCTCCTTAGTGTCAAATGCCTCCACAAAAACAATTTTACAGATTCCTAAGCATCTGGCTTTTCTATTGTTTTCCATCTTGAGTCTAATTTCAGGTGTCTCATTCTACTATGTACATGTCTTGAGGTGAGGTGCCTCTTAAGGTTAGGTCAATGGATGTTTTGTGTTAGTAGGTTAGTAGTTAGTGCTGGCAATCACTCAAATGTTAATGATACATTTACAATGGATAAACTTAGTTGAAGGATTTGAGAAGGATGGGTAAATTAAGTGAGTGTTAGCAGCAAACTAACACAGACACCATTTTTTGGAGTTCTCTTTGTAAAATATTCATTATTTCGATAAATCGGAAATATTGTAACTCCTATTTTTTCGGATAAACTCTGTAATTAATGAGACGAGGCTACAAGCTTCCAGATTGTATTAGCCAGTCATTTCCCAGCTTTGGTAGAACTCCGGATTATTAATTCTGACCACCCAAAAACCTTGGCTAAGGTAATAAAGCCACTTTTTGTAAGTTTTTGGATAAGAAATATACAGCGTGAGCTAACGGTGCTCACTTCTCTCCTTCTCATGCTTTCTACTCCCTCTCCGGTTGTCACATTGTGATTGCGTTTGTTGCATTGCAACCGCAGGTAAGAGCTCTACGCATTGGCGTAAGCAATTCAAAGTATTTTGTAGCTTTTGGCGTCGTCGACCCGCGGCCTAATTTCATCATAACTAGGAATTTACATGTTTCACAGAGAGCAATGTTCTGCAATCCACCTCAGATCCTACTTACCCTACTCCTAGATTCTAATCCAATGGGGTTGTGGAAAGTGTCCACAAACACTCGTTTTCTTGTGTTTTATATTTGTCTGAGCACTGATCTTAAGACTTTTCTCGTCTACCAATCATTCTCAAAATCCTAATCTTATTCTACAATCCTACAATTCTAAAGTTACTCAGCAAGTACGATTACTTCCAAGCTACCTCTACACAGCAAAAGACGACAATCTTAAGCTATGCGGTTTCTAAAAGAAAGTATTGAACTCTAGGCGAACCTAGAGGAAGTTAAAGGACAACTACACAAGACGCTCATGTTTTTCCCTAGTTTAGGTCTCTTCGTTCCCCGGGCGGAACGTGGGACACATGTCTAACCTCACCATCCTATCTTATTGCAGTATTAGCGAGAAGCACGATTAATTTGTCAAACAATGGGACGAAGCTGACTCGACTAGTGCATAGAGGCTACAAGAGGTTGTCAATATCTCGGAAAACAACTAACAACAACATCTAACTCAAGCTACACTCAAGTGACTGAAATCACCAAAAGCCAATCGCTCATTGGAAAACAAATCACATCCATTACAGTATCAAATGATATCCAAACGTAATGAAACTTCTAGGAAAAGTTTATAAGACCTCAGCCCACATGCTTATGGTCTCAAACCCCACTTTAGATCAAGTTCCAAAATCGTGATTATTAACAGCAGTGGATTTTTTACCTAGTCGTTTTCGACCCAGAATGCATCTAAATGCTTAACAATGATACCCCAATACCCTGCCTATTCTTAGTTTGAGTTGCTATTGGAAGTTGAAGAATTTCAGGTCTACGGCTAGAAATAGCTCGAAAAGACTCGAATCCACTCAATCTGACTGGAAAGTAAGCCTAAAAGTTGTCTAAACCAGTTGGTAAGCTCAAAGACACTTTGAGGTAAAAATTTTCAAGAGTTGGCCAAAATTCAGATTATTTACTTTTTCTTGACATTTTCGGCCAAATTAAGTTTTAACTTGATTCATAGGCTTAAAATAGCTCATATAAAGACTGTCTTTGAAAAAATTGCAAAAAATTGTTCAGTTTAAGCATGAAGTTAATAATCGTGATTATCAAACTTTTGCTCTAAATTGACCAAGGTTCATACCATTGATTCATTGCACGTGTACAAACAACTTTTGTAAAGGCCTAAGAGATTTGGATCACCTTACAAAAACTTGGAAAAAACTAAATTGTGTACTGACTTTTTGAATCTTGAGTGTTAATTTGGAAAAAAATTATCCAAGCTTGTTAAAAAATTTACTCACAGGCTTATATTGATGTGAGAAACATGTGTACATTCTCAGTTGACCAAAAAGATGCACAACTTGTTAGTAGTAGTAAATAATCACAATTATTTACATCTACCCTATTTTTCAACTTTTTTGACCAACTCAGCATACCACTAGTTTCACCATGTTGTAATAAGCCCACAAACTAAATTTGGTAAGATTTGGATCACTGGATTGAAAATTGTGACTAAAATTGCAAAGTTAGTCTGCGGACAGATAATTGATGACCATTTGACCAAAAATTGTCCAAACTTGTTGAAACTTGTCCAGGGATTTTAAAAAGTTGTATACTTCTAAACCAATCAAAAAAGTACAAAAAATCGACAAAGTAAATAATCGCAATTATTTACTTTTGCTATCCAGAGACATTAATTTTGACTTTTAAACTTATACAGTATTAGACCAACATAATATAAAGTCACAGGGCAATTTTGGGTTCAATTGAATCAAAATTGATACATATACACTCAGTTTATAGGTGATGCACATACACCAATCACGAGAGTTAGCAAAAACACTACTGTCTTTATAGAAGAATAGCTAACTTGATCAAATTTGTACTGGAATTAGGTTGCAGACGAGGAATCAGTGGTGACTGGACAGAAAGTTGCAATTGAATCAAGTGGAAATTGATGACAAGTCAATCCAAGGTGAGTACTCTATCCAGGGCTTCATAACTTTATATGAACCTTAGATCTGGTCGTGTACTAGGAAATCATGGCATACTCGAAGAAACCTCCAGTAGAGTATCCACCAAAGAAAGCATGAATCAAGTCAATTCCTTGCACACAATTTCTGAAGAAATCTCATACACTTTTTCAGATTCAACATCCGAAATGTCTTCTTACTTGACTCACTCGAAAACCGGAATGACAGTGCGCTATAAGCATATACTATCTTTTTACAAGACTAATTATTTCCTTGTCTTATCTGAGTCTAAGAAGTGGTTCCAGTAGCAACTCGGGGATTTTTCCCCTCAGGGAATTGACTCTTGTAGTGTCCCATTCTATTGCATCCATAGCCTCTGATGTTTTGGAAAGTCTGCTCTATAGTGGCTACAGCGCTGACACTGCCCTTCGTTGGTTTCCTTGGTTATAATTTCCCCTTGCTCTTCCTCTAAAGCTATTGTAGTTGTAATAGCTCCTGGCAGGGGGGTTTCCTTCAGCTGCAAGTGGTTTAGCTCTTAGAAGAGCATCTTGAATAGAGATGGGTCTCATAGCTTCCAAACGGGTACTTAAAGGTTTGTTTAGACCCTGGCAAAAATGAGCAATCTGTTGTTCCATAGTCATTGGTGGTGTGTAACGTGGTAAAGACACATATTTGGTGTAGTACTCTTCCAAAGTAAGCCCTAATTTTTTGATGGCAAAGATTTCATTCATTTTAATAGCTTGGTGAGCTGGAGGAAGATATCTTTCTTTCATTGCCTGCTTCATTCTTTCCCAAGAGGGACTGATGGAAGGGTTATCTCTACAGTATTGTTTCCACCGGAGTTTGGCATCTCTAGTGAGTCGAAACATTCCTAACATTGCCTGATTTTCCGAAGCAGTTCTTGCTACCAAGAAATAATCATCCATGGCGTCAAGCCAGGCTTCGGCATCACGTTCTAAGTTGGTTCCTTCTCCCTTGAAAGTTGTGCGTTGAACTTGTTTTAATAGTAGTTTCTTTTCCTGGGTGGGAGTATAGAGACTTTTTGCATTTCCTTGGGTTTGTAATTAATGAAAATATTTTAGTGATTACACTACTTTTGTTTTGTCATCATGCAAGTTCTATATACTTTTAAAACAATGAAAACAAAAATCTGGTAATTATTATCACCACCTTACTTAAACTACACAAGCATGTCATAAAACCATGGTATATACAAAGGTTAATACAACACTGACTCATACTATGTACAAGATGGACTAATGCTATATACAATGTGTAATTCTCTAAATCAACATCCTCTTCACGACTGGTGGGTTTGACAGGGGATCAAAAAATATGACATCTTTTGGTCCCCTAAATTTTGGGCCTACCCTCATGGACCTGATCCTACCTAGGTATATTACTTTGGCTACCTGATCATATACGCACTGATTTTGTGACACTTCTACCCCATCTATAATAATGGTCTGATCTGGATCTTTCGTCCCACTGAAAAAGAAAACTTTGATGGTCCGATGTGTTTCTGCCCACTTGAGTCTTTTTAGATTGAGTGTCAACCCTTCTACCTGTCCAGCATCAATCAGGAAAATTCTACCAAACTGTGACCAACTGATTCCCCATGTAGGAGGAGGGGAAAACATTGCATCTAACAATTGCATGATGCTCTTGCAAAATATAAAGTTATTGGAGGTGCAAGCAGCCCCGAATATGATGTTGAAAATCACAAACTTTTGGTAAGCTTGGCGGATATTTTCTTGTATTGATAGGGAAATTCTCATTTCACATTATACCATAATTAAAAATGCAGTATAACTTGTGCCTATTTTTTCATCATTTACCCTCCTAAGGTAGGACCTTATTAAAACATGCTCGGATACTACTTGTAAGGTCCCCAATCCCACCAACACAAAAAACAGGATGGTAACATTGACAGGCCTCTAGGCCGACTAAGTCAGAGTCTTTAAACAAGAAAAATTCCACGGAATTCACCCTTACCATTGACAATGGTTTAGGTTTATAGCCCTAGAAAGAGACCTAGTCCTGTCTTGCAGTGAAAACGGAACTACAAAAAAAAAATTCCGGCCCTATAGCTTCATCATTCAGATTATGGTCTCCTTAGCCAACGCTTTTTTCCCCCTAACATATGTGAGGGCATAGCCATTGCTGGATTCCTCTTCCAAGTGAAGAAGTTTCTAAACGTTTTAGTGCGTGAGAATGGATAGTTACCTGACTAATCAAGTCCACCCGTCCATGATTGACAACCTTAGTCAATCCCCACTTACCACCCCGCACTCACACATGATTTTTGTGTTGTTTAATTACTACCACATTCTTTTCACAATTAAAACAATGATTCTTTTAAACTTTCACAGCTGCATTTCATTAAGACAACCTTCGAAAACAGTATTGAAGACATTCTTTCAGTAAACAAACATCTTTAGACTTAAGACAAGGTACTGTCATTCTGAAGTATCTCTGACCAGTACTGGCTTGTCTCAAGACCATCTATATAGGGGTGAAAAAACGGAACCCATTCCTTATTTATAAAAACCGGGGTGAAAAAAGCCATCACCCAAAGTCCGGGCGCCCATACGCCAACCGGTTGCCCATACAACCGGTCGGTTCCTGTAGGATAAACTTGAAAGTAATATCCACAAACACAAATAAACACGGGGTAAAGACTCTACGCGTGCTGAGGAACCCGACTCATCCATGATGGTATCGCCATCATTACTCATTACCTAGAGTAAAATATTTCCAAGGAATCAGAGGTGTCTTGAGACAAGCTATTTTAAGGATGGTCAAACATTTCTTTCCTAGGTCAATGAGTCATAATCCAATCATTTCTTTTCTACTTACAATCATTTCTCGTTGGTTTCGTGGAAGTTACCTTCCGTTTATAGACAGTTTATCCTTCCTAACCTTACGTATGCAATGCTAACTTAAAAATGAACTTTAAAAGATTTTAAGTGAACAAAATAGAAATCCACCTGGGACTGCTCGTCCATGTGCTGTTGGGCGGGAGCCTGTAGCCTTTCCTCCGTTGGCCCAGCCTCATGGTCATTAGTGGCTTTGTTTCTTTTGTTGCTAACATCATCTTCGTCGGTAAGAGGATTTCCCCTGGTTCTCTTTGGAGCCATGTCGACAGCCTTATATAAGACTTAATCAATTAGAAGTTTAATTGAATAATCTTCTTTTTTCCTTTTTTTTAACCCAAAAATAAGGATTTTTGGAGTAAGTAGGTATCCTTGATAGTTAATTTGATGAGATATTCCTCCTTTAACTTCTTTATGCTATAAGTAATTTTCCATAATTACCATTTAATTTGGGAATCCCTTTAACTAGGTTTATCCTTAATCTATATTCCATTATAGCCTTAGTAAATTATAAATTTCTATTGGCTAATAGATTACTTACCCTGAATTGCAATTGAATATGTTCTATCTTTAGGAATTTTCATAAATCTCATTTATAACCTTTCCCTCCTATACTTATGGTCTAATTTAGGCAGACTTTTATTGATAGTAATTTGTTATACCAACCATTTATGCTTACATAATATACCCACCCTTCAATAGTGATTTTGGACCTCAGGTATTTATTTGATAATTAGATAAATTCATTTACTAATTTCCTTTCTTTATTTATACGCAAAATCGGTTACTTTTATTGAAGATAAACTATTTATCTGAGGTTGGAGTATTTATCACGGATTCCTCAAGGTGTGTTCTACCTCATATATTTATATCAAAGGTTTTGGATTGATTTACAATTTTCCCCCTTTTATTTTTTCCAAAAAACAATGTAATTTTACTGAGATAATTGGGTAAACTAATTATCTGAGGATAATATAATTATCACAATTTTTGTAAGGCATAATTTATCTCTGATAAATAACTCAAACCATTTTGAATCAATTTGCTAATTTCCCCCTTTTAATTTATCCTAAAAACAGAGTATTTATGCTAAAGTAGTTAGGTAAATTATTTATCTAAGCTTGAAATAATTATCAAGGTTTTCCTATTATATATTTAGCCTTTTATAAATAACTCAAAGCATTTTGAATCAATTTGATAATTTTCCCCTTTTAATTTGTCCTAGAAATAGAGTAATCCCGCTAAAGTAATTAGGTAAACTAATTATATAAGCTTGACATAATTATCATAGGTGTCATCACATATAATTAACCTCTGATAAATAAGTCAAATCATTTTGAATTAATTTTCTAATTTTCCCTTTCTAATTCATCTTAAAACTAGAGTAATTCTTCTAAATTAATTAGGTAAATTAATTATCTGACCTTGACATAATTATCACAAGCTCATTAACATGTAAATAACCTCTGATAAATAACTCCAAGCAATTTGAATCAGTTTGCTAATTTCCACTATTTAATTTGTTTAAAAAATGGAGTAATTCTCCTAAAGTAATTAGGTAAATTATATATCTCAGTTTAACGTAATTATCACGGGTTCTCTAACATGTAATTAACCTTTGATAAATAAATCAAAGCAATTTGAGTTAATTTGATAATTTTCCCCTTTTAATCTGTCCTCAAAATAGAGTAATTTTGCTAAAGTAATTAGGTAAATTAATTATCTGAGCTTGAAATAACTATCATACGTTTCCTAAGATGTAATTAACCTTTGATAAATAGCTCAAAGAATTTTGAATTAATTTGTTAATTTCCATCTTTTAATTTGTCCTAAATACAGAGTAATTCTGCTAAAGTGATTAGGTAAATTAATTATCTAAGCTTGACATAATTATCACGGGTTTCCTAACATGTAATTAACCTCTGATAAATAACTAAAAACATTTTGAATCAATTTGATTATTGTTCCCTTTAGTTTTCTCAAAAAAATAGTATAATTCTGTCTAATTAATTATGGAAATTACTCAGAAAAATATAATATAATTTTTCTAGCTTAATGACTATCTAATCCAGTTGTGATAATTATCACAACTTAATATAAACTTAATTAATATATTTCTCATTAATTTATGGTTAATTTGGATAATTTTAGCCCTAATATGATATAATAATTAATTAGCTTAATGTTCCCAAGCTTAATTACAACAATCAGCAGAGAATATTTAATTAAGAGAGTATTTATGAGTATACATAGGCCTAATCTTTAACTTATTAAGAAAATAGATTAATCTAGCCTTGCTAATTAAGAAGGATTAGGCTAATTACCGTTTAATTTAATCAACTAGAGCTTAATCTCTTAATTAGCCTTGCTAATTAAGAAGGATTAGGCTAATTACCGTTTAATTTAATCAACTAGAGCTTAATCTCTAGTGATTTCTGCGTAGTGGTCTCTCTAGATGAGAGAGTGTGTCAAGGCTCCGAGTCTAAATTTTTATGAAGGAAAGGGGATCTTTTTATAGTTTTTCTGGGCCCCGGGCTGTTCCTGGCAGGTTTTGACACCCCAAGCAGGCCCCCAGCTTGAAGATGGTGCCAATTGCTGCTATATCAGTCTCTGGCAGGTTCCCCCTAGCTCCATACTACCCCGATATCTTCCAGAATCGATTTTGGTTGATTTTACTGATTTCTAGTGATAAAAATTTGAATATCAGCTAGTTCTAGAACCTTAGGATAAGAAAGTATTTGTTAATAATTATTACTGAAACCATCCAATTTTTATTAACTAATTGAATTGCTAATGTAATCTTCCCGGGTCTGTAACTTTTCCGATTTTTATCGGATTCTGATTCTGAAAATTACTAACCATAGTAAAGCTCTGCTTATGATTCCAAAAATACCAATATCAGCCATGATTGAATCCTTCAACAATGATTTTCAAGTTAATTTTATAAGCTTTGTACAATTTTTAAGGTTTCGAAAACTGGAAACCTTACATTGTAGATGGAAACGTCATCAACTAACATGGAGGAAAAGATTGCATGCTCTTGTACGCTCTGCAAGTATCAAATCCTACGCAAGCGTAGGATATTTAATGAGCATGTGCACAAGTACGGAGAGTTTGCTAGAGAAACCATACATAATCTACGATACGACTCCTACGCAATGGGCATTGATTTTCGCGACATAACACCTACATCTGTGAGAGAGAGAGAGAGAGAGAGAGAGAGAGAGAGAGAGAGAGAGAGAGAGAGAGAGAGAGAGAGAGAGAGAGAGAGAGAGAGAAAGGATTATGCGTGAAGGTTCGACCAATCCAGAGCCAAGAATGGAAGCAAAGGAGGGCTTACAGATAGAAGACGAGGGCATGGAGGAGATACTGGATGTCTTCTTCCAGACAAGCGAGGAGAATGCTAATGAAGAAACACCAGAAGACGTGCGCTATCTCCTGAAGACATGTTGAGAAAGTTGGCACGTCAACCAATCTATGAAGGCGCAAAAATATATGTGCTTTGTACTTGTTTGTCGCATTTGAATCTACAGCAGTCAGTGTACGGGTGGTCAGATGCAAGCGTCACTGCTTTGTTAGATATGTAACTTACAAAAGAGATTTTTCGATTGCAACGGTGACGTGCTTGGGGAGCTTTCAATTTAATGTGGCCTAAATAGGTTGTTGCGGGAGCAACTACTCCCGGCTGGCAATGAAATGCCCCCCTCCACGCCAGACGCAAAGCGACTATTGACCTCAGTTGGCTTGGACTACAACAAGATTCATGCTTGTCCAAATGATTGCATTCTTTTTCGCAATGAATTTACAGATTTTTTGTCGTGTCCTAAGTGCGGAGCAATGCGCTACAAACAAGATGCGGTTGGCGAGTCACTGCTAGCTAAAGTGTTGCGGCATTTCCCTATTATTCCGAGGATAAAAAGCATGTTTCGTTGTGGTTCCATTGCAAAGTTGATGAGGTGGAATTCTACGAATAGATCCACTGACGCAACATTTAGGGTGCCCGCTGATTCAAAGACTTGGAGGCACATTGAAGATACCTTGCCACATTTTAAGAGTGAACCACGCAATTTGTGTTTGGGCATGGCAATGGATGGAGTCAATCCATTTGTCTTGAGAAGCTCGTCATGGAGCATTTGGCCTTGTTGCCTTGTCAATTACAACCTCCCGCCGTGGCTTGCCATCAAGAAGGGTCATTTGATATTAGGCTTGATTGTGCATAGTAAGTTCAAGGCAAAAAACATGGGTAGTACTGAATCATGCTTTAATATATACAGGTCTTACAACTTCGGGATACAATGCATGTCCAATTTGCGGGCCATCTTTGGATGTGCGTTATTCTGCCTCGCTTCAAAAGACAATTTATCAAGGCCACCATCGTTATCTTCCAAATGGCCATCACTTGCACGAAGATCAGCTTGGTCGCGTCGAATGTCGTCCTATGCATGTACAAGAGTGGCATTGCCGATGGGAGCAACATGAGGGGCAACCTGTTCCAATAATGAAACCTTTGTCCATTCTCCATACGTTTCCGTACTGGGGTGATCTACTAATTAACCATGTGCTGGATCCAATGCATATATTCAAGAATGTGGGAGAGCTCCTCTGGAAGACAATAATGGGAATGAAAGACAGTCAAGCTTCACGAGATGATTGCAGTCAGTTGGAAAGATGCCAGAGATGTGGCCTTTCACCAATGCAGCGGGCCAAACAACGCTTCCAAGAGCGCCATGGGTATTGCTAAAAAGCGAGGAACCACAAGTCAAAAGGGTTATTTCAGAGTTCAGGACGCCAAAACAGGATGCATGTGATGTCTCAAGACAGCAATCACCCATGACGATCAACTGTCAGGACTGAAATTGCACAACTGACACAATTTCAAGGGAAGCCGAACGACTAGAGGCTTACCCTTGCCAGAATGTCTCGCTTCTCTACCTGAATTCCCTGCAATGGCATGGTTGGACAAGACAGTGAGAGCATCTCGATAGATTGGAGAACCCATATCTCCAGAAGAGGAAGAGTTGGCTATGTGGATGTGAGTGGAAGTATCATACATACATGGCACTGTGGTCACATGGAAAGCATTTCAGAACACAACAAATTGACAGCAGAATAAACACGTTTGACAGTGGGGTAATGGTTAGTTTCATGCAAAAGAGCAGGGCCAGTGCCAGAGACACAAATGAGAGCACTAGCAACCTGGATTACTATGGTCTGGTGTCAGATATCTTGAAAGTCATCTTCAGACAGTTTGAGATGTTTTTGTTGGATGTGAAGTGGTTCAAGGTGATTACTTCTGGTCATAATGCAACGGTACACAGAGATGGAAACAAGCTTGTGCAGATAGATTCTACAAAGGTTTTGACAGATGCGAGTGACATGTTTGCTCTCCTCGAACATTGCGAGCAAGTGGTCTTTGTATCGGACCCTTGAGAGAGACAATGGTGGTTTGTGGTTCAGGTTGCTCCAAGAAATAAACAAGTATTTGAAGGGCAAGATCTCCTGGAGGAAAGTCGGCCAGACGACGCAGATACTACTGTGATATTAGATGAGATGGACGAAGGTATGGCAGAGGAAGATGACAGATATACGAGGGATGATGCAGATGAGGAAGATATGACACTTGTAGATGAAGATGCAATGGATGAAGACAATCCGCCAGAACGAGTTGGGGCAGAGTTATGTCTGCAGATAGAGATAGACGATGATACAGTGCAAGATCTTATTGATGATGCATCACTAGTCGAGGCCTGTAAGTGTGCAGAACTTTAGTATGGCAGACCAGTCGCCAGATCCCGCTTCTATGAGTGCGGATGCATTTATGGGCTTCATCACACGGATGACGCCCACTCAGATGGCAGATGCGTCTCAATATTGGATAGCCAGAGGTATGGGCACCACGCCTCTAGGCTTCACACCCTAGGATCCGACGCCTATGGGGGCGACGCCTATTGGGCCCCGGGGGCACCTATGGGTACGATGCTTGCGAGGTCTCCCGTCACAGCCGCTTCGACACCTAGAGGTACGACAGAGGCGGGTACGTCAGCATCTCCACAGCAAAGGCGCACTCGTCGATCTTGACGATCGTCAGGTGGAGGTGGTGGTTGTTGTGGAGGAGGGTCTATAGATGCTTCGACCCCTCCTTGCTCACGACCCCCATCCTACCCAGGCACACCTCTCGACACACCTCTTAGTACACCTCGAACACCTTGGGGGGCACACGATCCTAGTGCCTCCAAGGTCTATATTGTATGGGCAGATGGACAGGTTGACATGGATAGAGTCAAGACAGAGATGAGACAGTGGGTTCGCCAGCTGGCGAAAATGCAGTTTTCTACCACCATCATGACGTCTTGGCCTGATCAAGATCACAAAAAAATCAATTATATAGTGGAGACCATCATGAGAGAGTATCCGCCTACTCCGGGTTCAGAGGAGCTTCCGAGGAGGTGGATCACGAATGTTGCACGGGACACGGTGAAACATCGTCGGGATGCAGCTCGTCGGGCTTTCAGGCAAGGCTCGCCAAAGCCTTCGGGCATCTCACACGAGTCGTGACAACAGATCAGGGAGGATGAGCAGATAGCGGGCACGAGGTTCAGATAGTAGTGTCTCATCGCGGAGGTACATAGGACGACCAGGGGCACATCTCATCCTACCAACGAAGGCTTCGACACCTTTCACTATGAGTTTGTGAGTTTCCAATCCAATCCTAGCTATGGCATTTTTAAAAAAAAGCGATGAATCATGTATTCTTAATTACTTTGGTTTTTGTATAGACGTAGAATCTTGCAATGCATCTCTATGTTTCTTTCTTGTATAGACATGGTTACGGTCATTGTTTATTGTTTATGGAAGTTACGGTTATGGTTATTTTTTTGTTTATGGTTATGTTTAACTTTGTGGTTATGGTTATGGTTATGGTTTTGGTCAATATGGTTATGGTTATGGTTTTAATTTGGTTATGATTTTGCACAAAGTTTTTTATATATGAAGTTCCTTATGGTTATGGTTTTGCACAAAGTTCGTTTCGTTTCTTCCATCAAGTTGTGCCTTAAATCTCATGTGAGATCCTACATGGATATCATGTAGGAGGCATATACATATGTTTTTTTTTTGAAAAGTTTATGTTAAAACGAAGGGAACTCTGTCGAAATTTCTGCAGGAGCACAGTTGATTTTGGTGCTGCTTGCTTTCTTGGGTAGAGGACAGGCAGTCTCGCTATGGAGCTGTGTCCATCTTTTCACTAGGCACAGGCCAGGCTGCTTGTCCTCTGCCCAAGAATTTTTTTTTTGATATGGTCGTTGAAATAAGTGTCGATACAGGCGTCAAAATACACGTCAAAAACAGGTTCGTTCCACGTAGATATCGACACGTATTTCGACGATTTCATAGGGACAAAGATTTTGACGCAGTTTTCGATGGCTTGCCTCGAAATCTGCGTCGAAGGCACCTGTTTTTGTTGTAGTGACTACTCCTTCTTCCTCTCAATCTACTCTCATACCCCGCTAGCACTCACCATTTTCGAAGGTGTGTGAGGTCTTGGGTCTGAGACCGTGAGGGAATTGATGTTTTGTTTTATAAGTGTTTTTCTTAGTGCTTGAAGTTTCCACCTTCATTGCACTAGCTAGTATTGAAGGAACACAAAGAATTGTATTGTAAAATGTCTCTCTTGATGGGAGAAACCATAATACAGAGCCTTTTGGAGGGGGGACCGGCTCCATGAAAATTTGGTCCTCAACTGTTGTCAATAGCTTAATTTATCTCTCTTCTGAAGTATTGTTCATGCCATCTAACTAGGTGTTATACTTTCTGTTGCTCTCTCTCCACCCAAACACTCTTGTTCTCATTAGGAATCTAATCTAATGAAATGCTCACTATGTTCATGCTATTTTCCGTTACACACAAGTTACTAGACCATTAAATGTTACAACAAGCGTTGTAAGATGACCAACTTAGACTTTGTACATTAGAGAGAGTGAATATTTGCCTATCTTGCAAGAAGCACATTCAAAGCAAGTAAGAGGTCATTTTTTGACTGAAAAAATGGCTAAGGAGATAGTGTTTGTTGGAATATGGTGGCCAATACTTTTTGTGGATGCTGAATCATATGTAAGAGGTATGATGAGTGCCAAAGAACAAAAATTCCACTTAAGAAGGATGAAATGTCTACGAGACCAATGATGGGAGCACACGTAAATGCCAAGTGGGGCTCAGACTTTGTGGATACCATAGCATGCCGACTTACAAGAGTCATGTGTAATACATTATAGTAGCCATAGATTACTTGACCAAGTGGGTTGAGGAGAAAGCTACAAAAAAGAATGATGCAAGAAACACAACACAATTTTTGTATAATTTTTTTAAACACTTGGTATGCATTAGGGAATTGTGGAGGTCACTTGGAGGGCCTTATTGAGGAGAGAGAAAAGGAGGTGCATCCAATGAACAACAAGTAAACGTAATGTAGAAATGAAATAAACCAAAAAATTCAAAAGAAAGAGAAGAAACATGACTTAAACCTTGTGTTTACGGTATCCATATGTGGGCCTAGGGTCTGAAAGTAGTTAAGGTACTTAAAGGCGGCTATAATAATGTATCATACTTTTGCCACCAAAATCTCTTGCTTCATTAACCAAGCGTTTAAAACTGAAATTTCCTCCATTGCAAGCAAGTTCAAGCTTTCTTCTTCCACTCAAAAAGAGCCATGGTTTCTTCTTCTTCTTCTTTTGGCCCTAATAGCTTTAGGGGTTGTTGTGCTCTCTCCCTAGCCATCCTTGCCATTAGTCTCCCAAGGAGGCCAAGTAGCACCATAAGCTCTATCACTATCTCAAACTCCATCAATATAGATAGTCAATGGCAACAACAAACAATATACAAAGGTTCTTGGGTTCTTCTGAAACCAAGAAGGACGAAAAGATCCTCAACAAAAAATCTATTTTGTTGAACGTGGAAAGCACGAGTGCTAGATTTCAAATTGGAGGTGGGCAAGAAAACTGTTAAGGAGGTTTTGGTTTAGCATGTCTACAGTCATTCCAATGTGATTGCTAATGGCGGAGATGTCTCATGGCTTATCATCCATGATGCAACTGTAAATGTGCTTATAGCCTTTGAGGAATCCCAAACCTCGAGCAAGATTTTTCGAGCGACCTATAAATCGAGCAGACAAAGGAAAAATAAGAATCTCAAGCACAACAGATGTTCCGGTAGGGGCTATGATTATTTTGCTCCTTTGTGAAGTTTGCAAATTCTTATTACACTCTTGCTCAATACCCAAGGCAAATGTATGTGTGGAGTTATGATGGTGGTCACTATACATTGTGTCGGATGCATGTGAAAACTCTTATTGCCGTATGATTTCTAGCTCAAGAGGACTTTGTACCTACAAAGACTCTATACTGAGGACAATAGAAGAAGCATCTAAACATTTAGAGGAGGTAATAGGGTACATGTCATCCCATAAAACCTTCACCTACTTTAGTTGTGGCTTCGATGCACAACTTAACATTCTACACAACAATGGGTGTAGTGTAGCCGCCACCGCCGCCCCTCTCTTAACTTTGACTTGACAATATTCTCAAGGAGTTGATAAAAGTCCATGAAATTTACTCAAATATATCATAGTCAAAGGAAAAATATTTTGAAGATGCATTCAGATTTTTTTGGATTTGCATGCATTCACTCTAATACAAGTGCTTGCATGTCAAGGTCCAACTAGATGCACCATCCTCAAAATTGAAGCAAGATTGCTAGCACTAGACAAATCATTCTCACAATTGTAGGATAATAAACTATCTCTTTGGATTTACCTTAAAGGGAATTTTGTATGTTTGTGAGATTGATTTTTCTCGGACATTAGGATGGGTTCAAATGGAGCACCCTAAGGAAAAAAACGTTTGTGCCACATGGCTTATCATGACTCGAGGCTAAACCTTCCACCTTGCCCCAACTTCTTCCTCCTCCCCCCACACCCCCCCACACCCTTCTTTCCCCAAGGCAGAAATGCAAGACTACAGCTCAAAAAACCGATAGCAACATGCCACCATGGATTTGAACGTTTCTCCATCCAATAGTTGAAACATATAGTTTGTGTGACCATATGAGAGCATCAGAGCTTTTGCGTCTTCTGTTGAACCTCCAACAAAAATTAAGAACCTATTTTTCTCTACCCACCATAGAAATTCTCAAATACGGTTCTCACCTTTCTGAAAAGGAGTAAAAGGGCACTCTAATGCGGTCTCCATAAAATCCATAGGTACATGCCATTTATGCGCTCTCAATAGTTTCCTACGATGTTAAAACTCTCTTCTTCTTCTTCTTCTTCTTCTTCTTCTTCTTCTTCTTCTCTCTCTCTCTCTCACTCTCATGCCAAGTCTTGCTTCCGGCTGTACTTCTTCTCTCTCTCTCTCTCTCTCTCTCTCTCTCTCTCTCTCTCTCTCTCTCTCTCTCTCTCTCTCTAACAGTAAACGCCGGCGTGGGGTGCTAGAGAAAGATTTAAAGCTTCTGCCAAAAGGCATTTTGAAATCAGCTCTATTGAAAAGTTATCAAAGGCCTTTGAGGGTGAGCAACAGTGTTCACGAAAAATCATTTTTCCAAACATACCAAATTCCTTTCCTTGTTTATTTCAAGCGGAAATCTCAAAAATATAGGCTATTTTTAAAGATTTTTTCACTATTTTTTGTCTATTTAGGGGTGGCATTTCTCCTTTTTCCCGTGCCCTCAATCGGCATTTTTGAAATTGAAAACGACACGATATTAAGCTGAGACACATTTTTCCCGAACTCTGGTGAGCATTATGAGCTACTCAAAGGGTACGCACATGTACTCTGGGTGGAGTGCCGCTTGGAAATAAGGAAGCTACCGCATGGGCCTCTTTGTGCACACAAGCTTTCTCTCTGTAGGAAAATCTCTCTCTCACCCTCAAGCTTTGCCTTTAAAATTCAAGCCGCAATGTCCAACTGTGTGCAAAGCTCTAATATTATGCATTTGCCACAGTGGCTTGCCACATCAGGTTCTTCTCCCACAGCGGTTAGCTTTTAGCTGCATGTGTGCACCTCTTCATGAGATATCTCAAGATTGCTTTCGTTGCTCTCTCTCTCTCTCTCTCTCTCTCTCTCTCTCTCTCTCTTCAAATATGTATAAATATCAGCTCACGCCACCCCGGTATACTAGAGAGATATTCTCATGTGCATTTTGTGAGAAACTCGAGTTTATAATTCCTATTTAAAAAATAAACTAAAAAACTATAACTATATAAAAAAGAACTGGATTTTCCATGCTCACTGGAGAGTAGTACATTACCGAGTAATCATGTAAACATTGCTCGTGCATGACTAAATTTTGTTTGTTTTCTTGAGAGTGCAATGACAAAACTAGAGCTTCATTGTGTGGACAACGAGCCTGGTTGTTTGAAGAAGATGTCCCTCCACACATGGGCAACACAATTCCATTGCATGTAGCCAAATGAGCACACAAAATTTTCCTCAAAGCAGTGTAATAAACAAGAGGTATAAAAAATAGGGTATTCCCATGTTCCTAAGGAGCTATGACGTGGTTGTCAATTCAAGCTCATACTACATTTTCATTCAACGGTGTGCAAAAGTGACGCAAAACAACGTTCATTGATGCTCATTTACAATTTTCTCATATGTCTACTTCATGCGATAAGGCCTAAGAGAGCATGAGACAAGTTCATAAAACCGTTAGGAATAAGGGACAAAAGTCAATTGCTTGAGTTGGTAAAGTTAAGGGCTAGCAACCCTAAAGTTGCAAAGGAGGAGAAAAATCAAAGACTCAAGATCCACAAATAAAAATCATATATATAGTGTTGTCATTGGCACTACTTTCTCATTGTAATTATTGGATTTAAAAAATAGAAATCATTGAAAATTTTTGAAAAATATTTTGCAGGGTGGTCCACCTCAAATGTATATGTATCTATATTTACATGATACGCTTAACCTTTTAAGGCGAAGCAGATGTTGGCACAAAAGGAAATCATCAAATATGTAAGTATCAAACAATATAAATAACCAAAGCACTCGACAATTGAAGTCTACCATAATACGTATAGAGTAAACAGGGTGTGAATAGATGAATGATACACTTAAACTTTTAAGGTGGAGGAAAAGTTGACACAAAAGAAATTATCAAATATATAAGTATCAAAGAGTATTAAGAATCAAAGTACTCTAATTAATATGTGGATCTCGCTTGGCTTTTGGTTTTCTCGAAAAATCTCGCTCGGTGTTTGGTAGGACTCATAGCCTTCCATCTCTATTCTTTCTTTTAGACCTTACTGCTCTCTTAATTTAATTTTTCTATTTAAAGAGGTAGAACAATATTAAAAGAGGTAGCTCAAGTTCCCATAAGTAGTCCTAAATTCTATATACTAGGTGGTCTTTTACTTTTTGTTGTTGCAATTGCAGATGTATATCCTTCATTATATGCGGAATGGGAGCCAGTGGTGGACTGTATTATAGGTCTCATCTATGTAATCCACACTGACATTGGTGTTTTACAATACGATGGAAGAAATAGCAAGAGCCTTGCAGATGAGGGAATTTTCTTCTACGAGAATTTTTACCAGCTCAACCAAAAAAAGAAAAAAGGTACTTTGGTTAAACTCCCTCTCCCTACCAATTGAGGCTGTATTGACTGGCCGGTCCTGGACACCATAGTGTGCGAAGCTCTACAAAGAAGCAAGTTATTTAGAGATGTGCAAAGGTCCCTACATAACTCTGTGCCCACTAAATTTGTAAAGATTTCTAATTTTTGTCCTATAAGTTTATTTGTGGAACTATTTCACACCTGCCACATACATGTTGCAAAGACAATGCTGGTATATAAATCTCTAGACGCTTGCTTCTATGAAAAGAGGGTGGTATGTTAAAGAGGTGGAAGATATACATTGTGAGAACCACCTTGGAAACTTTAGTGGCCAAGTATATGATCAGAACACAGTCCCTTCTCATCTTCTTCTGTTACCAGCACTCTCAAATTGTTGCAGGATGCTCTAAGTTTATTCCTATTGACCAAGAGTCGGTAGGCCTGGAGAAGAATGGTGTCATAGATGTGAAGGTATTTGACAAAGAGCTCAAACTTGTGACAATGGTCACAATAAGAGATCAATGCAACCTTATGAAACTTTGGCACGACATAATGGATGAAATTGCAAAGAACGAGCCCTCGCAGTTCTGTTTCTTAATAGGTGGATGCAAAGTAATGCAACGAAGGGAAAAAGAGATTATCTATAGAGAACTAACTGGCTGAGTCCAAATCGTGCCAATGTAACTTGGATGAATTCCATTGGGCGTAACTTCCTCTTTACTTGAAACTTATATTCATGACTTCCATTGCAACATTTCTTTCAATTTAAATCTTTTGTTTCAATTGTGAGTTGATTCCCACCATTTGGTTATATCTTTATTTCAATAGTAAGATGAAACTGTCTCGCTATCTATTTCCCTTTGTAAAAGTATGTGTGATTTTTGTTTATTTTGAACAACATATAGAGAGTTTGATGCCTACTCTCTCTCTCTCTCTCTCTCTCTCTCTCTCTCTCACACACACACACACACACACACACACACACACACACACACACACACACTGATTTTTGTTTAGTTTGAACAACATATGGAGAGTTTGATGCATAATCTCTCTCTCTATCTCTCTCTCTCTCTCTCTCTCTCTCTCTCTCACACACACACACACACACACATTTCCATGGCACCACATTAAAAAGTACAAATAATCATATTAATGTACATAGTTAGCATTTGGAGAGTATTTGTGAGTATCAATTCTGAAACAGCCAATGGGCTGAAATACAAATTTTGAAGATAAGGGATCAAATGTCCTCTAGATAAAATTCATGCTCATGACCTTCAAATGAGGGCAGGGAGAGAGTGGTGCCCGGTGGATTTAGCAAGCCCTTATGGGGTGTGTCATCTATCAAAAAAATGTTGGAATCATCATATGGGACATGGATTTGATAAAAAGGTTTATAGTATATGAATACATCTGGTTTGGTAGGGTGGTAGTGGTCGTCAATAAAAACACACTCCTTCTGTGAATACAAAAAATCAAATTGTGAATGTTCAATTCTCGCTACATTGCAAATGATGGTTACAAGGGGATTGAGGTTTCTCTGCTTTACAAAGGACCATATCACAACCCGGAACCTCAGGAGTAGAAACTATATCAATTCCTTGGTTCCTGGACGCACAATGGCTCTACAAGTTCGTATCATGAATTTGTGCAGGTTGACAAGTTTTGCGTTAGGATCATACAGCTCTCGAAACAACAACAATCCATTGACATTCTTAGGCATTTTTTGGATGAGCATATAGTCACTAAGTCATGCCCAAAAGCTTGCCCATTAGCTTCATGTATATATATGTACATAAACCTGCAAGTTTTGGAAGTGGCCCTGTAAAAATTCATGTACAAAGGTGTGATTTTCTAGGCTTGGGTGCTGATGTTTTGAGTTTTTTTGACTCTCCAAAACATGGTTTTTAATAAGTATTTTCAATTGTGCTTTATAGCTCGTGAATCAGACTTATACATCATTGGAATTAGAAATTCTGAGGTTTAAGAATTCTAGACGTAGCAACAACAATTTAAGAATTTTGGGAAAAATACACAAAAATGGGACAATTTTTTGGTCTCCAATTGATAAGTAGAGATGCCATGTAGAGCTTTTGATGTTATTTGGACTTTGCAAATACACGCTCCAAGTGAACTATTTTATGTTGATCATACCTCTATACAAATATGATGTGAGGAAAAACCAAAGTAGGTGTAGAACCAAATATGCAACTAAAGAATAGTCTTAAAGAGCTCGTTTTGTATACCAACATTATGTCCACCTCCACCTGAAAACAAAGTCGAATCACCTTGAAGCACCACCCGAAAAGATGTGAATTTGCATTTTAAAAAAAAGTCCTTGAACCAAGAGGAGTTACAAGGCAATGAAGCATGAATGTTGCTAGAAGTCGTTTGTGCATAGTTTTGAGATTGTGTGTGCTAGGTAAGCATGAGCCTGGTTTGTACATAAGTTTTGGGATGATGTGCCAAGGTAGTATGGGGCCTTTCTTACAATGAGCTATTTAGCATGCATGATGCATGAAAATACTTTCACTCACAACTAAACGGCAAAGGGAGAGAATTTAGAGAGATTGAGGTGGAACTCTTTTATTAAAAAAAAAGAAAAACTCACAAATAGTGAGTATAATGTATTAATCAGATTGAGGTGGAACTCTTTAGTGAACAATTAGTAACAATCAATGAATGAATACATGATGATGTAGAGAGCTTGTTTTAGAGGACAAAATAACTTATGATCTATAGTTCTAAACTAAAGCCACTTGTATGTAAATTACATACATGTGAGAAGAACTAACATACTAACATAAAGATACAACTAGATGACCTCTGTTCTTTCTTGCATGTGGCTATCATGGAAAGTTAAACTTGAGTTTCAATACTCACTAGGGGTCACTTGACATAGAGAAACAAGAGCCACACTCCAAGAAAGTTCATGAAACAAACATCCCGAGCTTGAAGTCCACCACTTCAAACCTTGACAATTTGGAGAGAAAAAGGGAGTCAAAAAGCTATTGCTAGAATCGTAACAAAATTAGAGTTTCAAGCCAGAAGGTTCCAAAATCTTTGGGGGAATGTTAGGGTTTTGCACATAGGCAAGCAAGGTATTCGCTTGCATCAACAATCCTGGCTTTCTATTGCATGCTCGTTGCGTGAACGCCTCAACTAGGTGGGGGTAGAGAGAACTCTGCACTTTTCGATAGAGTTGAAAAATGGGGCAGGGGTAGGCTGATGTTGTGAGGCGGAGGTAAACTCCGCCATGTGCGAAACACTTCATACACAATCTCAACAAGTAAAGCTTAGAGCCGGTCACACCCAGAGCTAGTGGGGGGAGTAGGGAGGAGGAAGGTACCCACATTTAACAAATCTAGCAAATTTGGATTTCTTTGTTGGATTCTTGAAGTCCTATTAAAGCAGTGATAACCCCTTCATTTATGAGCAGATTAAGCTATTCTTTTGCAAATGAATGCATGAGCATACTTCTCTCGAGATGTGCCCAATGAGTGTGCCCCCTTTTTGCCAAAATATCCTCGCATCTTTGAGGCTTCTTTGTAGGTAATCTTAGACCAGAGTTCGCGTTTTCTTCCCTTAACCTTAGTTGCATCAAGTGCGACTTGACACTTAAACACAAGACCAAAAGTACAAAACAGGTGGAGAAGAAACTGCTCGAGCCCAAAATGAGCAAAAAACCTCATAGGTAGAGAGAGGGTAATACAAAAGCTAAAGCTAGGCTGGAGTCCACACTCGAGAGGTTGAGAATCGTTCATTTTCCTTTGTGTAATTTTGTCAAGCTCAAACTTGAGTTCGAACGGAGGCTTGAAGTACCAACCATGGAGCATCCTAGAACACAAAACCAAATTATCCATCAGTATTGACGGCGCTTGACCGTCAGATTTGAAATCGTTAGTTTTGAAATTTGAAATAGGCGCTGCAAGCAAAAAGTTACAGGCCTAATTAATGAGCGCCAAAGTGGCAATTCTCCAAGAGGGGAGTACTGAGTTTGTAAGTTCGCGAGGCTGCCCGCTGCATGCAGCAGGGCGCATTTCAAAATCGTTTGCATTTTTTTGTTTTCAGGTACGTAGTACCAAGCTTCTCAGAACCATCAGATTTAGACCTCGACCTAACTATCTGGTGTGTGTTTTGGTATGTGCTCTATTTTAATTATTTTTAGTACTGTGTTCTCACTGGATCCTCTAGTCACAAGAGTTATTTCCCACATTCCACTATATTAGCACATTTTAAACTACGACATGAAGGAGGGACTAGAAACCGAGTTGGTTGTGATGGGGGGCACGGAATTGTTGGCCTAGGGCCGAAGCTAGTAGTTCCATATCCCTTTCATAGAGTGCTATGTTTTCACGTATTTAAACAAAAAATTCGATAATCTCTTTAAGATTCAACCGTTTTTCGATAATGGCTAACTACCTTAAGCTTACTTTGTGATGCGGATTTTGAAGTTGTCTTCTCGTGGCAAAACAAGGGGTCATTGCTCATAATGTGTGTTGAGGCTCCAACTTAAGTTCAAGCCTTATCACATTAAGATTGTTGAAGATAATCCTTTTAGCAAAACCTGGGGTGCTTGTTCATAAGTGTGGCGAGGCTCGAACCTAAGTTCGAGCCTCAAAATGTTTTATTTTAACAAAATAGAGGGTAATGTAGTATGGTGAGGTTCTACCTTACGTCTGAGCCTCCTAACACATTAAGTCCCCTTACCATATTTCTATAAACAAAACAAAGGCTAAGAGTAGATCATTGCTCATAGTGTGTGGTAAGGCTCGATCTTACATTTGAGCCTTGAGCTAAACAGAAGAGGCTTGAACAGAGGCTTATGTTTGAGCTAGCCTTGTGCTAAAAAGATAGAGGCTCTAACTTAAGTAAGTTTGAGCCCAAAAAGACTAGGTGCATTGGCCTAAAAAGGCACAAGCTTGCTCTTGAATTGGAACATAAGTAGTAGTAGATGCGGGTCAAACTTAAGTTCGAGCGTCAAAAGGAATAGGTGCTTACCTTGGTCCAAAAGACCTCTCAAACTTAAATTCAAACATTTTTCCTATAAAAAATAGAGGTGTTTCTAGTCATAATGTGTGGTGAGGCTCGAACTTAAGTTTGAGCCTCAACACATCATGGCTAGAACTGTGTTTTCTTTTAACAAATTTAAAGCTTTAGGGTTAATCATGCTTGCAATGAAGCATGGTGAGGCTTGAGCTAAAGTTTGAGTCTCCTAACACATTAAGACTGCTTACCATATTTCTATAAACAAAATAGAGACTAAGAGAGGATCATTGCTCATACTGTGTGGTAAGGTTTGAGCTTATGTTCGAACATTGAGCTAAACAAACAAAGGCTTATGTTTGAGCCTTGCACTGTAAAGATAGAGAGGCTCTAACTTAATTAAGTTTGGGCCTAAAAGGGGGATTTAACATTTGCGAGTTTTTCATTTCAAGTTTTTTTGACAATTTTAGCAATCTTTAGAGTTTTTTTAACCAAATATGTGTCATAGCATATAGTATCTATTTAATGTAATTTTCAATTGTCATAAGACTCCATATATGTGTGGTTGACGGAGAGAGAAAGTATAAATTCTAGAGAGATAGTATTTATGCGAGATACCATTGGAAGAAGGATCATAAATCCTTGAGAGAGAGAGAGCGACTTTTCTTCTAGAGAGAGAAAGTAAAATCATAGAGTTGTATATCACTACGCAGAGAGAGAGAGAGAGAGAGAGAGAGAGAGACCGAGAGGGCATAACGACGTGAAAATGTAAACAAATAAAATCACCATTTCACAACTCATGCCATTAGAGTCAAATATGCTCGCAACGCATGTGATCAGAGTCAAATAATCCACAACATATAATCATGCGATAAAGTAAAAAATCATGCAAAATAGAGACAACACTATTTTCAGAGTTAAATAATCCACAGCATATATAAATGTGATGAAGTCAAAAATCATGCCAAATAGAGACAATACTATTTTTCCCAAGCTTGAGCTTTTTGAAACAACGTAAGTTTGAGGATGTAAGTACATTCGCTAAACTACCACAGGATAAGATCAAAATTAGAGTACAAAAAAGGATAGTCGCCATAAATGTAATGGTCACTCTAAAAGGCAAGTAATTTGCTCCCAAATAGCTTGCACTCACATTGCTGGTAAGCACAATCAAGTGGCCAGTGCATACCAAACCGGTTGTAATTAAATGGAGGGAGAAATCCTCCTTGGTTGTCCAAGAATAAAAGCGATGTCCATTGGTGAGAGGATTGACTGATGAATAATCATGTGCTCCTTAGGTTCAAGTCCGAGCACTTTTGTGTACACATAGTACATATGTTTGCATGCCAAAAAGGATTTTTTGGTATTATCTCGCTTTTGAAAATCAGGACACGTGTATGTTGGACTCTGTTTTATATGAATCTCATAACTATTTTCAGTGAGAACTCGGAAAATTACATGATCTTGAGACCTTTTCACTTCATCCAAAAATATAATTTTCATACTATTACATGCTTCCAATTTCTTCATGGCCTCTTTAGAGATTCCATGCCTCCACTTTTTCTTCCTCGAGTTGCCACCACCTACTTTGCAGTCGCCAGCAAGAGGTTGTGGATTTACCATTGAATTCTCTGTCCGAAATCCACTCTGATACAGCGCGGCAAGTTCCTGTGTGGAGATATCTGTCCCTCTTGCTACTGGCCAAACATTTGGAGCAGGAGGTAAATCTTTGACTTGTCTTTTGATTGATTGAGTATGCAAAATATCATGATTACAAAACCATAACCATTGCTCAATTTTTTTACCCTTGAACATTCTTTCAGACCATATACATGGAGCAACAAGACCAATTGAGCGACTATGCAAGATATTGTCACAATTTTTTCTCCCTACCATTCCAAAACATTTTCTTTGACTTTGAATGGGCATTCTCCTGAGGGTCCACTGAGTGCGTGGCACATCACTCTCAAACACATTGTTTCTTTGAGATGACAAAGGTGTGGTTGTTTCTTTTTGAGATCCAATATCATCATCAGTGTCACTAATTTGCAGCGGAATGTTAGAAATACCTGGTCCTTGGGTATCAAACTTGATGTTTTTTGGTCGACCGCGATGGTTTCATTGCTTAGATTCCATGACATATTCCGGCCGATGGGAGCTACTTGTTCGTGTTCTGCCCCTCTTTTTGCGTTGTATTGTTTCTTTGTCTCCATGCAAAATTGGCTGCGCATACATGGGAGTCCCTACAACAGCCTCCTGTAATAGATGGGCCACGTTGGTTGGAGTTGGAGTTTGATGAGATTCAACTCGAGAAAGCAAGGTCTCCATTGTGGGACCCGTTCCTATATAACGCCTAGTAGTATATCCCAAACGCTTTGCACATTGAATATATGATTTTATAACATCTATTACACATGTATCATACAAGGATATTTTTCTCTTTCCACCTTCACCCGCTAACCAACTGGCATGTACACTTTCTGATAAATTAACATTGGGAATTTGTGTCCGCTCCCACGGACTTAGACCACCCTATGAAATTCAAAAAAACATGAATTAAAATTTATAAATTTCATGTATGAAAAGCTTATAAATTTTTCTAAAAATATAGATTGTCATAAAGGTACTTACATCTGTTCCAATTCCTCCCCAGTGTGAAATTCGTTGCTCCCACCATTTAAACCATCCGCTCACTCTTGTGATGCTCTCTGTAGATAGATGTTGTCTCCACCATTTTTGAATTGAAAGTGCCTTTTGAGATGCAAGCACAATGGTCTTACAAGATCTCCATTTCTCACACATATCAATGTGTTGATTTGTTAGATATTGAGGTATCCACTTTTTAGCATATTTGTGGAGACTCTGCTCCCAATGAAATAGGCATGACCGTTCACGTCCCTCCATGATATTATCTGGCCCGCCATTGAAGACTGTTCGAATAGCATTCCAATTTGCACCAGCTTCATCAGACATAAAACCTGCAAAGTGAGTTGTACCATGTCCGTACTTTTCCATTGTTGAATTAAGGTTCTCCCAAAAAATAACTTGAGTCTTTGCATCCTCCTCTTTAGTTTCACATATAGCAATTATTTGTAGTGATCGTATGCTGCAAGATATTCAACATAAACATTTTCACACATCTTCTTTTATTTAATGATAAAAAAATACGAGATATTTAAATACTTAAAGATTACCTTGGATCATAAACTGAGCATGACATTGTTGCCCATCCATGTATTCTATGGGTAAAATCAAAATGTACCCACGCATTTCTCAAGTCACCAGTTTCAGTTCTTTTCATCCGATTTACTAGATCAATCCCAGAACCTGGTCCTTTAGTGGACATTTTAAATAGGAAGCACTTGTCATCCTCTTCACCCTGTCCAGGAAATCTACTCCCATGGAAAAAAGGAAACATGCACTTTTTTTGAAGCAATAAAATATTATCATATCCATCCCCAATAACAACACCTTGACTCTTCCTCTCCTTTGAAACAATTGAAGAAAACCTACATGATGCATCACAAGAAGGCTAAATTTAAAATAGTTAAAAAATTAACAAATTCAAGGAACAAAATTGAGTTTCTCTTACCCTTTGGTTTGAACCAGTGGCATCATTTCTTCCAAAAAATCATTGAATTGAACATCGGATGTAACTTCCGCTTCCTCATCAATCAAGGAGTGAAGAACAAGTTGTTGAGCCACCAACATTTGAATTTTTATTGGGCCACCCTTTTCTATTTTTAGTACTGCATCTACCAGTTTCCGCACTCTTGAAGTAGCAGCCCTAGAGGTTCCTACCTTAACATTATGACAATGTTTACCAACATGTATTGCCAGTCGCAACATTGTACAATCTCTAGGCAAAACATAATAGATTTTTCAGGGACAAGCAGCAACACAAGTAACAACCTTCTGACAATAATGACAAGTTATTGTTGTATTCTCTTCCATTGCAAGGTAGTCCTTTTTGACCTGCCTATCCAAATATCCATGAAAATCTCTACTATTAAATTCTTGCTCCTTAATATAATGAGGACATGTTGAATAATTGCACTGCATGCATCCCAAACAGTGGCTTAGACGAATTGTGCATGCTATTGCCATGGTTGTCACAGATGGGCGAGTCCACAAGTGACCATCAAAGCGTTGTTCCATCCATGCCATTCGTTTTGTTTTATCCTGAGTCGTAGGTAACTCAAAACACAAATTTCCATCATAATGTTGTGGAAGTTTAGCAACTTGCAAAGGAGCTCCACATAATGTTAACAGATCATTTAACTTTTTTACCCCTGGATTTTGTTGAATCCAAATGACGATTGACTGAGTTTTGAGCTGTCCTATATCGTCACCACTACTTTCAAGATGCACAATGCTTAAAACATCTTCAGATATCTCTTTGTCATTTCCTTTCTCATTGTCAGATACCTGTATAAATGTGTCTGAATGAAGTATCTCAAACAAGCTCGAAAAAGATCCATCTATTAAGAAATGATGATGACCTTCGATATCCCACTGTGGTTGCAGTAAGACTTTTGTTAGGCCACAATCACTTTCAATAAGAGCAGATAGGGACTGACATGGCAAGATGGAGGCAGCAAACTCTGCAAATAATAAGCACTAAGAAACAATGAGTTTCCCTTCAACTGAATGTCGCGATTGACTATCTGACCACCAACATTCCAAGTTATTGTTACTTTCATGTTGGACATATTCTCTCAAGCAAAAGATTACAGGGTGGAGATGCGAGAAAACTGTGGTGGATTAAGTGAAGGTGGTGAAGGTTAATGAAAGTTAAAGATAAAGTGAAGGTTAATGAAACTGGTGAAAGTTAATGAAAGATGTGAAGGTTAATGAAAGTGAAAGATTGGTAGGTAGAAGAAAAGACAGTTGCAGAAGATCTTGTGACGGCTCAAAGAATAATGAAAATCATAATTGAAGAAGTACATTTAATATATGACGGTTGTGAATGTATGTGTAGTGGAATATGTCATCAAATTTGAGGGGCCATTTAATTTCTAAATGGTGGTTCAAGGACTGCATTTAATGCAGTCTAATAGTGTCTCCATCTTTTGTGTGTGTGTGTGTGTGTATATATGTGTGTGTATATATACATATATATATATATATATATATATATATATATATGTATATATATATACATATATATATATAATATATATATATATATATATATATATGTATATATATATACATATATATATATAATATATATATATATATATATGATTGTGTGAGTGTGTGTATAAAAAGCGTAACATTCTATATGACTGACTTTGTATAAAAAACATAGCAATTTTTTTAGTTAAGTTATATATATGCTTCCATCTTGCCATTTTATATATATGTGTGTGTGTTTTTGGTAGTGTGTATATATAATGTTTTTAGTTAAGTTATATACATTACTATGCGTGTGTATAAATGATTTTGTGAATGTGTGTAAACAACGTAGCATTTTTTTAAGTTAAGATATATATAATTAGCTCTAGAGAGTGTATGTATGTATGACTGTGCACATAGTTTTTCCATCTTGTGTGTGCGTGTGTGTGTGTGTGCGTATAACTGAACTTTAAGAATGCTACGTTTTTTATACACACAAACACATACAATCATTTTTTTAAATATATGGTTGTGTGTGTGTGTGTAAAAAACGTAGTATTTTTTTGGTAAAATTATATATATGAATCCATTTTGCGTATATCTTTGTGTGTGTATATACATATATATATATATATAAATGAATGTGTGTGTGTGAGTGTTTATACCACAATATCATTTTTTGTAATATATGGTGTGTGTGAAAAAAGTAGTAGTTGAGATGAAAGTGGAGTGAAATTTAAGTGGAGTTTTAATTGAGATTAAAGTGGAGTGAAGTGAAAGTGGAGTTTTTCTGTGAAGAAGGAGATGAAAGTGGAGTGAAAAGAAAGTGGAGTTGTGTTGTGAAGAAAAAGGAGTAAAAGAAGACAAGGTACTCTGTGTGTGTGTGTGTGTGTGTGTGTGTGTGTGTGTGAGTGTGTGCTTACCTGCGCACGCTTGCCCAATCCACCGGAGGAGCTCCATTGCGCTGCCTTCTCACCATGCCTTTCAAGGCATGGGGGAGCTCCTATTGGACCTCCTCCGGTGGATCGGGCGAGCGTGCGCAGGTAAGCACACACACACACACACACACACACACACACACACAGTGATACACACTTTCATTCACACACATCAAAACACTTGCACACATAGCACAAACACACACACAATCATGCATACGCACACACATTACACTTGCATACACACACATACATACACCCACATATATAAACACTTGCATTCACAACATCAACACACTTGCACACATAGCACAAACACACACACAATCATGCATACGCACACACATTACACTTGCATACACACACATATATAAACACTTGCATTCACAACATCAACACACTTGCATACATACACACATACACATATATAAACACTTGCATTCACAACATCAACACACTTGCATACATAGCACAAACACACACACAATCATGCATACAGACACACACATATTACACTTACATTCACACACACACACACACACAATCATGCATACATCGACACACACACACATATAAACACTTGCATTCACACACATCAACACACTTGCATACACACATACTAAACACACTTACAGTAACAATCACAATCATGTAAGAACAGGTCGTTGTAGAGAAGAGGTATACAAATGTCAAAGTCGATTTGTATTTTTCCTTGCCATGAGCAAGTTGAGAATGGTTTTTTTTTAATTTGCATTTTACGCCGTTATGCTGCCAAAATTTAGATGTTTATATTTGTATTTTCATTGCTAAGAAGATTTTTGTTGTTTGTGGTTGATAGATTATGGCTCGTACACCATCTAAACGTGGCAAGATAGGTATCCCTCAAAGTAAGTTCAAATACATTAAGCTATTTGTGTTCTTTTTTTTTGGTCTCATCATACTCACTAAACTAGTTGTGTTCTTATTGTTTTTTGCTTGTAGGAGTAGGATACACATTAAGGTTTGGCACTACAGGGCATAGAGCCAATGCACGATCTTCCATTGCTTCTTCCAATGTCCGTCGAAAGGAGGATATTTTGGGTGATGTGTATGAATAAGAGGATATATTGAGTGATGTGCATGAAGAAGAGGTGTTAATAGATATTCATGCTACACAAGGTGAATTGGTGGCTCACAGCGTGTCTGAAGCAACAACAGTTTTTGCTAAAGCTCCCGATCATCCAACAGTATTTGGAAAGGATGTTCATGGTTGAATATTGGAGGAGATTGTAGAGGGTTTTACTGTAAAGAGAGGTGGGGAACCTCCTCGCATTCCTCTCTGCAGATTGATGGAAAATGAAGCCATTAGAGCGGTGGGTCCAGACACTGAGGGCTTGGTGAAAAGGTTTGAGATGTCTGGATACAGTGTGCTTGGAGCTCCATTTCTTGTGTCATTTAAGAAGCCAAGCCATGATCAACATTATGTTTCCGACTTAGACAAAGATGAATGGGGACCTATTTGGCGAGAAATAAGCGATGATTTTGATAATTCCCTTCCCCTTGAGTGGGAAGACTTAAGGGGGAAAAATTTTATCGTTTGGGATGGTAATCACCGTTTGAAAACTTGGATGCGCTTAATAAAAACACGTAAGTGATTTCTTTTTTGTTTAATGTAAAGTTGACTTGTATTACTCTATGCTTTCTAATTTTCTTTTTTGTTGTTGTAGAATTTTCAATGATAAAGTGGAGACATTGTTCTGTGAAGTGTCAATTTGTCAATGTTGATAGAAGTGCAGAGAGGGAGCTTATGCTAGCTTTGCGCTCTCAAAATGAGTAGGCACATTTGCTGTTTTGAAAGTTATTGCTATTACTTTATCGATGTCATTCTACTGCCATTTAATTTAAGATATTGTGGTTTAGGATTGGTAGAACCACTGTGAGCACAAATTTTGGGTAGGAGATCTTCTTGTTCCAAAAACTGGCTGTGGCAAGCAAAGATTCTTTAATGAAAAACTTTCCCCAAGATTGGATTCGATGGATAGAGGTAGAGTTTGCTTGTGAGAAGAAGGCATCTAAAGGGAGTTGGTACAACTCTCCTGCTCTTTTATTAGCAATGCTCATATGGAATGTATATTTTTTTGCCTTAAAGTACACTTTTTATGTAATTTCTAAAACTTGACATTATTTTGTAAAATCTTACTTTTTTTTTCATTTGCTCTACAAAAGGACGACTTTGACTTGTCTCTTATCAAAGAGATGCAAGAGATCAATGATCCCTCGATTTCACTGCCAAAAAAGGAAATGGTTGCTCGAGGAAGAGTAGAAAACATATTCAAAGAAAGAGCTTATAAGGTAAACACTTTCTCTTCTCACCGTTTATGTTTGAATTTCTACAAAATTGTAAGTTGACATGTCATTTGAATTTGATTTATTTGATTGAAAAATTGATTTGATTTGATCTCGTGCTAATGCAACATAGATGTTGGCCATTGTCAACCCTGCCAATGGCCAAGGGTTCTTCTCTTTATTATTTAACTTCAATTGGATAAGAGAAAAGGATCAAGTGGGCCTTACAAGAGACAAGGTCCACTCTTTGGCAACTTCTAAAATATCACCAGAAAGGTAATAATTTTTGGATAAAAAATACACATGAAATCATCAAATGAATCAATGCATTTATGGTTTGTTTATTGTTTACTCTATAGGAAAAAGGAAATATTGCACTCTTTAATGCATTGCCGTGTAGATGATGTTACTTCTGAGCGTTATATTAGTGTAATGAAATTTAGAATGTACTTGCGTAAAGAGTGGTATTGGGGAAGTATCTTGAAGCAATGCTTGAGGATCAAAGGGAAAATGATTGAAGAAATGCCGGAGGGCTTTGAAGCATGGTTTCATCACCAATTGAGGGACCACATTGATAAAGCTTTTGTGGAGCTTTGGAGTAAGCTCAACACAAAAGAGTCGGATGAAAAAATTGTATTATTCAGGTAATACAATTGATATCTTTATGGTTTTTATTCAATTTTTTACTTAGAGTTTGTATAATAAATAAGTCACTTAGGAAAGGAGCTCAAATAAAGTTATCTGCATTTTATGTAGATGGCTAATTCATCTTTACGATCAAACTTTGTTGGAGAAGTTGCCAATTGCTGTTGAAAGTTGGAGGGACCTCTCTTGTGAGGAGTGTATGTATCCACTATGGATGAGAGATTATGGTTTGATTGCTTGGGAAATTGAGTATTGCCCTTGGTGGCTAGATTACACTCGAGGCACCTACCCCCACGTGATGAAGGGAACTTATATAAAGGTTATTTTTGGCATTTATAAAAACTAAAAAATTGTTAAAGTGCTCATACTATTTAGATTATGTTTGTGAGAAATATATTTTGTTTTCTTTAGAGCACGTTCTTGAAAGAAATGAAAATGGTATTGAGAAGATTGGCTCAGCTTCCTAGAAAGCCACCTCTTCGAAAAGAGTAAACAATAGTACAATCTCCTCTATAAAGAAACGATTGGATTTTGTTAGATCCAAGAAGCCCAAGAAGTCTCCCAAAAAGAACCAAAAAGAAGCTCAAGGCTCCACACGTAAACTTGCTTGTATAGATATCTAGCTGTCACTTTCTTTATACTCAACAATTCTTGATGAAATATTTTAGTTTCTGATTATGCAGTGCCTTCCATAGATTGTGATGTGACCGTTATTGGCAACATGCTAGATGTTTACAAAATTTCTCTCGATGATGAGAAATGGTAAACACATGTGAAAAGAAAGACTAACTATGTGTGGTGTGTGGTGTGAATGTTTGAAATACATGTATTTGATCGCATGCAGTGACGGACGCAAAGCGGACCTCGAACCCCGACGGCCTCTAAAACGCCGGGGGCCGAATGGCTCGCCTCGAGCCTGCCACGGTAAAGCGAACAGGGGGCACCACCTAGCTTTGAGTGGCTAGGACGCAAAGCCCACGATGATATGAACACCGCAAGCCTACACAGAGAGAGAGAGAGAGAGAGAGAGAGAGAGAGAGAGAGAGAGAGAGAGAGAGGAAGAGAGAGAGAGAGAGAGAGAGAGAGAGAGAGAGAGAGAGAGAGAGAGAGAGAGAGAGAGAAAACTCACAATTGATGAAAACAACCTCGGGGGTGTGAGGGTGAATTATTTCTGCAATATTTACAAGGTGGTATGCCATAGTGGTAGAGGGGTGGTTGGAGGAGATGGTGCAACCTACTTGGTGTGTTCTCTAGGGCGACTCAATGACTGTGAATACTCATTGCCAAGAGCGTGCATACGCGTGTGCATCGACCATTGGAGTCGAGAGATGGGTGTGGTTCCCTTCGCATGGTGCAATTCCAAGGCAAACCCAACACACAAGACCCCCTCCCCGTGATGGTGATGGTGTCAATCCCTCCTACTACACTCTACCCAATGCTTGGTTCCACATAAGTTGCCCCCCCCCCCCCCCCCCCCCCCCCGATAGTGACCTCTCAGTGCCAATTTATAGGTGTTGGCTGCTTGGATTATGGTAATCCCAGTGTGGTTAGGGTAATCTTAATCGGGGAGACAAAGCAAGTGGTGGGCCCGGTGTGGTTGACCCTTGCTTTGTTTTGGGGAAGGTTATTAAAAGATGGGAATCTCTAGGTGGGCCTTTGTCACCATCACCTAGAGAGAGGATATTTACAAAAGGGAAATTTACAATGGCTTGTATGAAAACTGAACATCATGGTAAAATAACCTAAAATTACTGGGATGGCATCGAGGTTGCGTGTTGCCGGTGAATGGCGAGCTGCCGATGTGTTGGTGTCGAGCCTACTTCTTTTCGGAGTCGGCCGGGGCATGCCTTCGGCGCATTTTTTGTTTTTGTCGTTGGCGGCGCGTGCTTTGGATCCTTTTTCTTTCGTTTGTCGATGTCGTAGGCATTTATGCGTGTGTGTATGTATGTATGTGAATGTGGGAGCATATATGTGTATTTGCGGGTGAGTGCGTATATGTATATGTATGTGTGCATGCGTGCGTGGGAACACGGAAAGGGGGGGGGGGGAGTTATATAATGTATATATATATATATATATATAATATAATTTTATATTCTTTTTCTTTTTTTCTGTGGCGGATGGCGGACTGCTGCGCATGGCGGAAGGAGAGGAGGGGGTAGGATTGGGGTGTGTGTGTGTGGGTGTGTTTTCTGCTGCCGCAAGGCGCATAAATCGGGGGGGGAGATATTAGGGAAGGGGGTATGTAAGGAAAATGGGGGGGAGAGAGTGCGAGGGTTTTATCTGATGCCTGTAGGGCGGGAGAGGAAAAATGAGTTACGTTGGGGGGGTACTGAGAGTGGGGGGGGGGGGGGGGGGTTTCTTTTTTCTTTGATTTTTTGAAAGTCGGCTATCATTAGCCCTCTCTCTTTTGGCTAGAGGCATTCATGCTTCTAGCCCTTCTTCAGTTTCTTTAGCTATAGAGTTAAAGGGTTCTCCCTCTTCTGGAATGTTTAGCATGAATTCTTGGTCAAACCTAAGAAAGTACCTCTTCAGTCTCCATCCATTGACTCTAGTCTTGTGAATTCTCCCATCTGCCTCCATCAGCTTATAGCTGCCGTTGTCGTAGCGTTCCTTGATGATGAATGGTCCTACCCATTTGGGTTGAAATTTCTTATCCTTCCTGGTATCGAATCTGTTGTCGTATCGCAGCACTAACATGCCTTTTTCTAGTCCTTTCTCTTTAAGCCCTTGATTGAAAGTGAGTCGGCGTCGTTCTGCTTGTGCTGCATAGTGATTGATTGCTTCTTCCCTATCCAGTTGTAGTCTCTCTAGATCCAAGATGTGGTTTCTAAGGTTTACGATTGGACGGTGGGTCTAGCTGGCCAAGACTCGTAAGGTGGCTATTTGTACCTCAATGGGTAGAATTGCCTCCTTCCCATAAACTAGATGGAAAGGGGTGAAACCTAGTGATGTTCGGAACGCTGTTCTGTAGGCCCAAAGAGCTGCCATGAGATGTTTATCCCAATCTCCTGTATGGTTGTTCACCCGTTTTGTGATGATCTTGCAAATCATTCCATTTACCTTCTCTACCAGACCATTGCATTGTGGATAGTATGGTGTGGAATGCCGACGTGTGATGCCTAACTTCTTCATCAGTTCTCCTACCACATCACCTATGAATCCTGGTCCTCTATCTGATATTATCTCAAGAGGAGTGCCAAAATGGCAAACGATATGCTCAAAAATGAACTTTGCCACCTCTTGGGCTGTAATGCGGGTGGTGGCCATTGCTTCTGCCCATCGCGTCATGTAGTCTACCCCCACTATGATGTACAGCTTACCTGATTGGGCCCTTGGTAAGGGACCAATTGCATCTATTCCCCATTTCTCAAACGGACCATATGAAATGATAGGGGTTTGTGGCTCGTAGGTTAGCGTGCGATCACTGGCCACTTGACAATCCTTACTTGTTTTACACCAATGGTGTACATCTCTATTCAAACTAGGCCAAAAGTATCCTGCTTGTAGAATCTTCCTACTGGTGATATCTAGAGAAAAATGACCACCGCAGACGCCATCATGGCGGCTTGAAATTACCTCGGTGATTTCACTGGAGGCTGGCACCCGCCTGAGAATTTGATCTTTGCCCTTACAATACAAGTGGTCGTCTATAAGGCGGTACCTAGTAGCATTTCCTTACCAGCCATTTTTTTGGCCTTTAGTGTGTCCTGTTGGACATTCTCCTGTATTCAGAAAGCTGACGATATCAAGAATAGCGTCACTGCCTTGGAAGAGGGGTAGCTTTAATTTGATTGCTCTTGTATTCTTTCTTTAGCTAGTGCATCTGCCTCTTGATTTTCTTCTCTGGGAATATGGAAGAGTTGTACTGCTTCAAACTTCTTCAGAAGGTCCTTAACTTGGCGAAGTTGACCAAGTAAAACCTGATTCTTGCACTCCTAGGTGCCACTATCTGCCTTATCAAAAGCAAAGAGTCGTTGAACACATTCAAGCGCTGAATCTTTTGTGAAATACATTGTTCCATCCCAAGGATTAGGGCTGCATATTCTGCCTCATTGTTAGAGTGGGAGTGTAATAACTGCCCCATGGAGAATACTCTTTCCTGCTGTTCATTGAAAATGACCATGCCTGCTGCAGACTGATCCATTGTTCTCTTGTATGCTCCGTCAAAGAAAAGAAAGTGAGCTCTCTCTAGCTTAGGGCTCTCTTTATTTGGTGTTCCTTCCTTTGCTTGCGTGTAGACCTTCAGCTTCTTCTCGTAGTGGCGATGAGTGATAATTCTTGCTAGACCAGCCTTGGTGGATTTTTCTACTTGCATGGTGTAATCAAACTCTTGTAGTCTAATTAACCACTTTGAGATCCTAGATGAGACATCCATGTGTCTCATTCATAAGGAAAAACTTCTTCTATTGTCAGGATTAAAAATGGTCTAGGCAAGAGATAGGAGCGGAATTTCGTGGTAGCAAACATTAGTGCCAGAACCATGTGTTCTACTTCGGTGAATCCCTTCTCTGATGGGGTCATGACTCGACTAGAGAAGTAAATAGGGCGCATGAAAGAAGTTTTGGGATCCTTTTGCATTAGCACTGCTCCCAGAGTATCATTTCCCGCACTAGGGTTCACATAGAATGGCTCGTCCCACTTAGGAGGTGAAATAGTGGGGAGCTTAGATAGGACTTGCTTTACCTCAGTAAACTGCTGCTCATTCTCTTCACTCCATGAGAAAACATCCCTTTGGGTGAGTTGTTGTAGGGGAAGGACTACTTGAGATAGCAGGTGAATGAACTTGCTTAAATATCTTACCTTCTGAAGGAAAGAAACCAAATGCTTGGCGGTGGTGGGAGATGATAAAGATATCAGAGCCTGAATTTTGCTGGGGTCAGCCTCAATCCATTTTGCTGAAATTACATGACTAATGAGTGTGACCTTGCTCTCACCAATGTGACACTTGTCCACGTTGAGTTGGCCACCCAGTGTTTCTAGCCTGGCTAAGCCATCATAGACTTTGCTTAGATGAAGGGCTTGTGAGCTATAGATGCAAAAATCATCTATGAAAACCCGTATTGATGTTCCAAAGTAGGGTTGGAAAACAAAGGTCACATAGCATTGAAATGTGGCTAGGACGTTGGTGAGGCCAAACGGCATCACTCTGTAGGCAAAACATCCCCAAGGTGTGATGAAGGTTGTCTTCTTCTGATCCTCCTCCGCAATGCTAATCTGGAAGTATCCTGAGTAGCCATCGCATACTGTGTAGTGTTCGTGACCTGCCACTTCATTGAGTATTTCATCCTGGAATGGGAGGGGAAAATGGTCCCTCTTCGTGGCTGCATTGAGAGGTTTATAATCCACACAGACTCTCCATTTACCTTTTTTTTTTGGTGTGACTACTACTGGGGAGACCCATTCTGAGTCTTCTACAGGGTAGATGAAACCTGCTTGTAGCAAATTCCTTACTTCTTTAAGAAATGCCTCTTGTTGAATTACTCCAAGTCTTCTAAGCTTCTGTACTACGGGTTTACTGCCTTCCTTGAGCTTTATGTGGTGTTGCACTACTGTAATCCTTGTGATCTTATCATAGCCATCAATGAACAAAGTAGTGAAGTTGCCTAACATGGAGACATACTCCTTCCTCTCTTCATTGGCTAACTCATTTGAGAGCATTTTTTGTATCTTACCTGCATCCTCCAATGACTGCTTACCTGATGGTCCCTCTTCATTTGCTGAGGTTGATTCAGATTGTGTTAATCTGTTTGGGTCTTTAAGAATGAATCCCATTACTTCGATGCTACTGTCACTCCCATCGGTGGTGGTTGTGTCTTCTCCTGAGGTAGACGAGGATTCGCTAGTGGACTCGTCTTCTGAAGCCTCCAAGATCATATTGCGCTGCTTTCCAGTCCTCATGTCATAGAATATGGACTTCCCTTTAGCATCCTTCATCTGGATCATCCCGGTGCTCTAGTCTTGTTTTGCTTCCATGGCCATAAGCCAAGGCCTTCCAAGAATGATGGGGTAGCCCTCCCCTTTTTGTGGCATGACGAAGATGTCTACCTCCACTTCCGTATTGAATGCTTTTACTTTGACCGCATTTACAATGCCTACGCATTTTACTCTTACATTGTTTGCCATCTTGGCTTGGAAGGGTGCCGGCCTACTTACCTCTAGGCCTAGATGGTGCATCATCGTTTCACTCATGAATCATATTTGCGCGCCACCATCTATGTAGACGTTTGAAATCCGCTGCCCTTTGATGTGAGAGTCCATGGTTGGCAAGATGTCATCGAGATCCCTCCCAGAGATAGCCCCAGCTATCCGTGGTTTTGATTTCCTGGTACTTACCATTTTCGTCCATTGCCTCCTCATTCTGGGTGCAAGGTGGAGTAATTGGGGCCAAGTTATCTTTGGGCCCTGCATTAACACATCCTGAACTAAGTCATAGGGTTGTGCTTCCTCACCTAGTGAGAAGTCCACTATGTCTATCTTCCGCCGCGGTTTAGCTGCTTGCTTGCTAGACTCGGCTTTCCCTTTCATCTTCTTTTCCTTTTGAGATGCCTCCTCGTGCCTTGCACGTTTCACTCCCATAGCATCCACTTCTTCTACCTTCGCTTTTCCTTTGTGCTTCTCTCGAGTTGACTCTTCTACCTTCGCCTTCCCTTTAGCCTCTAAGCTAATGACACTCACCGCTTGGTTCACCGCAGGTGGTGGGGGTAGTGGCAGAATGAGAGGTTGGGGTGGTGGTTGCTGCTGTATAGGTGGTCGCAGGATTTGGATTGTTGGGATTGGTCCTGGCTGCCTTGGTGGTGGTCTTACTCTTGGCGGAGAGATCTGATTCTGTCTCCCTCCTCTATTGAAATTCTGCCTTCTTGGGTGTGGGCAGTAGTACATTCCATGGCCGTCTTCCCCGCAGTTGTAACAGTGGTATTCTGGGTTCTGCCTTCGTTGTCCTCTTCCTTGTTCTAGATTTCTGCCATATGCATGCCCTTGCTGCACCAGATGCACAGATAAACTCTCTAGTTGGGTGGTGATGCGACTCAGCAGGTCTTGTTGTTCCTCTGTTGTCTCCTGTGGTTCGACTTTATGGTTGGCTGTTGCAACCACTAGGGTTGGTCGGGCCGAGCTTGTTTCCTCTGACTCGTTTACTCTTGCTTCCATGCGCAGCTTCTTATCTTTAAGGCGGGCTACTTCGACTGCCAACTCATATGTTGTAGGAAACCTTCCCTTCACCTTCTCTCTAAGCGGCGACCATAGACCAGCAATGAAATGATCCTTCTTCAGGAAATTAGGCACTCCTTCGCCTTCCTCCAGTGTGGAAACCCATCTCTCCCATAGGTCCACAAACTTTAATTCATAGGTGGCGTACTCCAGCAGGCCTGCCTACTTTAATTCTGTCAATAGCTGCCATAGCTTCTCCGAGGTTGTGCCTCCACCAAACCTCTTTACAAAAGCAGCCCTTAACACATCCCATGCATTCTTGGTAGCCTGGGGCAATGCATTGTACCAGGACTTGGCCTCTACTTTCATTAGTAGAGGAAAACTTATGAGTCGTGAAGCGTCGTCATCTTTGTTGGAGACGACACAAGCAATGTCAAAATCGTCCAAAAAATCAGTGGTGAGATCCTCACCCTTCTTTCCACTGAACGTGGGAAAAGAAACACTTGCCATGGTGGTGACTCAGGAAATTACAAACCCCTTTTTTTTTTCATCAACAGCAACTTCTCATAGCGGTTTCTTACAGGGGCTAATGGATAGGATAAAACATGATAAAAATAGAGACATTAAAGGAATGATGGTAATCAAGTATGGGGAGAATGATAGGGTTCGGGGAATTGAGGATTTATCCTAGTACTGCCGCACCAAATAGGTAGACGATCTTCTATTGGTAGAAGACTTTCCTATCCACATAGATGTTCACATGCATATGCTGCAGGAATCTGAACGGGAATGTTGTCGGCCCGTTTTCCATTATGCACAAAGGGTGAAATACCTACTTACACTCTTACCGTGCCAGTGTTGATGAGTCGGCACATCCACAAGAGGTCGTCACCTCTCATGGGTTCTACCCTTCCTTCATTGCTTAGCATGTACAGGGTGATGGTGACGCGTCTGACCACTCCCAGTCTCTTGGCTAACAGCAATTGTAGGTAATTTCTGTAATCGGTGTGTTGCATGAATTCTACTCCATTCAGCTGCAGCTCATCTCCAGCCCATTGGGTCTCTCCCGTGGTAGAGAGATTCTTCAGGATAAGTTGTATAGGGAGGGGAGGAGGGTCCTCGACTCGCTTCCCAAAACAGCGAGAGCAGTAGCCGAACCACTCTTCTCTAGGACATGGGAATCTTCTCACCACTTCTTCTTCTGGATTGTCGAAGTGGATTGGTAGTACTCGCATGCGTTGTGCATATCGGTAGGCGACCTTCCGCCGCTTTCCTTCGGATGACTTCTTCTTTGACAAAGTGGGTACAATCCGGCTCTCTGAGCTTGAAGCACTTGCTTGGCCAGATGCTTCTCCCTTCGGGGTCATGTGTTTCCAGGCTAGCCTATCTTCTCCTTGCCCTTGGCTCAAGCAGCCCCTTTAGGCCACTTTGGGGTTTTATCTTTGACTGCTATTTCTTTAGGGAAAAGAGGCCTCACCGTCTGCTTTCCTTCCTTGACGTGAATGACCTCCTTGTGATGAATGTCAATGTAGAAGACTTCAGTCCCTCCGCTGCCTCCGTTGCTGGCACTCATTGACCGTGTGCCTTGGTTGACAACAGTGATGGCACCTCACCAATCTGCCACCTGATGCTTTCGATTTATAGTTAGAACGAACGATACGAGATGGAGAATTTACCTCTTGAATGTTGATGACACTGCAGCCTGGTAGTAGCACCTCAATGAAGGCGGCTAAGGCCTCCTTTGTCTCTTCTTCGTCCGTCCTCCAGTTAGAAAATTCCTTTAGCCACTCGTCCATGATTGATAGTGGGCATCACTTTCAACATTGTAAACTGAAGGGGTCTTAGAAAAGCCCTCCTCCGTGGGGGCACCAAATGACGGACGCAAAGCGGACCCCGAACCCCGACGGCCTCTAAAACGTCGGGGGCCGAATGGCTCACCTTGAGCCTGCCACAGTAAAGCAAACAGGGGGCACCACCTAGCTTTGAGCGGATAGGACACAAAGCCCATGATGATATGAACACCGCAAGCCTACACACAGAGAGAGAGGAAGAGAGAGAGAGAGAGAGAGAGAGAGAGAGAGAGAGAGAGAGAGAGAGAGAGAGAGAGAGAGAGACACTCGCAATTGATGAAAACAACCTCGGGGGTGTGAGGGTGAATTATTTCTGCAATATTTACAAGGTGGCATGTCGTGGTGGTAGAGGGGTGGGGGGAGGAGATGGTGCAACCTACTTGGTGCGTTCTCTAGGGCGACTCAATGACTGTGAATACTCATTGCCAAGAGTGTGCATACGTGTGTGCATTGACCATTGGAGTCGAGAAATGGGTGTGGTTCCCTTCGCATGGTGCAATTCCAAGGCAAACCCAGCACACAAGACCCCCTCCCCGTGATGGTGATGGTGTCAATCCCTCCTACTACACTCTACCCAATGCTTGGTTCCACATAAGTTGCCCCCCCCCCCCCCCCCCCCCCCTCCCCCCGCCGGATAGTGACCTCTCAGTGCCAATTTATAGGTGTTGGCTGCTTGGATTATGGTAATCCCAGTGTGGTTAGGGTAATCTTAGTCGGGGAGACAAAGCAAGTGGTGGGCCCGGTGTGGTTGACCCTTGCTTTGTTTTGGGGAAGGTTATTAAAAGATGGGAATCTCTAGGTGGGCCTTTGTCACCATCACCTAGAGAGAGGATATTTACAAAAGGGAAATTTACAATGGCTTGGATGAAAACTGAACATCATGGTAAAATAACCTAAAATTACTGGGATGGCATCGAGGTTGCATGTTGCCGGCGAATGGCGAGCTTCCGGTGCGTTGGTGTCGAGCGTACTTCTTTTCGGAGTCGGCCGGGGCCTACCTTCGGCGCATTTTCTGCTTTTGTCATTGGCGGCGCATGCTTTGGATCCTTCTTCTTTCGTTTGTCGATGTCGTAGGCGTTTATGCGTGTGTGTATGTATGTATGTGAGTGTGGGAGCATATATGTGTATTTACGGGTGAGTGCGTATATGTATATGTATGTGCGCATGCGTGCGTGGGAACACGGGAAGGGGGGGGAGTTATATAATGTATATATATATATATATATATATATATATATATATAATATATATAATTTTCTATTCTTTTTCTTTTTTTTCTGTGGCGGATGGTGGACTGCTGCGCATGGCGGAAGGAGAGGAGGGGGTAGGATTGGGGTGTGTGTGTGTGGGTGAGTGTGTGTGTGTGTTTTCTGTTGCCGCAAGGCGCGTGTGTGTGTATGCTTGGGCTGTGGACTGCGCGTGAGGGTGTGGGTGTGTGTGTTTGTTCCGTATGCGGCGCCTGAGAGAGGGTGTGTGTGTGTGAGTGTGTGTGCTGCAGCGCATGGGAGAGAGAGGAGAGGCGGGGGGGGTGTGTGTGTGTATGTGATGTTGCCCGCTAGAGAGAGAGAGACTTGCGCGCTGGCGTGCCGTGAGAGGGAGAGTGAGGGAGAGGGGGAGGGGAGAGGGGTGAGGGGATAAGAGGTAGAGAGAGTGTGTGAGGGAGAGTGAGGGGAAGAGGGGGTATGGCAGGGCATGGGTTTGTGTGGGTGAGAGGGAGAGGGGGAGGGTGGTGTTGTCTTGCATGGACTTAAGGACGAAGGAAAACTAAGTCAATGGGGGGGAGGGAGTATTGAGAGGGCCAAGGGGGGGAATGAGCCGAAGGAGGGTGAGGCGAGCGGGTCGGGGAAGAGGGAGGAGGGGTCGGGGGGAGGGAATATTGGGGGGCCGAAGAGGGGGGCTGAGGGTGAGTGTAAGAGTGAGGGGGGGGGGGGTGGTCTCATGCGGCTCACACCGAGGGAGCACGAGAGAGGGGTTGGGGGGGGGGGGGGGGGGGGGGGGATGAATTTCTGCCTGGCCGGGGAGGGTAAATCGGGGGGGGGGGAATATTAGGGAAGGGGGTATGTAAGGAAAATGGGGGGGAGAGAGTGCGAGGGTTTTATCTCATGCCTGTAGGGCGGGAGGGGAAAAATGAGTTACGGTGGGGGGGGGGCGGGTGAAATGAGTTTCTTTTTTCTTTTTTCTTTGATATTCCAAAAGTCGGCTATCAGCACGATCTTGGATTTTCTTCATTCAGCCCATGTTGATGGGGAAAAGAGCAATGAAGTGGCCTCTCTTTTGTTTGCGGATTTTCCAACAAACTTTAAAGTTTAAAATTTTTCGGAGAACGAGGTATGCATCCTTCAAAACCACAATGGAAAGTCTATGATAGTTTTGTAACTTTAATTAAATTAACAATGCGTATTATGCAGGTCCCTCCATGGAATCAATTCTCTCAAAAATTAAGTAAGAAAGTGGCTGTAATAGCTTCAAAGTATGTGGCAGACAATGGGTGGTACATCACCCTAAGCTCCACTGATCACTTTGGCATTGTGTCTAGCCATGCCATCGAGATGGGATTCAAAATGATGCACACCATCCATATTTTGATCCCCGATGGTTATGTGCGAAAGACCATTGAGATTGAGAGAGTAAGTAAATTTATTTGTTGATTGAAAAGCATGCTCGTAGTTTTCTTCAATTAGATCACATTCTAATTGTAATTTGTAGGTGGAAACACTATTGCTAGGATTGTTTTATCATAAGGGTCAACGTCTTATCTACGATCAACGAGATAGAGAGAGCGTGGACAACAACTCTTTCGATGTCAAGTCCAGAATACTGGTGAAGCGCACCGACGGAGAGTACATTGGAGGACACGCTCTTAAAGGTGCCGCCGAGCGTAGCCTTGACTTCTTTCGGTAAGAATATATGCTTCCTACTATGTGTTATTGGACTATGTTACATAAAGTAAAAATGCGCATATTTTTTGCTTTTTTTAGCTGGCTTGTGGGGACATTTACTGCGGAGCACACCTACATTGTTGATATGTTTTCTGGATGTGGTGGCTTGGGCAATGTTTGCGTTGAGTTGTCTAGACACTGTCTCTGCATAGATAGTGATTTAGAGGTCTTCCATCAACATCTTTCACGCTTCAAGGCTCCAGTGTACGTGCTATTTCAGTAGTTGATGCAGATAGCGATGAGGAGATGATTGGCCACAATATGAGCCCGGATCACATTGCCCTTTATTGACATCAACATTGGTATTATCTATCGTTTTTTCTAGTTTGTGATTTTTATGGAACGACGTGTGACCATGGTGTTTGGGTGCCACTTTTTTGGTATTACTGAAGACATGTTGTTGGTGTTGATCATCCTTATCAATTCAGCCATGATTTCATATTTATTATGTTAGAATAGAAGTTAGTTGAGAGCTATGGATTTACCAAAGTAATATACCAACACATGCTTTTTTGCGTATGTAATTTCTTCTTCCTGTGAGCATTCGCTGCTGCACAGAAGCAAGTATGGAATGGGAATTTTTTTAGTTTGAATTTTCATGCCGTTATGCTGTCGAAATTTTGATTGCTTGTCAATATAATCATGCTTTTTGTTCATGTTTGAAAACATAATCATGGTTTCATGTATACATAAAAGTTAGTCAAGCTTCACGGAAGCAAGTATGGAATGGGAAATTTTTTTGCTTGTACTTTCATGCCGTTATGTTGCCGAAATTTTGATTGCTTGTGAATATAATCATTCTTTTTCTTCATGTTTAGAAACATAATCATGGTTTCATGTATACACAAAAGTTAGGCAAGCTTCACGGAAGCAAGTATAGAATAGGAAAGCTTAACGAATGTTAGGCAAGCTTTCACAGAAGCAAGTATGGAATGGGTTTTTTTTAATTTTTCACGTTGTTATGCTATCAAAATTTCATTTGCTTGTCAGTATTTCTTTACATTGTCGGTCTAAGAATATATATAGTTTTATATATAATATTTATATTATATATATATAATATCTTTTTATTCATTTATTTATATGTGTGTGTTTATGTACGTAAGCAGTTCTTCAACTCGGTAAAGTGTTTTTAAGTACCTGTTTATACAATATATATAGTTATTTATATGTGTGTGTTTATGTACGTATGCAGTTCTTCAACTCAGTAAAGTGTTCTTAATTACTATTTTATATGCAAGAGTCTATGCGTGTATCATTACTTTGAGGTCTCTGCCCAAACAAGTACAACCATCAATATTTTTTAGATTCCTAGCTTCGAATTGGCTTATTAGGCATTCATCCTTGTTTGCAACAGCACCTACATGGACAGGAAACAACATTCTACTAAAGGTAGGGTAAATACTAAAGACATGCTCATCTTTTTCTTGCATTATATAAAAAAGTCACATCGATTTTATTTTTATTTGGCTTTCAAACAGCTTGTAGTTACATTTCACGGTTCAATTTAGCTACAAGATATCAACAATACTCTAAATTATGACAGATCTTGAAGATGTGTTAGTAGACCAGGCCGATTAAAAGTATCACAGCTACTTCAATAATAATAAGTCAGACAAAGACATATGAATTATTCTCGCCAAGGCACTGAAGAGTGGAAAACCATCATATAGTTAAAATAAGCATCATATAATTAAAATAAATTGTTTACATGATTAGGTAGGGAATCAAACCTGCACACACACACACAGTACAACTTGCATCACACTAGTACAATTTATCATGTGCTAGTGCATATTTATTTAACTATATATATTTAGTGCATAATTATTTAAATCTTGCCTCAATCTTCTACCACATTAGAGCCAGAGATGTCGACCAGGTTGATTGTGCGTTTGCAGACAAGCAAGCCTGTAAAGCGGCCCTTCGAGAGTTGTCTATGTACCCCCATGTCTCCCACTTGCCCAGAGCTTCGCCATCATTGAGTTCCTGGTCTCCGGTGTTGCGAGCGCGATTAAGGTGGTTGAACATCCGGATCGCCTTGTTTGTGTCACGCTCTTTCTGTGTAAACGTCTTCTTTTCTGCAAGGGGTGCGTTGGGGGGGAGTTTGTGAAGCTCTTCATGGATTTTTGCAACTACCTCATTACCAGCAGTTGCATATCCTATAGGCATTGTATAAGTACAGGGAAAATGAAAAAATCTCTCTTGATTAGCACCTCCGATTCACTTGTGCAGCATATGTTGCTTGCCTTGTAACATTTATACAGGCTAAAGCAGCATGCTCTCAAAAAGCATTGATAGTGATGGAATAGTGGCATGTGTTAGTGACATGAGAGGTCCCTCGCAGCATATGCTAAGTGCTAAATTGGAGCGTGCAATAATATATGCATGATTTGTCAATATGAATATTATAATCGTCTACTACTCCACCACTAACTTTTAAAGTGGGGCGTGCAATAAAATATGCATGATTTGTCACTACGATTATTATTCCCCTATAATATTTATAAGCATCTAATAGTGCAATGAGTAGACACCACTAACTGCCTCTCTAAGGGATCGGAAAACTCTATGATTATTATTCCCCTATGAATACTATAGGCATATAATAGTGCAATGAGTAACCACCACTAACTACCTCTCTAAGGGCTCAGAAAACATTATTTGTGGACCCGGCTTTGGAACCTTTTCACACGCATATGAACAGGCAAACTCTCTCTCTCTCTCTCTCTCTCTCTCTCTCTCTCTCTCTCTCTCTCTCTCTCTCACACACACACACACACACACACACACACACACACACACGCACACACACACACACACACACACACACGTGAGTAGAAAATGTGCACACAACCTCCTTCTTCACAACAAAACTCCACTTTTACTTAACTCCACTTTCATCTCAATTAAAATATGGGATATTTATAAAATATATACATTAAACCAACACATAAACAATTCTATACCAAGTTACTAAATGAAATAATTTGAACCGGCTTGAGAACCTTCTTGCCCAAACTTGAGCCAAACTTTTTTCATTTTGAACCTATCTTTCCTCTCTCTCTCCCTCATCTCCCACTCTCAGGCTCTCTCTCTCTCTCTCTCTCTCTCTCTCTCTCTCTCACACACACACACACACACACACACACACATGAGTAGAAAACGTGCACACAACCTCCTTCTTCACAACAAAACTCCACTTTCATCTCAATTAAAATGTGGGATATTTATAAAATATATACATTAAACCAACACATAAACAATTCTATACCAAGTTACTAAATGAAATAATTTGAACCGGCTTGAGAACCTTTTTGCCCAAACTTGAGCCGGACTTTTTTCATTTTGAACCTATCTTTCCTCTCTCCCCCTTATCTCCCACTCTCTCTCTCTCTCTCTCTCTCTCTCTCTCTCTCTCGTTGTCGGTACTCTCACACCCCGATCCTATCTCTATTTCACAAGTATGTTTTTCTCTCTCCGTCTAATCCTTCTTCTCTCTCCTTCCCTCGGTACTTATTTAACATACCACAACGCCACCTTAGAGAGCATACATATGAGTGAAATCCATGCTCACTATAAACTCGAAAAAGCATCACCTGTAGCAAAAAAACATGAATTGATTAACTCACAAATAAAATTAACCCGCCTAAAAGGAGTAGGTGCGTTGGCCTAAAAAGGCATAGGATTGCTCTTCAATTGGAACGTAAGTAATAGTGGATGTGGCTCAAACTCAGTAGGAATAGGTGCCTTGGTCCAAAAGACCTCTCAACTTTAAAGTGGAGTCTCAATAGAAATAGGAGTGGCCTTGGGCTAAAATGATAGTGGAACGAGACTTAAGTATGAGCCTTCATATGATTATAGTACCTTGGTTAGCCTTTTGCTACGGTTGATTCTATTGATGCTTTAACTGAACATTATATCTAATTAGTTTTAATTGAGGCACTTAGTTCAACCAAGGCTCAAAATGCTAAGTTTGCCTCCATTTTGTTTCTAGTGTGTTTACTAAAGACAAGTCAAATGTCTTGTTACCGTAGAGAGACTATCTTAAGGTCTAGCCTACCGTTTTCTAGACTTAAAAGTGGCACAGTGGTACATCTCTTCTATGTCAAAGCTAGAGGCTATTTTTAACTCTTGAGCCTCTATTATGTCATGAGTGATTGCACCAAGTCACGAGTCCTAAACTGTAAATTTAATTAGTTTAACAAAAAATCTATTGTTCAATTCACCATACTTTGTGATGTCCGAACCTTCTCTTAAGTAACAAGTCTTTAAAGCTGAAAAAAAAAAGGACACTTCATATCTTTCATGATGTTTAAAAATCCAAACAATTGAGAGGAATGCAAAAGTAGGTTCGATCGTTGCTTTGTGGTTGGGGATGGGAGTGAGGCGGAGAAAGGCCTCTATTTCGAGGGTGCTCCTGAGGGAGGGGGCCGGTTGGACAACTCTGCCTCCCCACATGGGACCTCAAAGACCCTCTCTTTTTGGCTCCACGTCACCTAGGGGGCCTCTTGTAGAGATGCGAGAACTATTGCTCTGGTAGTTGCAGTTTCAACTTTAGATGAAGCCCGAGGGGAGCGTTGCTAGGAGCGGGAAACGTTTACAAGTTTGGGACTGCCATGTTGTGTCCAGGCTGTCATGCCTGGTGGGTCAAGTGTTCTTGAATGCAGTGCATGAAAGACTTGAAAGAAGAGCTTCTTGTTTCTCTAGGCGATATTAGTCGAGATTGTTGGTGCTTTGCGAGGGTGGCTCCCTTGTTAGCCGATGTATGCGGTCTAGTTTGTATCTTGGTGGTTAGGTTGGGGTGGCTCCCTTGTTAGCCGGATGTTGTGTGTTAGCCTGATGGATCTTTGATGCCACATGGATTTGGTTGTAAATTTTTTGGACTTTTAATCAATCTACTACTCACAATTGTGAGTTCTGCCAAAATAAATAAATTTAAAAATTCCAAAAAATTGATAAGAAATGTATATAAAAGTTTTAGGTAGAAGCAACTCTTTTGCCATGAGTGATTAAAAATGGGACTTGCATAAGTCCCTAAATTCCTAAATTAGTCTTTAGCCAAGATGATGGGCTTTGAGCCATGTGTTACGGTGCGTCATTTGCTGATCGTAGTAGCAAGTTATGCTTGGGGGAAGTTTGTCCAAGATGACCTCCTGCTTTGGGGGAAATCTGGAAATTTGTGGGCACAAGGGGTTTGGGAGGATGGAGGAGGAGGTTTCCATGTGACAAGGGGATTATCCCACATGGAAAGAAAAAAGTGAAGATGGGGGGTATATACCCTAAAGGGGGAGCCCATTATGGGTGTATCACTTGGTGAGAGGCTCTCAAAGCTTGCCATGGAGGGGCTTGTGGGCTCATGGGGAAGAGGGGGCACATTTTGGTAGTTCACACTCAGCAGGACAGGTGCTTGACACAATTTTTTGGTCCCCAACCACTTGCCCCCACCCCATTTCTTGGCTGAAGAGTCATCGACAACTCTTTTTTTGCCCAACAAAGGCCTAAAAGGAGCCAATTACAAGATGCCTTGATAGAGAGCCTTGTCGACTAAGAAGAGAGAGAAAGTTCTTGGCAATAAAAGATAAGGAAGCCCCCATTTTAATAGATGCAACACCTACAAAACTTATAGAGAGCTCATTTTTGAGCAAGATAAAGGAAACCTCCACGTTCGAGTGGCTATAAATTCTTCATTCCTCCTCTGTTTTTTGCCTATGGATACTCTACGAACATCTCCACAAGACGGTTTTGTCATGATGTCCTTTGTTTCTCCTGATTTTGAGTGTGTTCCATGCTCATAAATCTCTACAGGTGTTTATCACCTGTTTTTTGGGTCGTGCAATAGTTCTTCCTTCCACAACGGTATGGCTCGTGCAAGGTTATAGAGGTATTATTTTCCTTTTTGTTTGCACGCTAACATCATTTTGGTGCCCCTACAAAGGAGAAAGTGCTCTTATGCTCCAATTACTGTGAAATATGTTGATTCTGCAGACAGAGAATGTATAAGGGATGTGGGTCCTTATCGGCAACCGCCTATGTATGTGCAGATTGTGGACATCACTTGAGACGGTCGTATAATTGGATTGCAGCCTTTAGAGGGTTGTGAGATTTTGTGAAACCAAGCACTGGGGGCTGGGTTACGCAGTGTGAGGCTGGTTAGGTACTGAACCGATCCATCGACACCCTTGAGATTTCGACATCACATGTAAGTGTTTTTGTGGCAATCAAACATGGCGGACGAGTTCTCATAGTTTCATGGATCGCCTAATGAGAATGCACAGACTTTTATTGAAAAATTGAAAGTCAATTGCTTACTGCAAAATATACTAGACCAAAGCTATATTGTTACGGATGTTGCAATACATTTTACAGGATGAGGCAAAAATTTGGTTGCTCAATCATAAAGAGTTGATGCAGGCACAAACTCCAGGGGTAGTTTTGAACTACAATTGTGTGAAGCAATATTTCTTGGCACAATACAAATCCATTAAAGTATCTGATGAAATTTGGCATGAAATTTTGAGGTACACTCAAAAGAGTAATCAGACTGTTGATGATTTTGTGATGCTGTTCACCAGTTTATGGGATAAATGGGTCCGAGCTTTGGGAAATAAAATCCCTCCATTCATGTTAAAGAAGGACCGTTTTGTGGCAAACTTAAAATAAAGTAAAGTTTAAAGTTGAGTTGAAAGGCCCACCACTTTCAAGGAAACAATCACTATCGCCAGAGAGAAACAATGAGAGACTCGAAGACTCAATGAGTATGGGAAAATGGTCCCGGTGCAAAGTAATGGTGGCCAAAAGGAAGAAAATCAGGTAGAGGCTAGAGCCCAACATGCTAATACTGACCAGCCACAATGAGATATGCTAGATATGATGCAAGAATTGTGACTCAATGCTCTTGGAGGTGGAGGTGGTCATGGTCGCGGTCGTGGTAGAGGGATGGCTCAAGCATGTGAAGCTCAGCCTAATGCTAATCCAGGTCATGGACAAGGCCTCTTTGAGCCGCAGAGGAGGTTCATTTCTACTTGTTATAATTGTGATGAACTTGGTCACATCAGCACTTATTGTTCAAAGCCAACAAGGACACGAGGTGATATGTTCCCACTCCCCTAGAAGATTCCTAATAAGGATAATGACTATGCATTGGATATATGGGGAGATCAAGGTACTGAATAGGAAAATCAGCCCTCAACCTCTGGTGGTCATGTGGGTATTGTGTGGGTAGAAAAGAAAGAAGCAGATGTGCTGCCCATGGGCAAAAGAGAGAGGGATGGATATACCGCTCCTGGTCCTAGCCAAAACAAAGGTAAAGAGAAAGAGGGTGAAGATGTGAAATCCAAGAGAAATATAAGACCTCGTAGACGGTTTGAAGTGGAAGAGTTACCTTTGGGAGAAGGCCAAACAGCTTACAATTTAAAGTAAGACATGATTGGGAGGAAAGTAGATTGTAATTTTGGACAGTTGTGATGAATATGGTGCCCAAACTCAAGAGGTAGTGGGAGTCATTAGTGAATCCAAAGAAAGAGCCAAAGCATGGACAAGCTAGAGTGCTTACTGTGGGAGAGTTACCCAATATTTGTCATGTGGTGAACTCTTGGCACAATGTTGTGTGCATGGGAGAGGCCTGAATTGATGGAGGTGCTCAAGTTTGTGTGATCACACACTCATGTGTGGAGAGACTGGGTCTCATTACATCTGGAAGCTATGGGGTTTGGATTTGACTAGCAAACCATGCCAAAGTGAAGTATTTGGGGATGATTAAGAATTTGGAAGTTGAAGTCTTTAACATGAAGATTATAGTAAACTTTTGGGGCAAGGACAAAATGTGTGTGTATGGCAGGAAGGGTGAAAAAAGGGTGTTTGATATGACTACCAAGAAACCTATAGCACTAGAAGATGTGAGTGAGAATGATGACATTGTGAACATTCAGAAAGTATCTATGCTTCTAGTTCTAGTGATGAGGGTGAAGTGTCATTCTTGTTGCTAGATGAGGAGAAGAGGGAAGTGGGTGAAATGTTGCAAGTGTCAGGGAATATAAATGCTTCAAGCCGTTTAGAGCAACTTGAGGAGTTGATGCAGCCTAAACAGGAATTGCCAGTGAAAAAAGAATTGATTCAAAATATGCTGAGTGCCGATCTGACACAAGGAGAAAGAAGAGAGTCCTTAACAATGTTGGACAGGTTTCCAGATCTTTTCATCACTTCATACCAGAAAATAAGGGGTTTTTTTGGGGATCATATAAAAATCCAGCTAGTTGAAGGGACAAAGACAATACAAAAAAATTTAAGAAGGATGGGTAAGGAACAAATGAATGCTTTAAAGGAAGAAGCGGAAAAATTTTGGATGCAGGGTTCATTGTGCCAGTTGATAATGCTAAATGGGTGAGCCATGTAGTGGTTACTCCAAAGAAAGATGGGCGTTTGAGAGTTTATGTTGATTACAAGCCATTCAATGTAGTGATAAAGAAAGATCCTTACCCTTTGCCTTTCATTGATCAACTTTTAGATGCAGTGGCTGGCTTTGAAAGATACAATGTATGTGATGGTTATTCATGATATTTTCAGCTTATCCTTGCTCTTGAGACCGGAAAAAAACTACTTTTATCACGCCATGGGGTTGTTTCTGCTTTTGCTACCTTCCTTTTGGGTTGACAAATGAGCCTTGAGATTTTGAAAGAAAAGTAGATTGGGTCCTTACCCTATTCCTTGGGAAGTTTGTCAAAGGATTAATAGATAATTTTTGTGTATACAGTTCAAGGAAAGAGCATGTTCAAAAGCTTGAAATGACTTTTGCAAGGTATGATGAATGCGGGGGTCACTTGAACCCTAAGAAATTTCAGTTGGCACAGCCATGGATGAAGCTTCTTGGACATGTGATTTCAAAAAATGGGGTTGCAGCGGATCTCGAGAAAGTGAAGGCTTTGTTGTTGCTCTCATCTCCAAAAGTTACCAAACAGCTAGCCACTTTCATACAGAAGGTTCTTGAACTTCAAGAGTTTCAATTCACCTTTTTGGTGGAAGAGAGTACTTGGGCTACCCTAGCAGATTTACTCACTTATAAAGACACTCTGGTTTTGGTTAAAGAAGAAGTGGTGCGAAAAAAGAAAGCCGAGACTCTTGCCATCTCTGAGGCTTCACTCTTATACTTTGATGGCTGTTACCGAAGAAGTCATGATGCTACTTCTGGAGGCGTCGTCATTTATGATGCACAAGGAAAACTTGTAAGTAAGCAAGGGCTGAAACTTGATGCAAAAAGTTACAATGAAGCAGAGTACATGGCTCTTGGATGTGGTTTGCACATTTGTTTACAGTTGAATATTAGATTCTTGAAGATCAAAGGAGATGCCTTGTTGGTCGTGAAGAAAGTATTGGAAGTATGGAAGAATAAGAATCCCAAACTAAAGAATTTATGCTTCAAGGTGAAATCATTTCTCAAAAAGTTTGAAGCAGTTGCAGCATATTGAGAGGTGTCAAAATGAAGAAGCTCATGATATTGCCCAAGAAGTGATCACTTGTGTGTTTGTGCTAAAGGCAAATGACCCTTTTTATCATGGAAGGGAAATGTTATCAAAGGAGATGGATTTTCTGTTGACAGATGTCCTGCTTGAAGGTTTACTATCCTCCAAAAAGTATGTGTTTATAAGAAAAGCTAGGAAATACAAAATGCTTGATGATGTGCTTTTCATAAGAGGAAATGATTTGGTTTTGTGTCGTGTGTCATGGAAAGAGGAAACTTACAAGATTTTGGAAGAAAATCATGAGGGATCTTGTGGAGGCCATTTTGCAATGAAGATTATGTTGCATACAAATTTTCAAGAAGGCTATGTATAGTCAAGAATTCAGCAGGATGTTAACCATTGGTGCAAGTTGTGTTTGCTTTGCCAGAAGATGTGAAAGAGAATTTTGAAGCCCGAATTGCAACAAACAATTCTAGCTTTTGATGTGTTTGAGAAATGGGGTCTTGATGCTATTGGACCCTTACCTATGACTAGCAAAAGAAATGCTTACATTTTGACAGTAGTAGATTATTTGTCACGATGGGTAGAATCCAAGGCTGTCAACAAATTACTAGAAAGAAATGGAAAAATTTGTTTATAAGCATATATGTTGCAAATTTGGTGTGTCCCTATATCTACTTTGTAATAGAGGACCAGGATTTAGAGGGGAGCTGTTCGATTTCTTATGTGAGAAGCTCAATATAAAACATACATACATTTCTCCTTATTATCCACAATGCAATGGTGTCAATGAGAGGTTTAATGGAGGGTTAGTGAAGATCTTGACAAAGATGACCCAAACAAATGGGAAGACTTGGGATTCAGAGTTGCCATGTGCATTATGGGCCTACAAAACTGCTATCAAAACGAGCATTGGATTTTCTCCTTACCACTTGGTTTATGGCAAGGAAGATTTGTTTCCAATTGAAGCGGATAATCTTGCACTAAAGTTATTATCATTGGGAGATGAAGAGAAAGGAGACACTTGGCAGAAAAGGTTGTTGGATTTACAATGTTTGCAATCGGACAAAGTTTTAGCTTTGAGCTACTATGAAGAAGTGACAAAGAAGGCTCAATTAAATGCTAATGAATGTGTACAAGATAAGGGAATTGAAAAGGGTGATCTAGTGTTGCGATACAACAGTAAGTTGGACAATACCTTTCAAAAAAAGTTTCAAATCAAGTGGAAAGGTCCTTTTACTGTTGTAAACAAATTTAAAAATGGCACATATCACTTGACAGATTTGAGTGGTGCACAACATAAGTGTCGTGTTAATGGTTACATATTGAAGAAATACTTGGCACATTTGATGACAATCGTGAAAGATGAGATGCTATCAATAGAGGAAGACAATGTGGAGACATTTGACAATGTAAAAGAGGTTTCTCGGAATGAGCTGCAACAGTTGTTCACCCTAGAAACCTCTGCTTGTCTTGAATGATCAAGCTAATTAGGTGGGGTTGGCAAGCTATGTTAGACATTTTTTGGATGAGCATAAAGTCACTAAGTCATGCAAAATCTTTCCCACTAGCCTCATGTATATATATGTACATGGCCCTGCAAGTTTTGGAAGTGGCCCTGTAATAATTCACGTACAAAGGTTTGATTTTTCCAGGCTTGGGTGTTGATGTTTTGATTTGTTTAAGTTTCCAAAACATGGTTTTTAAGAAGCATTTTCAGCCGTGCTTTATAGCTCGTGAATTGGACTTATACATCATGAGTTATGGGCATTCGAAGCGGGCAATCTCAACTTAGATGGTGATTGCGGGTGCATGCGACAAAGGAAAATGGACCAACTTGACAATTGGAATTGAAAATTCTGAGGTTTAAGAATTCTAGATGTAGCCAAGATGATGGGAATTGAGCCGTGTGTTATGGTGAGGCATTCAGTGGACCGGAGCAGCAAGTTATGCTTGTGGGAAGTTTGTGCGAGAAACCATCCTGCTTTGGGGGAAATCTGGGAATTTGTGGGCACAAGGGGTTTGGGAGGATGGAGGAGGAGGTTTCCATGTGGCGGGGGGAGTATCCCACATGGGAAGTAAAAAGTGGAAGGTGGGGGGTATATAGCCTAAAGGGAGAGCCCATTATGGGTGTATCACTTGGTGAGAGGCTCTCAAGGCTTGCCAAGGAGGGGCTTGTGGGCTCATGGGGAAGAGGGGGTGCATTTTAAGAGTTCACACTCAGATAGATAGGCACCTAGCATAATTTTTTGGTCCCCAACCACTTGCCCCCACCCCATTCCTTGGTCAAAGGGTTCCTAACATCTTATTTTTTGCCCAAAAAAGGCCTAAAAGGAGCCAATTCAAAGATGCCTTGATAGAGATCCTTGTCGACTAAGAAGAGAGGGAAAGTTCTTGGAAATAAAAGATAAGGAAGCCCCCATTTTAATAGTTGCAACACCTACACATCTTCTAGAGAGCTCATTTTTTAGCAAGAGAAAGGACACCGCCATGTCTGAGTGGCTATAACTTCTTCATTTCTCCTCTGTTTTTTGCCTATGGATACTCTACGGACATCTCCACGAGACGGGTATTGTCATGATGTCCTTTGTTTCTCCTATTTTTTAGTGTGTTTTATGCTCGAAGGGTTTTTCATAAATCTCTATAGGTGTTTACCACATGTGTTTTTGGTCGTGCAATAGTTATTCCTTCCGACGGTGTGGCTCGTGCAAGGCTATATATGCATTCATTTTCCTTCTTGTTTGCACTCTAACAACGTCCAAAATAATGCCTTTGCAAATATTTTGTAAAACAAATAAGTCATTAGACAATAGGTTGACTTTCATATTCTTTTACATTGGTTATTACCATAACAATCATGTCAATGTCTAGCAAATTTCCATATTGGATTTGCCTGTTGTGGAGGTTGTCTTGTAGAGTGTTGACATCCTCGGGCTTGTTCTCACCAGTCCATTGTTCTTTTGCTGTTTGAGACTCTTGTGTTTCTAGTGTTGAGTGCTCCATTACACCTGAAATAACTTCTAATGTGCTATGATCTGTTTGTGTTTCACGCATAAATGAATCTTGATTTTGAACCTCAATTGGTGGAATTGTGGAAGAGGTGTGCTCTGCTTGACTGTTAGGGTGTTCTTTCTCAGCTCCTCCCTTTGCAAAGTCTTCTTCCTTGTGAAACCCTCCAAGAACAGAGGGAGTTTCAACCTTTATTTCTTCCTCAGCTCCTGTGTGTCCTTCCCCTCATCTAAAATTTTCTCGTTGTCAAACTCTCCCTCTGCAGCATTTCTCTTCTCAAAATGCACTCTGCAAAAGACAAAAGAAAACAACAAGGACATGAGATACAATTTTGTCCAAAGAATCACCATGTAATAGTAATGTTGTGCATAATTCCTACCTTTGACATGAATGACTTTAGTGCAAAGAAGCTCTACAATATATACTCAGCATGAAGGAGGCACCTCCATCCACACGAGTTGTTAGCCATCTGTCTAGGCACTGTGACTTTATTAATTTCTGGCTTGTATAGCTCTAGATTTTTGCATAGCCTTCCATATGCGTGCAACAATGTTTTTATGCATCTACAAGCATGAAACGTTGGTATGAACCCAACATAATAACTGTCTCCATACTTTATTCAAAATAAAACCAATTTTTAATTCTCAATACTCACAGTCCTAATTTTGGATGCGTTCCTTGGATTGATTTTATAGTCCAGACAGGTGGCTTGTCAAGTTCATTGCAAACCAAGCTTCAATGGTGGTTGCTCTCATATGGAAAAATCATGGTTGTTACTTGCATCATTGGACAATGGGCAAGCCACTTCTTGAAAGTGCCGATAGTTATGTTTTTTCATTCCGAGAAGGACAAAAATATGGGGATCCAAGATTTATATTTCTGCATGACTTTGTGCAGGTAGCTGGCTGTAAACTACAAGAAAATTACTAGTTGTTAGTCTCTAGCGTCAAGGCTGAATAGAAATATGATGAAGCTGGTGAAAGCATCTTTCGTCAGGAAGATATAGAAAATTGAATCTGTGATTTGAGCATCTGGATCCCGTAATATATTGATATCCATAGAATCTAATGCAAGTCTTCTTATACCATCTTCTACCTGTATATCTACTATTAATCTTTCCTCCATAGATAATAGAATTTTGTTGTTGTTGCTGACATCAATTTCGTGTGTAGCAATGGTAGCTTTTAATATCTTCTTCTATAGCATTTGTTGCTTTTTTCTTCTCTTTAATTTATTCCTCTCCTCTGCACACCAATTTTCTTGCTTAGCTCTGGCCCTGGTATTCACATCATGGGTGAATTCTACAATCTTCACCTTTTCCTGTGCCCTTGATGAAGGAATAAGAAACATTTCCTTCACTTCATTGTCTATAAATTCATTGGGTTGGAGTAGCTTATCATAACTCCACCTTACTCTTTTCAAGCTTTCTTTGTCCTTGTCCATAATTGTTACCCTGTGTGCATGCGCTGCAATAATTGTTATATCATTGAAATATTCTATCAAAAAATCTTCTCTTGCCTCTTGAAGTGCTAGCAGCACAACGGGTTTCCACCTCATGGTGCCAAAACATGTCTCCTCAAATATTTTCCTAACTAGTCTTTGTAATGGAAGCTTTGGTACAAGAAGCTCAATACATTTCTGAGCCTTTTTAGGATTTCCTTGAACAACTTGATGTGTTTTCGTAGCCTCTTCATCCTTGGAGGTTTCAAGATTTTCATGGGCTTTCCTGGTCTTTTCTTTTTACTAGCAAATCTTCCTCCTACTTTACCAGCTAAACCTGGACCTTTGCTTGCCTTTCTCACAATCACCTTTGTATTTGCCATTTATATGTAAGGAAATAGCCTCTTTCTATCTCTCTCCCTCTCTCTCTCTCTCTCTAAAGTAGTCTATTTCTCTGTGTGTGTGTGTGTGTGTGTGTGTGTGTGTGTGCGCGCGCGTGTGTGTGTGTGTGTGTCTCAAAAAGCAGGACTATGGCATGCAGGTGCCATTTTGCGATAAATAGACCGATATTCGCGCGTCATTGTGCACACTCGTCCAAGTCATGGTCATATATCATTTTGGACACTAGAAGTAGTTAATATAACAATTCATTTCATCTTCATTACAAACATGCTCTCTCTCTCTCTCTCTCTCTCTCTCTCTCTATTGCTTTCCCTGCCTTGACTCTAATTATGATCCAATATATCTCTCTATCTCTCTGTGAGAAAGTGGTTTTATGGAAGGCGGATGCCATTTTGCTAAAAATAGAATTGTATACGTGTGCCATTGTGCAAACTGGTCAAAATCATGGGCATTAATTGTTTTAGCTTATGAAGTGGTCCCAATAACATACCATTTCATCGTTAGTAGTCCCCCCCCCACCCCTCTCTCTCTCTCTCTCTCTCTCTCTCTCTCTCTCTCTCTCTCTCCCCCCTTTCCCTGCCTTTAATCTACTTGACTCTCTATGTATCTCTCTTATACTTGTAGGTATATGTAGAATTTGACTTGCTATGAAGGATAGCAAGACCTTCACTGTTGTCACCTTGTGTGATGCTCTTCTAATTTGTGGTTTTCTCTCTCTCTCTCTCTCTCTCTCTCTCTCTCTCTCTCTCTCTCTCTCTCTCTTTGAGGTGCTACACTAAGCATGCCAACGAATGTGGTTCAACCCATAAAGTGTGAAAATGACCACTCTATTAAAATTGTATGGTGTAATAAATGGCGACTAGTGACATTTAGTTTTTTGACATGTGTTACAAATGCAATGGTTATTTACCATGCATGGAGGCAACGGTAATATGAATGCCTAGATTATGGGAGAGAGGGAGAGAGATAGAAAGAGAATGATAAGGGGGGTGAGAACGAGGAGAAGAGAGAGAGAGAGAGAGAGAGAGAGAGAGAGAGAGGTACACGAAGATGTTGTGAGATTGTAGAGAGTGAGGTCTTCAAGTGTGCTCAAGGTACTAGTGAACTTTACATATCTAGAAGGTTTCCATGCCAAGCCCAAGAAAAGGTAACAAAAATGTACAACTGTGAAGAAAAAATTTGCATAAAATTGTTTTTGTCATGATAAACACATGTGAGTATTCATTTAGGACCTAGAACGCATGATGGTTCACCTACTGTTGTGTATTTCTTTTACGTGCGGTTTTGGTGTCAATATTGAGAGAGAGAGAGAGAGAGAGAGAGAGAGAGAGAGAGAGAGAGAGAGAGAGAGAGAGAGAGAGAGAGAGAGAGAGAGAGAGACTGTACTTTGCCCTTGTCTTATGGTGCACGTAGGTGTATTGTCGGTCCGCCGATTGTCCTCCGTGCTTTGTTGAGCACAAAATGGGTAGCAAGTCATGGAGAGAGAGGGGTAGGCACTCAAATAAGAGGGGAATATCTATTAACCTCTTTAAAATGCCACATGACCTATGAGACCAATCTATCACAGAGAGAAGGAGACGATATTTTTTTCTTATCTCATGGCACGCGTACCTGTATTTTTGGTCTGTGGATTGTCCTTTGGGCGTCATAGAGCATAAAATCGGTAACAAAATAGGGAGAGAGAGGAGTAGGCACTCAAATAAAATGAGATGCTCTATTAACCTCTTTATAATGCGAGCATCACTTATGAGACCAATCTGTCACTCACACACACACACAAAGAGAGAGAGAGAGAGAGAGAGAGAGAGAGAGAGAGAGACAACCAAACAAGAGACCAACATCTTGCAATTTTTGAGTAATGTGTTATAATATTTAATAAAAAAGTCAAATGATGGTGTGTCTGTGGTATGTTGCTGAAGCTTCTTAGTCCCAATACTTATCTACTATTGCATGTATAATGTTTTTGTTAGGATTAAGATCTCATAGAATGAAGAGGCAGAGGGTCGATCAAGAAATTGTCTTTAGTGAACAGGAAGCAAAAGGGAGCCCACCTCAGTTTTGCTGAGAGGCTCCTTAAAGAGAGATGTGGACTTTGTAGAGGCCAAAGGTATATTTCCTGGAGAGGATGTTATGGGGACAGAGAAACCCCCCAGTGACTCAGAAGCATTAGAACATGAAGAAGTGCTTGTAATCCTAAAGCAACAAGTGACTAGCACCAAAAAGAGATACATTGATCTTTCTTCTGCCTATGAGCCGGCTACAAAATGTAAGAAGGAAGAGGTAGATGGTGTTGAAGATCGTGCATGTGTGCATGAAAGAATCTTTGATTTTGCAGTATTTTAGGAGTTGTTGAAATGTTTGACAAAGTCTTAGTGACTCAAAAGCATCAGAGCATGAAGAAGTGCTTGTAATATGAAGCAACAAGTGACTTGCACCAAAAAGAGATACATTGATCTTTCTTGTGCCTGTGAGCTAGCTACAAAATGCAAGAAGGAAGAGGTAGATGATATTGAAGATCATGCATGTGTGGATGAAAGAATGTTTGATTTTGCAGTATTTTAGGAGCTGCTGAAATGTTTGACAAGGTCTCTTCTATCTTTAATTCCCCATTCATCCTTGATGACCTTATAGCTCAACACAATGATTTCCTCAAGTCTGAAAGAGACATGTTTGAGCTTGAGGTCCAAAGGGGTAGGGTGGTTGTTGCTGACATGGTGGTGGTACACTTAAAAGATTGTGATTCCACAAGATGGTTATACAATAAGTACCATCAACTGCCTATCATTTATAAACCCTCATGGTGTCCTATGCACGAATGAGATTGCAAGATAATCAAAGAATCCTTTGGGTTCCTTCTATTCTTAAATTCTCTATTTGCTAGTCTCTTGAAGGATCCTTTAGAGTTAATGGAGAAAGAGGATCTACCACCCGATGAACAAGATGATGAGGACATGGAGTCCAATGAGGTGCCCAAGATTGAGGAGGATATTAATCTTGAGGTGGAGGCTAAATAGGTGTAATGAAGCAAAATACTCTCAGTTGAAACATCTAAAATCAAACTACCTTTAGATGTGTCTGATTTTAATGAGAAGAAAGCCACATTGATGCTACCTGGACTGCCAGATTTCAAATTTGGTGAGAGATCATACATTTTACTCCATGACATTCAAAGTATATATTTTTATAAGGGAGAACTTTGAACTTGCCATGATATCCAAATTTCATGAGGGAAGGAGTGGATTTGTATCTGATGATAGCAGTGACGACAAGACAATGGAAACCTCCAATAACCCATTGAAGTGCCTCAAACTCTGCTTTGACAAGGCAGAAAAGCATAGAGAGACACTCCCAAATGAGGCTACCTTCCAAGCTATTAGAAAGAATCTCAAGGCATCAACCAATAATCAAATGGATTATTGAAAAGGATGACTTCGTTTGTCATCGGACGAGAGAGTATCATGGAAGGGATGCAACACTAGGACAATACCTTGCTAGACTTTGTGAGGCACCCATCCTAGTCTTTCACGATGGAATGTCCCAAGAGGGAAGTACTGCACTGTTTGCCCTCAAGATGCTCTCATGCTTCCTAGGTGGACCAATGCTACGACAAACTGTAGACAAAGTTATCTTCATCGATAAAGTTTTTGCAACGGAATGTTTTGGATACTGTACGGGGTACACTGTTGGACGTGCAACGTATTATTACACATACACAACAATGGCACTCACTTTAGGGAAACAAAACCCAAATTAACTCTTGGATTATGGTAAACATTTATTGATTTGATATAAGGGTTATGTGCCAAAAGATATCCATTATCTTTCATCAAGTTAAGAGACGTAATTTATACATGATCTCTTAAATCATTAGGGATCTCTTGTACATGTTGTGACCTACAATCAAATTCTCTTGATCCACCTATGGTTAACATATTTACTTGTCTCTCTCCACTTTCTCTGGGCTTCATGAGCACTGGAGTTGTTGAACGTCTCTAATCGTTTCCTTTTCTTTTGTTAAATATGCCTAATTGCTTGTGCTATTGTTGAACAATCCAATACATGTTTTTGTTGCACCCAGTGAAGGATTCTGCAATAAATCTATTGAAACAATTATTTCAAATTGTTTGCCTTATCTTGAGAGCCACCATGTTGTGTGTGTTTGAAATATGTTTTTTTGTCCATGTAATGAGACTTTTCAAAGCCTTGAGTGTTCCATATGCCTAGGTTTCCATATTTTTGAATGAAGTATGATAAGTGATTGAAAAGATGTGCTACAAATAAACAAGCTGTCAGGAATTTTAAACATCGTTTTAGTCCTTTTTATTTTAAAGGGTGTTTTAACAATATCATGTAATGAGTAATCCGAGTTTCAGTCTTGCTGTCTTAAATGCTTTCTTTAGTAGCTGAAGGTTCACCTTAAACTTGTTTAGATCATTTTGTGTCCACTCATCACATCTGAAATAGCACATCGATGGAACTCCACACTTCACCCTTGGCATTGCAAGTTGTGGGTTCTTGGTCCTTCACTGCCATATGCAGATTTTTCCATTGTTGAAACTCAGTTTTGCTGACATTGGATTGATATATCCTTCCACGCCTGGTTAGATTCTTATCTTTCATGCCTATTGGTTTAGATAAAAAATGGCATGCCGTGACCCCATCAATAGATGGTTTGCAAGGCACATCTTTATCATTGGTTGACCTTTTCTCATCTCGCTGGATTTTCACATTGCCCCCATGGAGACCCATCTCTGACAAAACTAGCTCAAGCACCTCTACCGCAACCTTCTATTCTTTTGAGTTATTGATTTTCCATGAAACCCAATGTACATATACACCAGCTACTCCACAATACTGTAAAGATCATGCATTGTACTCGAAGAGTCCACTATGTAAAAATTTCATATAGCACGTGTGAACAAGAGATATTTATATAATCCCTTACCTGTATATTTTCAAGTATTATAATGTATGCATTTTTGTAAAAAAACTAACCCTTAAGTATGAAAATTTTCACTTTCTCAACAATTAAAAAACCCTTTATGTAAGTACATTTTTTGTAAATGTACCCAATTATAAATCCCTCATTTTGTTCGCACCTGCTATCTTACATATTTTCTAGTGGACGCCCTAAGGCATTGTACAAATGTGGACATTGACAAGTGGAATATCCAGAAATGGTGGAAATTAGGATCCTCATTGTGCAAGTAGGGGCCTTTGTCCACCATTTTGGGTCCATCATCTTGAAGGCTCCATGCAATACAAGCATGTAGACTTTAGTATAGCACCCATTTCACAATTATACATACACTTTAGTGTTTTAAGGTCACCTCCAAGATGCCAATGGACTTGAAAGTCTTCCCTTCCATTTTGGGTCCATCAAGTTGAAGGCTCCATGCAATACAAGCATGGAGACTTTACCATAGCACCCATTTCACATTTATACATACACTTTAGTGTTTTAAGGTCACCTACAAGATGCCAATGGACTTGAAAGCCTCCCCTTCCATTTACAACCAGCACCTTTCCTTGATTCATTTGTTTATCAATGATATCAGGGATAAGGGTTTGATGGAACACCCAATATAAAATGTCGTGGTCTTCTTTATTTACCTTCAAGATCAAATCCTTATGAGACATGAAACTAAATCTAAAAGTAAATCACAATAGGGCTTACCAAAGCTGAAGAGAAGATGGAAATGGAATGCTTGAAAAGCACCAAGCCACCATATGTTTGTTTTTTATTGAACACTGAAGTATGAAGGATCATCAGTGGGGAATTTTGAAGAGTCCTAATTATCAATGTAATTGTGACTCGTTCTAGGTTCTTGTCTTTGAGAGTCTCACACTCGTCTATTTTCAAAACAAAATGCAAAGAACACTGTCTGTCTCTTTACATGTTACATTATAAAACTCAACAATTATAGTTTGCAACAAAGTGAAGTCCATGAAGATATTGTTGTACTCATCGTAGGTTACTATTGTTCCTTGAGATCTATAAATACCATCAATATGAAATGAACATCCAATGAAGTATGTATGTGCATGGTTCAATTTAAGTCTTTCGTTCGAGATACTCGTTGATGTTGGTAGAAGTTTAGAATTTTTTCCATTCTTCACAAAAAAGGAGGAGATAGACTACTGAATAGCTAAGTACCCTCTCTTACTTACGCCAAGGGAGTCAAGTGTGCCCTGTATTTCACTGGCAGGCACTACACTCTTTGTAATAAAATGGTCAACAACACCCTGCTACAAAACCTTATACTTTTTGTCATGGACACAAAAAATTGGTATGATTTTCTTCAATTCTGGTGAAAAACACCTCTTACAAAGACCATGAAACTTGCTGCTACAAACGGCTCCCTCTGCACGAGCACGACCAATGCAAAACATTGAGCTCATATAATTATTGACTTTGCCTTCATTTGTCTCTCCTTGTTGAGATCGTTGAGAAAAGACCTCCATGTTGGTGCGCTCATTGGTGCCAAAACAGTCCACCGTTTCTCCTCTAAGAGCTCTCCCTCGTCCAAAGCTACTCCTACAAGCCAAGGAATGGGCAACATAGAGGAGAAGAACATGCAACGGAAGAGAGGGAGAGAGGCAACTTGCAAGGATCAAGAGAAAGGAGTGGCCATTAGATTGGCTACTTTGGCAGGAGGTTGAAGGGCAAAAAATGCTAGAGGGCATTCACCTGGTGCCAAGAGAGAAGAAGGGCTCTTGTTGACGTGTGAGCATCAATGATAGGCATTGTGATTCCATTGATGTATACACACATGTGTAGACGTATCTTTCTTGTATCTATGGGATCAATGAGAGTTCTAGCTTGTATTTGTGAGACTAGGCCTTTTATGCACATTTGGGTGACCGACCACTTCTTTAAAAAACCCTAGGTATAAATGTCAAATGCTACTCACTAATTCCATGTGCGTTTAATTTTACAAATTGATAAATCTTAATTGGATGTGTGCTCATTAATCTTATGCATTTAATTTTGTTGAAATGGAAGCTACACACATAAAATTTGGTGTTGGTGTGTGTAGGTCAAAGCGGTTTTGGGAGTACACACACACACACACACACACACTCTTGGTCACAGCATTTGACCATGATAGTATCTGGAAGGATTTTGATGGTATTCTGAATCACTGTATCTGGCTTTAAAAAATGCTACATCCAACCATCTACACTCAAACTTTATTTGAGTTGGTGCCTTATGGGAGTTTTTACCTTATGCTTTACTATACATAATGATTACTGCTAACTCTTTAATATGGAGAACACAATGGCCAAGTGAAGCTATCCACTATGCTGTTTCGGTAGCATGATGCCTCTAAAAACTTAACTCTGTGGGAGTAGTCCCTTGTGGAATTAACCTGTAAAAAATAAGAACCCTTATGGTTCTAACTTTATAAGGTAAACCCTTCCCTACATAGCACTACTTGGCTAAAACCTCTACGTGGAATTTTATGCAATATCTATTGCCACCAATCCCCTCTCCCTTTCTGATAATGATGGCGGCCCGGCAAGGCTTGTAGCTCAGCCTTTTTATGATATCTCCTCTCTAGGGCTCACTCATTATCCAGATGGGGATTGTGCACAACGGAGTATGTTGTTCGAGGGATGAATGTTGACATGCTTTTGACACATACACAACCCCTATATTAAGGTGAGGGTCTCTTCCCTTCACTTAGACTTGGGACCGTCTTCTATCTATTAGCATACAGGAAAACGGAAATATTTTAGGTTTTGGGCAATGAGTTTTTGATATATCCTACCCCGTGCAAACAACTTGATATGGGCAACATTGGTCGTACTAGTAATGAGAGAACAAGTTGTCACTAGAATTATACTTGGCTTTCCCTTGGAACCTAGGAGATTATTTTGAGAGTACTACGGCTCATAGGTTCTATATTTCCTTCAAAATTTCGGGTTGTATTGCTCTGTTGATGATGATGACAGGTTTTTCTTACTTTAGCATATTGAAAGAGAATGGTTTTTTTGTTGGTTTCCAGTCCTACTCACTGTATTTAGAAATTTATTAAAAATCTATGCAATCTCTGCAGTGATTGCTTATGAAAAATTGGTAACATACTACCTGTGGTGGTTTTTGGTATGATAACAGAGGGAAACCTAGTGGCCTTGACTGGTTAAACTGGATTTTTTATATCAGGTGCTTCATTATGCAGATATTCTCTGCGTACTATGTTTAAGATTGGAAACATGGGTTTCTTTGTTGGCTATGTATTGATAAAAGATCTAGTCTACAGGTCATTTATGCTAGCCTTTTAATCTTGGTCTCTACATATGGATAATGATATGGTTTTTGGTGCTCTACTACCTAAGTTTTTTATGGTATTATGATTTAGGGGAGACTGTTTTGACTTACAAAACATCTAACCTTCACTTGTTGCTTGGATATCTGGCTTAGGTCTGGTTTTTTACATACATGTTCCACTACATCAAGTGATGATGCTACCATAAAATATATTTTGGTTTTGATACTTTATTGTTTGCTTTGACTTACAATAAATCAAAACTTTTGCTTGTTGCTTGGATGCCTGGCTTAGATCTGGTTCCCTTTTTCTTCATATATACACTACATTTAGTTCTTGGTGATGGTACTGCCATAAGAAACCTTTTATATACATACATATTCTGGTTCTTTATGCTTTACTACTTGATATTTGGCATAAACTAATTCTCACTGAGATGGGTATAGTGCTAGTATGGCTCTGGCTTTGGCTGGTACTTCTCTGAGCTGATGGTTCAGCTTTTACTTTAGTTTCAAAGGGAACTCTTTATGGAATGTAGTATAGTGCTGAACCTTCTGCAAAATATTGGATGACTTAGTGACTTCAGGTTCTTGATATCTAGCTTAAAAATTGGTCGAATGATAACCCTAGTTGATTTTGGCCTTGAAGGGCTCTACCTCGAGGCATATTTTAAGAGTGGGGAAATACAATACTGAGAAAAATACAATACTTAGGTGGGGGTACTTGTTTGCTTTTATTTACCTACACCTCGGCTGTTGATTACTGGTTGGCCTTTTTGGATGTCTGGCTTAGTCCCAAAACTGTTTTACAGCTAGCTTTCTTGTTGGTACTTTACTAACTAATTTTGCACTGAATAGTTGGAAGTTTTACTTGAAAAATCTGAGAAAATATGTTTTATGATCTAGGCAGATATTGTTGGAATTAGGGTTGCAGAGAAACACACATAGCTTGGAGAAGACGAAGGAAGCTCAAGGCACAAAATAGAGAGTATGTTGCTTAGTATGCAATGGAAAGATAGATAAACCTAGAGTGATGGGCGTATATACAATGCACGGGGGAAGAAAACCTCCTAAAGAGGAAAAAAATGCCCCGGAGGTCCTAGTGTGTTCACACACATCACTACCACATGTATATGGTAACAAATCCCCCCTAGAGTGATGCGGTGAATGAGAGCTGGCACATGAGTAAAGGGAAGTGCCATGCCCTGAGGATAGGATGAGTCCACAAAGGGGAGAAAGCCCAAAGCTTTATGGAAAGCTTCAAGCTTCTCACGAGACAAAGCCTTTGTGAAAAGATCTGCAAGGTTGTCCTGTGTTGGCACATAAGCCAAGCTGATCTCTCCTGTTGAGAGCCTCTCCCTGACATAGTGGTAATGCACCTCAATGTGCTTTGTGCGAGCATGAAAAACAGGGTTCCTCGCAACAACTGCCAATGCGCTCTGACTCTCAGTGTAGATAGTTTTGGCAGTGTCCTGTCCAACACCCAAATCAGCAATAAGGCGTCTGAGCCATACACACTCAACCATACCTATGAAGACTTCCGTGTACTCAGCCTCACAACTCGAAGTGGCCACAGTAGGTTGCTTCTTGCTCAACCATGATATACATGAACTTCCAAGCATGAAACAAAAACCACTTGTGGACACTCGCGTGTCAAAACAACCAGCCCAACTGAGTCCGAAAAAGCATGTAAGTCTGGCGGCAATGATCCCCCCTTGGGATAAAACAAGCCAAGATGTAAAGTGCCACTAAGATAGCAAAAAATCCTCTTGACAGCCTGCCAATGCTTAGACCCTAGGCTATGCATAAATCTACTGACCTGTGAGACTGCAAACTGAATATCTGGCCTCGTGTTGCATACATAAATGAGACAGCCAATAGCAGTTTGATAAAGAGTGACATCAGCAAGATCTCCAGCATCATGTAGACTCAATTTCAAACCTGTTTCCATGGGAGTGGCAATAGGTTTGCAATCCTCAAGTCCAAACTTACATAGCAATGTCTCTATTTTACTTTTTTGACACAAGGCAATGCCACCATCACACTGCTTAAACTGTATACCCAAGTAATGATGCAACAATCCCAAATCTTTCATCTTGAAAGTAGCATTCAAATCAGTGAAAGTAGCATTCAAATCAGCCTTAAATTCAACAATATGTCTCTCATTTGGTTCAGTGATCAGCAAATCATCGACATAAAGAACTATAATGAGAAGTACATCACCCTCACACTTTACATACAATGTGCTTTCTGTTGGACTGTTACGAAATCCTTGTTTGACCAAATGAGTTTCATCTTTCTCATACCAAACACGAGGAGATTGCTTCAACCCATACAAAGCCTTGTTACATTTTCACACCTTGTCCTCTTGTCCTTTTATGAAAAAACCACAAGGCTACGTTACATAAACTTCCTCAAATATGTCACCATTCAAGAAAGCAGTAACAATGTCTGATTGATGTACATCCCAACCAAAATGAGCTACCAATGCATATAGAAAATGCACAGTAGTCATACTACAAGTGGGAGAAAAAGTCTCTTCATAATCAATGCCTTTTTGCTGTGCATAACCCTTTGCGCCTTATGGCAATCAATCTCACCATCCGGCTTACATTTCAACTTGTAAACCCACTTCATACCAATGGACTTCTTACTAGGAGGCAAATTACATAAAGTCCATGTGTCATTTTCTATAAGTGCATCATATTCTGATTGCATGGCAGCCATCCAATATTCTGAATTCTGTGCTTCATCAAAAGACAGAGGCTCCTCAACATCATGTAAGCTAGACACAGCCAAAGCATAACAATTTAATGCATAAGATGCATGGCGAGAGCCTAAATGAGTACGACTAGACAAAGGTGCATCCAATTCAATGTCACGCAAAGTGTGCACCAGACATTTTGGCATACCTCTAGCCTGCTCATTTTCAGCCCTTTCCTCATCAAGTACATCATGTACATCTGCATCAGTAATAGGCTGATCTAAAACATTTTCAAAAACCCCCATAGGCTGTACATTTGCCTCATTGGAACTTACATTCATATTTCCACCACTGAAAAGAGGCAACAAAGTGTCATAAATGTCCTGTGAGCTTACATTACTGTCTCTAGTACATGACAACAAGGGCAAAACAGAATCTTCCACAAACACTACATCTTGAGAAACCAGAATACGTTTTTTTTTTGCGGATGATACAACCTGTAACCTTTGCTTTCAGCACTATAACCAACAAAAATACATTTGATAGCCTTATCATCCAATTTTCTGCGTTGCACTTGTGGCACCAAAGCATATGCCAAACAGCCAAAAACACGCATGTGCTCAATAGAAGGCTTTCTATCATGCCATGCTTCATATGGAGTAATAGACTGCAAAGCTTTCGTAGGACACCTGTTAAGTACATAAGTGGCACACATGATGGACTCAAGCCAAAAAGAATGTGGCAAAGCTTGACTTTTGACCATACATCGTGCCATTTCCGTCAGTGACCTGTTTTTCTCTGAGCAACACCATTTTGTTGAGGTGTATAATGCACTGTACATTGGTGTTTTATCCCACGACTAGCCAGAAATGCATTTAATTCATGAGACATATACTCCCCCCCTCGTTCGGAACGGAGGGTGCCCATAGTACATTTCGAGACATTTTCAGCCACCATAGCACCATAGCCAGAAATTTTCTGAAGGACATGAAAACTTCGGACTTCGCTTTAAGCGAAAATACCCATGCATGCCTGGAGTAATCATCAATGAAAGTCACAAAGTACAGGTAATTGCCCAAGGATGGATTTTGCATGGACCCACAAACATCACTATGCACAAATTGCAACCTGCATGTGGCCCGAACTGAGCCATCCTTTGGAAATTTAGAATGCTGCATCTTACCCAAAATACAGCCTTCACAAATATGTTTGACAGGTGCTTCAAGAGGCGGCAAAGAAGCAACCATATCAGATTTCTACAAACGCAACAAACTGACAAAATTGAGATGACCAAAACGTGCATGCCAAAGTTTTGCATCTGAAATAGCCCTTGAGCTGCAACAGCATTTGCAAAATTTTGTCCACACTTGTCATACAAAGTGAGCTTATACAACCCACGACACAAAAGCCCAGATGCAACAATTTCATCACCAAAACTGAGATCATGAACTGTACATCTGTCATCCAAAAATTTGACTACAAGTCCATGTCTAGCAAGTGCAGATACAGACAAGAGATTCTTCTTGATCCCAGGTACATAAAGTGCATCAACAAGTGTGAAGGAACTGCCATTAGCAGCAGTGAGCACAATCTTTCCAACTCCTTGAACTGGATAAGAGGCGTTGTTGGCACAAGTGACTGAATTCCCATGAGGGACAGTGTAAGGTCTCTGACCCCGATCAAAAAGAGCACCATTGTACCTTGAAATGATCATAATAGAAAAAGTTACTATTTTTAGCAGTTTTTTGAATTCTGTCAGTGCCATGATGTGTAGAATGTTTCAAGGCTCCCAAATGTAAATTCAAATAATTTTTTGCAAAAAAAATCCAAAAATAGTAAGTTTTTGGTCATCCGACCCATCCATTTTTTACCGTCTCGAAAAACTGCACCCGTACTCCAAATTTGAAAAAAATGCATTTTCGGACCCCGGGGGCTGCTAAATATGGCAGGTACTCGGGCCAGTATGCCTTAGTTAGAGCTTGCTATAGCAATTTTTGGCATCAAATTCCGACTCGTATGACCCGTTTTAGCCAAAAACCAATTTTTCATAAAATTGTCCGGGGAGGCACCGGGGGCCCGGGGCTGTGTGGGAACAGGTTCCAGGCCACTCTAGACCAGCTTTAGCAGCTAGGGGGCGCCCTCTTGCCTTGTGGGAGTCTTTGGGAAGTTTCCAAGCTTGCAACTAAGTGTGAGGACCAGTTAACTAAACCAACTGGACACTTGCTGGGTAGGCAACTAGACTTGTCATGCAAGGACTGAGTGCTCACTCAGATGCTTATAGCAGCACAAATCGATTTTCAGCTTGAGGAGGCCTATTTAAAGGCATACACACACACACACACACACACACACACACACACATTGCACACACACACACACCTACACACACTCTGGGAAGGTGCTGCCGGAACACACACCTTTTGAAGGAGAAGCAAGGAGGGAGGTGCTGTCGAATTCTCGCCACAAGAAGCTCGATTAGATCAGAGAATCGAGAGGATTATCGGCCCTTAATCACGGTAACCACGATTTAATTAATGCTTTCTGCAAATACTTTTCATTACCATCTAAATTTCTCGTCTATTATGCTTATTCTAGTAATTACTCTCTAAATTCTCCTTAACCATATTCTATTATGTAATCATCATCCCATAGCTGAATTATCAGCCATTCATCACTCTTAATTAATGATTAGTGCACGATTGTTAGAATTTTCTCTCTCTAGGTAGCATAGAAATTAATCCGTAAGCTGGTAATTGTGTAGATTGATGAAAATCACTGTTTCTATCACACATTAATATTGTAGCTAATTAAAATCCATCTCTGTTATACATTAAGATATAATTAAGGTAAGATTAATCTGTCATTAAGTCTCTAAGAGGTGATTTTTTTCACACCTATGTATGCAGTGATTCTGCACCCTCTAATTGCTAGGAAAGAGATTAATCATGCTTAATTCATCTCTCTGGTAATTCCATTAGTGAAATCCTATTATTGTTAATCATCTAAGCCGAGTGATTATCTTTAGAGCCGGTTCCCATTAGGATTATGTGTCATCCATAATGATTGCTATATGGAAAAATCTAGACCTCTCATATAGGAGGGATTATTTAATGTTGCTAATCTTTCAACTGGTTTGTTATGACACTTGGGGACCTTAGCTCTTTTCTCCAAGAGAATTATTTAAAGTAGTGAGTAAAATGGCCCCGGTTAAGAGAACTCGCTTCGGTGGTGCCCACGACGGTGAGGCGGGAACAAGCAATGTGAATGGAAAGGGAAAAGCTCCCATGGACGAACAAATACCGGCCATCTCACGAGCCAATGATGAAGAAATGGGAGAGGTAGATCATAGTTTTATTCAAGTTGTTTAATTTAACATTGCATACGTTTAGCTAGGAATGAACATATCCCCAAACATGTTGGAGAATTCCGACGGAAACCTCGGCAATTGAATTCATTTGTTTATTAAAGTATAAAGTAGGAAAGAAATGATTGACGGATATACTGTTTGCAATAGGAAAGAATGTCTGCTAGGGAAAATTTAGCTCGGCATGTTCATTCTATTTCCAATGTTCAATTAGTCATGAATCCCCTCCTGATCACAGGGGCAGAGTTCCTGGTTAAGGGCTCTTGAATCCACTACTACTGGTTAAGCGGTGGATACCCACGACTGTTGGTTATGCGGTGGGAACCCACGTCTGCTGGTTAAGCGGTGGGAATGTCCATGCCATGCTTTCTATGCGGTGGACATACCTAGTTGTATGGGCAGCTAGGCGACAACGGGAGGAGTGAACTCTCGCTGGAGGGGGGATGTTGTACCTCCAGAACATTGGAATTTCAATGAATAAGTCTGAGTAGAATTTTTACTAGAATACTGTCTTGGTGCCGCTTTGCAATACTGGTTGAAAAGATGTCTTAACGAACAATGTGATTCAGAATTAATCAAGGAATGTTTATGTTGAACAACCATTGTGGTAGTAATTAGGTCACACAAGTGTGAGTGTGGGGGTGGAAAGTGGGGGCTTGGATCAGGTTGCTAATGCCTATGAGATGGGTGGTCCCAATTGGTCGGGAACTCTCTGTCCCCATAGTGCTTACTTCGATATTAGTAACACTCATTGGTTCTAGAGTGATGAAATCTCGAGAGTACGTGCCTCTGAAACATGGGAAAAAAGGCACTCCGGGTTTCTCTCCTCTTGGAAGGTGGGTCTTAGGATCGCTAGATAGTTTAAGTACGCTTCCCCTGAGAGGTGGAGCTAGATCTCATTGCTAGTAGGCTCGAACTCAACTCACTTTGTGATGAGAGATCTTCCGCTAGTTGAACCCTGAATCACTTTGTTTGCTTCTGTTGGGGTTAAGGCCTATGTGCCTTGACCGGTCGCCCAGGTCATGGGCGCCCGCCCACTGTTACCCTATACTTATAGTGAGTATACTGTATAGGGGGAGCTGCCACTTCACAGTCTCCCCACCCACATCGTGTGTGTCTCCTTCTCTCTCTCTCTCACTCTCCGTCTATGGTGCTCCCCGATCCCCTTCAATTGGTATCAGAGCTAGGGACGACGGTGTGTGCGTGGTTGCGCGCGCGGTCTTAACAGGAGCGATACGAGTGTGCTTGCAGTGTGCGAGCATGCGGATCTCGGCTATGGCAGCCTCGACCTTGTAGAGAGGTGATCTTGCAATGGGAGCTTTTGAGCTCAGTTGAGAGTGATGTATGCTCTTGTGGAAGCTCATAAAGGAGTGTGGAAGATTGTGTGTAAGTGAAGGTGCTGCCCTAAAACTGGGTGCGTAGCAGCACAGTTTTCAGATTCGTTTTTCTCCTTGTAGAATGAAGATCTGAGAATTCTATCCGTGATACCCATCCGTTTCGACGTGCTCTACAATTATGCAGAAGAAACTTTTTGCAAATTCCTCACCGTTTAGCTGATATTCAGCTCAGACTGAATGTATACAGAAATTCCAGATTTTCTGTTGTCGCATTGTGTGCGAGTTTGATGCACTTTTGGAAGCACGGGGGATGCTTGAAGTTGAGTGCATAAATTCTGAGCTGAAGATGCAATTGCAGCTTGTGTTAAGCTTGTGGTTTGAGGGTTTTTGGTAGACTTGGGCAACGAAGTACGGAGGCGTTTACACACCACTGAAGCGGTCTCTTGAGAGACGCAGTTTTTTGGAGCACACAGGTGGAGCTTCTTTCACTGGTTTTCATAGGATACTTTGGCAGTGATTTTGTGCTTGGATTCATGGTCTTTGCGGATGGTTTGCATATGGTTATGGCACATGGTTGATGCCCATTATACATGCATTTTGGCGAGCACTTTCAAGTGCCGGTGAGCTCTCTTGAGAGCATTGTTTTCGCATTGATCAAGTTTCCGGATTGCAAATCTTTTGGCGCTTGCTTATGCACGGTCACTCCGTTGATGTACGTTGAGTGCAGATTGCCATTGTATGTGAAAATGTGGAGCCATTTTAACATTTCTACTCATTGGCATTGAGTAGTGTTATGGTTTATGGTATAGATTGTACTTGAGTTTTTGCTCAGTTTTCAGGGGAAATTCTGTCCGATTTTTCCCAGATTCTCGCCATAGTTTTTGATCGAGTGTTTACTCTCACTTTGACAGGTTTTGTCAGTTTGGACACAATTTTGTGTTTTTTGTATCCACTCTCGCAAGAGTGAGGAGTTGTGTATCTTTCTTTGCTTGAGACAGTGGTTTCCTCTCCGGTGGGAGAGTCTTGTGATCTCGAGCATTGTTTGCTATAGTTTTGCAGAGCTTATGCATGTATGTTGAGTGTAGTTTGATGCGCATTGATTGCTCATTGTATTGAGCTTGCAGGACAATGGTTATTTTGTGTTGATAGCCATTGTGCGTCGAAACTCTGGCGAAATTTTTCCAGGAGTTTTATGCGTATCATTTATGCGATCTAGGTAGAGATTGCGGGTTGCACTCAGCATTTGCGTGCGGTGTTCTCTGCAGGTGGGAGATTTGTGTGTATGTATGCATCGATACCGCACAGTGTGGGCTTGGTGATTAGCTCACAGATTGCAGTGTGATACTAGAGCATGCGAGGCTTGTATTGACATTGCGGGAGCTCTATTTTGGAGTGTGTCTCACAGGTTTTACATTGTGTTTCTGGCCATATTTGTAGACAGTTTCCAGGTGTTGTTGGTGAGGTGGTTTTGCTTTCTAGTTTGCTACATTGTGCTCATGGCAGAGACAGGTGATCACTCAAATTATGATCTCTCCGAAATGTGCATGTTTGATGGGTCAGACTTTGCAGCATGGAGAGAGTGTATGCTTGATGCATTGACACAACGAGGGTTGCATCGACCATTGAGTGGTGATGCAGGTAGACCTTCAAACATGTCTGACGATTAGTGGCAGGAGCTAGAGGAGATGGCACTATCTACACTCTCTTTGCACCTTGCGGAATCTGTATATGCTCTTGTTATGTATGAGGCTACTTCGAGAGCACTTTGGCGCAGATTACATGATATGTATGATAGATATGAGTCATCACAAACTCGTGTGAGACATGTACATTCAAGAGCACACCGACATGTGACATGTTGGTATTGTGGTCATTCTGGACACGTTAGACGGCGTTGTTTTCGTCGTATGCGACATCGTAGGAGACATGGCAGTCTCAGAGATGTATGTAGTGATGCCATGGACTCAGTTGCTTTGACAGTTGAGGCACATGTAGTGTCGGAGTATATGAGTGACGGGGATGTCACTTTTACCTCGAGCTATGCACGAGATGCTATACATGTGGAAAGTGCACTCCCTCCGCAGTGGTTGCTAGACGCAGATGCTATGTTTCATGTCACGCCACATCGTGCATGGTTTTGTAGCTATTCTAGCGGGATGCTTGGCAGTGTACGTTTGACCGATGGATTGGTGCATGCGATAGCAGGTGCAGGAGATGTGAGACTCTCATTATCGAGTGGTGCATCTTACTTGTTACGACATGTGCGCTATGTACCAGATTTGACAGTGAGTTTGATCTCGATTAGTCAGCTTAGAGATTGTGGATGTCAGATTTCTCTACGAGAGCGAGATTTTGTGATGCATTTGGGTTCGCTAGTGATTTCGAGAGGTTCCAGGAGTGGTACAGGTTACCCATTGCATGTGGATCATGCGAGAGACGGTGTTGTCTCTGTGATCATGCAGCCAGGCAGAGAGCGAGAGAGCAGGCGAGTCTCTTTTGCTTGTGGGTTGCAGGGTGCTTTGCATGGAGTGCAGAGCAGTGACCTTGTTGTGCAGGTTGCGTCTACGGATGCACAGGTAGAGCGGGACAGCTCTAGTGAGTCACAATAGGATGAGTCATCAGAGGTGATGATAGAGATGACTCACATGGATGCTGAGATGTCGGCTATTGTGGAGTCATTTCTTGATATGCTTATGCTAGAGCTTGATGCAGATTTAGGACAGATGGATACTCTTGGTATACATGTGATATGTGGTGGGCACGAGAAGCCACTCCAGAGCTCGGAGTCATAGTGCCATGGTCTCTATGATAGGGGACAGGATTGCCATGAGTTGAGTTCTGAGTTGAGGTGGCAGAGGTTGCCAGGGTTGCATCAACATTCGGTGTCCTCATGTACGAGATGCTGATCTCGAGGCCCGACATAGCAGCTGCAGTGGGAGCATTTGCAGTCGATGACTGATCTTGGCATAGAGCATAGGGGAGGTTTGCAGGTATTGGACCGATACTTGCAGGAGTGCATGAGCTCTTGTAGACTCTTTGCAGAGCTTGGAGCTAGCTCTGTGTGGCTTCCGCAGCGGGATGTTTGTCTATCAGTAGAGCCGGATGCACTAGCTCATCGAGAGTCAGTGGGCATAGGTTGAGAGAATCTCTCACCTTCTATTAGTTGTACACTAGTAGATCTTGCTCAAAGGCACATTGGCCTTTAAGTGGGAGGTTGTTGAGGTTAAGGCCTATGTGCCTTGACCGGTCGCCTAGGTCATGGGCGCCCGCCCACTGTTACCCTATACTTATAGTGAGTATACTGTATAGGGGGAGCTGCCACTTCACAGTCTCCCCACCCACATCGTGTGTGTCTCCTTCTCTCTCTCTCACTCTCCGTCTGTGGTGCTCCCCGATCCCCTTCAACTTCCGTTATAGATCTAGTGGCCACCAGGTTCACCATCAGATCCGTCGTTTGATACGGCGGGGTGGGGACCTCACACTTGGTATCAGAGCTATAGGTTTACGAATTGGAAAATGATGTTGTTTGAAATTTTAAAAACTAAGGGATTTTAGGATAGCTCTTACTCAAATCTTGAGCAAGATGTTTCCCAGAATAATGACATTGGATTTGTCTAGTGGATTGTCTCCTGAGTGATGTTAAAGAGTTTTACTCGTTGAGCTTGTTGGGATTTAGTGGGTGTCACATGATGTTTTTTGAGAAGTCGTTGGTGCGACTAGTGCTGTGGGCAGGTAGCCTGTTGATGCACATAAAGTTATAAGTATGGATCAAAGCTCTCGAGTAAAGTTTTTACCATTATTTATCGGACAATTTTGGATGTATTCATGGAATTTAAACTAATGGTGGAATGGTTAAATCCTTTGTGATAGATGTACAGATTAAGTAGGCTGGTTAAGCCCAAAAGTTAAATTTCTTCTTGAGTATGGAAAAGCTTAGGTTCATTTGAGAAAAGTGCTATAGTAATGAGTTTTATACCATTGGATAGGCACCACCTACTGCTCTCTACTCGGCAGCGCAAGAGAAGAAGCTCCTTCTTAAAAAAGCTCAGCCTCCAACCTTTAAAGGCGAAGGGGTTAATGTGGAGAGAGATGCGAAAGCATGGATGGAAGCAATGGACGACTATTTCGAAGCTGCGGGAACCCAACCCGTGAACCAAACCATTCTTGCGATGTTCTGCTTGTCTGGCGATGCCAAGATCTGGTGGAAACAACGTTGCAGGGACTTGGATATCAAGGGATCTTCTCAGTCATGGGAAGACATCAAGGCTGTTGTGATGGAGCGATATTTACCACCTGCGTATAAAACCTTGAAGATGAATGAATTCTTTTCACTTCGGCAGCTGACTTCATCTTTCGAAGAGTATTATGCAAAGTTTGTCACTCTTCGGAGATATGCTCCTAAGATGACCTTGGAACAGCAAGTAGCACGGTTCTGCCAAGGGCTCATCGACCCCTTGAACAACCGACTAGAAGCTCTCAGGCTAGCAACTCTACAAGATGCCTTGCTAAGGGCCAAACCATTCGCTAAAGAAATTCAGAGGACTACCCAAGATAGTCAATACTATTTGTCAAAGAGGGCTAGGACAGACAACTGGAGTAACAGACCAATCAACCCTGCATACGACCATTGTTCGGTAGTAGCTACTACGACAGCTACTGAGTTTCCCAATATAAGATGCTTTGAGTGCCAGGAATATGGACATTACAAAATTCGATGTCCAAAAAGGATTTCCCAAACATCCGGTATTAATAATGTACCTCTGAACGTCAACATGCGAGGTCAACCAAACGGAAGAGGAGGCCGAGGAAGAGGAAACATAGGACAAGGAAGCAGAGCTTTCGCTAATGCCGCAGTGAGACAATCAACCGTGGGTGAAGAAGCTGACGAGAGAGCATCTCTATATGCTGCAACTGCTAGTGAGCAATAATTCAAGCACCAGGATCTCATCAAAGTTCAGTAGAATAAGACGCATAAAGCTAAAAACAATTCTATTATCAAAGGATGACTTTACTTTCGACAAGGGATATGTGTACCTAAGTAGTTAGCATAGAGTTTACCCAAATGTATTCTTGAGATGAGGACATCTCAAATTTTTCATGCTGGGGAGGTTGTAAGGTCTCTGACTCCGATCAAAAAGAGCACCATTGTACCTTGAAATGATCATAATAGAAAAAGTTACTATTTTTAGCAGTTTTCTGAATTCTGTCAGTGCCATGATGTTTAGAATGTTTCAAAGATCCTAAATGTAAATTAAAATAATTTTTTGTAAAAAAAGTCCAAAAATAGTAAGTTTTTGGTCACCCGACCCATCTAGTTTTGACCGTCTCGAAAAACTACACCCGTACTCCAAATTTTAAAAAAATGCATTTTCGGACCCCGGGGGCTGCTAAATATGGCAGGTACTCGGGCTAGTACGCCTTAGTTAGAGCTTGCTATAGCAATTTTTGGCATCAAATTCCGACTCGTATGACCCGTTTTAGCCAAAAACCAATTTTTCATAAAATTATCCGGGGAGGCACCGGGGGCCCGGGGCTGTGTGGGAACAGGTTCCAGGCCACTCCAGACCAGCTTTAGCAGCTAGGGGGCGCCCTCTTGCCTTGTGGGAGTCTTTGGGAAGTTTCCAAGCTTGCAACTAAGTGTGAGGACCAGTTAACTAAACCAACTAGACACTTGGTGGGTAGGCAACTAGACTTGCCATGCAAGGATTGAGTGCTCACTCAGATGCTTATAGCAGTACAAATCGATTTTCAGCTTGAGGAGGCCTATTTAAAGGCATACACACACACACACACACACACACAGTGCACACACACACACCTACACACACTCTGGGAAGGTGCTACCGGAACACACACCTTTTGAAGGATAAGCAAGGAGGGAGGTGCTATCGAATTCTCGCCTCAAGAAGCTCGATTAGATCAGAGAATCGAGAGTATTATTGGCCCTTAATCACGGTAACCACGATTTAATTAATGCTTTCTGCAAATCTTTTTCATTACCATCTAAATTTCTCGTCTATTATGCTTATTCCTAGTCGTAATTCTCTATAATTACTCTCTAAATTCTCCTTAACCATATTCTATTATGTAATCATCATCCCATAGCTGAATTATCAGCCATTCATCACTCTTAATTAATGATTAATGCACGATTATTAGAATTTTCTCTCTCTAGGTAGCATAGAAATTAATCGGTAAGTTGGTAATTGTGTAGATTGATGAGAATCACTCTTTCTATCACGCATTAATATTGTAGCTGATTTAGATCCATCTTTGTTATGCATTAATACATAATTAAGGTAAGATTAATCTGTCATTAAGTCTCTAAGAGGTGGTTTTTCTCACACCTATGTATGCGGTGATTCTGCACCCTCTAATTGCTAGGAAAGAGATTAATCGTGCCTCATTCATCTCTTTGGTAATTCCATTAGTGAAATCCTATTATTCTTAATCATCTAAGCCGAGTGATTATCTTTAGAGCCGATTCCCATTAGGATTATATGTCATCCATAATGATTGCTATATGGAAAAATCTAGACCTCTCATATAGGAGGGATTATTTAATGTTGCTAATCTATCAACTGGTTTGTTATGACGCTTGCGGACCTTAGCTCTTTTTTCCAAGCTAATTATTTAAAGTAGTGAGTAAAATGGCCCCGGTTAAGAGAACTTGCTTCGGTGGTGCCCACGACCGCGAGGCGGGAACAAGCAATGTCAATGGAAAGGGAAAAGCTCCCATGGATGAACAAACACTGGCCATCTCACAAGCCAATGACGAAGAAATGGGAGAGGTAGATCACAGTTTTATTCAAGTTGTTTAATTTAACATTGCATATGTTGTCAAAAGTTTTTTGGAGCAAGGGATTGCGCATATGTACATATACATGCATGGTGCATCAAATAAAGAATTGCCCATTTTTCAGAACCAGGTGGTTACGTGGGGCCCACATGTGTACAGGTAGGACAGAGTGTACATAGTGCATCGATTTTCAATATTACCAGCACCAGTGTGTTTTTTCTACAATAAGGAGGAGTTGGTAGTGCGTATAAATTCTCGAGGAAGCTATCAGCGGACCAACGACATGAGGTAAGCAGGTGCGTCAGATGGCATCGAGTGGCGTCAGGAGGTCGCACGGGGTCAATACTTGCACGCGGAGAAGTATGGACACGACGTGGGTGTTTTCTTGTGATACTTATGCAAAAAGGTCATCATGAGAACCACTTTTTGGGGCCACTTCACGTGGTTGCGGGATGCATTATTTGGAAAAACTGAGTGCCAGGTGTGCGGATGATGCAAAAAGGTGACAACTATGCACTGCGAGGTCAGTTTTTGGCCTGTTCGGGGTCCGTTTGAGGTCATCTAAAAGGCCACAGGTGCCCAGCTAATAAAGCTAAGTGTGGGAACTGAAAAAACTGAGAGAAGACCAGAAAAAAAGTGGAGAAGAGAGGAGGAACAGCCACAGGTGTGTTTTTGGGGTCTTTGGAGCCTGTTTTGGCCGTAAACTGCTCATCCGAGGTCGGATTTGAGCACTTTGACATTGTAGAATGAGGTTTTGGGCCATTCCGAACGCGATGACGCTGTCAATTTTGCCAAATTACTCCCTCTTTTTTGGCTTTTTTGGCTGTGTAAGTTTCTCCTATGAGCGAAGCTTCTGCTCCAATTTGTGATTGTATTTGGTATATTTTATCCATTTTGTGTGAGCTATTTGCCCATTGGTGTTAGCCCAAGCTCATTTGTATCTAAACATAAAAAATTCTCCTCTTTTGAGCTGAGTTTTTTGGGTGTGTGTGTGTGTGTGTGTGTGGAGTGGGCAAGTGGATAGTTTCTCTCCTCTCACTCCATAGGTGTGTTTCCTTTCTCGGCCAGGTGGTTGTGTAAGTCGAGTGGTGCCCCCTAGTGTGTGTGTGTGTATCTTCCCAAGAGTGTGTGTCGGGTTGTTATAGAGGTGTTCTGTGTTTTTCCATCCCGCTCACATTCTTTTGGTGCCCCCATTGAGGATCTTCTTCGAGTACCTTCTGCTTGGAGCTTCAAGATTCAAGCTTCGGGATTACAGGTTGCAGGTTGCAGATTACAGGTTATAGGTTACAGGGACAGGTACAAGTATAGGTGATTCACACAGGTATAGGTAGTTGGAGTACAGTGATATACTACCAGTGGTGTCACTTGCAGTTGTTGTGGGTATGCATAATTTGGCACCTGTTTGAGCGCATTGTCTATTGGATTGTACGTTACTTGTGGAAACTGCCATTGTATGCCTTTGTGGAGCCATACTTGGTTGTATTTGGCAGTCCCAGCCATTTCTGAGACTTGGTCTGGAAGATAGTCATTTTTGAGACTTGACTATACGCAATTTGCATTAGCCTTCGTGTGAGGTTTTTATTGAGCTGGGGGATTCTCAAATGTGGAGATCCTTTCGGTGATACAGGTAGCTGAAGCACCCTTTTTGTGACCTCGCCATAGGCTATGTACTAGTGAGTCCTACTTGATGCTCGAGTTCTATTGTTGACAGTTTATGCATACATATACAGTCTATATTTTGGGTTCCTACTGCTCTATTTCTGGGGAAACTCTGCCAAAATTTTTCCAAGTTATGATGGCTGGTTTTTTGGTCTTTTGAGCCATTTATGTTGTTATGCTGCTGAAATTTTGGCAAAATCAGAGGTTAAGTCAGGTGTGCCTTCTTGGGAGCTTCATGGTTGGCTTTAATGGATGATCAAAATGGCCCTCAATTCACTCCATTTCATTTAACTCAAAGAATCCAGATAAATGTTCATGTGTCCAGGAAGATTTTTTTCCAGCAGCGCATAGTCTTTATGTTCGGGCCAAGAAGATTACAAGAGATCTTGGAATGTCCTTTGCCTGTTGTAATTCCGATGATCAACTTTGAAAACCCATTTGATGTGCATGTGTTTGTCCTTATCTAAAGTTGAGCTCCATTGAAGTTTCTGGGGATTGGGTAGTCAAAAGTTTTGGGTTCTTGCACGTGTGTTCAAAGGGGTTCTCAAAGCATTGTAACTTCGGTAGCCATGGCTTTCTCTTATCCGGAGTTTCATGGAAGAAATGATGAAGATGTGGAAGATTTTTTGAAAAAGATGGAGGTTGCCTGCATTAGCAACCAGATTCATGACCCTGCGCAGATGTTACGTCTTCTCCAAATTTGTTTGAAGAGTGATGCAAGAGTCTGGTCCAAAACATTTGAAGAGGAGTTGCGTGCAGCGGATCCACCTGTAAGATTGAGTTGGGACAATCTAAGGCATGGGTTGGAAGTGGAGTTTGTGAAGACAGAAGATCCTGACAAAGTGTGGCAAGAAGTACAGGCTTTAGTGCAAAAGGAAGGTGAGCCAGTAGATGCGTATATACGTAAGTTTTCATTGGCATGGGAGCGGATGTGCAAGGCCTTAGCACCACAGGTACCCCTGCCTGACATGATGAAGAAGGATAGGTTCTTGGCTGGTCTTTGGGAGAATATACGTTGGAGAATGGAGCTAAAGAAGCCTAGGACATATGAAGATGCACTAGAGGTAGCAAGGAACAAAGAGTGGAAGTTGAGGAAAATGAGCCAGTTAGGGGTGGAGTCTTTGCCCATGAGGTCTGAATTTCATCCTATAGAGTCTTTACAAGGTCGCATGTCAGGGGTTCATCATGAACCAGTGGTTCCTGCTACTACTCAGGTTATGCCAGCAGTGGTCACTACAGCAGTGCAAGATGATGGGCTAAGGCAAGACATGAGGCAAGTGGTAGATTTAATGAAGAATCTCAGCCTAAACATGCTAGGTCAAGTGGGAAATAATCGAGGTCGAGGGAGGTTTTCACATCAGCCAGGAGGTGAAGAAAGGCCTAGGAATGGTGTTGGACAAAGCAATGGTAGGTTTTGGAGGCAGACGCCCACATGTTATAATTGTAGAGAGTTGGGTCACATCAGCCCGCAATGTGATAAGCCACCAAGGATGGGGGAAGACATGTATCCATTGCCAAGACAGGTGCTAACTAGGTCAAATGATTATGGCATCGAAATTAAGGGAGACGAAGGAACCAGTGGACTGACCCAGGAGAAAAATGGAAAGAGAAAAGTGCTAAGTGTAGTCACCTTGGAGAAGGCATCAAAGCTAGAGGATACATTAGTGATGCCTATTGGGAAGAGGACCACAGAGGATAAGGAAGAAAGAAGTGCCCCAGGTCCTAGTAAGAAGAAAGGAAAGAGCCACGAAGGCGAGGATGTCAAGGCCCCAAGAGGAAAAGGAGAGCTCGTCGAAAGTTTCATGTTTCAGATTTTCCACTAGGGGATGGGCAATTAAGCTATGACTTGAAGGAGGATCTGACGAGAAGGAAGGCAGATGTTACTTTTGGGCAGCTTATAGAGATGGTGCCTAAGCTAAAGCGACAGTGGAAGAGGATGGTTAACCCAATGGAGAAAGAGCCAGAGAGAGGTTCAGTAAAGGTGTTGGCAATGGATGAGCTACCAGACATTTGTCCAATAGTAGATGTGTGGCATAAAAGGAAAAATTTGGGACAAGGTTATGTGGATGGCGGAGCCCAAATATGCGTCATAACACACTCATGCGTTGAGAGGATGGGTCTCACAGTGGCTGGGGTGTCAGGTTTTCGGATCAGATTGGAAAATCATCAAAAAGTAAAATGCTTGGGTGTTGTAAAGAGCTTAGAAGTGGAGGCATATGATGCAAAGGCAGTGGTTGATTTTCATGTGATGCCAGCAGGGTTGGGAGCATATCCTATTATACTGGGCAGACCATGGTTACGTGCAGTGGGAGCTGTTCAAGATTGGCGACATGGTACGATTAGCCTCTATGGAAAGACAGGTACCAAGAAGCTTTATAATATGGACACAAGGAAACGATTAGAGGAGCTTTATGAAGATGAGGATGAGTCTAGTGATGAAGACTCTTCGACGGTGACAGATGAGGACAATGATAGCACTACCAGCAGTGATGAGGATGCTGATGTTGCATTTCTTTTGATGGACAAAGAAATCCAGGAGTTTGGTTTAGTTGCATTTGCGAATGAGGTTGAAGATGAAAGTGAAGGGCCTTATGAAGTGATTGAAGGGCTGATGCAAACCAAGGTTGAGTTGTCAAAGAAGTAGGAATTGATGACACAAATGATCAGTGGAGACCTCTCAGCTATGGAGAAGGATATATATTTGCACATGCTGGCTAGTTTTCTTGATTTGTTCATTACTTCATATGAAGAGATTAGAGGGTTCAAGGGCGAAGAGATGCATATAGAGCTGAAAGAAGGTGCTAAGCCAGTGCGGAAAAGGCTAAGAAGGATGGGTCAAGAGCAAATGGAAGCCTTGCGAGAAATGGTGGACAAGTTGTTGAAGGCAGGGTTCATAGTCCCTGTGGCAACCACAGAATGGGTGATTCCAGTTGTAGTCAATCCAAAGAAGGATGGGAAGTGGAGAATTTGTGTAGATTTTAAACCCTTAAACGCAGCCACTAAGAAGAACCCATATCCTCTTCCATTCATCGATCAGATCTTGGATTCAGTTGCAGGTTATGAGAGGTACAGTGTGTGTGATGGTTTTTCAGGCTATTTTCAATTGAATATTGCTCTTAAAGACCGCACAAAGACCACTCTTATTACGCCATGGGGCTGCTATTGCTACACAGTATTGTCATTTGGGTTGTCAAATGGACCTTCCTTCTACCAAGAGAGAGCAAATTGGGTGTTGGGACCATTCATTGGTAGTTGTGTTAAAGCTTTTATGGATGACTTCTATCTTTATAGCAGTAGGGCTGAACACCATGAGAAGCTGCAGACGGTATTGGCTCGATATGATGAATGTGGAGGACAACTAAATCCAAAGAAATTTCATCTAGCACAGCCAAGGGTGAAGTTATTGGTCCTTATCCACTAGAATTTCCAAACGAATTGCTGCCAGCAGAAGCATTAGGAACAGAATTTTTGCCACTCGCAGCAGAACCATAAGAAGTGGCTGCATTGCTGTTACCACCCTTTCTTTGAGAAGCAATAAAAGCCTGTTCAACTGCACGCTGCCTAGTCCTGTTTTTTCTGGAAAGTGACTCTTGCAACAGCAATGTGCATAATGCATCAAACTTGACAACTTGTGGATTTCCTTGGGTCATAAGTCTCCAAGTACTAGCAAAAGTCTGGTAAGAATCTCGTATGGCATCAAGAACAGTCTGCACAAGTGATTTGTCTAAAATGACTTCACCTACAGAAATAAGGTGCTCATTGATATCCTTGACACTAGCAAGGAAAGTGTCCATATCATCTTCCTCATGCATAATCTTCGACTCCAGCTCTTTACGCAGCAAAGAAATTTTAGCCTCATTGCGACTTGCATAAAGACCAGCCAAAATATCCCAAGCCTGTTTTGCAGATTTTGCTGAACGGATGTGAGGAACAATGGTGCGCTTCACAGACAACGCAATCAGTGCATGAGCCTACGCATCCTTAACATCCCAACGAACTTGTTCTGCCGTAGGCAAAACAACTCTAATAGCAGCAATCTTTGCAGCAAGACCTGCAACATCCTCAACATCGCCTACATCCTCAGAACCAAGACGTACATCAATGCCCTACACAATGTTCCAGACGCATTTTGACACAAGAACATGTTGCATCATATAAGACCACATAGGGTAGTTGTCCCCATTCAACCTATCCTCAACAGCAAACATCTTAAACACATCTATGTTGTTGTTGTCCACCATGGTAAATGTTGCACCTGATGTGAAAACTGCCGAAAAATAGGAGAAATGGAGCGAAAACAACATGTGCTATATAGCACAAACCGTAGAAGACGGTAAGGCATCTATTATGAAAAAAATGGCACTGACAAAAATTCTGCACAAAATGATGAAATAGCCTGTGCAGTACTACCTGTAGTGGAAACGGAGGCCGAAATGAGCCCAAATCAAAAATCTGAGGAGACCAAGCTCTACGAGGCTACCCGAAGTATTTGTCGACCTGTGAACACTCGCAAAATCTCACTGAAATCGGAGAAAATGAGCAGGCGTGTACTGGAGCAGCTGGCGACTAAGCCCGGGAGGACGCAACTTGCTCTGATACCAATTGTTGGAATTAGGGTTGCAGAGAAACACACACAGCTTGGAGAAGATGAAGGAAGCTCAAGGCACACAATAGAGAGTGTGTTACTTAGTGTGCAATGGAAAGATAGATAGCCCTTGAGTGATGGGTGTATATAAAATGCACGGGGGAAAAACACCTCCTAAAGAGGGAAAAAATGCCCCGGTGGTCCTAGTGTGTTCACACACATCACTACCACATGTATATGGTAACAGATATGCTCACTTGGTCCCTATGGTTTAAGAAAAATTAAGTATTGAAATTTGGCTTCAGCACAAAATAGGTTGGATTTCTTCGGGCTAAATATGGCTTAAAACTGGATAATTGTACTTTGGGCTTGTTCACTGAGCTTGGAAAAAACTATCTAAAAAACTCTTGTTGTTTTCATACAATGTTTAGCTAAAGAAATACTTTGAATGATACGGTATAGACGATTGCTTCTCATTGTAAATTGTTGTTATAAAGAATAACTGTTATTAACATGTGAAGCAATTCTGGTAGGATTACTTTATATACAAAAAAACCGTGAGATATTATCTACCTTAATGTATAGGACAATAGCTAGTCTAATAATTTTTAAGTTTGACATGGATACAACTGATAGGTTCTTTGAAGCCTGCCATACGTAGCCAAGTCTAACATGTCTATTGTTTGTACTATATGGATGCAGGTGAGAACTCTATCTTGGCTTAAAAAGTTTCAGTTTGCTGCAATCTGACTTTGAAAACACTTGATGATTCAACTAGGATAGTTCTGATACCCCTGTATAAACTAATTTGGAATGATACTTCATTATTATTGTGTTGTACATTTATGAATCAAAGACTGATTTGTTTTTGTACTAATCTTTGCCTAAACATCTTTAGTCAGACATCTTTTGAACGTCTTGTTCCTTGGTGTGTATTTATTAAATTTAAAACAACTACATACACACACACACACACACACACACACACACACACACACACACTGGGTGGAGTCGTCGCTTGGGGTGGAAATTCAACGCGATTCTGGATGTAAATGTTAGCACATTAGACTACTTAATTTTTGATCTAGGTGCTCAAGTTTCAATGGAAAATAAGACACAACAAAGTTGGTTCAATTTTGGGTGTATTGGGATGCACCGATGTGTAGGCAAAGTGCGCACATTCAAGTGCAAATTATGGCTTAATTGGTGCTAGTTTGATTTGTGAAAAGCAATGAGTTTCTTGATCTTGTTATGGTGATCATGTATCAGTTTTCTAATTGCCAAAATTGCATCAAAATGCTGTCTAATTTTTGGTAGAATTATGTGTGAGCACTAATCACAAATTTTGTGCTTAATTGTACTAGTGTGCACACACATAATTGAACTAGTAATTGGTCGAAAATTATTGTGTAATTGGTTGCATTGCAAAGTCCAAGTTGTGATAATCAAGTATATGTGCAGGGATTTGCCTAACTGCATTGTTAATTTTGCTATTTTTTTGATTAAAAATATTAGACAAAAAAGAGGCAAAAACCAGTCACATTTTCATTGATTTGATTATCAAATTCATTTGAAAATGATTTGGGTCATGATCTTGATGTGTTAAGTGCTGAAAATTGAGTAGAACAGGGTACATAAATTTCAAATATATTGGGGTTAGTTTTTGGTAAATTTTTAGGCTAAGTTTTGGTATTTTAAGCATACTTTTGCTAATTTAGTACTTTAAATTGCTAAAGTTTTATAGAACATTAATGAAATTGTAAAGAATCCAATGTATATAACCAGTTTGCAACATGCAAAGCAAAATGGGGCATTTTTATTAATTCTTTGGCTATTTTTTGTATTTTTTGCATAGTTTTTGAGTCTCAAACAATTCTTTGTACCTTTCGTATTGTTTTGTAATTTTTGGAAAAAAAAGAAAAAGCACATACACACCCACCTCCCACAGGATTCTATCTCTTCCCCTTTCTTTTTTCTTTTTAAGTGTAATTTTTTTGCTTATTTTTGGATCATTTTTACTGTTTTTCCTATTTTTAGCCTTGTTTATCATCTTTGACTATTTTCTTTTGATTTTTGATTTTATATATATTTTTTAAAAGAATCATCAAGAAACCTTCCCTCACCCCCAACTTTAAACCAAGAAATAATAAAAAATATAAGAAAAACAAAAGAAAAAAGAATAAAAAATTTGGATAAACACAAAAAAAAGAAAAAGATAACAATCACACACACACGCCCATGCACCCATGCACCCACGCACCCATTCACTCAACCACGAGCAAACATATAGACATTTTCACACTCACACACACGCACATACTATGCACCCATGCAAACAACCCATTTTTTTAAAAAAATCGTGTCTCTCTCTTTGTTGGTATACTTGCACTGCCCACCTCTCTTAGTTTTGCCACCACAATATATACTGCACAGTTTTTGAGGCCCCCTGGAGAGGAGAAGCCAATGGTGCACATATACTTGGTGGATTTGAGCTTTGTACGCTAATGAGATCTCTATTGTGATTGTGGATGGTATGGAGAAAATTCAGGGCCGACTTTGGGGAATATTTCTTTCATCAAAATATTCCTTTCACCAAATTACCTTGTCCGGACGATGGTCGGAATACAATTGGAAAATGGATATCCAGTGGCCGGTTGTCTGTGGTCTTTGGCCGGTGGTCGGCGGGCGGTGGGCTTTGGCCGGGAACCGGATTTCCTTGGCTGGTGGCCGATTTCTAGGAGGACTTGTCTTACGCGCATGGGAGAGTCCTACTTGGACTTGGATATCTAAGGGCGGTTTCACATGGGCATTTAGAGGCTCCCTTACATCTATATAAGGAGTCCTTCTCATGAGTAATTCGATAGAATGGTGTGCACACTTGAAGCACACAACACATCCTTGTGTAAGGATTGTTAGTCCCTTGTATTCCTAATTGCTCTAGTTGTCTAGATCGTCATCTAAGCTCCACCTTGAGAGCGCATGGGTGGATGATGCCATCACTTTGTAATAGTGTGCTAATCTAAAGTTTTTGATTTGCGACTAATCTACTTTGCATTGTATCTCTCTCTACTCTGCTTGCTACTAGATCCTTATTGTATTCCGCATTTCTTATATGGTATCAAAGCAATAGGTGCTTATAGCTAAGAAAGTACGAGAAGTACTTTTATTACTGTGCAAAATCAATTATGTCGACGTCTTCAAGTGTTGTTTCCTGTGCTACTCCGCTTCACATTCGTCCACTAGTATTTACCAACTGAAGGAAATCTTGACAGCATCAACTATACATTGTGGAAATTCAAAATGGATTCATATGAATTGTTGCATACGGTGTTGGGGACAAATGGTGCACACTCGGAGCCCACTACAACAAATGATCCGGCAAATCCAAGCGTTGTAATTCCCTCGGATGCTACTCTTCTACGTGCCTGGAAAAGAAGGAATGTAGATGCATTATGCGCCATTGTCATGTGTGTAAGTGATTATGTGCTCACTTTGGTTCAGTAGACAACTAAAGCACATGAAGCTTGGGACATATTGGCTCGCCAATATGAGGCGCACAATCACACGAGAATTCAAAATCTGGAAAATTAGCTTGTTTTGCTGAGAAACTTGCTGATGAAGAGAAAGTGGAGGCCTTCAAGGACCTCCAAGATCAATTAGCTACCATTGGTGTGGCTATTTCTTTGAAAGATTTAGCTTTGCGTTGTATTTGCATACTTCCAGCGAGATATGATGGTCTCGTTACGGCACTCAATACTCAGGTTCATCCAGCCCCTCTTATGTTTGAAGAATTGAGTGCAATGTTTCTTGAAGAGGAGCTGCGACTCAGGACCAGGGATGGTGGAGGTGATGCTGCCTTCACAACCAATGCAAAAGGCAAGGGGACTACGTCAAATGCTTCAAAGAAGAAGCCCAAGAAGAGGAAATTTTTAAGTAGTTGTTTTTACTGTGACAAGAAGGGTCATGTTGTTAAAGACGGCAGAAAGAAGAAAGCAAACGAGAAGAACAGCACCATGAAAGCTTCTTGGAAGGAAAGAGAATCTGCCAACAATGCTGAAACAAACCTTGAACTATGGGCCGTCATAGGAGAGGTATGCTCATCAGCACAAACTCCGCTTGTTGATGGTTCTTGGATTCTAGATAGTGGTGCATCTCAACATATGACTAGTAAGAAAGACTGTTATAGCTCCTAGAAGCCTCTATAGGAACCCATAACTGTAATTGTTGGGAATAATGCCAAAAGTCCAGCCGATAGGTCTGGGACAATTTCTTTTTTAGCAGCTACAGGTGAAACTAAAGAGCCTCTAATGTGTTGTACGTGACTCAAATCAAGAAGATTTTGTTGTCCATTACTGCAATCACTGATCATGATCTTGAATTCTAAAGGCAACACAGTGGGAAAGGACGTAAGGTGCAACAACCTCTATGAACATTTTGCACTTATGGTCACTACAAAAAAAGGTACAACTCAATTACGGCATGAGAGATTTGGTCACTTAAGCATTGCTCTGCTAAAAAAGATGCAAAAATTTGGGTTGGTGGCACACATGCTTCAAATCTCAGATATGAATGTAGTTTGTGAAGCTTGCATGATGGGCAAGCAACAAAGGAAAGGCATTTCCACAAGAGAGTAGTAATTGCGCTTAGTCTCCTTTAGAGTTGGTACATATAGATCTCTATGGAAAAATGTCTACATCCGCTTTGGGTGGATCTTTCTACTTTTTGCTATCAGTCAATAACTTTAGTAGAAAGATGTGGGTGTATTTCATTCGTGAGAAGTCTGAAGCTTTTGGAAAGTTTAAAATGTGGAAAAAGCTTGTAGAAAATGAAATAAAAAAGAAGATGAAGAAGCTTCGCACAGATCGAGGAGGAGAATTCATCTCAAATGAGTTCAACAACTACTGCAAACAAGCATGGCATAAAATGACAGGTTACTACAACTCACACACCACAATAAAATGGAGTTGTGGAGCGTCGCAACCGGACTGTGGTAGAAATGGCAAGATGCATGCTCAAAGCCAAGGGTATGCCAGATTCCTTTTGGGCCGAAGCAGTAAGTACATCAGTGTACATTCTCAATCAAAGCTACACAAAGGCTTTGAAAGGGAAAATGCCTCAAAAAGCCTATTTTGGTAAGAAACCATTGGTATTGCATTTCAAAATATTTGGGTGTTTTTGTTATGCACATATTCCTGATTCACAAAGAACAAAGTTAGAAGCCAAAAGTAAGAAGTGTGTATTTTTCAAATACAATGAAGAGTCTAAGGCTTATAGACTCTATGATCCAGGGGCAAAGAAAATACTCACCCGTCGAGATGTGATATTTGAAGAAGGGCCACATACGGTGGAGAAACCAAGTTCGTCCACTTTCACATCAAATGAAGAAATAACTCACCATGTGCCAAACCAAAGTCAGGTAAAAAATCAAGAGGAGGATCTGTTTGATGAGGACAACTCAAATAAATCTAACCAACCTATTGGAACGTCACAGGAAAAGCCACTACAAAAGTGGGATCAACAGCTTTTTGACTCTCAAAACCCTCAAATTCACAATCCTCATGAAGAGGAGGGGGGTTTGCGACGGTCAAAGAGAATAGAGGAGCAAAGGAGAGTGTCCGAATACATCGTCAACATAGCTCTCATGAGACAAAAATTGTGGGCTCTGTGAAGGAGCCAGCCTCCGTCGACGAGGCCATGGCCGATCCAAAGTGGAAGGAATTAATGCAATCTGAATATGACAACATCACAAAGAATGACACTTGGGAAGTAGTGGATCGGCCTCCAAAGAAGAAAGTCATCGACACAAAATGGGTGTACAAGCTGAAGCATAAAGCTGATGGCTCTTTGCAAAATTACAAAGCCAAGTTAGTAGCACAAGGGTTCTCTCAAGTCAAAGGGTTTGATGTTAGTGGCACCTTCACTCCCACAAGTCGAATGACAACTATTCGCCTTGTGCTTGCTCATGCTGCTACTATCTATTTATGGGTTGTTTACCAAATGGATGTTGTGTTTGCATTTTTGAATGGAATTCTCAAGGAGGAGGTGTATACTGAGCAACCACCACGGTTTGAAACTCCCCATTCAAAACAGAAGGTTTGCAGATTGAAGAAGGCTTTATATGGCCTAAAAGAGTCTCCAAGAGCTTGGTATGTCATAATTGATAAGTTTTAAAAAAAACTTGGCTTTAGAAGAAGTGCTTCTTAACACTAGGTTGGTAATGGGACACTTTTATGTCCTGGGACACTTTTATGTTCTATTAAGTGACCATTTTCCTTGAATTATTTCAAGAGTTTCAAAATGGATTTTGAGGTGCTATCTATCTATAAAGTTGTCTCATGAGCTGAAAAAAACTCGACATTTTTTTGGAATATCAATTCCATCTTTAACCTTGTCCTTGCACAACATTTCACAACCTAAACTGTGTGAAAAAACGGGTCCTGTTTTTTCCTTTTTTCAACTTTTTGCAACTATACCACTCTAGAATTCATGTTTGTGAGGTCTATAATGCTAGAAAACTATCTTTAGTAGTCCTTAACATGTCCTGATGCTTCTAGGGAGAAATAAATATTAAAATTGTAAGTTATGACCAAATTACAAAAATTGTCAAATCCTGTATTTTAGTCAATTTTAGCTCTTCTATGATTTTTTTGGTGGATTTCATGATATCCAAATGCATTTTTGATTTTCTATGTTGCATATTGTAGCATAAAGCTAATATTACTTGAGTTTTGGGGCACCTAATACCCTATTTTGCATAGTACACAACGATGGTTGATTTTTTCAATTATAGAAGAAAACGAAACATTCTAGTATATCAAGTATAGCTTTTTCAATATTGTTAGTTTCTTGTGACAAATATATGCATTTTGTAGGTAGTAACCATATCTAGTCATAAGGATCAAATTTGGCTAGATATTGAATAGTTTCTATGGGATTCTACAACGCATAATGTTGAACCCAGTTTTTTCATGTTTGCTGTATTTAGCACTTCATCTTTGTCCCCAAGATTCCCCTTGGTAAGAGATGTATTATTCTTTTGACATGCTTCATGGCTCCTTATGAACATAAAGTACAATAGGGAACTAAGAAAACATGCATACATTATTTGTATTGAGCGTGGCTATAGAAACTTTGATGATCGATTTGCAGAATGGTAAAAAATCAACTTTTTTGTACCTATTTATTTTGGCAAAACGAAAAATAGTGAGTGAGAAGCAATCATATGTTCTGATTACCAACCCATTGAAGTCAACTAGGGAATTTATATCAAGTCCTACAAAAATCTCTATTCTTATTTTTATGCAACAAAACGTAAGAAATGACTGTTTTGATGAAAATGCACTGGTCCATCAACTTTGGAGGCTTTGTGTGACCAAAAGATGAGAAATTTTACAAGTTTCTTTTTTTTTCCATGTATAGTAGGCCTTGAACTATAACCTCATGAAAGGATTTTACAAAATGAGTGGATCTACTATGGTTTTGGAGGTTTTTTTCAAAACCCTGAAAGGACACTTTTATGTCCTGTTAGGTTACCAACCTAGTGTTAAGAGAATTTATATGTGCTTTTAGAGAATGGAAAACAACTCGTAATTATCTTGTATGCCGATGACTTGATAATCACAGGTGCCCACAAAGAACTCATCCAACAAACTTGTGATAGTTTTAGTTTTGAATTCAAAAGGACAGACTTAGGTTTGTTGCATTACAGTTTGGGATTTGAGGTTTGGCAATCCTCAGCAGGCATCTTCATCTCTCAACAAAACTATGCAACAGAGATCCTAAAAGCTTTTAGCATGATGGATTGAAAACCTGTGAGCACTCCAATGGAGGTAAATGCAAAACTCTCCATGGAATATTCTTCTCCCTTTGTCGACATTAAAAAGTACAAAAAACTTATGGGAAGCTTAATTTCTTGTGCAACACTAGGCCAGATACTTATTTTGTAGTAGGTGTTTTAAGCAGGTTTTCCAACCAACGAAGAGAATCTCACTGGAAGGCAGGTATGCGAGTTCTTAAGAACCTCAAAGGTACTTGGGCCATGGCATTTCCTATGGCGTTGGCACAAATACTCTTAGTGGGTATTGTGACTCCGATTCGGTAGGAGATTGTGACTCTTAAAAGTCAGTTTCTAGATTTTGTTTCTCACTTGGTTCTGGAGTGTTTTCTAGGATCAGCAAGAAGCAACCAACAATTGCTCTTTCTTCAACGGAAGCAAAGTATAAATCTGTTTGTTTTGCAGCTTGTGAAGCAGTTTGGCTAAGGTGAGTCCTCATGGAATTAGGTGTTTCTCTTCATTCAGCAAAAACACTTCCGAATGCGACAACCAAGTTGCATGGCGATTGCCAAGAACCCCGTCTTCCATGCACGCATAAAGCATATTGAGGTTCAGTGTCATTATGTTCGAGAGCTAATTGAGGATGAAATTGTGGAGCTAGAATATTGTCCTTCTGAAGATAATTGTGTAGATATCTTCACCAAAGCTCTAGGGAAAAACTAGCTACTTTGACATCTTCATCAACCTGGAGTTGGCACACGACTAACATAGAGCATCTTCAGGTGTTCATTGAGGGGGGGTGTTGGTATACTTGCAATGCCCACCTCTCTCAATTTTGCCACCACAATATATGTTGCACAGTTTGTGAAGCCCCCATATGAGGAGAAGCCAATGGTGCACATATATTTGGTGGATTCCAGTTTTGCACACTGATGAGATCTTTATTTGTGATTGTGGATGGTACAGAGAAAATTCAGGGCCAACTTTGGGGGCCTCGGAGGTGGAAGCCCCCAAGACTTTTTATTCCTTTAGCCGGAATATTCCTTTTTGACAGAATATCTTGGCCGGATGACGACCGGAATACAATTGGAAAATGGCCATCCGGTGGCCGGTGGCCGATTGTCTGTGGTCTTTGGCCGGTAACCGGATTTCCTTGGCTGGTGGCCGATTTCTAGGAGGACTTGTCTTGGGTGCATGGGAGAGTCCTACTTGGACTTGGCTATCTAAGGGCGGTTGCACATGGGCGTTTAGAGGCTCCCTTACATCTATATAAGGAGGCCTTCTTATGAGTAATTCGGTAGAATTGTGTGCACACTTGACGCACACAACACATCCTTGTGTAAGGATTATTAGTCCCTTGTATTCCTACTTGCTCCAGTTGTCTAAATCTCCATCTAAGCTCTACCTTGAGAGCGCATGGGTGGATGATGCCATCACTTTGTAATAGTTTGCTAATCTAAAGTTTTTGATTTGCGACTAATCTACTTTGCATTGTATCTCTCTCTACTCTCCTTGTTACTAGATCCTTATTGTATTCCGCATTTCTTATACTCTTGCCCTTTAGAGTCTCTTGCACCCAGACTTGGCTCTGAATTTTATGGCAGTGCATCGTTGGGCCCAAGATTCTTTCTCTCTCTCTCTCTCTCTCTCTCTCTCTCTCTCTCTCTCTCTCTCTCTCTCTCTCTCTCTCTCTCTCTCTCTCTCTCTCTCTCTCTCTCTCTCTCTCTCTCTCTCTCTCTCTCCTACTCGTCCACATCACTTGCTGCCTACCAACTTCCCTTCTTTCATGCTGCCTACCCGCACGACGCTGATTGCCAGGCCTTGTTGACTTTTGTTTTAGCTTTAATGTATTTATTTTCTACTTTAAATATCATTTTATTTTATTTACTTTCATTTCATTTCATTTTTATTTGAGTTTTATTTTAATTCAATTTAATTGTCTTTTATTTTCATTTCAATTTCATTGCATTTTTTTGTTTGAAAGTATTTAGTTTATTGTTGCAGATTTCAAATTTTATTTTAATTCATTAAACCCCCCAAAAAATCCAAAAAAAGAAGTTATAAAATACAAAAAAGAGAGAATTATAATTGAAATTCACAAAAATTACCAGAACATAAAAAAGGATAATATTTCAAAAAATAGAAATTTCAAATAAAATTTAAAAGAAAAAGGAAAAATTCACAATTTCAAAAAAAAAACCATAAAAGCTTCAAAAAATGACAAAAACATAGAAAAATACGTAGAAACTAATTTGTATCTGATTTCCTTGTTTTTTCTTTTAAGCTTCTTACTTTTTATATTTTTGTTTTATATATTTATACTTATTTTATATTTTCTTGTTGTAGATATTTGTATTTTTAAAAAAACTCAAAAAATGGAAAAAAATTGTATTTCTCTTCTTAACTCTTCTCTTAACATCACATACGCATCCTACACCTTGTACACATCACGTCCAAGCGCATTTACACACGATTAGACACGCTTTTAGTGTAGATACGCCCGAAGAGTCTGATTTTGTAGATTTTGCCTAATCCTGCCTGATTGCACCTATAGACCCTGCTCCTACATAGATCTCAATTTCGATCTATGTTTGACCAGTTTACTAGCTTTAGAACCTGTTCACGCATTTTTCCATTTTGGCTCAATTTGACCACATATCCCACACTTGACTACTTTTGACCCTGATTTGTTGCAAAGATTCATTTTTTGGCCTAGACATTGATCACATTACGCTAGTTAGAGCTCATTCACACGTGAGATCATGACTTGGCTTGATTTTAGCTAGTGTTCACACGCTTGCACTTGATTAGAGCCCGATGTGAGGTGACGATTGATTTTTGACTGTTGTGACTTGGGCCTAGAGACATTTTAGAGCTTGTTCATGCAGTAGTAAATGAGTACTAGAGCTAGATATGGAGAGTAGCCTACCTTCGACACACTCAATGCTTTCCCACGAGATTACCTAGGAGGTACCTATATGAGAGTTTACAATGGAGCTATATATATTTGTTGATATGTGGATGAATCTATTTTTGTACTCCGTTTAGTAGAGCTGAGTGTATAATAGGCCTCGATGACCATACCCTCTATAGAGTCGGCATGACTTAGATTACCTCCAAGATTCACATCATCTAGACCCTCCAGCAAATAGATATCTATTGAGATTATGACAGAGGCAAGGATAGATACAGAGCACAAGAGCAAGAGCCTTACCACTGCACATCTAATGCTACCATGTACATCGACAACCATATCACACTCCTTGATTGCTACTAGTACACATGCTATAGAGGCTGTAGAGACCACACCACAGACTGTGATCACACTAGACACACACGCTACTAGATCACATGCATCAGATACGATGGCGAGACCTATATCACCACTGAGGAACATCATGCAGGTATGACATGAGGATAGAGTTTCCACGATGAGTAGAGAGCACCATACTGAGCTTGTGCTACATTTTTTAGGCTATCAAGGAGTCGTGCCTTGGTTTGTTGATCTTGATGGACATTCTTACACCAGAGGCACCATCTTGAATGACATTGACCCTTCGATACAGTAGGTAGTTGGAGTTCAGAGACGTCACCTTAGTTCAATTGAGTTCTTTACTAATGAGCCCAAGGCCACATACATTTTCTTGCCAATTAGCGCATACAATGTTGTAGATAGAGCACATCTGGATGATTGTTTGGACACCCAGCTACATCCTAGGATAGTGCAATTATGTATACTATAGAACACATTGACATATGTTGATGATTGTGGACATAGATATCGACAAGAGTAGAGCACAAGTTGTTTTGAGCTAACATGAGCATTATGGTATATCTTATTGGATATCCTTGCGATAGGATTTATAGGGACACAGCTGGTACGTGATATTCCTTGATGATTGGATTGCCCTATTCTCCATGGAATGGCCAGGATCTTGTAGCGATGACCACACCTAGTCCACTAACACCTACGAGACAGACTTACCCTATTAGGTCACCTCCCAAATATCCATCACACAGACATATTTATCATCAAAGCACAATTGATCAGTTGAGGTCTAGAGTGATTGAGATGGAGATGAATTCCTAGGTTGACAATAGGATGAGTACACCAGAGAGAACTACCATAGAGCCACCTAGAGTGACTATTCTAGAGCTTGTTACTTGTTCTACAGAGGAGGTACAAAATAGTGAGATTGATCCTATGCTTGAGAAGAGACTTGAGCAAGTAGCGATAGATAGAGTGTCAGGTTCTACACTTATTGGTCATTTTAGTGGGATTCCAATGCACATATCATAGAGGTAGATGTTCCCTGAGAGCCTATAATTGAGGATATTGCTGATGCGCATGACCACAAGAGTGCTGAAATTATGACTAAGACATTAGAGATCAAAGTACCTACATGTATGATAGAGATAGAGGTATCCATTGAGATAGAAGCTCACGGGCATCCACCACCAAATTCAGTGATGATTGAGCGTTGAGATTCCCCATGCAAGACAGGGACAGATGAAGTACTTATAGACCATGACTGTCACCACCCCCTGGAGTAGAGGTCACACCCATAAATTTTGAGACCAGGTTTCCTAGAGTGACTCCTACCACGACACTTGAGACATTCAAGATCAGGTAGAGCCTACCTTAGAGGATGTTGACTACTTATGCACGACCTAGGACATATCGAGCCTATAGCTCACCACAGAGAGCTTATTCTAGGGCCACTAGACACGTTCACGTGCCTCACATGATGACACAAACTAGACCATTATCTAGTGATGATACACTTGTTTGGATTGAGAGCAGCAATACACATGATGGTTTATCCCAGGGTTGGCTCACATCTAGACATTCACTAGACGCACAATGATTTTATAGAGGACATAGATAAATTTGGATTCCTAGACCACTAACCATAGCACATCCTCATAGATCTCCTACAGTTTCTTTGACCAACCCATGCTCTAGAGATCTACACCATGCTTACGATCTATAAACTAGCTAGACATTCATGACCACAAGTGAGCAGAGCTCGACCTATATTCAATGAGATACTGCAGACGTTGAAGATTTGGCTACCAAAGATCCAACCACATATCACACCACCACAGGTTGAAACTAGCCATAGCTCACTTGAGATATCCAATGGCCATGCCATTGACTTAGAACTAGGAAAGAGTCAGTTGTTGAGGGATCTTGATCTACATAGTTCATATACCACACAATCACAAGCTGATGTCATCCATAAACCCATTATTTGTGCTAGAGATTCCACTATCCATATGGAGCTAGGTGCTAGCCAGTCAATGAACATGAGTCAATGACCATTAGACAAAGAGCTAGGAGATTGCAACTTTTATTATTTAGAGAGAGTTCTCTTATCCCTCCTAGTTGCACTAGACCCTTGCCTTGTGCAGACCCTCATTGACTTTGGCCACTCGTCTCTCCCACTGCTTCACATAGTAGTGTATTGTTGCTTCCTTATCCATCTGCAATGCCTCAAGTCCGATAATCATATCTTGTAAGACCTCATGTGGAGTGGCATTGATGCGCCACCACATACCTTTCAAAGCACCCAGCTGCACATGCACTTGCAACAGTTCCTCCTTACCATAAACTAACGCAAATGGAGTGAAGTTGGTTGTCACTTTGTAGGACGTCTTGTACCCCCACAGACACCACCTACAAAACTTCTCTAGATTGATCTCCCATTCTGTCTCCTATTTATACACATACTTTGTCAGCATTTTGATGATTTTCGCATTGGCACTCTCCACCAGACCATTGCATTAGGGATGATAAGTCAAGGAAAATTGATGTTGAATCTTTAGTTCCTCCACCAATGCCCTCACAAGCTTGCTTCTAAATCCTTGGAATCTATAAAAAGTAAGTACCCATGGCACTCCAAAACGGAAACATATGTTATCAAAAACAAAGTGGGCTACAACCTGTGCATTTACCTCCTTCACATATTTGGCCTTGACCCACCTGGTGAGGTAGTCAATGCCTACCACAACATACTTCCTACCACTTGTAGACTTAGAGAGTGGACCGGTGGCATCCAAACCCTACTTCTCAAAAGCATTTAGAGCAAAAATGGCCCCCTTGTGACTCAGCTACCAAAAGCCTCTCTCCCATAGTCTGGCATTCATGGCAGGTCTTGCACCAATAGTGCCCATCCTTCACTACGCCAACAAAAACCCACTCTCAACACTCAAAACAGTACTTGATCATTCCCTTGGTGTCTGCTCTCCCCATGAAATTTCTCCAGCACTAAGTTATCTCTTCCCTAACAATTTCTTGATGACCAATAGCGCATCACCTTTGACCACCAACCTAGGAATTCAAAACACGATGCATTGTTTCAAACCTAGATGGAGGGCGATATACTCCGCTTTATGCACATCCTTCAAATCATAGGCTTTGGATAAGATTACCTTGTCGTGTAGATCATGTATCATCACACCTCCACCTTCCTTTTGCATTACCCTACTATACGCATCATCAAACCACATGGTAAAAGCTACCACCAGGTTTGGCTCCTCTCTGGCTTCATCTCATACCACTCTTGGAAAAATTGGCAAATATATGGCCTTGTTGACCAATATATTTGCCAAATGGGGTCAAATCATATGGTCAATTTTGAATTCAAACTCAAACTCCTATAGTTATATCATCCACTTCATGATTTGCTTCCTTGGCTTCAAGTGCAGCACTATCTTCGACAATAAATAGTTTTCCGTCAACACAAAAAACTTCCGCATGATGAGGTACACCTTGGGACCCACTTCTTGGCTTTGGTGTAGGTTGCCTCTCCAGAACTTATCACCTTGGTTTCAAAGTAGATAGACCTATAGCTCCTTCCTACCTTTTGCAGTAGCACCACCCCAATAGACACTGTTCCTACCATCATAGCCACATAGAGATAATATTCTTGGCTTGGAGGGCACACTGTCGGTAGATGACACAAAATTTCTTTCACCCTGTCAAAAGCCTCTTGAGCATCTTCATCCCATTCAAAGTCATGCACCTGTTGAACCCTCTTTTGGAGAGGATACACATACTATGACAACATCCAAAAAATTGCGACAAATACTTTAGATTATGTGCAAAGGAGGCCAAGCCTTTCCTGTTGAGATGTCGAGCTCTACACCTTGAGCTGGCATCCACTACGGGTCTTGGCCGCTTACTGCATTTACTCACTGGCGCGTTAGGTGACCGACACGGAGGATCTCTGCCAGTGATTCTACAGCTGGACTACACTTATAGTGCCAGCCTAGTACGCTTCTAGCGAGTTCACACTTAGTGACCGCATGTACATATGTGCTACTTTTCAGCTTTAGCACTTAGTCATTTTGTACTCTCTTTTCTATGAAGAAGAAGAAGAAGCTTTCCATCTCTGTGTGCTTTGTGCTTGCCTTGTGTAGCTCTCTTGCATCCTCATTCTTTACATGGTATCAGAGCCTGGTGCAGGCAAGAGAGGCTAAGAGAGCAAGAGCATCACAATCCCTTTGTTTGCAATCCACGACAGTATACAGTATACAGAGATTTACTGTACAAGTACAGTGGTTGTGAAACGCTTGATTGTGGACACTCGTTGAGTGTAGAAAGCGTTACAAGAACCACGATAGCAGGTTTTTGCAGATTTGCAGGTTTTTGCAGATTTGCAGGTTTTTGCAGTGGGAAATCAAAGTACTTAGCAGATGTACTTCATGTCCCAAACATTACAAAGAATCTTGTTTCTGTTGGACAAATGGTTGAGCAGGGTTTGCAGGTTCGCTTCAATCCAAATGGCTGTTATGTAGAAGATTTCCAGAATGGCTGTAAGCTGATCACAGAGGGCAAATGTGTGGGCAGAATGTTTACGCTGAATGTAGACATGCCTGAGGTAAAAGCTGCATTATTTGCACAGGGCACAGGTGTTGTGGCTGATGTTGACATTTGGCACAAACGCATTGGCCATGTCAATGAGCAGAGATTGCGCAGCATGCAATCAAAACAGATTGTAAAAGGTTTGCCCAAATTCAAGGTGGATGGTATGCATAAAGTGTGTGCAGCATGCCAGTTTGGAAAACAGTCAAAGGGCTCATTTCCACATGAGCGCAATGTATGTAAAAGGCCACTTGAGGTGGTGCACACAGATGTTTGGGGTCCAACCGATACTACAAGTATACATGGTTGCAGGTATTATGTCTCTTTCATTGATGACCATACAAGGAAAGTATGGGTCTACTTCATGCGTAACAAAAGTGAAGTGTTTGGTCACTTTCAAGACTTCAAAGTCATGATTGAGAAGGAGACAGATATGCAAATCAAGACATTGAGGTCAAATGGAGGGGGAGAGTACTTCTCCAATGATTTTTCAGATTTTCTGCGAATGCATGGTATACACAGGCAGTTTACATGCAGATATACTCCACAGCAGAATGGGGTCGCAGAAAGGAAAAACAGGCACATTGCAGAGGTTGCACGTGCATTGATGAATGAGAAGAACATGCCTCATCATTTCTGGGCTGAAGCTGTAAATACAGCTGTGTACATTATGAACAGGACACCTACAGCTGCGGTGCATGATGTAACACCTGAGGAAAAGTTTACAGGTACAAAGCCTGATTTGGCACACTTGAAAGTGTTTGGTTGCATAGCTTACGTGCATGTACCAGATGAGTTGCGTAGGAAATTGGATCCTAAAGCAGAGAAATGTATTCTTGTGGGACATTCCCTTGAACAAAAGGGGTACAGGTGCTACAATCCTACTACACGAGAATTACGAGTGAGCAGAGATGTAGTCTTTGATGAGATGAGCAACTGGTACAGTAATGCACATGGCACTATTGGGGCTGATGTAAAAGATGATGTGGTTGTACAAAATGTGAGGCCACAGTCACAGGTTTTGAGTGGACCACAAGATTCCTCTTCTCGTGGCTCTGTTGAGAAACCATGGAATGGTAGACTACGTACGCAGGTTACTCCACCAACAGGTACAGGGAATGTATCACGAAAAGGAAAGGAAAAGGTTGATGAACCTCCCTTTATGGTTGATGCATCATCAGGTTTTTCACATGTAGACATGGATTCAGATGGTTCTGAACAAAGTCTTGATGAGGAATTTGGAATTCCGGCTGTCAGGACACCTGGTGTAAGGAAAGTACAAGAAGATGCTAGAGGGCAAAGGAGTGACCAAGGACCGCGCAGATCTAATAGAGTCAGAAATCCAGTTCAGAAATTGACTTATGATGGGTATCTAGTGCATCACCAAGCCTACATGGCTAAGGTGATACAGGATGTGGAGCCCACATGTTTTGAGGATGCAGTTGGAAATGTGCATTGGGATGATGCAATGAATGAAGAGATGGCTGCATTGGAAGCAAATGACACATGGGAGTTGGTGCCATTGCCAAGTGGCAAGAAACCTATTGGCTGTAAATGGGTGTATAAAACCAAGCATAAGGCTGATGGTAACATTGAGCGTCACAAGGCAAGGCTGGTCGCAAAGGGTTATGCACAGACGTATGGCATAGACTATGAGGAGACCTTTGCTCCAGTGGCAAAGATGACGACTGTGAGAGCTGTCATAGCAGTGGCTGCATCTAGAGGATGGATTATGCATCAAATGGATGTAAAGAATGCCTTCTTGAATGGTGAGTTGCAAGAGGAAGTGTATATGGATCAGCCACCTGGTTATGTCGATCCAGGTTACCCAGATTATGTATGCAGACTTCTCAAAGCTTTGTATGGTTTGAAGCAAGGCTCTAGAGCATGGTATGACAGGATTGCCAAGTATCTTGTCAGTATTGGTTTTAGGAGAGCTCATGCTGATCATTCACTCTATGTACGTGAGAGTGATGTGGGGATTGTGGTCATTACCATATATGTAGATGACCTTATTATTGTTGGTGACAATGCTATGGAGATTGACCATGTGAAGGGTCTTCTCAAACAGGAGTTTGAAATGAAAGATTTGGGCGAGTTGCACTACTTTCTTGGCATTGAGGTGATCAGGACTCCAGAGGGTGTATGGCTGTCACAGAGACAATATGCTTTGGACATGTTGTCAAAGTATGGTATGGCTGATTGTAAGCCGATTTCCATTCCCTTGGATGTGAATGCAAAGCTGAGTGCAGAGAAGGGTGATGTTGTTGAGGATGTCAATATGTACAGGAAGATGGTGGGTAGTCTAATCTACTTGACTATCACAAGGCCAGACTTGAGCTACACAGTAGGCTTGGAGAGTCAGTTCATGCATCTTCCGAGGAAGCCACATTTGGATGGAGTACGATGCACACTTAGGTATGTGCAAGGGACTCTTGACTACGCATTGTTCTATGCAGCAGATGCACCATTAGCATTGTATGGGTATACAGATGCAGATTGGGCAGGTAGCATTGTTGATAGGAGATCTACGAGTGGCTTCATGTTCTCTTTTGGGAGTGCTGCTGTTACTTGGAGCAGCAAAAAGCAGCCTACGGTTGCTTTATCGAGCACAGAGGCCGAGTACAGAGGTGCAGCAGTTGCGGCGTGCGAGGTAGCTTGGCTACGCACATTACTTGAGGACTTGGGAGTGGAGGTGGACCAGCAGATTGTCATTCATTGTGACAACCTCAGCAGCATGCAGTTGGCTAGGAACCCAGTGTTCCATGCTAGGACCAAACACATAGAGGTCCATTACCACTACGTTCGAGAGCGAGTGTTGGCAAGCGACATCGACTTGGTCTACGTCAACACAGAGGAGCAGATAGCGGATATCTTTACCAAGGCCCTCGGAGCTGAGAAGCTTCGACGTTTCCGGACTATGCTTGGACTCTCCGACATGCAGAGCTCGAGGGGGAGTGTTGAGATGTCGAGCTCTACACCTTGAGCTGGCATCCACTACGGGTCTTGGCCACTTACTGCATTTACTCACTGGCGCGTTAGGTGACCGACACGGAGGATCTCTGCCAGTGATTCTACAGCTGGACTACACTTATAGTGCCAGCCTAGTACGCTTCTAGCGAGTTCACACTTAGTGACCGCATGTACATATGTGCTACTTTTCAGCTTTAGCACTTAGTCATTTTGTACTCTCTTTTCTGTGAAGAAGAAGAAGAAGCTTTCCATCTCTGTGTGCTTTGTGCTTGCCTTGTGTAGCTCTCTTGCATCCTCATTCTTTACATTTCCTGCAGCTTGGCATTATGCGAACCTTGCATTCTGTGCAACAACTTCAAGGCGTCCAACTACACCTATATGGGCATAAGAGCTTCCTTTTTGTAAACAAGTTCATATGGTGTAAACTGTGTTGATACTCTATACAGAGTTCTATAAGCCCACAAACACTTTTACAAGTCCAAGTCCCACTCTTTAGGATGCTCTCTCTAGCATACTTTAATAGCATCTTCACAATTTGACCATTGCAGTTCTCAACCAACCCATTGCATTGTAAGTAGTAAGGAGAAGAATGCCTATGCTGAATTTTCAATTTCTCCATGAGAGCAGCTAAAAGTTTTCCTCTAAACCTTGGTCCACGATCAAAAATGATAACCATAGGAGCTCCAAACCTGTTATCATTTGAGCTCCAAACCTACAACACACCTGTTCATACAAAAAAGAGGCCACTCTTCCCACTGTTACATCTTTTACCGCTCTTGCCTCCACCCAGTTTGTTAAATAGTCCACAGCCACAAGGATATACCTTTTTCCATTGTTGGTACTTGGAATTGGACCTACAACATCCACTCCCCATTTTGCAAATGCATCAAAATAGAATATAGCTTTTTGAGGCTCAGTCAAAAGCTTTTGATTTGCAAAAACTTGGCATTCAAGGCATGACTTTCCAACAATAACTTGCTCTCAAAATACAAAATACAACCCGATCCTTGCCTTCATGGCCTGTTTCTTCATGGCAGTGCTCCAAAATCAAGCCTGTCTCTTCTTTGTACGACACTTTTCTCAAAATGCTATCCTTGCCATAAATCATGAGATCCTCACCTACCATGTGTAGTTTCTTGCTTTTGGAACTATTCTCTTACGCCAAACCTTTGACATGCCCTCTTGACATTTCCTTTTACCAAGAAATAATTCTACATCTTGCAATGATTCCCTTCCTACATACAAGGCTTCCTTGACCTTTAAAGTAGCTACCAAGGCATCCAACTTGTCCCTAGCCAACTCATTAGCTTCTTTATTCTTCTCACAAGGAACATGCTTAAATTGTATCTTCTCAAACTCAAGCAAAAGCTTCTTGATGCCATAGAACCACTTCTTCAAATTGTCTTTCTTAACATTTCACAAACTAAGCAACTGATTCATGACTAGCGGCGCATCCCCTTTTGCAAATGACCCTCTTCAATCCAAACTCAACACACTGCTTCAACCCAAGGAAAAGCATGAGATACTCGTCCTCATTGTTACTTTTAGCTTCATCAAGATTGGAAGATCTAGAAAAGATTACATCGCCTTTTGGGTTCTTAATGAATATCCCACCACTTGCCTTTTGAAGAACTTTCTTGTATACACCATCAAACATCATTGTATACGCATGTGTAATATCTAGTTCCTCTTCATGATCATCCTTGTCAACCCTTGGGTAAGATGGAAGCTCCCCTCCCTTATGTACCACTATGTCTACCACGTGAGCTTTAACAAAATGACCCATTTCAAACTCAAGCTCACACTCTTGAAGCTCCAAAGTCCACTTTAAGATGAGCTTGATAGGCTTCAAATGTTGTACTACATCCAACAAAAGGTTTGATGTGGTGAGCACATAGAACTTTGGCATGAGCAAACTTACACTTCTTTGGGTCGAGTTTCCCACCCTCTTGTTGAAGCCATTCAAAACTCAACCTCAGCTTCTCCAAATGTGTGACCCTGGAGCTATAACATCCAATGTCATCCATGAAAACTCAAATGAGCTTACCCAAGTAGGGACTAGACACTCTATTCATCTATCCTTGGAAGGTAGCATATGCATTAACTAGCCCAAAAGGCATTCTTTTGTACACAAAACAACCCCAAGAGTAATGAAGGTAATCTTCAATCAATCTTCAATCGCTATCAAGATCTGAAATGTTCATGACCTGCAACCTGATTGAGGATTTCATCTAGGAAGGGTAGTGGATAATGATTCCTTTTTGTGGCAGCATTCAAAGGTTTGAAATCAATACATATCCTAAATCTTCCATTCTTCTTGGGCACAATAACAACTAGAGAGACCCATTCGGACTCCTCCACTCGAAAGATGAAATATGCTTCCAAAAGCTTCATCACCTCTTCATGAAGTGCCTTCTCATGAATGACCCCCAACCTCCTAAGCTTTTAAACCTTTGGCTTGGCACCTTCTTTTATATTGATTCTATGCTTGACTCCTTTAACTCCTTGCAACTCTGTATATTCAGTGGTGAATAACTTCGGAAACTCCGTGAACATGTCCATACTCCTTTTCTTCTTTCTTTGTCAAGTCCTCTCCTAGCATGCTCCTTTGGTTCATTTTGGCAGGCTCTACAATTGCTTTTGGACTATCCTTCTCCTCCTTGACCTTCAATCATGCATTGATGCTTCCTTTTCAACACTTACCCCAAATAGATCAGGACTTAATTGCATCAAGCATTCCTTTACACTTTCTTATATGATGTAGAGGAAGCATCACTATCGTTTGATGTAGTTTCTTTCAAATTTGTATCTTGCATCTCTAATAGGGGCTGTGTACGGCTCTCGTGTGTCTTCATGTTGTAGACAATGGTCCTTCCTTTCTTTTTTTTTGGGATGGTGATCAAGCTCGTGCCGTAATCCTGCTTAGCACCAAGAGTTATAAGCCATGGCCTCCTTAAAATGATCGGATAAGCATTCTCACCCGCTTGCATCACGTGGCAATCAACCAAGCACTCAATCCCCAAGACTTTTATCTTCACGTCTTCAGCTATTCCAAGACACCTTGCCTTTTTTTGGTTGGCCATCCTCATACAGATTGCAGCATTCACTAACATCTTGACGCCTGCTTCTTTCATGATAGCCTAGGTCATGGAACACACCTAGACACCACCATCCACATATGCTAGCACTTCCGTCTTCTTTCCCAGCATAGATTCAACTATTGGCATTATAACCAGTGGATGACCAACCCTCAAGTATGACACCATGCTTTGATGCTTTTCCTTTTTGGAAGGAATCCGCGTACTCACACACTTGGTCCAGTGCCTCCTCAATTTACCATTCAAAGCCACCAACTGACCAAAATATATATTTGACTTTTGATTTCCTATGTCATCGACAATAGCATAGTCTTCAACACCTTGGCCAAGGAGGTAGTCCTTTGGACCAATTTTCCTTCTTCGTCGCCTCTTGCTACTCTCTGGTTTGTCTTCTACCTTAGCATTTCTTTTCCTTGCTCTTGTTTCCCTCTCTTCTTCTATCTCTTTCTCCCTATCATGCCTAGATCTCTTATTGGACAAAACATCCACATCTTGATGCTCAAGGGTAATGATGTTAATAGCGTTGCCTTCTCCATTTCCAAGAAATGGTTGCAATTGTTGTTGGAGTGGTGGTTCTTCTAGTGCCCGCTCTTGATGATTGTCTTCTATTCTCCCTCGACCACATCCATATAGGAGGTATATCCCTCCTCTCTCTCTTGGTGGTTCAAGACAATCAGGGGCGTAGCCTTTGTCCCCTACCTATCCCAGTTGGCCGCTCTTCTCTGTGATTCCTATTCATTATGTTAATTCTTAATTCTTTCAATTGACCCACCAAGATCATGCAAAACCTAGGCTGTAACGGGGTCTGAACCTTGAATCACTCCCTCCACTATATCATCCATTACCAGAGGGACCATTGCTTACACCACAACTGGCTCAGCGTGTGTCATGCCTTGCTCCCACCTTCTCTTGATCTTCTCGCTCTTGGCCTCAAAAATTTCCACAGCTCTTTCAAATGTAGTAGGCTCCTCTTGATCGACCTTCTCCCTCACACTTGGATGGAGACAATCCATAAACTTACGCACTTTTAAAAAATCGCCTGGAGGTACTTTGGAAGCCGCCCTCAATTGCACCCATAGTTCTTTGAAGTGTTGCAAAAACTCTTTAAGGTTAGCATGAACATCTTGCTGAAAACCTCTCAATTTTGTTTTCACTTCTTTTGCGATTAGTTTCTTTCCAAACCTATCAAAAATTGCCAGCTTCACCTGCTCCCATGTTAGCTTTTTCTCTTCCTCTAAACCTTCAAACCACTCCTGAGCTTCTCCTTTGAGCGCAAGAGAAAATACATGAAGCTTTGCTTCATCATTCACAATGTGCATACCAAGCGTATGCCACTCAAAGTTCGCAATCCAGTCCTTCACATCCTCCTTCCCTATGAACACTAGCCGACTATATGCCATCCCTTTGAAAGTGCTTCTCCCTTGCGTGAGTAATTCTACAAAATTTGAAGTCTTGCACATCAACCAAACCACAAATTTTCTTCAAAGAAGCTCAAACTTCACAGCAAAACTGCTTCACCTGGGTGCACAACCGGCAAATTGCGGGGTCGCCAAAGGTTGATGGAGCAAAAGACGCCATGCGCACACACACCCAGACAACTCAACACCACACAAAGAATTTTCTTAAATTCCAACCCACACACACCACCACTCAAGAGCTCAATGAAAACACTACCCACAAGCTCAATTCAAACTCCAAACACCTCAATCTACAAGCCCTTGCTTGCCCGCAGACAATACAAGGTGAGTCGAGTCAATCAACACTTGAAATCACACTTGATGGTGACCAAAATATACAAGAAAAACCATCAAAAACTCAAAAACTCCAAACACAAAGGCCTCTCACAAATCATTGCAAAGCCTTCACCAAATTCCAATGTGTTGGACTCTTTGGAGTAGCGCCAACCCTAATGGCACTGATACAGGGTCACACAGTCTTGTAGAAAGCCACATCGTCTTTCCTCAATTACTTGCATACACACATCCATGGAAACCTCGGAACTTCCATAGAATCTCCCAAGTGCAAATTTGAAGAGAGAAATCTCTGATTCACTTCTCCGCACACTCGAAATCAGGACGCGAACGCGACGGGACTGCAATAGACCACGTGTAGGAACCCTGCTTCCTTCCCCACACAAAGAGGTGAAAGTGCCAAGAAGTGGTTTCAAAAACACTCCCTTAGCTGGAACACTCACGAGACACCATTTTTTGTCATTTTTTGACCCAATTTTGGCCAGTTTTGACCCCTGGTGGACATTTGTCGCGAGAAAAATCCCAAACGGACTCCAAAATTCACCAAATTTTGCACGCTCAATCCTTGATACCCAAGTCACTTTTCCACATCCCCACATTCCATTTTTGACCACTTCTAGGGCGGTACACGCATCACCGCAGATCAGGAACCATAAATAGACAGTTACTGCATGTCCCAAACTTCTCGAGCGGGATGAGAGTACCCACACTTTTGCTTGCATTATTTACATTCTAGAAAGCTCAAATACATTCTCTAGAGCCAAAAGAGGCCACCAAGAATCATATCCAAGGCCCCGATACCCTATCCAAGCATATACATGTGCTCCACTGCTGGTACGCGAACCTGACTATTCACAATGTGTACACGTTGCATCTTTTTTAGAACTTGAACATCTTTTTATACATATGACCATGAATATGCGCACTACTTTGTACATAATAAAAAAGGTTTATTGACGTCTTGAGGCACACTCAAACACATGGCTTTGGCATGGTTAGGTGTACATTTGATTTAGCTACTACTTTGACACCTGTTTCCTTCATACTTGCCTCCGTGATGATGCAAACTTGTGCTCCACCGTCTATATAGGCCTGAACTTGCATCCTCTCTTCAATGACTGCATCCACTAGAGGAAGGACATCCATCAGACTATCCACTCTCAATGCCATGTTTTGCATTGCATGTACATTGCCCTTAGCCTTTGGTAGCCTCATGCGGATGCTTGTAGACCATTGTCTTTGTAGCTTGGGATTCAAAGCCAAAAAATGACCAAAGGTAATGTTAGCCTTTTTATTTTGAACATCGCTTACCAGGCCGTATTCGGGGTAGCCGCGTCCTAGCTAAAATTTTTCTTGCTTGATTTTGTGATGTCTCCTCTTCTTGCTAGCTTTCGGTTGCTCCTCACCTCCATACATTTTCTCTTTACCTTTGTAGGCCCTAGTTTCCCGCTCGTTTTCTCTCTCCCTTTCTAGCCTTGCTCTTTTGTTTGCCAAAACTTCAACATTCTTCTTTTCCACTCTAATGATGTTCACCCTAGGGACTTCACCACTGTCTGGAGGAGCCGAATGTACTTGATTCTTGACTACCTGCTCTCTTGGTCCATTGAATTGTGCTTGGCCTCTACCTCTGTCAAACAATAAATAAATACCACCTCTTTCTCTTTGCAGATGAGGGAAATTTGGCGCATAGTGTCCTTCTTCACCGCAATTGTAACACCTATTGAGAATTGGCCTTGCCCTACCCCTTGCTCCTCTTGGCTGACCTCTATTCATCACGCTCAATAGAGATTCCTGCATTTTCTTGGACAAATCTTGCACGGTTTGCTCCCAATTTTTTGGCACAATGGATACACCTCAGTTTGCATGGTTCTTCTCATGAACAACATCCCTCAAACCCTGAGTTGGATAGGCACTTCCTCTTCATAGCCTGACACTCCTTTTTCAATCTTCTTTTTTATCTTCCTGCTCTTTGCTTTTGCAATGGCCACTGCACCATTGTAGTTTTTGGGGCTTTCAAAATCAACTTTCTCCCTCACTTTAGGATGTAGGAATTCCATGAATTTATCCAATTTGAAGTAGTTTCCTTTGGCCCATTTCATGGCACCCGCTAACTCTTCCCAACACACTTCAAAACAAACCAAAAACAAACCGAATTATTCACTTACATCCTATTTGAGTGCCTTCAATTTGGCATCCATCTCGATTAGGGATGCCTCTTTGCAAAAATCATGTAGGAAACGCGTCTTTAAAACTGGCAATGCATGCCTCACCTCTCCTTCCAAAGCTTTGTACCATACCTTTGCTTTACCGCGCATCACCAAAGGAAATAATTGGATCTTGCAGTCCTTGTTCATCATACGCAAACATAGCATATAGAGCTCAAAGTCCACAATCCATTTGTTAGAATTATCTTCACCTATAAAAATCAGCCCATAGCTTTGAGACGCCATGCCGACCAACACCAAAAACTGCCACTCTTCACCTAACTAGGAGCAATAATTGTGCTCCTCCATGAGGGCACCAGAAGATGCAGAGGGGGGTTGGGGAACACACCCAATACACAAGCAACTGCCCCTATTTAGCTCAGAGTATTCACAACATCCCTGTACTCTCAAAAACACATTCATAAAAAACAATTTGTACTAGCAGGGCCTTGCCTGCACTCCGCCCAATGCACCTACCCATCGACAAGATCACTCGCCCACATGCACACACCACTGTGGTTGATCTCTACCCTCTCAACACACACAACTCCTCTTATTCACTCTCTCTGCACACACACAGGCGCCACCGGTTTGGGGGGCCACACGCTTCCACACTACCGACATCGCACAATACAAAGGAGAGTAGAACAAAGAGAGAGAGGAAAGGGGAAATCAACACCCTACCAGGAAAAAATGGTGCAATTTTGATTCAAAAAAGCCGATTACAACCCTCAAAATGCCATGACCATGGCTATTCCCAGGGAAAAAACTCTTTCACTACACAACACAACCCTATGTGCATGAGGCTCCCAAAATTCCTCAATTTCTCTCGCCCTTCCCCATTCACCCATGCAAGGAAGCACCTTAGTGATTCTTCCCGGTTTTTCCCTTTCCAAGCCGCCTCCACCACCACGCATACGAAGCTCTCCTTCTTCCTCCAACTCTTCTCCCACCCAAAAGGACCCTCCTTCCCCTCTTTTTTTGAAAAACCATTGCCTCTCCTTTTTTTCCCCCACTTTTTAAAAAGGTTTTCTTGAGCAATACCACCATTTTCTTAAGCAATAGCACTGGGCCGTATATATTTCTCAACCCGAGCCTTCTTTCTTTTTTTAGCCCTTTTGCTTGTGAGCCTACTTTCTTTTCTTTTTTTTCAAGTACAGTCTTCTAAGTCCAGCCAACATTCCCTTTATGAATTTACACCTGAGGGGACAATTTTGCATTCATTTCCCAAGAGGGCCGATTTTTAAAGTTTCGCCCACCTCTCTCTTGGTAGGCACTGGATAGCAAGGCTGCAAGGCTTCGCAAAGCAGAAGGGACCTGATGCATGAAAATCACAAAAAAGTCTATGTATTTATTTTGCACATAGCTATGGTTTTGACACATTTGGATCTTGGAAATAAGGAGAGGTAAGAACAAACCCTATGAAAACAAAAATTCACTGGATGGATGTTGATTCTACCTGACGGTCACTACAGTGAAGAATAAGAGTCAATAGTAAAAGGGAGGAAAATCTTATGCATTATGGAGTTGGAGTCAACAAAATATTATCAAATTCAAGCATAATTCACTTTTGGACACAAGGCTTGCACATGGAGTCAAGAGGGGACCACCTGAAGACTTTTGGAAGGGAAAATCCTGACACATACTTTTGTGGGAATTTTCTTAATTTTTTGCATTCTAAACTAGAAAGAGTTTTCAATAGAAAAGTTGTAGATGTTAAGTTGATCTTTCTGTCCCTATCCTTTTTATAATTTTTGGAGCTACGATTTGGAAAATAAGGCCAAAATGGTGGAGCATATCTATCCACATGGGGAAGAAGGTCATGATTATCTAGCTCCACACACATAATTTTTGATAGGTTTCTCTCCATTATTTCTGGATTCTCTCTTATTTTATCAAGATTCTCTCAAATATTATAAGGAAGCTCGTAGAATCAAGCTATGGAAGGTGGCATGGAGACAAAAAACGCCATGATAAAGGCGGTTAGGAGGAAATTGGTCAATAAGTAGGGCACTCGGAGCTGTCTCATTTGGGGATGCCTCTAACAGAGGTTACTTTGTAATAGCTCCTCTTGCTCATAATATCTCCCTTGATCACTCTCTTGGCCTAAAAAAGGAGTCCTTCTCTTTTGTAAACACACCCACACACAATCAAGCTCTAGCACTCACGCTCTCATATGTACATCCTTATGTATACACCTCTACGCACACATAGTTCTACTATGGCATAGTATTGGCTATGGTCCTTTGTTTGGGTTTCTTAATGGCCAAGAGGTTTGAGTTACCATGCACACATGAGATTTTGAGATGTTGATTATGTGCAATTCCTCTTGTAAATGTTTGTATGGTGTCTACGAAGACTATATTAATAAAGCTCTAATGATATCTTCCTCTCCCTCTCTCTCTCCTTCTCTCACATCTTCCTTGTGCTATGTGCCAAACCCCCTACCATGCATTCTAGATACATTCCAAGCTAGGTGCTTCCCCTATTGTGTACCTTCCATGATGAGGCTATTGTGCATAATATTGGTGTAGAGGCCACCGGGTTTGTTTCACGCTTTCGCCTCTCACCCGTGTGGTCGGCGCCTTCACTTACTCCGGTTTGCCAAACACACATTCTGTCAAACCACCTGGAACTCTGTGCTATCGACTCCAAAGAGCTTTACCGTGTTCTAACCATCTCATGCCCTTGAAAAATATATTGAAAAATGGGAAAATCCAGATGGTGATCCCTTTTCGCTATTCTTGCCTGGCAGCTTGAATTGGTCCCATCTCCATGCCCATAACTCTGATCAACAAGCCATAGATTTTGGCCAACTCCCCACATTGCATGCAATTTTTAAGAACCTTGGCAAGCTCAAAAAAATCCTTGTCAATGTGCCTACCAATGTGGCCCGCTGAGCACATACCTGACCCCCGACAAATATTCCATAGGCCATAACTTACTCGTTCAAGGCCGATCGACAATCAGAAAACACCGGCATGCTCCACATCTTAAGCACTTCACGCCTATCCACTCATATTAGCTCAAGCCACCTATCCCCATTTGCCCGTATCCCTTGGAGATCTACAAAGCATTCCATCTTTGGACAATCATAACTTTCATACCAAGACTCCATTTGAGGTTCCATCTAGACCAACTTGCACAACATCTTGAAGACTATATTCTTGAGTACCAACTCAGCATCTTGGACACCTTTACTTCTCACCCCAACTAGACAATTTTGGAGCCTTTTTGACCAAAAAAACCGTATTAGACATACCCTTCCACAATCATTTGCCTACCCCACATTGGCCTTAGACCTTTATCTTTCACGTGCTAGCACCCATTTCTTGGCATAGAGAACTTCTCCTTACACAGACCAACTTTGGCTACACCAACGTCTACCTTGACATGGCTCTATTAGGGATGACAAAGCTTTGGAAGGGGGGAGTGTTGATGGGAAACCATCAATGGCATTCATTGTGCTTCCATTGATGTATACACATATGTGTAAATGTATCTTTCTTGTATCTACCGGCTCTATGAGAGTTCCAACTTGTACTTGTGAGCCTAGGCCTTTTATGCACATTTGAGCGGCCGACCCTAAAGGTATAAGGTCAAATGCTACAATGTGAAGCTCAATATTTTATGAGCTAGGGTGGAGAGTAGAGAAGAGAGGTGGTATGGATATGGAGCTCCCCTCTCACATTGTAGCTAGCATTGGGTTGATAATGCAAAGCTATTTGTCTCTCTATGCTTCTCTTCCATGTCTCTATGTGTTGTGATGCTTAGATTTATGATTATTAGTCTCTAAGTTTATCTAGTCATTCTCTACTCTTGCTAATTTACTCATGTGTTCTACAATTTCTTCATGTGTGTGCTTGATTAGAGTGTGTGTGTTGATGCAATGGAATTGCATTCCTCTAATCTTGGCTTCCATATGCTTGCGTGTGCATGATTTTGTGTGTGAATATTAGTCATTAGTGAGAGACTAGCGTCATGTCCTTGAGCTTGAGAGAGTTGAGTGATAGATCAAGGTGTGTGTGTGAAGAGCTTCCCATCTCTTCTTGCATTCCCTCTTCTCTAATCACTAACTCCTACTCTCTCATTACAGTCGATCCTCAATCCGTCGCATTTGGTGCATCCATGTCTCCATGCACTAGCCAAGTTCTGATCCACTGGATTGACATTATGTTGGTGGGTTGTGCAATATGCTACAACCACCAATAGATGCGAGGAGCACCATTCGTAGGAGATAAAGGCCGTGTGCTAGGTTGAGGAAGGCCGTGTGCTAGGTCAGATCCTCCTTTAAGTCATAGCTTAATTGCCCATCCCCTAGTGGAAAATCTGAAACATGAAACTTTCGACGAGCTCTCCTTTTCCTCTTGGCCTTGACATCCTCGCCTTCATGGCTCTTTCCTTTCTTCTTACTAGGACCTGGGGCACTTCTTCCTTCCTTATCCTCTGTGGTCCTCTTCCCAATAGGCATCACTAATGTATCCTCTAGCTTTGATGCCTTCTCCAAGGTGACTACACTTAGCACTTTTGTCTTTCCCTTTTCCTCCTGGGTCAGTCCACTCGTTCCTTCGTCTCCCTTAATTTCGATGCCATAATCATTTGACCTAGTTAGCACCTGTCTTGGCAATGGATACATGTCTCCCCCCATCCTTGGTGGCTTATCACATTGCGGGCTGATGTGGCCCAACTCTCCGCAATTATAACATGTGGGTGTCTGCCTCCAAAACTTACCATTGCTTTGTCCAACACCATTCCTAGGTATTTCTTCACCTCCTGGGTGATTTGCAAACCGCCCTCGACCTCGATTATTTCCCACTTGACCTAGCATGTTTAGGCTGAGATTCTTCATCAAATCTACCATTTGCCTCATGTCTTGCCTTAGGCCATCATCTTGCACTGCTGTAGTGACCACTGCTGGCATAACCTGAGTAGTAACAGGAACCACTGGTTCATGATGAACCCCTGACATACGACCTTTTAAAGAGTCCATAGGCTGAAATTCAGACCTCATGGGCAAAGACTCCACCCCTAACTGGCTCATTTTCCTCAGCTTCCACTCTTTGTTCCTTGCTACCTCTAGTGCATCTTCATATGTCCTAGACTTCTTTAGCTCCACTCTCCAACGTATATTCTCCCAAAGACCAGCCAAGAACCTGTCCTTCTTCATCATGTCAGGCGGGGGTACCTGTGGTGCTAAAGCCTTGCACATTCGCTCCCATGCCAATGAAAACTTACGTATGCACGCATCTACTGGCTCACCTTCCTTCTGCACCAAACCTTGTACTTCTTGCCACACTTTGTCAGGATCTTCTATCTTCACAAACTCCACTTCCAATCCATGCCTTAGATTGTCCCAACTCAACCTTATAGGTGGATCTGCTGCACGCAACTCCTCTTCAAATGCCTTGGACCAAACTCGTGCATCACTCTTCAAACAAATTTGGAGAAGGCGTAACATTTGCGTAGGGTCATGAATCTGGTTGCTAATGCAGGCAACCTCCATCTTTTCCAAAAATTCTTCCACATCTTCATCACTTCTTCCATGAAACTCCGAATAAGAGAAAGCCATGGCTACCCAAATTATGATGCTTTGAGAACCCTTTCGAACACACGTGCAAGAACCCAAAACTTTTCACTACCCAATCCCTAGAAACTTCAATGGAGCTCAGCTTTAGATAAGGACAAACACATGCACATCAAATGAGTTTTCGTAGTTGATCATTGGAATTACAACAGGCAAAGGACATTCCAGGATCTCTCTCAATCTTCTTGGCCCAAACATAAAGACTATGCGCTGCTAGAAAAAGATCTTCCTGGACACATGAACATTAATCTGAATTCTTTGAGTTAAATGAAAAGGAGTGAACTGAGGGCCATTTTGATCATCCATTAAAGCCAACCATGAAGCTCCCAAGAAGGCACACCTGACTCAACCTCTGATTTTGCCAAAATTTCAGCAGCATAACAGCATAAATGGCTCAAAATACCAAAAAACCAGCCATCATAACTTGGGAAAATTTCGACAGAGTTTCCCCAGAAGTAGAGCAGTAGGAACCCAAAATATAGACTGTCTATGTATGCATAAACTGTCAACAATAGAACCCGAGCATCAAGTAGGAATCACTAGTACATAGCCTATGGCGAGGTCACAAAAAGGGTGCTCCAGCTACCTGTATCACCGAAAGGATCTCCACATTTGAGAATCCCCCAGCTCAATAAAAACCTCACGCTATCAACCCTCACACGAAGGCTAATGCAAATCGCATATAGTCAAGTCTCAGAAATGACTATCTTCCAGACCAAGTCTCAGAAATGGCTGGGACTGCCAAATACAACCAAGTATGGCTCCACAAATGCGTACAATGGCAGTTTCCACAAGTAACGTACAATTCAGCAGACAATGCGCTCAAATAGGCGCCAAGTGATGCATTCCCACAACAACTGCAAGTGACATCACTGCTAGTGTATCACTGTACTCCAGCTACCTGTACCTGTGTGAATCACCTGTACCTGTACCTGTACCTATGACCGTAACCTGTAACCTGTAATCTGCAACCTGCAACCTGTAACCCCGAATCTCGAAGCTTGAAGCTCGACGCAGAAGGTACTCGAAGAAGATCCTTAGTGGGGGCACCAAAAGAATGTGAGCGGGATGAAAACACACACAACGCCTCTATAACGACCCGACACACACTCTTGGAAAGATACACACACACACTATGGGGCACCACTCGGCTTACACAACACACCTGGCCGAGACAGGGAACACACCTCTGGAGTGAGAGGAGAGAGACTATCCACTTGCCCACTCCACACAGACACACACACACACACACACCCAAAAAACTCAGCTCAAAAGAGGAGAATTTCTGATGTTTAGATACAAATGAGCTTGGGCCAACACCAATGGGGCAAACAGCTCACACAATATGGGTAAAATAAGCCAGATACAATCACAAACTGGAGCAGAAACTTCGCTCATAGGAGAAACTTACACAGAAAAACAGCAGGAAAAGAGTGAGGAATTTGGCAAAATGGACAGCGCCATCGCGTCCGGAACGGCCCAAAACCCCAGTCTACAATGTCAAAGTGCTCAAATCCGACCTCGGATGAGCAGTTTACGGCCAAAACAGGCTTCAAAATGAGCAAAAACACAGCTGCGGCTGTTCCTCCTCTCTTCTCCATGTTTTTTCTGGTCTTTTCTCAGTTTTTTCAGTTCCCACACTTAGCTTTACTAGTTGGGCACCCTTGGCCTTTTAGATGACCTCAAACGGACCCCGAACAGGCCAAAAACTGACCTCGCAGTGCATAGTTGTCACCTTTTTGCATCATTCGCACACCTGGCACTCAGCTTTTTTCCACTAATGCATCTCGCCACCACGTGAAGTGGCCCCAAAAAGTGGTCCTAATGATGACCTTTCTGCATAACTCTCACAAGAAAACACCCACGTTGTGTTCGTCCTCATCCGCGTGCAAATATTGACCTCGTTCGCCCTCCTGACGCCACTAGATGCCATCTGACGCACCTGCTGACCTCACGTCGTCGGCCCGCGGATAGCTTCCTCGAGAAGTTTTACGCGCTATAAACTCCTCATTATTGTAGAAAAAACATACTGGTACTGGTGATAGTGAAAATCGATGAACTATGTACATGCTGTCCTACCTGTACACATGTGGGCCCCACGTAACCACCTGGCTAAGGAAAATGGGCAATTCTTTATTTGATGCACCATGCATGTGTATGTACATATGCGCAATCCCTTGCTCCAAAAAACTCCTGGCATAATTTGCCCACCCCCTAGCCTGCTAGATCATTCATGATCAGCAGCAACAAAGAGAGATATGAGACTCGCCGCATCACAGGTCTCCTCATCCCTCACAGACATCACTCGCTCTTCAGAAAACTCATCTTGCTCCACCATCATCAACCTGGCATGATACAACTTAAGACGCAACCCATTTACCCTTGACTTATGTAGAACACCATCCAGGTTAGCCAGCTGATATGTGCCATTTGGAAAACACTCTACTACCTTGAAAGGGCCTTCCCACTTAATTTGAAACTTCTTTTGGAAGGTGCTGTCCAGCTTACTGTTGTAGTGCAAAACCAAGTCATGTTTCTTGATACCCTTACTTTTGACCTTTTCATTTATCTTTGTCAAAGCCTTATCCTGCATCTGCCCATAATGCTCCAATGCGCTCATCCTATCCAACTGGACCTCTCTTTGAATGCATCACTAGGCGGCCCAAGCAACTTCTCTAACATCTTGACCGCAGGCAACTCTACCTCCACAGGCAATAGTGCTTCCTTTCCATACACCAAATGAAATGAAGTAAACCCTGTACCTGTCTTCACTGAAGTACGGTAAGCCCATAATGCACTAGGCAATTCCAAATCCCAATTCTTTCCTTGGTGCTCTGTCACTTTAGAAAGAATTTGTACCAACTCACCATTGAACCTTTCATTTAAGCCATTACACTGCGGGTAATAGGGAGTGGTATGCTGGTGCCTAATCTTCATCTTTGTGCATAAGAAGTCTAGCAGTTTAGCTCTAAATCCTGGCCCCTTATCTGAAAGTAGCTCTAATGGCACCCCAAACTTGCAACATATTTCATCATACACAAATTTTTCCACATCCTTTGCAGTGATCTGTTTTACTGCTATAGCCTCTGCCCATCTAGAAAGATAGTCCACTGCCGTCAAAATATAGCTTTTGCCCCTGCTTGTGATAGGTAACGGGCCTATTGCATCAATCCCCCACTTTTCAAACACATCAAACGCCATAATGGTTTTTCGTAGCTCTGGCTTCAAAACTCTCTTCCCAAATGCTTGACACCTATTGCAAGACCTACACCAATGGTGAACATCCTTGTGCAAACTAGGCCATACATACCCCTCTTGCAAAATCTTATGCAAGGTGATCTTTAGAGAAAAATGGCCACCACATGCGCCTTCATGGTTCTCTTCCAACACTCTGTAAAGCTCCTCCCGCCAAGGTACACGCTTCAACACGAGATCAGCTCCTTTCATGTATAAGACATCGCCAATCAATTTGTACCTGTATGCTCTACGCACAAAGCCATACTTCTTAGACTTTTGAATCTCCTTTGGAATGATTCCTGTTAGCAAAAACTCCTCTTCTTGAGCCAAACTTTCCCGACCATGATAAAGAGGTAAATTGGTCCTTAACACGAATAGCTCCCCAATCATGCCTTGAGCTGCTTCATGTGCCTCTCCATTTAGAGCACGTTCAATGCGTTTGATGCTCCATGCTTCAAACTTTTTAAACAGGCCTTTAATTCTAAAGCACATTTCCTTCAATGAGGTGTTCTTGCTCTTCCACACACCCAGCACTTGCTTCACCACTAACAAGGCATCACCTTTTATGCTCAACCTTCGAACCCCATGCTTCAAACAAATGTGTAATCCGGCTTCCAATGTAGCATATTCAGCCTCATTGTTACTATGCGCATCCAATTTGAACCCTCTCTTGCATACTAGCTTCCCCTCTGGATCATAAAGTGCTATACCCCCTGAAGCTGCATCGTGGCTCTTTCTGTATGAACCATCAAAGAGCAACACATGTGCATTGCTGATCTGTGGCACTTCTTCAACTACCTTTCTCACCACCTCTTCCTTAACAATAAGGGGATTCTCCTTGTAGGTCAACAAATCAGCTAGGGTAGCCCTTGTACTATCTTCCACTAGAAAAGAGAACTCAAACTCTTGCAGCTCAATTACCCATTTCTTCACCACATTTGACATGTTAATACCATTAATTAACTGTGGCAAAAAGGCATAACTCGTCAAGAAAACAAAAGGCCGTGGTAGCAAGTAATGACGAAATCGTCGACAAGCAAATATTACACTGGCCATCACTAGCTCTACTTCCGATAACTTTCTCTCCGCTACCAACTTCACTCGGCTTGCACAATACACTGGCCTCATATAATGGCTGCCCTTCCCCTTTTGCAATAGCATGGCTCCAATGGCATCATCCCCTACTGATGGATTTACATAAAAAACTTTCTCCCAATCAGGAGCCTGCATGGCTGACAACCCCCCTAACACCTCTTTTACCTCTTGAAACACTTCTTCACACTTGTCATCCCATTGCAATGGATCATGCTTTGCCACTTGCTGTAATGGATAAAGAAGCTGCGAAGACAATGGAATAACCCGTGCCATGTACTTCACTTTCTGTATAAAGGTTGCCAATTGCTTCGTACTCATAGGTGATGGAAGAAGAATAATAGACTTCACCTTATCTGGATCAGCCTCAATGCCATTTTCTGACACCATATGGCCCAATAACTTCACCCTTGGCTGTGCTAGATGACATTTCTTTGGATTTAGTTGTCCTCCACATTCATCATATCGAGCCAATACCATCTGTAGCTTCTCATGGTGATCAGCCCTACTGCTATAGACACAAAAGTCATCCATAAAAGCTTTAACACAACTACCAATGAATGGTTCCAACACCCAATTTGCTCTCTCTTGATAGAAGGAAGGTCCATTTGACAACCCAAATGGCAATACTGTGTAGCAATAGCAGCCCCATGGAGTAGTAAAAGTTGTCTTTGTGCGGTCTTTAAGAGCAATCTTCAATTGAAAATAGCCTGAAAAACCATCACACACACTGTACCTCTCATAACCTGCCACTGAATCCAAGATCTGATCGATGAATGGAAGAGGATATGGGTTCGTCTTAGTGGCTGCATTTAAGGGTTTAAAATCTACACAAATCCTCCACTTCCCATCCTTCTTTGGACTGACTACTACTGGACTCACCCATTCTGTGGTCTCCACAGGGACTATGAACCCTGCCTTCAATAACTTGTCCACCTCTACCCGCAAGGCTTCCATTTGCTCTTGACCCATCCTTCTTAGCCTTTGCCGCACTGGCTTAGCACCTTCTTTCAGCTCTATATGCATCTCTTCACCCTTGAACCCTCTGATCTCTTCATATGAAGTAATGAACAAATCAGGAAAACTAGCCAGCATATGCAAAAATATATCCTTCTCCATAGCTGAGAGGTCTCCACTAATCATTTGCGTCATTAATTCCTGCTTCTTTGACAACTCAACCTTGGTTTCCATCAGCCCTTCAATCACTTCATAAGGCCCTTCACTTTCATCTTCAACCTCATTCGCAAATGCAACTAAACCAAACTCCTGGATTTCTTTGTCCATCAAAAGAAATGCAACATCAGCATCCTCATCACTGCTGGTAGTGCTATCACTGTCCTCATCTGTCACCGTGGAAGAGTCTTCATCACTAGACTCATCCTCATCTTCATAAAGCTCCTCTAATCGTTTCCTTGTGTCCATATTATAAAGCTTCTTGGTACCTGTCTTTCCATAGAGGCTAATCGTACCATGTCGCCAATCTTGAACAGCTCCCACTGCACGTAACCATTGTCTGCCCAGTATAATAGGATATGCTCCCAACCCTACTGGCATCACATGAAAATCAACCACTGCCTTTGCATCATATGCCTCCACTTCTAAGCTCTTTACAACACCCAAGCATTTTACTTTTTGATGGTTTGCCAATCTGATCCGAAAACCTGACACCCCAGCCACTGTGAGACCCATCTTCTCAACGCATGAGTGTGTTATGACGCATATTTGGGCTCCGCCATCCACATAACCTTGTCCCAAATTTTTCCTTTTATGCCACACATCTACTATTGGACAAATGTCTGGTAGCTCATCCATTGCCAACACCTTTACTGAACCTCTCTCTGGCTCTTTCTCCATTGGGTTAACCATCCTCTTCCACTGTCGCTTTAGCTTAGGCACCATCTCTATAAGCTGCCCAAAAGTAACATCTGCCTTCTTGCTCGTCAGATCCTCCTTTAAGTCATAGCTTAATTGCCCATCCCCTAGTGGAAAATCTGAAACATGAAACTTTCGACGAGCTCTCCTTTTCCTCTTGGCCTTGACATCCTCGCCTTCATGGCTCTTTCCTTTCTTCTTACTAGGACCTGGGGCACTTCTTCCTTCCTTATCCTCTGTGGTCCTCTTCCCAATAGGCATCACTAATGTATCCTCTAGCTTTGATGCCTTCTCCAAGGTGGCTACACTTAGCACTTTTGTCTTTCCCTTTTCCTCCTGGGTCAGTCCACTCGTTCCTTCGTCTCCCTTAATTTCGATGCCATAATCATTTGACCTAGTTAGCACCTGTCTTGGCAATGGATACATGTCTCCCCCCATCCTTGGTGGCTTATCACATTGCGGGCTGATGTGGCCCAACTCTCCGCAATTATAACATGTGGGCGTCTGCCTCCAAAACTTACCATTGCTTTGTCCAACACCATTCCTAGGTCTTTCTTCACCTCCTGGATGATTTGCAAACCGCCCTCGACCTCGATTATTTCCCACTTGACCTAGCATGTTTAGGCTGAGATTCTTCATCAAATCTACCATTTGCCTCATGTCTTGCCTTAGGCCATCATCTTGCACTACTGTAGTGACCACTGCTGGCATAACCTGAGTAGTAACAGGAACCACTGGTTCATGATGAACCCCTGACATACGACCTTGTAAAGAGTCCATAGGCTGAAATTCAGACCTCATGGGCAAAGACTCCACCCCTAACTGGCTCATTTTCCTCAGCTTCCACTCTTTGTTCCTTGCTACCTCTAGTGCATCTTCATATGTCCTAGGCTTCTTTAGCTCCACTCTCCAACGTATATTCTCCCAAAGACCAGCCAAGAACCTGTCCTTCTTCATCATGTCAGGCGGGGGTACCTGTGGTGCTAAAGCCTTGCACATTCGCTCCCATGCCAATGAAAACTTACGTATGTACGCATCTACTGGCTCACCTTCCTTCTGCACCAAACCTTGTACTTCTTGCCACACTTTGTCAGGATCTTCTATCTTCACAAACTCCACTTCCAATCCATGCCTTAGATTGTCCCAACTCAATCTTATAGGTGGATCTGCTGCACGCAACTCCTCTTCAAATGCCTTGGACCAAACTCGTGCATCACTCTTCAAACAAATTTGGAGAAGGCGTAACATTTGCGTAGGGTCATGAATCTGGTTGCTAATGCAGGCAACCTCCATCTTTTCCAAAAATTCTTCCACATCTTCATCACTTCTTCCATGAAACTCCGGATAAGAGAAAGCCATGGCTACCCAAATTATGATGCTTTGAGAACCCTTTCGAACACACGTGCAAGAACCCAAAACTTTTCACTACCCAATCCCTAGAAACTTCAATGGAGCTCAGCTTTAGATAAGGACAAACACATGCACATCAAATGAGTTTTCGTAGTTGATCATTGGAATTACAACAGGCAAAGGACATTCCAGGATCTCTCTCAATCTTCTTGGCCCAAACATAAAGACTATGCGCTGCTAGAAAAAGATCTTCCTGGACACATGAACATTAATCTGAATTCTTTGAGTTAAATGAAAAGGAGTGAACTGAGGGCCATTTTGATCATCCATTAAAGCCAACCATGAAGCTCCCAAGAAGGCACACCTGACTCAACCTCTGATTTTGCCAAAATTTCAGCAGCATAACAGCATAAATGGCTCAAAATACCAAAAAACCAGCCATCATAACTTGGGAAAATTTCGACAGAGTTTCCCCAGAAGTAGAGCAGTAGGAACCCAAAATATAGACTGTCTATGTATGCATAAACTGTCAACAATAGAACCCGAGCATCAAGTAGGAATCACTAGTACATAGCCTATGGCGAGGTCACAAAAAGGGTGCTCCAGCTACCTGTATCACCGAAAGGATCTCCACATTTGAGAATCCCCCAGCTCAATAAAAACCTCACGCTATCAACCCTCACACGAAGGCTAATGCAAATCGCATATAGTCAAGTCTCAGAAATGACTATCTTCCAGACCAAGTCTCAGAAATGGCTGGGACTGCCAAATACAACCAAGTATGGCTCCACAAATGCGTACAATGGCAGTTTCCACAAGTAACGTACAATTCAGCAGACAATGCGCTCAAATAGGCGCCAAGTGATGCATTCCCACAACAACTGCAAGTGACATCACTGCTAGTGTATCACTGTACTCCAGCTACCTGTACCTGTGTGAATCACCTGTACCTGTACCTGTACCTATGACCGTAACCTGTAACCTGTAATCTGCAACCTGCAACCTGTAACCCCGAATCTCGAAGCTTGAAGCTCGACGCAGAAGGTACTCGAAGAAGATCCTTAGTGGGGGCACCAAAAGAATGTGAGCGGGATGAAAACACACACAACGCCTCTATAACGACCCGACACACACTCTTGGAAAGATACACACACACACTATGGGGCACCACTCGGCTTACACAACACACCTGGCCGAGACAGGGAACACACCTCTGGAGTGAGAGGAGAGAGACTATCCACTTGCCCACTCCACACAGACACACACACACACACACACCCAAAAAACTCAGCTCAAAAGAGGAGAATTTCTGATGTTTAGATACAAATGAGCTTGGGCCAACACCAATGGGGCAAACAGCTCACACAATATGGGTAAAATAAGCCAGATACAATCACAAACTGGAGCAGAAACTTCGCTCATAGGAGAAACTTACACAGAAAAACAGTAGGAAAAGAGTGAGGAATTTGGCAAAATGGACAGCGCCATCGCGTCCGGAACGGCCCAAAACCCCAGTCTACAATGTCAAAGTGCTCAAATCCGACCTCGGATGAGCAGTTTACGGCCAAAACAGGCTCCAAAATGAGCAAAAACACAGCTGCGGCTGTTCCTCCTCTCTTCTCCATGTTTTTTCTGGTCTTTTCTCAGTGTTTTCAGTTCCCACACTTAGCTTTATTAGTTGGGAACCCTTGGCCTTTTAGATGACCTCAAACGGACCCCGAACAGGCCAAAACCTGACCTCGCAGTGCATAGTTGTCACCTTTTTGCATCATTCGCACACCTGGCACTCAGCTTTTTTCCACTAATGCATCTCGCCACCACGTGAAGTGGCCCCAAAAAGTGGTCCTAATGATGACCTTTCTGCATAACTCTCACAAGAAAACACCCACGTTGTGTTCGTCCTCATCCGCGTGCAAATATTGACCTCGTTCGCCCTCCTGACGCCACTAGATGCCATCTGACGCACCTGCTGACCTCACGTCGTCGGCCCGCGGATAGCTTCCTCGAGAAGTTTTACGCTCTATAAACTCCTCGTTATTGTAGAAAAAACATACTGGTACTGGTGATAGTGAAAATCGATGAACTATGTACATGCTGTCCTACCTGTACACATGTGGGCCCCACGTAACCACCTGGCTAAGGAAAATGGGCAATTCTTTATTTGATGCACCATGCATGTGTATGTACATATGCGCAATCCCTTGCTCCAAAAAACTCCTAACAACGGCTTAGTGAATGCTACAAAAAAGCTCATTCTATAATGCTTGAATAGAAGAAGTGAAAGAAAAGGAGGTTCAGTAGACAATACCCGACATGAGAAATGTATAGCCACTATTCTCCATGCTTAAGTCGAGATCTTGCAAGCTCCCTTTAGTTTTATTGTAAATAGATCGTTCAGAGCTTGCATTTGTATGTTTTGTAGTGTCAATGTCACTTGGGTTGAGACAGAGTGAAAATTTGAATGGTGGTTCAAGAACTTGAGTTTACTTGTGTTTTGATAGAGAGAGAGAGAGAGAGAGAGAGAGAGAGAGAGAGAGAGAGAGAGAGAGAGAGAGAGAGAGAGAGAGAGAGACTCCCATCGCTGGGTGCTTAAGAGTGAGAGCTTCTTTGCTGAAGGGGTTTCTTCTAAAGAGCGTGCAAGTGTGTGCCTTTGGACTATAGGAAAGAGTGTGAGAATCGAGTCAAGGTGTGTTTTCTTGATCACCATCATCTTATGGAAATCCTACTAGGGAATGATCTGTTTTTGGTTTCTTAAAGCTCCCAATAAATGCCCTTAAGCGCACCACAGAGGAGAAGATAAACGGGCTAAAATCGTAAATCTGTCAAGTGGCTACAAATGACGAATGCCAAGATTGACAGATGTTTTAGTGGAGCACCAGGGTAGAGGATTTGACCATGGATATGGCTCATGGAGCTAGAGATGGAGGAGTTGCAAATGTACATCGATGAAGCAAAGGTAGATTATGCATGTCAAGGGATTTGTGGATCCGCATGGAGGATTTATTGTGATCTCTTGACAACCAAGCAAAGAAGCTGGTACCAAGTAAAGCTAGCTCTACTTCTAGCCTTTTGTGAAGACCAAAAGACATTTATGGGGCCAACCATCAAAGTAGAGGTGGTCTCTAATGGTGAAGAGTCATCAAATTCCACCAATAGCAGATATATGAGTGGATTTAAGGATGATTAGAGCGACAAAATCTCAGTTAGTGCTGAAGATTTGGGGATTTTGATGCAATACCCGATGGAGTGCATTGTATAGGAGAGCTAGATAGTGAAGCCGATGGTCTATGTCCAGATGGGGTATCCAATTCAGTGGAAGATTTCCAAGAGGTATCAAAGATCAGTCTGCCAAATCAAGAGGGTGGGCAACCTTGCCATGATCAACAACATGCAGAGGTGCAACATGTTTGGGACTACCAGTGGTATGTGGTCGTGGAGAGGTGTCTCCAGTAGCAGACTCTGTGGGGATCGATGAAGATACAGACTTGAAGTTCTTGTCATCATGTGTCAAGGATGACAAAATATTCCCTTTTCATTGTTTTGATGCCAACTTGGAGCCAGAAAAGGTATGGGATGAGTTCATGTCTTGCTTGGTTGACGATGTGACAAATCAGGGACGCATCTAGGAGAGGAAGCATTGGTTTGCAAGCTGGGGGAAGCTCTGTCAAAGCAAGGGGCTCGGCAATCAAAAAATGTCAAGGAGTAGGTGGCAATAGAGAGCGAGCCTATCATAGAAGAAGTCTCTATTGAAAAGGATGAAGTGTCAATTTATAAGCTTGCAGATGAGGACTTGATTTCTCCTTTTGCAATTTTGGAGTCTTTGGATATGCTGCATGACAAAGAGGAGGTAAATGTAGATGATGACCTGGATATTCTAATGGATCCCTCCCAATAGGTTTGTGTCGGACAAGGATTTAAGTGGAATCAAAGCTACCAAAAGATTCTCTAATGTTTGTGAGTTAGAGGAGCAATAGATGCAGTAGTTAGCCAGTGTTAAAAGACACCACTCTGGGCACTCACAAACTTGATGAGATCAACCAAGGAGCCGTCTCTCTCATACAAGGTGTACATCTTGATGAGAATCCACAACAAGGGGGAGGGCATGCCTTTCTCTCTCTTGTGGAGCATATGCTGCCAAGAGGAGTCAGAGATGTAGTGAGTGTAGAGTCAAAGTTTCTTAGAGAGAGCCTAGGTAAAGTGGTCTTAGAGGATGAGGGTCATGCTGATTGAAAATGTGATGAATTTATTTTTTCTTATGATATCTTATCCGAGACAGGTGATGTTTCTCCTATTTCACCTTGAACTGGTGTATGCATATCTACCAAGGTTGATTTTAATGATTTGGGGAGTTTTCTCAATGAAGATAGGACTCTTGTTCAAGTGAAGTGCTCTCTCATAGTTCATGATGTGAATGTAGATGCTGGTAATGTGTACAAAGCCTTTGTGTGCCTCAGTGTGTTTTTCTATAATAATGAGGAACTGGTGGAGCGTAAAACTTCTCAAGGAAGGTATCAATAAGATCACGCCATTAGGTAAGCAGGTGCATCAGATGGCATCCAATGGCGTCAAGAGGTCGAATGGGATGAAGACTTGCACGTGGGTAAGTAAGGACACAAGGTGAGTGTTTTCTTTTGATGAATTATATAGAAAGGTCATCATGAGGACTATATTTGGGGGCCATTTCACGTGATTGTGGATCCAAAGCTTAAGAAAAAAGGATGCATTATTGCAAAAAGTTGAGTGCGAGGTGTGCGGATGGATGTAGAAGGGTAACAAAAACACACTATGAGGCCAGTTTTTGGCCTGTTCAGGGTCCGTTTGAGGTCAATCAAAAGAGCAAAGGTGCCCAAGGGATAAATTGAAGTGTGGACACTAAAACACCTGAGACAAAACCAAAAACACATGGAGAGAAGGGAATAAAGAGTCATTCTCAGTTTTTGTTGTTTCTGTCCATAAACTGTTCGTCCGAGCTCAGATTTGGGCACCTAGATATTTTAGAGTGGGGATTTTGGCCGTCCCAGATGCAATAGCACTGTCTATTTTGCCAAATTTCTCTCTATTTTCCTATTGTTTGGCTGTGTAATTTTCTCCTGTGAGCGAAGCCTCTACTCAAATTTGTGATTGTATCTGGCAGATTTCATCCATATTGTGTGAGCTATTTGCCCCATTGGTGTCAGCCCAAGCTGAATTGTATCTAAATATCAACAAGTTTCCTCCTTTGAGCTGATTTGGTAGTGTGTGTGTGTGTGTTGAGTGGACAAATGGATAATCGTTCTCCTCTCGCTAGATTGGTGTGTTTCTTGTCTTGGTGAGGTGAGTTGTGTAAGCCAAGTGGTGTCCCATAGTGTGTGTGTGTGTGTGTGTGTGTGTGTGTGTGTGTGTGTGTGTGTGTGTGTGTGTGTGTGTGTGTGTGTGTGTGTGTGTGTGTGTGTGTGTGTGTGTGTGTGTGTGTGTGTGTGTGTATTATTCCAAGAGTGTGTCGGGTTATTATAGAGACGTTGTGTGTGTTTCCATCCCGCTCACAACGTATGATGGAGTGTTGTTTGGACCTTGTTGATACATATGGATGGAAGCAAGCAAAGCCAAGTGTTTGATCTAGATGGAGGCCATGATATTATGTACGTGGTGATGCAACCTACTTGAGGTTTGGCAGCGGTAGAAAGTAGGTGTAGAGTCTTGTACATATGGTAGTGTTTTTTGGTATGCACATAGTGTCTAGTTTTACAGTTTTTTGGCGAATAAATCAGACTTGTGGATGAACATTGAATGCTCAACAAGGGAGTTGGGAAATGATGGTGCAGCCAAAGTTGGTTGGTGCTACAAAGAGTGCAAAGCAAGATTGTACAAGCTCTCAAGGGCAAGCCGAGGTGATTAGGAGGCGCAAGCACTGAAGGTCAAGAGAAAGAAAGGAGCAACGGTTATGTATGCTATATGTGGTTTTCAATTCTAGAATGCTCTATTATGGTGCATGTCATAGGTGCATCGTCAAAGTGTTGAAATTGCAAAAGTGAGAGTTCCATAGGTGTCCCTCATTATGGTATCAAGGCTGGTTCGGACGGCTCATCAAATGAAGCTAAGGTGGGGAAGGCATGGCTATTTAACACTGGAGGTGGTTTGCAGATTCTTGACAAACATAGCAGGTGGAGACAAGTGGTCAAATCTTGTCTTAGAAAATAGATGTGTAGAGCTCATCATGTGGAGCATGTCAATCTTTTTGGATCGTCAATCGGAGCTATAATGAGAAAGATATTGCCAGTTAAATATTTTCGAGGGGCCGATTCTAAGCCAAATTCCTTGCCTCAAGAAATGTGCTATCAATTTTTTTTTTAATCCTGACAAAGTTTCCAAAAGTAGGGGGTGATGTATGGAGCTAGCGAAAAGTTATGAATTGTGAAAGGGATGCATGGATATTAAAATACTGCAAGTTGAAGTTGATGCCAGGGAAGGCAGTGCAGTGCCATATGGTTTTTTCCAGTTTTTCTAAAAAATTTGAAGGTAACTTGGAAATATGTTCCTCAGTGGGGGCACCACTTTATGAGGGCGAGCTTTTTGAAATGGGGCCTCTAAACCCAAACCAATGGGCCTACCCTCACAAAATGTTCGTAAAGAGGTACGCACACTACTTGGGGCACCACCTTCTTTTGGGAGTGGAGAAGGAAACCAATCAAAATAACACTTGCACTCACCCACTCAAGCAACACACTTTGAAAACCCCCTTACTCTATATACACTTTGGACATTTGAACACCATCAACGATTATGCAACCCAATGTCGTGCAACAAATGAAATATGCAATTTTTGGAATAGCATTCACCTTCTCCCCATAAGAATACCCATAATACATCCAAAATCCTCCTCTCTCAAGCACTCATCAAAAAATCATGCGCACAAGACTTTCCTCTCAAACACACAAGAGAATCACTTACATCAAACTAACACACTTTGCATAGAGAGCTCATCTCCATCTATGCAATGCCGTGACACAAATAAAATCACCATGAGAGGTAGCCACATGCATATGTAATGAAGCAAAAGAGAGTTGGAGTGAGAAATTTCTTTAGACCAATTGAATAAGTGTGGAGAAACAAACCAATGGTAAATTGAGAATAGAACACTTACTTGATTTCTTGCACACCTTTTAAGGGGAGGACAGACGCTGGCTAACCATCACGAATTGCGACACTTGAAAGTTTTGAAGATGATTTAATGATCATTAACATAACCATGAGAGAGATCATGATGTATTTACAAGTTATTGAGGTGCTACAAATGATTTATTGGGTTGATGGAGTAAGAGATTGTAGAATAGAAAGAGTGGAGGATAGAGTTGCACTTCCTCCAAAGAGGAGGGTTAGGAGGGAGGATGTGAAAGAGGGAGAGTTGGGGTTTTCTCTACTATTGATCAAGAAACAACATGAAGTTGAAAATATAGGTGTGTGTCCTTGAGTCTCTCCAAGGGGGGCTATTTATAGTTGTGTAGGAGTGGGATTATGCTACACTTAATTAGGGTAAGTGATTAGCCCTAATTAAGTGTCATTTGACCACTCATTGAATATTGGACATAAAAGGGACTATTTATTCACCAAAAATATCATTTTAGACCGTGAAGGCTCCATAGAGGTGCATAATGTAGGTGGGCCCCACCATGAGGCCCTACGTGTGGCTCCTGCGGGGTATCTCAACTTGTCTGTCTTGGCATTTAGAAAGCATCTTTACGTTGGTCCCATCACATGCAAGTGACCTTGAACACTCATTGCTCTTCTAGAAGATGAGTAGGGGAAAAATAAGATCTCACCCTCTTGATTTACTTGATTTACAGTTCCCTTTTGCTGCGAATCCGACAGATTTACACTATTTTGACCATAACTTTTTACCTGTAGCTCGGAATGACATGCTTCAAAAGGCAAATTTGACCTTCTCAACATGTTTGATATGAATTTGGACTTTCTTCACGCCCATGCACCAAGGAATTCTGTTTGGAAGGTCCACACTAGGCTAGGGAACCTTTTGCTTCCAAGTCTTCTTGTATGGGCCCTTTGCTTGTATGCATCCAAGGGGAATCATGCTTTTTCAAAAGGCTATGATTCTTAAACAAATAGAGGAGGGCCCAATATTATTTTCTTGTGAAAATAATATACAATTGGAGTCTTTTTGAAAGGAGAAAAACTATATGTATATTCTTAAGAGATATTGGGCCACCTATGTAGGGGGCATACAAGACTTGTAGAGAGGGACCATAATCTTTGGTAAAGACAAGTGGAGAGTTGATTTCCATGGTAATTTATCTATATGGGATGGAAAATGGATATATTATTTTTCTACTACTAATTCGCAAGAGGTAAGAAAGTTTGGGGGTAGATAGTTGGTTATTGTATGCTTACTTTTATTTACAAAGCAAAAAAGAAAAGGGTGGTAATATAAATATATGACTAAGGTGACATTTTTGGGAAGAGTACAATGTATGTGTCGCCACAAAGGTTAAACGAAGAGGGGGAATTTACTCTAGATAACTTAATAGCGTAGAAAAATATATACACATATGAGGAAGAGGACGTTGAGTAGGCTGACAAATGTTGCAAAAAGATGGTTACCATTTTATGCCACTCAATAGTAACAATGAGGCTGAATATGCTACTTTAGAAACCAAATTACACATTTTTTTGAAGCATGGGATTAGAAGATTGGGCATAAAAGGTGATGCTTTGCTAGTTGTGAATAAAGTGTTGGGTGTGTGGAAGAGCAAGAACACTTCATTGAAGGAAATGCGTTTCAGAATTAAAGGCTTGTTAGAAAAGTTTGAAGCATGGACTATCACACATTTAATGTGCTCTAAGTGGAGAGGCACGTGAAGCAGCTCAAAGCATGATTAGGGAGCTATTTGTGTTAAGGACTAATTTACCTCTTTATCATGGCCGATAAAGTTTGGCTCAAGAAGAGGAGTTTTTGCTAACAGGAATCATTCCAAAGGACATTTAGAAGTCTAAGAAGTATGGTTTTGTGCTCCGTAGAGCATCCAAGTACAAATTGACTGGTGATGTCTTGTACATGGAAGGGGCTGATCTAGTGTTGAGACATGTACCTTGGCGGGAGGAGCTTTAAAGAGTGTTGGAAGAGAATCATGAAGGTGCATGTGGTGGACATTTTTCTCTAAAGATCACCTTGCATAAGATCTTGCAAGAGGGATATGTATGGCCTAGTTTGCACAAGGATGTTCACCATTGGTGTAGGTCCTGCAATAGATGTCAAGCATTTGGGAAGAGAGTGTTGAAGCCAGAGCTACGACAAAAACCATTATGGCGTTTGATGTGTTTGAAAAGTGGGGAATTGATGCAATATGCTCATTACCTATCACAAGCAGGGGCAAAAGCTATATTTTGATTGTAGTGGACTATCTCTCTAGATGGGCAAAGGCTACAACAGTAAAACAAAGTAGCGCAAAGGACGTAGCACAATTTGTGTACGATGAAATATGTTGCAAGTTTGGGTGCCACAAGAGATTCTTTTGGTTAAGGGGCCAGAATTTAGAGCTAAACTATTAGACATTTTATGCACAAAGATGAAGATTAGGCACCAATGTAATGGCTTAAATGAAAGATTCAATGGTGAGTTGGTACAAATTATTTTGAAAGTGACAGAGCACCGAGGAAAGAATTGGGATTTGGAATTGCCTAGTGCATTATGGGCTTACCGTACTTTGGTGAAGACAAGTGTAGGGTTTACTGCATGTCATTTGGTATATGGAAAGGAAGCACTATTTCCTGTCGAAGTAGACTTGCCTACAGCCAGATGTTAGAAAAGTTTCTTGTGTAGTCCAGTAATGCATTCAAAGAGAGGCTCTTACAATTACAAGAGGTTCAGCTAGATAGGATGAGTGCATTGGAACATTATGGGCAGATGCAAGATAATGGTTTAGCAAAGATAAATGAGTTATACAAATTGGCGAGCGAGTATTTCGGGGCAAAAAAATAATCGAGAAACTCCATTTAGGCATTCTTTATCACTTAGAGAACATTGCAAAAGTGCAAGAGGATTTTCCAATGTTTGTGCTCTCGCTCTCATCAGGACAAATATGATTGTCATCAAAGTCCTTTGTGATTGACTGACACATAGCACACTTGATCATTGCATAGAGGATCATGATCCCAAGATCCTCATCCTTTTCTTTGAGAGGCTCTCCTAATTGCAAGACTATACCCAAGTTTTCAAAAAACATAAACAACCATTTAAATCACTGCACAATCAGTACTAACATTCCTATTTTACACAGTGTCATTTATCACGTAATCAATACACTCATTGTAATCAACACACCCATTCTATGTTGAAAGCCAAGCACGTTGAAAGATGTGATAACAAAATAATAACATTTGTTGATTCTTACGAGGAGATTCCAAAGATGAAGCTGCATTATTATAGCAACAAAACCATTTGAGATTAGGACGCCTTTATGTCACAAAGAAAATAATATTAACTACACAATGCAACTACATGACATTGTTTGAGCTAGTGATTTTTTAATCATGAAGAATCAATCAATTTCAAACGCCTCTAAATATGTGAAGAATATATATCTACAATATCATTATATAAGGAAATTTAAGTTTTTCCTTCCTTCCATAGCCTCTATCTTCAAATTCACTTTACCTAAGGACAATGGCCATGTTCAATGTGATTGCCAATTGCTAGCTATTTGGGATCTCTGAAACGTTTTTAAGCCAGAAATACTATTGTCACTCTACTTATCAACAAAATCATCAAGAAAGAAGACAAGCTATTGCATTCAAGACTTCAAACATTCGTAACAATAAAGAGATAGATCTATTGAATGGAAGAAAAAAAAAGCCCCAATTATCCCTTCAATCATGGAACACAAGAAATAGTACTCGACCGGCCGCAAGTGTGAATGGATGATTGTTGAAACCATTTCGTGTTGCCATAGGATTGTTATGACAGCGCTGTTGATGCTTGCAAAAAGTTGAGGGCATGCACCTACTATCTGCTATTCTAGCACTTTTCACGTGTATTATCCACTAGGAATACATTTTTGCATATAGGTTGATCGACAATATATTCTTTTTTACTAGGATACACATGCCAAGTGCTTTTTCTTGCGGGCTCTCAATAGCATTCGACATCGAGGGAGCTTGGATGACTAGTCATATTTCCTCAACTCTTTTTGGGCTTACAAATTGTAACTTTTATGTACGTGTCTTAAATGCAAATGCACCAAGTCTTCCACATCCTTTTCAATATGCTGACTAGGAATGATCATGTTACGCATGTCCTTGATTATATTCTGAGTGCAAAAATTTGGCTACTTTTTGTGGGTGCCCTAGGTTGCAACACCATTGTAGCATGTACAACAAGTCACTCATCTTGTTAACATTAAGACTGGTTTTGACAAAACATGATCTTTAATTGTTTCTTCAAAGTAGCTTTGACTCATGTGCATATGACACCGGATCCTCTTTTTTTGCAATCAGTCCCTTGCCCTGCCTCTACAATTTTTCTAATCGAACACATTCACTCAAATATCATTCCTTCAAATTTTTGGCACATTGACATGGGTCTTGCTTCTATGCGATTTGTTGTCCTCAACTCCATTTCATTGTAGGTGTTTTGGATTCTTGTAGTTTTTCTAGCATTCACACTCTGTTCTCATAGTTGTGTTTAAAGTGGAGACAATGACATAAGCATATGGGGCCATTAAAGACATCACCATATTGGGCCTCCTCTTTGGCATCGTGATAGTGAGTGTATATTTAGAAAAAGTAGACATGCTCTATCATAAGGTGGAAAGAACCTTCTGTGTAGAGTGTGCTAGCTCTATCTTGAGTGCCTTATTCACTAACACCGCATGCATTGGCAACTAGCGCAAGAAGTTATGTTTTCGAAGCCTTTTTTTCTTGCATTGGAAACCACTACAATAAGATTATATTAACAAAGCCTTTTTTACTCGCTATCCTCTCACATTTTCTTTTCCCTTGTGATACCTGTCGAAACTAGTCCGCACCAATGCAAATCGGGGGAGAGGGGAAAAGGGGAACACACCCATCACACAACACAATGCCTCACTATAGCTCAAGGTATACAGAGCACCCCAATCCACTAGAGTTCACCTTCAAAACTCAACACTACCCGCAAGCAAACCACCGCTTGCACACGACCATACGCACACACGCCTTGCAATGCACCAGACAGACTCAGTCACTCCACTCTGTCTAGTTCACAGCCTTCCACATCCACACAACCTCTCTGTATCTCTCTTTGCATGACAAACTTTGGGGGGGCACACACACTGACACACGCCCGGAATGCCCCCACGCAGAGCCCCTACGGGTTGCCATTGCTGAGGCAAGGAAGCTCTCAGGCTTCACTGCATGCTCTATAAATGGCTTGCACCCCAGCCCTTATACCCCTTTATCTGGCCCCCACACTGCGCATGTGGGACAATGCGGTGCCACATGGCAATCACCGGTGAGTTGGCTCCAATAGCTTGAAACTCAAAAAAAAAATTCCCAAAAAAAAATCCCCAACCTTTTTTTTCCCCACTGCTTGCCAATTGTTTACTGACGATCCGATCACCAAGCCACAAAACTCAACTGAAAACTCACTTGTCTGACTCTAGACTCACCCTAGCTTGCTGCACTTCACAATTTCTTGAGTCCCCCCGAACCGAGCCCGTAAAAATGCCAAATTTTATATGCAAACAACTTCAGACAAAGGCACCCAATTCTTCGATTGCTGTAACTTTCTGCTCCGACCTTTGTTTGACGTGTAGTCAACTTCGGTTAGCTCCATACAGTGTCTAGCATCTCCTCGCACTTTGTCATGGTCCAAAAAATTCCAGATGACACAACTTCCCATGTGGTCAGGTGGGCACCAACCTAGCCCCCGGCAAAACTTCAATTGATCATAAACTGCAATCCGTGGCTCTAATCTGTAATCTAAAAATATGGGTGTGCTCTATAAATAGAGCACTACACGCCTATAAACTGACATCCACTTGGACCATCTGTCCCCAGATGGCCTGTCCGGCAAGAATCTGCAGCACACTGAACCTTCAACCTTCGATATCTTGGGCTCCGTAGCTCTGTTTGATGAGCCATCTGAACCTGCTCCTTTAGCACTTCAAGCTCTACATTCTTCGACCCAAAAGTTTTATCTTGCATCTCCTTCACTTCTTCCCCAAATTAGCCCCTTTTGGAGCTCTCCTTGGCCTATAAACCGCATCATTCATGCATCTCTGTTGCTACCTGTCAGCCCATGATCTTCCTAGCTGCTCCAGACCTTTGCCATGCTTTTGCTAGCCTCCACAAATCTAGCCATACCATCTTCTATGGTCAACACACTTTGGCTATATCAACGATTCCAGCAGGTTCACAATATGCAATGTATAGTTTTATTTTTTAACAAACTTATGTCTAGGAGTTGAAGTGGGCTATTGCGCATCTACAGCGTTGTCAGCTTCAAAAATGATTTTTGGAGTTTCAACAGAAAGAATACTTCATAGGGTTTTGAAATTGTGAGGATTGGGAGGCATGTGTAGGTGATTTCTGCACAAAAAGCAGCATCAACACCTGGCCATGCTAGCTGGAGTCCATTGGGCAGCTGCGTGCAACTGCCAAGGCAACTTAAGAGCAGCAAGGGCAATGTGCTCAAGGGAGGGGAAGGGGGTTGACTCTCAAGGGAGGCGTCTGTATGAGCCGATGCACGATGGGGGAGCCTGCATCCGCACAACATTGCCTACAACCTGGTTGTTGACAACAACGACAACATCACTGCACTAGCAAAGAAGAGCTCCTGCATATTTTTTCATGGTATCTGATCCTCATGAATTAGCAATCATTCCTTTCCTTTTCTAGCAACACCATGAACATTGCATCATGTAGGTTGGGGACGAGAGACCACCGTTACGACATGGGCACAATGGTGCTCTAAGGTAGATGCTTAGCACAAACATACTTCAGAATGTTGGGTGCACATGTGCCACTCCTGGTGGGCACTTGGATGCACAACCCTTCCCTCATGACCCTACCACTCCCTGGTTTGTTGCTGCAACCAATCCATGATTGTGCAAACTGGTTGCAACAACAGACCAGGGAGGGGTTAGGGTCATCTCTTAAGAGAAGAAAATGGTTGCAGGGAGGTTTAGGGTCATGTGTATAGGATCATTTCTTTTTTTTTTAAGGGAAAATTACCCGAATACCCCTCTAAGTTATGGAAATTTCCAAAATACTCCTCAAATTTCAAGAATTTCCAAAATATTCTCAATATTCAATATTTTTTCATAAACTCCCAAAATGCCCTTCAAATTTTCCAAAGTACTCCTAAATGTGAGATTAAATTTTTCCAAAGATAAAACCAGTTGTAGCTTTTCATCAGAAGATTGATTTTCTATCAATAGAAGATGCTAAGACTAGAATTTGAGTTGGTTATGTAGGCAATGCAGATGAATTGCTTCGTTGTTTTTAGACATAACTACCTTTTTTAACGAGGTAATTTGTGACAAATTACATGCTTAGAACTCAAAAGAATCTCAATTGTCAAAAAGGAATAAAGAGTAGAAAATCTTGAACAATCTAGCCAACATAGATGGAAATTTTTGAAGTTTGAGAGGTATTTTGGGAATTTCCAAAAATTAGAGGGGTATTTTGGTAATTTTCCCTCAAAAAGAATGTCAAGCAGACCAGGGACCTATTGTAGCTTGCGGTGTCACATGCAAAGAAAGTAGCACCACAGGCATATTGGGCAAACAATGGCGAGGTGGCATGATGTTGAGGTGTTTACAATGGATGACAATACAATGACACCTGCAATGTGATGGCGAGCAATGTGAGGGATCTTTTTTCCATGATTGAAGGGATTGGGGCATTGGACTATAGCCATAGATGTCAGTCAGTGTATAGAAGAAACAACTATGCTCCTACGTCGGTTGCTCTTCTTTATGTACTGCTCCAAATGATCCTGGCAGGTTTTGGAAGCTTTAAATTTCCATTATGTGAGTGAGGCAGGCGTGGATGTCCTATGACCTTACTCACAATGTAGGAGATTTTAAGAAATTGTTGCTTCACGACTTTACCTCTGCATCGTGCAGGAAAATGCACTTGAGGCTTGGGCATTTTCGGTGCAGAAGAACTTGCATTTGACTGTGGGTCATATCGCTTCTGTTTAATGATCATGATAGGCAATAAATTGTCCTCACAAAAAGTGGTTCTAGAAACAAAATGATAAGATCAAGCAGCCTTTTGGAGTCCCTACAAGGCCCCTCTTCAAGCTTTATTTTATCCTTAAATTTACGATTAAAAGGTATCAAAGAATTAAGAGGTATCTTAGAAGCCAAGGTTGCACAAGTTGCCAAGGAACTTAAGCGAGATGAGAACTTTTGGTAACTAGTAAATTGGAGCATGCCACAATCCTTTTACTACCTCTTATCAAAATACATTGCCGCTTTGCTTTCATGTTTGACTTATTCCTTAAAATATTGTCTAAGAACTCATGCATGTCATCACCTATGTTCACAAATCCAGAAGATGACAGCTAGACATATAAACCTCTCAATCAATTTAACTTGCTTGTACAAGCAAGTGCTAAATTTCTAAAATGATTCTCCATTTTATTCAGATTTCCACTATAATTATGACTCTATCAATTTCTCTCTTGAGCACAAAAATCTAGTTTCTTCACAAGTATTACCTTCCAAAGGAATGCTCTCAATGTGATGCAACCATTTTGAAAAGAGATGACAACCTTCTATGCTTCCTTAGTTCATTTTTCCCCGTTCATGGTCTTATCTATCGAGACAAGCCCCAATTTGCACTTGCAAGCTTCCATTAAAGAATGCCATTGTCTATAAATGTGTTTGAGTAAAGGAGACTTTAGAAATCATCTTTTTTCACTACTAAGCATAGAAACAACTAAACATCTATCTGCTTCACATGAGCCTCATAGAATGGGCCCTTCTCTTTTGTTCCTAGAATATCTTAACATGGATTAATTGTTAGTCAAGTCTGGTAAAAAGAAATAGGAAAATCACACCTCAAGAATCTCGTTGAGATGGTCATGCGTTAGTTGGGTATTCTTGAGCTCATCATGCATGCATTGGGTGCATCACTTCATTATTGCCACGACATATCTCATCAATGTAGTTGCAACGGGTGCATCCACAACTTACTTCTCTCATTTCCTCCACCATTTTAGTGTCAAGCTGGCAAGAGGAAAGAGAGGCCGCTCAAGGGTGCTGCACTAGGAAGCTGAGAGAGAGAGAGAGAGAGAGAGAGAGAGAGAGAGAGAGAGAGTTCTATTATCATCCTCGAAGGTCAAATATGACCTATGAGACCAAATGAACATGTCATGTGGTGTGAGTGGAGGTCATAAGTGACTGTCGATGCTCAAAAATGGCTGAAATGAGCATCCCAATAGAGAGTCCACATATTGCTTGGGAGAGGAAGGTATGTAGAGAGAGCTCATGGTGGTTGAATATATGGGGAAAAGAGGACCTAATGTGGTCAAAATCTGAGCACTCAAGTAGTATGTGGTACTCACTCTCTCGCACTTGACGAGGGCATAAGGTGCAAAGTTGATGAGACTCCTCGTCTCAGTGCCCCAACTTCCTGTCTCGCACCATAGAGAATGGGAGCTAAGACAAATGGAGTCAATGGTGTGGATTGCACTCAATACGATGGGCTCAAGGATGTAGGGATGGGTTTGGTTACCTCATTCGGAGAAGAAGAGAGATTTGTAGATTGTGGCAATGTGTGTAGTGTAATGGCTGAAGCAAGAACCTCCGAATTTCTCCCAAGCCGTGATACATTGAGGTTGTAAGAAGGCCTCATTAACTTGGGAGTCGATCGATGCATTCTTGACCAAGTGACATAAATCCCATCTTCCAAACCATTTCTTGATGTCAAGCATCCACCCCGAAGTTAGTATTTCGCTCTTGCATGTCTTTTGGACCTTTTGACTTGCTTCATACGCGATTCGAGGAAGTCAATACAAAGGGCTATGTTATGCCTTAAGCATGTACTCCACAACCCTTTGCATACCCAAGACCTCAATGGGAAGTGATCCCAACTCAAGAAGTAAAAGCATGTAGGGTGTTTGTGCCTTGACTTGGAAAAAGTTGGTGAGAAAACTCTTTTGGACATTCTCAAACTCTTTCCAAGTAGACTTCCCGATGCTACCACCCCACACCTCCACTCCAAAGAGAAGAGCCGGTGTCACCAATGTGTCAAAGAGGTACTTTTTGAGAGCCCAACACTTGATCTCTCCGTCATTGCACATGTTCTCAAATGCATAATAAGCCCTCTTTCGAGCTTCCAAGAAACACATTGCGGAATCCTTCCGGCCAAGGTACTTGAAGCTATCTACCACTTCAAGTTGCTCATTGTTGTATACATGCATGGATTTTTGTCATTGAGGGTCTTTACAAGCATAACCTTGGTTTTGGATCCATTCACGATCAGCCCGCTATGTAGGCAAAAGGGTTTCAAGACACTGATAAGCTTTTGTGCATCTTCTAAGGTATGTGCCAAGAACACTACATCATCGGTATAAAGCAAAAGCATGATCGCCACATTTTTTATCTTAACCTCTTCTATGACTTCTTGTTGCATAAAATCAACCATGCACTCCAATTCATCAATGAGTAGCCCAAAGAGGGTTAGGGAAAGTGGGCATCCTTGTTTGACACCAATGGTGCTTGCAAAAAATTCTGAAATTCAATCTCCCATATGTAGTCAACATATCACTTTTTGGTAGATGTGAAAGACTGCATGCATGAATTCTCTTTCCACTTGAAGGCTTTGCATATGTCTCCAAATATTTCCTCGTGGTACCATGTCAAAAGCTTTCTTGAAATCCACAAAGAAACAATACAACTTTTTTCCTTTCAATCGAGACGCTTCCTTAAGAACTCGAAGAGTGACACGGTGATCAATAGTGCTATGATGCTTTCAGAAACCTGCTTGGCCAAGTGCACGTTTGCTGCTTTTTTCAGCTCATTCACGTATCTTCATCTCCATGATACATCTAGATAACTTTTCCATCAAAGAACCAACCATTATACTGCAATAGTTGTTCACATTGTTTACATCTCCTCCTTTGTGCAAAGGTTTGATCCAATTTGCACTCCAATCATGAGGCATGCCATGCTGAAGTGCAAGGTTAAACATATCGCGCATCCAATATTGTGTTTTCTTGCTTATCCATTTAATCATTTCAGCCTTGACACCTTGAAGGTCCCCTACCTTGCGAGTAGCAAAGTTTCTCAAGCGCGCGGCATAGGGAGGCATAAATGGAAGGGAGCTACAATACTCCATCTTATCAACCTTGGGTTGCTCATAGAGGTTCTTGTAATGCATATACATATCCTCAAGAGTCAAGTCACCAAAGCTCTCAACACACTTGCCTTTTAGATTTTACCAAAACTTGCCACATGCATGTGCTTTCTCTTGCGCTAAAAAAAGCTGGTTTTTGACTTCCGACCTTCTTCTCTTTTTTTGAACAAGTTCTTTGTATGTGTGTGAACATTCTAAGTAAACTTCCTTGTTTTTGCTTGCATCCAACCTTAGCAAGTGTTTTTGGGCTTCACTACATTCTATGTCAAACCATTTCTTCTTGGTGCTACCCTTCTTAGACCTTTTGCAAGATACGTGTTTCATTGAAAAGCATTCCTTTGCACAAGAGAAAATTACTTCTTTGAAAACTTTCCACTTGCATTCTAATGTTGGGCTCTCTTGATGCTCTGTCATGCTTAACATTTGTTCCACCATATGAACATATATAAGTGCCCGTTTGAAGACCAGATGTAGGTGCGAATGATTCACATCATGATTGGAGGCTACATACTCGGGTATTTTATCGCACTTGAGGTCAATACATAACATCCTCTGATCCAATTTTGGATTCCATTCACCAAGTGTAAATCTTTGTATGCATTCTAGAGTGGCTTCTGAAAACAACATATAGTCAATCACACTATCACCATTGTGCTTCCTACATGTTAAGCCATAAAGATACACCGTTTGCAATGAGCATTTTGGTACTATTGCACATATGTAGAAGTTACTTTCCATAGAGATCCACGTCTTTTGCATCATTATAACTTCAAGTATATATATATATATATGAGTCATCCATTGTCGACTTGTTCTATGTCGTGTTGTAACGTATTTGTGTGAGCATTCATGTCTCCAAAGACAATGACTTCACCCTGGTCCTTGTAGTGAGCAATGTCTTCCTCTAGTTATACAAAGGGCTGATCTCTATCCATATCCAAGCGAGCATAAAAGTTGGAGTCGTACCGAGTAATGTAGCAACTAGCCGCAAACATAACCTGACCATTTGGTGGACTGATTTGCAGCCATAAGTAGCGTTTATACTTATCTTCTTTGACAATGGAAACATCTTTCAAACCCTTTTTGATCATACATACTACGCCTCCTTGGCCTCTACTTCACTTTGCATTTTTGGCCCACATTGAAGAATGCACATCGTATTTGTCAAATTCAAGAATTCGTTATGCATCATGATCCCATGTTTTGACAAGAAGTATCACATCGGAGTCATTGGTAAGCTCATCAATGCCAATTCCTGCATTCCATGGATACCCGTTACAATTCCAAAAGCTTATTTGCAAGCGTGAGCTGGTCTCATAGATCATGTGTCCCTATTTGTTGGGTGGACTTGCATCCTCCTCAAGTGACTTTTCTTCTTGAGATGACACCTTAACCTTGTTTCTTCTTTCCTCATATGCTTTGCGACGTATATTTTGTTGCATAAGAGTGCGATCCTCATATACATTATAACCCGTTCCTTTGAGAGAGAGAGAGAGAGAGCGAGAGAGAGAGAGAGAGAGAGAGAGAGAGAGAGAGAGAGAGAACACTTGTTCTTGCTTTCTTTAGGCCCTTGTTTTGTTTTTCTTACAAAAGTGGAGTTGTTTCATGCTTTAGGAGGTTCTTGGGTAGCATTGTAGTCTTATAAGGTTGTGTGTTGACTTTTTTACAAAATCTATGTACCAAATTTTTGGTGGGCTATTTTTAAGAGGAGGCTAAGTATGCCACATGGAATTGAATTATATATGTTTTGAGTATGAAGAGATTTCTTGCTTTGTCTCGAGTATTCAATTTTCATAATTGTTTTAAAATCCCATTTTTTGTCAATTAAGTGTTAATTTTGTGGTAGTGAAAGTAATGTGCATGGAATAATTTTTTGCTTTTTCCATTGTTGTTCTTGTATGAATTTGCTCAAATTTATCTCCGCTCGGTTCTTTTTGCTCGATGAATAGAAATCCCCAGATAAATGAAAAGGTAAAAAGTAAGGGTATCAAGAAACATGACTTGGTTTTGCACTACAACAGTAAGCTGGACAAGACATTCCAAAAGAAGTTTCAAGATTAGTGGGAAGGCCCTTTCAAGGTAGTTGAGTGTTTTTCGAATGGTACATATCAGCCCGCTAACCTGAATGAGATTCTACATAAGTCAAGGGTAAATGGATTGTGTCTTAAATTATATCATGCTATATTAATGATGGTGGAGCAAGATGAGCTGTGTGTAAAACAAGCAATTTTTTGCTATTTTTGGAGCTTTTTTTGGCCATAAACTGTTCATCTGAGCTCGGATTTGAGCACCCAGATATTGTAGAGTGGGCATTTTGGCCATTTCAGACCCAATGGCACTGTCCATTTTTCCAAATTTCTCCCTATTTTCCTATTTTTTGGCTGTGTAATTTTCTCCTGTGAGCGAAGCCTCTACTCAAATTTTTGATTGTATCCAACAGATTTCATCCATATTGTGTGAGCTATTTGCCCCATTGGTGTCGGCCCAAGCTGAATTGTATCTAAGTATCAAAAAGTTTCCTTCTTTGAGCTGATTTGGTTGTGTGTGTGTGTGTGTATGTGTCTGTGTTGAGTGGGCAAATAGATAATCTTTCTCCTCTCACTCCATCGGTGTGTTTCCTGTCTCGGTCAGGTGCGTTGTGTAAGCTGAGTGGTGCCCCATAGTATGTGTGTGTGTTATTCCAAGAGTGTGTGTCGGGTGACTATAGAGGGGTTGTGTGTGTTTCCATCTCGCTCACAACGTATCATGGAGTGTTGTTTGGCCTTGTTGATACATACGGATGGAAGCGAGCAAGTTTGATCTAGATGGAGGCCATGCTATTATGTAGGTGGTGATGCAACTCACTTGAGGTTTGGTAGCAGTAGGAAGTAGGTGTAGAGTCTTGTACATATGGTAGTGTTTTTTGGTATGCTCATAGTGTCTAGTTTTGCAGTTATTTGGCGAATAAATCAGTTTTGTGGATGAACATCGAATGCTCAACAAGGGAGTTGGGCAGCGATGGTGCAGCCAAAGCTGATTGGTGCTACAAAGAGTGCAAAGTAGGATTGTACAAGCTCTCAAGGGCAAGCCGAGATGATTGGGAGGCACTAGCACTGAAGGTCAAGAGCAAGCAAGGAGCAACAATTATGTACGCTATATGTGATTTTCAAGTCTAGAATGCTCTATTATGGTGCCTGTCATAGGTGCATGGTCAAAGTGTTGAAAGTGCAAAAGTGAGAGTTTCATAGCTGTCCCTCATTATGGTACCAAGACTGGTCTAGACGGCTCATCAAACGAAGCTAAGGTGGGGAAGGCATGGCTATTCAAAGTTGGAAGTGGTTTGTAGATTCTTGACGGACATGGCAGGTGGAGACAAGTGGTCAAATATTGCTTTAGAAAATAGATGTGAAGAGCTCATCATGTGGAGCATGTAGATCTTTTCGGATCGTCAATCAGAGATAGAATGAGAAATATATTGCCAATTAAATATTTACTAGGGGCCGATTCTGAGCCAAAATCCGTGCCTCAAGAAATGTGCTATCAATTTTTTTTGAATCATGACAAAGTTTGCAAATGTGGGGGGTGATGTATGGAGCTAGCCAAAATTTATGAATTGTGAAATGGATGCGTGGATATTAAAATATTGCAAGTTGAAGTTGATGCCAGGGAAGGCAGTGCGGTGCTAGATAGTTTTTCCAATTTTTGTCGGCTTGGTTGATGGGCCTCACAAGGTCAAAATGAAGAGGAGGGTGGTGGAGTGAAGCCGAACACCGGAGGTTTCCAAGGGATTTTACAGATCGGTGATTGGATGCCAGTGCAGAGAATGACAAGGCTTGGAATTTGGTGGGAATTAAGAAGTATTTTGTGTAAACTTTTGAACTTGGGGATTTTTTTGAAGGCTTTGAAGGGCCAAGTGCCAAGAGTGTGCCATGTGGTGGCCACATAGACCCATATGCAAAGACTAGCATGACTCCTCTGGGGTATTTATATGAAAAAAGGTACTCCACTTGGGTATTCAAGGGGAGAGTGGGAGCTCCCGTGAGCTCTTAATGATGGCGCTGATGCTGTTGGCTCTTTGCAAGCGATGTCGGGCGGTCCCTTGGTGGCACCTTACGTTGCTCGATGAAAATTTGTGATGGTCGTTGTGATTGGCATCATGGAGAAGATGCTTACATGGTGTGCCCGACAGGGCAATGCTTTTGTTGAGTGAAGAGGGGGGTCCTACCACTTGTCACACTGTTGTGACTACAAAGGGGGGGGGGGGGGACTCCCACATGTGTTGGATCTCAAGACTCGCTAGAAATAGAAATTCTCAGTAGAGTATATACTATTAAACATCATAATCATCATATTGTACCAAAAACAAGTTGTGTTTTATGTTTGATACCTCCATATAGAATACTTCATGTACGTGATGGTTCACTTTTTATTATTGACTCTAGTGCGACATAAAACATGACATATCAATCTAAGTGGTTACAAAACTCTTATCCACTACCTGTTCAATGTCTTGTTTATCTTGATGATGATACAAATTGTCAAGGTATTGACTCTAGTGCGACATAAAACATGACATATCAATCTAAGTGGTTACATAACTCTCATCCACTACATGTTCAGCGTCTTACTATTAACTCTAGTGCTATATAAAATATGAAATATCAATCTAAGTGGTTACAAAACTCTCATCTACTACCTGCTTAGTATCTTGCTTATCTTGTTGATGATACAAACTGTCAGGGTATTGAATATGTATATCTTGGTACCTTATCTTCCTCCACTCAAGTTTTGTAAGGGGTGCTACATGTTTCAGATTCTCAACGTAATCTTATTTTTTATCTTGGTCTATTTGTTAAATTTGATAATACCAAATTCCATATTGAGAAAGATGGTGAGCAAACTATTGCAATTTATTCTTGAATCAATAATCTATTTGAAATCTCTCTCAATGATGTTATAGCAAATGGTGTCACTTCTCCAAGTGATCATAATTGCAAGGTATGGCATCACCTCTTTGCTCATGTTGATTTCTCAAAACTCATTGATCTTTATCGTTGTGATCTTGCTCATGGCATGTTAGTATGTTAAAGCTCATTATCAGATGGGACCATGTGAGTTTTGTGCTCTTATAAGACACAACTGCAAACCTTTTCATCTCTCAAATATAACTCATTCTCATGATATTTTCCATACTAATATATGTGGATATCTCCCTTCTTCATGGAGATCGCAACATCGTTACTTCATTATGTTTATTGATGATTACTCACGGTATACCACTATTTTTTTTCTTAGACAAAAGTTTGAGGACTTATTTTTTTCAAATAAAGTCACAAGGCTGCAAGACTTCAAACTAGTCATCACCTCAAGAAACTTTGCATTGACAATGGAGGCAAATATGTTTCTTGAGAGTTTGTGAGTTACTATTCTAACAATGGTTTCCATCATGAATACACTATTCCATATTCACCTCAATAGAACAAGGTTACTGGAAAAAAGAATCACACTATTCTCAATGTCGTAAGATGTATGCTATATCATTCTAGATTATCTCGTGTTTTCTAGATTGAAGCTACTTTAACATTAGTATCTATTCAGAATCATATTCCTAGTAGAGCTCATTTTGATAAGATACCCATCACAACATGGAGATGTGAAATTCCTTCTATATCTCATTTTTTAACCTTTGAATATATTGCTTATATTCATGTTTCAAAAGAGACTCATACGAAGGAAGCTTGATTCTCTTGGACTTAAAGTTATCTTCATTGGATATTTTGACACTTTTAAAAGCTAAAAATTCTATGATTCCTCCTCCAAGAAAGTAATCATGAATCGTGATGTTACTTTTCATAAACACCTTATGGGAGGCTTATGGTCCATGGATGATGTTGATGATACTAAATCTTTTCTTTAGGCTTTTCCATTTCTTTCAGATAATGAATCTCTTCCTAACGAGCATCTATCCTCTTCATAAATATCAATTTCAAATGTTATTAATGATGATGTTGACATTTTTGTTCATTTTTCTATTAATTTTGAACATGGTTCTTGTCATGTTTGTGATGAAAATATTGTTTATAATGTTTACTCTACTTATGAATATCCTTTACCATATAGTGAAGCTATCTCTTCTCCACAAAATGATCAATGGCAAGAGTCTAGTGACAATTCTCTTATCTCTAATTGTACATAGATACTTACTGAACTACCTACTTGATGTACAACTATCAAGTGTAAGTGGTTGTAAAAGACAAAGGTAATATAAGATGTATCTTTTGACAAATTCAAGGCACATTCAGCTGCCAAAGGTTATTCTCAAGTTGTTGCTGCTCACTATCAAGAGACCTTTTCACCAATTTTTTGCATTACAAGTGCTCAAGTCTTATTGGCATTTAATTTTCAATTTGATTTAGAGAATCACCAAATCAACGTGCAAACTGTAATCACTTAACATGCTAATTAATAATTAAGGAACACCTATTTTATTTTATTAAATTTTTTATTTCTATATTTTCATAAAATCCTATTACAAGTCAATGCACTAGTTTGTTTATCCTTCCCTCTTGTATACATTTTATTTCACCAAAAATTCTCATCCATACATGTGTAAAGGGCATCTCAATTATCAATTTTATATTCAACCAAAAAGGGACCACAAGAAGACTTTTTCAATCCCAAACCATGCATATGTTGGTGGAATCTTTGGCGTCCATCTCGACTTCGACTTTGAAGAAGCCATCAGAGTCAAAATGTATCCCACAAGCTGAGAAATCTCCTTAATTTTTTGCATAATTTTTGGAGCTACCACCGGGAAGATATGAGTTTTTTGGTGGACCCCGATTTGACCACTTTTTCTCACAAGTCACCCTCTCTCACCTCCTTTCACACTTCTACATAGTCACACCCACACACACACTCATTCCTCTCCATCCCTTACTCAAACCTGCACCTTTCATGGCTTCTCTCACCCTCTTCACCATTGCCATCCCCTCTCACCTCCATAGCTCTCATAGGGGCTTCTACATGTACATACATCCTCTCTATGTCTCTCTCTATCACCTTCAAATCACATTGCCTTATTACCTCTTCTCTATATAGATAAAATTCAGAATGTAAACCATGATGAATCTTTGTTAATTGGGGATTCTCATTGAGGGAGTAGGAAGTACGAGAAGAAGAGAAGTGAGCACCGTTAGCTCACACTATGTATCTCTTATCCAAAAACTTATAAAAAACTTACAAAAATTGGCTTTTATACCTTAGCCAAGGTTTTTGGGTGGTCAAAACTAATAATCTAGAGTTCTACCAAAGCTGGGAAATGACTGGCTAATACAATCTGGAAGCTTGTAGCCCCAGCTCATTAATTACAGAGTTTATCCGAGAAAATAGAAGTTTCAATATTTTCGATTTATCAAAATAATAAATGTTTTACAAAGAGAACCCCAAAAAATGGTGTCCGTTTTAGTTTGCCGCTAGCATTCCCCTCCTCCTCACCTGTGTCGTCCCTTGAAGTTATCTTGGTTTTATAATAAACCCTGAAGGAATTTCAGTAGACCCCGCAAAGATTAAAGATAAAATAGACTGGTCACAACCCAAAACGGTCAGTGAGATTCGAGGATTTTTAGGCATTAGAGGATGGTATAGAATCTTCGTCAAAGATTATGCAGTTATCGCCGTACCCTTGATGCAGCTACTTAAAAAGACAGCCAAACTTACATGGGGAAAAGAGCAGGAGGATTGTTTCATCAAACTAAAACAAAATCTCACATCAGCCCCTGTACTCAAACTTCCTGACTTCACTCTAGAGTTTGAAGTAGTAACAGATGCCAGCGGTCTTGCTATAGGAGGAGTCATAAACCAAGAAGTCAGACCAGTCGCCTTTACTTCTCAAAAATTAAGAATCCACGAGCTGAATAATCCATCTCATGATCTGGAACTCCTAGCTGTCATCCATGCTCTAAAACTCTAGAGGCACTATCTTCTAGGGGGGAAGTTCCAGTTAATCACCGATCATCAGACTTTAAAGTGGATTTTCTCACAAGCAACACTCAACATGAGGCAGAGAAGATGGATAGAACTCTTACAGGAATATGACTTTGAAATAAAATATAAACCATGGAAAGAGAATGTAGTTTCTGACGCTCTTAGCCGTAAGGTTTTTCTTGGGGCTATTTCCATAGTCTCGACAATCAAATCCTAAACAAGGTTAAGGAATCTTCCCTGGAAGATAAAGATTATCAAAAACATCTGCAGGTTATCAATCAACATGACCTAAAAGAGAAAGAGAAAGACAAATTCAAGGATTATTCACTTGAGAATGGGCTTCTCTATTATAAGTATCGGCTTTACATTCCTAAGAATCCAACATTCAAGGAGTTAATCCTTTATGAAGGACACAACACTCCAGTTGCCGGCCATCCTGGTTATGCAAAGATCCTTAATGCCATAAGGAAAAGCTATTTCTGGCCAAGAATGAAAGGAGATATACTTCGCTACATCAGACAATGTCTTTCCTGTCAAAGGATTATGGCTGAACGAGTAATGATGCCAAGGAAACTTCAACCTCTGTACATTCCTCAAATGAAGTGGGAACTCATTAGCATGGACTTTGTAACAAGCCTTCCCACTGTTCAAGGGGGTTACGAATCCATTATGGTGTTAGTGGATATGCTGACTAAAGTATCCCATTTGATGCCTGTAAAAACAACTTACACTGCATCAGACATAAGCCGTCTCTTTATCAAAGAGATCTTCAGATTACACGGACTTCCTAAGAGAATAGTTAGTGACAGAGATGCAAAATTCACTTCAAAATTCTAAAAAGCTTTATTTGAATCCTTAGGTACTCAGCTATGTTTCAGTACATCCTATCACCCTCAGACAGACGGCCAGACAGAAAGAGTGAATCAAGTTATTGGAGACATCCTTAGAGCCTATTGTAGTAGAGAACCTTGGAAATGGATCCAATTTCTTCCTCTGGTGGAATTCGCCTACAACTCATCCTTTCAGATGTCACCATTTAATGCTCTTTATGGGCATGAATGTATATTACCCCTAAACTTTTATGACCCTACTACAAGAGTAGAAGCTTCAAAGCAAATGTTGGAGGAGATGGATGCCCAAACCAAAGCCATAAGACAAAACATTCAAGCAGCCAAGGACCACCAAAAACAATATGCTGATCAAAAACGGTCTGATCAGGTTTTCAAACAAGGGGATAAAGTATTCCTAAGGGTACGGCCAAAGAGGAGCACTTTATCCTTGGGAAAATACAAAAAACTAAGCCCTAGATATTGTGGACCTTATGAAGTGATTAAAGTAATCAGTGATCAAGCTTACAAACTAAAATTGCCTGAGCATCTCAATGTTCATAATGTATTCCATATCAGTCTTCTAAAACCCTACATCCCAAATCCAAATCACACTCTAGATGACGAACAGATTGTGATGCAAAAGCAGGGAATTCTTGAACTCCAACCAGATTGTATTCTCGACACTAGGGAAAGGAGTCTAAGAAACAGAGTTATCAGAGAACATTTAGTAAAATGGAAGGACTACCCCACTGAAGACGCCACCTGGGAGGATGAAGTATCACTTCGCAAAGATTTTTCCCAATTTCGGTTGAGATGAGGACATCAATTCCTTAAGTTGGGGTGATTGTAAGATTTCCAGTTTCCGAAACCTTAAAAATTGTACAAAGCTTGTAAAATTAACTTGAAAATCACTGTTGAAGGATTCAATCATGGCTGATATTGGTATTTTTGGAATCATAAGCAAAGCTTTACTATGGTTAGTAATTTTCAGAATCAGAATCCGATAAAAACTAAAAAAGTTACAGGCCATGGAAGGTTACATTAGGAATTCAATTAGTTAATAAAAATTGGATGGTTTCAGTAATAATTATTAATAAAGACTTTCTTATCCTAAGGTTCTAGAATTAGCTGATATTCCAATTTTCATCATTAGAAATCAATAAAATCAACAAAAATCGATTCTGGAATATATGGGGGCAGTGTGGAGCTGGGTGGAACTTACCACAGATTGATATAGTAGCAATTGGCGCCATCTTTAAGCCGGGGGCTTGCTTGGGGTGTCAAAACCTGCAAGGAACAGCCCGGGGCCCAAAAAAACTATAAAAAGATCCCCTTTCTTTCATAAAAATTTAGACTCGAAGCCTTGACACACTCTCTCTCATCTAGAGAGACCGCTACGTAGAAATCACTAGAGATTAAGCTCTAGTTGATTAAATTAAATGGTAATTATTCTAATCCTTCTTAATTAGCAAGACTAGATTAATCTATTTTCTGAATAAATTAAATATTAGACTTATGTATACTCATAAATCCTCTCTTAATTAAATATTCTCTGCTGATTACTATAATTAAGATTGGGAACATTAAGCTAATTAATTATTATATCATATTAGGATTGAAATTATCCAAATTAACCATAAATTAATGAGAAATATATTAATTAAGTTTATATTAAGTTGAGATAATTATCACAGCTGCATTAGATAGTCATTAAGATAGGAAAATTATCTTATAATTTTTTGAGTAATTTTCATAATTAATTAGAGAGAATTACACTATTTTCTAGAGAAAATTAAAGGGGAAAAATAATCAAATTGATTCAAAATGTTTTTAGTTATTTATCAAAGGTTAATTACATGTTAGGAAACCCGTGATAATTATGTCAAGCTCAGATAATTAATTTACCTAATTACTTTAGCAGAATTACTCTGTATTTAGGACAAATTAAAAGACGGAAATTAGTAAATTGATTCAAAATGCTTTGAGTTATTTATCAAAGTTTAATTACATGTTAGGGAACTTATGATAATTATGTCAAGCTCAGATAATTAATTTACCTAATTACTTTAGCAGAATTACTTTAGCAGAATTACTCTGCTTTTAGGACAGATAAAAAGGGAGAAACTAGCAAATTACCTCAGCATAAATGGTTGGTATAACAAATTACTATCAATAAAATTCTGCCTGAATTAGACCATAAGTATAGGAGGGAAAGGTTATAAATCAGATTTATGAAAATTCCTAAAGATAGAAAATATTCAATTGCAATTTAGGGTAAGTAATCCATTAGCCGATAGAAATTTATAATTTACTAAGGATAAAAATGAATATAGATTAAGGATAAACCTAGTTAAAGGGCTTCCCAAATTAAATGGTAATTATGGGAAATTACTTATAGCATAAAGAAGTTACAGGAGGAATATCTCATCAAATTAACTATCAAGGATACCTACTTACTCCAAAAATCCTTATTTTTGGGTTAAAAAAAGGAAAAAATAAGATTATTCAATTAAACTTCTAATCGATTAAGTCTTTTTATAAGGCTGTCGACATGGCTCCAAAGAGAACCAGGGGAAATCCTCTTACCGAGGAAGAGGATGTTAGCAAAAAAGAAACAAAGCCACTAATGACCATGAGGCTAGGCCTAGCCATAGGTCAATGGAGGAAAGTCTACGGGCTCCCGCCCAACAGCACATGGACGAGCAGTCCCACGCGGATTTCTATTTTGTTCACTTCAAATCTTTTAAAGTTCATTTTTAAGTTAGCATTGCATATGTAAGGTTAGGAAGGATAAACTGGCTGTAAACGGAAGGTAACTTCCACGAAACCAATGAGCAATGATTGTAAGTAGGAAAGAAATGATTGGGTTATGACTGATTGACCTAGAAAAGAAATGTTTGACCATCCTTAAGACAGCTTGTCTCAAGACACCTCTGATTCCTTGGAAATATTTTACTCCAGGTAATGAGTAATGATGGCGATACCATCATGGATGAGTCGATTTCCTCAGCACGCGTAGAGTCTTTACCCCGTGCTTGTTTGTGTTTGTAGATATTACTTTCAAGTTTATCCTACAGGAACCGCCCGGTTGTATGGGCAGCCGGTTGGCGTATGGGCGCCCGCACTTTGGGTGATGGCTTTTTCCACCCCGGTTTTTATAAATAAGGAATGGGTGTCATTTTTTCACCCCTGTATAGGTGGTCTTGAGACAAGCCAGTACTCGTCAGAGATACTTCAAAATGATAGTACCTTGTTTTAAGTCTAAAGATGTTTGTTTGCTGAAAGAATGTCTTCAATACTCTTTTCAAAGGTTGTCTTAATGAAATGCATTTGTGAAAGTTAAAAGGAATCATTGTTTTAGTTGTGAAAAGCATGTGGTAGTAATTAAACAACACAGAAATCATGTGTGAGTGCGGGGTGGTAAGTGAGGATTGACTAAGGTTGTCAATCATGGACGGGCGGACCTGATTAGTTAGGTAACTATCCATTTCCGCGCACTAAAATGTTTAGAAACTTCGTCACTTGGAAGACGAATCCACCAACGGCTGTGCCCTCACATATGTTAGGGGGAAAAAAGCGTTGTCTAAGGAGACCATAATCTGAATGATGAAGCTATAGGGCCGGAAATGTTTTTTTGTAGTTCCGTTTCCACTGCGAGACAGGACTAGGTCTCTTTCTAGGGCTATAAACCTAAACCATTGTCAATGGTAAGGGTGAATTCCCTGGAATTTTTCTTGTTTAAAGACTCTCACTTAGTAGGCCATAGACCTGTCAATGGTACCATCCCGTTTTTGGTGTCGGCGGGATTGGGGACCTTACATACAATGATTATGAATGTTATTTCAATATATATACTCCTCACAATGTAAACTACCTCTCATTCTCTAGCCTTGCCTGATCTCCGCACACCTCGGTCCAGAGGTGTACGTAGATCAGGATCACTGGGTCAAAATCTCGTCTTTATCGGTCAAATCCTATATGGGTAGACAATGCATGTAGCGGGAAAAACCCCTTTACCTCTTTTAGTTCCATAGTTTCTTCTAAAGGGAGAGAGAGAGATACAGAGAGTTTCTGTCCTTTTCACACAATTGGTCAGCCAAGCTAACTCTTTCACGTCGACTTTCTCCATCTACTCTCTCTCTCTCTCTCTCTCTCTCTCTCTATCCATCTCCGTAGCTATCTCTCACTACAACATAACCCAAAGTTATCGACGCCCGTGCCTTTCGACGCTCATATCGATGTACTTACCGTCCGTCGATATACGCGTCGATACCTGCGTCGATATGACTGTGGATATTCGTGTCGAAAGACTAATTTTCCCACGCGTATATCGACGCAGGTATCGACGCATATATCGACACAGGTATCGACGGAAGTAATTTGGGGGAAAAAAAGCCGAACTCGCTCGAAGGGGCCATTTTCACCCTCAACGCACGCATTCTCAAATCTTGGCCGAAACCTGCTGCGAGGTATTATAGCACTCTTCCCCCCGCTAACCTCTCTCTCTCTCTCTCTCTCTCTCTCCCCACATCGTGTGTGTGTGTGTGTGTGTGTGTAGGAAAGAGATAGAGAGAGAGAGAGTGGTGTGTGTGTGTGTGTGTATATGTAGGAAAGAGAGAGAGAGTGGTGTGTGTGTGTGTGTTTGTGTAGGAGAGAGAGAGAGAGAGAGAGAGAGAGAGAGAAAGAGAGAAGTGTGTGTGCGTGTAGGAAATTAAAGAGAGAGATAGAGAGCAGTGTGTGTGTGTGTGTGTGTGTAGGAAAGAGAGAGAGAGAAGTGAGAGATAGAGAGCGGTGTGTGTGTGTGTGTAGGAAAGAGAGAGAAAGAGAGAAGTGTGTGTGTGTGTAAGAAATTAAAGAGAGAGAGAGAGAGAGAGAGAGAGAGAGAGAGAGAGAGAGAGAGAGAGAAGTGTGTGTACGTGTAGGAAATTAAAGAGAGAGAAAAATGTGCGTAGGAAATTAAAACGAGAGAGAGAGAGATAGAGAGAGAGAGAGAGAGAGTTATGGTTTGCGTAAAAAATTAAAATAAAGAAAGAAATGAAATGAAATGTTATGTTAACTCTTCAAAAGGCCAAAGTGACCTATGAGACCAGAAAGTTACAATGTGGTAGACTGATACTAGGTTAGAATAACAAAATGACAAAATAACATATTATGGAATCCTAAACTGTTGGGTGTGGACTAAGCAGCTAAAATAGCTAGCTGAAACCATCCGTAGTTCATTAGGTAGTCTTAAACCAATGTCAATAGCGTGTATGGCAAGCCATAGGTCAATGGGTTTGAATTAACGTCAAATACACAAGCCGTAGGTCAAATCCGGTTGCATTTTTTTACGAAAAAACCCAAACGGACTTCGGAAATGGCTTCTATGCCTACTAAAACCATCCGTAGATGATTAGGTAGTCTTTAGGCAATGTCAAGAGCGCGTATAGCAAGCCGTAGGTCAAACGGATAGAAGAAACGCCAAATACACAAGCTACAGAAAAGCGCAAACGGACTTCAAAATAGGCTTCTATGCCTTCTGAAACCATCCGTAGACAATTAGTTAGTCTTTAGGAAATATCAAGAGCACGTATGGCAAGCCGTAGGTCAAACGGATAAAAGAAAAGCCAAATACACAAGCCGTAAGTCAAATCTGGTTGCGTTTTTCTACGAAAAAACGCAAACGGACTTCGAAAATGGCTTCTATGCCTACTGAAACCATCCGTAGACGATTAGGTAGTCTTTAGGCAATGTCAAGAGCGCGTATGGAAAGCCATAGGTCAAACGGATAGAAAAAACACCAAATACACAAGCAATAGGTCAAATTCGATTGCGTTTTTCTACGGAAAAACGAAAACGGACTTCGAAAATGGCTTCTATGTCTTTTGAAACCATCCGTAGATGATTAGGTAGTCTTTAGCCAATGTCAAGAGCACGTATGAAAACCCGTAGGTCAAACGGATAGAAGAAACGTCAAATACACAAGCCGTAAGTCAAATCCGGTTGCGTTTTTCTACGAAAAAATGCAAACGGACTTCGAAAATGGCTTCTATGCCTACTAAAACCATCCGTAGACGATTAGGTAGTCTTTAGCCAATGTCAAGAGTGCGTACGACAAGCCGTAGGTCAAACGGATAGAAGAAACGCCAAATACACAAGCCGTAGGTCAAATCTGGTTGCGTTTTTCTACGTAAAAATGCAAATGGACTTCGGAAATGGCTTCTATGTCTTCTGAAACCATCCGTAGATGATTAGGTAGTCTTTAGGTAATGTCAAGAGCGCGTATGGCAAGCCGTAGGTCAAACGGATAGAAGAAACGCCAAATACACAAGCCGTAGGTCAAATCCGGTTGTGTTTTTCTACGGAAAAACGCAAACGGACTTCGAAAATGGCTTCTATCCATACCGAAACCATCCGTAGTTCATTAAGTAGTCTTAAATCAATGTCAAGAGCATGTATGGAAAGCCGTAGGTCAATGGGTTTGAATTAATGTTAACTACACAGGCCGTAGGTCAAATCCGGTTGCGTTTTTCTACGAAAAAATGCAAACGGACTTCGGAAATGGCTTCTTTGCCTACTGAAATCATCCATAGACGATTAGGTAGTCTTTAGGCAATGTCAAGAGCACGTATGGCAAGCCGTAGGTCAAACGGATAGAAGAAACACCAAATACACAAGTCGTAGGTCAAATCCGATTGCGTTTCTCTACGAAAAAACGCAAACGGACTTCGGAAATGGCTTCTATGCCTCATGAAACCATCCGTAGATGATTAGGTAGTCTTTAGGCAATGTCAAGAGCGCATATGGAAAGCCTTAGGTCAAACGGATAGAAGAAACGCCAAATACACAAGCCGTAGATCAAATCCGGTTGCGTTTTTCTACGGAAAAACACAAACGAACTTCGGAAATGGCTTCTATCCATACCAAAACCATCCGTAGTTCATTAAGTAGTTTTAAATCAATTTCAAGAGCATTTATGGCAAGCCGTAAGTCAATGGGTTTGAATTAACGTCAGCTACACAAGCCGTAGGTCAAATCCGGTTGCGTTTTTCTACGAAAAAACGCAAACGGACTTCACAAATGGCTTCTATGCCTACTGAAACCATCCGTAGACAATTAGGTAGTCTTTAGGAAATTTCAAGAGCGCGTATGGCAAGCCGTACGTCAAACGGGTAGAAGAAACGCCAAATACACAAGCCATAAGTCAAATCCGGTTGCGTTTTTCTACGGAAAAACGCAAACGGACTTCGGAAATGGCTTCTATGCCTTCTGAAACCATCCGTAGACGATTAGGTAGTCTTTAAGCAAAGTCAAGAGCATGTATAGCAAGCCGTAGGTCAAACAAATAGAAGAAACGCCAAATACACAAGCCGTAGGTCAAATCCGGTTGCGTTTTTCTACGGAAAAACGCAAACAGACTTCGGAAATGGCTTCTATCCATACCGAAACCATCCGTAGTTCATTAAGTAGTCTTAAAGCAATGTCAAGAGCATGTATGGCAAGCCGTAGGTCAATGGGTTTGAATTACTTTCAACTACACAAGCCGTAGGTCAAATCCGGTTGAGTTTTTCTACAAAAAAACACAAACGGACTTCAGAAATGGCTTCTATGCATACTGAAACCATCCATAGACGATTAGGTAGTCCTTAGACAAACGGATAGAAGAAACGCCAAATACACAAGCCGTACACTACAAGAGGTTGTGTGCTCTTGTGACGCTGTTAGCGACGGAAATACACTGGGTTTTTATAACCCCCGGTGTCGCTAAAACCGTCGCTAATAGCGTCGCTACGAGAGCGTCGCTATATGCGTCGCTATATAGCGACGGTCATAGCGACGGTTATAGCGACGTTTACACAGAAGTCTATAGCGACACTCATAGCGACGCTACAGAGCCATAAATATCGACGGTTATAGCGATGCCCGAGAGAAATTTTTTTTGGTGACAGGGCATTGAATGCCCTGCCACCCATCAACCATATTGTACTTGATTCACTTTTAAAAAAAAGTGCAAGGGTAGATAATAGACCTAAAATAGTCACCCACAAGACGCATTGTTTGCAAAATTGACAATTGTACACATCATAGGCAAAATGAATTGATTCGCAAATGTAATAATGACAATTGTACAACATCATAGGCATAAAGAATTGATTGGCAAAAGGAACTGCGGTGACAAATGTAATAATATACATGGTTCAAAAAAACGTATAAAATCCATCTCATGATACATAAGCTATGAGAAACCCTAAACTAATGCTATCTAGCTACGGCTAAACTGACGTCGTCTAGTCAGACGTCTCATCGCGTCCAAGCGGCGTATCTGTCGGATTCTACAAAAAAAGACAATAAGACAGCTTTCAGTAAGTATAAACATATAACGACATTTATAAAACAATACAAAAAATAAAAAAGAGTAAACCTTAATACTAACCATGCCGCCGCGAGAACTGAGAATGTCCATCAGGGCGTTTAAGCCCTTCCTGCCTGCGTACTCGTGCTCGTACGGTGCGGGATCACGTCCTGTCATCGACCACTGTCAAAACATACAAAGAATTCATTATGTTAGAATTAAAAAACTCATAAACCCTAAACTATCGAACATAAAGAGCAATGCGAAAACACTTACAAAATCGGCCTCAAATGATGCCCATCCACCGCTCCCCAAGTGGTGCGAGCTCCCTGCCTCTACTCGCGCTCTGGCTGCATCCTTTTGTTGCTTCCACTTATCGGGATTCTCGCGCGCTGCTTTCTTCGCATTCTTCCAATCTTCTTTGGCCAGCCAATCTGGCCTGTTCCACCCATGCTTGATTGCTTTTTGCACTTCAGAACGCTTGTGTTTGCAGTATTCGCGCATTCGAATCTTCATCAGGTCTTCATTGAAGCGTTGATCCCGTGTTGGAACGGGAAACTCATCATGAAGTATGCTGATGACTCTGTTTTTTAAATCACTTGGTACTTCACTCCATTTGTTTAGTATGTAGTGTCTAAACAGCTGAGAGCAAAGACCACGCATGCGCGAGATCACCTTCTTGCCGTCATCATCCATGATGATGCCGCCGCTGAAGTCGACGGAGTAAGGCAAGCCCTCTAGCCGGTGACGCGTGAACCTGGGTGTCCCGGTAGGGGTCTCTAGCGGCATGTCGATGGGGGTACGGATGTCAGGTGTCTCCACCGGCGTCTGGGCCCCGAAGCGAGGAGTGTCGAGTGGGGTGGCTCCTGGCGGAGTAGGTAGAGGTGTGTAGCTGCTAGGAACAGTCAGCCGTGCAAAACCTGGCGTAGATGGCGATGTTGTGGCTGGTGTGGGGGCGGGCAAAGAAGGGGAGGGTAAAGAGCCTCGTTGAACACGAGGCAGTGTGGAGGCATCGGTGGCGGAATCCCCACAACAACCGCCACCGCCACCACTAGAGCGCCGGTGTCTAGACGAGTGTGAAGCTCGTCTCGTCGACGCCGAAGCTTCGGAGCGCGCTGAATGCTCCGAAATAGAGGGAGATGCGGATGGAGTAGGAACGCGCAATGATGCGCCAGAGCGAGGACGTTCCACGTACCACTGTCTCTGCTGCGGCGACAAAGAAGAAAGAAACTCCTCATCATCCATACCTGCATTAAACACACGAATATTTAAACTTAATATTGAATGAATAGAGTAGACAATGACGCAAAGACCATTAGATACAATGATGTAATGATGCATATAAATACAATGACGCAATGAATTGAGTGATAGAAGAGGCAGGTCGAAAACTCAGAATTTTCAATCAAAAGATGTGAGCGCGAGTAGAAAAGAGCGTTATACACCATGGAAGGTACTTAGAGAGCCAGAGCTTTTACAACACGGAGCAAAATTGTTCAAATACAATATTTGTGGCTTTAAGAGATCTCTCTCTCATCCTCGCATAACTCAGCATAACTTTCTATATCTATATAGAGCTCTCCGTTTAAACACATATCCTCTGTTTCATTTTGTAGCTCCTCTGCATGCACCCCATATAGAGTAGTAGCATCTTGATGCTCGTCTGGCACCACCGCAGCGGCTTCTGATTGAGCATCTTCTCTGATCTCCTCCATTGATGCCGTTGTGATTGGCACATGGTAGCCTTCATACGTCCTTGCACTACGAGGGGCTACCTCTATGACGTACCACCAGTTTGATGTAGACTTTGTAGGATGAAATATTACCTGCCAGAGCCACATAACTTACATGAGAGCTTTCAAGCACATAACTTGTAAAAGGGGGATGTTAACTATTTACATACTTACTTGTTCACAATGCTCGGGTAGTACGAAAGTGTCTCTTAGGTCAGTCCATTTCTTGGTAGAATCCACCTCAAGAAAACCAGACTCTCCTCTATGCACAGTAGCGTTGCGACCCTCCATGATTATCTTGAACCATTGCACGTCGAACAAGTCGACAAAAAATCTTCTGTAATCGACAAAAAATCCTCTGTAATCGATCCTCAAAATCAATTTTTGTCCCGTGGAGATCTACTCAATATCTTTCAGAATCACATTTCGAACACTTCTCCATGTCTATGTATTCCCCTCTGAAAAGAATGCAGCCATTAGGACAAGCGTGGATAGAATTGTAATCCATCCCCAAGTTTCGCAAATTCTTTCTTGCTTCATCTCGGGAATCTGGCATCACATTGTCAGCTGGATGTATGTGCTCTTTAAGCAATCTACACAACATAAAAATACGATACAGTCGTGTAAAAATCTATCAGATCATTATACATTTAGAGTTTTATTAAAGTAAACTAATTGTAATAGATCACCTGAAAAGCGTTGTGACGCTAGTGTCACTCCATCCAAACTTTGCCTGCATGTTGAGAAGAACAAGGAGTGCTTTCAATATAGACATACGTGCTCCATTATACAATGGCGTATCGGCTTCACTTTTCATATCATCATAGATAAGCCTTTCTGAATCCATGATCGTCTCGATCATTTCATCAATCTCGGGCTCTAACATTGCCTCGTTGGGAATGTGCTCTGCATGATCATCCCCCGAGCTGTCAGAGGCTACATCTTGTGGCCTCACATATGCTGCTTGACCAAAGCGCCTGCGAACACGTCTATTGGGTTGCAAGATTGCTGCTTGTTGGCCAGTGTCAGAGTCCGACGAGTTATAATTGGCAACAACTCGATCTATAATAGATGGATCGAACTCGCCAAATTCGCGAACGTGCTGCAAAGAAACACGTCTTGTCCGTCGCACAGCATGCTTGCATTGATTACAAGGACATAAGACCCTCGTTGAGAGATAGGTGTTTCGGTTGGACGGTCCCACATCCTCGTCACTACTCATAATGAGGATAAAAATCTTATAACCTGGACAACAAATTTAATATTCTATTGGAATTCTTCGTCTTATCTCTCTCTCTCTCTCTCTCTCTCTCTCTCTCTCTCTCTCTCTCTCTCTCTCTTTACCTCACATTCTCTAGTCATGTCCAATCCCCGCACACCTCGGTCTAGAGGTGCACGGAGATCAGAACCACCGGGTTATAATCTCGTCTTTATTGGTCAATACCTATATTTGTGGGTACAAGAAATCTACAGACCCACGTCTACATGATATTGCATGTAGTGGACAAAACCCCTTTGCCTCTTCTCTAGTTGTAGCACTTCACAGCATCTTAACATCTTTTCACAGTAGATCTTTTCACTGTTCGTCTAACTCTAAACCCCAAACCGTAAGTAATTCTTGCGTGGACTCGATCTAACGTAAATAAGCGTAAATCTAAATAAACGTAAATCTAACTAAAAATAAACCTAAATCTAATTTAACGTAAGTCTACATCTAACCTAATCTTTAACGTCTTTTGGGATAGTTTCCTACGACGTTAAAACTCTCTTCTTATTTTGTGTGTATGTGTGTGTGTGTGTGTGTGTGTGTGTGTGTGTGTGTGTGTGTGTGTGTGTGGGTAAACCTAAATAAACCTAAGTCTAATCTAATATAACATAAATCTAAATCTAACGTAAATTATGTTATATTAAAAACAAAGAACTAAACTAACAGGGATTATAAGAACCTTAAAACTGATTTAACACATAATTTTTCACATAACTCGGCAAGAGTTGGCATTCTCATCACTAAAGATGTGAGAGTTAACTTCCGGCGGTGACGCTGCCTCATCTCCATCCACATCTGACGACAGCAATTGGCCCTTTAGACCGTTCTTGCTCTTGTTACTAACTTTGAAGTTACTGTTGAATGACTAGAGGTTGTCTAGATGGTCATTGTGTCAGGGATGTAGTGACTCTTGCCGCCCTGAAGATCCACCTTCTTCCCTATCTTATGAAGACATTTCACCAGTACTTTTGGATCGACGGAGCCCACCATGAGTGAAGGCAGCAATACCCTATATTCCATTGAGGGCTTTCTTCACCCGCTTCATGCAGGCATCGCAGTCTATGGAGACCTAAATCTAATCTAATATAACGTAAATCTAAATCTAGCGTAAATAAACGTAAATCTAATTAAAAATAAACCTAAATCTAATCTAATTTAACTTAAATAAACCTAAATCTAATTTAATGTAAGTCTACATCTAACCTAATCTTTAACGTCTTTTAGGATAGTTTCCTACGACGTTATAACTCTCTTCTTCTTGTGTGTGTGCGCGTGTGTGGATGTGTGTGCCAATAAAAAGAGATAAATGGTATTACCTTTCTATCACCCATGCCAAGTATGATAGATTGATTATGCCATTTCCCTCTTGAATAATAGGTCTTGAGTTCAACTCCTCGGCGGCTAGATCTTTAGGTCTTTTAATTTTAATTAGTTTCCTACGACGTTAAATTATTTTCTCTCTCTTTCTCTCTCAATGTGTGTGTGTTTTTTTGTTTATGCATGTTTTCTCTCTCTTTTCCTCTCTCAATGTGTGCGTTTTTTGTTTATGCATGTTCTCTCTCTCTTTTCCTCTCTCAATGTGTGCGTTTTTTGTTTATGCATGCTCTCTCTCTCTTTTCCTCTTTCAATGTGTGTGTGCATTCTTTGTTTATGTATGTGTGTGTGCGTTTTTGTTTATGTTTGTACTCTCTCTCTCTCTCTCTCTCTCTCTCTTAAAAACACTATGTGTGTGTGAGAGAGAGAGAGAGAGAGAGGGAGAGAGAAAGAGGGGAAGGGAACATGAGAGTGAGGAGAGGGAAGGAGCATACCTGGCTCTCCTTCCTCTCCTCGTGTATGTGTGTGTGTGTGTGTGTGGAGAAGAAAGAGAGAGAGAGAGAGAGAGAGAGAGAGAGAGAGAGGGAGAGCGTTACCTGCTCCTTGCTTGAGGGCGCCGAAAAACTCAGATCTGAGATCTGAGTTTTTGGGCGCTCTCTGTTATTTTTTTAGCCCAGTCGGCGTCGCTATGAGCGTCGCAAATTTCTTTGTAAATTAGCGACGCTCATAGCGACGCCGGGAAAATTTTTTTTTAGCGTCGCTGTGTGAGCGTCGCTAATATGAATAGCCTCTTGTAGTGGTAGGTCAAATACGGTTGCGTTTCTCTACGAAAAAACGCAAACGGACTTCGGAAATCGCTTCTATACCTTCTGAAATCATCCGTAGATGATTAGGTAGTCTTAAAGCAATTTCAAGAGCGTGTATGGCAAGCCCTAGGTCAAGGGGTTTGAATTAACATCAACTACACAAGCCGTAGGTAGCCGTAGGATGTTGAAGAAACTATGGAACTAAAAAAGGCAAAGGGGTTTTGTCCGCTACATGCATTGCCATGTACACCTGGGAGTGCACGTATGTGTCTACCCATATAGGATTTGACCAATAAAGACGAGATTTTGACCCGGTGGTCCTGATCTCCGTATACCTTTGGACCGAGGTGTACGGAGATTGGGCAAGACTAGAGAATGCGAGATAGTTTACATTGTGAGGAGTATATATATTAAAACAACATTCATATTCATTGTAGATGGCAACGTCATCAACTAAAATGGAGAAAAAGATTGCATGCTCGTGCACGCTCTGCAAGTATCAAATCTTGCGCAAGCGTAGGATATGTAATGAGCATGTGCACAAGTATGGAGAGTTTGCTAAAGAAACCGTATAGAATCTACGATACGACTCTTACGGAACGGGCATTGATTTTCGCGATATAGCACCTACATCTGAGAGAGAGATAAAAAGGATTATGGGTGAAGGTCCGACCAATATAGAGCCAAGGATGGAAGCAGAAAAGGACTTACAGACAGAAGACGACGGCATGGAGGAGATGTTGGATGCCTTCTTCCAGACAAGCGAGGAGAAAGCTAACAAAGCATCACCGAAAGCCGTGCGCCTATCTCCTGAAGACATGTTGAGGAAGTTGGCACGTCAACCAATTTATGAAGGCACCAAAATATCGACGCTTCGTACTTGTCTAGCGTTTTTGAATCTTCAGTCAGTGTATGGGTGGTCAGATGCAAGCGTCACTGCTTTGTTTAGGTACGTAATTTATAAAAGGCATTTTTCTATTGCAACAGTGACGTGCTTGGAGAGCTTTTTAATTTAATGTGGCTTAAACAGGTTGTTGCAGGAGCAACTTCTCCCGGCTGGCAATGAAATGCTCCCCTCCAGGCCAGACGCAAAGCAACTATTGACCTCAGTTGGCTTGGACTACAACAAGATTCATGCATGTCCAAATGATTGCATTCTTTTTCGCAATGAATTCGCAGATTGTTTGTCGTGTCCTAAGTGCGGAGAAATGCGCTATAAACAAGATACAATTGGCGAGACAGTGTCAGCTAAAGTGTTGCGGCATTTCCCTATTATTCCTAGGATAAAAAGCATGTTTTGTTGTGGTTCCATTGCAAAGTTGATGCGGTGGAATTCTACGAATAGATCCACTTACGCAACATTTAGGGTGTGTGCTAATTCAAAGGCCTGGAGGCACATTGAAGATACCTGGCCACATTTTAACAGTGAACCATGCAATTTGTGTTTGGGCATGGCAATGGATGGAATCAATCCATTTGGCTTGAGAAGCTCGTCATGGAGCACTTGGCCTGTGTGCCTTATCAATTACAACCTCCCGCCGTGGCTTGCCATCAAGAAGGGTCATTTGATATTAAGCTTGATTGTACCTAGTAAGTTCAAGGCAAAAAACATGGATGTTTATCTAGCTCCACTAGTTGACGAGCTCTAGGAGTTATTGCATGGGATCGACATAGCAGATGCGGTTGAACCACTAGGAGAACAGCATGCAAGGATCCATGGACTTCTTATGTGGACTATGTATGATTGGCCAAGATACGGAGAAGCTTCTGGTAATGTTCTTGATTTACAAAATTTTCGCTATTCGCAAGCACTTTGCCTTGGCCTGATTCATGCTTTAATATATGCAGGGCTAACAACTTCGGGATACAATGCATGTCCAATTTGCGGGCAGTCCTTGGATGTGCGCTATTCTACCTCTCTTCGAAAGACAATTTATCAAGGCAACCACCGTTATCTTCCAGATGGCCATCACTTGCGCGAAGGTCAGCTTGGTCGCATCGAATGTCGTCCTATGCATGTACAAGAGTGGCGTCGACGATGGGAGCAACATGAGGGGCAACTTGTTCCAAGAATGAAACGTTTGTCCATTCTCCATACGTTGCCGTACTGGGGTGATCTACTAATTAACCATTTGTTGGATCCAATGCATATATTCAAGAATGTGGGAGAGCTCCTCTAGAAGACAATCATGGGAATGAAAGACAATCAAGCTTCACGATGTCGTGCAACTCCGCTGCCATGATGAGAAAAGAGCAGATAAATTCAATCTTAGCTTCTTTTAAGACTACACATTTAATGGTCAGTGATCAGGGCTTGTTAACAGGCCAAGTTTAATGATTAATGTATGCCAGATGTGGCTTAAAAGGGCCAACTGATGCCTTAATGATGCCAAAAATGATTATGCTTGATGTTAGCACAGATGGAAGATTATGATGTAAAACTGTAGTGCTTGAAGTGCTCTACCGTCCTGTCTTTACGGCTCGTCGATTGAAGCTACGGTGAAGAAGTTATGGCACTTTGACGTTTAAGTCGATTGCAGATCTATACCGGATTGGGCAACTGCAGCTGACAGAATTGAAATGAATGCGCAGGCCTGAAGAGCTCACTTTGTGGAGCACATCGGTCTTTTCAGATCAGCAATCGGAGTTACAGTTGCCAAGATATCGGCAGTTAAAGATTCACCGAAGGCCGGTTCTGTTACCATATACATGTGGTAGTGATGTGTGTAAACACATTAGGACCGCCGGGGCATTTTTTCCCTCTTTAGAAGGTTTTTTCCCTCGTGCATTGTATATATGCCCATCACTCTAGGGCTATCTATCTTTTTATTGCACACTAAGTAACACACTCTCTATTGTGTGCCTTGAGCTTCCTTCGTCTTCTCCAAGCTGTGTGTCTTTCTCTGCAACCCTAATTCCAACAATTGGTATCAGAGCAGGTCACGTCCTCCTGGGCTTAGTCGCCAGCTGCTCCAGCACACACCTGCTAACTTTCTCCGATTTCAGTGATCTTTGGCGAGCGTTCGTAGGTCGACAAAAATTTTGGGAGAGGTCGAAGAGCTTGGTCTGCTCAAAATTTTGATTTGGGCTCATTTCGGCCTTCGTTTCCACTACAGGCAGTACTGCACAGGCTATTTCGTCATTTTGTGCAAAATTTCTGTCAGTGTCGTTTTCTGCATAACAGGTGCCTTATAGTCTTCTACGGTTTGTGCTACATAGCACAGGTTGTTCCCGCTCCGTTTCTCCTATTTTTGGGCAGTTTTCACATCAGGTGCAGCATTTACCATGGCTGATAACAACAACACAGATGTGTTCAAGATGTTTGCTGCTGAGGACAGGTTGGATGGGGACAACTACCCTATGTGGGCTTATATGATGCAACATGTTCTTGTGTCAAAGGGTGTCTGGAACATTGTGCAGGGCATTGATGTACGTCCTGGTTCTGAGGATGTAGGCGATGTTGAGGATGTTGCAGGTCTTGTTGCAAGGATTGCAGCTGTTAGAGTTGTTTTGCCTACGGCAGAACAAGCTCATTGGGATGTTAAGGATGCGCAGGCTCATGCATTGATTGCGTTGTCTGTGAAGCGCACCATTGTTCCTCACATCCGTTCAGCAAAATCTACAAAACAGGCTTGGGATATTTTAGCAGGTCTTTATGCAAGCCGCAATGAGGCTAAAATTGTTTTGTTGCGTAAAGAGGTGGAGTCGAAGATTATGCATGAGGAAGATGATATGGACACTTTCCTTGCTAGTGTCAAGGATATCAATGAGCAGCTTATTTCTGCAGGTGAAGTCATTTCAGACAGTTCCCTTGTGCAGACTGTTCTTGATGCCTTACCAAATTCATACCAGACTTTTGCTAGTACTTGGAGACTGATGACCCAAGGAAATCCTGAAGTTGTCAAGTTTGATGCATTATGCACATTGTTGTTGCAAGAGTCACTTTCCAGAAAAAACAGGACTAGGCAGCGTGCAGTTGAACAGGCTTTTATTGCTTCTCAAAGAAAGGGTGGTAACAGCAATGCAGCCACTTCTTATGGTTCTGCTGCGAGTGGCAAAAATTATGTTCCTAATGCTTCTGCTGGTAGTACTTCGTTTGGCAATTCTGGTGATAAGGGCAAAAAGAAGATGCGTTGCCATTATTGTTAAGCAATGCATTTCTGGCTAGTCGTGGGATAAAACACCAATGTACAGTGCCTTATACACCTCAGTAAAATGGTGTTGCTGAGAGGAAAAATAGGTCATTGACGGAAATGGCACGATGTATGGTCAAAAGTCAAGCTTTGCCGCATTCTTTTTGGCTTGAGGCCATCATGTGTGCCAGTTATGTACTTAACAGGTGTCCTACGAAAGCTTTGCATTCTATTACTCCATATGAAGCATGGCATGATAGAAAGCCTTCTATTCAGCACATGCGTGTTTTTGGCTATTTGGCATATGCTTTGGTGCCACAAGTGCAGAGCAGAAAATTGGATGATAAGGCTGTCAAATGTATTTTTGTTGGTTATAGTGTTGAAAGCAAAGGTTACAGGTTGTATCATCCACAAACAAAACGTATTCTGGTTTGTCAAGATGTAGTGTTTGTGGAAGATTCTGTTCAGCCCTATTTGTCATGTACTAGAGACAGTAATGTAAGCTCACAGGACATTTATGACCATGATCACTTGATCAAGTCGTGTCCTAAGTTGAAGGCCAAAGAGGCTAAGAAGAAAGAGGGTGGTTCCACTACAAATGCAACAATTGTTGAGTCTTCTGTGAAAGGAGACTGTGTTACTGATGTTGATGCAGAATGGGCTTTTAGCGCAGAGTGCACTTACAATCCTGCTGTCCATGATGCATGCTTGTCAGTTGCTGCAGATTCACATGTGTGGTATTTCGACAGTGATGCTACAAAGCACATTACCTTACATCGTGAATTGTTTACCTCTCTTGAGTCTGTCCCTCATGGGAATTCAGTCACTTGTGCCAACAACGCCTCTTATCCAGTTCAGAGAGTTGGAAAGATTGTGCTCACTACTACTAATGGCAGTTCCTTCACACTTGTTGATGCACTTTATGTACCTGGGATCAAGAACAATCTCTTATCTGTATCCGCACTTGCTAGACTTGGACTTGTAGTCAAATTTGTGGATGACAGATGTACAGTTCATGATCTCAGTTTTGGTGATGAAATTGTTGCATCTGGGCTTCTGTGCCGTGGGCTGTATAAGCTCACTTTGTATGACAAGTGTGGACAAAATTTTGCAAATGCTGTTGCAGATTCAAGGGCTATTTCAGATGCAAAACTTTGGCATGCACGTTTTGGTTATCTAAATTTTGCTAGTTTGCTGCGTTTGCAGAAATCTGATATGGTTGCTTCTTTGCTGCCTCTTGAAGCACCTGTCAAACATGTTTGTGAAGGCTGTATTTTGGGTAAGATGCAGCGTTCTAAATTTCCAAAGGATGGTTCAGTTCGGGCCACATGCAGGTTGCAGCTTGTGCATAGTGATGTTTGTGGGCCCATGCAAACTCCGTCCTTGGGCAATTACCTGTACTTCGTGACTTTCATTGATGATTACTCCAGGCATGCATGGGTATTTCCGCTTAAAGCGAAGTCCGAACTTTTTATGTGCTTCAAACAATTTCTGGCTATGGCTGAAAATGTCTCAAAATGTACTATGGGCACCCTCCGTTACGATCGAGGGGGGGAGTATATGTCTCATGAATTTATTGCATTTCTGGCTAGTCATGGGATAAAACACCAATGTACAGTGCCTTATACACCTCAGCAAAATGGTGTTGCTGAGAGGAAAAACAGGTCACTGACAGAAATGGCACGATGTATGGTCAAAAGTCAAGCTTTACGGCATTCTTTTTGTCTTGAGGCCATCATGTGTGCCACTTATGTACTTAACAGGTGTCCTACGAAAGCTTTGCAGTCTATTACTCCATATGACGCATGGCATGATAGAAAACCTTCTATTGAGCACATGCGTGTTTTTGGTTGTTTGGCATATGCTTTGGTGCCACAAGTGCTGTGCAGAAAATTGGATGATAAGGCTGTCAAATGTATTTTTTTGGTTATAGTGTTGAAAGCAAAGGTTACAGGTTGTATCATCCGCAAACAAAACGTATTCTGGTTTCTCGGGATGTAGTGTTTGTGGAAGATTCTGTTCAGCCCTTGATGTCATGTACTAGAGACAGTAATGTAAGCTCACAGGACATTTATGACACTTTGTTGCCTCTTTTCAGTGGTGGAAATACGAATGTAAGTTCCAATGAGGCAAATGTACAGCCTATGGGGGTTTCTGAAAATGTTTTAGATCAGCCTATTACTGATGCAGATGTACATGATGTACTTGATGAGGAAAGGACTGAAAATGAGCAGGCTAGAGGTATGCCAAAATGGCTGGTGCACACTTTGCGTGACAGTAAATTGGATGCACCTTTGTCAAGTCGTACTCGTTCAGGCTCTCGCCATGCATCTTATGCATCAAATTGTTATGCTTTGGCTGTGTCTAGTTTACATGATGTTGAGGAGCCTCTTTCTTTTGATGAAGCACAAAATTGAGAAAATTGGATGGCTGCCATGCAATCAGAATATGATGCACTTATAGAAAATGACACATGGACTTTATGTGATTTTCCTCCTAGCAAAAAGGCCATTGGTACAAAGTGGGTTTACAAGTTGAAATGCAAACCGGATGGTGAGATCGATCGGCATAAGGCTCGACTTGTTGCAAAGGGTTATGCACAGCAAAAAGGCATAGATTATGAAGAGACTTTTGCTCCCACTTGTCGTATGACTACTGTGCGTTTTCTATGTGCATTGGTAGCTCATTTTGGTTGGGATAAACATCAATCAGACATTGTTACTGCTTTCTTGAATGGTGACATATTTGAGGAAGTTTATGTAACGCAGCCTCGCAGTTTTGTCATAAAAGGATAAGAGGACAAAGTGTGCAAATGTAAAAAGGCTTTGTATGGGTTGAAGCAATCTCCTCGTGCTTGGTATGAGAAAGCTGACACTCATTTGGTGAAACGAGGCTTTCGTAACAGTCCAACAGAAAGCACATTGTATGTAAAGCGTGAGGGTGATGTATTTCTCATCGTGGTTCTTTATGTTGATGATTTGCTGATCACTGGACCAAATGAGAGACATATTGCTGAATTTAAGGCTGATTTGAATGCTACTTTCAAGATGAAAGATTTGGGGCTGTTGCATCATTACTTGGGTATACAGTTTAAGCAGTGTGATGGTGGCATTACCTTGTGTCAAAAAAGTTAAATAGAGACATTGCTATGTAAGTTTGGACTTGAGGATTGCAAACCTATTGCCACTCCCATGGAAATAGGTTTGAAGTTGAGTCTACATGATGCTGGCGATCCTGCTGATGTCACTGTTTACCAAACTGTTGTTGGCTGCCTCATTTATGTATGCAACAGGAGGCCGGATATTCAGTTTGCAGTCTCACAGGTCATCAGATTTATGCATAGCCCAGGGTCTAAGCATTGGCAGGCTGTCAAGAGGATTTTTCGCTACCTTAGTGGCACTTTACATCTTGGCTTGTTTTATCCCAAGGGGGGATCATTGCCGCCAGACTTACATGCTTTTTCGGACTCAGATTGGGCTGGTTGTTTTGACACGCGAGTGTCCACAAGTGGTTTTTGTTTCATGCTTGGCAGTTTATGTATATCATGGTTGAGCAAGAAGCAACCTACTGTGGCCACTTCGAGTTGTGAGGCTGAGTACAGGGCAGTCTTCACAGCTACAGTTGAGTGTGTATGGCTCAGACACCTTATGGCTGATTTGGGTGTTGGACAGGACAATGCCAACACTATCTACACTGACAGTGACAGCGCATTGGCAGTCGCGAGGAACCCAGTTTTTCATGCTCGCACAAAGCACATTGAGGTGCATTACCACTATGTCAGGGAGAGGCTCTCAGCAGGAGAGATCAGCTTGGCTTATGTGCCAACACAGAACAACCTTGCAGATATTTTCACAAAGGCATTGTATCGTGAGAAGCTTGAAGCTTTCCGCAAAGCTTTGGGCTTACTCCCCTTTGTGGACTGATCCTGTCCTCAGGGCATGGCACTTCCCTTTACTCATGTGCCAGCTCTCGTTCACCGCATCACTCCAGGGGGGATTTGTTACCATATACATGTGGTAGTGATGTGTGTGAACACACTAGGACCGCCGGGGCATTTTTTCCCTCTTTAGGAGGTTTTTTCCCCCGTGCATTGTTTATACGCCCATCACTCTAGGGCTATCTATGTTTTCATTGCACACTAAGTAACACACTCTCTATTGTGTGCCTTGAGCTTCCTTCGTCTTCTCCAAGCTGTGTGTGTTTCTCTGCAACCCTAATTCCAACAGGTTCCGTGCCAATCCGGTCCGCTCGGTCGGAGTGCCATCTGAGAATTTTGGCTACCTCAGTAGGGTTCGTATGTGTTCTATGCAGTTTGAGAAGTGTAAAGGAATTAATGGCTTGCCAAACCGAGTCCGGGTTCATGAGATAATATGGATTGAGGCCGGTGTTAGCTGTCGGCACTGTGTTGAGCTGGATAATTTTGGCATTATGTGAGAAGCCGATACAAGTAATAAACAACCGAGTGCAAAGGAAATGTCTTTCACCAAATGCAATCACTTATATTTCCATCTTGGGAGCATGTGGCACTATTCTCAAGACTTTGTTAGCTGAGAGCTGCTGAGAGAAAACGTTGTGCTTAGCAGCACTGAGTTGGCCGAAATGTATACAAGATGTTGAGCTTCGCAGAGCTTTGGCCGGCATGTATGCAATGTGGTGCCCACTAGGGCCACCCACCCAATATATTCAATGGCGTCCAAAGATAACAAAAGCTATGGCAGCCCAACATAGCCATGGCATGGCCGCCCACTCAAACTTAAAGCAAGGCCGCCCATGGGATGCCGCCCACAAGGGCTTAAAATTAATTGAGTGTGAAAATAAAAAGAAAAAGGGAGGAGCATGGCGACGAGCAGGGCGCAAGGGAGGAGGAGATGCTCGCAGCGCTCGGTATAAGGTTCAGACGCTGACGAGCATGAAGAAACAAATGTTCAGCATCGAGAGGCGACCCTTTTCGGTAGTAGCTACGCGCGATTCCATGTCGGTCAAAATCTCGGCCTACCACGTCATAGCACCCCTTCCCATGCCACGTCAGTAGCGGAGGCGCTATTGATGGGAGGGGGCACGCTAATTATAGGAGATCTTTTACATGAGCCAAGGGGAAGCGAAGCAACGAGGGCAGGGGATAACGAGGGCAGGAGAAAAACGAAAGGGAAGAAAAACATGAAGGCGAGGAGAGCTCAAGGAGAGCTTAACGAAGGAAGAAGAGGAAGCGGGGAGGGGTCGGAGCAAGGAGCAAGCTCCCTCTCTCTCGCTCTCATGCTCGGCAAAGTAAAGGAGGCCTCTTGGCAAAGGGATTCGATGGCAACCAAAGCTTAGCAAGGCAAAGAAGAGGAAGGCGGAAAGGAGTCAAAGGGCAAGGAGGGAAGAGCTTGCTCTCATCCTCGAAGCAAGGTTGGAGGAGGCAAAGTCTCTCTCTCTCTCTCTCTCTCTCTCTCTCTCTCTCGGCTTGCACAAGGAGAGTTCTATCTCTCTCTCTCTCTCTCTCTCTCTCTCTCTCTCTCTCTCTCTCTCTCTCTCTCTCTCTCTCTCTCTCTCTCTCTCTCTCTCTCTCTCTCTCTCTCTCGACGAGCATAATTCAAGCATAAAGAAAAAGGTACCCAAAGACAAGGTTTTTCTCTCTCGCGTTCAACCTTGGTAAAGTAAGGAAGGCGGAGCGGGAGAAAGTGGTGAAGCAAGGAAGGCAGAGCAGGAGAAAAGTGAAGAAGCAAATAAGCTGATTCCATTGAACTCGTTCATCAAGGGCACATAGAACCTAAAGATAATTAAAGAAAATTTGCAGCTTATTGTTGGTAATTGAGGCAGTAGGCTAGAGAAAGCTCTTGAGTGCTATCGAAGCAGGGAAAGACCGACATAGAAAGATAAAACTTACAGAACCTAAGGTCAGTTGAAGCAGATAAAGCAGCAAGAGAAAATTTCCATCACCGTCATCAGCTAATGTTTGATTAATCATTATGTTAAACCCGGTGTCGTTAACGGCCCGGTCAATTCTGTAAAGCGGGAGCTTAAACTCCTAGTTAGCAGATGATCCAAGTGACGGTGCTGTTAACAGCCCGCCTTGGCTAAAGATTAAGTTGTACTCAAGCATATTAATCAATTAATTGATGATTACGACGATTGCCAGAGTTAGTTTCATCAACTGTTCTTTTTCTCTCTCTTTCACACCTCCCACAGCCAGAGGCCCGGCGCCTACCCGGCTCACGTAGCGAACCCATATCCCCCGACAATGAGATGATTTGCAGTCAGTTGGAAAGATGCCAGAGCTGTGGCCTTTCACGAATGCAGCTGGCCAAATAAAACTTTCAAGAGCGCCATGGGTATTGCTCTTCCCCAACATTGCGAGCAAGTGGTCTTTGTACCGGACCCTCAAGAGCGACAGTGGTGGTTTGTGGTTCAGGTTGCTCCAAGAAATAAACAAGTATTTGAAGGGCAAGATCTCCTAGAGGAAAGTCAGTCAAACGACGTCCATACTACTGTGACATTAGATGAGATGGACGAAGGTATGGCAGAGGAAGCTGACAGATATACGAGGGATGACGCAAACGAGCCAGAATTGACACTTGTAGATGAAGATGCAATGGATGAAGACAATCTGCCAGAACGAGTTGGGGCAGAGTTATGTTTGCAATTAGAGATAGACGATGAAACTGTGCAAGATCTTATCGATGATGCCTCACTCGTCGAGGCCTAGGCCTGTAAGTGTTTGTGTGAAGAAGTTGATTTAAAATTAAGCTTAAAGTTAATTTAAACAACTGTGTTATGACGCTTTATTTTACTTTCTTTGTGCAGGACTTTAGTATGGCAGACCAGTTTCCAGATCCCGCTTCTATGAGTGCAGATGCATTCATGGGCTTCGTTACACGGTTGACGCCTGCTCAGATGGCAGAGGCTTCTCAGTACTGGGTAGCCAGAGGCACGGGTACTACGCCTCCGGGCTTCACACCCGAGGGTCCGATGCCTAGTAGGGGGACACCTAGGGGGGGGGGGGGGGGGACGCCTATGGGTACGACGCCTACTTCTCTCATCACGGCCACTTCGACACCTAGGGGTGGGGTAGAGGCGGATACGTACTCATCTCTGTAGCACAGGCGCACTCGCCAATCTCGGCAATCGTCAGGTGGAGGTGGTGGTTGCTGTGGAGGAGGGTCCACAGATGCTTCAACCCCTCCTCGCTCACGACCCCCGTCCTACCCAGGCACACCTCTCGACACACCTCTTGGCACACCTTAGTGTTGAAATGTCGAGCTCTACACCTTGAGCTGGCATCCACTACGAGTCTTGGTCGCTTACGGCATTTACTCACTGGCGCGTTAGGTGACCGACACGGAGGATCTCTGCTAGTGATTCTACAGCTGGAGTACACTTATAGTGCCAGCCTAGTACGCCTCTAGCGAGTTCACACTTAGTGACCGCATGTACATATGTGCTACTTTTCAGCTTTAGCACTTAGTCATTTTGTACTCTCTTTTTTGTAAAGAAGAAGCTTTCCATCTCTGTGTGCTTTGTGCTTGTCTTGTGTAGCTCTCTTGCATCCTCATTCTTTCCATGGTATCAGAGCTTGGTGCAGGCAAGAGAGGCTAAGAGAGAAAGAGCATCACAATCCCTTCGTTCGCAATCCACGACCAGATGTAGTATACAGAGATTTACTGTACAAGTACAGTGGTTGTATGTACGCTTGATTGTGGACACTCATTGAGTGTAGAAAGTGTTACAGGTACCACGATAGCAGGTTCAACAGATTTGCAGGTTTTTGCAGATTGCAGCTATTTTGTCTTAGTGCTTCAAGATGTCTGACGGTTTCAGTCAGATTGTTACTGAGAAGCTTGAGAAAAATAACTACCCTCCATGGAAGTTCAGAATAACAAATTTCCTAAAAGGAAAAGGTTATTGGGACTATGTAGAAGGAGACAATGAAAAGGAACCAGAGATTCCCGAGGCAAATGCTACAGCAGAACAAAGGAAAGCTTTGAGGGACTGGCAACAAGGCCAGAGCAAAGTGATGTATTGGCTTTCTGTGAGCATCACAGATGGCATGATGGGCTATCTACAAGATGCTGAAACCCCCGCCATTGCATGGAGAAACTTAGGCAGAGTGTTCGAGGTGAGCACCAAGGCCAGGAAGCTTCAACTAAAGTCGGAGCTAAATCAGGTTAAGAGAAACAACCTCTCAATCAATGATTATGCTTTGAAGATCAAGAGTATCATTGAGGCTCTTGGATCTATTAAAGTCTCAGTGGAAGACGATGACATTGTCCGTGCATGCTTGGATGGTCTAGGAGATGAGTATGTACATTTTAGGTCTTCCATGAATACAAGAGACGACATCCCCGTGTTCCAAGATTTGATTTCTATGCTTATTCTTGAGGAGAAGAACCTTGACACATCTTCTTCTCATGGCAGAAATAATTCTGAACAGGCCTTCTATTCTAACTCCAACAGAGGTAGAGGTAGAGGTCGTGGTCGAGGCCCAAGGGGTTGCAGGGGCCAATTTCTGGAAGGTCAATCAAATCAAAACAATACAGGTGGCAGGGGAAACCAGTCTCAAGGTAGGGGGAGTCAAAGAGGTCGTGGTGCAGGATCAAGCAGGCAGCAACATACTCCAGATAGCAGAGAATGTTGGACTTGTGGTGAAAGAGGTCACATGTCACGTGACTGTCCAAAGGGAAAAGCAAGTAGAAAGAGAGAACAGGGCAACTATGCATCTACTAGCAGAGATGCAGATGACAGCAAAAACGAGCGCATGTTTGTTATGCAGCATGTAATGAATACAATGACTGCAGAGAATTCCACCCAAGATGATGTTTGGTATGTGGATTCAGGTGCCTCTAATCACATGACGTCTCGTGGAGAGTGGTTTAGAGATATGCGCAAACCAGATGTGTCAGGCTATGTGCAGACAGGAGATGACACAGCTCACCCCATTGCTCATGTAGGGGACATACCTCTAAATACAAAGAGTGGGAAATCAAAGTACTTAGCAGATGTACTTCATGTCCCAAACATTACAAAGAATCTTGTTTCTGTTGGACAAATGGTTGAGCAAGGTTTGCAGGTTCGCTTCAATCCAAATGGTTGTTATGTAGAAGATTTCCAGAATGGCTGTAAGCTGATCACAGAGGGCAAATGTGTGGGCAGAATGTTTACGTTGAATGTAGACATGCCTGAGGTAAAAGCTGCATTATTTGCACAGGGCACAGGTGTTGTGGCTGATGTTGACATTTGGCACAAACGCATTGGCCATGTCAATGAGCAGAGATTGTGCAGCATGCAATCAAAACAGATTGTAAAAGGTTTGCCCAAATTCAAGGTGGATGGTATGCATAAAGTGTGTGCAGCATGCCAGTTTGGAAAACAGTCAAAGGGCTCATTTCCACAAGAGCGCAATGTATGTAAAAAGCCACTTGAGGTGGTGCACACAGATGTTTGGGGTCCAACCGATACTGCAAGTATACATGGTTGCAGGTATTATGTCTCTTTCATTGATGACCATACAAGGAAAGTATGGGTCTACTTCATGCGTAACAAAAGTGAAGTGTTTGGTCACTTTCAAGACTTCAAAGTCATGATTGAGAAGGAGACAGATATGCAAATCAATACATTGAGGTCAGATGGAGGGGGAGAGTACTTCTCCAATGATTTTTCAGATTTTCTGCGAATGCATGGTATACGCAGGCAATTTACATGTAGATATACTCCACAACAGAATGGGGTCGCAGAAAGGAAAAACAGGCACATTGCAGAGGTTGCACGTGCATTGATGAATGAGAAGAACATGCCTCATCATTTCTGGGCTGAAGCCGTAAATACAGCTGTGTACATTATGAACAGGACACCTACAGCTGCGGTGCATGATGTAACACCTGAGGAAAAGTTCACAGGTACAAAGCCTGATTTGGCACACTTGAAAGTGTTTGGCTGCATAGCTTACGTGCATGTACCAGATGAGTTGCGTAGGAAATTGGATCCTAAAGCAGAGAAATGTATTCTTGCGGGATATTCCCTTGAACAAAAGGGGTACAGGTGCTACAATCCTACTACACGAGAATTACGAGTGAGCAGAGATGTAGTCTTTGATGAGATGAGCAGCTGGTCCAGTAATGCACATGGCACTATTGGGGCTGATGTAAAAGATGATGTGGTTGTACAAAATGTGAGGCCACAGTCACAGGTTTTGAGTGGACCACAAGAGTCCTCTTCTCGTGGCTCTGTTGAGAAACCATGGAATGGTAGACTACGTACGCAGGTTACTCCACCAACATGTACAGGGAATGTATCACGAAAAGGAAAGGAAAAGTTTGATGAACCTCCCTTTATGGCTGGTGCATCATCAGGTTTTTCACATGTAGACATGGATTCAGATGGTTTTGAACAAAGTCTTGATGAGGAATTTGGAATTCCGGCTGTCAGGACACCTGGTGTAAGGAAAGTACAAGAAGATGCTAGAGGGCAAAGGAGTGACCCAGGACCGCGCAGATCTAATAGAGTTAGAAATCCAGTTCAGAAATTGACTTATGATGGGTATCTAGCGCATCACCAAGCCTACATGGCTAAGGTGATACAGGATGTGGAGCCCACATGTTTTGAGGATGCAGTTGGAAATGTGCATTGGGATGATGCAATGAATGAAGAGATGGCTGCATTGGAAGCAAACAACACATGGGAGTTAGTGCCATTGCCAAGTGGCAAGAAAGCTATTGGCTGTAAATGGGTGTATAAAACCAAGCATAAGGCTGATGGTAACATTGAGCGTCACAAGGCAAGGCTGGTCGCAAAGGGTTATGCACAGACATATGGCATAGACTATGAGGAGACCTTTGCTCCAGTGGCAAAGATGACGACTGTGAGAGCTGTCATAGCAGTGGCTGCATCTAGAGGATGGATTATGCATCAAATGGATGTAAAGAATGCCTTCTTGAATGGTGAGTTGCAAGAGGAAGTGTATATGGATCAGCCACCTGGTTATGTCGATCCAGGTTACCCAGATTATGTATGCAGACTTCTCAAAGCTTTGTATGGTTTGAAGCAGGGCTCTAGAGCATGGTATGACAGGATTGCCAAGTATCTTGTCAGTATTGGTTTTAGGAGAGCTCATGCTGATCATTCACTCTATGTACGTGAGAGTGATGTGGGGATTGTGGTCATTACCATATATGTAGATGACCTTATTTTTGTTGGTGACAATGCTATGGAGATTGACCATGTGAAGGGTCTTCTCAAACAGGAGTTTGAAATGAAAGATTTAGGCGAGTTGCGCTACTTTCTTGGCATTGAGGTGATCAGGACTCTAGAGGGTGTATGGCTATCACAGAGACAGTATGCTTTGGACATGTTGTCAAAGTATGGTATGGCTGATTGTAAGCCAATTTCTATTCCCTTGGATGTGAATGCAAAGCTGAGTGCAGAGAAGGGTGATGTTGTTGAGGATGTCAACATGTACAGGAAGATTGTTGGTAGTCTAATCTACTTGACTATCACAAGGCCAGACTTGAGCTACACAGTAGGCTTGGAGAGTCAGTTCATGCAGCTTCCGAGGAAGCCACATTTGGATGGAGTACGACGCACACTTAGGTATGTGCAAGGGACTCTTGACTACGCATTGTTCTATGCAGCAGATGTGCCATTAGCATTGTATGGGTATACAGATGCAGATTGGGTAGGTAGCATTGTTGATAGGAGATCTACGAGTGGCTTCATGTTCTCTTTTGGGAGTGCTGCTGTTACTTGGAGCAGCAAAAAGCAGCCTACGGTTGCTTTATCGAGCACAGAGGCCGAGTATAGAGGTGCAGCAGTTGCGGCATGCGAGGTAGCTTGGCTACACACATTACTTGAGGACTTGGGAGTGCAAGTGGACCAGCAGATTGTCATTCATTGTGACAACCTCAGCAGCATGCAGTTGGCTAGGAACCCAGTGTTCCATGCTAGGACCAAACACATAGAGGTCCATTACCACGTCTTTTTATTCTCTTGCTTTTTATCATCCCTATTTGAATTATGGTGTGGATAAGCGTGCGATGGTCTTCTCCATTTTGGAGGTGATGGAGAGCGTTTAGCCCGCCGTCTTTGTGGAGCCATCTTCGTCCAGGTGGTAGGAGACTCACTTCTTTCTCGTTCCTTCGGATGAGGCTCTTGAGTTCTCCTTTGAGAAGCAGATGCATCATCAAGAACTGTGAGCCCTTCGTATGGATCCTCTTCTTCTTCTTGAACCGGAGAGAGACCTCTTTTGGAAGTCTCGCAAGGAGGCTTCCTAGGTGCTCTCTCGTCATGGTGGGGAGCTTGAAGAATCCCATGAGCACGAAGCTGTCGTTGCACTTCACTTTGGAGGGATGGATTACCCATGGTTTGTTGAAGCCTAGAAACAAGATAGTTAACAAGTATCGAGGCATCATTAGTAGCTTGCTCATTAGCAAAATCAAAGTTATCAACATTAATTTCACTCTCTTTACTATTGTCATCCATTCTAACAACTTTTAGGTGTACTTTGGCACTTCAAGCCCTAGTTGCTACTCCTCTTTACCCCTTTAGAAAAAGCACTCAAGCTACTTTACCTGTAGCTCAAATATCATTAATTGCAAGGAATAGAAGAGAGGTTCATTCAACAACAAAACAGCACCGGCTCCTGTCAAGCTTCTAATAGCTCAATAGTGGTTAAGCCGTAGGCAAGCCCTGTAGGACTCCACTATTAATACCATAGTTCTCGATGGTGATGCCGCATTATCTGCACGAAGGCAGGTGCACTACAAGGCTGAAAAATCCTTACTCTACTTACTCACATGCAATTAATAATACCAACCATTTATAGCTAGCTTAAGGACCTCCCTTCTTGAGCAAGAAAAGAGAAAGCTTGTGCTCCGATACCAATGTAACATTTAATGGTCTAGTAACTTGTTTGTAGCGGAAAATAGCATGAACATAGTGAGCATTTCATTAGAATAGATTCCTAATGAGAATAACAAGAGTGTTTGGGTGGAGAGAGAGCAACAAAAAGTATAACACCTAGTTAGATAGCATGAACAATACTTCAAAAGAGAGATAAATTAAGCTATTGACAACAGTTGAGGACCAGATTTTCATGGAGCCAGTCCCCCCTCCAAAAGACTTTGTATTATGGTTTTCTCCCATCAAGAGAGACATTTTACAATACAATTCTTTGTGTTCCTTCAATACTAGATAGTGCAATGAAGATGGAAACTTCAAGCACTAAGAAAAAAACTTATAAAACACAACATCAATTCCCTCACGGTCTCACACCCAAGACCTCACACACCTTTGAAAATGGTGAGTGCTAGCGGGGTATGAGAGTAGATTGAGAGGAAGAAGGAGTAGTCTTACGAGAAAGATGTACATCTCCTCACATAATCACACATATTAGCATAGCTTAGCTTAGTAATTAGCATGGTAGAGGAGATGAGCATGCATTGAAGCTTGGCTCTTGGTTAGATTTGCATCACAAAGCCAAGACTTGTTGGTGTAGGCCTCCCTTCTCACAAGCTTGGAGTAGGTGATAAGATTTCCATTAAAGCTTGAGAAGGAGAGAGAGAGAGAGAGAGAGAGAGAGAGAGAGAGAGAGAGAGAGAGAGAGAGAGAATCTTCTTCCTCCACACATGGACTAGTGTGAGTGTGTATAAAATAATGCCTTTGAAAAATCAGTCTCCCTCTACCCCTCTTGCTAATTGCTCATGCTCACACCCTATCGACCCATGCCAGGCTTAGCCGATGACATTTAAGAAGCATAAGTGATAGCCTTCTGACATGTGTCCCCCTTTCCTTTTTCATGAGAGCTTTAGGTAATTAATTAATGCAACTTAACTCTCATTGGACCCCTTTACCTCCTGGACAATAGGAATCAGGCAATCCATTGGGCTGTCCAATGCTCATTGGACCCCTTGGGAGACTGTCCAATAGTCTTCTAGAGAGCTTAATTCTTATTGATTCTATTATTAAGTGTTTTTAAATTAATTAAACTAGATTTACTCTAGCCTAATTCTCATTGGTCCACCTCCATGGCCATCCAATAGGATTTGAGTACACCTTGTGGGCATCTGTGCTAGGGAGCTGACATGTGTCCCTCTTTCCCCTTATGTAAAGGAATCTTGTGAGTGTGTGTGTGTGTGTGTGTGTGTGTGTGTGTGTGTGTGTGTGTGTGTGTGTGTGTGTGTGTGTGTGTGTGTGTGTGTGTGTGTGTGTGTGTGTGTGTGTGTTTCCCTCTCATCTCCTACTTCTATGGCTCGCCCCCTCCTATGTAGGGATGCATGAAGACTTTTTGGGACACACACAAAGCATCCAATTTCCCTAGTGTTTGACCTTTGGACATAACCTTTGAATTTTGGAACCTTAGCATTTTGGAAGTTTTAATGGGCTGAACCTCAGGGTCTTTTAAGCCCATTGTTGCACACTGATCTTTTGCAAATGCCCCCCCCCCCCCCCCCCCCCCCCCCCCCCCCTTTGGATCCCTATTTTCCCTTCTTTGGATCCCTACTATGGCCTATCTGCCAGCTTAACCAATATTCTAGCTTTTTCTCCCCTGGTACTTCCCCATATTAAATGATCAGTTTAACATGAGAAAATCATTTAGGAGAATTAGATATCAGTTATTATGACACTTGTAAAGTTGATTACCAATCAACTTATAAGTGCATGCTTCAGTTTGGATAACTTTTATTCTACCATATTTTGAGGAAAAGGAACCTGGCTCAAGCAGTTTATCATGTACATGCTCCAGTTAGGTGCTATGGTCACTTAAAACAATGTATCATGATCCATAGGGGGTCTAGCTAAACATGAACTGCAATTCTTAACGTACATGTGTGCATCAAATCTCATACTATGCCAGATAAATCCCTTTCTCATCAAATTATGGTAGGTTGGAGTCTTCCCATGGTGTACACCGCCCACAGTGGCATGTGCTTCCCTTAAGTATAAAGGAATATAATAGACTTTGATACATAACCTCAATATACCATCAAAGCCTCTATGATACAATCTCTCACTCAGTAATTGGAAATGACTTGCTTTTCTCAACTAACATTTTGTCAGTTAATCTTTCCTTATCTATTGTCAATTGTCCTCTACTTAGATTGGAATCATAGTCTCCCTCAATCAATGTATCATCTCAATGTTATAAAGACATGTTAAATCATCTTCAACTCCCTCTGGAAAGTCATCTTCAACTCCTGCAGGATTCTCTCAGTTTACAGGCCTAGAAAGGTGATATGCCCTTTGATGGGTAGTATCCTTCTTTACCACCATCATTATGAAATAAAATTCTAGTAAGATGATGATGAACCACCTTACTATTCTACCTGTGTTGCATGGCTTGTTAACAGGATATAACAATGCTTCATGACCTACAAAGAAAATGAAATGATTGGCAAGGAGGTAATGCCTAAATTTCTTCACATCATAGACCATTCCCAATACTTTTCTTTCAGTGATTGTGTAATTACATCCAACACTATTTAGTTGGCTACTAGCATAGCAAATTGGGAAATTTGCATTGCTTTCTCTAGGTTGTTCCAGTATACAACCAATGGAAAAACCATAGTTATCAACATGCACATGGAATATTTTACTCCAAGATGTTGCCGTATAGGAGTTGACACCATTGCCTACTTCAACATTTGAAATGACTCCTCACAGTCTTTTGTCCAATCAAAGGCCACTATCAAGCCATAAAGAGGTTTGGAAATATTGCAATGTAGATAATTTTTTTGTAATATCCACAATGTCCCATAAAGATTAGACCTCTCTAATAGATTTTGGATGTGGAATTTTCACAATCACCTTGTTGATTTTGCCTATTTCACTATGAAATGACAAAAACCTGCAAGCTTTCACACCTCTGAGTGAAGGTTTTATTGGAACTTCATGTGATGTTGTTGAAAGCTTTTGACAAGCAATTATCTTTACTTTACCTCCGAGAAGCTCCTCAATCTTAGCTTTTCCCTTGCTATCATTGTCAGATTTTTTCTTTTCTTTTCATTTTTCCATATGAAGAAATCTTTCTTTACATGTCCCTTTTTAAGGCAATGGTAGCACTCCACATTGCACAAAGAACCTCTAGATTTTTTGCAAGATTTCCCTTGATCCTTACTTTTGGCACGGTATTGAGTGAGACGCTTATGACTCTTACTGGCGGGTGAAAGCATGTTATTGTGACGTGCTTTTTGCTATCATGAACAGTGCTAGTGAGCACAATTTATAGTTGGGATTAATTTTGTACCTTTGTAGCTTTACTGGTCTCACATTTGGTTCGAGCGGTATCCAATGCTGGCATAATTCTGGGTCAACACCCTTCATATCAGTGTGCTCCCATGCAAATACATCTTTATACTTTTGAAATGAAACCTTGGCTTTCTCTTTAATCTTTGGTTTCAGATGCTTGTTAATCTTGACCATTTTGGGGTTTTCCTCTAAGCCGAGATTCCATTCATCCATCTCTTGATCATCTCAAAGTACCAATTGGGACCATCTTTTTTTCTCTTGGCTAGTGATTCAGCTTCGTTTTCAGTTCAAATATTGGCAGCATACTCATCAAATGGATCTCCTAACTCTATGAGTCTTGGTTTCATCTCTACCCTCTTAGATCTGGATTTTCCATATTAGTCTTTCGATATCCTGCCTTTCCTGCTTCTCCTAGTTTGATTGGTCTGGTGGTCACCCGTCAAGCTGAACTGCCCTCTCACCACGATTAGATTCAGTGAACTGGTGAGAATATTGTCGTCTTTGTCTTTCAACATACTCTTTTTCCATCAAGATAGCATTCAAATCAATTTTCTCAATTGGAAAAATATTCTTGGATACAAGCATACACTCAATCTTCTTTGTTCTATATTTCCTACAAGATTTTTCAAGCCTCAATCTCTGCAATTGAAAAAATATTCATGGATGCAAGCATACACTCAATCTTCTTTGTTCTCTATTTCCTACAGAGTTATTCTAGCCTCATTGTCTTCTTTCAACTTCTAGTATTATCACTCTTCACCTAAATCTGTATAATGAGCCCTTAAATAGTCAGTGTCTAACTTGCATAATCATGTACAACTCTAGCAGTTCATAGTCAAGGTCCTACACAATAGCATTTTATGCACCCCTTCTACACCCATTTTATGCACCCCTTCTACACCCATTTTTCATGCTCGCACAAAGCACATTGAGGTGCATTACCACTATGTCAGGGAGAGGCTCTCAGCAGGAGAGATCAGCTTGGCTTATGTGCCAACACAGAACAACCTTGCAGATATTTTCACAAAGGCATTGTCTCGTGAGAAGCTTGAAGCTTTCCGCAAAGCTTTGGGCTTACTCCCCTTTGTGGACTGATCCTGTCCTCAGGGCATGGCACTTCCCTTTACTCATGTGCCAGCTCTCGTTCACCGCATCACTCCAGGGGGGGATTTTTTACCATATACATGTGGTAGTGATGTGTGTGAACACATTAGGACCGCCGGGGCATTTTTTCCCTCTTTAGGAGGTTTTTTCCCCCGTGCATTGTATATACGCCCATCACTCTAGGGCTATCAATCGTTCAATTGCATACTAAGAAACACACTCTCTATTGTGTGCCTTGAGCTTCCTTCGTCTTCTCCAAGCTGTGTGTGTTTCTTTGCAACCCTAATTCCAACACTTTTCAACATAACTTCAAACTGAGAGTTTCCCTTGCTTGATTCTATGATCTATCCAATTCGCAAATGATGTCCTCATCGCTCCTATTATTAGAATATACGAGGCAAAAAGTTTTGATCTACTTGCTATAAGTTTTGAGCTGGCATGATGGGTAATGATAATACCATTTTCTTATTGTCTCTTTCAATGTATGTGGAAAGTATTTTCCCCACTCATCTTCATCAATACCCTTTAACTCAGTATATGCTCAAATGCCTGAATAGGCAAATCCTTATCATCCTTTTTGCCCCTTTTGAACATTAAAATGCTATTTTCAAATCAATGGACCGTTGATGATATTTGAATTTATCCTTTGAAGTTGATTTCTTATCTTTGGTCCGGCCTTTACTATAATGATTTGTGTCAGCATCATTTGTCTCAGTGAGACAGTATCGGGCTCATGTGCTAATCTGCGACTTTTCCTGCTACCTTCATTGTCCTTGGTATGCTTTCAACACAGCCCTAGCCCTTATCCTTCTTTTGAGATCCACTCGAGCGAGAGCACCTCTTTGCTTGTTCCAAATGCCTTCCCATGAACTTAGTGGAATGTTGGGAATCCTCCATCTCCTCAATATCCCTCTAGTCCAAGTGTACATCCATCTCATACCCAGATTCAATGTTAGAGCCTCCCTCTGACTCCTCTTGTATGGTACTAACACAATTATTTCTCCATGAATCTCATTGTGGACGTTCTTCCTTGTCCGACTCTTTCTCACGTTGGATTTCAACTAACCCCAAATCCCAATTGGGAGATAGATTCTTAGTCAAGAGCTATTCAGCTCACCACCGTGAGATCGCCAAAATAGAATGACCTAGACATTTCTGATAGCTATTCCATGTTGGAGTGTTAGAGTTAGTCAAATCAAATCAGACAAGCAGACTTCAGATAATGACTTCAAATATACGATCAAATATATGTATCAGATTGGGCCTCTTACTGACTTTGCAATGCACAGTTGTCATGATAATTGGGCTCGGTAATTACCAATTCCTACTACTATTCTGATTCTTGACTACATTCTGTTCCCACCATCTACAAAAGTTCTTTAAAGCTCGTCTATGTCCAATATTGTGTTTCTTTTAAGGCCAAAGTTAGAGTATCATATATTCAAGCTACATTGAAGTAGCCAATTTAAGATTTCTCTTTTTCAAAATCAATGTAATGATTCTTTTTAGCAAATCTATACGTTGAAAAAAAGGATCACGGAGGTAGATTGATCATTTTTTTCTTAACCCTGCAAGAACTTGGAATATTGTACACACAACCAAATGAAACAAAACACAACTTATTGTATGTGCATAGGTGTTATGTCCATTTTCTACTTTTGTTAGCATTTCTCTTATTTCTTGCACTTCAATAAGACACAATAATGTAAAGCACGAGCATACTAATATGATAAAAGAGCACTTTTTTAGCTTCTTAAAAGAAGCCTGAGAAGAAGAGAGTTAGGCGTACATTTGAAATTTTATTATTTCCTGTAGTGATTGAAGCCTTGAAATCTTCTTTGTTTTCAGTTTGTCGTTCCTTCATTTAAGAGCCTTACATGACTACGCTTTCTTTTCATTTTATTGCTTTAGAATGCCAACGTGAGCCTTTTACCTTGTTTACTGAAGAAGCTACAAAACACCTTTTGCAGACAAAGATTAAGGTGGTCTCTACAAACACACTCTTTTGAGAATTATTGCACAGTACGAGCATTAGGTAGAAAGCAATGCCCTATGGTGGGCATGGGAAGGCAACAATCACTCAATGACTTGTTGCTTTTGAACGTGTGAAGATGGAACGAGTTTGAGTATGGTATAGAGTGAGTGAGTGAGTGATGCTTTCTTTTCTTAGGGGGGTGGCAAAAAGGATGGGTGGAGTGGAGGTCGGGATGATGGAATCTTGGCATGATAAGCAAACAAGGGTGAATGAGAGATGGAAGCTTGCACGAGGAGATAGTAGATATGGCTTATGAAGATAAGGGGCACGAGAGGGGGATCTAGTATGGAAGAAACACATGAATGATGTTGTCTTTCTTTTGGGGTGAGAGAGAGAGAGAGAGAGAGAGAGAGAGAGAGAGTGTGTGTGTGTGTGTGTGTGTGTGTGTGTGTGTGTGTGTGTGTGAGAGAGAGAGAGAGAGAGTGAATCTAAGATTGTTTGGCAAGAAAATTATTAGTATCAAGAAAAGGCAGATTGCCCGCCCTAACCGCTTAACTGATCTCGGGTGAACGGTGAGCGGCGGAGTGGTGTGCTGCCCATACTCACACAAAGACTCTCTCTCTCTCTCTCTCTCTCTCTCTAAGCACCCATACTCACACACAGACACTCTCTCTCTCTCTCTCTCTTCCCCCGCGCCGCTGAAGTTGGCCGGCCGAACCCAACTGTTGAATTTTTTGCTTTTCTTCTATGTTCAAACTTCAGCGCCCCCCGTCCACTCAACCGAATTTTGAAAATTCAGAGGGGTGGGACTCGGGAGGGTGCCAAAGCATCCTTCTCTCCGTGTGTGTGTGTGTGTGTGTGTGTGTGTGTGTGTTGTGGAGGGGGCGGGGGGGGGGGGGGGGGGGGGGGGGATTGATGATTGGAGCAGACATTAGATCTGCGTGATGAGCTCATCGGTTCCATCATAGCTCGCAAGCCCAGGCCGCCATTCCCTCTCCCTGTCCTCCTTTTGAGAGAGAGAGAATTATAATATTAGGCTACTACCTTGTTGACTCCCTCGCTCAAGAGACTTGCATTCCTGCTTATCTCAGCAACTATAATTTGGTTTGCCCTTCCCTCCTCCTCTTCAAACTCACGCTCTTGTTGCTTCCATCCCCTCCCCCTCTTCCTGCATTTGTGAAACAACTGGCAAATCCCACTTACATAAACAACACAACCACCCATCCACAGCAGCAGCCCAAGCTTCATGAAGGGCAGGTGGGCAATGCCGAGTTGATGTCCTGTTAACAATTGCTTTGCTTGGCAAGACACCAATTGAAAAAGCAAGAGACGGTGAGCTTATAAGATTCTAAATGAATTGTGTACTCCATCTGCCGTTACGCATAGAGATGCAATGCAACAAGCAATGGGGCCGGACTTGCATAAGAATCAAAGAAAGATTACCTTGTTACTTCAACCTGAAGCCAATTGAGAGGTGGGCAAGCTCAAGCATCTTATGTTGAATGCATCTGTACTTAATGTTATAGCTGCAAATAATTATCTTTGCAGCGTACGCTCACACCCAACCCCTCAATTCAAGCAAAGAGCCAGCCAGACAAGAGGTCCACCATCTTAGCCTGTCAAAAGTTTCACCTCAAAAACAAACCAAGCATGGCTTTCTGGACCCTTCTTATACGCCAAACTTCTCTTTCTAATGGTGGCTTCCTCTTCAGGGCATCCTTGCTTGTCCTTTTTCCTCTCCACGCCTCCTTCCTGCCTTCCGCATTTTTGGTGTCCTGTAGGACCCTCCAATCTACCTCCCAACCCTCTACCAATGGAACACAGCATTTCTTCACCATGCATGCTGCAAACATGTCCGCATTGCAACTCCATCGAGACGCCCCACTTGCAACATCTCAAGCACAACTCAAAACAAGGTAAACTCTCTCTCTCTCTCTCTCTCTCTCTCTCTCTCTCTCTCTCTCATGCTCATGGCAACATATCTCTTGCAGAAGTCACAAACCAAACAACCACTCTTACAGCAAGAGACAACAGAGAGCACACAAGCCGACACATTACTTGGCAACATCTTGTGCAACAGGCAATACCATCGACGACTGTTGGAGATGTGACCCTTACTGGCAAGCCAACAGAAAAAGGCTTGCAGATTGTGCAATTGGCTTTGGTCGGGACGCTATAGGAGGCAAGCATGGGCAATTCTATGTGGTCACCGATGCAGATGATGACAACCCCGTGACACCTAGGCAGGGGACCCTCCGCCACGCAGTTATCCAAAGTGAACCCCTCTGGATTGTCTTCGCATCGGACATGACCATCCGCCTAAAGGAGGAACTCATCATGAATAGCTACAAGACCATAGATGGCAGAGGCCATGATGTGCACATTGCTGGGGGCCCATGCATCACCATACAATACGTATCGAACATTATCATACATGGGATTCATGTGCATGATTGCAAGCAAGGTGGGAATGCTCTCGTACGCAGCTCCCCTACACATTACGGGTGGAGAACCATTTCAGATGGCGATGGCATTTCACTATTTGGAGCCAGCCATGTATGGATTGACCATTGCTCCCTTTCTCGATGCACAGACGGTCTTATCGATGCCATTATGGGCTCAACAGCCATCACCATCTCCAACAGTTATTTCTCAAACCATGACAAGGTACAACACGGTGTCATCTCATATGTCTAAAATATAACTGAATTTTTCCTGCACAAAGATTGTTTGCTGTGGTGAATCAATATGCTACCAAAAGAATTTGACAACTTTGAGCACTACTTTACCACTATGTTACGTTCATTGAGCCTAAAAACACTAGCTTTGAGTCAAATTCTTGCCATAATAAGAAGACACAAATGCTAAGAAGACAGACAGCAAAATAGCTGCTGGTCTGTCTGTATGACCACCAACATGATAGCTTCTGCCAGCTCTTGACAACATTAACAATCAACCCCGTTTGACAAGAACAAATTTTGCATCCCTCAGTATTACATGCTTCTAAGGATAAACTTTTTGTCATAACTTGCACATCTCCGTATGTCACAAGACCATCCAAATGCTTGTGTACATTTCAATAAACGTCAGCTTCGGGCACATCCAGGTCATTAGCATCGCCCTCAGAAATTGCCATAAGGAGAATACATTGCATGTGGCTTGAAAGGGCATTTTAATCTTTAATACTTGGATGGAATTCCTCATTCTGCGCATGAGAAGGCTAGTTAAAACCTGTGGTTTTACATATTCAAGTTCTCTGCTATTTCTTCATACCATGCAATTCTGCAGGTAATGCTATTAGGACACAGCGACGCGTATGTAGCAGACAAAACAATGCAAGTGACAATAGCCTTCAATCACTTCGGAGAGGGACTAGTTCAACGTATGCCAAGGTAAAAAGAGTTTTTTTTCTGTGCAGTTATACCATTACTTGATGCGCCAAGCAGAATGACAAGGGGAAGAGGATGTTACACGCAGGTGTCGCCATGGTTTCTTTGAAGTGGTGAACAACGATTACACGCACTGGGAGATGTATGCGATCGGGGGGAGCGCAGCGCCCACCATCAACAGCAAAGGCAATCGATACACTGCTCCTGCTAACCGCTTCGCCAAGTCTGTGAGTATCTATCTCTACTCATAGCGTTGAATTTCAAACCCCAAGGTCTCAAAAGGTGTCCAAGCAAGCATAACAAGCACGAAGGTTTGCTGATGGGGGGGAATCACTAGATGCATAACTCTGTCAGATTTTCAAAAAGTAAACCAGGACAAAATTTGTAAATTAGGGCAAGCAAAGTTGAATGTTCGAGTTTATATATAATCCTTATGTTTGCCACTAAGACCACATGATGCGTGTGGGTGAGGTGGTTACGTCATTAAGATAAGGTATCGGATTCAAAAGACGTGGGTGTAAGGGGGGGTCGTATTTTTCTTGGATCGCAAAGATTTTTGCGGGGGATCAACAGCCATCGATCCCACCGTGAGGGGTCTTAAGGACCCCGTGTTACTTAGTGTTTTGTTTTGTTTTTTTTTTGGGGGGGGGGGTCTCACACTTTATGCCATAGGGTCTAAATGACAGCCTTGGCCGGGCGACGATTTAGGATTTGAATGCACCACCTAACAAACATAAGCTCTATAAGTTGCCCAGGTAGACGTGTGTGGTTTGTTGAAACCATTGTGAGTTCACAATATTATAAAGTTAGTTCATATTTACTCCTCCCCATGTCTTTGTTTGCTTTTCGTGTTCTTGTTTACTTTCAACATTTGACGTCTTTTTCGTCCCCACCACTCTAGCTTCATTTACTACCTTGCGGTGTATAATGCGTCAATGAGAGAGAGGGGGTGGGGGGGAAACAGGTTTAATCTAGTCTTCCCCAAACTCACACCCATGTAAGGCTGCTTTTTCTTTTGCAAAACCCACAATGACGAATCTGAAAGGATGCTCGATAGAGAGATTTCCCTTTCAATTTAAAAAAACTGAAGAAACTTGATAGGTTAGAAAACTTTCTACCTTTTAAAATAGAAAATCCCCCAATCTTACTCTCTCTTTCTCTCCCCCCAATGTAATTGCAAATCAATGGCACAAGGAGTTGCAGTGTCCCGTCCTTGTCTCTATGGTTGGCTATGGTGGGTAGCCCAAGGACTTGTGTGTGTGTGTGTGTGTGTGTGTGTGTGTGTGAGAGAGAGTGAGTGAGTGAGAGAGAGAGAGAGAGAGAGAGAGAGAGAGAGAGAGAGATGGTGCTGCCATACACAAATTATGGTGGAAGAGGCATGGGTGAGTAGCACCCATGACAGCACCATCTCTCTCTCTCTCTCTCTCTCTCTCTCTCTCTCTCTCTTATTACTTGAAAAGCCTTTCAAAATGGCATTCTTGAAGGGTTAATAATTCCACTACGGATTGTATATATATGTAACCTACCCACACCTATTGGCTCGTCTTTGTTTTTATTAGATGGAATCTACATGGATTTCATGCCCCGTTCCCTCATTTGCCAAAGAAAAAAAGACGACGAAGAAGATTCCCCCCAGGCCCCTTCCATTGTTATGCTCATGGATGAGCTTCACTGGCAAGGCTGCTTGCGAAAACTACATCCGGCTCCATCCATTGCTCATGAGAGCGTGAGAGGGACATGCAGCCCGAGGACTCTCCCTATCCTCATTCATGCAGCGAGGCTCCATCCTTTGCTTGTGAAAGTCCCACAGTGGGTGTGTGTAAGATATGCGATGGAGATACTGCGTATGTGAGACAGATACAGAGAGGCACGAAGGTTCTCCCCAGTGTAGTGCATCCCCTCCATCGCTTTGCATCCCCTTCCCCATCCTTGATTTGTCCACTGCATATTGCTTCTTGCGCCTATGGATTCATTGCTCCTCTTGTCATCAACCATGCAACGATTAATATTTGCTTCCTCCATGGATAGAGAGAGAGAGAGAGAGAGAGAGAGAGAGAGAGTGAGTGAGAGAGCACCTCCCTTGCCACCTTGAAACCAATGTGTGTGCTTGTCCCCCTCTGATGACGCGCCATAGGACCTCCTGCACCCATCTAACTCCTTGCACCTCCTACGGCCCTCGATGCCACCTGTCCCACCACCCCCACTTCTAGGGTCTCTTGCTTGAGTCGCCTCCATGTACGCCTCGCAAATCGTGCATTCCTCAATACATTCTTAGCTTTTATCTTTTGATCAAAGAAAGCATCTCCGTGAGATTCCAGTTAAACAAATGCTTTCAAAATTAGCCACACATATTTTGGTGATTATGTAGTCTCTCCTCACACATAGACTAAGACGTAGATAAAGTCTCGCCTTTAGACCTTTAGGAAAAGAACCCTAAGTGGATAAGTATATTTTAAAAATTCAACCTTTTTTTTCAAACTCACAAATTGTGAGAAGTAAATGTATTAAAAACCAAAAAAGTTACATAGTAAGCCATGCTCCATGCAAGCCATGGCATCTGTCAGCATCCTAACCACACACCACCAGATATATCAACTAATAAAGGGCGCCACCCTGTGACCGTGAATAGCAAAGGGGAACTAAGGATGACTTGGGGTTGCCACCAAGGAGATAGCCCTATCACGACACACCCCTTGACCACCAAGCCATTGCATAAGGAACATAGCGTCGAGAGGAGGGACAAAATCACTTTTTTTTTCTTTTATTTAAGAAAACTTTCAATGCGTTGGTCGGAATACCTAAAACATGAGCAACATGGCTGATGAAATCAAGCTTAAGGTCCTGAGTTCCACTTGTATTAAAGTCACGCTGACTATCTTCGTTTGACATCTTGCAAGCCCATTAGGTAATTGGTTCACTAACGAACATGTCTCTAAACTGTCTCTACAGCTTTTATTTGCATGTGGCTGATATAAGCTTTGCTAAAAGAGAAATCTCTAAAGAATACCCATCCTAGCGTCTTTTCTTTGCCCAGATTTTTGAGTGTCATCCAACACTTATCTAGGGTAAAGGGAACTAGCAAGCTTATTTGTTGACAAGCAATCATCATCCCATATTTGATTTATCACCTATGGTTGACAAGTTTTATAATAGATATATTCACTTCTTTTAAGCAAGATTTTGATCCACCACCAATAATTGATAATCTCGTTATAAGCATCATTCACTTGTTGACAATCTTACACTCTAGTTTTAGAGTACAGGTTCATCTCGTTTTCTTGTAATGCTGAGAACATTTTTCTTGAGGAGGGTGTTAAGATGATGTTATGGTATAGAAATCAAAAGAGAAACAGAGCCTTCCTAAGAAAAAAAATACACGGAATCCCCTTCAAGAAATTTTTTGATGTGAGCAATTAAAACAAGAATCAAGTCACTAATTAGGATTTCTTTGGATTGTATACATGTAAGATTTATTTGGGTAGCATGTGTGCAAGTGTATGATGCATAGGTAGTCATTGGTTGTGCTCATCATGTTATTTGCATATATATTTTGGAGAAAGAGGGACTGTGTGTGTGTGTGTGTGAGAGAGAGAGAGAGAGAGAGATCTTCTTTTGATATGTGTGACTAAGTAAAACAATTGTTGGTTGGTAACAGGTGACGATGCGAATAGGAGCGCCAGAGGGGGAGTGGGAGCGATGGGATTGGCGTTCAGAAGGTGACATGTTTGTGAATGGTGCCTACTTCACACCTTCAGGAGCAGGGGGCATGTCAACTAATTATGAGAAGGCGGCCTCTATTGGGCCCAAGTCCTCTTCCCTCGTTTCCATTCTCACTGCCAACGCCGGTGTTCTCTCCTGCAAGGGCGGGTCTGCTTGCTAACCTTCTCTCTATTTTTCCCTCCCCTTCTCTCTTTCTGCTAACTTTCTTCTCTTTTCCCCTCCCCTTCTCTCTTTCTCAAAAATACATACTTCACTAGCCTAGCTAATTTGGTTCACCCTTTGCTAAATACTCTCTCTCTCTCTCTTTTTTTATGTCCCTTTGGATGCTCCTATCATATTTCATAAGTCTTTCTTCTTCTTCTTCTTCTTCTTCTTCTATCCCTCCCTCTCTCTCACTCATTTGTAATAGGTTGACAAATTGTGTTCTCTCTTTCTACGCTCATGTAGAGAATACCTAGAATAATCCCTTTGTTATATAATCTTAGTGTGAAGTGTAGAGAGTAAACTACTTCTATTGGATAGCTAGCACCATATATCCTCGTAGACACCTTCTATTCCTAATCAAGAAGTATGTTAGCTTTGCTCATGGCCACTTACGAATAAGACAGGCTTAGGAGGTGCTTGAAAACCTCCTAAGCGTGTCTTACAACTGTGAGTTTGGCACACAGAAAAAGACAGGCTTAAGAGGTGCTTCTTTGAACTCTAGGATAGAGCATCCAAGATGCCAAGAAAGCATGAGCCTCATGTGTTTCATTAACTCTACTTTCACCATTATAAGGATCCAAATTTTGCATTTTGTGTTGAAGTTGTTCTTCTTATTATGAGCTACTAGAGAAGAGTATTTAGTGACAAGGGAGTGACATTATAGGTGGCCATTCAAAATATAGTCACCTTTGAGCCTACACTTGCCATTTCATGTAGTAAGATATGTAGAGTTTTTTCCCTTGGCGTTGACATGGTGTTATCTTGATTAGCTGAGTTTTTCGTTTAACCATGCGGTGATAACAACATAATCTCATCAAGGAAGTGATCATAGAGAATTTGGCAGTATTATGAAATAAGGAGAGGACTTATAGCATGGAGCATCACAACTATGAAGTCTCCTCTATGCTAAAAGCTGGAAGCTAAACATGTATTCCAAAAAGCAAATGAAATTACAAGGATCACAAACTTGGTTTTCTCAATCATATGGCTCACTCTCTCCTCATGCCAGAAGAAAACTCTCTCTCTCTCTCTCTCTCTCTCTCTCTCTCTCTCTCTCTCTCGCGCGCGGAAAAATTGGAAATTACATCATGTTTCTTTTCGTATTGAAGGCTCAAAGTAAATTTTTGTTCTAGATACTTAGAAGTTAGATCACCAACAAAGAGGTTGTAGTATGTACTGGATCTACTTTAAATTCATCTACTACTTTTTTAAACTCTTACCTCGTTACATTGAAATTGTAAGGACATCGAGTTTAGGTTGTCTAAGAAACTCTATCAAGCACCTTACAATTCTTGCTAATACAGAACCTCTACAGGTTAGATTCAAAGTCAAGCTCATATAAATAAGAAGGCCAAGCCTATTTTAGAGTTAAACCCCTTTTGAGCACTTTAACTTCCACCTACAGTGGACCTTTACGAGGATCCACTATCCCGTAGCTCCAAATCAGGTCACCCTTTATCGTTTGGATATGCATGTTGGATGTCATTTTGTACCAATCTTCAGCTTCGTGGTGTTTGGGCAAAAGCTCACTCAAAAAGGCTCTCTCTCTCTCTCTCTCTCTCTCTCTCTCACACACACACACACACACACACAATGCACTCACATTACCTATGACATGTTTTCTCTAATGCTAAAACTAATTTTACTTCCACTTGAAATATCCTCACAATGAACTCTCAAAGAATGTGACTCTTCTTTCCCCATACGGATAAAAAATAAAAGTAATGTGCGCCCACTCGCACACACACCACATGCACACTCAAAGACCTTAGAGAACAAAGCATTAGGGAGTGTATTCATAGAAGTTTGATCCCATGATATGAGATATTGCAATATTTTAATGTGCGAAAGAATTTTTCCATTTAAAAACATCTTAAAAAGTTTATTTCATTAAATTCTTTATTATTTTTTACGCCTACTAAAACTATCTTTTTTTATGAAAGTATTGAAAAATTATTATTTTCTAGTTTTTCAATGAGTTTTTTTGTTTTATTGTTTTTATTTTACTTTTTTTTATAGAATGTGAATGTGATCCTTTCACCTTGCTGTGTAAGTGGGTCCATTGTGATTATGTGTATATTTAAACAATATCGTTTTATATTTAAACACAACAAAAATAACATGTAATTGCTGTTTGAGTGGGTCCATCATCGACATATCAAACATATGTGATTATGTGTGTATTTAAGCAATATCATTTTATATTTAAACACAACAAAAATGATAGGTAATTGTAAACACTCACTAAGACTTGCTTCCCATAATTTTCTTCCCTTCTTCTTAACTTCAGCATACCTTCGTGACTCCTCCCTTGTTTTCTTTGTTTTTGGCTTTCTAAAAGAAGGCTTAGAGGAGAATTAGGTTAGGAATACTTTTAATGTTTTCAATGATTATGTAAACTTATCTTGAATGTTATTTCAATTTATAGTAAGTAGATCTTTTTATTTCACCTTTCATTTCACATCTAACATATCTTGCATTCTATTGTTTTAGAATGTTAAAGTTAAGCTTCACCTTACATACATACACATACATATATATGTGTGTGTATGTGTATGTATATATATATATATATATATATATATATATGTGTGTGTGTGTGTGTGTGTGTGTGTGTCTTTAGATACATACAACACATACATATATATATGTGTGTTATATGTGTGTGTATATATTATTATTATTATTATTTTGACGAGTTCTTTTTATTTAACATTTCAATTCTCCTTGAAGAGATAAATAAGGCCAGATTATTATCTAGAGAGATCTTCCTTCAATATGAGGCTACCAACTAGACATATTTATTTAGGGTCCTAAAAGTTAGGAGGAGTCGGGGAACCATCCTTGAAGCAAAAGAAAACTTGGCTGACTAACAACTTGAAGAGGTACAAAAGGCTAGATTATTATCTAGAAAGAACTTCCTTCAACTTGAGGATACATATTTCTTCAGGGCCCTCAAACTTAAGAACACTTAGGGAACCATCCTCTATCTGACGGTAGATGACAAGGTGCAAGTTTTGAAAGACCCCGATGATATGGTTAAGGTGATGTTGGATCACTTTAAGTCATATCATAGAAAAACCGGAATCTTGGTCCATTGAAGTATATGAATCCCGAGCATCTCTTCTTAGAAGTGTCAAAAGAAAGATCTCTCAAATTGAAACGAATCTGTTGGAGAGGGATTTTATTGGGGATGAATTCTCCCATTGTTGGGGTAAAGGCGCTCCACCTTTTACCCGAGCCGGACGTTCGATGTTCAGCCGCCCGCCCACATGTATACATGCCCTTATTCATTATACATATATGAATAAGGAGCACCTCACTCACTACTTCCAGAGGTTGCTCCACCCACACATGGTCTCATGCTCTTCCGCTTCCTTGCACGCACCACACCGTGCATGCGCGCACGTATCTACATACATGTGCACTCACAATTGGTATCTGGCTACTCTATATGGTCTGCAAAACTCCACTATGCATCATGCTAGTATCAGCCATCGCACGACTGACAACCCCTGCTTCAAATGCTCCCACTGCGGCGGCTGCTAAATCGGGCCTCGACACTAGCAAGTCGAACATGAGACACGCGAACGCTGACAAAATCTACGCAAACCTGGCTGTACTTGCCTCCGCTTTGCTATTTATAATCAATGCATCATCAAGACTACCCATCGCGTATGGATGTGTCAACACCGACACTGAGAAACCTACATCCCTGTCACCCATAGACAAAACTATGCGTCCTAGCACCAACTTATCAGCCTTTACCATGAGCATATCAAAGAACTCCATATCTATCATCTCTGTCTGTGTCTCTAGGAAGTAGACCTACTCTACCTCCGCCTGCACAAAGTCGAAAACACCTGTTGTGTCTCACTAGAGCATTGTTGCTCTATCTATGTCTCTACAGAGTCTATTCGCACGTCTTGCACAACTAAATGCTCTGTCTCATGAGCATGGTGGAGCTCACCCGCAAAAGAGACACATCTCGTCTCTTACTCAAAGCATGTCATCAACAAAACCAAGACTACACCGTCTCGAACCTTAGACACATGTATAGGATATATAAGCCGTTGCGGGCTCCTCTGGCAATCACTAATGAACCGCAATGCATCTGGAAATACTACTCTATAAGAAGTGCCTGACAATCAAAATGTGCTAACTCTCGCATTGAAATCAAGCTCTGTCTCAGCTGAGGAACGTAGCACACATGTCATAGCATATATGATGCACCACTAGGCAAAGACAAACAAATGTCTCATGCACCCTCTATGTCAAATGCCGAACCATCAGCCAAGTGCACACAACCAAGTCTCCCACTAGAAAATGTGTTAAACCACTCACATCATGGCGTGACGTGGAAAATTGCATCGCTATCAAGTAACCATTGTGGAGAAAGTGCTATCCATAGACATGTCTGCAAGAGGTACACTTGAGGCAAGGATGACATCACAGCTACTGGCATAGACTGCCATTGGAACTACCTAACATGTATCAAAGCCGTGTGTGCACTACGCATACATCTTTGTTGCGCCCTCATACGTCTGAAACAACGGCGTCTAATATGTCCTGTTTGACCGCAATGCCAACAATGCAACTATCGGCAAGAACGAGACCGCGTCTCTCAAAAGTCATCGTAGTGGACTCTCCATTGTCACACATATCTGCAACCATAAGTGTATGGCAAAAAACTATGGCGAGAAAACTTGGGAGAAATCTGGAAGAATCTCCCTTATAAACTGAGCAAAACCTCAAGTACAATTTCACCCATAAACCATGCCAAACTAAAAACAAAGTGGGAGATAACTCGATCACTACACAATCATGAAACCATGATCAAACTGTATCAAAATTGATGGTCCCATATGCATAAAACCAGCTCCACAATCTGCTATTTGCAAGCATAAACTGGGACAAACTGCTCAATCGAGCATAAAGCGCATAGCCGTATACGCAAGCAGAGAGAAAACTAGCTCAAAACGCATCCAACAAACTGCCTGCAAAAACCTATGAAACGTGTGACTATCTGACTATAGCCACACAAGAAAACGTAATCCTCACTCCTGCGAGAGTGGGTACAAGAACATCAAACCGTGTCTAAACTAAGAAAACCTGTCAAAAGTGAGAGTAAACACTCGATCATTGTCAAAAGTGGAAATATATCGACCACTGTACCATCAGAGAGAAAACTGCAAATACGCATAAACCATGGCAAGAATCCGGGAAAAATCCGACAGAGTTTCCCATGGAAACTGAGCAAAAACTCAAAAATCTCACCAAATACGCATGAAGATAGACACTCAGTGTCTCAGTAAACAGATCCACAAATGGCATGTATATGCACTGCCAAAACCCTGGCAAAACAGCTCACTCTGACCTAGTGGCTCTATGGACGTATACCTATCCAAAAACACCTGTAAACCTACAAACCTACTACCGGCTAGCTATAACTAGCTCAAGTTGTATCCACATAAGCATACATAGCATGAAATTGCACAAGACCGTGCAAAAATTGCTCTCTAGGCTCCACACAAGCTGCATTGCAGTTACTCCTCATCAATCGGTAAACACGTCGATCAAAAAAACCTGCTAAGAGCTGAGTGCGCTCTAAGAAAAACACGCTCCGGAATGGGCGTCGGAGCCGAAAATGTTGGCATGTGCTGTCAAAACCGGAAAACTGGAAAATGTTGGTATGTGATGTCTTTCGTCGTTGGGTAGAAGTGCGCTACTCGAATAGCCGCAAATCAATGTCGAAACCGATGCGCCGAGCCCTCAGTAGTGTTGAGCTATTGATGTCGAGGTAGGAGAAGAAAATCGCCGAGACGTCGAGAAAACTCCAAAATTTGTTTGGAAACCGATGCCAAGAAGTAGGAGAAAAATCCACCCGTACCTGCACATGGCTGTGCATGTGTGCGTGAACGCACGCCAAAAGCGCTCTCTCTCTACTTCTCACTCGCTTGCTATCTCTCTCTCAGCTCTCTCTCAAGCTCTCGCTCTCTCAAACGCTCTATCGCGGTGTGGGTGAGTCAAGACAGAGAGTCAAAGGGCCGGGTTTAACCCTTGCACACGAGGAGTCTAGGAGGGGCGGGGGGTTTTGGGTGGGAGCCGAATCAAAACTTAAATAAAGAAAAATCATGCACAGTGTCGGAAGTCTGACGAGCGTGCAATCGGCTGCTCACGGCACCCTTCTCCCACGCTGCCCCGATTGCACTCGATGTTTGTCTGCTCGATTGATTCACCAAGCTTGCATAAGCTCCTGCTGCAACCTTCTGCTCACATTTGCTCTCACCCAGCTTCTGCCCGTGAGCCCTTCAATTGAGTGCCTTTTAACTGTACTCGTGACCGTCGCTGCCCGACCACTGAGCAAAAAAAAAAGGCTTTGCTTTTACTCTGCTAGGCTCTGTACTGCTCGACTACCTTGCATTTCAAGGTTTCAATATGCTCCAAGCCGAGCTTGTCAAAATCAACTCTCCCCCCTTTGCTTGCTTGCACCTGCTTGCTTCTATGCTCTCGACTCTCTCGCTCCCTGTTGTCGCTTGGTTCTCAGCCACACTCAAAGCTCCAATTGCAAGCAAATTGCCAAGTTCAAACATAGTGTGTTTGTGTGTGTCTGTAACCACACATAGTCTTTGACTCCCAAGCTTCTTCTTATGCTCCCCTGCTCGAACCCTGCAGAGCTCCAAGCTCTACCTTCCTTGCTCTGATTCCTCAGAATCTTCAAGATCTCCCTTACTCCCGAGAGGGGCTTCACGTGCCGAGAAGCTGTGATCTCACCAACCTCGCCCGATCGCCTCCAATCCGTGCCGGATCCGGTGCCGTGAAGCACAGATCTCCGATTGAGCTTCGTCGCTGTCGAGAGAACGCCGCCACCGTCGAGCTGTAGATCTGATACCAATTGTGAGTGCGCACGTGCACGGATGCACGTGTGCATGCATGGTGCAATGCTCCTCCCCTTCCCTGTACACATGCATCCGCGCACACGTGCACTCACACCCATGATCTTTAATCACTTGGTAGGGAGAAGTCCCCCCCGGATGGGATGGTTTGATGATTGAGTTCTTCATTGAGTTGTGCAAGGATCTGAAGATTCCTATTATGCATATGGCCAACATGGCCCTTATGGAAGAGGTGCTCGATACTAGCATTAAAAGGAGGCTAATCAAACCTATCCCTAAGCAAGTTTTTTGCTCCCAATTGAAGCACTCATGGTCCATCACCATGATGATCGTGGCTTAGAAAATAATTGCCAATTGCTATTGCCCTTAGTCTCGTCCCCCTCTCGGAAAAAGTTGTCACTCCTCACCGACACGGATATATCAAGGAAATGTCAATTTATGACAATATATTGTCGGCATCAAATATGAAAACATCACAAACCAAGAATGTACCCACCTGCAACTCGACCTTGACAGAGCATAAGACCAAATCGCGTGGTCTTTCATAGAAGCCATCATGGAAGCACTAGGGTTTGGACCATAGCTCTGTCAGTTGGGTCAAACCTTGGGGCAGGAATCCACTCAGAGTTTTTGTTTGGTAGTAGAATTTTTGGTGTCAATGAAGTCAAAAGATCAATCAAACAAGGTTGTCCTCTCACCTTGCTTGTAATCTCCATTCGGTCTCACCCCCTTGTCACTATGCTGGAAGCCAGTGCTACAAGAGGGGAGATTCAAGGATTGTCCTTATCTGACAACAAACAGCTCTTGGTCAAGCTGTTCGTTGATGACTCCTTGCTATTCGTGAAAGGTAGTATGAGATGGAAAGAAGCAAACCAATTGACAACTCATTTTCTCCTCAATGGAATTGAAAATTCACTCAAAAGAGCCGTCAAAGATCTGAATCACGTTTTGATGCCTATTTGTGAATCTGAATTTGAGTGGAAACCATGGCAGTGGCTTGTGAACATAATTTTCTTTAAACCACAAACCAAAAAATTTTATTGTAACCTGATAAAATAGATTGGTTCTCTCCTATCAATAAACATAGGCACAAGCAATGGCCAAAATCAAAGTGGGGAATGATAATCAGTAACATTTGGGACCACCATTGGCCCCAGATGATGAAGATATTCCTACAGAAGGTACTTTGAGGGGCTATTCTAACAGGCAATAAGATTTTTGTCATAGGCATTAGATCAAATAGATGCTTAGGATGAAAAGCAACAAGTGAAAATCTTTCAGATTTGTTCAAAGAATGCCCAACTATAAGTGGCTTTGCAGGCAAAGTCTGCAAATGGATACAGAAGACATGGAGGATTACTTTCTACAAGAATATTTTAATCTCGGAGGGAATTTTATAAAGAACCAAGATCTTCTTACATGCACATAAGTTTTCCACTTTTGCTACTTGAAACAAGTCTAGAGAACTAGGAACATACACATTTTCAAAAATGACTACTCAATTGTCGACTTCAACGAGATAATCCATGAAAGCAAGGAAGTGATAGTCTCTATTGGAAAAAGTTGGAGCTCTTGTAAGTACAAGCAGTACAAGCCATCCCACTCCATTCTAGTTGACACCGCAAAAAATGATTGTGGTTCTACACAACTCAGGGGTGCCACCCTCCATTGTATCTCTCTCAAGTAGCTCTCTTATGTCCTTAACCAAAAAGCCCCTCTATAGTAATGTTGATACCTCAAGGCACAAGCTATGCTTGAGGCCTTTTGTACATTCTTCTACTGATTCAATATAGCATCTTCACTTACAATTGTGAGTATGGCAAAAAAAAAAGATACATATGTCTTCACATGGTCTACACATGGGTTATTTGCACACTAATCAACGAATGCAATAGAGGCATAAACTTGATGCAAACATTAGATAATTGAGAAGTGCATACAAAAGTCAATTTATAGATTTGGCATAGATCACATCTTTCATATACAATGGGTGCCATCACCAGAGGTAAGCCAACTAGGACTGCTAACTAGGCTTGCCACATAAAACATAACCATAGTTTTTACATGTTCCACACATGGGCTACATATGACTAGGATTCCACATAAGAAGAGGATGCTCTCACAGATACACAAGGTGTAGCAAATCTCACACCTTAAAAACCTCCCCTTTGTGGGTTTTTTTCATATCACTCACACAATCCTCCCCTCAAAACAGACTATGGGTATGCCACATAGTACACAAGTCTCCCCTTGAAAAAAAATAGGTGGAGGGACTTGTAATCCTTCCCTACATGTAAAGAGGGTAATGAAGTACACAAGAGCCTAATACCCACAATATGTCATAAACTAAGCCAACCGCGTTGCCATCATCGTCACTATCATGAGTAAGATTTATTTTGACTCTCCCTTGATCTTTGAAATGTTCTTCATGATTTGTTATATGTGGAGGTTGATTTGTACATCAATGTACAATACTTTGTAGCATGCTTGCACTTTCCACAAATGCGATATGGGTTGACTTCATAGCAATCCTATGAAAGTTTATTGGTCATGCCATAGTTTGTGCACTTGAAAATTCTATGGCTGCTTGTGTTATAGTGGTTGGATGTGACCACTAGAGATCCTCCTGTCTATTGTCAATGGCCTCTACGATTTTTCTCATGCTCTCAAAGAGAGGTGATGCTGCCTTTCATTTGCAGAGTCTTTCTCTTTGAGCACTATCACAATTTTTCCAAAGTCTACATTAGAAACAACCTTCAATAATTGGGGTCACCCTCAAAATGTAAGTATATCATGTGAGTTCCAAATAAGGGGGGTTTTATTGGAAAAAGTTCCGAAAATTTTACAGACTTACACTTACAAAGGGGATTATAATTGCATTTTAGAGAAATCTCTATAAGTTTATTAAGAAAAAGGGGTTCGTTTATTAACTTATACCATATAAACATAGGTTATTTTTTAGTATCCTTTGAACACACGTGATATAGGTGATTTATTGTAAGTGGCCCCTTGAGCTTCAATAGCATATAAATATAGGGTATTCTTTGATACCATTGAATGCATGTGATATAGGTGATTTCTTGTAAGTGACCCCTTGAGCTTCAATAGCACAACAACTTGATCTTTATTATCTATAGGGATTTTGATATATGGTAGCTACATGAAGATGCTTTTAAGAGTGTTGATGAGAGATGATACATCTTCCTTGGGCTCCATGACCAATCCATAGAGTTGTATTTTTAATGCTAGCTTGGAGTGTTTAACAATAGCGCCAAAGTGCTACTCTAAGGTGATCCATGCCTCGTGTATAGTGGTACAAGTCCTTTCTTGCTTAAAGTCCACAACGAAACTGGCAAGCCTTGGTTGTTTGAATCAGACATAATGAGAAAAGATATTCATACTTGATTCCACCAAACTCAACTTTTTTCTAGAGATACAATCCCATACCACAATATATTGGATTGCTTGATCTCGCCCTTTAACCAGAATAAATATGCTTGCAAAGCACCATGTTGGTAGACACATCAAAAACCCTCTCTTTTTCCTACCGTCCATTGTCTAACCAAATCAGGCAATTTGTTCAATTCAAATCTATCAACTCCTTGCAAAAAGTAAAAAAATACATAAAAATAAGGGAAAATTACCAAAATACCCCTCTAATTTGTGGAAATTCCCAATATACCCCTCAAATTTCAAAAAATCCCAAAAAACCCCTGTATCTATTTTCGTTGGATCTTCAAGATTTTCTGATCTTTATTCTTGTTTGACAATTGAGATCGGTTTTTGAGTGCTTAGCATGTAATTTTTTGCAGATTACCTCGCCAAAAAAAGGCACTTATGTCTAAAAATAATGAAGGAATTCATCTCCAAAGCCTACATAACCAACTCAAATTTTAGTTTTAGCATCCTGTATGGTAGACAATTGCTCTTCTTATGAAAAGCTACAAATTTTTTTGGTTTTGGAGAAATTTGCTCTCACAACCAGGGGTATTTTGGGAATTTTGGAAAATTTGAAGAGCATTTTGGGAATTTATGACAAATTTTTTTTTTATGGGGATACTTTGGGAATTTTTGAAATTTAAAGGGTATTTTGGGAATTTTCACAAATTAGAGAGGTATTTTGGTAATTTTCCCTAAAAATAATTATGAATTTACAAGATTTTATGTAACCGTATTCAATCACTTCCTTTGTCAATTTATGAGAAGCTTTGCAAAGCCTTTCATGCCAACCGTGACGAGGGATGAAGCCCTTTGTGTGAATATCTCTTCCATAAGGATGTATCAAATAAGATTTTCTCTTGTCAAATGGAAAACTTGAACTTGAAATGAATACATTCCATGTATGCTTTGTTGAAGAATTATTGTATGCTCATGAATATGGCATAAAACTATTGTATGCCTTTTTTTTCAACCTTTCAACTTCCAAAAAAAACACTTTTGAGTGTGCCTCGAAAGGGCAAGTGGATGACTTTAACTACAGCTCCACACACACACACATCCTAAAAAAGAACACCTTGAAGACCAAATTATTGATAGTACACACACCTCTATATAAGGTTTGATTAAGGGTGATAATTAAAGCTAAAAAGGTGATTGAAGAGTCAATTAAGAGCTTTTGTAGAGAGCTTAGTTGCACAGACTCTTAAAATATCAAAAAACAAACTTGTAGAAATAAAAAAGATTACACCAAAATTACATTGAATGCTATGCCAATGACTCTCAATTAGCACTCAACCGTCTTGATGAGGGTAGAGGCCCATGGATATGCTCACAATCAAAGAATCAAGAGCTAATTAGAGGCTTATTCTAAGAGAAGGGGGTGAAACTAAATGACAACCAGTGTGAGAGTATATACACACAAGGTCGAGCATAATAGGGGATAGATTAGGACCAAGAAGAGTGATTTGTTAAGTATGGAGCTTGATTTACCCTTGTAATTTTCTGTGGTAAAAGCGTACATTTGTAAGGCCCCCATTATGAGGAGAAGCCATCGTGCGTGAAGGAAAATCACTCACCGGAAACCAAAATTTTCACGGACAAGAATCAGGGGCAACTTTAAAGGCCTCGGGGGCGGAGGCTCCCGAGACTTTTTTTTTCGCCGGAATATTCTTTTTCGCCAGAATATTATGGTCGGTCGGCGGCCGGAAAGTGGTCGGAAAACAACCGGTCAATTGGCCGGTGGCCGGTAGTCAATGGCCGATGGTCGGTGGTCGGAAGTCGATGGCCGGTGGCCCGTGGTCGGAAGTCAATGGCCGGTGGCCGAATTCAAAAGCAGACTTGTCTTCTCAAGGGCGGCCACACATGGGCGGATTGGAGGGTCCGATTTGGACTTATTCGCACAAGGGTGGCTACACATGGCTGTCTCTCATAAGAGAGGGCAGCCCTTTTGGCCTATAAAAGGAGGCCATTTCTATACACATTTCATAGTGTGAAGTTGATGCAACAAGGTGAGTGTGAGGTGGTGAGAGTGAAGCAAGGCGGGAGCTCCATTAAGGGTATAATCCCTTTGTAAAATACTTCTTGTTTTGAAGTACTAAAGCCATTGAGTGGCTGCTTTCCCGTGGACATAGCCCACATTGGGTGAACCACGTATATCGTGTGTACTCTCTCTCTCTCTCTCTCTCTCTCTCTCTACTCTATAATCTTGTGTATATAAACCTGTCTCTCTCCATTAAGTAATCTACTCAATTATCTATTTAGCTACGTCTTATTTCCTAACAACTGGTATCAGAGCAAGGTTTTCTCGTAGCTAAATTATCTCAAGGAAAGGATTCCTTGAATTGAGTGGGAGTTATGGCGGAGGAAGGGAAGCTCAAGATTGAGAAGTTCAACGGCAAAAACTACCAACATTGGAAGATGCAGATTGAAAACTATCTCTACCAGAAGGACCTCTATTTGCCACTAGGCGGTCTTGCGAAGAAGCCCGCAACAATGGCAGATGAAGCATGGATTGTCTTTGATCGAAAGGCACTGGGAACAATCCGGTTAAGCTTGGCGTCAACGGTGGCCTTCAATGTTTCGGAGATGAAGACCACGGAGGACTTGATGAAGTCACTTGATGACTTCTACGAGAAACCATTGGCATCCAATAAGGTATTTATTATGAAGCGCTTGTTCAATCTAAAGATGACAGAGAATGGTTCAGTTGCAGAACACCTAAATGACTTTAACACAAACATAAGTCAACTTCGATCAGTGAAAATCAATTTCGATGACGAAGTGCGAGCTCTCCTTATACTATCATCTCTACCGGATAGTTGGGACAGCCTTGTGATGGCTGTAAGTAATTCTATCTCTGGCACAAATACTCTTAAGTTTGATGATGTTGTGGGCGTTCTCCTAAGCGAGGAAAGGCGAAGGAGAAGCACAGGAGAATCATCAAGTGCTCCACTATCAGTGGAAACAAGAGGAAGGCTTAAGGAGAGGTTCAAAAACCAAAAGGGTCGTGATCGCTCAAGGCGGAGCAAGTCACGCACAAAGTCAGTTCTTGAATGTTGGAACTGCGGTAAGAAGGGCCACGTCAAGAAGGATTGCTGGTCCAAGAAGAAGAAGGAGACAGAGTCTCAAGACAACAAGCCAACATCGAAGGCCAATGTGGCAGGTAAAGTAGAGCAAGATGCTCTAATTCTCTCATTAGACAATGTTTCTAATTCCTGGATAGTAGATTCCGGGGCTTCATTCCATGCGACACCACACAAGCAAAATTTCCAAGACTACACCAAAGGTAATTTTGGGTATGTATACTTGGGAGATGATGAAGCTTGTGAGATTGTCGGCAAAGGTACAGTTTCTGTCAAAACTGCTAACGGAAATGAATGGAAGCTTAAAGATGTTAGGCATGTTCCTTCTCTTCGCAAAAATTTGATCTCTACAGGACAATTGGACGATGAAGGTCACAACATTGCATTCGGAAACAAACGGTGGAAGATCTCAAAGGGATCTTTGGTGGTTGCCAAGGGTGAAAAAGTCGGTACACTTTACTTGTGTACTGTTAGCACGCAACCTTCAGCTTGTGCAGCAACTACAGAAGTTGACAGTGCGGTGTGGCACTACCGACTTGGGCATATGAGTGCCAAAGGAATGCAAATCCTTCAAGCAAAGAAGCTTCTACCAGGTTTAAAAGAAGTGGACTTAGAGTTCTGTGAAGATTGTGTTTATGGCAAACAAAAGAGGGTAAAATTTCAAAAATCAGGAAATGAAAGAAAAAATAAAAAACTTGAGTTGGTTCATTCTGATGTTTGGGGTCCTGCAAGTACACCATCACTTGGTGGCTCATTGTACTATATAACATTCATAGACGATGCGACTAGAAAAACATGGGTTTATGTCATGAAGAATAAATCCGATGTATTTTCCATATTTCAAAGGTGGAAAGCCTTTGTGGAGAATGAAACAGGTACCAAGGTTAAATACCTCAGATCCGACAATGGAGGCGAATATTGCAGCCAAGCTTTTGAAAGCTTTTGTGCTAACAATGGCATTCGGAGGCAAAGGACAACCCCAAGGACACCTCAACAAAATGGGATTTCGGAAAGGATGAATAGGACAATCATGGAACGAGCACGAAGCATGCGGCTACATGCAGGCCTACCGCTTGAGCTTTGGGCGGAAGCTGTAAGTACGTCTGTGTACTTAATCAATCGGTCACCCTCAACGGCATTGGATGGGGGAGTTCCAGAAGAGGCATGGACAGGTAAACCGGTGAATTATGCATTTCTCAAAGTGTTTGGGTGTGAGGCTTTCATGCACATAGATAGAAGCCTAAGATCAAAGTTAGATGCAAAGTCCAAAAAGTGTTTCTTCATTGGCTATGGAGAAGGAGACTTTGGGTATCGCCTATGGAATCATGAAGATGGTCAAATCTTAAGGAGTAGGGATGTAATTTTTAACGAACAAAATATGTACAAAGATTACTTGGAAAGAAAACAAACAAAAGAAACAGGTGATAAGTACATGGAGCTTGAGGACGGTGAAGACTCAAGGACTACAAACGGTGACAATGTGCAACAACGTCAACCAAATGAAGAGCCTCAATCTATTCCCCGAAGATCTACAAGAGCAAGTAGACCTCCAGAAAGGTTTGTTCCTTCCTTCAACCATCTCTTGATCTTAGATTCTGGAGAGCCGGAATCATATGAAGAAGCTATGCAACATGAATCCAAAGAAGAATGGACGAAGAGCATGCAAGTGGATATGGACTCACTACATCGCAACCAAACATGGGAGTTGGTTGAGTTGCCTAAAGGTAAGCGGGCACTTCAAAACAAATGGGTGTACAAGCTAAAGAAAGAAGAAGGTGGGAAGAAAAGGTACAAGTTTAGGCTTGTGGTAAAAGGTTTTTCTCAAAAGAAAGGTATTGACTTCAATGAAATATTTTCTCCTGTTGTAAAAATGAACTCAATTAGGCTTGTCTTAAGCCTTGTGGCTGCTCGTGATCTAAATCTCGAGCAAATGGATGTAAATACGGCATTCCCTCACGGTGACTTAGAGGAGGAAATCTACATGCTTCAACCAAAGGGGTATGAAGTAAAAGGTAAGGAGAAATTGGTTTGCAGATTAAAGAAGAGCTTGTATGGTTTAAAGCAAGCATCAAGACAATGGTACTTGAAGTTTGATCGATGGATGTTGGATCATGGATTCACAAGATGCAACTCGGATCACTGCGTCTACACGGAGAATTTGGGAGATGCGAAATTCATCATCCTAATGTTGTATGTTGATGACATGTTGATTGCAAGTTCTAACATGCAGGACATCAAAGACCTAAAAGAGGAGCTTTCCAAATCTTTTTCAATGAAAGATTTAGGTGCTGCAAAGAGGATACTTGGTATGAAAATATCAAGGGACAGGATGAAGAAGACAATAAATCTATCTCAAGAAGATTACATCAAGAAGGTACTAGAAAGGTTTGCAATGCAAAATGCAAAACCAGTTTCTACACCTTTGGCTGGTCATTTTAAAGTAGCGAAGGATATGTGTCCGAAGACACAAGAGGAGATAGCCTATATGTCTAAAGTTCCATATGCTGCAGCGGTAGGTTCTCTAATGTATGCTATGGTCTGGACAAGGCCAGACATTGCACATGCAGTGGGAGTTGTGAGTAGGTTCATGGACAACCCAGGTAAAGAGCATTGGCAAGCTGTGAAGTGGATACTTAGGTATCTAAAAGGGACAACAACAAATGCTTTGTATTTTGGAGGAACTAATATTTTTCTAGAAGGGTATGCTGATGCAGATATGGCAGGTGACAAAGATACTCGAAGGAGCACTATTGGCTATGTGTTCACGGTTGGAGGCACAGCAGTAAGCTGGGCTTCAAAGCTGCAGAAAGTGGTTTCACTTTCTACCACGTAAGCAGAGTATGTAGCAATGACGGAGGCAAGCAAAGAAATTCTGTGGCTTCACAGATTCTTAGAAGAGCTTGGATTAAAACAAGACAATTGTGTCTTGTACAGTGATAGCCAAAGCGCTATCCATCTTGCGAAGAACTCAGCCTTTCATTCAAGGACAAAGCACATTGAGGTGAGATATCACTTCATACGCACTCTTTTGGAAGAGGGACAACTAAAGCTAGGAAAGGTGCATACAAGTGAAAATCCTGCAGACATGTTTACAAAGGTGCTCAACAAGGAGAAGTTGAGCTTTTGCTCATCTTCAATCCGCATTCAAGGATAAGAAGCCAGAATGGAAAGCAGTCACAGGTTTGGTTTGGAGATCAGTCTCCAAGTGGGAAATTGTTAAGTATGGAGCCTGATTTACCCTTGTAATTTTCTGTGGTAAAAGTGCACATTTGTAAGGCCCCCATTATGAGGAGAAGCCATCGTGCGTGAAGGAAAATCACTCACCGGAAACCAAAATTTTCACGGACAAGAATCATGGGCAACATTAAAGGCCTCGGGGGCGGAGGCCCCCGAGACTTTTTTTTTCGCCGGAATATTCTTTTTCGCCAGAATATTATGGCCGGCCGGCGGCCGGAAAGTGATCGGAAAACAACCGGTCGATTGGCCGGTGGCCGGTAGTCAATGGCCGATGGCCGGTGGCCCGTGGTCGGAAGTCAATGGCCGGTGGCCGGTGACCGAATTCAAAAGCAGACTTGTCTTCTCAAGGGCGGCCACACATGGGCGGATTGGAGGGTTCGATTTGGACTTATTCGCACAAGGGCGGCTACACATGGCTGTCTGTCATAAGAGATGGCAGCCCTTTTGGCCTATAAAAGGAGGCCATTTCTACACACATTTCATAGTGTGTAGTTGATGCAACAAGGTGAGTGTGAGGTGGTGAGAGTGAAGCAAGGCGGGAGCTCCATTAAGGGTATAATCATTTTGTAAACTACTTCTTGTTTTGAAGTACTAAAGTCATTGAGTGGCCGCTTTCCCGTGGACGCAGCCCACATTGAATGAACCACGTATATCATGTGTACTCTCTCTCTCTCTCTCTCTCTCTCTACTCTATAATCTCGTGTATATAAATCTGTCTCTCTCCATTAAGTAATCTACTCAATTATCTATTTAGCTACGTTTTATTTCCTAACATGATTAGGAGATGATAAATAACATCAAGAGTTTGATAGCAATTGATGATGCAATCAGCTATGGTGGATAAGCCAATGTATCATCCACAATAGAATCATAATTAAAGAGATTAGAGAGATACTAATTACACACTAATGATTTAAGGCAATAGAGCTTGGGGACGCACTTATAAGAAACCATCTATATCACATATGTTCAACTAGTATTAAAAAACCTTTGTAATAGTGAGGCAATAAAATGACCCTTTTTGTATGTTAAACTGTTGATTTTTTCTCATTTTGAATTTAAATAATCCCTTATGTGAGTTAAATAATTTAATTTAAATAAATATTATAAATTAAAATACCCCTCTTTCTGAATGCATGTTATACACTAAATTTTTTTGAAGCAATTCCCCCCCCCCCCCTCCCCCCAAAAAAAACACAAAACCCCAACACACAAAAACAAGCAATAGAAGCATACACTCGACATAAAGACTAGATTATTAGATTGTTCAAAAGTATATACACAAACCTGAATATATAGCCTTGAGCTAAGCATCTTGCACACACATTGGTTGACTAACTAGGATTGTCTACTGGGCTTGCCACATAAGACATACATATGGACTACATATGTCTAGGCTTCCATATAAGAAGCATGTTCTCACAGACACAAGGTGAAGCAAAGTTCACACCTACCAAGCACTTTGTTCTCCCTTCGTGGCTGTGAAAATGTGCACTATTTTGATGGGTTTTTCTATAGTTAAGAAAGTCACATAATTCTTTGGAAGTTTAAGGAGAGTTTGATATTGATCTTTTTGGGCATATTAAGAGTGCTCTTGTCACCATCAATATAGAATTAGTTACATACCTACCATGTATGGCATTCCTTTGAATGTTCACCGTCGCTAGATTCTACTACTTGAAATAGGTCTAGAAGTTTAGGAACCTTCGGGTATTTTAGGCCAAACTGGTTGTAGATCATTTTGATGATATTGTGCGTCTGAGCAATGAGCTCATCCTTGGTGTAAGAACAAGAAGCGGGTCGGCTGACAAGGATGAAGAATGTATTCATGCATTGAATTACTTAGAACGCTCAAGAGGGTAGGTTTAACACCTCTAATTTGGTATCCTCTTTGTTTGTGTACAAGCCTTTGTTGGAACCTAGTCCCCCTCAAGGCACATGTAGTGCTTGAGGGCGATTGTATTCTTTTCGAGTTAATATAGATTCTCTCAACTCACAATGGCCGAAAAAAGAAAGAAAGACATCACCACAATAGAAAATAGTGACACAAAGGGACATCAATGTTTGATGAATCTCTTTAGCTTCAACTATTCAGAAGCACCCATTCGCTAAGCAAAACACACTATCATTTTCACATGTAGACCAACTATTAAGATTGTTGACTAAGGTTGCCAGATAATACATGGCACACGGTCTTCACATGGGCTACATATGACTAGGCTTCCACATAAGAAGTATGTTCTCACATACACAAGGTGCAACAAAGCTCAAACCTAACCAACACATAGCCTCCCTTTGTGGCTTTCAAAATGAGCACTATACTCTTGGTTTTTCTACAGTGAAAAAAACTCACATAATTCTTTACAAGTTTACGTAGAGTTTTGATATTGACCTTTTTGGCCGTAGTTACGTGCTCTTGTCATTGATAAAAAAATTAGTAACATATCTGCAATTTATATGGTGATGGAATTCCCTTGAGTGTTCACTGTTAGATTGCAAAGTTTACATTTTTAACATCGGTAACTCACCATAATAGACAACATTGACAGGAGGGGATCACTATTTGATGAATCTCTTTAGCTTCAACCATTGAGGAGCACTCATTCAATAAGAAAAACACAGTATCCTTTGCAGTTGCAATACCCTAAAATGCAAGAGCACACCCATACTCTCTCTCTCTCTCTCTCTCTCTCTCTCTCTCTCTCTCTCTCTCTCTCTCTCTCTCTCTCTCTCACACACACACACACACACACACACACACACACTTTTTTTTTTTTGCAAAACTCACAATTGTGAGTGATTGTATTAGAATCCCATCAAGAAATGTACAAATCCACCTCAAGCTCATGCATGATATCGAACAAACTCGATCGGATGGCCCTAATCCAGTCATTAAAAAATATAGGGATTCTTTGTTAGCCACTTATAACAACCGTACCAAAAAGTGCTAGATTGTTAGACCCTCTTCTTCCAAAATGCTAGATTGTTTGTGAGTCACGCATGGTAGTGTCCCAATACATGGCCTTCCACTCAATTTCAAAATCCATTCTGACTCAATTACACCAATAGTTGGTGGCACCTGCTATCATCTAAAAGGACTTGACGAAGTGGATGGATGCCTTTTTGCATTTAAGAGTATACTTAGTATGCGTAAGTTCGACAAAAGATAACTTGGCATTGCGTGTAACGAATGTTTTTTTTGTTTTTGTTTTTTGCATTCATTGCCATAATTCTTTGTTGCAATGAACTAAGCAATTTTCCTCAAAAGAAATAATATAAGAGGGAAGAAATGGAAGATAATGAGCCCATAAATATATATGATTTTTATATAGACGTTAGTCTTGCTACCAGCTTTTATGTGAATAATATAAACATTTTTTCCAAAATGATTTGATTTTGGTATTTGAATTTCAAGTAATGCTATATTTCCATTGTTGATTAATTCTCCCAATTTTCCTCTCTATAAGTAAGTTATGAAACAGTAGTAACAGGATGGGTCGTCCTGTTCTTCTTGTGTGCACTCAAATAATCAGATACTACTGCTTTCACCATATTTGGCAAGCAAGGAACTGGTGCGTGTTTGAGGGGGATCTGGATGTGGCAAGCTTTTGTGAAATCATACAAGATAGCAAAGTGACGATCCACATGATCGGAGGCAAACAAACATCAGAGGATTGGTCTAGAACCATACATGTCATGACGACAACTTGTAATAAGTAAAGCCTAGGAGTAGTTGTGGTCTCTCTGTCAAGCAAAAAACTTGTAATCTTTTGACCCTCAAGGCTCAGTCTGAGCTTGAAGTTGGTGTATTTTTCTGATGTTCTTAATACTATCCACTCACAATTGTGAGTTTTGCACCAAAAAAAAAGTTATGACACCTTATTACACAATTGAAAATAAGAAATAAGACACAAGCAAAAAATCCAAGGGTAGAGGACAACGATTGGAAAATGTCTTGTTAAATTTGAAAACCCAATATAAGCATGGAAAAATCTATTGCATTATGTCGTAAAAAAAACAAATAATGAGATTATTCATCCAATTTGTCAAATGCCTTAGATAATGAACATGGCCTTAAGTTATTGTGTGCGATGCAGGTTGCTCTCAAACAATAATCTAGTGCATTGTTATAAAAAACATTCAGTAGCTAAATTGGGTCCCGATGGGTTTATGCACACCTAGTCAGGAACAGTGTTTGGGGGTGCTCAAACGATGATGCCTAACCCCATGTACAGTGTCATGGGTATGCAACCAGGGTTTCAAAGCACTCAGGGCCAATTTGGGATGCCACAGGAAAATTTTAGTATGGCTGGAATTACAAATCAGCAGCCAAATATGGCATTTCCAGATCAAGTTAATAGCGGTCAAGGAACACAGATGAACCCTAATAGTGTTCCCATGTTTCAGTCACTTCCATATAACAATTTAACGCCGCTGGAGAGGCCCCACGTTCTCAACTCCCTAAATAAAGAGAAATTGATGAACTTATGTCAATTTTAGCATATTTTGATGAGTCCTGTAACATACCTAATCATGCATAAAAGAAGAGCTACCAATAATAACAAAAAGAATTACTCCACTCACAGTTGTGAGTTTGGAAGAAAAGAAACAACGTAAATTCAGTAGGAAGGGTTTTTCATTTTTTTAAAAGTTAAGCAATTTTATAGAGATACATTAACAAGAGAGGTTTTTAAATTCATTTATAACAAAACCCATTAATTAAAGAGCGAGTCAATCGATTCATGTCAACATTTTAACACGGAGGTTTTTAAAGCACCCTATGAATGCATGGTATATAGAAGACTTCTTAATAGTAGACCCCTTGAAGATTTCACACATGCAACCATTCATTTATTTTATTTTGATCTCCTTTTTCAATGAAACGAATTAGTTAAGCTTATTTAGTTTGTAATTTTATAACTAAAAATTTTGTTAAATGCACATTATAAATTATTTTGTTGTTCTAAGCATCCCCCAAGAAAGAGTGAGGCGTTGCATAAAGAGAACATCAGGAAATTTTGATCTTAGTCTGAACGAATGTACGTGAAGGTGATCGTGAAATTATGGAGAAAATAAATTGAATTGAGGCTGATTCAAAAATCCCACAAGGGTTGAATAAAAGATATGTCTTAGTTGATATACATTATATAATATATATATATATATATATATTCTATATTTATATATATATTCTATATTTATATATATATATATATATATATATATATATATAGAGAGAGAGAGAGAGAGAGAGAGAGAGTTGTGAGAAGCTTCTTTAAAAAAATATGCAAAATACTCTTGATTCATCTTATTATGTGCCAAGCTCTTTATTTTACTTACACCAGATTTGTTCCATGTGTAGGGATGGGGAGCCATGTGGGGGCTCAGCACCATCCACCAGTTCAACATCATCATCATATGTTAATGGATCTCCAACTTCCTCATCGTCATCCTCTTTAGTTTCTCCATTTCATTTTACCATATTGAGATGGACAAAACCATTGCTAACAACAATTTTACATATCATCATCCTTTTTTGTTTTCTTCTTTTATTGATCCCAGGTCAATTTTAAGCACCAAATTTTAAGAACACTGTCAAAGGCTACACTAAGATTAAGGGAAAACAAGTTGATCCACCCTAAATTTCAACATTTTTCATCTTCTAACTGCCATTGTTGATGTTTGATGTATTTAGATCTTTGTCTCAGTGTATCATAGCTCAGTAAAAATTTGCATGTAGTCTTTTGAGCTACTTTTAGATCAAAGAACATGTTCTGTTTGAGTAGATAAGTTTTGTTGTTATGCTTATTTATGCATGAATTCTCATTAAAACACACCAAGAATCGATCTTTATTCAAGGATGTTTAGACTAATGTAATTGATTTGATTATTGGACTGCATATGGCCTTAGTGAAGGGTTGCATTTTCGGTGCAATTATGGACCATTCGATAAAACTTGCTGATTAGTGCCACATGGCAACAACCTTTCATTTTCACTATCTCTTGTTTCCCTTTGTGAGAGGGTGTTCACATTTATCTACCTCTCTCTTTAAATAGCGAAATAGAGTATTGGGTCACACACAATCTTTCTCATCCTCTTTGACCTTTCTTCCTCAATTTGCTACAGTGCTTCCAAGTGTTTTTTTTATCATTGTTTTTTATGCTTTTGAAATACATTTTAATCTAAATAGTTCATTGTTACACTTTTTCTCAAAAAAACTTAAAAAATTAGTGTCACTTTCTTGTTTTCTCTCTCACAAAGAAGCTTCTTATTTTGAAATTCCTCTCAATAGCCAAGCGGTGCATGACAAGCTACTCACCCCTCGATGAACCTACCTCAGACTTGGAGGCACAATGGGCGAGTTAGTACGAAAGTATAATAGAACATCTAAGACACTGGTGTGGAGAGAGCTTACAAGGTATTTCCAAAACTCCAACACTCATTTGTTTGTGTGACTCTCAAAAGTAGAAAACCTCCCTTTGAACCCCTTCTAGAGAGAAATAGCTAGAAAAATAAATAAGAAGGAACTTAGACAACTGGCCCTTTTTTGGGATAGCAACAGTGCTAAGTGAGCCGATGTCAATTAGTAGAAGTTGTTAAAGAACCAAGCCTTGCAAATGCACATCAAGGATGAATATGAAGAAGTAGTAAAGATTGGAGTTACACATTTTTACATCTTTCAAAAATGGCTATGTATTGTAATTTCCCGAGTTATTTCAATCCATTGTAATAATTGTAATGTGTGATGAGCTCAATGAGAGTTTCAAGCTGTAAAGAATAGGTCAGTTAGTGTGCCTAGGTTGCAAATTCAGTAAGTTGTGGAGCCTCAAAGGTCTTGGGCGCCCGGACATTGCACATTTTAAAACCCTATGGCTAAGGTATAACAACCAACTTTTGTAAGGGTTTTGTAAGCTTTGTATAATAGAAGTGAGTGTATAATGCAGTATTGTTATATGAGCTCCCTCCTATTTCATTTCTTCGTGTCTCCCTCGTGTGAAGTGACATTACTGTTCCAAGCATACCAATATGCTCGCATGTGAAAGCTCTTCCTTTCTATGTAAGTCTCTCACGATGAAGTTCTGGTTTTAGTCGTGTCTATCTATGAGTTTTTTTCATTCCTTACGCAACATAAATGCATCCAAACTGGTTTTTGACCATAATAGAGCACATCCAAGGAAGCTATAGAGTGATATGGAGGCCAAAACCAACCTGCCCAAAATAGGCTTTTTTATCTTCACGTGATTCTTCCCAAGTGTTAGAAATTACTTTTGAGCACATGAGGAATCAGGATGGTGAGGATACTCTGCACATTCTATCTAGCAAGTTTTGTCGCATTTGTTGTACGTAGTTATGCAAAATCATCATATTAGGTTTGCGGCGGTAAACATGTTGTTTATCTTTGGCATAATCCAATCCCAAGTGTCAAAAATGACTTATGAGCACATGAAATTAGTGAAGATACTCTGCACATTCTATGTAGCAAGTTTCACTGCATTTGTATCACTATAGTTATACAAATTCATCGTATTAGACATGCAATAAGGAGGTTAGTTTTTGGTGTTTGCTCACAAGGATCTATGTGAGAGCACACTAGACTAGATTAGCTATCTCTTACAACCTCCATTCACTAGTCGGGTTAGCTATGTCCCATGGATTGACATTTTATGTATGTGGTTCTCCCTTTGCTAGCATCGATATGGTGAGGCTTGGCAACCGGACTACATTTTGGCACCGTTCCACGGACGAGGCAACCTAAACTAGAGAAAAACCCAAAGCGCTCACCAAAAATTCCATTACTTCCTCTAGTTTCAATTAGAGTAACACACTTTTTGACTTTATTATTGTTGAGAGGTGCTTGAGAGTAGGGATACTTAGTGAGGACCTCGATAGTATAGATTAGCTAGTAGGATTGGGTGAAGGGCCCTTGAGACTAAGAATTAGTCCAGAAGGATAGCACCTAGATAGAATTAGAGATTTGGTTTTGAAAGTTGATTTTTTTCACATATGGAATTCTTTTCTATCTTCACTAGGAGTAGGGTAAGTAAAAAATAGTCAAGATTGCATCTAATTTGAAGCCAAAAAATTATCAACACCAAAGATTTACTAGAAACCTTCAAGATGGGACAAAAGGGGATGATAAACCACTCACATATAGTTCAAACTTTATGAAACTCAATGGAGAGACTTGAAACTACATGTAAAAACCCCGAAAAATCAACTTGGGCAAAAATCTCTTGGATTAGTAAAAATTTGTCTTTGGCGCTCCGAAGATAGAACTTTTACCCGAAGGGTGATTTTCGGCACATTGGGACAAAATTTGAGTAGGGCATCCACCGAAGAGAGCATAAACCAAGGGAAACCAACAAGAGTGAAAAATATTGGTTTTTTGACCCAGTAGATAATAATCGCAAATATTATCTCTTGCTAGTCACCAGTGTTAATAGACCTTCATATAGATAGCCTAGCAAATTTGGAGTCATTTGGACATTGTTTGCTACTAGAAATTGGGTTTTTAGAAGTTGAAGGTTGGAAATTGGTCCTTTGGCTACGTTTGCAAAAGTGATACGAAGAATTTTGACCTAAAATTAGGAAACCTTTAAGATCATGTCATAATCTCTTCAGTTGCAAGAATATCCTTGTTCTAAATCCCTAACTCCTTCCATGGGACACCTTGAGAGAAGATATTTACTTGTCAATCATGTATCTTGTCATAATGGCCAATGCTTGGTCTTGTTTAGTGATCAGTACCAAAAGTTTAGCACACTATGCCTCTAAGTGAACTTCAAGGTTGAGTATCCCAATACCACCTTCCTCATTGGGCCTAGCAACGTAGTCCCATTTGACCCATTTCTAGGGAAAACAAATCTTTGGTGTTGTTATTCCAAAGGAATTTTTTCACCAATTTCAAAAATTCCTTCCAGTTACATTTAGCTTTTTCAAAAGTGGACCAGTGAAAGATACGTACGAGATCATAAACAAATTAATCACCTTCACCTTACCGTGGAAGGGGAGAAGCCCATACTCCCACCAACACATCTTTCTCTCCACTTTTTCCAAAACTTGCAAAAACCTTTGCTTGTGAGTGATGTCGATCCCAAGTAGGGCCCCAAGGAGGCCCCAAGGTGGCAAAAGACCTCTCTTTTTAAGACAATCTCTCTTGACCATTCAGATGGATCGAACAAGTCATATTTTGAGAGTGAGATCAATCGTGATTTCTCGATATTGTGATTTGATCCTACGGTGGTGAAAAATGTTCTGAACAATCTCCATAGCCTTTTGTAGCATTCAAGGGTTGGCTTTCAAGAACAAAAAGGAGGACTGGATACATTCTTGATTGGTGAAGTTTTCATTCTTGATGCTGACTATAGCTTCCAAAATATTGTCGTATAATGATCTTCCTTTGATAAATTTGTGTTGGTGCAGGGTGATAGCTATATCAAAGAGGCGAGAGAGCCTAAGGAGGGAAACAGCTTTGGCAATAATCTTGTATGCTATCGTCATCATGGTGATGGGTCACCAGTGTTTCACTTGGGAGCAACATACTTGCTTTGGAATAGGTACACAAAGACTCCTTTTAAAGATTTTATCAAGCACCCCTTCCACCAAGGCTAGGTTAGCCATGCACATTATAGGGACCTTCAAATCGTCCTAGAACTCTATGAAGAATTAAGTCGTTAAACCATTCCAACTGGGGATATCTCTTGCCTAATGAATGAAGGGCAAGGGAGCAATCATACTTGTTAAAGACCCTCACCAATTTATACTTCTATTGGAAAGAACGTCCTTTTGACACTACTGAGAAGTGATGCTTTGGCTGCATTCTCTTCTTCACTATCGATTGTACATCATTTCTAACTATAGCATTAGTATCATCAGCAAACTGCTGGAGAAAGATCTGGTCAACAGAACCTGGAGTTTCAATAGCATTAAATTTCCCTTGATGCATTAAATCTTTTATAAGACATCCCAAAGCATCCTATGCAATAGCATACAGCAGAGGAGAAAGAGGGCAGCCTTGTCTGATAAACTTGTGCAGTGGGATGGGGTCAGTAAGTGAACCATTTATAGCAATCTTAGTTTTAGCATTTCCAAAAAGCATGTGCAAAAATTTATGATTAATTCTCCCAGTCCCATGTCATAAAGACTCTACAAAACAAATCCCCATTATATTCTATCATATGCCTTATCAAAATCAATCTTAAAGAAGACACAATTTTGGTTAGACTCTTCTGCATGCTCCATTCCTTCCCAGAGATCTATGATGGAATCCAAGATGGATCTACCTTTGATGAAGCCTTTTTTATCCTTTAAAATGAACTGATCCATAAGGGGACTGAGTCTCCTTGCTAAATCTAAAGCAATGATTTTACATACATAAGTCAAACAAGTTATAGGCCTCCAATTAGACAATCATCTCTTGAGCTTTTCTTATGTATAACTTTCACTACACCAGCATTAATGGAGGAGGAAAGAGCTCCAATGGCTAAGGCTTCTTGATAGAGAAGTAGCAGGGAGAAAACCAAAAGGTCCTGAAAAGCAATATAGAATTCATTTTTGGGAAGACCATCCAAGCCATGCGGTTTACCAGTTTTTAACTTTCCAATAGTTTCTGTAATCTCCCCTTCAAAGAGTGGTGAGTCCAACAACAGAGATAATTGTTTAGGCACTATTTTTTTCCTTTCTTGGGCAATCTTTTCCCTTGCATTGGTTATATTCTGGTTTCTTGAGGGGAGAGGAGAGAAAGTATTGGAAAAGTACTTCTTGGTAATCTCCACATTTTCCTAGTGAGAGACTGCATGAATTCCTTCATCATTTCTTAATAAGGGAATGAAATCCCTACATTTCCTTTTTTTGAAGAGAATTGACCTGGTGTCTGTGATGATAGATGGCGAAATGTAAACATATTTTCATGATAATGTATCTACTCTATTTCACTGTAGCTCACTATTGAGCTGTATATCTCACTTTTTTAAATTAAGAGCAACATGCACACCTTTGGACAATGTATAAGTCTTCTCCATTAAGTTTTTTTCAAGTATTGAGGAGAGTCCGCATAAACATAAGTATTGAGGACATGATGTGGCAACCAAATAAAATAACATTAACACATCCTAAACAAAGTGACATCTACAAACCAAGTTCTCAACAAAGTCATCAATTAGCAACTCCAAAACAAATTCATTGCCATAAACATAGAGAGAATACAATGCGTCTAAAAAAAAAAGACGGGGTAATTTGCCATTGAAATTTCCAACTACAATCTACAATGTCTTTAAGAAACTGTGATATCCATCACTTCTTCAAGATCTGCGTTCAATGCTTCCTCAAGCATATCCACCGTTTCTTGAATATCTGCCTCATGACTTGGTCTTGCCTCCTCAGGCAGAGGAGAGAGAGGACCATATCGCGCTTCGTATCTGGCAAGTTTTTTGGATAAAACAACTACTTTTTCTTCTTTGGCTGCCACTTTCTCTTGTAGCGAGAGAAAGCTCTCTCCTTCGCTGGCTAGTGTAGCCCCCTGAGACACGATATTAACATTTTTTTCATGCTCTTCTGGTAGGAACACCACTGGCCTCTTTTTTGCAAGTTGATCTGCCTCCCCACAATACGCTTGTGCCCTTTCTTTAGCTTTTCCAAGTCCGACACTAATGTTGAAAGGACGGTCTGTCCAAAAGACGCACTTCTTCATTATATCTTGCACGAAGACTTGATAGATGAAGTACATGGCAACTTGATTATTATTAGGTAGACTACGCTCCTTTTGGATGAAGCATAGAAGCAACACACGCATGAGCCTTTTGTGTTGAAAATTTGAGCTTTTCAATGGTGTCATTGCCTTGGCACGACCTAACCTCCTGAAAAGTACATCTTTCACAAAAAAGGAGGGATAGCACTTGCGTACGTCCTCCAATTTCATTGGTTCACCCTCCAATTTAATTCAAAAAACATGAAATTTCAAGACAATGGACATGAGACAAGACAAAATTGTTCCATTGCAAAGTATAGAAACATTTTCAAATGACAAGTTATGATTTCAATCATTGGATGGCCTCAAGCCTGCACTATCTAGGAGCATGCAACCAACACGCTTAATGCCTTGTAACATGCTGAGGAAATCATGTGAGGACTTGCGCTGGGTGGGATTGGGAGATACACAAGTGCGCAAGACTTCTTGAAAGCGTCTAAGGAAAGAGATATAGTTAGTGTCATCATCCTTAGGTAAATATTTAAGGAGTTCTTGAATGAAATTACAAAGGGAGTAGATATCTTGGCTGCGCATGTAGACTGGAGGATTTGTGGATATACAATTACTTCCATGAACATCATTGTGAGTGATGTTATTTGCGTGCAAAAAGATGAAGGTTTGGATCAATCCATGAATGATAGGCCATATATTCTACTTGACGGCTTCAACAGTCCCCTCGACGTCTTTAAAACCCTTGCTCATGGCCACATTTTTCCCCTCCTTTTGGAGTCTCTCTAGCCAGTGGTCGAGGTTTCCACCATTCCACATTGTGAAGATGAGGGTGGGAGCTTGCATGGCGTGTCTTGCCAATCCCAGAGTAGCAATGATTCCACTATGAGTGATATTCATAATTGTGGCCTCATGCAGTGCTATGTCATTGGCACTCTTCTGGCCATCACCCTTGACTAGCTTGCCAGTGTAAAATCCATCTGTGAAGGTCTCATGATTGACTTTCACCTTCGTGACCATGCCGTATCTACCTTCTCCAATTCTTGCAATTTGTGGAAATTCAATGCAAGCCATGCGCATGATGACAAGGTTGCATGGGTCTAAACTTCCCATGTTGGGCGGCATTGGGACATTGCTAGAGATTGGTACTTCCGAAGCGGAGGCACTTCGGGTACATTGTTGGGCTCTTCTACGCGCGGTCTCTTTCCCTGTTGCTTAGGACCTCTACTTCCTTCATGCGGTCCATGAAGCCAGACTTCCCTTTAATTTGCTTGTCAAGGGTTTCTGCAACTCTGCAAACTTGCCCTATGATTCGATTCACGTCGTGGGACAACTGACCACCTGTAAGGACTTCAATCCCACTGAAGCACTACGAAATTTTGCAACTAGTGCTGCATATGTAGCACTACATAACTCATCCAAAAATGATTTGTACGAGGACCCTTGCAAGACTTCCTAGAGGCGATCACTTTGTAATCCATAAAGATGAGTGCATAAAAAATCCTCGACATTTTTCCGCTCAACTTTTGTTATCTTTCCTATAGTACCCATGATGTGTGTAGAAGCTAAAACTAAGAAACAAAAAAACCATAACTTCTCATCAGTATAAGTAACATGTAATGCAACACATTCTAGTCATTCTTTGCAACCTATATACGCAACACAACCATGAAGCAATCACCCTAAACCCTAAACCACAGGTCCACATGAATGTAATTTATGCTCAACATACACAAGAATGTCCACATGATTATGCATGACGTAAATTATGATTTTTCATATCATAAAAAAATATGTTATGATTTTTCGAATCAAAAACCTCGCATGTATGAGGTGCTATCAATAGGAATGTGACGAAGTCATACAAATACACATTATTTTACAAATCACAAAGAACAACGTGAAACGTGGTGCCACGTGTGCATCCCTCTCATAGTAAGGATCTAAGCAAATCCTAAGCACCAAACGCAGGGATTTTATTCCCATTGTAAGAGCAAAGGATAAACATTCGATCCAGACGCCGAGAACGATCACACTTTACAAATCAGTAGCTCATCAGATAATGGTTTTTTCCCACAAATCTTGTCTGAGAGAAACTTCTCTCGTTGTAAGAACTGAAGATCGTGACGCGGGGAGTAGTTTAAAGATTATACTTTTCTCATTATACAGATCTACAATGAAGATCTACGAATCATGGGGTCCATGAATACGTATATTGGAAAGTGTATAGCTTAATGACTCACTAGATAAAAAATTTATTTGCACAGATAGTGTCTAGGAGTAAACTGTAACTTCTTCCATTGTAAGAACCAAGGCTGAGACGCGGGAAGAAGTATGTTTTTTTGTAAGCTGACATTTCATTGGAGCTTATTTTACCAAAAGCATCGTACAAAGTAAGAGTGTTGTGAGACATATCAAACAAATACACATGCTATCTAATGGTCTCCTAAAACACAGTACAAAGTATGAGTGCCGACAAGCATATCAAAACAATGTACGGTGTTATCTAAACTCCTAGAACATTGACTCAAGTAAGAGTGCTGCAAAGCATATCAAAACAAGAGTCAATGTTTTCTTTTTTTTTTCTAGATTTCTATGGGAGTAAGATATAAAATCAGACAACCCATAGTAATTTCTATACCCTAAATTTTAAATTGTTATGTGACTAAGAAGGCCCGAAGGCATATCAGAGACACATGCAATTATATAGTCATGTGAAAATACAATTTAAATTATTTTTTATAAAAATACAAACGTGAAGAGAAAAGATGCTCACCAATACGCAAGGCTGGCCTGCTTGAAAACCGGTTGCAAGGGAGAGAGAGAGAGAGAGAGAGAGAGAGAGAGAGAGAGAGAGAGAGAGAGAGAGAGAGCGAGAGAGAGAGAGAGAGATCTCGATAAAAAATGTATCGAAGAATGACGTTTTTCTTTTAATGGACTACCGTATCACTCGATAATCTTTCGATTGATATCGATATTGAACGATACAGTGTCGATCGATATTGTTTCGATCGAAAGGCTATAGATCGATATGCTATTGATCGAAATAATAAAAATTATTCAAAAATACCACGTATTATATGACAATACACGAATAATGACGATTTATTCGGTATAAATTGCATTATTTGATCGAATAAATGCAACCTTTCTGATTGGTTGAAATCCCTAAGAGTTGTCTTTGACCTCCTTGTTTTTTTCATTTTCCTTCTATAATTTACTAGCAAGTTTTAAGCAATCTTTAAGGAGATGACCTTGTTTTAGACAATGAAAACAGGCATTGGGTAGGTTCCTTTACACCACCTTTTGAGCATGCACAGTCTATCCTTGTTGGTCTTTGATGAGCATAGTATCTCTTAACAGATTATCAATATCAACTTCAATGAGAAGTTGTGGGTCCCATTTGGGATTGATTCCGTTTAGGGTCGGAACCTTTATGCCATTTGAAAACTTGTTTTTGAGTGTTTCTCAGTAGCCATTGACCTCTACTAATTACTTTGCAGAGCACTACCAAAGTCTTCAAAGAAAAATAAATAATAATTGTTAGGTAGGTAATGCACCTGAGAGGGGAGGATATTTATAGATTCCCACTCTTGAGCTATATACTACTTTAGAACTTCAATAGGTGGGCAGATACCATGACAAAGACCAATGAAAAATCTCTCTTGCAACTATTTGAACCATTGGGTCAATTTTGCAGTGTTCACCACTATTTCTCCATTTGTTGCTTCATGTTCATCACCATTGTGAGAGGAACCCTCTACATTAGTTGGTTCTTTTCATGCATAGTTTTGGTCATCTACTACTTCGGGAGATGTTGAGACATTATAAACATTGGGAGATTGGGCCTTATTGTTAATGGCCTCTTGGGCATTTTCACTTTTTAGCCAGACATTTGAGACAATAGAAAAAGAGCCATAATGAGGGACAGTACTGAGATTTACCTGTTGATGAGGGAGTTGGTGGCCCATTATGGGAGTTGGTGCTTCCCTTTCTATCACCATGTTAGGTCCACGTGAGTAGAAGAGTTTTTGCTAAAGATGTTGATGCATAAAGGCTATAGGGTTGGAAGAGGGGCATGCTTGAAGCACTTGACATACGATAGAGATGGTTGCCCTCCAGGTCTGATATGACGAGGATCTCCTCCAATGGGATGAAACTAATGGAACCCCTTTTAAGGGGAACTTGGGGAAGATAAAAAAAGTATTCATAGAGTTAGGATCCATGCCCATTGATAAGGGAATCTTGTAGTTCCATCCCTCAACAATACCACCCCCCCCCCCCCCCCCCCCCCCGCTCCCCCAGTGGGGAAGGGTAATAGAGGGGGCAGGATAGAGTAATCCTTGGGTGAATGACGTATGAGGGAGCATAGGGCACGATGTAGTATGCATGAAAAGTTAAAGCAGGTTTACAGTGCACAAGGAGTCCCCGGGCTACTCCATCTTCCTCCACACACAAATTTTTTGGCACACCTACTCCTTGTTTATAATTCCCTTCTTGATGAAATTAACTTAAGAAATTTTTAAGCCTTTTCACATCAAACCATGTGATGCACCCAATTAAACCATGCATAGTGCACACCTATGGCAGCCATTGATTGACAAGTGGTGCCAAACTATCTACATGTGCCCTCTATGAGAAAGAGAGAGAGAGAGAGAGAGAGAGAGAGAGAGAGAGAGAGAGAGAGAGAGAGTGAGAGGGTAAGAGTGAAATTGGAGAGTGTGTGTGTAAGAGAGGGGAAGAGTGAAATTGAGGATCAAGATGGATCTCTCTCTCTCTCTCTTGATCCTCAATTTCACTCTTCCCCTCTCTTACACACACACTCTCCAATTTCACTCTTACCCTCTCACACTCTCTCTCTCTCTCTCTCTCTCTCTCTCTCTCTCTCTCTCTCTCTCTCTCTCTCTCTCTCTCTCTCTCTCTCTCTCTCTCTCTCTCTCTCTCTCTCTCTCTCTCTCTCTCTCTCTCTCTCATAGATTGTCTCTTTCTCTCTAACCTCTCAAATGAATTGAGTTGATTCAAATGTGTCTCTAACTCTTTATCCTATCTCTCTCTTTTGTACTCACGTAGAGACTCCCTCTCCCTCTCAAACCTCTCGGATGAATTTAGTTCAATCTAAATAAATTCTAAAGCATACTAAAACCCACAGAGCTCAAATCTCTCATATGATTTGGATGAGTGCTCACTTTTTTCACATTTTTATGATATTTGGCCTATTATCTCATCATTTGTGAGATAAAATACTCTTGCAATGAAGGTATCCCCATCACCTGATTTTTGGCTCATGGGAGGTAAAATTGTTTTTGTGCTAGTGTTGGATTCGATCTCTTCTAGGCCTTGAAACCTAGATCAATTAAAGAACTTTAAAAACCTCCTTGTCTTGATATTGGGTTGATACCTCACTAGCCTTTTTGAAACAGTATCTTCTTTTCAAAACTCTATTTTGAGCTCTCTAGTGATTTGGTTTCTTGTTTGTTTATGATTATTTTGCCAAATAAGGGCATCGTTTTCTCCATTCTTTTAGAGACAAAAAATGGAGGGGTTCTCATTGATGTCATAGATTACCTATAGAATACATCATCCAAAAGGTTGTACATCAATTTATACAGCCTCCGACCTAACCAACTACAAAAGATGCACCTGTTTGCTTTTCTGGATGGCAAGAAGGTTTATGTTCACATTGGATTCGAGTTTCCTTGAATAAAAAAAAATGAAGTAGATAACAGACCCATATCATTATGATTTAACCAATGAATCATATTACATGAGACAATATGTTGTTTCAAGACTGCTCTAAGCCAAATGATCTAGAGCAAGAGACCTCACTTGGTAAGATACTTGATCAATTTGAAATTTTTCTATCTATTCCACTCAAAAGGGTTCAACAAAGAGAGAAAAAACAAGCAAATGTTTTTTCAATAAACAAACATAATTGATCAAAAAGGTGTCACGATTGTTTCATCAGCAAATTTCAAATCCAACATTAGTTGGGCATCTAATTTATATCAACCCTAGAAGGATCTCCAATATTATTATTATTTAATGCATTCTTTTGAGTCTCATGCATCCTCCTCGTGAGGTTTGGATGGCCATTGAAACCTCCACCCTAGTAACACCTCCGCATAAGATTTCCACGTCCATCTAGTCCTCAAGAGTAGGGTGCATTAGATTAGGATGGTTGTCCAAATATCAACCCTAACAACCTCTCCAATGCTACTATATGTGCAATGTTCTATCCATCCCCTTACAAAGGTGTGTTTTCTCAACCTTAGCATACTCTAAAATACTAGTAAATGTACACTCTTCTATGCAATGGTCTTGCAAATGTGCCCTTATTTTGGTTTCTTCTCTTGAAATTTGGATGAGCGTCCAAATCGCATGCCCCCCCATGGTAATCTCAACCCTAGCGACCTCGAAAATAATACTTTATGTGCACTCATATGTGCAATGATCTTGACAATGCACTTTTTTTCACACTTTCTCTTGAGATATGGACAGTCATCTCTCTATTGGATGAGATTTTGAGGATCATCCTCCCAAACTCCACCCCAAACTAGATCCATGCTTGAACATGAGATTGATACGGTTGTCCAAATCTCATAACTTGTTACTAGAAGATATAGGACTCTTAACATCTCTAACTAATACATAAACATAAGAGATGAGATTTGGAAAACGTTCCAAATTTCTTCAGCTCCAAACTAGGTTTGGACAATTTTCCAAATCTCAAAGCAAGCTTGCAAGCACTTTTCTCATGGGTTTGCTACAACTTGATATCAAAATCTACTTTTGTTAATTTTATCTATAGGTGTTGCACCAATTGTAGTCAATTGTCTAGTTCTCAAATCCAATTTTGAATATGGAAACATTGGTCAATGTTGTTGAAATCTTAATATCCCTAATAAATGTAGAGGCCTAGCGGATGATATCTAGACAATTGTCCAAATTTAAACCCCAAACTAGATACATACTTGAACATGGTTTTTAGATGGTTTGTCAAGATTGCATATGTTTTTCACTCATCGATTTAGGATTCTTTACATCCCTAGAAACTACAAAAGCCTACGGGATGAGATTTGTACAACCGTTCAAATCTCAATATCACTAAATACATTCTTGAAAATGAGATGTTGACGGTTTTCTGAGGGGCTTGTTACCCATAGATTGAGCACTTTGAACATCTCCAACACAAACGAAAACCTAGGAGGTGATTTTGGACAATGGTCCAAATCTCAAAGGCAAAGTAAATTTGGGTAACCATCCAAACCTCAAATGAAAGCTTCAAAGATCACCTTTCTCTTGGGTTTTTTGCAATCTATGGGTTTTGCACCAATTGTGGTCCATTGTCTATCTCTAAAATTCAATTTCAAAACCAAGACCCTTGATCATTGTTAATGACATCTTAATATCCATTACAATTACACAAACATAGGAGATGAGATTTGGAAAATCTTCCAAATATTAACGTCAAAATGAATCCATGTTTGAGTATAATTTGTCAATTCAAACAAACATCATAGAATTTTCATTCATATATTATGGATGCAAGGAAACCGGATATTAAAATGGATCCATGCTTGAACAAAAGATTTAGATGGTTGTTCAAATCTCATTGACTTTTCACTCAAAGATTTAGAACTCTTACCATCTCTAAACAAAATACAAAAACCTAGGGGATCATGAGATTTTGATCCCAAATTGGATTTGGACAATGGCCCAAATCTCAAACCTAGGTTTGAAAACCTTCTTTCCCATAGGGTTGTCGCAACTAAACTACTAGATTCCACTACATATGGAGAGAGGCTTGTCCTTTGTATCTGGTGAACTGTAGCATGTCAAAGTAGCCAAGCTAGGCATATCTTGCAATCAGCCTGTTGAGACGATATTAAAACAACCCAAAGTTTTCTTGCCATAGACCTGTTGGGTGAGTGAACGTGTTTCAAGAGACAAAATTTTGGACAAAAAGCACATGAAGAACTAGAACTTTATGTGATTTTGTAAGGGCACACATTTGACATCAACCCACTCCAAGAGAGGCGACATCCTAGAGATGATGTCCATCTAGAACTTTTCATGTTGGCATCTGTATTTGGAATCTGCCTGCTATTTTGTAAATCTTATAAGTAGCAGCACTCAAAGAGATAATCCAATGAGCTTGCTGATATGTGAAAGTATTTTATAAAGCCACATGCCTTCATGTTTCAAGGATAAGTGGTGATTTCATTTGCAATAAGGCTCTCTCTGCACATATGGTTAAAATAGTCCACAACCTCCTCGTCAAATCCATGTTGGGCATATCTTGCAATCAAGGTGCAAGCATAGGTGATTGCATTTGGAGAAAGGCCTTCCCTTTGGATCTGGCTAAAATAGCTAAGATCTTTCTTGTGACGGTCATGTTGGGCATATCCTACAATGAACATGTTGCAGGTGATGATATTCTAGAGAGGATGCCCATAAGTACTTTTTGTGCTTTCGTGATAGTCTCACATTTGGCATACATTTCAACCAATGCATCACCAAGCATGATATCTTAGCCAACATCCCCCAACCAACAATCACCGTGTTAATTTTCTCACCCACGTCAATGGCTTGCGTAAGATGGCTTGTGTAAGATGACTGGCCTTCAAGGTGCAAGCATAGGTGAATGTCATTGGCAAAAGGCATTCCGTTTGCATCTAGGGAAAATAGCGTAGATCTTCCTTGCCTCAACGATGTTGAGACAAATGGTGCAATCAATAACCTAGATCTTCCTTGCCTCAACGATGTTGAGACAAATGGTGCAATCAATAACCTAGATCTTCCTTGCCTCAACGATGTTGAGACAAATGGTGCAATCAATGTGTTTCAGCTGATAAAATTTGGAGAAGTGCCATCAAGAACTTTTCATGGTTTTGTGAGCAAAACATATTTGACATACATATTGACCAAAGCACCCCCAAGCACGATATCTATCTCCAAGAACCCCTGAATACACAAGAACATAGGCCCTACTCTTGATGGGAAACCACAACATGTGTCTCCAACAACCCTTGATGAGCAAAATCACCGTGAATTATGTCACGTGTGTGAAGGTTTACATAAGTCTAGATATCTTCAAGGTGTAAGAATAGGTAATTTCTTGTGGAGAAATGCCTTCCCTTCGCATCTGGCTAAAACAGCCAAGAGAAACCTTGGCTACAACTATGTTTGGGCATATCCTATTGACAACCCATTGTAGACAATGCACTGCAAGAAAAGACATCCTGAAGATGATGCCCATCAAGTACATTTTATGCTTTTGTAAGGGGACCACATTTGGCCTACAAAATAATTCATAGCAATGTCTAGCATAAAAGATATCTCCAAAAGCCCCCGAGTACGCAAGACCACAAGTCTACTCTTGATAGACATATCCTGCTCGCATGCATATACTCCAAACATGGATATCCTGAAAAGAAAGCTCATCAATGACATAATTAAATTATTGAACTATCTTAAAGTTAATGGACCTACCCTTGATGAACATATCTTGTGTTCATGCATACGAAGAGTCCATCTATAGAGATACATGACATCCAAAGCATTGCCAAGCACAATGTTTGTCACAACAGCCCTTGACTAGTAGTCTCATCGTGACTTTCTCACACCAACGTCATGCAAAATGCAAATTACCTTGAAAAAGGCAAGCATAAGCACCCACATGTTGATTGCTTCTCATCTGCATGCATTTGAAGAGTTTGTCTATCAACATACATGTTGATGGAAGCACTAAACAAGCTTAAACTTGTTGGGCCTACCCTTGATGAATGTATCTTGTAATCATGCATTCAAAGAGTCTGGCTATTGACATACATGATGTCCAAAGCATTGCGAAGCATGACATTTGTCTCAATAGCCCTTGATTAGTAGTCTCATGGTGACTTTCTCACACCAGCATCATGAAAAATGCCAATTACCTGAAAATCACAAGCATGAGTACACCACATGTCCATTGCTTTGCATTTGCATGCATTCGAAGAGTTTTCCTATCGACATACATGTTGTCCAAATCATTGCCAAGCATGACGTTTATCTCAACAACCCTTTACTAGTACTCTCATCATGACTTGCTCACAATAGCATCATGCAAAATGCCAATTACCTTGACAAACACAACCATGTCAATCGCTTCACATGTGATCTATATAACCAAGAACATCTTGGCCCTACCCTCGTTAGCTTGCATTATGACGAATATATCTTGCAAAGAGTACAAAGTAGTGCATTCCAAGCTCGGTCACATCTGATAAAAAAAATTTAGAGTTGCCTTGTGTCAAACCCATGTTGGGCATACGCTGCAATTAATGCACTCCAAGGGATGACATCCCCAAGAGGAAGCCAATAAAAAACTTCCGCATTCTTGTGATGGACATAGAGATTGATCAAAGCACCACCAAGCACAAATCCTTCTTCAACAACCCCGACTAGAAAGCTCATCATAAATTCTCACCCCATGTGAGATTGCTCTCTCTTAAGAAGTTGTTGCGCCTACATAAGCTACTCAAAGTCCACTATTCAGTATACAAGATTCACTAACTAACCTCAGAGAGAGAGAGAGAGAGAGAGAGAGAGAGAGAGAGAGAGAGAGAGAGAGAGAGAGAGAGAGATGCTAACCTACAAAACAATTTGTTGATGAGAGGAGGGTTGAGAGATAAAAAGTTGTTCGAAAACAAGCCAACGTTGCTGCTTAGAGAGTTGAGAAGCGATAATAAAGCTATGTGATGTTGAGAAGCTGATTCAAGGCGAGCGATAAATAAAGCTTCGTGATATTTCCATTTGAAAAGTTGTGCCACGTGAATGAATGCGCTACCAGATTTTCAAACACGATTAGCTAGGGTAAAGGAGCTAATTTAGAGATAGTTTGTAAACAAGATGATCATTTTTACTATTCTTGGGGGTGATTTTGCAAATCTAATCATTTTGAATATTTAGGCATTGCAACAAAACCCTCATGAAAAGGCGAATCAGATGATACCAAGATTGATATTTTTATATATTTTTTCGCTGCTCCATATGGGAAAATTCAATTTTTAGGTTTTTTGATGCATTAGAAACACTCAAGGCCTAGTTTTAGTACACTTTTCAACAAATCACAACAAGACACATAAGCAAGATTCTAAGAATATGCCAATTTTTTTGTCACTAAATTGGGAGTGGGTCCGTTCCTGACTTGGGGTTCAAATTTTTTTTTCTCTTGGGTTTCACTTTGGGGGGGCGGGAAATGTGTTCTCAAGAAGAGTTTTTTTACTTATTTTTGTTAAGGACGAAAAACAAGGGGTGTGCAATGTCAAGACAAGGGTCTTCTGGGAGACAAAAGGAGGAGAGGTGACAAGAAAAGGGTTATAGATAGGCTTAAAGCAATGTATTGGGCCATGGTGTGATGAGGGAGAGGAGCCCTTATCACTCACTACATATCACACACTAACAATCTGCTATGTGTGCCCAATTGGCAATTTATGTTGACGTTTTCTACTAGAAAATTGGTGATTACTATTTTGATTAGAAAATCAATCACCACGATTAGTTTAGGAATCCGAGAGTTACTGCTATCCCATTTTTTACTAGTGTTTCAACTGTTTGCATTTTGGATAGTTGGGGTGGTCTTGTAATTAGCCTAAAAACCTTTGAACTACCACTTTGAAATAGAGGCAGTGTCTCAAAATGCGTAGTAACACTTCTTTCACAATCGCTTACTATGAAGTTTTGTTGATTGCAATAGGCAAAACTATCTTAACATTTTCGAAGTGAGAAAACTGTGTTTATGAAATACATGCAAGATTTTGGGTTCTTTCTCTTGAATGTTTTTTCCTACAAGAATATCTAAGACCATCTTATAGAGCAGTCAACCTTAGTGAGGTCCTCTTAATACATGTAGAGTATGCATTTCTTCCATTGGAGAATTTACAACATTCAATATTGTCCCCAAAGAGTTGGTCTAACAGTAAGGCTTTGGCCACTCAACCTAGGGTTGTGGGTTCAAATCCCCCAATTGGTCACCTCTAGAGGGGAGACACTAGTGCCCACCTGATGTTCACGTTGCTAGGGCTCTTGCCCTTGGATGCTCGAGTGCATCCGCTCCTGGGTGGGTCACCCGACAAGGAGGTTCCTAGCTAGTTGCTACAAGTTCTCTTCGTCATTCCCAACACATGGTGCATCAATTAGGTGGCCATGGTGATGCCTATGCGTAGCTCTTGCCCATGGTACGTTGCCCTTGCCCGACCATGTTTCATGGCTAACATTTGGAAGAAATAAGCACCTCTCCCTGGGGGCCCTTTGGTGTGTCCAAAAGAAAAAAGCATTCAAAAGTTACTCTACAAGGTATAGATTTCTTACACGATGAATCGGTGTTAAAAGTATAAACTTCGATAATAAACAAGTTTTATGTTTTCTTTCGTAACATCGAAAACAAAGAGTTCCAGATTTAACTTTGACCATCCAATTTTGCCTCACTTCTACATAGCTACCTTCCCACCTAGGTTTATTATTGGGTAATCTTGTAGCAATCTTCAGGGTTAAATTTGTCCCGCCCTTGCTAAACGCTTCATCTAAGTTCTTTGATTAGCTCATCAACGAGGGTGAAAGATTAAGCTTGCCACTCATTGAGTTTATAACAATTTTAAGAACAATGATACGAGCCCATTATGAGCCTCATAGTTGAGCATCAATATCAAAAACTTGCAAATCCATGTTGTTAACCATAATATAGATTGGGTTGGGTTGGGTGACTAGGTTTGTATATACTGGTACTTTAGCACCGTCTTTACTCTGTTTGAACTCTAAATCGAGCATCAGTAGCCCTGAAGCTCAGGTTGTGCTTCCCTTGAAAGGATCTATAATCCAACTACCAAACGTGTGCCTTCTGTGGCACTCTAGATTTTTCACCAATTCAACAATTAACAATTGGTGGTACAGGCTTCAAACTACACCTCTTTCTCCATTTGATGATAAAAACAAAAGATGTCCATACATGTACAGAAGTGTCTACAAATGGCATAACTTGATGAACCATACTTCCAAACAATTCTTTCTTTTGGAAGGGCAAGTACTGCTTGTTGTTTCACATGGATTGTATTATCCTCAAGACCATCTGCACAAGGCGGCCTCTCTCTCTCTCTCTCTCTCTCTCTCTCTCTCTCTCTCTCTCTGCCCCACAAATGACTACTGCGTGTTGAAGATGCTCACAATCGAATGATACACAATGTTATACTCAAAATTAGAAGCGAAAACTCATTTGCCTTGCAAAAATAATTCCCTCACAAAATTTGCAAAGCTTCATAGATTTGTTGACATGTTTGAAGCAACTATTTTTTGTATGTTACCCAGACAGTAAGCGCTAGTCCAATAGAAGGAGATAAATTAACCTTTTCCATCTTTCCCTCCTATGATCAAAGATGACAACCAGGCTTTCCAAGGTGCATCATCTTGATGCTTGAACCAGGAAAGAAATGCACTGTCCAGAATGCAAAAAGCATTTACATAAAGCAATTGATGTTCGACAGGGATAAAGCGGAAATTGACAACTTGTACAATAGGCCACATTGATCCCTCCAGAATAAATGCGGGAAGAAAATCCCTCTTCAAGTCTTCCTTCAGTTTCTGGAGAGTGCCCCCAGATGCAAGGCTCATGTAGGAAAAAAACGAAAGCAAATGGATGGGCCCAAAAATCAATCCATCAGCCAATACCTTTGCGGCAATAAACTTCGCCGACTTGGGCTGCAATCTCAATCTGTGCTTCACCACGTGGTCAAGACCTTCGTACCTGTCAAAATTAAACTTCAAAATTTGAATGAAAGATGAGCTAAACACGCAAGCCTGGCGGCCCAACCATGAACATAGCAGTATATTTATACTTGTCAATATGTCTGATCTAATTCCTCCTTTTTAAAATGAATCCAAGAACAAGCCCAATTTCTTTCACTTTCAAAGAAGTTGTAAACACAAGGTGGTAGTCATCCACAAGGCACTAGCTCCGTCATGCAAAGATAAGACTAAATACTATGACATAGCAAAGCCTTAAGTCCTCAATATGAAATGTTTATTAATCCAATTTTGACACTCTCTTGCATAAATGGTTTGTACACGCGTTTTGACAGATGTTGTACACTGATGTGGGCATCTGGCATGACGTGCATGTGGTTCTAGGTTAGCGGAATCAACGAGCCATTTCCCGCGTTGATCCGATTCTCGGGTGGGCAAGTGTGTGACACTTTGCCCTATCTAGCCCTTAGTTGATTTATCATCCCAAATTCTGTCCTATAGAGGGAGCACTCAGCCTAGCATTTCATCATCACATTCCTAGCGCTAGAATCAGGAGCATCTCAGCCCACCGTTTTGCTCCCATCAGCCCTTGCATTTTTGGCAGTAATCAGCCAGCATTAGCAGATTTCAGCCCTAGCCCCATCGTTTCTGCAGATCAGCCTCAGGTTTTCAGATTTCAGCCCATCCCCCTCCCGGAACCAGCTCGGATCTGGCCTCGCGAGTCTTCCCCGTTGCAGTCTAGTACTTCGGCAGCCCATTGAGCCTCCCCTCGGTCATTCCCTCGCCGGCATCGAGTGCTCCGTTGTTGTCCATCACCAACATCATTGAGATCTGCATTTTCAGCCCTACTTTACGCGAGAGATCTGCTACGTTTCACGTTTCTCGTCTGTGTTTTTGCAGCCAGATTTGAGCCCTTCATTCCTCTCACATCTGGAGTGCAATTCAGCCCCAGATCTACCCCTTGGTGGCCATCCGCACTCCCACATCGAGAAGGATCCAAAGGTGCATCAAATCAGCCCCAAAGGTGCCTCGTCTTGAGGAATTACATTGGTGCCGTTTTTCACCCTTAGGTGGTCTTGAGACAAGAAGAGTACTGATCATAGTTATTATGGATAAGGCAGCGGAATAGGGTGAATTGGGTGATGAACTTGTCTGCAACCGCAAGGAAACCACTTCTCCATACCGGGCAGCGAATAGATCTCGTATCTATCGCAATAAATATGCTCGTCGTCAAGGTCCTAGCGTATACCGCCCATCGAACTAGTTATTCTTGTTTCAAAGCATCCAAAGCCTCGGGCTTCTTGTAGTAAGGAGTCTCGTTGTTGAGGCGTCAAACGAGGCCTTTGCGGTTGACTTTACCGGTCCCACCAAAGAGCAGGCAGAGCAAATCGGCCACTCCCACCCTTAGTTCATCACACATCGGGCGCTCTCCCGTCTTCACCGCTCTGTCTTACAAGGCATAAGCCATAAGAACCCAAGCCATGGCATTCATGGATTCAACAAAATACTTGCAGTTTCTCCTCGATGAGCTTCGCGACATTCTTTCGTGCCATCCTCAACAGAATCTTCCGATATTACAAAGTTTTCAATAGTTTTTAATTACATGTTACCCCTTCTGATGCCCCAGGTAATACCTCCTCCTTCGGCACTAGCAAGTATGAGAGCTTCCAACCGGCAACCTTCCCAGCCGTTTGTTCCGACCGGGGGAGTCTTCAGGAATATGGTGCAGCCATCTGACCCTAACCATGTGCAACTACCTTTGCCACCGTCGTTGCCTCTACCTCCCCCACCACCACTATCACCAGGCTACAATGGTTGGAGCTCATATGGATCCCCTTATTATCCGTACTTGGGATATGCGCCCAACCAGCCGAAAAATTTCAAGGATGGTGGCACGACAGTCAACTGTTTCACTCTTTCCGGGGTGAAAGATCGAAAGAAAGCATTGCAGTTCGTACAACAATTTGACTACATCTATGCTTTGGGAAACTATACAGAAGAATCCAAGATTTCTCAAGCAACATGATTTCTTAAAGATAATTTGATGCAACGGTGGAGTTTAATCGCAACACAACCGCATGCTCCAAGGACATGGCAAGCTTTCAAGACAGTCTTTGCATGCATTTATATGACTTCTCTCTTTGAAGTCCCGATTTTGGTAGTGGGGCAACTTGAAAATGCTTGCCACCGAAACCATGCACGATTATAACCAAAGATTTCTCGACGTGGAGCTTCCGGTGTCCTTCTTTAGGTTCTTCCTTTGGGGGCCCAATGAGAGCGATACACCATTGGACTACCATCACCATTGCAGGAATATTGTCTCTTCGAACAAGTCTCCACCATGCAAGAGCTTATGGACCATGCTGCGGTAGACTACAAACTGATGAAGGGAAAGCCAGAGTTTTGCACAAAAGAACCTCCGGCCACTAACCACAACTCTCGGCAACAACGAACAAATTCTCAAAAGCACACGCCTAAAGCTCTGATACCACTGTCAAAAGACGAGCACCACGTGCCAACCGAAAAGAACAGACTAAACAGACTTTTAGCACTTCAATAACAATTGAACTGAAAGACAGAGAGAGCACACATGACACGGAGTGGCGTTCAACCCCGGAGAGAGTACTCGCCCCAAACCTTGGCGCCCCTTTCGATATTTCGTTATATTACATGAACTTGGTACAATGCAAGTACTCACGCTCTGCACCCTCACCCAGAAGTGTGTCAGAGAACATCTCGTCCAAAAAGCATGAGCCCAAAAAGCTGCCAGCACGTTTTGTGGAAGTTCGTACAGCCTGCTACGTCATCAGCACAAAACACGAGTGCCACGTCATCAACAATTTCACAGGGAATTGAGTGTGTGAGTGGTCTTGCTTTAGTTTAATGTCTTTATGTCACTTGGGCCCCATCGAACGGGGTCCCATAAGTTGGTAGGAACTCTTGTTTAAAAATAGGCCACTCGGCAAGACTTTATAAGTTGATAAAACTACTTCTTCTGTTTCTTTTACTTCTCCACTTAAGAGTTGAGGCTCCTCCGCCAAGATCTGCACGTGGGCTTCGATCTTCAGTGGCTTGACACGTCAGCAGTTTGTGAACAACCCCCTTCTTGAAAGAAAGTAATCGCCACGATTACCATATACCTGCAAAACAACTCAAGTTAGCTCAAAAAAATTCAAACGTTATTCCAAGGGACGTTCCGTGGAACAATCACTTTTCTCAATCCAAATCGGAGCTCTTGATATCATGGGTCGTTGATTTCCCAGAAGTATCTCATCCAATAAGGAGTCTCATTCCAGATCGGAACTCTTGATATCTTGGGTCGTTGACTTCCGAGAAATATCTCATCCAATAAGAAATATTCAGTGGTTGATACATCACAATGCAACACAAAGGCTCGCGTATGCATGTTACAAGACATAGAAACATAAAGCCGCCGATGAACACTCCCCCTGCAAATAATCATCTTTGTCCGGGTCATGAGTTGTTCAACGACTCCCTCATCACTCCTCCTGCAAGTAACCTAAAAAGGTTCATGCCATGAGATATAGAGGCCTTTTACAACCAAATGGCCCCCCAACCGCAGCGTGCGTCGTTTGGAGGTGCTGAGAGTAACCACTGCTCAGACTTCTTAATACACCCCCGGTAAAGAACCATTCAAGTCAGGGCCATGACTAAAAACAACACTTTTCAAACATTCAATACTCTCCACGCAAATAACCACAAGGGTCCGGGCCATGAGTATGAGGAAGTATTCTCAAATATCATGTCTTATTACTCCACCCGGGAGTAAAATCACTAATCATTGAAACCAATATTAATACTAGAGTCCAACAATTTAGATCGGCACCAATACAGGTTTAAAATAGATACCATCCATTTCAAACAAATTTCAAATACTTTCTCAAATAGAGTTCAAAAGTATAACCAGACAATTCATTCAAGTTTTTCTTCAGACATTCGAACTTTGAGGACAACTGGCTTGTCATTCTGCATCACGGTAATTGTAGGTTCTGGATTTGGATTGTCACGTAATTCTTGTAATGCCAAGGCATGCACAAGAGAACGTCACAGTTGCCCAACTTCATAATGTGAAAATCGCCTCTTTCGCCATATCCTTGGATGGTTGTTACTGGAAGAGCACCAATGAGAGGTACCACCTTCTGGGTCTGACCAGTGGCTAACTCGGCTTCGATTTCACCACCCTGTGGATCATAATCAAAGTCCATCTGCTTCACGAATTCCTGATGGATGAAGTTTTCGGTAGCTCTTGGGTCAAAGAAACTTACGGCTTTCTATCCGTTGAATTTGCCATATGCTCGACACAATTAATTTGTACTTTCAAGCAGAGTAACTGGGAACGGGCGGAACGGAGCCCCTCGTTCCTGGAACGTGTTCCCACCCCCCTTTGGCAACCGAAACGGAAACGGAACTGGAACGGTGTTCCGCTCCAGGTCAAAACCGGAAGGCGAGGCGGAACGGGGTATGGAATGGGTGCGGAACGTGCATTCAAAAAAAAACAACCGTTTTCAGATTTTTGAAAACTCTCGCCGTTTGGGCCTTGGATGCCTTGTGAAATTTGAACATTTGAGGAGAGGGGGAGGGCTCTAGCCTCTCCTATTTAAAGCCTTATGGGCAAGCTCAATCTCACCCCTCCCTCAAGGCTTAAGCTCATCTCTCAAGCCTCATTGTCATCCCTCCGTCCGGTATCAAGCTCCCAACCTCAAGCTCTCTCCTTCTCCCTTGGGCCTCAAGGCTTTAAGCCTCAAGGCTCAAGCTTGAAAGTTGAAGCTCCATCTCTCTCTCTCCATCTCTCCCTCAAGGCTAACTCTTGTAATTTGAAGCTCCATCTCTCCCTCTTCCCTCAAGCCTCAAGGCTCTCTCCCTCTACCTTGGGCCTCAAGGCTTTAAGCCTCAACGCTCAAGGCTCAAGCTTCATTTCTTCCTTTCTCTCCCTCTTCCCCTCTTTCGCTCAAGGCTCGATTGACGGTTTGACCACCTCTCTCTCTCTCTCTCTCTCTCTCTCTCTCTCTCTCTCTCCCTCCTCGACTCTCATCACTTATGGCCCAAGCTTCCGCATCAAGTGAACGTGTGCCCTCGGGTGCAAAGAAGAAGAAGGATGAAGCTTCATGGTTGGACGAAGTGCATTCACGAGTGTTGGGAAAGTCCGACGGTGCACGTGCATGGAAGTGCAAACTATGTGGCTTTGAACGGCAATCCAGCACAACCAAAGTCCGTGCTCACCTCCTTAAGCTAGAGGGACAACAAGTAACAATATGCAAGGCGATCAATGAGCAATTTTTGAAGCATTTGAAGCCAAGGATGCCACCATCAAAGCCAACAAAGAAGAGAAAGAAGCGGCAAGGCCTAAGAGTCCCGCAATCGACCCCAATGACTTGATTTTTCCCTCTTCTACACCTTCTTCATCGGTTGGTAGTGATAGTAATGCGGCAACGACGAAGACAACGGCGACAACATTTCGATCGGCATTTTCAATGCCTAATACTAATCCGGTCTCCACTCCCAAATCTCATCAACGCACCCTACATACTACTTGGGATCCAAAAAGGAAGAAGGATGTGGATGCAAGTGTTGCCCGCATTTTCTATCATGATCACGTTCCCTTCATAAAGGCTCGGTAAGACTTACTATCATTTTCTCACAATTAATCATCTCGATTCTCATTCTCATTTGAATAGTAAATCCTAATACCTGTTGTGTGCAATGTGTAGGTTGGAGTACTTCAAGACCATGTGCGTGAGGATTGGAGAGTATGGGACACGCTATGTGCCACCCTCTTCGAGGCCCTCCGCACTACTCTACTCGACAGAGAGAAGGCCGTTGTGGAGATGGCAACCCTCAACATGAAGAGGCAATGGACGAAGTATGGCGTGACCCTCATTGCGGATGGATGGAGCGACACTAGAAGGAGGTCCATTCATGGCATTGTTGCCTATTCCAAAGGGGAAATTCATTTTTGCCCACTTCCATGGCGCCACAAAAACAGGAAAATCAACAGATGTCCTTGCAGGAGAGTGGGCCTCCGCCATAGAGACCATTAGGACAGATCTTGTGATAGGGCTAGTCATTGACGAGGAGGCATCAAACAGGGCAGCCGAAGCTATTTTGGAAGGCGCTTATCCTCAAATCACGGTGTCCGTTTGCATGGCACATTGCCTTAACAACCTCTTGAAGGATTTCAGCAAACTACCTTGGATAGAGCCTCTCATTGCATCCACGTCCAAAGTGGTTGCTTTCATCAACAACCACAACATACTTCGAGCCGAGTTCTTGAAGCGGTCGGGGAGCAAAGCGCTTCTAAAGTATTATGAGACCCACTTTGCCTACAACTATCTTATGGTAAGCCGCTTTGTAGAGTGTCAAAAGTGCAGTGCGGCACCTCTTCATCAGTACAAAGTTTGATGAGACTTCCCATGCGAGTACCGCAGGGATCATTTGTACAAGGAAGGTAGAGGATCCTGAGTTCTGGGAGTCCCTAAAGACTATTGACAAAATGTGAAACCGGTGATCCGCTTGCTTAGAGTGATGGATGGCATGCAACCTTGCATTGGCAAGGTCTATGAAGCAATGGATTGCATGGTCGAGGTGCTTGAAGATCTTGAGAAGGACCCAAATAGGCTTGAAGAAATCAAATACCTTTGCAGTAGCAGGTGAAATGCCTTTAGTTCACCTCTTCATGGTGCAGCTTTTGTGTTGGACCCAGAGTTCCGAGGTGTAGGACGAGCATGATTTGGAGGTGAACACACATTGGAACACCATCTTGAAGAAGCTTCACCCTGATCGGGACATGCAGCGCAAAATCAAGGATCAACTTGCATTTTACAAGGATATGTGAGAATCATTTGGGACAACCGATGCCCAAATTGATCGCACCAAGATCTCCTCCGTCTTGTGGTGGCAAGAAAATGGTTTAGAAGGTCCCGATCTTTAGCAACTTGTCGTCCGCATTCTCAGCCAAGCGGTTAGCTCCTCTTGCTTGGAGCAATTGTGGAGTGTATATAGCCACATTGCATCTAGAAAATGAAACCGACTTGGAGTGAAGAAAGCAAACGACCTTGGTTTTGTCTGTGCAAACTTAAGAATGCTTTGTAAGTCAACATCCAAAGTGACAAATCCTTTTCAACAATGGGAGATGGAGGTAGAGGCAGAGTTCTTAGAGAGGCAGGAGGATCTACGCATGAGGATGAGCCTATACAGGAGGATTGGGATGATATTCATGACGTCGAGGACACGAGTACAGATTGGGAGGTGGGATGCTCTTCTGTCCCTACCCAGAGGTGAACATCAGGCATGAGTCGTGACTCATTGCTCATTGGTTTTTTATATTTGTTTCCTTTGTGGCCGCTGGCTTTGCCCCCTTTTCGTATTGTACTACCACATGAGTGATTGAGTCTTCACATGTCACCTAGTGCCTCTTACAATTGTTATTTAGCACTCTATTCTCTACATGTCTTTTTGTAGCGCCTTGGCTGGCCTTGTAAGCCATCTTTATAATCTATCATCTTTTTGCTCCAAGCTTTTGTGTGGAGTCTGGACTCTATTCAACTTTGAGTTAATGTTCTTTCTATGAAGAATCGAGATGCTTTTGTAAAGGATATGTGTAGTGCATAATCGCATGTAAGCCTTAAGACTGAAGAATCATTGCAAAGCATGCCTAAATAGAATTCTACTTGGACTAATGGGTGTGTGTGGCTCTCTACTAACATAAAGGTTAAATCCAACCTAATTTAAGCATATTTTAAGCTTACCGTTCCGGCCCCTGTTTCCGTTCCGCTTCTAACTTTGCTTTCAAGGCGTATGCCATAGTTGTTATGTACTAGTCCAATGGTGGGTCTAGCTCTCTTAGCAGGAGGTGGTCCTGGAGTTTTGTCGACCGTCGGTATGGGCATCGGCTCTGCTGGTTTGTCAGTCGTTGGGGGCAACCAAAATAGTTATGTCCTGTTTGAAAGCATCCAAAGCATCGGCCTTCTTGTAGTAAGGGGTCTCGTTGTTGAGGTGTCAAACAAGGCCTTTGCGGTTGACTTTCACGAGACTCTCAAGAATTTGTTCATTGTTGCCGAGAGTTGTGGTTAGTGGCCGGAGGTTCTTCTGTGGTAAACTATAGCTTTCGCTTCATCAATTTGTAGCCGACCGCGGCATGGTCTATAAGCTCTTGCATGGTGGAGACTTGCTTGAAGAGACAATATTCCTGCGATGGTGATGGTAGTCCAATGGTGTATCGCTTGCATTGGGCCTCCAAGGGAACGAACTTAAAGGACACCGGAAGGTACACGTCGAGAAACCTGTGATTATAGTCGTCAATGGTTTTGGTGGCAAGCATTTTCAAGTTGCCCCACTCTACCAAATTCCGGACTTCAAAGAGAGAAGTCATATAACTGCGTGCAAAGACTGTCTTGAAACCTTGCCAAGTCCTTGGAGCATGCGCTTGTGTCCCGATTGAACTCCACCACTACATCGCATTATCTTTAAGAATTCTGGCTGCTCGAGAAATCAGAGGGGGCGATCAGCCCCCCCAGGACTACCAGAGCAAGAGACCCTCCAATACAACATAATCAGATGTGTGTCTGTGGGTGCCCTTCCTGGCCCCATACATAGATGACCAAAGGGAGGTAGTGCAATGCCAGGAAAAAAACTCCACGACCCAACAAGAAAAAATAGGAATATAGAGGGCGCCCGGACAAGGTGGGCGGCCGGCCCAAAAGTGGGCGGTCGGACAGTGGAGCCTATATGTATATGCAAGCATGGGTGGCCAGCCAGGAGGCACACTAGCCGTGCATGTATGCCCTAGACCTGACTGAAGCAGCACAGTGGTGTAAATCTAACACACCCTCTCAGCACCAGATGCTAAACGAACCACATAAAGCCGGAGATGTGAGGTAAATGATGAAGATGTCTGTTGCCATGTCCACTAAAGGACAATACTCCGTGAGTGTAGCAACAGTCTGGGGTGTACCAACCTCCCAGAGATCTCCATGGTAAAGTGTCGTCACGACTCACGAGCAATGTAGCAAACTGTCGTACTCTGCCCATGGAGTGTGAAGGTACTGCATGAAGGTCCCCAACTAAGTGTGAACTCCTTGTCGTAAAAGAAGTGTCAGTAGACTTTCAAGTGCCCTGATGGGGAAGCCCAAGAACCGTATGAGAATGACCGAAAGCCTTTCAATGCATGAACCTGTAACCCAAAGTGGCTAGGTGGCTATGCGGCCACAATCTGCGCCATAAACGTCCTCCGAAAGAAGGAAAGCTAGACTAAACAGTCTGCATTGTAGAAGCTACCGTAAGCTGCAGCACTCACCGGGAGACCGCACGGACCACCACTGCATGGTGTCCTATCAGTAGGTAGGGTAATACAAGATGAGGGGAAAGCCAGACTCAACAGTTTGCATTGTGAAGGGCCTTTGAGAAGAGGTGAGGTCGGACCAAGCTGTCTGCATCGTAATCATCCTGTAGTAGTAGGGAAGCCAGACTGAGCAGTCTGAGATGTGAAGTAAAATGGCCAGACCAAGATGTCTGCGTCGTCTTGCCTGTATCTCCTGCCTTCAATCTTGCGGAGTCACCCAAAACATAATCCACACCAACAACGCCACCAATCCGCAACTCGGTGTGGCTCTCGATGTGAATGAGCTGGGAGTGGCCTACTGCCCAGGTCGGGGGATAAGTCTTCCATAAAGTTACGGAGGGTGAGTGTAAGTAACTCTGAAGGTAACAATCCGAATGATTAAGAGTGTAGAAGAGCAATTGCACTACCATCCAAGCCAAGCTCCAGGTGACTCCGGATATAGTCGGGTAATGATATCTGGTCTCCCGCATCTCGCGGGTAAACTCTCCAAGAGAGTCCAAAGCACTTAAGTCCCACTCCAGTCTATAGATCCAAGCAATAAACCTGTCCAAGAAGAGGTCCTGATCCTCTCCCTAAGTCCATGTAGATGTCCTGTCTAAGCAAGTGATCTGACGTGTCGAGGTCAAGTGGTAAGTATCCGTCCACCCAAGATGGTGGTGTCTTCTCTAAGAATGTCCAAATCCCATATGCCATGAGCATGGTCATATCTCGTGTGAACTTCTCTGATGAGTGCATAGGTGTGTCCATAGCAAACCACAAGTCACCACCCCCTCTGGAGTGCGCAACCGCCGAATGATGGCTGGAATGAAAAGAATCGTATGCCCGTAGATGATCAAGCCAATGTAAAAGCAACGTCCTTCATGAAAAACACAGGCCAAGAGGCTGCTGTCCTCCCAAAAACGCAACTACAAATTGATGAAAATGCTGCTGTTCAGCGATTTTCAGCGTGCTCGTATGTTCTCGGCATGGTCTGGAGCGGTGCAGAGTGCACAGCTGTCAGAGGGCTGAAAACAGAGAGAAAACAGCAGGCATTTACAGCTGAAAACTGTAGCAGATGAGGAGGATTCTCGCCGGCAATGCACCGGATGCAAAACCAGGAAGAAAGGCAAGATCTAATGGGGTAAGGCTAGCGCTGCCCCCCTCTTGCAAAAAATCCTGCACCGCTGTCCAAAACGAAGGCATTTCAGCCCAAAACGTAGATTTGCCAAAAACGCAGATCTGGCTGTAAACGTAGGCAGATGGGAAGGGTTTTCCGGCGACGAAATTGCCCAAAAAGGCCAGTGCTGGCAGCCTGATGCAAAAACGCAAGCAGCCCAGCAAAAAACGCAGATCTTGCAAAAAACGCTTGCTGATGTGATCCCTTGGGAGGAGAACCTCTGCAGAAGCGCCTGGTCCATGTGGCATGGAGAGCCTGAAGCGGTGATAGCATGTGAGAGTGCGCGTGCGTAGAGAGAGAGAGAGAGAGAGAGAGAGAGAGAGAGAGAGAGAGACGCTGATGTAGGGAAGAGGGGTCGATCAGTCCCCCCATGACTACCAAAGCAAGAGACCCTGCAATACAACGTATCAGATGTGTGTCTGAGGATGCCCCCCTAGCCCCATATATAGGTGCCCAAAGGGAGGTAGGGCAATGCCAGGAAAAAACCCCAACGACCCAACAAGAAAAAATAGGAATATAGAGGGCGCCGGACAAGGTGGGCGGCCGCACAGTGGAACCTATATGCATATGCAAGCATGGATAGCCAGCCCGGAGGCACACTAGTCGTACACATGTATACCCTACACCTCGGTGAAGCAGCAGAGTGGTGTAAATCTAAGAGCCTGGTGACTAGTGGTGGCGGTGGGGGAGGTGGGGGCAACAACAATAGCAAAGGCGCTTGCACAGGGTCAAGGTCAAATGGCTGCACCATATTCCTGAAGACTCCCCCGATCAAAACAGACGGCTAGGAAGGTTGCCAGTTGGAAGCTCTCGTACTTTCTAGTGTCGGAGGAGGAGGTATTACCTGGGGCATCAGAGGGGGTAACATGTAATTCAAAAACCGTTGAAAACTTTGCAGCATCGGAAGATTTTGTTGACAAAAGAATGTCGCGAAGCTCGTCGAGGAGAAACTGCAAGTATTCTATTCAATCCATGAATGCCACGTCTTGGGTTTCGTTATGGCTTATGCCCTGTAAGACAAAGCGGTGAAGATGAGAGAGTGCCCGATGCGCGATGAAGCAAGGGTGGGAGTGGCCAATTTGCTCTATCTGCTCTTCGGTGGGACCGGTATGCACACGCCCGAAGCTCTAATACCACTGTCACAAGACGAGCACCACGTGCCAATGGAAAAAAAACAAACTAAACAAACTTTTAGCGCTTCAATAACAACTGAACTGAAAGAGAGAGAAAGCACACGCAACACGGAGTGGCGGAATTCCACCCCAGAGACTACTGGCCCCAAACCTTGGTGCCCCTTTCAGTATTTCTTTATATTTGAACTTGGCACAATGTCGGTACTCACCCTCTGCACCTTCACCCAAAGTGTGTTAGAGAATGAGCCCTCTACACATATTTAAAGGCCCTTGGCCTATGAAAAGCAGATACATGAAAAGCTTCAAACTCAAAAACATCTGGTCCAAAAAGCTTGAGCCCAAAAAGCTGCCAGCGTATTTTGCGAAAATCAGTACAACCTGCCACAACATTAGCGTAAAGCACGGGCATTAGTACAACTACCACATCATCAGCAATTTCCAAAGAAATTGAGAGTGTGAGTGGTCTTGCTTTATTTTAATTCCTTTACATCACTTGGGTCCCATCGAACGAGGTCCCATAAGTTGGTGGGAACTCTTCTTTAAAAATAGGCCACTGGACAAGACTTTGTAAGTTGGTAAAACTTCTTCTGCTACTTTTACTTCTCCACTTAGGCCAAGATTTGCAGGTTGGCTTCGTTCTTCAATGGCTTGACACGTCAACGTTCCCCCTTCTTGAAAAAAGTAATTGTCCGTGATTACTGTATATCTGCAAAACAACTCAAGTAAGCTCATAAATTTCCGAGGGTTATTTCGAGGGACATTCTGAGGGACAATCATTTTTCTCGATCCAAATTGGATCTCTTGATATCTTGGGTCATTGATTTCCCAAAAATATCTCACTCCAATAGGGAGTCTCATTCTAGATCAGAACTCTTGATATCCTGGGTCGTTGACTTCCCAGAAATATCTCATCCAATAAGGAATATTCAATGGTTGACACATCACAATGCAACACAAATGCTCACATATGCATGTTACAAGACATAAATACGTAAAGCCGCCGATGAACACTCCCCCCGCAAATAACCACCTTGGTCCGAGCCATCAGCTATTCAACGACTCCCTCATCACTTCTCCCGCAAATAACCTTAAAAGGTCCGGGCCATGGGATATAGAGGTGTTTTACAACCAAACGTCCCCTAGAGCGTCGCTTGGAGGTACTGAGAGTAACCACTACTCAGACTTCTGAATACTCCCCCCGTGAATAATCATCCAGATCCGGACCATGAGTAAAAACAACACTTTTTAAACATTCAATACTCCCCCGGCAAATAAACCATGAGTATGAGCAAGTATTCATGTCTCACTACTCCACCCAGGAGTAAAATCACCAATCATTGAAACCAGTATTAAAACTAGAGTCCAGTTCAAATCCGCACCAATACACGTCTCAAACATATATCATTCATTTCAAACAAATTTCAAATAGTACTTAATCAAACAGAGTTCAAAAGTATTAAAACAACCACATAATTCATTCACGTTTTTGTTCAGACAATTGAACTTTGAGGAGGCTGGCTTGTCATTCTGCATCACAGTAATTGTATGGTTCCGGATTTGGATTGTCACGTCATTCTTGTCATGCCAAGGCATGCCCAAGAGAACGTCACAGTTGCCCAACCTCATAATGTGAAAATCGGCTTTTCCGTGATATCCTTGGATGGTCACTGGAAGAGCACCAATGAGAGATACCACCTTCTGGGTCTGATCGGTGGCTAACTTGGCTTTGATTTCGTCACCTTGTGGATCATAATCAAAGTCTATGTACTTTAGGAATTCTAGATAGATAAAGTTTTCGGTAGCTCCTGGGTCAAAGAGAATTAGGGCTTCAAACCGTTGACTTTGCCATATGCTCGACACAATTAATTTGTACTTTCAAGGCGTATGCCATAGATGTCATGTACTAGTCCAACGGCGGGTCTAGCTCTCTTAGCTAGAGGTGGTTCTGGGGTTCTGTCGACCGTTCATGTCCTCTTTGAAAGCATCTAAAGTATCTGCCTTCTTGTAGTAAGGTGTCTCATTGTTGAGGAGTCAAACGAGGCCTTTGCGGTTGACTTTCACGAGACTCTCGAGAATTTGTTCGTTGTTGCCAAGAGTTGTGGTTAGTGGTTAGAGGTTCTTCTGTGGTAAACTCTAGCTTTCCCTTCATCAATTTGTAGCTTGGTCCATAAGCTCTTGCACGGTGGAGACTTGCTCGAAGAGACAATATTCCTACAATGGTGATGGTAGTCCAATGGTGTATCGCTCGCATTGGGCCTCCAAGGGAACGAACCTAAAGGACACCGAAAGGTACACGTCGAGAAACCTTTGGTTATAGTCGTCCATGGTTTCGGTGGCAAGCATTTTCAATTGCCTCACTCTACCAAAATCCGGACTTCAAAGAGAGAAGTCATATAACTGCGTACAAAGACTGTCTTGAAAGCTTGCCAGGTCCTTGGAGCATGCGGTTGTGACGTGATTGAGCTCCACCAATGCATCACATTATCTTTAAGAATCTTGTTGCTCGAGAAATCTTGGATTCTTCTGTACAATTTCCCAAAGCATAGATGTTGTCAAAGTGTTGTAGGATCTACAATGCTTTCCTTCGATATTTCACCCCGGAAAAAGTGAAAAATTTGATTTTCGCACCGCCATCCTTGAAATCTTTCGGTTGGTTAGGCATGTATCCCCGGTATGGATAATAAGGGGATCCATATGGGCTCCAATCATTGTAGCGTGGTGGCAGTGGTGGTGGGGGGTTTTTGCCCTATTTTCTTATCGTGGGGCTAGACGTGTGGGTCAGGCAGCTTTGTTGGAGACCTGCTTGAGAGAGGGTAGGAACACCTTGTGCGTTTTGTGCTTAGCACTTAGGGTGCTTCTCTTGGGGCAGCCCTAGCATGAGGGAGTGGGACCAGCGTTTTGAGCAACCTACCGTTTCCAACACCCTTGCGACCTCCCTCTGGCATGGGCTATCCAGCAGCACCAAGTCCACAACATCATCCAAGTGGCTGTCACATGTATATCTAACCCTATGTGCAAGTGGACAAGTTGTAACTCCTTCTAGGGTTTAAGACAGACTAGGAAGCATTCTGGCACCTTTGTGAGCCTGTTCGCAAGACGCGCATGTCCATGCACTTTAGTTAGTTGCATACCCTCTAATTGCATATGATCACCACCGGTGTTTGCTAGGTGTAGGCATTGGGCAGTGTTCTCATTATAGAACTTTAGCATTAGTATCTCGCCTAGGTGGTTATTAGCATATGAAGCACCTCTTATTAATGATGTCATTGTTATTAGTAAGTGACCCACGTATTAGAAGTCGTGGGGTCTTCCTCAACCTAGTGCTCGACCCCACTCTGCAAACCTATAAAGGAGGGCCTAGGGTTCTCCCTTCAATCATCAATCAGTTCCCCATAAGCGGTCAGCGCCCTCGACACCAACAGCACTGTCGTGGATTGATCTCAGTGGATGGTGTCAGTGAGGTGGTTATACGACACCGAAAGCTTTTTGTGGTAAAGAAGATATTTCATTATACTTTCTTTGGATTGAACGGATCTTTGAAGTGAAAGAAACTTTGGACTGAAGGGAACTCTTTCTCCTTGACAGGAGAGAACTACCCTAGGCTAGGAAGCCACCTCACCTTGAATTGAAGGAAGCTAAGCTATTTAGTATCCTTTGGACTTAAGGAAGCTGGAAAGAAAGCTCTCCTTGAGTCCTTTGGACTGAAGAAAGCTGGCAAGAAAGCTTTCCTTTGGACTAAAGGGAGATACTTTTCTTTGGACTGAAGGGAGATCCTGATGTCTTATCATGTTATTTTGGATTGAATGAAGCTCTTTCATTGATGTCTTATTATGCTTATTTGGACGGAAGGGAGCGTCTTTATTGATGTCGTCTTATCATGTTAATTTGGACGCAAGGGATTGATATCTTATCGTGTTAATTTAGACGGAAGGGAGCTGCTCTCTTCTCTCTTGTTAGACTAAAGGAAACGCTACTCTTTATCCCATACCACAGGAAGCATCCTGCCCTTCCTCTGTGGTCCTTCTCTCAAGAAGTTGCTACTTGCAGATAATGAATTGTCTGGGGCAATGCCCTCGGACGGTTTAACCTTGTCACATGAGATATCATAATTTTGTGAGCGGCAAAGCCACTGCCCGTCTTGCCTTACCTGCAGGAAGGAGTGGGCCAATTTCATTTCATTGAGGGAGATCTGCTCAGCGACAAGCCAACTGTGATTGCTGGTTCTCACCTTTTCAACAGCACGGCACAATTCTACCCACCTTGGCAAACTGCAGCTTAAAGTAGCTTCTTCGCATTACACGCAGCATTCCTTCAGTGGTCTCATGCTGGCGAATCAATTACTTGCATCTGGGCCCTTGTCCGGCACAATCCCGCACACATTGGATTGGGTGATTTGAAGTTTCTCATCTGGTTAGATGCTAGTGGCAATTAGCTAGAGGGCAGCATTTCGTTGGAGCCGGCCATGGTAGGAATACGGCTGGAGGTTATAGAGAGATTCATTAACCCTAAATTAGCATTTTTCTTCCCCATCAACATCTCCCAGAGCCATTGGCGTTTTCAGACAGCAGCCCATCAGCGCCAGCGCTTTCCCATTATAGATCAACCTTGGTGTTTCCACTGCATATCAGCCTTGGCGTTTTCCCTCAGCATCAAATGCATCCTAACGTTAGCAGATTTCAGCAATCAGAACCTCAGCCAGCCCAGCATTTTTCAGCCATAATCCTCAGCATCAAAGTTATTGGTTCTCAGCCTCTGCATACCCAGATCAGCCCCGGGGGATTGCCGATCTGAACCAGATCCCATAGGGTTTTCAGATTTCACCCCATAGCCTCATTGCAGTTGCAAATCCAAGTCAGGTCCCATAGCGTTTCAGATGTCAGCCCTTAGCCTCTCCGTACCATCAAGTCTAGGCATTCAATACATGATCCCGTCAACATCTCACCATCTAGATCCATTGTATCATCATTTCTGCAATCTAAAGCAAAAACCACTCTAGCAATAGAGTGGGGGGCCCTTGGAGGGGGGTTTGGACCCTATCTAGTGACACTCACTCTCTCTCTCTCTCTCTCTCTCTCTCTCTCTCTCTCTCACATAAAACCTTCACTCACAGTATCATTCTCTCTTCTCTCTCTCTCTGTCTATTGCACATCTCTCATTAAAGTAAAGAAACCTTGTGTACATACCAAGCACTCATCATGAGCTATCACCATCAACCAATTCCGCTGCACATAACAGTGGCATTCCCATAGTTATCCTTTCCCCACAGCAGCCCACACATGGGCAACCTGTTGCAGAGGCAGAGCACAAGTGCTGGCCTAGGAGAACAGAGAATCTATGAGGTCCCGTACCGAGTAGCCTTGAGGCATGTATGCTCTCTCTCCAGATCCATCTTTCTTCCAGGAGGAGCTGCAGTTTGCCTTGTTTCCAATTAGTCTTGAGTTGTTGCTGATGTTGAGGCCGAGTTAGAGGTCTCGTGTGCACAAGCAAATGGTAGTAGTAGTTGTGTGTACAAAGGGTCTCAATCGAGGACATGTCACATCTATGTTGCACTACCCTTGTACACTTGTATATGCAATTTGTCATCAACATCAAAAGCCTTTTCCAAATATCTCTCTCTCTCTCTCTCTCTCTCTCTCTCTCTCTCTCTCTCTCTCTCTCTCTCATGTCATCCCCAACCTCACCTATGGCAACAAGCAAACTCAAATATATGCTTCACTCCAAACGAATTTCCATCATTGAATTGGAAATGAAAGCATGGAGAAAAGAGATGGAAGATTGGAGGAACGCGAAGACCGTTTTCCTCCGAGAAAATGAAGAAAAGGAGAAGAGGTGGAAGGACGAGAAGGATCATCTTCTCAACAAGATCGCCACGTTGGAGAATAGCATTTTGGACCTCCACAAAGAAGTGTTGGAAACACGGTCAAAAAATGGGCTTGAAGAGGGGGAATTTCAGCCCTCTTTGAGGGAAGAAATTGACAACATCAATGAGGAGAAGAAGTCATGGGCCGCGGTCATATCCGAAACGCAAAAGAAAGTAGAGGAGGCCGAAAAATGGATTGAGGTTGCCAAGAAAGGGAAAGGTAAGGAAGCTCCTTGTACACCCACTCTTATCAACATGACCCTCGAAGAGGAACAAAGAAGGAGGGTGCGGGCTCTACATGTGAGGGTAACCGGCCTCAAGGACATAAACAATGTGGAAAAAGAGGTCACAAGCCTCACATCAATGATGGGGGTGGAGAAGCCTTCACACACAAAGGCATGGAGAGTGGGCAAGAAGAGTGAGGGCCCCGGAGAATCTTCAAAGGAAAGAGCTCTCATACTACGCTTCCCTTCATTGGAAGAGAAGAAGGAATTCTTGAGGAAGAGACCTACTCTCAAGAAGACAGGTATTTTCTTAGGCGATGACCTCACTCTCTCACAACTTGCGCATATGAGAGAAGTAATGCCCGAGATTCAAGCGGCAAGGGAGAAGGGGAAGATGGCCTTTTACAGAGATGGTCGGGTGGTGATTGTAGAGCGGCGCTCTACATGACGGTGCGAGACCTATGGGACCACATTGAGGATGGCGACTTGGAATTGTAATGGGTCTATGAGGTTGGATGTTGGTGCCTTTGAGGACAGTTTCAGAGACAAGGACATTGTTTTCTTTTCAGAGACTCACCAGGCCCCTGGCCAACTGTTGCCACATGTGGTGGGATACAAATGGGAGACAGCCCACAGAACAGTCACGAGATCTGAGCATGGGAGTAGAGGTTCAGGAGGAGTAGCGGTGTTGTTTAGGGAGGAGCTACAGCCACTACTACATATTGTACGGAGAGATGATCAGGCTAGATACATGTGGGTGAGGCTGAGAGCTGACACAGGTCGATTTCTATATATTGCTATATGTTACTTCCCCCCCCCAGTACGTCAGTATATGCTGTATCCAGAGGGCAGTCGCCTTTCTCAATTCTAGATGATGATATATGGGAGTTTTCTAGGGATGGTGATATCATCCTCCTAGGAGACTTCAATGCTCGAACGGGCAACTGTCAGACAGTCTTCTACGACACTTCAGATGAGATGCTTAGAGAGTTGGATGTGGGTGAGCTGGGGTTTGACAGATGCTCACATGACAGAGGGCAGACTGAGTATGGGAGATACCTCACGGAGATGACGACTACACATGGGCTAGCCATACTTAATGGCTTACAGCGGTTTCCTCGAGCAGCAGGCTTCACATGCTTTCCACACAGACATGGGGCCAGTACAGTGGACTATGTTATGACACAGCCGAGCTTTATTCCTTGTATTCAGGATTTCACAGTGGGAGCCAGACCAGTGGGCGTAGTAGTGGATCATGCTCTCTTGACACTGTCCGTATCTTTTCAGTTTAGTACAGCCCAGAAATCAGGAGGCAGGTCACACACCCGTTATACATTTACACCAGAGACTGACTCAGTTTATACAGAGGCGATCTGGGATCGTCTATGCACAGTTGCTCCAGGCCTCTCAGTAGAGGAGTGCACTACTTTACTGACTGAGACACTACATGATGCAGCATCAGAGGCATTTTACTGACTGAGACACTACATGATGCAGCATCAGAGGCATACCCACACACTCAACCGGATCGGAGGCGACATTCTGGGAGCATGCCCCAGAATAGTTGGTATGATGAGGAGTGCAGAGAGATGAGAGCCCAGCTTCAGAGGGATCTTCATTTAGGAGTCATCACCTACAAACAGTCGCGGATTGCTTTCCGGCGCCTTGTGCGAAAGAAGAAACGAGCTTACCTGGCCCAGATGGAGCGAGACTTGTATCAGTTGTTCTTGAGTAGAGACTCAGGCGAGGCATGGCGACTCTTCCATGAGCACTCCCCTCCCCCAGTGATTACTTCTCCTGATGTGTGGGGCCAGTATGCGACATCGTTATATACGGTTCCTGGGCAGGATCCCCTTCCAGATCCTACAGAGCCATGTCCACCTACGAGCACCTTCTTTACCACTGAGATGGTAAAGAGAGCCATTGACAGGATGAGGACCAGGAGGGCTTACGATCATGACGGTCTAGTAGCGGAGCACTTTATACATGCTAGGGATATGCTGATGGAGGTTCTTGCAGTGTTGTTCAATCGTGCCATGTGTGAGGGATTACCTGAGACTTGGAGGTTGTCTACTATTGTGCCTATATTCAAGGCAGGTGATCCTACAGAGCCTGGAAATTACCGCACTATTATGGTTGGACACACACTGGCACGATTGTATGCATCCATTATTGAGCAGCAGTTGAGTAACTGGGCAGAGGGTGAGGGTGTACGGGCAAAGGGACAGGCAGGTTTCAGGAGGGGTTTCTCCACTCTTGACCATATTCTGACACTCAGAGCTATCATTGAGGAGGGCAGGTCACATGGGAGACGGATTTATTGTAGCTTTGTGGATTTCCGCAAAGCATTTGACATGGTACCGAGAGCTCGACTGATGCGCAGACTGCAGGAGATGGGGGTGCCCACAGTGTTGATTTGGGGGATTATGGCTTTATACAGATCAGTGATGGGACATGTACGCACCCCAGAGGGGATATCTGACTTAGTTCACTCCACTATCGGGGTGAAACAGGGTTGCCCATTGTCTCCTACTCTATTTGGTATGTATGTTGATGAGGTGTCTGATTACATTGACAGAGAGGGTGATAGAGGTGCCCAGCTGGCAGGGACGTGGATCCCATTGTTGTTATATGCTGATGATATTGTCTTGATCTCTGACTCACCAGAGGGTATGCAGCGACAGTTGGATGCATTACACAGTTTTGCAGAGGATAGTGGATTGTCTGTAAACCTTGGTAAAACCAAGGTCATGGTGTTTAACACCACACCGCAGTGGATCAGGAGATCGGCACCGACCTTCACGTATGGTCAAGAGATTGTGGAGTATACAGATGCATACACTTACCTTGGGATAGTCTTCACTGGGCCGAGGTTTTCTTTGGGGAGAGCAGCAGAGACTAGACTGACCAGAGCTTATGCGGCCTTGGGAGACTTGGAGAGGATGTGTTCGAAGGTTCAGTTCCAGGAACCTCGGACAAAGTTATGGCTCTTTGATACTTTAGTAGCCTCAGCTATGATGTATGGGGTACAGGTATGGGGACCTTCTGTAGGCCAGGATGGTTGGAGACGTATGGAGAGGCCCTTGGTATCTATGATCTCCCGATTGATTAGAGCCAAGGCCTCCGTACCTCACGCGATCATTCGAGCAGAGCTAGCTGCCCCCCCCATGGAGATTGAGGCGCTTACCAGATCAGTGTCCTTTGTGCACAGCCTATGGGATACTACTAGAGACAGATATGCTAGACTGGCCCTTGAGTCTTCCAGACAGTTAGCTCTACAAGGGGACACTTCATGCTGGTATGCACAGATGACTTCATGGTTTCAGACGCATGGCTTCACCATGGACAGGTTGCCCCCTTTCCAGTATTCTCTTCAGGCACCCTCGCTGTCTCTTACACGGGTGGAGATCACTAGACTCATTCGTCAGGACCTGACCCAGCTCGACACCAGGAGGACATGGATAGAGCCGCCTCAGGAGTTGAGCACGAAGATGGCTTTCTATAGAGAGCATCTTCTCCACCTCACAGGAGATGGGTTTGTGATTCGACCCAGCTACATGGACACACATATGTCTCATGGTTTGCGTTGTGCCATTGGTCAGATACGCACATCCTCACATCAGCTCGAGATTGAGACTGGTAGATTCAGAGGGATACCAGCAGACAGCAGGATATGCCGATTATGCCAGAGAGAGCCAGAGACAGAGTTGCACTACATATGTCATTGCACAGTGTTCTATGAATACGGGGGCGTTTCCACTGCTTATTCAGAGAGGGTTTTGGTCCTCTATCTAGGGTCATGAGTTATGAGGATCAGAGATGTCTTGGACTATATCTACTTGAGTTACACAGGTATAGAGACACTTTACTGGGGAGAGCTAGAGAGAGGCAGTCCCAGAGACACATTACAGATTTCTTTTCACTAGATATGGGACAGCTAGAGGAGCAGCCACCACTGCAGAGCTCGTCCCACACTCATTCGACCACTACTGGCACTCTCATCGACCGAGCATTGGAGCTACAGAGATACAGACGACCGCGACTGAGGAGAGGAGCTACACAGCATCGACGGAGACTACAACAGAAGATTCGAGCCATACTCTCTCGACATCCAGAGTGCAGATGAGGATGGATCCTCACCATTTCTTCCATCTTTGTTTCACACACTGTTACATCCAGTTTACTGGGTACCTATTGTATCAGCTGCTACACCCACGTAGTTTTAGATTGTAGTAGTAGTAGTAGTATTTTGTTCCACTTCTAGTTCTTTTCTAGTTCTTTTGTACCCAGACATGGTATTAGATTCACTATTTTGTAACTGATTGGTCTCATAGGTCATTTTGGCCTTTTGAAGACGTTAATATAACATTTCATTTCATTTCATTTCATTTCTCTCTCTCTCTCTCTCTCTCTCTCTCTCTCTCTCTCTCTCTCTCTCTCTCTCTCTCTCTCAAATGTCCTGTCTCTTTCTACCTTGGTGATCCTCTTCTCCACAAGCGCCTTGTATATGTATGTGGCATTGCAAGTATTCTATAGTAGAGGATTCTATCGGAGACCAGGCAGATTGGAGTCAAGGTGTCCACTAGATCGGAGGCCAATCCATGTCTTCATTGCATCTTCCACTACCTATTCTATCACCAGCACCCTATTGAGCTTGTTCACATGTCTTGCATAGCTCTGTTTTCCTCTAGCATTTTTCAAAACAACCGATCGCCCCTCCGTTTTAGCAGCTTTCTCAATTCCAAATTGCAACCCAATCTCCAGTCTTTGACAGTGCTCTGGCAGCCCATCATCGGCCTCTACTCCCATGCCCTATCTCCCCAAGCTCGGCCTCCATCTACTACCCATTATCCGCTCCATCATCTGCTGCATTTTCAGCCTGGTTTGCCGCAACGGATTTGCTGAATTTTACATCTCAAAGCTACGTTTTGACAGGCAATATTTAGCCCTTGATTCCTCTCAGCTAATCAGCCCCAAATCTACCCCTTTGTGGCCATCGGCAACCCACATCAAGTATGATCTCGTTGGTGCATCAAATTAACCTTAAAGGAGCTTCATTTTGAAGAGTTACTGTGGCTACATCATGCATTCAAGTTACATTGAGTCTTGCATTGAGGTATTGCATCGTGTACATTCCATTTACACGATCTAAAATAAATAACACATCAATAACGGTGTACGGGACCATGGAGAGGGTTATGTCACGTTTGACCAAAAGGTGCTTCTGCCAGGGCTGTAGCTCTCAAGGGGTGCGACCCATCATCGCCAAGAGGTGCGAGGCAGGAAGCTCTAGCGCATGGAAGAGAGGAACGCAAGGGGTGCATCCCTTCAGAGAGGTGCATGCCAGGAGTGCAGCCGGTATGCCATAGCACCCATCTCTTTCTTCTGTCTTCTGCTTGACTTTATGTATACGTAGAAGAGAAGATTACCTCATGCAGGATTGTATATTGTCCATCGTTCTTTTGCTTCCATGCAACTCCGGGAAGCGAAGGGAGAGGGTAGCGGCGAGGGTGAGAGGCTCACAACCTTCCCGTCTCAAGAAAAAATTTGCTCTGATACCACTGTAAGGATTCTAGGTACTGATCCTTTATTAAGTACTTAAACTCATGATTAAGACTTAAGAAACTGAACTGAACTCAAAGAAATACTGAAAAGACTCTGTGTTTGATTGATTGATTGAAAGTGTAATACAAGGGCTCCTTATATAGGAGACGAAGAGACACAAATGAAAAGACACATCTCTTGGTGAAGAGACATGACTTTAGATATAAAGACATATCCTTTCAGCGAAGAGCTGCAACCATTGGGCGAAGAGTCGCACCCGTAGAGTGAAGGGGTGTGACCAGTCGTCGAAGGAGTGTGGCTTTTGGCCAAGAGGCATGTCTCTTGGGCGAAATGGTGTGACCCTCCAAGCGCAGGGGTCCTCCTTGGCATGGCACTTCGCGTATCTGCATCAATGAGTAAGTATTGGAATGTAGTTAAGTCACAAACGTTACATATCTCTCGTACACAGACGAGATTCCCGACGCAGTTTTGCCGACGTACCCGCTCCCGACACTCAAGGTAATCCTTATTTCCGATACTCCAGAGCCCGAACAATTGGCCGCACCAACACCAGAGGTGATTATTATTCCGGACTCTCCAAAACCCGTTCCAGAACCCACCTCTGCAGCTGTTCCCGCGCCACAGGCCGTGCCGGTCCAGCAGGAATATTTACTTTACGTCACCCACCGCCACGAGACACAGTTCCAGACTTGGGTGGTGTGCCATATTTCTCTCACCTACGAGTCTCAGCACCTTCAGCATTACGAGTTTATACTTGGGCGCTACCCCCATCTTGCCTACTCACTAGCAGAGTGCAGAGTGGACGTTGTCAACAATATTATATTCCTCCAGCCCTTGGTACGTGTTCATAGCGAGTTACGCATTCTGGAGTACACACCTCTGTCGCCCGCTCCTCTCGAGGATTCGGACTTCGATTCCGACTTCCTAGCAGAGCTTGGCGAATCGTCAGAAACAGCTTCTCCTGTCTACATGCCCCACACTTCTCCAGCTTCTCCTCGATACTCTCTCTGAGGTAGAACCATGTCAACGTCCCAAGCAGAAGAAGATGGCCAGCAAGCACCGATGCTTGCTCTCCTCAAGGAACAAATGGAAGCCTTACAACAGACTTTTACAACGACTTGCTTCCCTCAACACTCGTTTGGAGCAGATGCAGCAGACACACACTTCTTCTCGAGCAAACCCTTCTGCTGTTACACCCTCTTCTTCAGAAGCTTCAGTGGACGCACACGAAGACGAACCAGATCCTACAGCAGAGGTACACAATAATGAATTGCAGCTTCTTTATAAACATTTTAATGCCACACAAAAAAAGAAGCTCGATGTTAAGCTGCCAGAACCATACAATGGTCGCCGCGATAAGCGCTGCTAGACCAATGGATATGTAAGGTGGAGGTCTACCTGTCCAATACAGACTTGGTGGAAAGTAAGAAATTGCATTAGCTAGTTCATTATTGAAAGATACAGCATTCCTGTGGTGGCAACGTAGAGTTGCTGACGGTAAACGCACTCCTTCATAGGACAAATTCCGGCGCTCCATTCGCAAAGCATTTGAACCTGCGAATGCGGACTTTCATGTCCGGTCTGCTCTCTGCCGCCTAAACCAAACAGGTTCCTTGGCCGCTATATCACAGAGTTCCAAAGGCTAACTCTGGAGATAGAGACCCTCAGTTCCTCGGATAAACTACACAGTTTTATCGATAGACTAGAACCCAACCTGAAGGATGATGTGCAAAAGTTTAACCCAACTACACTGGATGCTGCCATTGCTTATGTCGAACGGCTTGGAGACAATCGCCGTCCAACACGGACCTCATTTATGGGCAATCGGTCTTCAACCAGTGGCCGCTTTTCTCAACGTGGTCACCTAAGCAACTCTAATCCTAATCAACGCTCACTACAGCAACCTCAGTCTTCTGGACAACAATTTTCTAGACAGCAGCCTTTCCGGCCTCGGTTCTCTAGACAAGCAACAACTTCATATAACAGTTTCTCTTCCAGCAATAACAATCGGAATCGAGGACAGTTTCGGTCCGACCGCTGACGTAATGCCGTCGTAATGGTTCAGTAGAGCAACAAGCCTCTTCATCGCTCCCTCTACCTCTCAGTCCAACAGCACAGGATTGTGCACAATTTGTGGTGGATCATACACGTGGTATGCGTGTCCGAAGCGTCCAAACCCTTCAAATATACGGCAAAATTCAAATATGGAGTCGTGTACAGATTCATAATACTGTCCACCTCCTATAAAGGACAAAGGCAAACAAGCAGTTCGATCGATTAGAGTATCCAAAGTGGTTAGCGCCTTAATGCTAAATGCCCACAATCGCACCTCAGTTCCTATTGATCTTTCTAACTAGGTGCTCAGTCTTCTTGGTTTCATTGGTCAACATCCAATCATTGTGCTCGTAGATAGTGGATGTTCCACAAATTTTGTCAGCACTTCTTAGTCAGCAAGCTTCACCTACCAACCCAACAAAGTTTGGAATTTGCAGATGGTTCATTTTTTAACTCCAACAGGAAACTTCAACAGTTACAATTTCAAATTCAGGATTACCAGGATCAGTAAAGCTTTGCAGTAATACCCTTATCGCACTACGACATAATTCTTGGTCAATCTTGGCTATATCAATATGATCCTGTCATCAGTTTCAGAGATCATTTCATTCAGCTTTATCATGATCATCGAGAAGTGGAACTTCGTGGTCTTTTTAATGCAAAGCCTATCACCTTGGTCTCGGCTTTACAAGTTAAGCGTTTGGTTCGCAAGCGTGATTGTGCAACAGCCTTGGTTATGTTGCGAGAAAAAGAAGCAAAAACGGAAGAAACCTCAAAATCCTCAACATCACCCACTACTTACTTGCACCAGCCCTTCTTTAAACCATTCGTGGACTTATTTCCTGATAAGCTCCCAACTACATTACCTCCTCGTCGTCCTGTGGATTATACAATCGATTTGATTCCCGAACAACCTCCTCCAGTTCGAGCTCCTTATCGCGTTTCATATTCAGAATCTCAAGAAATTCAGCGACAATTGAAAGATTTATTGGATAAAGGGCATATCCGTCCCAGCAAAAGTCCTTTTGGCGCTCCAGTCTTATTGGTAAAAAAGAAGGATGGCTCTATGCGTCGATGAACTCTTTGATCAACTATTGGGTTCAAGGGTCTATTCCGAGATCGAACTGAAGTCAGGTTATCATCAGATTCGCATTAGAATTGGCGATAAATACAAAACAACTTTTCGGACAAAGTATGGTCATTATGAATTTTTGGTCATTCCTTTTGGGTTAACCAATGTCCCAGCAACCTTCATGACCTTGATGAATGAAATTTTTGGCCCTTATTTGAATAAATTTGTGATCGTGTACCTCGACGACATCCTTGTCTTCAGTAAAACCATGGCAGATCACAAAGAACACTTGCAAATTGCCTTTGAGACATTACGTACAAATGTGTTGTACATCAACAAGAAGAAAAGCGAGTTTTTCAAGAATCACGTGGAATACCTTGGACATGTGATTTCTGCTACAGGGATTGCTGTGGATCCAAAGAAGATTAAAGTCATTGTTGACTGGCCTTTACTCTCACTATTACAGATGTGCGATCTTTCTTGGGTCTTGCTAATTTTTATCACACCAAAGTCCATAAGTTCTTAGATATTGCTTCTCCTTTAATGGAATTGACAAAGAAGGATAAGCTACATTGGACTCCTGAAGCAAAAAAGTCTTTCAATGAACTCAAGCATGCTTTGACAACAACACCTGTCTTAGCAATTGCAGATCCTACTCAACCATTTGACGTGATGACCGATGCTTCTGATCAAGCATCAGGTGGTGTTCTCATGCAAAATGATCATGTCATTGCTTTTGACAGTCGAAAATTTTCAGCAATACAAATGCGATGCCCATTATATAATAAGGAATTTTTGGCTATCGTACATGCTTACGGCACTTGGAAACATTACCTTCTTGGTGCACATTCAGTGGTTAAAACAGATCATCAATCTTTAACGTATATTTTTACTCAACCAGTGATGAATCCTCGTCAAGGAAGATGGGTTGAATTTTTGACAAATTTTCACACGGTGATTCAGTATATGCCTGGTCTACAAAATGTGGTAGCAGATGCTTTGAGCCGCATGCCTCAAGCAACCAATTTTGCCATAACAAATGTGCAGATGGAAATGCTTGCGTGTTTCAAGAATGAATATTTGACAGAGAAAGACTTTGGAGATGTTTTTCGAGCCCTCAAATCTCTAAGTCCCACTCCGTCAGAGATTAATATGTTTGCAGCATATACAATAGTGGATGAGTTACTCTACTACATGGATCGTATTTGTGTTCCACACAAAGGATCTTTGAGGAAGATTTTGATACAGGAACATGATGAAGTACCTTTTGTTGCACATCCTGGAATTAACAAAACATATCGGCTTTTGTCAGCAACATATTTTTGGCCGCAGATGCAAGCAGATGTTATCAAGTTTGTGAAAACTTGTCACTCATGTCAAATCATGAAAGCTTCTCGACATTTACCTCAAGGTTTACTTCAACCTTCACTCGTGCCTAACGAAAGATGGGAAAGTATCAACATGGATTTTATTACCACTTTGCCTCGATCCCCTAAAGGCAATGCTCAAATTCTTGTGGTAGTTGATCGATTTTCCAAAATGGCGCATTTTATACCTTGCAAGAAAACAGTTTCTGCTCCGGATGCTGCAACACTGTTCGTACAACATATTTTCAGATTGCATGAATTACCAAAATCCATCATATCCGATAGAGATCCAAAGTTTACAGGACATTTTTGGACATTACTATTCAAGTTTCTTGGCACCAATCTATTGTTCAGTTCAGCCTACCATCCTCAAACAGATGGTCAAACAGAACGAGTGAACCAAATTTTAGAGGAGATGCTTCGACATTACATTCAAACTCGATTAGCATCTTGGGAGGATTATTTGCCACTTGTGGAGTTTGCTTATAATAACTCTCCTCATTCGGTAACTAGAATGACACCATTTCAAGGAGCATATGGACATACTCCTCTTGTGCCTACGAACTTTGTTCTTCAACACAAAGTAGCGTTAGCAGAAAATCTCAACTGGTTGAACATTGATTGTCCATAAATGAGGTCTGTGTTGGACGGCGATTGTCTCCAAGCCGTTCGACATAAGCAATGGCAGTATTCAGTGTAGTTGGGTTAAACTTTTGCACATCATCCTTCAGGTTGGGTTCTAGTCCGTCGATAAAACTGTGTAGTTTATCCGAGGAACTGAGGGTCTCTATCTGCAGAGTTAGCCTTTGGAACTCTGTGATATAGGCGGCCAAGGAACCTGTTTGGTTCAGGCGACGGAGAGCACATCGGACATGAAAGTCCGCATTCGCAGGTTCAAGTGCTTTGCGAATGGAGCGCCGGAATTTGTCCCATGAAGGGGTGCGTTTACCGTCAGCAACTCTACGTTGCCACCACAGGAATGCTGTATTTTCAATAACAAACTGGCTAATGCAACTTTCTTACTTTCCACCAAGTCCGTATTGGACAGGTAGACCTCCATCTTAAATATCCATTGGTCTAGCACGCGCTTATCGCGGCGACCATTGTATGGTTCTGGCAGCTTAACATCGAGCTTCTTTTTCTGTGCGGAATTAAAATTTTTATAAAGAAGCTGTAATTCATTATTGTCTACCTCTGTTGTAGGATCTGGTTCGTCTTCGTGTGCGTCCACTAAAGCTTTTGAAGAAGAGGGTGTAGCAACAGAAGGGTTTGCTCGAGAAGAAGTGTGTGTCTGCTGCATCTGCTCCAAACGAGTGTTGAGGAAAGCAAGACTTGTTGTAAAAGTCTGTTGTAAGGCTTCCATTTGTTCCTTGAGGAGAGCAAGCATCGGTGCTTGCTAGCCATCTTCTTTTGCTTGGGACGTTGGCATGGTTCTACCTCAGAGAGAGTATCGAGGAGAAGTCGGAGAAGCATGGGGCATGTAAACAGGAGACGCTGTTTCTGACGATTCACCAAGCTCTGCTAGGAAGTCGGAATCGAAGTCCGAATCCTCGAGATCCTCGATCTCTTCCACTGGAGATGTATCTGTTGGAGCGGGCGACAGAGGTGTGTACTCCGAAATGCGTAACTCGCTATGAACACGTATCAGAGGCTGGAGGGATATAATATTGTTGACAACGTCCACTCAGCACTCTGTTAGTCAGTAGGCAAGATGGGGGTAGCGCCCAGGTATAAACTCGTAATGCTGAAGGTGCTGAGAGTCGCAGGTGAGAGAAATATGCCACACCACCCAAGTCTGGAACTGTGTCTCGTGGCGATGGGTGACGTAAAGTAAATATTCCTGCTCGATCGGCATGGCCTGTGGCGCGGGAACACGTGCAGGGACGGGTTCTGGAGAGTCCGGAATAATAATCACCTCTGGTGCTGGTGCGGGTGCGGCCAATTGTTCGGGCTCTGGAGTATCGGAAATAAGAATTACCTCGAGTATTTGGGGCGGGTACGCCAACAAAATTGCGTCGGGAATCTCGTCTATGTACGAGAGATAAGGCACTGGAATCCAGAATTGATCGCCATCCATCGCGTGCGTGAAGGCGATGCAAGAAAATTGCCAGGGAAACCACCACGCGGGAGAGAGAGTGGAGTCTGGAATCATTAATTGCGCCATCAAATGCATACGCTGTCTGGCCTTTGGTTTACTTTTTTAAATGTTAAGGCCTTTGCATACTAGGAGTTAAATTGGTCCTAGCCCAAATTTAAAGTGGCCAGCCAATTTATTAAAGGCTGTAAAATTGGACCATCAGCGTAAAAATGAAATAGTTGGCTGCGCAATAAGATGTCGAAACGCTCAAGAGAGGCATCGCCAGCGCATGTGACCAAGAGTGCTTCTGCTAGGGATGTAGCTCGCAAGGGGTGCGACCCATCATCGCCAAGGGGTGCGAGACAGCAAGCTCTAGCGCATGGAAGAGAGGAACGCAAGGGGTGCATCCCTTCAGAGAGGTGCATGCCAGAGTGCAACCGGTATGCCATAGCACACATCTCTTTCTTCTGTCTTCTGCTTGACTTTATGTCTACGTAGAAGAGAAGATTACCTCATGTTGGATTGTATATTGTCCATCGTTCTTTTGCTTCCATACAACTCCGGGAAGCGAAGGGAGAGGGTAGCGGCGAGGGTCAGAGGCTCACAACCTTGGGTCCTGGGAAAAAAATTGCTCTAATACCACTGTAAGGATTCTAGGTACTAATCCTTTATTAAGTACTTAAACTCATGATTAAGACTTAAGAAATTGAACTGAACTCAAAGAAATACTCAGAAGGCTCTGTTTGATTGATTGATTGAGAGTGTGATACAAGGGCTCCTTATGTAGGAGACGAAGAGACACAAATGAAAAGACACATCTCTTGGTGAAGAGACATGACTTTAGATATAAAGACACGTCCTTTCGACGAAGAGCTGCAACCATTGGGCGAAGAGTTGCACCCGTAGAGCGAAGGGGTGTGACCAGTGGTCGAAGGAGTGTGGCTTTTGGCGAAGAGGCACGTCTCTTAGGCAAAGGGGTGTGACCATCCAAGCGCAGGGGTCCTCCTTGGCATAGCACTTCACGTATCTGCATCAATGAGTAAGTATTGTAATGTAGTTAAGTCAGAAACATGCCACCATGGAGAGGGTTGGTTAAGTATTGTAATGTAATTAAGTCACAAACGTGACACCATGGAGAGGGTTGGTTGAGACCCCATCGGTGCGTCTCTCTCTCTCTCTCTCTCTCTCTCTCTCTCTCTCTCTCTCTCTCTCTCTCTCACATCTAAAGGAACCATCAATAAAGCAAAGTTACATCCATTAATGCAAGGAAAGAACAAAGGATTGTGGAAGTGTAAAAGCTCGATTCTACCTATTTTCTCAATTCTACTGCATGTGACATCGTCGCTTCGTTCCGGTCCAAATCAAGAAGTATGAAGTCTACCAGCATGTGCATGTATGACCCGGTGTGTCTTTGCAAGTACACTTTGTGTAAGATCGATCAACACACTTGGCACTAGAGGTTTCACTCAATTGAAACAGTTTGAAGTAGTTTTTAGATGAGTTATTAATCCCATCAGTCAAGGATTTCTCCAAATCTATAGAAATAGAGGTAGTGGCCTCTCATTTGTACAAGTCAAAGTGGTAGTATGTAAGGATTCTAGTTACTAATCCTTAATTAAGTACTTAAACTCATAATTAAGACTTCAGAAACTTGACCTTGACTCAGAGACAAGACTCAAAAGACTCTGTGTTTAATTCATTCATTCATTGAAATGTGTTACAAGGGACGTTTTTATATAGAAACTAAAGAGACACGATGAAGAGACATGACCATAGGTCAAGAGATATGACTCTAGGCCAATAGTCGTGTCCTTCTGTTGTAGAGTCATGACCCTTCGCGTAAAGATGCATCCATTCGTTGAATAGGCATGGCTATTCGTCCAACAGGTGCGACTCTTGGACGAAGGAACGCATCCTTTGGAGAATCGAGGGTCTCGGATCTGGTGCGTCTTCGTATTTGCAAAAGGATAAGCAAGAAGGTAATACCAAGACAAAGAATACATCACAATGGTGACATTCCCTCCCATTTTAAATTAACCTTGAATTCAAATGAAAGTCATCCGCTTGTCAAAGAACTCTTGAAGAAAGTTAGGGTACTGCTGCATGTCTTCATCCATTTGCCGAGTGGAACCTGACTCATCAAGATCCATCCACTTAACAAGAAATTCTCTTGTGATCTTTCGCCTTGTCTCTTTTTGACAAACATCAAGAATCTTCTCTAGAACAGGAATAATGTGTTCATCTTCAATTTCTGGCACATAAGAAGATAAGTCTGGAATAGGCGAATCTCCTTGTATGTATTGTTTGAGCCAAGAAATGTGAAATGTTGGATAAAGTTTTCTCCATGAGAGTGGAAGTTCCAACTTGTAACTGACAACTAAATACATCTTGCTTATCTTGAAAGGTCCATAGAAGCGAGGTCGCAACTTTGGAAAGACCGATTTCACAATTTTGTAGCGAAAAGGGACTACATATAACAAGATCAAATCTCCTTCTTGGAAATCTGCATGTCGTTGATGCTCATTGGCTTGCTTTTGGTATTTTTGTTGGACATGAACCAGCTTGTCACGTACTTGATAAAGTGCATTTTGAATTTCTTGAACCAACTGATTTGCTAGAGCTACTTTGTGTTGAAAAAAAAAATTGTAGGTACAAGAGGAGTATGCCCATAAGCTGCTTGGAATGGAGTCATGCTAGTCGCTGAATGGGTTGATTTATTGTATGCAAACTCTACAAGTGGCAAATATTCTTCCCATGACCCCAATTGAATTTGTATGTAATGTCGAAGCATTTGATTCACTCTTTCTGTCTCACCATCAGTTTGAGGATGCTACATTGAGCTAAATAACAAATTTCTTCCAAAATTTGATTCACTCTTTCTGTCTCACCATTAGTTTGAGGATGCTACATTGAGCTAAATAACAAATTTGTACCAAGAGATTTGAAGAGAGATGTCCAAAAATGTCCTATGAATTTTAGATCTCTATCTAAAACAATAGACTTTGGCAACCCGTGTATTCTGAAAATGCGTTGCACAAACAATGTCGCTACGTTTGGGGCAAAAGCAACCTTCTTGAAAGGAATGAAATGTGCCATCTTTGAAAACCGATCAACCACTACGAGAATCTGTGCATTGCCTTTTTGAGAACTAGACAAAGTAGTGACAAAATCCATGCTGATACCTCCCATCTTTCTTGAGGTGCAAGTAAAGGTTGAAGTAAACCTTGAGGAAGTTGTCGAGAAGCCTTCATTGTTTGACAGGAATAACAAGCTTTAACAAACTTGATAACATCTTGTTGCATCTGCGGCCAAAAATATGTTGCTTATGTCTTGTTGATGCCAGGGTGAGCAGCAAAAGCGACTTCATGATGCTCTTGGATCAAAAATCTTCCGCAATAGTAGAGTTCTTACCGACAGAACCCCGAATAGCATCGGGGTTTTAATTTTTCAGCATCAAGACTCCACAGTAGAAGTCCCGAACCTCGCAGATCTCACCTTCCTGTATAGCAGATCCTTGCCGCACGGTCAGATCAACGAGCGTTTACAGATTGAGCCCAGAAAACACAGATTTCAGCATCTGCGTTTTCAGCGTGTCATCGTCGCATCGTCGCCATCGACATCGTCATCAACATAGAGTCAGAATTCAGTAGATAAAGATTTGCAGATTTCAACCCGTCTCGTCATCGTCCTCATCATCGTCAACATCGTCGGCAAGTCCAAAGCATTGTAGAGTTTTGTGCAATCAATAGTAGACCACTCTCACCATAGAGAGTGGGGCCTTCGGAGGAGGGTTTTGACAACATTCTGGTGTCGTATTCTTCTCTCTCTCTCTCTCAGTCTCAGCACCTTCATTCACAGTATTCACCACTTTGTTTGTGTCCATTGCACTCTCTCACTAAAGGAACGGAAGGCTCTCCCTTCCGTAAGTAAAAGGAACCCTTAAGCACAGTTCGGAGCACTCATCTTGAGCAAAGTTCAACATTCACTTCCGTTGCACCTTACATTGGTATCAGAGCTTTGGCAATGTTCTGTATCACTCAAGGAAAGAACCACAAGAAAAAAATTTTGCTTGTTGTGGTCGCACGTAACCCAAGTCCTCTTGGGCGTGTCAATTCCTCATCGTGTTTTTGAAGAGTGACAGGAAATCCAAGAAAGGAGGGCTTGTCCAGCCTCCCCTTGATTCTCTTTTCACTCATTGACGGCCGGCCAATCGACGTGAGGTGGGAAAAAGCAACCTTGGTGTGAGCGCAAGGCCGCCAAGGGGTGCGCCCGCGGAAAAGAGAAGAGCTCCGGTGAAGAGAAGATCCTTCTCTGACACAGATTGCAAGCGAAAGAAGAACCTCAAGAACCCAAGAACCAAGAACCACAGGAACCCAAGTTTTTCTGACCCTCCCCCTTCCCCATCTACGCCAAGGATTACACCAAATCCTATGGAGGCTTTGGTCAAATCGATGATAGACATGATGTTACACCAAGAAGCGCGACGCGAGACCTTGGAGAGTGACCGCCTAGAAAGACAGGACTCCATGGAACGGGACCGCCACGAAAGACAGGCATCCTTGGATCGCGAGCATGAGCGAGCGAGCTTGGCGGCCGAGGAACAAAAAGAAAGACAGGCAGTTATTGAGCGTGAGCATGAGCAAGCGCGCTTGGCGTCCAAAGCAAGAAAACAAGCGGCCGAAGAAAGACAGGCAGCTATTGAGCGTGAGCGTGAGCAAGTGCGCTTGGCGGCTAAAGCAAGAAAGGAGGCGGCCGAAGAAAGACGAGCGGCCTTGGAGGCCGAGCGTGAGATACAAAGAGACCTACGTATGCAAGAGTTGGTTCGACAGGTTCTCACCTCGAAGTCCGAGCCGGCCAAAGATGTTGGTAGTTCATCAAGAGGCGCAAGCCGAGATTCGGACTCCAACAACCCCGTCACAGAGAAGATCACGTTTAGTAAGTATGATGGTAAGATGGATGCTACGCTTATTCATTCTTGGTTGCATCAATTTAATGCTTATTTTGCGACAACTAAGAAGACAGGAAATAGCAAGGTTTTGACGGTAGCTATGTACCTTGCCGGTGATGCCATTAATTGGTACCACGCATGGCAAGAAGCACAGTTGACCGCGCACCTAGAGGAAGCCGAGGAAGGCACGCCCCTTTCCTTCAATTGGGCCGACTTCCAAGACAAGCTCAAGGCGCGGTTTATGCCACCACAATACCTAGCGCAGTTGAGAGACGATTGGCGCAGTCTCAAGGAAATTGGTATGCCAATTATTGTTTTCTCTAATCGTGTTTTGCAGCTCGACACCCAATTACGCAAATCAGATGAAGAGTGCAAGGAGGCTTTCATTTTCGGGTCGGACGACTATATCAGGTTTGATGTCGAAGTCCTCGACCCAATCGATCTCAACAAGGCGGTAGCCATTGCTCTCGCACAAGAGATGAAGCACAACAAGGGAAAGCCTAAGAAAAACAAGACTTCCACAAGTACCTCTCAGACTTCTCAGAACCCTCGGAATGATAAGAACGGTAAGAATGGTAAGAACGGTCACTCTTCTGACCAATCTTCCAATAGTCTCTCATAAAAGAACTCTCTAAATGAACCTAAGGGTAAAGCTAACACAATTGCTAAACCTAAGCTCACTCCAAATGAAAAGACAGAACAAGGAATTTTAGGAGGATACATCACAACAGAAGAACAAAGCATTTATTCTAAGGAAGGTCGTTGTTTTCATTGTCACATCAAGGGTCGCATAAAAAGAACATGTCCTAAGCTTGAATCTAATGAAACTAAAGAACCCACAAGAACCCACTTCCTCTGTCAATGCAATAAATGAGAACACGAGTGTGGCCCAAGTCTCTCATGATCCTCCCATTGATGACTCTCTCATTGAGTGTTATGGTCATGTGAAGGGTCAAAGTGTTGTCATATTGTTTGACCCAGGCAATATGCATGATTTGATTAGTGACTCTCTTGTGGAAAGCTCGCTTGGAGGTTCGCAAGACATCTCCTTTCGATGTGTCAGGCTTCTCTCCCGGTATGGACTCTCTCATCCCGCAAGAGTGCCTTGATGTTTTGTTCACTGTTCAACAAGTGTCCTTCCGTAGAAAATTTGTAGTCTCTCCTCTTTCAGGATGTGATATGCTTTTGGGCATTCGATGGTTTCGTGAGCATAACCCTCTCATTGTTTGGGCGGAAAATACTTTCACTTCCAATGCCAAGAGTGACTCTCCCATTGTCATTCATGGGGAGCAAGTTGTTCATTCTCCATCTCTCATTTCTAATATGCAAGCAAAGATTGAAAAGAATCAGCAGAAGGGGACTCTCTCAATCTCTTTGTTTCCAAAGCACGACACACATGATTTGCATGATAATGATAAGCATGATGATTTGCATGATCAAGATGTGATTATTCACAAGCATAATGATTTGCATGATCAAGATGTGATTCTTCACGAGCATGATGATTTGTAGGATAAAGATGTGATTGTTCACAAGGATGATGGTTTAGTTGCTACTTTGTCTAGTGAAGCTAACCTCATTGCAGATTCGATCGATCACGAAGAACCGATCTTGGCTCCCAAGAACCCCCACAGGAAGTATTATGTGTGCGCATGATTAGTCAGCACGCATTGTTCAAGTGTTCATTCGTGATGCTTTCTTGTATCTTAGTCACCGTCCTTATGTAATCCGGCATGACATATTGCACGATGAACACGATTCACTCATGAATGAGCACGGATGTATACAGATGACTCATGAACAGATGAAATGTTTGCACTCAAGGAGTTCACATTCCATGTCTCTTCCTTGGCATGACACAATATCCGAAAGAGCCAAGGTTGCATCCGTACGTACGTACTATACGGATCTGTACGGTACAACCGTATGGTACGAATTTTTACGTATAGGTAGGTACTGTACAGAAAATTTTTACCTTGTTAAAAAAATCGACTGCCTGGCGAAAAATCGACTCACAGGTCAGACAGCGCTAAGAGTTTGTAGATAAGGGGACACTTACCTTAGGGGTCTCAAACATAAAAAATCAGCGATTGATAAAAATCTCTCAGTGAGTCAGCCTTGCGTGCGTTTTGCAGACATCTACGCATTGCGTTTCAAATTTATCAATTCAGAGCTCTCGAGTCTCAACTTCTGCAGACTCCAGAGTTTGTGCCCACTCTCTCCAAGGTATTCCTCTTCCCTCTCTCATGTTCTCTCGCGTGACTCTGCGTTCTTCTCGCGAGAGACTCCGTTCTACCAAGTTTCCAGTGCTCACGAGTCTTTCCGTCCTCGAGCGACGCGACTTTTTGAATCTCATGAGTTTATGTTTTATGTACATTGCACAAGCTTCATCATGCCGCGCCAGAGCAACGCTAACTGGTCACTCCACACAAACATTGTCCAAATTGTCAACACTCCTTCGCAGAAGAGACAGGCACGCGTCAATGGCAGTACAAGTATTGTGGATTGATACGCACAAGCACGATCACCCGCGTCATCAGGCATCTGACAGGCAAAGAATGCACCAACAATTGTGGTCCTTGCCCAAATATATCACAGCAATTGAGAGACGAATTGATTGCAGAGCATTATCCAGAAGGGGCTCCTTCAGGATCTTCTGTGAGAGGGAGTCAAAGTACACAGGATGTATTACATGATGCTTTAGTGGGGGAGTTGTCTGATACAGGTGCCGACGAAGGAGTGGATGCTGGTGGTTCTGGTTCAGGACAACCCTCAAGCTCTAGGAAGAGAGCACGTGTATCTGAGGATGCGGAGGATGTATTGCCTACTGCTACAAGTGAGGGACGCCCCCCAACAAGTCCAAGACAAACCACCATACCTTCTGCATCTCAGCCCAATCTTGGGTAAAGGAGCAACAGAGGGTTGCAGAGATGGAAATAGCTCGTACTCTCATTGAATGCAACATTTCATTCAATGTATTGAGGACAGATCAGTGGAAGAGGATGGTGCGAGCCATTTCACAGGTTGGTCCGACAGAAGGGTGGAGTGGTTTGCATTATACGAAGATGCGGACCACTATGCTAGTTGAGCAAAAAGCCTTGATAGACAAGGCATTGGTCCCAGTGAAAGCAGGGTGGCAGCAGTTTGGATGCACGATTATCTCTGATGGTTGGAGTGACATCCGTAGGCGTCACATAATCAACATCCTTGTGTCCTCTTGCTTGGGTACTTACTTCTTGCGTGCAGTAGATGCTGGAAAGGCTGGAGAAAAGATTACAGGGGAGTTCATATTCTAGCATATACGCCAAGCAATTCTTGATGTTGGAAAAGATAATGTTGTACAGGTTGTGACGGATAATGCTAGCAATTGCAAGGCTATGGGAGAGATGGTCGAGAGAGAGTTCAAGCGTATTGTGTGGACTCCATGTGCATCACACTGTCTTGATTTGTTGATGGAGGACATTGGCAAGTTGCCTTGGATGCAGCCCATTGTTGCAGATGCAACAAAGATCACCACATTCTTTCGAAAGAAGCACCAGGCGCTTGCCATCTTCAGGAGTCATAGCACATTAGACATGGTGAGTCCTTCGAAGACCAGATTTTCTTATATGTATCTAGTCTTGCAGCGGCTCTTCAAGCTTAGGGATCCACTGCTTCAGACAGTAGTTGATCCAAAGGGGAGAAATATGCACAATTCCCAGGACGAGCGTACAAAGTATTTACAGAGAAAGGTACTTGATGAGTCTTTTTGGGCAGAGGTGTCTCATAGTGGCTTTCCAGCCTGTATATGTTCTTCTACGTCTCACGGATATGGAGGGCTCTACCTTGGGGTTGGTCTTTCATCTTTTTCAGCAGATGAAGGACCACATCACCAAATGCACGAAGTTATCTGAGGAGCGGTGAGCGTACTTATCTTTTTGAGACTTGTTTTTTGCTTTTTCAAGTATACTCTTGCATTATTTAGATTTCAATCCTCTTCATCTGCGAATCGCATCACTTAATACTGAATTCTCTTGTTGCTTGCACAATCATCATTGCAGCCGAGCTGACATTTTAGGCATTGTAGAGACACGGTGGACGTTTATGTGTCGTCCTATTCATGGGATGGCAACATTGCTCCATCCTCTCTACAAGAAGCCTGAATTGTACACTGACATTGCCTTGTCCAAGCTACATTCAGATTATGTGGGCATTATGTTTGATGAGGAGGACCAGCTTCTTATTGATGCCGAGTTCTGTAGCTTCATGAATAACCTTGGGTCCTTCTCAAGAGCGGTTGCATTGAGAAAGGAGATTACAAAGGTTCCTCTCACATGGTGGCAGACTCATGGCAGGACAGGACTACCTAACCTTGCTCGTCTCGCTCTTCGAATTCTTGTGCGGAGTTTTCACGCTTTGGGGACCCCAAATCAGGTATGTCAAAAATTAGTCGTTTTTAATGCTAACTTTGTGGTGACTCATGACGTTTGTCAGTCTTGGGTCCAGACTCAAGTTATCTAACTTGCTCCTTTTTATCAAAAAATAGGTGGATCCTACGACCTTGAAGATGGTGGCAGATCCTACTACAGAGGAGATTAACACCCAGATTAGAGATGAGCAGGACATCCTTCGAGAGCTCCATAAAGAGCTCGAGAGTGTGGATCGACGTGTCACCAGGTCTCGTGCCCGAGCACTTACTATTCCACTACAGCCAGGTACTCAAGATCCTCCTACTACCCGGCGGGAGCTCATTCGCAAGGGGAAGCTCCCTATTCGCACTCATCGCAAGCGTGCAAATGAGGCCGTGCGTCTCATTGAGACTCAGAGTTCAGAGCAGGTTGCGGCAAATGATGAGGATGTGGAGCTACTTCAGCTTGATCCTCCAATGGTTACAGTTGCAGAGCCAAATTATGATGATGAGGGCAATGTCTTGACAGATGGAGACATGCCCGATTCAACATCATCGTCATCTGCATCTGATGATGACTTTTGAGCAGTGATTTAGGGTGGTTTTGATGGATTTTGACTCGTGACTTTTGACAGTAGATGCATTTTGCTGTGTTCCCATTTCTCTGTCTTTTTGATGGTAGAGTCTAGAACGTTCGCTCTCTATGATGTATCCATCTTTGTATGACTCTTGATGTTTTGAGTATTTTGATTTTGGAATCTAGAATCTGGTATCATGTATGTACTATGTTGAAGTTTCAAGTTTTAACTTCTCGCAATCGTGACTTATGTTTAGTGCTATTGAGATTAAACTAAGTGATGTATTCTAAGAGTTAAGTACGGATAATATTTGAAGCAGTATGATTTATCTAATGGACATTGAAGCAGTATCTAATGGATGTTTCTATGTCTAGACTCTATGTGGTTACTAGTATGTATAGGCTGAAAAAGACTGAAGCCACTATTCTTTTTGTTGTTACAAATGTTACGTATTGGTCCCGTACCTTAAAGGCCGATCCGTACAGAAGTACGTACCTTACGTATTGATTACGTACCGTACACTACGTACCTTTCCACCTTGGAAAGAGCACAAGAAGGATTGAGCATCAAGCATCGGCATTTCCATTGTGATTTGCCATAGTTGATAGATTTAGATCAGAAAAACAAGTTTCGATTCCATTGTTTGCATGTGTTTGATGAACGGTTTGGCACTCCGTCTATATGTTCATTTACATTGCATCCACGGTCTTTTAGGAAGACTAGAATTTTTCCAGTCACTTTACATGGAATGGGTATGTTCATGTTTTTGTGTTGAAAGTGGTTTTAGGAATTTTCATCCTCGGAGATTCTTCAAGAAGGTAGACGCATGACTATCAACGAAGTTGAAGCATTGAAGAAGCCACAGATGACTTTGTGTCGCTTTCGGTGCGGCCCAAAGAAGCAAGCATTGCAGACCTTTATGAAGTTCAAGTATCACATGACCCACGCATCAGAGTGGGCCGGCGAAGAGTCCTTTCCAGGATTCCAGACGCTGTTGGAAATCTCCCTCGATGCCATACAATTCGGTACCAGTACCTCACTTTGAAAAGGAAGGGATGTCACGTGTACATCTAACCCTATGTGTACGTGGACAAGCTACTTCATGACATGAGTTCAGTTCAGTTAGATTAGGAAGTGACCTAGCACTTTTTTGAGTCTGTTCACAGACCGTGCATATCCAGACACATAGATTAGATGCATATTCTTTGGTTACACACAGCATGATCATCATCAGATTACCATCAGAACCCATCAAGAGCATTTTTACAATGCATAGATCTATTTTCCCTATTTTAGCCAATTTTCAGTTATTATTTTTAAGTGACATTTGTTGTCAACTAGGTAGGGCAATTTTGATAAGCAAGTATATAAGAAACCTAGCACTAGCACTTTTTGGCAGAAGAGATAGCGGGAACACTTTGTTCAACACGCACCTTCTCAGCAAGACCCCAACAAGACACCTAGCATTTTTGCAACAGATGACCCCTAGCGTTTTCGGCATCAACACAGCTAGCGTTTTTCAGCAAGACCAGCCCTGGCATTAGCAGATACAACAGATCCATAGCGTTTTTGCATCAGGTACCAGATCAGCCCTAGCGTTTTTGGAGCAACACAAGCCCAGCGTTTTGCAGTTCCTTCGCGACAGAACCCCCAATAGCATTAGCGTTTTCAGTTTTCAGCATCAAGACTCTACACTAGAAGTCCCGAACCTCACAAATCTCCCTTTCCGTAGCAGATCCTCGCCGCACGGTCAGATCAACGAGCGTTTACAGATTCAGCCCGGAAAACACACATTTCAGCATCTGCGTTTTCAACGCGTCATCATTGCCATGGACATGGTCATCGACATAGAGTCAAAATTCAGCAGATAAAGATTTGCAGATTTCAGCCATTAGCATTTTCAGACTTCAGCCCGTCTCGTCGTCGTCCTCATCGTCGGCAAGTCCAAAGCATTATAGAGTTTTGTGCAATCAATAGTAGACCGCGCTCGCCATAGAGAGTGGGGCCTTCGGAGGAGGGTTTTAACAACATTTTGGAGTCGTATTCTTCTCTCTCTATCTCTCAGTCTCACCACCTTCATTCACAATGTTCACCACTTTGTTTGTGTCCATTGCACTCTCTCACTAAAGGAACGGAAGGCTCTCCCTTCCGTAAGTAAAAGGAACCCTTGACCACAATTCAAAGTACTCATCTTGAGCAAAGTTCAACATACACTTCCTGTCACGTGACACATCCCAACCCTATGTGTCCGTGGACAAGACTACACCACAGCAGGGTTCAGTCAGTTTAGATTAGCAGTGATCTGGCACTTTTGTTAGTCTATTCGTAGACCGTGCATGCCCAGTCACTGAGTGTAGATGCATATCCTCCGGTTGCACACAGCATGATCATCAGTATTCCCTTCAGAATCCATCAGATTCAGGCAGGGGAATTTTCTGGTGCATTTAGCCTATTTTCCTATTTTTTGTTAATTTCACTTATTATTTTTAAGTGACTTTCCAACAAAAGTAGGTAGGGCAATTTTGCTAAGTTAATATATAAGCAAACCCAAGTTAGCACTTTCTGGCAGAAGAGGCAGTAGGAGCTTCCCGCTCAACAGGCAACTTCTCAGCAGTATCCCCCCCTCAACACCCCCAGCAGATTACCATCGCCATCCTCACCCCATCCTTGGCGTTTTCTCCCACAGCAACCCACCGCCAGCAAGTGACCGTCCCTGGAGTTTTTCACGCGGCCACAAACCTCAGCCCTTAGCGTTTTTACTAACGCCATCCATGCTGAGTTTTCCAGCGTTTTCAGCCATGTACTAACGCTAGGCATCTGTTGCAGATCAGCGTTTTTCTAGCACCATCAACCAGCGTTTTTCAGCCATATGAAAACGCAGTTTCAGCAGTGACAAAACGCAGAAATTCAGCAGTTCGAAACAGTCATTTTCAGCCTATAGCAAGGTAGCAGATTCAATCCCCATTGGTTGCAAAAGATCCTCAAGTTTAGCCTCGAAAAGCCAAAACAGCCATTTTCAGCTACTAAAATAGTCCCGAAAATCAGCAGTTAGAAGACCACAGATTTCAACCATCAAGTCGTCGTCGTCATTGACATAGCCCAAGTTGCATCAGTCCATTGCATACGCTTTGTACACCTTTGTGCAATCAAAGTAGACCACTCTCACCGACGAGAGTGGGGCCTTCGGAGGAGGGTTTTACAACCTCTCGGTGTCGTATCTCTTCTCTCTTCTTCTCTCGGTCTCATTCACTTGCACGCACAATATCCACTCACTTTGTTCGTGATCATAGCACTCTCCATAAGACGGAAGGCTCTCTCCTTCCCTAAGAACTAAAAGGAACCTTGAGCACTAATCTTGAGAAAATACAACATTCATTATGTTGCACCTAACATTGGTATCAGAGCTTTGGCAGTGTTCTGTATCACTCAAGGAAAGAACCACAAGAATTCTTTTGCTTGTTGCGGGGCAGTCTGTTGAATTGCAAACAACACATCAAGGCATTCCTCGGTGATGGAGAGCGTCCATACCAGGATGAAAGCTAGAGACCTCGATAGGAGATCTCGGACTAACTTCGAGGCGGGCTCTCTCAACAAGAGAGGAACTGGTCACATCATGCATACTGCCTGGATCAAACAATATGACAAAACGATGCCCCAACGTACGACCATAACATTTAATGAGAGAATCATCAATGGGAGGGTCCTGATAAACTTTGGGCACAATAGTGTTATCATTCATTGCATTGACCGATGTAGTGGGTGCTGTGGGTTCTTTAGATTCATTCGATTCAAGCTTAGGACATGTTCCTTTTATGTGACCCTTAATGTAACAATGAAAACAACGACCTTTCTTATGATAAGTGCTTTGTTCTTCCGACGGAATTTTATCCCCCTACAATTCCTTGTGCTACCTTTTCATATGGAGTAAGCTTAGGTTTAGCAATTGTGTTAGCCTTACCCTTAGATTCATTGGAAGAATTCTTTGATGAGATATTGTTGGAAGATTGGTTAGAAGAGTTATCATTCTTACCATCTTACCGTTCTGAGGGTTCTGAGAAGTCTGCTAGGTACTTGTGGAAGTCTTGTTCTCCTTAAGCTTTCCCTTGTTGTGCTTCATCTCCTGTGCGAGAGCAATCGCTACCGCCTTGTTGAGATCGATTGGATCGAGTACCTCGACATCGTACTTGATATACTTGTCCAATCCAAAGAGAAAAGCCTCTTTGCACTCATCATCCGACATGCGTAGTTGGATACCTAGCTGCAAAACACGATTAGAAAAAGACATAACCGGCATACCATTTTGCTTGAGAGAGCACCAATTGTCCTTCAATCGTGCAAGGTACTGAGGTGGCATAAACCGCGCCTTGAGCTTGTCTTGGAAATCAGCCCAACTAAAAGAAGGGCATGAAATCATCGGCTGCCTCTAGGTGCGCGGCTAGCTGTGCCTCTTGCCATGCGTGGTACCAATTAATGGCATCACCGGCAAGGTACATAGCTTCCGTCAAAACTTTGCTATTTCCTGTCTTCTTAGTTGTCGCAAATTAGGCATTAAATTGATGCAACCAAGAATGAATAACTGTAGCATCCATCTTACCGTCATACTTACTGAAAGTCAACTTTTCTGTGACTGGATGGTTGGAATCCGCGTCGTGGCTTGCGCCACTTGATGCACTCCCACGATCTTTGGGTGGTTCGGTCTTCGAGGCTAGGACTTGGGCAAGCAATTCTTGAGTGCGTAGCTCCCTTTGAGCTTCACGCTCGGCCTCCAAGGCCGCGGCTCGTGCTGCCGCTTCCTCCTTCCTTAGTTCTTTTCTTTCTTTTTTTGCATCACGCTCGCGTTCGAAAGCAAGGCGCTTGTCTTCTTGTTGTGTGGCAAGTCTGGTGTTTCTTTCGTCGCGCTCGCGGTCCTTGGCTACTTGCTCACGGGCCTTAGCTTCTTGTTCACGGTCCTTAGCTGCTTGTTCTTCGGCAAGTCTTGCAATTCTTTCGTCGCGTTCACGGTCCCTAGCTTCTTGTTGTTCTGCTTTGCTTGCGAGTTGTGCCAATGCAACTCGATTCGTTTCTTCTTGTTGTGCCATCATGTCCAACATCGACTTGACCATCATCTCCATAGGAGTGAGTGCAACTCGTGGCGTAGATGGCGAAGGGGGAGGGTCGAAAAAGTCTCCTGGTGGGGAAAAATTTTCGCCGCCTCTCTCATGCTCATCACCTGTGTGCGAAGTATCCATTCCGCTTCGGGTGACGACCATGCACTATGATCTTTGGTTCTTAAGTTCACGAGGAACTTGGGTTCTTGAGGGTCTTGGTTCTTGGGTTCTTGAGGGTCTTGAGGTTCTTGAGGTGTTCTTTCGCTTGCAAATCGCATTGAAGGATCTTCTCTTCACCCGAGTTCTACTCCTTTCTGCGGACGCACCCCTTGGCGGCCTTGCGCTCACACCAAGGTTGCTTTTTCCCACCTCACGTCGATTGGCCGGCCGCTAAGTGCACGGTCCGCTCTTAATGAGTGAAAAGAGACACAAGGGGAGGCTGGACAAGCCTTCACTAGAAGATTTGTTGTTTCTCCTCTCTCAGGATGTGATATGATTTTGGGCATTCGATGGTTTCGTGAGACTAACGCTCTCATTGATTTTGAGGCTAACACTTTAACTCTCAATGCCAAAAGTGATTCTTCTACTATCTTTCATGGAGAGGACATTGCTAATTCTCCATCTCTCATTGCTAATATGCAAGACAAGGTTGCAAGGATTCGGGATAAGGAGATTCTCTCAATCGCTTTTTCTCCACAGCATGATACACAGGATTTTCATGATTATGAGAAGCATGATGATGACAAGCATGATGATTTGCATGATGATTTGGATGACAATGACAAGCATGATGATTTGCATGATCAAGATGTGATTTCTCACAAGCATGATGAGTTGCATAAAGATGATGTGATTGTTTACAAGGATGATGTGTTAGTGGATGCTTTTACTAGCGAAGCTAACCTCGTTGCAGATTCGATCAATCACGAAGGATCGATCTTGGCTCTCGAGCCTAGGTCCACAGAACCCTCACAGGAAGTATTGTGTGTTCGCATGATTGAGACGCTCGCATTGTTCGAGTGTTTTATTCGTGACGGTTTCCTGTATTTTATTCAACATCGTTATGTAATCCCTTTTCCTAGGCATGACATACTGTATGTTGAGCACGTTTCTCTCATGGATGAGCACGAATGTATGCGGATTTTTTGTGAAAAGCTGGAAAGTATGTACGTCAGGAAGTCACATTCCATGTCTCTTCCTTGGCATGACACAGTTTCCGAAAGAGCACATGAAAGTATGAGCACCAAGCATGGGCATTTCCATTGTGATTTGCCACAGTTGATTGATTTCGATCAAACAGACAAGATTCGATCTCATTGTTTGCATGTGTTTGATGAACGGGTTGTCATTCCGTCTCTATGTTCATCTACATTGCATGCACAGTCTTTAGAGAAGACAATTTTTTTTTCCTTCAATTCACATAGAATGGGTATGTTCATGGTTTTGTGTTGGAGATGGTTTCAGGAATTTTCAGCCATGGAGATTCTTGAAGACGAAAGAAGCAGGATACTCGACGAAGTTGAAGCATCAAAGGAGCCACAGAAGACTTTGAGTCGCTTTCGGCACGGCCCAAAGAAGCAAGCGTTGCAGACCTTTATGAAGTTCAAGTACCACACGACCCACACATCCGAGTGGGCCGGCGACGAGTCCCTTCCAGGATTTCGGATGATTTTTGGCGATCTCCCTCGACGCCATACAATTGGGTACCAGTATCTCACTTTGAAAAGGAGGGGATGTCACGTGACACATCCCAACCCTATGTGTCCGTGGACAAGACTACACCACAGCAGGGTTCAGTTAGTTTAGATTAGCAGTGATCTGGCACTTTTGTTAGTCTATTCGTAGACCGTGCATGCCCAGTCACTCAGTGTAGTTGCATATCCTCCGGTTGCACACAGCACGATCATCAGTATTCCCTTCAGAATCCATCAGATTCAGGCAGGGGAATTTTCTGGTGCATTTAGCCTATTTTCCTATTTTTTGTTAATTTCACTTATTATTTTTAAGTGACTTTCCAACAAAAGTAGGTAGGGCAATTTTGCTAAGTTAATATATAAGCAAACCCAAGTTAGCACTTTCTGGCAGAAGAGGCAGTAGGAGCTTCCCGCTCAACAGGCAACTTCTCAGCAGTATCCCCCCCTCAACACCCCCAGCAGATTACCATCGCCATCCTCACCCCATCCTTGGCGTTTTCTCCCACAGCAACCCACCGCCAGCAAGTGACCGTCCCTGGAGTTTTTCACGCGGCCACAAACCTCAGCCCTTAGCGTTTTTACTAACGCCATCCATGCTGAGTTTTCCAGCGTTTTCAGCCATGTACTAACGCTAGGCATCTGTTGCAGATCAGCGTTTTTCTAGCACCATCAACCAGCGTTTTTCAGCCATATGAAAACGCAGTTTCAGCAGTGACAAAACGCAGAAATTCAGCAGTTCGAAACAGTCATTTTCAGCCTATAGCAAGGTAGCAGATTCAATCCCCATTGGTTGCAAAAGATCCTCAAGTTTAGCCTCGAAAAGCCAAAACAGCCATTTTCAGCTACTAAAATAGTCCCGAAAATCAGCAGTTAGAAGACCACAGATTTCAACCATCAAGTCGTCGTCGTCATTGACATAGCCCAAGTTGCATCAGTCCATTGCATACGCTTTGTACACCTTTGTGCAATCAAAGTAGACCACTCTCACCGACGAGAGTGGGGCCTTCGGAGGAGGGTTTTACAACCTCTCGATGTCGTATCTCTTCTCTCTCCTTCTCTCGGTTTCATTCACTTGCACGCACAATATCCACTCACTTTGTTCGTGATCATAGCACTCTCCATAAGACGGAAGGCTCTCTCCTTCCCTAAGAACTAAAAGGAACCTTGAGCAATAAAGATCACTAATCTTGAGAAAATACAACATTCATTCCGCTGCACCTTACACTTCTGCTGCACCTTACAATGCTTCAGAGCTTAGAACAACTGTTCTACTTCATCAGACCATTGAAACTTATCTTGCTTGGTCAACTCAGTCAAAGGAGAAGCAATATCTGAGAACTTGTGCACCTTGGTGTGATAAAAATTGACAAGTCCCAAAAAAGAACGCACATCTGAGATAGTGAGTGGTAAAGGCCAATCCACAATGACGTGTATCTTCTTGGGATCTACTCAACACCATTAGCAGAAATAATATGACCAAGGTATTCCCCCTGATTCTTGAAAAAAATCACTTTTCTTTTTGTTGATGTAGAGCACATTGGCTCGCAAAATTTGGAAGACAATCTTCAAGTGTTCTTTGTCATCAACCATCGTTCGATTGAAAACAAGAATATCATCCAAATATACGATCACAAAGTTGTCCAAGTAAGGACCGAAGATTTCGTTCGTCAATGTCATGAAAGAGGCCGGGGCATTGGTTAACCCGAATGGTAAGGCCAAGGATTCATAGTGACGATACTTTGTGCGAAAAGCTGTCTTGTACTTGTCACCGCGAATGCGAATTTGGTGATACCCTGACTTCAGATCGATTTTGGAGTAGATCTTTGCACCCAACAACTAATCAAATAACTCGTCGATGCAAGGCAAGGGAAACTCGTCTTTGATTGTCAACTTATTCAAAGCACGATAGTCGATGCAAAGACGCATTGTCACGTGACACATCTAACCCTATGTGTCCGTGGACAAGCTACAGCATGACCAAGGTTCGGTTCAGTCAAGTCAGTCTAGAATAGGAAGTGATCTGGCACTTTTGCGAGTCTGTTCGCAAACCGTGCATGGCCAGTCACTTAGATTAGATGCATATCCTCCGGTTGCACACAGCATGATCATAAGCATTCCCACCAGAATCCATCAAGGGAATTTTCCAGTGCATTAAACCTATTTTCCCTATTTTTGACATTTTTCACTTATTATTTTTAAGTGACTTTTGTTGGGAACTTGGTAGGGAAATTTTGCTAAGTTTGCACATATAGAAACCTAGCGCTAGCACTTTCTGGCAGAAGAGGCAGCAGGAGCACCTTGCTCAACAGGCACCTTCTCAGCAGGACCCCCCAACATGGTCTAGCGTTTTTGCAACACAGCATCAAAGCTAGCGTTTTTGCAATACAAATCAGCCTTGGCGTTTTTGCATTGCAGAGCAGCTTCAGCATTAGCAGACACAGCAGAACCACTTCACGACAGCAGATCATCCCTAGCCTTAGTAGATTTCCCCCAGCAACAGAATTCAGCCCTAGCATTTTTGGAGCAACAGGACATCAGCGCTTTGCAGTTCCATCGCGACAGAACCAGCCCATAGACCAGCATTTTCAGTTTTCAGCAGTCAACACCCGCAGAAGAAGTCCCAAACCTCGCAGATCTCACCTTCCCGCAGCAGATCCTCGTCGCACGGTCAGATCCAACGAAGTTTGCAGATTCAGCCCGGAAAACGCAGAATTCAGCATCTTCGTTTTTAGCGCGTCGTCATCAACATCTTCACCGACATAGAGTCGGAATTCAGCAGATACAGATTTGCAGATTTCAGCCCTTAGCATTTTCAGATCTCAGCCTGTCTCGTCGTCGTCCTCATCGTCGTCGACATCGTCGGCAAGTCCAAGCATTGTAGAGATTTGTGCAATCATAAGTAAACCGCTCTCGCCATAGAGAGTGGGGCCTTCAAAGGAGGGTTTGACAACATTTTGGTGTCGTATTCTTCTCTCTATCTCGCAGTCTCAGCACCTTCATTCACAATGTCATTCACTTTGTTTGTGATCATTTGCACTCTCTCACTAAAGGAACGGAAGGCTCTCCCTTCCATAAGTAAAAGGAACCCTTGAGCACAGTTCGTAGCACTCATCTTGAGCAAAGTTCAACATTCACTTCCGCTGCACCTTACACGCATAGACCCATCCTTATTCTTGACCAATAGACAAGAGCTCCAAAGGGACTTTTGCTTGGGCGAATATGACCTTCATCTAGCAAATCTTCTAGCTGCCGCTATATCTCTTGAGATTCTCAATATGAAACTCGATAAGGTGCTCGAATTGGTGGAGGTTGGCCAAGGATCAAATCAATTGGATGATCCACCGAACGCCGAGGGGGCAAAGTAGTTGGTAGCTCATCGGGAAATAAGTCCAATTGTGGTTGAAAGAAGGGTTGTTGCAAATAAGCGAGGGTTGACAAGGATTTAAAGTTCTTTTCACAATAGTTACCCGCAACGGGAACCCGGGGGGGGGGGGGGGGGGGTGTTCGGAACGAGACGGAGGAGGGGGTGCCCGGAATAGGAACGGGGTCGAAACGGTCGACTAAAGTAAGGCTTGAATTACCTCCATTCTGCTTAGTCCCAAATCAACTCCTAAACAACCCCAACACTGCCCCCAAACCTGCCCTCAAGCTCCCCCAAACAGTCCTAAATCTGCCCCCAAATGCCTACTTTTTCCTATTCCGCCATTCCGCGTCACATTCCGCTTCCCCCCCCCCCCTTCGGAACACCATTCCGTTACACCCTGTTCAAGAACGGTGTTCCGTTCCCAACTCCATTTCGGGAACGGGACTCATCCGATACGCCGTTTCAGAACGTTTGGGTTGTGTTCCACCCGTTCCCTGTTACACTACTTTTCAAACGTCTTAGATTGTTCTTCACATGACTCTTTGGTACTGGGTTCGACATCTCGCAACATGATTAAGGCAGTAGCACAATCACGTTCTCCAACCAAGCGTTCGACTTGTAAAGCAGAGATCAATGTGATGCATTTGGTATTGAAGAGACCACGAAGCCTCACTTCCTGCTGCTTGTGAAAGAGCCGAATAGAGTGATCTCTCAAACTGATGATGGGATCATACTAAAATAACCAAAATTCGCCAAGGATCAAGTCGTAATGTGACAAGGGCATAACTGAAAAACCAAGTTGATCCTGGTAATCCTGAAACTGAGAATCCAGCTTTTCAATCCTTTTGTTGCACTCGAGAAGGGAACCATCAGCAAGTTCTACTTGATAAGCCGCCTCACTAGGTTGTGTTTAAAGGCGAAGTTTATTAACCAAGGATGTGCTGACGTAATTAGTGGAACATCCATTATCCACAAGAACATTGATTGGATGCTTGCCAACAAAGCCAAGAAGACTAAGGACTTGATTCGAAAGGTCCACTGGGACAGCAAGATGATTTCAAGCATTTAGCATCAAGGCACTCACCACCTTAGAAACTCGAACACAACGTGCTGCGTGCTTGCCTTTATCTGGAACAGGAGGTTAGTTGTGGGCACGTTATGAAATTGTGGTCTCCATGTGGGAATTCTGGCGAGGATTGGAAGGGTTTGGCTTCTCGGGGCACTCATACCACCTATGTGGTCCATTGCAGATTGTGCATAATCCAAGACGGTTGGAGTGGAAGGTTGAAGGAGTTGATGAAGAGGCTTGCTACCTAGAAGAAGTATCCTGCCGAAATTCACGGCGACCATTCCATCTATGATTGGGATGATTTCGTCATCGATTTTGAGTCCTTCCAAAAGATGAGGCTCGGGAAGTGGCTACTTGTCCAGAAGACTGTGGTTGGTAGGAGTTTTGTCCAACGGAATATTGTCCCGAAGATTGAGATACAGAGAAATTGGCCACCTCGTCCTTTCTGATTACGCTGTGAAGAGCCGGCATAATTGGAAGACCGGTCGCCCGAAAGAGAATTTCTATATGGGCATCGATTATCTCCAAGACGCTCGACATAAGCAATTGCTGCATCTACTGTGGCAGGGTTAAATTTGTGGACATCATCTTGCAAGAAGGCTCAAGTCCGTCAACAAAGCTATGTAGTTTATCGGAGCGGTTGAGGGTCTCTATCTCAAGAGTCAGTTTTTGAAACTCCGAGATATACGCGGCCAAGGAGCCAGTTTGGCTCAAGCGACGGAGAGAAGACCGAGCGTAAAAATCAGCGTTTGCAAGCTCAAAAGCCTTGCAAAGGACGCACCGGAATTTTTTCCATGTAGCGGTTATCTTGCTATCTTTAACCCGTCGACGCCACCAAAGGAATGTTGTATCCTTTAGCAGGGAACTTGCCAAAGCAACCTTTTTACTTTCAATGAGATCTGTGTTCGCGAAATAAACATCCACCTTGAAAGGACAATGGTGGAACACGCGCTTATAGCGGCGACCGTTGTATGGCTCTTCTAACTTTGCATCAATTTTCTTTTTCTGTTCCGGAGCAAGCAAAGCCTCCGAAACCAGAGGTAGACAATCCAGAATTAAATTATCTTTTTAAAATGATAAACAAAAAAGTAAAATTGATGCAAAGTTACCCGAGCCATACAACGGTCGCCGCGATAAGCGCGTACTCGACCATTGGCTTTTCAAGATGGATGTTTATTTCGCGAACACATATCTCATTGAAAGTAAAAAGGTTGCTTTGGCAAGTTCCCTACAAAAGGATACAGCATTCCTTAAGTGGCGCCGACAGGTTAAAGATGGCAAGATAACCGCTACATGAAAAAAATTCCGGCACGTCCTTTGCAAAGCTTTTGAGCCTGCAAACGCAGATTTTCACGCCCGGTCTTTTCTCCGTCACACCTGGGCCAAACTGGCTCCTTGGCCGCGTATATCTCAGAGTTTCAAAGACAGACTCTTGAGATACAGACCCTCAGCCGCTCCGACCTTCCCTGCGAGGTGATGTCCACAAATTTAATCCTGCCACACTAAATGTTGCAATTGCTTATGTCGAGCGTCTTGGCGATAATCGGCGCCCGTACAAAAAATCCCTTTCGAGCGACCGGTCTTCCAATCTTCACAGCGTAATCACAAAGGATGAGGTGGCCAAAACAAGCGTTCTTTCTCCGGATCTCAATCTTCGGGACAATATTCCGTTGGACAAAACTCCTTCCGACCACAATCTTCTGGACAAGTAGCCACTTCCCGAGCCTCATCTTCTGGAAGACTCAAAATCGACGACGAAATCATCCCAATTACAAACAGAATGGTCGCCGTGAATTTCGGCAGGATACTTCTTCTGGGCAACAAGCCTCTTCACCGGCTCCTTCAACCTCCCACTCCAACCGTCCTAGATTATGCACAATCGGCAATGGACCACACAGGTGGTACGAGTGCCCCAAGAAGCCAAACCCTTCTAATCCTCGTCAGAATCTCCACATAGAGACCACAATTTCATAACCTGCCCACAACTAACCTCCTGTTCCAGGTAAAGGCAAGCAAGCAGCACGTTGAATTCGAGTTTCTAAGGTGGTGAGTACCTTGATGCTAAATGCTCGAAATCATCTTGCTGTCCCAGTGGACCTTCCGAATCACGTCTTTAGTATTCTTGGCTTTGTTGGCAAGCATCCAATCAATGTTCTTGTGGATAGTGGATGTTCACTAATTTCGTCAGCAGATCCTTGGTTGATAAACTTCGCCTTCAAACACAACCTAGTGAGGCGGCTTATCAAGTAGAACTGCTGATGGTTCCTTTCTCGAGTGCAATAAAAGGATTGAAAAGTTGGATTCTAGTTACTAATCCTTAATTAAGTACTTAAACTCATGCTTAAGACTTTAAAAACTTGAACTTGACTCGGAGACAAGACTCAGAAGACTCTGTGTTTGATTCATTCATTCATTGATTGAAATGTGTTACAAGGGCGTTCTTATACAGAAACTAAAGAGACGATGAAAAGACATGACCATAGGTCAAGAGACATGACTCTTAGGCCAATAGTCGTGTCCTTCTGCTTTAGAGTTGTGACCCTTCAACGTAAAGGTGCAGCCATTCGCTGACGAGGCATGGCTATTCGTCAAACAGGTGCGACTTTTGGGCGAAGGGACGCATCCTTTGGAGAATCGGGGGTCTCGTATCTGGTGCGTTTCACTGTGCCTTGTTGCCTGAAGGAGTGTAAGGTGGCCAGCGAACAACATGCGTAGAAAGCCAGGTAATGCCCTTTCACATGAATGGGTACGAGCACTGAAGCACGAAAGGGTGCAACCCAATGAAAGGGTGCACGGCTTCTCCGGGTACGTCACACACTCACATCTGTAGTTTGTCTGTTATTGACGTGATTGAAACACAAGGATTCATATTACCTTATATGAGTATGCATATGCGCACCACCTTCCTTCAGCCTCCATGCAACTCCGAGAAGAGGGGGGAGAGGGTAGTGGCGAGGATGAGAGACTCACAAACTTCGCTTAATTAAATACTTAACTCATGATTAAGACTTAAGAAACTTGAACTTGACTCAGAGACAAGACTCAGAAGACACTGACTATGTTTGATTCATCCATTCATTGATTGAAATGTATTACAAGGGAGTTCTTATATAGAAACTGAAGAGACACGATAAAAAGACATGGTGATAGGTCAAGAGACATGACTCTAAGCCAATAGTCGTGTCCTTCTGCTGTAGAGTCGTGACCCTTCGTCGTAAAGGTGCAGCCATTCGCTGAAGAGGCATGGCTAATCGCCGAACAGGTGCGACTCTTGAGCGAAGGGACGTATCCTTTGGAGAATCGGAGGTCTCGGATCTGGTGCGTCTTCGTATCTGCAAAAGAATCAAGCAAGAAGGTAATACCAAGACAAATAATACGTCACAATCGTGACATAGTAGAAGATTCTCGCCAGTAATTAGCCATCAACCTACCGCCTATCCTCCTTCCTATCCAAGCGTTTTTGCATCAAATCATAGCAACCCCTAAGCTTGGCATTTTTGGCCCTCAAGTGCAATTGGGAGTGCAATCTACAGCAAGAGTTTCTCGAACCTGTTCGCAACTCATTTGTCACAAAAAATCAGCCATGGAGGAGGTTCATACCAGCATGTTCAAAGGTCTCAATCAGTCAGTGCCCCTCTTTTGCCTTGTAGATCGTCAGGGAAGGTCTCTCTCTCTCTCTCTCTCTCTCTCTCTCTCTCTCTCTCTCTCTCTCTCTCTCTACGCTTCCACATTGTGGACTTTCACATGGTATCAAAGCCTTGGTGGAGCAAGGCGGCTCGTTGAGGAGGAGGAGTTGCTTTGGGCTTGCTTCCGAGAAAGGCGCCGGCAAATAACATTTTTCAAAGCTTTGCAGCATCGGGCCATCGGCGTTTTGGAGAACCGGTACCGTGAGGGAAGGCTCTCTAGGAGCGTTTTGATATGCAGCCGACAACGCTCGGTTCATCAGCGTTTTGAGAAGCTGTCGAAGAATTGCATATTGAGATGCCCTCTATTTGCCTACGCTTTGGAGCCCTCAGCCTGCAGGTGCGTTTTGAAATGCTCTCAACAGAGGCACTGGCGGAGACATCCTAGCAGTCAAGAGCTTGCATTTTTAGAGGGCGTTTTGAAATGCTTCTTGGCCACGTTGGAGCAACCTTTTGAGATGCAAAAAAAAGCAACGGCCTTTAGCAACCAACGACGAGGAGAATGTATTAAGCTCCATGAAGAGCTGCATTTTAGAAAGCCGGTGTAAAAACCTTCAAGGAATGGTGGTTTCTCCTTATGGTTTAAATGGCACTTTGAAATACAAAGGCTCAAAGAGAGTATGTTTCCTTGCTTGCTCGAGAGGCAACGCAAAGATACCGGCTCCGCATCAACAGTGGAAAAAGTGAACCAACACCGACCATCAGCTCTGGAAAGCGGATCGACCAACCATCCAGTTAGCGGCCTATGCACAAGTAAAGTTCTGAAGGAAACCGACAATTGTTTGGATCGAGATTGTGAAGCCAAAAGAAAATGCACAAGTTCGCTAGAGGAAAAAGGCAAAGGCAAGCTTGACAAGGACACAGTACCAGTACTCAATTAGTTACCTTGGTACCCACGAGGTCCGACAACACTTGTTATAAATGTGACATGACGCATTGTTTAGCTCGGGTGTCACGTGACACATCCAACCCTATGTGTCTGTGGACAAGCTACAGCACGACAAGGGTTCAGTTAGTCCTGTCAGTCTAGATTAGCAAGTGTTCTGGCACTTTTGTGAGTCTGTTCGCAGACCGTGCATGCCCAGGCACTTAGTGTAGATGCATATCCTCCGGTTGCACACAGCATGATCATAAGCATTCCCATTAGAATCCTTCAGGAGAATTTTCCAGTGCATTTAACCTATTTTTTCTATTTTTTTCATTTTTCACTTATTAATTTGAGTGACTTTTGTTGGAAAGTAGGTAGGGAAAATTGAGTAAGTTTGTATATAAGCAAACCTAGGCTAACGCTAATTGGCAGAAAGGGAACGAGAACACAAGCCACAGGCAGCAGGTTCCCCCCCCTCTCTCTCAAGCAAGATCCCCCCTTGGTGGCGTTCTTCCTCCAACCAAGAACCTCAGCAACTAGCGTTTTTTATCAAGGTCATCCTCGCCAAGACCTCCCAGCATCTGGCGTTTTTCATCCACAGCACCATCGTCACAGTTCCCCCTTTGCTGGCGTTTTTCAATAGGACCCTCATCGCCCTAGACTCCCAGACTCTAGCATTTTCAGCATCGCCACAGCCTCAGGATTTCAGCCATTAAGAACCAGCCACATCAGCGTTTTTATGAGCAAAATTTTCAGCAGTTTGACAACCTACACCAGCAATTTCAGCCCGGCAGAATTCAGCCCCAAACCAGCGTTTTTGGTCCTAGCAGAATTCAGCCCATTAGCGTTTTTGGGACAGCAGGGAAGTTGCATCAGTTTTCAGCCTTAGCGTCGGTCTCGTCATTCCCGTCATCGACCTCGACATAGCCTAGACTTGCATCAGTTTTCAGTCATCCACCTGTACGAGTTTGTGCAATCAATAGTAGACCACTCTCGCCAACGAGTGGAGCCTTCGGAGGAGGGTTTTACAACGTCTCTGGTGTCCTATTCTCTTCTCTCTCTCTCTCTCAGTCTCATACACTTTCACGCACAGTGTCCATTCACTTTGTTTGTGTTCATTGCACTCTCTCATTAAGAACGGAAGGCTCTCCCTTCCATAAGAATAAAAGGAACCTTGAGCACAGATCGGAGCACTCATCTTGAGCAAAGTTCAAACATTCTCTCCGCTGCACCTTACATTGGTATCAGAGCTTTGGTAGTAATCTGAATCACTCAAGGAAAGAACCACAAGAACCAAAGATTTTTTTTTGCTTGTTGCGGTCGCACGAACCCAAGTTCACTTGGGCGTGTCGATTCCAAATCGTGTTTTGAAGAGTGACAGGAATCTGTCACAAAGTGATGACGTGGCTACGGACAACAGAAACCCTAATTTCTGCCAGAAACCCTAAAATTTTTGCAAAGCCTAATTTTTGCCAAAAACCCTAATTTCCGGAAATCGCGGAGGCTATTTTAACATTTTAAAAAAAAAAACATTTGGAAAATGATGAGCGACGCAAATTTTGCTTTTTCTCTACAATATGAGAAAGAGAGAGAGAATGCTTTTGCTCTCAAGTTTTGACTCTCTGTGAGAGAGAGAGAGAGCAATTGCTTTTGATTTGAATCTTTTGGGGCTTTGCTTTTGGGCATCCCTTGTAACCTTTAAATTAGTGGTGAGGGCCTCACTTCTCAGAGCATCTGGACGCAGAGTCTGAGAGTGAAACCCTAGCCACTCTCTTGTACTTGATCTGATTAATATAAAAAGAAATACCGAAAGGGGCGCCAATCTTTGGGGCCAATATCTCTAGGCACGGAACTCCGCCAGGCCAGTGTACATCTATTGTGATCTGTGACTTGTTTTGAAGTGGTTATTTGGTGTTGTCACGGTTGATTCTTGACTTGGAGTGTCCAAGTCTGTTTTAGTGGTATCAGAGCACGGCCGATTTCTCTTCTACGGGAAATCCGATCCCCGAAAATTTTTTCCGCGGCACCTATGGCTTCAGGCAATGATCAGTCGACTCCCTCTGCTTCTAGAGATGCGGGCTGGGATCACAACGAAGATCAGACAGAGAGTATGGCCCGTCTCGACCTACTCAGGCGGAGCAAAGAGAGATGGAGCGTCGTCAATTGATTGGCGATGCAACAAAGATGATGCTCAATTTTGCCAAGGACCCGAAGATGGCAAAATATATGAACCAGACCTCTTTGGAAGAGGTACAGATGGAGTGGCAGAGAACCACAACACCACTCCCAAAACCCGCTCTCAAGAAACCTTCTGCCTCCAAGAAATATACGGAGAAGGAACTAGAGAACGTGGTTGATGCACGGATTGCTCAGCTTTTCGACGTGCAAAAGAAAGGCAAAAAAAAGCACGGCAAAAAGCAGAAGAAAGGCACTGACTTCCCGAGATATTTGGGTCGTCGGTCGACATTTGACAAGGCAAAGAAACAAAAGAAGCGTGTTCGATTTGAAGGAGTACCCAGTTCTTCTTCTTCTTCTTCTTCTTCTTCTTCTTCTTATAGTTCTTCTAGCTCTTCAGATTCGAGCGAAGAAGATAGAAAAAGTAAAAAGCGAAGCAAGAAACAAAGCTTCGGAAAGGGCAACAAGAAGGCTACATCTCGCCGAGAGACTGACAGTTCTACTGAGGACTTGTCTACAGACAACTTAGATTCTGATCATGGAAACTTTTATGCGAACAAGAAGAATTTTTACAAAGCCAACCAATATGACTTTCTCGAAGATGAAAGCAAGAAAGTCCGAGAGTTTAAGGAAGGTGGCCACTCGATCAAGTTTGATACTTTTTCAAGATACTCAGATGCTTCGAAGGCTTTGTCTTTTACACAGCAATTTGACATCGCTTTCGCGGGAGGACGCTATTCAGAGCACTACAAGATTCGGAGAGCTACCTCTTACTTTAAGAGGAATGCTCGTACTTGGTGGTCCACGCTTCTTTTAAACAAGCCTGCGCCAGTTAAATGGCTGAAATTTAAAAAAGCTTTTTATTTCTTCTTGGTTGACGCAACAATATGAACGAGATATACGAGCTGCTTGGAACCATCTTCGGATGACCAAGAAAGATACAATCAATGCTTATTGTGAAAGATTCTGGAGCTCTTTTCTACCCGCCTCTTCATTCAAGAAGATCTCATTCAGAGAACAGATTGAGCGGTTTACCTTGGGTCTACCTACAGAGATCCGAGATCACTGCTTGGAACAGAAGCCAGCTTCTATTTAGGAGTTGATGAGTCATGCGAAGCGGGGCTTTGCCATTCACTCTGACAGTTTGACCTACCCCACAAATAAGGCCATGACACAACGAGCCGAACAGACTTCTGGGCTTGAAAGTAGAAAGAAAAAGAGCAACCCAGAGAAAAAGGATGCACGACCCAAGCTTACTCCTGAGGAGAGAGCTCGCTTCATCAGAGAGGGGAAGTGCTTTGGATGCAGGGAACATGGACATATCTCTGTGAAGTGTCCTAAAAAGGCACAGAAAGAACAAAATGATAAAGACGACGACAGGTCTGAGAGTTCGAGAGCAGCTGAGGAATGTGGCAGAAAAGGCAGCTAGAAATGCAGAACTGGTACCACATGGCGTGGGACCTACACTGAATCTAATGAATGAAAGTACAAAGTTTGCCACTTTTGGGGCAAAGTGAAGGATCAGGAAGCTCTTTTGAAGGAGCCAAGGCCAACTTCTTTTCACTTGGAATTGGCGGCTCGATTTGGAATTATGCCCGACAAACTGACGCCACAGGCAGAGGTAGTTCGACTGGCACCCGGATGGGATGTTGCCATTACACTGAGCATTGGCAAACTTTGTTTGCAATGACAGGGGTGTTCAGGGCACGCGAGTGACGTTCTACTCGGGATCCCTTGGTACCACAAGAACTACGCCGTGGTTGACTACCGGACCGAGAAAGCGACTTTGATAAATGAAGGGCTTAGAGATTGTACTTGATGAACTTCAGTTTCTTACTCATTCTTTTGGGAGAGAACTGAACGCTGGATAAAGGTTGAATATGTTTTGACCTGATCAAATGAATGCCAAGATTTTTCTCCACACTCATGCCGATTGCTTTTCAGAGGGCCTGAAGATCAAACCATTGATCTGATACCTGGAAGCACGCAACCGAATCGGCCACCTTACCGTGTGAGCCGAGTACAGAATGAAAAGATTATGAACCCAGTGAAAGACCTCTTGGAAAAGAGTCTTGTCCAGCCTAGTACTTCATCGTATTGCTCTCCAGTGTTGTTGGTTTTGAAGAAAGACGGATCTTGGAGAATGTGCATCGATTATAGCACTCTCAACGAAATCACCATCACAAACAGATTTCCGATTCCTAGGATCGATGATATACTCGACAGCTTACAGGGATCCTCGTGCTTTAGCAGGATTGACTTGAAGAGTGGATATCATCAGATCAGGATAGCGCCAGGAGATGTCTACAAGACAGCTTTTCGAACGACTTTTGGGTTATTTGAGTTTTTGGTGATGCCTTTTGGCTTAACCAATGCTCCTGCTACATTTAACCCAATGATGGACAGGATTTTTCGAGAGTACAGGCTATTTGTTGGCACTTTCTTTGACGACATCATTGTTTTCTCCAAGAATGAGGCAGAACAAAGAGATCATCTGCTTCAAGTCTTTCAGGCATTACGAGATCACACGTTAGTGATTAATGCAAAGAAAAGTGAATTTTTCCTACCAGAGATACACTCTTTGGGACACATCGTGTCAGCAGGAGTGCAAATGGACCCGGCCAAGATAGAGACTATCCGTGATTGGCCCGATTTGAGGAATGTCCATGAAGTTAGAAGCTTCTTGGGACTGTGTTTGTACTATAGGCGGTTCATACGAAAGTTTGCAGAGGTTGCTTCCCCTTTGCATACCTTGACACAGAAAGGAGTATCTTTTCTATGAAGACCCACAGAGGTGACTGCCTTTCGGACATTGAAAGAGAAATTGACTACGGGACCTATTTTGACTTTGCCGGACTTGCAAAAGTCATTTAAAGTATATTGTGATGCTTGTGGTCGTAGTCTAGGTACGGTCTTGATACAAGAAGGCCATGTCATTGCTTACGAGAGCCAATTGTTCTCTAGGCCAGAGATGACAGCACAGATATATGAGAAAGAGCTTTCGGCAGTGATCCATGCTCTTACTCAGTGGCGGCACTACCTACTCGAAGAGAATTTTACTGTCTTTACAGACCATCAGAGTTTGCGCTACTTCTTGTCACAGAAGCAGCTTTCGGAAAAGTAGATGCAGTGAGCGAACATCTTGTCACAGTTTCACTTCCAGATTGTCCATGTGCAGGGACAGAAGAATGTGGTGGCAGATGCTTTGTCTCGAAAACCGTTGGTTCTGGCTATTTCCGCGATACATCATAGGAGCTTCGAGGATATGGTCGATCAGTATGCCACAAATACAGATTTTGCAGATATTTTCACACGGATACGGGATGGGGAGACAGTAGCTGGATACTCCCTTCGGGAAGGCTACTTGATGAAAAAGACTATGTTGTGCGTTACACAGCCGTTGAGGGAAAAGGTTATGATTGAATGTCATTGTCCACCTTTTACGGGTCACCGCGACATTGCTATCACCATGAAAGGGGTAGAGAGATACTTCTTTTGGCCATGACTCAAAAAGGACGTGGAAGAGTTGTGCGCAGTATGCTAGAAGGTCAAGTTTGACAGGCATAAGGCACAGGGATTGTTACACCCTTTACCCATACCTACCCACCCCTGCGAAAATATTGAAATGGATTTCATTTTTTTGATCTCCCGAGAACACAGAATGATCACGATGATTTTCCGATTACATGGCCGTCTGAGACGATTGTCTCCGACAGAGACCCCAGATTTATGAGTTTGTTTTGGAAGGCAATTTGGGAGAACATTGGCACGCGGTTGCAATTCTTGTCATCGTTCCACTTGCAGACTGACGGGCAATTTGAGATTACCAATTCAGTGATTTTAGATTTATTGAAGTCTTATATCTCAGATCAGAAGACTCAATGGGAAAGATATTTACCTTTGGTGGAATTTGCCTACAATAACACGATACACTCTTCGACGGGGAAGACGCCATGTGAGATTGTTGAAAGTGCTGCGAAGGTTCCATCCTTCCTGAGCATGAAAGATTAGATATTTGAAGCGGATGAATATTCACGAGATTTGGATACGGCTATTGCCAAGGTTCGCGAGACTTTGTTGGAGTCTCAAGAACGACAGAAAAAGGCAGCGGATCGCTAGTGTCGCGACTTGAAATTGAAGAAGGATGATTGGGTGCTCTTACTTTTAAGAAGGCACGCCTAAGAAAGAAAAAGGGAAAGGAGAGGCTTTTTCCAAAGCTTAATATGCGATACTACGGACCTTTCCAAATAACTAAAAAGATAAATGATGTCTCCTTCCAATTGAAACTGCCAGATACTTGGAGGATTCACAATGCATTGCATGTGAGTCTCTTGAAACTTGTTAAGGGTGATGTGCTTGATGATGGGGAGCCTGATGAGCAACCTGAAGTGGAAGAAAACGAGGAGATCCTTGTTCCTGAACAGATTTTGACACATAACGATACGAAGAAAGGTAAAGTCCGAAGGAGGTTCTTGGTTAAGATCAAGAACTTTCCTGCATTTGATGCGAAGTGGATGGAGGAGGAGGACCTACCAGATACTCCTCAGATTGTGAAACTTTACCTCGATGTTTTGGTTTAGCATAGTCTACTCCAAACGAAACCGAGAATTCAGCTTGGCCGGAGATCTAGTGCAGTGGGATGCACAAGAGGGGAGTCACTCCGCTCCTTTGTCAACAGATGCCTCGATTTTGATACTAAAGTCACTGATGTCTCTTTGAGCTTCAGGGATACTGAGAGCTGACAGTATTCTGTTGGACGACTTTATGAAATGGAATTCCTAATTATGATACTGATTTGTTCTTGACTTCTTTTGAGTGCAGGAACTGATAGCCGAAATGACTGCAGCATTTTGGTCTGATTGATCTCGAATAGACATGGTTGCAATAGGGGTTAGTCAATCGGACATCGTTGAGGTCCCGATTGGACCTAGATGTGATTGCTAGCTACATTGCCGATAAATCATGGTCTAAGATCCGAATGAATGTTGAATGTCATGTGATGTCCTGTGAAGTCTGGTGATGTCCTGTGATGTCGTTTGATGTGACTGTCGATTTTGTACATGTGCTAGATGTGTGTTCCTAGTACGTAGGTACTAACAGTCAGTGTCTGCTAAGACGGTTTATGGCTTTTGTCGGTTTTGCAGGCGTAATCGCGGTCGATTACAATGCTTTCAAGAGGGGGGTATGTCACAAAGTGATGACGTGGCTACGGACAGCAGAAACCCTAAAATTCCTGCAAACCCTAATTTCCGGAAATCGCGGAGACTATTAAAAAAAAAAAAATTTGAAAAATGATGAGCGACGCAAATTTTGCTTTTTCTCTACAATATGAGAAAGAGAGAGAGAATGCTTTTGCTTTCAAGTTTTGACTCTCTGTGAGAGAGAGAGAGAGAGAGAGCAATTGCTTTTGATTTGAAGCTTTTGGGGCTTTGCTTTTGGGCATCCCTTGTAACCTTTAAATTAGTGGTGAGGGCCTCACTTCTCAAAGCATCTGGACGCAGAGTCTGAAAGTGAAACCCTACACTCTCTTGTACTTGATCTGATTAATATAAAAAGAAATATCGAAAGGGGTGCCAGTCTTTGGGGCCAATATCTCTAGGCACGGAACTCCGTCGGGCCAGTGTACATCTATTGTGATCTGTGACTTGTTTTGAAGTGGTTATTTGGTGCTGTCGCGGTTGATTCTTGACTTGGAGTGTCCAAGTCTGTTACAGAATCCCAGGAAAGAAGGGCTTGTCCAACCTCCCCTTGTGCCTCTTTTCACTCATTGAGAGCGGACCGTGCACTTAGCGGCCGGCTAATCGACGTGAGGTGGGAAAAAGCAACCTTGGTGTGAGCGCAAGCCCGCAAAGGGGTTCGCCCGCGGAAAAGAGCAGAACTCGGATGAAGAGAAGATCCTTCTCTAACACAGATTGCAAGCAAAAGAAGAACCTCAAGACCCTCAAGAACCGAAGAACCCAAGACCCACAAGAACCCAAGTTCCTCGTGAACTTAAGAACCCACAACTTCAGTGCATGGTCATCACCAGAAGCGGAATCGATACCGGGCAGGAGAGTGATGGGCAAGAAAGTAGTGAAGAAGAATTTCAGCAACAAGGAGGTTTTCCTGACCCTCCCCCTTCGCCATCTACGCCAGGAATTGGTCCAAACCCCCCATGGAAGCTTTGGTTAAGACAATGATGGACATGATGGCAAAGCAAGAGGCGACTCGCATTGCCGCTGAGGAACAGAAAGAAAAAAAAGCAGCAAGAAAGGCCAACTTGGAGCAAGCTCGCTTGGCGACCGACGCAAGAAGGGAAGCGGCCAAAGAAAGAAAAGCTACTATAGAGCGTGAGCTTGTGCAAGCGTGCTTGGCGGCCGACGCAAGAAGGAAAGCGGCCGAAGAAAGATGGACTACTTTGGAGTTGGAATGTAAGGTACAGCGGAATGAATGTTTGCGCTTTGCTCAAGATGAGTTCTCCGAACTGTGCTCAAGGTTCCTTTTGTTCTTATGGAAGGGAGAGCCTTCCGTTCTTAATGAGAGAATGCTATGATCACAAACAAAGTGAATGGACACTGTGCGTGCAAGTGTATGAGACTCAGAGACAGAGAGAGAGAAGAGAGATATGACACCAGAGACGACGTAAAACCCTCCTCCGAAGGCGCCACTCTCGTCGGCGAGAGTCTACTATTGATTGCACAAAGTGGTACAATGATGATGCATGGAAACTGATGCAACTGGGGACTATGCCGGTGACGACGACAGGAATGGCGACGACGACTCAAGGGCTGAAATCTGCGGTCTTCTATCTGCTGTCCATAAAAACGCTATGGCTGAAAATCTGAGACTGTTTCGGGACTGCTGAAAACGCTGTTTTGGCTGCGTTTTTGAAGGCTGAAATGACGATCTTCTGCAATGTCTTAAGGCTGAATCTGTTGCTGTTCCTAAGGCTGAAAACGCTGGTACACATTCGGCTGAAAATGAAAACGCTGAACTTGACTTGTAGCGTTAGTGAAAACGCTATACCTGTGGGAATGTTGGCGATGAAGACATGCTGAAAAACGCCAACTTGGGGGAGGTAATGATGATGACCAAAAACGCTAGGCTGATGGGAGAGGGCTCGCCAAGGGAAGCTTGGGGAGGTCTTGCTGAGAGAGAGGAGTACCTTCTGCCTGGGGGCCTATTGTGCTCCTTGCTCATCTGCCCAAGAGTGCTAGCTTTGGTTTGCTTATATATTTTCTTACGCAATTTTCCCTACCTACTTTTGTTGGAAAGTCACTTAAAAATAATAAGTGAAAAATGTCAAAAATAGGCTAAATGCACTGGAAAAATCCCCTAACTGATTCTAATGGATTCTGATGGAAATACTGATGATCATGCTGTGTGCAACCAGAGGATATGCATCTATACCAAGTGATTGGGCATGCACGGTCTACGAATAGACTCACAAAAGTGCCAGATCACTTCTAATCTAGACTGATTGGATTGACTGAACCCTGATCATGCTCTAGCTTGTCCACAGACACATAGGGCTGGATGTGTCACGTGACATCCCTTCCTTTTCAAAGTGAGGTACTGGTACCAAACTGTATGGCGTCCAGAGAGATCGCCAATACCATCCGGAATCCTGGAAGGGACTCTTCGCCGGCCCACTTTGATGTGTGGGTCGTACGGTACTTGAACTTCATAAAGGTCTGCAACGCTTGCTTCTTTGGGCCGCGCCGAAAGCGACACAAAGTCTTTTGTGGCTCCTTCAATGCTTCAACTATGTCGAGAGTCATGCTTCTTTCTTCTTCAAGAATCTCCATGGCTGAAAATTCCTGAAACCATTTCCAACAGAAAACCATGTACATACCTATTTCATGTAAAGTGAGTGGCAAAAATCTTGTCTTCGCTAAAGATTGTGTATGCAATGTAGATGAACATAGATACGGAGTGACAACCCGTTCATCAAACACGTGTAAACAATGAGATCGAATCTCTCTTAACATCTAGAACAATTAACTGTGGCAAAACACAATGGAAATGCCCACGCTTGGTGCTCATACTTTCATGTGCTTGTTCGAAAACTGTGTCATACCAAGGAAGAGACATGGAATGTGACTTCCTTACATACATACTTCTCTACTTTTCATGAAAAATCCGCATACATTCGTGCTCATCCATGAGAGAAACGTACTCAACATACAATATGTCATGCCTAGGAAAAGGGATCACATAAAGATGCTGACTAAAATACAGGAAACGATCACGAATGAAACATTCGAACAATGCGTGCGTATCGATCATGCGAACACATAATACTTCCTGTGAGGGTTCTTTGGACCTAGGCTCGAGAGCCAAGATCGGTTCTTCTTGAGTGATAGAATCGTCCTGTGGAGGTTCTTTGGACCTCGACTCAGAAGCCAAGATCGGTTCTTCGTGACTGATTGAATCTACAACGAGGTTAGCTTCGCTAGAATAAGCATCCACTAACACATCATCCTTGTGAACAATCACATCTTCTTCATGCAACTCATCATGCTTGTGAGAAATCACATCTGATCATGCAAATCATCATGCTTGTCATTGTCATCCAAATCATTATGCAAATCATTGGCATCCAAATCATCATGCTTATCATTGTCATTCAAATCATCATGCAAGTCATTGTCAATCAAATCATCATCATGCTTCACACAATCATGCAAATCTTGTGTATCATGCTTTGGAAAAGAAGAGACTGAGAGAGTCTCCTTTTCTCGAATCTCTTGCATCGATGCCTGCACTTGAGAAAAAAGTCGCAAGAACTCTTGCATGCGTCGCTCGATCTGTTCTTGTCTTGCCTTTCTTTCTGCTTCTCTTTCTGCTTTGTCTTTTGCGTGTCCATGTTTCATTTCTGTCATTCTTGCTGCATTTCTTGCTTCGCGTTCTAAATTCTGTTCCAGAAACAATTGCTCCAAAGTCTCCATAGGAATTAGTGCAATCCTTGACGTAGACGGGGAATGGTCAAAAAAAACCTCCTGGTGGGGAAAATTCTTCTTCGCCTCTCTCATGCTCATCACCTCCAAGCGAAGTATCCATTCCGCTTCGAGTGATGACCATTCTGAAGTCCTGGGTTCTTGTGGTCTTGGGTTCTTAAGTTCACGAGGAGCTTGGGTTCTTGGGTTCTTGAGGTTCTTAAGGTTTTCTTTTGCTTGCTAACTGTGTTTGAGAAGGATCTTCTCTTCACCCAAGTTCTACTCTTTTCCGCGGGCGCACCCCTTGGCGGCCTTGCGCTCACACCAAGGTTTCTTTTTCCCACCTCACGTCGATTGGCCGGCCGCTAAGTGCACGGTCCGCTCTCAATGAGTGAAAAGAGACACAAGGCTAGGCTGGACAAGCCCTTCTTTCCTGGGATTCCTGTCACTCTTCAAAAACACGATTGGAATCGACATGCCCAAGCGAACTTGGGTTCGTGCGACCGCAACAAGCAAAAAAAAATTCTTGTGATTCTTGTGGTTCTTTCCTTGAGTGATACAGAACACTGCCAAAGCTCTAATACCAATGTAAGGTACAGCGGAATGAATGTTTGCGCTTTGCTCAAGATGAGTGCTCCGAACTGTGCTCAAGGTTCTTTTTGTTCTTATGGAAGGGAGAGCCTATACCGTGTTTTGCAGCTCAATTACGCAAATCAGATGATGAGCGCAAAGAGGCTTTCCTTTTTGGGTTAGACGTGACACATCCAACCCTGTGTGTCCGTGGATAAGCTACAGCACGATAAGGGTTCGGTCAGTCCCGTCAGTCTAGATTAGCAAGCGTTCTGGCACTTTTGTGAGTCTGTTCGCAGACCGTGCATGCCCAGGCACTTAGTGTAGATGCATATCCTCCGGTTGCACACAGCATGATCATAAGCATTCCCATCAAAATCCTTCAAGAGAATTTTCCAGTGCATTTAACTTATTTTCCCTATTTTTGACATTTTTCACTTATTAATTTAAGTGACTTTTGTTGGAAAGTAGGTACGGCAAATTGAGTAAGTTTGTATATAAGCAAACCTATGCTAACACTAATTGGCAGAAGAGGAAGGAGAACACAAGCCACAGGCAGTAGGTTCCCCCCCTCTCTCTCAAGCAAGAGCCCCCCTTGGTGGCGTTCTTCCTCCAACCAAGAACCTCAGCATCTAGCGTTTTTTATCAAGGTCCTCCTCGCCAAGACCTCCCAGCATCTAACGTTTTTCATCCACAGCACCATCGCCACAGTTCCCCCTTTGCTGGCGTTTTTCAGCAGGACCCTCATGGCCCTAGACTCCCAGACACTAGCATTTTCAGCATCGCCACAGCCTCAGGATTTCAGCCATTAAGAACCAGCCACATCAGCATTTTTATGAGCAAAATTTTCAGCGGTTTGACAACCTAAACCAGCGATTTCAGCCCGGCAGAATTCAGCCCCAAACCAGCGTTTTTGGTCCCAGCAGAATTCAGCCCATTAGCGTTTTTGGGACAGCAGGGAAGTTGCATCAGTTTTCAGCCTTAGCGTCGGTCTCGTCATTCCCGTCATCGACCTCGACATAGCCTAAACTTGCATCAGTTTTCAGTCATCCACTTGTACAAGTTTGTGCAATCAATAGTAGACCACTCTCGCCAACGAGTGGAGCCTTCGAAGGAGGGTTTTACAACGTCTCTGGTGTCGTATTCTCTTCTCTCTCTCTCTCAATCTCATACACTTTCACGCACAGTGTCCATTCACTTTGTTTGTGTTCATTGCACTCTCTCATTAAAAACGGAAGGCTCTCCCTTCCATAAGAATAAAAGGAACCTTGAGCACAGATCGGAGCAATCATCTTGAGCAAAGTTCAAACATTCTCTCTGTTGCACCTTACATCGGGAGTTTGAAGCCAAAGACAAAAGCATCAACTCTCACGAAGACAAAGACAAAGGCAAGCTGGACACAGATAACGGTAATAAAGATTTGTAATAGGAGATCGGCATGGCACGCGTGGTGGTGAGCACAGTGGCCACGGCACCAGATTTCTACTCAGAGTGCAATTGCCGCCACTAGCTTCAGCCAGAGAGAGGCTTGTGAGTGGCAGAGAGGGGCAAACAGTGCTCCCTATAATTAATTTGGACCCTTGTGTTGGAGTTCAAGTTATCGGTGTTTGAACTGTGGGTCGGAGTTCAAGGCACATGCATCTAGCAGGGAACCAATCAGATGTATCTAAAACAGTATGAATGAGTGCACCATTTTATTGTTGTTGGCCGGATTATGGACACGATGCGTTCCGCAGTTCATTATCTTGGAAGTATTTTCGAACGTGATGTGTTCACATGTCATGTGCACATCTAACTTCAGGTCAGTGTTCAGGTCAGCTTAGAAAGTGTTCTTGCACCTTTGTGAGTCTGCTCGCAGGCCGTGCATGTCCATAAAGTAGTTGCATATCCTCTGGTTGCACACAGCATGATCATCAGCATGAAAGTCAGTAGCCATCAAGAGCATTTTACAGTGCACAGAACCCATTTTCCCTATTTTAGCCATTTTTCGCTTATTATTAATAAGTGACTTTGTTGGGAAACTGGGTAGGGCAAATAGGCTAAGCTAATATATAAGGAAACTAGCGCTAGCACTTCCTCGCAAAAGAGGCAACAGAGTTCCAACAACTGGCGGTGCACCTTCTCAGCAAGACCTGGCACGACAACCTACCATTTTTCAGCCAACAAGACAACCTAGCGTTATTCACCAACAGATCAGCCCTGGCGTTTTGCAGATTGAAGATCAGCCCTGGCGTTAGCAGATCACAAAATTCAGCCTAGCGTTTTTGCAATTGCAGATCATCATCAGCGTCTTGCACATTCCCGATGACGGAACGAGCTATAGCAACAACGCTTCCATTTTCAGCAGGTAGACTCCGCATAGCAGCCCCAAACCTCGCAAATCTCACCTTCCCACGGCAGGTCCTCGCGGCACGGTCAGATCAGCCAACGTTTTCAGTTTCACCCTGCTGTTCGCAGATTTCAGCATCTGCGTTTTCAGCGCATAGTCGTTACGTCGTCGTCCTTGCCGTCCTCGCCGACATAGAGTCAAATTTCAGCAGATAGCAGATTTGCAGATTTCAACCCCTAGTGTTTTCAGATTTCAGCATGTCTCGTCGCCATCATCTTGTCGTCGACATCGTCCGCAAGTCCATTGCATCTAGACCATTGTACCAGATTTGTGCAATCAATAGCATAGACCTCTCACCATAAAGAGTGGGGCCCTTGGAGGAGGGTTTGACAACATTCTGGTGTCGTATTCTCTTCTCTCTCTATCTCTCAGTCTCAGTACCTTCATTCACTTTGTTTGTGATCATTTGCACTCTCTCACTAAAGGAACGGAAGGCTCTACCTTCCGTAAGTAAAAGGAACCCTTGAGCACAGTTCGGAGCACTCATCTTTAGCAGAGTTCCACATTCATTTCCGTTGCACCTTACATTGGTATCAAAGCTTTGGCAGTGAACCACAGAATTTTTTTTGCTTGTTGTGGTCACACGTAGCGTGTCGATTCCTAATCGTGTTTTTTAAGAGTGACACGAAACCCAAGAAAGAAGGGCTTGTCCGGCCTCCCCTTGTTCCTCTTTTCACTCATTGAGAGCAGACCGTGCACTTAGCGGCCGGCCAATCGACGTGAGGTGGGAAAAAGCAACCTTGATGTGAGCGCAAGGCTGCCAAGGGGTGCGTCCGCAGGAAAGAGTAGAGCTCGGGTAAGAGAAAAGCCTTCTCTAACACAGATTGCAAGCTAAAGAAAGACCTCAAGAACTCAAGACCCTCAAGAACTCAAGAACCTCAAGAACCCAAGAACCACAAGAACCTAAGTTACTCGTGAGCTTAAGTACCCAAGATCTTAGTATATGGTCATCACCTAAAGCGGAATGGATACTTTCCGTGAAGGTGATGAGCATGGAGGTGGCGAAGAAGAATTTTCCCCACCAGGAGGTTTTTCCGACCCTCCCCCCTCCCCATCTACGCCAAGGGTTGCACCAAATCCTATGGAGGCTTTGATCAAGACGATGATGGACATGATGCTACGACAAGAGGCGCAACACGCCGCCTTGGATCGCGAGCGCGAAGAAAGAACGGCAGCCTTGGAGCGTGAGTATGAGCAAGCACGCTTGGCGGCCGAAGAAAGAACGATAGCCTTGGAGCGCGAGCAAGCGCGCTTGATGGCCAACCTTGGATCGCGCGCGTGAGCAAGCGCGCTTGGCGACCGAGGAAAGAAAGGCAGAATTGGATCGCGAGCGCAAAGAAAGACGGTTAGCCTTGGAGCGTGAACACGAGCGCGAGCAAGCACGCTTGGCGGCCAAAGACAGAAGGGTAGCCTTGGAGCGTGAGCGTGAGCATGAGCAAGCGCGTTTGGTGGCCGAAGACAAACGAGCGGCCTTGGAGTTAGAGCGTGAGGCGCAAAGAGACCAGCGCATGCAAGAGTTGGTCCTACAGGTCCTTACCTCGAAGCCCAGCCGGTCAAAGATGTTCGTAGTTAATCAAGTAGCACAAGCAAAGATTCGGACTCCAACAACCCCGTCATTGAGAAGTTGACGTTCAGTAAGTATGACGATAAAGGTGGATGCTACTATTATTCATTCTTGGTTGCATCAATTTAAAGAAGACAAGAAATAGCAAGGTTTTTGACGGCAACCATGTACCTTGCCGGTGATGCCATTAACTGGTACCACGCATCGAGAGAGCCACAGTTGACCGCGCACCTAGAGGATGCCGAAGAAGGCGCGCCCCTTTCCTTCAATTGGGCGGACTTCCGAGACAAGCTCAAGGCGCAGTTTATGCCACCACAGTATCTAGCACGGTTGAAAGACAATTGGCGCAGTCTCAAGCACAATGGTATGCCAGTTATGTCTTTCTCTAATCGTGTTTTGCAGCTCGGCACCCAATTACGCAAATCGGATGATGAGAGCAAGGTGCCACAAACTGCTAACGTGTCAAAGCCTAAAGAATGCAGCCAACTTACAGATGCCGGCCAAGGGGCCTAAACCCTAAGAAGAACAAGTAACAAAGAAGAAGTCCTACCAACTTATGGAGACCCCGTCCGATGGGGCCCCAGTGACATAAAGGGATTAAAAGCAGGACTCACACACACCCACGCAAAGCTGATGACGTGGCAGTTGTACGGCAAATTTCCGAAAATTGCTCTAGCATGATGACGTGGCAGGCTGTACGGATTTCCACATTTTGCGTTGGCTGATGACGTGGCAGACTGTACGGATTTCCGTAAATTACGCTAACAGCTTTTGCCATTGCTTTTGGGACCAAAAGCTTTTGAGTTTTGAAGGCTTTTCACTGTAAGTGCTTTTCAGGCCAAGGGCCTTTAAATATGAGGTTAGGGCTCATTCTCTAGCATGCTTCCTGGAGAAGGTGCAGAGTTTGGAGTACCGGCTTGTACTGTGTTGATGCAACATAAAGAAATACCGAAAGGGGCGCCAAGGTTTGGGGCCAATACTCTCTGGGGTGAAATTCCGCCACTCCGTGTCGCGTGTGGTCTCTCTCTCAGTTCAGTTGTTATTGAAGTGCTAAAAGTCTGTTTCAGTCTGTTCTTTTCTATTGGCACGTGGTACACGTCTTGTGACACAAGGAGGCATTCCTTTATGGATTGGATGAGTATATCAAGTATGATGAAACCGGCCCATAGGGCGGTAGACGTTGGCTTTCACCCGAAATTCTTTACTTTAGACCCACACACAGAGCACTTTGCAAAGGTAACCTGTAACGAGGATTAACACCTAAGTACACACACGGCTCGGAAGCTAGAATGCTCCGAGCACACACCGACAACCTATAGGCCCCAAAATTGGCGCCCCTTTCGGTATTTCTTTGTTCTTTAACAGAGGGAATAAAACCTGTGATCTCCTACAAGCTGCCCCGCATAATCTAGGCTAAGAAACACCTGTTCTGGCCCGACTTCGGCAGCATAACTGTACTAGGACGCTTCACAGTCAATATCTCCACGCAATAGGTGACTTTCCCGACGCATACGGACACTTTGCAAAACCTGGCGAGAATATGCAGCACGCTGAATTCTCTGTTTTCTGCCCCGAAAATGCACCAGTTCACCTGTACAGCGGTCCCCTCGCGTCCCCGAACCTCTTGGGGGTATTAGGGTCCGTTTAGGGCCGAAACCCTAAACCTGCAAAAATACACAACAGGCTGTAATTCCCTGTTTTGGGCTCCGTTTCGGGTGCCGGTCGCATCTGTAGCACAACCTCGAGCTCCCGCACCTATAGGGCTACCTACCCTTTGAATCAGACGAGATTTCTGGCATGAAACCTCTCTGAATTCACCTGTACCTGCGGGGGATTAGCCGCTAGCTAATCCAGTACCTATGGAAGAGGCTCTTGCCTCGGCAATCGCGCATGAACCCACATAATTGTACATTGGTCAAATGAAAATCCCACTAGCGGGGCATAACATACCACTCGTAGGGGAGAGAGAGGGCAGTGCGTAGCGTGCAGGGCATCACTCCTGGCACCGTACTGTACATAAGAGGGAAAGGAAGCACTCCATAGCTCTTAACCTGTGACAAAATGCAAAGAGAGCCTCCTCCCAGCTTAAATTTCAGCGCCCATTTTTCTACAAGAGGAATGTCCATGAGAAAATGACACTTGGCGCATTTACAAGCATTTTCCCGTTTCGGGTTCGCCGCTTAAAAATACCTCAACCGACGCGTCAGTTGACTTCGCGGCAAAGTTATAAAATGTTCCCCTAGTCATACCGAAGGTAATGATGCGAACACATTTCTTGGCCCAGAATAGGAGTTCCCTAAATTTTAGGAGATTCTTCCGTTGGGCTCCCACTGGTCTTCTGACCATCTATCCTCATTGGGACCGCATCCAAAAATGCAATGTGGCCCAACTATCGGATACTTTCAATTGGTAGTCACACCTTGACTTTAGGCCTTTATTGAGTTCATTTCCTAGTATCCACCAACTTGCTAAGTGCGACGGGGGGACCTATATGATCTTGCTCTGAGCCTAGACATCCTCTTACCATACGAATTCCAGTGCCGACCACTACCCATCTGCGGGTGAAACTACCATTCACATTGGCCATGCAATGTTCGATCGTTTGCTACTTCAAGAAGAGGGTCTCAAAAATAAAACAAAACCCCTTGGAAAGAAACCAACAACTAAACTTAGCAGTTGCCACGTCCTCGTGACATAGTTAACACTTGCCACGTCCCCGTGACATACCCCCCTCTTGAAATCGCAAACGTCCTCAATTGCATACCATAAATACACGCCACTGATGATCTTGTGCTATTAACACTCTTTTATCATCGCATGTATCCGCAAGAAAGGTCATAACATATAGATACAAATGACTTAATGAGGCCTTCATACTTTTGTCATTTCCATCTATTACACTAAATTCATACGTACATTTGATGTACTAGCTCTATCATTAGCCCTCCTTTGCACACGTTGGGTTGGGGAATAAGTAGGCTGTAACCCAAAGGCTTCAAGGTAAAGCTGCAATACATTTGGTGACTTTGACAGTTCATGCTCTTCCATCCACTTTGCATCCATAGGCGGATAGTTCTTGAACTTCACCAAATAACGTCTTGCAACTTGTCCTTTAACTTTTATGTCCTTATGTGCCAAAACTTGCTCAGGTACCAAGATCTCATCAAGTTCCTCAAGATCCTCATCTGGTATATCTTCTGGCACATCACCACGAAGGGTCTTAGAAGACTCACGTGAAACGCATTATGAATCTTCCATGCATCAGGCAATTTCAGCCTGTAAGCCACATCGTTGATCTTGTCAAGCACTTCAAAAGGCCCATAGTAACGCATGCTGAGCTTAGGAAACAGCCGTTCCTTGCCCTTCATCTTCTTTAACCTTGCCTTTTTGTACCTTAACAGAACCCAATCACCAATCACCTGGTGATAACAGCAATTCACGACGGTGACGATCAACAGCCTTTTTTTGCTTTGCCTGAGTCTTCTCCAAGGCAACTTTAATCTTCTTATACATCTCATCCATGTCCTCAACGTATCGATCTGCCTCAAAGATCTTGTCCTTTGTATGCAAAATGGGAGGAACCTTTTTGCCGCCTTCAATAATCTCAAAAGGTGCTTTGCCAGTAGACGAAGGCACCGTATTATTGTACGCATACTCAAGCATAGGCAAATACTGTTCCCACTTGCCCTTATTATCTGACACGTAACATTTCAGCAGATCTAAGACAGTAGAATTAGCCTCTTCTGACTGTCCATCAATTTGTGGATGAAACGAAGACGAGAACTTGAGCGTAGTGCCAATGTTCTCAAACAATCCTCTCTAGAACAAACTGGTCATGCGAGGATCACGATCACTGATTATCGATTGTGGCATACCATGGTACTTAAACACATTGTACATGAACAAGCGTGCTATCTGATCAGATTTTATCTTCTTCCTGACAGGGATAAAATGGGCCTGCTTGCTGAACCTGCAGATAATGGTCCATATACCATCACTCCATGTTGGCGTCCTTGGAAGAACGTCCCAACAAACTGTTGATGCGAGCGAAAAATCCGGTCCATCATTCTATTGAACGTGGCAGGAGCATTTGTTAGCCCAAATGGCATCACTAGAAACTCATAAAGACCAAATGTCGTTCTAAACGCAGTCTTGTGCACATCCTCTGGCCTTATACGAATCTGATGATACCCACTCTTAAGGTCTATCCTGTTGAAAATTACAGCACCCTCTAAACGATCGAGAATATCATCAATTCTAGGAATAGGGAACCTATTCTTGATGGTATTCTTATTCAACGCACGGTAATCAATACACATGCGCCATGAGCCATCCTTCTTCTGCACTAGGAGCACTGGGGAGCAAAAGGGTAAAGAACTAAGCTGAATCAGCCCCTTCTCTAATAACTCCTCAACCTGGCCCATAATCTCTTTCTGCTGCGCCGCACTAACCCTGTAGGGAGGTCTACTTGGTGGGCTACACCCTGACACCAAATCTATCCCATGGTCCTCAAGTCTCTTTGGCGGCAATTGCGATGATAATGAATCAGAAAAACAGTCACTAAACTTTTGCAAAAATGCTGACCTTTCTTTATCTAACACGGATAAATTTGACTGGTCACTATCTGAGACATCACGTGCAAAAATCAAGTACACAGAAAGATATTCTTTCTTACAGAAGTGATAGCAGAAGCAGATACAATAGGGACTGACTCTCCTTTAAGCTTTACATCCAAGATGTAAGTTTTGCCCCTATGCTACTTTTTGTTGTAGGCATCCAAGACTCCATGCACTCGGAACATCCACGGGATCCCCAACAAGGCGTCACAACCTTCCAGCGGCATGATGTAAAACTCTTCAGTGTCCACATACGACTGAATATGCAGACGCAGTTTTCCAATGATGGGAGTAACACACTCTGAGTGGCCAGGACATGCCAACCCTGCCTTTGCTGTGTACCCCATCTCTTCAGCTCTGATGCCCAGTTTCATAGCTAACTCTGGTGAGATAAAGTTGGCTTTGGCACCTGGATCAAAGAAGATGAGTGCCGTCTGATCCCTAACTTTACCCCATGCTCTGCATAACTCACAGGCATCTGTGCTGGGCCTGTCACCCACCATGTCAGGCACTAAACCTGCCGTGGGTTTAGGCTTCTTGCCTTTCTAGTCTTCTTTATCCTCTGAGTCAACTGGTCTTTTCCTTTGGACAATTGATAGAAAAGTGACCAGGTTGCTCGCATATAAAGCATTTGTTCTCAGCCATTAGGACCTTCTTTTCCTCGAGCGACTTGCACACAAAAGGCTTCCTTTTCTGTTTCTTTGCCTGCGCTCCAGAAGTCCCGGCTGAATCCTTGTCTTTGGTGGCCTTTTCTAACCCTTGTGACGCATCAGGAGCCGTTTTCACAAAAAGCTTCTTCGCTGAATTTTTCTTTTGCTGCCCTCCTTTGTCACTGCTCGGAAATCCACTATCCTCTCCTTTCAACAAGGCAAGACCAATATTCGTAACTTCCATAAGCTGAGCAAGGGTAGCCACTCTATTCTTTGTACAATAATCGCGAAGCCCTTTAGGCATCCCACAACAGTACTTCTCTATCTGCTCTGTCAATGGCACAAATCTGTAGGAGGTCACTGAGAGTAACGCTTTACAAAACCTCCTATTGTACTCCAGCAAACTCTTGCACGAAGCTGAAGTAAGCTGGTGCCAATCTATCATGACGTCGGCTTCAAATTCATTTGACAGCCAAGCAAATGCAAACATTTGCTTGAAGTAAACCCAAGTGGCGCGTGCCTGTCCTTGCATTAACAATGTCATCCACCATGTAAGCGCATTGTCCTTTAAGAAAGTGGCAGCTTTCCTGACCTTCGAGGCCTCTGTAAAATTCCCTCCCGCATAAGCTGTATCAAACTGCTGGAGGAAAGTGAGGGCCTTTGTCTTATCCTCGAAACCACTGAAGGTACTGAACTTTACCGCTGCACCACCTTCTTTGTAAGCCTTCGGCTTCTCTAGTGCCCCCAAGTTGTCATACGGAATGGTCTGCAACATGGGCACTGTAGTAGGCATGATCGGCACATCTTGGCCATTTACATTTTGCGTCAGAGGTGAGATATCTGGCTGCTGTCCAGAAAAACCAGCCATGCCAAAATGACCCTGTGGCACCCCAAACTGGCCTTGGTTGCAGTGGAAACCTTGCTGCATGCCGATACTACCATACATGGGTTTGGCATGATGCCTTGCATACCCCCGAATATTGTTCCTGGCATGTACGGCTGACTTCCAGGTGCATAACCAACCATATTTTGGAACACTGATCCACCCCCGAAATACCCAGGATGTACCGTGGGTGGTGGAAAAACTGAGTGCATTGCCTGGTATCCAGCTCCCTGTCCATTCAAGACAGCATGCTGGCTCTGAAAGGTGGCGGGCTGAACTGGCATAACCTGTGGAATAGGCGTTCTAGCCACCTGTTCAAGCACGGGAGGAACCTGCTTTGGAGCCCCCGACTCCGCAACATGCGAGTGTTCCCATTCCTCCTGCGCCACATGAAGTACCTGGGCTTGAGCATCAACAAGCTCCGTACGCGGTGTAGGTTGCCTATTTTGCTGTTGCACTGGTGGCGCTTGCAAGAACTCCATAAACCTCGGATTCTGCACCAGCTGCGAAAAGACATTCACCGCAGCAACTAACTGAGTCTTGAACGCATCATCCTCAAGTTGCCCAGTCATAAAGCCCTGTACTACTGGAGGGGCATTCACGTTGACAGGAGGTACAGACTGACGTGGCCGTGAGCTCTCGCCAATCTCAAAAACCATAGGAATCTCCTGCATGTCCTTTGAGGAGGAACCCTCTTCCATAATTCCCTTCCCCTTGTCGGCCATAGTGTAATCCCCGCGTTTCTGCACTTTATGTCTTTACCCAAAACAATCCAGGCTCACTCTTTAAGGAAAAAGTGATTAATGTCCGGGCAACGGAACCATGAAACAGGCCCGTAAGGCGGTAGACATTGGTTTTCACCCGAAATTCTTTACTTTAGACCCACACACAGAGCACTTTGCAAAGGTAACCTGTACCGAGGATTAACACCTAAGTACACACACGGCTAGGAAGCTAGAATGCTCCGAGCAGACACCGACAACCTGTAGGCCCCAAAATTGGCGCCCCTTTCAGTATTTCTTTATTCTTTAACAAAGGGAATAAAACCTGTGATCTCCTACAAGCTGCCCCGCACAATCTAGGCTAAGAAACACCTGTTCTGGCCTGATTTCGGCAACATAACTGTACTAGGACGCTTCACAGTCAGTATCCCCACACAATAGGTGACTTTCCCGACGCATACGGACACTTTGCAAAACCTGGCGAGAATCTGCAGCACGCTGAATTCTCTGTTTTCTGCCCCGAAAATGCGCCAATTCACCTATACAGTGGTCCCCTCGCGTCCCCGAACCTCCTGGGGGTATTAGGGTCCGTTTAGGGCCGAAACCCTAAACCTGCAAAAATACACAGCAGGCTGTAATTCCCTGTTTTGGGCTCCGTTTCGCGTGCCGGTCGCATCTGTAGCACAACCTCGAGCTCCCGCACCTGTAGGGCTACCTACCCTTTGAATCGGACGAGATTTCTGGCGTGAAACTGTTGGGGTATAAAGCCCAATGTGGTCGCCCAGGTAAGTGGGCGGGCCGCCAGGTATGTACACATATTCTTTTGTTAAAACCTAATAAGAACTCACTATCCTCTACACATTACAGTAGAGCGAGTTCACCATATCGTCGTGCTCTTCTTCTCGCACTCTCTCTCGCGTCGCACTTCCGCTCGTACTCCTTCAACTGGTATCAGAGCTCAGATCGAGGCTCGGGGCAGCACTGCAGGAGGCTAGAGTCACCAACTCAGATTGGAGTGAAATTCGACAGGCGAAGACACGGCCCCAAATCTCGTGGGAAATCCCGAAGGGCTTGGTGTTGTCAAAATTTCATTCTGAGGTCATCTCGGCCACCGTTCAGCTTCGACAAAGGTCTACGCAGGCCATTTTCGACTACGTGGTCACAGCGGGTGCAGATCCGACCCTGCAAATATGGGGTTTTCGGCCTACAACTGCAGGTGCTGAGGATATCGACACTCCCAGAGTGTTGATTTGTGGCTGTCTACACATCGAAGGACGGCTCACAGTTCTTGCAGGCGTGTCGTATGGTCTACACATCGAAGGACGGCTCACAGTTCTTGCAGGCGTGTCACATACGACACAGGCGCATCTACACACAGACTGTCACGGGAACCGAATAATAGAGATAGACAGCAAAACAGAGGAAGAAATCTTTGTATTGATAGTGTTTGATACAACAGAGGAGCAATTGAATATATATATGGGCGCACTCCGTTGTACGGAGCTCGAACCTCCCGACCACCCCCGAGCTTCAATTCGCTTGCATGCAGCGTCTCACTCGCACTCGCACTCGCACTCGCAGAAGAGAGAATGGTGAATCCCCCCAAAACGCACCACCCGTCCTTCTATTCTCCTCCAAAAGCCTACGACCTCTTAAAATAGCCGCTTTTCTATTTTTGGCGTTCGGTCGACTCGACTTGCGCGCCAATATACCTGCGAGAACAAGGTAAAAAAACGTGATCGCGAAGCGATCCATAGAGGTTAGTTTTTTTTTTAAGTCCACAATTTTTCAGCTGTCTTCAACTGAACATAGCTCCCAAACGGAGCCAAAACAGCCCAAGTCCGTCTCATACAATCTTGTTGCCCTCGCTGCGCTCTTCGACGGCTATGTGATGGAAAATTTCCATAGCCTGCTCTGATTTGCTGAAAATCAACCTGCAAAACAGCATTTTCTACAAAAACGATGCAAAAACAGCAAATCCAACTTTTTTCTTAATCTTTGGCCTTCAACGAGCATCAAAACATCAAAATCTCTAAAGACTCAAAGAACCAAAGTTGTTCCTTATAACGCAGGCTTCAATCGCTTCATACATCACTTTTTCAAAATCCCACGTTAACGCCTTCAAAAATGCCCCAGAAAGTGCCTTCTGGATCAAAAAATTTTATCGGACGAAAACAATCCACACATCCTTCTATACAATGGACTAACTTTAAAATGACAAAAACTTCCTAGAAAACAAAATTTATTACTAAAACGCCTCGAAATCAAGTCTTGTTACAATCTCCCCTTTTCAAAATTAACTCTGTCCTCAGAGTTGGAAGGAGGGAAATTCGCTTTGCAAAACACTAAGATCAACCCAAGATGCATCCTCTACTGGATAGTTCTGCCACTTAACCAAAACTTCCACAATGTCTCTATTTCTCAAATGTTTGACACGCCTATCTAGCACTAAATCTGGTTCTACTGTCAATGTTCCGTCATCTTTCAACTAAGAGTTGTCCTGTAAAACATGGTGCACGTTAGGAACATACTTTTTCAATAAACTCACATGAAATACAGGATGCACTTTGACATGAGAAGGCAATTCCAATTTGTAAGCTAATGAACCAATGCGCTTCAAAATTTTAAATGGCCCAGCAAATCGTGGAGACAATCGCTTATCCTTCCCAAGAATTAAATGAGACTTCTCGGGAATAACTTTTAAGAAAACCATATCCCCAGTTTCATACTCCACAACCCGATGTTTCTTGTCATAATACAATTTATGTCTCTTTTGGGCTTCTCTAATATTCCCCCTGATTTTGGCCAACTCGTTATCCATCTTTTCAAGCATCTCACGTGGCAGTTCTACCTTATTCCTTGAGCTAAGAAAATTTATAGGTGTGGGACAGTTATAGCCATACATTGCTTCAAACGGGGTCATCCTAATAGATGAATGATATGAACTGTTGTATGCAAATTCAACCAAAGGCAAATATTCATTCCAATTAGATTGGTTTTCATTGACATACATTCGTAACATATCTTCTCAAATACGATTCACTCTCTCCGTTTCCCCATCGGTTTGAGGATGAAAAGCAGTAGACATGCGTAACTGGGTACCTATAGAGTCAAAAGTCGCTCTCCAGAAATGTGAAGTGAACTTAGAATCTCTGTCAGACACTATGCTCTTGGGCATGCCATGCAAACGAAATATCTCTTTCACAAACAAGCGTGCAATGGTCAAAGCAGTATCAGTTATTTTCACGGGAAAGAAGTGAGCCTATTTTGTGAGTCTATCTACTACCACAAAGATCGAGTCATACCCTCCACGAGTAGTAGGAAGTCTAATAATAAAGTCCATGGATATAGACTCCCACTTCTGTAAAGGAATGTCTAAGGGTTGAAGGTCACCAGGCATCCTCTTATGTTCAATTTTAACTTGTTGACATTGAAAGCATTCACGCACATAATTCTTAACATCCAATTTCATACGTGGCCAAAAGAATGAAGTTTTAATCTTTTCATATGTCTTACTCAATCCAGGATGACCAGAAAAAGGTGAGTTATGACACTCATGCAGAATTTGACTCTTAAAAGCAGAATTTGCAGGAATACACAAGCGGTCATAATAATACAGATTTCCCTTATACAAGTGATATCTGTTCTCATACATCTCACCAATATTCTCACGCAAGGATTTTCAAAATAGGCATGTAAAAAGAATCGCTTTCAACTTCGGCATGTATCTCATCAACCAAATTGGATCGCACAACAGTCAACAAATTACACATGGGCCTACGACTCAATGCATCTGCAACTTTATTTTCTTTCCCACACAAATACTTCAAGTCAAAATCATACTCAACCAACAATTCAATCCATCTCCTTTGTCTGTTGTTTAACAATGGCTGCGTGAAAATATACTTCAAACTTTGATGATCAGTACGCAATTCAAATTTGACACCAAGCAAAAGATGACGCCAATGTTTCAATGCATGAACAACAGCAAGCAATTCTAGATCATGTGTTGCATAGTTCAATTCATGTCGTCTTAATTTCCTAGACTCATATGCAACCACTCTTCCTTCTTGTGTCAAAACACACCCTAGTTGTTCACCAGTAGCATCACATGACACAACAAATGGTTTGCCCATCTCAGGAACTTTCAAAACACAATTTTCTGCTATTTTAGCCTTCAAGGTCTCAAAAGCAGTCTCACAAGTAGAAGTCCACACAAAACCCTTGTCTTTCTTGGTCAATTCGGTCAAAGGACTTGCTATCTTAGAGAAATCTTTAATGTGTGCTCTCTCATATTGTGCTAGACCCATAAAGCTTCTCACATCCCTTAATGACTTTGGTGTTGGCCACTCCACAATAGTCTTAACTTTGTCAAGGTCAATGTGAATCCCCTCTTTAGAAATCACTCTTCCCAAGTACACAATCTGATCCTTTGCAAAAGTACACTTACTTGCTTTGGCATACAATTTATGTTCACGCAAAACCTCAAATGTTTTCTTCAAGTGCAATGCATGATCTTCTTCATTCTTAGAATACACAAAAATATCATCCAAGAATACCAGAATGAAGTCATCAAGATACGGGTGAAAAATATTATTCATTAAGCACATGAAAGTTGCTGGTGCATTAGTCAAACCAAAAGCAAGAACTGTAAATTCATAATGCCCATAACGTGTACGAAAAGCAGTCTTTGGAATGTCCTCGACCTTAATGCGGATTTGATGGTAGCCAGAACGAAGATCAACCTTTGAAAATATTGTGGCACCACTCAAATGGCTAAGCAATTCATCTATGTGAGGAAGAGGATATTTGTTCTTAATGGTCTGTTTGTTTAACCCCCTGTAGTCAATGCATAACCTATATGTACCATCCTTTTTCTTTTGGAATAACACAGGACTGCCACAAGGAGATACACTAGGTTTAATAAAACCCTTTTTCAAAAGGTCATCAAGTTGTATCTTGAGCTCTTTAAGCTCATCAATATTGAACCTATATGGAGCCCTTGAATAAGGTGTTTCTCCTGGATATAGATCTATGGCGTGGTCTACCGCTCTAGGCGGAGGCATACCAGGAAGATCGTTCGGGAACACATCCTTAAATTCATGTAAGAGATCCTCTACAAATTCTGGATTTTCCCCTTTCTGTTTATTCCCAAAATCCTCTTTAATCTCGTTAGCAAACACAAGAAACGTCTCACATCCTTGTCTCACCCCCCTCAAAAGTTTCATGGCAGAAATCAAAAGTGATTTAGTATTTCTCTCCTCAGCTTTAATCGCATGACCATCTCTGTTTTTAAAAACCAACTCACACCTCTCACAATCAATCAATGCATGGTTCGCAGCCAACCAATCCATTCCCAAAATTACATCCCGTTCACCCATGCTAATAACATAAAATTCTCCCGAATGTTTCTCTTTGTTCAGCAAAAAAGGTAAGTTTTGAATATGACCCTGTGTATAATGTTTCTTCCCATTGGCCAATTCTACAGGTCTCCTAATCTGAGAATCAGAATTCAATTTCAAAGTCTGCGCAAGCTTGTTAGACATAAAACAATGCGTACTACCCGAATCAATGAGAAAATTCACAATTTCAGTTCCTATCTTACCCCGAATTCTTATAACGGATGCCCTTAAATGATGGACAGACGTTGTCATGCATTTCATAGGAATTTCAGAGCACTTACCTTCCTCGCTCGCTTCCTCAATCGTGGTGTCCATCGCATTCATATTGGCTTCCATTCGTGCAAGAACAGCCTCATCGATCTCCTTATTTGGGCATTCGAACGTCTTGTGACCTTGCTCACCGCAACGAAAACATAACCCAAATCTCCTTGCTCATTCTAGAAAAGCAGGATCATGTTGCCACCGCAGCGGTTGTCGTCTTCTTTGATTCTGATTTGCATCATTTTGACCCAAATTTTGATTGCGGTTGTTTACAGTATTCTGTCCCAAATTTTGATTGCGGTTGTTTACAGCATTCTGATTTGTACTCTGATTTCGATTGAAATTCTGATTCTGGTTTGAAAAATTATTGGGTGGTCTTCTCTGATTATTTGTAAAATTCCTTCGGGGAAACTCAGTGTTTGTCTGAAAAGGCCTATTCTGCATTCTATGCCCGATAGGTATAATTCTGCTTGGAGTAGGGTTGCGGCTCTCATACTTCACCTTCTTCTCATAATTTTCGGCCTTCGCAATAGCATCCAAAAAATCGGTAGCCACTGCACCCTTTACTTGATAATACAGATCTTTACGCAGTCCTTCGATAAATTTGTTTGTCAACGCCTCTCCTTCTACTTCCGGTGCATACTTGTGAAGTCGCAAAAACTTCTCCTTATACTCATGTACAGTAAGACTTGGCTCGTCCTCAGGTTGCTGCTGAAACTTGTAAAACTCCATCTTTTTATCCATCTCATAGTGTGGAGAACAGTACCTTTTATACGCTTGCATTTTAAATTCCTCCCAAGTGATTGGAGTAACCTTTGTTCGCTGTTTAAGGTATGCTTTCCACCAGAGCTTTGCGGTTTGTCGAAGATGAACAACTGCAACCTTTGCTTTTGCCTCTTCAGAGAACTTCTTCAATGCAAAATAATCTTCTAACTCTTCAATCCATGCTTCGAGATCTTCACCAGTTTTCTCGATGCCATTAAACTCGTTAATCTTTGCCTTCTTGAAGACTTGCTGCAAAGCTGCCCTTTCAGAATCTTCATCTGCATCTTCTTCATCACGTTCCCTTCTTCGTCCTCTCCTTTCCTTAGTTTCCGCTTCGCCGTCATTCCACTCTCTTTCGTGTGGACGACCGCGACGTCCATCACCACCGTTCCCATCATCATCATCTCCATCATCACCACCATCTCCACCGCCCGGTGCCCTAGCGCCCACTCGTTGATTATTGTTTCCTGGTGGAATAGCATGGTTTCCGCCTTCCTGTTCACCATTAATTTCCACATAGATATCAGGGTCTCGTGTTGCTTTGCCTCGCAGAGCCTCAGCACGCTCCCGATTTGAAATTTCCAGATCCTCTCGTAGTCGTCGAATCAGGTATTCTTGCTCCTTTATCTTCTTCTCGTATCCGTCCATGTCCAGAATCAACCGCTTGCTCTGATACCAATTGTCACGGGAACCGAATAATAGAGATAGACAGCAAAACAGAGGAAGAAATCTTTGTATTGATAGTGTTTGATACAACAGAGGAGCAATTGAATATATATATGGACGCACTCCGTTGTACGGAGCTCGAACCTCCCGACCACCCCCGAGCTTCAATTCGCTTGCATGCAGCGTCTCACTCGCACTCGCACTCACACTCACACTCGCACTCGCAGAAGAGAGAATGGTGAATCCCCCCAAAACGCACCACCCGTCCTTCTATTCTCCTCCAAAAGCCTGCGACCTCTTAAAATAGCCGCTTTTCTATTTTTGGCGTTCGGTCGACTCGACTTGCGCGCCAATATACCTACGAGAACAAGGTAAAAAAACGTGATCGCGAAGCGATCCGTAGAGGTTAGTTTTTTTTTTAAGTCCACAATTTTTCAGCTGTCTTCAACTGAACATAACTCCCAAACGGAGCCAAAACAGCCCAAGTCCGTCTCATACAATCTTGTTGCCCTCGCTACGCTCTTCGACGGCTATGTGATGGAAAATTTCCATAGCCTGCTCCGATTTGCTGAAAATCAACCTGCAAAACAGCATTTTCTACAAAAACGATGCAAAAACAGCAAATCCAACTTTTTTCTTAATCTTTGGCCTTCAACGAACATCAAAACATCAAAATCTCTAAAGACTCAAAGAACCAAAGTTGTTCCTTATAACGCAGGCTTCAATCGCTTCATACATCACTTTTTCAAAATCCCACGTTAACGCCTTCAAAAATGCCCCAGAAAGTGCCTTCCGGATCAAAAAATTTTATCGGACGAAAACAATCCACACATCCTTCTACACAGTGGACTAACTTTAAAATGACAAAAACTTCCTAGAAAACAAAATTTATTACTAAAACACCTCGAAATCAAGTCTTGTTACACAGACTGTAGGCGACATCCACTAGTTCATCAGGTAGCTTGTGTTTGCTGCTTGATATTCCAGATTTCATCCTGACATTGCAGGTACTTCCACATGGGATGTATTGTTAGAGATGATGTATGTCTGTTGAGGGTTTGCTGGCTGTGAGTCACGCAGCAAACAACCGCCGCAGCGGTTACAGCATACAGTGGGAAATTTGTGGATGTATGACTTTGTGGGAAGTCTATGTACTGTCAGATTTACTGCAGGCTTTGTTGAGGGTCGAGTGAGGTTTTATTGAGCTGGGGGATTCTCGAAAGTTGAGATCCTTTCGGTGATACAGGTCTTGGAGCGATCCCTCGAGCACCCTTAGATAGGCAGCTAGGATGTATTGACTGTGAGTTAGACAGTTGGGATTGCATCTTTGCTTTACTGCCGTTGAGGCATTGTCGCAGTCTATGCTTATAGGACAGTGAGAGACAGTACAGGTGCAGGACAGGTTTACCCGCAGCTTACAGTGTCAGAGAGACTGTTTTTTGAGCTGGTTTTTGGTCTGTTTTTAGTACACCAGAGCCATTTTACAAAGGAGACTCTGCCGAAATTTATGCAGAATCTGAAGCTTTCTTGGTTCATTTGACAGGTTGATATTGGTTCAAAGGTCAGTTTACAGGGGAAACTCTGCCAAATTTTTCCCAGGAAAGTAAACCACTGTGAAGCGTAGCTATGGCTGGATCACAGGACACTGCTCTTTACAATATCAAGAAGCTGGATGGAACCAATTTCCCATTGTGGAAGAAGCAGATTTGGCACGTGTTGGGACAAAAGAAGCGGATAAAACCTATAAAGCTCAAGGGGATAAAACCAGAAGATATGGACGAAGATGAATGGAGCGAAATGGATGAATTGGCACTTTCTACCATTATGCTGACTTTGGCAGAAAGCGTTTACTTCAATGTAGCAGACGAGATGTCGGCTTATCAAGCATGGTTAAAGCTGAGTGATCTTTATGAGAAGCAGAGTGCAGCTTCACAGGTATACTGGCTTAAGAAGCTTGTTGACTTGAAGATGAAAGAAGGGACACCTATGTCCAATCATCTGAATGAATTCAACACAATCTATAGTCAGTTGTCAGCTCAAGGTGTCAAGTTTGATGAACCTGTTAGAGCTATGTTCCTGTTGATCACATTGCCGGAAAGTTGGGACACTTTTCGCACAGCTTTGAGTAATTCTGCACCTCCAGATGGTTTGAACATAGCAGGTGTAGAAGGAAGTCTGCTTATTGAAGAAACCAATAGAAAGACAATGGACAAAGGCAAAGGAACAGCCTTAGTTGTCAGGGGAAGGACCAAAGAAAAGTACAAAGGTGAAAAGAGGAATCAGTCTCGTAGCAAGTCCCGCAGTGCTAAAGGCAAGAGTGACATAGAATGCTACCATTGTGGCAAGAAGGGTCACATGAAAAGAGACTGCAGAGAATGGAAAGCAGAAAAAGGCAAAGAGAAAGCTGAAGACCATGGTGAGAAGAACAAGTCCTCAGTGAAGATTCAAGAAATAAATGTGACAAACACTGTTGCAGAGGATGACAGTCTAGTGTCAGGAGACATCTACTTCTTGAAGAATACAATGGACTCAGCTCTTCTTACAGCATCTGATGGAAATGCACTGAGTGACTGGATTATAGACTCAGGGGCATCACTTCATGTGTCTCCAAACAAGGAGTGGTTTACCTCTTATGTGACCACTAAAGATTATGTTCGGCTAGGCAATGGGCAGACATGTGAGATCTTAGGTGTTGGAGATGTTCAATTGAAGTTTCAGAATGGCTCTTCTTTCACGCTAAAGAATGTGAGACATGTTCCCGCAATTACAAAGAGCTTGATCAGCACAGGTTTACTTGATGATGCTGGCTACGTCACCACTTTTGGACAGAACATGTGGAAGATATCCAAGGGTTCTATGACAGTAGCACATGGAGTAAAGTCTAGAGGACTTTACATGATTTATGTATCAAATGTCTCTAAAAATGTAATCAATGTAACCGAGCAGCCGAACGTTTCTTTGTGGCATAGCCGGTTAGGACATATGTCCAAGAAGGGAATGGAAATCTTGGAAATCTTGTCTTGTTCTGGTTATTTGCCTGGCTTTTCATTTAATGATTTTGAATTCTGTGAACATTGTCTGTATGGTAAGCAAACACAGCAGCCACATAAGCATAGAAGCAGTAGAAGAGATACACAGTTGGCACTTATTCATAGTGATTTGTGTGGACCTATGCCTAACCTATCTCTAGGGGGAGCTTCTTACTTTATGACATTTATAGATGATTACTCGAGGAAAGTATGGGTTTACTTTCTCAAGCATAAGGATGAAGCGTTTAGTGTTTTCAAAACGTTTGTGACACTTGTGGAGAATCAGAGTGGCAAGAAGCTTAAATACTTACGCACTGACAATGGTGGAGAATATGTTTCAAAGGCCTTTCAGGACTTTTGTGAGTCAAAACGTATAAAACGTGAACTTACTGCTCCTTACAATCCTCCTCAAAATGGTGTTGCTGAGAGGATGAATAGGACCATACAAGAGAAGGTCAGAAGTATGTTGTCTAATGCACAGCTGCCAAATGGGTTTTGGGCTGAAGCTGTATCAACAGCTGTCCATCTTGTAAATAGATCTCCTAGCAAGGTTTTGCAGAAGGATTCAGTGCCAGAGATGGTATGGTCAGGCAAAATGCCCTCATACAAGCATCTCAAAGTCTTTGGCTGTGAGGCATATACTCAAGTTCCAAAGGAATTTAGGAACAAACTTGAGCCAAAGAGTAGAAAGTGCATCTTTTTAGGCTATGGTAATTCTGGTGAGATGGGGTACAGACTTTGGGATCCCGAATCCAGAAAGGTTGTCCGCAGCAATGATGTTCACTTTAATGAATCCAAATATCATTCTAAACCAGAGAGGGTTGAGGAGATTAGAAGAGTTGTCTTCCAAGAAGATGGACCTGCACGTGCAAGACAAAATGTCAGGGCTCAAGAGGAGCAAGGACAGGATAGAGTGGAACCACAGGTTGTGGCTGAGCCTGAGCCACCTATTGTACGTAGATCTGGACGTGTCACGCGACCTCCTGATAGGTTTGTTCCATCTATGAACTATGTCATGTTGGCTGATTGCAATGAGCCTTCATGTTACAAGGAAGCAGTGCAAATGAAGGACTCCGGGAATTGGCAATTGGCCATGCAGTCAGAGATGACAGCTCTGCATAAAAACAAGACATGGAAGCTAGTTAAATTACCACAGGGCAAAAAGGCTCTACCTTGTAAATGGGTTTACAGGTATAAGATCACCGCTCATGATAGTCAGCCAAAGTACAAAGCAAGGCTTGTTGCCAAGGGCTTTAAGCAAGAACAAGGCATTGACTTTGATGAAGTCTTCTCTCCGGTGGTCAAAATGACTACATTGAGATGCTTTCTTGCATTGGTTGCCATATTAGATTTGGTGTTGCACCAAATGGATGTCAAGACAGCGTTCTTGCATGGTGATTTAGATGTGGAAATTTATATGCAGCAGCCATAAGGGTTTGTTGAGAAAGGCAAGGAAGATTGGGTATGCCAGTTGTTAAAGAGTCTTTATGGCTTAAAACAATCACCGAGGGCATGGTACCATAAATTCCACAAGTTTATGCTTTCTCAAGGCTACAAACGGAGTGAGTTCGATCACTGTCTATATACAAAGAAGGTTAAGGATGGTAGTCGGTTGATCCTTATTTTGTATGTGGATGACATGTTGATTGCTGGCAAGCACTTCGAAGAAATTTCAGCTTTGAAGTCAAAGATGGCAAAATCATTTGACATGAAAGACATGGGTGAGGCAAGTCATATACTTGGTATGCGCATTGAGAGAGACAGATCAAAGAAGTTGATTTGGTTATCTCAAACAGAGTATATTGACAAGGTTTTGCACGTTTCAATATGGAGAAGGGAAAGGCATTGAGTGTTCCATTGCCACCATATGTGAAACTTAGCAAACAAGATTGTCCTGTGTCTAAGGAAGACCAGGCTGAAATGGATAAGATTCCATATGCGTCTGCAGTGGGTAGTTTGATGTATGCAATGATTGCTACTCGCCCAGACATTGCATTTGCAGTGGGAGTAGTAAGTCGATACATGTCAAACCCAGGCAAGAAACATTGGGAGGCAGTGAAAGGAATATTGAGATACCTGAAAGCTGCAAAGAGTATGCGTATATGCTATGGGAGTCAAGAGCTGAGTGTAAAGGGTTTTACAGACTCAGATTATGCAGGTGACTTAGACAACCGAAGGTCTACGTCAGGGTATGTCTTTACATTGGCTGGTGGAGCAGTATCATGGCGTTCTAGATTACAAGATTGTGTTACTCAGTCTACTACAGAGGCTGAATATGTTGCAGCATCAAAGGCATGCAAAGAATCAATTTGGCTTAATCGACTAGTAACAGATTTGGGAATCAAAGAAGAGATACCTGTGTTATATTGTGATAGTCAAAGTGCTATACAATTGGCTCGCAATCCAATTTATCACTCAAAGACAAAGCATGTGGATGTGAAGTATCATTTCATCAGGGAAATGCTCGAGGATAAGCAACTTCAGCTTGTCAAAGTTCACACCACAGAAAATCCTGCTGATCTACTTACAAAAGGACTTCCCTCAGAGAGCTTTGCACATTTTCGCAAGCAGTTAGATGTAGGGTAGTACATCACTTCTCTACATCTCTTGTATATTAGCTTGTATAGTAGCTTCTCTCACACTTAAAGTACCACATTGGACTTTAAGTGGGAGGTTGTTGGGGTATAAAGCCCAATGTAGTCGCCCAGGTAAGTGGGCGGGCCGCCAGGTATGTACACATATTCTTTTGTTAAAACCTAATAAGAACTCACTATGCTCTACACATTACAGTAGAGCAAGTTCACCATATCGTCGTGCTCTTCTTCTCGCACTCTCTCTCGCGTCGCACTTCCGCTCGTACTCCTTCAGAAACCTATCTGAATTCACCTGTACCTGCGGGGGATTAGTTGCTAGCTAATCCAGTACCTATGCAAGAGGCTCTTGCCTCGGCAATCGCGCATGAACCCACATAACTGTACATTGGTCAAATGAAAAGCCCACTAGTGGGGCATAACATACTGCTCGTAGGGGAGAGAGAGGGCAGTGCGTAGCGTGCAGGGCATCACTCCTGGCACCGTACTGTACATAAGAGGGAAAGGAAGCACTCCATAGCTCTTAACCTGAGACAAAATGCAAAGAGAGCCTTCTACCAGCTTAAATTTCAGCGCCCATTTTTCTGCAAGAGAAAAGTCCATGAGAAAATGACACTTGACGCATTTACAAGCATTTTCCCGTTTCGGGTTCGCCGCTTAAAAATATCTCAACCGACGCGTCAATTGACTTCGCGGCAAAGTTATAAAATGTTCCCCTAGTCATACCGAAGGTAATGATGCGAACACATTTCTCAGCCCAAAATAGCAGTTCCCTAAATTTTAAGAGATGCTTCCGTTGGGCTCCCACTGGTCTTCTGACCATCTATCCTCATTGGGACCGCATCCAAAAATGCAATGTGGCCCAACTATCGGATACTTTCAGTTGGTAGTCACACCTTGACTTTAGGCCTTTATTGAGTTCACTTCCTAGTATCCACCAACTTGCTAAGTGCGACGGGGGGACCTATATGATCTTGCTCTGAGCCTAGACATCCTCTTACCATACGAATTCCAGTGCCGACCACTACCCATCTGCGGGTGAAACTACCGTTCACATTGGCTATGCAATGTCCGACCGTTTGCTACTTCAATAAGAGGGTCTCAAAAATAAAACAAAACCCCTTGGAAAGAAACCAACAACTAAAGTTAGCAGTTGCCACGTCCTCGTGACATAGTTAACAGTTGCCACGTCCCCGTGACATATGATGTCGAGGTACTCGATCGAATCGATCTCAACAACGCGGTAGCGATTGCTCTCGCACAGGAGATAAAGCACAATAAGAGAAAGCCCAAGGAGAACAAGTCTTCTTAAAGTACCTCTCAAACTCCTCAAAACGGTAAGAACGATAAGAATGGTAAGAATGGTAACTCTTCTAACCAATCTTCCACTGGTCTTTCGGAAAAGAAAACTCAAAATGAATCTAAGGGTAAAGCTAACACACTTGCTAAACCTAAGCTCACCCCATATGAAAAAGTTGCACAAGGAATCATGGGAGGATACATCACGTCAGAAAACAAGTCGTTTATTCCAAGGAAGGTCGATGTTATCACTATCACGTCAAGGGTCGTATAAATAAAACATGTCCTAATATTGAATCTAACGAATCTAAGAACCCACATCCTTGGTTAATTCCATAAATGAGAACACTCCTGTGTCCCAAGTTTCTCCCGATCCTCTCATTGATGAGTCTCTCATGAAGTGTTGTAAGATGCAGCGGAATGAATGTTGAACTTTGCTCAAGATGAGTGCTCCGAACTGTGCTCAAGGTTCCTTTTACTTACGGAAGGGAGAGCCTTCCGTTCCTTTAGTGAGAGAGTGCAATGGACACAAACAAAGTGAATGGACGCTATGCGTGAAGGTGCATGAGACTGAGAGATAGAGAAGAGAATACGACACCGGAAAGTTGTCAAACCCTCCTCATCATGCACGGTCTGCGAACAGACTCACAAAAGTGCCAGATCATGTTGCTAAATTGGCTTTATCTGACAGAAAAATAATTCTAAATGAATTATTGGATTTATAAGTGAGAGGGTTTTCTCGCTTGGAACATCAAGGAAAAATAATTCTAAATGAATTATTGGAATTTTAAGTGTGAGGGTTTTTCTCACTGGAGACATCCGAGTACGGAGTATTCCTAGTGCGTCATTCAAAGTAATGACAGGAGCACTATGAAAGGGAATATCTGTAAGGCCACCACGAACGGGTGCTTCTGATGCGTCACATCGGAAAGAAGTATCCGACCATCCGGGAACGGACATCTCTCATGCGTCATAGGATGGGTGACATAGAGCATCGCGAAGGAGATTGTACCGTAAGTTCGGTAGGAAAGGACTAGGTGATGGGTATTCCTGATGCGTCACAAGGTGGGTGACGGGTGCATCGGAAAGGGGATATCCATAGTCGAGAGGAAATTCCGAACTGTGTTAGAATTGTGCACAAGGAAAAAGCAAGCACTTGAATGAAGATGGGTTCAGAGGAAACTTCGAGGAAAAACAGATGCTTTCTGAGAAAGCGGGATTGCTTTTCGGGAAAGCAGATGCTTTCCCGCGAGGAAGTCAATGTCTGCATTGCAACTGTGCGTGTGATTGCATCCAGGGACGCATGGGAAGTGTTGTGAAAGCATTGTTTTTAACTTATAAGGTTTTATTGAGTTTTTGGACAGATTCAGACTATTTTTAAAATATGACGGCCGCCCATTTAATAAGTGGCCAGCCATCTGATAAATAAGGCCACAGATCAGCCAGCGTTTTCTCTCTCTCTTTTTCTGACAGAACAGCGAAAAAAAAAAATGAAAAAAACCGCCGCGATCTCTACGCGAGCAGCTATTCGTGCCCGTGGCTAGGAACTATAAAAGCATCACATGCCCTCACTCAGAGGGAGGATCAGTTTTTTGCAAGAAGGAGATGCTGCTGCAGAGTTCACCCGCAAAGAAGACGTTTGCCGATGATGCCCGTATTGTCCCAACTGTACCCGATGTCGCCAAGACCCAATGCGCGAGTTCCCTCGCGAAGAAGTGCCTACGGAGCATGTTTCCATCGCGACAAGCTGCTGTTTTTCTCAGTTTTCAGCCCATAAACGTCGTAGACGGGGCTGATTTACGAAAAGGAACCCAAGAACACACCTCTTTTGTGTGTAGGATTGGAAGAGAGGATTTTCTATGTAAAGATCTCTTCCGGGGAATTGCTTTTTCGAGAACCGAGTTGCGTTACGAGCGTCGAGACTTTGAAGGTACGATTTTCATGTTATGATCTTTAAGTATTTGATTGCAGGTGTACTTCCTCTTCGTGAGGGAGTAGGAGCAGAGGAAGGCATGAGCCTCTGCAAGAGAAAAGTGCTCTGAGGAACTAGAGCCAGATCAACCCAAGGGTTTCGTACCCAAGTTTGGGAAGCAAATCCACGGATCGAAGAGAGGTAGACTCTCGAGATGTGATCCGGAAGTTGAAATTCCCAAGGGAAGGACTTCGTGTCCAGGAAAGCGGAGTTAATCTGCAGGAAAAGGACTCTAGAAACAGAGTTAGAAAAGAGTTGCAGGGATGTCATGCCCTGAGTCTGGAAGGTGAGATCCAGAGACGAGAACCTTGGTTCTCAAGGATTTGGAATAAGGAACGGAAGTTCCTTGGAATAGGGTTTTGCCCTAGGAATCGGAAGCTGAGGCTTCCGAGAACCATCAAGTCTTATTCTAGAACGAACGTGGTAATACGTTCGGTTCAAGTGCTTGTATAGACTTCTCCTCAGTAATAAAGATACTATTACGAGGGGGGGACCAACCCATCTTCTGTTCCCAGTACTGTGTCGATCTTCTCACTCTCTATCTCTATCTCTATCCATTTCTCTCTATATCCTATGGCTTCAGTAATAAGTGATAAATTCTATTTATCCGAATGTATTTTATATTGTTATGCGCTCCCGTTTGTGACAGTGGTATCAGAGCATGGTCTCCTCTCTTTCTCTGTAAAGGAGGACGACTCAGGGAAGATACGGGAAGAAGCCATGACAAGCCAAGAGAGAAGTAAGTAGGCGGAAACCTAAGTCCTGCAAGAAAAGCTCGCAGAGTTGGGAAATTTTTTTTCTCTCTGCAAGAAGTCGACAGAAGACTTGGGATTCTTTGAGAAGGCGACAAGAGCATGATGCTCAAGAACGTAGAGAATCCAAGGAGCGGAATTCTCAAGATCGTTCAGAACCCAGAAGATATCCATGAACATCAATCCAGAACCATAGCCAAGAAATCCGATCATCTCGGGAAGGGTATGAAGGTCTTTAGACCTAGAAACACTTCCAGTCAAGTTTGGTACTTTTGACGGAAGGGGAGATGCCCCGAAAGCTACCGCTTTGATTCGACAAGTTTGAAGTTGCCTTTGCAGGCGGCAATTTCTGAAAAGCGTTGAAGGTGAGACATGTGACCAAACACCTCAAGGGGATTGCAAGTACTTGGTGGTATACCAAAGCTCTGCAAGAAACTTACAACAAGACTTGGATTCAATTCAAGGCTGAATTTTCGGACAAAATTTTTTTCCTCTACACTTTGAGGAAGGCATCTAAGAAGATTGGGATCGGTTTGCCCAATAGGAACACGAGCGAGTCAAAGCAAGCAGTGGTTCACTCTTGCCAAGGTAGCTCCATTCTTGATCCTCTCTAAGGAAGGAAAGATGAACAAATTTAACGAGACTTTTGCCCAAATTTTGTAAACCCATCTGCAAAATACTTTGCAGTAGATGGTGGAGACAGCAATACAAGCTAAAAGTGTACACCTCAGTGTATATAGAATCTAATCCCCACAGTGGGACGGGAACCATTGAACACAGAAACAACGAACTTTTGTTACCTCTCCTCGAAGGATATGTTGCTATCTGGAGAAAGTTTGGGGTAAGGGAATTAAATCCAACTCCTGAGTTTTTTGAAAGGAAGACTCTCAAACTTTAAGTAAGAGGGTAGGTCTTTGATCAAAGTTAAATCTTTGAGGAACCCATAAACTGCGTATTGCTTTTATGCACGAGATATGTATGTGTCTAACCAGGACTGATCACTCTCGAGTGTTTATGAGAGTAGAATTGAATTGAAACATTGCTTTATGCAATGAATTGGTTTGCTCAACCATCCGGAAGGTCAACTATTGATTTCGTATCCGGTAGTTCACCAACAAATTACCTGCTATTGCGGGTAGGACGGCAAAAAGGAAGGAACCATTCCAAGACTTCAACCAAGAAAAGCTTTCACTAAGCTTGAGTACCTTATGAATCAACACCCCCTACCCGGTAAGGGAAGATATGATAGTGCTTTTCACACAAGTGAATGAACACTCTCTTTAGGACGGAAGGAACAAGCGACGACTATGGCCTGTGCTCGAGGAATCCAAGGATTGAAATCCTAGATTATTTGATGAGCGGGTTTTGCTCTAAGGTCGAGCCAAGGGATCGTCAAGTTGAGCGTCTTCGCTCTAAGGATCTTACGAAGGGAAGGTAATTTCCCAGGTTCACCGAAACTCTAACACAGCTTAAGAATTATGTACACTTTTGAGTACATGGATAACACACGAAGATGCAGACCTATGCCTAGAACTCGACGACAGTTTGTTATACTCTCTTGAGCGCCTTTTTGCGCGCAAGGATATTCAGACACGAGAATCTCTATTTGAGATGTGTTCGGTAGAAGGAATTTGAGTTTCTCTACGAAGAAGAGGTTTTCTGATGATCGTTGATCATTGAGTACGCTATGTACTTTTACCATTACAGAAGCAACTTTTGGTTACGGTATATGTTTCTCCATGAGCAGGTCAAGTAGCATTTACACGTTGCTGGAATAAATTCGAACTATTATGTTCGTAAGAGTAAAATTCGCCAACCGTTTTAAAAATGGTGAGAATTACCTTAACCACATATGGGAGAACATCATTGAGATCTAAAGCGTGTTCGCCCTTAAGTGGGCCGAGTTTGAACTTATGTTCACAGAATGATATGGCTAGAATTTTATTGCCGAAGATTTTGCGAGGAGTCTTAGATGCTTGCAAGGATGGCCTCTGCAAGGAAGAGACGCTAATGGGCGTCAGGAAAACACTGCTGGTGATAATAACTTACAAGAGGAAAAGATTGAAAGGAAGTGCCGGCGTGCACAAAGAATCTTCGGATTGGAACCGTCCGCCTCAATGAGCGACGGCCCGAAACAAGAACCTTCTTTAAGGTGATCGCAAACTTTGTTTGTGAAAGAAAGACGTCGAGCTTAATGCTCTATGACTTGAGCATTCCCTATGTGGGAGCACACAAGAGGTTTAATACCCTCTAGACTAACAGCGCAGGATTATGCGCAAGGACAGATACCTAGATTGATTTCTAGGAGGATTATTCTTCTCGGATTGAGAAGGTGGATTTGAGTTAACAGACTCTCGAATGAGGAAACGTTCGATCTGTTGGAAAGACACGAATCATGAGTTCTTCCACGGCTCGTAAGTTTGATGATTGGTGAAGGATATCCTCGAGGTACTAGAGGAAGGACATGAACCGGTAAGCTAAGTATTGAATTATTAAATTTTTGACTAATTTTATTTTTAAGTTCACTTTTGAGAAGGACTAGCTCAACTCATCATTGAGCAAGATTTGGAATCTTTCCGTTTTCTCCCCGGCAATTCAGTTGGACCTCTACAGTTGAGGACAACTGTTTATAAGTCAGAGGGATATTGCTAAATTGCCTTTATCTGACAGAAAAATAATTCTAAATGAATTATTGGATTTATAAGTGAGAGGGTTTTCTCACTTGGAACACCAAGGAAAAATAATTCTAAATGAATTATTGGAATTTTAAGTGAGAGGGTTTTTCTCACTGGAGACATCCGAGTACGGAGTATTCCTAGTGCGTCATTCAAAGTAATGACAGGAGCACTGTGAAAGGGAATATCTGTAAGGCCACCACGAACGGGTGCTTCTGATGCGTCACATCGGAAAGAAGTATCCGACCATCCGGGAACGGACATCTCTCATGCGTCATAGGATGGGTGACATAGAGCATCGCGAAGGAGATTGTACCGCAAGTTCGGTAGGAAAGGACTAGGTGATGGGTATTCCTGATGCGTCACAAGGTGGGTGACGGGTGCATCGGAAAGGGGATATCCATAGTCGAGAGGAAATTCCGAACTGTGTTAGAATTGTGCACAAGGAAAAAGCAAGCACTTGAATGAAGATGGGTTCAGAGGAAACTTTGAGGAAAAACAGATGCTTTCTGAGAAAGCGGGATTGCTTTTCGGGAAAGCAGATGCTTTCCCGCGAGGAAGTCAATGTCTGCATTGCAACTGTGCGTGTGATTGCATCCAGGGTGTAACTAAGTCAGACTTTGTAAATATTTAATTTATTTACGAGAAAAGAATTATCTAATTAGTTGTGTGCACACCAGAATAGACCTAGCAGTTCTAAGGCCTCAGGTGAGCCTAAATGCGGGCTAGAACACCTCAGAGGGACCTTAGCAGAAATTACCCTGAAGCCCTAGTGATTGGGAAATCGGGTCTTCAGAAAGGGGTAAGCAGTAGCCTCAGATTTTAGGCTCAGGAAAAATACGCGCGTCAGTACAAGCACATGAATGAGATGGGGTCCTTAGAACAGTGACCCTAAGGCTAATAAAGCTAATAAAGACTTAGGATAAGTTTCGCTAAATTAAATTTAACGGTCCGTGCCCGGGCGGGCGGCCGGACAAGTGTGAACAGGTAAAGGCGGTGCAGTGCCGGTGCGGCATTGCGCCGACAGACCTTTGGTGTTCTCATAAAAGAATCATTGGTAGCAGTTGTTAGTTAGTTGCACATTTTCAATTAATGAGCTAGAAGTTTTTAAAGTCAAAAGTTGAAGGGTTTTTAAGTTTTTAAAGTAAGTGTGCCAAGTGGCACACTTACCAATGCAAACTAACTCTCTCTCACTCTCACTCTCACCCTCTCTCTCTTCCTAGCGCCCCCTCTCCCTGATGGCTATTTAGGAGCCCCCCCTCCCCCATTTTTCGGGGCTGGCAGTGCACCTACCCCACCTAATGTGAGCGTGCTCTACGCGGTGGAGCCCTCCATTGAAGCTTGAGAGCAGCCCCTTGCGACATATGTGGTAGCCTTGTGCTCCCATTGTCAAGAACAAGGGATCTCACAGTCATAGACACCTTCTTGTCAAGTTTCATCGCGAGAAGCTGCCGTAGACGCTCTCTTAGTAGAGTGCGGCTGCTGTAATTCTCTGTTTTCAGCTCCTAATCACCTCGATTAGGGCTGTTTTCAGCAAATCAGCCATAGAAATTCTCTTCTCTTTCCTTATCCTAAGTCTACACCAAGTTTGGCGCGATTCCATCGCGAAGAAGACCTCTGTTTCGGCGTAGGGGTGTGCACAGGTAAGAATTTCAGGTTATGTACAGAAAATTACAGCAAGCATGTGCGTGTGCATTTTGCTTGTTTTCTCTTTTGTGTTCGATGCATGAATGAATGAGCATTAAGGCAATACATAACGGAAGATGGACTCTCCTCTGTGAGAGCTTCCGATGAGCTGTTTTGGAAGATAGACTCTCTTTTCGAGAGCTTCCAACCAGTCTCGCAGAAGATGGGAAATCCCCTAAGCAGAAAGAAAGTGGAAACACTTTCTCAGTCAGTAGTCAGAACAGAACAGAAGAAAGAATAGAGGACGGGCGTATGCCCCGTTCTTGTGCTTGTAAAGATTCTCCCTTAGTAATAAAGATATTCTCTTTATGGGGGGGGGGACCAGCCCATCTTCTGGTCCCCAATGAAGTGTCAAGTTTTCTCGCTCCCTCTAATTCTCTTGAGTATTTGAAGTGCAATTAAACGTCAGTTTACGCTTCCGTATTTTTGTGACAGTGGTATCAGAGCAAGGTCCTCTCTCTCTTCCTGAAGGGATTGACGACTCTTGGCAGACTGCAGAAATGGGAGGACGCGAGATAGAGTTATGTCTCCTTCAACAGCAGGTGGAAGAGTTGCAGAAAGCTCTCTCCCATCCAGAAGTTCAAACGATTCTCCATACTCTTGAAAAAGGGAAGGAGAAAATGCCGATGGGGTCGGGAGAAATTCCGCACAACCCAAAGGCGCCACAACCAAGAAAAGATTCTTTGATTGGAACTTCCCGCATGCACGAGAGGCAGAAGAAATCTCCAGAACGTCATGTGCGGTTTAATCCAAAAGTTCAAGAGCAGGATCCCCCTCATTCCCCTCAATTCTCTTTCATGAAGGATCTGGAAGACATAGTTTCTCCGGAAGACATGTTTCTCGACGATCCGTCGCAGCAAGAAGTACATTCAAGGGAAAGGACTCCTGTTCCCAAGGAGTCTAAGCATAGAAAGAAGGAGCACGATAAGAAGAAGCAGCACAAGCAGAAAACATTCAAGTCGGGAGATAGAGATGTGAAATTCGACACCTACAATGGACGGCGTGATAATGACAAGGCTTTGGCTTTCATCCGCCAATTTGAAGTTGCATTTGCTAAAGGGAATTTTAAAGAAAGATCCAAGCTTCGCCATGTTAGTTTGTACCTGAAAGGCACCGCCAGCAATTGGTGGTTAACCCTTATCCTGGAAGATCGCAAACCCCAAGATTTGACCGCTTTCAAGAAGGAGTTCTACGCACAGTTCCTTCCTCCAAACTATGAGGAAGAGGTAAAGAAAGAATGGGATCGACTTTCACAGTCAGAGAACGAAACTGTTCCACGCTATGTGGATAGGTTTTGGGACGTTCTCTTGAAAGTCACTCCATTCAAGAAGATTGACGATTCGGAGAAGATGCGCAAGTTTGAAGCAGGTTTGCATGAAGCCTTGCAAAAGGCTATGAAGCTTTACCCTCGAGGTAACTTGCAGATACTTATGGAATCAGCCCGCATAGCTGATGGAATACATGACAAGGGTACTCCAAGGAAGATGGAGCAAAGCACTTACCATGCCAAGCAGAAGGCTCTCCATGAGCAACCTACCTCTTCTACTTCTTCTCAAAAGAAGAAAAGAACCGCCTCCGAAGCAGAAGCAAAGCCAAATCAGCCCAAGAAAGGGAGATATCTCTCTCCTGCTGAGTTGCGAACATACATTAGTGAAGGAAGATGCTTCAAGTGCGGACAAGTTGGTCATATGAAGGGTGACTGTCCTACCAAACCTCCACAACCACCCTCCTCCAATGCAGTCCCAGATGTACAGGGAAATACAACCAAGGATGGAAAAGAAAGAGCTCTTCTCAAAGCATGGGGTAGTATCAACAACCAACGGGCTCTTATTTTGTTTGACCCTGGTAGTACAGACAACTTCATCTCTACCCAGCTAGCTGACGACCTGAACTTGCAGCCCAATCGTTTTGGAGTCTCTATTCAAGCGCAATCAGCTTTCAAAGGGCAGAACTCAAACTCTACTCCAATCATAGGGAAGTTGAATCTAAAGGTCGACGACTACAAGGATCAAGAGTCTTTCTTACTAGCTTCACTTGAAGGATGCGATGTTATCTTGGGAATGCCTTGGCACTACAAGATGCATCCCATTCCTGACTATGTTCAGAAAACCTTATCTTTTGCTCACAAAAGAAAGGAGTATCTTGTACTTGCACATGCAGGTGATTGGCGTATTCCTATCGCCAACCACATTGCCATCAAGAAAGAAATGAAAAAGTGTGTTTTAGCGTACTTGATTTTTGCAAGAGAGAGATGTGTCTGTTTCACAACTTTCTTCCTCTTTAGAACAAAAACGACTTAAGTTAATAGAAAGATATAAAGATTGTTTTGCAGATGAACTTCCAAATGAACTCCCACCTTCGCGACCTGAGGATCATACCATTGATTTGATCCCAGGAAGTTCTCCTCCAAATCAGCCCCCTTATCGAGTTAGTCTAATGCAGCAAGAGGAAATTCTCAAGCAGGTTAACGAACTTTTGGAGAAGGGCTTAATAAGGCCTAGTACTTCTCCATATTGTTCACCTGTCTTGCTAGTACAGAAAAAGGATGGCACATTCCGCATGTGCATAGACTATAGATCTCTAAACAAGATCACAATCAAGAATCGATTTCCAATCCCTCGGATTGACGACATTCTTGACAAGTTACAAGGAGCAAGTGTCTTTAGTCGTATAGACTTGAAGAGCGGTTATCATCAAATCCGCATAGCTCCTCAGGATGTGCATAAGACTTCATTTAGAACAACCTTCGGGTTGTATGAATTCTTAGTGATGCCTTTTGGACTCACTAATGCACCAGCTACATTCAACAGAATGATGGATAGAATCTTCCACTCATATAGAAGTTTTACAGGCGTTTTCTTTGATGACGTCTTAATCTTCTCAGAGACGGAAGACGAACACTATAAGCATCTCGCCTTAGTGTTTGAAGAATTACGCAAACACAAATTATTTGTGAATGCTAAGAAGAGTGAGTTCTTTTTAAAAGAAATCCACTATTTGGGCCATATAGTATCTCACAACCAGGTGAGAATGGACCCTGAAAAGATTCAAGCAGTTGTAGAATGGCCTACGCCAACTACAGTACATGATGTACGAAGTTTCCTTGGCCTCTGTTCTTATTATCGGCGTTTCATTCGAGCTTTTGCCGCGATAGCAGGTCCCCTCCATGACCTGACAAAGAAGCGGATTCCATTCCATTGGGGGTCTGGACAAAAACAAGCTTTCGAAAAGCTTAAGTATCTACTCAGTCACGGACCCGTTCTTACCGTCCCTGTTCTTCGCAAACCTTTCGAGGTAAACTGCGATGCATCTGGAGATTGTGTAGGAGCAGTTTTGAACCAAGAGGGTCACGCGATAGCCTATGAAAGTCGGCGCCTTAAAGATGCAGAGTTGCATGCCTCCATATACGAAAAAGAGCTAATGGCAGTAATTCATGCTCTTTCCATTTGGAAACACTATCTATTAGGAGCTGATTTTATTATCAAGACAGATCATCAAAGTCTTCGCTACTTTCTCACACAGAGAAAGTTATCAGAAAAGCAGATGAGATGGGCCAACTTTCTTTCAATGTTTCATTTTCAGATTTTACACACTTCTGGAACAAAGAATGCAGTTGCAGATGCTCTCTCCAGGCGTCCAAAGATCAATGCACTAACAACAATTTATCATGAGGAACTAGAATCTCTCAGCGAGATCTATCCTCAAGATCCAGACTTCGCCACAATTTGGGCAGATCTTCAAGCTGGTCACTCAAAGCCACCATATTCTATCAGGGATAATACACTCTATCGTCAACAAGCAATATGCATAGCTCAGCCTTTACGACAAAAGGTGATGGATGAAGCACATAATTCTCCTTATGCCGGGCATCGGGGAATTGCTTCCACCACTAGTGCCCTCGAAAGGTATTTCTTTTGGCCAACACTCCGTGCGGACATTGAAAAACATCTACGTGAGTGTTTAGTATGCCAAAAAGTGAAATATGATAGACATAAAGTTTATGGCAAACTTCAGCCGCTCCCTGTGCCTAACACGCCATGGGAAAGTATTGCCATGGATTTTATTACGGATCTTCCTAGATCCAAGAATGGAAATGATGCAATCCGGACTATAGTAGACAGGTTCAGTAAGCAAGCACATTTTCTTCCAGTAAAAAAGACGATCAAAGCTGATCACATGGCTAGAATATTTCTAGCTCAGATTTTTAAACTCCATGGATTGCCAAAGACTATTGTCAGCGATAGAGATCCCCGCATGACTAGTCTATTTTGGCAAGCATTGTTTGAAAACTTGGGAACTAAGCTTGATTTTTCATCAGCTTATCATCCTCAAACAGATGGTCAAAGCGAAATCGCTAATGCCACTGTTTTAGATCTCCTCAAGTGCTATGTTTCGGAACGACAATCCGAATGGGAACAGTACTTACCAATAGTTGAGTTTGCGTATAATAATACCATACATTCCTCAACTGGTAAAGCCCCCTTCGAAATTATTTACGGGAAGCCACTCTTACTTCCTATTATGGTGACCAAAGAAAACATCTTCGCCGCAGATGAATTTGTGCGCAATATTGATATCGCCCATCAACAAGTAAAGCAAGCAATTCTTCGTACTCAAGAGCAACAGAAGAGAAAAGCAGACAAGCACAAAAGGAATCTCAATCTTGAAAAAGGACAATATGTCTTGCTTCGGTTTGAGAAAGCTAGATTGAAAAAGCGGGTCGGCAAAGGGAAAGTTGTCAAACTTTCCCATAGATTCTGCGGCCCTTTCAAAATTACAGATAAAGTCAATGATGTGACTTTCAGATTGGATTTGCCTTCTCACTGGCGCATCCACAATGCTTTTCATGTCAGTCTCCTCCGACCATATGTTGGACCTCCTCCAGTGGCGCCAGTACAAGAAGATCCTCCAGAAGTCGAAGAGACTGAGGAAATCCTTCAACCTGAACAGATAATACACCACTCGGAGAGACAACTCAAGTCGGGGAGTCTACATCGAAAGTGTTTAGTCAAGTTCAAAAATTACACTCCTTTAGATGCAAAGTGGATGACTGAGTCCGATCTCAAGGACTACCCTGACATCTTGCACAGTTATGTTGACGCTCTACAGTTGAGGTCAACTGTTTAGAACCAAGAGGGATGTAACTAAGTCAGACTTTGTAAGTAATTAATTTATTTACGAGAAAAGAATTATCTAATTAGTTGTGTGCACACCAGAATAGACCTAGCAGTTCTAAGGCCTCAGGTGAGCCTAAATGCGGGTTAGAACACCTCAAAGGGACCTTAGCAGAAATTACCCTGAAGCCCTAGTGATTGGGAAATCGGGTCTTCAGAAAGGGGTAAGCAGTAGCCTCAGATTTTAGGCTCAGGAAAAATACGCGCGTCAGTACAAGCACATGAATGAGATGGGGTCCTTAGAACAGTGACCCTAAGGCTAATAAAGCTAATAAAGCCTTAGGGTAAGTTTCGCTAAATTAAATTTAACGGTCCGTGCCCGGGCGGGCGGCCGGACAAGTGTGAACAGGTAAAGGCGGTGCAGTGCCGGTGCGGCATTGCGCCGACAGACCTTTGGTGTTCTCATAAAAGAATCATTGGTAGCAGTTGTTAGTTAGTTGCACATTTTCAATTAATGAGCTAGAAGTTTTTAAAGTCAAAAGTTGAAGGGTTTTTAAGTTTTTAAAGTAAGTGTGCCAAGTGGCACACTTACCAATGCAAACTAACTCTCTCTCACTCTCACTCTCACCCTCTCTCTCTTCCTAGCGCCCCCTCTCCCTGATGGCTATTTAGGAGCCCCCCCCCCCCCCCATTTTTCGGGGCTGGCAGTGCACCTACCCCACCTAATGTGAGCGTGCTCTACGCGGTGGAGCCCTCCATTGAAGCTTGAGAGCAGCCCCTTGCGACATATGTGGTAGCCTTGTGCTCCCATTGTCAAGAACAAGGGATCTCATAGTCATAGACACCTTCTTGTCAAGTTTCATCGCGAGAAGCTGCCGTAGACGCTCTCTTAGTAGAGTGCGGCTGCTGTAATTCTCTGTTTTCAGCTCCTAATCACCTCGATTAGGGCTGTTTTCAGCAAATCAGCCATAGAAATTCTCTTCTCTTTCCTTATCCTAAGTCTACACCAAGTTTGGCGCGATTCCATCGCGAAGAAGACCTCTGTTTCGGCGTAGGGGTGTGCACAGGTAAGAATTTCAGGTTATGTACAGAAAATTACAGCAAGCATGTGCGTGTGCATTTTGCTTGTTTTCTCTTTTGTGTTCGATGCATGAATGAATGAGCATTAAGGCAATACATAACGGAAGATGGACTCTCCTCTGTGAGAGCTTCCGATGAGCTGTTTTGGAAGATAGACTCTCTTTTCGAGAGCTTCCAACCAGTCTCGCAGAAGATGGGAAATCCCCTAAGCAGAAAGAAAGTGGAAACACTTTCTCAGTCAGTAGTCAGAACAGAACAGAAGAAAGAATAGAGGACGGGCGTATACCCCGTTCTTGTGCTTGTAAAGATTCTCCCTTAGTAATAAAGATATTCTCTTTATGGGGGGGGGGACCAGCCCATCTTCTGGTCCCCAATGAAGTGTCAAGTTTTCTCGCTCCCTCTAATTCTCTTGAGTATTTGAAGTGCAATTAAACGTCAGTTTACGCTTCCGTATTTTTGTGACACAGGGACGCCTGGGAAGTGTTGTGAAAGCATTGTTTTTAACTTATAAGGTTTTATTGAGTTTTTGGACAGATTCAGACTATTTTTAAAATATGACGGCCGCCCATTTAATAAGTGGCCAGCCATCTGATAAATAAGGCCACAGATCAGCCAGCGTTTTCTCTCTCTTTTTCTGATAGAACAGCGAAAAAAAAAAAAGAAAAAAACCGCCGCGATCTCTACGCGAGCAGCTATTCGTGCCCGTGGCTAGGAACTATAAAAGCATCACATGCCCTCACTCAGAGGGAGGATCAGTTTTTTGCAAGAAGGAGATGCTGCTGCAGAGTTCACCCGCTAAGAAGACGTTTGCCGGTGATGCCCGTGATTGTCCCAACTGTACCCGATGTCGCCAAGACCCAATGCGCGAGTTCCCTCGCGAAGAAGTGCCTACGGAGCATGTTTCCATCGCGACAAGCTGCTGTTTTTCTCAGTTTTTAGCCCATAAACGTCGTAGACGGTGCTGATTTACGAGAAGGAACCCAAGAACACACCTCTTTTGTGTGTAGGATTGGAAGAGAGGATTTTCTATGTAAAGATCTCTTCCGGGGAATTGCTTTTTCGAGAACCGAGTTGCGTTACGAGCGTCGAGACTTTGAAGGTACGATTTTCATGTTATGATCTTTAAGTATTTGATTACAGGTGTACTTCCTCTTCGTGAGGGAGTAGGAGCAGAGTAAGGCATGAGCCTCTGCAAGAGAAAAGTGCTCTGAGGAACTAGAGCCAGATCAGCCCAAGGGTTTCGTACCCAAGTTTGGGAAGCAAATCCACGGATCGAAGAGAGGTAGACTCTCGAGATGTGATCCGGAAGTTGAAATTCCCAAGGGAAGGACTTCGTGTCCAGGAAAGCGGAGTTAATCTGCAGGAAAAGGACTCTAGAAACAGAGTTAGAAAAGAGTTGCAGGGATGTCATGCCCTGAGTCTGGAAGGTGAGATCCAGAGGCAAGAACCTTGGTTCTCAAGGATTTGGAATAAGGAACGGAAGTTCCTTGGAATAGGGTTTTGCCCTAGGAATCGGAAGCTGAGGCTTCCGGGAACCATCAAGTCTTATTCTAGAACGAACGTGGTAATACGTTCTGTTCAAGTGCTTGTATAGACTTCTCCTCAGCAATAAAGATACTATTACGGGGGGGGACCAGCCCATCTTGTGGTCCCGAGTACTGTGTCGATCTTCTCACTCTCTATCTCTATCTCTATCCATTTCTCTCTATATCCTATGGCTTCAGTAATAAGTGATAAATTCTATTTATCCGAATGTATTTTATATTGTTATGCGCTCCCGTTTGTGACAGATCACTTCCTATTCTAGACTGACTTGAGTGAACGGAACCCTGGTCATGCTGTAGCTTGTCCACGGACACATAGGGTTGGATGTGTCACGTGACAAGTGTTATGGTCATGTGAATGGTCAACACATGGTGGTCTTGTTTGATTATGGTAGTATGCATGATATGATTGGTGATACTCTTGTCGAAAGAGTCCGCTTGGAGGTTAGCAAGACATCTCCTCTCGAGGTGTCGGGCTTCGCTCCCGGTATGGACTCTCTCATTACAAGAGAGTGCCTTGATGTGTTGTTTACTCTTCAACAAGCGTCCTTCCACAGAAAATTTATAGTGTCTCCTCTTTCAGGATGTGATATGATTCTCGGCATTCGATGGTTTCGTGAGCATGACCCTCTCATTGATTAGGCAGACAATACTCTCACTTTCGATGCCAACAGTGACTCTCCCATTGTCATTCGTGGGGAGGCAATTGTTCATTCTTAATGTGCAACGAAGCTTGAAAAGAAAAAGGAGAAGGAGACTCTCTCAGTCTTTTCTTCTCCAAAGCATGACACACATGATTTGCATGATAAAGATGTGTTTATTCACAAGGATGATGATTTGCATGATAAAGATGTAATTGTTCACAAGGATAATGGTTTGGTTGATAATTTTTCTCCTGAAGCTAACCTCAATGTTCCCTTTCCACAGGCATGCCATATTGTACAATGCACATGATTCACTCATGAATGAACACGGATGTATGCGCATCACTATTGAAAGGAAGAAATGTTTGCATTTAAAGAATTCACATTCCATGTCTCTTCCTTGGCATGACATGGTCTCAGAAAGAGCACAAGAAAGATTTACCATCAAGCATCGGCATTTTCATTGTGATTTGCCACAGTTGATAGATTTAGATCAGAAAGTCAAGTTTCGATCCCATTTTTTGCGTGTGTTTAGTGAACGTCTTGGCACTCCATCATTTTGTTCATCTACATTGCATGCACAGTCCTTTCGGAAGAACAGTCTTTTTCCAGTCACTCTACATGGAATGGGTATGTTCACGATTTTGTGTTGGCAGTGGTTTCAGAAATTTTCCTCCTCGGAGATTCTTGAAGAAGGTGGACCTACGTCCATAGCTGAAGTTGAAGCATTGAAGCAGCCACAGATCCCTTTGTGTCACTTTCGGCACGGCCAAAAGAAGCAAGCATTGCAGACCTTTATGAAGTTCAAGTATCGCACGACCCACACATCAAAGTGGGCCGACGAAGAGTCCTTCCCAAGATTCCAGACGCTGTTGACGATCTCCCTCGACGCCATACAAATCGGTACCAATACCTCACTTTAAAAAGGAGGGGATGTCGCGTGAATATCTAACCCTATGTGCATGTGGACAAGCTACTTCAGGTCCAGGGTTCAGGTCAACTTAAGAAGTGTTATGGCACCTTTGTGAGTCTGTTCGCAAGCCATGCATGTCCAGGCACTTAGTAGTTGCATATCCTCTGGTTGCACACAGCATGATCATCAACATGACAGTAAGTAGCCATCGTGAGCATTTTACAGTGCACAGAACCCATTTTCCCTATTTTAGCCATTTTTCACTTATTATTAATAAGTGACTTTGTTGGGAAACTGTGTAGGGCAAATTGACTAAGCTAATATATAAGGAAACTAGCGCTAGCACTTTCTGGCAGAAGGACAGCAAAGTTCAGCAACTGGCAGTGCACTTCTTAGCAAGACCCAGCACCAGTACCTCACTTTAAAAAGGAGGGGATGTCACGTACACATCGAACCCTATGTGCATGTGGACAAGCTACTTCAGGTCCAGGGTTCAAGTCAACTTAAGAAGTGTTCTGGCACCTTTGTGAGTCTGTTCGCAAGCCATGCATGTCCAGGCACTTAGTAGTTGCATATCCTCTGGTTGCACACGACATGATCATCAACATGATAGTCAGTAGCCATCATGAGCATTTTAGAGTGCACAAAACACATTTTCCCTATTTTAGCCATTTTTCACTTATTATTAATAAGTGACTTTGTTGGGAAACTGGGTAGGGCAAATTGGCTAAGCTAATATATAAGGAAACTAGCGCTAGCACTTTTTGGGAGAAGGACAGCAAAGTTCCAGCAATTGGCAATGCACCTTCTCAGCAAGACCCGACACGACAACCTACCGTTTTTCAGCCAACAAGACAACCTGGCGTTTTTCACCAACAGATCAGCCCTAGGTTTTTGCAATTGCTGATCATCATCAGCGTTTTGCACATTCCCGACGACAGAACCAGCCATAGCATCAGCGCTTCCAGTTTTCAGTTGTTGTTAGACTCCGCACACCAGCCCCAAAGCAGATCTCACCTTCCCGCAGCAAGTCCTCGTCGCACAGTAAGATCAGCCTGCGTTTTCAGTTTCAATCCGCTGTTCGTAGATTTCAGCATTTGCGTTTTCAACGCATCATCGTCGCGTCGTCGTCATCGCAGTCCTCGTCGACGTAGAGTCAGAATTCAGCAGATTTGCAGATTTCAGCCCCTAGCGTTTCAGATTTCAGCCCGTCTCATCGCCGTCATCATTGTCGTCGACATCGTCGACAAGTCCATTGCATCTAGATCATTGTATCAAATTTGTGCAATCAATAGCATAGACCTCTCTCGCCATAGAGAGTGGGGCCCTTGGAGGAGGGTTTGACAACATTCTAGTGTCGTATTCTCTTCTTCTCACTAAAGGAACGGAAGGCTCTACCTTCCATAAGTAAAAGGAACCCTTGAGCACATTTCGGAGCACTCATCTTGAGCAAAGTTCAACATTCACTTCCACTGCACCTTACATCACAGTTCACAAATAGGGATTCCTGGACATGGTGTGGTCTGCAGTTCAATTTTGTAAAAGGCAACCCATGCTGTCACAAGACAGGCACCACGTGCCAATAGAAAAGAACAGACTGAACAGACTTTTAACACTTCAATAACAATAGAACTGAGAGAGAGAGAGAGAGAGAGAGAGAGACAACACGCGACACGGAGTGGCGGAATTCCACCCCAGAGAGTATTGGCCCCAAATTCTGGCGCCCCTTTCGGTATTTCTTTATATTGCATCAACAAAGTACAAGCCGGTACTCCAGACTTTGCACCTTCTCCCGGAAGCATGCCAGAGAATGAGCCCTTAGAACATATTTAAAGGCCCTAGGCCCCAAAGCAGTTTACATGAAAAGCCTTCGAACTCAAAAGCTTCTCATCCAAAAGCAATGCCAAAAAGCTACCAACGTAAATCACAGAAATCCGTACAGCAGTCAACGCAAAAAGCGGAAATCCGTCCAACCTGCCACGTCATCATGTCAGCGTAATTTTTGAAAATCTGCCACATCATTAGTTTGCGCAAGTCTTTTGTGTGTGTGTGTGAGAGTCCAACTTTATTTGAATTCTTTATTTCACTTGGGGCCCCATTGAACGGGGTCCCCATAAGTTGGTAGGACTTCTTCTTCTGTTACTTGTTCTTCTTAGGGTTTAGGTCCCTTGGCCGACATCTACAAGTTGGCTTTATTCTTCAGGGCTTCGACACATCAGCAGTTTGTGACATCTCCCCTCTCGAAAATTTTCGAGGATCATTCCGAGGGACATTCCAAGGGACAATCAGTTTCCTCTTTTTGTTAAGGAGTTAGCTTCTCCTTTCGACTCTTTTGATCAAGGAGTTAGCTTCTCCTTTCGTCCAGATCGGAACTCTTGATATTCCGGCGTAGTAAAATTAGCATCACACCCAGACCATACTGATCTTCCACAAGTGTCTTGATGCACTAAAATTACATACCCAGGCAATCTCATCCATGGCTCCAACCATTGTAGCCTGGTGGCGGTGGTGGTGGTGGAGGTGGGGGCAAAGGTGGTGGCAAAGGCGGTTGCACTCGATCAGGGTCAGATGGCTGCACCATATTCCTGAAAACTCCCACGATAGGAAAAGACGGCTGAGAAGTTTGCCAATTGGAAGCTCTCATACTTTCTAATGCCGGAGAAGGAGGTACCACCTGGGGCATCAGAGGGGGTAACATGTAGTTCAAAAATTGTTGAAAACTTTGCAGCATCGGAAGATTCTACTGAGGATGCAAAGAATGTCGTGGAGTTCGTTGAGCAAAAACTGCAAATATTCTGTTGAATCCATGAATTCCAAGTCTTGGGTTCTTTATGGCTTATGCCCTATAAGACAGAGCAATGAAGACGGGAGCATGCCCGAGGCGCGATGAAGTAAGGGTGGGAGTGGCTAGTAAGTCCGGGGTCGGAGGCCGAAGATCCCTCGGACTGCACAATCAAACAAGAGGTAGTAATCCAAGCTGCGGCAAAAAGAACCTGATTTACAACCAAAGCTGCACAATCAAACAAGAGGAAGTAATCCAAGCTGTGGCAAAAAGAACCTGATTTACAACCAAAGCTGTGCCAGTCAAAGACAAATGCATAGAATACCAATGGCAAAGCTTCCTCTTGATAGACTACAAGACTAACTCAACTTGCTACATAAATGCCCCCCATGAAAGCCAAAATATAGGTGGAATGATCTCACACTCTGAAAACGAAAGTATCTGCGAGTCTGGCCTCACGTTAGCCAAGTGAAGTGACCCCACACTCTTCACTGACAGTCCTCAACTCCCACCAAGAAAACAAAGCACACAATTGAGGAGTCCAGCCTCGCAAGTAAATGGACATGGCCTCAGCAAAGAATAGGAATAAACACGGGGCAAACAAGCAGCCCTTACAGATAGAGTCAGACAGATAAAACCGTCACCAATATGAGTGAAAGCTCTAGAGGCAGATCGATAGAGAGCCACCACTTTGCTAACAGCTCTCTAAGAAACCCCAATCTACCCTATTATGTGCCTTCTCAAAGTCGAGAAGCATAATACTGTCGTCCCACTACCAACCCCCCTTAAACCAGAAAACAAACCCCAATGTTGTGCAGATGCTAATCGAGACTGATCTAACGTACTAATAGAATCAAAAACTAAGAGCATTTTACAGCATAGGCACGCACCAAAGATGGCCGACTGGTCCGACAAATGCAAATCCAAATGAGCTGCAGAGGGCTACTCTTCTCCAATCTGGTCCTTTCTGTCTTTGCTCTGTACAAGTCTCCTGCCAATAAGATAATCTGATAAATAAGATAAGTAGGCTAAAGGGGGGCGTGTAGTGTAAGAGTGTCTTGTAGAGATGCGTGTTTCATGCAATGTATGTGACATGATAGAGAGAGAGAAGGATGTTGTTGGGGGGGTGGGGGGGACACACACAGCAGCAGAAGACCGGGCCTCGAGGGCCAAGTCGAGAGACTGGGCCGCGCAATCACCAATGGCCCAAAGAATGCTGGAGGTGATCATTTGGGTGCGAATAGGCTTCTTGGCAAGCTGAAGTTGATACCAACCCCATGCCCTCTGCATAGCCGCCATGATATCTGTGTTGAGAAACTGCAAGAAACGTGAGTTGAGCAAAGGCTGATGATGTAGAGAGAAGAGAGATCATGGCAAGACTCAGCGTCTCGAGGAACCAGCCTTCCCCCGGAAGAAACACTCCAAAATGGGCTCTGGAAGAGTTGTAAAATGCACACTTCCTTCACCCATTTGTTGGCACCGACTGCTTCCAAGTAGTGATATAGAGGTGGTGCCTATCAAAATTGTGTACATATATTTTTTAGGCACCACTAGTTTAAAATAGCATATCTTTCTCTCTCTCTCTCTAAGCTTACTAGTTTACTAGCATATCTATTTTTTAGGCTTACTAGTTTAAAATAGCATATCTCTCTCTCTCTCTCTCTCTCTCTCTCTCTCAAAGCAGCGTTCTGAAAACTTTTCCAATCATCGACCTCTGCTCAACCTCCCTCTGCAAAGCATAGGCCACCAGCACCTCTTTGAGCTTCCTCTCAGCCTATGCACGGGGTACTCTTTGAAGCCGTGCCCAACCAGCTTGCCCTCCCTCTCTCTCTCTCTCTCTCTCTCTCTCTCTCTCTCTCTCTCTCTCTCACACACACACACACACACACACACAACAAGCAGTGCCTCCGTCTGCGCGTAAGTGTCGGCCTTGTTCACATAGCAGGTGGAACAAAAAATGGCTATATTTTCTTCTACCGTCTATTGTGAACATGGGGAGGCGGTTGAACAAAGAGTGAAAGGAAAATTTTAATAAATTGCATCAATAAACCATAGTTGAAGGAAAAAGAAAATGGCGACGTCAAGCCTGTCAGATCATGTGGAGGGTGGAAGTCGTTTGGACGGGGGGGGGGGGGGGGGGGGGGTTTCAAAATTCAAAAGACATTTTTGTTTCCTGTATTTTCTTCTACCGTCCATTGTGAACCTGGGGCGGCAGAACAACAAAGAGTGAAAGGAAGCAAAGTTTAATGCATTGCATCAATAAACCATAGTTGAAGGAAAAAGAAAATGGCCACGTCAAGCCTGTCAAATGACGTAGAGGATGGAAGTCATTTGGACGAGGGGGTCGAAATTCACAAGGCATTTTTGTTTCATGTCTTGGCAGTCGAAATGAGGTTTCATCGCCGAGCACTATGAACAGGTGCTCTAACATGCGTCTAAGTTGCATTTATACATCCGTATAACAAAAAATGTATGTATAATTCGATATTATACACTTTATATCCGTATTGTATGTGTATATCCAAATAAAATATATTTTGATCGGAATATATTTCGATCGAAATATATTTTACTTTATAAAAAAAAGGTGCCGCGACAGTTTGTTTGAACTGCCGCGCGACAGTGATGCATGTGATAGAGACACACACACACACACATAGAGAAAGAGAGAGAGAAAGTAGTCCGGTAATCACTTCTATTTCTTTTTTTTCTTTTTTTCTAGACTTTGTATTTGCTAGCATTGTTGTTGTGGAGCATTGCTCAAATCTCAGTGTTAGTTTGCAGGTTAGTGCGCTCTCTTTGGCTCTGTTGACCCCCGTATCACACTGCAAAGAGAGAGAGAGAGAGAGTCTAGACACCTGTCCTTGGCTGTGTTGATCCTCGTGACACACTACAAGAGGGGTTTAGACTTTAGACGCTTCATCCTTGACTGCTGCTGACCTCCATGTCGCATTGTAGGGAGTAGCTTAGGATGTTCAATTAGATTTCCCATCTCTGGTTGTTGACCACCGAGTTGCACTGTAGGGAGGGGTTAGCTATCTTACATCTTTTGTTCATGGTTGCTGCTGACCACTGCGTCGCACTGCAGGAACATTGGGTTTAATAGATTCTTCGTCTCTGCCTATTTGCTGACCACCATGTCCCACTATAAGGATTGGGTTTTTAAGTCTTTCGTTCTTGGTTGTTGTTGACCGTCGCATCGCACTGCATGAAGATTGGATTTAATAGATTCCTTATCTTTGGTTGTTGTTGACGACCATGTTGCACTGCAAGGCAGGGTTTAGGGTTTTAAATCCTTTGTTCTTGGTTGTTACTGACCATCGCTTCGTACTGCATGAAGATTGGATTAAATAGATTCCTTGTCTCTGGTTGTTGCTGACCACCGCGTCGCACTGCAGGGAGAGGTTAGGTATTTTAAATCCTCGTTCTTGGCTATTGTTGACCATCGCGTCGCATTGCAGGAAGATTGGATTGAATAGATTCCACGTCTCTAGTTGTTTCTGATCATTGCGTCGCACTGTAGGGAGGGGTTAGATATTTTAAATCATTCGTTCATGGTTGTTGCTAACCACCGCGTCGCACTGCAAGTTGATTAGATCTAATAAATCCCTCGTATCTAACTATTGCTGACCACCGTGTCGCACTGCAAGGAGGGGCTAGGTATTTTAAATCCTTCATCCCTGACTGGTGTGCTGACTACCACGTCGAACTGCAGGGAAATTGGTTTTAATAAAAACTTTGTCTCTGGCTATAGCTGACCACAGCGTCGCGCTGCAGGGAGGGGTTATGTATTTTTAGATCTTTCATTGCTGATTGTTGTTATTGTTCATGAATTTTTTTAATATTTACAATTATATAAGTCAAAGTTATATCTATTCTAGATCTACCTTAATTTTATTTGCTTCATGCATTTTCAGGCTTCAATCATGGTAGAGACAAAGTTATAGCGTTAGCATCGCAAAATCATTTGTGATACTCTAATTTTATCTCTCTATGGAGCTTCAGACGATCATTTGCATTAGGCATTTGATCCACTTCAGGCAAAGTTGGATGATTTTGTGATTGAACTTGTGGAGCAGTTCTGGATATAGCTGTGCAGTGCATTCACTGTTTCATTTGGCCCAGCTCTACGTACTAATGGAGTTATGCACAACACATTAAAAAAATTATTGGGCCAAGTCACTAGAAGCTTTGAGAGTATGGTTAATTTAGAAATCAAAGCCAAACTTGGAATCAGAGAGTGAATGCAGCTTGTATCACAGCTACATTCAAAATTGAAGAGCAAGGATAAGGCCGAAGGCTCTTTTAAACGTCCCTAGGATAGAAGAGGATGTGCCTCCTCCTTCAGGTGTTGAGCCTTAGTTGTACACCTGGATGATACTACATGTCTTGCTATCCTACACTTACTTGGGGACCATTCTTTCACCTGCAAGCACCCCAATTAGGTGAAGGACGTTTTGCAAATGTTAAACAAGTTTTAGTGGCCCATCCCCTCTTCAAAGATCCTATCTATGTGGCAAAGATCTACAAGGACTAGATAAGAAGCAAGCCGACTTTACAAACAGTGCTAGAGGAAGCAACAGCTACTATTGTCCAGCACTGTGGCATGGTATTGCCCCCTGCTCTTGTTCGTTATGGCAAAAGGCCCATGATGATCTTCAAGATTTGGAATGGAGGTCACCTTGAGCAGTGGATTCAGGCCTTTCATCATGATGGAAGCAAGCCTGCAATCAGAGAGTTTTAGCGAACATCTAGGACTATACAACAATTCATAGACAACATTTTGCCGATCTGCAACGCTCTTTTGCAGATGATGAAATTCGTGCATAGTCACAATTTCATTCACACACTAGAAATATTCTACTACATTTTGGCGAGCAAGGAGTGTATGCTAGGATCGTGGACTGAGGACAAAGTACACCATCGAACACTTTGGCAACATTTTTCAAGCTCTGGAATCTCAACCCTCAAACTAGAGTTGATTTCGAATGAGATTTTCCATGGACTGTCCCTGAAAAAATCAGCACCAATCCTCCTCCTTTCACCAAAGCATCTGATATATATAGTCTATCATATATTCTTAAGCACTTGGTTGCGTGTATTCCAGAGCCCTTTGAGGTTCCCAAGCGCAAATGTTTGTGAAATGTAAACAAACATCTTGCTAGTGGAAAATTTCCCAAACCCTTAAATAGACCTAAAATATGAAATTTAAGCCTTTGTTTGAATGGAGCCCATAATGTTGGCTATCATGTTGTAACGGATTCTAACTTGAGGTATGTTGATGATTAGACTAGTAACAATATTTTTTGCCATTGATGGTGTGCAATGCGTAGTGTTATTTCAGACTAGATATTTAATCGTATTTTCATTTAAGTCTTTAAAGTTCTTCAAGTTAGGGTTTTAAAGTATTTCAAGTTGGATCGCCAAAATCCTTTAAACCATCTCTCTTTTTTTAAGCGCATATAGACTTCACTTATATAAAGTTTATTGTTTTGCATTTCAAATATGGAAGATATTGCTCTCGACCAGAATGCACAACAGGTTGATGATCCTTTGCTTAATCACGCATTGGCACAATAAATTTACAAAGAGGAAGAAATCTAGGTGGCTCAAGGAGATCTTAGCGCTTTGGCTGCATCCCAAGAGGACGAATTGAATTTTCAAGGGGAGCCCTTGAATTACAGGCAATGCAGCCAGCTCTGCCCCAAATCATTTCGTACGTAATACATTGTTTTGAGTCAGTGAAAATGCTAAGGCATCTTCTCCCTTAAAAGTTTCAGATTTGCAACACACTATACTCGCGAGAAATATGCTTTCAAGATTTATCCAAATAATAGATTGCCACCAAATAATAATCAAGTGGCAATTTACTTTGTGCAACGTACAATGCTATTGCTATTATGTATTGCGGCTCAAAGTAGATTGGAATGATTGTCCCACTACAGGAGGCATCGATAAAGGACGACCGACCGAGAAGATTCATGCCGCCCGAGAAGCCAATCAAGAAGACTCTCCTTGCAAAAGGGGTTACACATATTTTCCCGAGGAAACAGTAGTCATTGAGAAGTTTGCAACCCAAGGCGTGGATCTGGCAAGTCAAGGAGAGACCCCAGCCATGCTGCGCGCTCGTATAGCAGAGCTAAAAAGAAAGTTAGCATGATACAAGGCAAGATATGGGCCTATAATCGAAGAAGAGATAGGCAATGCTGGTCCAAGTGATTCATTCGGTAATTTAGAATTTCGTGTATTTGATCTTTTAGGGGAGCCAGTCCATGATCTCGATCAAATCTCCTAAACAGTAATGAGCTCTTTTTGTATCTTAAATCTCAAGATTTGTAACCAAAACCTCTTTTTGATATGTAAATCTCTATTTGTTGGAACAAATGAACATGTCGGATTCTGTTGTGATTGTGTAAGTTTTATTCTCTCTCCCTCCCTCTCTCCAACAATAATAGAAGGAAGATAGAGAGAAAGAGAGACAATGAGAGAGAGAGAGAGATTGTGAAGCTAAACTCCACACAGCTTTTGCATAACAAAATTATGAATATAGTTCAAACTTTATAGCTCATTCGTCCCCTCAATCACAGGCACCATTTCATCAATTTCTTCGACATCTAAACATTCGGTTTCAATATCTTTCGGGTTCCATTCCATTTCATCATCGGAGTTGAGCTCATTTGCAATTGCTTCGTGTGTTTGAAAGCGTCCGAAGCTTTCTTCAGTGGCTTGTGTGGCTAACTTTGTTGTCTTATGCATAAGTCGCATGTTATAAAATACATACACCAAGTCCGCAGCTCGTTTGGGACTTAATTGATTTTGTTTTTTAGTATACGTGAAGACCAATTTCTTTCACAGCTACCACTTGAGGCGGCAACAGAAATACTCTCATAGCTACATGTTGAAGTTCCACTTTTTCTCCACCAAACTGGTGTGCTCATCGTCTTGATAGCATCTATATGCTAAGGATGCCCAAACATTCCTTTTGTGATAGTATAGGCTGTCTTTTGTGTGTATGCCACTTGTCCATCCACATTGCCTAATAGCTGGCGGACACACACTTTCTTGAAATCACTGATCATTTCATTGTTTGAAGATTGATCGTGCATCTTGGAACTTGGGATCTAAGACGAGCAGTGCTCCATGAGAAGGAGTATGCAGTTGCTCCCATCGTCTTTTGACAAACGACATCTTCTCTTATCCTACATAAGATGTAGAGTCTTTTAACTTGCAAGAGGCTTCATGAATGTACCAATAAACCCGTCCAAATATAGAGGCTTCTTTGTCCACTAATCGTATCAGATGAGTGAAGGGTTCTCTGACAGTAACAATTTTGTCTACATTTCTCCAAAAAATAGGAGATTTTACAAGCTGGTAGCATTTGGAAGCAGCAAGTTCATACTTGGGATAATTATCAAGCCAAATATCCCATCTTCTATCTACCACTGTTTCAACAAGGGTTGCTTTAACCTGTTGTAGTGTAGAGAGAACGTAATACATTGTCCAAAACGGGTCACATAAAAAATCTGTAAAATTTTTATTGGGGACTTTGTTCTAAATAGAGCGTAAGAAAATGAATGTTCTCTTATAAACTTCACCAAGTAGTTTGCATCTAGAAGAGTTTGCTTAATAAAAGGAACTTTTCCAAAGTCCTTTAAGAGCATATTCAAAGTGTGGGCAGCACATGGAACCCATGAAATCTTTGGATACTTTGCTTGGATTGCTTTTCCAACTGCTTTGTAGCTAGATGCATTATCTATGACAATGGTTGTCACATTTTTAGGTCTCCCTGCTCTTCTGGTCGAATGCTCATATACACCAACAAGATATCTGTTAGGACAAGGGTCCTACAGGGCAAGGCCCAACCTAGGGGGTCAGGGACCTAGGCCAAGGGCCTGGATTGGACCAGTGTGGACTGGGGATCCGCTTAGGCAAGAGCTAGGAGCTAGGCCTATAGAAGGGGCGGTAGGGAGGAGGATCCCAGGTCTTAGTTCCCTAGGTCTTACATTGGTATCAGAGCCACTCTTTTTTGGGAAGACAGGCGTGGTCCTCTCATGCTTTTTGCATGCTCATGCTATTCTCGACGGTGGGGAAGCACCCTTGACAGGCGGGGAAGGCTGGGCCGAGACCCAAGCGGCGTGTGCAAGGCCTCTTGAGGTGGGAGGAGATGGCTCGTCGACAAGCTCCAAATCGCTCATGGTCAGCCTGGATGGGAGCGCGAGGCGGAGCCGGAGAAAACCCGACTCAGTGGTGGGCGCATCCGAGCAACGCATGGAGCCCGACCTCCCTTTCTCTCTCGCGGCGGCTCTGTGGAGAACTCCATCGCCTAGCTTCCCGCTAGTTTCACATCAAGATGCACTAAGGCCTTTGGCCTTGAGCAATTTACTTACGCTAGGGTGCATGCCCACCCTGACATACACCCCATTCCAAAGGGCCATGGCGGGAGCTGCGATAAGGGGCATGGCAGGGAGCCGCCTTTCATCCTATGAAGTGCAGAGCATATTACAACCATGGCATAAACAGTACGTTGAGGTCATAAATCTTGACACATCCGACAACTACGAATTCAAGGAAATTGCAGATCTTTGGAAAACCAAGTTTGGGCAAATAATAGGTTGATCGTCTTCTTTTAACATTGCTATTGGGCAAGACGAATGAATGCAAAGCAAGTCCTAAAACACTTCAAGCTCGATAGCAAGGAGCAAAAATTGCATTTATTGAAGATCCAAAGCAAGTAAGCAGTCGTAAAGGCAAAGAATCTTGGCCACAACGATGGTCATAGACTTGAATTCCTGCAAGACATGGACGGGGTCCCCAAGAACATGGACCGACAAAGGTTATTGATCCGTGGATTTCAACCCAATAATGGATTCCACAGAAGCACGGCTTTCGGTTATCCACCCTAGCTATCGACGTGAAGCCATGAACTTCACAACAATCCCTTCATATTTGATGGAGTTTTGTGATATAGTTGTTTTTTATGGAAGTAAAAGCATGCTTCAAGACCATGTCTGAATGGGAGATGGTTCCACGGGATGTTTGTCAAGGTGTGCGTATAGCCAACAACAAGTGAAGACACGAGTGTTTAGCAGTCATCTAACATCACGGGACTATCATAAGCAAGCAAATACTTTGACGTACGGTCGACGACAAGTACGGGATTTTGGTAGATCCATGCAGGGCATGGTGGTGGAGAAGCAAGGTTGTATCGAGCTTGAGTTTCTCCTCGGTACCATATTCGATTTTTGGGTTAGCAAGACTTGTCGGTAGGTGTACTTAATAAGATAAGCAATTCATTTTTGTTTATGGAGCATCTGCTTGATAGCTATGATATGCAATAGACGTGCATACACTTTAGGCATGCACAGCACAAGCATGGCTTGTGAAAATTACTGTAAGCACCAAAATTTGGCATCAAGCATGGCTTGAGTACCAACCACCTTGCTCTGCCGCATGACTTTTCAATGATTCAATTTGATGATATAGCATAGCAAATTTGCAAAAAAAAGAAAAAGTATCTCAAGGAGACATACACCGCCTCTTTTTGGACTTGTTAAAGGCAACAAGTTGCCCGGCATGGCCGACTCCTTCTTACTGTTTCTTGCAGATGACAGAGGATGCATCCCACACACAGTACTGAGTCACATCCGTTGGCTCTCACGACTCTCACATTAAGCTGTTTCCCGTTTGGCATATGCTATGAGCATACACAATGGGGAAGGAACAGGCAAGGTGTTTACAGGTGGATTCAATTTTGCAAGTTATGGCCTTATGTACCAGACGGGTGTATAAGACATACGAGGGCGTCTGTGCAGATATAGCTATGGGTCGTTTTGCAATGATTTTTCCTCCCAACTTTCATGACAATTGCTTGCAGCAACAACGACCAGTGCTTTGGCAATTTTATATGCAACAAGGCTTTGGAGAACTAGCAAAATAGGGAATATCAACTCACCGAATCCCTACCAATCTAAACTGTGCAAGGCACTTATGGTTTTGGTTCTCACGGTTGAGGACATTACTCTCCGCAAGGGCTTACCAGACGGGATGCAAGGCATGCTACTTAGGTGGATTCAATTCTACCGCTTCGTGAATTACGCTTCCGCTATCACACTTGCAACTCTATCACAGACAGACTAAAAAAGGGATTGTTTACAACAACACTAAACAGAACCTAAACTTTCAACTTATTTCACAGGCGAAGTGCCATATTAAGTCATTCGTGTAAAGTCACGACCCCATACATGGTAAGTGGGGCAAGCTGTGGCTTGTTTTTTCTCTTTCCTCTCTCGACGACAGCATTATACAGGAAGATTGTTGCATGCTTATAGGATAAGCTGCCAGTCAGACATAAGATGTCTAAGAGCACACATTCTGGGCACACACACACTAGAAATTTAAGGAAAATTCCTTAGCCCAGCATGCTCTTCTTATCTCTCTTTCTTATTTCTCTCAAAGAATACTGCATACTTTCTAAGAACCTTTTGCTGCATGTTTCACTAGTGAGTCCTTATGAGCCAGGATGCTCTAACTCTCAGCTAGAAATTGGACAAGATGCCATCCACATTAGGCTTCATCGGTTTGAAGATCGAACACTAATTTCCATGAGGGCTATGAGCCACACACGCTGGCTAAGAACCATTGTTAAATCTAGGGTAAGGTCCACTTGTTGGTATTCCTTGGATGATTGTTCTCAAGATCGAACAGCTCTACCTAGTAGAGTACCCATTGACGTTAATTGACAAGCAAGCGTCTTGTCATTACGGATGTTTAGGGTGTCATTTTTGCACTACATTTTTTTAGTGCGACGTTCAAGTGATTTTTTGATCATCTTAAACTCACACTAGCTGATCTCTACCATGGAGTATAGACGTAGCAATCAGTTGTGACAGCATGGTTGTACATAAGAGCTCGGCAGTTCACTTGTGTGGATTTCCTGCTCTATCTATAGCACTATGGCGTGTCTATGGACATACTGTTTTGGGGTAAGACCCAGCGGGTGATTGTTACATCACCCCATAGGCATTAAGGATCACAGGTTGATTTGCATTGAGGATCCCGGATGATCTCTCCCAATTATACTTTCAAGGAAAGAATCCCGCAATCTACCACACGCGGTAGTGGACGCACACACTTTTCAAGTTGATTCCAATCATTCTGTACATGGTTGACTATGTTGTTTACCGTTATCTGCTAGCTGAGGAGTTTCTATAAAGAGTCTTACCAAGGGGTTTGACTATGTAGATTCTAATCCAAGGGCTTGGATTGCAAAGGAAACACCCAGGGTTTCCAGTGCAATGCTGTTTTTTTTTTCCAGGTAGGGGACGTGCTCCTCTCCATTTGAATACAGGTAAGTGTACATTACGTTCAAATCTCCAGGTATGCATCTATTGATTTGGTGTTATTCCATTTTTAGTATGCTTTGCTTGGTTTTTCAAGATGTCTAAGTACGCTTGAATGTTACAGAGCCATGCCAAGGGTATGTCGGCACAAAGTATTTTGGGCCAAGTGTCCAATCTATCTTTCAGTCTTATGCTGTTACGAACCTACTTGTAGGGTTCAATTTGGCACATGTTGTCACATGGGATACGACATGGTCTAGGAACTCAAGGAGTTCGGTTTAGCCAATGTGGAGCAAGATAATGAGGGTCCCTCTCACTCTTGTCGCGGAGTGTTTTGCAGTTCCTCCACACACAAGTACATCTTGTCCTTGATGGATGTCGCTTTTTCGGCCATCCTTACTTGAGACATATTCCACATGTGGTGAATATGAGTCTCTGGGACTAACACTAGCGCCTAATTCTTAATGATGTGTCGCGATAAAGTCCCTACGTGCTGGCCGCATCCGTTTATTAGACCATTTGGAGCACACCGTATCAGGAACAATTTCAGTGACCGGAAATTGTCGGGTACTCAGTACATATTTGTTGCAATGACAAGTGTTGTGAAACCACCTTAACGGAGGGTCGTTTCTACATATAGCCAAGTATGCTAAGTTATTGAGAATGTCTCATGGTTGGTACCTAGGTGTGACTGATCTTTCACATTCTGTTATGGTCCAACTCTTGTTGAAAGGCTTTCACTTACGTACCGTGGAAAGTCTGAATTGCGGTTTGGATAAATTTGTGTTAAATGCATGCATACTAGGTGTTATGGGCCCTAGTGTTTAACACTGATTTATTTAGAGCGGCATGCCAATTCATGGACTTTTATTCTCTCTGCACCTTTTTGCACTGCATGTGCAATCTCTCCTACAGATTTATTATGAGTTTACACCTGCCATACAAGGCACTAGCTCAGGATGGGTGTCTATGGTTGGATGGTCTAAACTCTAGGAGCTTACTCCAGTCCACCCGTTTTCAACCTAGTTGGTTGTCTTCACTCCATATAAAATATATGGCTGGATACTCAATGATTGAGTCCTAGTTTATCGACAGTCAGGGACGATTGTCTGTAAGTGGTTGGGGAACAACACCTCACTCTTACTGCTGCTATTCATCTCGTGTTCAATGGGCAACTTACAAATATTTCTTTTGCTAAAGGATCTGCTAAGAGCATACGTTAGCACAACACATTTCTGAATAGATGATTTTCTCCCTATTCTAGAATTTGCTTAAGTACGGTTTTCAACTTTGAACACCTGTTGTGGTGGGGTTGGAGATTGTTTCAATAGTTTCATATGTCAAGGACTTACCAAGTATGCTGACAAAGTATGTTGGCAAGTACCCCTCATTAGGGAGGAACATGTAGTTCTTTGTGTTCAAACTATTCAGAATTCTAACAAGAGGACACTCCCTATCTATGAACTTTTCAAGATACTCAAGCGAGTAGGAAATCTGGCTCACAACTACATGGAAAGTTACGCCAAGGTTTCCTTGCATTATTCCAGTACCTTCAAAAGATCTGAAAACTAGTTATGCTTTTGGACAACTCTTAGTTGTGGTTACTCCTTTACAGTACTCAAGTGAGTTATAAATGGAGTTACCATTTAGACCCAAGTGGTTGCAAAAGGACAACAATGTTGAAAATCAAGATGTTGCTCTTGGTTTCATTGAACCTCCTCACTGCACCAATTATCGGTCATACAGACAACTGGCTCACATATGGGACGTCAATAAAGAAAACATCAGTATTCTTAAGAAGATATTACTACTTGTGTTTTTGAGGACGAAAACTCTTCCTTAAGGGGGGAGTAATGTCAGGACAAGGGTCCTACGGGGCAAGGCCCAACCTAGGGGGTCAGGGACCTAGGCCAAGGGCCTTAACTGGACCAGTGTGGACTGGGGATCCGCTTAGGGCAAGAGCTAGGAGCTAGGCCTATATAAGGGGCGGTAGGGAGGAGGATCCCAGGTCTTAGTTCCCTAGGTCTTACAATACCCACTAGTTTTCTCTTTCAAGGATGTGTCAATCTCTTCAAGAAAGATGCATCCTCTTGGACAAATCAACATCACATTAATCAATGGTTTCTTCGCATAATTTGTATAACCATCTAGAGCGATTGTGCATCCATACTGTGGCAAATAATCAAGAGTTGTGCGCTTTAAAATATTCTTTGATGTAGCTTTTACTTTATCTAAATATTTTGTATGTATCTTATTATAATCAGGTACCAAAAAACCCTTCTTCGTTGTGCTCATTAAAGCATCTTTGAAGATAGGATTTTGAATGACATTAAAAGGAATTCCACATGCAACAAATGCTTGCGTCCACTTAAGATGGAGTTCAAGCATCCATTGTTTATCAAATGCATGATGCAAAGTAGAACCACTTGGTGTAAGTTCTCCTCCAGTCCATGCTTCACTTCAGCTTATGTTAGCAGAGCTTGCGATGGAATTACAGCTACAATCCCTAGGAAAGGATGAATGACACCCTCCATGATTATAATTAAGGGTCGAGGGAGGGTTTTGATCATTCTCAAGTGTCATCTCCACCTCCCTAGCCATAGATGGAGCCATCATTTTGGGACCACCCTTCTCTTTGCCCTCAAGATGTACTCTCTTTGCCTTGGGCGCCCACTCAAGCAAATTTTTTTCAATACCTCTAGGGGGATTTTTGCAAGCTGCCACGTTTCGAGGAAGTTTGAGCACATGCTCTTATCATGTGAGCATTTTTGCTAAAATTATGGCCGCAGGTCTTACACCTCAAACTTTGATGTCGTCTTTCCACTGACCAACTCATCTACACAACTTCACTCATATCCTTTCACCATCTTTTTAAGATCTGCAAACTCAAACAACACTACTTACTAAATACACATCTAAAGTTGAACTCTCATACCATTCACATTACTTTATTCGCTATCATTTTCAAAAAAATATAAATTTTCAACCTCTTTAAATTCTAAATACCAAAAATAATTTTTTTTCAAGTGTGAGATTTCACTCTATACCTGAATCATGATTAAAAAAATCACTTAATCTATCTCAATAACTTCCAAGTGTGAGTGTAACTGGCAAGAAATCTTATTTCACTACTTATCTATGTTGGAATTAGGGTTGCAGAGAAAAGCACACAGCTTGGAGAAGACAAACGAAGCTCAAGGCACACAACTGAGAGTGTATTACTTAGTGTGTAATGAAAGATAGATAGCCCTAGAGTGATGGATGTATAAACAATGCACGGGGGAAAAAACCTCCTAAAGAGGGAAAAAATGCCCCGGCGGTCCTAATGTGTTCACACACATCACTACCACATGTATATGGTAACAAATCCCCGCTGGAGTGATGCGGTGAACGAGAGCTGGCACATGAGTAAAGGGAAGTGCCATGCCCTGAGGACATGATCAGTCCACAAAGGGGAGTAAGGGCCCAAAACTTTGCGGAAAGCTTCAAGCTTCTCACGAGACAATGCCTTTGTGAAAAGATCTGCAAGGTTGTCCTGTGTTGGTACATAAGCCAAGCTGATCTCTCCTGTTGAGAGCCTCTCCCTAAATAGTGGTAATGCACCTCAATGTGCTTTGTGCAAGCATGAAAAGTTGGGTTCCATGCAATTGCCAATGCGCATTGATTGTGAGTGTAAATAGTGTTGGTAGTGTCGTGTCCAACACCCAAATCAGCCACCATAAGTCGTCTGAGTCATACACACTCAACCCTAGCTGTGAAGACTGCCCTGTACTCACCCTCACAACTAGAAGTGGCCACAGTAGGTTACTTCTTGCTTAACCATGATATACATGAACTGCCAAACATGAAATAAAAACCACTTGTGGGCACTCGGTGTGTCAAAACAACCAACCCAATATGAGTCCGACAAAGCATGTAATTCTGGTGGCAATGATCCCCCCTTGGGATAAAACAAGCCAAGATGTACAGTGCCACTCAAGTAGCAAAAAATCCTCTTGACGGCCTGCTTATGCTTAGACCTTGGGCTATGCATAAATCTGCTCACCTGTGAGACTGCAAACTGAATATCCGACCTCGTGTTGCATACATAAATGAGGCATCCAATGGTAGTTTGGTAAAGAGTGACATCTGTAGGATCACCAGCATAATGAAGACTCAATTTTAAACCTGTTTCCATGGGAGTGGAAATAGTTTTGCAATCCTCAAGTCCAAACTTAGATAGCAATGTCTTTGTGTAACTTTTTTGACACAAGGCAATACCACCATCGCACTGCTTAAACTGTATACCCAAGTAATGATTCAATAGCCCCAAATATTTCATCTTGAAAGTAGCATTCAAATCAATCTTAAATTCAGAAATATGTCTCTGATTTGGGCCAAAGGTCAACAAAATCATCTACATAAAGAGCCACAATGAGAAGTGCATCACCCTCCCGCTTTACACATAATGTGGTTTTGTTGGACTGTTACGAAAGCCTCGTTTGACTAAATGAGTGTCAGCCTTCTCTTACCAAGCACGAGGAGATTGCTTCAACCCATACAAAGCTTTGTTCCATTTGCACACCTTATCCTCTTGTCCTTTCTTGACAAAATTGTGAGCCTGTGTTACATAAACTTCCTCAAATATGGCACCATTCAAGAAAGCAGTGACAATGTCTGACTGATGTACATCCCAACCAAAATGACGTCCCAATGCACATAGAAAACACATAGTAGTCATACAACAAATGGGAGAAAAAGTCTCTTCATAATCTATGCCTTTTTGTTGTGCATAACCCTTTGCAACAAGTCAAACCTTATAGCAATCAATCTCACCATCCGACTTGAGTTTCAACTTGTAAACCCACTTCGTACCAATGGCCTTTTTGTCAGGAGGCAAATCACATAAAGTCCATGTGTCATTTTCTATAAGTGCATCATATTTTGATTGCATGGAAGCCATCCAATTTTCTAAATTATGTGCTTCATCAAAAGATAGAGGTTCCTCAACATCATGTAAGCTAGACATAGCCAAAACATAACAATCTGATGCATGGCCAGAGCCTGAACGAGTACGACCAGACAAAGGTGCATCCAATTTACTGTCACACAATGTATGCACCAAACATTTTGGCATACCTCTAGCATGCATATTTTCAGCCCTTTCCTCATCAAATATATCATGTACATCTGCATCAGTAATAGGCTGATCTATAACATTTTTGGAAACCCCCATAGGCTGTACATTTGCCTCATTGGAATTTACATTCGAACTTCCACCGCTGAAAAGAGGCAACAAAGTGTCATAAATGTCTTGTGGGCTTACATTACTGTCTCTAGTACATGACAGCAAGGGCTGAACAAAATCTTCCACAAACACTACATCCCGTGAAACCAAAATACGCTTTGTTTGCGGATGATACAACTTGTAACCTTTGCTTTCAGCACTATAACCAACAAAAATAGATTTGACAGCCTTATCATCCAATTTTCTGCGCTGTTTGTGTGGCACCTAAGCATATGCCAAACAACCAAAAACACGCATGTGCTCAATAGAAAGCTTTCTATCATGCCATGCTTCATATGGAGTAATAGACTGCAAAGCTTTTGTAGGACACCTGTTAAGTACATAAGCGGCACACATGATGGCCTCAAGCCAAAAAGAATGCGGCAAAGCTTGACTTTTGACCATACATCGTGCCATTTTTGTAAGTGACCTGTTTTTCCTCTCAGCAATACCATTTTGCTGAGGTGTATAAGGCACTGTACATTGGTGTTTTATCCCATGAATAGCCAAAAATGCATTAAATTCATGAGACATATACTCCCCACCTCGATTAGAACGGAGGGTGCGCATAGTACATTTGGATACATTTTCAGCCATAGCCAAAAATTGTTTGAAGCGCACAAAAACTTTAGATTTCTCTTTAAGTAGAAACACCCATGCATGCTTGGAGTAATCATCAAAGTCACGAAGTAAAGGTAATTGCCCAAGGACAGAGTTTGCATGGCCCCACAAACATCACTATGCACAAGCTGCAACCTGCATGTCCTAACTGAGCCATCCTTTGGAAACTTCAAACGCTGCATCTTACTCAAAATACAGCCTTCACAAACATGTTTGACAGGTGCTTCAAGAGGCAGCAAAGAAGCAACCATATCAGATTTCTGCAAACTCAACAAACTGACAAAATTTAGATGCCCAAAATGTGTCCACAATTTTGCATCTGAAACAACCCTTGAATCTGCAAGTGCATTTGTAAAATTTTGTCCACACTTGTCATACAAAGTGAGCTTTTATAGCCCCACAACACAAAAGGCCAGATGCAACAATTTCATCACCAAAACTGAGATCATGAACTGTACATCTGTCATCCACAAATTTGACTAGAAGTCAAAGTCTAGCAACTGCAGATACAGACAAAAGATTCTTCTTGATCCCAGATACATGAACAAGTGTAAAAGAACTACCATTTGCAGCAGTACGCACAATCTTTTCAACCCCTTGAACTGGATAAGAGGCATTGCTGGCACAAGTGACTGAATTCCCATGAGGGATAGACTCAAGAGAGGTGACCAATTCATGATGTGAGGTAATGTGCTCTGTAGCACCATTGTCGAAATACCACACATGTGAGTCTGCACCAATTTACATGCATGCGTCATGGACAACAGGATTGTAAGTGCACTCTGCACTAAAAGCCCATTCTGCATCAACATCAACATCATAGTTTCCTTTCACAGAAGACTCAACAATGGCTGCATTTGTAGTGGAACCAGCATTTGCAGTGGAACCACCCTCTTTCTTCTTAGCCTCTTTGGCCTTCAACTTAGGACACTGCTTGATCAAGTGATCATTAGCTTTACAATAATGGCAACACATCTTCTTTTGCCCTTATCACCAAAATTTCCATACGAATTGCTGCAGGAGAAGCATTAGGAACAGAAGTTTTGCCACTCGCAGTAGAACCATAAGAAGTGGCTGCATTGCTGTTACCACCCTTTCTTTGAGAAGCAATAAAAGCCTATTCAAGTGCACACTGCCTAGTCCTGTTTTTTTTTAAAAGTGACTCTTGTAATAGCAATGTGCATAATGCATCAAACTTGACAACTTCAGGATTTCCTTGGTTCAACGGTCTCCAAGTACTATCAAAAGTCTGGTATGAATCTGGTAAGACATCAAGAACACTTTGCACAAGGGAACTGTTTGAAATGACTTCACCTATAGAAATAAGTTGCTCATTGTATCCTTGACACCAGCAAGGAAAGTGTCCATATCATCCTCCTCATGCATAATCTTCGATTCCAGCTCTTTATGCAGCAAAGCAATTTTAGCCTCATTGCGGCTTGCATAAAGACCTACTAGAATATCCCAAGCCTGTTTTGCAGATTTCGCTGAACAAATTTGAGAAGTAATGGTGCACTTTACAGACATTGCAATCAACGCATGAGCCCGCACATCCTTTACATTCCAACGAGCTTGTTTTGCCGTAGGCAAAACAACTCTAACAACAGCAAGACATGTAACATCCGCAATATCACCTACATCCTCAGAAGCAGGACGTACATCAATGCCTTGCACAATATTCTAGACACCCTTTGACAAAAGAACATGTTGCATCATGTAAGCCCACATAGGGTATTTGTCCCCATCCAACCTATCCTCAACAGCAAACATCTTTTACACATCTGTGTTGTTGTCAGTCATGGAAAATGCATGCACTTGATGTGAAAACTACCTGAAATGAGGAGAAACTGAGTGAGACCAGCTACATGGTGCTATACATCACAACCCGTAGCAGACTGTATGGGACCTGTTATACGATAATTGGCGCTGACAAAAATTCAATACAAAATGACGAAATTGCCTTTGCAGACCTGGCTATAGTGGAAACAGAGGTCGAAATGAGCCCGAATTAGAAATCTGAGCTGCGAAATTTTTGTCGACCTGCGAACACTCGCCAAAGCTCACAAAAATCGGAGAAAGTGAGCAGGCATGTGATGGAGCTGCTGGAACCTAAGCCTGGGAGGACGCAACTTGCTCTGATACCGATTGTTGGAATTAGGGTTGCAGAAAAACGCACACAGCTTGGAGAAGACAAAGGAAGCTCAAGGTACACAATTGAGAGTGTATTACTTAGCGTGTAATGGAAAGATAGATAGCCCTAGAGTGATGGGCGTATATACAATGCACGGGAGGAAAAACCTCCTAAAGAGGGAAAAATGCCCCGACGGTCCTAGTGTGTTCACACACATCACTACCACATGTATATGGTAACAATCTAAATCTCTTCTAGGTGTGTGAGAATACCTCTACACAAAGCAAGAGATTATTATTTAATCTACCTAAATTGCCTCCAGTGTGAGTATTACTCTACACATGACAGACAATCATTAGATAAATCTAACCTAAGTTAGTTCCATGTGTGAATATAGTTCAACACAAAGCAAGTAACTACTAACTTTAACTATCTAACTTAAGTTAGTTCCATGTGTGAATATAGTTCAACACAAAGCAAGTAACTACGAACTTTAACTATCTAACTTAAGTTACTTCTAGGTGTGAACATAGTTCAACACAAAGCAAATAAATGCTAACTTCAACTATTTTAAATCACTTCCAAGTTTGAGTTTCCTCTACACAAGGCAAGCAATCACTAACCACTTTACTTAATTTACCTCCCGTTTGTAAGATATACTTCACATAGAGCAGATAAAATTTTAACTCAAAACTCCATAACCTTTAAAAAACTACATTTAATTAAATTAACTTTTTATCATAAGCTCTAAGTTTTTACTAAAAAAAATTGATTACAAAATTTAGAAATAATTTTTTTGGATATTTTTTTTGATGTTGTAAAGCTCACTTAAAGATGAGATAAGGGGGAAGAGAGATCAAATAGAATGAGAAAAACAGTTCATTTTCACGTATATAAATGACTATATTTCGATTGAATACATATTTCAATGGAAATATTATTTTGATCAAAATAATAAGAAATTATATAATACGGTGTTATTTGTTGATGTGACATCATATAATATAGCCGAATAAGGATAGGTGTCGTATAATATGCCCGTATAAAGCGTATTATACATACACCGTATAATGTACAATGCAACTTAGACGTGCGTGCATGTGATTCGCTGCCACGTAGGGACGATAATTGCCACCGCCCATTGTGAACCCCCGGCCTAAGGCGGCGCTGTGCCTCAAGACTATCAAACACGGGCAAGGGGGATGGGATCAAAGGTGAGAACCATTTTGAACACATGCATCTACAAAAGAGGAGTGTTGATTTTGATGACATGCAAAAAAAAAGTAATTTTGGGTAAGAAAAGTAATCTTGAGTATAAAAAGTAATCTTAGGTAGAGTGGAGGCGATATGTTCCTCTATGTATTTAGTATGAAAAAGAGAGTTCGGTGCAATCATTTGCAAGAAATTTTGTAGATTCTCATTAAATATTATATCTTAAAAGTACATATTGTTTTTTTAAAGTAACATAATTTTGAGCGTCGTTGTCAAAAAATAATCTCGAGACAGAAGTAATCCTGAGTATTCGAGATTACTTTTTTCAGAGAGCTAAAAATTGGCATGTAAGTGTAACTTGTTTAACCCAAGCACAAGGCATACCTTCTACACTTTATCTTTCTCATTACATTATGAAAACATTATAGTCTTGTGACATGGATTGGATATTTGATGATGAAGAGAGTGATGACATTGAAGATTCTCTTGAAGCTAGCACAAGCGAAGAAGATCTTGATCAAGAAGATGAAGAGCAACCAAGAGTTGCTCCAAATCCTCTATAATTTGTGTCTTCAACATATTACTCTTTTGACACAGAAGCATATGATTTGATGGTTTCTTGAGCAGATGTTTCATGTAATTGATGCTTTCAAACAATGCAACCACAAGGATCAACAAAAACTTTTATGTAAGCAAGTGGTATACCATGGCGATGAGAATCAATACACCAATGTGCTTGAAGCACATCTAATGTGGTCTTGATGCCTTTATGAGCTTCCAAGTTTGCATTGCAATGAACATCTTTCACAATGATTTCCGCATGCAATCCTTAGCTTAGGTTCCACTTTTTGACATAGGTAATGCGAACCACCTTCTTTTTGAACCAAGCAAAGGCCCTCTTGAAGTCTTCTCATTTTTTTAGATCCAACATTTCTCTTGTATCACACATCTTTATAGCTTCCATTGTTATGGGGATATTTTCACATAAATCGCTAAAAAAATTTGATCTCAAAACAAGCCAACGATGACCATAACAAACATGCACAAGGACAATATGAAAAGCTTTCTTGATGGTCTTGCAATAGAACACAAGATTAACGACTTGTCAAGGTGAGATCCTCAAAAAAAGCACATCCCTGACAAGATCAAAGTTGATTGTGTGTGTCATTAAGGAGGTGTTTCTAGAAGAAGGGGAAATATAAAAATTTTGCGAACAGACAAAATTTGCAACCAAAGTAAATAATCGCGATTATTTACAATAGGGAAAATTTTCAATATTTTTGCACTTTTGACATCATAGGCTTGAAAAACATGTGATTTAGATACTCTGAGTGAAGTGTGGGCTCATTTGAGTGCACTGGGTGGAAATGGTGCCAGATTTAGGCTTCAGACTTTGAAACAGTAGATATGAAGGGATTTTGGGTTTTTGTGAGCCAAATGTGATCAAATTTGATTGGTGGGCTTGTCACATATCATGTACTTTGGTCCCATAAGGTCAAAGTTGAAATTGGAACTCATTCTGGTGAAAAAGTAAATAATCATGATTATTATCTTTTTCATCAAATTGAACATTTTTTGTTGCAAGTTGGTTCTAGACATGCTATAGAGCCTCTGTGTGAGATATGGGATGATTTGGATAAAAAAATGTGACAATTAACTCAAACTTTGGATAGAAGAGCCTTTAGTGTGTGTTTTTGACAAAATCTAAGATTTTCTTGATCTTTTGGGCTCATAGTTGACATGTGGCATGAGATAGATGTGTACAAGTGATAGGTGAATCAAAAGATGATTTTCAAGCCAGTTATGCACTGAAGTAACAATCATGATTATTAACTACAATTGTATTTTTTGCTTGAAAAGATAATTTTATGACCTACACATCTTCATTACATCTAAAACAAGTCCTAAAATGAATTTCGTAAGATTTGGTCATGTCGGCATCACTTCATGCTCTTGTCGACTCTGAAATCACCGGTTTTTGTTACTACTTGGTGTGTAGAGTTGTTTGGTCACTTTTGAAAGCATGGACTTGTTCACTACATAGTCCCGATGCTGCTCATCAAGTTTGGGCTCATTCGGAGTCAGTTTGACTTCTTATGCTAAATTGACACTTTGTAGTCTTCGAGCTGTTTCCTGTTGTTAGAGAGCTTGCAAGGATTGTTTTCTTGAAACCATTTAGGTACATTGTGTCTAGACCTTGTCTATAAGCTGCCCGTGGAGTCAGAATCCAATTCTGGAATGTGGCCAAAATCTAGATTATTTACTTGGGACCCCCTCGACCCCTGCTAAATGGTCATCTAATGTTATAGAAGTGTTCTACTATGTAGGGACATGCTACAGTTCCAGTCTCGTCCAATTCGGTTGAGCTGACAGACTGCTAGGGACGTTTTTGTGTCGTAGGAATCCATACACAGCTGAGATTCTAGGGTTTTTTCTTGGGCCTAGACTTGCTACCCAACTGTATAGAAATGTTCTGTGTCGAGTTTAGAACTTACCCCTCATGTTTTGTGTGAGATGGTGCTGAAAATGGGCGACTGTGGACTCCGAAAATCGTGCGTGAAGAAGGTAGAGAGCTCTCTTCTCCAAGAGTGACTAGTGGAAATGAGGTAATTTTGGGCTACTTCGGATATCTCTACTCGGACTTCCCAAACTATTTTTCCCCAGATTCTCCTGCTAGACCTAATAGGCCGCGAAATCTACGTTAGACTCAAAAAAATTCTCAATCGGACTCCGTTAGCTCATTCTGCAAGAATTTGCGAAAATAGGCCTTAGCGGCCTTATTTAGGCTTCCTGCTTTCGTTCGTCAGTTTGATTGAAAATTCTTGTTCTTTTGATCATCATCATATCTTCAGTTTCTCTATCAGAGCTCAATTGCTATTTATTATTAATTTTTGACTTATTTCTTAGAAAAATCAAAGAAGATAATAAAATACACTAAAGAAGCAAATTGAAAAATCAACAATTAAGAAAATTCATTGAAGAATACTATTTTATTACTTTTTCTCGATTTTTAAGCTTCAATATCAAGAAAAGCTAATGAAAATAAGCAAAAAAAGGCTATTTTTTGATAATATATACACTATTTACACTCATCGGGGAGGTGTTATCAGCTGAAATTCCCCTGTTGGTGACTTTTAAGGCCATTATTAGGTAATTTTGTAAAAACCACACGTTACCATCCAACTTTTTCCCTCCCTTTTCAAACATTGCCCTTAATTAATGAAGTGTCCTTTCACTCCTCCTAGATGGAGTACTCTGGGACGACTATGTGTATGGGTTGAGCAATTGTGTCTTATGCCTAGCCGTGGTTGGCTCTATCATGCTTTGAAGGTCAATGCAGTTCAAACCAATATTCGGTGCAAGAGTTGGGTCTTGAGTAGTTAACTCAAGGGTTTATGTGGTCGAGGTTTATTGTTACTGTTTTCTAAATAGCAGATTTTGTAATTTGTGTGCTCTTTGCTTGATTGTACCATCTGGATGCTTTGGCACATTAATTTCCTGATCTGTAGGTATCAATGATGATGGTTGCTGAGCTTTAACTCTCCACCATTGGTATTTTGGTTTTTCGTTGGTGAACTGTTGTGGTTGAGTTTTTTGAGATTTAACCTTCCACGGATTCATCGGCTTTACAGCTGGTGGAGAAGATAAATGCTCCTTTGGTTTCCAAATCCATCTAGTGCTAGTGTCTCTTCTAAAAGATGTTTTTCTCTGATTTGTCAGATGGGAAACTTTCTTCAATATGGTAGATGAGGTTTTGGGCACCCAAATTTGAGAAGGATTGTTCTTGATTTGTGCTTTTGGTACCCAAATTTTCCTAACTCCTTGCATGCTACTTGTAGCATTTGCTTGTCTAGAGGTTGATGTAGATTGATTGTTCCCTGGTTTCTTTTATGGGTGACCTCTTTTCCATTCCTCTTTGCTCGGTGCAATTGGGACTAAGAGTTGTCTTCCTTTAAGTGATAGCTTGAGTTGATTGGTGTCCCAATCTGGTAATGCCTTGTATGTGCGCATCCATGAGATTCCAAGAATCATCATTTCATTCATATGTTTATCTGGTATGCATAGAAATTGATGTGGGCATGAAAATCCATGTACTATCACATTCAAGTTGACTACTCCCAATGTCGGTGTTGGATTTTTGTTGCATCCTTTGATAGCAGATATTCTCGATGCTAAAGACTAATTCGTAGCTTTCTTGTAAGTGGAATAACTGATTGCATTCATTCGAGCTCCAATATCAACTAATGCATCTATGTTATGATTGTTCAGTTGTATCGTGATGTGAAGGTCAATTCCATCCAACCATTCATCATTCATTGACACTGCATCATTCTTTAATTCCCATAGTCTGTCATCTGGTTCCAGAGTGTTGATGGGAATAGGTATTTGTTGATTTCTCAAAGCAGCTTTCCTCTTGAGTACTCGAAGTCGAGCTTCCTCTTGAGCTTCATCAATAACCTGCTCTCATTTAATATTTCTTTGCTTTGCTGCATGCATTTTCTCTAGCAAATCATTGGTTAGTGGTAGATGGTACTTCTTTAAGCGGCATTCACTAATCCAGTTAGCCATTGGTTCACCATCTAGAGTGGACAACTTAATTGCTCCACTTGAAGATACGTCTTCAATGATAAGCGGTCCATTTTTCTTTTTCTTGAATTAGGGAATGTGTTTCTTAAGGGAATACACAAAAAATAGGTTCCCTTTTTTGAAGATTTTTGTAACTAGATGTGAATCAAAAATCTATTTTTGTTTCCGTTTTTGTGCATAGATGTGAGCTACAGCTGTTAGCCTTTTCTCATTAAGCTTTTCTAAATATTCAAGCCTCTCTGACAATTCATGTCTGGTCCACTCAAAGATCTTTAGCTACCTTAAGTGTCGGCAATAGAAATTATATCGATAATATGGCATCAAGACCATAAACAAGATTAAAGGGTGTAGCCTTCAAAGTTGTCTTGAATGAAACTGTATAAGCCCATAGAGTGGCATGTAGATTCATTTCCCAGTCAGTTCTTCCTAAACTAACCACTTTAGTACTTACCAAGCTAAGAATTTTATTCGTGTGCTCAGCTTGTCCATTTGCTTGTGGATGATATGGAGCAGATTTGTTATGGATGACCATAACTTCATTCAGGAGATACTCAACTACCTCATTGAAGAAATGAGTTCCCTTGTCATTGACAATTTCTATTGGAAGTCCATATCTTGTGAATACATTCTCATACAAGAATGCGGCTGTGGTTCTAGCATCATTCTTCATGATTGCCTTAGCCTTTGTCCACTTGGTCAAAAAGTCCATAGCTACAATGATATATTGAGCTTGAGTCCTATAAGCAGGTGGTTGTATTGGTCCAAAAAATTCTATGTCCCATTTTGCAAAAGCTCTAGCCCCCATCATTGGTCTTAAAGGCATGCTATCTACCCTTGTTGGCATTTTTGCTCCTTGGCATGCATCACACCTTCGAACATATTCTTTGGCATCTACAAAAAGTGTTGGCCACCATATGCCTGCCATTGAAATTGCTTTAGCGGTTGTTTCACTAGAAAAGTGAACTCCAGCTAATCCAACAGGTGCTTGTTCTAGAGTGGGGATATATTCATCTTCATTTGCACAAAGACACAAATGTTGATCCTTTCCTTACCGATACAATTGGTTCCCAATAAGAGCATAGTCTCTTGATTTAGTTTTAATAGCTCTTTGTCGGCATTTACTCATATCCTCTGAAAATGTTATGGTTGATAAGTAAGTAACTAAGTAGTTACTCCACTTAGGAACGAGTGATATTTGAAATAATGTCATGGGTGTTTGTTTCTGGCAGCTCTCTACTAGCATAAGAAATGGGAAAATCAAATTTTCCTTCCCTTGGTTGAGCTAATATACACCCAATGGAAAAATTGGAAGCATCAACATGTATATGGAATATTTTATTCCAATCTCGTGCTTTCAATATTGGGGATGAAGTGAGAGCTTGTTTAAGCTTCATGAAGGATTCTTCACACTCATTAGTCCATACAAAGAGTGTAATCAGGCCATACATGGGTTATACAATTATAACATACATATAAATGAATCCTCTGTAATATCCACAATGTCCCATGAAAGCTTAAACCCCTTTGATAGTTGTTGGTCTAAGCAATTCAAAAATAACATGAATTTTATCCATATCGATCGCTATGCTGTTTTTAGACACTATATGTCCAATAATTTTTCCTTGTCTGCCCATAAAGGTGCACTTTTCACGATTTAAGCAATTTCTATAAAGTCTATATTTTCAAATACCTTTTTGAGATGTTCAAAATGATTTGCTTGGATTGATGAATGTACACATAAGTCATTCATATATAGTTCCAAGAAATTCTTAAGATATTCTTTGAAAGCATGACTCATCAATCTTTGAAAGGTGGCAAGAGCATTAGTTAGCCCAAAAGGAATAACCCTATAGGCAAAAATATCCCATTCAATTGCAAAAGCAGTTTTATGTTGATCTTTGGGATCAACCAAAAGTTAATTGTACTCAAAAAAGCTGTCAGCTTCTTTTTCTGCAACTCGTTCTAAAACATGCTTGGTGATTGAAAGAGGGTAGTTATCTCTAATGGTGGCTGCATTCACTTTTTTGAGATTGAGACCCTTAATTTTCCGTTTTTCTTGGGTAACACCACAATTGGAGACACCCAATCTGTGTGTTTTATTCATAAATGAATTTGGTTTCCTTGAGCTTTTCTATCTCTTCTTTGATCTTTTTGGCAAATGTTTCATTATAAGTATATGGCCTTTGTCTACTTTGTTTTGCATCATCTCTCATAGGTATGGTATGTTGACAAATTTATGAATCAACACCCTTAACATCTTTATAAGACCAAGCAAAGATATCTCGGTATTATTTTAGTAAGCTTAGCAAAAGCTCTTCTTCTTCTTCAGTCAAGTCATTCGCACTGTAGACAGGTCTAGGCTCTTCTCTTGGTTCGGCTAGATCTATTTTCTTCAGGTCCTTCATAAGATTCACCATGTTTTCTTAGTTCCCTTACAGATTGTTTGTCTATGATCTTTCGGTCTTGGAGGGTATATTTCTTGTAATGGGATGGAACACTCATTACATCTTTACTCTCTTCCTCGATTGTTTCCATTTCAGTGGTACACATCTCCTTTAAAGTTTTCTTCAACTCTTGATATTTTTTCTTCCGTTCAACTCGTGTCATGGATGATTCATCATCCTGGTGTTTAGGTTTTTATTGAGTTTCCTTTCTCATTTTCCTTGATGTTTTTGATGTTCCTTGTTTGTTGTCTGAAGGATATCTACCCGTGATTTTGTCTTTAACACAATCATGTGCATCTATCTGCATCAGAAACTGTGTTCTGCTAGAAATTGATGGCATAGGTCTAGATTTCAAGTTTTTTGTGTCTCTTTTTCTTTTATACCATTTCTATCTTCTTGTTTTTTGGTTTGGAAAGTCAAAAAACTTTTCCCCTCCTCCTTTTATGAGTAGTTGTGCTCTCACATCCCGGGGGATTCACCATGGAAAACTTATCGCACCACGTAAGTGCACGGGAGGGGTTTTTTTTTACAAGTTACATAAGCATATAAGTTAGGGGTAGGCCACCAATACTTTATCTCCCAAGATTAAAAATAAGGGAGGGGTGTATCATATTTATTGGGGGGAGGGGGGGGAGGGAGTGAGAAAAGGGGAAAATAAGACAAAGTTTTTTTGTTTCAAAATCATGGCTTCCCAAAAGAGTTTGCCCTTGAACTTGTGAGTCAATAGCTGCAAAGATACATGCAAGAATTAACACTGCTTGTTTTCTTATTATAGTTCATTTGTTGAGGGATGAAAGCTATAAAGAGTTTGTATAGATGCAACTTTACATGGAGAACCTAACACAACTTTATAACCAGTTTTTTGAGTAATTTAGATGGGTCAGAGTTGGACGAGTAGCTAGAGTGAAGGCTGAATGGGCACATAGTTTGAAAGTCAAATGAAGATACATTGAGGGTACATCTAGTTATCAATAGAAATGGTTCCTGAATACGTTTCCAATCACTATGCTACATGCTCTTTGACTAGTTTTACTTAGTTAGATCATGTGATACCTAAATTTTATATGTAAGATAGTAGTATGATAGTTTTATACATTGATTATCCTATAAGCGTAGAAAAGGGGGTCATATTCCCTAATATGAATCGTATATAGGGGTTTTATCAAAGTAGTCCACTTGCAGGTGGCGTTCCATTTTGTTTATAGAGTGAATTTTCCAGGTCTCACATGTTCTTTTTCTGACCCAGAATCATGAGATGTAGATGAATGTTCTTCAAACTCATCAATAGCATCATAATAGAGGTCTGAAAAGACCTGTTAAGCTTTTAGTGAGTCCTTGGGTTCCTAAACTTCATATTCAATGTGAAGGGTTGAGATCATTTGTATGGGAATTATGTCATAACCATCATCATTGCAAAATTGAGTAGGCATAGACATATTCACACACACATCCATTGTCGCCAAAATTTGAGTCCATTCAAATGGCTCAAACAAATGCTCCGAAAAGGGTTCAGATATATATGCTTTATTGGTGCAATCTCTTTCTAAGATACATTCTTCTCGTTTTAAACTCCCTTTTTCTGAGGCTCCACACATCCAAATAGGTGTGTCTTTGTTTAACCAAGAAAGAAGCTTTGATTTAGCTGAAGAGACTGAGTCAAATTCTTGAATGGGTGTATCTCTATAAGTGTGATCTTTTAGATTAACCCTTGTGATTGATCCCACTTGCTTCACGTACAGGTAATTGTTTTCCCAATCTTGAATGAGCTGTACTTGCTGCATAAATGGTCTTCCCAAGATGATTTCATGATTAAGTTTCTTTCCAAAGTCCACTATCGCAAAAATATGTTGATAATCAATACCATAGGAACTAACTATCACTTTTTCAAGAAGTTCTAGGGGTTTTTCTACGTGTCCATCTGCCAATTGTAATTTCATTCGAGTTTGTCTAATGGACGATTTCCCCCATGATTCCCATACTGCTTTGTGGCTATGGCTATGCTAGCCACAAAAGCATGTGTCTGAAAGAGCATAGGGAGATAGACATGCCAATAACCTCCCAACCATACCTATATATAGACCCTTGGCCCTTTGGCTCTTAGCTATATATAGCCCCTGTACCGCATGTGTATCCATCTGCCCTTGGCTAGGGCCGTGCCCTCCTATAGTCCTACCCTTGTCATGGCATTACTCCCCCTTGGAGAAGCATTTTCGTCCACGAAAACAAAAGTGGTAGGATCTTCATAAGAACACTAATGTTTTCCACAGTGGTATCCCTCATGGATCCAACTGTTTGTTTGACCGAAACATGGTGCAGTAGGAGGTCCAATATAATCAAGAATAACATCTTGATTTTGCACATTGTTGTCCATTTGCATTCATCCTGTGTTACCGGTTACAATCCAATCATAGTGTGTAGACTCCATTTAGAACGCACATGAGCATGCTAAACAAGTTATCACAACAAAGATGTACTTGGAAGAGTACCGCTTTTCACTTTTCATGAAGGTAACTTGCTAACATAACTTATCAACCAAGTGTAAGTCCTTGACTTCTTCTCAAATTTCATGAGTAAACAACCCCACCATAACTAGTGTTCAAGGTTGAGAACCTGACTTATACATGAAGAGACTAAACCTAATCGCAAGCATGCTTTATCTGATGGTAAGCAAACTCCAAGTAGAGCAATAAATGCTTATTAATTGGATTGCTAGGTGCTAATGTATGCACTTTGCATATCCTTTTGCACAAGATTACACTTTGTAATCTGCCTATCCCCTTGGATAACTGACAAAACTGAGGTGTGTTTCCCCTACACTTTACAGACAGTCTTCCCAGATGGCTGGTAAACGAGGATCACAATATCATACAACATTGTTGAGGAATCAACAATGTCCTGAATAATCATCGTGGTTAACTTGAAAAATCCACAAGCACCCAAACTAAGCCATGATCTCTATTGGTGATTGGTAGACCCAAAAGTAATCTCATAGAGACTCTGCACATAGAATACAAAATGCTTCATAAGCAACAACTTGATGAATAGGCATGTCATTCCAAATCAGCTTTTGCTAAACACTAGGGCCCATAACACCTAGTGTGCATGCATTTAACAAAAAACAGACCCGAACTTGTATATCCATGATCGTCCTTGCCAATACTTTTGGCAAATGTGATGCTCCTAGCACACATTGAAGAGGAGTGTAAATAGTTGCAAAAAGAAACTAAATACTTTCTATTGCAATCATTTGCAAGCCTTGATGAAATGTTTGAACCATAATAGAAGGTGAAACAAAAGTCACTTATAGGTGCAAACAATGAAACTTTTTCATTAACAACTCATAGATTTGCTATATGTATAAACAACCATCTGTAATGTTGTTTAGCAACAACACTTGTACCTTAACAAGTCATTCTAAGTATCCGACAACTTCTGGCCCACTGAAATTGCTCCTGATACATCGTGTTGAAAATGGTCTAGAAAACAGATATGACCAGTACCTAGGGACATCATTGTGACACAAAAGTGAAGTAGCGACGCCAGTGTCTGTCCCAGAGACTCCACGTGTGGAATATGTCTCAAGTAAGGATGTCTGAAAAAACTTCCTTCAAGTACGGGATGAACTTGGGTGTGGAGGTAACTGTAAAACACGCATGCAACGTGCGTGAGAGAGACCCTCATTATCCATGCTCCAAACTGGCTAAACCAAACTCATTGAGTTCTTAGACCATGTTGCATCCCATGTGACAACATGTGCCAAATAAACCCTACAAGTGGGTCTATAACTGCATCATGCAGAAACTTATATTGGACAAGACATCCCAAATTTCTTGATTCTTACTTAACCTTGTCATCTTGATAAAGAGCGAAAATGGATGAAAACTGAGAAGTTTATTCATCCAACTTGAAAAAGTCAACCAAAGCATATGCATACTTGGAGGTTGAACCTAGTGTTCACTTACGTGTGGTTAAAGGCTGCTGCCTAAATTTCCTGCCTGCAAAGGCCTGGAAGCACTAATTTGAAAATTAGTAAAATGCAAGTAATATTGCACATGTAACCTTGGGTGTTGCCATTGCAATCCAAACCCCTCGATCATTGCCAAACCGCTTGGTTAGACTTTGTATAAAAACTCCTCAACTAGCAGTCAAGAGTATCTTAAATCAACTTTGGAAGTTGAAACCCCACGAGCCCTTGGCAACTTATGGATTTCTTTCCTTGAAAGTGCAAGTGTGAAGATTCCAAGAACTGACCATCACACTTAATAAGGGGTTTAGTAATCATGCGTTGGGTCTTATCCCCAAAACTAGACTCATATTGACTCTCTTAGTGCTAGAGATAAAATAGGAGATCCGCTGAAGTTGGAATCGTATTCGCCACTAGAGCTTTTCTCGGACCCAAAAATCCGTAAGCTTGGAATTTTGTGAACAACCGTGCTGTCTGAAATACTGGCTTCAGCTATACACCTTGGTAGAGATAAGCCCTTACGAGTTTAAGATGTTCAAAACCTCACTTGATTTTCACACTCAAACTGTGTAGTGCTAAAAAAACACCCAATTTTTATTTTTTTATAAAATCACTAATGGCAAGACTTGCTTGTCCGTTAGAATTGAGGGGTACTCAACTAAATATAATTGATTGATCTTGAAAGCAATCACTGATGGATCACAAACCGATGGCTGTTAGCCATTCCAAAATAGGTGGTAATAGATGGCTCTTAGCCCACCATCGTGTTACGGTATTGACATAGAAAGATTTCTATAAAATCATGCCTAGTTGCACCTTTCCTGCGGAGAAGTTGGAAAGAGAGAGAGAGAGAGAGAGAGAGAGAGAGAGAGAGAGAGAGAGAGAGAGAGAGAGAGAGAGAGAGAGAATGCTGGGATGAAGAAAACCCCTTATTTGAATGTGTTGTATGCCCCTTGCATATGATCCTGTGCAGACCGTGTCTGTGTCTTAGCTTATCCTATAAGCATATAACTACACGCCCTTGTAGAGAGAGGCTTAGCTTATCCTAGAAGCGTACAACTGTGTACTTGTACCACGCCCTCGTAGAGAGAGGTACTATAAGTCACATCTTGACCCACTTACCTTGTATGTGATCGTGACTATATCAGGGTGCAAATGTATGGCACGTTGCCTGTGAATAATCATAAAAACAAAATGTTTGAAAACATCAACAAATGAGCTCGTCCTTGATAGAGTAGCTAGTGCTGTAGCGGAAGCGTATGCAATGGTGGTCGTCGTACGTCCATCATACTAGTACATCGTGCATACATTGCAAAAAATAAAACATTAAATCATTGGCTGCAATGATAGTCTCAACCATGTGAGCCTCAGGTGTACATGCCTTGCATGATTACACTGGCATGGAGACATCACACTGTAGCGTTGCATAAAATGTGAGCTTATATCCATGTAGTGCTAAAGATGTGTGCCATTATCGTTGATCGAAAGTCAATCTATAATACCATTGCACATAAGAGAAGCCTTGCTTCACATGAAATCTAGTAAAGCACTTTGCTTTGTATAGCGGCTTCGTATGGAGGCTGCCTAAGCACATTGCTTTGCAGACCAGAGAGATTTGTTGCAAAGTGAAAAGTAAAAAATGGCCGAAACAAACATAACTCAAAATTTCCTAACCTTGTCGCCTACTTATGGCCAGGTTGTGCGCTCGAATCTGAAGTGAGTGAGCGTATGTAGCATTTACACCCTCGTCGGATTGTAAAAACCTTGTACATACGTGGCTTGATTACGGTTTTCCTTGACCATATAGATTTGTTTCGATTGATGCAACCTTTGTAAAATGTTTCCTAGGAACCATGTCCTAGCAAAAAGGAAAATCCAGAATGCGACGTAGAGAAACCCCTAGGGGCTTCACAAGCTGAGGAGTGAGTCGTACCCACCACAGGCCGTATTGTCATAAAACTTGAATGAAGTTCAATGAAGAAAAGATACTTGTAGAACCGTAGGTAATGGTCGACCTTGTTGAGGCACATGTGTAGCCTTCATCAAGGGTAGCAACAAGCCGTACCAATCTCCATGAGATTCTCAAGCACGACCATGCCCTGACCTTTAATTGGTCCATGTCCTTCATGGAAGAAGCCACACTTTGTATCAAGATCGATTCATAAAAGCAAGCCTTGCTTGACGGTTGTCTTCACACCACTCTTTGGTGTTTGTTAATGCTTAAACAATAACAAAAGAAAAATTTGCTATTGTAGCACACACGTCTGTTTTGCAGACCATGATCGTTGATCATATTCTTAAAAACAAATGTGTCAACAAACTCGAAAGTTACTGCGTACCTTTTTTATTACTTGCATTGACTTGCCTCGCCAAGCAGTGGCTTGTGTGTCTGATCTGTCGTATTCGACAAGCAAGCAATAAACACCCTTTGAGCCGTGCTCCACTGGTGACAAGGTTTCATGTTTACCTCAAGTTCAATAAAGACTTTCTTCTCCACCACCATGCTCTGCATGGATTCTGCATAAGTCCCATACTTGTCATCGACTGTATGGTAAAATATTTACTAAAATGATTTGCTTGCTTCAAGTATCGCCCTCCTTGAGAGCTCGATTACACATGGTGGTGCTTTTGAACACGACTACCTGCCTGCCAAGAGTCTATGCACACACGGTGTGACCCCCTGCTTAGCTGCCTTGCACACCACGGCTTGCACTCACATGCAAGACCATGCACGTCCTGTTGTTGGAAACGAGGGAGAGAGAAGACTCCGAAGCCAGAGAGAGAGAGAGAGGCCATGCCTCATACTGCATTTCTAGAGAGAGAGACCTAAAGAGAGAGAGTCCTTTTCCCTCCTCCATAGCTCCCCTCCCTTGCTGCTCTGATACCAGTGAAAGAGCATAGGGAGATAGACATGCCAATAACCTCCCAACCATACCTATGTATAGGCCCTTGGGTCCTCTGGCTCTTAGCTATATATAGCCCCTGTATCGCATGTGTATCCATCTACCCTTGGCTAGGGCCGTGCCCTCCTATAGTCCTACCCTCGACATGACAGTGTCCATATGTCAATTGTAATTTCATTCGAGTTTGTCTAATGGCCAATTTTCCCTATAATTCTCATACTGCTTTTGTGGCTATGGCTATGCGAGCCCCACTATCCAGTATTGCCATGGTTTCTACATCATTATATCTCACCGGAAGGGTTGTGTTCCCTTCTGGCCCCTCGTAGTATTCTCCAACTTTGTTCATAGGGATGGATCTAATCTCCTTGCCATCCAGTTCATGTTTCAATTTACTCAAATTTTTTGTGATTAGCCCTGTTATCCCTACCTTCTCTAGAGTTTTTTGTAAATCATTCCATAAATCTGGTTTGATTTTAATAGTTCTCCCAAGGTAAGAGTACATTGAATGGGTGTTGACATGATTGAATGGACGTTCTCTACCTCTAGGGTCTGTTCCGCTCTTTTTACCTGAGTGATTTTGCACACTATGGACTCATCTTCGTTGTCTCCTAAGTAAGAGGGTAGTGTTTTTAGAGTCAATGGTTTAGACAGTCCTGATGCTTCAGAGTCGCAATCCCCATACAAGGATTGTATATGCATGTCCATATTAGGAGGTAAATTGTCTAGCAAAACTTCCTCTATAGGAGCTGACTTCAAAGTTATGCTCCCATCATTAATCTCTCTTACTTTTTCCCATAAATGTCCTGGCTAGTCTTCCTCCATGAATGGAATTCCATCTAAAGCATTTTCACTGTCAAGCACTATGAGTTTTGGCTATTTCATTTCAAGGTGGGGTTCTACCACCACTTTGGATTTCTCTTTATTGGTTTCTACGATAATCTCCTCGGGTTTTGTTATACTCTCAAGCTTGGGTTTTTGTTTTTTGAGCATTTCTTGAGTAATTCTTACCAAACTTTGATAAGCTTCAAGCTTAGCTACTTCCATATCTAGAGAAGGATAGTTTTTTCATTTGTTTTCCATGTTTTGGCTTGCTTTAAGTCTTGCATGGAAAGATTCCAAGGCTGATTGATTGGCTCAAAAATTTTATCTACCAAAATTGATCCTCTCGATTTTACTGTGGTTTCCTTGATTTCACTCCCGGTTTCTTTCATTTTTTCTTGGAATAGTTTCTTGGATTTTCCTCAATTTCGTCCTTTTCTTTTTGTTTTCTCATCTCATACCTTTGGCTTCTTCTTTTCTTGGTCTTTTGAGATGGACTTTTAGTATTCTCTGTTTCATCAGAGGAGTTATGTTTCTTTTTCTTAGCTTGAGCTCTAGTGATCACCTTGATTGGAACAATAGGTTCACTTTTTGAAGAGCTACTAGGCATCACTTAAATTACATTAACCCCTGCTTTCCCTTTGTTTAAAGGATTTTTTGGACAGTCTTCAAGGAAGTGTCCTCCTTTTTTGCAACATTGTGTACAAAAAGCTTCAACTAGCTTAATGTTCTTGTTAGGTTCTGGGCATTCATTTTTCCAATGATCATCTGCACCACAATTATGGTAGTTTCCAGTCCTTGGCTTAATCATGGACCTTACCATTGGAGGTCTAACACCTTGATTAGCTACATAGTACATCGATGTAAGCTCTGGTGTAGCATAAGTAATTTTTTCTTCCATTGAAGGTGGATGTGAATTATACCACTCCCCTTCTACCATCATTGTAGATGGGTTAGTCTCAACATAAGGTGTAACAGACACTAATGCTTGTTCATCTATGACTCCTTCTGAATGCATGTATTTTACAGGAACTGCATTAGGTCTATGATATAGAGGTTGTTGGCCCAACACTAGTTGTGGTCTTTCCATACCCATCGATGGTCTTTGTGATGGGGCCATATTAGGTTGATATGTGTACATGGGTTGTCCTTGTGGTCTCATAGGCACATATTGAACATTTCCATCGTACTTTGCTCGGTAATAGCACTCATTGGGCTCATGGTTAGTCCACTTACCCTCAATAGCACACCACTTTTGCGGCCTAATTGGTTGTCCCAGTTGATGTATCCCTTGCCCCGGTCCTCTCACACGTGCTTTTTGCATAATATTCATCATTTCTTTCATTCTTTTGAGCATGTCTTCTATGGTTGTAAGTGGTGCTGCAGCAGCCATTCCCACTTGTGTTGGTTTTGTGGATGTTGTTTTCTCACTCTGAGTATCCTTAAGGACATCTCCTTAATTGAAAATATCACAATTGTCTCCCAAGTCAATAGCATTTGATACGCGCTCTTCTAGTGTCATATGCTTCTTGCTATATAGTATAGCATGAAGCTCTTTGTTGAGCATCCTTCTAGAAACAATGACACTAATCTTTCTTTTGCTGGTATTTTTGATTCTAGACATCTTGCAATGTATTGCTTTATCCTAGTTGCACAATCCCTAATAGACTCACCTTGTTTCTGTTTGAAGCTATAGATTTGAGCTACTGTATTATGTTTGATCCCAATTTTGGAACATGCAGCTAGAAATCCCTAAGCTAATGTATTTAAATCCATGATTGAACTTGGTGGAATGTTTTGGAACCATGTCAAAGCTTTTCCTTCTAAAGTCATTCCAAATCCCTCAAATTGAGTGTGGAAATCAAATATGCATTCTACTCTTAGCACTTGCTTGAAGCTAGCTAAGTGGTCATATGGATCCCCAGATCCAGTGTATTTTTTGACCCAATTTTGAAAATCAGCTGGTCTAACACGTCTATTTGGCTCAACCCCAACTCTTTTGGCAGTTGGTCCTGTCTCAAGTCCTTCAAACCAATCTGTTGGAAATAGTGACTCATGTAGCCCTGGACTGGCCTTAATGTCACTCGGTTTTCTTTGTGATAAGGTAGGTTTCGGTTTTTTAACATTGCTCCCAAAAGATCTCTTGCGGATTTCTTCTCTTGGAATAGGATCGGGTCCTTGCCCCAATATTCAATCTCTTATGGAGTAACCTTTGGTATCTGGTGTGTTCTACTTCCTCAAGACTCATCATAACAAAGTTATTGTTATAACAATCCCTAAATAGGTAAGATGGTAGATCTACTGGATCCTTGTCTTTGATCTTGAAAATATCAATGATCTTCATGGGTGTTAACTACCCTGATTTGGCATAAGAGGTCCATAAAAGATCCTTGAAGTTCCTATCCTCCCAACAATAGACTCCAATCCTAGGATTATTAGTGCTAAGCCGTTTCAAAGTTTCAGATCAACTTGATTGTATCGCTCAAATTTTAAAGTTGGTGGACCTTCTTTCGCTGCCATATCTAGAATTATTGTATTCACTTCCAACCCCCATTTGTCTATCACATCAGCATTCTGAACTTTTCCATACTGAGTCTCGTTTTTATCCATATACATTTTTTCTTGTTTGTTTGCCCTTATTTCCTCTTCAAATTCTATGTCATGGTCATCAATGCAAATGGCATACTCTTCATTAGGTTCAAGGTAAACTCGAGCTCCATGGACATTAGTTTTATAAAAGGTAAGTATGTGCTTATATCGCACTATTGTTCCGGCTCCTGATTGAGTCGAATAGGAAGACATTTGAGATGTTGAGTCTGAATAAGTGTTCGAGACTTCTTCAAAGATAGTGCCCAAGTGATCACCTTGATTAACGCTCTCTTCGGTAGATACGCTACTAGCGGTCTCTCCAAATATTGACTTGCTAGTATATGACCAGATCTAAGGTTCATATAGACTTATTAAGCCCTAGATAGATTACTTACCGTTAGATTGAATTGTTATCCGTTTTTCCCCTTGACTTGAATTCAACTCCTATCATGCTCTCAATTCTTTGCCTGCAACCTGGTTCTTGTGTTAGTTTTAACCAAGTTAGCTGTTTTCTCCTAAAGAATGTACAATTTTTGCTAAGTATTGTGATTGGTCTGTGTATATCACTTCAATCTGAGCTAAATGGATCGGCAAATGAGACTTTTAGATTCTACCCTTGCAAAGAGATAAAGGGCTAATCTGCAACTTAGAAACTGAGTTAACATGTACTAATTTGGACCCGATGGAATCCAAACTTGACCAGTGGCCTTGTATTACGTTTTTCTAACATTGTACAAGCTCGAAAGTCCAAAATCTTGTCTCTGGGGCTCAAAAGTAAATAATTTTGACTATTTACTTTTCTTAGTTTTTCTCACTTGCCATATAACCACCTTGTTGTAGTCTTTGGACAAGTTTCACTGAATTTGAACAAGATTTACCCAAGTTATCAACTGTTTAGTGTCTGCAGACTCTGTTTTCAAGAATCTGGCTTAAGTCTCACTTGTGTGATCCAAATTTCACCAAATTTGATATGTGGAGTCTACTTGATATGCTTGACCTTATGATATACTCAATTGTGTAAAATTCTCAATTCTGGAGCAGATCTAAATAATCGCGATTATTTACTTCTGGAAGTTTTTAGCAACTTTTTGCCAAAGTGTTGATACAAACTGGTTAAGCACCCTAGACAAGTTTCACCAAGTTTGAATAAATTATGCTCAATTTGTCAACAATTTTGTGTCTGCGGACTGGCTTTACAAATCTGGCCATAATTTTCACTTTATAGATCTAAATCTTACCAAATTTGATATATGTGCTCAATACAACATGATAGAACTTGGGGTATGCTTGGTTGGCCAAAAAAGTTTGAAAATTGGACAAAAGTAAATAATCACGACTATTTACTTCTGGCAAATTTTAGCATAATTTGATAATCTAAGCATATATACATGTTAAACACTTCAAACTAAGCCTTTGAGATAAGTTTCACCAAATTTGAACAAGATTTATCAAGTCAAACTCAATTTCTCGACAATTAGTATAGATTTTCAATTTTTTTCAAGTTTTTGGTTTGTTTTGTGATCCAAATTCTATTGGCCTTCACAATAGATGTCTGTAATCATACATAGAGTCTCTGATATCAACCTTGGTCAATTTTGAACTAAAAGTAAATAATCGCGATTATTTACTTTTGGTCTAAATTGAACACTTTTTTGCACTTTTTTCAATGGTCAGTCCTTTTGTGACATGTTTTAAGCCTCTGAGTCAAGTCAAATCTGAATTTGGCCTAAATTCTCAAGAAAATATAAATAATCTGAGTTTTTGCAAACTCTTGAAAATTTACCTCAAATGCGTCCTTAAGCTTACCCACTGGTTCATACAACTTTTATGAGCTTATATAATCTCCAGCCGGATTCAACGGTTTCTTTTGGTGTTGTTTCAAGCTGTAGACCTGAAATTCTACAACTTCACATAAACAACTCAAAGATGATTCTTTTGGAGTCAGCAATGATTTGAGATCCCACCTTGGATGCTACCTACCCTACTCCTAGGTTCTACTGCAATTGGGTTGTGGAAAGTATCCACAAACACTTGTTTTTTTGTCTTTTATGGTTTTGTGAGCCTTGATCTTAAGACTTACCTCGCCCATCAATCATTCTCAAAATCCTTACCTAATCTTACAATCCTACAAGGTACTTAGCAAGTACAACCTACTCCCAAGCTACCTCTACACAGCAAAAGACGACACTCTTAAGCTATACGATTTTAAAGAGAAAGTTTTACTCTAGGTGATCCTAGAGGAAGTTTAAAGAAAACTACACAAGGCGCTCTTATTTTTCCTACTTTAGGTCTCTTCGTCCCTGACAACGGTGCCAAATGTGGATGGGTTTCCTAACCTCATTGTTATCTTATTGCAGACATAGGAAGAACCACGAACATAATTGTCAATTCATGGGACAAAGCTGACTCGACTAGTGCATATAGGCTACAAGAGGGTGTCAATCTCTTGGAAAACAACAGAAAACTCGCATCTAACACAAGCTACACTCAAATGATGTAAGTCATCAAAAGCTAATCACTAATCTGCAAACAGAACATGACCATTAGAGCATCAAACGACATCCGAATTTGACACAACTTCTAGGACAAGTACATAAGACCTAAGCACACATGCTTATGGTCTCAAACCTCACTTTTGATGAAGTGCAAAAAATGTGATTATTGATAGTAGTGAGATTTTGACCTAGTCGTTTTTGACCTTGAATGCATCTAAATGCTTAGCAGTGATGCCCCAATACCCCGCCTATGCTTACTTTGTGATTTTCTAGCTTAAATTCCTACTTATGATGAAATTAGGCTGCGGGTTGGCGATGCCAAAAGCTACAATTTACCTTGATATGTTTCCTCAATGCGTAGAGCTCTTACATGTGGTTTTGCAATGCAACAGACGACACTGCAATGTGACAAACGACAAGGGAGTTGGGAGCATGAGAAGGAGAGAAGTGAGCATCATTAGCTCACATTGTGTATTTCTTTTCCAAAACTTAATAATAACTTTACAAAATTGGCTTTTATAACTTAGCCAAGGTTTCTTTGGTAAAAAACTAATCACCTAAGGATAAATTGATACAATCTGGAAGCTTATAGCTCCGGCTCATCGATTACAATATCCACTTGGAAAATAGGAGTTATAATATTCTTGATTTATCAAAAGAATAAGTGTTTTTACAATAAAGCTCCCAAAAAATGTTACATGGGTTAGCTTGTTGCTACCAAATCTTCTTAGATAGCACATATTATATGCTATGGAATCTATGTGTGATTTTTTGAACTTCCTATCTCTATCTGACAATATATCTACGGGTAGGCCATATAGCTTGTAGAGATGTTCAATAAAGAGTTTTGCCAACTCTTGCATTTTAACTGTTTTCTTCATGACAATAAACTTTGCCATTTTGGTTAACCTGCCCACTATCAACAACACTGAGTCGTTACCTCGACTAGTCCTAGGTAGACCGGTAATGAAGTTTATGGAAATGCTTTCCCATTTTTCTTGAGAAATCTCTAAAGGATGGAGTAGTCCCCCAACATTGAGACCCTCATGTTTATTGACCTAACACTTATTGCATTGCAGCACATAAGTCTGGATGTCCCTAAATGAACTAAGAGAATAAAATTGTCTTTTAGCTAGTGCATAGGTCTTCTAAATCCTCAGATGGCTTGCACTTGGACTATCGTGACTTTCTTTAGGAATATGCACTCGAAAGTCACCAATAGTTGGTACACCCAATCTACACTTTTAGAGTAAGTACTCATTGTCAATGGAGTAGTTAGCATACTTCTCCCCCCAATGCTGTTTATCACCAACTTTGAATCATATCCGTCAAAGATGATGTTCTATGTTATTGCTCTTCGACCCCAAACTATACCCCAAGCCTTGGTTATTCTCTCCGAACTTACTCCCACTCTGCTACTCGTCGCATCTATGAATAATCTCTCTAGACTAGCACTATGTGTCGATGAGGAAGGTGTTCATGTTTAAAAGATGGATCATGCTTCATAAGCCACGTAGAGACTCCAAGAACTTGTTCTTGAAGATTGTGAAGCTTAATTCTTTAATTTGTGGCATGCGACTAAGTGCATCCACCACTACATTATATTTACCTCTCTGTGTTTGAAGACCAAGCTCCTATAGGGTCTTTGCATTTCTATGCATTTTTTGAGAACAAAATTGGATTTCCATATGCGTCTTGGCCATGATGTATGTTTTGTGTGGTATTGCTATACATAGTGGTTGATGACTTCTTAGAGTTTGTTCTCATATACAATTTTACACACAAAAGGACAATCACAACTTCACAAAACACAACAAATTTTCAATCATCATTGGCAGTGACAGCCATTATAGCTCCAACCGGAGTTTTGGATGTATATGATTTATGCGTGACTAGCACTTGAGAGTGCTTTACTCCCTGCAGGGAGCTAGTTCTCTGCTTTTTCTTGCATACTCATTGGTGCCTCTTTGAGCACATGTCCTACGGTTTTGTAGTGACAGTTTCATGTTTTGGATTGATGTTGTGTTGTGGATCTTGCCACTGTACGTCCTTGTGGAAGCAATCCCTGAACAGAGGAGACTCTGCTAAAATTCCACAAAAAATTAACCATAGATTTCTAGTCTCACTCTCTTGCATTTGCTCTTATTAGTCATGGTGGGAAATTTTGAGAAAGAAGAGTATTATATATGGAAATTTGATGGCACAAACTTCATAATATGGAAACAACGTATGCTTGATGTCTTAGTCAATAAGGGCATTGCAACACCATTGAAAGAGCATAAAGAGGGTGTTTACATTAATGATGAGTGGGGGGAGCTTGATGCTTGTGCTATCATGACCCTTCGCCTACACCTTGGTGAGTCCATTTTTTTAAATCATGGACAAGATTGCAAAGGAATTATGGGAATCATTATGCTCACTTGGGATGGTAAGAATGCATCAAACAAAGTGTTTTTGATGAAGAAGCTTATACGCTTGAATATGAAAGAGGGTAGTAGTATCACTTCGCATTTGAACGAGTTCAATAGCTTTTTCACATAGGTAATTTCTAAAGGGTTGAATTTTGTGGATGTAATGAAAGCCATTTTCTTGCTATGCTCTTTGCCAACATCATGGGATACGTTTAACAATGCCATTAGTAGCTCTACCCCTCAAGGAAAGCTTGTTTTCAATGATGTTACTAGTACCTATTTCATAAAAGACATTTGACATCAATCACTTGACACTAATGGGCATGATGATACATTTATGGCTAGTGGAAGTAGCCAAAAAATTCATCAGTGATAAAGAGGTCTTAGTCACATTCAAAGAGTGGTTCTCCAATTATGCTTCTACACATGGTTTGATTAAGATGGGTGATTCTCATTAGCTTGAAATATTTGGCATTGGAGATGTGAGGTTGTGTATGCGTAATGGTACTGAGCTCTTGCTTCAAGGTGTTAGAAATGTGTCATAGCTAACTAAAAGCTTGGTTTTAGTAGGACAATTGATGATTTGGAATACACTATAGTGTTTGGCAATGGTTCCTAGATAATCAGAAACGAGAATTTTTCATGCTCAAAGGTCAAAAGTCTAGCTCTTGTACTCTTTGTATGTCTGTATTATAAAAGAGAATTCCATCTATGTTGCCTAGATGCCTTCTACTGAGTTGTGGCATATCCAGCTTGGTCATATGAATCAGAAGGGAATGAAGCAATCACACCGTTTTGGCTATATCCCTATGTTAAACCATTCTAATTTTAGTTTGTGTGAGCATTACATATACTGGAAGCAGACTAGGCTTACCTCATCGCCATTGGATAGAAAGTTAAGGAATCCTCTATTTGATGCATAGCAATCTATGTGGACCTATGCCACATAATTCTCTAGGGAGGGCATTATATTTCTTAACTTTCATAGATGACTCTACTCAAAAGGCATGGGTCTATGCTTTGAAGAGAAAAGACAAAGTCTTTAGTGTCTTCACAAAGTATCAGTGATGGTCAAGAACCAGTCAGGCAAGAAGTTGAAGGCTTTGTGCATTGACAATAGGGGAAAGTCCATCCCCACAGAGTTCAAAAATTGCTATAGCAAAAGAGGAATTCAGAGGCAATTTACTACACCGTACACACCTACTCATAATGGAGTTGCAAAGTGCATGGATAGAACTATTCAATAGAGAGTCACTTCCATGCTATCTATGGCAAATTGATCTCAAGAATTTTGGGGGGAGGTGGTTTTGACAGTGGTGCATATATTCAATAGGTCGCCTAGTACACCATTGAACTACAACATTTTACAAGAGATGTGGACATGCAAGAAGCCTAATTATGACAGATTATGTGTGTTTGGGTGTGAGGCATTCTGACATATGCCAAAAGAGCTTAGAAAGAAGTTGGACCCCAAGTCACATAAATGCATCTTCATTCGCTATGGTGCAGATGGAGAGATGGCTTATTGTCTCTCACACCCTGAATCTGGGAGAATTATTCATAGCTCAAAAGTGATCTTGAATGAATCAAAGATGCATAGACAACCTGTAAAAGAGATTGACTATTGCAAAGTCAGATTTGAGGATGTAACCTCAAGTCAAGTTATGAAAACATCTCAATCTACTAGTGATATTCCTACCACTAGTAATGCTCTAGAGAGAGCTAGTGATGCTCCCGAGAGAGGAGTCCACCAACAGTCAGGCAATGAGGAGATCTACATGTACATCTTGTGTCCCCGAGAAATTTCAGCCAAGATTAGACTATCTATTGGTTATTGACTACAAAAAGCCTAATTGATACCAAGAGGCTATTCAAATGGAAGATAGCGTGAAGTGGGAGCAGGTAATGCAATCTGAGTATAACTCAATTATGACTAATGAGACTTGGGAATCGATAGAGTTGCTAGAGGGAAAACGAGCCTTGCCTTGCAAATGGGTGTATAAGAATTTGTACACAACAAAAGATCCGACGCCTAAGTATAAGGTTCTATTGGTTTCTAAGGGTTTCAAGCATGGAACTTATCCAAATGGACATAAAGATGGAGTTCCTTCATGGGGATCTTGATGAGAATGTCAACATGAAACAACGAGAGGGTTTTGAAGTCAAATCTGAGAAGACTATGAGGGCAAAACCGATGTGTAAATTGCATAAGTGTTAGCAACAAACTAACACGGATACCATTTTTCGGAGCTCCCATGTAAAAACACTTATTATTTTTTATAAATTGGGAATATTGTAACTCCTGTTGGAATTAGGGTTGCAGAGAAACACACACAGCTTGGAGAAGATGAAGGAAGCTCAAGGCACACAATAGAGAGTGTGTTACTTAGTGTGCAATGGAAAGATAGATAGCCCTAGAGTGATGGGCGTATATACAATGCACGGTGGAAAAAACCTCCTAAAGAGGGAAAAAATGCCCCGGCGGTCCTAGTGAGTTCACACACATCACTACCACATGTATATGGTAACAAATCCCCCCTGGAGTGATGCAGTGAACGAGAGCTGGCACATAAGTAAAGGGAAGTGCCATGCCCTAAGGACATGATCAGTCCACAAAGGGGAGTAAGCCCAAAGCTTTGCGGAAAGCTTCAAGCTTCTCACAAGACAATGCCTTTGTGAAAAGATCTGCAAGGTTGTCCTGTGTTGGCACATAAGCCAAGCTGATCTCTCCTACTGAGAGCCTCTCCCTGACATAGTGGTAATGCACCTCAATGTGCTTTGTGCGAGCATGAAAAACTGGGTTCCTTGAAACTGCCAATGCGCTCTGACTATCAGTGTAGATAGTGTTGGCAGTGTCCTGTCCAACACCCAAATCAGCCATAAGGCGTCTGAGCCATACACACTCAACAGTAGCTGTGAAGACTGCCCTGTACTCAGCCTCACAACTCGAAGTGGCCACAGTAGGTTGCTTCTTGCTCAACCATGATATACATGAACTGCCAAGCATGAAACAAAAACCACTTGTGGACATTTGCGTGTCAAAACAACCAGCCCAATCTGAGTCCGAAAAAGCATGTAAGTGTGGCGGCAATGATCGCCCCTTGGGATAAAACAAGCCAAGATGTAAAGTGCCACTAAGGTAGCGGAAAATCCTCTTGACAGCCTGCCAATGCTTAGACCCTGGGCTATGCATAAATCTGCCGACCTGTGAGAAATGCAAACTGAATATCTGGCCTCGTGTTGCATACATAAATGGGGCAGTCAACAGTAGTTTGGTAAAGAGTGACATCAGCAGGATCGCTAGCATCATGTAGACTCAACTTCAAACCTGTTTCCATGGGAGTGGAAATAGGTTTGCAATCCTCAAGTCCAAACTTACATAGCAATGTCTCTATGTAACTTTTCTGACACAAGGCAATACCACCATCACACTACTTAAACTGTATACACAAGTAATGATGCAACAGCCCCAAATCTTTCATCTTGAAAGTAGCATTCAAATCAGCCTTAAATTCAGCAATATGTCTCTCATTTGGTCCAGTGATCAGCAAACCATCAACATAAAGAACCACAATGAGAAGTACATCACCCTCACGCTTTACAAACAATGTGCTTTCTGTTGGACTGTTACGAAAGCCTCGTTTAACCAAATGAGTGTCAGCTTTCTCATACCAAGCACGAGGAGATTTCTTTAACCCATACAAAGCCTTCTTACATCTGCACACTTTTTCCTCTTGTCCTTTTATGAAAAAACTGCAAGGCTGCGTTACATAAACTTCCTCAAATATGTCACCAGTCAAGAAAGTGGTAACAATGTCTGATTGATTTACATCCCAACCAAAATGAGCTGCCAATGCACATAGAAAATGCACCGAAGTCATACGACAAGTGGGAGCAAAAGTCTCTTCATAATCTATGCCTTTTTGCTGTGCATAACCCTTTGCAACAAGTCGAGCCTTATGGCGATCAATCTCACCATCTGGCTTGCATTTCAACTTGTAAACCCACTTCGTACCAATGGCCTTTTTGCCAGGAGGCAAATCACATAAAGTCCATGTGTCATTTTCTATAAGTGAATCATATTCTGATTGCATAGCAGCCATCCAATTTTCTGAATTCTATGCTTCATCAAAAGACAGAGGCTCCTCAACATCATGTAAGCTAGACAGAGCCAAAGCATAACAATCTGATGCATAGGATGCATGGCGAGAGCCTGAACGAGTACGACTAGACAAAGGTGCATCCAATTTAGTGTCACGCAAAGTGTGCACCAACCATTTTGGCATACCTCTAGCCTGCTCATTTTCAGCCCTTTCCTCATCAAGTACATCATGTACATCTGCATCAGTAATAGACTAATCTAAAACATTTTCAGAAACCCCATAGGCTGTACATTTGCCTCATTGGAACTTACATTCGTATTTCCACCACTGAAAAGAGGCAACAAAGTGTCATAAATGTCCTGTGAGCTTACATTACTGTCTCTAGTACATGACAACAAGGGCTGAACAGAATCTTCCACAAACACTACATCTTGACAAACCAGAATACGTTTTTTTTGTGGATGATACAACCTGTAACCTTTGCTTTCAACACTATAACCAACAAAAATACATTTGACAGCCTTATCATCCAATTTTTTGCTCTGCACTTGTGGCACCAAAGCATATGCCAAACAGCCAAAAACACGCATGTGCTCAATAGAAGGCTTTCTATCATGCCATGCTTCATATGGAGTAATAGACTGCAAAGCTTTCGTAGGACACCTGTTAAGTACATAAGTGGCACACATGATGTCGTCAAGCCAAAAAGAATGCGGCAAAGCTTGACTTTTGACCATACATCGTGCCATTTCCGTCAATGACCTATTTTTCCTCTTAGCAACACCATTTTATTGAGGTGTATAAGGCACTGTACATTGGTGTTTTATCCCACGACTAGCCAGAAATGCATTAAATTCATGAGACATATACTCCCCCCCTCGATCGGAACGGAGGGTGCCCATAGTATATTTCGAGACATTTTCAGCCATAGCCAAAAATTGTTTGAAGCACATAAAAACTTCGGACTTCGCTTTAAGCGGAAATACCCATGCATGCCTGGAGTAATCATCAATGAAAGTCACGAAGTACAGGTAATTTACCAAGGATGGAGTTTGCATGGGCCCACAAACATCACTATGCACAAGCTGCAACCTGCATGTGGCCCGAACTGAACCATCCTTTGGAAACTTAGAACGCTACATCTTACCCAAAATACAACCTTCACAAACATGTTTGACAGGTGCTTCAAGAGGCGGCAAAGAAGCAACCATATTAGATTTCTGTAAACGCAGGAAACTGGAAAAATTAAGATGACCAAAATGTGCATGCCAAAGTTTTGCATCTGAAATAGCCCTTGAATCTGCAACAGCATTTGCAAAATTTTGTCCACACTTGTCATACAAAGTGAGCTTATATAGCCCACGGCACAATAGGCCAGATGCAACAATTTCATCACCAAAACTGAGATCATGAACTGTACATCTGTCATCCACAAATTTGACTACAAGTCCAAGTCTAGCAAGTGCGGATAGAGACAAGAGATTCTTCTTGATCCCAGGTACATAAAGCGCATCAACAAGTGTAAAAGAACTGCCATTAGCAAGAGTAAGCACAATCTTTCCAACTCCCTGAACTAGATAAGAGGCATTGTTGGCACAAGTGACTGAATTCCCATGAGGGACAGACTCGAGAGAGGTAAACAATTCACAATGTGAGGTAATGTGCTTTGTAGTACCACTGTCGAAATACCACACATGTGAATCTGCAGCAACTGACAAGCATGCATCATGGAGAGCAGGATTGTAAGTGCACTCTGCGCTAAAAGCCCATTCTGCATCAACATCAGCATTACAGTCTCTTTTCACAGAACACTCAACAATGGCTGCATTTGTAGTGGAACCAGCATTTGCAGTGGAACCACCCTCTTTCTTCTTAGCCTCTGTGGCCCTTAACTTAGGACACTGCTTGATCAAATGATCATGAGCTTTACAATAATGGCAATGCATCTTCTTTTTGCCCTTATCACCAGAATTGCCAGAAGAAGTGTTGCCAGCAGAAGCATTATGAACAGTGTTTTTGCCACTCGCAACAGAGCCATAAGAAGTGGCTGCATTGTTGTTACCACCCTTTCTTTGAGAAGCAATAAAAGCCTGTTCAACTGCACGCTGCCTAGTCCTTTTTTTTTTTTTGGGAAAGTGACTCTTGCAACAGCAATGTGCATAATGCATCAAACTTGACAACTTCAGGATTCCCTTGGGTCATAAGTCTCCAAGTACTAGCAAAAGTCTGGTAAGAATCTGGTAAGGCATCAAGAACAGTCTGCATAAGGGAACTGTCTGAAATGACTTCACCTGCAGAAATAAGTTGCTCATTGATATCCTTGACACTAGCAAGGAAAGTGTCCATATCATCTTCCTCATGCATAATCTTCCACTCCAGCTCTTTACGCAGCAAAGCAATTTTAGCCTCGTTGCGACTTGCATAAAGACCAGCCAAAATGTCCCAAGCTTGTTTTGCAGATTTTGCTGAACGGATGTGAGGAACAATGGTGCGCTTCAAAGACAACGCAATCAATGCATGAGCCTGCGCATCCTTAACATCCCAACGAGCTTGTTCTGCCGTATGCAAAACAACTCTAATAGCTGCAATCCTTGCAGCAAGACTTGCAACATCCTCAACATCGCCTACATCCTCAGCACCAGGACGTACATCAATGCCCTGCACAATGTTCTAGACACCCTTTGACACAAGAACATGTTGCATCATATAAGCCCACATAGGGTAGTTGTCCCCATGCAACCTGTCCTCAGCAGCAAACATCTTGAACACATCTGTGTTGTTGTTGTCAACCGTGTTAAATGCTGCACCTGATGTGGAAACTGCCCGAAAATAGGAGAAACAGAGCGGGAACAACACGTGCTATATAGCACAAACCGTACAAGACTATAAGGCACCTGTTATACAGAAAACGGCACTGATAGAAATTCAGCACAAAATGACAAAATAGCCTGTGCAATACTGCCTGTAGTGGAAACAAAGACCGAAATGAGCCCAAATAAAAAATCTAAGCAGACCGAGCTCTACGAGCATGCCCAAAATATTTGTCGACCTGCGGTCGCTCGCCAAAGCTCACTGAAATCGGAGAAAGTGAGCAGGCGTGTGTTGGAGCAGCTGGCGACTAAGCCCGGGAGGACGTGACCTGTTTTGATACCAATTGTTGGAATTAGGGTTGCAGAGAAACACACACAGCTTGGAGAAGACGAAGGAAGCTCAAGGCACACAATAGAGAGTGTGTTACTTAGTGTGCAATGGAAAGATAGATAATCCTAGAGTGATAGGCATATATACAATGCATGGGGGAAAAAACCTCCTAAAGAGGGAAAAAATGCCCCGGCGGTCCTAGTGTGTTCAGACACATCACTACCACATGTATATGGTAACAACTGCTATTTTTTGTGTAAACCTTGTAATAGTTGATCCGGGGCTATAAGCTTCCAGATTGTATCAACCTGCCATTACCTATCTTTAGTTAGAGCTTCTAGATTATTAGTTTTGACCACCAAAAACCTTGGCTAAGGTATAAAAGTCAAATTTTGTAAGTTATTTATAAGATTTGGATAATGAAATACATGGCGTGAGCTAACGGTGCTCACTTCTCTCCTTCTTGCGCTTCCTACTCCCTTCCCTGTTGTCACATTGCAGTCGCGTTTGTTGCATTGCAACCGCATGTAAGATCTCTACGCATTGACGTAAACACATCACAATATTTCCTAGCTTTTGGCATCGCTGACTCCACCCGTCGCGGCCTAATTTCATCATAAGTAGGAATTTACACTTCAAAATAGAAAACTAGGCATAGGCGGGGTATTGGGGCATCGTTGCTAAGCAATTAGGTGCATTCTAGGTCGAAAACGACTAGGTCAAAAATCCACTGTTGTTAATAATTTCAATTTTGGCACTTGACCTAAAGTGGAATTTGAGACCATAATCATGTGTACTTAGGTCTTATAAACATGTCCTAGAAGTTTTGTTACGTTTGGATGTCATTTGATGTTGTAACGGATGTGATTTGTTTGCCGTCGATAAGTGATTGGCTTTTGGTGATTTCATTCACTTGAGTATAGCTTGAGTTAGATGCGAGTTGTTAGTTGTTTTCCGAGAGATTGAAAACCTCTTGTAGCCTCTATGCACTAGTCAAGTCAACTTCGTCCCATGGATTGAAAATTTAATTGTGGCTCTCACTAAAACTGCAATAAGATAGGGTAGTGAGGGTAGACACACGTCCCACATTTGGTGCCGCTGCCGGGGATCGAAGAGACCTGAATTAGGGAAAAACATGAGTGTCTTGTGAAGTTATCTTTTAACTTTATCTAGGATCTCCTACAGAAAATAGTTTTATTTAAAAAATCACATAGCTTAAGATTGTCGTCTTTCGTTGTGTAGAGGTAGCTTGGAAGTAATCGTACTTGTTGAGTGCCTTTAGGATTGTAGGATTGTAGAATTAGAATTAGGATTTTGAGAATGGTTGATAGACAAGACAAGTCTTAAGATCAATGCTCAAGAAACCATAAAAAACAAGAAGAGTGTTTGTGGACACTTTTCACAACCCCATTTGTATGAGAACCTAGGAGTAGGGTTAGTAGGATCCGAGGTGGATTTCAGAACATTGCTCTCTCCGAAAGAATCATTGTGAGTTGTTATTTGAGGTGCAAAGTTTCAGGTCTACAGCTAGAAATAGCATGAAAAAACTCCAAACCACTCAATCCGACTAGAGAGTATGCTTAAAAGTTGTATGCACTAGTGGGTAAGGTTAAGGACACTTTGAGGTAAAAATTCAAGAGTTTGCAAAACTCAGATTATTTACTTTTTTAAAAAAAAATTTAGGCCAAATTAAGTTTTGACTTGATTCCTATGCTTAAAATAATCCATAAAAAGACTGTCCAAGAAAAAAGTGCAAAAAATTGTTCATTTTGGGCATAAAATAAATAATCGTGATTATTTACTTTCAGCTCAAAACTGACCAAGGTTGATACTAGTGATTCATTGCATGTGTACAAATAACTTTTGTAAAGGCACATTGGATTTGGATCACCAAACTGGTAAAAAACTGGGTCAAAACTAAAGTTTGTACTGACTTTTTGAAACCTGAGTGTAAATTGAGGAAAAATTGTCCAAACTCAATGATATTTGATTCATAGGCTTGTATTGATGTGATAAACATATGTACATGATGATTTGACCAAAAAGATGCAAAAAGTAGCCAGTTGTAAATAATCGCGATTATTTACATCTGTCCCAGTTTTCAACTTTTTTGACCAAGTTAGCATACCACTGGTTTTACCATGTTGTAATAAGCCCACAAACCAAGTCTGGTAAGATTTAGATCATTGGATTGAAAATTGTGACCAAAATTGCAAAGTCAGTCTGCGGACACAAAATTGATGACCATTTGACCAAAAAGAGTCCAAACTTGATGAAACTTGGCTAGAGACATTAAGTTGAAGTGCTTAACAAATCTATGTCAAGATTGGGGCAAAAACTTACAAAAAATTAGCCAGAGTAAATAATCACGATTATTTACATCTTCTTCAAAAATTGATAATCTTGCATATTTGAGCATACCACAAGGTCAAGCATATCAACTAGACCACACAAATCAATTTTGGTGAAATTTGGATAAGAAAAGTGAGACTTAAGCCAGATTCTTGAAATCAGAGTCTGCGGACACGAAACAGTTGATAAACTTGAACAGATCTTGTCCAAACTTGTTAAAACTTGTCCAGGGACCTTAACAGGTTGTACACTTGGCAAATCAAGCCAAAAAGTGCAAAAAGCTGACAAAAACAAATAATCGTGATTATTTACTATTGCAACACAGAGACATCAATTTTGACTTTTGAACTTGTACAGTGGTAGACCAACATAATACGAGGCCACCGGGATATTTTGGGTTCAATCGGATCCAAATTAGTACATGTTCACTTAGTTTTTGAGTTGTAGATTAATCCTTTGATTTTTGCCAAAGTCGAGTTGAAAATTGCAACTGTTGACTCAATTAGCTCAATATGTAGTGATACACATAGACCAATCATAATGATACACATAGACCAATCATAATAGCTAGCAAAAATCATAGTGTCTTTGTGAAAGAATAGCTAACTTGATCAAAATTATACAGGAATTAGGTTGTAGATGAGGAATCGGTAGCTTGACAGAAAGTGCAATCAAGTCAAGTGGAAGAAATTGACAACAAGTCAATCCAAAGGTAAGTACTCTATTCAAGGCTTCATAACTCTTTATGAACCTTAGATCTAGTCATGTACTAGGAAATTAGGGCATACTTGGAGAAATCCCCAGTAGAGTATCCACTAAAGAAAGCATGAATCAAGGCAATTTCCTAGTCGTGTACTAAGAAATTAGGGCATACTTGGAGAAATCCCCGGTAGAGTATCCATTGAAGAAAGCATGAATCAAGGCAATTCCTTGCACACTTTTCTTGAAGAAGTCTCAGACACTTTTTCAGATTCAACATTTGAAATGTCTTCCTATTCGACTCACTCGAAAACTGGAACGACAAAGCGCTATAAGCATATACTCTCTTTTTATAAAACTAATCGCCATGGAGCTCAAGTTTACCTAGATTCTAACGAAGAGTATGCCATTCGCATTGATGACCATGGTATTGAGTTTGAAGAGGAGATCAGGCCAAACAAACAAGAAAGAATGTACATGGATAGAAACGGAACTCAATATTTACAAGTCAAAGACCTTGACATGATAGACAAATGGGGTTTAGAAGTAAACACCATAATTCTAAATATGGATGCAAAAGAAGGACCACCAACTTTAGAATTTGAGGGATACGATCAAGTTGATTTGAAGCCTTTGAAATGGCTTAGTACAGATAATCCTAGGATCGGAGTTTATTGTTGGGAGGATAGGAATGTCAAAGATCTTCTGTGGACTTCGCATGCCAAATCAGGACAACGAGCGACCATGAAGATCATCTATATCTTCAAAATCAAAGATAAAGGATCAACATACCTACCAACCTACCTATTTAGGGATTGTTCTAACAACAACTTTGTTATGATGACTCCTGAGGAGGTAGAACAAATCAAATCCATAAGGGATTGGATATTGGAACAAGAACCAGAAACAATTCCACGAAATGAACACCGTGAGAGATCATCTGAGAGTAATGTTAAGAAACCAGAAACCACTTCATCACGAAGAAAACCGGGTGACACTAAGGCTAGTCCAGGGCTACATGAGTCACTATTTCCAATAGACTGGTTTGAAGGACTCATTAGGAAATTGCGGAGGTCATTTGGAGGGCCATATGAAGGAGAGAGAAAAATAGAGCGCGTCCAATGAGCAGGAGGGCTACGTTACGTAGGAAAGTACGTGGAAAGACTCAAAAAATAGAAAAATATCCTAAAAACTTTCACGAATATAGGATTGTGGCATCGTAACTTCCTTGCTTTTATCGAGCTGTTAGGTGCGTGTGTGGTCCCACTGCTGATATTCTCTTATGGTCATTAACGTACTGGAGGGTGACCATTAAGCCCGCACAAGATATTGGAATTCTAAAACACTTTCCCTCCATTAGAATGCTTTCAAAGTGAATCTCCCTCCACTAAAGATTTTCTCTGAGAGCTATGGCTTCCACGTCTTCTCGCCCAAGAAGCTCTAGGTGTTTATGGTCTCTCACACCAACTACCGACAACTGCACTTTGCCTAGAAGGCCAAGTAGTAGCATATCCTCAATTACAATATCAACTTCAATAAGTGTAGAGAACCAATGGGTTCGACAAAGGATAAACAGAGGTTCATGGGTCCTCATGCAACCAAGAAGACCCAAGAGGTCTAGTGCTATCAATGTTTACCGCTCAGCATGGAAGGCCAGAGTGCTGGATTTCAAAGTTGAAATCGGCAAAAGATCTGTAAAGGAAGTTCTTGTTCAGCATGTGTTTACCCATCCAGACGTGATAGCAAACGGTGGAAATGTGTCAGATATACATCAACCACGTTGCAATTGTAAGTATTCTTAACATCTGAACTGCATTTTATTTTTCATTTCACTTATTGATACTCTCATTATAACTTTTCTTATATATTTTGCAACGTTTATCCCTCTTCTTATGAGCAATGTCTCCATTCTTCACATCTCAACTACATTAGATTTGTCATTTTGACTTATTGATACTCTTATTTTAACTCTTGTTATATATTTTGCAGATGTTTATCCCTCTTCTTATGAGCAATGGGAGCTTGTGGAGTGCATAATAGGCCTCTTCCTTGTTTTTCATACCCACATTGGTTCTCTATAGTATTCAGGGAGAAGCAGAGATGTTTATCCCTCTTCTTATGAGCAATGGGAGCTTGTGGAGTGCATAATAGGCCTCTTCCTTGTTTTTCATACCCACATTGGTTCTCTATAGTGTTCAGGGAGAAGCAGCAAAAGCCTGACTGATGAAGGAATATTTTTCTATGACCACTTCTACCAACTTAGCCCAGGGAATAAGAATGGCATGTTGGTGAAAGTGCCTCTACCAACCGATTGGAACACTGTGGACTGCCCAGTTCCTGAGGAAACAATGGTGGAGGCAATGCGAAGTAAGCTCTACAAGGATATGCAGAGGTCTCTACGTAGCTCTATTCCCACCAAACTAGTTAGAATTGCAAACTTTTGTCCTGCTGCACTGTTCATAGTGTTGTTTCATAACTACAATATACGTGTTACGAAAACTATGTTCATGTGCAAGTCATTTCAGCAGTCATCCTTTGACAAACTTCTTGACAGAGGATGGTATGTAAAGGAAGAGATTGGCATACGGTGCGAGGTCGCGCTTGACACTCTAGTTGTCAAGTACATGATTGCAAGCCAATCACTGTTAGTCTCCTTTTGGTATATGCGATCACAAATTCTGAGAGGTAAGTACATTCCTATGGACCAGGTTTCTGCAGGTTTGGAAGATAATCCTGCCGTGGATGTGGAAGTGATTGATAAAGAGCATGGCCTAATGTTGGTGGTTACAATAAGGGAGCTATGCAGTCTTCTGCAGTTGCGGCACGACATAATTGAAGAGTCAATGGACAGGGACCTTTCAGATTTTTCCTTTTTCCTAGCTGGCTGTAAGCTGATGCGGTGTAGGGAAAAAGATATTTTGTGCAAAGAGTTGGATGGTCGGGTTGAAATAGTGTCAATGTAATAGATATTCTTGTGAACCCAAGTGTATACGAATGACTTTCAATACATGAAGTTTTTTGAGCTCATTTGTCAATTGTGCTCTGTGAATATAAGTGTTCTTGAAATACATTTCTTTAGCATGTCAAATCTCTCCCTCTCTCTCTCTCTCTCTCTCTCTCTCTCTCTCTCTCTCAATGTTAGGCAAGACAAAGACATGATAGAAGAGTCATCTTAATTCATTAGAAAGTACAAACTCGTCCGTGAACAATGGACTGAGATACAATTTCTGTAAGTATGGAATCAAAATGTCTTCAAGGTAAAAATCAAAGGAATGCCCCTCGAAAGAGGGTGGTGAGATAGTTGTTCCTGGTGGATTTAGTTCTCCCTTTTCAGGAATGTCATCAATCAATAGTGTATTATTTGCATCAAAGGGTACATCGATTTGGCTAAAAGGTTTGTACAAAAGAGGTAAATGTGGTTTTTTCGGATGGTAGTGACCCTCGACGGTAACACATTTTCTTTGATCATACAAAAAGGCAAAATCTGATGTGTGAGCGCCACATACACCGCAAACTATTGTAACTAGTGGCGACAAGTGTTGCCTTTGCATTGAAGACCATACGGCAACTCTGAAGCGCGGAAGAAGAAACTGAATAAATTCTTTGGTTCCTGGATGAACCACGACTCGACAAGTTCCCATCCGAAATGTTTGCAAATCCTCAAAGGGGTCTGCTATATCCAAAGGCACGCGCATCAGCAACAATCCATTGAGGTCCAAGATAATCAACCTCTGTAAAAGTTGACAAGCACATATAAGTAGTTAGAAGCTGAACATATTTTGCCATACTTGAATAGACATTACCGGAACAACCGTATCTACAGGTACCAAGGGTCCATACTAGGTCTCTATAGTGTTGTTGTTATTGTTGCTATCCTCTGCTTTAGCTTCATCATTCACATCTTCATAGTCATCATTCACATCCTCATCAAGGGTCTCCCCCATGGCTCTTTCTGCCTCATTTAGGGTTTCCTCCAAGGTCTTTTCCTCTGCCTCTGCTGGCCAGCTTGCATCATCCATATACTTTTTCTCATCCGTATGCCTGCTTTCCTCATCCATCCTTGCCTCATCCATATCACTTTGCTCATCCCTAGGACTGCTTTCCTCATCCATATCCTTTTGCTCATCCGTAGGCCTGCTTTCCTCATCCAGGGTTTCATCCATGGGCTCTTTTGGCTCCTCCACTAGCTTACTTGGCTCTTTCATTGTCTCCTCCATAAGCCCCTCTGGTTGTACACTAGAACCTTCCATATGCTCATTTGACCTTTCTTCATCCTCGGCTCTTTCATCTTTGGTTGATATGACCCCCTCGGCCCGTTGTGATTCCACTGTATCTGATGCAGGGGTTTGTCGTGGTGGCACGTCATGTATTGTCATATCAATTATGCGATCGTCCAAGCCGCTATCTTCAGGTTCTTTGGGGCTCGACATAGTAAGCAGGTGTTGTATTAGACTTACCCGATATCTTTGCAAATAATCATATGTGTAGTTTTTTAAAGCACTTTGCAAAATTGAAAGACCACATGGTGACAAGTCTTGTATAAAGAAAACCAAAACTCACTGAATGCATTGCCAAATGGTTACCTTAGTCATGAAAGGTTTTAATGCAAAGTAGCTTTGCAGGACAGATTCTCCATGGAGAAGAGATCTCCAGCCGCCACAAGAATTTCCATCGGTTTGATTTGGGACAGGTACATCTTTGATTGGGGCCTTGTATAGTTCATACCTTCCACATAGCTTGCCATAAGCAAGCAACAACCTCTTTATACAACTGCACAAAGTAGTATCAAGATGTTAGCTTGAGGCTTCAAATTTACATGGATATCTATAATAAACACTTTCTGATACATAACACTTACAGCCTAATTTCAGGGTGGGTTCCTTTTATTGAATTGAACACCCACACTGCTGGTTGGTCAACATCAAGGCATATGAGACTCCAGTGATGGTTGTTCTCATATGGAAAGATGATGACAGTTACTTCCAGCATAGCATAGTGGAGAAACCAACTTTACATTGTGCCAGATGGACTGTTCTTCTGTCTAATAATCACTGACATTTGTGGATCAAGAAGAAACACCTCCGTGTGGGTGTGCGGTGGAAGTTGACTTTTGATCAAGCTACAGAGAGTGTACCTGAGTTAGTACACCTATGATCTGAGTTTTCAAAGTTAGCAAGATAGTAACACTTACTTAAGACAAGCATAGATAATTGTGTCTGAGATCTGAGCATCTGGATTCAACAATAAATTAATGTCCACTTTTTCTAGAGCCAGCTTTCTGGCTCTATCTATAAATGGTATCTCTGCAAGCAAACCATCCTTCATTGAAAGTAGAGTTTCTTTGTTGCTTGCCTCTGGGACTCCACTGCTACTTTTGCTTTCTCCTTAAGCTCTGCTTCCCTCATGTCCTCTGTTTGGCGAGCAACCGTCTCTGCCCTTGCCCTTGTATTCACATCATGTGTGACATCTACAACTGTGAGTTGTGGCAATAGCTCAGGGGGGTATAGCAAAATTTCCCTCATTTTCTTATCCCTGCAGACATTGGGGACCAGCAGTTTGTCATACCTCCACCTTATCCTTTTTAGTGTCTCACTATCTTTGTCCATTACAGTCACCCTATGGGCATGGGCTGCTACAATGGTCATGCCACTTAAGTACTCAAGCAGGAAGTCCTCTGCTGCTTCTTGTAGAGCCATCAATGCCACCACTTTCCACCTTTTAGTGCCCCAGGTAACTTCTTCACATATGGACCTCACCATCCTCTAAATGGGCAGCTTTGGTATGCACAAATCAACACATTTCTGTGCCTGATTTCTCTGAAAAGCCCCATGCAGCTCTTTAACTTCTTCACCCTTGGACCTTTCAAAATTTTATTTGGTTTTCCAGGTCTCGTCTTTGGGGTTGCAGATCTGCTACTTGCCTTAGCTGCTATTCCTGGTCCCTTGCCTGCCTTCCTTGCAGTGGCCTTTGTTCTAGCCATTTCACTGTATAAAAATAGAGGAGTCTCTCTCTCTCTCTCTCTCTCTCTCTCTCTCTCTCTCTCTCTCTCTCTCTCACCACAACTTATCCCATTACTAACGGCGCGCGTGAAACATATTTTGACCCCAAAATACACCTCCGCGCGCCGTTAGTATAAGGGTACAAAAAGACTCTCTCTCTCTCTCTCTCCCGCCTTCCCAAGTCTCTCCACTTTTTCTTCCTCTCTCTATAACACACACACACATACACATACACACACACATACACACTCGTGGATACACTCCATCTCTCTACACACACACACACACACACACACACACACTCGTTGATACACTCCATCTCTCTCACTCATTCTACTCGCGTTTGCACAGTACTCAAGGCGCGCAAAGAGACATCGAAACCGAAGGTGGCTGTCTCCGCGCGCCTTGAGTAGAGAGAGAGAGAGAGAGAGAGAGAGAGAGAGAGAGAGAGAGAGGTTGTGTGTGTGTATGTGTGTGTTTGTGTGTGTTGTATTTGTGTGTGTGTGTGTGTGTGTGTGTGTTGTGTGTGTGTGTAAGAGAGAGATAGATATGAAATATACTGTGAGAGAACGAGAGAGAGAAAAAGAAACAGAGAGAGAGAGAGAGAGAGAGAGAGAGAGAGAGAGAGAGAGAGAGAGAGAGAGAGAGAGGGACGTTTCAGAAATAGATATGGTGATAGAGAAAAAGAGAGAGAAGCACAACCTGACCTTTTGCAGAGAGAGAGAGAGAGAGAGAGAGAGAGAGAGAGAGAGAGAGAGAGAGAGAGAGAGAGAGGATGAGGGCCAAACCTTCTAAGGACGTAGACCTGCGTTCTGTCGAAGACGGGTCAACTCAAGTTTGCACGTGCTTTCTGTCGGAGACGTAGACGACGGCTGGACCTCTCTTTCTCTCACTCTCTTTGACGCAGTGTGTCACTTTCTCTCTCATCCTTTTATATGTGACATACGAAGTATCCGGGCCCAATAAACGACCACACATGCGGCATGATGTTATAAGTTTCATTTTGAGAGAGAGAGAGAGAGAGAGAGAGAGAGAGAGAGAGAGAGAGAGAGAGAGAGAGAGAGAGAGAGAGAGATTGACCTAGAGAAAGCAATGGAGAAGACAGCTCCCATGGAGTTTCTGCAAACTCCACCAACAAAAGGTGATCTCTCACTCTGTCTCTTTGTATTTCTAACAATAGGTAGCAAATTGTGTGTGTGTGTGTGCAAACAAAGAAAAACCCATACTGTTCAACACACACACATAGACACACACACACACACACATAGACACATACACACACACACACACACACACAGACACACACACACACACACACACACACTCTCCCCCTCTCTCTCTGTTGGTGTACTAACGACGCGTAGAGACAACCAAATACCGGCTGTAGCTCTCTCTGCGCGCCTTTAGTACATTCATGAGACCTGCCTCTCTCTCTCTCTCTCTCTCTCAACAGTACTAAAGGCGTGCGTAGAGAGTTGCAAAGAGTATGTTTTTGTCTCTGCGCGCCTTTAGTACAAAGAGAGAGAGAGAGAGAGAGAGAGAGAGAGAGAGAGAGAGAGAGAGAGAGAGAGAGTCTGTGTTTGTTTTGGAGACACACACACACACACACACACACACACACACACACACACAGAGAGAGAGAGAGAGAGAGAGAGAGAGAGTCTATGTGTCTTTTTTTGATGTGCTTCTGAGAGAGAGAGAGAAAGAGAGAGAGTGTGTCTATGTGTGTATTTTGATGTGCTTTGGAGAGAGAGAGAGAGAGAGAGAGAGAGAGAGAGAGAGAGAGAGAGAGAGTCTATGTGTTTTTTTTTATGTGCTTTGGAGAGAGAGAGAGAAAGAGAGAGAGACAGAGAGAGAGTGTGTCTATGTGTGTCTTTTGGTGTGCTTTGGAGAGAGAGAGAGAGAGAGAGAGAGAGAGAGAGAGAGAGAGAGAGAGAGAGAGAGAGAGAGAGAGAGAGATAGATAGATAGTTCTATTATCGTCCTGGGAGGTCAAATATGACCTATGGGACCAAATGAACATGTCACGTGGTGTGAGTGGAGTTCATAAGTGACTATCGATGCTCAAAAATGGCTGAAATGAGCGTCGCAATAGAGAGTCCACATCGTGGTTGGGAGAGGAAGGTATGTAGGGAGAGATCATGGCTGAATATATGGGAAAAAGAGGACCTAATGTGGTCAAAAGCTGAGCACTCAAGTAGTGTGTGGTACTCACTCTCTCGCACTTGACGAGGGCATAAGGTGCAAAGTCGATGACACTCCTCGCCAGTGCCCCAACGTCCTGTTTTGCAGCGTAGAGAATGGGAGCTAAGACGAATGGAGGCAATGGTGCGGATCGCACTCAACGGGATGGGCTCAAGGATGTAGGAATGGGTTCGGTTACCTCGTTCCGAGAAGAAGAGAGATTTGTAGTTTGGGGCAACGTGTGTGGTGTAATGGTTGAAGCGAGAGCCTCCGGATTTCTCCCAAGCCGTGATACATTGGCATTGTAAGAAGGCCTCATTAACTTGGGAGTCGATCGATGCATCCTTGACCAAGTGACATGCATCCCATCTTCCAAACCATTTCTTGATATCAAGCATCCACCCCGAACTTAGTATTTTGCTCTTGCATGTCTTTTGAACCATTTGACTTGCTTCATATGCGATTCTACGAAGTCGATGCAAAGGGCTACGTTGTGTCTTACGCATGTACTCCACAACCCTTTGCATGCCCAAGACCTCAATGGGAAGCAATCCGGACTCAAGAAGTAAGAGCATGTAGGGTGTTTGTGTCTTGACTTGGAGAAAGTTGGTGAGAAAACGCTTTTGGACATTCTCAAACTCTTTCCAAGTAGACTTCCCGATGCTTCCACCCCACACCTCCACTCCATAAAGAAGCACCGGTGTCACCAATGTGTCAAAGAGGTACTTTTTGAGAGCCCAACACTGATCTCTCCTGCATTGCACATGTTCTCAAATGCATAATAGGCCCTCTTTCCGGCTTCCAAGCGACACATTGCACAATCCTTCCATTTATGATTGGATGGAACCTCAAGGCCAAGGTACTTGAAGTGATCTACCACTTCAAGTTTCTCATTGTTATATACAATGCATGGATTTTCATCATTGAGGGTCTTTACAAGCATAACCTTGGTTTTGGATCCATTCACGATCAGCCCGCTATGTAGGCAAAAGCGTTCCAAGACACTCATAAGCTTTTGTGCATCTTCTAAGGTATGTGCCAAGAGCACTACATCATCGGCATAAAGCAAAAGCATGATCACCGCATTTCCAATCTTAACCTCTTCTATGCCTTCTTGCTGCAAAAAGTCAAGAACCATGCATTCCAATTCATCAATGAGTAGCCCAAAGAGGATTGGGGAAAGTGGGCATCCTTGTTTGACACCAATAGTGCTTGCAAAAAATTCTGAAATTCCATCTCCCATACGTAATCGACATATCACTTTTTGGTAGATGTGAAAGACTTCATGCATAAATTCTCTCGGCACTTGAAGGCTTTGCATACGTCTCCAAAGATTTCCTCGCGGTACCATGTCAAAAGCTTTCTTGAAATCCACAAAGCAACAATACAACTTTTTTCCTTTCAATCGAGACGCTTCCATAAGAACTCAAAGAGTGACAAGGTGATCAATAGTGCTATGATGCTTTCGAAAACCTGCTTGTCCAAGTGCACGTTTGCCATTCTTTTTAGCCCATTCACTTATCTTCATCTCCATGATACATCCAAATAACTTTGCCATTAAAGAACCAACCATTATAGTGCGATAGTTGTTTACATTGTTTACATCTCCTCCTTTGTGAAAAGGTTTGATCCAATTTGCACTCCAATCATGAGGCATGCCATACTGAAGTGCAAGGTTAAACATATCGCATATCCAATATCGTGTTTTCTTGCTTGTCCATTTAATCATTTCAGCCTTGACACCTTGAAGGTCACCTGCCTTGTGAGTAGCAAGTTTCTCAAGCGCGCGGCATACATCTTCAATGGTAAAGAAGGGAGACATAAACGGAAGGGAGCTACAACACTCCATCTTATCAACATTGCGTTGCGCATAGAGGTTCTTACAATGCATATACATATCCTCAAGAGTCAAGTCACCAAAGCTCTCAACACGCTTGCCTTTTAGATTTTGCCAAAACTTGCCACATGCATGTGCTTTCTCTTGTGCTAAAAGAAGTTGTTTTTCGACTTCCCACCTTCTCCTCTTCTTTTGAACAAGTGCTTTGTATGTGTGTAAACATTCCAAGTAAACTTCCTTGTCTTTGATTGCATCCAATCTTAGCAAGTGTTTTCGGGCTTGACTACATTCCATGTCAAACCATTTCTTCTTGGTGCTACCCTTCTTAGACCTTTTGCAAGACATGTGTTTCACCGAAAAGCATTCCTTCGCACAAGAGAAAATTACTTCTTTGAAAACTTTCCACTTGCATTCTAATGTTGGGCTCTCTTGATGCTCTATCATGCTTAACATTTGGTCCACCATATCAGCATATATAAGTGCTCGTTTGAAGTTTAGACGTAGGTACAAATGATTCACATCATGATTGGAGGCTACATGCTCGGGCAGTTTACCACACTTGAGGTCAATACATAACATCCTATGATCCGATTCCGGATTCCATTCAACAAGTGTAAAGCTTTGTATGCATTCTAGAGTGGCTTCTGAGAACAACATATAGTCAATCACTCTAGCACCGTTGTGCTTTCTACATGTAAAGTCATTGGTGCCTTGCCATAGAGATACACCATTTGCAATGAGAATTCCGGTACTATTGCACATATGTAGAAGTGACTTTCCATAGTGATCCACTTCTTTTGCATCATTAGAACTTCGATTATACATGTATGAGTCATCCATTCTTCTTGAGACATGCGGCATGTCTACTTGTTGTGTGTCGTGTTGTAACATATTTGTGCGAGCATTCATGTCTCCAAAAACAATGACTTCACCTTGATCCTTGTAATGAGGAATGTCTTCCTCTAGTTCAACAAAGGGCTGATCTCTATCCATATTCAAGCAAGCATAAAAGTTGGAGTCATAGTGAGGAATGTAGCAACCGGCCACAAACATGACTTGACCATTTGGTGGGCTGATTTTCAGCCATAAGTAGCGTTTATACTTATCTTCTTTGACAATGGAAACATCTTTCAAGCCCTTTTTGGTCATACATGCTATGCCTCCTTGGCCTCTTCGTTGCTTTGCATTTTTGGCCCACATCAAAGAATGCACATCGTATTTGTCAAATCCAAGAATTCGTTGCGCATCATGCTCCCATGTTTCGACAAGAAGTATCACATCGGAGTCATTGGTAAGCTCATCAATGCCAATTCCCGCATTCCATGGATACACGTTACAATTCCAAAAGCTTATTCGCAAGCGTGAGTTGGTCTCATAGATCATGTGTCCCTATTTGTTGGGTGGACTTGCATCCTCCTTAAGTTGCTTTTCTTCTTGAGGTGATACCTTAACCTTCTTGCTTCTTTCCTCATATGCTTTGCGACGTACATTTTGTTGCATAAGAGTGCGATCCTCATATACATTACAACCTGTTCCTTTGAAGTAGATCCAACCATTGTCAAGGATGATCTTTCTCTTTACCTCATCAGTCATGGTACATACAATAGGTCTTTCTCCCGAGCGAGGGACTCCTTGTTTTCCAACTCGATGTGCACCATAAGCCATGATTCCTGACATGCCAAAGTGTGTAGCAAAAAACTCTTCAATAGCAACTGCAAGAGATTGGGGTGTTTCCATGCTTTCCTCCTTGATTCCACGAATGACGATGTTCTTTGAGCGTTTTTGTCGTTCGTGCAATTCTTGAGTGTCCACATTCTCTACATTCTTTGCTTGGACAACGACTTGCGTGATAGGAGATGTAGAAACCACATTATCCTTACATATATCAGCCCATGATTTGGATGCATTTCTCATCTCACATACATCATGTCGTATTGTATCTATTGTTTCCTCTTTCAATACATGATCACTCTCAACTTTGCTCAAGTGCTCTTTCAATACATTCATGTCAATAAGAGAGCGTTTACATTCTTGAACTTCATTCTCAAGATGCATCAAGCGTGTTGTTTGCATTTCAAGAACCTTCTTGAGGTGCTCATTCTCCACAACGAGAACTCTTAAAGTACCATTCTCCATTGCAAGTGTGCGCAACTCTTCACCTTGTTTGTTGACGGTTTCTTGTAACGAGATCAAGTAAGCCATGATCATTGCTTCCGTTGTTGTAGATGATGTGGTTGGATTAGCATCCAAATTCCTTGGAGATTTTGCATCATTCTCCATGGCGAGTGTGGCTTTTCCACCCTTGCGAGTTTTGTCTGACATTGCCGTCAAGTCGGCAACAAAAACGCAAAGTTTTGACATTTTTTTCAGTTCTGAGATGCTGTTACAGCAAAGCCTTCCATTACACAGAAAAATTATGTCTTTACATCAATGCGTAGAGGGCTTCGTGCTCTTCGATTGAGAGAGAGAGAGAGAGAGAGAGAGAGAGAGAGAGAGAGAGAGAGAGAGAGAGAGAGAGAGAGAGAGAACAAAGACTTGTCATGTTTCCTGATGAATAGGATTAAGGTCCAGTAGACAGAAGAGGCTAAAACCAGACTCAGAGCTTGTGCCAGGATTCAGCCTTTGCAGGCTCAGTTGCTTAATGTTTCTATCAAAAGAACTGTTGACTTCTGTCAGGATATTGATGAAGAAGAGTCAATTGGTGAAGATGAGTCAGAGAGGTCAGTAGGCCAAGAGGATCCCTCACTCTACAAGGGTCCCTCACCCTCTACAGTACTTGTCAAGAAAAATACAAGAAAGAGGAATATAGACTTCTCAGATGATGTAGATCTCCCAGAAAGCAGTCCCTGTGCAAGTAAAGGTAAAGCCAAAGAGGATGTGGCTTCTCTGGAAGACCCAATTGCAAATGATGAGAGGTTGTTTGATTTTGCAGCATCTTGTGGTGCTGGGGACAAATATGATCTAGTTAATTCTATGTTTAACCCAAAATTTGATATTGAAGACCTTTTAGCTCAGCACAATGAATTCTTGCAGTCCTACAAAGATAAATTTGAAGTGATGGTGCAGGTAGGGAGGGTTGTTCTGCCCAGTATGACTGTTGTGCATTTAAATGACTGCGGTGGAAAGGGACAGGGACTGAAGAAGTATAGGGAATTGCCACCTGCTTGCCGGCATTCGGCCTGCCCTTTGCACCAAAAAGAGTGCAAACTTATTCAGGAATCCTTTGGCTTTATGATTTACCTGAACAGCCTGTTTGGATTCCTCATGCAGAATCCGGATGAGGTGCTAGAGGAGCAGGATGTAGCACCAGACAAAGAATGTGAGGAGACAACACATATACAAGAAGTCGAGGAGGTTGAAGATACAGTCGACCTTGAGGTTGACAAAGTAAGATGATCTCTGTGAAAACCACAGAAATCAAACTACCCTTGGATGTCAGTAACTTCACTGAGAAGCATGCTCAAATGATGCTGCCTGACTTCAGGATTGGAGACAGGACCTATATCTTTTTACATGATGTGCAAAGCATCTTTTATTTAAGGGAGGACTTCTCCCTGGCTATCATTTCCAGAGTCCAAGAGGAGAGGAGTGGATTTGTTTCAGAGCATAGTAGTGATGATGAGGCAATGGAATCATCCAGCAATCCAATGGAATGCCTCCGAAGATGCTTTGAGAAAGCAGAAAAATACAAGGAGACACTACTTGATGAAGCCACCTTCCAAGCAATAAGACAAAGCCTAAGACCATCAACAAGTCACAAAGAAGTGGAGGATTGGTTTAACCATTCAGGTCAGGGGTCAACTACATCTGTAGACCTGTGGTGGCAGGAAAACCTCTTTCTGCAGGATGAGAGCTTCATGGTAATTGTGTGTGTGTGTGTGTGTGTGTGTGTGTGTGTGACTTACTCAGACATGATATGTGTAGTCTTGGATTGCTGACAAGGATGACTTTCTTCGACGGCGGACTCGAGAGTATCGTGGAAGGGATGCGGCCCTAGCACAGTACCTTTCAAAGCTTTGCGAGTCGTCGATAGTAGTTTTTCACAATTCCATGTCACAAGAGGGTTCAATAGAAACTTACACATTAAAGACACTATCACGCTTCTTGGGTGGACCCGTGCTGCCTAAAAGTGCAGATAAAGTCATTCTTGTGGACAAAGTGTTTGCCAGAGATTGTTTTGGTTACTGCCCGATCTATACAGATGGTCGGGCAACGTATTACAACACTTACACAGCAATGGCACTAGCTCTTGGCAGACAAAACCCATATGAACTTTTAGAGTATGGCAAACATCTCATGATTCGTTACAAGGGTGATGTGCCAAAAAACAAAATTGAACCTTCAAAATCTTGATACACTTCAAGTAGCAATTGTATAAGATCATGTATTACAGAAATTTTGTACAATGTCATCCACTCAGAGTATCTTTCTCCACTTGTGGTTCACATACACCATTGTCTCTCTCCACCTTCGTTGACTTTCACGAGCACCGGAGTTGTTGTATGCCATTGATCTTTTAACTTTTTGTTGTTGTAAATGTTTGATGGCTTGTGCTATTGCTGAAGAGGCCAAGATTTCTTTTGCCTACATTCGATGAATGATTCTACGATAGAACCATTCAAATAGTTCTCTCAAACTGTTAGCCTTGATTCGAGAGCCACCATGTCGTATGTGCCTGAAATAAGCATTTCTCGCTAGGTAATGAGACTTTTTCATCCCTTGGGTATTCCATATTGCTGGGTTCCCATACTTTTGTATAAAATATGGTAAATGATTGAAAATGATGTGTTGGATATGAAAACAGATTACTTAGAATGTTTTACACTCACATAGTTATACATAAAAGAGAATCAAATACACAATAATACCATGTAGTGAGTAATCTGGGTGTCTTTCCATGCTGTCTTGAATGATTTTTTGAGAAGGTTGAGATTCTCCTTGAACTTGTTCATATCACCTTGTGACCAGTCATCTTTGTCGCACATCAAAAATAGGATGTCTATTGATCGCCAAACCTCAGCCTTCGTGTTACGAGTAGTTGGTTCTTGATCTTTGACTGCAATATGTAGCTTTTTCCGGCTCTGATACTCTACCTTGCTAACATAAGATGTGTTATATATTTTTCCATGTTTTGTTAGCTTCGGATCTCGTATTCCTTGGGGTTTAGATAAAAACCTCCGTGCCTTCACCCCACCGATGGATGGTTTGCATGGGACATCCTTCTCAGCAGTTGATCTCTTTTCATCCCGCTGGATTTTCACATTGCCACCATGAAGTCCCATATCTGACAGTACCAATTCTAAGCACTGTAGGGCTACTTGTCGCTCTGTTGAGTTCTTAATTTTCCAAGAAAACCCGATATATAAGTAGACCAATTTCTCCACAATTCTACAAAGGGCATGCATTGTACAGATGTGGACATTCACAAGTGGTATTTTCAAAACCGGTTGAAAAGCAGGGTCCTCAATGTGGCGTGTTGGAGCTTTTCTCCACCACTTTGGGTCCATGACCTTTGCAGGCTCCATGCAGAACAAACACGGTGACTTTGCCATTGCACCCATTCCACAATTATACATACACTTTAATGTTTTTAGGTCACCTGCAAGATTCCACTGAACTTGAAAGTCTCCCCGTCCATCTAGACGTAGTACCTCCCTTGTTAGTCTGTCGATCAATCACCTCCGGAATATTAGTTTGATGGAACACCCAATATAGAATCTCATGATCTTCTTTCTTTACCTGCAACACAAAATAAATGAGACTTAAGTAGATGTGAACATTTGAGCTCAGTTGAGAATCTCGCTTACCTCAAACGCACCAAGCCACCATATGTTAGATTCTGATTGAACACTAAAATACAAAGGATCATCATTGGGACACTTTGAGAGGGATCTATTCATTAAAGTAATAGTAACACGCTCTAGATTTTTCTCTTTAACAAGCTCACACTCATCCAGTTTTAATACAAAATGTAATACCCCTCGTGACTCTTCAAATGTGATGTTGTAAAACTCCACCATTCTCTTCTGTAACATCTGCAGGTCCATAAAAATATTATTGAACTCATCATATGCCATGTTTGCTCCATGGCCACTATAAGTTGCTTTAATATGAAAGGATTGTCCAAGATAGTCTCCCTTTGCCTCATTAAGCTGAAGCCTCTCTTTCCAAACACTTGAGGCTGATGGTAAAAGTTTTGAGTTTATACCCTTCTTAACAAAGATGGATGAGACAGATTTTTGTATAGCTGAATATTCTCTTTTGCTTACACCAAGTGAATCAAGTGTGCCTTGTATCTCTTTTGCAGGCACTGAGTTCTCTGAAATAAAGTGGTCCACTACATTTCGTTGTACGACCTTAAACTTCTTGTCATATACTATATCTGCTGCCAGGCTTCTACTTATAAGTGGCTTCAATCTCTTTCCTATATTGGCTTTGGGGTCAATGTTTTCCTTGTCAGGATAGATTGAATCTCTACATGAACACAATGCATAAGTAAATAACAGAAAATTTACTTCACTAACACTATTTAGGCACATGAAAACAATGCATAACAAGAAAAAACAAAAAAATTACTTAACTAAGACAATTTAGCCAACCAAGAAGCATCACCTTAATGATCGGATTCTTTTCTTGAGACCTCCGGATGCAACCTGCAATGTTTCAAGATTGCGCAATTTCTTCTTTCGGATACGACCACCCAAGATGGTGTCCTTCATTTGACAACTTCGTAACTTTCCTTTCAGTTCCTGTACCTCTTTTTTGTGTTGCAAAATGGTAACCTGATCTGTAGAATGTAAATGTGAAAGACGAAAAATTTCACATTGTTGAGCTTGGAGAATGCCCTTATAAGTTTCAGCTTCCCTTTGTAAGAGATTTACAATAACCCAGAAGGCCCTTTTCTCCATCACCAACAAAGGTCAATAAGCTTGTAGGATTGACAAATGGTGGAGACGCATTAGTCATTGGATTCTTAGGATAGAGAGAGCCTCTCATCCAGATATCTATGTGTTTAGCTTCTTGAGCTCTGAGCGTGTCTATGGATGCAGGAGGTATATGTGTGTTTGCTTTACTACGCTTAATCAATGGTTGGTACTCATTGTCCAAATCAATGTGAAGGTGATATTTGGCTCGTTTCTGCATAACATTTGTGCCATTTGAGGAGTGCGCCATTAGCCAAATGTGTAGGTTTAATGGAAAGTGAATAGGTGGCTGCGCCTTCGTCCCTCTATGTTAGCCTCATTCCCTCCATGTTGACGAGGTTCATTCAATGCAACTGAAAAGAAGATTATCCCTCAATCATTACGAACAAGTGTTCAGAAGAGTAAGGAATCTACTTAAAGTACACTTTTTGAACTTTTACCATGAAAGACCCACCTTTATTATTCGCCATATTTTCTAGAGAGAGAGTGCAAAAAATACATTTTCTTAGAAGGTCCACCAAATCACCTCCGAAATTTCCTAATGCAGAACAGGACCAACTACAAGGAGACTGGGAGTTAAACCAAATAGACGTGTCAAACCAGCTGATTTTCAGAAATGGGTTAGAAAATACAGTGGATCAGGGGATCCATACGACCACTTAGTAAGCTTTAAACAAGTGCTAAGAGTAGAATCATATTCGATTTCCATACTCAAGTCAAGGGGTTTGGAATGACATTAGAAGAAAAAGCATTGACATGCCAAAACATTCCGCCAAGGTCAATCATGGACTTGAACACATTAGCTCAAGGATTTGTAGCTGATTGTTCCAAAACGGGGATCAAACACAATACGGTAGCTCAAATCTAAAGCTTTAAACAGAAACATGGTGAGTCTGCTAGGGTTTGTGCACCTCGAATGAAACAATACATTGCCAGATGCCTAGGACTAGAGATACCTGCAGAAGAACGACTAGTATCATTGTTTCTAGAGGGATTGCTAAACAGAGAACTTCATGCTATACTCTATAGCAAGAAGCATACAATTCTAGAAGAGCGTGTTTCAGATGCTATTGACTTAGGAGACAATTGTGAGATTTTCAACAAAGAAGATGTCCCTAAGGATAACCAAAGTGAGAAAACAACATCCACCAAACCAGCTCAAGTGGGAACAGTTGCTGCTGCACCACTTTCAGCCCCATAGAAGACATGCTCAAAAGGATGAATGACATGATGAATACTATGCAAAAAGCACCTATGAGGCAAGGGATACCTCAACAGGGACAACCAATTAGACTGCAGAAATGGTGTAAAATCAAGGGTAAATGGACTAACCATGAGACCAATGAGTGCATACTACCGAGCAAAGTATGATGGGAATATTCAGTACGTGTCCATGAGGCCACAAGGACTGTTAGGAAATAAGACGTAGCTAAATAGATAATTGAGTAGATTACTTAATGGAGAGAGACAGATTTACATACACGAGATTATAGAGTAGAGAGAGAGAGAGAGAGAGTACACACGATATACGTGGTTCACCCAATGTGGGCTACGTCCACGGGAAAGCAGCCACTCAATGGCTTTAGTACTTCAAAACAAGAAGTAATTTACAAAGGGATTATACCCTTAATGGAGCTCCCGCCTTGCTTCACTCTCACCACCTCACACTCACCTTGTTGCATCAACTTCACACTATGAAATGTTTGTAGAAATGGCCTCCTTTTATAGGCCAAAAGGGTTGCCCTCTCTTATGAGAGACAGCCATGTGTAGCCGCCCTTGTGCGAATAAGTCCAAATCGGACCCTCCAAACCGCCCATGTGTGGCCGCCCTTGAGAAGACAAGTCCGCTTTTGAATTCGGCCACCGGCCACCGGCCATTGACTTCCAACCACCGGCCACCGACCATTGACTTTCGACCACCGGCCATTGACTACCGGCCACCGGCCAACCGACCGGTTGTTTTCCGACCACTTTTTGGCCGCCGTCCGGCCATAATATTCCGGCAAAAAAGAATATTCCGGCGAAAAAAAAAAGTCTCGGGGGCCTCCGCCCCCGAGGCCTTTAAAGTTGCCCCTGATTCTTGTCCGTGAAAATTTTGGTTTCCGGTGAGTGATTTTCCTTCACGCACGATGGCTTCTCCTCATAATGGGGGCCTTACAAATGTGCGATTTTACCACATAAAATTACAAGGGTAAATCAGGCTCCATACTTAACAATCTCCCACTTGGAGACTGATCTCCAAACCAAACCTGTGACTGCTTTCCATTCTGGCTTCTTATCCTTGAATGCCGATTGAAGATGAGCAAAAGCTCAACTTCTCCTTGTTGACCACCTTTGTAAACATGTCTGCAGGATTTTCACTTGTATGCACCTTTCCTAGCTTTAGTTGTCCCTCTTCCAAAAGAGTGCGTATGAAGTGATATCTCACCTCAATGTGCTTTGTCCTTGAATGAAAGGCTGAGTTCTTTGCAAGATGGATAGCGCTTTGGCTATCACTGTAGAAAATACAATTGTTTTGTTTGAATCCAAGCTCTTCTAAGAATCTGTGAAGCCACAGAATTTCTTTGCTTGCCTCCGTCATTGCTACATACTCTGCTTCCGTGGTAGAAAGTGAAACCACTTTTTGCAGCTTTGAAGCCCAGCTTACTGCTGAGCCTCCAACCGTGAACACATAGCCAGTAGTGCTCCTTCGAGTATCTTTGTCACCTGCCATATCTGCATCAGCATACCCTTCTAGAAAAATATCAGTTCCTCCAAAATACAAAGAATTTGTTGTTGTCCCTTTTAGATACCTAAGTATCCACTTCACAGCTTGCCAATGCTCTTTACCTGGGTTGTCCATGAACCTACTCACAACTCCCACTGCATGTGCAATGTCTGGCCTTGTCCAGACCATAGCATACATTAGAGAACCTACCGCTGCAGCATATGGAACTTTAGACATATAGGCTATCTCCTCTTGTGTCTTTGGACACATATCCTTCGTTAGTTTAAAATGACCAGCCAAAGGTGTAGAAACTGGTTTTGCATTTTGCATTGCAAACCTTTCTAGTACCTTCTTGATGTAATCTTCTTGAGATAGCTTTATTGTTTTCTTCGTCCTGTCCCTTGATATTTTCATACCAAGTATCCTCTTTGCAGCACCTAAATCTTTCATTGAAAAAGATTTGGACAGCTCCTCTTTTAGGTCTTTGATGTCCTGCATGTTAGCTCTTGCAATCAACATGTCATCAACATACAACATTAGGATGATGAATTTCCCATCTCCCAAATTCTTCGTGTAGACGCAGTGATCCGAGTTGCATCTTGTGAATCCATGATCCAACATCCATCGATCAAACTTCAAGTACCATTGTCTTGATGCTTGCTTTAAACCATACAAGCTCTTCTTTAATCTGCAAACCATTTTCTCCTTACCTTTTACTTCATACCCCTTTGGTTGAAGCATGTAGATTTCCTCCTCTAAGTCACCGTGAGGGAATGCCGTATTTACATCCATTTGCTCGAGATTTAGATCATGAGCAGCCACAAGGATTAAGACAAGCCTAATTGAGTTCATTTTTACAACAGGAGAAAATATTTCATTGAAGTCAATACCTTTCTTTTGAGAAAAACCTTTTACCACAAGCCTAGACTTGTACCTTTTCTTCCCACCTTCTTCTTCCTTTATCTTGTACACCCATTTGTTTTGAAGTGCCCGCTTACCTTTAGGCAACTCAACTACCTCCCATGTTTGGTTGTGATATAGTGAGTCCATCTCCACTTGCATGCTCTTCGTCCATTCTTCTTTGGATTCATGTTGCATAGCTTCTTCATATGATTCCGACTCTCCAGAATCTGAGATCAAGAGATGGTTGAAGGAAGGAACAAACCTTTCTGGAGGTCTACTTGCTCTTGTAGATCTTCGGGGAATAGGTTGAGGCTCCTCATTTGGTTGACGTTGTTGCACATTGTCACCGTTTGCAGTCCTTGAGTCTTCACCGTCCTCAAGCTCCATGTACTCATCACCTGTTTCTTTTGTTTGTTTTCTTTCCAAGTAATCTTTGTACATATTTTGTTCGTTAAAAATTACATCCCTACTCCTTAAGATTTTACCATCTTCAGGATTCCATAGGCGATACCCAAAGTCTCCTTCTCCATAGCCAATGAAGAAACACTTTTTGGACTTTGCATCTAACTTTGATCTTAGGCTTCTATCTATGTGCATGAAAGCCTCACACCCAAACACTTTGAGAAATGCATAATTCACCGGTTTACCTGTCCATGCCTCTTCTGGAACTCCCCCATCCAATGCCGTTGAGGGTGACCGATTGATTAAGTACACAGACGTACTTACAGCTTCTGCCCAAAGCTCAAGCGGTAGGCCTGCATGTAGCCGCATGCTTCGTGCTCGTTCCATGATTGTCCTATTCATCCTTTCCGAAATCCCATTTTGTTGAGGTGTCCTTGGGCTTGTCCTTTGCCTCCGAATGCCATTGCTAGCACAAAAGCTTTCAAAAGCTTGGCTGCAATATTCGCCTCCATTGTCGGATCTGAGGCATTTAACCTTGGTACCTGTTTCATTCTCCACAAAGGCTTTCCACCTTTGAAATATGGAAAATACATCGGATTTATTCTTCATGACATAAACCCATGTTTTTCTAGTCGCATCGTCTATGAATGTTACATAGTACAATGAGCCACCAAGTGATGGTGTACTTGCAGGACCCCAAACATCAGAATGAACCAACTCAAGTTTTTTATTTTTTCTTTCATTTCCTGATTTTTGAAATTTTACCCTCTTTTGTTTACCATAAACACAATCTTCACAGAACTCTAAGTCCACTTCTTTCAAACCTGGTAGAAGCTTCTTTGTTTGAAGGATTTGCATTCCTTTGGCACTCATATGCCCAAGTCGGTAGTGCCACACCGCACTGTCAACTTCTGTAGTTGCTGCACAAGCTGAAGGTTGCGTGCTAACAGCACACAAGTAAAGTGTACCGACTTTTTCACCCTTGGCAACCACCAAAGATCCCTTTGAGATCTTCCATCGTTTGTTTCCGAATGCAATGTTGTGACCTTCATCGTCCAATTGTCCTGTAGAGATCAAATTTTTGCGAAGAGAAGGAACATGCCTAACATCTTTAAGCTTCCATTCATTTTCGTTAGCAGTTTTGACAGAAACTGAACCTTTGCCGACAATCTCACAAGCTTCATCATCTCCCAAGTATACATACCCAAAATTACCTTTAGTGTAGTCTTGGAAATGTTGCTTGTGTGGTGTCGCATGGAATGAAGCCCCGGAATCTACTATCCAGGAATTAGACACATTGTCTAATGAGAGAATTAGAGCATCTTGCTCTACTTTACCTGCCACATTGGCCTCCGATGTTGGCTTGTTGTCTTGAGACTCTGTCTCCTTCTTCTTCTTGGACCAGCAATCCTTCTTGACGTGGCCTTTCTTGCCGCAGTTCCAACATTCAAGAACTGACTTTGTGCGTGACTTGCTCCGCCTTGAGCGATCACGACCCTTTTGGTTTTTGAACCTCTCCTTAGGCCTTCCTCTTGTTTCCACTGATAGTGCAACACTTGATGATTCTCCTGTGCTTCTCCTTCGCATTTCCTCGCTTAGGAGAACACCCACAACATCATCAAACTTAAGAGTATTTGTGCCAGAGATAGAATTACTTACAGCCATCACAAGGCTGTCCCAACTATCCGGTAGAGATGATAGTATAAGGAGAGCTCGTACTTCGTCATCGAAATTGATTTTCACTGATCGAAGTTGACTTATGTTTGTGTTAAAGTCATTTAGGTGTTCTGCAACTGAACCATTCTCTGCCATCTTTAGATTGAACAAGCGCTTCATAAGAAATACCTTATTGGATGCCGATGGTTTCTCGTAGAAGTCGTCAAGTGACTTCATCAAGTCCTCCGTGGTCTTCATCTCCAAAACATTGAAGGCCACCGTTGACGCCAAGCTTAACCGGATTGTTCCCAGTGCCTTTCGATCAAGGACAATCCATGCTTCATCTGCCATTGTTGCGGGCTTCTTCGCAAGACTGCCTAGTGGCAAATAGAGGTCCTTCTGGTAGAGATAGTCTTCAATCTGCATCTTCCAATGTTGGTAGTTTTTGCCGTTGAACTTCTCAATCTAGAGCTTCCTCCGCCATAACTCCCACTCAATTCAAGGAATCCTTTCCTTGAGATAATTTAGCTACGAGCAAACCTTGCTCTGATACCAGTTGTTAGGAAATAAGACGTAGCTAAATAGATAATTGAGTAGATTACTTAATGGAGAGAGACAGATTTACATACGCGAGATTATAGAGTAGAGAGAGAGAGAGAGAGTACACACGATATACGTGGTTCACCCAATGTGGGCTACGTCCACAGGAAAGCAGCCACTCAATGGCTTTAGTACTTCAAAACAAGAAGTAATTTACAAAGGGATTATACCCTTAATGGAGCTCCCGCCTTGCTTCACTCTCACCACCTCACACTCACCTTGTTGCATCAACTTCACACTATGAAATGTGTGTAGAAATGGCCTCCTTTTATAGGCCAAAAGGGTTGCCCTCTCTTATGAGAGACAGCCATGTGTAGCCGCCCTTGTGCGAATAAGTCCAAATCGGACCCTCCAAATCGCCCATGTGTGGCCGCCCTTGAGAAGACAAGTCCGCTTTTGAATTCGGCCACCGGCCACCGGCCATTGACTTCCGACCACCGGCCACCGACCATTGACTTTCGACCACCGGCCATTGACTACCGGCCACCGGCCAACCGACCGGTTGTTTTCCGACCACTTTTCGGCCGCCGTCCGGCCATAATATTCCGGCGAAAAAGAATATTCCGGCGAAAAAAAAAGTCTCGGGGGCCTCCGCCCCCGAGGCCTTTAAAGTTGCCCCTGATTCTTGTCCGTGAAAATTTTGGTTTCCGGTGAGTGATTTTCCTTCACGCACGATGGCTTCTCCTCATAATGGGGGCCTTACAAATGTGCGCTTTTACCACATAAAATTACAAGGGTAAATCAGGCTCCATACTTAACAAGGACAACCCATGTACAAATACCAACCTAACATGGCACCAGCTCAAAGACCACTGATGGGTATGGAAAGACCTCAACCTGTGTTGGGTCAACAACCTCTGTATCCAGGACATAATGCAGTGCTTGTAAAGTACATGCATTCAGAAGGAGTCATAGATGAACAAGCACTAGTGCTTGTTACACCCAATGCTGAGCCTAGTCCATCTACAATAATGATAGAAGGAGATTGGTAGAATTCACATCCACCACCAATGGAAGAACCTGTGCCTTATGCTCCACCAGAGCTTGCACCAATATATGATGTAGCTAATCAAGGTGTTAGACCTCCTATGGTAAGACCCATGATTAAGCCAAGAACAGGAAACGGTCATAACTGTGGTGCAGATGATCATTGGAAAAATGAATGCCCAGAGCCTAACAAGAATCTCAAACCAGTTGAAGCTTATTGCATACAATGTTGCAAAAAGGGAGGACACTTTCCGAAAAATTGTCTTGAAAATCCTTTAAACAAGGGTAAAAACAGTAGTAAACGTAGTCCAAGTGATACCTAGTAGCTCATCTGAGAGTGAAGCGATTGTTCCAATCAAGGTATGTAAAACAAGGGGTACTAGGGTCTGAGAGTCCACCACCCAACTACCTGTTATATAGGCAAGCCCTTGGCCCTTTACCCTAGTTGGACTCCCAGTTCCACACAGCCTATCCCGGCCCTTCCCTTGTCTTGTCCGGCCATTGCCGGTGTCATGACATTACTCCCCCCTTAAGAAGAGTTTTCTTCCTCGAAAACAAAAGTGGCAAGGTTCTTCTTAAGAACACTAATGTTTTCTCAAGTGGTATCCTTCATGGATCCGGCTATTTGGTTGACCGGAACACGGTTCCGTAGGAGGTTCAATGAAACCAAGAGTAACATCTTGATTTTCCACATTGTTGTCTATTTGCAACCATCTAGTGTGTAGACTCCATTTAGAACACACATGAGCATGCTAAACGAGTTATCACGACAAAGATATACCTGAAAGAGTACCGCTTTTACTTTGTTTGAAAGTAACTTGCTGACCTAAATCATCAGTCAAGTGTAAGTTGTTGACTTGTTTTCAACTTTCATCAGTAAACAACCCCACCCTAATGAGTGTCAAGGTTGAGAACCTGACTTATACATGAAGAGACTACCAAGTCGCAACATGCATTAACTGTTAGTAAGTAAACTCCAAGAAGAGCAATAAATGCTTACTAATTGGATCGCTTGGTGCTAACATACGCACTTGCATATCCTTTAGCACAAGATTACACTTTGTAATCTGCATATCCCCTTGGATAAGTGACAATACTAAGGTGCGTTTTCCCCACGGTTTTACAGCCAGACTTTCCAGATGGATGGTAAACGGGATAAAAATATCGTACCACATTGTTGAAGAATCAGCAATGAATGAATAACTCTCGTGGTTAACTTGAAAAATCTACAAGCATCCAAACCGAGCCATGACCTCTATTGGTGATTGGTAGACCTAAAAAGTAATCTCATAGAGATACTGCACTTAGAGTGCAAAATGCTTCATAAGCAACAACTTGAGGAATATGCATGCCGTTCCAAATCAGCCTTTGCTAAACACTAGGGCCCATAACACCTAGTGTGCATGCATTTAGCAAAAACAAACCCGAAATTGTATATCCATAATGATCCTTGCCAATACTTATGGCAAATGGAATGCGCCTAGCACGCATTAAAAAGGAATGTAAATAGTTCTGAAAAGAAACTAAATACTTTTAGTTGCAATCTTTTGCAAGCCTTGTTGAAATGTCTGAATCACAATAGAAGGTGAAACATTGATCACTTCTAGATACAGACAATGAAACTTTTTCATTAACAACTTATAGCTTTGCTATATGTATAAACAACCATCTGTAATGTCTTTTAGCAATACTTGTAGAGCTGAACAAGTCATTGTAAGTATTTGATAATTTTTGGCCACTGAAATTGCTCCTGATACGCTGTGCTGAAAATGGTCTAGAAAACAGATTTGACCAGCACTTAGGGACTTTGTCATGACACATATTTGAAATAGGGGGCGCCAGTGTCAGTCCCAAAGACTCATATTTACCACATGTGGAATATGTCTCAACTAAGGATGTCTGAAAAAAGAACATCTTACAAGTACAAGATATACTTGTGTGGGGGTAACTCTAAACAGTCTGCGACAAGAGTGAGAGGGACCTCATTCGCTCCACACTGGCTAAACCGAACTCCTTGAGTTCCTAGACCATGTTGTATCCCCTGTGACAACATGTGCCAAATCAAATCCTACAAGTGGATTCATAATAGCATAAGGCAGAAAGATAGATTGGACACTTGGCCCAAAATACTTTGTGCCGACATGCCCTTGGCATGGCTCTGTAACATTCAAGCGTACTTATACGTCTTGAAAAACCAAGCAAAGCATACTAAAAATGGAATAACACCAAATCAATAGATACGTACCTGGAGATTTGAACATAATGTTCACTTACCCGTATTCAAAGGGAGAGGAGCACGTCCCCTACTTGAAAAAACAAACACCATTGCATTGGGAACCCTGGGTGTTACCTTTGCAATCCAAGCCCTTGGATTAGAATCTACGTAGTCAAACGCCTTGGTAAGACCTGTTTTAGAACTGCGCAATTAGCAGGTAACGGTAATCAACGTAGTTAACCGGGTACAGAATGATGAGAATCAACTTAAAAAGTTGAATTTGTCCGCTACCGCGTGGTAGATTGCCGAATTCTTTCCTTGAAAGTATAAAAGATCAAATTGTGATCCTCAATGCGTATGGGGTGATTTAGTAAGCACCCGCTGGGTCGTACCCCAAAACTGTGATGTCATAGACACTCGTAGTGCTATAAAGAGAGCAAGAAATCCACACAAGTAAGATGCCTAGCGTGTATCAACAGCCATGCTGTCTCAACTGTTTGCTGCCTTTAGACTCCATGGTATAGATCAGCTGATGTAAGTGCAAGAGTATAAAAAACTCAACTTGAGCATCGCACTAGAAACATATAGTGCAAAAATGACACCCTAATCCTCCGAAATGACAAGACTCTTGCTCGTCCATTAATGTCGATATGTTCGATGTGTACTCCACTGGGCAAATCTGTTCGATCCTAAGAACAATCACCCAAGGAATGCCAATAGTTGAGTCCTACCCAAAATCTGACAATGACTCCTAGTTAGCATGTGTGGTGCATAGCCTTTATGGCAATTAGTGTTCACTCAAGGAAACAATGAAGACTAATGTAGAGGGCGTCTTGCCCAATTTCTAGCTGAGAGTTAGAGCATCTTGGCTCATGCTGACTCCCAAACAAAACATGTCTCAAAATCTGCGTAGAAAGTTTTCATTACTCATGGAGAGAAATAAGAGAGAGAGAGAGAGAGAGAGAGAGAAAATGCTGGGATGAGGAACTTTCCTTAAGTGACGGGTTTGTATCTGTTGTGTCCAATCTATGTGCTCTAACGCATCTTATGTCTGACTTGTAGCTTATCCTATAAGAATGCAACAATCTTCTTGTATAACGCTCTCATCGTAGAGAAAAAAGAAAACACAAGCCACAGCTTGACCCTCTTACCATGTATGGGGTCGTGACTTTACAAAAATGACTTAATATGGCACTTTGCCTGTGAAATAGGTCCTAGATTTAGGTTCCATTTAGTGGTATTGTGAGTTGACAGCAACCATTAATTGAAACCATGTAGAACTTAGTTTGTCCGTGACAAAGTGTCTGGTGTGATAGCAGAAGCATAATCTTTGAAGCAGTGGAATTTATGCCACCTGGTTAGCATGACTTGCAGACAGATTTTGAAGCCCTTGGCGAAAGTGATGGCCTCAAATGTGAGAACCAAAACCATAAGTGCCTTGCACAGTTTAGACTGGTAGGAATTCTGTGAGCTGATATTCCCATTTGGCTAGTTTTTCAAACTTGTGTGTCACTGCCCGTGATGCCAAGTCATTGGGCAGTACCTTGGCACAAGGGAGAAGCCTTGCTTCAAATAAAATTTCCGAAGCACTTTGCTTGGCACAATGACAGTAATTTCCAGATAAAGTGTAAACATAGAAAACAAGAAAAACTTAAACTCGGCTAACCTGGTCGTTGTAGCTGCAACCAATGAGTGGCATAAAATGGTAACCATCTTTTTGCAACATTTTTCAGCCGACTCAACGTCCTCTTCCTCATATGTGTATATATTTTTCTACGCTATTAAGTTATCTAGAGTAAATTCCCCCTCTTCGTTTAACCTTTGTGGCGACACATACATTGTACTCTTCCCAAAAATGTCACCTTAGTCATATATTTATATTACCACCCTTTTCTTTTTTTCTTTGTAAATAAAAGTAAGCATACAATAACCAACTATCTACCCCCAAACTTTCTTACCTCTTGTGAATTAGTAGTAGAAAAATAATATATCCATTTTCCATCCCATATAGATAAATTACCATGGAAATCAACTCTCCACTTGTCTTTACCAAAGATTATGGTCCATCTCTACAAGTCTTCTATGCCCCCTACATAGGTGGCCCAATATCTCTTAAGAATATACATGTAGTTTTTCTCTTTTCAAAAAGACTCCAATTGTATATTCTTTTCACAAGAAAATAATATTGGGCCCTCCTCTATTTGTTTAAGCATCATAGCCTTTTGAAAAAGCATGATTCCCCTTGGATGCATACAAGCAAAGGGCCCATACAAGAAGACTTGGAAGCAAAAGGTTCCCTAGCCTAGTGTGGACCTTCCAAACCGAATTCCTTGGTGCATGGGCGTGAAGAATAGTCCAAATTCATATCAAACATGTTGAGAAGGTCAAATTTGCCTTTTGAAGCATGTCATTCCGAGCTACAGGTAAAAAGTTATGGTCAAAATAGTGTAAATCTGTCAGATTCGCAGCAAAAGGGAACTGTAAATCAAGTAAATCAAGAGGGTGAGATATTATTTTTCCCCTACTCATATTCTAGAAGAGCAATGAGTTTTCAAGGTCACTTGCATGTGATGGGACCAATCTACATATGCTTTCTAAATGCCAAGACAGACAAGTTGAGATACCACGCAGGAGCCACCCGTAGGGCGTCATAGTGGGGCCCACCTACATTATGCACCCCTATGGAGCCTTCACGGTCTAAAATGATATTTTTGGTGAATAAATAGTCCCTTTTATGTCCAATATTCAATGAGTGGTCAAAGGACACTTAATTAGGGCTAATCACTCACCCTAATTAAGTGTAGCATAATCCCACTCCTACACAACTATAAATAGCCCCCCTTGGAGAGACTCAAGGACACACACCTATATTTTCAACTTCATGTTGTTTCTTGATCAATAGTAGAGAAAACCCCAACTCTCCCTCTTTCACATCCTCCCTCCTAACCCTCCTCTTTGGAGGAAGTGCAATTCTATCCTCCACTCTTTCTATTCTACAATCTCTTACTCCATCAACCCAATAAATCATTTGTAGCACCTCAATAACTTGTAAATACATCATGATCTCTCTCATGGTTATGTTAGTGATCATTAAATCATCTTCAAAACTTTCAAGTGTCGCAATTCGTGATGGTTAGCCAACGTCTGTCCTCCCCTTAAAAGGTGTGCGAGAAATCAAGTAAGTGTTCTATTCTCAATTTACCATTGGTTTGTTTCTCCACACTTATTCAATTGATCTAAAGAAATTTCTCACTCCAACTCTCTTTTGCTTCATTACATATGCATCTGGCTACCTCTCATGGTGATTTTATTTGTGTCACGGCATTGCATAGATGGAGATGAGCTCTCTATGCAAAGTGTGCTAGTTTGTAAGTGATTCTCTTGTGTGTTTGAGAGGCAAGTCTTGTGCGCATGACTTTTTGATGAGTGCTTGAGAGAGGAGGAGTTTGGATGTATTATGGGTATTCTTATGGGGAGAAGGTGAATGCTATTCCACAAATTGCATATTTCATTTGATGCACGGCATTGGGTTGCATAATCGTTGATGGTGTTCAAGTGTCCAAAGTGTATATAGAGTAAGGGGGTTTTCAAAGTGTGTTGCTTGAGTGGGTGAGTGCAAGTGTTACTTTGATTGGTTTCCTTCTCCACTCCCAAAAGAAGGTGGTGCCCCAAGTAGTGTGCGTACCTCTTTACGAACATTTTGTGAGGGTAGGCCCATTGGTTTGGGTTTAGAGGAACCATTTCAAAAAGCTCGCCCTCACCAGTTGTCATGAAATTTGGAAGGAAAAACTCATTCCAAAATGGCTCATAGCCATATCTGCACAAATGTCCTCGTATGTCCTATACACCCATCTGGTACATAATGAAATAACCTGTAGTAGGAAATAACCTGCAAACACATTGCCTATCTCTCCCTAATTTTGTAGGGTCATACCATATGCCAAATGTGGGGAGTTGCAATGCATATAATTTTGGATGGCCTTATTGCCAACAAACGCTATTGGCAACAGATGTCATAGGAAAACAAAGTCGACGATGTCGACTATTCACAAAAAATAGACCTTGTCCATTTGTAGATCTGCTGGAAAAAACGGAATTATGTGTGCAAAGTATGTGCATCTTGTACATACTTAAAGTCTTATCAATGATATCCATGATCAATCGTATACCATAGTGGTCAAACACATGCTTAATAAACAAATATCAAGTGCGTACCTCATTAAGTACACCTGCTGACGAAGCTTGCCGCTGAAAGAATCAAATAAGTTGCTAGCAAGAAGAAAACCAAGAAATGATTTTCTGGATACTGATGTTTGGTTCAATAGACATGGCCAATAGTGGATTCAACTTCACCACGTCGGATTGCCTGTTGCTTAAAATCAAAGAATAATGGGCCTTGCCAATCACCGATGCCTTATAAGGCACAAGCCATGCCTGAGTTGCCTTCAGTACGAGACAATTACGCATCGAGAAATCCGTGGAGAGGTTATCTCGATCGGAGCCGTGCTCCGTGGTCCAAAGCATGGTAATGACTACCAAAATTGGACGTAATGTGTTGACTTTGGTCATACTAGAACCATAGATAATCTCTCAGGACACCATGGCCGAGATCAACATAATACATAGTCTTGCAATACAAATGTATACATAAAGTGATGAAAATTGCAAGAACTTAAAATTGCGAACCTGATAGAAATTGCATATGTCCTTGTATGCACCATGCAGGCGAGTTGCATATGGCTTGGGCAACATGTCGGAACTTTGCCTTCATGACCTGTCAAATTTTTCCTTTAACTTCTTCATACTAAAAACCGACTACATACCCAAGGGTGTTGAGGGCATTAGTTATTGTACTATGTGCCCAATGGGGACCCAGGCATGCCCTTTGCATGAGAAGGCATGTTTACCGAAAAACCCTATGGGTGGCCGCCCTTAGTTGGGGTACAATTTATAGGGCACTTTGGAAAAAAAAAACAATAATAAAAAAAAATATAGCGTTCTCTGTAGCGATGGCGACATCAGAGCCGCACGAGGAAGAATTGCCATCGCAAGGACTCTCTGCCATGAACCGGGGGTCGGCCCTGTGTCGAAAAAGATGTACCTCCGCCTTGCGATCCTAAAGAGACAAAATCCGCCCGTTTTTGTGCAGGTCAGCCCATGGCGTCCTCCCGCTCAAGCAGTCGTTTCCACGGCTCTACCAATTCTCGGCTCTGTGTAGCAAAGCCTTCCCATGCAGTCCTTCTGTCAAGGCCGTCTTGGCTCCTCGGTGACGGGCTTGGAATCCTGCTTAGGATGCTTGTCCTGCTTAGGACGCTTGCCCACGGCCTCACAACTTCTCCCTTGCAAGAGGGCTTGCCAAAGACCAGAGAGAGAGAGAGAGAGAGAGAGAGAGAGAGAGAGAGAGAGAGAGAGAGAGAGAGAGAGAGAGAGAGAGCAAGAGCATGCATGCAACCATTCTCCCCCCTCCTCCATGGCTCTGATACTAGTGTAAGACAAGGGGTACTAGGGTCTGAGAATCCACCACCCAACCAGTGTAAGACAAGGGGTAATAGCGTCTGAGAGTCCATCACCCAACCACTCGTTATATAGGCAAGCCCCTGGCCCTTTGCCCTAGTTGGACTCCCCGTTCCACACCGCCTAGCCCGGACCTGCCCTTGTCTTGTCCGGCCTTGCCGGTGTCTTGACAAGGTAATCACTAGAGCCCAGGCTAAGAAAAAGAAACATAACTCCTCTGATGATTTAGAGAATACAAAAATTGCCTCTCAAAAGACCAAAAGAAGCAGAAGCAAAAGGTATGAGATGAGAAGGCAGAAACAAAAGGCTAAAATCCAGGAGAAAGCAAAGAAGCTATTCCAAGAAAAGGTGAAAGAAACTGGAAGCGAAGTCAAAGAAACAATCGTGAAATCTGGAGGATCAATTTTGGTTGATAAAATTTTTGAGCCTATTAATGCAGCCTTGGAAGCCTACCAAGTGGGACTTAAAGCAGGTCAAAACATGGAAAACAAATGGAAAAACTATCCTTCTCCAGACATGGAAGCAGCTACGCTTGAAGCTTATCAAAATCTGGTAGGAATCACACAAGAAATGTTGGAAAAACAAAAACCCAAGCTCGAAAGTATGGCAAAACCTGAGGAGCTTGTGGTAAGAGACAATTTAGAAAAATCCAAAGTGGTGGTAGAACCCGACATTGAAACAAAAGAGCCAGAATTTATAGTGCCGGATAGCGAAGATGTCTTAGACAAAATTCCATTCGTAGAGCAAGACTGGCCAGCACACTTATGGGAAAAAGTTAGACAGATCAATGATGGGAGCCTAACTCTAAAGTCATCTCCTATAGAGGAAGTTTGGTTAGATAACCTACCTCTTGAATTGGACATAGAGGTACAATCCTTGTATGGGGATTGCGGATCTGAAGCTTCAGGAATGTCAAAACCATTGATATTGAAAACATTACCCTCTTACTTGGGAGATAACGAAGATGAATCCACAATGTGCAAGACCACTCAATTAAAAAGAGCGGAACATACCCTAGAAGTAGACAACATTCATTCAATCATGTCTACACCCATCCAATGCACTCTTACTTTGGGAGAGCTGTTAAGACCATATTTATGGAATGATGTATAGAAAACCCTAGAGAAGGTGGCGATAACGGGGCTAATCTCAAAAAATTTGGGAAAATTGAAACATGAAATGGACAACAAAGAGATTAGATCTGTTCCAATGAACAAAGTCGGAGAATATTACGAAGGGGAAGAAGGAAACACCACCCTTCTAGCAAAACATAATGACATTGAAACCATGGCAATACTGGATAGTGGAGCAGGCATAGTGATAGCCATGAAAGCAGTATGGGAATCCTGGGGACAACCCGCCATTAGACAAATCAAATGGAATTGCAATTAACTGATGAACATATTGAGAGACCATTAGGGCTACTTGAAAAATTGATAGTTAATTCTTGTGGGATTGAATATCAACACACTTTTGCCATAGTAGAATTTGGGAAGAAACTCAATTACAAAATCATATTGGGAATACCTTTTATGTGACATGTACAACTTATCCAAGATTGGGGAAACAATTATCTGTACTTGAAGCAAGTGGAATCTATAACAAGAGTTAATCTACAAGATCACACTTATAGAGATGACATAAAAATGCCCATACAAGAGTTTGATTCAGTCTCTTCGGCTGAAACTCAGCTTCCATTGTGGTTGGACAAAGACACTCCTATTTGGATGTACGGAGCTTTAGAAAATGGGAGTTTAAAACAAGAAGAATGTATCTTAGAAAGGGATTGCATAGACGAAGCCTATGTACCTGAACCCTTTTCAGAGCATTTGTTTGAGCCATTTGAGTGGACTCAAATTTTAGAGACAATGGATGTATGTGTGAATACGTCTATGCTCACTCAATTTTGCAATGAGGACGGCTACGACACAATTCCCATCCAAATGATTTCAACCCTCCACATTGAAGATGAAATTGAGGAACACAAGGACTTGATGAAAGCTCAACAAAGACATATTTAGGAATTTTGGAAAAAAATGCACAAAAACGGGACAATTCTTGTCGTTCTCTATTTCTTAAGAGGAGGTTTTCAACGGTTTGCATGGACTAGTAAAATCACTTACGACGATAAGATTTTGAAACTCAAAACTACAAACTTGTTTAGAAATGAATACTCTTGAACCTTCATCCTCAAGCGTAATTCTCTGGTAGTAGCTATTGTGGCAAAACACAACTCAAAGCCCAAACTCTAGGTTGAGCCTTGTTAAATGTACATGGTATTCAACGATGTGGCTATCCTTGTTCTAATGATAACAAAGACAAAACAAGAAGTGTTACAATACATAGTCTACACACTATAGACATGCAACAATTTATTGATGGCAAAAATTTTAATCCTCGTGTTTTCTAGAACCAAATTTATGTGACAAGAAAATGGTGAGCCTTTGGGGGCTATCATATAAGCACTCTAAAGTGGAGAGTCCAAAGTCCAAAGAATGCTCCTAGATTTTGCAAAAGCCCATAGGATACTTCCCAACTCTAAATACCAAAGCATGCTTCCAAGGTTGGAGCAGGCTCCCAAAATCCACCGAAGGCCACATGATACTCTCAAAGTCCAAATGCCAAAGCATGCTTTTGAGGCTTGCTCATTCAAACTTGAGATTGATCCCTTTTAGCATGCTTGGAAGGCGTGTTCATTCGAACTTGAGGCCGATCCAAGGCTGGATTTAGGGTTCGATATCTTTTAGCATGTTGCAAGACTTGCTCATTTGAACTTCATGTTGCAACCATGCTCATTCAAAGTGGAGGTCGATCCAAGGCTTGCTTCCAGTTGGATCTCTTTTAGCATGCTTGCAAGGCTCGTTACTCGAACTTGAGATAGATCCAAGGCTTGCCTCAAAGGTAGGGTTCACTTTACTTCTATGATTAAGAGGCGAACTTGCAAGGCTATAGGGTTCACTTTATTGTGAGTTCCACTTCACTTTAATTTGAATTTCAAAATTTTCGGACGTCAAATATGACGGCGAGGAGCGGGGAATGCCGTCATTGCTATCCCGCAAGCTACGAAAGCACTGACCTTCGATAATGCAGGTGGGCTAGTTGATTGGGAACGCACTACTATCCTGCAAGCTATGAAAGCACTGACCTTCAGCAATGCAGGTGGGCGAGTCGATTGGGAACGCACTACTATGCCATCACTACTATCTCGCAAGCTACGAAAGCACTGACCTTCAGCGATGCAGGTGGGCGAGTCGATTGGGAACGCACTACTACACAAAAAAGCTCCGCTTGCAGGCAAGCTATTCGTGCTCTTGGAGGATGAGGATTCGCATGCAAGTCGACCTGTTTGTCATGTGTGATGCCACAATCTTGCACAATAAGAGCTCTTTTTTCTTGCTATCTCCGCTTTCCTGCTCTCTTGTTTTGAGCTCACTGATCATCAGTCATGTGCAGCTGAAAGATCCCAGAACAATCTTACACAATGGTTTTGGAACCCCAACAATTGGCTTGTATAGATCATGCTATGCTAAGCTATCGCTTCACAAAAGCATGTCGTGTTGAGCTATCAAAGCCTTTTGTGCTGCATGCAATGCTACTTGATCTTCCTGTTCATGGAGGGTGAGGGTGCCTACTGCAACATGCGAGCTCTTCCTCTTTGTCTGTGACGCCGCTTGCTCTTCCATTTTGTGCAGGCTTTCGTTTGCACAATAGATCATTGCTAGGAGGCAAGGTCACTACTATAGTATTCCACTTATCAAATGGCTTGATCTGCTCTCTGTGATCTCTCTCCCTTGGGATAGTTTCTTGGGACATGAAAACATTCTTCTTCTTCTTCTTCTTCTCTCCCAGCTCAGATCTAAACTGACCTTCAAGGTGTCAAGGCTGAAATGATTAAATGGACAAGCAAAAAAACACGATATTGGGTATGCGATATGTTTAACCTTGCACTTCAGTATGGCATGCCTCATGATTGGAGTGCAAATTGGATCAAACCTTTGCACAAAGGAGGAGATGTAAACAATGTGAACAACTATCGCACTATAATGGTTGGTTCTTTAATGGCAAAGTTATTTGGATGTATCATGGAGATGAAGACAAGTGAATGGGCTGAAAAGAATGGCAAACGTGCACTTGGCCAAGCAGGTTTTCGAAAGCATCATAGCACTATTGATCACCTTGTCACTCTTTGAGTTCTTATCGAAGCGTCTCGATGAAAGGAAAAAAGTTGTATTGTTGCTTTGTGGATTTCCAGAAAGCTTTTGACATGGTACCGCGAGGAAATCTTTGGAGACGTATGCAAAGCCTTCAAGTGCCGAGAGAATTTATGCATGCAGTCTTTCGCATCTACCAAAAAGTGATATGTCGATTACATATGGGAGATGGAATTTCAGAATTTTTTGCAAGCACTATTGGTGTCAAACAAGGATGCCCACTTTCCCCGACCCTCTTTGGGCTACTCATTGATGAATTGGAATGCATGGTTCTTGACTTTATGCAGCAAGAAGGCATAGAAGAGGTTAAGATTGGAAATGCGGTGATCATGCTTTTGCTTTATGCCGATGATGTAGTGCTCTTGGCACATACCTTAGAAGATGCATAAAAGCTTATGAGTGTCTTGGAACGCTTTTTCCTACATAGTGGACTGATCGTGAATGGATCCAAAACCAAGGTTATGCTTGTAAAGACCCTCAATGATGAAAATCCATGCATTGTATATAACAATGAGAAACTTGAAGTGGTAGATCACTTCAAGTACCTTGGCCTTGAGGTTCCATCCAATCATAAATGGAAGGATTGTGCAATGCGTCGCTTAGAAGCCGGAAAGAGGGCCTATTATGCATTTGAGAACATGTGCAATGCAGGAGAGATCAAGTGTTGGGCTCTCAAAAAGTACCTCTTTGACACATTGGTGACACCGGTGCTTCTTTATGGAGTGGAGGTGTGGGGTGGAAGCATCGGGAAGTCTACTTGGAAAGAGTTTGAGAATGTCCAAAAGCATTTTCTCACCAACTTTCTCCAAGTCAAGACACAAACACCCTACATGCTCTTACTTCTTGAGTCCGGATTGCTTCCCATTGAGGTCTTGGGCATGCAAAGGGTTGTGGAGTACATGCGTAAGACACAACGTAGCCCTTTGCATCGACTTCCTATAATCGCATATGAAGCAAGTCAAATGGTTCAAAAGACATGCAAGAGCAAAATACTAAGTTCGGGGTGGATGCTTGATATCAAGAAATGGTTTGGAAGATGGGATGCATGTCACTTGGTCAAGGATGCGTCGATCGACTCCCAAGTTAATGAGGCCTTCTTACAACGCCAATGTATCACGGCTTGGGAGAAATCCGGAGGTTCTCGCTTCAGCCATTACACCACACACGTTGCCCCAAACTACAAATCTCTCTTCTTCTCGGAATGAGGTAACCGAACCCATTCCTACATCCTTGAGCCTATCTTGTTGAGTGCGATCCACACCATTGCCTCCATTCGTCTTAGCTCCCATTCTCTACGCTGCGAGACAGGACGTTGGGGCACTGGCGAGGAGTGTCATCGACTTTGCACCTTATGCCCTCGTCAAGTGCGAGAGAGTGAGTACCACACACTACTTGAGTGCTTAGCTTTTGACCACATTAGGTCCTCTTTTCCCCATATATTCAGCCATGATCTCTCCCTACATACCTTCCTCTCCCAACCACGATGTGGACTCTCTATTGCGACGCTCATTTCAGCCATTTTTGTGCATCGAGAGTCACTTATGAACTCCACTCACACCACGTGACATGTTCATTTGGTCCCATAGGTCATATTTGACCTCCCAGGACGATAATAGAACTATCTATCTATCTCTCTCTCTCTCTCTCTCTCTACCAACTTGCATCAGTTATCATATTAGTGCTCGTCTGCCTGCTAGTCAAAGGTGACAATGTTGAATTTGGTGACAAGCTAGTAAAGTTGATAGGTGTTGTGTTGAGCTATCAAACATGTGGTTCTAAGAGCGCTCACAAAGGTGAAACCTTATGCATAGGCTTGTTTCCTTGCTCATCACTAATAGCATACTAGAGCTGATTGAAGGAGCTCATATAAGGCAAACACGTAGCTGGACGGGAGACACATATTTATTGCCACACTTTAAGCCCTCTCTTAAATCACACTATCTCTCTTGGCTACATGAGAAACTTTCCCCATCTAAGAAGAGCTTTTGCGCAAACAGTGTAAAAGCATTTTCAAGGCACAATGCTAGCAAGAAATTACCCTCTACTATCTCTCTCTCTCTCTCTCTCTCTCTCTCATCTATTTCATATTTCCCTCCTTGTATCCAACAAGGGTAGAGGCTCGAACTTAAGTTCGAGCCTCCACACATTCTTCTATCAAGTAGAGCTTTACCCTCTACCACTTTTGTACCTAGTAGAGGCTCCATTCGAGCCAAGTATGGAGGCTCAAACTTAAGTTTGAGCCTACACACCTTTTTGTAAATGCCATGCTAGATTCTTGGTACTTTAAAAAGCGCTTGTCATACCTAAAATCTCTATGCTACGTAGCTTGGTTTCCATGTATAAATTCATTTTTCACGTCTAGTTACAATCAAATATATGTTTTTCCCCACCAAAAAGGCCATTAGTTTTAACAACTTCTCAGTTTTATGGGTTTTCAATAGGTAGCAAGGATCAAACTCCTTCCAAAAAGACCTCCAAATGCCCTAAATCTAACGCATTAACAAGCATCAAAGTGACGTCCAAGCACTCTAAAGTCCTCATTATCTTATGAGTAGAGCAGAGTACATCACATCATCTATAGAATATTATTAAGTAAGAATCCCATACAAATAGCTAAGGTATGTCAAAATGTAGGCGCAATCTAAACAAAAAAAGGAATTTTATTGAGTATGCCCACAAATAGATGATAGTTGAAAGTACACAAAAACAATTAATTTTTGAGCAACATTATAAAAAATGGGACTTGAATAATTCCCAAAATTCCTAAATATGTCTTAACAAGTCTTTTCAGACCTCTACTATGATGTAGCAAATGAGTTAGAAGAATACTCAGCTACTTCAAAACATTCGGGGTAAGAAAAAGAACATGTGAGAGCTAAGCTACTCATGAAAGGAGGGGAGGAAAAGGTTTTTGACTTTCCTAACCAAAAACCGAGAAGACAAAATTTAATGGTATAGACAAAAAAGGGACATCAAAAACAGGAAAGCTAGAGCTATGCCATCAGTCTCCAATAGAACACAGTTCCTGATGCAGATAGATGCACATGAATATGTCAAGGACAAAATCACTGGCAGATATCCTTTAATGACAATTCAGAAATGTTGAAAACATCTAGACAAACGAGGAAGGATACTCAAGCAAAACCAGAAAAACAAGAAAAGGAGTCAACCATGACACGAGTTGAGTGGAAAAAGAAGTATCAAGAGTTGAAAAAAGCTCTACAGGGGATATATACAACTAAAATGGAAACCACAGAAGAGGATGGTAGAGATGTAATGAGTGTTCCATCCCATTACAAAATGTATACTCTCCAAGATAAAAAATTCATTATCGAACAACTTGTTAGAGAACTACGAAAACAGGGCGAGTCCTATAAAGGGCCTGAAAATGCGAAAAAGATAGATTTGGCTGAACCAAGAGAAGAGCATAGGCCTGCCTACATTGCAAATGACCTAACAGAGGAAGAAGAAGAGATTTTGCTAACCTTGCTAAAATAATACCGAGATATCTTCGCTTGGTCTTACAAGGATCTCAAGGGTGTTGATTCAGAAATCTGTCAATATACTATACCCATGAGAGATGATGCGAAACCAAGTAGACAAAGGCCATACATATATAATGAAACATTTGCCAGGAAGATTAAAGAAGAGATTGAAAAACTAAAGGAAGCCAAATTCATTTATGAAATTGAACACACAGATTGGGTGTCTCTAATTGTGGTAGTGCCCAAGAAGAATGGAAAATTACGTGTGCGTGTCAATCTCAAAAAAGTGAATGCAACTACCATTAGAGACAACTTTCCTCTTCCAATCACTGAGCATGTGTTAGAACGAGTTGCAGGTAAAGAAGCTTACAGCTTCTTAGATGGATTTTTGGGATACAATCGACTTTTGGTTGACCCAAAAGATCAGCATAAAATTGCTTTTGCAATGGAATAGGTATTTTTGCCTATCGGGTTATGCCTTTTGGGTTAACTAATGCTCCTACCACCTTTCAGAGATTGATGCGCCATGCTTTTAAAGAATATACTAGGAAATTCTTGGACGTATATATGGATGATCTATGCGTACATTCATCAATCCGGGCTAATCATTTTCAACACCTCAAAAAGGTATTCGAAAAATGTAGACTTTATAGCATTTGCTTAGATCTTGAAAAGTGCACATTCATGGGTAGACAATGAAAAGTGCACATTCATGGATCTTGAAAAGTGCACATTCATGGGTAGACAATGAAAAATTCTTGGACATATAGTGTCTAAAAATGGCATAGCTACTGATATGGATAAAATTCATGTCATTGCTGATTTCCTAGACCAACAACAGTCAAGGGGGTTTAAGCCTTCATGGGACATTGTGGATATTACAGACGGTTTATTTACATGTACGCTATAATTGAAAAACCCATGTATAGCTTGATTACACACTTTGAGTGGACGGAGGCATGTGAAGAATCCTTCATGAAGCTTAAGCAATCTCTCGCTTCAACTCCAATATTGAAAGCACTAGATTGGAATAAGATATTCCACATACATGTAGATACTTCAAATTTTTCCATTGGGTGTATACTAGCTCAACCTGGAGACGGAAAATTTGATTTTCCTATTTCTTATACTAGCTGACAGTTGAACATGGCAGAAAAGAATTATACCACCACCGAAAGGGAAGGATTAGGAATGATCTATGTCATAAAAAAGTATAGACACTACCTATTAACAAACAAATTTGTGTTCTTCGTGGACCACCAAGCATTATTGTACTTGGTCAACAAGCCATGCAACACAGGAAGAATAGTGAGATGGTTCATCATTCTTCTAGAATTTGATTTCACTGTGGTTGTAAAAAAGGGTTCTACTCATCAAAGAGCAGATCATTTGTCAAGGATTGTATCAGGGGAATCACCTAAAAGAGTAGATGATGATTTACCATATGCCTATCTCTTCTCCGTGGAAATGATACCTCGATGTTTGGAAAGTATGGTATCATTGATGACCATAGCTCAAGTGGATTCACAAATACCACTTCTTATTATAGTCGGATTAATCAAAAATCGGCTATGTATCAATTACTAGTTGGTAGGTTATACAAAAGAAATCGAGATGGAATATTGCTCTTATGCATTAATCCTGAAGAGAAAACCCAATACCTAAGTCAAGCACATATTACCATAGTAGGACTTCACTTTGCGGAAGACCAAACTATGCAAAGGATCTTGAGACTTGGAGTATTTTGGCCAACTATGAGGAGTGATGTTTTCTCTTTTGTAAAGGATTGTCCTCAATGTAAAAAATAGACACCCATACCTCATGTAACATTGTTTCAAATGTCGCCTGTTCCTAAGTGGAGTAACTTCTAGTCACTTACTTATTGAGGTGAACATTTCATGAGGATATTAGTAAACACTGTCAAAGACCAATTGAAACAGAAGCAACAGACTATGCTCTTATTGGAAACCAATTGTATTGGAGAGGTAAGGATCAACATTTGCATCTTTGTGCAAACGAAGACAAATATATTCCGATTATAGAACAAGCACATGCTGGATTAGCTGGAGGTCACTTTTCTAGTGAGACCATCGCAAGAGAAATCTTAATGGCAGGCATATGGTGGCCAACACTTTTTACAGATGCCAAAGAATATGTTCGAAGGTGTGATGCTTATCAACGAGCAAAAATGCCGGGGGCTAGAGCTTTCGCAAAACGGGGTATAGACTTTGTTGGGCCAATACAACCACTTACTTATAGAACCCAAGCTCAATATATCATTGTAGCTACGCACTATTTGACCAAGTGGGCCGAGGCTAAAGAAACTCAAAAGAATGGTGCCAGAACCACTTTTGCATTCTTATATGTGTTCACAAGATATGGACTGCCAATAGAAATTGTCAGTGATAGGGGAACTCATTTCCTCAATGAGGTAAACGAGTATCTGCTTAATGAATTTATGGTCATCCATAACACATCAGCTCCTTATCACCCACAAGCAAACAGAAAAGCTGAGCATACGAATAAGATTTTTAACTCTGTATTGACTAAAGTGGTTAGTTCACGAAGAACAGACTGGGAAATGAATCTCCATGCAGCTCTATGGGCTTATCAAGTTTCATTTAAAACAACTTTAAATGCTACACCCTTTAACCTTGTTTATGGTCTTGATGCCATATTGCGAATATAATTTCTATTGCCGACACTTAGGGTAGCAAAGGATCTTGAGTGGACTGGACATGAATTGTCAGAAAGACTTGAAGATTTAGAGAAGCTAGATGAGCAAAGGCTAACGGTTGTAGCTCACATGTACGCACAAAAACGGAAACAAAAATAATTTTTTGATTCCCATCTAATTACAAAAATCTTCAAAAAAGGGGACTTAGTTCTAGTCTATTCCCTTAAGCAACACATTCCCAAGTTCAAGAAAAAGGAAAATGGACCGTTTATCATTGAAGATGTATCTTCAAGTGGAGCAGTTAAGCTATCCACCCTAGATGGTGAACCAATGGCTAATTGGATTAGTGGATATTGTTTAAAGAAGTACAATTTTTCGCTAACCAATGAATTGCTAGAAAGAATGCATGTAGCCAAGCAAAGGAAGATAAAACGACAGCAGATTATTGATGAAGCCCAAGAAGAAGCTCGACTTTGGGTACTCAAAAGGAAAACTGCTCTCAAGAATCAACAAATACCTATTCCCATCAACACGCTGGAAATAGATGACCGACAATGGGAATTGCCGAAAGATGGAGTGTCAACATATGACTCAATGGTTAGATGGAATGGCCTTTGCATCAAAGTACAACTCAACAATCATAGCATAAATGCATTGGTCGATATAGGAGCTAGAGTAAATGCATTCAGTTAACGTACAAGAAGGCTACAAGTCAGTCTTTGACAACACGAATAACGACTATCAAGGGATGCAATAAGAACCCAACACCAACATTGGGAGTAGTCAACTTGAATGTGATAGTACATGGATGTTCATGCCCTCATAAGTTTGTATGCTTACCAGATGAACACATGAATGAGACAATGATTCTTGGAATTCCATGGATGTGAACATACAAGGTAGTACTAGATTGGGATATGATTCAGCTAAAGCTATCACTTAAAGGTGGACAACTCATTGTTCCAATTGCACCCAGCAAGGAGGAATGGAAAGGAAGTTACTCGCAGAGAAAACCATGAAGTAATCAATCTTCTCCACCCTATCGACAAGCAAATGCTATAAGTAGCATGCAAGGAGTCAAGCAAATTTGGGTATCGAAAGCACAGCTTAAGGACAAGCCAATACAAATCTGGGTGCCCAAAACATCATCGACCCAATACCAAAGACGGTTCCAAAGGTCAAAACATAGAGACGAGCATCTCCAAGAAAGGAACCTAACACGAAATGGATTTGGTAGAAAAAAGAGCAGTTATCTTCTCCGCAAACGAAAAAACCATTCAAGCAATGGAGAGTTAAGCCTCAGAAACCTCAACCACACTATTCTACACCAAGCAAACCAAGGTATCAATGGCGAGTAAAAGATCGACAATAGTCAAAAGTGCTACCAACAGCTCAGAAAATCAGCGTGCTAAAACATCATGATGGCACAATCAAGCAAAGAGCACACAAGCTACAAGATTTGTTCTTTGGAAGACAGCAGCAGAAAGCCTCGACATCAAAGACCCTTGGGTTAATTACTCAAGACCCAACTCTTGCACATCATATTGGTTTGAACTGCATTGATCTTCAAAGCATGGTAGAGCCAGCCAAGGCTATGCATAGACAGGATTGTTCAACCCATGCACACAGTCGTCCCGGAGTACGCCATCTAGGAGGGGTGGAAGGGTACTAAGTAATTAAGGGCAATGTTTGAAGAGGGAGGAAAAAGTTTGATGTTAACGTGTGATTTTTTGCAAAATTACTTAATAATATCCTTAGAATTCATCAACAGGAGAATTTAACTGATGATATCTCCCCGATGAGTATAAATAGTGTATATACTATCAAAAAATCATTTAAAAATAGTTCTTTTTGGTTATTTTTCATCATTTTTCTTGATCTTGAGACTTAAAAATGGAGAAATCCAACAAAAAACAATAAAGCTATTTTTTTCAATGGATTTTCACTTTGCTTTTTTAGCGCATTTTGTTATTTTCTTTAATTTTTATAATAAACAGGTCAAAAAATAATAATAAATAGCAAAGGAGCTCATATGGAAAAACTTAAGACACAGTGGTGATCAAAAAGTCAAGGCAAACAAGCACAAAAAATTTCAATCAAATTGGAAGATGGAAGCGGGAAGCCTAAATTAGGCGACCATACCTACTTTTGCCGAATTCTTGCAAAATGAGTTACGGAAATCCGATTGGAGAAATTTTTGACTCTAACATAGATTCCACGGCTTAGTAGGACTAACCAGGGAATCTGGGAAAAATGGTTCGGGAAGTCTGGGTATAGATATCCAAGGTAAGCTAAAATCACCTCATTTCCACTTGTTGCCTTTGGAGAGAGAGCTTTTCGACCTCTTTCGTGCGTCTTTTCCGGAGCCCACAGTCGTTTGTTTTCAACGCCGTCTCACACAAGACATGAGGGGTAAGTTCTTTACTAATCAATGATCCATTTTGTACAGCCGAAAACTAGTTTAAACCCCTAGAAAAAACCCTAGAATCCGAGCAGTGCACGAAGGCCTATAACCAAAAATCGACCATAGCGGCCTGACAGCTCAACCAAATCGGATGAGATTTGACCTGTAGCATGTCCCAACATAATAGAACACTTCTATATCACTTGTTGACCATTCGGCAAGGGTCGAGGGGGTCCCAAGTAGAAAAGCTACGTTTTTGGCAGATGCCAGAATTGCATTCTAACTCCACAGATAGCTTGCATACAAGGTCTATACACAATGTACATGATTGGTTTCAAAAAATCGATCAAGTCAAACCCTCGAGAAGCAGAAAATGGCTCGAAAGCTACAAAGCGTCAAATTTGACATACGAGGTCAAATTGACTCCAAATGGGCCAAAATTGGATGAGTTGCTTCACGACTATGTTGCGGACAAGTCCAAAGCCTCAAAAGTGACTAACCAACACTATAGGCCATGTAGTCAATCACAAAAATCGGTGATTTCAGAGTCGACAAAGCACAAAGTGATGCCGGCAAGACCAAACTTTACCAAATTCAAATTTTAACTTGTTTTAGCTGTATAAAATGTGTTTAGGTCAAAATTTACAAGATTTGCAAGAAAATGTTAACTGCTATAAATAATTGTGATTATTTACTTTTACACTATTTTGGCTTGAAAATTATATCATCACCTCAACTATCACTTGTACACACCTATTACATGCCAAATTTCAAGTATGAGCCAAAATGATCCACTATAACTTGGAAAGTTGCCAAAAAACGCAAAGAAGTCCTTGCAAGTCAAATTTGAGTTATGAGCCACAATTTTTGATCCAAATCACCTCATATCACATACCATTGCCTATACCATGCCTAACACCAAGTTGTACCAAAAAATGTTTATTTTGGTAGAAAAGTTAATAATTGCGATTGTTTACTTTTTGGTCATTTTGAAGGAAATTTGCAACTTTGCCATCATAGATCCAAAGTACATGATGTCCTAAGCCCACAAGCCAAGTTTGAACAAATTTGGAGCTCAGAATCTCAAAATCTCTTTACATCTACTGTTTCAGAGACCTAAAGCCTAAATCTGGCACCATTTTCACCCTGTGCATCCAAATGAGTCCATATTTCACTCAGAGTATCTATTTGGTATATACTTCAAGCCTGTAATGCCAAATTTGCAAAAAGTTGAAAAAATTATTCAGCTGATAATCGCGATTATTTACTTTTGTTACAATTTTTTGCTTGGACTTCATAATTTTGTTCTTTACATGTTTTTAGGCATCTATGCATGTTCAAAAATTGATTTGAAGCATATTGGACCAATTTGTCAGCATTTCAGACCAAAGGACATTTTAGACAAAAATTTGCCAAATTTGCTAACCTTAACACTCTATTCACTCAACAAGAGCCATGCAAGCCGCAGAGAGGGCCAAGAAGAAGCTCTCGCAAAAGGAGAAGCTGCAAGAGCTACCACCATACCAACTGGACTCTGACTCAGTCAAGAATGCCAAAGCGACCTACCTGTCAAAGGAACAGCTTGAATAGCATAACACAACAGTGTTCACAGGAAGATTCAAGAGCGAGGAAGGACATTAGGTAGAACTGCAGCTTCTACCAAAAGAAGTTTATGATATCGCCGCAAATCCCGAGACCAAAGAAGCCAACCACAAGTTGGGACTCATGGATTTCTATAAACAAGAGCCGTGTAGAGTGGACTTCCAAAAAGCTTATGAGCTTTTGTCCACGATCAAAGAAGATGGAACTGCTCAAATCTCTGACCAGCAAGGGAACAAGGTTGAAGTAGTAATTACCAAAGAGATAGTCGCAAAAGCACTCAAACTGCCAACAGAGGGAATGACAATGAGGGCACGAGATAGGAAGACGGCAAGAACCTTCACCAAGGAAATTTGCCTTGTCACATTTGCTGACCTCATTCAAAAATAGGTGGAAGAGACCGCAAGGTTGTAACACCAGCACTTTCACTTCCTCGCCAAAAGACCGCCAAGGGGACAAAGAAAGAGGAAAAAATTACATACTTGGGAGCACCAGAGGTTTTGACCAGGATTTCCTACCATGTTATCGGCATGGCCGGCAACTTGTCACCTGCCCCAGGTCAGAACGCTTGGAAAGTGTCAGCACACACTTCCCCTCGAGCTACAAGATCTGCCAAGAGAACATACAAGTGAGATGAAGAGTCTGTTGAGAGCTCGCCAGAATGGCACAGTAGTGAAAGCTTAGATAATGAAGAAAAAAGAGCACGACGGGAAGAGATGAAAAGAAAAGCCGTAGCAGCACACCAGGAGGAACCTGTACAAAAACAAGCCCGATTTGAAAGAGAAAAGCACTCTTACGAACACAGCCGCTAAGCACAAGGTAAGGACCCGACAAAATGGGTACCCATTGATCTTAAAGGTGGAAGAACAAAAACATCATACCAGGAAACAGACAGAAGATCCCACAGAATTACTGGAAAATATGTATCAAGAAGCAGAAGCTTTAAAGCTGAAAGAAGCCCAAGAAGCGGAACAGAAAGATAAAGAGGCGACGGAGCAACAAAAGCAAGCAGAGGAAGCAACGAAACAAGGAGAAGCACAGCATGATCAAGGTGATGTATCTCCACGACCTTCTTCACCTGTTTCAGAATAGCATGATCACCCCATGCCGCGCCCACCACCTTCAACAGCAAGCAAAGCCACAGAACTTGAGCCCACCAAGGAGACAGAGCCTGAACAAAGAGAAGCAACTGAGTCTGCACAAGAGGCAGTTGAATCTACACAAGAGCAGCAAAAAGAGAAACACAAAGAGCAAGAGCCAGAGCCCGAAACGACAGTGAGTCTTGAACTAGAGGAAAAAAAGTTTGAGGAACCAAGAGAAGAGGAGGCCGAGGAAACACCTTCTACCTCAACACAGCAAGAACAGGCCGAGGCATCCACGAAGCCTTTGGATGACACAATAGGAGATGATCAACCACAACCACCCGCCATGATGCAGCCAAAAGATACACAAGAGACTGCAGAAACATCTAGGCAGCTAGCCAAAAACGAAGAGTGGCAATCAAACAATGAAGTGATCCTGAAGTCAACGAGTATGCCAATGAAATGCAGGACTTGATGGAAAGACTCCGTTCAGCGGCACTTAGCCGCATCACAAAGGCCAAAGAACTAGAGATGGTGATTAACGCACTCCAAGGGGAGCTAGACGACAAATTAAACGTTATCATCGATCTACAAAGGTAGGTGCAAGAGTTGAAAGCGGAAGCTGAACAACATCAACTAGCACGGGATAAACAACAGAAAGAAATGGAGGAGCTCGGTGACTTGCTTACAAATTTGTCAGATGCTTGCAAAGCAAAAGATAGATAGCTGACAGAAGTTACCAAGGAACTTCTAATGACAACCCTGTCAATTCAGAAAATGCAAGTATAGTTAGATGTAGCAAATGCTTCCCTACATTTCTCAGAGCAAAGAATAAATGATCACGCAATTTTCTTGCAGCAAATACGAGAGAGTCCAGCCATAGCCTCGATCAAAAGAACAGACGAGGTCTACAAAGCATTAGAGAAAAAGAACAAGGACCTCGAGCTGGAGCTAAAATTGGAGCAGTCTGAGCACAGAGACCTGGCTTTAATGCGGGTGCGACGAGAAGACGAGCTGCTAAAAGAAATAGATGAACTTAAAAGAGTCAACCAACTGTTGCGAGAGGGACGGCTAGAAACACAAGAAGAGGCAGGAACTTTCGAGCAACCACAGATCGAGATCCTTTTTGTTAGTTTTGCTAAGATGGAGACACAGCTAGCAGAAGAGCTAAGTGGCGAGGAGGAATTTCAAGTACACATAACCGAAATGGATACAATGCCAATGGTCCAGCTCTCAAAGGCTGAGGAAGATGCACTAAAAGAGAATATTACACAAGAGGTACATAAGTAGTGGAAGGCAACGATGGATTGGGAGTTGAGAGTTCTTCATTCTGTCAACGCTACACAACTTACTCCCAATCAAATCAATGCACAATGGCATCAACAATCCCTGCCTTACCCTCTGATAAAGGTGGAGTTGCTCCAAGTAAAAGAGAAGCTGTACAAAGACATGCAGGAAGAAGACGTTGATCAAGACCACCCAAAGTGGAGGCTCAGCTGGTTGAACAAGAATCCAAGGTGTTTGATTCTGTTCACAAGAGCACCGGCGGCCATACAAAAGGATCCTACTTTCTTTCCCGTATCAAGAGTAAGGACTTGGCAAGCACAGGAGGCATTATCAAAGAAGCGGCCAACTTGGCTGAACTACCTCCGATTGCCTGGTCCAGAAAAGGGACCATCGACTGAAGAGTACATGGTGAAAACCCTAATGGGCGCCATGTCCTTCTTCAAAAGTCTACTAGATTTATCATGTGCAATGTTATATAAAATCTGCCAAATGTTGCTCACCTGCATCAAAGTCTTCCATGAGCAAGAGCAAGCAGGTGCCCCTTGGATGTCATTCCTCGAGGGTAACAAAGGTTTATGCTACGATCTCCGAAGAAGTCCTTTATGGATTCTATGCCAGATGCATGTTTTTACCATCACAAAATATGCTGGCACTCGAGGAAGCGTTCTACATAGGGTTCTTCACTTGGAGAATGAAGATATTTGGGCTAGTGATCAACAACCTCACTCCGAGATTTGTAGGCTACTCAACAGTGGAGCTGAAAAACAGAGTCACTATGCAGTTCTTACAAGTACCAGATAAAGAGAGGAAGATCAGATACCAAAAGGCACTAAATGCGCTTAAAGACTGCCTCGCTAGTCGTCGTCAACCCGAAGACTACTTCAGTCCATAAAGCTCTGTCAAGGAACGACACAGGCGAGGAGGGGGAAATGTTAGCAGCAAGCTAACATGGATACCATTTTTCGGAGCTCCCATGAAAAGAAAATTATTATTTTTGATGAATTGGGAATATTGTAACTCCTATTTTTTGAGTAAACCTTGTAATAGTTGAGCCAGGGATTCAAGCTTCCAAATTATATCAACCTGTCATTACCTGTCTTTAGTTAGAGCTCTCAGATTATTGATTTTGACCACCAAAAACCTTGGCTAAGGTATAAAAGCCAAATTTTGTAAGTTTTGGATAATGAATTACATAGTGTGAGCTAACGGTGCTCACTTCTCTCCTTCTCACACTTCCTACTCCCTCCCCGGTTATCACATTGCAGTCGCGTTTGTTGCATTGCAACCACAGGTAAGAGCTCTACGCATTGACATAAACAAATCAAAGTATTTTGTAGCTTTTGGCATCACCAACCCACGGACTAATTTCATCATAAGTAGAAATTTACACTTCAAAATAAAAAACTAAGCATAGGCGGGGTATTGGGGCATCATTGCTAAGAAATTAGGTGCATTCTGGGTCAAAAACGACTAGGTCAAAAATCCATTGCTGTTAATAATTGTGATTTTGGCAATTGACCTAAAGTGGAATTTGAGACCATAAGCATGTGTGCTTAGGTCTTATGAACATGTCCTAGAAGTTTCGTTACGTTTAAATGTCATTTGATGCTGTAATGGATGTGATTTGTTTGCCGATGAGCGATTGGCTTTTGGTGATTTCAGTCACTTGAGTGTAGCTTGAGTTAGATGCGAGTTGTTAGTTGTTTTCCAAGAGATTGACAACCTCTTGTAGCCTCTATGCACTAGTCGAGTCAGCTTCGTCCCATGGATTGACAATTTAATCGTGGTTCTCGCTAAAACTGCAATAAGATAGGATAGTGAGGTTAGACACATGTCCCACAATAAGGCATTGTATGGACTAAAGCAAGGCTCAAGGAAATGGTACATGAAGCTTAACAAGTACATACAATCCCAAGGTTATGTAAGGAGTCAAGAAGATCATTGCTTATATACCAAGAGGTTGAACGATGGTTCCCTCATCATCCTCGTACTCTATGTTGATGATATGTTCATTGTTGGAAAGTCTAAAGATGAGATTTCCATCTTGAAGAAGTCACTTACCTTGTAGTTTTTAATTAAATATTTGGGAGATGCAAGTCAATTTCTTGGTATGTGTATCAAGAGGGATATAAAACATGGAATATTGGAGCTGTCTCTGGAAACATATATCCACAAGGTTTTGTAATGTTTTAATATGTAGGGAAGGCTAGGAGGGTTACATTGAGTGCCCCAATGCAAGTATATGAAAAACTTAGTAAGAATGATGCTCCCAAGTCTGATGTTAGAAAGTAGAAATGGCCAAGGTCCCATATTCTTCAGCAATTTTGGCAGTCTTATGTACCCCATGGTAGCCACAAGACCGGACATTGCTTTTGCAGTGGGAGTGATAAGTAGATTTATGGAAAATCCTGGTAGAAAACAGTGAGATGGGGTGAAGCACATCTTGAGATATCTGAAAGGTGCAACAAGCAAGTGCTTACGCTTTGGGAAATGCATTGTGGGTTACGCAAATGCGCATTATGCAGGCTGTGTGGATTCTAGACGGTTCACATCTGGCTATGTATTCCTATTTGCTGGAGTAGCTGTATCATGGAGAATGTGTCTCCAAAATTGAACGTGAAAACTACACGTTTAGCTCACCTAGTGGGAGACCTTGGCATTACTAAGACTCCACCATTGCATTGTGATTGTCATAGTGTGATTTCTTTAGTGAAGAACCCAGTGTTTCACTCTAAGTCAAAACACATAGCAGTCCATTGTCATGTGATAGGTGACATATTGGCTAGCAAGTGCATTGAGCTAGTTAAGGTTCATACGGATAGCAACCCTACAGATTCTCTCACAAGGAGCCTATCCTTTGAGCGGTTTGCACATTGCATGAAGATGATGGGTGTAGGGTGAAGCCACAGGGCTAGCTCGCCTAGTGAGAGATCTTGGCATTACTCAGACTCCACTGTTGCATTGTGATGGTCAGAGTGTGTTGACTTTATCAATGAACCCTGTGTTTCACTCTGAGTCATGTCACATAGAAGTGTGTTATCATGTGATACGAGACATACTAGCTAGCAAGCGCATTCATCTAATCAAGGTTCGTACGGATGAACCTGTAGATTCTCTCACAAAGAGCTTACCCTCAAAGAAGTTTGCATGTTGCATGGAGATATTGGGTGAAGGGCAAAGCCACATGATTGCTCCACGGTTGTATAGATGCACATACATAGGCCACATTGGCCTTTGAGTGGGAGGACTTCATCTTTGGATTACCCAAGTCTATCCATGGAAATACAGGAATATGGACAATAGGTTGAGCAAGCAAGCACATTTTATTCCTCTCAAAAAGACTATTAAGGCACATCAAATGGCAACTCTCTTCATATCTCAAATTTTCAAGCACCATGGATTATCCACATCCATCTTGTCAGATAGAGATCCTAGAATGACCAGTAATTTTTGGAAAGGTCTCTTTGAAAATCTAGGAACAAGATTGAATTTCTCTTCAGTCTATCACCCACAAATGGATGGCCAAAGTGAGATAGCCAATCTTACGATACTCAATCTACTCAAGACTTATGTTACTAAAGTAGATCAACGCTCACAATGGGAAAAGTACTTACCTCTTGTAAAGTATGCCTACAATAATACTGTACATACTTCTATGGGAAAAGCACCTTTTGAGATCATTGAGGGAAGACCTAAAAGTCCCTTGCTAGTCAAAGTACATGGGAAGATCTTCGCCGGCCGATGAGTATAGCCGTGACCTACAAGAATCTTTTCAAAAGATTAAGGAGGCTATATCCATCTCTCAACAAAGGCAAAAAGCTGTTGCTGCTAATAAGCACAAAAGAGCCTTAATGTTCAAAGAAAATGATTGGGTCTTACTCAAGTTTCCTAAGGCTTGATTGAGGCAAACGACGGGCAAAAATCCTACGGGCCTGGCAAAAAGATACTATGGTCCTTTCCAAATCTTGAAGCCCATCAATGAGACAACTTATCAACTCAAGTTGCCCAACCATTGGCTCATACAAAATGCCTTTCATGTAAGATTAATTAAGCCCTACAAAGGAGAGCCACCAACTGAACCAATTATTGAAGACCCTCCCGAAGTTGAAGACCAAGAAGAGGTGCTACAACCCGAAGCTATCCTTCGGCATGAAGACAAGGTACTTAGACATGGTAAGATTATCCGACGGTATTTTATTAAGTTCAAAAATTATCCTTTTGAAGATGCTAGATGGATGCAAGGAATACAGCTTAAGGATAGTATGAACCTTGTCAATGCTTACAATGCTACATTAGAGTAAGCAAATGTACAAATTTCTTTTAAATGACTCATGTTTTTGTCTTATAAGACTAGTCCTCTTTTTAATTGTGCACAAATTTAACTAGTATGCATGCTTAGAATCATGTTTGTGATGACGACGTCTCTCAAACACCAAGTATTGTCACTCTACTTTGGGAGAATGAAATGGACTAAAGAGCAGACATGCTTGCGGAAGCTATGTCTCCCAAGCACCAAATGGATTAGTCATCCATCTTGGAAAGATTTCATAGGGTAAAAAGGGATCCTCTACCCACTAAGTAAAATTGACTAATGACTAAGGCTTTATCTCTTCTACCTCATAGTCGAGGACGACTATGATTTCAAGAGAGAGGTAATGTCATAAAATCTAATATCTAATATCTAACCAACCCAAATGATTTTCTCATATTAAATTGATCACTTAATGTGGGAGAAGAAACGGGAACAAGTGTCAAGATATAGACATGTGCTTATAGATCTATCTCAATACGGGGCAAATGGTAAAGGGGCCCAAATGAGAGATGGTCTATCAAAGAGCAAGGCTAACAAATGGAGCATAAGACCTTAGGGTTAGCTTCATTGAAGACCTCCAAGAATGTGTGTAAAAGTCCTTTGACCTTAGGTAAGCTAGGGCTGAGCTTGAGACGTGGGAACCCGACCCAGCTCGAGGTGCTTGTCATGCTTGATGACTCAGGTGCTTGAGGTGCTTGAGATGCTTGAGGTGCTTAGTGATTGAGATTCATGAGGTGCTTGACATGCTTGAGATGCTAGGGTTGCACTTGAGGTGAGAACCCAGCCCAAGCTTAAAGTGCTTAAGAGCCAAGCTTGTGGTGGAAACAAGGCCTATGCATGAGGGGCTTGAGGTGTTAAAAAGTCCAATATTCAATCCCTACAAGGAGGGGGCGAGCCCTACATGAGGGGGGATGAGAGAGAACACCCACACACTCACACAAGGCATGCATGGTACAAAGAAAGCAAAAGGGACACTTGTCAAGTTCCTCCTCATGTTGCCCTCATGGTGTGCCTGAAGCCTATTGGTTGGCCACCCCCAAGGGGTCCAATAATAATTTAAGAGATTTAATTAATTGATCTAGCATTTATCTAGCCCTCTCTCTCAAAGGGGAAAGGGGGACACTTGTCTCAAGGCTACCCTTGCTGCTTGTAATGCCTCCTACTTATGATTGGCTAGGCTTGGAGGGGTCCAGTGAGCTTCAAGCATGAGCTACAAGGGGGGGTCGACCCAAGAAAGCTAGGGGGTTGCTTAGGGGGTATACTCACCCACACACACTCACAAACACTTTCATTGTGTGCTATGCAAAGTGCAAGATCTCCCTCTCCTTCTCCAAGCAAGTAGAGGTTGAGAGCCTACACCAACACTCTTGGATATGGAGTGCAAATCCAACCAAGAGCCATGCTTCAATGCTTAAGCTTGCCATCTCCTTATTCTTCATTACTATGCTATTATGTATGCTAGCAACAAGAGTTATGATAAGTTAGGAACTAATTCTTTCTCCTACGAAATGTTTCTTCTTCCTCTTCCCTACCCTCATTCCCTGCTAGCTCTCTCCACCTTCGAGGGTGTTTGAGGTCTTGGGACTAAGGCTTGGGATAGTTAAAGCTTTCTTCAAGTTTATGTTATGCTTGTGATGCATGAAGTTTTCCATCTTCATTGCATCACCTAGGTTACAAGGAACACAAAGATTGTATTGTAACAAGTCTCTCTTAATGGAAGAAACCATAATACAAATGCCTATTGGAGGGGGGACTGGCTCCACATAAATCCGGTCCTCAACTGTTGTCATGTTCTATAAATTCTCTCTCTTGAAAAAGTATTGTTCATGCCAAGTTAACTAATTGCTATGATTATGTTGCTATCCTCAATTATGTTCACCTGCTATGCTCACAAAGTCATTTCTCAAACGTACTCTCATTAATTTCCGCTACACTCAAATTAAATAGGCCAATTCCATTACACACCATTTTACCGAGGCGTATAAGGCACTATACATTGGTGTTTTATCTCATGACTAGCCAAAAATGCATTAAATTCATGAGACATATACTCCCCCCCCTTGATCAAAACGGAGGGTTCCCATAGTACAATTCGAGACATTTTCAGCCGTAGCCAAAAAAAATTTGAAGCACATAACAACTTCGGACTTCGCTTTAAGCGGAAATACCCATGCATGCCTGTAGTAATCATCAATGAAAGTCACAAAGTAAATTACCCAAGGATGGAGTTTGCATGGGCCCACAAACATCACTCTGCATAAGGTGCAACCTGCATGTGGCCCTAACTGAACCATCCTTTGGAAACTTGGAACGCTGCATCTACCCAAAATACCGCCTTCACAAACATGTTTGACAGGTGCTTCAAGAGGTGGCAAAGAAGCAACCATATCAAATTTTTGCAAACACAGCAAACTGGCAAAATTCAGATGTCCAAAATGTGCATGCCAAAGTTTTGCATCTGAAATAGCCTTTCAGTCCACAACTGCAGTTGCTAAATTTTGCCCACACTTGTCATACAAAGTGAGCTTATACATCCCATGACATAATATGCCAGATGCAGCAATTTTACCACCAAAACTGAGATCATGTACTATACATCTGCCATCCACAAATTTGACTACAAGATCAAGTCTAGCAAGTGTAGATACAGACAAAAGATTTTTCTTGATCCCAGGTACATACAATGCATCGAAAAGTGTGAAAGAAGCACCATTTACAACAACTATAAGCATAATCTTTCCAACTTCGTGAACCGGTGTGCGCTCCTTGCCGCACTGTCGAAGCAAGGGACTTGCCAATACACCGTGTGCGAGCCACAAATGGCTCCAAGCACACAACAAGCCTAAACAAGCAAGCTCAAGAGAGCAAAGGGTGTGTCACTCACCGCTCTACGCTCGCCTTCGTGGTGGATTCCTCGCCGCGATGAAGAAGAAGCTGCAGTCGTGCCGTGCTCAACCGCTTCGCCACCGTCGTGCCTTCGTAATGCTCGATCGCACACACACTCTCCCTCTCTCTCTCTCTCTCTCTCACACACACACACACACAAGGAGGTGAAGAAGAAGAAGATGGAGATGGAGATGGAGTAAGAGCACTCTTCTATTGCACAAATGAGAGAATGAGTAAAAATTAGGTTTAGTTGGCTTTTATATGAGCTCACCCCATTCACACTTGGGCGCCCATGCTTAGCCAACTAATCCCTTGAATATTCCAGTTAGAGTGCGCCTCTCATCGGCGATCACTCTTACCCTTTTCCTATTGGTCCGACAAGCCCGGTGCCTGACTCTACCAAATACATAATACGCGTCCATCGTAGGTGATGGGGTGTCCGTGAGCCGTGAGGGTTAACATGCCCCCCTTCCTGATGTAGATTCCGTCCTCGAAAGCTATTGAGTTGAAGCTGGTTCGTCGAGGTGGAAGAGCATTTGAGATGAATGTCCTTAGCCTTCTTCAGTCACTGCAAAATCAAACAACATTGGCACAGTAATTGCATTCTCTTAAAAAGCATATGCAGTTTTAGGTAGACAAATTGATTGGTAAAAAAAAATTTCAAACAATTTGGTAGCAATGAACGTTAAATTGCAATGTAATCAAATGCATAAACAGATGTAAAGGTAGAAAATTAAACAAGTCTGGGGTCGCTAATTTGACGGTCGAAAGGCACTAGAGATCGAATATTAATACCATGGGTAAGCTTCTTAATTATCTGTGGTCAATTAAGTTGTTTAATCGCGAGAGCGAAGTATTTGATGTTCGAGGGCTGCCTAGAGGCTATATCTAGAAAACCTTGTAGTTAAGCTACCATAAAAGGAATTTCTCATGAAATCATCGCCTGACTGATTACTTTTTCTTTGACCCCCCAAAGTCTTTTCACATTGATTCAATTATGATGTGTGTGCTTATTTTGTATGCCTTGGGTTTTTTGCTTTTCAAGGAAAAGCGCCCACACTGGGAACCTCTAGGGCTCTAGTACCATAGGCAATACATGTGAGTGAAGTACCAAATCAAGCTAAGATTTCTCTTCCAGCTTAAAATTTTACATTGTGGCACTTTGAATTTTTTGTTTGTTCATTTTCAGCATTTTAATTTTGTAACTTTGGGGGGTCATATAACACTGTTACCCTCCCCAGGCTCATCACATTAGTAAACTCCCTTTATAATACTTAAGCTAAAGGTCACTAGGGTTAAGCCCACTAGAAAGCCCTAGTACATGTCATACAATGCTGCCTAAATCGGATTAAGAACCTAAGTAACCATTGTTTATTAGGAAGGCATTCCCCATGGTATTAAGAGAAGATTTCTAATACCTAGCTTGGTCAAACTAGCTTAGTCGGACTGCTTGATTTTTAAACCTAGACAAGTGATTATGACAAAACATTACATTGAATTAAATGTTTGATACTAAGCCGATGCGCTGAATATTATGCTACCAATCACAATCAAAGCAGACAAACATGGATGCAAAAAGATAAGGGCAATGCTAATGGACATAAAACACCTGTTTGTGTTGATGGTCGCGCTTGATTTGAAGGTGCCATGAAGGTCCAAATCCTATCAATAGCAACACGCTCCTATACACACTAGGAAACAAAAGGAATACCTCCAGGAGGCACATTAGTGGGAAAAGAGAACTTCGCTAATCAATGAACTCTAAAACAGAAACACTCCTATCGTACTAATCTTACCTACCCTCCACTGAAGTGATGAGGATCGAAGGTGTTTTATGACATAGGTTTCTGTTTCAGTGTACCAGATGTGACAGGTGTAGGTCTGAGTCAATGTTTTGACTTTTAATGTGCATACTCGTTTGCTAATTGCTCTTGCTCTTTATTTTTATTTTTTTTTGTTTTTTGTGAGTATAAAGCTTTATATGTACATTCCCTAAGATTGGTGATTGAGAGGTCAGGGAAAAAGGTTGAGAGGGAAGCAAGTGAATGATGGATGTCCACAAACACTCCCCCCTTCCTTGGGTAGATCATACCGTTTGAAATGAGCTTGTCACCCTTTGAAACCAATTGTTCTAGTTGGTAGTAGGTGAGGATTTTTGCCAGTAGTTTTCTATTACCCTAGGCGCCTCGTCGAGTTGCAAGGGTGGTAAGGTACTCTCCTAGGATCGAACTTGAAGTGGTTCATCAGGTGATTCTTGAACACTGGGAGGTGTGGATTCTTTTGTAGCTTCATGGGGGTCCACTACTATAGATGGAGGCTGTGTAGAAGCTTTTACCTCTATGGATGTATTACATAAGGAGCTAGAAGCTTCATGGGACTCCCCCCTTCCTGAGCTAGGTGGAACAAATCGTTCTTTCTTTGGTACCCAAACTAACTCTGGACTAGGTGTGTAGCATTCTGTGATTTTTTTCTTTCCACGATCATTGATTCATTTTGGAACTACGGGATTGGGCTCACTTGGGTCAGGTGATAGGTAAGAGCACAATCTACGTTTTGGCACCCAGATTTGATCATGTCCTTGATAGTAGCCTTGGGCTTCCAATAGTCGTTTAGGGATCCATCGCAACATTTTCCTACTTTTCTTGGAGCGAGTGGTACGTTTCTTACAAGGCTTCTGTTTTTTGCACTAGCTATGGTCACTAAAGAAGCTTTAGGGACCCACTTGTATGTTTTCTTCGTTACATTAGGATGAGTCTTGTCGGAATCGATATGCATTGCTTGTAGCATATTTAAGGGTATAGGCATTTCATCCCCCTCAGGTGTTACCCAGGTTGTCCCCCTATTTCCCCAAGTGTCTATGGTTGATGCTAGGTGGACCCAATACACATTGTCCGACTCAGTCATCCCAGGTAGGATATCCATATGGACACTCTTTGGGGGTGTGGGGTCCACGTGCGATGTGAAAGGAGAGTCCATTTCCCCACCCCCTTCGTGTGCTTTATTTGCATCAGGTTCCGAGCGAGTAGCTCTACCTAATGTTTTCATGAAACGGCTAAACATACTAGTACTAGGCTGTGGAGCTTCGGGAGGTGCATGGCCTTCTCTCTCAGTGTTTTGGGTAGGGTATGCTTCCATGATTTCGGAGTCGGAGGAGGAATCACTAGCGGCTATTTTAGAGTCTTGGGTGGTGCTACCTTGTGTCCCCGCTGAGGGTCTAGAGCCTATCGTGGATGGGTAATGGGTGTCCGTATGAACAGAGGCACCCTCAATATGCTCGTGTTCTAGCACCCGCCCAGAGCGTAAGTGCATGTGCTTTTGATACCCTAAGGTGTCAAAAAGCTGCTCTAGGAGGCCTTGTGACTAGTTTTTAGCGTGTTTTTTGTTTGTTTTTTTGCTAGATTTTTTAGAGCGTGTTGTGGAATGGGCCGTGTGATAGCTCGAAACGAGCGTATCGCTAGGAGGGACGCGTTGTGCTTTACAGCCCACCGTTTGGTTCTATTTTGCTCCAGAAAAGCCCGAAACAGTCTTTTCCTAGCCGGGGAACTAGGCTCCAAATAGCAAAGTCTAAGGGTGCAAGTGGGAAGAGAAAGGAGGAGAGTGGAGGACTTGTCCCACATGCTCTCATTCCCTCTTGAGGAGGTAGGGTATATATATAAGAGTGAATCTAGTATATATCATAAGACTGAGGCCTGAGGCTTGGGCTTGGGGAAATGATCCAGATCCCGATCTATCTTTTATACAAACCAACCCGCCCGTTTTTATAACCTCCGTTTTTATTTTTCGAAAATTTAACCTCCCCCTCGCTCGCGTTTTTATTTTTTCGAATTTTTTTCCCAATTTTTTAAATTTTTTTTTTTTTAATGCAGAAAATGCAGAAATTGAAAACGCAAAAATTGAAAATGCAGAAACTTGAAAAAACACAGAAAATGTAGAAATTGAAACTTCACAGAACCAGAAAATGCAAAAAATGCAAAAAAACAAGAAATGCTAGCTGTGCAGTGCAAACCAAAAAACGTAGAAAACACAAAAAATAGAAATCTCCACACAACTACACACACTCATTCCCTGCCTTTCCTATGATAGAAATTGCACCACAAGAAAGCGTAAAGTGCTAACCGAGCTTAGTGTAGGGCATATCCCCGGCAGCGGCGCCAAAAATGTGCGCTCCTTGCCGCACTGTCGAAGCAAGGGACTTGCCAATACACCGTGTGCGAGCCACAAATGGCTCCAAGCACACAACAAGCCTAAACTAGCAAGCTCAAGAGAGCAAAGGGTGTGTCACTCACCGCTCTACGCTCGCCTTCGTGGTGGATTCCTCGCCGCGATGAAGAAGAAGCTGCAGTCATGCCGCGCTCAACCGCTTCACCGCCGTCGTGCCTTCGTAATGCTTGATCGCACACACACTCTCCCTCTCTCTCTCTCTCACACACACACACACACACACACAAGGAGGTGAAGAAGAAGAAGATGGAGATGGAGATGGAGCAAGAGCACTCTTCTATTGCACAAATGAGAGAATGAGTAAAAATTAGGTTTAGTTGGCTTTTATATGAGCTCACCCCATTCACACTTGGGCGCCCATGCTTAGCCAACTAATCCCTTGAATGTTCCAGTTAGAGTGCGCCTCTCATCGGCGATCACTCTTACCCTTTTCCTATTGGTCCGACAAGCCCGGTGCCTGACTCTACCAAATACATGATACGCGTCCATCGTAGGTGATGGGGTGTTTGTGAGCCGTGAGGGTTAACAACCGGATAAGAGGCATTATTGGCACAAGTAACAGAATACCCATGAGGGACAGACTCAAGAGAGGTGAACAAATCACGATGTGAGGTAATGTGCTTTGTAGCACCACTGTAAAAATACCACACATGTGAATCTGCAATAACTGACATGCATGCATCATGGACAACAGGATTATAGGTACACTCTGCACTAAAAGCCCATTCTGCATCAACATCAGCATCGCAGTCTCCTTTCACAAAAGACTCAACAATAGCTGCATTTATAGTAAAACCAGCATTAGTAGTAGAATCGACCTCTTTCTTCTGAGCCTCTTTGGCCTTCAACTTATGACAATGCTTGATTAAGTGATCATTAGCTTTACAATAATGGCAACGCATCTGTTTTTTGCCCTTATCACCAATATTTCTATGCAAAATTTTGCCAATAGTAGCATTAGGAACATGTGATTTTCCATTTGTAAAAGAACCATAAGATGTGGCTGCATTGCTGTTACCCCCTTTTGTTTGAGCAACAATAAAGGTCTGTTCAATTGCATGCTGTCTAGTCCTGTTTTTTCTGGAAAGTGATTCTTGCAACAATGTGTATAATGCATCAAACTTGACAACTTCAGGATTTCCTTGGGTCATAAGTCTCCAAGTACTAGCAAAAGTCTGGTAAGAATCTGGCAAGGCATGAAGAACAATCTACACAATGCAACTGCCTGAATGACTTCACTTGCAAAAATAAGTTGCTCATTGATATCCTTGACATCAGCAAGGAAATTGTCCATGTCATCTTCCTTATGCATAATCTTCGACTCCAGCTCTTTATGCAGCAATGCAATTTTTGCCTCATCGTGACTTGCATAAAGACCAACCAGAATATCCTAAGTCTGTTTTGTAGATTTTGTTGAACATATATGAAGAGTTTGATTTATATATAATGCAATCAATGCATGAGCATGCGCATTATTTACATCCCAATGAGCTTGTTCTATCGTAGGAAAACAACTCTAACAACAGCAAGACCTGCAACATCACCTACATCTTCAGAACCAGGATGTACATCAATGCCCTGCACTATATTATAGACGCCCTTTGACACAGAACATGTTGCATCATGTAAACCCACGTAGGGTAATTGTCCCCATCTAATTTGTCCTTTAGCAGCAAAATCTTGAACACATCTGTGTTGTTGTCGGCCATGACGAATGCCTGCACCTAATGTGAAAACTGCCCAAAAAGAGGAGAAACTAAGCGAAAACAACACATGCTATATAGCACAAATTGTAGAAGACTATAAGGACCTGTTATGAAACAAATGGCACAAACAAAAATTCTACACAAAATGACAAAATAACATGTGCAGTAGTAGCTTGTAGTGGAAACGGAGGCCGAAATGAGCCCGAATCAGAAATCTGAGCAGACTATGCTCTACAAGCTTTCTCAAAATTTTTGTTGACCTGCAAACACTCTCCAAAGCTCACAAAAATCAAAGAAAGTGAGCAGGCGTGTGCTGGAGGTGTTGGCGACTAAGCCCGGGAGGACGCAACCTACTCTGATATCATTTGTTGGAATTAGGATTGCAAGAAAACACATACAACTTGGAGAAGATGAAGGAAGCTCAAGGTACACAATAGAGAGTGTTTTACTTAGTGTGCAATGGAAAGATAGATAGCCCTAGAATGATGGGCGTATATACAATGCACGGGGGAAAAAACCTCCTAGTGAGGGAAAAAATGCCTTGGTAGTCCTAAGTGTGTTCACACACATCACTACCACATGTATATGGTAACATGCACTTGCTAAACTTGGTCTTCTTGTGAAATTTGTGGATGACAAATATACAATTCATGATCTTAGTTTTGGTGATGAAATTATTGTATTTGGCATTTTGTGCCATGGGATGTATAAGCTCACTTTGTTTGACAAGTGTGGGTAGAATTTTGCAAATAAAGTTGTGCATTCAAAGGCTATTTCAAATGCAAAACTTTGGTATGCACAATTTGGGCATCTAAATTTTACCACTTTGCTATGTTCGCAAAAAATCTATTATGGTTGCTTCTTTAATGCCTCTTGAAGCACTTGTGAAGCATGTTTGTGAAGGTGGTCAAAAGTTAAGCTTTGCCACATTCGTTTTGACTTGAAGCCATCATGTGTGCAACTTATGTACTCAATAGGTTTCCTATAAAAGCTTTGCAGTCTATGACTCCTTATGAAGCTGGCATGATAAGAACCCATCTATCGATCACATGCGCGCTTTTGGTTGTTTAGCTTATGCTTTGATGCCACAAACACAATGCTTTCACGATATGTTGTGTTTGTAGAAGGTTGCGTTCAATTTTTGTTGTCATGTACTAGAGACAATAATATAAGCCCACAGGACATTGAACAGTTTGTTGCCTCTTTTTAATGGTGGAAACTTAAAAGTAAATTCCAATGAGGCAAATGTACAACCTATGGGGTTTCTAAAAATGCTACAGATCAGCCTATGTACAAGATGTACTTGATGTGGAAAGAGTTGAGAATGAGTAGGTTAGAGGTTTGCCAAAATGGCTCATGCATACTTTGTTGATAGTAAATTGGATGCACCTTTGTCTAGTCATACTTTTTTATGTTCCTTCCATGCATCTTATGCATCACATTGTTATGCTTTGGCTATTTCCAGTTTATGCGATGTGGAGGAACCTTTGTCTTTTGATGAAGCACATAATTTTGAAAATTGGATGGCTGTCATGCACTCAAAATATGATGCACTTATAGAAAATGAACATGGACTTTAAATGATTTTCAACTTGGCAAAAAATCCATTGGTAAGTAGTGGGTTTACAAGTTGAAGCAAAAGCCGGATGGTAAAATTGATCGCTATAAGGCCCGACTTGTTGCAAAAGGTTATGCACAACAAAAAGGCATAGATTATGAAGAGACTTTCGCTCCTATTTATCGATGACTCATGTGTGATTTCTATGTGCATTAGCAGCTCCCTTTGGATGGGGGGTACATCAATCAGACATTGTTACTGCTTTCTTGAATGGTGATATATTTGAGGAAGTTTATGTAACACAACCTCGCAGATTTGCTTAAAATGACAAGAAGATAGATTGTGCAAATGTAAGAAATATTTGTATGGGTTGAAGAAGTCTCCTCGTGCTTGGCATGAGAAAGCTGACACTAGTTTGCTTTAACAAGGCACAGTCCAACAGAAAGCAATTTGTATGGAAAGCGTGAGGGTGATGTATTTCTCATCGTTGTTCTATATGTGGATGATTTGCTAATTATTGCCCCGAATGAGACACAAATCGGTGAATTGAAGGCTACTTTCAAGATGAAAGATTTGGGTATGTTGCATCATTACTTGGGCATACACTTTAAGCAGCATGATGGTGGTATTTCTTTGTGTCATGCTACATAGAAACATTACTATGTAAGTTTGGACTTAAGGAATACAAACCTATTGCTACTCCCATGGAAATAGGTTTGAAATTGAGTCTTCATGATGTTGATAATCCTACCGATGTCACTCTTTACCAGATTGCTATTGGATGCCTTATATAAGACCTAGGAAATTTAGATGTCGGATCCATCGCCCTACCACCCTATATATAGCCCGGCTCCTAGCCCTAGCCATAATACGGATCCCTGGTCCACACTAGTCCAGCCCAAGCCCCTGGCTTAGGTCCTTGACCCCCTAGGTCGAGCCTTGCTCCTTAGGATCCTTGTCCTGACATTACCCCCCCCTTGGAGAAGCGTGTTCGTCCTCAAAAACAAAAGTTGTGATACACTAATGTTTCCCACTGTGGCATCCTTCATGGATCCAGTTGTTCGCTTGACCAGAACACAATTCAGTAGGAAGTTCATTGAAACCAAGAGTAACATCTTGATTTTCCACATTGTTGTCCATGTGCAACCGTCATGTGTTACCAGCTCCCGTAGTGTGTAAACTCCATTTAGAACATAGATGAGCATGCTAAATGAGTTATCACAACAAAGATGTACCCAAGAGAGTACTTCTTTCCACTTTTCATAAAAGTAACCAGCTGACGTGACTTATTAGCAAAATATAAGTACTTGACTTGTCCCAATTTTCATCAGTAGACAACCCCCCCAACATAACGAGTGTTCAAGGTTGAGAATCTGACTTACACATGAAGGGACTAAACTGAGTCACAAACATGCTTTATCGTATTGTAAGAAAACTCCAACAAACATTCTTGCTAATTGGATTGCTTGGTGCTAACGTACGCGCTTTGCATATCCTTTAGCACAAGATTACACTTGTAATCTGCCTATTTTCTTTGGATAACTGACAGTACTGAGGTGTGTTTCCCCACGGTTTACAGACAGTCTGTCAAAATGACTGGTGGTAAACGGGGATCACAATGTCATACAATATTGCTGAGGAATCAACAATGAGATACATAACCATCTTGGTTAACTTGAAAGATCCACAAACACCCAAACCAAGCCATGACCTCTAATGATGATTGGTAGATCCAAAAGTAATCTCATAGAGATACTACACATAGAGTGCAAAATGCTTCGTAAGCGACCAATTTGATGAATATTCATGCCGCTTCAAATCAGCCTTTGCTAAACACTAGGACCCATAACACCTAGTGTGCATGTATTTAGCAAAAAAACATATTCAAACCTATATATCCATGATCATGCTTGTCAATACTTATGGTGAATGTTATGCTTGTAGCACACATTAAAGAGGAGTGTATATAGTTCGTAAAAGAAACTAAATACGTTTTACTGGAATCATTTGCAAGCCTTGCTGAAATGCTTGAACCATAATAGAAGGTGAAAACATTAATCACTTCTAGGGGGGACAAACAATGAAACCGTTTCAGTAACAATTCATAGCCTTGCTATATGTATAAACAACCATCGGTTAATGCTGTTTAGTATCACTTGTACCTTAACAACTCATTCTTAGTATCCAACAATTTTTGGCCCCACTGAAATTGTTCGTGATACGCCGTGCTAAAAATGGTCTAGAAAACGGATTCGACCAGCACCTAGGGACATCATCGTGACACATAACTGAAGTAGTGGTGCCAGTGTCAGTCCCAGAGACTCATATTCTTCACATGTGGAATATGTCTCAGGTAAGGATGTCTAAAAAAAGAACATCCTTCAAGTACGAGATGTACTTCGGTGTGGAGGTAATTGTAAACATGCATGCGACGTGCATGAGACAGACCCTCATTATCCATGCTCCACATTGGCTAAACCGAACTCCTAAAGTTCCTAGACCATGTTGTATCCCATGTGACAACATGTCTCAAATCAAACCCTACAAGTGAGTCTATAACTATGCAGAAACTTATTTTTGATGATACCGCCTAAATTTCTTGGCTCTTACCCTTGTCATCTCTCTTAAGAGCATAAATTGAGGAAAAACTAGAAGTTTATGCATCCAAATCAGATGCGTACCAGAAGGTTGAACATTGTGTTCACTTATTTGTAGTGAAAGGCACCTGCCCAAACTTCCCGCTTGCAAAGGATTGGGGGCACTAATTTGAAAACTAGTAAAGTGCAAGTAAGATTGCACAGGCAACCTTGGGTGTTGCCATTGCAATCCAAACCCCTCAGTTAAAATCGACATTGCCAAACCGCTTGGTTAGACTTTTGTATGGAAACTGCTCAACTAGCAGCCAACAGTAGCTTAATTCAGCTTTGGAAGTTGAAATTATTTACTACTCCTTGGCAGCTTATGGACTTCTTTCCTTGAAAGTGCAAGTGTGAAGATTCCCTGCTATATAGAAGATCCACTGAAGTTGGAATTGTATTCACAACTAGACCTTTTCCAGACCCAAAAATCTAGAATCTTGGGTTTTTGTGAATAGCCGTGCTGTCTGAAACTCTGGCTTCATCTATACACCTTGGTAGAGATAATCCATGACGATTTTAAGACGTCCAAAAACTCAACTTGATTATCACGCTTAAAGTGTGTAGCGTGAAAATAATGCCCAAAAAATCGTTAATGGCAAGACTCTTGCTTGTCCATTATATTTGTTGGGTACTCAACTAAATAGATGTGTTTGATCTTGAAAGCAATAACTGATGGATTACAAAAAGATGGCACTTAGCCATTTCAAAAGAGGTGGCAATAGATGGCTCTTAGCCCTTCTTGTTGACTCTTAGCCCTTCCTATTACTGTATTGACATAGAAAGATGTCAATAAAATCATGCCTAGTTTCACCTTGCCCACATAGAAGTTGGAAAAAGAGAGAGAGAGAATGTTGGGCTGGGAAAACTCCTGATTTGAATGTGTTGTATGCCCCTTGCATATGATCCAGTGCAGACCATGTCTGTGTCTTAGCCTTTATAAGCATCCAACAGTGTACTTGTACCATGCCCTCATAGAGAGCGGTACCATAAGTCACGTCTTTACCCACTTACCTGGTATGTGATCGTGACTGTATCAGGGTGACTTTAAATACGGCACTTTGCTCATGAATAAACATAAAAAATGTGTGAAGAAATTAGTCACTTACCTTGTTCTTGACAGAGTAGTTAGTGTTATAGTGAAAGCGTATGCAATGATGGCTAAGGTACGGCCATCGTACTAGTATGCCATGCATACAAAGCAAAAAATAAAATAATAAGCCCTTGGCTTCAATGAGAGCCTCAACCATGTGAGCCATTGGTACATGTGCCTTGCACGATTACACTGGGATGGATACATCACAATGCAGCATTGTCTGTGAGCTTATATCCACGTAGTGCTAAAGATGTGTGCCATTATCATTGATCTAAAGTCAATCGATAATACCTGGGCACATAAGAGAAGTCTTGATTCACAGGAAAGTTGGCAAAACACTTTGCTTTGCACGACAGCTTCGTATAAAGTCTGCCCAAGCACTTTGCTTTGCAGAGCAGAAAGATCTTATCTAATGTAAATGAGGTTTTTGGAAATTTGCTCGAATCTGGCTCATAGCCATATGTACTGCTCGAGTGAGTTAGCGTATGTATCATAGAAATCCATTGTGGGCTATAAAAACATGCAGACATCTTGGCAAGTGTTCCAAGTTTGTATGCTATGAGCATATTCGAAAGTTTGGAAATTGTTATGCTAAATGCTGAAAGGGAAGCCTTGCTTCGCATAGGTACTCATGGAATTCTGGTGCTATAGCTAAAAAATACGCTTGCCAATGGACAATGGTAGAGCAAAAGAAAGTCGACCCTGTCGAACATTCACAGATAATTGAACTTATCAAATTGAACAATGTATTGAAAAATAAAATTAAAAAATACTTGCAAGTGATGTACCTCGTGCTTGCTTGGCTTGCTTATTGTGTTCCTGAAGATTTTGTAGATGGAGTCGTGCTCCCATGATGTCTTAGAAAACTTGTCGGATCACGCATGGCGACAACGAGTGGATCATATCCATGACTGAGTATAGAATTGGCAGATACTCTACCCACTACGATACTTAAAAAACATAAATTAACTCAAAGAAATTGGTTTTGCATCATTACTTTAGATGGAGCCTTGTGGCCACACTTTTTTTGGCATATGGAGCATATGTTTTCACTCAAGGACCCTAGAAGATGTGAAATCAACTCTGAATTTAAGTTTTCAAGCACTATCACCTAATTTAGCTCTACCTAATACACCCCTGCACCAAAAGGCCCAATTACATTGGACATTCAAAAAATCTAAATTAATGTTGCATAGACACTTGGTTTCACAATATGTTAGCTTTTTTGATATCCTATGGGGTAGTCAAAGCTTGAAATTGCCAAAAAAAGGGTGGCCACAAGGCTCCATCTAAAGTAATGATGCAAAACCAATTGCTTTCAGTAAGTTTATGTTTTCTAAGTATCCTAGGGGGTAGAGAAGCCTACCAGGTGCCAAAAAAAGGGTGGCCACAAGGGCGCGCAAATGGGAAATCCAAAACTGATGGATGGGCCATTTGTGCGCCCTTGTGACCACCCTTTTTTTGGCACCTGGTAGGCTTCTCTACCGCCCAAGATACTTAAAAAACATAAATTAACTGAAAGCAATTCATTACTTCAAAGAAACCACTTCTTTTCACTACCTAATACATCCCTGCACCAAAAGGCCCAATTACATTGGACATTTGAAAAACCTAATTTAATGCTGCATAGACACTTGGTTTCACAATATGTTAACTTTTTTGATATCCTATGGGTTAATAGAACTTGAAATTGCAAAAAAAGGGTGGCCACAAGGGCCACACATGGATAATAGACACAGTAGACACAACTGTTGATCATATTGTCATTGCAAAGTCATCTCATTACAAAGATAAGGGTGTGCAATACAAAAAGAGGGGTAACTTCGGCTAATGCTCGAAGTCTCATCGCAATCGACGTGCAAGCTGCATATCTTTTGGCTGTATTGTCACTCGCTTTGCATGAATCGTGCATAGGTTGGTATCTTCCAACACCGAAATGATGTGGGCCTCTATAGCTTCTTGAATAGCCTCTAGCGCTATTGCTTGCATTCTATGTTGATTTCCATAGCTTTGAAGCACCTCCTTCACTGTGCGAGCAAAGGGGACGCGTCGAATCAAAATATCTGTAGTCTTCTAGTGGTGGCGGATTTCTGCAAATGCCCTTGCTATTTTTCGGCGCCGCTGCGGTTGTCTTGGGGGCACTTGCACATTTGCTGGCTGGCGGCGTTTAGGCTTCTTGAAAAACTTAGACTTGCACATGTTTACATGCTTAGGGTCTGGATCTGCAGCCTCTTCTGATTCATCCTCTTCCCGTGGTTCCCGATCTTGTGCTGTGAGGAGAGCTCCCTGGCCTCAAGGCAGTGTCTTCCCCCCAACGGGCACCCGGTGTGTGCGTGGTATATCAACTCACAGCCATGGTGGCTCACTCTCTAATTCAGTGTCTATATGGACCACCCGAGTCCTGGATGATCCTGCTTGTGATTGGTGGCGCGACGGCTCCTCCCTATCGGACTCTATTGTTTGTTGGGCCTCTTCTTCTCTCCAGCACTGGGCACGTTGCTTCATTCTTTTTCTAGGTGTTTGTTCTTGTGGATGTGGAGATTCAACAGCCCTCGATGACTCTGGTGCCCTACTACCATGCTCACTGCCAGAAGAGTTCTTGGAACACCCAGGTGTTCGTGGCCGTTTTCTTGTGCCTTTAAGCCATGCCGGCTTCTCACATCCTTGGAGGGTGTTTTTGTTGGCAGGCGGATGCTCTTTCGCGGTTTGTTTGGTGCATGCCATTTTGTATGGTAAGAGCTCACATGTTCTTAAGAAATGAGTGGTTTATGAGAGCATGCAATATTTATAAGGGCCCATTTAAAAAGGGCCCTGTTCAGACTAATTTTGAAAAAAAAACTATTATTTTCTAAATGAACATGTCGTTAAGAGTTGGACCCTGCGTTCACGTGTTGTGGCTCGCGTAGAATCCACTTTGATCCTTGTCGCACTCTGCATCACCGCCATGCAACATGCTTGGTGGGACCTTGCGACATTTGCCACTTGTTGCTATGCTCTTGACAACTCCATTTCCGCACTTCAATAGCAATCTTGGATTGTCGCGCATGCTCCATTGTGAGCTTACAAGAAAATATTGTGCGAAAAAACCAGTTGAACATCTCCTCCAAATAATTGGATTGCACCATTCCACCACCATGTCAAGTATTTTTGAAGTACACTCCCCTTGCTCGATAATGGGACTTCTCCATGCCTTGAGTGCTAAAAATTTCAAGCGATCCATACTTGTGCATAAAAAAGGCACCATGCGCAAACAAGATATGTTGTTCACATGAGTAAACGATCCACATTATTTAATAAAAACAATCCCTTGTAATAAATTCACCACGTAACATGGCTTACCATGTAATGTGTGATGTCATTTCACCCCAAGAAAGGGTGAAGACCTTGGTAGAATCCGCAAAGGCTTCTTGAAATGATTGGCGTTGTTCTTCTGTTGTGTTGTTAAGACCCATAAGCTTGACCATTTTATCAAAATGTGCCCAAACTTGCTTGCGCTTGTTTGCAAGCTCGTCATTTGAATCATTGTCAGTAGTAGCTTTGCATAACTCCTTCCAAAGCTCGCAAAGGTTACCTGCCTACTAGTTGGAGCTGTTTTGAGCACCATTTCGACTTGGCTTTCCTTGGGAAACTTTCTTCAAAAAGTGTCTAGCTTTTTGTCCACTCATTGTCACTTGTTGAAAAATTTCATGGGCCTCCCCTGTGTTCTTTGCAGCAACAATAGACACATTTCCACCGTGATAGCCAATGGAATTCAAGAGTACCTTCACTCTTTCAATCGCTTCCTGGGGCTTTTCCAATGGTTTCATTGTGAAAGCATAGTCAATGTGGAGCTTCAATAGCCTATCAAAAATGCGCATGAATGCGTGTAATGTACAAAAATGTACATTCGATAGAGGAAATGGAAAGATTGGATTCCAAGCATGGTCCTTTTGATCACGTTCTGCGGCATTGAGCATGGGACATCTCAGAATAGATGTTTCCCATTCTCTACCTTCATCTTCGACATCACGACAATCTAACCATTGTTCTCCATGCCCTTGCCATGGAAGCATGGAACTGACCGTTGCAGTGCTCTTATGTGATTTTTGTCCATTAGGTTTGTACCCTCGAGTGCAAAATGGACAAGGCATGAGAGAAGAAGCCTCTTGTTTGCAGCCAAGCAAACACTTTATGGTCTTCAAGTCCCCACCTAAGTGCCACTCCACATCATAACTACCAAAACCCTCAACCTCCAACTTCTGACCTACAATTTGGGAGTGTATTACTTCTGTGATCTATGGAGTTCTCTTAAAAATCCATGAAAGTACTCCATTGGTCTCTGTGGGCACCTCAATAGAACCCAACCACCAAATGTCTTTCTCTGATTGCACGCTAAAAGACGGGGTAGGAGATGGCTCGACTGAATCCCTTCGCTTGGTTTGCAAAAGGGCCTCGTTCATTAGAGTGACACTTAGCCTCTCTAACCTTCGTCCTTTCACTATTTTGAGTTTCAGCACAAAAGCGACCTTTGTGCCAAGCACTACAAAATAAATAGTGCCAACACCTTAAACTTCAAAGTCTATGATAAGAACAATACCAAAGAAAAAATTAAAGTGTGTCACCTTGTTCAAGTAACTCGGAAAATCTAAGCATGGCTTGTTGAAGTCTTCTAAGGTCCACAAAAATATTCCAACCTCATCACAAGCTTGTTGCACGTCATCATCACTAACCACATTTCTCAATTTACGCATAAGGTCCTTGGTGACTGCATCCTTAATGTGCTTACCTCCAGGTGATTGTAAGATAGAAATACATCCTGGGTATTGAGACAACTAGTGAGAAGGTTGACTCGATCATCTTGGCTTGTTCCACCGCATGCCTCCTAGATGAAGTTTCTAGCAACCAATAAAAGTAAATGTTAGAAAATAGTGTGAAGTAAGAATGCATCATGCAAGTAAAGACAAAATCACATTGTGGCTGTCACTCATCGTTTGCGTGCTCCTCCCGAATGTGCAAGAGTTTCAATGGATGAATACGTGTGTTTGCGTTTCCTTGCACCAAGGGGTGTTTCTTTCAAGTATGTGATGGTGTTGGCAAGCTTCTTAATGTGGGACTCCTTTTCTTGCATTTGTTGTTGAAGAGTTTCAACCACCCTCTCCGAAGAGGCAACACTCTTGTAATGCCGTCATCTTGAGGTGAAGAGCTTGACATTCGTGCAGCCACATATGCAAAGAAGCACCTGCACCCATACACAACCGCTTGCAATAGCCTAAAAGCCTGCTTCTCCCCTCCCAAGAAATTGAATAAATGTTGAAAGGCTATTAAAGGATGAATGGAAGCGGCTTATAGGATCGTATGGGTACAAATGGCCATCCACCTAAATGTCAACATTGGTCTCACAAGCGGTGCAACGTTCTTGTGATGACCTTTCGTCACCCTCACTAGCGGTCTTCGGTGCAAACACCGTGGTAATCGAATACGTATGCTTTTGGTGTGTGGAGTACGTGGTGATGGAAGCAAACCATTTGTGATGTCCGTGAGCACTATGGAAGTTGTTGCGTGAGGAAGCAAATGATGAAAAGATAGAGGGGGAGGGGTACGGAGATTGAGGAAGATGGGAAGAGAGAAGGAGGAAGGGGGGGGAGGGAGAGATTGGGGAGGAGGAGGAAGGTAGGGGCAAGGAGGGAGAGGAGAGGGAGAGAGGAGGGGGGAGGGAGGAGGAGGAGAGAACAAAGTGTTTTTTACTTTCTGGGGGAAAAGATTTTTGAAAAAATGGATTTTCTTAGCTTGTGGGTTAAAAAATGGGTCAAAAAATGATTTCTGGATATGTATATATGTTGGGAGGGAGTTTTAAGTAAAAAATAAGTAAAAATGAATTATTTTAAAAAAAGTCAAATTTTGACTCTTAGTGACCCACGTTTTTGCTAATGTGGTCACACCCCTATGCTTCCTTCACTTTTAAAAGGCTAGAGAGAGAAAGTAACCCCTTAGGTCCACATCCGACATTTGTCTTAAAAAAAAGGCTAGAAAAGCCTACTCAAAACTACCTTCTTCAATGCCCTTTCCCCCTTAATCCCACACAACATTAGCCTTGATCCCTAAAAATTAGGATTCCTTACAAGGCCCATGCAAGGTTCATATTTCTCATAATGCTTCCAACGAGTTGTCCTTCAAAATTTCAAGAAAACTGGTTACAGCAGGATGACCAAGCTAGACAGTTTTAAGTTTTGTTTGTTTTTCATGTTTTCACCTTTATTTTGGAAAATATGGTATGTTGTGCAACGCAAAGTGCTTTGACAGTTTCACGTGAAGCAGGGCTTTTAACGTGTGGCAACATCAAGTTAGGATGTCTCCCTAGTAGTACAGGCTACTGTGCAAGGCTTTTGTTTTGGCTCTCACATTTGAGGCCATCACTCTCGGCAAGGGCTTATAATTATGCATGCAAGGCATGCTAGCTAGGTGGATTCAATTCTACCGCCTCATGAATTTTGCTTCCGCTATCACACTAGCAACTCTATCAAGGACAAAATAAGTGATGGATTGTTTAACATGATTTTTGGTTGCTGTTAAAACACAACAACACTAAAAGGAACCTAAGTCTAGGACTTATTTCACAAGCAAAGTGCCCTATTTAAGTCCTCCCCATATAGTCACGATGCCTACAAGATCGATGGGTCAAGATGGGACCCGTGTTCTCTGTTACCTCTCTCAATGAGAGAGTCATACCAGAAAACTATGGAATGCTTATAGGATAAGCTGCAAGTCAGGCATAAGATGCGTAAGAGCACACAGATTGGGTACACACTCTACACACTTCAGGAAAGTTCCTCAGCCCAGCATGCTCTCCTTCTCTCTCTTTCTTGCGAATAATGAAAAATTCTAAGAAGCTTTTGATACATGTTTTGCTTGTGAGTCAACCTAAGCCAAGGTGCTCTAGCTCTTAGTTAGAAATTGGCCAAGATGCCATCCACATTAGTCTTCATCGGTTCGTCAATTGAACTTACACTCACATAGGCTGATCTATAACACGATGACAGATATAGCAAGCATTTCAAACAGCATGGTTGTCCATAACAGCTAGGAGTCCCGCCCTGCGTGGATCTCCCGTTTTTCCTAAAGCACTAGGCGTGAGTATCAGAGTAGTATTTTGTGGTATGACCATACATGTGCTTCCTCAATCACTCAATACGTGTTAATGGTCATTTTCAGACACCTTCACACTTTGTTTTTCAAGAAAAATGTCTGCCAAGGGGTAGTCAAACAGTTCTTTCCAAACTCTCACCATGGGGGTTATTTTGGCAAGATATACCTAAGGGTTTGGATTGCCAAGGTAGCATCCAGGGTTACAAGTTCAATTTCTTTATCTTCACTAACCTCACTTGCAGTGATTAGCAGGTCAATGAACTTTTGATATGGTACGGTTACAGGTTGAGGGATGTACTTGACTTCCAGGTAAGCATCAGGTAATTTCCACTTCATGGTAAGTACATGATTTTGGATTTATTTTCCTTTCCAATTAAGTTTGCTTAAGTTCTATAAACGGGATATTTGAGCTAGAAGGCTTTCATCCAGCTTGCTCTTTAGCCAAGTGACAAGGTCATGGAAGAGCATAGCATTTTGAGAAAATAGTGTTATTTTCTCTCTTCCCTATTCATCAAGATACCATGATGGGTTTGACTCTTGTTGAAACAATTACAAACCTACATGGTATGGTTCTGTTTGGCACATGTTGTCAAATGGGACACAACATGGTCTAGGAACTCAAGGAGTTCGGTTTAGCCAGTGTGGAGCAATGATAATGAGGGTCCCTCTCACTCCCATCGTCGAGTGTTTGCATTTACCTCCACGCACAAGTACATCTTGTACTTGAAGGATGTTCTTTTTTTTAGAGACCCTTACTTGAGACATATTCCACATATGGAGAATATGAGTCCTTGGGACTAACACTCGCGCCCCCTATTTCAAGTATGTGACATGAAAAAGTCCTTAGGTGCTGGTCAAATCTGCTTTCTAGACCATTTTTAGCACGACGTATCATGAACAATTTCGGTGGCCAAAAATTGTCGGATGCTTAGAATGACTTGTTCATGTACAAGTACTGCTAAACAACATTACCGATGGTTGTTTAAACATATAGCAAGGCTCCGAGTTGTTAATGAAAAAGTTTCATCGTTTGTCCCTAGAAGTGATTAATGTTTCACCTTCTATTATGGTTCAAGCTTTTCAGCAAGGCTTGCAAATGATTGCAGCGGACAATATTTAGTTTCTTTTCCAAACTACTTACATTCCTCTTTAATGTGTGCTACGAGCATCACATTTGCCATAAGTATTGGCAAAGATGACCATCGATATACAGGTTCGGATTTTTTTTTGCTAAATGCATGCACACTAGGTGTTATGGGCCCTAATGTTTAGCAAAGGCTGATTTGGAGTGGCATGCATATTCATCACATCAGTTGCTTATGATGCATTTTTCACTCTATGTGCAGTATCTCTATGAGATTACTTTTGGGTCTACCAATCGCTAATAGAGTTCATGGCTCGGTTTGGGTGCTTGTAGATCTTCCAAGATGACCAAGATGGTTATTCAAGAAATTGTTGATTCCTCAGCTAGGTTGTACGATATGGTGAACCTCGTTTACCAGTCATTTGGGAAGACTCTCTGTAAGTGGTTGGGGGAAAGTACCTCACTCTTACTTCTGCTATACATCCCGCATTGGATGGGCAGCTTACACGTATTCTTTGCTAAAGGATCTTCTAAGCGCATACGTTAGCACAACGCATTCTGAATGGGAGATTCTCTCCCTATTATAGAATTTTCTTAGGTTAGGTTTTCAACTTTGAACACTTGTTGTGGTGGGGTTGGATACCATTTCAATAGTTTCATTGGTCAATCACTTAGTAGGTGTACTGACAAAGTATGTTGGCATGTAACCTACATTAGGGGTGAACATATAGTTATGTGTGTTCCAAAATGTTCAGAAGTCTGACATGAGGACACTCCCTATTCTATGCCTTAGTAGCTATGAGTTTTTCAAGATACTCACACGGGTTGGAAATCTAGCTCACAACTTCATAGAAAGTTGCACCAAGGTTTTCTTGCATTATTCGAGTACCTTCAGAAAGTCTGAAAACTAGTTATGCCTTTAGACACCTCTTAGTTGTGGTTACTCCTTTAAAGTACTCAATTGAGTTATAAATTGAGTTACCATTTAGATACAAGTGGTTGCAAAAGGACAACAATGTTGAAAATCAAGATGTTGCTCTCGGTTTCATTGAACCTCCTCATTGTACCAAGTATCAGTCATATGGACAATTGGCCCGCATATGGGATGCCAACAAAGAAAACATCAGTGTTCTTACGAAGATACTATCACTTGTGTTTTCGAGGAAGAAAACGCTTCTCCAAGGGGGGAGTAATGTCAGCCCAAGGGCTAGAGGGCAGGGCCCAACCTAGGGGAGTCAAGGACTTAGGCCAAGAGCCGGACTGAAGGTGTGGATAGGGGATCCATTGAGGGAAAAGGGTCATGGGCTCTCCTATAATAGGTTGGCTAGGAGGACGATCCGTCATTCAGTCTCCCCTCGGCCTTTCAGCCCAATGTAAAAATAATTTATTAAAAAAAACAAACGAGCAATGATGGTACTTTGTTTGCAGCACCGACGAGAGATGGAGACATAGAGTTTTTCATGTTGCATTCCAGGCTTTGGCCAGGTGATGAATTTTGGTCCCACTAGCTCTGTGACCCTGTAGATAGCACATGCAGATGATTCATTGGGGTCGGCTCTTGATCTCCCCCTTCGACAACAGCTGTTGCCCACTGTGCCGACTCCTCAACCCCTTGGCAAGCTTGCCTACACACACGGTTTCTTTGACCCTGCCCTTTTCTTAGCGACCTTGCACACGCAGCGCGATGCGGCTTCTTCTTCTCTCCCATGCAAAGCATGCAAAAAGCCCTCCAATCTTGAGGACCACGCTCTCCATGACGAGAGAGAGAGAGAGAGAGAGAGAGAGAGAGAGAGAGAGAGAGAGAGAGAGAGAGAGGGAGGGAGGGAGGGAGGAAGAGAATCCATGCCTCCCCTTGTGAGAGCTCATGCAACCTCCCTTCCCCCTCCTCCATAGCTTCCCTTCTCCCCTGAGCTCTAATACCAGTATAAGACCTAGGAGACTGAGATGTCGGATCCACCACCCTATATATAGGTTGGCTCCTAGCCCTAGCCATAATACGGATCCCTAGTCCACACTGGTCCAGCCCGAGCCCTTGGCTCAGGTCCCTGACCCCCTAGGTCAAGCCTTGCTCCTTAGGATCCTTGTCCTGACACCTTATTTCTGTATGCAATATGAGGCTGAGTATTCAATTTGTAGTCTCACATGTTAGCAGATTTATGCATAGCTCATGGTCTAAGCATTGGTAGACTGTCAAGAGGATTTTTGCTACTTGAGTGGCACTTTACATCTTGGCTTGTTTTATCTAAAGAGGGGTCATTGTCGTCAGATTTACATGCTTTTTCGAACTCAGATTGGGCTAGTTGTTATGACACACGAGTGTCACGAGTGGTTTTTATTTCATGCTCGATAGTTCATGCATACCACGGTTGAGCAAGAAGCAACCTACCGTGGCCACTTCCAGTTGTGAAGCTGAGTACAAGGCTGTCTTCACAGCTACGGTTGAGTGTGTATGGCTTGGATGCCTTATGGTTGATTTGGATGTTGGACAAGACATTGCCAACATCATCTACACTCACAGTCAAAGCGCATTGGTAGTTGCTAGGAACCCAGTTTTTCCTACTCACACAAATCACATTGAGGTGCACTATCACTATGTCAAAGAGAGACTCTTAGTAGGAGAGATCGACTTGGCTTATGTTCCAACACAAGATGACCTTGTTGATCTTTTCACAAAGGCATTTTCTAGTAAGAAGTTCAAAGCTTCTTGCAAATTTTGGGCTTACTCTCCTTTGTGAATTGATCATGACCTCAAGTCATGGCACTCCCCTATGCATTATGTGCCAACTCTCGTTTACTGCATCACTCCCAGGGGGATTTATTACCATACATATGTGGTAGTGATGTGTGTGAACACACTTAGGACCGCAGGAGCATTTTTTTCCTCACTAGGAGGTCTTTTCCAATGTGCATTGTATATACACCCATGATTCTAGGGCTAACTTATCTTTCATTTGTGCACTAAGCAATATACTCTTTGTGCGTTGAGCTTTTTCATTTTCTCTAAGCTGTGTGTGTTTCCCTGCAACCCTATTTCCAACAAAAATCCCTGCGGGTATATTTTCTCTCAAAAGAGCTCAATAGCACTCTGAGCGCTCAAGAAAAAATGCATATGCAAATGCATAACAACCCGCAAAGAAACTGCTACCAAAACCACTACCAAGAATGCCTGCGAAGGTGTTGTAGTTGTATGTGCTTGAAACCTAGAGATAGGTACATGTGCACTAAAGAGCCTATCAATATGTCGAGCCACAAAGAGACTAGATGCATGTAGGCTCAAAATCCCCCCTATAAAATTGATGTGAGAAATTTCTTTTTTTGTTGTCAACAAGAATCCGATGCCGAATTTCATTACTGGACAAAAGTGTCAAGCTCTATGTGTGTCGCAAATAACCGAAATTGGCTATTAAGGGTGAGAGCCGATGGTGAGGTAGCGACGGTGTCGATATCAACAGGGTGGATCGGGACAACAATAGACCAGAGAGAAGAATGTCTCTCCCTCTTTGTTGAGGCTGGGGATTGATGGGTTAGATGTGGAAGCGTGCTCCCTAATCACCAATTGCTAGCGTTAGGCTATGGAGGGTGAAGCCTTAGCTTAACCATGGTATTAGGGTTAGGGTTAGAAATATCCATGGAGATTAGGGTTAGGCTACACCAATTCCAAGAGCATAAAGAGAGAGAGTATAGACACAATGATAGAGTTCAAAGTGCAAATGCTTCATTAGAAAATAGGCTCTTAAATAGGCTTAGTGATTTGCATTCCTTGGCTAGAGAGGTTGCACCCTCTTGCTATTGGACCATATCATCATTTATCTCTTACTAGGTGGCTAGGGGGCATTCCCATATTGTGCCACACATTGGGCTTACCCTAACAATCACCCCCTTGAGCCAAACTTGGGGTTCTACAAAGACTTCATACGTGTTTTTTGGGCTTCATATGTTCATGTCATGGTTTCATTCGCTTGATTTTCATTGGGTTCGTTGGTCCGTTTTGTAGAGGATGCACCCTTCTTGGCTAATAGTGCAAAGTACACATACATTTCAATGTTTATGCTTCTTGTGTGCATGCTCACCATGATGGATGGTCTTACTCCTTTGGGCAATGTCTTAAACCCATGTTCATGTGCGTAGTGACTTTGTACACTAAAACTTCATTCATATTTTTGTGTTTGAAGACAAGTTTGGCAAGACTTACATGGTTTAGAGCTTTGATAGCCTTGGGATTGGTTCTTACATACACTTCTATGGTTACAAGATCATAGTGGAGTAATGCACAAGGAGATATGGGAAAGCCTACAAAATAAGCGCACTTTGTGCCTCCAAAGCTTTGCCTTTTTGAAAATGACACTTGTATGTTGTGTGTGTGAACTCCCTTTTGGTTGGTTGGATGTTGTCGAGTGATGACTATGGGAAGAAACTCTTCCCTTAGCTGGAGTGGCAAGCCTTAGAGGGCTTCTAATCTAGTGGGAATCACGCCAAAAGCGATCAAGTAATAGCATGGGTCCTTGAGACTAAGGACGGTGTGAAGCCCCGCTTGGGAGGCTACTAACTAGCCGGTAGGTTGGTAGACAGGTGGCTGAATGACCGGCACGCACAATCGATTGGAGAAAAAGATGTTGGTTTGGTTCTTGAAATCCATTTGGACCCGATAGAATCTATAAAGCAATTGATCAGCACTGGAACTCAAGTCCGCCCGGGTTCCCACCTTATGGCGGATCCGCACGTGCCGAGGTACAACCCCAACCCACAATCATCAACAAACTCTACCTTGGAGTCTCAACTCTGTCGAGATTTGTAGAGTTGGAAAACTAGCCTTCCACCCCCATCTCGTCTCAACAAGGAGTGGCTTCGCACAGGCAGCAGTCATAGTATTCGACAAAATAGCTGACAAATGGCGAGGGTTGTACCCCCACCCATGCGGATCCGCTCTTAACAAAAGTAGTCCGAAGGCTTTGAGCCCAACTAAATCCAATATTCTACCAATAAGGGAAGCCTCATATGCATGTGTATAAATCCTTAAAATAGTGTATTTGAACTTTATGTAATCAAGGTTTCCCACACATACACACACCTAATATTAGAAGGGGTGATTCAAGTGGTGATGAAGCTCTAGTGATACCCAAAATTGATGATTGAGGAGTCAAAAGAAGCTGAAAACAAAGAGTTTTTGGGCACACAATTGGAATATCAAATCACAAGCAATGTCATCATTCAATAGCTCTACAAAATGGCATCAATGAGCACTTTGCCCACACACAAATTGCACAAGCAAATAGACAATATGATGAGAACCATGCTAATGTAAAATGGGTTGAAAATGAACACAAACAATGCACACTAATTGAAAAATTTCACACACACACACAATTATTATTAGAATGCCGCTAGTAAAAAATTGCACCAATCAAGAAGGATAGTGGATCATTCGTATTGCCAAGAACAAGCCCAAGCTTAATTAGCGATGCTAGTGATTAGGGAGAGGGGGGGAGAGGAATTAACTAGGTCTAGGCATGACCGTTGGCTTTGAGACCACTTGATGGGTTACATGCGAAAGCCTGTTCCTTAATCACCCAATGGCTAGTGTTAAGCCATGGGGGTGAATCCTTAGCTTAACCATGGTATTAGGGTTAGAGTTCAAGATATGGAGTTTAGGGTTAGGGTACACCAATTGCAAGAGCATAAAGAGAGAGAGTATAGACACAATGATAGAGATAAAAGTGCAAATGCTTCAGTAGAAAATAGGCTCTTAAATAGGCTTAGTGATTTACATTCCTCGGCTAGAGAGGCTGCACCCTCTTGCTATTGGACTATCTCATCATTTATCTCTTCCTAGGTGGCTGGGGGCATTCCCATATGGTGCTACAATTTGGGCTTATCCTAACAGGGATGACCTTCGATGTCCAAGGATGCCAAAAAAACATGCACAATCTGGTGTACACGTGTGCGTCTACCCTTGCTAAAGAGAAATGCTCAATGCCGAGGTTGGGCTCGACAATGCTCAAAGATGCCGGTAAAAAACGTGTACCTAGAGGGGCCTATATGTGTGTGGGCCAAATGAGCACTACTGCGCGTGAGCTACTACCCCCTTTCCTTGGCCAATTTTCACCAATTCTACAGGTTCAAAGAAACGCTACCCTAATTTTATTTTTATTTTGTGCTTGTCAAGCTTTCAAAGGAGTGCCACACTACTCGATTTATGTAGGATTTAGTGTTGCAGGTTTTTATGGATGTGTGTGTGTGTGTGTGTACACATACACACACACACACTACTCGATTTATGTAGGATTTAGTGTTGCAAGTTTTTACACACACACACACACACACTACTCGATTTATGTAGGATTTAGTGTTGCAAGTTTTTATGGATGTGTGTGTGTGTGTACACACACACACACACACACACACAACCCTCGATTTTTTGCAGGGATTCAGTGCCTCCCCTTTGCTCGATTTTACTTGCCTTTGGACTCGCTATAGATTCTAGTGCTACAGAGTTTCCAGTGTGTGTGAGTGTGTGTGTGTGTGTGTGTGTGTGTGTGTGTGTACGTAACCACACAACCCTCAATTTTTCTCTACCCACTTTGAATCCCAGCTCAAAGTTTCCTTTGATAGCCGATTCACCTTGCTCTGCTCACTTCTGATTCTCCAGCGCTACTCAACCCTCCACAATTCTCTCACTGATCTTATTCTCCCAAGCTCCAAGCGGGAGCTGCACATACGGGTTGGGAGGAGGAAGCTAGGCTCGAAGTTGGAGAGGGATCTCATATCGATTGTGAGGGCTATGGTGCGTGCTCGTGTGTGCAAGGAAGGGGAAGAGAAAGCCGAAAGGTGGAAACACCACACTTGAGACAAAGAGTGTGTGAGTTTCTTTATTGCTTTTGTATAGTGTACAAGGGTTAGTAAAGGGGTTAATGCGGTTAGGTTAGTCAAATTGGGCGGCCATGAGCCTTTACCCAACACACGGCCTATGTATTTTGCAAATTTCAATGTTATGAACGCTCATGTAGGTAGGGATAGCTATTATTGGACATGAGTGGCCAACATGGCAGCACTTGATTGCTTGGTAGCCTCTTTTGCACCTTCCATGCTACACAAGCCTTACCTTGCAAAAGCCATGCCCTCATGGATATAACGTCGGCTCTTATCAGACTAATCATCTCAACCAGCCTCTATAATTAGCTAAATACACACACACACACACACACACACACACACAAAAGAGTCTTGGGGTATAAAGCCCAATGTGGTCGCCCAGGTAAGTGGGCGGGCCTCCAGGTATGTACACATATTCTTTTGTAAAAACCTAATAAGAACTCACTATGCTCTACACATTACAGTAGAGCGAGTTCACCATATCGTCGTGCTCTTCTTCTCGTACTCTCTCTCGCGTCGGACTTCCGCTCGTACTCCTTCAACTGGTATCAGAGCTCAGATCGAGGCTCGGGGCATCACTGCAAGAGGCTAGAGTCACCAGCTCAGATTGGAGTGAAATTCGACAGGCGAAGACACGGCCCCAAATCTTGTGGGCAAGCCCGTAGGGCTTGGTGTGCTCAGAATTTCATTTTGAGGTCATCTCGACCACCGTTCGGCTTCGACAAAGGTCTGCGCAGGCCATTTTCGACTACGTGGTCTCGATGGGTGCAGATCCGACTCTGCAAATTTGGGCTTTTCGGCCTCCCAGAGTGTTGATTTGTGGTTGTCTACACATCGAAGGACGGCTCACAGTTCTTGGAGGCGTGTCACATACGACACGGGCGCATCTACACACAGACTGTAGGCGACATCCACTAGTTCATCAGGTAGCTTGTGTTTGCTGCTTGATATTCCAGATTTCATCCTGACATTGCAGGTACTTCCACATGGGATGTATTGTCAGAGATGATGTATGTCTGTTGAGGGTTTGTTGGCTGTGAGTCACGCAGCAAACAACCGCCGCAACGGTTACAGCATACAGTGGGAAATTTGTGAATGTATGACTTTGTGGGAAGTCTATGTATCGTCAGATTTACTGCAGCCTTTGTTGAGGGTCGAGTGAGGTTTTATTGAGCTGGGGGATTCTCGAATGTTGAGATCCTTTCAGTGATACAGGTCTTGGAGCGATCCCTTGAGCACACTTAGATAGGCAGCTAGGATGTATTGACTGTGAGTTAGACAGTTGGGATTGCATCTTTTCTTTACTGCCGTTGAGGCATTGTCGCAGTCTATGCTTACACGACAGTGACAGGACAATGAGAGACAGTACAGGTGCAGGACAGGTTTACCAGCAGTGAGAGACAGTACAGTGACAGGACAGTGAGAGACAGTACAGGTGCAGGACAGGTTTACCAGCAGTGAGAGACAGTACAGTGACAAGACAGTGAGAGACAGTACAGGTGCAGGACAGGTTTACCCGTAGCTTACAGTGTCAGAGAGACAGTGTTTTTTTTTGAGCTGTTTTTTGGTCTGTTTTTTAGTACACCAGAGCCATTTTACAAGGAGACTCTGCCGAAATTTATGCAGAATCTGAAGCTTTCTTGGTTCATTTGACAGGTTGATATTGGTTCAGACGTCAGTTTACAGGGGAAACTCTGCCGAATTTTTCCCAGGAAAGTAAACTACTGTGAAGCGTAGCTATGGCTGGATCACAGGACACTGCTCTTTACAATATCAAGAAGCTGGATGGAACCAATTTCCCATTGTGGAAGAAGCAGATTTGGCACGTGTTGGTACAAAAGAAGCAGATAAAACCTATAAAGCTCAAGGGGATAAAACCAAAAGATATGGACGAAGATGAATGGAGCGAAATGGATGAATTGGCACTTTCTACCATTATGCTGACTTTGGCAGAAAGCGTTTACTTCAATGTAGCAGACGAGATGTCGGCTTATCAAGCATGGTTAAAGCTGAGTGATCTTTATGAGAAGCAGAGTGCAGCTTCATAGGTATACTGGCTTAAGAATCTTGTTGACTTGAAGATGAAAGAAGGGACACCTATGTCCAATCATCTGAATGAATTCAACACAATCTATAGTCAGTTGTCAGCTCAAGGTGTCAAGTTTGATGAACCTGTTAGAGCTATGTTCCTGTTGATCACATTGCCAGAAAGTTGGGACACTTTTCGCACAGCTTTGAGTAATTCTGCACCTCCAGATGGTTTGAACATAGCAGGAGTAGAAGGAAGTCTACTTACTGAAGAAACCAATAGAAAGACAATGGACAAAGGCAAAGGAACAGCCTTAGTTGTCAGGGGAAGGACCAAAGAAAAGTACAAAGGTGGAAAGAGGAATCAGTCTCGTAGCAAGTCCCGCAGTGCTAAAGGCAAGAGTGACATAGAATGCTACCATTGTGGCAAGAAGGGTCACATGAAAAGAGACTGCAGAGAATGGAAAGCAGAAAAAGGCAAAGAGAAAGCTGAAGACCATGGTGAGAAGAACAAGTCCTCAGTGAAGATTCAAGAAATAAATGTGACAAACACTGTTGCAGAGGATGACAGTCTAGTGTCAGGAGACATCTACTTCTTGAAGAATACAATGGACTCAGCTCTTCTTACAGCATCTGATGGAAATGCACTGAGTGACTGGATTATAGACTCAGGGGCATCACTTCATGTGTCTCCAAACAAGGAGTGGTTTACCTCGTATGTGACCACTAAAGATCATATTCGGCTAGGCAATGGGCATACATGTGAGATCTTAGGTGTTGGAGATGTTCAATTGAAGTTTCAGAATGGCTCTTCTCACACGCTGAAGAATGTGAGACATGTTCCCGCAATTACAAAGAGCTTGATCAGCATAGGTTTACTTGATGATTCTGGCTACGCCACCACTTTTGGACAGAACATGTGGAAGATATCCAAGGGTTCTATGACAGTAGCACATGGAGTAAAGTCTGGAGGACTTTACATGATTTATGTATCAAATGTCTCTAAAAACGTAATCAATGTAACCGAGCAGCCGAACGTTTCTTTGTGGCATAGCCGGTTAGGACATATGTCCAAGAAGGGAATGGAAATCTTTTCTCGTTCTGGTTATTTGCCTGGCTTTTCATTTAATGATTTTGAATTCTGTGAACATTGTCTGTATGGTAAGCAAACACAGCAGCCACATAAGCATAGAAGCAGTAGAAGAGATACACAGTTGGCACTTGTTCATAGTGATTTGTGTGGACCTATGCCTAACCTATCTCTCGGGGGAGCTTCTTACTTTATGACATTTATAGATGATTACTCGAGGAAAGTATGGGTTTACTTTCTCAAGCACAAGGATGAAGCGTTTAGTGTTTTCAAAACGTTTGTGACACTTGTGGAGAATCAGAGTGGCAAGAAGCTTAAATGCTTACGCACTGACAATGGTGGAGAGTATGTTTCAAAGGCCTTTCAGGACTTTTGTGAGTCAAAAGGTATAAAACGTGAACTTACTGCTCCTTACAATCCTCCTCAAAATGGTGTTGCTGAGAGGATGAATAGGACCATACAAGAGAAGGTCAGAAGTATGTTGTCTAATGCACAGCTGCCAAATGGGTTTTGGGTTGAAGCTGTATCAACAGCTGTTCATCTTGTAAATAGATCTCCTAGCAAGGTTTTGCAGAAGGATTCAGTGCCAGAGATGGTATGGTCAGGCAAAATGCCCTCATACAAGCATCTCAGAGTCTTTGGCTGTGAGGCATATACTCACGTTCCAAAGGAATTTAGGAACAAACTTTCTAGGCTATGGTAATTTCTGTGAGATGGGGTACAGACTTTGGGATCCCGAATCCAGAAAGGTTGTCCGCAGCAATGATGTTCACTTTAATGAATCCAAATATCATTCTAAACCAGAGAGGGTTGAGGAGATTAGAAGAGTTTTCTTCCAAGAAGATGGACCTGCACGTGCAAGACAAAATGTCAGGGCTCAAGAGGAGCAAGGACAGGATAGAGTGGAACCACAAGTTGTGGCTGAGCCTGAGCCACCTATTGTGCGTAGATCTGGACGTGTCACGCAACCTCCTGATAGGTTTGTTCCATCTATGAATTATGTCATGTTGACTGATTGCAATGAGCCTTCATGTTACAAGGAAGCAGTGCAAATGAAGGACTCTGGGAATTGGCAATTGGCCATGCAGTCAGAGATGACAGCTCTGCATAAAAACAAGACATGGAAGCTAGTTAAATTACCACAGGGCAAAAAGGCTCTACCTTGTAAATGGGTTTACAGGTATAAGATCACCGCTCATGATAGTCAGCCAAAGTACAAAAAAGCAAGGCTTGTTGCAAAGGGCTTTAAGCAAGAACAAGGCATTGACTTTGATGAAGTCTTCTCTCCGGTGGTCAAGATGACTACATTGAGATGCTTTCTTGCATTGGTTGCCATATTAGGTTTGGTGTTGCACCAAATGGATGTCAAGACAACGTTCTTGCATGGTGATTTAGATGTGGAAATTTACATGCAACAACCAGAAGGGTTTGTTGAGAAAGGCAAGGAAGATTGGATATGCCAGTTGTTAAAGAGTCTTTATGGCTTAAAACAATCACCGAGGGCATGGTACCATAAATTCCACAAGTTTATGCTTTCTCAAGGCTACAAACGTAGTGAGTTCGATCACTGTCTATATACAAAGAAGGCTAAGGATGGTAGTTGGCTGATCCTTATTTTGTATGTGGATGACATGTTGATTGCTGGCAAGCACTTGGAAGAAATTTCAGCTTTGAAGTCAAAGATGGTAAAATCGTTTGACATGAAAGACATGGGTGAGGCAAGTCATATACTTGGTATGCGCATTGAGAGAGACAGATCAAAGAAGTTGATTTGGTTATCTCAAACAGAGTATATTGACAAGGTTTTGCAACGTTTCAATATGGATAAGGGAAAGGCACTGAGTGTTCCACTGCCACCATATGTGAAACTTAGCAAACAAGATTGTCCTGTGTCTGAGGAAGAACGGGCTGAAATGGATAAGATTCCATATGCGTCTGTAGTGGGTAGTTTGATGTATGCAATGATTGCTACTCGCCCAGACATTGCATTTGCAGTGGGAGTAGTAAGTCGATACATGTCAAACCCAGGCAAGAAACATTGGGAGGCAGTGAAAGGAATATTGAGATACCCGAAAGCTACAAAGAGTATGCATATATGCTATGGGAGTCAGGAGCTAAGTGTAAAGGGTTTTACAGACTCAGATTATGCAGGTGACTTAGACAACCAAAGGTCTACGTCAGGGTATGTCTTTACATTGGCTGGTGGAGCAGTATCATGGCGTTCTAGATTACAAGATTGTGTTACTCAATCTACTACAGAGGCTGAATATGTTGCAGCATCAGAGGCATGCAAAGAATCAATTTGGCTTAATCGACTAGTAACAGATTTGGGAATCAAAGAAGAGATGCCTGTGTTATATTGTGATAGTCAAAGTGCTATACAATTGGCTCGCAATCCAGTTTATCACTCAAAGACAAAGCATGTGGATGTGAAGTATCATTTCATCAGGGAAATGCTCGAGGATTAGCAACTTCAGCTTGTCAAAGTTCACACCACAGAAAATCCTGTTGATCTACTTACAAAAGGACTTCCCTCAGAGAGCTTTGCGCATTTTCGCAAGCAGTTAGGTGTAGGGTAGTACATCACTTCTCTACATCTCTTGTATATTAGCTTGTATAGTAGCTTCTCTCACACCTAAAGTACCACATTGGACTTTAAGTGGGAGGTTGTTGGGGTATAAAGCCCAATGTGGTCGCCCAGGTAAGTGGGCGGGCCGCCAGGTATGTACACATATTCTTTTGTAAAAACCTAATAAGAACTCACTATGCTCTACACATTACAGTAGAGCGAGTTCACCATATCGTCGTGCTCTTCTTCTCGCACTCTCTCTCGCGTCGCACTTCCGCTCGTACTCCTTCAAAGAGTGGACTGCCTACATGCACAAGCTCTCAAGCTATGTTGATTGCACTCCATGCATAGATGTAGACTTGAGCAGTGCTACTGGCTCGATCACAAAGTATGGCGCACAACCCAAACACTAATTATTCTTTCCCACCAGCAAAAATCAAAGGCATCAATAGCTAACCACCCTCAAATCTGTCTATAATCCTGCCATGACATGGCCACTAGCTTTGTTTTCCATCGTTGTGCATGGCCTTGTACACACAATTATGGTTTTACTTGCACTCATTATCATATTAAGGAGACATAGCACCACTATGATCTTTTTTTGCGCAACCCAATACACGTGGCATGGATATCGCTTTATACAAGCCCTCCACAACCCTTCTTCTAAAAGTCCTTCTTTAGTCATTGCTTGCAATATTCAATTGTATACCACCTCTAATTTTCAAGAACTTGTGGTTCGCTATACCCACATACTACACATTGTTTTATGGTTACCTAATCTATTTTAATCAATTGGCATGGAGTGGAAGAATGCAAGGACAACTTTTGGAATCCTTTCCTAGTCCTAAAGCACCACCCTAATATAGACTACAACAAGACTGAAAACTACTTTCTTTTTCTTTGGAGATTAAATTTTGTGAAATATCCACTACACATAGTGGACCAACGCTTGTGTATCAATATGAACTTTGAAATCCACCTGCTCATGAGTGTATGGCCATCAATTCTTTCCAAACATTAAGGTTTAAGTTGAACTTTTGCGTCTAAGTTAAAAGATATTAATGATCCTTTTAAATAAAAATATCATATTTGCAATCATTGAGGGTAAACATCTCTTTGCATATGCAGTGTTCCTCCCTACAAAAAGGGGAAAATTTTATTCATTGGTGTAGTTGTTAGAACATTGAGATCTTTAAGGTAAATTGGTCTTCAAGCCTATGCACAATATCTAACATTCAAACATAATGCATCTAACCTCTTACAGGTGAGTCGTACCCCATCTCGTAAGATGATGCTTACATCTCACAAAATATTGTTTTAACTGGTGCATTGTTGAGTAAAGCTAAGCATTGTTGCATTGGTGCATTATTGTTTTAATTGGGGCATTGTTGAGTCATACTCTTTACAGGTAAAGCTAAGCATAAATGTACATGACCATAGGTAAAAATCCCATCATAGATGATCCCCTTATTGAGGATGAGGATCAAATTCCGATTCCCAAATTACTTATCCTTTGTAATTTTGTTTTTTTTTATTAATGTTAATATACACTTGTTTTGTACATAAATTTATACATGCATATTGCACAAAGAATTTTTATTTTTCATTTTCTTTGTATCATTTCAAGAGCAACATCATGGACCATGTTTTTAAACAAAGATTTATGCTTTTATTTAATAGCATAATACTCACCTTAACTTTTATTGTCAAGTGATCGTCCTAACACCTATACATGAGGATCTACACTAAGGTAAAACTTTTGGATACGACCATCTTTATATTTGTAGAGATGAACTTGTGGTTTATTTCATTAGATTGTTTCTATCTAAACTTGAAATTTTCTATGCTATACGCATATTTTCTCTCATGGTTCCGTGAGTTTTGTGATGTGAAATAGTAGGTACATTGAAGGGCAATCGAGACACACACAATGGTTAAAGAAGAATAAGCAAAAGAGTTAATGACATTTAAAAATCACATAAAACATGCTTGTCAACCTTTCTTCACTCAAACTTACTCAGATTTTGGTTTCAAAATGGTAGTAAATTTCCAGTTTAGGTAGCACTAGTCCAGATTCATTGATTTAGGTAGCATGATCATATATGCATGTTCCCATTTTTGGAAACATCAATGTCGATTTGTCGATTTAAATTGTATGACCGTCAATGCAGATTCATCGATTTTATGCAGCATAGATGCACATCCACGTGTTTAAGCACAAGTATATATTCATCAATTTAAGCAACCAACCTAATTGGTTTCAATTCACCAGTTTAGGAAACACCAATTGTAACAAAATCATACTGCAGTGTTTGGCCACCACTGCTACTAGTGTGATTTTGTCAACGTGGGAATATGATGGAAAGGATTTGGATTATTTTGATATAAAATTGGAATTGGTGTATGATAATAAGATGATGACATTGTTGTCGGGTTCAAGCCCTTATCAGTGTTGTCTACCCGTGGGAATGCTCTCCTATAGCCATGCATATACACTTTAGTCCTTTTTTGGTTGAGTTTGCATGGTTAAAGATCTCTATATATGTAAGGATTTTTCTACAAGGTAATACAACACGTTATTTTTTATGTGTCGAATCTCTCTCTCTCTCTCTCTCTCTCTCTCTCTCTCTCTCTCTCTCTCTCTCTCTGCACCTACACTCTCCTAAGCTCTTGCCATGGATCTTTGGTTTCATCCACCATAGCCCCTCTTCCCTATAAGTGGTATCAGGGCTATGGGCTTAAGCATCCAAGGCTCGGCTCAACTCAGTCTTGTAGGAGCAGCCGCTTGTAGAAGAAAGAAGAAGGTCATCAACTTGCAAGGTTTTGGCCGTATTTTAAAACGACTCGCATTTTTTGCTAACGGTGGTGTGGAAAACCCAATTGTAGATTGTATTCGACAGTGCTCTTCAACATCAAGCTCTTTTACCGATTCACTATAGCATCAAAAGTCAACAAATTTAATGGATCCGACTTTCATACTTGGAAAATAAAAGTGAAAGGCTATCTGATGCACAAGAATCTCTAGAGTGTGGTCAAGCCCCTTTCAACGGATGAAGCTGGCACATCCACTGCAATTATGAGAACATTATCTACCGAGCAACAATGCAAGAACGATTAGGTATTATTCTCTTATCTCTCGAATATGAATTTATTCATTATTTGGATGACGTGCAATCTTCAAATGTTGCTTGGATGGAATTAGAGAAAGTTTTCGGTCCTAAAGCCAAGTACTCCAAAATGAGTCTTAAAATGGAGTTATATTCTCTTACCATGCGTGATGACAAAAACATTGCAGCTTTAGCTAATAGATTGAAAAGCATTCACACTCAATTAATTTATGTTGAAGCCACTGTACCAAATGAAGATCTTATAGCTGTTTTCCTTAATAGCCTACCTGCAAAATTTTGTTAGATTGTGACTATTTCAAAGGAGAAGGATCCATTGTCTTCTTTGGATGGTATTGTGAATTCATTGCAAGACGAAGAGAAATGAGTACCACATGTTAGTTCTTCCATAAGTCCCACGGCATTTGTAGCCCGTGGTTGCACTTTGATTGTACCTTCAACCATACCTACTACCAGCACTAGACCTTGTGCAATCTGTGGCCACAACAATCATCAAACCAAGGATTGTTTCAACAAAAACCCTTGTATTGACTGTGGAAAGACCAATCATCCTTCCGATAAGTGTTTAAAGAAGAACAAATGATAGCTCAACATGGTTAATGGTGATGATGATGAAGCACCTTCTCGTAGATAGTGATGTCCTGTAGTTTTTAGTTTGTCTTTATGTCAGTTATTGTGAATAAATTGTACGTGACACACATCAGTGGAAAGACCTCCCATTTATGTTTGGTTCCAAGTTATTGTTTTCTCACTCTGATAGTTGTCTGAGTGAAGTGCACACACACACACACCTATGTTTTGTCAAGGCGGCGGGGGGCTTCTCTACTCATAGTTTTCAGGTGATTGAACTCTACCATAGTTTGTATCAAGCCCATTATTAGCGGTTTGGGCGTGGGGGGTGATTGTTGGGTTCAAGCCCTTATCGGTGTCGTCTACCTGTGTGAATGCTCTCCTATAAGCAAGCAGATACACTTTAGTCCTCTTTTAGTTGAGTTTGCATGGCTAAAGATCTCTATATATGTAAGGCTTTTTCTAGAAGGTAATACAACACACTATTTTTGCTATGTTGAATCTCTCTCTCTCTCTCTCTCTCTCTCTCTCTCTCTCTCTCTCTCTCTCTCTCTCTCGTCCTCTCTCATCCTCTTTGCACCTGCACGCTCCTAAGCTCTTGCCATGGATCTTCAGCTTCATCCGCCATAGCCCCTTTTCCCTACCACTATTATGGATTTAGAATTGATTCTAGATGAATGATGATTGTGACCAATGATATCGTGATACATCACGATATGACACATATTGATTATCCTAATGGTATATGGGACACTAGAATCTACAATATGTGAACGACAAAGGGCATGAGAAAATTAGATTGTTTAAGTTTGTAATTTTTTATTCTGACATCTTTTATGTGTAATTTAAACCATTGATTTTGACAAGTATGACTTGCAAGTTAATTCCATAACAACTAATGGCAGTTGCTTTCTTAACAGAGACGTATGTATGCAAAAGAAGGAAGTGTAGTGGCCCCGTAAATATACACAAAATATCATATTATATGTAAAATCAAACATGCATACTTGGAGAATCGTTCACACACATTATTCCTCAATACACATGAGCATAGAGAGGGAGAGAGCAAGAGCGAAAGCATGCCATGTGCACTTTCGAGATTGGAGTGCTACACATGCCAAAAGAGAAAAGAGAAGAAGGGAGAAGAAGATAAACATGAAGCATTTGATGCAATGTCTCCGTGTGCAAGAGTGAGTATCTCCCTCTTACATGTATTTACTTATAGATTTCATTCAATGCTCACAAGTGATTAAAATTGTCCATCTGGACATAAAATAATAGTTCTCAAATAATAAAGAGTCCATAATCTATTGCTCAACCCATAAATCAATTTTTCTAAAATACCTGTTACATACAAAAACATATCTGTTAATGCACCATATTTACATACGTATTTATTAAGAAAGCAACTACTCTTAGTTGATTTTGTGTTAATATGCAAGTCATACTTGTAAAAACTAATGGTTAAAATATAAAAATCATGTATCAAGATAAAAGCTCACAAACTTAAATTTAATAATTTTCTTATGCCTCTTGTCATCCACATACTACATATTCTAGGGTCCCATACTACTTGAATAAGTAGTATATGTGTTACATCCTGGCATATCAAGATATCATTGGTAACAATGTTTATTCAATAACTGAGTTTTATCATTTCTAAATTCAAATTCATAAACATTGCTAACATTTTATCATTATAATCCAAATCATTGCACTTTTAGATGGTATTGCCTAAATCGGTGCATACACTAGCATGAACATTTGCACACTACTTAAAACCAACAGATCTGTGTGGGTGACAAATGGACTAAGCAAGGCATGAGTTACTAAGTAATGGTTACTTTCTTTATATGAAAGTTTGAGTAAATTGTAGTAAATAAAAATGTATAATCTGAAATATGCATCAATTCAAATAATTTTTGTTTATTTGTATCATTTCATCAGCATAGCCAAAACTAATCATAAAAATTACTGAAATCATTATTAGTGAGAATTGATTAGAAGATTTAAAGGGTAGGGAGGTATAAGCATATGATGTTGTATTTGAGTTTCTATAAAGGAAGAATTGAAAGTTGAGAAAAGATACTAGAAATATAAGATATTCTCGAGGACATTGAAGAAATGAGATCTTATATGATGGTCCTATTTGTCATAAGATTTTTTTATTTTTTTATAAAGAATTTACCATTTCTCCTTAGGCTCCGTGGACGGTTTGCAATACTTTGCTTAAGGAGTCATTAAGTATTCACTTGTTCAAAGTAATTTAATATGAAAATCAATTGGGTTATTATTTAAAATGAAAAGAGTATGCAGTTAATGAGAGATAGAAGGTTGATGGGATATTTAGAAATGCAAGGAAAATTTGGCATCACAACTTTTTTATAAATAATGCTAAAAATACGGTGAAAATGTGTACATTAACGTCAAACCAAATAGGGGAGGGATATTGTTACACGTGAAGAAGTGGTTGTTATGGATGTGTTTAATTTTAAACTTTTTGTGGGGGAGGTGTGGTTTGTGATGCATGAACTGAACATTGAATGAATTGAAAAGAGAAATGATGAAGTGCTACAAAGAACGTCTGTGGGTTGTACAATGAAAATTTGTAAACAATTATAGGTTAGTGTATGTTCAAAATCCATATCAAAAGTAAGTGTATATAAACAAAAAGGCAGTCATTGCCCTACTAGAATAGAAGAACATTTGCGATTTGTGGGATTTTCATACATTATGATGTGGTGATGTGGGTTCTGGCACAAGATTCTACCAAATACCTGGTGGAAAAGGTCTTGAGGGATGGAATGAAAGGAATAGGAGATGTTCTTTATGATGGTCCTTTTTTGAATGCAAAACAAAAGTAGTCCCATTGCTGGTTAAAGAAAAGTATTTTGCAAACAGGTGTTGTCTCAATGATAGGCAATATCCACAAATCAAAAGCATTGATGTGACCTACTTTTTTTGTGATTCTATTTTCATATGTGTGGATTTTTGCCTTGGCCCATTGGATGATGCATTCACAGGGAGTGCCTAAATTGTGTGTGCCCCATGTTGGAAATAGGGTTGCAAGAAAACACACACAATTTGGAGAAGACGAAGAATCTCAAGGCACGCAACAAGAGTACGTATTGCTTAGTACACAATGAAAGATAAGTTAGCCCTAGAATGATGGGCGTATATACAATGCACGGGGGGAAAAACCTCCTAGTGAGGGACAAAATGCCCTGACAATCCTAAGTGTGCTCACACACATCACTACCACATATGTGTTTTATGCGGTGAACGAGAGCTGGCACATAGAGTATAGGGAAGTGTCATGCCCTAAGGACATGATCAATCCGCAAAGGGGAGTAGGCCCAAATCTTTGCGGAAAGCTTTGAACTTCTCACAAGATAATGCCTTTATGGAAAAGATTTGCAAGGTTGTCATGTGTTGGCACATAAGCCAATTTGATCTCTCTTGCTAAGAGTCTCTCCCTAACATAGTGATACTTCACCTCAATGTGATTTGTGCGAGCATGAAACTGGGTTCCTCACAAAACTGTCAATGCGTTTTGATTGTCAGTGTGGATGATGTTGGCAATGTCCATCGCATCCAAAATGAGCTACCAATGCACATAGAAAACGCACAGTATTCATACGACAGGTGGGAGCAAAAGTCTCTTCATAATCTATGCGCCCTTTCTTTTGTGCATAATGTTTTGCAACAAGTTGAGTCTTATAGCAATCAGTCTCATGATCCGATTTACGTTTCATCTTGTAAACCCACTTTGTACTAATGGCCTTTTTGCCAGGAGGCAAATCACATAAAGTCCATGTGTCATTTTCTATAAGAGCATCATATTCTGATTGCATAGTAGCCATCCAAATTTTTGAATTTTGTGCTTCATCAAAAGATAGAGGTTCCTCTATATCACATAATCTAGAAACACCCAAATCATAACAATCTGATGCATAAGATGCATGGCAAGAATGAGAACGAGTACGACAAGACAAAGGTGCATCCAATTTACTATCATGCAAAGTATGCACCAGCCTTTTGGTATACCTCTAGCCTACTGATTATCAGCCCTTTCCACATCAAGTACATGATGTACATCTACATCAATTATAGACTGATCTAAAGCATTTTCTGAAACCCCCATAGGCGGTACATTTGTGTCATTGGAATTTACATTCAAGTTTTCACCACTGAAAAAAGGCAACAAACTATCATAAATGTCTTGTGAGTTTACATTATTGTCTCTAGTACATGACAACAAAACATTTCGTGAAACCAAGATACACTTTGTTTGCAGATGGTACAACCTATAACCTTTGATTTCAGTACTGTAACCACAAAAATGCATTTGACATCCTTATCATCCAATTTTTGTGTTGCGTTTGTGGCGTCATGCTTCATATGGACTCACAGACTGCAAAGTTTTCGTAGGACAGCTGTTAAGTACATAAGTGGCACACATGATGGCCTCAAGCCAAAAAGAATGTAGCAAAGCTTGACTCTTGACCATACATCATGCCATCTCTGTAAGCCACCTATTTTTTCTTTTAGAAACACCATTTTGCTTGGCTAAGCAAAGTGTTCAAGGCCATAGTGTCACTTTCGACAAATCATTAGAGAGACTTGGCAAGTTGTCAAGGCTATTACAAACTCGTTGGCATGCCTATTCGCCAACTGACATAGTGGTTCATTCAACGGTTATTAGAATAAGGCTAGCAAGTTTGTGATCGTCAATATTTCACGCCATGATTGCATGGATTCTGAAAGGCCAAATGGTGGACTAGCATATCGTTCTCCTCCCAGTCTCCCTACTTATAGCCCTTGGCCCTTGCAAGTAGGACCCCTTACCTTATGCCTGGCCCTCAGCTCCTACCCGCATTGATCCATTCAGCCGCCCGCTGGCCTTTGGCCCAATGCCCAGTCCTACCATTGGCCTGACATTACTCCCCCCTTGGAGAAGAGTTTTTTTCCTCAAAAACAAAAGTGCATGTGGAATATGTCTCAACTAAGGATGTCTAAAAAAAGAACATCCTTCAAGTACGAGATGTACTAGTGTGTGGAGGTAACTGCAAACACTCCGTGACGTGAGTGAGAGTGACCCTCATTATCTTTACTCCACATTGGCTAAACCGAACTCCTTAAGTTCCTAGACCATGTTATATCCCATGTGACAACATCTGCCAAACCAAACTGTACAAGTGGGTTTATACTTACGTAATGCAAAAACTTATTTTGGACATTACAGCCCAAATTTCTTGACTCTTTGGAGGTTGAACATAGTGTTCACTTATCGGTAGTGAAAGGCACCTGCCCAAATGTCCCGCCTACAAAGGCCTAGGAACACTAATTGAAAAGTAGTGATTTGCAAGTAGTATAACACATGTAACATTGGGTGTTGCCTTTGCAATCCAAACCCCTTGGTTAAACTTTGCACAAAAACTGCTCAACTAGCAGCCAACCATTGGCCTATGTCCATGACCCCCTTTGGGTTTGCCCTTATTACTTTGGAAGTTGAAATTGTCCACTACCCTTTGGCAGCTTGTGGACTTCTTTCCTTGAAAGTGCAAGTGTGAAGGCTCCAATAATTGACCATTAACACTTAAAAAGTCATTTAGTAATCATAAGTTGGGTCTTACCTTAAAACTATACTCATATAGACACTCTTAGTTCTATAGAGAAAATAGGATATCCACTGACTTGGAATCGTACTCACAATTGGATCTTTCCTAACCCAAAAATCCATAATCTTGGGTGTTTTGTGAGCAATCGTGCTGTTTGAATTGCTTGCTTCATCTATACACCTTGGTAGAGGTAAGCATTTATGAGTTTGAAACTTTCAAAAACTCGACTTGATCTTCACACTTAAAGTGTGTAGTGCTAAAATATGCTCAAAAAATCGCTAATAGTAAGACTCTTGCTTGTCCATTAGGGCGCATATGTATGGCACTTTGCCTGTGAAGAAACACAAAAAAAATGTTGTAAAGTATCCATAACTAAGCTCGTCCTTGCCAGAGTAGCTAGAGCTATAGCGGAAATGTATACAATGATGGAGTGTCATATGTTTATCGTACTAGTACGCCATGCATACATATCAAAAAATAGAATAATAAGCCCTTGGATTCAATGACAGTCTCAACCATGTGAGCCCCTGGTGTACGTGCCTTGCACAATGATTACACTGGCATGGATACATCACAATGCAGCATTGCCTAAACTTTGAGCTTATATCCACGTAGTGCTAAAGATGCGTGCCATTATCATTGATCTAAAATCAATCGATAATACTTGGGCACATAAGAGAAGACTTGCTTCACATGAAATTTGGCAAAGCTCTTTGCTTTGTACAGCGGCTTCATATGGAATTTGCCCAAGGACTTTGCTTTGCAGAGCAGAGAGATCTTTTGCAATGTGAAAAGTAAAAAATAGACAAAACAAACAAAACTTGACATTTACTAACCTTGTCGCCCACTTGTGGCCAGGTTTTTTGTAATTCGCTTGAATCTGGCTCATAGCCATATGTACTGCTTGAGTGAAATAGTGTATGTATCATATACACCCTCGTGGAATGTAAAAACCTACAGACATCTTGGCAAGTGTTCCCAAGTTCGTATGCGTATAGCATATTCCAAACTTTGGAAACCGCTATGCCAAATGCTGAAAGAGAAGCCTTCCTTCACATAAGTACTCATGGAGTTCTGGTGCTCATTGCTAACAGATACTCTTGCCAATTTAAAATGGCATAGCAAAGGAAAGTCGACCTTATCAAGCATTCAGAGATAATTGACCTTTGTCGAATTGCACAATGTATTGAAAAACAAAAAAATACTTGCAACAAGTGATGTACCCTGTACCTATTTGGCTTGCTTATTGTATTCCTGAAGATTTTGTAGATGGAGTCTTGCTCCCGTGATGTCTTAGAAAACTCCTCCGATCACACATGCCGACGATGAGTGGATCATATCCATGTCTGAGTGCATCATGGGCAGGTAACTTGCTTAGGAGCCATGCCCTAGAAAACTTTTTTGACAGCTTCTTGCAATTATAGTTAATGGTTGGCCTTGCCAAGTTCCTTGACCATACAAGTCACAGGTTTACCGTTTACGCCACAGGCCTTGTTTGTACTTGCATACTGATAAAGAATCGTGTTTGCACCACTTGTTAGCTATCCTCACACCTTGACATTTGTCCTCCTTGACAAACATCCCTTGGAACAAGCTCCCCTTCCACCATAAGCCATGGTCTTGAAGCGTGCTTTTACTAATGCAAAAACTTATACAAACTTGAAACAAATGAGAAACATTAATTTTAAGTTCATGGTACTTACCGGCCATCAAAAACTTCTATATCAAAAAACTCCATCAAATATGAAGCGATTGTCTTGAAGGTCATGGCTTCACATCGTTAGCGATGGAAGATAACTGGAAGCCGTGCTTCCCTAGAATCCATTGTTCGGTTGAAGGTAACAAATCAAGAACCTTTGCATGTCAATGGTTCTCGGAGACCCCTTCCATGCCTTGCATGAATCTTGCGTGAGTTTGATCCTCGTCCCAACTTTGTCAAAGTTTCTCCAACTCTAGAAAATCCACTCCTCGTACTTGCTCAATTCAAGTCCATGACCATCGTCCTAGCCAAGATTCTTTGTCCTGGCTTTACCTAAAGAAGCCGATGATCCACCACTTGAGGTTTTTTTGCAAATTCACAATTGTCTTTGTAATTTCCAGAGTGTGCGGGGATTTGCTTCGCCTCGCCTCGCCGGCTGCATGTATTGTCCCTAGGTGGCAACTCATCGCCTCGCCTTGCAAGAGAAGGGAAGATGAGGAGGGGTGTGCCCTTACGAGTTTACTCCTGCTGTGGGAAAGGTCCCTAGGGTGGCCTTAGGGCACCCAAAATGTGAAAATAAGCACCATCTTTGCATGGCGATGGCGGATCGACAAAATGAGAGAGAGATTCTCTCCTACCGAGCACTGCAAGCCTCGATTGATGTCATGCAGCTATGCTCCCATGCAAAGAAATATGCCAGGAAAATGCACATTAAGTTCGTTTGAAGCTTATGTGTTTAATGAACAGTGATTAAGGGCTGGTTGCAGGCCGAGTTCAATGCTGAATGTATGTCAAATGCGGCTGAAAGAGCCAAAACATGCTTTAATGATGCTAAAAAGTGTTATGCTAGAAGTGAACACGGATGGGGTATTGTGCCATAGAACTGCATTGCTCGATGTGCTCTACCCACCTGTCTTTACGGCTCGTCGATTGGAGCTACGGTGAAGAAGTTATGGCAGTTCGAAGTTTAAGTCAATTGCAGATCCGTGCCGGGTTGGCAACAACAGCTGAGGGGATAAAAATGAAATAAATGCATCAGGCTGAAGTGCTCACTTTGTGGATCATGTCGGTTTTTTCAGATCGGAGATTGGACTTATGGTTACCAGATTATTAATTGTTTAAGATTTACCGGGGCCGAGTCCACATTAGCCAGTCCACTCGGTTGGAGTGCCAACACTGCTATGGTTTGCTGTAGAAAACTGAGTAACTTGGCAGAGCTTCGCCGATATGTATGCAAAGGTGGCGGCTATAGAGATATGTTGTTAATGGCAATGCTTCAATCAGTATGTATGACGAATGGGGAGGTGACAAGGCTGCCGAGTGTTTGGAAGTGCCTTGGCCGATTTGTATGCTAAATATGATGCCTTTACGAAGGCCGATCGCCCCAAATGATTGAGCTTGGTAAAGCTTTGCCAATATGTATGCCAAATGTGGTCCTTTATGAATGAAGGGTCAAAACCCATGACCTCGAAGGAAGTTAAAATACCGCCCAAAAACTTTAAATAAAGTATGGTGCCCAAAGGCATACCACCCGGCCGCCCAAAGACACACTTGCTAAAGGGTACCCCTATTATTTTAAAAGGGGAAGAATGTGAAACAAAGGGGGGACCATGGCAGCGAGCAACGCAGAAGGCGCAGAGGAGAGAAGAGGGACTCACGTTGGGCGCTAGACTGGTCGAACGTGCACGACACAGAAACAAAAAGTGATCACGATGCCGAGGCGAACAGATTTGGTGCTACTGCCGCTGCAAACCGTGCTGGGCATCCGACGGCCTTGCCACATCACAACTGTTGGAATTAGGGTTGCAGAGAAACACACACAGCTTGGAGAAGATGAAGGAAGCCCCGGCGGTCCTAGTGTGTTCACACACATCACTACCACATGTAAATGGTAACAAATCCCCCCTGGAGTGATGCGGTGAACGAGAGCTGGCACATGAGTAAAGGGAAGTGCCATGCCCTGAGGACAGGATCAGTCCACAAAGGGGAGTAAGCCCAAAGCTTTGCAGAAAACTTCAAGCTTCTCACGAGACAATGCCTTTGTGAAAAGATCTGCAAGGTTGTCCTGTGTTGGCATATAAGCCAAGCTCATCTCTCCTGCTGAGAGCCTCTCCCTGACATAGTGGTAATGCACCTCAATGTGCTTTGTGCGAGCATGAAAAACTGGGTTCCTCGCAACTGCCAATGCGCTCTGACTGTCAGTGTAGATAGTGTTGGCAGTGTCCTGTCCAACACCCAAGTCAGCCATAAGGCGTCTGAGCCATACACACTCAACCGTAGCTGTGAAGACTGCCCTGTACTCAGCCTCACAACTCGAAGTGGCCACAGTAGGTTGCTTCTTGCTCAACCATGATATACATGAACTGCCAAGCATGAAATAAAAACCACTTGTGGACACTCGCGTGTCAAAACAACCAGCCCAATCTGAGTCCGAAAAAGCATGTAAGTCTGGCGGCAATGATCCCCCCGTGGGATAAAACAAGCCAAGATGTAAAGTGCCACTAAGGTAGCGGAAAATCCTCTTGACAGCCTGCCAATGCTTAGACCCTGGGCTATGCATAAATCTACTGACCTGCGAGACTGCAAACTGAATATCTGGCCTAGTGTTGCATACGTAAATGAGGCAGCCAACAGCAGTTTGGTAAAGAGTGACATCAGCAGGATCGCCAGCATCATGTAGACTCAACTTCAAACCTGTTTCCATGGGAGTGGCAATAGGTTTGCAATCCTCAAGTCCAAACTTACATAGCAATGTCTCTATGTAACTTTTCTGACACAAGGCAATACCACCATCACACTGCTTAAACTGTATACCCAAGTAATGATGCAACAGCCCCAAATCTTTCATCTTGAAAGTAGCATTCAAATCAGCCTTAAATTCAGCAATATGTCTCTCATTTGGTCCAGTGATCAGCAAATCATCAACATAAAGAACCACAATGAGAAATACATCATCCTCACACTTTACATACAATGTGCTTTCTGTTGGACTGTTACGAAAGCCTCGTTTAACCAAATGAGTGTCAGCTTTCTCATACCAAGCACGAGGAGATTGCTTCAACCCATACAAAGCCTTCTTACATTTGCACACTTTGTCCTCTTGTCCTTTTATGACAAAACTGCGAGGCTGCGTTACATAAACTTCCTCAAATATGTCACCATTCAAGAAAGCAGTAACAATGTCTGATTGATGTACATCCCAACCAAAATGAGCTGCCAATGCACATAGAAAACGCACAGTAGTCATACGACAAGTGGGAGCAAAAGTCTCTTCATAATCTATGCCTTTTTGTTGTGCATGACCCTTTGCAACAAGTCGAGCCTTATGGCGATCGATCTCACCATTTGGCTTGCGTTTCAACTTGTAAACCCACTTCGTACCAATGGCCTTTTTGCCAGGAGGCAAATCACATAAAGTCCATGTGTCATTCTCTATAAGTGCATCATATTCTGATTTCATGGCAGCAATCCAATTTTCTGAATTCTGTGCTTCATCAAAAGACAGAGGCTCCTCAACATCATGTAAACTAGACACAGCCAAAGCATAACAATCTGATGCATAAGATGCATGGCGAGAGCCTGAACGAGTACGACTAGATAAAGGTGCATCCAATTTACTGTCACGCAAAGTGTGCACCAGCCATTTTGGCATACCTCTAGCCTGCTCATTTTCAGCCCTTTCCTCGTCAAGTACATCATGTACATCTGCATCAGTAATAGGCTGTTCTAAAACATTTTCAGAAACCCCCATAGGCTGTACATTTGCCTCATTGGAACTTACATTCGTATTTCCACCACTGAAAAGAGGCAACAAAGTGTCATAAATTTCCTGTGAGCTTACATTACTGTCTCTAGTACATGACAGTAAGGGCTGAACAGAATCTTCCACAAACACTACATCCCGTGAAACCAGAATACATTTTGTTTGCGGATGATACAACCTGTAACCTTTGCTTTCAGCACTATAACCAACAAAAATACATTTGACAGCCTTATCATCCAATTTTCTGCGCTGCACTTGTGGCACCAAAGCATATGCCAAACAGCCAAAAACACGCATGTGCTCAATAGAAGGCTTTCTATCATGCCATGCTTCATATGGAGTAATAGACTGCAAAGCTTTCGTAGGACACCTGTTAAGTACATAAGTGGCACACATGATGGCCTCAAGCCAAAAAGAATGCGGCAAAGCTTGACTTTTGACCATACATCGTGCCATTTTCGTCAGTGACCTGTTTTTCCTCTCAGCAACACCATTTTGCTGAGGTGTATAAGGCACTGTACATTGGTGTTTTATCCCACGACTAGCCAGAAATACATTAAATTCATGAGACATATACTCCCCCCCTCGATCGGAACGGAGGGTGCCCATAGTACATTTTGAGACATTTTCAGCCATAGCCAGAAGATGTTTGAAGCACATAAAAACTTCGGACTTCGCTTTAAGCGGAAATACCCATGCATGCCTGGAGTAATCATCAATGAAAGTCACGAAGTACAGGTAATTGCCCAAGGACGGAGTTTGCATGGGCCCACAAACATCACTATGCACAAGCTGCAACCTGCATGTGGCCCTAACTGAACCATCCTTTGGAAACTTAGAACGCTGCATTTTACCCAGAATACAGCCTTCACAAACATGTTTGATAGGTGCTTCAAGAGGTGGCAAAGAAGCAACCATATCAGATTTCTGCAAACGCAGCAAACTGGCAAAATTCAGATGACCAAAACGTGCATGCCAAAGTTTTGCATCTGAAATAGCACTTGAATCTGCAACAGCATTTGCAAAATTTTGTCCACACTTGTCATACAAAGTGAGCTTATACAGCCCACGGCACAAAAGCCCAGATGCAACAATTTCATCACCAAAACTGAGATCATGAACAGTACATCTGTCATCCACAAATTTGACTACAAGTCCAAGTCTAGCAAGTGCGGATACAGACAAGAGATTCTTCTTGATCCCAGGTACATAAAGTGCATCAACAAGTGTGAAGGAACTGCCATTAGCAGCAGTGAGCACAATCTTTCCAACTCCCTGAACTGGATAAGAGGCGTTGTTGGCACAAGTGACTGAATTCCCATGAGGGACAGACTCGAGAGAGGTAAACAATTCACGATGTGAAGGTAATGTGCTTTGTAGCACCACTGTCGAAATACCACACATGTGAATCTGCAGCAACTGACAAGCATGCATCATGGACAGCAGGATTGTAAGTGCACTCTGCGCTAAAAGCCCATTCTGCATCAACATCAGCATCACAATCTCCTTTCACAGAAGACTCAACATTGGCTGCATTTGTAGTGGAACCAGCATTTGCAGTGGAACCACCCTCTTTCTTAGCCTCTTTGGCCTTCAACTTAGGACACGACTTGATCAAGTGATCATTGGCTTTACAATAATGGCAACGCATCTTCTTTTTGCCCTTATCACCAGAATTGCCAGACGAAGTGCTGCCAGCAGAAGCATTAGGAACAGAATTTTTGCCACTCGCAGCAGAACCATAAGAAGTGGCTGCATTACTGTTACCACCCTTTCTTTGAGAAGCAATAAAAGCCTGTTCAACTGCACGCTGCCTAGTCCTGTTTTTTCTAGAAAGTGACTCTTGCAACAGCAATGTGCATAATGCATCAAACTTGACAACTTCAGGATTTCCTTGGGTCATCAGTCTCCAAGTACTAGCAAAAGTCTGGTAGGAATCTGGTAAGGCATCAAGAACAGTCTGCACAAGGGAACTGTCCGAAATGACTTCATCTGCAGAAATGAGTTGCTCATTGATATCCTTGACACTAGCAAGGAAAGTGTCCATATCATCTTCCTCATGCATAATCTTCGACTCTAGCTCTTTACGCAGCAAAGCAATTTTAGCCTCATTGCGGCTTGCATAAAGACCTGCTAGAATATCCCAAGCCTGTTTTGCAGATTTTGCTGAACGGATGTGAGGAATAATGGTGCGCTTCACAGACAACGCAATCAATGCATGAGCGTGCGCATCCTTAACATCCCAATGAGCTTGTTCTGCCGTAGGCAAAACAACTCTAACAGCTGCAATCCTTGCAGCAAGACCTGCAACATCCTCAACATCGCCTACATCTTTAGAACCAGGACGTACATCAATGCCCTGCACAATGTTCCAGACACCTTTTGACACAAGAACATGTTGCATCATATAAGCCCACATAGGGTAGTTGTCCCCATCCAACCTGTCCTCAGCAGCAAACATCTTGAACACATCTGTGTTGTTGTTGTCAGCCATGGTAAATGTTGCACCTAATGTGAAAACTGCCCGAAAATAAGAGAAATGGAGCGGGAACAACTTGTGCTATATAGCACAAACCGTAGAAGACTATAAGGCACCTGTTATGCAGAAAACGGCACTGACAGAAAATCTGCACAAAATGACGAAATAGCCTGTGCAGTACTGCCTGTAGTGGAAACGGAGGCCGAAATGAGCCCAAATCAAAATTCTGAGCAGACCGAGCTCTTTGAGCAATCCCGAAATATTTGTCGACCTGCGAACGCTCACCAAAGCTCACTGAAATCGGAGAAAGTGAGCAGGCGTGTGCTGGAGCAGCTGGCGACTAAGCCCGGGAGGACGTGACCTGCTCTGATACCAATTGTTGGAATTAGGGTTGCAGAGAAACACACACAGCTTGGAGAAGACGAAGGAAGCTCAAGGCACACAATAGAGAGTGTGTTACTTAGTGTGCAATGGAAAGATAGATAGCCCTAGAGTGATGGGCGTATATACAATGCACGGGGGGAAAAACCTCCTAAAGAGGGAAAAAATGCCCCGGCGGTCCTAGTGTGTTCACACACATCACTACCACATGTAAATGGTAACAACAAGGGGTAGGACCCATTAGTGACATCGCTAATGGGTGCCTCGCCTTTTTTAGCAAGAGGAGGGCCATGCAAAAAGGGGGAAGAACGTGTGGTTCAAAGACCGGGGAAGCTCTCCTCCTTCTGATATCTTAGGCTCTACTCTCTTAAGCTCCATCTTCGGGGAAGCCCTAGGAGCCGCCTAAGAAGCTCTTAAGCTCCATGGCCTTAAGCCCTTCATAATCGAGTTGTTCTTCTCTATATGCTTAAGCTCCATAGCCTTAAGCCCTTCATAATCGAATTCTTCTTCTCTATATGCTTAAGCTCCATAGCCTTAAGCCATTCATAATCGAGTTCTTCTTCTCTATATGCTTAAGCTACATAGCCTTAAGCCCTTCATAATCGAATTCTTATTCTCTATATGCTTAAGCTCCATAGCCTTAAGCCCTTCATAATCGAGTTCTTCTTCTCTATATGCTTAAGCTCCATAGCCTTAAGCCCTTCATAATGGAGTTCTTCTTCTCTATATGCTTAAGCTCCATAGCCTTAAGCCCTTCATAATCGAGTTCTTCTTCTCTATATGCTTAAGCTCCATAGCCTTAAGCCCTTCATAATGGAGTTCTTCTTCTCTATATGCTTAAGCTCCATAGCCTTAAGCCCTTCATAATCGAGTTCTTCTTCTCTATATGCTTAAGCTCCATAGCCTTAAGCCTTCATAATCGAGATCAACTTAAGCTCTCTTCCTCCTCACGGGAAGAAAAATTGGGGAATACTCTTAAGCTCTTAATACATCCTCTTAATCTCCATCTCCGAACCTCCATAGCTGGAACGAAGCCTAATCTCAAACTGTTAGCAGTGTCCATTCGAATCAGGAAGCAGAAGGCAGAGTAAGCAGAATTCCATCAATTTTCTGTTTAGCACCTGGTTTTAGCCAGGATTTCTTCTTGTAAAGAGCATTTAAGCTCCATTAGTGATCGATTAATCATGGATTTTGTCAATTAACTGGGGATTAAATGGATTGCCTGTTTTAAATACTAATGTCGATAAATTGTATCTGCTACACCTTGTTTTTCGCACCTCTCACAGTCAGGGGCCCGGTGCCTTCCCGGCTCACCTTTCGCACAATTATCCCCCGACATTCTTGGTGAACCCGACGCAAAACAAGCTGGGGTGAGCAGTGTGGTGAAGAAGGATGTCGACACCGCAAGAGGCTGCCATGCAACAAATGATGCAGCAATTTGCTGCTTACATGCAACAACAACAGGCTTCTCAACAACAATACAATTTGCAGGAGAGGATCCGTAAAGCTCGGCACACAGTGACCGAGAAATTACATCGATTTGAAGGCCGGGATATTAGCAAATTCTGTAGTATCTATGAACAGGCAATGGAAGAGAATGGAATTGATGATCAGAACGCAGTAGAAGGGTTCCATTTGATTGTTGAGCCGGAACTTAGGAGTCGAATTAAAGAAATTCAGGTGCTTCAAGGCACGAATTGGCAGGATTTCAAGAAGGCGCTTCAGGAGGAGTACTTCCTGGACGATTCTCAAAGAGTAACCAAGCAAAGTTTCATGAAGTGGGTGTAGAAGAAGGACAAAAATCTGTCTGCACAAGAGTTAATGCGGGAATTTGAGAAGAAATTTGAGCAACTATCTTTGACAGAGCAACGTTCAATGAGGGATCAGAAGGTTGAGTTGTTCATTCAGGCTGCTGATCCTCGACTCCAAAAGAGTATAGTGCAGTTTCTAGAGGATCCAAGCGGAGAATTGGGCTTAACATCCGACTAGAAGGTAGTCACCGAAGCAGTCAACATGATTGTGAAACGACAGATGAGAGTTGACAAGATGATCGTGGCTGACATCATGGATGTTGCAGAGGAGGAACCTAAAGAGAAAACAATCTCGGCAATACCCAAAGTGGAGGATCTAGTTCTTGACGAATTGGTGAAAGGTATTCAAGAATTGAATTTGAATTTTAAAGCTGTTAAATTTGATGGTCTAGCTACAAAAGGGTCTACATCGGAGCCTAGGCAGCAGCCACCATGCAAAGGCTGGGACCGATGCATGTGGTGTGACAGTGAAGACCACAAGTATGTTAAGGCATGTGATGAATTTGACGAAGCATATAAAAAGAATGTGGTGTTCTGGAAGGACAAGAAGATACACCTTAGGACAACAGGTGAGATGCTCCGCTTGAACTTTGGTAGGGGCGGCATGAAGAAGATAGTTGATGAGATTCATCATAATGTTGCTCTTGTGGAGGCAGCTACTTATGGGCTGCAAGTCTGCGGGAAGGGTGATGAAGATGGTGCAGGTACCAAGGGTCAATTATGGCCTTATGCTTTGAAGACAGCTGAAACTGGACAGGTAACTTATGGGAAGCTGCGACAAGTAGGGAATTCAATTCGAGAAACCACAGGGTAGACTGATCCAGTGGATTCCCTCTCAGTGTATGCATTCATTGCGACGTCTCAAGCTAATGAGGCTATGGTGGAGGAGAAGCGGAAAAGAGATGAAGAAGCTCCTGGGACATCGAAGAGGACAACGCGGTTCAACATCAAGAAAGAAGAAAGTCATGCTCCAAAGCCCGCTCCTGAAGTGGTGATGGAGGATGCACCTAAGGACAAAAAACAAGGTAAACCCAGGGGACCCTCTTATAAGCTCAAGTCTGACATTGAATTAGCTACAGATTTAAAGAAAGTCTTTGAAGAGCGAATTTTGAATAGCAAGGTGGAGCTCACATTGGGTGATATATTGGGGATTGCCAAACGTGAGTTTCATGAGGAGATAATAGATATCATCAAAAGGAAGCGGCAGATACCAAGTGAACAGGAGCCGGAGTCAGTGAAAAGCCAGGCGGTACGCCACATTGAAGCAATTCTAGATGACTATGAAGAGTATTTGGCGAATCTTGAAGAAGAAGAAGAGTCGAGGTATGTGGTGGTGTCAAATCCAACCGTACCTGAGGTAAGGCATGTTCATTTCAATGAAGATGAAGATAGTGAAACCATACCAAGGAGTCACTTTTCAAGGGCACATTGGGCAAGAGCACAACCGAAACTGTTGTAAAGCTTGGCGACATCGAAGAACCGGTCTTAGCACTCATAGATCATGGATCGGAGATCAATTTGATGGCTAAAAGCTTGCACAAAAAGGGGAAATAGCCTATTGATGTGGACCATGGTTGGCGGATTCGAGCTGCCAATATGCTTCCAGGCGACCTCTATGGTGCATGTGCCAATGTTAAGGTAACTGTAGGGGATGTCTGTGATGAGCAAAATTTCTTTATACAGGAGCATTCCTCTTATCCTTTAATTTTGGGGCAACCATACATTTCGGCTGTGCGAATGGAAACCAAAGTGCTGGATGATGGCTCGGCCTATGCCAGGGTTCGGATGGTAAGAAAGCAGTGCAATTCTTGACTGTATGTGTTGACCATGCTAGGAATAAGGACAGTCTACGGGATCATCCAATGCCGAAGATACGCAAGGAGTTTAGAGAACACAGGTTTGTACAGGATTTTCTCGGAGTGCCATTATAAAGCGGGACTAATGTGGTACAAGTGAGGAGAAGTTCTCGCAAAGAGAAGCTTTCTCTTCGGGGTTTTTGGGGTTAACATCCAAAGGTTCAATCTCTTTCAGAAAATTTAATGATTTGCCGAAGTGGGAAAAACAGTATATCTCAGATATTCAAAGTGAATTGCAGGGTTGTGATGTGCTTGAATCTGATGATGTGATTTCAGGAGTCTTTGAAGAGGTATCTTATGAAGATACTATGTCGGTGCTTGAAGAGATCATGCAAAACAGGTTACAAATTGTAGCTGAAGTATTCAAGGTTCATTCAATGGACATGTATTATGAGTTAAGTTCATATGAAGCACTTATGCATATTGAAGATGAATCAGGTGACACTGTTGAAGCACAGGTAGAGACCAAATACAAAACTGTTGCAAAGAAAGTAAGGCCAGTGGCTACACCGCTGCCATAAGGAAGTGATGGGATGATCAAGGAGGCTTCTCGCCTATACTTGGAGATCCGAAGAACATAGGGCATAAGTTTACTAAGGAGACACTACAGCAGCTGAAGGTTGGTGAAGACGGTTTCCTCAATGAAGAGGAGATCAAATGTTTTCAAGGTATGCTTGAAAAACATGGTAAAGCTTTCGCTTTTGAGCCAAGTGAGATAGGGTGTGTGGATCCGAGTATTGTTTCACCAATGGTTATTTTCACTGTTCCACACATGCCATGGAGCTTGCGTCCTATTCCAGTTCTTAAAGCTCACTTGCCAAAGCTCATCAATTTGCTCAATGAAAAGATTCAAATGGGAATTTTGGAGCCGTCATGTGCTCCGTATTCTAATCGATGGTTTACAGTTCCAAAGAAAAATGGCACATTAAGGTTCATTCAGGATATGCAACCAGTTAACAAGGTAACAATCCGCAATGTGGGTACTGGTCCAATTGTGGATGAATTTGCTGAGGCCTTTGCAGGTAGATCTATTTACTCCATGGGCGATCTTTATTCACGATATGATCAATTCCAGTTAGCTTTGGAGAGCAGGGATCTATTTACTCCATGGGCGATCTTTATTCACGATATGATCAATTCCAATTAGCTTTGGAGAGCAGGGATCTTACTACAATGCGTACTCCTCTTGGTTTGGTAAGGATGTGCACTCTGCCACAGGGTGCTACTAATTCAGTAGCTCATATGATGAACGGCATGAATAAGGTATTAAGGGACTTTATCCCACATGTTACCATGCCTTTCATTGACGATCTACCAATTAAGGGCTGTGAAGAAGGCTCAAAAGATGAAGCAAAAGACCAGAGGGGGTGCAGACAGTTTGTTTCTCAACATATTGCTAACTGTGATGCTATATTATCAAGGCTTGAAGAAGTTAACTTAACACTTTCAGGTCAAAAATCGACTTTTGGAGCTAAGGAGGTCTTAATTGTGGGACACATGTGCAGTTCTGAAGGAAGAAGGCCAAGTCGTGCAAAAGTTGAAGCAATCCAAAAGATGAAGGACACATGTGCTTCAGTTAATGAGGTTCATCAATTCTTAGGCTCGTGTGTGTTCTATCGTATTTGGCTGCCACACTTTGCCCATGTTGCAGAGGTGCTGTATCAATTGCTACGAAAAGGTAGAGATAACCCTGTCGCAGATATGCTCTCAAGAGCCATGTTTGAAGATGAAGAAGAGATGCTGACCACGAATGATGATGTTGGCTTGAAGTTCTACACGTCTTCTTATCTACATGCCAACTGCGGTAGTAGTGCTCATGTTTTTGAAGTCTTTTCTGAAGAGTTTTATGATGGAGAGTGGCTTATGATTGGCCGCTACCTAAGTACTCTCACTAGACAAGAATGATGGAGTGATCAAGAATTCAGGAAGATCAGGAAAAAGGCCTATGGCTATTTCCTGAAAGACGGACATTTATGGAATCAACCAAAGCGCCTAGGAGGGGTACCACAACGAGTTATTTGCGACAAAGCAACCCAACAACAGGTGATTAAAGAGTTTCATGAAAGTCTATGGGCTGGACACAGGGGAGCCTGGGCAACCTTTGTCAAAATTAAAGACCGATATTGGTGGAAAGGTATGTATAAAGATGTGGTTCAATTTGTGGAATCATGCTTAATATGCCAACAGTACTCTAATGTGCGACATAGAGATGGGTTGCATCCCACCTATCCACTGGCTATGCACTACAAGTGGGTGGTGGACCTTATTACAATGCCAGTAGGAGTGTGGCAGATGAGATATATTGTTCTTGCCAAGGAAGATCTTACTAATCAGGTGGAAGGCAGAGCTTTGCGTACCAAAGCTACCAGTTCAGTATGCAAGTTCTTGCTTGAAGATGTTATCTCTAGGTATGGATGTGTTGGCAGAATTAGTGCAGATAGAGGAGAGCTGGACGCAGGTGAAGCTCGGGAGTTTTTTGCTCGGATGGGCATTAAGCTCGCCCTCACCACAACATATAATCCAAAAGGAAACAGGAAGAGTGAAAGAGGACATCCGCCTATTGTTAAAGCTTTAGCAGAGGCGTGTGAAGGACATATTGGTGATTGGCCTAAAATTTTGCCATTTGCTTTGTGGGCTGATCGCACTACTCACAGTTCAGTTACATGATTTATTCCATTTGAGTTGATGCATGGGCAGAAACCCATTATGCCTACAGAGGAAGCAATTAGAACTTGGACCATAATGCCATGGGAAGAAGGTATGTCTACTGAAGACTTGCTTGCTCTACGTATTCGGCAGCTTGAGAGGCATCAAGTAGATATTGAGCAGGCCAAAGAGAAGCTTAAGGAGGCAAGATTAAAGAACAAGGCAGCATTTGATGGAAATCATAGACTACGACCACATGCTATCAAGGAAGATGATTGGGTACTTGTCTATGACAGTAGCTTGGAGAACCAATACTCTGCTATGCAGAAAATGGTGAAACGGTGGTTTGGACCATATGTGGTGCAACATGTTTTTGATAATGCGACATATCAATTGTGTGAACTAGATGGTACTATGCTTAAAGTGCCTATTGAAGGACAAAGGATCAAGCTGTTCAAGAAGAGAGAAGGCGAGATTGTTCTTGAAGATTCTCATTCAGATCCGCCTCCAGTGTTATAGAAATGATATTTTATGATTTATTGCAGCTGATAGGTGGAAAAGACTAGACCCAGCTTGGCCTATGCAAATGTATTTGTATATCATGTATATTTTATTATTCAAGTGCTCTTTTATGAGCTTTGACCAATTATGACCGGCCGGCCAGTTTGTAACCAATTTGACCATTCAAGAAATCTATAAAACAAATACGTGCAAGAGGGAAATGGTCACTCTTGCACGGGGGGAGATTGCACCCAGTGCTCCTGTCTGTTCTTCTCTCCTCTTCCTTTCTCTCTCACCGTGCCGGCGTAGCACTCCGCTCTAGGAGGTGCGTCTGCGCATGTTCTCTTCCTCTCTCTCGCTTGCTATCTCTCTCTCTTCGCGTTCATCGTTCATTATGTGCTAGTGGATGCGTCAGGTATGCAGATTCGTGTATTTCGTTGTATATGGCATAGTATTTGTATATTTTGCAGGGATGCCACGACTTCCGTTTGTAGCAGTGGTATCAGAGCTTGGGTTATGCTCCTGGTTAGAACAATCAATCCTAGTCGTACATGATTTGCCTCTTAAAAAACGTAGATCTGTGCGATTATATATCAGAGATAAGTGCACTAACTGAATTGTTTTTTTGATTTGTTTAATTTTATTGTCTTACTCCTCCTTGACACAATTAGTTGCTCCCTGTAAATTTTAGAGTATTTTAGTCCCAGCCGGATACCACAAGTGCTAATTTTTATATCACTAGCAAAGCTTAAATATATGACTTATTAACGGAGTGGTAGGGTTCCAATCCAATTGTGTATGAGCAAGAAAAATACTTAATTTTGTAGAAGATAACGAAGAAGAATTAGAAGAAGTATATTAAGGAGGGGTTTAAATTTTTAGATTTGCAAGAGACCTTTGCGATGATTGCCTTGTAAGAAGCGACTCCAACCGTTCGTAGTCCCTTCAAAAGGATGGAGGAGATGGCCCAAGAGACCTTACTGACTAGTATCCCTCGAGTTTGATGTAGAAGAAGAAGAAGAAGGCAAACAAATTTTTTGGGTCAATTTGTATGAAGTAGAAGGAGACAAGGCGCATTGGGGAAAACTGGGAGTATCAAAGAGTTGCAAAACGAGCATGGTTAAAGCATGGTTAAAGTAACTGCGACTGCACACGGAGTTGAAGAAGCAGACAAAACTCTTGCTAGTAAACACGACCATCGTATTTGGTGATGAGGCATGCCAGCAGGGATTGAATAGAGTCCTCGGTTTGGGGGGGATTATCCCCAGAGATTTCCTGGGAGCTGACGCACCTTATGTTAGTTTGGTCGAAGGCACTGAACACAGACAATGGCATTATGCCAACACCTACCACCAGCTCTCGACCTGTGCTTTCTCTGGTCAATGAGTGACCATAGTCGCCATACTCAACGTCTGAGGTCCCTGTCTCTCTCTCACGGTTTACGCCCGCCAACAACTATCCACTTACCAACTCTCTCTCTATCACTCTACCCACCATGCAATGACTGCCGTTCGCTACAGAGCCGCCTTGAGCCTGTGGACAAGACTCACTTGCAACCACTCGACTGCAAACACCCTCAGTTTGCATGGCTCCGCATGCAGCCCACTGTGACGTAATCGCCCCACGTTGGCATGCTCCTACTCCCAGTTCTCTCTCTCTCCCACCTTTTCTCAGCACCCCTCGCCGCCATGCAGATGATTAACTGAAGCCGCCTAGTGCCTCTCTCTCTCTCTCGACGTCGGTGACTGACGGTGCCCATACAGTGACCCACCCCGCTGTCTATTGTTTTGAACGACCATGCAACAGGAGTAATAGCCGTCTCTCTCTCTCTCTCTCTCTCTCTCTCTCTCTCTCTCGTCCTCTAGCTGCCATGTAGCCAACTCTCGCCACCCACCAACTCTCCTACTGTGTCTTTGACGACCAGTCGAACACCTTTCCTCTCACTTTAAAAACCTTTTCTTTCACTCTGTACTTCAACATCCGCCATCAACCGCGAGGTCTTTTTTTTAAATTTTCTTTTCTTTTTCTCTCACTTTATCGCGCTGCATGCATGAGCCCTTTGGAGAGTACGTCTGGAGCTGTAATCATCACCCCCGGCAGGAGATCACATGGATGATGGGTCCAATGCGAGCCCTGCTTGGAATACAGCTTTCAAATACGGGACTCCAATGTCGTTCCAGTTGGTTGCCCCACGTCAAGAGTTTTCTCATTTACAACCTATTGTTTGTGTGCGGTTGACGTCTGATTCCTTAAATCAAACACCTTCAATAATCCATATGCATCATGATAACCAGCTGTGAAATATTGGCACTGTCCTTGAGATGCAGACAAAGCTGATACACTACTCTCTGACTGCGACTCAATGTTGTATGCCACCATCTCTTGACTCAAATCCCAAACCCATATAGAAGATACTTCTCTAGTAGCATACAGAAATCCTCTGCCTGTTTTATCAAGGCTTCTACGTTTATTTTCCTGGATAGATTCACCTTTAGGGAAAAAAAAATTGTGACTTTTCGCACTCCGCCGGCTCGTCCAGCAGCAGGACAAAGCTTCTTAGCTGTTGGACATGGAATGAGGCGTGTATGCTCTTTGGAATTCAGTCCTCACATGCGGACACGTACAAGACAGGTTTGGAAGATACAGATGTAGTTGGTGGTGGACCTTCATCTGTGCCAACCTTTACCTTCCTCAAACCTATCTAGGTGGAGTTGTGGACATTTTTCAAATTCGCTTCTTGAACCTTCCCACGAAGAGGATGAGGAGGGTTCTGCTCAAAGGGGAGCAAGGGAGGTAGCTTCAGGCACTGCTGAAGCAATCTCGCAAGTAGGAACCAACGTAGCAGAGCCACGACCACAACCACGACGCTGATAATGACTTTGGGAATTGCAACTACCATTAAGGCTTCTTCAATAGGTGCAGAGCGCTGGGCTTGAAGGGGAGGGCAGCTTTTTCTCTATCTCTTTTTTTCCCCACCCTTTCTGACTCTCGACAGAGGTGGACATTCACGAACCTCTTCAGTGATCACTGCAATACTTTCTCAGGCAAATCGCCCGCTACCATGCATCCATAGGCCAGACGACGATTCTTTTAGTCTGATCACGTCTCAGACTTGCAGTTTTATGTTTTTTCCACTTTACTTCATTTTACTTTGTACCCGAGCATTGGAGTAGATTCACACTGATTGTATCAGTTTCACAACATATGTAAGTTTGGCTTTTTGAAGACGCGGCACTCGCACCTTCGTTCTTCAATATAGCTCTTCACTGTAGAAATTTATTAATCTCACAATGCCGGTCTTGTTTTTAGATCATCAAAATTTATGACGTCAGATTTTAATTGTTGTCTACTGCTCCTAGCACAAGCACAACACCTTGTTTAAAATAGTAGGTGCAACCTATGTATGTTTGCATTTAACACACTATCATGACCATTATGCACATACAGACACCTAGTATACTGAATAATACCATATCCCTTTATCTTGGCTCATGTATCGTGGCCTCTGCTCATATTCTCCCCCCCCCCCCCCCCCCCCCCCCCCCCCCCCCCCCCTTTTCAATTACATTGGCAATACACCCGATCACCAACTACAATCTAGCTAGATAATACTATCCACAAATCTCACTAAAGCATAGTGAGTCGCATTTACGAATCATACAAATTTATAATAGGTAACAACACAAATTTAGGTAGCTAGTATTTCGAACACAATGCTGGGAACACAAACAATCAAGATTCATAAAGAAAAATTAAGCTTTAAGCTCTGTATAACTCCAATACCCTCAGAGGATTCTATCACACTATTTGCAGTTTAATTTAAGTTTGTTAATATTAACACAGGTTAGTTCATACTACTACTGCTAGCTTGCTCAGTGAACCCTTTATTGCAACTTCATCTAATTGCGACACGGCTATATTGCATGCTCTTTTTGAGATTCCTTCTGTCGATCTCGGTTAGTCAAATGTCCTTCATTCTATGTTAGGGACTTGAAATTTGTAGGACTTACCAAATTTTGAATATTGTATGGATTTCTATGCTCTTCAAATGGCTCATTATTTAATGTCCAGTCGCACTGCTCAACCCCCATACCTTTCTTCGGTTTATCGTCATTTACAGGAAATTAAAATTACTTGTCTTGCTTGACCTTAATCAAATGATTTTTATCATAATCTTCACTTGTTATTATTACATTTCTCTAACTCATTTAAGATTCACAAACACCGATGCAGACCACAATGCGAGGACGTCACATAAGTCATCTTTTAACTTTATTTTGCAAATTCATTCTTACGGCTCCCGTACTAATCTTCTAACCATATTTTATCAAGTTTTGTGATACCCTTTACTCTGTTATTGATCCAATATCTATCCTCACCTAAACCTTACTACCTCCTGCTTGATTATACTAACTCTGCCATACGAGATTGTGCCAAGCTCCTAGTTATGTTTACTGATACCATTCCAAGAGACACCACAACTCTCTCGACACGCATAATCAAGTAACCACTCTGGATTCTGATGGTATGTACCTCGAATACGTCACTCCTCTTTTCTCTGTATTGTACTTAAGCTGAATACTCAAACACTGCAAAGATTATGCCCTCTAATCAAATTTGAAGGAATTTCTGTGAGATAATTTTGTTGAGATGCTTTGTCAGTAAGCTATGCAGCTACTCATGTGAGCTACAGTACTCTGGGATAGTACACAACAATTTGTAAGTGCTTTGATATACTGCACTGTGATGTCGACAACATAGTAACTTTTTTTTAACAAATTATTTATTTATTTTTTGTTCCCTTATGTCTTGTCTAGTCCATTGGTCACATGCACACAGATCGCCGATTTAGGCAATGTGTAAATGCTCATCTCGGTGTAGATTTGCCGATTTAAGCAACACCAGTTATCTGTGCAGATCCGCCGATTTAGGCAGCACACTGAAAAATTACAGATTCACAAGGGTAAATGCAGATTCACCGATTTAGGCAGCATTAGTGCAGATTCGCCGATTTAAACAGCACGTCTTATTGGTGTAGATTCGCCGATTTAGGCAATACCATTCACAAAATCATGCTGCAGTGACTAGCCACCATTGCAACCGGTATGATTTTGTTACCCGGGGACATAATGAAAGTGATTTGGATTTGGACTTATATTGTGGAATTAGAATTGGATTGGGATTTGGTATCTGGTGATTATTATGGCAGTGTTTATCTGATGAGACTTAACATTATGAGATTGATGATGAGTGTGACCAATGATATCCTGATTCATCAGGGTATGACATATACTGCTTATTCTAGTGGTATGGGACACTAGAATAGGTAGTATGTGGATGACGGCAGGCATAAGATAATGTTGTTTAGTCTCATAAATTTTTCTTTTATTACGTGATGTTTTTGACACAACATACTAATCACTGTTTTTGACAAGTATTGTTTGCATATTTTTATATTCGCAACTGAGGACAGTTGCTTTCCAATGGAGAGGTATGTTATAGAAATGATATTTTATGATTTATTACAGCTGACACGTGGAAAAGACTAGACCCATCTTGGCCTATGCAAATGTATTTGTATATCATGTATATTTTATTATTCAAGTGCTCTTTTATGAGCTTTGGCCAATTATGATCGGCCGGCCAGTTTGTAACCAATTTGACCATTCAAGAAATCTATAAACAAATACGTGCAAGAGGAAAATGGTCACTCTTGCACGGGGGGAGATTGCACCCAGTGCTCCTATCCGTTCTTCTCTCCTCTTCCTTTTTCTCTCACCGTGTCGGCGTAGCACTCCGCTCTAGGAGGTGCGTCTGCGCATGTTCTCTTCCTCTCTCTCGCTTGCTGTCTCTCTCTCTTCGCGTTCATCGTTCATTATGTGCTAGTGGATGCGTCAGGTATGCAGATTCGTGTATTTCGTTGTATATGGCATAGTATTTGTATATTTTGCAGGGATGCCACGACTTCCGTTTGTAGCATCGAGAGGATCATGTTATGTATACATCAGATGATATGTCTGATGATAATTCTAATGAAGCTGATTAAGTGCAATTGGCACAGACCGGAGGCTGTGCAGGTTTAGAGCGGGTGAATGTCATGCAGCTCTGCTCCCATGCAAAGAAAGATGCCAAGAAAATGCACATTAAGTTCGTTTGAAGATTATGTGTTTAATGAATAGTGATTAAGGGCTGGTTGCAGGCCGAGTTCAATGCTTAATGTATGTCAAATGCGGCTGAAAGAGCCAAAACATGCTTTAATGATGCTAAAAAGTGTTATGCTAGAAGTGAAAATGGATGGGCTATTGTGCCATAGAACTGCAGTGCTCCATGTGCTCTACCGACCTGTCTTTACGGCTCGTCGATTGGAGCTACGGTGAAGAAGTTATGGCAGTTCGAAGTTTAAGTCAATTGCAAATCCGTGCTGGGTTCGGCAACAACAGCAGAGGGGATAAAAATGAGATAAATGCATCAGGCTGAAGTGCTCACTTTGTGGAGGATGTCGGTCTTTTCAGATCAGAGATTGGACTTATGGTTACCAGATTATTAATTGTTTAAGATTTATCAGGGCCGAGTCCACATTAGCCGATCCACTCGGTTGGAGTGCCAACACTGCTATGGTTTGCTGTAGAAAACTGAGTAACTTGACAGAGCTTCGCCGATATGTATGCAAAGGTGGCGGCTGCAGAGAGATGTTGTTAATGGCAATGCTTCAATCAGTATGTATGCCGAATGGGGAGGTGACAAGGCTGCCGAGTGTTTGGAAGTGCCTTGGCCGATTTGTATGCTAAATATGATGCCTTTACGAAGATCGACCGCCCCAAATGATTGAGCCTGGTAAAGCTTTGCCAATATGTATGCCAAATGTGGTCCTTTATGAATGAAGGGTCAAAGCCCATGACCTCGAAGGAAGTTGAAATGCCGCCCAAAAGCTTTAAATAAAGTATGGTGCCCAAAGACATACCACCCGGCCGCCCAAAGCCACACTTGCTAAAGGGTACCCCTATTATTTTAAAAGGGGGAGAATGTGAAACAAAGGGGGGACCATGGCAGCGAGCAGCGCAGAAGGCGCAGAGGAGAGAAGAGGGACTCGCGTTGGGCGCTAGAGTGGTCGAACGCACACGACACAGAAACAAAAAGTGATCACAATGCCGGCTCGAATAGATTTGGTGCTACTGCCGTTGCAAACCGTGCTGGGCATCTGGCGGCCTTGCCACGTCACAAGGGGGAGGACCCATTAGCGACATCACTAATGGGTGCCTCGCCTTTTTTAGCAAGAGGAGGGCCATGCAAAAAGGGGGAAGAACGTGTGGTTCAAAGACCGGGGAAGCTCTCCTCCTCCTGATATCTTAGGCTCTACTCTCTTAAGCTCCATCTTCGGGGAAGCTCTCCTTCTCATAATCTTAGGGTGTTCAACTATGCCCTTGATGCTTGCAGCGCTTTGATATCCTCAATAAAAATATCCTGTCAAAGACATGTGACAGAATTTATGCCTATGACGTCCTGCAAATTCTTGAACTGCATCAAATGCAACTATGCGCTCAAGTAGCTTGTATGCATACACGAATTGACCATATGCACAACTCTTGATTTGTGTTGAGTTGTATTGCTCAATTGTGAAGTGATGATGGATGGATCTAACTCTTGAACGTTGGGTGATTTTAGGCAATGCGCAATTCGATGAATTGTAGCTGCAGAATTAACCCTAAACCCTGGTAGGCTTACCAGATCAGCTCTGCTTGAAAACTCTCCAAAGGAAACTAGATGGATCCACTGCTTCCTCAAACTTTGCACAGATGCAGCTCACCGAGCTACTTGCAACTTAGGTTTTGCGAATTGACCAAGTCATCAAAACTGGTTCTACTATCCTTGCCACAAACCCTAGTACTGACCTCCAAAGAACCTCTCGCAAGCTCGTGGCTTGCATATAGACGATTAAAAACGCTAAATTTTAGTGCACCTGCTGGAGCTACGGATGGCGCTGTGATAACCTTTCAGCTACAGGCGCCATCGCCTCATCCTGCTTCAACAAGTTGTGTCCATGCTTAGGGCCTGCGCGAGTATGAAATCATGTGATGATCGATTTGATAGATCGATGACAGGAAGACCGGGACCGGGGGAAGAGAGAGAGAGAGAGAGAGAGAGAGAGAGAGAGCACGCACATGTACGCACACACAAACACACGCAGTCCCTCACAGCCTCGTATCTAGCTGGAAAATGCGCCCGTTCTCCATCAGATTCCAATGTCCATACCTGGCCCAAAGAGCGGAGGAGAGAGAAAATGTCTCTGATAGAAAGGAGATGATTCGTGGTGCAAATGTGGAGCGGGAGCTCGCTCCGCTTGCCAACAAGTGGTGTCAACATTGCACGATAAATGCCCTCTTGTATCAAACAAAGAAACAAAGAAATAAAGTCATTTTGGAGAAAGGAGATTTGCTTCATTTTGCACTTCTTAAAATGTAACCCATACTTTGAGGCCAAGAAGTTCCTCTTACCATATACATGTGGTAGTGATGTGTGTGAACACACTAGGACCGTCGGGGCATTTTTTTCCCTCTTTAGGAGGTTTTTTCTCCCGTGCATTGTATATACGCCCATCACTCTAGGGCTATCTATCTTTCCATTGCACACTAAGTAACACACTCTCTATTCTGTGCCTTGTGCTTCCTCAATCTTCTCCAAGCTGTGTGTGTTTCTCTGCAACCCTAATTCCAACAATTGGTATCAGAGCAGGTCACGTCCTCCCGGGCTTAGTCGCCAGCTGCTCCAACATACGCCTGCTCACTTTCTCCGATTTCAGTGAGCTTTGGCGAGCGTTTCCAGGTCGACAAATATTTTGGGTAAGCTCAAAGAGATCGGTCTGCTCAGAATTTTGATTTGGGCTCATTTCGGCCTCCGTTTCCACTACGGGCAGTACTGCACAGGCTATTTCATCATTTTGTGCAGATTTTCTGTCAGTGCCGTTTTCTGCATAACAGGTGCCTTATAGTCTTCTACGGTTTGTGCTATATAGCACAAGTTGTTCCCGCTCCATTTCTCCTATTTTCGGGCAGTTTTCACATCAGGTGCAGCATTTACCATGGCTGACAACAACAACACAGATGTGTTCAAGATGTTTGCTGCTGAGGACAGGTTGGATGGGGACAACTACCCTATGTGGGCTTATATGATGCAACATGTTCTTGTGTCAAAAGGTGTCTGGAACATTGTGCAGGGCATTGATGTACGTCCTGGTTCTGAAGATGTAGGCGATGTTGAGGATGTTGCAGGTCTTGCTGCAAGGATTGCAGCTGTTAGAGTTGTTTTGCCTACGGCAGAACAAGCTCGTTGGGATGTTAAGGATGCACAGGCTCATGCATTGATTGCGTTGTCTGTGAAGCGCACCATTATTCCTCACATCCGTTCAGCAAAATCTGCAAAACAGGCTTGGGATATTCTAGCAGGTCTTTATGCAAGCCGCAATGAGGCTAAAATTGCTTTGCTGCGTAAAGAGCTAGAGTCGAAGATTATGCATGAGGAAGATGATATGGACACTTTCCTTGCTAGTGTCAAGGATATCAATGAGCAACTCATTTCTACAGGTGAAGTCATTTCGGACAGTTCTCTTGTGCAGACTGTTCTTGATGCCTTACCAGATTCCTACCAGACTTTTGCTAGTACTTGGAGACTGATGACCCAAGGAAATCCTGAAGTTGTCAAGTTTGATGCATTATGCACATTGCTGTTGCAAGAGTCACTTTCTAGAAAAAACAAGACTAGGCAGCGTGCAGTTGAACAGGCTTTTATTGCTTCTCAAAGAAAGGGTGGTAACAGTAATGCAGCCACTTCTTATGGTTCTGCTGCGAGTGGCAAAAATTCTATTCCTAATGCTTCTGCTGGCAGCACTTCGTCTGGCAATTCTGGTGATAAGGGCAAAAAGAAGATGCGTTGCCATTATTGTAAAGCCAATGATCACTTGATCAAGTCGTGTCCTAAGTTGAAGGCCAAAGAGGCTAAGAAGAAAGAGGGTGGTTCCACTGCAAATGTTGGTTCCACTACAAATGCAGCCATTGTTGAGTCTTCTGTGAAAGGAGATTGTGATACTGATGTTGATGCAGAATGGGCTTTTAGCGCAGAGTGCACTTACAATCCTGCTGTCCATGATGCATGCTTGTCAGTTGCTGCAGATTCACATGTGTGGTATTTCGACAGTGGTGCTACAAAGCACATTACCTCACATCGTGAATTGTTTACCTCTCTCGAGTCTGTCCCTCATGGGAATTCAGTCACTTGTGCCAACAACGCCTCTTATCCAGTTCAGGGAGTTGGAAAGATTGTGCTCACTGCTGCTAATGGCAGTTCCTTCACACTTGTTGATGCACTTTATGTACCTGGGATCAAGAAGAATCTCTTGTCTATATCCGCACTTGCTAGACTTGGACTTGTAGTCAAATTTGTGGATGACAGATGTACTGTTCATGATCTCAGTTTTGGTGATGAAATTGTTGCATCTGGGCTTTTGTGCCGTGGGCTGTATAAGCTCACTTTGTATGACAAGTGTGGACAAAAATTTGCAAATGCTGTTGCAGATTCAAGGGCTATTTCATATGCAAAACTTTGGCATGCACGTTTTGGTCATCTGAATTTTGCCAGTTTGCTGCGTTTGCAGAAATCTGATATGGTTGCTTCTTTGCTGCCTCTTGAAGCACCTGTCAAACATGTTTGTGAAGGCTGTATTCTAGGTAAAATGCAGCGTTCTAAGTTTCCAAAGGATGGTTCAGTTAGGGCCACATGCAGGTTGCAGCTTGTGCATAGTGATGTTTGTGGGCCCATGCAAACTCCGTCCTTGGGCAATTACCTGTACTTCGTGACTTTCATTGATGATTACTCCAGGCATGCATGGGTATTTCCGCTTAAAGCGAAGTCCGAAGTTTTTATGTGCTTCAAACAATTTTTGGCTATTGCTGAAAATGTCTCAAAATGTACTATGGGCACCCTCCGTTCCGATCGAGGGGGGGAGTATATGTCTCATGAATTTAATGCATTTCTGGCTAGTCGTGGGATAAAACACCAATGTACAGTGCCTTATACACCTCAGCAAAATGGTGTTGCTGAGAGGAAAAACAGGTCACTAACGGAAATGGCATGATGTATGGTCAAAAGTCAAGCTTTGCCGCATTCTTTTTGGTTTGAGGCCATCATGTGTGCCACTTATGTACTTAACAGGTGTCCTACGAAAGCTTTGCAGTCTATTACTCCATATGAAGCATGGCATGATAGAAAGCCTTCTATTGAGCACATGCGTGTTTTTGGCTGTTTGGCATATGCTTTGGTGCCACAAGTGCAGCGCAGAAAATTGGATGATAAGGCTGTCAAATGTATTTTTGTTGGTTATAGTGCTGAAAGCAAAGGTTACAGGTTGTATCATCCGCAAACAAAACGTATTCTGGTTTCACGGGATGTAGTGTTTGTGGAAGATTCTGTTCAGCCCTTGCTGTCATGTACTAGAGACAGTAATGTAAGCTCACAGTACATTTATGACACTTTGTTGCCTCTTTTCAGTGGTGGAAATACGAATGTAAGTTCCAATGAGGCAAATGTACAGCCTATGGGGTTTCTGAAAATGTTTTAGAACAGCCTATTACTGATGCAGATGTACATGATGTACTTGATGAGGAAAGGGATGAAAATGAGCAGGCTAGAGGTATGCCAAAATGGCTGGTGCACACATTACGTGACAGTAAATTGGATGCACCTTTATCTAGTCGTACTCGTTCAGGATCTCGCCATGCATCTTATGCATCAGATTGTTATGCTTTGGCTGTGTCTAGTTTACATGATGTTGAGGAGCCTCTGTCTTTTGATGAAGCACAGAATTCAGAAAATTGGATTGCTGCCATGAAATCAGAATATGATGCACTTATAGAGAATGACACATGGACTTTATGTGATTTGCCTCCTGGCAAAAAGGCCATTGGTACAAAGTGGGTTTACAAGTTGAAACGCAAGCCGGATGGTGAGATCGATCGCCATAAGGCTCGACTTGTTGCAAAGGGTTATGCACAACAAAAAGGCATAGATTATGAAGAGACTTTTGCTCCCACTTGTCGTATGACTACTGTGCATTTTCTATGTGCATTTGCAGCTCATTTTGGTTGGGATGTACATCAATCAGACATTGTTACTGCTTTCTTGAATGGTGACATATTTGAGGAAGTTTATGTAACGCAGCCTCGCGGTTTTGTCATAAAAGGACAAGAGGACAAAGTGTGCAAATGTAAGAAGGCTTTGTATGGGTTGAAGCAATCTCCTTGTGCTTGGTATGAGAAAGCTGACACTCATTTGGTTAAACGAGGCTTTCGTAACAGTCCAATAGAAAGCACATTGTATGTAAAGCGTGAGGATGATGTATTTCTCATTGTGGTTCTTTATGTTGATGATTTGCTGATCACTGGACCAAATGAGAGACATATTGCTGAATTTAAGGCTGATTTGAATGCTACTTTCAAGATGAAAGATTTGGGGCTGTTGCATCATTACTTGGGTATACAGTTTAAGCAGTGTGATGGTGGTATTGCCTTGTGTCAGAAAAGTTACATAGAGACATTGCTATGTAAGTTTGGACTTGAGGATTGCAAACCTATTGCCACTCCCATGGAAACTGGTTTGAAGTTGAGTCTACATGATGCTGGCGATCCTGCTGATGTCACTCTTTACCAAACTGCTGTTGGCTGCCTCATTTATGTATGCAACACGAGGCCAGATATTCAGTTTGCAGTCTCGCAGGTCAGCAGATTTATGCATAGCCCAGGGTCTAAGCATTGGCAGGCTGTCAAGAGGATTTTCCGCTACCTTAGTGCCACTTTACATCTTGGCTTGTTTTATCCCAAGGGGGGATCATTGCCGCCAGACTTACATGCTTTTTCGGACTCAGATTGGGCTGGTTGTTTTGACACGCGAGTGTCCACAAGTGGTTTTTGTTTCATGCTTGGCAGTTCATGTATATCATGGTTGAGCAAGAAGCAACCTACTGTGGCCACTTCGAGTTGTGAGGTTGAGTACAGGGCAGTCTTCACAGCTACGGTTGAGTGTGTATGGCTCAGACGCCTTATGGCTGACTTGGGTGTTGGATAGGACACTGCCAACACTATCTACACTGACAGTCAGAGCGCATTGGCAGTTGCAAGGAACCCAGTTTTTCATGCTCGCACAAAGCACATTGAGGTGCATTACCACTATGTCAGGGAGAGGCTCTCAGCAGGAGAGATCAGCTTGGCTTATGTGCCAACACAGGACAACCTTGCAGATCTTTTCACAAAGGCATTGTCTCGTGAGAAGCTTGAAGCTTTCCGCAAAGCTTTGGGCTTACTCCCCTTTGTGGACTGATCCTTTCCTCAGGGCATGGCACTTCCCTTTACTCATGTGCCAGCTCTCGTTCACCGCATCACTCCAGGGGGGATTTGTTACCATATACATGTGGTAGTGATGTGTTTGAACACATTAGGACCGCCGGGGCATTTTTTTCCCTCTTTAGGAGGTTTTTTCCCCCGTGCATTGTATATACGCCCATCACTCTAGGGCTATCTATCTTTCCATTGCACACTAAGTAACACACTCTCTATTGTGTGCCTTGAGCTTCCTTCGTCTTCTCCAAGCTGTGTGTGTTTCTCTGCAACCCTAATTCCAACAGTTCCATGGCGAGGTAGTTTGAGTTTGAGTTGTCAAATGTGAATGGAAGGCACCAGCTTTGAAGAGAAGTCATGAAGGAACCATCTCTGAGGAAATTGCACGGGCTCGTAGGATGCAACATTCTAGTAGGAAGACCCCCTAGCTTCTCTCTCTCTCTCTCTCTCTCTCTCTCTCTCTCTCTCTCTCTCTCTCTCTCTCTCTCTCTCTCTCTCTCTTGCTAGGTGTGGATAGGGGATTCTAAATTAAGATGGCCAAGGGCCTATCTAAAGGGTGGTAGGCTGGAGAATCCTCATGGAAATTCCCAAGGAGTCTCACACTGGTATCAAGGTTTCAGGCTATTCTTGGAAAAGGGGGGTGTGGCCCTAAGTTTGAGGGAGTTTTTTGCATGATCAGTGCAGAGCCGCAAAGGTCGGGAGGGAGTCAAAGCTCAACCTCCATGAAACCGTGAGCAAAAGAGCTCATTGGGAGCTCATGGTCACTACGAAGAAAACCTGTCAAGGGAGCAGTGTCGATAGAGCAACAGAGTGCTCTCTCTCTCTCTCTCTCTCTCTCTCTCTCTTTCCCTCTCTCTCTCTCTCTCTCTCTCTCTCTCTCTCTCACACACACACACACACACACACACACACACACACACACACACACACACACACACACACACACACACACACACACACACACACACACACACACACACACACAAACTCCTCTTGACCGCTCTGCAGATCACTGCCATCGCCAACACAAGAGATTTTTTGAGTTCCCTTTCCCACTAGTGGCCGCTCGAAGCCAAAGGGTGACCACTCTTAATTTATTAAGGGGGTGTACACACACCCAACCCCTTACCTACACAGTCGACAGAGGATACACGAAAAATGAGCAGTATCAAGAAAGCAATCATCATCGAATTTCTAACAATAATCAGTTTTGGATTTTCAAACAGTCTGAAGATTCCAACACATATTGGGTTTCTTCCCAAAAAGTAGGAAGTGCATAAAGGTGAAATTACCTCTTGCTCCATCGTCTCGCTTTAGAACCTTCAAATGACATGAGTGAGAGGGGCCCTCATAAAATTTGCTCCACACTGGCTAAACCGAACTCCGTGAGTTCCTAGACCATGTTGTATCCCATGTGACGACATGTGCCAAACAAAACCCCACATGTAGGTCCATAGCTGCATAATGCAGCAACAACAATTTATTCTGGACACTACGGCCAAAAATTCTTTGCCCCTACATGACCTTTTTATGTCTCTGAAGAGAAAAGTGGATGAAAGTAATGAAGTTTTTACATCCTACTTGAGAAATCAATTAAAGCATATTTGAAAATGAAATAAAACCAAATCAGATGCATACCTGGAGGTTGAACATAGCATTCACTTACCCGTAGTCAAATGAGCCAAGCAGCACTAATTGAAAGATTAGTGAAAATCAAGCAGTATTGCACTGGTAACCATGGGTGTTGCCTTTGCAATCCAAACCGCTTGGCTAAAATCAGGAATGTCAAACCCCTTGGTTAGACTCTTTATGTAAACTACTCAAGCTAGTAGCCAACGATGACCAACATAAGCTAACGTGTCTACTAGTGATTGGAATCAACATGGAAAGTTGAACTTGTCCACTAGCCCTTGGCAAATTGAGGCCTTCTTTCCTTGAAAGTCAATTTTGATGAGATCAAATTGTGACCCTCATAACCTATGGAGTGATTGTATATTAGTTGGGTCATACCCAACTATAATGATGGCACAGGAAAAAGTGTACCTAAGTTGCCCAATACTGCTAGCATACAGTTGTTGCCAATTACTCTTGAAAACCTATCAGATCTTGTTAAACGGCATTGGGCTGATTACGACTATTTCTGAGTACATCGAGTTCAGAAAAATTACCTAGTAGCCATGCCCTTACACGCATGATCAAAACTAGCAACAGACCTTGCCTTTGCACCAAAATTTTAACTTGTTGATCTTCATTCGTAGATTCCTATTAAATAACTTCATATATGGATTAAAGAAACCGACATAAATGACATAGGATAATTGATGATCATGTTGATATCGGAACACCCCTTTGAAATGCCTTGCATTGTTGTAGTCTTGATTCCCTTACTGAAATCTATGCCTTGGCAGCTACAAGAACCAGCTTTGCTTGAATTTGTCAAGCCAATGGTAGGACCGAACAGCATGCCAAAGGCATAGATTTCAGTAAGGGAATCAAGGGCCTTTGGCATGCTGTTCGGTCCTACCATTGACTTGACAAATTCAAGCAAAGCTCGTTCTTGTAGCTGCCAAGGCATAGATTTCAGTAAGGGAATCAAGACTACAACGATGCAAGGCATTTCAAAGGGGTGTTCCGATATCAACATGATCATCAATTATCCTATGTCATTTATGTCGGTTTCTTTAATCCATATATGAAGTTATTTAATAGGAATCTATGAATGAAGATCAACAAGTTAAAATTTTGGTGCAAAGGCAAGGTCTGTTGCTAGTTTTGATCATGCGTGTAAGGGCATGGCTCCTAGGTAATGTTTCTGAACTCGATGTACTCAGAAATAGTCGTAATTAGCCCAATGTCGTTTAGCAAGATCTGATAGGTTTTCAAGAGTAATTGGCAACAACTGTATGCTAGCAGTATCAGGCAACTTAGGTACACTTTTTCCTGTGCCATCATTATAGTTGGGTATGACCCAACTAATATACAATCACTCCATAGGTTATGAGGGTCACAATTTGATCTCATCAAAATTGACTTTCAAGGAAAGAAGGCCTCAATTTGCCAAGGGCTAGTGGACAAGTTCAACTTTCCATGTTGATTCCAATCACTAGTAGACACGTTAGCTTATGTTGGTCATCGTTGGCTACTAGCTTGAGTAGTTTACATAAAGAGTCTAACCAAGGGGTTTGACATTCCTGATTTTAGCCAAGCGGTTTGGATTGCAAAGGCAACACCCATGGTTACCAGTGCAATACTGCTTGATTTTCACTAATCTTTCAATTAGTGCTGCTTGGCTCATTTGACTACGGGTAAGTGAATGCTATGTTCAACCTCCAGGTATGCATCTGATTTGGTTTTATTTCATTTTCAAATATGCTTTAATTGATTTCTCAAGTAGGATGTAAAAACTTCATTACTTTCATCCACTTTTCTCTTCAGAGACATAAAAAGGTCATGTAGGGGCAAAGAATTTTTGGCCGTAGTGTCCAGAATAAATTGTTGTTGCTGCATTATGCAGCTATGGACCTACATGTGGGGTTTTGTTTGGCACATGTCGTCACATGGGATACAACATGGTCTAGGAACTCACGGAGTTCGGTTTAGCCAGTGTGGAGCAAAGTTTATGAGGGCCCCTCTCACTCATGTCATTTGAAGGTTCTAAAGCGAGACGATGGAGCAAGAGGTAATTTCACCTTTATGCACTTCCTACTTTTTGGGAAGAAACCCAATATGTGTTGGAATCTTCAGACTGTCTGAAAATCCAAAACTGATTATTGTTAGAAATTCGATGATGATTGCTTTCTTGATACTGCTCATTTTTCGTGTATCCTCTGTCGACTGTGTAGGTAAGGGGTTGGGTGTGTGTACACCCCCTTAATAAATTAAGAGTGGTCACCCTTTGGCTTCGAGCGGCCACTAGTGGGAAAGGGAACTCAAAAAATCTCTTGTGTTGGCGATGGCAGTGATCTGCAGAGCGGTCAAGAGGAGTTTGTGTGTGTGTGTGTGTGTGTGTGAGAGAGAGAGAGAGAGAGAGAGAGAGAGAGAGAGAGAGAGAGAGAGAGAGAGAGAGAGAGAGAGCACTCTGTTGCTCTATCGACACTGCTCCCTTGACAGGTTTTCTTCGTAGTGACCATGAGCTCCCAATGAGCTCTTCTGCTCACGGTTTCATGGAGGTTGAGCTTTGGCTCCCTCCCGACCTTTGTGGCTCTGCACTGCTCATGCAAAAAACTCCCTCAAACTTAGGGCCACACCCCCCTTTTCCAAGAATAGCCTGAGACCTTGATACCAGTGTGAGACTCCTTGGGAATTTCCATGAGGATTCTCCAGCCTACCACCCTTTAGATAGGCCCTTGGCCATCTTAATTTAGAATCCCCTATCCACACCTAGAGAGAGAGAGAGAGAGAGAGAGAGAGAGAGAGAGAGAGAGAGAGAGAAAAGCTAGGGGGTCTTCCTACTAGAATGTTGCATCCTACGAGCCCGTGCAATTTCCTCAGAGATGGTTCCTTCATGACTTCTCTTCAAAGCTGGTGCCTTCCATTCACATTTGACAACTCAAACTCAAACTGCCTCGCCATGGAACGTCTTGGCCTCAAATTATGGGTTACATTTTAAGAAGTGCAAAATGAAGCAAATCTCCTTTCTCCAAAATGACTTTATTTCTTTGTTTCTTTGTTTCTTTGGTTGATACAAGAGGGCATTTATCGTGCAATGTTGACACCACTTGTCGGCAAGCCGAGCTCCCGCTCCACATTTGCGCCACCAATCATCTCCTTTCTATCAGAGACATTTTTTCTCTCCTCCGCTCTTTGGGCCAGGTATGGACATTGGAATCTGATGGGCATTTTCCAGCTGGATACGAGGCTGTGAGGGACTGCGTGTGTTTGTGTGTGCGTACATGTGCGTGCTCTCTCTCTCTCTCTCTCTCTCTCTCTCTCTCTCTCTCTCTCTTCCCCCGGTCCCGGTCTTCCTGTCATCGACCTATCAAATTGATCATCACATGATTTCTTACTCCGCAGGCCCTAAGCATGGACACAACTTGTTGAAGCAGGATGAGGCGATGGCGCCTGTAGCTGAAAGGTTATCACAGCGCCATCCGTAGCTCCAGCAGGTGCACTGAAATTTAGCGTTTTTAATCGACGTCATAGGCATAAATTCTGTCACATGTCTTTCACAGGATGTTTTTATTGAGGATATCAAAGCGCTGCAAGCATCAAGGGCATAGTTGGATTTGATGCAGTTCAAGAATTGATTGTTTCTGTCTCTGAAGAACGTGATAGGCATGAATTCTGTCACATGTCTTTGAAAGGATATTTTTATTCAGGATATCAAAGTGCGGCAAGCATCAAGGGTTTGGATTTGTGGAATTTGTAATTGGCTGCTGGCAGAGATGACAGAAAGTTGCAACAATGACTCAGGGAAGAAAGTCTCATTAGCAGAAATCGAATCTATTGGCATAACCAAAACGCGCTCCATATGCAACCCTGTCCCTCGGTCCACTCCAGTCACCTTAACTGAGGTTCTTTTAGCCCTTCAAGAAACTAAAGAGGAAAGAGCTCATCGTATTCGCAACCTTTTTGAGTTTTTTGACATTGCTCACAAGGGTTTCTTGGATCATTCAGATATCGAACAAGGCTTCAAAGCTCTTGCCATCCCGACCCAGTATAAGTATGCTCGGGATTTGCTAGATGTCTGTGATTCTAATCATGATGGTCGTGTGGAATTTGAGGAATTTCTCAAGTATATGGACACAAAAGAGCTAGAACTGTACAGTATATTCAGAGAGATTGATGTCAAGCACAATGGATGCATTCTTCCTGAGGAGCTTCGGGCAGCCTTACAACAAGCAGGTTTCCACAACATTTCGCTTTTTGATTCAGTCACATAACCACAGCTATAAATGGGTAAAGTAGTAGCATTTCTAGAGTCTCACTCTCAATATTCTGTTTTCATTGAGTTGTTTTAGTTGTGCTTAGAGAAGCCATTCAAAGGGTTATATGAGGGTTACATGAAGGTCTAGTTGCTGATCTTAGGTTTTTGTAAGGACGTTGATCATCACACGCAGTGGTCACGCGCAAGAAAGAAGTGAGTTATGGTGCTTCCATTTGGAGTTCTTTGACATTCTTGAGAACAGTTGATGGCACATGTTACCACTTAAAGGAAAATTTGAGTTATGGTGCTTCCTTATCTCACCTTATTTGTTCTTGCTCAAAAGTATTGGTTCATAGAGCCACGAGAAAGAGATATGACCACTTCCCAGAAAACTGTAGCAAGATACTTATAGCATAAGTAAGATCAGGTCGAGTGCCAGCCAAATAAAGTAGAGAACTACGAGATGGAGTGTATTCCGTTGCATCTTCGTGAGCAATATTCTCATCTTTGGACAACTTAGAATTAGGACACATAGGACAAGATAACGAACAACAATTGAGACTAGCTTTGTCTACAATACCATCGCTTTACACCAATTACCTTCTTGTGGGATAGATGTTGCACAAGTATTATTCGCCTCAATTGACAATCTCTCTGCTATCATAGCTTATGTTAGGCTTTTGGGTTAATCTCCTAGATGTATGTGAGCATGTCACTTGCACATTGGCTCGATGTGCCATGTGGACACGCTACTTTGGCCTAGAGCCAACCCACGGACTAGGCAAGCCTAGGGGATGGTATACGAGCACCTTTCTTTTTGCTAGACCTCCATGTCCGGACAACCCAGCTGCGATCTTAAAATGCCACGCAAGAGGGCATGAGAGAGAGCGAGATGCTTGGATAGAAAAGAGGGGGAGAAACGCTAGGTGAGAGGAGGGAGATGGCCATGAAGAAGACCAAAGACGTTGATGATACTAGGGGTGGCCTAATGATTCCCTATAGAGGGCCCCAACCAAACTGCCCTACCCACAATCTATATACATGGGGGCATCTATAAAAATGCCACATCATTAGCAAAATAAGATTATTGATGGCATGGTAGTGTAAGAAGAGGGATCCAGCTTCTTACTCCCCTAGGTCTTCCACAACGAGGATAGATGAGGGCACCTATGAAAATGCCACAACACCAACTAAATATATGGCACCGATGCCTTGCTAGCCTAAGAACATGGATCCAGCCTCTTGCCAGCCTACTCAGCAGGCATCTACATGGCTCACCTCACAGGCCATGTAAATACTTCTACCTCACATACAGGCAGACACATCCACAAAATAGCCCTCTGCTAATATGCTTGTGGGAGATATTGGAGCCACCACGTGCCACATGATAGGAGGTGAAATTCTAATAGTCACTCTTAGCTTCTAAGCATTAAACCAATTCAGGAGAGTTGAAGTGTGAGTGGCTTCTGAGGTAGAGTTTTGGTAAAGATGTCAATGGCATTATCCAATTGGAACAGTACGCAAGCCATTTAGTATCATCCAAAGATTGTCTCAAACAAATCGATATTGTTTGTATCTTTGTATTGTTCATCCTCGAATGAAACACCGGATTCTGTGCAGCTAGTGGTACTAAGGGATCTGGCGATGACGACGGTTGATCTGCTGCTTTGTGCTGATGTTGGTCAGAAACGCCATGGTGCTTTGGATGATGGTGAAAAACGTTAGGGGTGCTGGAGGAGGTATACCATCCAAAGATTGTCTCAAACAAATCGACATTGTTTGTATCTTTGTATTGTTCATCCTCGCATGAAACACCGGATTTCGTGCAGCTAGTGGTACCGAGGGATCTGGTGATGACGAGGGTTGATCTGCTGCTTTGTGCTGATGCTGGTAAAAAACGTCATGGTGCTTTGGATGATGGTGAAAAACGTTAGGGGTGCTGGAGGAGGTATTGTTGCTGGTGCTAAATGGACTATCTTCTTATTTTTTGAGTAATTTCTATTTAATGACATTAGGATATTTAAATGTGTACACTTTAAAGTTAGGAACTATAGAGTTACTGGAACTGATAAAAGCCATAAGAACAGACATCTTTGATGTGTCATATGATGGGTGACATTAAGTATCGTGAAGGAGTTGTTTTGTAAGTTTGTTGAGAGGGACTGGGGAATGGGTATTCCCAATGCGTCAAAGGATGGGTGACCGGAGCATCGTATAAGGAATATTCCATTGGTTTGGGAGGAAATAAGAACTGGGTAAAGGATTGCACAAGAATGAAGATGGTTTTTGAGAAGCTTTCGATAAAAAGCAGGATGTTTTAAAGTGCTTTTCCAGGAAAACATATGCTTCCATGCAAGTAAATCTATGTTTGCATTGCATCTGTGCATGAAGTTGCATCTAGGGACGCCTAGGGAGTTTTGTGTAGCATTAGTTTTCAGCTCACAAGTTTTTATTGAGTTTTTGAGTTTTTGGATGCAGAGTCTCGGAGAGTTGGACCCTTGGGGTGTTTTACCTTTGTGAAGCAATAATAAAGAAATACCGGAAGGGGCACCAATCTTTGGGGCTAGTGCATCTAGGGACAAAATTCTGCATTCCATGTTGACACACTCTCTCTCTCTCTCTCTCTCTCTCTCTCTCTCTCTCTCTCTCTTCAAGTTTGGTTCAGTTATTTGTAGATCTTGTTCGTGTGTTGCTCTTGATCTTTGGCGTGGGGTATCCATATCTACTACAACACCTTCTCCCAAAAAGCTGCTCCTTCCAAAAAGCACTTTCTCTAAAGCAACCTCTGTAGAAAGCTTCTTCTTCTAAAGCAATTTCTGAAAAAAAAAGCCTTCTTGTTCTTGATTGGATTCTCTGTCCGAATCCATGTGTGTGTTGCAAAACGTTGAAGTGGATTCTTCGCGAAGAAGAATCGACTGAATCTGCGATACCACTATAATTGGGTTGGCATTGACAAGGCGGTAATCTCACAACAACACATGAACAAAGAAAATTTAGTACTTCAGTGTGGAAACGAGAACATCACAATTGCAGTGGAGACCCGAAGTGGAGGAGTTTCGCTTCCAGATGCATTGGTCCCAATAGCTTTTTTTGGTATTTATTTTTATATTAAGTAATCCACAAAGTACAATTGCCGAGGAGTCACACTGTAGATGTGCAACCATGCATTGATCTCCTAGAATTGACTCCCAAGGCTCATATTTAAAGGCACCTAGCGCAAAAGCAATTGATTAACCCCAAAAGCAACTGCTTAAAAATAGGCCGCCCAATATCTGGCTCCACACTAATCTCCTAGAACCGACTCCCAAGGCTCATATTTAAAGGCACCTAGCACAAAAGCAATTGATTAACGCGACTGCTAAAAAATAGGCCGCCTATCAGGAGGCTGTGACAACCACTAACCTGGTACATGTTGGGTATTTTAAAGCATGGTTGGTTATGCGCCTGGAAACTAGTAGTACATGCCATGAACAGTCTTTGGAGGTATGCAAGGCATGGTGCCAAACTCCATGTAAGGTAATATCGGTTTACAACCAGGGTTTCAGTGCAATCAGGGCGAGTTTGTGGTGCCACAGGCCGCTTTTGGTATGGCTGGTTTTTCTGACCAGCAGGAAAATATGGCACCAGGGAACGTGTAACAAACTGTTGACGTGTCAAAGCCTAAAGAATGGAGCCAACTTACAGATGTGGCCGAGGGGCCTAAACTATCACAAAGTGATGATGTGGCTGTCCGAGAGCAAAAACCCTAATCCTAATTTGTGCTAGAAACCCTAACTGCTGAAACCCTAATTCTGGAAACCCTAACCCTAAAACCTGCAAATTCTAATTCTGAAAACCCTAAGCCTAAAATCTGCAAACCCTAATTTTGTTGCCAAAAACCCTAAAACTACAGAAACCCTAATCCTCACCCTAACCCTAACCCTAAGGGCAACAAGGAGATTTCCGAAAGTTGCGCTGGCATGATGACGTGGCAGGCTGTACGGATTTTCGTGATTTACGTTGACAGCTTTTTGGCTTTGCTTTTGGACAAGAAGCTTTTGAGTTTTAAAGGCTTTTTATTGTAACTGCTTTTTAGGCCAAGGGCCTTTAAATATGAGGTTAGGGCTCATTGTCTGGCATGCTTCTTAGAGAAGGTGCAGAGTTTCGAGTACTGGCTTGTACTGTGTTGATGCAATATAAAGAAATACTAAAAGGGACTCCAAGGTTTGGGGCCAATGCTCTCTGGGGTGGAATTCCGCCACTCTGTGTTGCATGTCGTCTCTCTCTCTCTCTCTCTCTCAATTCAGTTGTTATTGAAGTGCTAAAAGTCTGTGTTCAGTCTGCTCTTTTCTATTGGCACGTGGTGCCTGCCTTGTGACAGTGGTATCAGAGCATCAAGCGTGTGCTTTTTTGAAAGCATACTGGTCCTACAAAAGAGCACAGAGCTATTGATGAAATTTTATTGGAGAGATTCTCGCCCTCGAACCCGGACTTATTAGCCACTCCCACCCTTACTTCATCGCGCATCGGACGTGCTCCCGTCTTCACCGCTCATGTCTTACAAGGCACAAGCCATAAAGATCACTTACAAGAGAAGGATCCATATTTGTTTCGAGTCACAGTTTTTCTCAGAAGCACTGCCATGCAGATGTTGATGTCTACAGCTACCAAGCTGCACACTTCCAAGCACTTGGCAAGCTTTCAAGAAAAATTTTGCCCGAAGTTATATGGGTTCTGACATCTTCCTTTGGAGTGCAACTTCTGGCAGAGTGGGGTATCCTGAAATGCCTGCCATGGAAACCCTAGCAGATTATAGCTTGAAATTTCTAGACATCTCTCAGCAGGTGTCTCTTGTTGATAACCTCGGAGGTTCAATGCGATTGCTATCTTGGGACTACCATCGTCGCCAAAGAAACACTGTCTGTCCAAGAGCTGATGGACCATGTTGTGCTCGGCTCCGGCCTCTTAGAAGGAACCTAACCCTAATTTTTGGTGCAGGTTTCAAGATGGAAAGTCAGCGACTTTTCGAGCTCGACTGATGTCAAGATTGCTTTTCAAGTTTGAGTTCTGTTTGATCTTGTTTGGTGATCTTGTTTGGAATTTATTTCAAATGGATGGTATCTGTTTTGAACCTGTTTTGGTGCCGATTTGAATTGTTTGACTCTGGTTTGATACTGGTTTCAATGATTGGTGATTTTACTCCCGGGTGGAGAAGTGAGAAATACTGTTTTGATATTGTTTGAACCTCAGAACGACGCAGGCCGATGCCTCGGGAGTGTTTCGTTGTATGTTTGAAAACCTCGGAACGACGCAGGCTGATGCCTAGGGAGCGTTTCGTTGTATGCTAGAAAACCTTCGAACAACGCAGGTCGATGCCTGGGGAGTGTTTGGTTGTATGCTTGAACCTCCAAGCGACGTAGACTGCGATCTGGGGAGCGTTTGGTTGTACAGTCCTCTGAGCTCATGGCCCGGACCTTTTTAGGTTATTTGCAGGGGCAGTGACGAGGTAGTCATTGAGTAGCTTCATACCGTCGGGGGAGTGCTCAGGGGCGCTGTTTGTTGTGTCTTGTAACATGCATATGTGAGCATTTGTGTTGCATTGTGATGTGTCAATTACTGAATATTCCTAAGTGGATGAGATTGCCTGGGTATGTAATTTTAGTGCATCAAGACACCCATGGAAGATCAATACGGTTTGGGTGTGATGGCTAATTTTACTACGTCGGAATATCAAGAGTTTCGATCTCGACGAAAGGAGAAGCTAACTCCTTGATCAAAAGAGCAGAAAGGAGAAGCTAACTCCTTGATCAAAACAGCCGAAAGGAGAAGCTAACTCCTTGATCAAAAGAGCAGAAAGGAGAAGCTAACTCCTTAATGAAAAGAGCAGACTGATTGTCCCTCGGAATGTCCCTCGGAAATTTTTGAGCTAACTTGAGTTGTTTTGCAGATATGCTGTAATCGCGGATGATTACTCTCTTTCAAGAAGGGGAGATGTAACAAACTGCTGAGGTGTCAAAGCCTAAAGAATGGAGCCAACTTACAGATGTGGCCGAGGGGCCTAATCTGTCACAAAGTGATGACGTGGCCGTCCGAGAGCAAAAACCCTAACCCTAATTTTGCCCAAAACCCTAACTGTTGAAACCCTAATTCTGGAAACCCTAACCCTAAAACCTGCAAACCCTAATTTTGGAAACCCTAACCCTAAAACTTGCAAACCCTAATTTTGTTGCAAAAAACCCTAAAATTGCAAAAACCGAACCCTAACCCTAAGGGTAGCAGGGGGATTTCTGAAAATTGCGCTGCCATGATGACGTGGCAGGTTGTACGGATTTCCGTGATTTACGCCGGCAGCTTTTTGGCTTTGCTTTTGGACCAGAAGCTTTTGAGTTTTAAAGGCTTTTTACTGTAACTGCTTTTCAGGCCAAGGGCATTTAAATATGAGGTTAGGGCTTATTCTTTGGCATGCTTCCTGGAGAAGGTGCAAAGTCTCGAGTACCGGCTTGTACTGTGTTGATGCAATATAAAGAAATACCGAAAGGGGCGCCAAGGTTTGGGGTCAATACTCTCTGGGGTGCCAAGGTTTGGGGTCAATACTCTCTGGGGTGGAATTCCGCCACTTCGTGTCGCGTGTCGTCTCTCTCTCTCTCAATTCAGTTGTTATTGAAGTGCTAAAAGTCTGTGTTCAGTCTGCTCTTTTCTATTGGCACGTGGTGCCTGCCTGTGACAGAACCAAAATGTTAACGACCAAGGAACACAGATGATCCCCACCACTCTACCCATGTTGTAGACACTTCCCTATGATAAATTGGGAGTGTTGGAAAAGCCAAAACCATACAAAGAAGGTGGTGCAACTGTGAAGTTTGATACTTTTAGTGGATTTGAGGACAAGACGAAGGCTCTTAGTTTCCTCCAACAGTTGGACACGGCTTATGCGGGGAGAGTGGTGGGGGGGGGGGGGGGTTTATTGAGGCCTCCAAGGTCAGGAAAGCTACCACTTTCTTGAAAGGAAATGTGCATTCATGGTGGACGACATTGTTAATGCAAGGACATGCACCCACCACATGATACTTCAAGCAAATGTTTGCATTTGCATGGCTGTCAAACGAATTTGAAGCTTGATAGATTGGCACCAGCTCAATGTGGCTTCTTGCAAAAGCCTAGAGGAGTACAATTGGAAGTTTGCAAAGTGTTGCTTTCAGTAATTTCCTGCAGGTTTGTGCCATTGACAGGGCAGATTGAGAAGTATTGTTGTGGGCTGCCTAAAGAGCTCAGAAACCATTGTACAAAGAACAGAGTTGCCACCCTTACTTAGCTTATGGAAGTTGCCAACACCGGTCAAGCCTTGCTGAAGGGAGAAGACAGTGGATTCCAAGGCAACGTGAAAGGGGCCAGCCAAAGATTAATTCAGCAAAGAAGCCCTTTGCAAAAGCGACTCCTGAGGCGTCCTAGGGGTTAGAAAAGGGAGAGAAAGCTAAGGACTTAGCCGAGTTGTTTGGAGGAGAGGCAAAGAAATAGAAGAAGAACCTTTTTGTGCGCAGATCGTTCGAAGAGAAGAAGGCTCTAACGGCTGAGAATAAATGATTTATTTGTGAGCAACATGGTTATTTTGGGGTCCTACAAAATGGTGAGCGAGTTTTCCGGAGCGACAAAAAAAATGAGCGAGTCCCTCAATAAAGTTGTGTGTGAATTAGAGAGATTTTCAAAAGTGATGAGGGAAAAGAGATATAATAAATGTGACAAGACTGTGATATATAACACATTTGTTTATGCTAACCATAATAAATATGTACTAACATCCAAGCAAACTTTATTGTACCTGAGATGGTAGATACATCATCAAAGCTGCAGTTATTTGCTTGCTCCTATCCAAAGAGCTTATTGCATCAAAAACAAAACAATTGCCAAGAAGACTTAAAGCAATCGATCAACGAATTGTCCTCTTAAGGGTCGCCAGGCTTGTGCGGGTCTGCTAGATAAAAGAGAGTGAGAGGATGGATCAACAATATCTACAAGAAAAGATGGAGGGATGGCTATGAACGATGTTCCTCTAAACTGCGCATCATGTAACTCTTGCTCTCTGACAAAAGTTAGATGTGTACACATTTACAAAATTTAAGAAATCAAATGGCCTTTGAGACACCCACCCATGGAACTTGTGATCACCTTGCACCAATCCATGGGAAGCATGTGTGATCTTGCTGGCCTCCATTAAAGATACCATAGGATTTTGTTTTCTATTGTAGCATTATGAAGTGCAATTCTCAAGAGTAGCCCAGCTCGCTTCTCCACAGCCGGACACTCAAAGTAGCTAAAGACCCTTGGTCTTTAGGATGTCGTCACCTCTTTCCATGTGTAAGTGGCTATCATCCCCTCATCCACGCATGGAGCCACCTTGGGCGCTACGTGAAAAGGCACGAGCTCCAAAGTAGCTTCTCTCCTGGTTATCTGTGGCTCTTAAGCCAGTGAACCCAACCCAATGTCTGTAATCTCACTCTCATTAGCATAATTATCGAAATCTTAAGAATCTTTGGTAATAGACCCTAAAATTACTTGATCACAATACAGAGAGGATCGTGAGTCAAGGAAACCCTTCTCCATTTTCAGGAACCAGGACGAGTTGTTGGATTACATATTTAAATGCCCACCTTGTTTCAGTATTTAAGTTTTACGTGTATGAGACGTACACTTTCAATGGCCAATAACGTGAACACATTTATATGAATGTATTAATATTCGATGAATGCATTAAACTGAATAACATTTTTTCTCCCAGGAATGCACCAGACCCATTTCAGCTAACTATCTGGCTTCTCCAACATGCCTGGGGGATTATTTTTTTCATATAAGAGCCATTTTGCGTGGGAGGGGATTGACCCCCATTTTACAACCTGGGAAGGGGTTTGCATGCCTGGGGGATTATTCTTTTCATATATTAGCCATTTTGCGCGGGAGGGGATTGACCCCCATTTTACAACCTGGGAAGGGGTTTGCATGTTTAGGCAGAGGTTAACCATGCATAAAGGGAGCCAGCTTGAAGAGGTGTAGGTTCTGGCCATTTCTAATTTTCTAGTGCTACCTACACTCGGCGCAATATATTCTCACCTGCACGTGGATTTTGGCTTGCATCTTTAGGTTCGTGGGCTATGGGTGATGGGCACATGGCAGTCTCCTCACTTGTGTTAGTTGGTCAAATTGCAGGGTCAGTTGCGCACGAAGCCTCACTCGGATTCGGCGGGGGTTTATTTTAGTGCTTAGCATGGGTTGAAAACTAATGTGAAACTCAAAACCTAAAAAAGAAACAAAAAAATGCCGCAACATTGCCTAGATCTGCTCTACCGATGATGGCACCGTCCGTGCACCTGGTTTGGACCAAAGACGTAGGCTATGTGGTGATTGTTTAGCTTCATATAACCCGCTAGAGCCAATTTTATTAAAACAAAACAAATAACGCGCTTTGTATAGAGTGCTGAAGAGTTGCGTAAACCTGCTTTGGACAGAGTGCAAAACTTGTTGGAACACGGACTGGTTTTGTTAGGTTTCACAAGGAGCTGCAGTCCTCCCAGTGTGGAGCAGTGTGAATGCCAAAAAACGTTCGATCAAAAAGATTGTAGAGGCGGCAAGGAGCTGATTGCAGAAATGCAATCATGATTCAGAAGTCTGCAACAGTGAAAGCACTGTGTGGAGCGAGTTGGGCATGGTCGTGACAAAATTCGTTGCTGTACGTGCTGCAACCTAGGGCATGTAGCCAAATTGTCACGTGACACATCCAACCTTGTGTCCGTGGACAAGCTACAACATGACGAGGGTTCAGTCAGTCAAGTCAGTCTAGAATAGGAAGTGATCTGGCACTTTTGTGAGTCTGTTCGCAGACCGTGCATGACCAAACACTTAGATTAGATGCATATCCTCTTGTTGCACACTGCATGACCATCAGATTCCAGTCAGATCCCATCAGTAGCATTTTTACAGTGCATAGACCTATTTTCCCTATTTTGACATTTTTCACTTATTATTTTTAAGTGACTTTTGTTGGAAGTAGGTAGGGCAATTTTGCTAAGTTTGTATATAAGCAAACCTAGTGCTAGCATAGAAGAGGCAGCAGGAGCACTGCTCAACAGGCACCTTCTCAGCAGGCATGACCTAGCGTTTTGCAACTCAGCATCAAGCTAGCTTTTTTGCAAGGACAGATCAGCCTTGGCGATTTTGCATTGCAGAGGAGCTTCGGCATTGGCAGACACAGCAGAATCACTTCACGATAGCAGATCAGCCCTAGCGTTAGTGGATTTTCCCCCAGCAACAGAATTCAGCCCTAGCGTTTTTGGATCAGCCAGAGACCTAGCGTTTTAGCAGATCTTCGCGACAAAAGCAGCAGTAGCACCAGCATTTTCAGTTTTCAGCAGTCAGACTCCGCAGTAGAACCCCCCGACCTCGCAGATCTCACCTTCTTGCAGCAGATCCTCGCCGCACAATCAGATCCCACAAAGTTTGCAGTTTCAGCCCGGAAAACGCAGATTTCAGCATCTGTGTTTTCAGCGCGTCGTCATCGACATCGTCACCGACATGAGTAAAAATTCAGCAGATAAAGATTTACAGATTTCAGCCATTAGCATTCTCAGATTTCAGCCGTCTCGTCGTCGTCCTCATCGTTGTCGACATCGTCGGCAAGTCCAAGCATTGTAGAGATTTGTGCAATCAATAGCAGACCGCTCTCGCCATAGAGAGTGGGGCCTTCGAAGGAGGGTTTGACAACTTGTCTGGTGTCGTATTCTTCTCTCTCTATCTCTCAGTCTCAGCAGCTTCTCGCACAGTGTCTATTCACTTTGTTTGTGATCACTTGCACTCTCTCATTAAAGAACAGAAGGCTCTCCCTTCCCTAAGAAAAAGGAACCTTGAGCACAGTTCGGAGCACTCATCTTGAGCAAAGTTCAAACATTCACTTCCGCTGCACCTTACATTGGTATCAGAGCTTTGGCAGTGTTCTATATCACTCAAGGAAAGAACCACAAGAACCGCATTTTTTTTTTGCTTGTTGAGGTCGCACGAACCCAAGTTCACTTGGGCGTGTCGATTCCTATTCGTATTTTTGAAGAGTGACGGGAAACCCGAGAAAGAAGGGCTTGTCCAGCCTCTTCTTGTGCCTATTTTCACTCATTGAGAGCGGACCGTGCACTTAGCGGCCGGCCAATCGACGTGAGGTGGGAAAAAGCAACCTTGGTGTGAGTGCAAGGCCGCCAAGGGGTGCGGCCGCGGAAAAGAGCAGAACTCGAGTGAAGAGAAGATCCTTCTTTAACACAGATTGCAAGCGACAGAAGAACCTCAAGATCCTCAAGAACCCAAGATCCGTACAGTCTTTTAGGAAGAGAAGATTTTTTCCAGTCACTTTACATGGAGTAGGTATGTTCATGTTTTTGTGTTGGAAGTGGTTTTATGAATTTTCAGCCATGGAGATTCTTGAAGAAGGACAAAGCATGACTCTAGACGAAGTTGAAGCATTGAAGGAGCCATAGAAGACTTTGTGTCGCTTTCGGCGCGGCCCAAAGAAGCAAGCGGTTGCAGACCTTTATGAAGTTCAAGTACCGCACAACCCACACATCAGAGTGGGCCGTCGAAGAGTCCCTTCCAGGATTTTGGATGCTATTGACGATCTCCCTTGACGCCATACAGTTCGGTACCAGTACCTCACTTTGAAAAGGAGGGGATGTCATGTGACACATCCAACCCTATGTGTCCGTGGACAAGCTACAACATGACCAGGGTTCAGTCAGTCAAGTCAGTCTAGAATAGGAAGTGATCTGGCACTTTTGTGAGTCTGTTCGCAGACCGTGCATGACCAGACACTTAGATTAGATGCATATCCTCTGGTTGCACACCGCATGACCATCAGATTCCAATCAAATCCCATCAGTAGCATTTTCACAGTGCATAGACCTATTTTTCCTATTTTTGACATTTTTCACTTTTTATTTTTAAGTGACTTTTGTTGGAAGTAGGTAGGGCAATTTTGCTAAGTTTGTATATAAGCAAACCTAGCGCTAGCACTTTTTGGCAGAAGAGGTAGCAGGAGCACCGCTCAACAGGCACCTTCTCAGCAGGACCCCCAACTGCATGACCTAGCGTTTTGCAACTCAGCATCAAGCTAGCGTTTTTGCAAGGACAGATAAGCCTTGCCGATTTTGCATTGCAGAGGAGCTTCGGCATTGGCAGACACAACAAAATCACTTCACGATAGCAGATCAGCCCTAGTGTTAGTGGATTTTCCCCCAGCAGCAGAATTCAGCCCTAGCGTTTTTGGATCAGCCAGGGACCTAGCGTTTTTGCAGATCTTCGCAACAGAAGCAGCAGTAGCACCAACGTTTTCAGTTTTCAGTAGTCGGACTCCGCAGTAGAACCCCCGAACCTCGCAAATCTCACCTTCCCGCAGCAGATCCTCGCCGCACGGTCAGATCCCGCAAAGTTTGCAGTTTCAGCCCGGAAAACGCAGATTTCAGCATCTGCGTATTCAGCGCATCGTCGTCGCAGCGTCATCATCGACGTCGTAGCCGACATAGAGTTAGAATTCAGCAGATAAAGATTTGCAGATTTCAGCCATTAGCATTCTCAGATTTCAGCCCGTCTCGTCGTCGTCCTCATCGTCGGCAAGTCCAAGCATTCTAGAGATTTGTGCAATCAATAGCAGACCGCTCTCGCCATAGAGAGTGGGGCCTTCGGAGGAGGGTTTGACAACTTGTCTGTTGTCATATTCTTCTCTCTCTCTATCTCTCAGTCTCAACAGCTTCCCGCACAGTGTCTATTCACTTTGTTTGTGATCACTTGCACTCTCTCATTAAAGAACGGAAGGCTCTCCCTTCCCTAAGAAAAAGGAACCTTGAGCACAGTTCGGAGCACTCATCTTGACCAAAGTTCAAACATTCACTTCCGCTGCACCTTACACAAATTTATGCACTTGGAATATATCAAGCGCCCGTGATCATGGCTAGACATACTATTGAAAAGGATGTGGAAGAGTGGGTGCACCTAAGTGTAGCCCATAGAAACTTAAAGGAAGTTGGCTACTCGTCTAGGTTCGCTCGACGTCTAGTATTGTGCAAACTGGCCTTAGTGTTTGTGAAAGTATTTTTCTGTTATGAAATTGGAAACACTAGTAGACTTTTCTAAATTTGCAGGATTTTTGAACTATTTTCGTGTATATTTTTATAGAGGTTTTGCTGCCCTTTACCTTGGTTTGCAGCCGGCTAATATTCATTTACAACCGGTTCAAGGCTAAGTTGCGGCAAACCTTTCCCGAACATTGCTTGGCTTAAGTGTCCCATTAAAAACAAACATGCCCATTAGCCTTACAAACCGCACTTGGCCTACGTGTCCTAGTAAATAAGAACATGTCTATTAGCCTAAAAAAAGGTCCATTGTGGCAACCCCTACAACAATGCTTCTATAAGGTTCTAATATGCAATGCTTTTTGCTGGTGAGTGCACATTTTTTACCCATTTAATGCAGGGCAAGAAATTTAAGAGCAACCAAGATTCGGTTGAATAGAGGGTAGAAGATCTTAGCATCTACGATGGCACTATTCCATTGGGCCAAAGACTAGAGGTCTCTTTTTGGACACACCTACACATGCCAAGTCCCCTCACTTTGTTAGGAATGAGTGCACAAAGAAAATAATATGGGAGAGCATGTTTATGCTATTGATCATGAGGTTTCTAAGTTCTACAAGGTTGTTATGTCTACTTCTCCATTGCAAAACGATGTCGGTTTCAAGATTTCATCAATATTTATCAAAGACGAACTTCACGACAACATTCATCTGTAAGGTGCAGCGGAATGAATGTTGTATTTTCTCAAGATTAGTGATCTTTACTGCTCAAGGTTCCTTTTAGTTCTTAGGGAAAGAGAGAGCTTTCAGTCTTTATAGAGAGTGCCGTGATCACGAACAAAGTGAGTGGATCTTGTGCGTGCAAGTGAATGAGACTGAGAGAAGGAGAGAGAAAGTTACGACACCGAGAGGTTGTAAAACCCTCCTCCGAAGGCCCCACTCTCGTCGGCGAGAGTGGTCTACTTGATTGCACAAAGGTGTACAATGCGTATGCAATGGACTGATGCAATGGGACTATGCCGATGACGACTACGATGATGACGACGACAACTTGGGCTGAAACTGTGGATCTTTGATACGCTGAATTTCTTGGACTGATCTAGGGCTGAAAGTGACTGTTTCGTGGCTGAAAATAGACTGTTCCTTGCGGTGTTCGTGGCTGCAAATACCTGCTAGAAAAACGCTAGGTCATCTGCACTTTTAGGCTGCGTTTTTTGGGGAGTCCTTTGGCTGGAAAAACGCTGGACAGCAGTGAGATTAGGGCTGAAAACCGCTGCCACAGAGGTTCTTACAGTGCTGAATTTGCTGATCTTTGAAAGGCTCCCAATGCTAATCCAAAGCGCTGATGGTTTATGATGAAAACGCTGAGTTTGCTGAGGATCTGCCTGGCGTTAGTAGACTCCAAAAATGCTGATGCTACTAAGGGGAAAAACGCTGGTTCATAGGCTTGCTTGAAGGGGGAAACTCCAAGGATGGGCTGATCTGCTGGGGACCAACGCCAGAAGAGGGAACTCCAATGGCGATGGCAGGATCTGGTAAAAACGCCAAGGATGGAAGCGGGATCTGCTGGCGACGGTGCTGCGGGGGGGTACTGTTGAGAAGTTGCCTATTGAGCGGGAAGCTCCTGCTGCCTCTTCTGCCAGAAAGTGCTAACTTGGGTTTGCTTATATATTAACTTAGCAAAATTGCCCTACCTACTTTTGTTGGAAAGTCACTTAAAAATAATAAGTGAAAATAACCAATAAATAGGAAAATAGGCTAAATGCACTGGAAAATTCCCCTAACTGATGCTAATGGATTCTGATGGGAATTCCGATGATCATGCTGTGTGCAACCGGAGAATATGCATCTATGCTAAGTGAGTGTGCATGCACGGTCTACGAATAGACTCACAAAAGTGCCATATCACTGCTAATCTAAACTGACTTGACTGACGGGAACCCTGCTATGGTGTAGCTTGTCCACAGACACATAGGGTTTGGATGTGTCACGTGACATCCCCTCCTTTTCAAAGTGAGGTACTGGTACCGAACTGTATGGCGTCGAGGGAGATCGCCAATAGCATCCGGAATCCTGGAAGGGACTCGTCGCCGGCCCACTCTAATGTGTGGGTCGTGCGGTACTTGAACTTCATAAAGGTCTGCAACGCTTGCTTCTATGGGCCGCGCCGAAAGCGACACAAAGTCTTCTGTGGCTCCTTCGATGCTTCAACTTCGTCTAGAGTCATGGCATCATGCTTCCTCCATCTTCAAGAATCTCCATGGCTGAAAATTCCTGAAACCATCTCCAACACAAAACCATGAACATACCCATTCCATGTAAAGTGAAGGAAAAAAATCTTGTCTTCGCTAAAGATTGTGTATGCAATGTAGATGAACATATAGACGGAGTGACAACCCGTTCATCAAACACATGCAAACAATGCGATCGAATCTTTTCTGTTTGATCGAAATCAATCAAGTGTGGCAAATCACAATGGAAATGCCCATGCTTGGTGCTCATACTATCATGTGATCTTTCGGAAACTGTGTCATGCCAAGGAAGAGACATGAAATGTGACTTCCTGACGTACAAACTTTTCAGCTTTTCACGAAAATTCCGCATACATTCGTGCTCATCCATGAGAGAAACGTGCTTAACATACAATATGTCATGCCTAGGAAAAGGGATCACATAACGATGCTGACTAAAGTACAGGAAACCTTCACGAATGAAACACTCGAACAATGCGTGCGTATCAATCATGCGAACACATAATACTTCCTGTGATGGTTCTTTGGACCAAGGCTCGAGAGCCAAGATCGGTTTGTCCTGAATGATCGAATCGTCCTGTGGGGGTTCTTTGAACCTCGACTCGAAAGCCAAGATTGGATCTTCGTGATTGATCGAATCTACAACAAGGTTAGCTTCGCTAGGAACAACATCCACTAACACATCATCCTTGTGAACAATCACATCCTCTCCATGCAATTCATCATGTTTGTCTTTTTCATCCAAATCATCATGCAAATCATTATCCATCAAATCATCATGCTTCTCATAATCATGCAAATCCTGTGTGTCATGCTGTGGAGGAAAAGAGACTGAGAGAATCTCCTTATCTCGAATCCTTTCAACCTTGTCTTGCATAGTAGCAATGAGAGATGGAGAATGAGCAATGTCCTCTCCATGAATGACAATAGGAGAATCACTTTTGGCATTGAGAGTTATAGTGTTAGTCAGAAAATCCATGAGAGTGTCATTATCACGAAACCATCGAATGCCCAAAATCATCTCACATCCTGAGAGAGGGGAAACAACAAATCTTCTAGTGAAGGCAGTCTGTTTAATTGCAAATAACACATCAAGGCATTTCTCTGTGATGAGAGCATCCATACTGGGACGAAAACTAGAGACCTCGATAGAAGATCTCGGACTAATCTCGAGGCGGGCTCTCTCAACAAGAGAGGAATTGATCACATCATGCATACTACCTGGGTCAAACAATATGACAAAACGGTGCCCCGACGTACGACCATAACATTTAATGAGAGAATCATCAATGGGAGGGTCCTGAGAAACTGTGGGCACAATCGTGTTATCATTCATTGCATTTACAGATGTAGTGGGTGCTGTGGGTTCTTTAGATTCATTCGATTCAAGCTTAGGACATGTTCGTTTTATGTGACCCTTAATTTGACAATGAAAACAACGACCTTCTTTAGAATACGTGCTTTGTTCTTCCGAAGTGATGTATCCTCCTACAATTCCTTGTGCTACCTTTTCATCTGGAGTAAGCTTAGGTTTAGCAATTGTGTTATCTTTACCCTTAGATTCATTGGAAGAATTCTTTGATGAGATATTGTTGGTAGATTGGTTAGAAGAGTTATCATTCTTACCATTCTTACCGTTCTTACCGTTTTGAGGAGTCTGCGAGGTACTTGTGGAAGTCTTGTTCTCCTTAGGCTTTCCCTTGTTGTGCTTCATCTCTTGTGCGAGAGCAATCGCTACCGCCTTGTTGAGATCGATTGGATCGAATACCTCGACATCGTACTTGATATACTTGTCCAATCCAAAGAGAAAAGCCTCTTTACGCTCATCATCCGACATGCGTAATTGGGTACCTAGCTGCAAAACACGATTAGAAAAAGACATAACCGGCATACCATTTTGCTTGAGAGCGCGCCAATCGTCCTTCAACTGTGCGAGGTACTGAGGTGGCATAAACCGCGCCTTGAGCTTGTCTTGGAAATCAGCCCAACTAAAGGAGAGGGGCGTGAAATCGTCGGCTGCCTCTAGGTGCGCAGCTAGCTGTGCCTCTTGCCATACGTGGTACCAATTAATGGCATCACCGACAAGGTACATAGCTGCCGTCAAAACTTTGCTATTGCTCGTCTTCTTAGTTGTCACAAAATAAGCATTAAATTGATGCAACCAAGAATGAATAACTGTAGCATCCATCTTACCGTCATACTTACTGAAAATCAACTTTTCTGTAACTGGATGGTTTGAATCCGCGTCGTGGCTTGCGCCACTTGACGAACTTCCACGATCTTTGGGTGGATCGGTCTTCGAGGCTAGGACTTGGGCAATAAATTCTTGATTGCGAAGCTCCCTTTGAGCTTCACACTCGGCCTCCATAGCCAATCTATGCACAGCACGATGGCCTCCAATGCTGCGTTTCTTGCTGCCGCTTCTTCCTTCCTTAGTTCTTTTCTTTCTTTTCTTGCGTCGCGCTCGTGTTCTAAAGCAAGGTGCTTGTCTTCTTGTCTATCCATCATGGCCATCATTTGCTTCATCATTGCCTCCATAGGGTCTGGCGTAGATGGCGAAGGGGGAGGGTTGGAAAAACCTCCTGGTGGGGAGAATCCTTCGTCGCCTCTCTCATCATCACCTGAATGCAAAGTATCCATGCCGCTTCGGGTGACGACCATGCACTATGATCTTGGGGTCTTAAGCTCGCGAGGAACTTAGTTCTTGAAGGTCTTGAGGTTCTTGAGGTCCTTGATCCGTGAGAATCGAGGGTTCTTGAGGTTTTCTTTCGCTTGCAAATCGCGTTGGAGAAGGATCTTCTCTTCACCCGAGTTCTACCCTTTTCTGCAGGCGCACCCCTTGGCGGCCTTGCGCTCACACCAAGGTTGCTTTTTCCCACCTCACGTCGATTGGCCGGCCGCTAAGTGCACGGTCCGCTCTCAATGAGTGAAAAGAGACACAAGGGGAGGCTGGACAAGCCCTTGTTTCTTGGGATTCCTGTCACTCTTCAACAAAACACGATTAGGAATCGCCACGCCCAAGTAAACTTGGGTTCGTGGGATCACAAGAAGAAAAGAAATTCTTGTGGTTCTTCCCTTGAGTAATGCAGAACACTTTCAAAGCTTTGATACCAATGTTAGGTGCAACGGAATGAATGTTGTATTTTCTCAAGATTAGTGATCTTTACTACTCAAGGTTCCTTTTAGTTCTTAGGGAAAGAGAGAGCTTTCCGTCTTTATAGAGAGTGTTGTGATCACGAACAAAGTGAGTGGATCTTGTGCGTGCAAGTGAATGAGACTGAGAGAAGGAGAGAGAAAGTTACGACACCGAGTGGTTGTAAAACCCTCCTCTGAAGGCCCCACTCTCGTCGGCGAGAGTGGTCTACTTGATTGCACAAAGGTGTACAATGCGTATGCAATGGACTGATGCAATGGGACTACGACGACGACGACGACGACTTGGGCTGAAACTGTGGATCTTTGATATGCTGAATTTCTTGGACTGGTCTAGGGCTGAAAGTGACTGTTTCGTGGCTGAAAATAGACTGTTCCTTGCGGTGTTCGTGGTTGCAAATACCTGCTAGAAAAACGCTAGGGCATCTGCACTCTTAGGCTGCGGTTTTGGGGGAGTCCTTTGGCTGGAAAAACGCTGTACAGCAGTGAGATTAGGGCTGAAAACCGCTGCCACAGAGGTTCTTACAATGCCGAATTTGCTGATCTTTGAAAGGCTCCCAATGCTGATCCAAAGTGCTGATGGTTTATGATGAAAACGCTGAGTTTGCTGAGGATCTGCCTGGCGTTAGTAGACTCCAAAAACGCTGATGCTACTAAGGGGAAAAACGCTGGTTCATAGGCTTGCTTGAAGGGGGAAACTCCAAGGATGGGCTGATCTGCTGGGGACCAACGCCAGAAGAGGGAACTCCAATGGCGATGGCAGGATTTGGTAAAAACGCCAAGGATGGAAGCGGGATCTGCTGGCGACGGTGCTACGGGGGGTACTGCTGAGAAGTTGCCTGTTGAGCGGGAAGCTCCTGTTGCCTCTTCTGCCAGAAAGTGCTAACTTGGGTTTGCATATATATTAACTCAACAAAATTGCCCTACCTACTTTTGTTGGAAAGTCACTTAAAAATAATAAGTGAAAATAACCAATAAATAGGAAAATAGGCTAAATGCACTGGAAAATTCCCCTAACTGATGCTAATGGATTCTGATGGGAATTCCGATGATCATGCTGTGTGCAACCGGAGGATATGCATCTATGCTAAGTGAGTGGGCATGCACGGTCTACGAATAGACTCACAAAAGTGCCAGATCATTGCTAATCTAAACTGACTTGATTGACGGGAACCCTGCTGTGGTGTAGCTTGTCCACGGACACATAGGGTTGGGATGTGTCACGTGACATCATCACTCGGAATGTTGATATCGTTAGATGCGTGCCTTTTTATATGTGCCATTACTGAGGAAATATTGGAGAGAGGAGAGCATAGGACTCAATATATTATAATCATGAGAGCGGGTGGTGTATTTGGGAGTGGTGAGCATGAAGGTTGCACTTCGCAGCATCTGTGGCCCGAGATACTCGCTAGATGGAGATCAAAACTAACAAACAATTTTCAAGACAGAATTACATAGGAAAGAAGCATGTGTTTCGTGTTTGTACAAGTGGGTCATTGGAGAAAGGGTTTACTTATGCTATCACCCTTCCCAAATTCCCTCATTACAGCTGTGAGGATTTCCAAAGGTGGGACAACAAACATGCCACATATGTGCCTTGCAAACACATCGATCTACTTCGCGTTTTTCGCCATCCTTAGTTTGTACTCCGTTGCCCATGAGTTTGTGTAAGGCTGCACAAATTCATTTATGTGTAAGGCCACATATGTGCCTTGCAAACACATCGATCTACTTCGTGTTTTTTCACATCCTTAGTGTGGACTCCGTTGCCCATGAGTTTGTGTAAGGTTGCACTGAAAAAGGTGGAATTGTTTCAAACCTTGTTAGGTACCCGAGTAGACTGATTGAATCTAGCATGCCATGATTATTTTCTTCAATATAGCTTGCACTCTCATCAATTTGTCAAGGGTGTTGCTCATATTTGCTCGAAAATTAGTTTTGCTCGGTTTTCTTTGCTCGTTGATTGGAAATCCTCGTTATTTTATTGCAGATTGTCCACAGAGGAAGAGGCCAACTGACTCAGAAGACAAAGAGGACAAGAAAGGGAAGAAGCCCAAACCCACGACAGGTTTAGTGCCAGATATGGTGGGTGATAGGCCGAACTTGGATGCCATGAGTTATGCAGAGTGTGTGGTAAAGTTAGGGATCGGACAACACTTGTTTTCTTTGATCCAGGTGCTAAGGCAAACTTTATCTCACTAGAGTTGGCTATCAAATTGGTCATCAAAGCTGAAGAGATTGGGTACACAGCAGAGGCAGGTTTGTCATGTCCTTGCCATTTAGAGTGTGTTACTCCCATCATTGGAAAGTTGCGTTTGCATATTCAGTCGTATGTGGACACAAAAGAATTTTATATGATGCCATTGGAAGGGTGTGATGCGTTGTTGGGAATCCCATGGATGTTCTGTGTACATGAGTGTTGGATGTCTTCAACAAAAAGGTCACCCTGCAGTATAGAAGTATAACTCACATCCTGGATGTAAAGCTTAAAGGGGAGTTTGTCCCTATTGTGTCAGCTTCGGCTATCACTTCTATAATTAAAAATCATCTTTATGCGTGGTTTTTTTTTGCCTCATTACTGTCTCAGTTGCCGCCGGAGAGGTCTGAGGATCATGCGATAGAGTTGGTGCCAGGTTGTAGCCCACCAAATAGACCTCCCTACAGGGTTAGTTCGGCTTAACAGAAAGAGATTATGAGCCAAGTAGAGGAGGTGTTAGAAAAAGGGCTGATTCAACCTAGTTCTTCACCCTTTTGCTCCCCAATGCTTCTAGTGCAGAAGAAGGGTGGCTCTTGGCGCCATCAAGAACAGGTTTCCTATTTCAAGGATTGACGACATTCTTGACCGTTTAGAGGGTGTGGCAATTTCAGCAGGATACACCTTAAGAGTGGATACCATCAGATTTTTATCAAGCCCGAGGATGTGCACAAGACTGCGTTTAGGGCGACCTTTAGTTTTATGAGTTTTTAGTGATGCCATTTGGTCTTACAAATTCTCCTGCTACGTTTAATAGGATGATGGATCGGATCTTTCACCCACATCAAAAATTTGTGGGCACATTCTTTGATGACGTGATAGTCTATTTGAAGAATGATAGTCTATTTGATGACATGATAGTCTATTTGAAGAATGAAAAAGAGCATAGGCATCACTTAATCATTGTGTTCGAAGAGTTACGCAATCACAGGTTGCTCATCAATCCCAAGAAAAGTGAATTCTTCCAAGAAGGGATCCACTTTCTAGGCCGTCTAGTGTCAAAGAATGGTGTCCAAATGGATCCCGCCAAGGTTAAAGCAATTAGGATTTGGAGACTGCATGATGTTCGTAGTTTCTTGGGATTATGCTCTTGCTCATCTGGAACTTTGCTGAGATTGATTCACCCCTACATGCTCTGTGTCACGGGGACTGGCACCACGTGCCAAGGGAAAAAAACAGACTGAATAACTTTAAGCACTTTAAATAACAAGTGAACTAAAAGAGATAGACGACACACGAGACGGGGAGTGGTGGAGTTCCACTCCAAGAGTGCACTGGCCCCAAACCTTGGCGTCCCTTTCGGTAGTTCTTTATATTGCTTGAACTCAGTACTTCACACTGAAGCGTGCCAAAGAATGAGCCCATGGCACAAATTTGAAGGCCCTTGGCCTATTGAAAGTAGTTACATGAAAAGCTTCAATTTCAAAAGCAACTGGTCCAAAAGCTGCCAGTGCGTTTTGCGAAAATCCGTACAACTGTCACGTCATGAGCGTAAAATGTGGAAATCCATACAGGTGCCACGTTAGCATGTCAACGTGTTTTGTGGCATGTCCGTACAGTTTCCACGTCATCATGCTCCACGCGATTCTTCTGTGTGTGAGTGAATCTTGCTTCATCTATAGGTCACTGAGGCCCCATCGGACGGGGTCCCATAAGTCGGTGGGAACTTTTGCTTCTTCTTCTTCTTCTTCTACTGCTGCTTCTTAGGGTTTAGGCCCCTCGGCCGGGATCTGCAGGTTGGCTCCGTTCTTCGATGGCTTTACACATCAAAAGTTTATGAAACTTTGCAAAAGAAAGAGGTCACTTTCAAATGAACACAAAGGGAGATTTCAGCTTTTAATCTTAAAGGAAAAGATGACTTCGGATCTAGTAATTGTTTTGCGAGACCTCAGGAAGTCATTTATGGTCCAGTGTGATGCGTGTGGCAATAGTATTGGGGCTGTGTTAAATGCAAGATGGTTGAATAGTAGCTTACGAAAGCAAAATCTTGCAAGGGCCAGAAAAGACTATGCAAATCTATTGGAAAGAGCTCTTGGCCGTGATTCATGCGCTTTCAAGTTGGAAACACTACCTCTAGGTGGTGATTTTGTTGTCCAAACAGGTCATCAAACCTTGCGATACTTCTTGACACAACCAAAGTCATCTGAAAACCATATGCGATGGGCAAACATTCTCTCTATGTTCCACTTTCAGATTGTGCATGAGGAAGGCAAGAAGAATGTTGTGGCTGATGCATTATCAAGAAACCCATGAATTTCAATTGTTTCAATTCCTTATCATCATGAGCTTGATGACATGAAGGAACAATATGCCAATGATAAAGATTCTGCAAGAATCTTTGAACAACTGCAAGATGTACAATGCCATGAACACTATCTCCTCAAGGAGGGTTTTATGATGATGCATGGCAGACGATGTGTCACTAGGCCATTGCGACATAAGGTTATGGCAGAAAGTCATGTCCCACCGTATGCAGGGCATCCTGGTATAGATGCAACAGTGAAGGCGATCGAGACATTCTTTTATTGATCTAGTTTGAGGAGAGATGTGGATGCCTTTGTGCGAGCATGCGTGATTTGCCAAAAGGTCAAGTTTGGCAGGCAAAAGGCACGAGGGTTGTTACAGTCACTGTCGATTCCAGATAAGCCATGGGAAAGTATTGCTATGGATTTTATCTTTGATCTCCCAAGAACGCCAACAAGGAATGATGGTATATGGACCATTATGTGCAGGTTCAGCAAGCAGGCCCATTTTATCCCTTTCAACAAACATGCCCATTTTATCTCTGTCAGGAAGAAGATAAAACTTGATCAGATGGCACGGTTGCTCATGTACAATGTGTTTAAGTACCATGGTGTGCCACAATCTATTGTCAGTGATCATGATCCTTGTACGACGAGCCTGTTTTGGAGAGGCTTGTTTGAAAACATGGGCACTATGCTCAAGTTTTCCTCCTCATTTCATCCACAAACTGATGGACAGTCAGCAGAGGCTATTCTACTGTCTTAGATCTGCTGAAATGCTATGTGTTAGATAATAAGGGCAAGTGGGAACAATATTTATCCATGATTAGTATGCATACAACAATACGGTGCATTTGTCAATAGGTAAGGCACCTTTTGAAATTGTTGAGGGTGGTAAAAATGTTCCTCCCATTTTGCATAGAAAGAGTAAGATTTTTGAAGCAGATCGATATGTAGAGATTATGGATGAAATGTATAAGAAAATCAAGCTTGCCTTGGAGAAGACTCATGCAAAGCAAAAAAGGGTTGCTCATCGTCACCGACGTGAATTGTTGTTTTCACTTGTTGATGGGGTTCTTTTGCGGTTTAAAAAGGTCAGATTAACGAAGATGAAGGGCAAGGAAAGGTTGTTTCCCAAGCTCAACATGTGGTACTATGGGCCTTTTCAAGTACTTGACAAGAACAACGATGTTGCTTATAGGCTGAAATTGCCTGACACTTCGAAGATTCATAATGCGTTTCACGTGAGTCTTCTAAGCCCCTTTGTGGGTGATGTGCCAGAAGATATGCTAGATGAAGATCAACTAGAAGTTGAGGAACTTGATGAGAACTTGGTACGTGAGTAGATGTAGATTTTGGCACATAAGGAGAGAAAAGTCAAGGGAAAAGTCGCACGGCTTTATTTGGTGAAGTTCAAGAACTATTCACCTATCGATGCAAAGTAGATGGAAGAGAGTGAACTGTTAGAGTCACCGAATGTATTGCAACTTTATCTTGAAACCTTTGATTTACAACCTACGTACGCCCCAACTCAACGTGCTCAAAAGAGGGGCGATAATGGAGCTAGTGCAGCATATGTACAAACGGATTTGGTGCAATAGAAGTGTACATTGCTCAACAAGTGTTAAAGGTATAATGCTCACTTCTATCGTAGACAGAAACGATGAAAGTATGAGGTTTCATTAAGTCCTTTGTATCTATGTTTTATGATCTTTCTTGCTGATACATGTGATGATAAAAGGGTGCTAATCACACAAAATCATCTATGGCATGTATGCAATTGAGGACGTTTGCGAATTCAAGAGGGGGTTATGTCACGAGGTTGTGACAACCATTAACCTTAGTTGTTGGTTTCTTTCTCTTGATTTTTATTTAATTTTTGGGGCCCTCTTTTTAAAGTCACAAATGGCCGGTCATTGTATGGCGAGTGTGAAACGGCCGATGCCAAGAGTTTCACCCGCACTAGTGAAGGCCAGGTCACCACGAGTTTGACAAAAAGTTGGCCCAGCTCATTTGCTTCTCAGATAATTTCCGTTGCGTAAGGAAATACCGCAAATTCTGATGATCGCAAAATATGCTCCTAGAAGGTAGTGCTTCCAGGTAGACAAGGCGTGAATCATAGCCATAAGTTCCTTCTCATAGATCGAGGCATGCAATTCTGCTTCCTTAAGCCGTCTACTTTCATAAGCCACTGAGTGGGCTTCTTGGTTAAGCACTACATCGATGCAATCACATGAAGCATCGCAGTGAACCTCGAATGTCCTTAAGTTTGGCACTATCGCCAACTTGTAGATTCCGAATGAGGGGCCTAAAACCCTAAGTGAAGAAGCAGAAGAGCAGATTGTACGGAACTTCGGATTTCGCGCTGGCTTGCTGACGTGGCAGATTGTACTGAATCCCGCATTTCACGATGACTACTGACGTGGCAGACTGTACGGAATCTCGCGTTTCCCGTTGACTGTTGATGTGGCAGACTGTACGAAATCCCGCGTTTCACACTGACTGCTGACGTGGCAAACTGTACGGATTTCCATGATTTGCGTTGACAGGTGCTGACATGGCACTGTACGGATTTTCGTGATTTGCGTTGGCAGCTTTTGGACAAGATGCTTTTGTACCGGATGCTTTTGAGTTTAAGGCTTTTCATGTAAATTGCTTTTGGACCTATGGCCTTTAAATATGAGGCCACGAGCTCATTCTTGGGCATGCTTTTGGATGTAGAGGATGGAGTACCGGCTTGTACTTTGATGATGCAATATAAAGAAATACCGAAAGGGGCGCCAAGGTTTGGGGCCAATACTCTCTTGGGTGAAATTTCGCCACTCTCTCTCTCTCTCTCTCTCTCTCTCTCTCTCTTTTTCAGTTCAGTTGTTATTGAAGTGCTAAAAGTCTGTTTAGTCTATTCTTTGCCGTTGGCACGTGGTGCCCATCTTGTGACAGTGGTATCATAGCATTAGGTGTGTGCTTTTCTGAAAGCATGCCGGTCCTACAAAAGAGCAGACAGAGCAAACAAGAGACTACTGGAATTTTATTTGAAGTATCTTCGGGTCCCGACCCACCAGACTTATTAGTCACTCCCACCCTTCATCGCGCATCGGGCGTGCTTCTATCTTCACCACTCATGTCTTACAGGGCATAAGCCAAAAAGATCACTTGCAAGAGAAGGATCCAAGATTTGTTTTAAGTCACTGTTTTTCTCGAAAGCAGTGCCATGCATATGTTAATGTCTATAGCTACCAAGCTGCACACTCCAACGACTTGGCAAGCTTTCAAGAAAAATTTTGCTCGAAGTTATATGGTTTTTGACATCTTCATTTAGAGTGCAACTTCTGGCATAGTGGGGTATCTTGAAATGCTTGCCATGGGAACCCTAGTAGATTATAACTTGAAATTTCTCGACATCTCTCAATAGGTGTCTCTTTTCGAGCTAAACCTTGGAGGTCCAGTGTGATTAACAGGTCTTGGGACTACCATCACCGCCACAGGAACATTGCTTGTCGAGGCGGCTTGTTTCGACTATTCAAGAGTTTGTGGATCATGCTGCGGTTGGCTACGACCTTATGGAAGGAACCTAACCCTAATTTTTGGTGCAGGTTTCAAGATGGAAAGTCAGTTGACTTTTCGAGCTCGACTGATGTCGAAATTGCTTTTCAAGTTTGAAATTTGTTTGAGAACTTGTATGGTGATCCTGTTTGGAATTTGTTTGAAATAGATGGTATCTGTTTTGAACCTGTCTTGGTGCCGATTTGAAATGTTTGACTTTGGTTTTAATACTGGTTTCAATGATTGGTGATTTTACTCCCAGGTGGAGTAGTGACAAATGATGTTTGAAAATGCTTGCTCATTCATACTCATGGCCCGGACCCTTGTGGTTATTTGCGGGGGGAGTATTGAATGTTTGATAAGTGGTGTTTTTACTCATGGCCCGGGCCCTTGTGGTTATTTACGGGGGGAGTATTGTTGTTGTTACTCATGGCCCGGATCCTTGTGGTTATTTACGGGGAAAGTATTAAGAAGTCTGAGTAGTGGTTACACTCAGCACCTCCAACCGACGCAGGTTGCAGTCTGAAGTGCGTTTGGTTTGTTGTCACCATGGTAGAAGCACCTTCCTTGCTCTTTGAAGGTCTGTACTTGGTTCGGCTTAAGATACTTGAGCCGTTTTCCAGTACCCTCTTGCTTCTTAGGCTGATCCGGCTCCTCCGGGGGATGCTTTTTACCTTGGTTCCCATGGTCATCATAAACCGCTCTTTGCCTTGCACGGTACGTGCTATGTTCCATCCATCTGGGGGTACCAGTGGAATGTAGATCCTCGGCAATGATTGCCGACTCCATCATCCGCTGAAGGGTGTCGTGTGGGTACACCTTTATGCTCTTCCGAAGCAGTGGTTGAAGGCGTGCCTCAAACTTTCGCACCTTTTTCTCGTTGGAAATCTTCACGAAGGCGTGACTTTCAGAAGAACCAACCAAAACTTGTCAACATAGGCTGTGACTTTCTCATGTTCCTTCTGGGCGAGCCAGTCCCAATCCTTCCGAATGTCCTTCTCGAAATCAAGCGGAAGAAATTGTTCATAATATTCAGCTTTGAATTGAGCCCACGTTCTGGCTTGTTTACCTTCCAAAATCTTGGCTTACCACCAGTTGCTTGCTGTCTCCTTGAGATGCATCTCAACACGACGCAACTAGGATTTTTCGGTGAAGTTCCCGTTGGCAAATGCAACTTCAAATCTCCTGATGAAAGATAGTGCCTTGAAGATACCTCTCCGTCCTGTGTAGTTGTCAAACTTCACATCCTTGTCACCGGATTTGAAAACCCGCATCTTGCGGTGATGCCTACGTTTATCCTTCTTGAACTGGGGCTTTTCTTTAGTATTACGTAGGGAAGTAGTAGGAGTTTTCTTCTTTGGAGAAGATTTAGATACTGCATGAGAAGTAGATGTAGTAGTATAGTCTGGAGAGTATGATTGAGAAGAGATAGAGACATCCTTGCTTTCGTCAAGCAGAGAAAGTTGTTTTTCTAGCCCTTGCTCTTGGAAGGCCGTTTGTCATGATTCGGAGATCCCTTGTGCGCTTCGGCACCTCTTTCCACACCATCCTCTTGCGGGTTGCTTCCACCAACAGGATTTTCCTGACGCCCATCGGCATCTGTTCCTTGCGGCTTCTTGATTCCGTCCAAAACCTTTTGGACAGCCAACAACGAAATAAGCTGCTGCAATTCCGGGAGTTGAGCTCTCACTCGCTCAATGCCATCTTCAGCGGTTCTTCCGTGGCTCGTCATGGTTCTTCCCGCTCCTTCCCAGAATTGTCCTTCTTTACAGCAAAAGAGAGGAATCCGAGCTCTGATACCACTGTCACAAACGGGAGCGCACACGAATAATCAACAAAATGAAAATAAATAATCTTTCAACCAAAAGAGTAAAAGGAGAAGATCGACATAGTATTTGGGATCAAAAGATGGAGTGGTCCCCCCCCCCCCTTTTAAGAGAATCTTTATTAGGGAGAATCTTTTTACGAGCACAAGAACCGGAGTGACCCCTCCGTTCTAGATCTTCCGACTCAATGGTCAATTTCCTTCCCGTGCGGGAATTTCCCAAAAGACGAGCTCTCAAATTTGTTTCCGTCTGTACCCAAAGCGTGAAGCTCTATAGACTATTTCCGATTCCGTTCCCGGAATCTCTAAGCATAGGCCGAGGCCTTGTTGCTCCTTCTCCGTGATGGACTACCTGCAAAAGCACAAACACGAAACAAGAACGCGAATTGCGAATTCACGATTGATACTAGTTGCTCTGGGTACGCGAAAGCAATCTCCGTGTACTGGCGCCTCTTGATCACTTGTAGATTCTCCGGTGGCAATTCTCCTTGCTACTAGTGCTGGGATCTCTGTGTAACTGAGAGAGAGAGAGACAGTGGGCTGCTTTTATAGGCTCCCGCACCCGGCAGGAATAGCCGGTGCTGAGCCGCCTGGAATAGGGCAACATGTAGCGCTACAAGGAGGTGGAGGCTGCGGGCTGTTTTTGGTGATGCTAGGAAAGAGAGATCGTACGATTGCGGGCAGTGCTGGTTATTTTATTAGTTCATGCTTTTTTTAAAAGTGGTGGGCGGTCGGTCACTTTTTTTTTTATAAAATGCGAACCTGGACAAAACTCCATAAAACTCAGTGAGCTAAAATTTGATGCTATGCAATCACGTTCCAGGCGTCCCAGGATGTACTTCTCAGGCATAGATGCAATGCAAACACCGATTCCTCATGGGAAAGCGTATGCTTTTCCCGGAAAACACTTAAAAATTGTCACGTGCACATCTAACCCTATGTGCATGTGGGGTCTTCAGTTCTTTTCCGTTGGCATTAGGGTCACATCACATGGCATTATGCACCCCCACAATGGTTCATTCTACATTCATCGTACAGGCCACCTTGATGTTTACATAGGCTACACAGTGTACTTCCTCTGGGTGATAGGCCATTGAGCATCTCCCAAGATCTCTTATGTACGCAGAATACAGCCCCTTTTCTACCAAAAAAAGAAAAAGAGAGAATTCGATCCTTCCTACTCAATGCATCAGCTACAAATTAGCACGACCAGACACATACTAAATTAAACCACCAAAGTTGTTTAAACAGTGAGACCAATGTATCATTCCAGTGTGCATCTGGAATGGAGCGAAGCTACTTCAATGCTTGATGAGCAGTGCGTACAACAAACATGCGACCCTTAAGAAATGCTTCCAAGAAATGATTTATGTTGGAATTGTGTAAATGCCTCGAGACAACAAAATGATCAATGAGGGGAAATGCTTCTTGTGACTATGCATGTGGCATTCCTCTGTGTAGAAACCCTAGTCTAGAGCCCACTTTCTGCTAGTTGACGCATCTTCTTCTCTATCTCTACCCTTTGATTGAGAGTGGCTTTCAAAGATATGCTTCCAAATGGTAGATACTTATCTTATTTCAACATTTAGGACAGTGAAAGGCTTTGACACAGATAAGAGGTGAATTTCAACATCTTTTTTATCTGTCTGCTAAGTAAAATAGTTCATGCCACATTAGACATGACTACCAAACTTTTCTTTTGGATTTTTGGATAGGTAAAACAGAAGCCTGATATTACTCATATACAGGTGTGTGCTCTTTATCTCTATGGGGTATTGTTTAGCCATTTCAAGCCTAAGAGAGTGCCCCACCTGTCTCTAGTTTCTTTAGTGCTTTAAAAAATGAACTGTGAAGGTACCCTGCCAATCTTTCTCCTGATTTTTTAGGTCGGTCAGCAGAGAACAAAAATCTTGTCCGTCTTTGATTTTCTTTCTTGTTTGCAATCAAATACGCACCACTTATTTATCGATCGTTGAAACTATGACGTTTTCTTTGTAGGTATTGAATTGAGTGACGAGGAGCTTGCTCACTTTGTTGAACGTATTGACAAGGACAACAATGGCATTATAACTTTTGAGGAGTGGCGGGACTTTCTGCTTCTTTATCCTCATACAGCTACCATGGCAAACATATATAAATACTGGGAAAAAGTTTGTCTGGTAGATATAGGAGAGCAGGCTGTTATACCGGAAGGGATAAGTCGTCATGTTCATGCAACCAAATATTTTATAGCTGGTGGATTTGCAGGAGCCCTATCCAGAACTGCGACTGCACCTTTAGATCGGCTGAAGGTACTTTTGCAGGTGCAAACAGATTCCACGAGAGGGAAGGCTCGTCTTGTACTTTGCATAAAGCAGATATATAAGGAGGGTGGAATTTTGGGTTTTTTTAGAGGCAACGGTCTTAATGTGTTAAAAGTAGCTCCTGAGTCAGCCATCAAGTTTTATGCATATGAAATGATCAAGGACTTTATGGTAGAAGCTGATGGTCTCCGTAGCAAAGAGGAAATTGGTACCATGGGCAGGCTTTTGGCAGGTGGGACAGCAGGTGCCATCGCTCAGACGGCTATTTACCCAATGGATTTGGTGAAAACACGGTTGCAGACATATGCTTGTATTGATGGAAAGGCGCCTCCTTTGATGAAGCTATCGAAAGACATTTGGCAGCAAGAGGGCCCTCGAGCATTTTACAGGGGGCTTCTACCATCGCTACTTGGAATGATTCCATATGCAGGAATCGACCTCGCAGCTTATGAAACTTTAAAGAACATGTCAAGACAATGGCTTCCTGAAAAACATGGTAGGTTGTCTCTATTATGGTTTTCACATCCTCTTCCTTGTCTAGTAGGATGCTTTTCTCGGCCTTTTCTTTTATATTTGTCCTTCTTGGGGTTTCACAGAGCCAGGACCGCTAGTGCAGCTATGCTGTGGGATGGTCTCTGGTGCGTTAGGAGCAACTTGTGTGTACCCACTGCAGCTAGTTAGAACAAGGTAATGCTTTCATCTCAAATCTCATCGCTTGCTGAAATCTACGTTTTTTTAATGAGGTTTGTGTCTCAGATTGCAAGCCCAGCAGATGAATTCAGCCACAAAATATAGAGGAATGATGGATGTGTTCAAGAGGACTTTGAGAGAAGAAGGTCTGCGTGCGTTTTACAAAGGTCTCCTTCCAAACCTGTTGAAAGTCATCCCAGCTGCGAGCATTACATACATTGCGTATGAGAAGGCAAGGAAAACACTCTCCATCTGATCACAATTTTGGTGGTATTTGGGGCTTGAATGCAATTTTCCTGCAATAATCAAGTGCTTGTTACTTATATATCCTTCAGAATGTGAATTCTATTAAAAATTGTTCAGGATCCAATTTTGCTTACAAAAATCCTGTGCAGTTGTGGTTATCCACTGCTTATGGAAATTGTACTAACTTTGATTGCAAGAAGGGCCAGAGCAATTGCTACCATTGTAACTGAACCAATCAATGTTAGAATAAAGTACTCTCTCCTTATTGTTTTCCACAATATAGTCACATTTAGGCAGTTTGTTTGCTGAGTAGCTTGCATTTTCAAGTTATAGAGACTGCAGGTTGTTTTGGATGGTTGCTGTCATTTTCACTTTTGTCCTTTGTAGAGTACCTTGTAATGAGGTTGACGGTGGGTGCACTGGTAAATAGCGAATCTTTGTGTTGAAAGTGGCTTCCACCTCAAGAACCAATTTGAGAAAGATTTGTGATGGTGATTGTGGAATGAACTTGTTATGCATACACACAAATTTACATAGATATAGTGGGGAAGAGTCCTCAGAAAAGGTACATGATGTTATATGTCCGCTTCTCCCCTTGCAGATGGAGGATGAGTTGGTGCTGTCATATTCGAAGTGCTTAAAAATTTGACATCAACACCATCATCGCATTGGGGTTCTTCTACCAAAGTGCCACGCGTAAATTGCCAGTAAGAAATTGTGTATGTCCTGGTTTATCGAGGTTTTCACTGCTTGGTAGCTCTTAAATCTGAATGGATGTTTGTGGAAAGCTGCTAGGTCTCTCTCTCTCTCTCTCTCTCTCTCTCTCTCTCTCTCTCGCTTCATTCGGTACATTCCCCAGAAGTTTTGCCTTTTTAATGTAGTGGCTTATGAGCCCCCACATTCTCCAGCAAGTACCATTCAGTTTAAATATGCATGTCGAGGACCATAAAAGATTTAACCTCCAGCCCCCAGTCTTGTGTAAAGCATGCATAATCTTTTATGGTTGGAGGTCCACGAGTTTGCAGCACATGCAGTCAATGATCAGTCTCTGAACTTGTTCTCTTCGTTGATTGTATGTAGTACTTGAAGATTGTGCATGTCTACATAGCAGTTCCATGGTATCCGAGTCCAAAATGCAATTCAAACTGTCACAAAAGCTTTGACAAAGCTATTCATACGACCGTGAGAGGGATTTGCTAGCTAAAAGCGGAGCAGGAGTTTTCTTGGACCCAAATGAAATACCTAGATGCCTCACTATCCCCTGCCACATCAATTCAAAAAATTTCCATGAATTGACAAGCATTCGAGATGTTTCAAAGCCAGTTTTAACAGCACCAGCTAAAACTTATGCGATGATGACAAATTCCAAGATCCATGAAAGTGGACAAAAGAGGCATCAATCAGCAATTGTGAGCATTTTGACCATGCAGTAGTTTTTAATAACATATGTTCAACAGAGTTGCTCTTTTGCCATGTGCATGGAGGTGAAGGTCCAATACACCTAAGCCACCCAAGTCAAGAGGAACAGCAAGGGCATCCCATGCAATCCATGTGGAATTTCCATGTTGGTAACCCGAGAGGAACTTGATAAGGAAAAATCAAACTGATTGAGCGTCTTTTTAGACCACTCCAACAAAGTGATGAAGTCAAATCAATAGTTAATTAGGATTGCTTTGATTATCCTCAGCTGAACATGAATAGGCCATTCTTCCCAACGCCAAGCAGCTTTTATAGTATAAACTCTAGCCATAACCACTTTTGCTCATTAGCTTCAGTTACATTCACCCCAATGGGATAAGCTAGATATTTGAAGATACGACCCTTACATGCAATCTTTTTCCATTCAAAATTAGTGCATCAAAATCATGAGCAAAATATCAATCAAGGCAGATTAGGGAGCATTGATATGGAGCTCTGCAACAAGAGAATACTTCTCAAGAACAGACATACATTCTTAGATGGAAAACCTTGCAGCATATGTACCTTGTTTTTCTAATGTGTCGAAGTGTACATAGGAGCAAAGAGTTCCATCAACCATTACTCTAGAGAATGGATCCTCGACTTAATAGGAAAATGTTTAGAGTAGGGTGATACCTTGTTTGAGAGTAGGATCCGTGAACTGAGAAATCCAACTTGCATTTAGGAGTGGCACAACAATATTTTTTTAAAGTTTTCCAAGTATTCTAGTAGAAATCCTTAGGGATACAAATACCAAGTGTTTTATCACTGTCCAATTGGAAAGTATCACTGTTTTCTAATCTATTAGCAGTGGATTGCTCAGTACATGGATTAAATATCTTCAAGAGTACAACAATACCTTTTCCCCTGTTAGCTAAGTCCTACAGAGTCTGATTTCAGATTTGATCAAAGTACAAGATTTTCTAATTGCATGGGGGAAAGTTTTCAATGTCCCATCTTCAACATAACAGAGTTCATACATTCCCTTTTGTATTCAGACTAAAGTTTTTGAAAAAATCCCTGTGATGTATCCATATAATCCTTCAGGGCATCCTATCTACGTAGAAACCTCACCTTACTGTACAAAGCCAATTCACCATTTTTAAGTACATTCTCGCCCTAGCTAATTGCTGGAATTGTTTGTGGCACATTATCGTCATTCTAGCCAATTGTGACAAATTTTGACCAATGATTTGAGCCTTCGAGTCAAATATGACTGTCATGTGGGGTATGTTGTCCCCCCCCGCCCCCCCCCCCCCCCCCCCCCCCCCCCCAACAACACACACACACACACACACACACACTGTTGTCCCCCCCCCCCCCCCCCCCCCCCCTCTCTCCCACAACACACACACACACACACACAATAGGCCCACTAAACTAGAACTTGGAATGAGGCATAATGTGCATACAGTAAGGGACCCTTCCTCAATGCCTCATCTCAGTTACCAGATACATGTGGTAGTGATGTGTGTGAACACACTTGGGATCTCCGGGGCATTTTTTCCCTCACTAGGAGGTTTTTCCTCCCGTGCATATACAATGGCCCATCACTTTAGGGCTAGGCTTATCTTTCCATTGCACACTAAGTAATACTACTCTTTGTTGTGTGCCTTGAGCTTCCTTCAGCTTCTCTAAGCTGTGTGTGTTTCCCTGCAGCCCTTATTCCAACAATTGATATCAGAGTAAGTTGCATCCTCTCGAGCTTAGTCGTCAGCACACGTCTCCTCACTTTCTCAGATTTTTGTAAGCTTTGGTGAGTGTCAGCAGGTCGACAAATACTTCGGGATAGCTCGTAGAATCGAGTCTGCTCAAATTTTCAATTCGGACTCATTTCGGTCTCCGTTTCCACTACAAGCAGTGTTGCGCATGCAATTTCATCATTTTGTGCAAAATTTTTATCATTGCCGTTTTCTGCATAACAGATCCCTTACAGTCATCTACGAGTTCTGGTATATAGCACGTGTTGGTCTCGCTTCGTTTCTCCTCTTTTCGAGCAGTTTTCACATTAGGTGTAGGCATTCTCCATGGTTGATAACAACACATATGTGTTTAAGACGTTTGCTGTGCTGAGGACAATTACCCTTTGTGGGCTTACATGATGCAACATGTCTTTGTGTCAAAGGGCTTTTGGAACATTGTGCAGGGCATTGATGTACATCCTGGTTCTGTGGATACAGGCAATGTTGAGGATGTTGCAGGTTTTGGTGGCATGATAGAGCTGTTTTGCCTACGGATAAGCGAGCTCGTTGGGATGTAAGAGATGTGCAGGCGCATGCATTGACTGTGTTCTCTGTGAAGCATACTACTACTCCTCACATTCGTTCAATAAAATCTACAAAACAGGCTTGGGTTATTCTGGCTGGTCATTATATTATTCGCAATGAGGGAAAAATTGAACGTAAAGAGCTGGAGTCCAAGATTATGCACGAGTAAGATGAAATGGACACTCCTTGTTGGTGCCAATGATATAAATGAGCAACTTATTTTTGCAAGTGAAGTCATTTCTGACATTTCCCTTGTGCAAACTGTTTTTGATGCTTTGCCAAATTCTTACCAAACTTTTGCTAGTACTTGGAGACTTATGATCCAAGGAAATCGTGAAGTTGTCAAGTTTGATGTATTATGCAGGTTGTTGTTACAAGAGTCACTTTCTAGAAAAAAACAAGGCTAAACAGCGCGCAGTTTAACATGCCTTTATTGCTGCTCAAAGAAAAAGTGGTAGTAGTAATGCAACCACTTCTCTTGGTTCTTCTGCGAGTGGAAAGGCAGCTATTCCTAATGCTTCTGCGGACGAAACTTCGTTTGAAAATTGTGGTGAAAAGGACAAAAAGAAGATGCGTTGTCATTATTATAAAGCTAATGATCACTTGATCAAACAATGTCCGAAATCGAAGACAAAAGAGGCTAAGAAGAAAGAGGTTGGTTCCACTACAAATACAGTTATTGTTGAGTCTCCTGTGAAAGGAGATTGTGATGTTGATATTGATAAAGAATGGGATTTTAGTACATAGTGCACTTATCATCCTTCTGTCCATGATGCATGTAAGTTAGTTGTTGCCTGCAGATGCTCATGTGTGGTACTTTGACAGTGGTGCTACACAACACATTACCTCTCATCTTGACTTGTTTACCTCTCTCGAGGATGTCCCTCATGGGAATTCAGTCACTTGTGCCAACAATGCCTCTTATCCGGTCAAGAGAGTTTGAAAGATTGTGCTGACTACTGCGAATGGCAGTTCTTTCACACTTGTTGATGCACTTTATGTACCTGGGATCAAGAAGAACCTTTTGTCTATATCTGCACTTGCTAGACTTGGTCTTGTAGTCAAATTTGTGGATGACAGATGTACAATACATGATCTCAATTTTGGTGATGAAATTGTTGCATCATGCATTTTATGTCGCGGGTTGTATAAGCTCACTTTGTATGACAAGTGTGGGCAAAATTTTGCAAATGTTGTTGTGGATTCAAAGGCTGTTTTGATGCAAAAATTTGGCATGCATGTTTTGGGCATCTGAATTTTGTCAGTTTGTTGCGTTTGCAAAAATCTGACATGGTTGCTTCTTTGTCACCTCTTGAAGCACTTGTCAAGCATGTTTATGAAGGTTGTATTTTGGGTAAGATGCAGCGTTCAAAGTTTCCAGAGGATGACTCACTTAAGGCCACATGCAGGTTGCAACTTGTGCATAATGATGTTTGTGGACCCATGCAAACTCCATCCTTGGACAATTATCTTTACTTCCTAACTTTCATTGATGATTACTCTAAGCATACATGGGTGTATCCTCTTAAAGAGAATTCCGAAGTATTTATATGATTCAAACAATTTCTGGCTATGGCTGAAAATGTCTCAAAATGTACTATGGTCACCCTTTGTTTAGATCGAGGGAGGAAGTATATGTCTCATGAATTTAATGCATTTCTGGCTAGACATGGGATAAAACACCAATGTACAGTGCGTATACACTTCATCAAAATGGTGTTTATGAGAGGAAAAATAGGTCACTTATGGCAATGACACGATGTATGGTGAAAATTTAAGCTTTGTAGCATTCGTTTTGGCTTGAGGCCATCATGTGTGCAACTTATGCACTTAAAAGGTGTCCTACGAAAGCTTTGTAGTCTATGACTCCATATGAAGCATGGCATGATAGAAAGCTTTCTATTGAGCACATGTGTGTTTTTGGCTGTTTGACATATGCTTTGGTGCCGCAAACGCATCACAAAAAATTGGATGATAAGGTTGTCAAATGTATTTTTGTTAGCTATAGTACTAAAAGCAAAGGTTATAGGTTGTACCATCCACAAACAAAGCGTATCTCGGTTTCACGAGATGTTGTGTTTGTGGAAGATTCTCATCAACCCTTGCTGTCATGTACTAGAGACTTTACTGTAAGCTCATAGGGCATTTATGATAGTTTGTTGCCTCTTTTCATTGGTGGAAGTTTGAATGTAAATTCAAATGAGGCAAAAGTACTGCCTATGGGGGTTTTTGAAAATATTACAGATCAGCCTATTACTAATGTAGATGTACATGATATACTTTGATGATGAAAGGGCTGAGAATGAGCAGGCTAGAGGTATGCCAAAATGGATGGTGCATACTTTGCGTGACAGTAAATTGAAGAAAAAAATTAGTGGGTAAATTCTTGAAAAAAGACCAATACTTATGAAAAACCAATGAAAGTGTGCATATAGATTCCCCAATTGTGTCCATATGAGGTGTTTGTATACAAATAAATGAGATGAATGAAAAGTCCAAAAGTAAAGGCTAATCTTTGATAAAGAAAAAATAATAATTTCAATATTTATAATTTTTGGGGCATAAATCACCAAATGAGGCTTACATAACCATTGAATAGTATCACCTTATGTGATGGAGTGGTAGATCTAGTATATAGTACGCATAAAATAATGAAACTTTAGATGAAATAAATGTTTTATGTGGTCGTTAATTGAATTCATAAATGTTGTGTATTTGACCCACATGGATTTTTATATTTGATTGTAGTTTTCTTTCACAGAAGAGTTGCAAAAATGTCAAGCATGTATGTAAGCAACTACCACGGATTATTGAATGCACCCTACTCAATTTTTTCTTAGACTAAGGTACAAGTTTTAGTGAAAAATCAAATGTTGTTCTGTGTAGGTGCTTTTCATTAGTGTAGTTACTATTGAGGTTGTGTACAAAAATGGGGTATTATAATTTTCTTGCATACTTTGGATAACATTTTACAAGGTTGTAAAAGCATTTCTTGAGATCTTTTGTAGATTGCATATACCATTTTATTTAAGATCGTGAAAAAAGGACACTAAAGTGTCTTTTTTGATACCAAACTAATGTTAAAAAGTGAAAGGGTCACAATGGCTTTCTAAAACAATAAGAAAGATGAAATCATTAGGTTGAGTTTAAGTAGAATCAGTGTTTGGGAAAGGATTGCCTCAGCTTAGCCTTGAGCCAGTTGAGAATCGAGACTAGCCGGTTGCAAACCATGGTAAAGGGCTGAAAAGCCGGTGAAATATGAGAGAAAATAGTTCAAACATCTTGCAAATTTCAAAAAAATTGCTAGTATTTCCAGTTTGCTTCTTTGCAAGGAGGAAACTTGGATGGTGGCCGCTTAATAGAAGAGAATTTCCCGAACACTAATGGGAATTAAGCTATAGAATGCAAGGAAAGTAAAGCCATGTGATGCTATGAAATGAAAGGTGAAAGAAAAAGAACTAAAAAATGTGTGTGTGTGTGTGTGTGTGTAGAATTTACTAGAATTATGCAAGGTGAGCTTTACTTTAGCATTCTAAAACATAGAATGCAAAAAAAGTAGAGACATTTAAGGATGTGAAATGGAAGGTGAAATAACAAGGTGAAGTATTCACAGGGGCCTTCAAAAGGCAAAAAGGTCACTATTGAGGGGTCATGAGTTAAAAATCTATTTTAAAAAGGTAAAAGCTCATAATGATCTCCATGAGAGAGAGAGAGAGAGAGAGAGAGAGAGAGAGAGAGAGGGTACTGTAAAAAAAAAAACCTTTATTTAGTTGTGGAATTTAGTTTACGTCTTAAGCAATGTTTGAAAAAACCCAGGGTTTAGTGCATTTTTAACCAGTTAGATTTGCAAAATCCTAGATAGATTATGAGATGGCATTGACAAACACCTATAAATATTTATAACTTTTAATGTAAAAATCGATTAATTTAATATTTTGATCTAATAATCGACAAAATTTCAAGTGTGTCCTTAATTTCTTTGGTTAGAAAAAATGCTTTTGACAACCTTGTTCTTAAGTTCAAAATGATTTGTGGTTAAAAAAAATCAAAAGTTTATAAAAAATTATTATGTTAAAATTTCAAATCATTTGTTGTATCCTTTCCAAAATAATGTAAATGTAGCATTGGGAAAGATCATGTGAAAGGCTTTCTCTTCAAAGCTTTCAAGACTTTTTGAGGGACACTTGTCAAACACCAAAAATTGGACTACTTTCATTCATATGGATTGGACTACTTTCATCCATATGGATGCTAAGGCCTTTAGAGGCCAAAATGATCCATCAAATATATTAAAACCAAAATAACATTTAAGGTGAGTCTCAATCATTACTAAAAACATTGAAGTATGCATAACTCGACTCTCCTCTAAGGCTTCTTTTAGAAAGCCAAAAAGAGAAAGCATAAAGGAAGTGTAGAGAGAGAAAGAATGAGCATGAGATTTTGTATGAGTTTGGAAATGAGCATAGCCATGTGCAGTCAATTTTCTCAATTTCCTCTGTGAGTGTGTTTCATAAAAAATAGAGAAAAGAAAAGTGTCTTGTTCCATTTACATATATATGTTTGAAAGCATATGCAAATTTAGACTAAGTATTGAGGGTGTTGAGGACTGAAGTGAATTTCAATACAAACTCTCAATTTTTTTGATATTCCTATGCTTTTGACAAATAAATCATAAATGTGTTAGACTCATAAGCGTTACCAAAGCTCTTTTCAAATCTACAAATCAGTATGAAAACAAAGTAAAGAAAGGATTAGTTCTCAACCATGTCCAGATTCACCTTGAAAGTAATGTTTGTGACAATGCTTAGCCATAAGTGAAGCACTTTTTACTTAGTTAGAGGGCCGTTGTGTTTTTGGACTACAAAGCTTGGGGGGTAGTCGCTCACATCAAATGATTCATGAAAAACTCCATGAAGATGAAGAGCATCTCCATCTTGCATAAAACCTTCATTAAAAAGAGACATAAGTTCACATCCTCCTTCTTAGAAGACCCTTCAAGACTACTTGTAGTATGATGCAAATAATCCTCATCACAAATAGCATGTATATGGACCATATGGGCCTTAAATTTTTCCTCAACCCTCTCACCAACTTGTAAATACCTTTATACCTCTTTAGCATAGAAGTCTGCTTTTGCATCTTTCTCATAAGAACCCTCTAGACAATGCTTATTAGTCATATAGAGAAACTTCAAGAATATGCATGGTAAATCTTTCTTCAATACTCTTGCCTTCTTTCAAGTACCTCTATACCTTTGAGTCATAATACCTTGCATGCTTCTAGAAAATATTATCTATTTTCCTATCCATATCATCATCATAGCCTTTGAAGTCTTTGGTAGCTCAAAACACTTCTAAAACTTTATATGAAAGACCCATAAGACCTGCATTTCCTTTCTTGGAAGAATCATTTAGATAAACATTCTCATCATATAGATAACCCTTAGGCATATGCACGATATCTCTTGCAAACCTCTCCTCAATCTTCTCACCTTCTTTCAAATATACATGCACATCTATATCATAATACGCTACAAGAACAATAAAATTTGCCAAACATATAACAATTTCATTAGTATTTGCTTATAGAATTGAATCGAAGACAAAAACATCTTCCCCATAACAATTTTGATTAGTGCATAAGATTTCCACCCTCTTCTTAATTTAGAACATCATCATGGATACCCGTCCAGTCATCACATAGATTGAAAAGATTCCCCACACCACAAATCATATATGAAGAATTTTCAAGCCCTTTTGTGTCTTTGCTTTGTGAATCTTGAAGCTTCATAGCTTCATGATCCCCAAAACCCCAAAGCTCGCATAAAGAATATGAATTTATCATTCTTGCAAGCACTACTTTGACTATGCCCTCATCACTAGCCAACAATAGTTTGTCATCTTGCAAAAGACATGAAATTAAAATAGCTATTAATTTTAAAACACTTGGGATCTACAATAGTTCTTGAATACTTTCGTCTTATATGGCATCTCCATCTCTGGAAGCAATTTTCTCCATCTCCCAATCCGTCTCTTCCATAATAGATTTTGCAAAGTCATTCCAACTACTAACAAATTATTTTCTAAGCTCTTCAATCCATCCATTTGTAGTCTATAAACATGCATTTCTCAAAAGATGAAATCATCCAATCTTTTGAAACACCTCAAAAATTCATCTCCACTTCATATACCCAAGATATTCCTTAGTATCATGACCTTTGAAAAATCTTTTCTAATTTACCAATGCATCTAGCGTGGCTTTAACTACATCACCCATCTTTTTTCTTTGATATTTGCCTTTTTGGTGTAGCCAAAAAACTCTACATCATAATTTTCCTGTTGTTGACGAAAACTAATGAATTCATCCATCATCAATAGCATCCCTAGATCCTTTAGACTAGCCATCACTCTCAACTTCACATTCTATATGTTTCACATTAGATTCACCAAAATATGTCAAGATGAATTTTGCAAAAGGGGAGAAAATACCCAAGCAGTAGGCCTCTAGCTACACGAACTAAGAGGAAGTTGGCACACAAAAAATAACACAATACATTTGCCAAAGAAGATGATATATTATATTGCACATAGGATTGAAGTTGCAACACCCAAGAGCCCTATGTGTGTTCAAAGTGATACACACTAGGGTTTTCTAAAGCTTCTCATGATTGCATATAATATGCCATGATTGCCTACTTTATATACAAAATAGGCAAAGTGTACCTTCTATTATGCAACTCTAATGAAGATTTTGAACATACCATTGAATTTGAAAGGGGGTAAAACTAAAGGATATCTGATCAAAATACTCTTGTCTCGCTCCTCATTTTTCTATGCACAGGGTATAGTTTGCTTTGTTAAAATTGGAATCCAAAAGACGTGAACTTGTAAGCCTCTTATTTGTATCCAAAAAAGGTTTCCTTTTGCATGAGCCTGAAAATTATCTAGAAAGTCGTTACTTTTTGCATGGAGTTCTAAGTCTAGAGGCTCCAACTTTTTTATTACAAAAATAGCCTAAAATTATATTAACAGAATGTAATGAAATGGCCTATAAACTTTGAGAATAGCGGAATTAGGAAATTAGGTGAAGCGCTTTTGAGAGATTACTTTGTGAGCATAACGGGTGAACTTAATTGATGGTAGCAACATAAACATGGTACCTAGTTAACTTGGCATGAACAATACTTTTGCAAGAGAGAGAGAGAGAGAGTTTAAAGAACATGACAATAGTTGAGGACCGGGTTCATATGGAGCCGGTCCCCCCTCCAATAGGCATTTGTATTATAGTTTCTCCCATCAAGAGAGACTTGGTACAATACAATCTTTGTGTTCCTTGTAACCTAGGTGATGCAATGAAGATGGAAAGCTTCATGCATCACAAGCATAACATAAACTTGAAGAAAGCATTAACTATCCCAAGCCTCAGTCCCAAGGCCTCAAACACCTTCGAAGGTGGAGAGAGATAGCGGGGAATGGGGATAGGGAAGAGGAAGAAGAAAAATTCCATAGGAGAAAGAAATAGTTCCTCACTTATCATTACTCTTCTTGCTAGCATATATAATAGCATAGTAATGAAGATGGAGAAGATGACAAGCTTAAGCATTGAAGCATAGCTCTTGGTTGGATTTGCATTCCATAGCCAAGAGTGTTGGTGTAGGCTTTCACTCTCACAAGCTTGGAGAAGGAGGTGGTGTTCCTCAACTTTCACCAAGTGAGAATAGCCTTGCAAATGAGTGTGTGTGTGGAGTATATCCCCCTAGCACCCCCCTTTCTTACTATCGGCAAAAATTCTACTTGCTACAAGCTCATTGGACCCCTCTCCCCTTAGCCAATCACATCCAGCATGCGGTCAAGCATATGGGTAGTCTTTTGATAAGTGTCCTCCTTACCCCTTAGAGAGAGAGAGAGCTTGAAAATATCTAGATTTTTGTTAGATGGAAGTAGAATCGCGTTGGACCCCTCTTTAGCCCAACCAATAGCATTCAAGCATACCATGTGGTTAAGCTTAGTGAGAGTCTGACATGTGTCCCATGTGCTCTTTTAGAATTCCCCTAACTTTGAGATTTTTATGCATAGGAAGTTTCTCAAGCAACATCCTCATTAAGTGATTAGGTTCTCTTTTTGAATCAAGCATCTTACCCCCCATGCATAGGAAGCTTCTCAAGAAACTTCCTCATTAAATGTGACAAGTACCTTAGTCATCAAGCATGACAAGCACCTTACGTGGGGTTCCCACCTCAAGCACAGCCTTAGCTTGCTTAAGTTTAGGTCGGGTTCCCACATCAAGCACATCCCTAGCTTGCTTAAGTTTAGGTCGGGTTCCCACATCAAGCACATCCCTAGCTTGCTTAAGTTTAGATCAAGTTCCCACCGCAAGCACAACCCTAGCTTGCTTAAGGTTCCCATCTCAAGCACAACCCCAGCTTGCTTAAGTTTAGGTCGGGTTCCCACCTCAAACTCAGCCCTAGCTTGCTTAAGTTTAGGTCGGGTTCCCACCTCAAGCTCAACCCTAGCTTGCTTACGGTCAAAGGACTTTTACCACTAACCATTGGAGGTCTTTAATGAAGCTAACCCTAAGGTCTTTTAGGCTTCATTAGTTGCACATTGCTCTTTGATAGACTACCTCCTTTTGGACCCCTATTGAGATGTAACCATCTCTCCTCTTGGTCCCATGCTGAGGTAAGTCTAGAAGCACTTATTGCACATTGCTCTCTGATAGACCATCTCCTTTTGGACCCCTATTGAGATGCAACCATCTCTCCTTTTGGTCACGTGTTGAGACAGGTCTAGAAGCACATGTCTCTATTCTAACTCTTGTTCCCATTTATTCTCCCACATTAAATGATTAGTTTAATATGATAAAATCATTTGGTAAAGTTAGATATTATATTTTATGACATTACCTCTCTCTTGAAATCATAGTCGTCCTTGACTATGAGCTAGAGAAGATAAAGCCTAGTCATTAGTCCATGTTTCTTAGCGGGTAGAGGATCCCTTTTTACCCTACGATATCATTCCAAGATGGATGACTAGTCCATTTGGTGCTTGGGAGACGTATCTGCCACAAGAATGTTTGCTCTTTAGTCCATATCATACTTCCAAAGTAGAGTGACAAGTTCTACTTGGTGTTTGGGAGACGTCGTCACCACAAACATGATTCTAAGCATGCATACTTTTAAATTTGTGCACAATAAAAAGAGAACTAGTCTTATAAGACAAAAATATTTTCCATTTGAAATGCATTTTCATATGCTTACTCTAGTGCAACATTGTAAGCATTGACAAGGTTCATATTATCCTTAAGCTAGGTTCTTTGCATTCATCTAGCATCTTTAAAAGAATAATTCTTAAACTTAATAATATATCATCAAATAATCTTACAGTTTCTTAATACCTTGTCTTCACGTCTTTATTTCATAGGATGGACTCAGGTTGAAGTACTTCTTCTTGATCTTTGATTTTTGGAGGTCTGCAACAACTATTGCTTCTTTTGATGGCGCTCCTTTGTAAGGCTTTATGTATGTTCTCATGGAAAACATGGTGCATGAGCCAATGGTTGGGAAAATTCAATTGATAATCCATATCATTGACTGGCTTAAGAATTTTAAGGATCTTCCTATGTACTTGAAGTAGTAAGGGACTTTTGGATCTTTCCTCTTTAACCTCAAAAGGTGCTTTTCCCATAGAAGTATGTACAATGTCATTGTACGCATACTCTATAAGAGGTAGGTACTTCTATCGTCGAGAACGTTGATCTACTTCCATGACATAGGCTTTTAGTAGATTCAAGAATCATTAGATTAGTAATTTCACTTTGGTCATCTGTCTGTGGATGATAGGCCGAAAGAGAAATTTAATCTACTTCTTAGATTCCAAAAGAAACCCTTCTACAAATTACTGGTCATTCTAGGATCTTTGTCCGACACTATGGATGTTGGAAAGCCATGATGCTTGAAAATTTGAGATCTGAAGAGGATTGCCATCTGATGTTCCTTAATAGTCTTTTTGACACGCATAGAGTGTGTTTTCTTGTTAAGCCTGTCGACTGAAACAATCCAAGTTGCTTCCCTCGATCAATTTTCAACTTTCGGTATACCACGCATTTTGAAACATACTCTTGTATGTTTACTTTTCATGGTAGACCAACATAAATACATTTCTTCTCCTCGAAGAGTAGATTATGGATTTCCTCTTTGTCCCCCATAAGGAGATGTATGGGATTCATACATGACGTTCTTATTGTATGGGTGATTAACACATAGCCAATTGCATTTGGAAGATAACCATCCTTCAAGGTGAATGGTTCTTGTTACTTCCCTATTGAAAAGGCTGTAATTACATACTTAAAGTCTCGGTCAGTATGCAGACTCATCTATCATAAAAGATAGATCATTGTGAGTTGACATAGACACCACATTGACCCATGGTCGTTGTGAAAACGCATCGACCACTTGATTGTGCTTGCCAACAATGTGAGCAATATGAAATCTAAATTGCAAAAGAAATTTTGCCTACCTCATTTGTTTGTTGGGGAGCTTGGTTTGCGTCATGAAGTTCTTGAAGCTTTGTGATCCATTCGTAGGATGAATGGAGTCCCCAAGAGATAGTATTTCCACATGTTTAGGGCATATAGAATCGCTAGTAGCTTTTTTTTGTATTTGCCCAATACTCACTTATTGAAGTTGAGTCTTCGACTCTCATATGCTATGACATGCCCTTCTTGAAGCAAAATAGCTCCAAGGCAGTTACCACTAGCATCCACATTGGACCTCAAATGGCTTTGACAGGTCTAGTAGTGTGAGCACACATCGAGAAATAAGATTCTCCTTAAGCTTCTTTAAAAGCTTCTTGCACTTTTGCAGTCCATGAATACTTAAGGTTCTTTTTATGTTAAGTCATGTAATAGACCTGCTATTAGTGAGATTTTTTTTCGTTTATTTTTTATGAAGCATCTATAGTATGCACACATACCTATAAAGCTTTGTACCTCCTGTAGATTCCTTGGATTAGGCCATCCTCTTATTATCTTTAACTTTGTTGGATCCATATGGATGCCATCCTTAGAGATAATGTGACCTAGTTATTGAATCTCTCATAGGAAAAATTCACTTTTCTTTTGAATAATTAAAAGGTTATTCTCTCTCTCAACTTGAAAGATTACCTGGAGGTGTCGCTTGTACTCCTCAAGAGAATTTGAGTGGCCTGAAGATTTTTGTCCATCATGAGTTTGAATGCGTCTGGAGCATTTGTCAGGCCAAAACTTTATGAATCATCAAATAGATCTTCTAGGCGCGGTACGGGAAATCTATTTTTCATAGTAATCTTATTTAGTGCTCTATAGTCGACACACATGTGTTATGTGTCGTCTTTCTTTTGCAAAAAGCAATGGTGAACAAAATGGAGAGGAGTTAGACCTCACCATCCCTTTTTCCACCAATTCATGCACTTGCCTCATGATCTCCTCTTGTTGAGCTTGTGAAACTCGATAAGGAGGCTTGTTAGGCAGTGAGCTTCCTGGTAGGAGCTCAATTGCATGGTCATCATCACTCATTTTAGAGGTAGCTCACTAGGGATGTCATCAATGAGAACATCTTGGAATCCATTTAGAAAATTAGACAACTCTAATTTCTCTCGATTCCCTTTATTGCAGGGATATGGTGTTCCCCAACTCATTAGCATCTATGTACATGCTCTTTTCCCTGTAGGTGAAGTAGATTCTCCTTTCAAGGAACTTCATGTTGGAAGCCACATGGTTAAACCATGGTGCCCCAACGAAAACATTCTCATATTTGAGAGGGGAAATTAAGAATCCTTTTGTTCCACATAGCTTGCATGAAGACTTAATTTTCCAATTAAGGAAGTAACTGAAATGTCTTGTCCCTTGATAGCTCCGTTGGCTTTCAATGCATCTCCCATCTCGTGGGCTTGTATGCCTAGCTTAGTGGTCAACTCCGTGGATACGAAGTTGTGAGTTGAGAAACAAAATAAAGGCATCATGCTCTTGCATCTTTCCCCAATCATAGGAAAGGAGAAATCCTTGTCAATGAGCATCCTCTTTTGGAGCTTCAAACATAGAGACTCTAGCCTATTGCAGGCAATATTCTTGGGGCAAGGACGATAACCATAGCCTTGCTCCCCATACTTAAAACATTTTTGGGCCTTACAAAAAAAACTTCTATCTCTTTAGGAGATAGTTTATATTTACCTTTGTAAACTCCCTTCTCCTCGGACCGATTATTGTTGTTGTTGGAATAGCCTTGGTAATAATTTTGGGCATTGGTTTTCCTCTTGGCATCACTTTTGTCTTTATTTTCCATGGGCTTGACATTCCGTCTAGCCCCTTGTTGGAAATTGATGCGTGAAGCAATCAATGTTGGGGTCGATTACTTTGGTGATAGAACTAGGCCGTTGAGAGTTGACATACTCGGCCATCTCTTTGGGTAATCTCACACAAAATTGTTTCTTTTGCACGGCAAAGTATATCTTTTGAAAGATAGAAGTCTTGAGATGTAAATCCCATACTTGTCCACATATTTGTGGATAGACTCATGAGAGAGAAGCTTTAAACTTCACCATTGGTAAGCACTTTGTCCTTTACATCACTTGCAAGGAATTGCTTCATGATGGAAACTCGTAGAGTTTTCCATGTCTTTGGGTCTTTGCCGTTGCCACAAAGGCTAGCCCACCATTCATGAGCCGATTTTTGAAAGTACATAGCTACATGGTGTAGCTTGGAGGACTCCGTGAAGCCCTACTCTCCAAATGCCTCATCAAATTGTTGGATGAAGGCCAATACTTTGTCGGTAGCACCGAAGGTGCCATCATAGGTGAGAAAAGAGATACTCTTTCCTCCCTCTTTGAACTTCTTTAACTTTTGTGACCTTCGCCATGTAGGGTAAGATTTGCCATGTCCTCCCCTCTTGTATTCTCTAGGAGAATAGCCATAACTTTCATCGGTAGAGGAGGAAGGTGAAGAAGAAGGAGAAGAGGGTGACCTCTTTCTTACCCTTTTCTTCCTTTGTTTCCTCTCTTCCCTTTTAGAGTGACAAGGAGAAGGACTATGGGTTAACCATTTCCTCTTGGGAGGAGTTGGTGATTGTCTAGACCGCCATCTTCATGGAGCCACATTTTTTGAGGAACCTAGGGAGTCATTACTTTCTCGTTCTTTGGATTCCTCCTCTCGTATGGGAGAGAGTATTCTTTTGGGGGTCTCACCAAGAGGCCTCCTAAGCTCTCTCTCTCCTCTTGGAGAGGAAAGAAAATCCCATAAGCATGAAGTTGTTGAGGAACTTTGGCTTGCAAAGAGGGGTTGCCCATAGCTTGTTGCAACCTAGTAACAAGATATTTAACAAACATGGGGGCATCATCATTAGCACCTTCATGTGCAAAATCAAAGTTATCAATGTTCATTCTACTCTCTTGGTTATTGTCAGCCATGTTAATTGATCTTATGTGTTTACTTAGTGTATGCTTTGGAAATTCAAAACCTTAGTTGCTACTCCTCTTAGCCTTTGAAAATAGGCACTTAAGTATCTACACCCACGGCTCGAATTGGTTAATTATAGAGAGTAAAGGAGTGAGTCTAACATAGAAAAGTTGCCGAGGGATAGCTCCTTTCGGACTTCTTATGGCTCAATAATGGTAAAGCCGTAGGCAAGTCTAAAAAGACTCAATTATTAAGACCAAATCTCCCTAGGTGTGCACCATATCCCACATAGTGGGCTCAACAAAACCGATAATAGATCCCAATCCCACATACCCTAGTATAATTAACAAAATCAACCATTAATAGGCTACTTAAGGACCTCTCTTCTTCAGCAAGAAAAGAGAAACCTAATGCTCTGATACCAATGTAATGAAAATGGCCTAAGAACTTTGAGAATAGCGGAATTAGGAATTTAGGTGAAGCACTTTTGAGAGATTACTTTGTGAGCATAGCGGGTGAACTTAATTGATGGTAGCAACATAAACATGGTACCTAGTTAACTTGGCATGAACAATACTTTTGCAAGAGAGAGAGAGAGAGTTTAGAGAACATGACAATAGTTGAGGACCGGATTCATATGGAGCCGGTCCCCCCTCCAATAGGCATTTGTATTATAGTTTCTCCCATCAAGAGAGACTTGGTACAATACAATCTTTGTGTTCCTTGTAACCTAGGTGATGCAATGAAGATGGAAAGCTTCATTCATCACAAGCATAACATAAACTTGAAGAAAGCATTAACTATCCCAATCCTCAGTCCCAAGGCCTCAAACACCTTCGAAGGTGGAGAGAGCTAGCGGGGAATGGGGATAGGGAAGAGGAAGAAGAAACATTCCATAGGAGAAAGAAATAGTTCCTCACTTATCATGACTCTTCTTGCTAGCATACATAATAGCATACTAATGAAGATGGAGAAGATGGCAAGCTTAAGCATTGAAGCATAGCTCTTGGTTGGATTTGCATTCCATAGCCAAGAGTGTTGGTGTAGGCTTTCACTCTCACAAGCTTGGAGAAGGAGGTGGTGTTCCTCAACTTTCACCAAGTGAGAATAGCCTTGCAAATGAGTGTGTGTGTGGAGTATATCCCCCTAGCACCCCCCTTTCTTGCTTTCGGTGAAAATTCTACTTGCTACAAGCTCATTGGACCCCTCTCCCCTTAGCCAATCACATCCAGCATGCGGTCAAGCATATGGGTAGTCTTTTGACAAGTGTCTTCCTTACCCCTTAGAGAGAGAGAGCTTGAAAATATCTAGATATTTGTTAGATGGAAGTAGAATCTCATTGGACCCCTCTTTAGCCCAACCAATAGCATTCAAGCACACCATGTGGTTAAGCTTAGTGAGAGTCTGACATGTGTTCCATGTGCTCTTTTATAATTCCCCTAACTTTGAGATTTTTATGCATAGGAAGTTTCTCAAGCAACATCCTCATTAATTGATTAGGTTCTCTTTTTGAATCAAGCATCTTACCCCCCATGCATAGGAAGCTTCTCAAGAAACTTCCTCATTAAATGTGACAAGTACCTTAGTCATCAAGCATGACAAGCACCTTACGTGGGGTTCCCACCTCAAGCACAGCCTTAGCTTGCTTAAGTTTAGGTCAGGTTCCCACATCAAGCACATCCCTAGCTTGCTTAAGTTTAGGTCGAGCTCCTACCGCAAGCACAACCCTAGCTTGCTTAAGGTTCCCACCTGAAGCACAGCCCTAGCTTGCTTAAGTTTAGGTCGGGTTCCCACCTCAAGCTTAGTCCTAGATTGCTTAAGTTCAAAGGACTTCTAACACTAACCATTGGAGGTCTTTAATGAAGCTAACCCTAAGGCTTTTAAGCTTCATTAGTTGCACATTGCTCTTTGATAGACTACCTCCTTTTGGACCCCTATTGAGATGTAAGCATCTCTTCTCTTGGTCCCCTGCTGAGGTAAGTCTAGAAGCACTTATTGCACATTGCTCTTTGATAGACCATCTCCTTTTGGACCCCTATTGAGATGCAACCATCTCTCCTTTTGGTCCTGTGTTGAGACAAGTCTAGAAGCACGTGTCTCTATTCTAACTCTTGTTCCCATTTATTCTCCCATATTAAATGATCAGTTTAGTATGAGAAAATCATTTGGTAAAGTTAGATATTATATTTTATGACAGAGAAGGGGGTTTTTAATTGATTTTGGGAAAAAAGTTGTAAGTTTTTGAAGAAAAATGGGTCACACCTTAAGCATGTAAGTAAAGGGGTTTTTTTAATACCCTTTGAACGCATGTTACATGCATAGTTTCTTAAAGGTGGACCCCCCATGACAAGGGCAAAGAGCAACTAGAGATTAGAAAGAGGAGATGAGGCCGCAAGATTAAGCAGCTAGATTTTCAACTTGGGTGAGGCCATCCAAAGTATGGCCTGGTGAGTGATGTTTGAAGTCAAAAAGCTAACATTACATTTGAGAAACTATTGTCAGCACAAGGATTCCACAGCTTTGAGGTGATGTGCACATGGTTCAAAATTTGTCTCTTAAGGGTAGGGAATCTAGGAGATGTGCTTCCTATTATTGATGTTCTGATGGAAAAGAGGATGTTTGTTTAGGCATATGTTAATGGAAAAGCACAAATCTATGTGCTAACAGAGGCAACTATGAGGGACATTGGCATCAAAATGGTAGCCAAGTCCAATGTGCGAATGAGGATTGCCAATCATGCTAAGGTTAGGTGTTTGGAGTGGCCTAGGATGTGAAGGTAAAAGTGATGGGAATTGAATGCCTCATTCATTTTTTTGTAATGAAACTAGGTGAAAATGTTTACCCTGTCATTTTGGGAAGGCCATTGCTGCTGACAATTGGGGCTAAGCAGTATTGGGAGAAGGGGGTGTTCACTTTCCTAGACAAAGAGAATGGCAGGAAGGTGGTACTCAACTTGAAGACAAGAGAACGTTGTTTTCATCCTGTGGTTAGTGATGACAAAGAAGAATCAAGCACCAACTATGAGTACAAGTAGTCAACCTATGACGTAGGCTCTACCATTATAGAGGAAGAAGAAAGTGATGAGGACCTATTGAAGTTTGACACGGATTTATTTGGAGTCACAATAGATTCTTCCAATTCTAATAAAGGTATGCAATATCTAATTTTTGGTGTGGATGCAGTGGAAGTAGAGGGCATGCTGGGTGAAGATTTAACCAAGCAGGAGAAGCAAGGCTATGTGGAGCTATGTGCATTGTAACAAGTCAGAGTCAACCTATGATGAAGGATCTACTAGTACAGAGTAAGAAGAAAGTGATGAGGACCTGTTGAAGCTTTTGACAAGGATTTTTTTGGATTCACAGTAGACTCTTCCAGTCTAGTAAAGGTATGCAATATTTGGTTTTTGATGTGGATGCGGTGGAAGTAGAGATCATGTTGGGTGAGCATATAACCAAGCAGGATAAGCAAAGGCTATGTGGACCTATGTGCATCGTTTCCCAACTTCTTTGCTATTGAATACAAAGGCCTATGGGGAGCCAAAGAGATAGAGGATTGGATTCTACTCAAGGAAAGGTGTAAGACAAGGGCACAAAAGCTATGAAGCTTAGGGGATATCCAAAGGAGACTTTGTGCTAGGAATTCAACGAGATGCTTGAAGCATGTATTATTTATCTAGTGCAAGAGTCTGAGTGGGTTTCTTTTGATGTCATAACTCCCAAAAATAATGGAAAGTGAAGAGTGTGTGTGGACTATTAGCCCTTGAACGATGCTACAAAGTGGAACCATCACCCCTTACCATTTTAGGATGAAATCTTGAATCAATTTGCAAGGTATGAGAGGTATTCCAATATGAATGGCTTCTCACGATACTTCCAGATGTGAATTGCTTTGGAGGATCAATTGAAGAGTACTATTATTTCACCATGGGGTTGCTTTGCTTACCACAAGATGCCATTTGGGTTGGTGAATGCCTATGCAACTTTCCAAGATTGGATGAACAAGGTATTCAAGCCTTACTTGGGTAATTTTACTACAGTTTTAATGGATGATATTGGGTATTATAGTTCAAGGGTTGATCATTTGTCGAAGTTAAAGTTATGCTTTCAAAGGCTGGATGAAGAGGGTGGATATTCAAATCCCAAGAAGTGCAAGCTAGCTCAACTGTAAAAGCTTTGGTTTTGATGGATCCTCCCATTGATGCGGCAGGTTTGGCTTCATTTAAGCACAAGTTCAAGTATTTGCCCAAGTTCTTTTGGATTCTTTCCCATTATGTATATCCTCTCCAAAACATGAGTCAACAGGGTCATGGTTTTGTGGGCTGAAGATGCATAGGTGTTACCATTTACATGTGGTAGTGATGTGTGTGAACACACTAGGACCGCCGTGGCATTTTCTTCCTCTTTAGGAGGTTTTTTCCCCCGTGCATTGTATATACGCCCATCACTCTAGGGCTATCTATCTTTCCATTGCACACTAAGTAACACACTCTCTATTGTGTGCCTTGAGCTTCCTTCGCCTTCTCCAAGCTGTGTGTGTCTCTTTGCAACCCTAATTCCAACAATTGGTATCAGAGCAGGTTGCGTCCTCCCGAGCTTAGTCCGCCAGCTACTCCAGTACATGCCTACTCACTTTATTCGATTTCTATGAGCTTTGGCGAGCGTTCAGATTTTTGATTTGGGCTCATTTCGGCCTCTGTTTCCACTACAAGCAGTACTGCACAGGCTATTTTGTCATTTTGTGCAGAATTTTTGTCAGTGCTATTTTCTGCATAACAAGTGCCTTATAGTCTTCTGCGGTTTGTGCTATATAGCATGTGTTGTTCTTGCTCCGTTTCTCCTATTTTTGGGCAATTTTCACATTAGGTGCAGCATTTACCATGGCTGACAACAACAACACAGATGTGTTCAAGATGTTTGCTGCTCTGCTGAGGACAAGTTGGATGGGGACAACTACCCTATGTGGGCTTATATGATGCAACATGTTCTTGTGCAAAGGGCGTCTCGAACATTGTGCAAGACATTGATGTACATCCTGGTTCTGAGGATGTAGGCGATGTTGAGGATGTTGCAGGTCTTGCTACAGGGATTTCTGTTGTTAGAGTTGTTTTGCCTACGATAGAACAAGCTCGTTGGGATGTAAAGGATGTGTAGGCTCATGCATTGATTGCGTTGTCTATGAAGCGCACCATTGTTCCTCACATCTGTTCAACAAAATCTGCAAAACAGGCTTGGGATATTCTAGGAGGTCTTTATGCAAGCTGCAATGAGGCTAAAATTGCTTTGTTGCGTAAAGAGCTGGAGTCGAAGATTATGCATGAGGAAGATGATATGGACACTTTCCTTGCTAGTGTCAAGGATATCAATGAGCAACTTATTTCTGCAGGTGAAGTTATTTCAGACAGTTCCCTTATGCTGACAGTTCTTGATGCCTTACCCGATTCTTACCAGACTTTTGCTAGTACTTGGAGACTTATGACCCAAGGAAATCCGGAAGTTGTCAAGTTTGATGCATTATGCACATTGCTATTACAAGAGTCACTTTCCAGAAAAAACAGGATTAGACAGCGTGCAATTGAACAGGCTTTTATTGCTTCTCAAAGAAAGGGTGGTAGCAGCAATGCAGTCACTTCTTATGGTTCTGCTGCGAGTGGCAAAACTTCTGTTCCCAATGCTTCTGCTGGCAGCACTTTGTCTGGAAATTTTGGTGATAAGGGAAAAAAGAAGATGCATTGCCATTATTGTCGTGTCCTAAGTTGAAGGCCAAAGAGGCTAAGAAGAAAGAGGGTGGTTCCACTGCAAATGTTGGTTCCACTACAAATGCAGCCATTGTTGAGTCTTCTGTGAAAGGAGACTGTAATGCTGATGTTGATGTAGAATGGGATTTTAGCGCAGAGTGCACTTACAATCCTGCTGTCCATGATGCATGCTTGTCACTTTGCTGCAGATTCACATGTGTGGTATTTCGACAGTGGTGCTACAAAGCACATTACCTCACATCGTGAATTGTTTACCTCTCTCGAGTCTGTCCCTCATGGGAATTCAGTCACTTGTGCCAACAATGCCTCTTATCCAGTTCAGGGACTTGGAAAGATTGTGCTTACTGCTGCAAATGGTAGTTCCTTCACACTTGTTGATGCACTTTATGTACCTGGGATCAAGGAGAATCTCTTGTCTGTATCCGCACTTGCTAGACTTGGACTTGTAGTCGAATTTGTGGATGAGAGATGTACAGTTCATGATCTCAGTTTTGGTGATGAAATTGTTGCATCTGGCCTTTTGTGCCGTGGGCTGTATAAGCTCACTTTGTATGACAAGTGTGGAAAAAATTTTGCAAATGTTGTTGCAAATTCAAGGGCTATTTCAGATGCAAAACTTTGGCATGCACGTTTTGGTCATTTGAGTTTTGCCAGTTTGCTGCATTTGCAAAAATTTGATATGGTTGCTTCTTTGCCGCCTCTTGAAGCACCTATCAAACATGTTTTTGAAGGCTGTATTTTGGGTAAGATGCAACGTTCTAAGTTTCCAAAGGATGGTTCAGTTCGGGCCACATGCAGGTTGCAGCTTGTGCATAGTGATGTTTGTGGGCCCATGCAAACTCCGTCCTTGGGCAATTACCTGTACTTCGTGACTTTCATTGATGATTACTCCAGGCATGCATGGGTATTTCTGCTTAAAGAGAAGTCCAAAGTTTTTATGTGCTTCAAACAATTTCTGGCTATGGCTGAAAATGTCTCAAAATGTACTATGGACACCCTTTGTTCCGATTGAGGGGGGGAGTATATGTCTCATGAATTTTGTTAAGTATGGAGCCTGATTTACCTTTGTAATTTTCTGTGGTAAAATCGCACATTTGTAAGGCCCCCATTATGAGGAGAAGCCATCGTGCGTGAAGGAAAATCACTCACCGAAAACCAAAATTTTCACGGACAAGAATCGTCGGAATATTCCTTTTCGCCGAAATATTATGGCCGGACGGCGGCCGGAAAACAACCGGTCGGTTGGCCGGTGGCCGGTAGTCAATGGCCGATGGCCGGTGGTCGGAAGTCAATGGCCACTGGCGGATGGACGAATTCAATGGCCGGTGGCCGAATTCAAAAGCGGACTTGTCTTCTCAAGGGCGTCCACACATGGGCGGATTGGAGGGTCCGATTTGGACTTATACGCACAAGGGCGGCTACACATGGCTGTGTCTCATAAGAGAGGGCAGCCCTTTTGGCCTATAAAAGGAGGCCATTTCTACACACATTTCATAGTGTGAAGTTGATGCAACAAGGTGAGTGTGAGGTGGTGAGAGTGAAGCAAGGCGGGAGCTCCATTAAGGGTATAATCCCTTTGTAAACTACTTCTTGTTTTGAAGTACTAAAGCCATTGAGTGGCTGCTTTCTCGTGGACGTAGCCCACATTGGGTGAACAACGTATATCGTGTGTACTCTCTCTCTCTCTCTCTCTACTCTATAATCTCGTGTATGTAAATCTGTCTCTCTCCATTAAGTAATCTACTCAATTATCTATTTAGCTACGTCTTATTTCCTAACAACTGGTATCAGAGCAAGGTTTGCTCGTAGCTAAATTATCTCAAGGAAAGGATTCCTTGAATTGAGTGGGAGTTATGGCGGAGGAAGGGAAGCTCAAGATTGAGAAGTTCAATGGCAAAAACTACCAACATTGGAAGATGCAGATTGAAGACTATCTCTACCAGAAGGACCTCTATTTGCCACTAGGCGGTCTTGCGAAGAAGCCCGCAACAATGGCAGATGAAGCATGGATTGTCCTTGATCGAAAGGCACTGGGAACAATCCGGTTAAGCTTGGCGTCAACGGTGGCCTTCAATGTTTCGGAGATGAAGACCACGGAGGACTTGATGAAGTCACTTGACGACTTCTACGAGAAACCATCGGCATCCAATAAGGTATTTCTTATGAAGCGCTTGTTCAATCTAAAGATGGCAGAGAATGGTTCAGTTGCAGAACACCTAAATGACTTTAACACAAACATAAGTCAACTTCGATCAGTGAAAATCAATTTCGATGACGAAGTGCGAGCTCTCCTTATACTATCATCTCTACCTAATAGTTGGGACAGCCTTGTGATGGCTGTAAGTAATTCTATCTCTGGCACAAATACTCTTAAGTTTGATGATATTGTGGGTGTTCTCCTAAGTGAGGAAATGCGAAGGAGAAGCACAGGAGAATCATCAAGTGTTGCACTATCAGTGGAAACAAGAGGAAGGCCTAAGGAGAGGTTCAAAAACCAAAAGGGTCGTGATCGCTCAAGGCAGAGCAAGTCACGCACAAAGTCAGTTCTTGAATGTTGGAACTACGGCAAGAAGGGCCACGTCAAGAAGGATTGCTGGTCCAAGAAGAAGAAGGAGACAGAGTCTCAAGACAACAAGCCAACATCGGAGGCCAATGTGACAGGTAAAGTAGATCAAGATGCTCTAATTCTCTCATTAGACAAGGTGTCTAATTCCTGGATAGTAGATTCCAGGGCTTCATTCCATGCGACACCACACAAGCAACATTTCCAAGACTACACCAAAGGTAATTTTGGGTATGTATACTTGGGAGTGTTGGGGTATAAAGCCCAATGTGGTCGCCCAGGTAAGTGGGCGGGCCGCCAGGTATGTACACATATTCTTTTGTAAAAACCTAATAAGAACTCACTATGCTCTACACATTACACTAGAGCGAGTTCACCATATCGTTGTGCTCTTCTTCTCGCACTCTCTCTCGCGTCGCACTTCCGCTCGTACTCCTTCAACTGGTATCAGAGCTAAGATCAAGGCTCGGGGCAGCACTGCAGGAGGCTAGAGTCACCAGCTCAGATTGGAGTGAAATTCGACAGGCGAAGACACGGCCCCAAATCTCGTGGGTGAGCCCGAAGTGCTGGGTGTGCTCAGAATTTCATTCTGAGGTCATCTCGGCCACCGTTCGGCTTCGACAAAGGTCTCCGCAGGCCATTTTTGACTACGTGGTCTCGGCGGGTGCAGATCAGACTCTGCAAATTTGGGGTTTTCGGCCTACGACTGGAGGTGCTGAGGATATCGACACTCCCAGAGTGTTAATTTGTGGCTGTCTACACATCGAAGGACGGCTCACAGTTCTTGGAGACGTGTCACATATGACACGGGCGCATCTACACACAGACTATAAGCGACATCCACTAGTTCATCAGGTAGCTTGTGTTTGCTGCTTGATATTCCAGATTTCATCTAGACATTGCAGGTACTTCCACATGGGATGTATTGTCAGAGATGATGTATGTCTGTTGAGGGTTTGCTGGCTGTGAGTCACACAGCAAACAACCGCCGCAGCGGTTACAGCATATAGTGGGAAATTTGTGGATGTATGACTTTGTGGGAAGTCTATGTACTGTCAGATTTACTGCAGCCTTTGTTGAGGGTCGAGTGAGGTTTTATTGAGCTGGGGGATTCTCGAATCTTGAGATCCTTTCGGTGATACAGGTCTTGGAGAGATCCCTCGAGCACCCTTAGATAGGCAGCTAGGATGTATTGACTGTGAGTTAGACAGTTGGGATTGCATCTTTGCTTTACTGCCGTTGAAGCATTGTCGCAGTCTATGCTTACAGGACAGTGACAGGACAGTCAGAGACAGTATAGGTGCAAAACAGGTTTACCCGCAGCTTACAGTGTCAGAGACAGTACTCTGCTGAAATTTATGCAGAATCTGAAGCTTTCTTGGTTCATTTGACAGGTTGATATTGGCTCAGAGGTCAGTTTACAGGGGAAACTCTGCCGAATTTTTCCCAGGAAAGTAAACCATTGTGAAGCGTAGCTACGGCTGGATCACAGGACACTGCTCTTTACAATATCAAGAAGCTGGATGGAACCAATTTCCCATTGTGGAAGAAGCAGATTTGGCACGTGTTGGTACAAAAGAAGCGGATAAAACCTATAAAGCTCAAGGGGATAAAACCAGAAGATATGGACGAAGATGAATGGAGCGAAATGGATGAATTGGCACTTTCTACCATTATGCTGACTTTGGCAGAAAGCGTTTACTTCAATGTAGCAGACGAGATGTCGGCTTATCAAGCATGGTTAAAGCTGAGTGATCTTTATGAGAAGCAGAGTGCAGCTTCACAGGTATACTGGCTTAAGAAGCTTGTTGACTTGAAGATGAAATAAGGGACACCTATGTCCAATCATCTGAATGAATTCAACACAATCTATAGTCAGTTGTCAGCTCAAGGTGTCAAGTTTGATGAACCTGTTAGAGCTATGTTCTTGTTGATCACATTGCCGGAAAGTTGGGACACTTTTCACACATCTTTGAGTAATTCTGCACCTCCAGATGGTTTGAGCATAGCAGGTGTAGAAGGAAGTCTGCTTACTGAAGAAACCAATAGAAAGACAATGGACAAAGGCAAAGGAACAGCCTTAGTTATCAGGGGAAGGACCAAAGAAAAGTACAAAGGTGGAAAGAGGAATCAGTCTCGTAGCAAGTCCAGCAGAGCTAAAGGCAAGAGTGACATAGAATGCTACCATTGTGGCAAGAAGGGTCACATGAAAAGAGACTGCAGAGAATGGAAAGCAGAAAAAGGCAAAGAGAAAGCTGAAGACCATGGTGAGAAGAACAAGTCCTCAGTGAAGATTCAAGAAATAAATGTGACAAACACTGTTGCAGAGGATGATAGTCTAGTGTCAGGAGACATCTACTTCTTACGGCATCTGATGGAAATGCACTGAGTGACTGGATTATAGACTCAGGGGCATCACTTCATGTGTCTCCAAACAAGGAGTGGTTTACCTCTTATGTGACCACTAAAGATCATGTTCGGCTAGGCAATGGGCAGACATGTGAGATCTTAGGTGTTGGAGATGTTCAATTGAAGTTTCAGAATGGCTCTTCTTTCACGTTGAAGAATGTGAGACATGTTCCCGCAATTACAAAGAGCTTGATCAGCGCAGGTTTACTTGATGATGCTGGCTACGTCACCACTTTTGGACAGAACATGTGGAAGATATCCAAGGGTTCTATGACAGTAGGACATGGAGTAAAGTCTGGAGGACTTTACATCATTTATGTATCAAATGTCTCTAAAAATTTAATCAATGTAACCGAGCAGCCGAACGTTTCTTTGTGGCATAGCCGGTTAGGACATATGTCCAAGAAGGGAATGGAAATCTTGTCTCGTTCTGGTTATTTGCCTGGCTTTTCATTTAATGATTTTGAATTCTATGAACATTGTTTTTATGGTAAGCAAACACAACAGCCACATAAGCATAGAAGCAGTAGAAGAGATACACAGTTGGCACTTGTTCATAGTGATTTGTGTGGATCTATGACTAACCTATCTCTAGGGGGAGCTTCTTACTTTATGACATTTATAGATGATTACTCGAGGAAAGTATGGGTTTACTTTCTCAAGCACAAGGATGAAGCGTTTAGTGTTTTCAAAACGTTTGTGACACTTGTGGAGAATCAGAGTGGCAAGAAGCTTAAATGCTTACGCACTGACAATGGTGGAGAGTATGTTTCAAAGGCCTTTCAGGACTTTTGTGAGTCAAAAGTTATAAAACGTGAACTTACTGCTCCTTACAATACTCCTCAAAATGGTGTTGCTGAGAGGATGAATAGGACCATACAAGAAAAGGTCAGAAGTATGTTGTCTAATGCAGAACTGCCAAATGGGTTTTGGGCTGAAGCTGTATCAACAACTGTTCATCTTGTAAATAGATCTCCTAGCAAGGTTTTGCAGAAGGATTCACTGCCAGAGATGGTATGGTCAGGCAAAATGCCCTCATACAAGCATCTCAGAGTCTTTGGCTGTGAGGCATATACTCACGTTCCAAAGGAATTTAGGAACAAACTTGAGCCAAAGAGTAGAAAGTGCATCTTTCTAGGCTATGGTAATTCTGGTGAGATTTGGTACAGACTTTGGGATCCCGAATCCAGAAAGGTTGTCCGCAGCAATGATGTTCACTTTAATGAATCCAAATATCATTCTAAACCAGAGAGGGTTGAGGAGATTAGAAGAGTTGTCTTCCAAGAAGATGGACTTGCTTGGCAAGACAAAATGTCAGGGCTCAAGAGGAGCAAGGACAGGATAGAGTGGAACCACAGGTTGTGGCTGAGCCTGAGCCACCTATTGTGCGTAGATCTGGACGTGTCATGCAACCTCGGGTCGTGATAGGTTTGTTCCATCTATGAACTATGTCATGTTGACTGATTGCAATGAGCCTTCATGTTACAAGGAAGCAGTGCAAATGAAGGACTCCGGGAATTGGCAATTGGCCATGCAGTCAGAGATGATAACTCTGCATAAAAACAAGACATGGAAGCTGGTTAAATTACCACAGGGCAAAAAGGCTCTACCTTGTAAATGGGTTTACAGGTATAAGATCACCGCTCATGATAGTCAGCCAAAGTACAAAGCAAGGCTTGTTGCCAAGGGCTTTTTGCCATATTAGATTTGGTGTTGCACCAAATGGATGTCAAGACATCGTTTTTGCATGGTGATTTAGATGTGGAAATTTACATGCAGCAGCTAGAAGGGTTTGTTGAGAAAGGCAAGGAAGATTGGGTATGCCAGTTGTTAAAGAGTCTTTATGGCTTAAAACAATCACCGAGGGCATGGTACCATAAATTCCACAAGTTTATGCTTTCTCAAGGCTACAAACGTAGTGAGTTCAATCACTGTCTATATACAAAGAAGGCTAAGGATGGTAGTTGGCTGATCCTTATTTTGTATGTGGATGACATGTTGATTGCTGGCAAGCACTTGGAAGAAATTTCAGCCTTGAAGTCAAAGATGGCAAAATCGTTTGACATGAAAGACATGGGTGAGGCAAGTCATATACTTGGTATGCGCATTGAGAGAGACAGATCAAAGAAGTTGATTTGGTTATCTCAAACAGAGTATATTGACAAGGTTTTGAAACGTTTCAATATGGAGAAGGGAAAGGCATTGAGTGTTCCATTGCCACCATATGTGAAACTTAGCAAACAAGATTGTCCTGTGTCTAAGGAAGAACAGGCTGAAATGGATAAGATTCCATATGCGTCTGCAGTGGGTAGTTTGATGTATGCAATGATTGCTACTCGCCCAGACATTGCATTTGTAGTGGGAGTAGTAAGTCGATACATGTCAAACCCAGGCAAGAAACATTGGGAGGCAGTGAAAGGAATATTGAGATACCTGAAAGCTACAAAGAGTATGCGTATATGCTATGGGAGTCAAGAGCTAAGTGTAAAGGGTTTTACAGACTCAGATTATGCAGGTGACTTAGACAACCGAAGGTCTACGTCAGTAGTATCATGGTGTTCTAGATTACAAGATTGTGTTACTCAGTCTACTACAGAGGCTGAATATATTGCAGCATTAGAGGCATGCAAATAATCAATTTGGCTTAATCGACTAGTAACAGATTTGGGAATCAAAGAAGAGATGCCTGTGTTATATTGTGATAGTCAAAGTCCTATACAATTGGCTCGCAATCCAGTTTATCACTCAAAGACAAAGCATGTGGATGTGAAGTATCATTTCATCAGGGAAATGCTCGAGGATAAGCAACTTCAGCTTGTCAAAATTCACACCACAGAAAGTCCTGCTGATCTACTTACAAAAGGACTTCCCTCAGAGAGCTTTGCGCATTTTCGCAAGCAGTTAGGTGTAGGGTAGTACATCACTTCTCTACATCTCTTGTATATTAGCTTGTATAGTAGCTTCTCTCACACTTAAAGTACCACATTGGACTTTAAGTGGGAGGTTGTTGGGGTATAAAGCCCAATGTGGTCGGCCAGGTAAGTGGGCGGGCCGCCAGGTATGTACACATATTCTTTTGTAAAAACCTAATAAGAACTCACTATGCTCTACACATTACAGTAGAGCGAGTTCACCGTATCGTCGTGCTCTTCTTCTCCCACTCTCTCTTGCGTCGCAATTTTGCTCGTACTCCTTCAGGGAGATGATGAAGCTTGTGAGATTGTTGGCAAAGGTACAGTTAAGCTTAAAGATGTTAGGCATGTTCCTTCTCTTCGCAAAAATTTGATCTCTACAGGACAATTGGACGATGAAGGTCACAACATTGCATTCGGAAACAAACGGTGGAAGATCTCAAAGGGATCTTTGGTGGTTTCCAAGGGAGAAAAAGTCGGTACACTTTATTTGTGTACTGTTAGCACGCAACCTTCAGCTTGTGCAACAACTACAGAAGTTGACAGTGCGGTGTGGCACTACTGACTTGGGCATATGAGTGCCAAAGGAATGCAAATCCTTCAAACAAAGAAGCTTTTACCAGGTTTGAAAGAAGTGGACTTAGAGTTCTGTGAAGATTGTGTTTATGGTAAACAAAAAAGGGTAAAATTTCAAAAATCAGGAAATGAAAGAATAAATAAAAAACTTGAGTTGGTTCATTTTGATGTTTGGGGTCCTGCAAGTACACCATCACTTGGTGGCTCATTGTACTATGTAACATTCATAGACGATGCGACTATAAAAACATGGGTTTATGTCATGAAGAATAAATCCGATGTATTTTCCATATTTCAAAGGTGGAAAGCCTTTGTGGAGAATGAAACAGGTACCAAGGTTAAATGCCTCAGATCCGACAATGGAGGTGAATATTGCAGCCAAGCTTTTGAAAGCTTTTGTGCTAGCAATGGCATTCGGAGGCAAAGGACAACCCCAAGGACACCTCAACAAAATGGGATTTCGGAAAGGATGAACAGGACAATCATGGAGCGAGCACGAAGCATGTGGCTACATGCAGGCCTATCGCTTGAGCTTTGGGCGGAAGCTGTAAGTACGTCTGTGTACTTAATCAACCGGTCACCCTCAACGGCATTGGATGGGGGAGATCCAGAAGAGGCATGGACAGGTAAACCGGTGAATTATGCATTTCTCAAAGTGTTTGGGTGTGAGGCTTTCATGCACATAGATAGAAGCCTAAGATCAAAGCTAGATGCAAAGTCCAAAAAGTGTTTCTTCATTGGCTATGGATAAGGTGACTTTGGGTATCGCCTATGGAATCCTGAAGATGGTAAAATCTTAAGGAGTAGGGATGTAATTTTTAACGAACAAAATATGTACAAAGATTACTTGGAAAGAAAACAAACAAAAGAAACAGGTGATGAGTACATGGAGCTTGAGGACGGTGAAGACTCAAGGACTGCAAACGGTGACAATGTGCAACAACGTCAACCAAATGAGGAGCCTCAACCTATTCCCCGAAGATCTACAAGAGCAAGTAGACCTCCAGAAAGGTTTGTTCCTTCCTTCAATCATCTCTTGATCTCAGATTCTGGAGAGCCAGAATCATACGAAGAAGCTATGCAACATGAATCCAAAGAAGAATGGACGAAGAGCATGCAAGTGGAGATGGACTAACTACATCGCAACCAAACATGGGAGTTGGTTGAGTTGCCTAAAGGTAAGCGGGCACTTCAAAACAAATGGGTGTACAAGCTGAAGGAAGAAGAAGGTGGGAAGAAAAGATACAAGTCTAGGCTTGTGGTAAAAGGTTTTTCTCAAAAGAAAGGTATTGACTTCAATGAAATATTTTCTCCTGTTGTAAAAATGAACTCAATTAGGCTTGTCTTAAGCCTTGTGGCGGCTCATGATCTAAATCTCGAGCAAATGGATGTAAATACGGCATTCCCTCACGGTGACTTAGAGGAGGAAATCTACATGCTTCAACCAAAGGGGTATGAAGTAAAAGGTAAGGAGAAAATGGTTTGCAGATTAAAGAAGAGCTTGTATGGTTTAAAGCAAGCATCAAGACAATGGTACTTGAAGTTTGATCGATGGATGTTGGATCATGGATTCACAAGATGCAACTCGGATCACTGCGTCTACACAAAGAATTTGGGAGATGGGAAATTGATCATCCTAATGTTGTATGTTGATGACATGTTGATTGCAAGTGCTAACATGCAGGACATCAAAGACCTAAAAGAAGAGCTGTCCAAATCTTTTTCAATGAAAGATTTAGGTGCTGCAAAGAGGATACTTGGTATGAAAATATCAAGGGACAGGACAAAGAAGACAATAAAGCTATCTCAAGAAGATTACATCAAGAAGGTACTAGAAAGGTTTGCAATGCAAAATGAAAAACCAGTTTCTACACCTTTGGCTGGTCATTTTAAACTAACAAAGGATATGTGTCCAAAGACACAAGAGGAGATAGCCTATATGTCTAAAGTTCCATATGCTGCAGCGGTAGGTTCTCTAATGTATGCTATGGTCTGGACAAGGCCAGACATTGCACATGCAGTGGGAGTTGTGAGTAGGTTCATGGACAACCCAGGTAAAGAGAAATAGCAAGCTGTGAAGTGGATACTTAGGTATCTAAAAGGGACAACAACAAATGCTTTGTATTTTGGAGGAACTGATATTTTTCTAGAAGGGTATGCTGATGCAGATATGGCAGGTGAGAAAGATACTCGAAGGAGCACTACTGGCTATGTGTTCACGGTTGGAGGCACAGCAGTAAGCTGGTCTTCAAAGCTGCAGAAAGTGGTTTCACTTTCTACCATGGAAGTAGAGTATGTAGCAATGACGGAGGCAAGCAAAGAAATTCTGTGGCTTCACAGATTCTTAGAAGAGCTTGGATTCAAACAAGACAATTGTGTCTTATACAGTGATAGCCAAAGCGCTATCCATCTCGCGAAGAACTCAGCCTTTCATTCAAGGACAAAGCAGATTGACGTGAGATATCACTTCATACGCACTCTTTTGGAAGAGGGACAGCTAAAGCTAGGAAGGTGCATACAAGTGAAAATCCTGCAGACATGTTTACAAAGGTGGTCAACAAGGAGAAGTTGAGCTTTTGCTCATCTTCAATCGGCATTCAAGGATAAGAAGCCAGAATGGAAAGTAGTCACAGGTTTGGTTTGGAGATCAGTCTCCAAGTGGGAGATTGTTAAGTATGGAGCCTGATTTACCCTTGTAATTTTCTGTGGTAAAAGCGCACATTTGTAAGGCCCCCATTATGAGGAGAAGCCATCGTGCGTGAAGGAAAATCACTCACCGGAAACCAAAATTTTCACGAACAAGAATCAGGGGTTGGACGGCGGCCGAAAAGTGGTCGGATGGAATATTATGGCCGGACGGCGGTCGGAAAGTGATCGAAAAACAACCGGTCGGTTGGCCAGTGGCCGATAGTCAATGGCCGATGGCCGGTGGTCGGAAGTCAATGACCGGTGGCCGGTGGTCGGAAGTCAATGGCCAGTGGCCGATGGCCGAATTCAATGACCGGTGGCTGAATTCAAAAGCGGACTTGTCTTCTCAAGGGCAGCCACACATGCGCGGATTGGAGGGTCCGATTTGGACTTATACGCACAAGGGCGGCTACACATGGCTGTCTCTCATAAGAGAGGGCAGCCCTTTTGGCCTATAAAAGGAGGCCATTTCTACACACATTTCATAGTGTGAAGTTGATGCAACAAGGTGAGTGTGAGGTGGTGAGAGTGAAGCAAGGCGGGAGCTCCATTAAGGGTATAATCCCTTTGTAAACTACTTCTTGTTTTGAAGTACTAAAGCCATTGAGTGGGTGCTTTCCCGTGGACGTAGTTCACATTGGGTGAACCACGTATATCGTGTGTACTCTCTCTCTCTCTCTCTCTCTCTCTCTACTCTATAATCTCGTGTATGTAAATCTGTCTCTCCATTAAGTAATCTACTCAATTATCTATTTAGCTATGTCTTATTTCCTAACAAATTTAATGCATTTCTAGCTAGTTGTGGGATAAAACACCAATGTACAGTGCCTTATACACCTCAGCAAAATGGTGTTGCTGAGAGGAAAAACAGGTCACTCACAGAAATGGCACGATGGATGGTCAAAAGTCAAGCTTTGCCGCATTGTTTTTGGCTTGAGGCCATCATGTGTGCCACTGATGTACTTAACAGGTGTCCTATGAAAGCTTTGCAGTCTATTACTCCATATGAAGCATGGCATGATAGAAAGCCTTCTATTGAGCACATGTGTGTTTTTGGCTGTTTGGAATATGCTTTGGTGCCACAAACACAGCGCAAAAAATTGGATGATAAGGTTGTCAAATGTATTTTTGTTGGTTATAGTGTTGAAAGCAAAGCTTACAGGTTGTATCATCCGCAAACAAAACGTATTCTGGTTTCACGGGATGTAGTGTTTGTGAAAGATTCTGTTCAGCCCTTGCTATCATGTACTAGAGGCAGTAATGTATTTTTGTTGGTTATAGTGCTAAAAGCAAAGGTTACAAGTTGTATTATCCGCAAACAAAACGTATTCTGGTTTCACGGGATGTAGTGTTTGTGGAAGATTTTGTTCAGCCCTTGCTGTCATGTACTAGAGGCAATAATGTAAGCTCACAGGACATTTATGAGACTTTGTTGCCTCTTTTCAGTGGTGGAAATATGAATGTAATTCCCAATGAGGCAAATGTACAACCTATCGGGGTTTTTGAAAATTTTACAGATCAGCCTATTACTGCTGCAGATGTACATGATGTACTTGATGAGGAAAGGGCTGAAAATGAGCAGGCTAGAGGTATACCAAAATGGCTGGTGCACACTTTGCGTAACAGTAAATTGGATGCACCTTTGTCTAGTCGTACTCGTTCAGGCTCTCGCCATGCATCTTATGCATCAGATTGTTATGCTTTGGATGTGTCTAGCTTACATGATGTTGAGGAGCCTCTCTCTTTTGATGAAGCACAGAATTCAGAAAATTGGATGGCTACCATGCAATCAAAATATGATGCACTTATAGAAAATGACACATGGACTTTATGTGATTTTCTTCCTGCAAAAAAGGCCATTGGTACGAAGTGGGTTTACAAGTTGAAACGCAAACCGGATGGTAAGACCGATCGCCATAAGGCTCGACTTGTTGCAAAAGGTTATGCACAGCAAAAAGGCATAGATTATGAAGAGACTTTTACTCCCACTTGTCGTATGACTACTGTGCGTTTTCTATGTGCATCGGCATCTCATTTTGGTTGGGATGTACATTAATCAGACATTGTTACTGCTTTCTTGAATGGTGACATATTTGAGGAAGTTTATGTAACGCAGCCTCACAGTTTTGTCATAAAAGGACAAGAGGACAAAGTGTGTAGATGTAAGAAGGCTTTGTATGGGTTGAAGCAATCTCCTCGTACTTGGTATGAGAAAGCTGACACTCATTTGGTTAAACGAGGCTTTCGTAACAGTCCAACAGAAAGCACATTGTATGTAAAGCGTGAGGGTGATGTACTTCTCATTGTGGTTCTTTATGTTGATGATTTGCTGATCACTGGACCAAATAAGAGACATATTGCTGAATTTAAGGCTGATTTGAATGCTACTTTCAAGATGAAATATTTGGGGTTGTTGCATCATTACTTGGGTATACAGTTTAGGTATTGTGATGGTGGTATTGCCTAGTGTCAAAAAAGTTACATAGAGACATTGCTTTGTAAGTTTGGACTTGAGGATTGCAAACCTATTGTCACTCCCATGGAAACAGGTTTGAAGTTGAGTCTACATGATGCTGGTGATCCTGCTGATGTCACTCTTTACCAAAATGCTGTTGGCTGTCTCATTTATGTATGCAACATGAGGCCGGATATTCAATTTGTAGTCTCACAGGTCAGTAGATTTATGCATAGCCCAGGGTCTAAGCATTGGTAGGCTGTCAAGAGGATTTTCCGCTACCTTAGTGGCATTTCACATCTTGGCTTGTTTTGTCCCAAGGGGGGATCATTGCCGCCAGACTTACATGCTTTTTGAGACTCAAATTGGGCTGGTTGTTTTGACACGCGAGTGTCCACAAGTGGTTTTTGTTTCATGCTTGGTAGTTCATGTATATCATGGTTGAGCAAGAAGCAACCTACTGTGGCCACTTCGAGTTGTGAGGCTGAGTACAAGGCAGTCTTCACAGCTACGGTTGAGTGTGTATGGCTTAGACACCTTATGGCTGATTTGGGTGTTGGACAGGACACTGCCAACACTATCTACATTGACAGTCAGAGCGCATTGGCAGTTGTGAGGAACCCATTTTTCATGCTCGGACAAAGCACATTGAGGTGCATTACTACTATGTCAGGGAGAGGCTCTTAGCATGAGAGATCAGCTTGGCTTATGTGCCAACACAAGACAACCTTGCAAATCTTTTCACAAAGGCATTGTCTCGTGAGAAGCTTGAAGCTTTCGGCAAAGCTTTGGGCTTACTCCCCTTTGTGGACCGATCATGTCCTCAGGGCATGGCACTTCCCTTTACTCATGTGCCAGCTCTCGTTCACCGCATCACTCCAAGGGGGTTTTGTTACCATTTACATGTGGTAGTGATGTGTGTGAACACAGTAGGACCACCGGGGCATTTTTTCCTTCTTTAGGAGGTTTTTACCCCCCGTGCATTGTATATACTCCCATCACTCTAGGTCTATCTATCTTTCCATTTCACACTAAGTAACACACTCTCTATTGTGTGTCTTGAGCTTCCGTCGCCTTCTCCAAGCTGTGTGTGTCTCTCTATAACCCTAATTCCAACAGTAGGTAGCTTTTGCCAGGGTGAAGGAGATCCTTTTTCCAATTACTAGCAGTTTTTCCTCCAAATAATAAATATGGCCTCATGTTTTCATGACTGTAGGTATTTTTGCCATAGGTACAGTGCTAATGCAGAAAGTGGAAAGGTGTTACAAGCCTATCTACTTTGATAATCGGGTGATTAGTCCAGGAGAGAGCTTATACGCAAAAGCTGAGCGGTGAATGATGACTCTAGTGTTTGCATGCAATAATTTTAAGGTGTATATGATTAATCTTTTTTTTTTTTTGTTGACATCTAAGAATCTGTTTCCAGAAGTGGTGCTTCATCTAAAGCCAAGGAGACGTATCAGGAAGTGGGTGTTAGAGCTATAAGAATTCAATCTTGAATTCTAGATCAACCACACTAGCAGGTCCCATTTGGCAAATGTTTTGGTCAACAAAGATGCTGATTTGCCAATGTATCCAAGGGTGGTAAAAAAAGATTCCAAAGAAGAACGTGAATTAAAAGGGCTTCACTATGTGGTTTGATGGAACTTATAAGAGAGTAGTACAAAAGGCACAAGCACCGGAGTGGAGTGATAGTACAAGATTTACAAGGTAAAGTGATTTTCTCAAAGGCTTATGATTTAGAGAATGTTCACAAAACAATGAAGCAGAGGAGCTGACTCTCCATCTGGGGCTAAAGCAATGTGTGGAGTTTGGTATTTCCAATCTTGGGTGATGCACTCGTAGTCATTAAGAAACTCTTGGGACAATGGAAGGTAAAAAGGGATTCTCTTAAAATTTGGTTTTTTTTATAAAGAAGATGTTGAATTTTTCTAAGCAATACAATTCAATCATGTTAAAAGAGAGCACAACCACGAAGCAAATCAGTTGGCTAGAAGTCCTATACAAGCACAAGTAGTAAGGTTATATGTGGCCCTTGCCACCTATGAAGGTAGAGAAATTGTAAACAAGTTTGATGATTTTCTGAGTGCAAGTCAATGTTCGAGGGGTTTTCCAAGTTGCAAACGAAGAGAATTGTTCAACAATCTTGCAAGTTTACATTAGTTGGTGAGGACTTGATGACATCCAGCAAAGATACAGTGCTACAAAGGGTCGTCTATAAGGAGAAAATTGGCATGGTTCTAGAGAAGCTTCATGAGGAGAGCGGGCATCAAGGCAAAGATCAAGTATTTTTTCTGTGTACTAAAAGCTAGTTTTTGGTGGTCATCTAAGGTGAGAAATTTGCACTATTGGTGCAAGACGTGTCATGAACGCCAAACCATGGGTGAAAGACGACTCGTAGTTGAATTACAAGGAGCTATTATAGCTTGAAATGCATTTGCGAAGTGGGTTTTAGATGCCATTGGTCCATTACCCAAATCAACAAGCAGCAAGAAGCAACACATAGTGATGGCCATCGATTATCTTACCACATGGGTCAAGGCCAAAGCAATAAAAGAGGTAAATGCTCATTCGGTGGCTCAGTTTGTTTTTTATTTCATAAATTGTCATTTTGGAGTGCCTTGGGTGTTAATTTCTGATCAAGGTCAAGGTTTGCAAAGCAATCTTGTACATGCATTGGTAGAGAAGTTAGGTATCCAACACAGATTTTCATCAGCATATCATCCACAGTGCAATGACTTGGTTAAGAGTGCTAATGGGTAGATTATCAAAATGCTTAACAAATATGTGTATAAAAAGGTAGAATCATGGGAAGTAAACTTTGATAAATGTGTCTAGGCGTATAGGACTTCTTACAAACTTGCTACCAACTTTACCCCATATGAGTTGGTCTACGAGAAAGAGGCGGTCCTGCCTATGCATGTCCAATATAAGGGGCATTAACGGGTTTGTGGCATGTTGAAAAAGCACATCAAGATTTTTTCCAGGATAGGGTCACTTGCCTTGAAGCTTTAAATATGGAGAAGCAGCGGTGGATTTCTATGTGAAGCAGCAAGAAAAGAGGATTCCGAATTTCAACCAACATTTGCTAGAGAAGCAGATAGAGAAGGACAATCTAGTAATGAATTATGAAAGCTATCTTAACTTAACCTTCCAAAATAAGTTTAAGAAGAATTGAATAGGACCAGAAAAATTTCACCAAGTGTTTCCCAATGGTACTTAGTAGTTGACGAGATTGATTGGTAGACATCTCAAACACAAGGTAAATGGAGTGGGTCTCAAGCTGCATTTTGAAAGGGAATTGGTGCCATTTGTGCATACAATGATAGTTGAGAGGGGTGTGCAACCCACCTAAACACATGAAATGGACAACAAGAATAGAACTATGTACATATGATAGTGGTTTCTTTTGTAGTTACTCAAAATGTTCTCGAGTTTTGGAGTTACTAATATAATAAGCATCCGTTGTGGTTCCATTCAACACAAGGGAAGTTGTGAATATGATGGTCTTCTCTCCATATCCCTCTATACTAAGCAGCTATTTTATCTCATTTTTTGCTTATACCCTCTTACCATACAAATTATATCTATCCTCTTCTCACTCTTACTATATCTAAATAATACTATGGTTGAACATAAATGCTCAACTAGAAGCGTGGGCAATGATGGTGCAACTAAAGTTGGTTGATTCTATGAAGAGGTCAAAGTAGGACTATGTGTGTCCACTAGTGCATGCCTAAGAGGTAAAGCACGTACAAAGTTTATGGGCAAGCAAGTGATTACAGTTGTATATGATTTATGTGGTTTTTTGCGCCAAGGTTCTCTACCATAGAGCCTATCAAAGGTGGTTGTTCAAAGGGTTCAGAGTGAAAAAATGGAAGTGCCAAAGGTTTTCCTCAAAATGTGTTCCAAATTGGTCCAGACAACTCCTCAATCGGAGCTACAGGGTGCAAGGTACGGTAGTTTGAAGCTAGAGGTGGTTTGCACATCCTCGTCGGATTGGACGGGTGTAGATGGATGGTCAATGCGGATGTGAGAGCATGGATCTAAAGTGGTTGATTTATGGCGTGTGTTTGGTCTTTTTGGATTGACAATTGGACTTCATATGGTCGCGTTATGAGTAGTCAAAGTTTTGCCACTATAGTCACCTTGATAAGTGTGCCATTAGGAATTTTCTCAAGCTCCTTAAAGTTTGCAGAGATATTTTTGAGTGTGGGAAGCATATTGGAAGCTACAGGTCAAAAAATGGACCTGTGGGTAAGAAGATACACCCAGTAAAAGCTGGACGGTAACCACTACTACGAAGAAGTAGCAAATGATTTTTTTGCAGGTTTTGAACTTGTCATTCAAGGACAAGATGAGGCCAAATTGCCAAATAGGTGGAGAGAGTTAAGACAGGAACCCCAACATCCGATAAATTTTGACAGGGTATTCATATGGCAAGTGTACAGTAAATGAGAAGGAACCAAATTTAGTGGAAAAAAAAGAAGTTTTATAAAAATTTGTGGTGAACCGCAACTGAAGCCGGGAACCCCAACTTTCGATTAATTTTGATAGGGTATTCATTTGGCAAGTGTACATTAAATGCGAAGGAACCAAATTTAGTGCAAAAAAAAGAAGTTTTATAAAAATTTGTGGGGAGTTGTGTGAACTCAAATCTCCCTAAGCTTAACCACATGGTGTGTTTGAATGCTATTGGTTGGGCTAAAGAGGGGTCCAATGAGCTTCTAGTTCCATCCAAAAAATATCTAGATATATTCAAGCTCTCTCTCTCTCTCTCTCTATGGGGTAAGGAGGACACTTGTCAAAAGACTATCCATGTACTTGACTGCATGTTGCATGTGATCGGCTAGGGGGAGAGGGGTCCAATGAGCATGAAGCATGTGGAAAAGAAACAACTCGCCCCAAGCAAGCAAGGGGGTTGCTAGGGGGATATACACCAGACACACAATCATTTTGTGGAGGCATCCTCACTTGGAAAAAGTTGAGGAACTCCACTTCCTTTTCCAAGCTTGTGAGAAGTGAGAGCCTACACCAACACTCTTGGCTATGGAATGCAAATCCAACCAAGAGCCATGCTTCAATGCTTAATCTTGCCATATTCTCCATCTTCATTACTATGCTATTATGTATGCTAGCAAGAAGAGTAATGATAAGCGAGGAACTATTTCTTTCTCCTATGGAATGTTTCTTTTTCCTCTTCCATATCCTCATTCCCCGCTAGCTCTCTCCACCTTCAAAGGTGTTTGAGGCCTTGGTACTGAGGCTTGGGATAGTTAATGCTTTCTACAAAGTTTATGTTATACTTGTGATGCATGAAGCTTTCCATCTTCATTGCATCACCTAGGTCACAAGGAACAGAAAGATTGTATTGTACCAAGTCTCTCTTGATGGAAGAAACTATAATACAAATGCCTATTGGAGGAGGGACCCCCGGATCCGTATGAATCCATTCCTCAACTATTGTCACGTTCTCTAAACACACTCTCTCTCTCTCTCTCTCTCTCTGTCTCTCTCTCTCTCTCTCTCTCTCTCTCTCTCTCTCTCAAAAGTATTTTTCATGCCAAGTTAACTAAGTACCATGTTTATGTTGCTACCATCAATTAAGTTCAACCGCTATGCTCACAAAGTAATCTCACAAAAGTGCTTCATCTAATTTCCTGGTTCCGCTACTCTCAAAATTCATAGGCCATTTACATTACATTGGTATCAGAGCATTTGGTTTCTCTTTTCTTGCTTAAGAGGAGAGGTCCTTAAGTAGCCTATTAATGGTTGTTTTTGTTTTTGTTTATATTAGGGACTGGGATCTATTATCGGTTTTGTTGAGTCCATTATGTGGGATATGGTGCACACCTCGGGAGATTTGGTCTTAATAATGGAGTGTTTTTAGACTTGCCTACGGCTTTACCATTATTGAGCCATAAGAAGTCCAAAAGGAGCTATCCCTCGGCAACTTCGCTATGTTAGACTCACTCCACTACTCTCTATAATTAACCAATTCAAGCCGTGGGTGTAGATACTTAAGTGCCTATTTTCAAAGGCGAAGAGGAGTAGCAACTAAGGTTTTGCATTACCAAAGCATACACTAAGTAAACACATAAGTTTAATCAGCATGGTTGACAATAACCAAGAGAGTAGAATGAACATTGATAACTTTGATTTTGCACATGAAGGTGCCAATGATGATGCCCGCATGTTTGTTAATTATCTTGTCACTAGGTTACAAGAAGCTATGGGCAACCCCGCTTTGCAAGCCAAAGTTACTCAACAACTTCGTGCTTATGGGATTTCCTTTCCTCTCCAAGAAGAGAGAGAGCTTATGAGGCCTCTTGATGAGAGCCCCAAAAGACGACTCTCTCCCATACGAGAGGAGGAATCCAAAGATCAAGAAAGCAATGAATCCCTAAATTCCTCTGAAGATGTGGCTCCACGAAGAAGGCGGACTAAACGATCGCCAACTCCTCCCAAGAGGAAACGGTTAACACAGTCCTCCTTGTCACTTCAAAAGGGAAGAGAGAAAACCAAGGAAGAAAAGGGCAAGAAAGAGGTCACCCTCTTCTCCTTCTTCTTCACCTTCCTCCTCTACCGATGAAAGCTATGGCTATTCTCCAGAGAATATAAGAGGGGAGGACACCACAAATCTTACCCTGCATGGCGAAGGTCACAAAAGCTCAAGAATTTCAAAGAGGGAGGAAAGAGTATCTCTTTTCTCACTTATGATGGCACCTTTAGTGCTACCGACAAAGTATTGGTCTTCATCCAACAATTTGATGCAACCTTTGGAGAAGGGGGCTTCACGGAGTCCTCCAAGCTACGCCATGTAGCTATGCACTTCCAAAAATTGGCTCGTCAACGGTGGGCTAGCCTTCATGGCAATGGCAAATCCCCAAAGACATGGAAAACTCTATGAGTTTCCATCATGAAACAATTCCTTGCAAGCGATGCAAAGGACAAAGTGCTCACCAAATGGTGGAGTTTGAGGCTTCTCTCTCATGAGTCTATCGACAAATATGTGGACAAGTTTATCTCAAGGCTACTGTCTTTCAAAAGATAGACTTTATTGAGTAAAAGCAACAATTTTGTGCGGGATTACCTGAAGAGATGGCCGAGTATGTCAACTCTCAACGGCCTGGTCCTATCAGCGAAGTTATCCACCATACAATGGTTGTTTCACGCATCAATTTCCAACAAGGGGTTAGACGGAATGTCAAGCCCGTGGAAAATAAAGACAAAAGTGATGCAAAGGAAAAAATTAATGCCCAAAATTCTTCCCAAGGCCATTCCAACAACAACAACAACAATTGGTCCAAGGAGAAAGGAGTTTACAAAGGTAAAAATAGACTCTCCTGTAGAGCTTGAAACTTTTTGCAAGGATCACAAATGTTTTAAGTGTGGGGAGCAAGGACATGGTTATCGTTCTTGCCCCAAAAGAAATGCTTGCAATAATGAGACTCCTAGAGCTTCCACTATCGAAGGTCCAAAAGGGGATGCTTATTGTAAAGGGTCACCTCTGTCCTATGCTTGGGGAAAGGTAAGGGAGCATGATGCCTTCATCTTTTTTGACCTTGGTTCTACTAACAACTTCATATCAATGGAGTTGGCCACCAAGTTGGGCATTCAAGATTTTGAGATGGAAGATGCTGTAACTGTCAATGCCTCTTTCAAGGGACAGCAAGCCTCCGTTACTCCCTTGATTGGGAAGTTGAGGCTTCATGTCCACAGCTATGTCGACAAAGAAGACTTATTTATCTCTCCTCTCCAACATGAGGATGCTATCCTAGGGGTACCATGGTTCAACCGCATGGCTGCCAACATGAAGTTCCCTGAAAGAAGAATCTACTTCACCTAGAGAGAAAAGAATATGTATATAGATGCTAATGAGTCTGGTATTACTATACCACTTATAAATCCTCTCGCCCTTGATAAATCAACGAAAAGTTCTGTTTTTGCGTACATGATTTTTGTCAAAGAATCCCTAAAAGGTCCTAATGTTTCATCAAAGGTGAATGGTAGGAATCAAAAAAAGCTAGACTTGTCTAACTTTCTAAAAGATTCCAAGATGTGTTCATCAATGATATCCCTATGGACTTACCTCCAAAACGAGGGGATGATGACCATTGAATTGAGCTCCTATCAGGAAGCTCACTACCTAACAAACCTCCCTATCGAGTTTCACAAGCTCAACAAGAGGAGATCATGAGGCAGGTACAAGAATTGGTAGACAAAGGGATGGTGAGGCCTAGCTCCTCTCCCTTTTGTTCTCCAGTCCTTTTAGTGCAAAAGAAAGATGGTACATACCACATGTGTGTGGACTACCGTGCACTAAACCATATCACTATCAAAAACAGATTTCCCGTACCTCGGGTAGAAAATCTGTTTGATAAGCTACAAGCTCTACCTACTTCAATAGGATTGACCTTAAAAGTGGCTACCATCAAATAAGGATAGTGAATTGGTAGACAAAGGGATGGTGAGGCCTAGCTCCTCTCCCTTTTGTTCTCCAGTCCTTTTAGTGCAAAAGAAAGATGGTACATACCGCATGTGTGTGGACTACCGTGCACTAAACCATATCACTATCAAAAACAGATTTCCCGTACCTCGGGTAGAAAATCTCTTTGATAAGCTACAATCTCTACCTACTTCAGTAGGATTGACCTTAAAAGTGGCTACCATCAAATAAGGATAGTGAATGAAGACATCCTAAAGACCGTGTTTCATACAACGTTTGGCCTTTATGAATATCTAGTCACGCCTTTTGGCTTGACTAATGCACTAGCTACATTCAATCGATTGATGGAGATATTTTTTAGTCCTTATTGCAAATTCACTGGAGTGTTCTTTGATGATATCATCATCTACTCCAATTCCATTGAGGAACACAAGCAACATCTCCAAGTGATTTTTCAAGTATTAAGGGAGAATAAGCTTTTTCTCAATAGAAAGAAAAGCAAATTTTTGCTTCAAGAGATTGAATACTTAGGCCATATTATCTCACGAGATGGTATCCGTATGGATCCATCAATGTTGGAGGTAATAACATGGCCTAATTCAAGAAATCTACATGAGCTAAGAAGCTTTATTGGTATGTGTGCATGACCGTTACATGACTAAAAAAACAAAAACGTTAAGTACTCATGGACTGATAAGGAGCAAAGTGCTTTTGACAAGCTCAAAGAGAAGCTTACCTCCCAACCAGTCCTTATGCTTCTGGACCTCTCAAAACCATTTGAGGTCCAATTTGATGCTTGTGGTGATTGCCTTGAAGAAGGGCATGCCATAGCATATGAGAGACGAAGGCCCAACATGGATGAACGGTTCTTAGGCATTTATGAGAAAGAGCTGTTAGCTGCTCTACATGCCCTAGACACATGGAAGCACTATCTATTGGGGACTCCATTCATTTTATGAACAGACCATCAAAGTCTCAAGTACTTCATGAGGCAAACAAAGCTTTTCGACAAACAAATGAGGTGGGAAAATTTTATTTCGCAATTTAATTTCCACATTACTCACATTGCTGGTAAGCACAATCAAGTGGCTGATGCACTTTCATGACGACCAAAAGTTAAATGTTGTGTCAATAAAAACTCACAATGATCTACTGACCCTGATTTTAAAGACTTAATGTTGGCCCTTGCTTTGGGGAAGAAAGAGAAACTATTCACCTTGCAGGATGGTTATCTTCTCCATGGCAACAGGCTATGTGTTACCCACTCCCTTTGTGAGAAAGTCATGTACGAATCCCATGCTCCTCCCTATGCAGGGCATAGAGACATTCAACCTACTGTTCGAGGAGTAGAGACATACTTTTATTGGCCTACCATGAAAGTGGACATACAAGAATATGTTTCAAAATGTGTAGTATGCCAAAAGACCAAGTACGATAGAGGGAAGCAACCTGGATTACTATAGCCATTGCCAATTCCTAATGCACCATGGAATATGGACAATAGTCGATAGGTTTAGCAAGCAAACAAACTTTATCCCTGTCAAGAAGACTATTAAGGCACACCAAATGGCAACTCTCTTCATATCCCAAATTTTCAAACACCATGGATTGCCAACATCCATCGTGTTAGATAGAGATCCTAGAATGACAAATAATTTCTGGAAAGGTCTCTTCCAAAATCTAGGTACAAGATTGAATTTCTCTTCGGCCTATCACCCACAAACGGATGGCCAAAGTGAGATAGCTAATCTTATGATTCTTGATCTACTAAAGACCTATGTTACAAAAGTAGATCAATGCTCACAATGGGAAAAGTACTTACCTCTTGTAGAGTATGCGTATAATAATACTATCCATACTTCTGTGGGAAAAGCACCTTTTCAAATCATAGAGGGAAGACCAAAAAGTTGCTTGCTACTTAAAGTACATGGGAAGATCTTCATTGGCCGATGAGTATAGCCGTGACCTGCAAGCATCTTTTCAAAAGATTAAAGAGGCTATATCCATCCCCCAACCAAGGCAAAAAGCTGCTGTTGTCAAGCACAAAAGGGCCTTAACATTCAAAGAAAATGATTGGGTCTTACTTAAATTTCCTAAGGCTCGATTAGGCAAATGACGGGCAAAAATCCTACGGGCAATCAAAAATATTATGCTAAACTAGCAAAAAGATACATGGTCCTTTTCAAATTTTAAATCCAATCAATGAGGTGGCTTATCAACTCAAGCTGCCTAACCATTGGCTCATACACAATGCTTTTCATGTGAGTCTACTTAAGCCCTACAAAGGAGAGCCTCCAAATGAACCAATTATTGAAGACCCTCCCAAAATCAAAGACCAAGAAGAGGTGCTACAACCCGAAGCTATCCTTCGGCATGAAGACAAGGTACTACAAAATGGAAAGATTATTTGACAGTATCTTATTAAGTTCAAAAATTATCCTTTTGAAGATGCTATATGGATGCAAGGAATGTAGCTTGAGGATAGTATGAACCTTGTCAACACTTACAGTGCTACATTAGAGTAAGCAAATGTACATGTTTCTTTTAGATGATCAATGTTTTTGTCTCATAAGACTAATTCTCTCTTTATTGTGCACAAATTTAAGTAGTATGCATACTAAGAATCATGTTTGGGATGACTACGTCTCTCAAACACCATGTAGAATTTTCCACTCTACTTGGGAGGATGAATGGACTAAAGAGTAGACATGCTTGCGGCAGCTATGTCTCCCAAGCACCAAATGGATTAGTCATCCATCTTGGAATGATGTCGTAGGGTAAAAAGGGATGCTCTAACCACTAAGACAAATTGACTAATCACTATGTCTTTATCTCTTTTACCTCATAGTCAAGGAGGACTATGAGGTAAAGAGAGAGGTAATGTCATTAAATCTAATATCTAAGCAACACAAATTATTTTCTCATATTAAACTAACCATTTAATGTGGGATAATAAACGGGAACAAGGGTTAGAATATAGACATGTGTTTACGGATCTATCTCAACACGGGGCCAATGGCAAATGAGAGATGGTCTGTCAAAGAGCAAGGGTAACTAATGGAGATTAAAAAACCATAGGGTTAGCTTCATTAAAGACCTCCAATGGTTAGTGGTAAAAGTCCTTTGACCTTGAGGTTGAGGTGGGAACCCAACCTAAACTTACCTTTGGCCTTAGGCAAGCTAGGGCTGAGCTTGAGGTGGGAACCCGACCTAAACTTGCCTTTGACCTTAGGCAAGCTAGGGATGAGCTTGAGGTGGGAACTCCACCTAAGGTGCTTGCCATGCTTGATGCCTAAGGTACTTGAGGTACTTGTCATACTTAATCAGGAAGGTGCTCGAGAAGCTTCCCATGCATGGGAGGGTAAGGTGCTTGAGTAAAAAAGAGACCCTACAAACTTAATGAGGAAGGTGCTTGAGAAGTTTCCTATGCATGAATGTCCCAAAGTTAGGGGAATCTTTGACCTAACCTTCCACTCACCCAAAGAGCACCCCTTTTCTCAAAGGGCACATGGGACAAATGTCAGACTCTCCCTACGCTTAACCACATGGTGTGCTTGAATGCTATTGGTTGGGCTAAAGAGGGGTCCAATGAGCTTCTAGTTCCATCCAGCAAATATGTAGATATTTTCAAGCTCTCTCTCTCTCTCTAAGGGGTAAGGAGGACACTTGTCAAAAGACTATCCATGTACTTGACTGCATGCTGTGATTGGCTAGGGGGATAGGGGTCCAATGAGCTTGAAGCATGTGGAAAAGCAACAACTCGCCCCAAGCAAGCAAAGGGGGTTCTAGGGGGATATACACCACACACACACTCATTTTGTGGAGGCATCCTCACTTGGAAAAAGTTGAGAAACTCCACCTCCTTCTCCAAGCTTGTGAGAAGTGAGAGCCTACACCATGTTGAGATGTCGAGCTCTACACCTTGAGCTGGCATCCACTACGGGTCTTGGCCGCTTACGGCATTTACTCACTGGCGCGTTAGGTGACCGACACGGAGGATCTCTGCCAGTGATTCTACAGCTGGACTACACTTATAGTGCCAGCCTAGTACGCTTCTAGCGAGTTCACACTTACGCTGAATGTAGACATGCCTGAGGTAAAAGCTGCATTATTTGCACAGGGCACAGGTGTTGTGGCTGATGTTGACATTTGGCACAAACGCATTGGCCATGTCAATGAGCAGAGATTGCGCAGCATGCAATCAAAACAGATTGTAAAAGGTTTGCCCAAATTCAAGGTGGATGGTATGCATAAAGTGTGTGCAGCATGCCAGTTTGGAAAACAGTCAAAGGGCTCATTTCCACATGAGCTCAATGTATGTAAAAAGCCACTTGAGGTGGTGCACACAGATGTTTGGGGTCCAACCGATACTGCAAGTATACATGGTTGCAGGTATTATGTCTCTTTCATTGATGACCATACAAGGAAAGTATGGGTCTACTTCATGCGTAACAAAAGTGAAGTGTTTGGTCACTTTCAAGACTTCAAAGTCATGATTGAGAAGGAGACAGATATGCAAATCAAGACATTGAGGTCAGATGGAGGGGGAGAGTACTTCTCCAATGATTTTTCAGATTTTCTACGAATGCATGGTATACACAGGCAGTTTACATGCAGATATACTCCACAGCAGAATGGGGTCGCAGAAAGGAAAAACAGGCACATTGCAGAGGTTGCACGTGCATTGATGAATGAGAAGAACATGCCTCATCATTTCTGGGCTGAAGCTGTAAATACAGCTGTGTACATTATGAACAGGACACCTACAGCTGCGGTGCATGATGTAACACCTGAGGAAAAGTTTACAGGTACAAAGCCTGATTTGGCACACTTGAAAGTGTTTGGCTGCATAGCTTACGTGCATGTACCAGATGAGTTGCGTAGGAAATTGGATCCTAAAGCAGAGAAATGTATTCTTGTGGGATATTCCCTTGAACAAAAGGGGTACAGGTGCTACAATCCTACTACACGAGAATTACGAGTGAGCAGAGATGTAGTCTTTGATGAGATGAGCAGCTGGTACAGTAATGCACATGGCACTATTGGGGCTGATGTAAAAGATGATGTGGTTGTACAAAATGTGAGGCCACAGTCATAGGTTTTGAGTGGACCACAAGAGTCCTCTTCTCGTGGCTCTGTTGAGAAACCATGGAATGGTAGACTACGTACGCAGGTTACTCCACCAACAGGTACAGGGAATGTATCACGAAAAGGAAAGGAAAAGGTTGATGAACCTCCCTTTATGGTTGATGCATCATCAGGTTTTTCACATGTAGACATGGATTCAGATGGTTCTGAACAAAGTCTTGATGAGGAATTTGGAATTCGGGCTGTCAGGACACCTGGTGTAAGGAAAGTACAAGAAGATGCTAGAGGGCAAAGGAGTGACCCAGGACCGCACAGATCTAATAGAGTCAGAAATCCAGTTCAGAAATTGACTTATGATGGGTATCTAGCGCATCACCAAGCCTACATGGCTAAGGTGATACAGAATGTGGAGCCCACATGTTTTGAGGATGCAGTTGGAAATGTGCATTGGGATGATGCAATGAATGAAGAGATGGCTGCATTGGAAGCAAATGACACATGGGAGTTGGTGCCATTGCCAAGTGGCAAGAAAGCTATTGGCTGTAAATGGGTGTATAAAACCAAGCATAAGGCTGATGGTAACATTGAGCGTCACAAGGCAAGGCTGGTCGCAAAGGGTTATGCACAGACGTATGGCATAGACTATGAGGAGACCTTTGCTCCAGTGGCAAAGATGACGACAGTGAGAGCTGTCATAGCAGTGGCTGCATCTAGAGGATGGATTATGCATCAAATGGATGTAAAGAATGCCTTCTTGAATGGTGAGTTGCAAGAGGAAGTGTATATGGATCAGCCACCTGGTTATGTCGATCCAGGTTACCCAGATTATGTATGCAGACTTCTCAAAGCTTTGTATGGTTTGAAGCAGGGCTCTAGAGCATGGTATGACAGGATTGCCAAGTATCTTGTCAGTATTGGTTTTAGGAGAGCTCATGGTGATCATTCACTCTATGTACGTGAGAGTGATGTGGGGATTGTGGTCATTACCATATATGTAGATGACCTTATTATTGTTGGTGACAATGCTATGGAGATTGACCATGTGAAGGGTCTTCTCAAACAGGAGTTTGAAATGAAAGATTTAGGCGAGTTGCGCTACTTTCTTGGCATTGAAGTGATCAGGACTCCAGAGGGTGTATGGCTATCACAGAGACAGTATGCTTTGGACATGTTGTCAAAGTATGGTATGGCTGATTGTAAGCCAATTTCTATTCCCTTGGATGTGAATGCAAAGCTGATTGCAGAGAAGGGTGATGTTGTTGAGGATGTCAACATGTACAGGAAGATTGTGGGTAGTCTAATCTACTTGACTATCACGAGGCCAGACTTGAGCTACACAGTAGGCTTGGAGAGTCAGTTCATGCAACTTCCGAGGAAGCCACATTTGGATGGAGTACGACGCACACTTAGGTATGTGCAAGGTACTCTTGACTACGCATTGTTCTATGCAGCAGATGCACCATTAGCATTGTATGGGTATACAGATGCAGATTGGGCAGGTAGCATTGTTGATAGGAGATCTACGAGTGGCTTCATGTTCTCTTTTGGGAGTGCTGCTGTTACTTGGAGCAGCAAAAAGCAGCCTACGGTTGCTTTATCGAGCACAGAGGCCGCGTACAGAGGTGCAGCAGCTGCGGCGTGCGAGGTAGCTTGGCTACGCACATTACTTGAGGACTTGGGAGTGCAGGTGGACCAGCAGATTTTCATCCATTGTGACAACCTCAGCAGCATGCAGTTGGCTAGGAACCCAGTGTTCCATGCCAGGACCAAACACATAGAGGTCCATTACCACTACGTTCGAGAGCGAGTGTTGGCGGGCGACATCGACTTGGTCTACGTCAGCACAGAGGAGCAGATAGCGGATATCTTTACCAAGGCCCTCGGAGCTGAGAAGCTTCGACGTTTCCGGACTATGCTTGGACTCTGCGACATGCAGAGCTTGAGGGGGAGTGTTGAGATGTCGAGCTCTACACCTTGAGCTGGCATCCACTACGGGTCTTGGCCGCTTACGGCATTTACTCACTGGCGCATTAGGTGACCGACACGGAGGATCTCTGCCAGTGATTCTACGGCTGGACTACACTTATAGTGCCAGCCTAGTACGCTTCTAGCGAGTTCACACTTAGTGACCGCATGTACATATGTGCTACTTTTCAGCTTTAGCACTTAGTCATTTTGTACTCTCTTTTCTGTGAAGAAGAAGAAGAAGCTTTCCATCTCTGTGTGCTTTGTGCTTGTCTTGTGTAGCTCTCTTGCATCCTCATTCTTTACACACCAACACTCTTGGCTATGGAATGCAAATCCAACCAAGAGCCATGCTTCAATGCTCAAGCTTGCCATCTTCTCCATCTTCATTAGTATGCTAGCAAGAAGAGTCATGATAAGTGAGGAACTATTTCTTTCTCCTATGGAATGTTTCTTCTTCCTCTTATATATCCTCATTCCCCGCTAGCTCTCTCCACCTTCGAAGGTGTTTGAGGCCTTGGGACTGAGGCTTGGGATAGTTAATAATTTCTATAAAGTTTATGTTATGCTTGTGATGCACGAAGCTTTCCATCTTCATTGCATCACCTAGGTCACAAGGAACACAAAGATTGTATTGTACCAAGTCTCTCTTGATGGGAGAAACTATAATACAAATGCCTATTGGAGGGGGAACCGGCTCCGTATGAATCCGGTCCTCAACTATTGTCATGTTGTCTAAATTCTCTCTCTCTCTCTTGCAAAAGTATTGTTCATGCCAAGTTAACTAACTACCATGTTTATGTTGCTACCATCAAGTGCAGCTACTATGCTCACAAAGTAATCTCATAAGAGTGCTTCATCTAATTTCCTAATTCCGCTACTCTCAAAATTCATAGGCCATTTACATTACATTTCCAATCTTCCCCATGATCTTTCTTTCTCGTCCTTATCTAAGCTCTTATATCAAGAACCATTGAGGGCCATTTTCAAGATTGTCAGCTACCCCTGTCTTCCATGGGAGCAAGCCATATAGTTGTCATGGATGCTTGAGAGTCAATTTTCTCGAGTCTCCTACAAGAAATCACTAGAAGCTTCCAAAAGTTTCTAGAGCGTTCTAGAAGAATGGTGTGGAAGATTTTGGAAGATTGAGAAAAGCGCTAGAAGGATCTAAAAGATGTCTTGCATCATCACTTATGTCATTGCATACATCATCGCTTATATCATCACCTATGTCATCATCTGCATCATCACTAGAAGGCTCTAGAAGAATCTAGAAGGATCCAAAAGATTCTAGAAGTGTCTTAAAATCTAATATCTAGCTTACCCAAATGATTTTCTCATATTAAACTAATCATTTAATGTGGGAGAATAAACAGGAACAAGAGTTAGAATTGAGATATGTGCTTCTAGAACTATCTCAACAGGGGACTAGAAGGAGAGATGGTTGCATCTCAATACGAGTCCAAAAGGAGGTAGTCTATCAAAGAGCAACACGCAACTAATGGAGCTTAAAAGACCTTAGGGTTAGTTTCATTAAAGACCTCCAATGGTTAGTGTTAAAAGTCCTTTGACCTTAGGCAAGCTAGGGCTGAGCTTGAGGTGGGAACCCAACCTAAGCTTGAGGTGCTTGTCGTGCTTGATGACTAAGGTGCATGCTTGATGACTAAGGTGCGTTCTTGATGACTAAGGTGCTTGAGGTGCTCGTCATGCTTGATGACTAAGGTACTTGAGGTGCTTGTCATATTTAATGAGGAAGGAGCTTGAGAAGCTTCTCATGCATGGGGGGTAAGGTGCTTGAGTCAAAAAGAGAACCTACAAACTTAATGAGGAAGGTGCTTGAGAAGCTTCCCATGCATGGGGGGGGGGGGGGGGGGGGGGTAAGGTGCTTGAGTAAAAAAAAAACCCTACAAACTTAATGAGGAAGGTGCTTGAGAAGCTTCCTATGCATGAAAGTCCCAAAGTTAGGGAAATCTTTGACTTAACCTTCCACTCATCCAAAGGGCACCCTTTTTCTCAAAGGGCACATGGGACACATGTCAGACTCTCCCTATGCTTAACCACATGGTGTACTTGAATGCTATTGATCCAATGAGCTTCTAGTTCCATCCAACAAATATCTAGATATTTTCAAGCTCTCTCTCTCTCTCTCTCTAAGGGGTAAGGAGGACACTTGTCCAAAGACTACCCATGTACTTGAATGCATGCTGCATGTGATTGGCTAGGGGGGAGAGGGGTCCAAAGAGCTTGAAACATGTGTAAAAGCTACAACTCGCCCCAAGCAAGCAAGGGGGTTGTTGGGGGGATATACACCACACACACACACACACACACACACACACACACACACACACACACACACACACACACACACACACACACACACACACACACACACACACACACACACACACACACACACACACACACACACACTAGTGCATGCCTAAGAGGTAAAGCACGTACAAAGTTTATGGGCAAGCAAGTGATTACAGTTGTATATGATTTATGTGGTTTTTTGCGCCAAGGTTCTCTACCATAGAGCCTATCAAAGGTGGTTGTTCAAAGGGTTCAGAGTGAAAAAATGGAAGTGCCAAAGGTTTTCCTCAAAATGTGTTCCAAATTGGTCCAGACAACTCCTCAATCGGAGCTACAGGGTGCAAGGTATGGTAGTTTGAAGCTAGAGGTGGTTTGCACATCCTCGTCGGATTGGACGGGTGTAGATGGATGGTCAATGCGGATGTGAGAGCATGGATCTAAAGTGGTTGATTTATGGCGTGTGTTTGGTCTTTTTGGATTGACAATTGGACTTCAAATGGTCACGTTATGAGTAGTCAAAGTTTTGCCAATATAGTCACCTTGATAAGTGTGCCATTAGGAATTTTCTCAAGCTCCTTAAAGTTTGCAGAGATATTTTTGAGTGTGGGAAGCCTATTGGAAGCTACAGGTCAAAAAATGGACCTGTGGGTAAGACGATACACCCAGTCAAAGCTGGACGGTAACCACTACTACGAAGAAGTAGCAAATGATTTTTTTGCAGGTTTTGAACTTGTCATTCAAGGACAAGATGAGGCCAAATTGCCAAACAGGTGGAGAGAGTTAAGACAGAAACCCCAACATCCGATAAATTTTGACAGGGTATTCATATGGCAAGTGTACAGTAAATGAGAAGGAACCAAATTTAGTGGAAAAAAAAAGAAGTTTTATAAAAATTTGTGGTGAACTGCAACTGAAGCCGGGAACCCCAACTTTCGATTAATTTTGATAGGGTATTCATTTGGCAAGTGTACATTAAATGCGAAGGAACCAAATTTAGTGCAAAAAAAAGAAGTTTTATAAAAATTTGTGGGGAGTTGTGTGAACTCAAATCTCCCTAAGCTTAACCACATGGTGTGTTTGAATGCTATTGGTTGGGCTAAAGAGGGGTCCAATGAGCTTCTAGTTCCATCCAACAAATATCTAGATATTTTCAAGCTCTCTCTCTCTCTCTCTCTCTCTCTCTATGGGGTAAGGAGGACACTTGTCAAAAGACTATCCATGTACTTGACTGCATGTTGCATGTGATTGGCTAGGGGGAGAGGGGTCCAATGAGCATGAAGCATGTGGAAAAGAAACAACTCGCCCCAAGCAATCAAGGGGGTTTCTAGGGGGATATACACCAGACACACAATCATTTTGTGGAGGCATCCTCACTTGGAAAAAGTTGAGGAACTCCACTTCCTTTTCCAAGATTGTGAGAAGTGAGAGCCTACACCAACACTCTTGGCTATGGAATGCAAATCCAACCAAGAGCCATGCTTCAATGCTTAATCTTGCCATATTCTCCATCTTCATTACTATGCTATTATGTATGCTAGCAAGAAGAGTAATGATAAGTGAGAAACTATTTCTTTCTCCTATGGAATGTTTCTTCTTCCTCTTCCATATCCTCATTCCCTGCTAGCTCTCTCCACCTTCAAAGGTGTTTGAGGCCTTGGTACTGAGGCTTGGGATAGTTGATGCTTTCTACAAAGTTTATGTTATACTTGTGATGCATGAAGCTTTCCATCTTCATTGCATCACCTAGGTCACAAGGAACAGAAAGATTGTATTGTACCAAGTCTCTCTTGATGGAAGAAACTATAATACAAATGCCTATTGGAGGGGGGACCGCTGGCTCCGTATGAATCCATTCCTCAACTATTGTCATGTTCTCTAAACACTCTCTCTCTCTCTCTCTCAAAAGTATTTTTCATGCCAAGTTAACTAAGTACCATGTTTATGTTGCTACCATCAATTAAGTTCAACCGCTATGCTCACAAAGTAATCTCACAAAAGTGCTTCATCTAATTTCCTGGTTCCGCTACTCTCAAAATTCATAGGCCATTTACATTACATTGGTATCAGAGCATTTGGTTTCTCTTTTCTTGCTTAAGAGGAGAGGTCCTTAAGTAGCCTATTAATGGTTGTTTTTGTTTTTGTTTATATTAGGGACTGGGATCTATTATCGGTTTTGTTGAGTCCATTATGTGGGATATGGTGCACACCTCGGGAGATTTGGTCTTAATAATGGAGTGTTTTTAGACTTGCCTACGGCTTTACCATTATTGAGCCATAAGAAGTCCAAAAGGAGCTATCCCTCGGCAACTTCGCTATGTTAGACTCACTCCACTACTCTCTATAATTAACCAATTCAAGCTGTGGGTGTAGATACTTAAGTGCCTATTTTCAAAGGCGAAGAGGAGTAGCAACTAAGGTTTTGCATTACCAAAGCATACACTAAGTAAACACATAAGTTTAATCAGCATGGCTGACAATAACCAAGAGAGTAGAATAAACATTGATAACTTTGATTTTTCACATGAAGGTGCCAATGATGATGCCCCCATGTTTGTTAATTATCTTGTCACTAGGTTACAAGAAGCTATGGGCAACCCCGCTTTGCAAGCCAAAGTTACTCAACAACTTCGTGCTTATGGGATTTCCTTTCCTCTCCAAGAAGAGAGAGAGCTTATGAGGCCTCTTGATGAGAGCCCCAAAAGACGACTCTCTCCCATACGAGAGGAGGAATCCAAAGATCAAGAAAGCAATGAATCCCTAAATTCCTCTGAAGATGTGGCTCCACGAAGAAGGCGGACTAAACGATCGCCAACTCCTCCCAAGAGGAAACGGTTAACACAGTCCTCCTTGTCACTCCAAAAGGGAAGAGAGAAAACCAAGGAAGAAAAGGGCAAGAAAGAGGTCACCCTCTTCTCCTTCTTCTTCACCTTCCTCCTCTACCGATGAAAGCTATGGCTATTCTCCAGAGAATATAAGAGGGGAGGACACCACAAATCTTACCCTGCATGGCGAAGGTCACAAAAGCTCAAGAATTTCAAAGAGGGAGGAAAGAGTATCTCTTTTCTCACTTATGATGGCACCTTTAGTGCTACCGACAAAGTATTGGTCTTCATCCAACAATTTGATGCAGCCTTTGGAGAAGGGGGCTTCACGGAGTCCTCCAAGCTACGCCATGTAGCTATGCACTTCCAAATATTGGCTCGTCAACGGTGGGCTAGCCTTCATGGAAATGGAAAATCCCCAAAGACATGGAAAACTCTATGAGTTTCCATCATGAAACAATTCCTTGCAAGCGATGCAAAGGACAAAGTGCTCACCAAATGGTGGAGTTTGAGGCTTCTCTCTCATGAGTCTATCGACAAATATGTGGACAAGTTTATCTCAAGGCTACTGTCTTTCAAAAGATAGACTTTATTGAGTAAAAGCAACAATTTTGTGCGGGATTACCTGAAGAGATGGCCGAGTATGTCAACTCTCAACGGCCTGGTCCTATCAGCGAAGTTATCCACCATACAATGGTTGTTTCACGCATCAATTTCCAACAAGGGGTTAGACGGAATGTCAAGCCCGTGGAAAATAAAGACAAAAGTGATGCAAAGGAAAAACTTAATGCCCAAAATTCTTTCCAAGGCCATTCCAACAACAACAACAACAATTGGTCCAAGGAGAAAGGAGTTTACAAAGGTAAAAATAGACTCTCCTGAAGAGCTTGAAACTTTTTGCAAGGATCACAAATGTTTTAAGTGTGGGGAGCAAGGACATGGTTATCGTTCTTGCCCCAAAAGAAATGCTTGCAATAATGAGACTCCTAGAGCTTCCACTATCGAAGGTCCAAAAGGGGATGCTTATTGTAAAGGGTCACCTCTGTCCTATGCTTGGGGAAAGGTAAGGGAGCATGATGCCTTCATCTTTTTTGACCTTGGTTCTACTAACAACTTCATATCAATGGAGTTGGCCACCAAGTTGGGCATTCAAGATTTTGAGATGGAAGATGCTGTAACTGTCAATGCCTCTTTCAAGGGACAGCAAGCCTCCGTTACTCCCTTGATTGGGAAGTTGAGGCTTCATGTCCACAGCTATGTCGACAAAGAAGACTTATTTATCTCTCCTCTCCAACATGAGGATGCTATCCTAGGGGTACCATGGTTCAACCGCATGGCTGCCAACATGAAGTTCCCTGAAAGAAGAATCTACTTCACCTATAGAGAAAAGAATATGTATATAGATGCTAATGAGTCTGGTATTACTATACCACTTATAAATCCTCTCGCCCTTGATAAATCAACGAAAAGTTCTGTTTTTGCGTACATGATTTTTGTCAAAGAATCCCTAAAAGGTCCTAATGTTTCATCAAAGGTGAATGGTAGGAATCAAAAAAGCTAGACTTGTCTAACTTTCTAAAAGATTCCAAGATGTGTTCATCAATGATATCCCTATGGATTTACCTCCAAAACGAGGGGATGATGACCATTGAATTGAGCTCCTATCAGGAAGCTCACTACCTAACAAACCTCCCTATCGAGTTTCACAAGCTCAACAAGAGGAGATCATGAGGCAGGTACAAGAATTGGTAGACAAAGGGATGGTGAGTCCTATCTCCTCTCCCTTTTGTTCTCCAGTCCTTTTAGTGCAAAAGAAAGATGGTACATACTGCATGTGTGTGGAGTACCGTGCACTAAACCATATCACTATCAAAAACAGATTTCCCGTACCTCGGGTAGAAAATCTGTTTGATAAGCTACAAGCTCTACCTACTTCAATAGGATTGACCTTAAAAGTGGCTACCATCAAATAAGGATAGTGAATTGGTAGACAAAGGGATGGTGAGGCCTAGCTCCTCTCCCTTTTGTTCTCCAGTCCTTTTAGTGCAAAAGAAAGATGGTACATACCGCATGTGTGTGGACTACCGTGCACTAAACCATATCACTATCAAAAACAGATTTCCCGTACCTCGGGTAGAAAATCTGTTTAATAAGTCAGAATCTCTACCTACTTCAGTAGAATTGACCTTAAAAGTGGCTACCATCAAATAAGGATAGTGAATGAAGACATCCTAAAGACCGTGTTTCATACAACGTTTGGCCTTTATGAATATCTAGTCACGCCTTTTGGCTTGACTAATGCACCAGCTACATTCAATCGATTGATGGAGATATTTTTTAGACCTTATTGCAAATTCACTGGAATGTTCTTTGATGATATCATCATCTACTCCAATTCCATTGAGGAACACAAGCAACATCTCCAAGTGATTTTTCAAGTATTAAGGGAGAATAAGCTTTTTCTCAATAGAAAGAAAAGCAAATTTTTGCTTCAAGAGATTGAATACTTAGGCCATATTATCTCACGAGATGGTATCCGTATGGATCCATCAATGTTGGAGGTAATAACATGGCCTAATTCAAGAAATCTACATGAGCTAAGAAGCTTTATTGGTATGTGTGCATGACCGTTACATGACTTAACAAACAAAAACGTTGAGTATTCATGGACTGATAAGGAGCAAAGTGCTTTTGACAAGCTCAAAGAGAAGCTTACCTCCCAACCAGTCCTTATGCTTCTGGACCTCTCAAAACAATTTGAGGTCCAATGTGATGCTTGTGGTGATTGCCTTGGAGCAGTCTTGCTTCAAGAAGGGCATGCCATAGCATATGAGAGACGAAGGCTCAACATGGATGAACGGGTCTTAGGCATTTATGAGAAAGAGCTATTAGCTGCTCTACATGCCCTAGACACATGGAAGCACTATCTATTGGGGACTCCATTCATTTTATGAACAGACCATCAAAGTCTCAAGTACTTCATGAGGCAAACAAAGCTTTTCGACAAACAAATGAGGTGGGAAAATTTTATTTCGCAATTTAATTTCCACATTACTCACATTGCTGGTAAGCACAATCAAGTGGCTGATGCACTTTCATGACGACCAAAAGTTAAATGTTGTGTCAATAAAAACTCACAATGATCTACTGACCCTGATTTTAAAGACTTAATATCGGCCCTTGCTTTGGGGAAGAAAGAGAAACCATTCACCTTGCAGGATGGTTATCTTCTCCATGGAAACAGGCTATGTGTTACCCACTCCCTTTGTGAGAAAGTCATGTACGAATCCCATGCTCCTCCCTATGCAGGGCATAGAGACATTCAACCTACTGTTCGAGGAGTAGAGACATACTTTTATTGGCCTACCATGAAAGTGGACATACAAGAATATGTTTCAAAATGTGTAGTATGCCAAAAGACCAAGTACGATAGAGGGAAGCAACCTGGATTACTATAGCCATTGCCAATTCCTAATGCACCATGGAATATGGACAATAGTCGATAAGTTTAGCAAGCAAACAAACTTTATCCTTGTCAAGAAGACTATTAAGGCACACCAAATGGAAACTCTCTTCATATCCCAAATTTTCAAACACCATGGATTGCCAACATCCATCGTGTTAGATAGAGATCCTAGAATGACAAATAATTTCTGGAAAGGTCTCTTCCAAAATCTAGGTACAAGATTGAATTTCTCTTCGGCCTATCACCCACAAACGGATGGCCAAAGTGAGATAGCTAATCTTATGATTCTTGATCTACTAAAGACCTATGTTACAAAAGTAGATCAACGCTCACAATGGGAAAAGTACTTACCTCTTGTAGAGTATGCGTATAATAATACTATCCATACTTCTGTGGGAAAAGCACCTTTTCAAATCATAGAGGGAAGACCAAAAAGTTGCTTGCTACTTAAAGTACATGGGAAGATCTTCGTTGGCCAATGAGTATAGCCGTGACCTGCAAGCATCTTTTCAAAAGATTAAAGAGGCTATATCCATCTCCCAACCAAGGCAAAAAGCTGCTATTGTCAAGCACAAAAGGGCCTTAACATTCAAGGAAAATGATTGGGTCTTACTTAAAATTCCTAAGGCTCGATTAGGCAAACGACGGGCAAAAATCCTACGGGCAATCAAAAATATTATGCTAAACTAGCAAAAAGATACATGGTCCTTTTCAAATTTTAAATCCATCAATGAGGTGGCTTATCAACTCAAGTTGCCTAACCATTGGCTCATACACAATGCTTTTCATGTGAGTCTACTTAAGCCCTACAAAGGAGAGCCTCCAAATGAACCAATTATTGAAGACCCTCCCAAAATCAAAGACCAAGAAGAGGTGCTACAACCCGAAGCTATCCTTCGGCATGAAGACAAGGTACTACAAAATGGAAAGATTATTTGACAGTATCTTATTAAGTTCAAAAATTATCCTTTTGAAGATGCTATATGGATGCAAGGAATGTAGCTTAAGGATAGTATGAACCTTGTCAACACTTATAGTGCTACATTAGAGTAAGAAAATGTACATGTTTCTTTTAGATGATCAATGTTTTTGTCTCATAAGACTAATTCTCTCTTTATTGTGCACAAATTTAAGTAGTATGCATACTAAGAATCATGTTTGGGATGACTACGTCTCTCAAACACCATGTAGAATTTTCCACTCTACTTGGGAGGATGAATGGACTAAAGAGTAGACATGCTTGCGGCAGCTATGTCTCCCAAGCACCAAATGGATTAGTCATCCATCTTGGAATGATGTCGTAGGGTAAAAAGGGATGCTCTAACCACTAAGACAAATTGACTAATCACTATGTCTTTATCTCTTTTACCTCATAGTCAAGGAGGACTATGAGGTAAAGAGAGAGGTAATGTCATTAAATCTAATATCTAAGCAACACAAATTATTTTCTCATATTAAACTAACCATTTAATGTGGGATAATAAACGGGAACAAGTGTTAGAATATAGACATGTGTTTACAGATCTATCTCAACACGGGGCCAATGGCAAATGAGAGATGGTCTGTCAAAGAGCAAGGGTAACTAATGGAGATTAAAAAACCATAGGGTTAGCTTCATTAAAGACATCCAATGGTTAGTGGTAAAAGTCCTTTGACCTTGAGGTTGAGGTGGGAACCCAACCTAAACTTACCTTTGACCTTAGGCAAGCTAGGGCTGAGCTTGAGGTGGGAACCCGACCTAAACTTGCCTTTGACCTTAGGCAAGCTAGGGATGAGCTTGAGGTGGGAACTCCACCTAAGGTGCTTGCCATGCTTGATGACTAAGGTACTTGAGGTACTTGTCATACTTAATCAGGAAGGTGCTGGAGAAGCTTCCCATGCATGGGAGGGTAAGGTGCTTGAGTAAAAAAGAGACCCTACAAACTTAATGAGGAAGGTGCTTGAGAAGCTTCCTATGCATGAAAGTCCCAAAGTTAGGGGAATCTTTGACCTAACCTTCCACTCACCCAAAGAGCACCCCTTTTCTCAAAGGGCACATGGGACAAATGCCAGACTCTCCCTACGCTTAACCACATGGTGTGCTTGAATGCTATTGGTTGGGCTAAAGAGGGGTCCAATGAGCTTCTAGTTCCATCTAGCAAATATGTAGATATTTTCAAGCTCTCTCTCTCTCTCTAAGGGGTAAGGAGGACACTTGTCAAAAGACTATCCATGTACTTGACTGCATGCTGTGATTGGCTAGGGGGATAGGGGTCCAATGAGCTTGAAGCATGTGGAAAAGCAACAACTCGCCCCAAGCAAGCAAAGGGGGTTCTAGGGTAAAAGGTTTTGTAAATTTAGAAAAAAAGAGGCAGTTTAAATGGCCTTCAAAGGAAAAGAAAGTGGAGTCGCCCAACATGTGGACGCTTTGAGGTCTCACGGCTTTTCCCAAGCTCCAAAAAGTAGTAAAGATGCTTTATATGTTATGTCAAAACAAAATAGACCCTTGACAGGCTAAAACAAAATAATAATTTCAAAAGGCGATTTTTCCATAGAAGTATGGACAATGTTATTGTATGCATACTCTACAAGAGGTAAGTACTTTTCCCATTGTGAGTGTTGATCTACTTCCGTAACATAAGTTTTTAGTAGATCAAGTATTGTAAGATTAGCTATCTCACTTTGGCCATCCGTTTGTGGGTGATAGGCTGAAGAGAAATTCAACCTTGAACCTAGATTTTCAAAGAGACCTTTCCAAAAATTACTAGTCATTTTAGGATTTCTATCTAACACGATGGATGTTGGAAATCCATGGTGTTTGAAAATCTGAGATATGAAGAGAGTTTCCATTTGGTGTGCCTTAATAGTCTTCTTGACAGGAATAAAGTGTACTTGCTTGCTAAACCTGTCGTTTATTGTCCATATTCCCATATTCCCATGGATAGACTTGGGTAATCAAAGATGAAATCCATGGATATACTCTCCCATGGTGAATTTGGGATATGCAATGGATGAAGTAATCCAAGTTGCTTCCCTCTATCATACTTGGTCTTTTGGCATACTACACATTTTGAAACATACTCTTGTATGTCCACTTTCATGGTAGGCCAATCGAAGTATGTTTCTACTCCTCCGAGAGTAAGTTGAATGCCTCTATGCCCCACATAGGGAGGAGCATGTGATTCATACATGAATTTTTTAGGAAGGGAGTGGGTAACACATAGGCTATTTCCGTGGATAAGATAACCATCGTGCAAGGTGTGATGTATCCTCTTTCTTCTTCAAATCAAGGGCTGACATTATGTCTCTAAAGTTAGCGTCAGTAGCATACTCATCTATCATAGAAGATAGATCATTGTGAGTTGCTATAGGCACCACATTAACTTTTGGTCGTTGTGAAAGTGCATCGGCCAGATGATTGTGCTTACTAGCAATGTGAGCAATATGAAAATTAAATTGCAAAAGAAAAAATTTCCACCTTATTTGTTTGTTGAAAAGCTTTGTTTTCGTCATGAAGTACTTGAGACTTTGATGGTCTGTTCATAAAATGAATGGAGTCTTCAATAAATAGTGCTTCCATGTGTCTAGGGCATATAGAACATCTAAAATATCTTTCTCATAAATGCCTAAGACACGTTCATCTGTATTGAGCCTTCGCCTCTCATATGCTATGGCATGCACTTCTTGAAGCAAAACTGCTCCAAGGCAATCACCACAAACATCACATTGGATCTCAAATGGCTCTGAGAGATCTGGAAGCATGAGGATTGTTTGGGAGGTAAGCTTCTCTTTGAGCTTGTCAAAAGTATTTTTCTCCTTATCACTCCATGAATAGTTAACATTCTTCTTTGTTAAGTCATGTAATGGTCCTGCTTTTTAAGAAAATTTTGCTATGAAGCGTCTATAGTATGCATCCATACCAATCAAGCTTCTTAGCTCGTGTAGGTTCCTTGGATTAGGCCATGGTTTTATTACCTCTAACTTCAATGGATCCATACGGATACCATCTTTAGAGATAATATGACCTAAGTAATTGAATCTCTTGAAGAAAAAATTCGCTTTTCTTTTGGTTGAGAAGAAGCTTGTTCTCCCTCAATGCTTGAAAAATCACTTGGAGATGTTGCTTATGTTCCTCCAAGGACTCGGAGTAGATGATGATATCATCAAAGAAAACTCCAATGAATTTGTGATAGGGTCTAAATATTTTCTCCATTAGACGATTGAATGTGGCTGGTGTATTGGTCAAGCCAAAAGGCATGACTAGATATTCATAAAGACCAAACATTGTGCGAAACACAGTCTTTAGGATATCTTCATCCACTATCCTTATTTGTGATAGCCACTTTTAAGGTAAATCCTACTGAAGTAGGTACACCCTTGTAGCTTATCAAAGATATCTTCATCCACTATCCTTATTTGATGATAGCCACTTTTAAGGTGAATCCTACTGAAGTAGGTACAACCTTGTAGCTTATCAAAGAGATCTTCTACTCGAGGCACAAGAAAAATGTTTTTTGATAGTGATATGGTTTAGTGCACGATAGTCCACACACATACGATATGTATCATCTTTCTTTTGCACTAAAAGGACTGGTGAACAGAAGGGAAATGAGCTAGGCCTCACCATCCCTTTGTCTACCAATTCTTGTACTTGCCTCATGATCTCCTCTTGTTGAGCTTGGGAGACTTGATAAGGAGGCTTATTAGGCGATGAGCTTCCTGGTAGGAGCTCATGAGATGGTCATCATCCCCTCATTTTGGAGGTAATTTCATAGGGATATCATCGATGAACACATCTTGGAATCCTTTTAGAAAATTAGACAAGTCTAACTCCTATTGATTCTTACCATTTACATTTGATGAAACACCATGACCTTTTAGGGATTGTTTGACAAAAATCATGTACGCAAAAACTGAGCTCTTCATTGATTTATCAAAAGCAGGAGGATTTACAAGTGGTATAGTACGACCAGACTCACTAGCATCTATATACATGTTCTTTTCCCTATAGGTGAAGTAGATTCTCCTTTTAGGGAACTTCATGTTTGCAGCCATGTGGTTGAACCATGGTTCCCCTAGGATAGCATCCTCATGTTGGAGAGGAGAGATGAAAAAGTCTTCTTTGTCGACATTGCTTTGGAACTGAAGCCTCAACTTCCCAATCAAGGGAGTAATGAAGGCTTGCTATCCCTTGAAAGCGGCGTCGATCGTTACAGCATCTCCCATCTTGAAAGCTTGATTGCCCAATTTGGTGGCCAACTCTGTTGATATGAAGTTGTGAGTAGAGCCAGGTTCAAACAAGATGAAGGCATCATGCTCCCTTATCTTCCCCCAAGCATAGGAGAGAGGTGATCCTTTGCGATGAGCATCCTCTTTTAGAGCTTCGATGGTGGAAGCTTTGGGAGTCTCATTGCGAGCATTTTTCTTGGGGAAAGAATGATAGCCTTGTCCTTGCTTCCCACACTTAAAACACTTATTTGGAAGGCCAACCAATACGCTTTAGGCACACCATGAGGGCAACATGAGGAGGAGCGTGACAAGCTCCATTGGTTAGCCTTGCTCTTTGACATACCATCTCTCATTTGGACCCCTTTACCATTGGCCCGTATTGAGATAGATCTGTAAGCACATGTCTATATTCTAACCCTTGTTCTCGTTTATTCTCCCACATTAAATGATCAGTTTAATATGGAAAATCATTTGGGTTGGTTAGATACTAGATTTTATGACACAGAGAGAAAGAGAGACAGTGTTGGGTGGTTGGCTTACAGCAGGGATGGTGAAACACACACACACACACACACACACACACACACACACACACACACTGAGAGAGAGAGAGAGAGAGAGAGAGAGAGAGAGAGAGAGAGAGAGAGAGAGAGAGAGAGAGAGAGAGAGAGAGAGAGATGTTGAGGGGACAAGGGAGTGTGGTACTACAAGTTGGGTCGCCCCTTGTTCAATTTTTCATGGTGGATTTTGTTTGATAAAGAGAGTGCGAGAGAGAAAGATAAGATTGCTGTGGTTGGTGATAGAGAATCGAGAGAGAGAGAGAGAGAGAGAGAGAGAGAGAGAGAGAGAGAGAGAGAGAGAGAGAGAGAGAGAGAGAGAGAGAGAGAGAGGAGAGAGAGAGAGAGGTTTAGTTGGACTGGTGAGGGAAATGGTTGACATCCGCTTGTGAGTTAGTGTGTGTGTGTGTGTGTGTGTGAGTGGGGGGGAGAGAGAGAGAATACATACAGACTATAATAGAAAGCAGTGGTCGAGAGAGAAACAAACCATGTGTGTGTGGTCATGGCCAACCAATGCCATGCACAAGGAGAAACAAATGGGTGAAGTGAGGGTGCTATATATGTGTGTGTGTGTGTGTGTGTGTGTGTGTATAGAAGAGAGAGAGAGAGAGAGAGAGAGAGAGAGAGAGAGAGAGAGAGAGAGAGAGAGAGAGAGAGAGAGAGAGAGAGAGAGAGAGAGAGAGCGAGAGAGAGAGATATGATGCATGGTCAGGGTGGTGGATTTGTGGCTGCTCATAAGCATGGGCTACAATTGCTATGAACTGCATGCACAAGGCGAGTTGCTAAAGAGAGATACAAAAACACTCGTTTTGTCAGATGTGGTTTCTGTCGCTGCTTGTCGTAACCTGTCACCACATTATCACACCTATCGTTGTCGTCGTTGAACTGCTCATGCTAGCATTGGGGTGTTGTCACAGGGTTATCTTTCTCCTAGTCTGGTGATGGCTCTATCCACCTCATTCTGTCTCTCTGCTATTCAAGCTTGTGTCAATGGAGCTCCTTGTATCATTGAGCCTTCCTATTTATATAAATAAATAAATAAATAAATAAATATATAATTACCTTCATTTATAATATTCTCTATTACTTAAGGTTTATTCCCATTGCCTTACAAAAGAACTTTGCTATAGACCTATTGCAGTCATTGTTTGGTTGCTTGACGACGCTCATTCGTCGAGCTTGCCATGATTGCACTGTCATGTGGCTGTGTTGATTATGAGATGATTATGAGGTGCTACTATAGCACCTCCAATGGTATTTGGGTTGCTCACTTGTTATCAATCGATGCACATGGAAAGCTCCGAATGCCTTCTATTACCAAGTCTCTCCTCTTAAACACAATGTTTCATTAGTGAATTTTTTTCACCACTAATTTACACGACTTATGCATGCATAGAATACCTCTTTTACTTCTCTAGCTAGCTATGTGAAAACCCCGCCAACTTCTTCTTTTGCTGCTTTTTACAAGTATATAATGAGTATTGGTATATTTTTATTTTGACTCTCTACTCGGATCTCTTATAGTAATCACAAATTAATGAAAAAAAATAATGTTAAGGTCTTCAGAGATTTTGCCACAACAAAGAGAGAGACAAAACAATAAAATTAAATGAAATAGAAAAGAATTGTGTAGTTGCACTTATCTTTAGTACAGAATCGCAAAGATCGTAGAGCTCTTTGATTTTTTCTAACCAAGAGCATAGCCTTGTGCTCTGATACCACTGCTACAAATGGAGGTGCGGTGTCCTTGCAAAATACCGAGAAGAATCTACTGCAAGCCTTTATGCATAGTCCAATAATTGCTGATGATTTTTCCACCTGTCAGCTGCAATAAATAGGTAATTATCAATTCCATTACAAACAGATCGCTTGGAATTCAAGCACAACTGTGCCACTAGAAACCTTTCTTTTCGAGATCATCTTCAAAAATTGCATGACTTTCCTATTGGTAGATGTGACAATTTCAGAGGCAAAGAGGAATAGAGTGTTGATTACTGAAGAGGAAGAGGAGATGTCAAGGGGTTGCGGTTGACATGTGTACTTACTCGCTCTTCAATGTCAAATTATAGGTGGAGTGCGCTTGCTTTTGCACCCTTCCTTTGGAGAGAGGGGCTATTTCTTGGTGCTGCAATACATGCAACATCATTTCCCAGACCCCTCTGCACAAATTTTTTTTCAGGTTTTGACGCCGGTACAAGTGCTGGTATTCTTCCCAATAGTCCTCGCAATACGCGCCGATATTCTTCCCGACGCTTATTTCAACGTTTTTATCGACGCGTATTCCATTGCTTATTTCGACGGTTCGTATACCAATGAGTATACCGAGAGACGATGCCGATGCTTATACCGACGCTTATACTAGGGTTTGTTACTTTTAAAACAAACTTTGAGCCATCGATATCCGTGTTGATTTTCGCACGGCGTGTTGTAGTGTGCGCCCCTCTCCTTTACCGCAAGGCCAACTCCCATTGAGTGGGACTGTGGGTGAACTCTCTTAGGTGGTGGCCACACGAGGCACAATTATCAATAATTGATAATTGTACTGAAAGGGCGGTGGTAATGCGTGCTAGTCTCCACCCAACCGTGCTATCTTATAGCCTCCCCCTAGCGTACACACTGTTCGGCTGTGCCGATAGCCTTGCATGTAGGACCCATGTCCTTACATTACCCTCCCCTTGGAGAATCATTTTCATCCTCAAAAACGAATGTAGGAAAACGTTTCTTAAGTGTGGATACATTCTCCCATGTAGAACCTTCTTGAGGTCTATCTAGCCATTTTACCAACACCTGTCGTCTGACATGATGTATGGTGCAAAGCTCATGCGAATCCAAAATCTTTTGGGGCTCATGAGGGATGCTTGGCGGTTCAATAAGATCAACTAACACACCTGTGTCAATGACATTGTCATTCTGTCCTAGCTGTTTTTGTAAACGACTCTAACATGAAAAACAGGGTAAACTCGTGAGTGCTCTGGAAGAGCTAACTTATAGGCCAATTGACCTATATGTTTGAGAATGGTAAACAGTCCACAATAGCGAAGTAAAAGTTTAACAACTTTTCCCTTCTTCAGACTTGCTGAATGCTCCGTAACTTTGAGGAAAACCTTGTCTCCTTCTTCGAAAATAGCAAGACGACAATGCTCATCTGCGTGCTTCTTATATTGATCTTGAGCTTGCTTAACATTTTGTCAAGCAACTCGAAGCATGTCAGAGTGGTCTTGGAGAAAATCCTTCGCTTGTTGTATCTTCTCCTTAGCCAACCCCACCGTAGCAGGTGATCTGTAGTCACATGCTTTGAACTATTATAAGCAAATTCCAATATAGTCAAGTAGTCTTTCCAATTGGTTTGCTTCTTGCTAACGTACACTCGTAGCATATCCTCTAGCACTTGATTAACTCTTTCTGTTTGACCATCCGTTTTTGGATGATCAGCCGTACTTAGATTAAGTTTAGTTTCCAACTTTTGGAACACAGCTCTCCAGAAGTCATTATCGAACTTTTGATCTCTGTCACTAATGATACTAGTTGGTAGACCATAGAGTTTATATATATGCTCTACAAATAGCCGTGCTAATTCCGATATCTTAACCGTAGTCTTAGTGGGAATGAATTGACCTATCTTGGTAAGACGGTCTACAATTACCCATATGGCATCATGGCCACGATTTGTAGTAGGTAGTCCTACTACAAAATCCATAGAGATACTCTCCCACTTACCTTGTGGAATCTCTGAAGGATGTAAAAGGCCACCTACCTTGATGCGCTCTGACTTATTAACTTGGTACTATTGGCAGTTCAGTACGTACTCTTGAACATCATGATGTAAGCCAATAAAATTGTCGTCGAACTAAGGTATACGTCTTACGAATACCTGGATGACAATCACTTAATCTATCGTGACACTCAAATAAGATTTGGCGCCTAGTGTCTGAGTCCTTTGGTACACATACTCTACCTTTGTGGAGTAAGTAGCCATCATCAATGGAAAAATTCTTCCATCGCTTAAGCTCTTCCTGAGTAAGGGTGGAGTTCTCTGTGTTGGAGTTTCTATCTGCACGTGCAGAGACATGATGATCTTGTTGTTCAGAGACATGTGAGTGTGAGGGATCCCATTTTAAAACTGCACTCCACACTTTAGCATATGATTGATCTTGTGCACACTTGCCACGTAATGACTCTAAAAATATGATGCATGGTTTTTAGGACCCCTTCTGAAGATGCAATAAAAGCACAGTCAGTTGTTGGGGAGATGAGGATACTCTAGTCCAAGGGATCTCGAAAGATAAGAAAAATCTACTTCACAAGCACCAAAGAGTTAAAAGTGCCATGGATAGAAGATACGTGGGAACGAGCTCTTATGCATGCCTACAACCTATATCTTATAGAATAGCCCATTCTAGGTGTGAATTTCTAGTGAAATTTACACGAGGATGTTCGTGTGGACTCACAGCACAGCATACTCCGTTTTCACTTTTTTACCGACAGTAAATATTTTTTACCTACAGTAAATATTTTTCACCTACATGGTAAATACAAATCACTTTTTACCTACAGTAACTTTTTTTTACCCATGGTAAATATTTTTTACTGCACCATAAGTATTTGGTAGGTAACAGTTCACTGTTACTAGAAGCAGTGATTGGGCATCAACAATGCAGTTACAGGAGGAGAAAAGGGGAAAATCTTATGGTAAAGGTGAGTCAACAGGGATAAAGACTTTTGAGTTGAAAAGAGACATGCTGATTTTTTCAAAGAACACATGTCAAAAGAAGCCATGGTTGAGGATTTTTTGAGAATTTGATATTCAGGAGGACCCAGCAGGTCCCCCCCTGACATGTGCAGAACCTCCAGTTTCAACAGCCACCTTACCTGCTCTTAAATGCTGGTCAAGGCCTTATCCCCATGTGTCACAATCAGAAAAATCAGCATTTACCCTCCCCTCTCACATCACTCTAGAGAATATCTTGATGGTGACATATCAGGTGACCTCAATCTGTTGACCACCCTAAGCAAAAAGTAACCCCAATCAGCGGATTTAAGCATGTTTATCCCTAATCCTAAACCCTCTCAGAAACCTATATAAGGAGGCCTTCTCTCACTCAAAACCAACACCTCACCCCCTTCACCAAGCAATGAAGCTATGACGACATTGCTCACAACGAGGAGCTATGGATGGAGCTCTACTCTCTCTCCCTCTCTCTCTCTCCCTCTAGTATGCTACATTACTAGCCCTAAAACCTAAATAAGGAGTCTTCTCTCATGCTCCATGGCCACCATCCTCGCCATCATTCTCTAAGGTATTGATGTGTTGCTAGTAGGATCATACCTACTTGCTGGGTTGATTGTTTTTGACAAGGGATTATGCCATCCTTGGCTTGCTTCTCTATATCCTTGTTATGTATGATCAGATGCCGTTGTATTGTTAAGCTGATGTCTTGTGTATATATATGCTACATAAGGTCCCTAAGCTTCGTTTCTATGTGTTTTGCCATATGTTTTGATGCCATCATAATGCCAGAAGTCTCACTTGCCTATGTGCACTATGTGTGAGGCCCCTAAACCTCTTAATTTAGGGTGGTGCCCCCTTTGTTTTGTTCTTTGCTTGTTTGCATGAGGCGTGGTTTGTGGAGTGTGCACGAGTACAGAGGCCACCCGATTGCACTACTCTTTTTCCCGCTATCATTTTGGTGCCCCCACTGAGGAGGGCTACACAGACCTTCAGTTCACAAGCAATGAAGATGTGCAATCTACAACATGGATGAATGGCGTGAGGAGTTTGCAAATTGGAGAACAGAAGAGGAGGAGGATTTAGAGGCCTTAAAAGCTTTCATCGAGGTCTTGTTACCAGGTTGCAGTGTCATTGAAATTCAAGAAGTAAGTTCTTCTACATGCCTTGTTCGTGATCGTCGCCAACGAAGGAGAGTAAGAAGAAGAGCTTGATATACCTCTCCTCTCAACCTATGAGTGCTCCAGAAACCTCCAACGCACACGAGCTTGAAATATTCTACATCAACATACACGAAGGTACTGTGACACACATTAAGGGAAGAGAAAGCATCACCAGACCTCTCTTTCCTGAGGAGCCGACTAAGAGGAGGAAGATCACCTCTACACCTAAGTGGCCCAAGGCCGCAGCGCGTGCTCAAACGTAAGGTAACATTTGGCTTAATCTCATTAATAAGGGAGTACATGACCACTACAGGCAAGAAAAAGGCTAGTGAGCAACCAACTTCAACCTCCAACTTGCAACCATGACTCTCACCCCTAAATCCTCCTGAAGCAAAGAGGCGAAGGCTTGCCTACAAGATTGCCGCCCGTCTGCGAGTGCTCCCAGTGCACTTTGTGAATCCAGACACCACCAATCCCAAGCCAACCTCCTGTCCGCGTGAAGGTCACTTTGGATATTGTCCAAAGTGCTTTGGAGCCCGGGTGAAAAGCCTCCCTGCCCTACCTTTGCTGCTAATTTTCAAGAAGTTATCTCAATCTAAGGAAACTATCTTAGTTGATGATGTGTTGCACATTAATGGTGTCACTTTCATTCGTCATGCTGATTATGGTAATAGCATCCAATTGTTGCTTGCTAAAAGGCTCAGCATTACGAAGAGTCGAAGTGATCCGAGGTGCTGACCTTCTGTGGCTGATCAGGCTCATTGGTCCCAAGGTGGTGCAACTAAGCTAGGCTCTTGTGTGTAAGTATGGATGCCAATAATGAGAATGATGATCCCCGCATGTTTCTTTTCCATTTTGTGCATCATATCCGTGTGAATATTTGTATTGATAGAAAACTATTTTATCAGCAAAGAATAGCCCTGTTGTTTGGAGCCGAGAGACTTGGGGAAATCTTGTGCTCTCCTCATCCTGTCATTCTACCCTTACTAGACTATTACCATTCCTTTGATGTGTCGATCTTCATCCTATTTTGAGCTAAGTTGTGTTAAAGCTCTAAATTGTAATTACCATACTCTATTTTAAAATAAATTGGAGCTGTTTGTGTAATTGTTTACTCTCTCACTTATGGCCTTCCCTAATTTTTATGGTAAGCCTGGGGAGGTTGCTCCAGACTTTTTGGATAATTTGGAAATGGCCTTTCTGGTATCGGGAAGGGATGACAAAGCTACTAAGTGAAGGGCCTTTCCTTTGGTCTTGAGGGAAGGTGCAAAATTATGGTATCAAACTTTGGCACCTGAAGAAAGAAGAGACTGGGAGTCCTTAAAGATGTCCTTCATCGAAGAATTTCGCCGCCATGAGCCTCCAGAGGAGATATGGAGACAACTCTTAGAGCTACGCCAAACATCACCCAATGACTATAGAAGCTATGAAGGAAAGTTTTCCAACCTGTGGGAGAAATGGTGTGCATCACTAGGTGAAGGAGAAAGGGCGCCAGAATGCCTAAAGAAGGACTGTTTCCTGGCAAGGCTTTACCCCATCCTTCGAGAAAAAGTAAAAGGTAAATTCCCAGATACCTTTGATAAAGCTATGACTTATGCAAGGGAGAAGGATAGGAAGTTAAACTTCCAAGCTCAACTACAAGGGGGAATGGAGCCTCCACCGCTAGCTCAACCTACTGCAAGGGTAGTAGCAGGGATAGGAGCAACAGACCAAGAGTCCTCTCAACAAGAATTACTTCAACAAATCACCAATCAACTAGAGAGCCTGTCCATCAATCTGGTTCAAGGTGTAAGGGCTCCCCAGCCAGGAAATGAACGAAATAGACAAGAAGGACAAAGGCAAGCACGTGAGTACATTTGCTACAACTGTGGAGAGGTAGGTCACGGCATGTATTATTGCCCCCATCCACGACGCTATCAAGGAAATGGTAATCAAAGATGGCCTCCTCGCCAGCAAGTCACTCCTCCTGGAGCTAGGCCACTAAATAGACAAAATGCACACGTGGCTCCACTAATCCAAATATTGAGACCCCCTCCTCCACCACCACAAGCACCAACAGAGATCCCTCCACTACCATCGGGAGGGGAGGACAGGGCTGTCTCTGTCATAAGTCTTGACAATGGTAAGGATAAAGGGAAAGAAAAAATGGAGGAAGCTGTTGCCATGCCAATAAAGAGAGTTAGGAGACAAAGAACTGATGAAATGGAAGCTTCAGAGCCGGATAAAGGGAATGAAGGTTCCTCCCAAGTGACAGGAGACAAGAAAAGGAAGAGTAGGTCAAGGAGGCACATAGGAGTAGAAGACTTTCCACTTGGGGTAGGATCCATACCTTACGACCTGGTAGCAGATGTGAGTAAGCAAGGACCAAAGATTTCATGGCAGCAACTCCTCCACCTTTCCCCAAAGATGCGTAGAACCTGGTCTAAGATGGTCAGCACCAGGAGGGCTAAGGCAAAGTCAGTTGGGTCTATTAGTGCAAGAGGCATGAAGGATATCGTGCCAGTCATTGATGCAGAGATTAAGAGTCAGCGAATCTCCAATGTGTACGTAGATGGTGGAGCCGAGATTTGTGTTATGACAGAGAAATTAATGCACAGGTTGGGTTTGGAAGTAAACGAGCAAACTTCCTTACAAGCTAAGATGGCAAATAATGTAAGGGTGGCTTGTGTGGGAAAGGTTAATGGAGTGAAGGTTTCAGCTTTTGGTGTGGCAATCTCAATTGATGCTTATGTGATCCCAACTAAGGGGGAGGGCTATCCGCTAATCCTTGGAAGACCTTGGCTTATGGCTATGAAAGCTAGGCAAGATTGGGAGATAGGTTCCCTGGAGTTGTGACCAAATCATAAGGTAGGTGGCAAGCAACAAAAAATTGTGTATGACATGAAGCAGGGTAGACAACAAGACCTAGAGATGGAGACTTCTATGGATGAATGGAGCACAAGCAGCTGCTCTTCATCTGAGGATGAGTCATCTGAGGAGGATGCTAGCTCTTTGGAAGTCATGGGTATAATATTACGAAACCCAGAAGGAGAAGGTGGTCAAGACTCTCTAAACAAGGAAGAAGCCACAGGCTTGGAAGAGATGCTAGCTAAGGACCTACTAGAAGAAGAGAGAGAACCCTATTTGCAGGTACTAAAGAAGCATGCTGGCCTCTTTATAACTGATTACGAGCACATTAAAGGAGTGACGGTAACCCAACACCATATCCAATTAAAGGAAGGTGCCAAACCAGTGGTGCAAAGGCTAAGGAGATTAGGGCTAGTGCAACAAGATGCACTCTTAAAAGAAGTAAAAAGATTACTCAAGGCAGGATTTATCTACCCAGTGAAAGATTCTGAGTGGGTGTCTCCAGTTGTGGTAGCACCAAAGAAAAATGGGAAGTGGAGGGTATGTGTGGATTACAAGCCTCTAAATGCAGCCACAAAAAGGGACCATTTTCCTTGGCCTTTTCAAGATGAAATACTAAATGAAGTGGCTGGTCATGAAAGGTACACAGTGTGTGATGGGTACTCAGGCTACTTCCAAATCAGAATTGCAGATGAAGACCAAAGAAAGACTACCTTCATAACACCTTGGGGGTGTTTTGCTTATAGAGTTATGCCTTTTGGTTTAACTAATGTCCCAGCTACTTTCCAGAGGTTTATGAACTTGGTGTTTCAACCTTACTTTGGTAAGTCCATACGAGTCTTCATTGATGATTTTTGCATTTACAGCTCTAGGGAAGTACATCTGTCCAAGGTTGATGAAGGTTTCACCCGTCTGGCCCAATTGGGTGGGCAATTGAATAAAGACAAGTGCCACATAGGTGAGAGCAAGGTCACTCTACTAGGTCATGTTGTGTCTCAAGATGGTATTGAGGTTGACCCTGAAAAGGTAAAGCCATTGTTAGCTTTACCTACTCCTTCAAACGTGAAGCAACTAGTCTCCTTCATTCAAAAGGTTCGCTACATGGGACGATTCATAAATATCCTTTCTCAGGCAATCTATCCTTTGCAGCAGCTCACTAAACACACTACATTGACATGGAGTGAGGAGGGTGAAAGGTGCTTTCAAGAAGTTAAAACCATTTTGAGCTCATTGCCTGTCGTCCTACAACCCACATGGGGTGAATTATTCTATGTAAATCCTAGTGTAGGTCCAAAAGCTCTAGGAGCTGTCTTGATGCAAAAAGACCCAAAAACATCTCTCATGAGACCAGTCTACTTCTCTAGTAGAGTGATGACAGCTGCTGAAAAGGGTTTCAGCGCAACTGAGCAATTGGTGCTAGCTCTTAAGTTTGCAGTGGAGAAGTTTCGGGCTTACTTACTTCCGAGACAATTTGTGGTGATCACAAATGAGGAGGTTTTTCCATATGCCCTACAACACATGGAATTGTCTCAAAGAATAGCAAAGTGGGTGGTGCAGCTTCAAGAGTTTGACTACACACTACAAGTAGAGGATTCCACCCTTGCTTGTTTGGCAGATGTCCTCACACAAAGGTGTTATGAGAAGGCCAAGAAAGAGGCACCTAGTAAGGTACCGCCTATCCCGAAGCCTGAAGTTCTACTAGGAGCACACAGTCTGTATTTTGATGGGGCTTACAAGAGGACCAAAGACAAGGCATCAGCAGGCATAGTAATATTAGGTCTAGAGAAGGAGAAGATCTTTGCAAAAGGGTTTCATCTAAAAGAGGTTCATTCTAACAATGAGTTAGAGTACCATGCCCTTGTTTTAGGGTTGCAATGTTGTCTTTCTCAGGGCATCACAAAGCTAAATGTTTTTGGTGACTCCATGTTGATTGTTAAGCAAATGGTTGGTGTATGGGCCTGTAAAAATGACAAATTGTCTGTTAAGATGAGGGAAGCAAAGGCCTTGTTGAAGGGTTTTAAAGAATTTCGAGTGCACTTTGTACCTAGAGATCAAAATCGAGAAGCAGATGCCTTAGCAGGTGAAGAACTATAAACTCTCATAGTAGGTGCTATCCTTGTGAAAAGTCCTTTATACCAGGGAAAGGAGGAGCTGCATGATTTACTTTACTTTCTTGAGCATTGTGAAGCACCCTCTGGTATGAGTAAAAGTGAACGCAGGTGGTTGGCAAAAAAGGCTACCAGCTATAGCTTAGTGAATGAGGACTTGTATTGTAGAGGGAAAGATGTTGTCTTAAGGAGAGTTCCTGTATCCCAAGAGATAAAGGATATTTTGTTTAGTTGTCATGAAGGTGTGTGTGGTGGCCACTTTGCACAAGAGATTACTAGCAAAAAGATTTTACAAGCAGGGTTCACGTGGCCAAGCCTCCATCGAGATGTACAACATTGGTGCCGCACATGTGAGGTTTGCCAAAAAGCTGGACCAAGGCGTCTTACCCAGGAAAATCAGCATCCAATCAAAACCTATGGGCCATTTGAAAAATGGGGGATAGATGCAATAGGGCCACTACCTTGCACTCAATCAGGGAAGGAATACATCATTATGGGGGTGGAGTACATGACCAGATGGGCAGAAGCTCGTCCCACAAAGCGCATCACAGCCAAGGACGCGAGTGATTTCATTTTTGAATGCCTTTGTTGCCGTTTTGGCACACCTTTGGAGATTCTCTCGGATAGGGGAACGGGATTTCGAGCTGATTTAGTCGGGCAATTGATGAGCAAGTTAAAAATCAAGCGCAGGCACTCTACATCATACTACCCTCAATGCAATGGTCTTGTGGAAAAGGTAAATGGTCTTATATGTAAAATCATCACTAAGCAAGTGCATTTACATCCTAAAGCATGGGACAAACACCTAGATGCAGCACTTTGGGCCTACAGAACATCCTTTAAAACATCCTTGGGGTATACACCTTTTCACTTGGTTTGCGGGCAAGAGGCACTATTGCCTATAGAAGTGGAGCTAGCGAGCCTCCCAGTTCTAAAAGCACATCAAGTGGATAGTCAAGAGAAGCAGGTGGAAGGAAGAATCATCGATTTGGAGAGGTTAGGGCTAGATCGAGAGTCAGCAGTGAAGTACTATGCAGCCCAGGCAGAGAAGAAATGAAAGAAGTTCAATCGCAACCTTGTCAAGAAAGGTATCAAGGAAGGTTCTTTAGTGCTCAGATACGACAATCGCTTTGATCGCAGGAAGGATGGTAAGTTCTTGCTTAAGTGGGAAGGCCCTTTTGTAGTGATACAGAGGTTCTCAAATGGTAGTTACCAACTAGGTGACCTAGATGGTAAGGTACATCAGACCCCGATAAATGGTTGGCGATTGAAGGCCTACCAATGTCGTCTTTCACAGCCATATGCTGGTGAAATCAATGCTAAGGATGGTTCAGAGGAGAGCTCATCATATTCGAGCTCCAACTAAGGTAACAATCATGTACATAGTCGTTTCAAAAAAAAAAAAAAGAGAGAGGACAAAAAAAAGAAAAAAAAAAGGAAAAAAAGAGAAGAAAAAAAGAAAAAAAGAGAATGCTACCAGTGAAAGCGGATATTGACAATGGATGGGGTATGGCTTTCAAGGGTCTAGGAGACCAGTTGTTAGTCATGGATGGATACAATTATTCATCAGAAAGGACTAAACAGGGTGCATCAGCCAAGAAAGCAGTAACATGGCAAATTCAATCGGTACCAGGTGGGTAAGTATTCAAGAGAACCCTATTGTAGCACAACCTACAACTAGAGGCATCAAATACCTCTAGCTTAAGGGGGAGGGCTATATGATGCATGGTTTTTCGGACCCCTTCTGAAGATGCAATAAAGGAACAGTCAGTTGTTGGGGAGATGAGGATACTCTAGTCCAAGGGATCTCGAAAGATAAGAAAAATCTACTTCACAAGCACCAAAGAGTAAAAAGTGCCATGGATAGAAGATACGTGGGAACGAGCTCTTATGCATGCCTACAACCTATATCTTATAGAATAGCCCATTCTAGGTGTGAATTTCTAGTGAAATTTACACGAGGATGTTCGTGTGGACTCACAGCACAGCATACTCCGTTTTTACTTTTTTACCGACAGTAAATATTTTTTACCTACAGTAAATATTTTTCACCTACATGGTAAATACAAATCACTTTTTACCTACGGTAACTTTTTTTACCCATGGTAAATATTTTTTACTGCACCATAAGTATTTGGTAGGTAACAGTTCACTGTTACTAGAAGCAGTGATTGGGCATCAACAATGCAGTTACAGGAGGAGAAAAGGGGAAAATCTTATGGTAAAGGTGAGTCAACAGGGATAAAGACTTTTGAGTTGAAAAGAGACATGCTGATTTTTTCAAAGAACACATGTCAAAAGAAGCCATGGTTGAGGATTTTTTGAGAATTTGATATTCAGGAGGACCCAGCAGGTCCCCCCCTGACATGTGCAGAACCTCCAGTTTCAACAGCCACCTTACCTGCTCTTAAATGCTGGTCAAGGCCTTATCCCCATGTGTCACAATCAGAAAAATCAGCATTTACCCTCCCCTCTCACATCACTCTAGAGAATATCTTGATGGTGACATATCAGGTGACCTCAATCTGTTGACCACCCTAAGCAAAAAGTAACCCCAATCAGCGGATTTAAGCATGTTTATCCCTAATCCTAAACCCTCTCAGAAACCTATATAAGGAGGCCTTCTCTCACTCAAAACCAACACCTCACTCCCTTCACCAAGCAATGAAGCTATGACGATATTGCTCACAACGAGGAGCTATGGATGGAGCTCTACTCTCTCTCCCTCTCTCTCTCTCCCTCTAGTATGCTACATTACTAGCCCTAAAACCTAAATAAGGAGTCTTCTCTCATGCTCCATGGCCACCATCCTCGCCATCATTCTCTAAGGTATTGATGTGTTGCTAGTAGGATCATACCTACTTGCTGGGTTGATTGTTTTTGACAAGGGATTATGCCATCCTTGGCTTGCTTCTCCATATCCTGTTATGTATGATCAGATGCCGTTGTATTGTTAAGCTGATGTCTTGTGTATATATATGCTACATAAGGTCCCTAAGCTTCGTTTCTATGTGTTTTGCCATATGTTTTGATGCCATCATAATGCCAGAAGTCTCACTTGCCTATGTGCACTATGTGTGAGGTCCCTAAACCTCTTAATTTAGGGTGGTGCCCCCTTTGTTTTGTTCTTTGCTTGTTTGCATGAGGCGTGGTTTGTGGAGTGTGCACGAGTACAGAGGCCACCCGATTGCACTGCTCTTTTTCTCGCTATCAAAATCCACTCTTTATTTCCGTGAAAGCAAGTAATTAATCTGAGGTGTAAGAACTAGGGAAACTAGACTTGAGATCCTCCTCCCAACCTCCCTTTATATAGGCGGGCTCCTAGCCCCTTGCCCTAGACGGATCCCCTGTCCACACTGCCTAGGCCGACCCTTGGCCGTAGTCCTGACTACCCTAGTTCTTAGGGTACAGGACCCTTGTCCTGACATTACTCCCCCCTTAAAGAATAGTTTTCGTCCTTGAAAACAAAAGTGGGAAACTTCTTCTTAAGAACACTAATGCTTTCCCAAGTGGCACCTTCTTTAGGTCGGTCTTTCCACTTGATTAAGGCTTGTTGTCGTACGTGATGTCCTGTACGCAACTCATGATAATCCAAAACACGTTCAGGTTCATGCGGCAAAGTAGGAGGTTCAATGTAATCGACCAAAACCTGTTGATCAATGACGTTGTCGTCCCCATGTAACTGCTTTCGTAGACGGCTTACATGAAACACCGAATGAATGTGAGAATGTGATGGTAGTAATAGTTTGTAGGCACGATCACCAACTTGCTTGAGTATTTGAAAGGCCCACAATATCGGGGAGATGATTTAGGTGTCGTTCCAGTTTTCAAACTTTCTGAATGTTCTAGCACACATAAAAAATACTTCTTCCCCTTCTTCGAAGGTAACTTGCCGACGTTTTCTCATCAGCGTATTTCTTATACCGATCCTGTGCTTGTCGGACATTCTGACGAGCAGGTTTCAGCATATCCATGTGGTCTTGGAGAAAATCCTTAACCTGTTGGAGTTTTTCGGTTGCCAATCCCACCGTAATTGGTGACCTAGATTGAAACCTCAGGGGGTGCACTATGTAATCACGTTAATGTATAACGTGAGTTCGAAAGGAGGGGTTTTAAAAATCAAAAAATTTGGGCAATTTAACAGAGATACATTAAAATAAGGGGTTTTTATATTCAATTTTGGAAAAAAATCCTAAAATAAGGGGTCATTTTATTCATTCAGACATGTTAAAAGAGGGGTTTTTTTAATACCCCGCGAACGCACGTTATATAAGGGGGGTACTAAATGGTGAACCCCTCGAGGTTGAAACCCGTACATGAGCATGAAAGGACTAAAACCTGTTGTGACATGCTTAGAACTGTTGTAGGCAAACTCGAGAATAGGTAAGTATTCTTCCCAGTCTGTCTGGTTTTTGCTAACGTATGCTCTTAGCATATCCTCTAGCACATGATTAACCCGTTCCGTTGACCATCTGTTTCTGGATGATCAGTTGTACTGAGGTTGAGTTGTGTACCCAATCGTTTGAAGACAGCTCTCCAAAAGTGGTTGTTAAACTTGGGATCACGGTCACTAACAATGTTACTTGGCAGCCCATACAATTTGTATAGATTGTCCACAAATAACTTTGCTAATTTCGGTGTCTTAACCATTGATTTGGTCGGAATAAACTTACATAGTTTAGTCAACCTGCTATCTACGACCACCCATACTGAGTCATGACCTTGTATAGTGGTTGGTAAACCTACAATGAAATCCATGGATATACTTTCCCATTTTCCATTGGGAATTTCCAAAGGATGTAAGAGTCCTCCTGCTTTCAGGAACTCTGCTTTGTTAACTTGACATTTTTGGCAATGCAAGACATAAGCTTGAACAAAGCCATGCAAACCTGGCGAGTAAAATTGTTGTCGTACGAGAGAATAAGTTTTTCTAATCCCCGGGTGCCCTGCACTTGGACTATCATGACATTCATAAAGAATTTGGTGCTGAATGTCTGTGTCCGTCGATACACAAACTCTCCCCTTGTGGAATAGGTACCCATTGTCGATGGTAAAATGCTTCCATCGCTGTAGTTCATCACTTGATAAAGGAGAACTAGGTGTGGAGGTTAATTGTAATCTACCTGCATTGGAGTGAGAAGGATCCCTCTTTTGAACATGGCTCCACACTTTCGAATATGTTTCATCTTGCTCGTATTTGCCCTTGAGAGAATCCAAAAATTCACTACGAAGTTCTGTGAACAAGAGTGAATTGATCTCTGACACTCGACTTAGAGCGTCTGCCACTACATTGTATCGGCCTTTGCGAACCTTAACTGACGTCATATTCCTGAAGGATCTCGGCCCACCTAGCTTTTCGACCCTTTAAATCTGTTTGTTGTGTAAACCATTTGATGCTTTCATGGTCAAACACAATCTCGAAGTGAGCACCATATAGATAGTGCCTCCATGTCTTTAAGGCAGACACTATTGCATAGAGTTCGCGTTCGTAAGTAGAATAATTCTGCTGAGCTGCGTCCAGCTTCTTACTTTCAAATGCAATTGGCCGTCCGTCTTGTAACAGGACTGCTCCAATAGCACGATCATTGGCATCCATTTCCAAAATGAATGGTTTCAAAGGATCCACAATAGCCAATATAGGAGTTGTAGCTAATGCGTCTTTGAGTGTTTCGAAATTGTGCTGTTGAGCGGAACCCCACTAAAAAGCTTTACCTTTTCCTTTTAGTTGGTCTGTCTCATAGGTACAGCAATGTGAGCATAGTTTTTAACGAACCTTCGGTAAAAACCTGCAAAGCCTAAAAAGATCTGTAATTCTTTCAGATTTTTAAGAGGTGGCCATTTTCGGATGGTATCCACTTTGGATTGATCCATGTATAGGCCATTAGCTGAAATAACATGCCCTAAATAATGAATTTTCTCCTTGAGAAATCACATTTAGATCCCTTGGCATATAACTTATTTGCACGTAACAACTCAAACACCTGCCTGAGATGTTGTAAGTGCTCTTCTTCAGAAGCACTATGTAGAAGGCTGAATAGTAACTATGTGGGAACGTCTCCTTAGAAGATGGGCAGTGAATTACTTAGTAATTACTAAAGTAATTACTGTAGTAAACCCGAAGTGTATAAATAGGGCCCATTACATTGTTATCGGGTTGACAATTGTTATCACTTGTATTAGCGCTTTGGCTATAATTGTACTTGAGCATCATTGGCAGTATTGTCGGCTATACTTTCTCTCTGTAATCATATCAGTTGTAATCTTGATCTATAATCCCAATCATGGCATTTATTTCAGTTATACTTACTTCTCGTTCAGTCTTATGAATCTGAATCTGAATCTAAACCTTATTTCCAGTACATAAGTCTTATTCTTATTTCAGTATCCACATTTTGGTCTAGTCTCTGATTCCTGTCCAGTCTGCTGTTTGAAATCTTCCCACACTCGTAGCTAAAATCTTTCAACACTGGAATTAGCTGTCTCAAGAGATCAGCTCCAATTCCATTTTGGCGATCACGGTGGCTCGAGCTGAAGCTCGTTGACTGAAAGACTCTTCTCCCAGTTGAAGTTTTCAGCAATGGCACCAAAATCCAATCGTGGTCGGAAATCTACCATTCGTGTGGACCCCATTACTGAGGAGTCAGGAAGAGAGTCTGACCCTAAGCAAGAGAAAATGACTGATACTGAGGCTCAGAAGGAGCATAGTCAGGCTGATGAGGCGCAGGACTCACAACACTCCAGTCATTCTCGACGCCGACGGGCAGAATAGGAAGCACGGAAGGCAAAGAGTTCCAAGAGTTCTCAATCTCGCCAGAGAGATGAGCATACCAAGGGCAGAAAGGGAAGTCACTGTACTTCTAGTGAGGCGGTCCGGGGCGGGCAACAAGAAGAGCAACCTCTAGACACCCTTCAAGGCTCCCGTGCTGCTCAATGGGACTGGGGCACAACACAACACAAACCAAAACAACAAACCCACAGCCAAATCCCAACTACACAAGGGGCACCACCTAGTTTAAGAGCGAACTAGGACGCAAAAGAGGAGAATCGTTAGAGCAACCCACAAACAAGCAAGGAATTTACACTAACCCTAACACCAATGGAACGCTCTCATACACTAAAACGAGAGAGAGAGAGAGAGAGAGAGAGAGAGAGAGAGAGAGAGAGAGAGAGAGAGAGAGATGGTGTACAACTTAGCTTCAACTTTATATTTTGCACAAAAAGGAACTTAGAGCTTGCGGAATCAAGTGACAAGATTTGGTTATAGCATCACTAGCACATTGTCTTAGGGTTATGGGAGCCCTCTCACCATCCACCCTCTTACAATGGTAGCCAAACAATAGCCAATGAATCACAAGCAACAAAACAACAACCTTCAATGAAACAAGTCACCTTATGAAGCTGAATGAGTTTGCCAAGCCAAATTGGAGGAGAAGCGTGAGCCTTTGGACATGAATTGCACCCAAAACTACCAATTCATTGATGTTAGGGTAGATACAACAATGGTAGGAGGAATATCTTCTACTCGCACTCACTCAAACTAGCTCAAGCTTTTCTATGCACCAAGGTGATGGTGTATAGAAAGCTTACTCTCTCTTTACAACCAAGATAGAACTGGCGTGTGGTACGCTCAATCTAGTGTGCAATGGTATAGTGATGTCTTTTACAAGGAGGAATGGGTTCTATTTATAGGTTTTAGAATCCTTGATTAGGATTAAGCCTAATCAATTTTATTAGGAAAGATCAAGGATTATGAATTTTTATGAATTTCAAATGAGAATGGGGTCTCTCTTTTCTCTTGAGTCACATGGATGTGGGCTCAAGTAAGAGAATTATTGATGTGGTGAAAGGAGAGAAACTTCCATGGGAGTGAGTGAATTTGGTTTACTTGTGCGGTTGCCTACTCCATATGTTGATAGTGTGGGTGCATTTTTACAAGAGAAGTTAGTTGTTAGTGGTAATAATCACTAGAATTGTTAGTGGTAATAATCACTAGAATTTTTAGTGATACATTTACAATGGGTAGGATGAGTTGATTTGATGAAGGAAGAGGGGTGAATTAAAAGAGAATCATTGAGATGGTGAAGCTTTGCAGAAGCTTGAACTCACCCTTGTGTAGATTGTGGAAAAAATGACCGCTGGTCTTCTTCTTCGCTTCTTTACGCCGCCGCCACGGTTGACCACCACGATGAAAAGAGGATTTGTTGATGAAAAATCCTCAATTTGCAGAAGTTATCATGGTTAAGATGCTGAATTTTAGATATTTTTAGGAGAGGTAAATGAAATTGTAACATAGAAGCAATAGAGAGAGACATGGAGAGGGTGTATGTATGTAGAGGTTCATAAAAGAACTATAGGGATGAGAGAGAAGGGTAATGGTGAAGAGGGTGGGAGAAGCCATGGAAATTGCAGGTTTGAGTGAGGGAAGGAGAGGGTGGGATGTGTAAGAGTGAGTAGGTGTGTGGAAGGGTGAGAGAAGACTAGAAGCTACTTGTGAGAAAAGTGGGCAGACTGGGGTCCACTCAAAAAATCATAGCTCACCATTGGTAGCTTCAAAAATCATGAAAAAATTTGAGTTGATTATTCAGAGCGTGGGCTACATTTTGTCTTTTGACCACTACTCCAAATTCGGAGTGGAGATAGGTGCCAAAATTCTCACCAAAAAGCCTGTTTTTATGCCTGCAAAAGTCTTTTAGTGGCCCCCTCCTTTGTTGAATTTGTACAATGCATCCAAGAGTGAGCCCCTCCTTTGTCATATTATAATACAAAGCATCCAAGTTTCCCTTGATCCATGCATGGAGGAGGATTATTGGTGAATAAAGAAATATATACATGGTGGGACTAGTGTATGGACTATTCATGGACTTTAGCTCAATGAGCACATGGTGTTAGAATAATGAGTAAAAATAATAATAATAATATGGAGGAGTTATGGATATGGAAAGATATTGGAATCACATGATATGGTCCCTCCTTGAATTATTTTGGGTGAAAGAGGAAAAGGTATGCAAGTAAATAATATAATACACGTAACCAATGAGTAGAAATCAATTTTTTGTTTTCACGAGGGTGAGGGTGAAAATGTGGGAGTGATTTGTATAAAGGAAAAATATGAGGTTAGAGTATGTACATATTGGCAAAAAATGTAATTATGGTGTAAGAGGATGAAAGAAGGTGTACATAGGTTTAATAAAACACACACCTAAGTAGAAATATTTAAATAAAATACCAAAATAATTATAAAAAATCCCTATATTTAGGCCATATATACAATGAAATATTTACACACAAAGAGGCCATAATATACTTTTATTTTTTTATTTTTTTGGCTCAACTAGCCCAGTGACTAGCTAGCTGAGGGTTTTTAAGAAGATATGGGAAAAGCCCCCTAACTTACACACGCCTATGTACAGTGAAATGGTAGAGATAGCCATAGCGTTTGGGTGAATTTCGTAGGGTGGAGTAACTTACTATGGCAATTATGGAGAGCCGAAAAACGGCTATCATTAGCCCTCCCCCAGGATGATGGTATATTCATGTACCATCATAGAGCATCTTTTCCAAAGAGAGTGCTTCAGAGTCCTTGACGAGATCTTCATTGTTTGGCCCCTCAGAATTTTGGCTGGAGTTACACTCATGCTTCATGGAACAATACTTACATGGGATAGTTGCCTTTTGCTCTGGTAGATCCTTTGGTAGAAGGCGACTCAAGTAAGGCTTCAAGTGATAGCCGTTTACCTTCCTGGAGTGCTCTTTACCATTCAAGTCCATAAGCTGATAGTAACTTGAATTGAAAGCCTTCTTGACTATGTATGGCCCCTGCCATCTTGTTTCAAATTTGGCATCAAAACGATTATCGAGTCGATTGTCATACCTTAGCACAAGATCTCCTTCATTGATGCCTTTGTCCTTTAGTTTCTTGTCAAGCTTCTCCTTTGTCTGTGTGGCTTTCCTCTTATAGCATTCGTATGCTGCTTCTCTTTTCCACTCAAGCTCAGCTAAGGTAAGAAGTCGATCCATCCATGCTTCTTGATCATCTTGTGCTCCTTTGCCATGAAGTCGCATTGTTGGAATGTTGAGCTCGATAGGCTGCAAAGCCTCTTGACCATAGACCAAGTGAAATGGTGTGAACTCCGTGGCTTCCCTATATGTGGTTCGATATGCCCACAAGGCACCATCCAAGAAGTCATCCCATAATTTTGTCTTGTTTTGCACCATCTTTCTAATGATTCCTGCAATGACACCATTAGCCTTCTCCACCAAACCATTTGACTGGGGATAGTAGGGTGTACTGTGACGATGTAGAATGCGAAGTTCTTCACAGACTTCTGTGAGCAATCCCTTTCTAAACCCTGGACCATTATCAGAAACAATCTCCAAAGGTGTGCCAAATCTACAACAAATGTGAGTGTAGACGAATTTGCTCACTGTCCTCTCATTTACCTTTGCTACACTTTGTGCTTCCACCCACCTAGTCATATAGTCTACAGCCACTAGAATGTAGAGTTTACCATTTTTTGTCCTAGGCAGAGGACCCATAGCATCAATGCCCCACGTTTCAAAGGGTCCATTTGCAAGCACTATTTGCCTCGGGCGATGCACCAACCTTCTATTTCCATTTATCTGACAATTGTGACAGCTTTTACACCAATGTTGAACATCCACATGCAAGCTTGGCCAAACATACCCCGCAAGCAAAATCTTCTTCACAGTTGATTCTTGGGCAAAATGACCACCACATGCCTCTTCATGCAAACCTTTTAGAATGGCTGGAATTTCCTCGATAGTTGGTACTCTTCTGCACACTTGATCCTTCCCTCTTTGATAGAGGGAGCCTTCTAGGAAGAGATAGAAACTTGCCTTCTTCATGAGTCTCCTCTTCTGAGCCTTCGTGAAGTCTTGTGGAAACTCACCCTCCAAAATGTAGCCGATAATGGGAGCCAATGACTCCAATCCCTGGTATCTCGGTTGCTTGACAGCTGCTGCCACCATGATGACCTGCACTTCTCTCTCAACACATGTAACTGCTTGTTGTGCAAGTAAATCGGCATCTTCATTTTGTTTCCTCGGAATATGATATAGTTGCACTTCTTCAAACTAATTAAACATCTTATGAATAGCATGAACTTTTGTCCTTAAGCTTTCATTCTTGCATGCCCAAATGCCTAAAATCTGTTTAACAATGAGAAGTGCATCTCCCTTTACCATGAGACGTTTTATCCCTTGGCCAATGCACATCTTCAAACCATGAAGTAGTGTGTCGTATTCTGCTTCATTGTTGCTAGTTGAACCTGGTAGATTGACCTTCTCTTTCATGACCACCTCTCCACTTGGGTTGAGCAACACTAGCCCTCCCCCTGCTTTCCCTGTGGCTCGTCGAAAAGCTCCATCAAAGAACAAGGTAAAAGCATTAGGAATACTTTTTGGTGGTGGTAATGGTAGGGTCTTTACTTCAGGCACCTTAATCTCCTTTTCATGCACCCTATAAGTGAGAATCCCTCCCAATTGTGCACGCACACTATCTTCTACCTTGAAAGAGTATTGAAACTCTTGCAACTCCATAATCCACTTTGAGATCCTAGTACTAAGATTCATTTGAGATGACACCCAAGGGAACAAATTCTCTGCAGTGAGAATTACAAAAGGTTTTGGTAGCAGGTAGGATCTAAACTTTCTCACCGCAAACATGAGAGAAAGCATCATGAGTTCTGCTTCTGTGTAGTCTCTCTCCAAAGCATTCATGACCCTACTAGCAAAGTAGATGGGTCGCATCCTTGTACTGTGGAGATCTTGTTGTAGCAACACAGCACCAATTGTTTCCCTTCCAACACTAGAGCTAACAAAGAATGTGTACTCCCAACAAGGAGGCATGAGTGTTGGTAGCTCTGACAAAATGACTTTAATGTTACAAAAATACTCTTCAAGCTCATCAGACCATGCAAATTCTACTTGTTGTGTCAACTTTTGCAAAGGATGAAGCAACTCCGAGGCTAAGTGAATGAAGCGTGACATATACTTCACCTTCTGAATGAAAGAGATGACCTCCTTAAGACTCTTCGGTGATGGGAGCTCAATAAGAGCCTTTGCCTTTGAAGGATCCACCTCAATGCCTTTATAGGAAACCTTGTGACCGAGCAAGATCACTTCATCCTCACCTATGTGGCACTTGTCGGGGTTGAGTTAACCTCCCATGTCGTAGATCTTCTTTAAACCTTCTTCTACCCTTTGTAGATGCAATGAGTTTGAGCTATAAATGCAGAAATCATCAATGAACACCCTAATTGACTTTCCAAAGAATGCTTGAAACACCATGTTCATGAAACGTTGGAATGTTGCAGGAGCATTTGTCAGACCAAATGGCATGACTCTAAAAGCATAACAACCCCAAGGAGTGATAAAGGTTGTTTTCAATTGATCTTCCAATGCGATACCTATTTGAAAGTAGCCTGAGTAACCATCACGCACAGTGTACTTCTCATGACCAGCTACCTCATTTAGTATCTCATCCTGAAATGGGAGGGGAAAGTGATCTCTTTTTGTTGCCTCATTGAGTGGACGGTAATCCACACCCACCCTCCACTTTCCGTTTTTCTTAGGAGTGACAACAACGGGAGAGACCCACTCTGAATTCTCCACTGGATAAATGAAACCTGCTGCTAGAAGCTTTCTTACCTCCTTGAGTAAAGCCTTCTCCTTGATGACTCCTAGCCTTCGTAGCTTCTGAGCCTTAGGTGTGGCCTCTGGCTTCAACTCAATTTTGTGTTGAACAACATCTACTCCACGCACATCGGTGTAGTCTTTAGCAAAAAGCCTAGGAAACTTCCTTAGCACACATTTGAACTCCTCTCTTTCATCCTTTGTAAGTGTTGTTGATAGCATACCTTCCAGCATCCCTTCATCTTGAACACCTTCGTTCTCTTGAGGACCTACCTCCTCCAAGCCTTGACAAGAGGTCTCTTGGTTGCTTGGCTTAAACCTTACCCCATGACTTCGACGGAAGACTCCTCTTCAGTAATGCTGCCGCTACTTTCTTCTTCTGAAGTGCTATCGGTCAGACCTTCTTTTGTCTCACTTTGAGATGATTCTTCATGGAGCTCTTCTTGGCGTTGCTCCTTCATGTCAAAGACAACCTTCTTATGATTGTCATTCCTGCAAATTAATTTCCCACTCTCCCAATCCTGCAAAGATCGCATTTTCATTAGCCATGGTCTTCCTAGGATAAATGGATAACCACTTCCCTTGGTCGACATAACATAAAAATCCACCGCTTTCTTAATGCCAAAGGCCTCTACAAAGACATTTTTACAAATGCCTACACACCTAGCCTTGCTATTGTTTGCCATCTTGACTTTGATTTCAGGTGTCTCATGGATGTGCATGCCTAGTCTTTGCATGAGTCCCTCTGTCATGATGCAAATTTGTGCACCCCCATCCACTAGACCTTTCCTAACCAATCTTCCTTTGATGTAACAGTCTAGCACCGGTGTAATGTCCTCATTTATTTCAGCTTGTGAAATTTTTACAACAGGCACACTCTCTTTTACCTTTCTCCTAGTGCTAACTGCCCTTGCTAAATCCCTCCTTACTTGTGGACATAATGCAAGAAATTGAGGCCATGAAATATCAGGACCCTTACCTCTCATGTCTTCCAACAAGTTGTACGGAGCCATACCATGTCCAAGAGGGAAGTCTTGGAGGTTGATACGACGTCGAGTCCTCTTGGTTTCCTTGGTCTCCTTTGCCTTTTTGCCTTGTCCATGGTCAATCTGTGATGTGACTCCTTCTTTCTCTTTACCTTTCCCTCGGCCACGCTTAATGCCATTGGCTTCCATGTCGACCTCATTTGAATTTGTTACCTCTACCACATGCACATTTGGATTTGGCAAAGGTGGAACTCCTTCTACCCCTTGTGGAGGTGGTCTTGGTCCATTTGGCCTTTGTAGAAGCCTTGGTTGTTGAACAGCTCCTTCTCCTGCATTCATCATTGGGTAATTCAAGTTAGGTCTCCCTGGCTCTCCACGGGGCCAAGGACAATTATACATCCCATGTCCAGACTCTCCGCAATTCCAACATTGCAAGACTCTCCTAGTTCGTGGCTCTCTCTCTTCTGACTTCTTTGCTTGTCCCTTTCGACCTACAGCTTGTGCAAGGTGAATTGACAGGCTGCTTAAAGATTCATTTAACTTCTCAATCACTTCAGCCGTTACCTCAGGAAGCTCCCTAGATGTTGATGCTTGTGACTTACCTTTGGGTCTTAAGACCTTCTATTGGAACCTCTCCCCTTAAGCACTTGAGTTTCCTATACTTCTCAGCAGCCCTAGTTTCCGCTGCATCAAAAGTAGCAGGTGCACCCGCCTCAACTTTTACCTTAAGGTCAGGAAAGAGTCCGGCTATGAACCTCTCCTTCTTTAAAAATTCTGCACCATCACCAGGGTTAGCAACATTTCATATCCATAGAGCCCAAAGACGTAGAAACTCTTGCTTGTACAAGTAGTAGTCATCTAAGTCTTTTTGCTTATGAGAAACAATGTCTTGCCATAGTTTTTGAGTGTTTTGGGGATCAAAGGAGTATTTCTTGAAACGATTCAAAACTTTTGTGTAATTCCCCTTAACTTCCTCAGGCAAAGAGTCAAACCAAGTACTAGCATCTTTCCTAAGGACCACCTCAAACATTTCTACACGTTCTTGATCGGTTACTATCCTCTTGATACGGCAAGACATCTTGAAATTTGCTAAAGATAATTCTGCATCCTCTCCAGGCTCTCCAAAGAAAAGAGGATATCCAGACATTTGGCGTTGGCTCTCCATTATTATGAAAGATTACAACACGAGTTACAATAAGGGATACAATAGAGATTTAGAACCACTCGCCTGCAAATGAAGAAGTAAGAAAATACCACTCTAGGTTTTCTTCTTCAGCTATCCAAGCTTCAATAAGGTCTCGATTTGTTTGATCAAAACAAAAAGGTAGACTATTGATGAGCTCTAAGAAGGGTTGAAATTCTTCAAAGCTAAGGCGATAAACAGAAATCTCTAGAACTTCATTTTCTGGATCCAAAAGAGCAACCACGTCCCAAGTGATAAATTGCACTTGCTCTACAATTCCCAACGCACAAGCGGTTTGTATAAAAACTAGATCTTCATGCTCGTCGAAGGCCGTGAGAAAGTAGCAATTGACTAGGAGCTCCTTTCCTTCGAGTTCCACACAGTCGGAGTGAGGCAACCTTCTCACAATTTCATAAAGAACATCCTCATCAAGTCCAATCAAGTTTGCAAGATTTAAAGACTCCACTTGTGCTACAAAATTCCTAGACAAAAACTCCTTAGGATTATGGTTAAATCATTCAAAAGCATAAAGAGATTTACAATGTCTCTATGAACAAAGTGTCATAGAAAGTAGAGAAGGATGAGAATTTATACAAATTTGCAATCTTCTCTATGCTCTCTTTATTAAGACAAGCTCTGAATAGCTCCCTATCTCCTTTGTTGAAAACGAAAGGAAGACTATTAATAAGACGCAAATGAGGGAAAAATTCACCAAATGTGAGTCTATGAAGCATGAACTCTGGCCGCAAGTTTCCTGAAGAGTCTTCCTCAATGGTGAAATGCACTCGCCAAACGCCAAATTTCACTCTATTTACCAATCTCAGGGCACACACTAGTTGGATGAATGCGCGGTCTTCCTTAGTGCCCAACAACAAGAGGAAAATGGAATCCACGCGTAGGACCTTCCGTCTTAACTTCACCACCCTCTTGTTATGAGGGAGACGCCTTACTACTTGCTCCTGCAACTCAATTGGTAATAGAGCTAGATCTCTAAGGATTGAACTTTCACTGCACACACATTCCCAGTTAGAACAAATGATCGTTTTTTTGTTTCTTGTAACAACTTGGACAAAGAAAAAACAAACATACACACTATTTTGCTGGGCTGCACTTCATTTTAAAACAAAATGAACACATGTACATCAAAAGAAGTGTGGTAGTTGATGAGAGGTAGAATGACAGGGTTTGGTGATGCAAGAATTTCTCCTACTCTTTGGGCACCAAACATGAACACCATTCGTTGTTGAAAATGGATTTTCCTACTAATTGCAATGTTTATTCTAATGTGTGGAGTGAAATGGAAGGGGAAAACCTCTATTCCTGGGCCATTATCCATGGTCTATGCATGACCTAATGCTTAAAACAAAACAAAAATATAGACGTCCAAACTAAGGTCGTACCTAATGAGAGGCAAAATAAAAGGATTTACTGAAGCGTTTATCTTGGCCAACCTAAGAGGACCTAAAATTCTACGAATGACACGTTGAAATTGCAACTTAGTACTAACAATTATGTGTACCTTTTGCCTTGCAATGGGAATGAAGGGATCATACAAATTTTCGTGATTCATGCAAACTACTTGACTATGCTAAAGGTTGATTCTGCACAAAAAAACACAAGCCGTCCTCAGTGGGGGCACCAATTATTGAGGCGGTCCGGGGCGGGCAACAAGAAGAGCAACCTCTAGACACCCTTCAAGGCTCCCGTGCTGCTCAATGGGACTGGGGCACAACACAACACAAACCAAAACAACAAACCCACAGCCAAATCCCAACTACACAAGGGGCACCACCTAGTTTAAGAGCGAACTAGGACGCAAAAGAGGAGAATCGTTAGAGCAACCCACAAACAAGCAAGGAATTTACACTAACCCTAACACCAATGGAACGCTCTCATACACTAAAACGAGAGAGAGAGAGAGAGAGAGAGAGAGAGAGAGAGAGAGAGAGAGAGAGATGGTGTACAACTTAGCTTCAACTTTATATTTTGCACAAAAAGGAACTTAGAGCTTGCGGAATCAAGTGACAAGATTTGGTTATAGCATCACTAGCACATTGTCTTAGGGTTATGGGAGCCCTCTCACCATCCACCCTCTTACAATGGTAGCCAAACAATAGCCAATGAATCACAAGCAACAAAACAACAACCTTCAATGAAACAAGTCACCTTATGAAGCTGAATGAGTTTGCCAAGCCAAATTGGAGGAGAAGCGTGAGCCTTTGGACATGAATTGCACCCAAAACTACCAATTCATTGATGTTAGGGTAGATACAACAATGGTAGGAGGAATATCTTCTACTCGCACTCACTCAAACTAGCTCAAGCTTTTCTATGCACCAAGGTGATGGTGTATAGAAAGCTTACTCTCTCTTTACAACCAAGATAGAACTGGCGTGTGGTACGCTCAATCTAGTGTGCAATGGTATAGTGATGTCTTTTACAAGGAGGAATGGGTTCTATTTATAGGTTTTAGAATCCTTGATTAGGATTAAGCCTAATCAATTTTATTAGGAAAGATCAAGGATTATGAATTTTTATGAATTTCAAATGAGAATGGGGTCTCTCTTTTCTCTTGAGTCACATGGATGTGGGCTCAAGTAAGAGAATTATTGATGTGGTGAAAGGAGAGAAACTTCCATGGGAGTGAGTGAATTTGGTTTACTTGTGCGGTTGCCTACTCCATATGTTGATAGTGTAGGTGCATTTTTACAAGAGAAGTTAGTTGTTAGTGGTAATAATCACTAGAATTGTTAGTGGTAATAATCACTAGAATTTTTAGTGATACATTTACAATGGGTAGGATGAGTTGATTTGATGAAGGAAGAGGGGTGAATTAAAAGAGAATCATTGAGATGGTGAAGCTTTGCAGAAGCTTGAACTCACCCTTGTGTAGATTGTGGAAAAAATGACCGCTGGTCTTCTTCTTCACTTCTTTACGCCGCCGCCACGGTTGGCCACCACGATGAAAAGAGGATTTGTTGATGAAAAATCCTCAATTTTCAGAAGTTATCATGGTTAAGATGCTGAATTTTAGATATTTTTAGGAGAGGTAAATGAAATTGTAACATAGAAGCAATAGAGAGAGACATGGAGAGGGTGTATGTATGTAGAGGTTCATAAAAGAACTATAGGGATGAGAGAGAAGGGTAATGGTGAAGAGGGTGGGAGAAGCCATGGAAATTGCAGGTTTGAGTGAGGGAAGGAGAGGGAGGGATGTGTAAGAGTGAGTAGGTGTGTGGAAGGGTGAGAGAAGACTAGAAGCTACTTGTGAGAAAAGTGGGCAGACTGGGGTCCACTAAAAAAATTATAGCCTACCGTTGGTAGCTTCACAAATCATGAAAAAATTTGAGTTGATTATTCAGAGCGTGGGCTACATTTTGTCTTTTGACCACTACTCCAAATTCGGAGTGGAGATAGGTGCCAAAATTCTCACCAAAAAGCCTGTTTTTATGCCTGCAAAAGTCTTTTAGTGGCCCCCTCCTTTGTTGAATTTGTACAATGCATCCAAGAGTGAGCCCCTCCTTTGTCATATTATAATACAAAGCATCCAATTTGCCCTTGATCCATGCATGGAGGAGGATTATTGGTGAATAAAGAAATATATACATGGTGGGACTAGTGTATGGACTATTCATGGACTTTAGCTCAATGAGCACATGGTGTTAGAATAATGAGTGAAAATAATAATAATAATATGGAGGAGTTATGGATATGGAAAGATATTGGAATCATATGATATGGTCCCTCCTTGAATTATTTTGGGTGAAAGAGGAAAAGGTATGCAAGTAAATAATATAATACACGTAACCAATGAGTAGAAATCAATTTTTTGTTTTCACGAGGGTGAGGGTGAAAATGTGGGAGTGATTTGTATAAAGGAAAAATATGAGGTTAGAGTATGTACATATTGGCAAAAAATGTAATTATGGTGTAAGAGGATGAAAGAAGGTGTACATAGGTTTAATAAAACACACACCTAAGTAGAAATATTTAAATAAAATACCAAAATAATTATAAAAAATCCCTATATTTAGGCCATATATACAATGAAATATTTACACACAAAGAGGCCATAATATACTTTTATTTTTTTATTTTTTTGGCTCAACTAGCCTAGTGACTAGCTAGCTGAGGGTTTTTAAGAAGATATGGGAAAAGCCCCCTAACTTACACACGCCTATGTACAGTGAAATGGTAGAGATAGCCATAGCGTTTGGGTGAATTTCGTAGGGTGGAGTAACTTACTATGGCAATTATGGAGAGCCGAAAAACGGTTATCACTAGCAGACAAAACAGGTAAGACACTGATACTGAGACAGAGACAGAGATTGATTGGGATGCTGACACTGACAATTGCAAGAAGGCTCCCAAGCGTCATTCTGAAGCCAAGAAGAGAAGTGTCGGGATCAGCAGTAATCGAAATGATTACACAGCTTCCCTGAAGATTTCCTTTCCCATATTCAAAGGAGGGAAAAAGGATGATCCAGATGTTCACATACAAGCTTTCGAGCAGTATGCTGAACTCAAAAACATTGATAAAGATGATTGGGGGGAATATTTTCCACAAACCTTGAAGGAGGCAGTGAGGAAATGGTATTACCATTACCCTGCATGCCAGCTGAGATCATATAATAAATTGCTGAAGGCCTTCAGGTTGGAATATTCCGACAATAGAGGGGACGAAGATATTCTCTGTGAATTAGATAAGATCAAACAGAGGAATTTGTCAGTCCGCAATTATGTGGAAAAGATAAAAGAGCTAACCAGGCAGTTGTGCAAGAACCGCCGTCTGAGAAGAGATTGAGGGCATGGTTCCTGAATGGGTTCAGAAGCAAGAAGCTTAGGGAACAAGAAGTGCCAGCCCCTACAAAAAAATTCAATGATCTGGTCCAAAGGGCATTGAAGCTGGAACAGCAGGCTAAGAAGGAGAAGAGTCATAAGAAGCAAAGGACCAGTAGCAGTAGCTCTGCTACTGAAACTTCTGATTCCAGTGAATTGTCCAGTAGCTCCGAGAGCAGCTCCAATGAACAGACAAAGGAGAAATCAAAGAAGGGATCATGGACCAAGAAAATTGAAGAGATGGCTAGGCAGATTGCAGAAATTAGCCACACAAGATAGCCAGTCCGAAAGATGGAGACTTGGTGTTCAAGATGCAAATCAAAGGACCACATCTCCACTGAATGTCCACAATGTACCTACTGCAAAGCCTTTGGTCACTTATGGAATAATTGTGGCATCAAAATTCACCATTTTAAGAGAGGAAAGGATATGTCAGTGTGGTTGCCTACACTGAACCAGTGAAGGTAGAACCAGTCAAAGTAGCTCAAGAGGAGAGACCAGGTACCAATGGTACTGGTCAAGGACGTGGCAGATACCAACCAGGAATGGGCAGAGGAAGAGGAAGAGGCAACTTCCAAAATAGGAGCATGAATTGCTATACTTGTGGGAAGTATGGTCATTTTGCAGCCCAATGTCCAGATACACTAGTAACGACTACTACTGAGGCTAAGGCACCAGAGCCAGTCCCAGTCAGGGTGGTTACCAGGAGCAAGGAAGTAGTCATTGAAGAAATTCCAGACAATTCAGAAGTACCAGTAAATCCTAACAGCAGCAAGTGGGCTCAACAAAGGGAAGTTTGGAAGGCCAAAGGTAAAGAAAAGGTGGTGGATGAGTGGCAAGAGCAGCGGGAACTAGCAGCTAAAATCACGGAGGATTTAGCTAAGAAGCTTCCAGAGCAACCGAAAAGTTCCGAAGCTAGAGTCATTCAGAGAATACCAGCCCAATCGACTGATAAAGATCAGTCAGTACCGGCCATGACAGAGACAATGTTGGCTGTGGTACATGGACTAGCTGATGAAATGGGAGTGGATGGAAAGAGTAGAAGCACTGCAAAAGAAGAGTGGCAGTGTGAAGATACTAGTTCTTCAAGCTCTGACAATCAGTCTGACCAAGAGCAAGAATAAATTCATGTGAAAACTTGTGATAGAATCCAGAAGCTGACTGTAGAGCTGGAGGATATAAGAAAGAAATTGCATGAGGTGGCCAACTTTATCAGACAGCGCAGGAAGACTGAAGAAGAGGCCAGAAAGTGGACTTGACGGCTGTCCGCGATGATGAAGTTCCACTTATTTAGGTAGACTACAAGGTCAGGAAGCAGTGGGAACCCCTCTCAAGCGTTATTCTGGATGGAGGGGCATGAGTCAACATAATGGGAGCCCATGTTCAGCAAAGAATGGGTATCACTAATATGAAACCAGCACCATTCAAAGTAAGAATGGAAGATCATAGAGTCATACAGGCGATGGGTATGATTGAAAACATGCAGATAAGACTTGGGAGGGAGAAATTCAAAACCAGTTTCCTAGTCCTAGATGTGCAGGGAGCATATGGAATGCTACTAGGGCGCCCATGGTTAAGAACAACACATGTTGTTCATGACTATGCAAACCAAACTTTGACCATAGAAGGGGCCAATGTCAGAATCCAAATCCAGACCAACAACACCAGGAGCTGGAAAAAGGAACTGAGGACGAAGGAGTTGTGTCAGAAGTACAGAGCCAAGAAAATTGAGCAAATGCTAGCGGCTATGAACATATTCCCTTTGGCAGAAATCGATTTGAATGCAGTCTTGCTGAAAAAAGAGCAGGCTGACAAGCAGAAGAGACGATTTCCTGATTAGTTTATTGAAGTCAATGCAGGGGAAAGAACAGTTCAGCTAACTGGAAGGATGGAGGAACCAGCTGATACTGGTATAGTAGAGGAACTAGTATGTTCTGAAGAGTACCCACTGGATCAGAATAATGATTCAGAAATGAATGGACCATCTTGGGACTACACTGAAGAATCAACCAAACGAAAAGGAGGCGGACCAAACTGGTTGCTTCCAGACGATCAGGAAGTAGAAGAGTGGAGCCTGGGATCAGAGGAAAATCCCAGGATGATCAAGGTTAACAAGCACCTTAAACCGGAAATGAAGGAAAAGGCACGGGAAATGTTCCAGAACTATAAAGATGTGTTTGCCTAGGAACATACAGATTTGAAGGGAGTAGCACCGAATACCACTGAAACCGGATGCTAGGCCAGTAAGATTGCAAAGGTACCGGATGAACCCCAATTATGCAAAGAAGGTCAAGGAGGAGATTGATAATCTTCTCAAGGCTGGGTTCATTACGGAAGTAGCAAGCAGTGATTGGCTATTTTCCACAGTCGTCGTTCCTAAAAAGAATGGGAAATTAAGAGTTTGTGTCGACTATAGGAAACTAAATGCCCAGACTATTAAGGATCCATTTCCCTTACCTTTTACCGATATGTTGCTTGATGAGATCGCAGGGTATGAGATGTATAGCTTCATGGATGGCTATAGCGGCTATAACTAGTTACAAATCGCTCCTGAAGATAGATCTAAGACCACTTTCATCACTGAGTGGGGAGCTTTCATGTATCTGGTGATGCCTTTTGGCCCGTGCAATGCACCAGCTACTTTTCAGCGGTGTATGATGGAGATGTTTAATAAATTTCTTCATCGGTTCCTCGCCATTTTCATGGATGACTGTAAAGAATGAGGATGCAAGAGAGCTACACAAGACAAGCACAAAGCACACAGAGATGGAAAGCTTCTTCTTCTTCTTTACAGAAAAGAGAGTACAAAATGACTAAGTGCTAAAGTTGAAAAGTAGCACATATATACATGCGGTCACTAAGTGTGAACTCGCTAGAAGCGTACTAGGCTGGCACTATAAGTGTAGTCCAGCTGTAGAATCACTGGCAGAGATCCTCCGTGTCGGTCACCTAACGCGCCAGTGAGTAAATGCCGTAAGCGGCCAAGACCCCTAGTGGATGCCAGCTCAAGGTGTAGAGCTCGACATCTCAACACTCCCCCTCGAGCTCTGCATGTCGCAGAGTCCAAGCATAGTCCAGAAACGTCGAAGCTTCTCAGCTCCGAGGGCCTTGGTAAAGATATCCGCTATCTGCTCCTCTGTGCTGACGTAGACCAAGTCGATGTCGCCCGCCAACACTCGCTCTCGAACGTAGTGGTAATGGACCTCTATGTGTTTGGTCCTGGCATGGAACACTGGGTTCCTAGCCAACTGCATGCTGCTGAGGTTGTCACAATGGATGAAAATCTGCTGGTCCACCTGCACTCCCAAGTCCTCAAGTAATGTGCGTAGCCAAGCTACCTCGCACGCCGCAACTGCTGCACCTCTGTACTCGGCCTCTGTGCTCGATAAAGCAACCGTAGGCTGCTTTTTGCTGCTCCAAGTAACAGCAGCACTCCCAAAAGAGAACATGAAGCCACTCGTAGATCTCCTATCAACAATGCTACCTGCCCAATCTACATCTGTATACCCATACAATGCTAATGGTGCATCTGCTGCATAGAACAATGCGTAGTCAAGAGTACCTTGCACATACCTAAGTGTGCGTCGTACTCCATCCAAATGTGGCTTCCTCGGAAGTTGCATGAACTGACTCTCCAAGCCTACTGTGTAGCTCAAGTCTGGCCTCGTGATAGTCAAGTAGATTAGACTACCCACAATCTTCCTGTACATGTTGACATCCTCAACAACATCACCCTTCTCTGCACTCAGCTTTGCATTCACATCCAAGGGAATAGAAATTGGCTTACAATCAGCCATACCATACTTTGACAACATGTCCAAATCATACTGTCTCAGTGATAGCCATACACCCTCTGGAGTCCTGATCACCTCAATCCAAGAAAGTAGCGCAACTCGCCTAAATCTTTCATTTCAAACTCCTGTTTGAGAAGACCCTTCACATGGTCAATCTCCATAGAATTGTCACCAACAATAATAAGGTCATCTACATATATGGTAATGACCACAATCCCCACATCACTCTCACGTACATAGAGTGAATGGTCAGCATGAGCTCTCCTAAAACCAATACTGACAAGATACTTGGCAATCCTGTCATACCATGCTCTAGAGCCCTGCTTCAAACCATACAAAGCTTTGAGAAGTCTGCATACATAATCTGGGTAACCTGGATCGACATAACCAGGTGGCTGATCCATATACACTTCCTCTTGCAACTCACCATTCAAGAAGGCATTCTTTACATCCATTTGATGCATAATCCATCCTCTAGATGCAGCCACTGCTATGACAGCTCTCACTGTCGTCATCTTTGCCACTGGAGCAAAGGTCTCCTCATAGTCTATGCCATACGTCTGTGCATAACCCTTTGCAACCAGCCTTGCCTTGTGACGCTCAATGTTACCATCAGCCTTATGCTTGGTTTTATACACCCATTTACAGCCAATAGCTTTCTTGCCACTTGGCAATGGCACCAACTCCCATGTGTCATTTGCTTCCAATGCAGCCATCTCTTCATTCATTGCATCATCCCAATGCACATTTCCAACTGCATCCTCAAAACATGTGGGCTCCACATCCTGTATCACCTTAGCCATGTAGGCTTGGTGATGCGCTAGATACCCATCATAAGTCAATTTCTGAACTGGATTTCTGACTCTATTAGATCTGCGAGGTCCTGGGTCACTCCTTTGCCCTCTAGCATCTTCTTGTACTTTCCTTACACCAGGTGTCCTGACAGCCGAAATTCCAAATTCCTCATCAAGACTTTGTTCAGAACCATCTGAATCCACGTCTACATGTGAAAAACCTGATGATGCATCAACCATAAAGGGAGGTTCATCAACCTTTTCCTTTCCTTTTCGTGATACATTCCATGTACCTGTTGGTGGAGTAACCTGCGTACGTAGTCTACCATTCCATGGTTTCTCAACAGAGCCACGAGAAGAGGACTCTTGTGGTCCACTCAAAACCTGTGACTGTGGCCTCACATTTTGTACAACCACATCATCTTTTACATCAGCCCCAATAGTGCCATGTGCATTACTGTACCAGCTGCTCATCTCATCAAAGACTACATCTCTGCTCACTCGTAATTCTCGTGTAGTAGGATTGTAGCACCTGTACCCCTTTTGTTCAAGGGAATATCCCACAAGAATACATTTCTCTGCTTTAGGATCCAATTTCCTACGCAACTCATCTGGTACATGCACGTAAGCTATGCAGCCAAACACTTTCAAGTGTGCCAAATCAGGCTTTGTACCTGTAAACTTTTCCTCAGGTGTTACATCATGCACCGCAGCTGTAGGTGTCCTGTTCATAATGTACACAGCTGTATTTACAGCTTCAGCCCAGAAATGATGAGGCATGTTCTTCTCATTCATCAATGCACGTGCAACCTCTGCAATGTGCCTGTTTTTCCTTTCTGCAACCCCATTCTGCTGTGGAGTATATCTGCATGTAAACTCCCTGTGTATACCATGCATTCGCAGAAAATCTGAAAAATCATTGGAGAAGTACTCTCCCCCTCCATCTGACCTCAATGTCTTGATTTGCATATCTGTCTCCTTCTCAATCATGACTTTGAAGTCTTGAAAGTGACCAAACACTTCACTTTTGTTACGCATGAAGTAGACCCATACTTTCCTTGTATGGTCATCAATGAAAGAGACATAATACCTGCAACCATGTATACTTGCAGTATCGGTTGGACCCCAAACATCTGTGTGCACCACCTCAAGTGGCTTTTTACATACATTGCGCTCATGTGGAAATGAGCCCTTTGACTGTTTTCCAAACTGGCATGCTGCACACACTTTATGCATACCATCCACCTTGAATTTGGGCAAACCTTTTACAATCTGTTTTGATTGCATGCTGCGCAATCTCTGCTCATTGACATGGCCAATGCATTTGTGCCAAATGTCAACATCAGCCACAACACCTGTGCCCTGTGCAAATAATGCAGCTTTTACCTCAGGCATGTCTACATTCAGTGTAAACATTCTGCCCACACATTTGCCCTCTGTGATCAGCTTACAGCCATTCTGGAAATCTTCTACATAACAGCCATTTGGATTGAAGCGAACCTACAAACCCTGCTCAACCATTTGTCCAACAGAAACAAGATTCTTTGTAATGTTTGGGACATGAAGTACATCTGCTAAGTACTTTGATTTCCCACTCTTCGTATTTAGAGGTATGTCCCCTACATGAGCAATGGGGTGAGCTGTGTCATCTCCTGTCTGCACATAGCCTGACAAATCTGGTTTGCACATATCTCTAAACCACTCTCCACGAGACGTCATGTGATTAGAGGCACCTGAATCCACATACCAAACATCATCTTGGGTGGAATTCTCTGCAGTCATTGTATTCATTACATGTTGCATAACAAACATGCGCTCATTTTTGTTGTCATCTGCATCTCTGCTAGTAGATGCATAGTTGCCCTGTTCTCTCTTTCTACTTGCTTTTCCCTTTGGACAGTCACGTGACATGTGACCTCTTTCACCACAAGTCCAACATTCTCTACTATCTGGAGTATGTTGCTGCCTGCTTGATCCTGCACCACGACCTCTTTGACTCCCCCTGCCTTGAGACTGGTTTCCCCTGCCACCTGTATTGTTTTGATTTGATTGACCTTCCAGAAATTGGCCCCTGCAACCCCTTGGGCCTCGACCACGACCTCTACCTCTACCTCTGTTGGAGTTAGAATAGAAGGCCTGTTCAGAATTATTTCTGCCATGAGAAGAAGATGTGTCAAGGTTCTTCTCCTCAAGAATAAGCATAGAAATCAAATCTTGGAACACGGGGATGTCGTCTCTTGTATTCATGGAAGACCTAAAATGTACATACTCATCTCCTAGACCATCCAAGCATGCACGGACAATGTCATCGTCTTCCACTGAGACTTTAATAGATCCAAGAGCCTCAATGATACTCTTGATCTTCAAAGCATAATCATTGATGGAGAGGTTGTTCCTCTTAACCTGATTTAGCTCCGACTTTAGTTGAAGCTTCCTGGCCTTGGTGTTCACCTCGAACACTCTGCCTAAGTTTTTCCATGCAATGGCGGGGGTTTCAGCATCCTGTAGATAGCCCATCATGCCATCTGTGATGCTCATAGAAATCCAATACATCACTTTGCTCTGGCCTTGTTGCCAGTCCCTCAAAGCTTTCCTTTGTTCTGTTGTAGCATTTGCCTCGGGAATCTCTGGTTCCTTTTCATTGTCTCCTTCTACATAGTCCCAATAACCTTTTCCTTTTAGGAAATTTGTTATTCTGAACTTCCATGCAGGGTAGTTATTTTTCTCAAGCTTCTCAGTAACAATCTGATTGAAACCGTCAGACATCTTGAAGCACTAAGACAAAATAGCTGCAATCTGCAAAAACCTGCAAATCTGCTGAACCTGCTATCGTGGTTCCTGTAACGCTTTCTACACTCAACGAGTGTCCACAATCAAGCGTACATACAACCACTGTACTTGTACAGTAAATCTCTGTATACTGCACTTTGGAGACCTGTTCAGAAACTTGCGCGAGGCGCCTTCGGCATCTGGTCGTGGATTGCGAACGAAGGGATTGTGATGCTCTTGCTCTCTTAGCCTCTCTTACCTGCACCAGGCTCTGATACCATGTAAAGAATGAGGATGCAAGAGAGCTACACAAGACAAGCACAAAGCACACAGAGATGGAAAGCTTCTTCTTCTTCTTCACAGAAAAGAGAGTACAAAATGACTAAGTGCTAAAGCTGAAAAGTAGCACATATGTACATGCGGTCACTAAGTGTGAACTCGCTAGAAGCGTACTAGGCTGGCACTATAAGTGTAGTCCAGCTGTAGAATCACTGGCAGAGATCCTCCGTGTCGGTCACCTAACGCGCCAGTGAGTAAATGCCGTAAGCGGCCAAGACCCCTAGTGGATGCCAGCTCAAGGTGTAGAGCTCGACATCTCAACAATGACTTCACTGTCTATTCAGATGAGGACTAGCACTTCTATTCCTAGAGATGGTTTTTAAACACTGTCAGGAGAAGAGGATTTGTTTGAATCCACTAAAATCTGTTTTTCTAGTATGGAAGGGACAGCTACTAGGACATGTGGTTTCCCGCAATGGAATAGAGATGTCCAATGACAAAATACAGTGTGTCCAGCAAGCTAAAGCACCCAGAACTGCTTCAGAGTTGAGTTCTTTCTTGGGTTATGTGAACTTCTATAGAAGATTTGTACACATGTTTGCTTCTCAAGCAGTACCACTATATGAGCTTACAAAGAAGACCAATAAGTTCAACTGGACTGCTGAGTGTGAGGAGAGTTTCCAGAATTTGAAAAAAGACATTACGAGTAAACCAGTCCTTAGGCAGCCGAATTGGGATATTATTTTTCACGTACACGTGGATGCTTCAGGATTGGCAATGGGGGCAATATTAGCTCAGCCAAATGGCAGAACAGACTATCCGGTTTATTTTGCTAGTCACAGATTCAGTCAGGCTGAACAAGGCTATACGACTACTGAGAGAGAAGCTCTCGGAATGGTTTTTAGCGCTACGAAGTTCAGGCATTACCTGTTGGGGAAGTTATTCCATTTTTATGTGGACCATCAAGCTCTTCTGTTCCTGATTAACAAAGTCATTATTCAAGGCAGGCTGATCAGATGGATGATGTTCCTTATGGAATTTGAATTCAGAATTTTCCACAAGCCTGGCTGAAACCACTGTGGAGCTAACTTTCTTTCAAGAAGTACGGAAGGATATTCAGAATCACCCTTGAGAGATGAGCTAGTAGATGCTGATTTATTTCAGCTAGATGCAGAAGAATCAGTGGATCCTGAATGGTATGATATTTATCAATTCCTTTCCCAAGGTGCCTTTCCAGAGGATTGGAAGCAGAATCGAAAGAAAGCTCTGATCATAAAAAGCCTGAAATTTACTATCATAGGAGGATTACTTTATCGACTGGGTGTGGACGGTATACTTCGACGATGTGTCCCTATGGAAGGAAGAATGCAAGTGCATAATGGTGAGTCTGGTGGACACTTTTCCAACGAAGTAACCTACAAGAAGATTCTGCAAGCTGGTCTGTGGTGGCAAACACTGATTGTTGATGTCAGAAGTTTCTGTAAAACTTGTGACATATGCCAAATAATGGGCCGACCAACAGCTGCATATATGACTCCCTTAATGCCAATACAACCATTGGGAGTATTCATGAAATGGGGATTGGATTTTATGGGACCTTTTAAAAAGGTAACTCCCAGGAAGAACAAGTGCATAGTGATGGCTACTTGTTATGTTACCAAGTAGGTTGAATCTAAGGCTCTTCTTGACAACACAGCCAAGTCAACTGCAAGGTTTCTGTTTGAGAATATTGTCCGTTATGGATGTCCAGTAGAGATTGTGACCGATCAAGGAACACATTTTATCAATGACACTATGGAAATCCTATTGGATATGCTTTCAGTCAAGCATCGGAAATCTACTCCTTACTATCCTAGATGCAACGGACAGGCTGAAAGTAGTAATAAGACAATAAAGACTATTCTCACTAAGGTGGTGCAAAAGAAACAAGACCAGTGGGATTTGAAACTTCAGACGGCTCTATGGGCTTATAGGATAGCTTATAAGGTAACTACTGGAATGACACCATTCAGAATGGTCTATGGTATTGAAGTTGTGGTTCCTAGGAGTTTGTAATCCCCAGTTTGAGAATGGCTATGAAGCATGGAGTAGACTTCAACCATAATCTTAAGAAAAGGCTGGATGAACTGATGCAATTAGATGAACTCAGGCAAAGGGCTATATTGGAACAAGAAATTGTTCAACAATGAAGAAGGCACTGGCATGATCGCCGAATTAAAGTTCGGGAATTCCAGAAAGGAGATTTAGTGCTTCTATATTAGTCAAGATTGGGTCCAAAGAAGCCGAACTTGAAGATTGCCTGGGCAGGACCTTTTGAGGTAGATTGGTTCTTCTCCAATGGCACAGCCAGATTGAAAGATTTATCTGGACTGATGTTGCCGGGAGTATATAATGGAGCAAAGATCAAGCTCTATTATTCAGAGACCAGAGAAACTGGGTCGGAACAAGGTACTAAGGAACTGGAGGTTGCTGATCAAGAGATATCGGAATCAGATATTTTTGGACTTTTTCATGTGCAACCAGTTCCAGTTTCAGAACCAGTACCAGAAGAACCAAATCAGGCTGACCTTAGAATCAACCAGTATGGTCCAGCCAGAGTGGAAATCAGTTCAGAACCAATATGGGCACACTTTCCAATTTTTAAGTGGCCAACGGTCAAATGGCATGCCAGTGGTAATTATTACAAGGATGGGTCGCAGTCTTGTCCAATGCATGTTTTCCATGACAGCAATGGCGCACACAAGTCTAGGAGCGGCGAGTGGTGGAGCTTTTATGGAGCGAACACGTATAACAGTCAGGAGAGTTAGCATTTTTCCCCATAAATCTCCTGCGCGATGCTTCCCTCATGTCAACCATTCGCCATCGCCGAGCTCCGAGGTTTCTTCACTACAGCCGCAAACTTCAACCTTTGACGAGACAGTTGACTGTCAGATATTCTTGCCAGCGACACCAGGAAACATCTTCGACACAAGTAAGTCATCTTCTCCTTCGCCTGTTTCATCGTCATCGACCTCACAATGTATGGGTAGAAAGAAACGCTCAGAGAAGGTGCAGGAGTCTCTTGAGGAAACCCAGGCTATAGTTGTTGAGGCAAAGGCAAGCCTTCCCGTTCTCCCATACAGTAAAATCTAGCGTTATGTATTTACTGATCAAGCAATGACTCTGCTATAGCTATGGGATCTTCGACTTGTGTTGCAAGCTACAAGGATTGCTTTTAATTCAGATATCATCAAGCAAGTTCTTGATTCCTTTGATGCTGAAAGTGGTAGTGCCATGGTAAATAGTAGGAAGGTGTCAGTAACACTAGAAGCCATAGCATTTGCATTCCGGATGCCCAATGAGCCCAAACCTTCTGTGGCAACTGCGCAGCAAATAAGTATCGCTCTGAAGGAGGATGAAACAGCTAGAAGGAAGCGCAAGGCAAGTGCTCAAGGAGTTCCAGTAGTAGCAGGACTGGAAGCCTCCGCTGCTTACAGGTTTGTAGCTGAAGCAGTAAGCCTTAAGAACAACCCAACGTATGTATCTGAAAAATTCTTTGCTATGCTGTTGGCCAAGATACTGGATCCACAAGTCCATATCAACCTTTGTCAGATACTCTCGCATAATGTACTCCAGCAGACTACCAAGCTAAAATATCAAACTATTTTCAAGGCCTGGTATGTTTGGCAATTCTTGTATTGGGCTACTGCTGCAGATATTAATGAGCAGGTAAAGTAGGCTTGGAGTGAGAAGCCAATTTCTGAACCAAAGAAAATTGAACTGTCCTCAGATGACGAGGAAACAGATAGTCAAACCATTTCCACCGACCTGAAAAGAAAAGCAACTGCAGATGAAGTTGGAAGTTCAAAGAAGCAAAAAATTACACTGACTAAAAGCAGTGAATTTCTGAAACAAATAGAAAGCCAAGTCAAGGCAGTAAGCACTGAGAAAGCTGAAGTGAGTCAGACTGAGCAGCAATCTGCTCAGAAGACTGTGCCTGACCAGTTCGTTGTAAAAAGTACAGTTGCTACTGGGTCTAGGAAAGATTATGTCAAACCAGTCGCTGTTGAGAAGATAACAGACCAGTCAGTGGACAAAGGCACGAGTCAATTGGACAAAGGGAAAGGTCCAGTGTTCTCAGATTGGCTTGGTGAAGTTCCTACAGATACTGGTAACCCTCTGCAAAAACTGGTAAAACAGGATAAGTTACAGCAAATGCAGACTCAGAAATTGAGAGGGTATCTTCTGCTCAGTAAAGATGATTATGCAACTTTACCCTACGTGGCTCTAGTGGCAATATATAAGCCTATTGATTCTGATCCAACCACAGTCAAAGACAAATGTTCAATCCTTATACAGTCTTCGTGGAATACCATTGTTAGTTGTATGGGACAACTGGTGGAGGCTGCTGGATTAGAAGAAGAAGTCAAAAAACTCAAAGCTGACTTGGCAGAAGCACAACAGCAAATTGAAACGCTCCAGAAAGCCCAGGAAGTGCATAACATACAACACAGGGTACTGGAAGCTCAATCAGAAAGAACTCATGAGTTGTTAAACAAAAAGATAGCTAAGGCTAAATCTGAAATCATGATCATCAAGAGTCAAAGGAATGAAGCATTGAGAGCTGCTGAGCGAGCTAAAACAATGCTGAGGATGAAGCGGGCAGAATTCAGAAAGCTGCTACTGCACCATACAGCTCTAAAGGCTTCGCTGACTGAAAGATACATCTACAATAGCTTGTCTCAAATTTTAAACCCATCAGGCAATGCTGTTTTCAATTTAGAGAATTTAAAGTCCTTGATGGAAAGTATGCAGAGCGATTTTCAGGACAAGGTGGGTGATTTCAATAATGCTCTGATGAACCAAGCTATAATGGATTATATTGAGCAACAGACTTCTCCGGATGAGGATGAAGAAGACGAAGAAGATGAAGCTGATCAGGAGGAGGATGATCAAGAAGCTGGGCATACAAAGGATGATGATGATGCCCCACCACCATCTCCACCTCCAGGAAGAATGAGCACCAGCGGGAAGGACAGGACAAAGAGCACCAGTCGGGTAATCAGCAGACTGAAGAGCAGCAGCACAGTCACACTGGGAATCAGCCAACTGATCAGTTCCATCTCAGCAGAGATGGTAAAGGGAAAATGAAAGTACAGGATGAGGGACCAGTTGGCTGATCATTAGCTTTCACTGCAGCTCATTACCTTGAATAGGCAACTGAGACATCAACAAGCCTCCATCACCAGACAGTATCTGGAGGATGATGCTCTCTGGACTAACTTGGAAAGATTTCAAAGACTATATGTGGGAGCCAGGGAAATGGTAGAACATTGGAAATCAACAGCTTTCCATGATAAATAATCTTGTCGACTACCTGCGCATCCCAGTAAAGTCCAGCCTGCTGGAACGAGTTCCTGAATGGATACTCAATGCTGATGAGAGAGTGGTAAACCCGCACTGGCAAAGGTAGTCTACTGCAGATTGTCGCTCCCTAGCTCTGGAACTGGAACTCCTGCTGGGTAACAAACCAACTTATCGCTGTATGAAGGATGTTAGGGTTCAACTCAAGGAAGTTTTGGTACAAATGCAAGCTGCCAGAGGTGTTTTGGATCAGAGAGTCAAAGCCATTCTTGAGGACCAGACAGCCACTAGCACAGGACCTCAAACACGAATATCAGTAGGAGCACAGGCAACTGCTCTTAGAACACTGTTCCAGCTAGTGAGAGTCACCAGAAAGATGATGCAGTAGGAGAACCAGGCTGTTTTCAATTTCTTAAGCTTTGTGTCTGATTCTCCAGTTCTCTTGTATGTTGTTCCAGCAAGAGAAACCGAGCTCCCAAGATTCTTTCCAGCGCTGTATCACCAACATCAAGAACCAGTTGATCGTCTCACATACTTCAAAATTACTGATGAGCTTCAGGATTGGTATGAGCGGTCAACTGTAGAATGGAAGACTTGGCGACGTTGCTCAATGATGCCCTCCAAATCAGTGACATTCAGGCAATGAAAGAGGAGCTGCATAGGATCCAGCTGCGTATGGGCCAGTGGAAGATTCAAGTCAGAGGATTGACCAGGATTACTAATCAGTTAACTTACGGTCGAATCTTCCAAATTTCCTGAAAAAGACATTGCAGCAAAGCCGGGTCTAGCACCACAGTACAGGGAGATGGCTGAGATTCTTTTTGAAGCTCGAGTCAAAACTAATCAGCCTCTTCCAGAAGGATGGATCCATACTGCTTCGCATTGTCATAAGCTGGCCAGAACCAGACTGAGTAAGGGCAGGTGTACACTCTATGATCCTGACACCAAAACCTATCATTCTCTCACGCCTTATGAGGTAGAGATGACCACCGACCGGCGGGATAAGCTTGAGCAAGAGGCCATTTACCGACTGATTCAGAAGGAGAATGTGGGTGCTGGGACTTCTCAGGCACCGTCTCAGTCAAAGAGCAAAGGCAAAAGGAAGATGGTCCAATGGAAGGATACTGGGTAGTTCCATCCCCTAATGATTCAGAAGGAGAATGTGGGTGCTGGGACTTCTCAGGCACCGTCTCAGTCAAAGAGCAAAGGCAAAAGGAAGACGGTCCAATGGAAGGATACTGGGTAGTTCCATCTCATAATTCAGTGGCGACTTTTCTTCTCAGCAGGCAGGGAGAGATGACAGCTCCACCTTGGCCTGGTGAGAGCTCCACCTTGGCCTTTTCAACTGCCTCTCGCAATCCCTGGTCCTTCTTGAACTCCTACTTGTAATCTTTGAATGGCCATTCTCTCAATGGTCAAGCTGGCATCCCAACATCAGAACCAGACGATGGATTTTTCAATCTCACATCAGATTCAAACAGGGAATTTTTCAAAAATTTTGGAATCTTGCCAAAATTCAAGAAAGAAGGAAAGTAACTATGTGGGAACGTCTTCTTAGAAGATGGGCAGCGAATTACTTAGAAATTACTAAAGTAATTACTATGGTAAACCCGATGTGTATAAATAATACCCATTACATTGTTATCGGGTTGGCAATTATTATCACTTGTATTAGCGCTTTGGCTATAATTGTACTTGAGCATCATTGGCAGTATTGCCGGCTGTACTTTCCTGCTGTAATCATATCAGCTGTAATCTTGATCTATAATCCCAATCATGGCATATATTTTAGTTATACTTACTTTTCGTCGAGTCTTTTGAATGTGAATCTGAATCTAAACCTTATTTCCAGTACATAAGTCTGATTCTTATTTCAGTATCCACATTTCAGTCTAGTCTCTGATTCCTGTCCAGTCTACTGTCTGAAATCTTCCCACACTCGTAGCTGAAATCTTTCAACACTGAAATTAGCTGTCTCAAGAGAGCAGCTCCAATTCCACAATATAAATTAGAATGTCATCGAGGAACACAATGACAAATTTGCCCAAATATGGCTTCAAGACACTATCCATAAGTGTCATGAATGTTGCGGGCGCATTGGTTAACCCGAAGGGCATCACCAAAGACTCGTAATGTCCAAACCGTGTTCGGAATGCAATCTTAGGTATATCGGCAAGCCAAATACGGACTTGGTGATATCCTGACCGCAAGTCGATTTTCGTAAAAATGCGAGCATGAGTTAGCTTATCAAATAACTCATCTACCCTTGGCAATGGGTATTTGTTCTTAACTGTAACCGCATTTAAACCCCGGTAGTCTACGCACATGCCATACTGCCGTCTTTTTTCTTCACCAAAAGGATAGGCGAAGCCCATGGTGAAGAACTGGGTTGTATAAACCCTCTGCTAAGGTAGTCAACAAGCCGACGTTCCACCTCAGCAACCTCTGAGTAACCCATACGGTAAGGTGGTTTGCTAACAGGTTTACAGCCTGCAGTCACGTCAATACCATGTTGTACTGAGCGTGTCGGCGGTAAACCTGATGGAAAATCATTAGGAAAGACATCTTGAAATTCCTTTAATAATGTTTGTAATTGATTTGCAATGTTTGCTTGTGTAGAATTAGCCATTGGTGGAATAGAGGAGAGAGAAGCATGCGGCGTTGAGGAATATTCAACAGACTCAATGTTAGAAAGAAAATGAGACAATGAGTAACACAAGAAAACCTGTTCTATTTCATTATTAGAAACGAGCTGCATCATCTCGGTAGTACAAATCAGTGGTGATAATGGTATATCCTTTTCTCCTAACAACAACACATGTGTGCCATGGGAATTAAACAGCAAACTGTTGTGCTCATAGCTACGCTTCAGTGATGGTCCTAGGCTATGAAACCACTCCCTACCAAGAATCACATTAGCCCTTTCCATGTTCATAACTTGAAAATCCAAACAAGTAGAGTACCATTGTACTTTCAATGGAACAGCTCGGCATTGAGTATCCCATATTTCACTATCATGTCCATTCATCATTGTTACCTTGTAGTGGTGGGTACTCTGAGTTTGAGGTAGTTTGAGCTTTTTCACCAATCCATAATTGATGAAATTGTGCGTAGCACCATCATCTACCAAGATGCGCACCTTGTGTCTTTGCAGATATCCGTGCATACGTACTAACTCATGTGGTACAAAGGTTTGTTGCCACATGGAAGCTGTGAGACAGCATTCATGCACTACCTCAGTGTGTGTTACTTCCACTGTAGAGAAATTTGAGGAAGACTCGAGAGGCAGTAGTTGCACCGTGTGTACTGCTTTCTCCTTCCCCTGGGCAGCAGAGTTCTCCTTGGGACAATCCTTTTTGCCATGGCCTCTTCCTAAGCATTGAAAACATCACTTCTCTTTCTTGGCCTTATCAAAATCCTCAGGAGAGAGAGAGGACCCCTGGACCCCTTGGGTTTTTTAGACGCATCTGAATTAGCAACTGTAAGTTTTCTTTTATTGTGTTCGTACTGAGTGCGTGTAGTGCCATGTATACTAGCAGGCATGTTACTATTATGTGTTTTCTTATCACCAGGGTCATCATGAATATGTGCTTTCACTATGGCTTCCTCAAGTGTTTTAGGGTCCTGGGATTTGACATACTTCTTAAGTTCTGGAGTCAGACCCCGTATGAACCCTCGTACTTGTTGAAAGGTATCCAAGCCTTCCAACTTGAGGATGACGTCCCTATAGTGAGAGATATATTCAAGGAGTGATGGATATTGGCACATGGAACACGTGTCCCAAGCGGTCCAATTCCGATCGGCCTCGTTTGTAGGAAAAAATTCCTTGCTAAACATTGATTCAAAGGCTGCCCAACTCTGTGGTATGATGTTCTTCTCCTTGAGAGACATCCACCATTTGTAGGCCTTGCCTTCCAGAGTTAAGCTCGTTTGCAGAGCTCTTACTGCATCCGGAGTACGCTGTAAGGCATGAATTCCATCCCATTTACTGAGAAAGATGTTCACTACATCCTTATTGCGGTCCCGGTCTTCACCCTTGAAAACTAGTGGTTTAAAATTCTTCAACAAATCATCTACCTCTTTGGCAGTGAGAGTATGTAGTGTTTCATTAATTAGGCCTTGCCCTTGTGTTCCAACGTGCTCATGCATGTGGGTGTCAGTAGTACTCTTAGTCTGGTGTTGCATCAATAGAATGACTAATGTGGAAAGTTTAGTAACATTTTCATTTAATGCCTTAAAATTTTCATCCATGACTATCATGCGTGTCTAAAGTGCACGAAATTCTTGGATATCGAGCAATTCATAAGTATCTTCTCTTGCTGTAGCATCGCGGCTACTCTCCTTGAGAGGATCCGACCGCGAGCCGTCATTGGCAGGATCGGGAGTACTTTGCTCAAAATCGAATGTCATGTTGATATCCGAATCCATGGCTACACAGTGCAGTGAAAGAAGTCCTCAGAAAAAAAAAACCTGATTTTGGTAACACTTGCCAAGTATGGGTAACTCCATTTGTGCGTCATAGCACTTGACCGTGGAATAAACAAGAATTTGCACCGGCGGCGTACAAATCGAACTCCGCACTATCGCCCGTGTTTCAAAAGATGATTGAACGCGTGCAGTGTAGATGGTTGAAGCGTCACCTTTGAAAAGAAGCTCAATTATTGAAAGATTCGGCTATGATGTTTCTTGAACGCCACTTGAAATCGTCGCAATTGGAAAAATATGCAGGTTCTGGAATTTTCTGTAGTAACTGAGTAAAATTTTTAAGCCGTGAAGGTCAAGGGAAAAGCTTCGACGGCTTGTAGCTTGCTTTGGCTTACTTGGCCACCTTGATTCATCGACCCGCTTGTGGGAAGGGCCACTAACAGTGGCCAAAGCTCAAAGCTAATGGCCAATTGGCCCTTCAATGTGAAAAATCGCGTTTCTTTTTTTGAAGCCAAAAACATAGACAGTGTGTTGCTCACAGCGCAAGGACGAAGGTGTTGTGTGTGTGCTTGCCCAAGCCGGTAGCAGCTGCGAGATGTTGGCAAGCCTCCTACCTCCCCAGGGTGCTCCCTTCGAGCCCAACTCCTCGCGAAAGCATGCACCACACAGTGGTTTTCAAAACGGGAAGGACTGCCCGAATTAGAAAGAAAAATTGCTATTTTTGGAAAAGTCTCACCAAGGCCACGGTTCTCACCTAAAGAGCCTACTTTTAGGAACCTAAAGTGACCACGCTTAGAGAGAGAGTGGAAGAGAAACTCCTAAGCTCTGATACCAGTGTAAGAACTAGGGAAACTAGACCCGAGATCCTCCTCCCAACCTCCCTTTATATAGGCGGGCTCCTAGCCCCTTGCCCTAGACGGATCCCCTGTCCACACTGCCTAGCCCAACCCTTGGCCGTAGTCCATGACTATCCTAGTTCTTAGGGTACATGAACCTTGTCCTGACATGAGGCATCCGCCTTAGTGCATCTGCTACTACATTATATCGCCCCTTGCAATATCGTAGCTTACAATCATAGTCTTGAAGGATTTCGACCCATCTAGCTTTACGGCCAAGTCCGTTTGAGTAGTAAACCATTTGATACTCTCATGGTCAAAAACTACTTCAAACTCAGCACCATATAAATAGTGTCGCCACTTTCGTAAAGCGTGAATTATGGCATATAGCTCTCTCTCATAGACATAATAATTCTGTTGACCTCTATCTAACTTTTTACTTTCAAAGGCTATAGGTCTTCCCTCCTGGAGAAGTCCCGCACCAATTGCTTTATCACTAGCATCAGTCTCTACCACAAACGACTTAAGTGGGTGGACGATTGCTAGGATGGGAGCAGTGGCTATTGTTACCTTGAGTTGTTCGAAACTACGTTTTTGGGCTTCTTCCCAAGAAAAGGTCTTACCTTTTGCTTTAAGTTGATCTGTCATAGGAACAACAATTTTGACATAATCACGGATATATTGTCGATAAAATCCATCCATGCCTAAAAATATTTGAAGCTCCTCAACCGTGTTGGGATGTGGCCATCAAAGAATGGTAGCGACCTTGTCAGTGTCCATTTTGATGCCAGAATAAGAGATCACATGAACGAGGTAATGTATTCCTATTTTAAAGAAATCGCACTTGCTTTGCTTAGCATACAACAAGTGAGCTCGTAGCTGTTCGAACACTAATCGTAAGTGTTCTATGTGTTCATCTTCAGTCTTACTGTAAATGAGAATGTCATCAAGGAAAACCACAACAAATTTTCCAAGATAGGGACGTAAGACACTATCCATGAGTGTCACAAATGTAGTTGGAGCATTGGTTAGACCAAAAGGCATAAACAAAAATTCAAAATGCCCGAACCGTGTTCTAAAGGCAGTTTTGGAGATATCTTGTAGTAGGATACGCACCCGGTGGTATCCTGAATGAAGATCTATCTTTGTATAGTATCTTGCTCCATGGAGTTGATCAAACAACTCATCCACTCAAGGCAGAGAATACTTGTTCTTGATGGTTATCGCATTTAATCTGCGATAATCTACATACATGCGCATAGTACCATCTTTCTTTTTTACCAATAGAATTGGTGATGCCCAAGGCGAAGTGCTAGGTCTAATGAAACCACGAGCAAGGTAGTCGGTCAACTAACTCTCAACCTTCTTGGCTTCTTTAGCACTGATATGATAAGATGGTTTACTCACCGGTTTAGTGCCTCGCAAGACATCTATGCCATGTTGCGCATCACGTGTAGGGGGTAAACCCGGTGGTAAATCACTTGAAAACACATCACTATACTCCGTGAGTAAGTGATTCAGCTTTTGCCGTGCAAAAGGAGAAAGTAAACTAGAGTTATGCTGGGATGGAGAATCTTGTAATTCCTATAGTGTTTGTTTTACAATAGTTGCACGTTGCTCTATAGAATTAAAATTGAGAGCACTTCGCTCATTAGATTTGGTAACACTTTGTTTAATAGTAGAATTCGTTGCACTTTGCATACCATTAGAATTTATTGCACTTTGCATATCATTACAGAATTCACCGCACTTTGCTCTTGAGAATTCACAAGACTTAGAGACAAGCAGTAACACAAGAAGACTTCATCTATTAAATCTGCTTTCTGCAAAATAGAAAGCTCGGCTGTACATATAAGAGGTACAGATGGTATATTTTTCTCACCAAGCAAAAGCACATGTTTACCATTGGCCATAAAGGATAAGGAGTTGTGTTCATAACTAGTGTGCAATGTGTTGTTACCATATACATGTGGTAGTGATGTGTGTGAACACACTAGGACCGCCGGGGCATTTTTTCCCTCTTTAGGAGGTTTTTTCCCCCGTGCATTGTATATACGCCCATCACTCTAGGGCTATCTATCTTTCCATTGCACACTAAGTAACACACTCTCTATTGTGTGCCTTGAGCTTCCTTCGTCTTCTCCAAGCTGTGTGTGTTTCTCTGCAACCCTAATTCCAACAATTGGTATCAGAGCAGGTCACGTCCTCCCGGGCTTAGTCGCCAGCTGCTCCAGCACACGCCTGCTCACTTTCTCCGATTTCAGTGAGCTTTGGCGAGCGTTCGCAGGTTGACAAATATTTTGGGTAAGCTCGAAGAGCTTGGTCTGCTCAGAATTTTGATTTGGGCTCATTTCGGCCTCCGTTTCCACTACAGGCAGTACTGCACAGGCTATTTCGTCATTTTGTGCAGATTTTCTGTCAGTGCCGTTTTCTGCATAACAGGTGCCTTATAGTCTTCTACGGTTTGTGATATATAGCACAAGTTGTTCCCGCTCCATTTCTCCTATTTTCGGGCAGTTTTCACATCAGGTGCAGCATTTACCATGGCTGACAACAACAACACAGATGTGTTCAAGATGTTTGCTGCTGAGGACAGGTTGGATGGGGACAACTACCCTATGTGGGCTTATATGATGCAACATGTTCTTGTGTCAAAAGGTGTCTGGAACATTGTGCAGGGCATTGATGTACGTCCTGGTTCTGAAGATGTAGGCGATGTTGAGGATGTTGCAGGTCTTGCTGCAAGGATTGCAGCTGTTAGAGTTGTTTTTCCTACGACAGAACAAGCTCGTTGGGATGTTAAGGATGCGCAGGCTCATGCATTGATTGCCTTGTCTGTGAAGCGCACCATTATTCCTCACATCTGTTCAGCAAAATCTGCAAAACAGGCTTGGGATATTCTAGCAGGTCTTTATGCAAGCCGCAATGAGGCTAAAATTGCTTTGCTGCGTAAAGAGCTAGAGTCGAAGATTATGCATGAGGAAGATGATATGGACACTTTCCTTGCTAGTGTCAAGGATATCAATGAGCAACTCATTTCTGCAGGTGAAGTCATTTCGGACAGTTCCCTTGTGCAGACTGTTCTTGATGCCTTACCAGATTCCTACCAGACTTTTGCTAGTACTTGGAGACTGATGACCCAAGGAAATCCTGAAGTTGTCAAGTTTGATGCATTATGCACATTGCTGTTGCAAGAGTCACTTTCTAGAAAAAACAGGACTAGGGAGCGTGCAGTTGAACAGGCTTTTATTGCTTCTCAAAGAAAGGGTGGTAACAGTAATGCAGCCACTTCTTATGGTTCTGCTGCGAGTGGCAAAAATTCTGTTCCTAATGCTTCTGCTGGCAGCACTTCGTCTGGCAATTCTGGTGATAAGGGCAAAAAGAAGATGCGTTGCCATTATTGTAAAGCCAATGATCACTTGATCAAGTCGTGTCCTAAATTGAAGGCCAAAGAGGCTAAGAAGAAAGAGGGTGGTTCCACTGCAAATGCTGGTTCCACTACAAATGCAGCCATTGTTGAGTCTTCTGTGAAAGGAGATTGTGATGCTGATGTTGATGCAGAATGGGCTTTTAGCGCAGAGTGCACTTACAATCCTGCTGTCCATGATGCATGCTTGTCAGTTGCTGCAGATTCACATGTGTGGTATTTCGACAGTGGTGCTACAAAGCACATTACCTCACATCATGAATTGTTTACCTCTCTCGAGTCTGTCCCTCATGGGAATTCAGTCACTTGTGCCAACAACGCCTCTTATCCAGTTGAGGGAGTTGGAAAGATTGTGCTCACTGTTGCTAATGGCAGTTCCTTCACACTTGTTGATGCACTTTATGTACCTGGGATCAAGAAGAATCTCTTGTCTGTATCCGCACTTGCTAGACTTGGACTTGTAGTCAAATTTGTGGATGACAGATGTACAGTTCATGATCTCAGTTTTGGTGATGAAATTGTTGCATCTGGCCTTTTGTGCCGTGGGCTGTATAAGCTCACTTTGTATGACAAGTGTGGACAAAATTTTGCAAATGCTGTTGCAGATTCAAGGGCTATTTCAGATGCAAAACTTTGGCATGCACGTTTTGGTCATCTGAATTTTGCCAGTTTGCTGCGTTTGCAGAAATCTGATATGGTTGCTTCTTTGCCGCCTCTTGAAGCACCTGTCAAACATGTTTGTGAAGGCTGTATTCTGGGTAAAATGCAGCGTTCTAAGTTTCCAAAGGATGGTTCAGTTAGGGCCACATGCAAGTTGCAACTTGTGCATAGTGATGTTTGTGGGCCCATGCAAACTCCGTCCTTGGGCAATTACCTGTACTTCGTGACTTTCATTGATGATTACTCCAGGCATGCATGGGTATTTCCGCTTAAAGCGAAGTCCGAAGTTTTTATGTGCTTCAAACAATTTTTGGCTATGGCTGAAAATGTCTCAAAATGTACTATGGGCACCCTCCGTTCCGATCGAGGGGGGGAGTATATGTCTCATGAATTTAATGCATTTCTGGCTAGTCGTGGGATAAAACACCAATGTACAGTGCCTTATACACCTCAGCAAAATGGTGTTGCTGAGAGGAAAAACAGGTCACTAACGGAAATGGCACGATGTATGGTCAAAAGTCAAGCTTTGCCGCATTCTTTTTGGCTTGAGGCCATCATGTGTGCCACTTATGTACTTAACAGGTGTCCTACGAAAGCTTTGCAGTCTATTACTCCATATGAAGCATGGCATGATAGAAAGCCTTCTATTGAGCACATGTGTGTTTTTGGCTGTTTGGCATATGCTTTGGTGCCACAAGTGCAGCGCAGAAAATTGGATGATAAGGCTGTCAAATGTATTTTTGTTGGTTATAGTGCTGAAAGCAAAGGTTACAGGTTGTATCATTCGCAAACAAAACGTATTCTGGTTTCACGGGATGTAGTGTTTGTGGAAGACTCTGTTCAGCCCTTGCTGTCATGTACTAGAGACAGTAATGTAAGCTCACAGGACATTTATGACACTTTGTTGCCTCTTTTCAGTGGTGGAAATACGAATGTAAGTTCCAATGAGGCAAATGTACAGCCTATGGGGGTTTCTGAAAATGTTTTAGAACAGCCTATTACTGATGCAGATGTACATGATGTACTTGATGAGGAAAGGGCTGAAAATGAGCAGGCTAGAGGTATGCCAAAATGGCTGGTGCACACTTTGCGTGACAGTAAATTGGATGCACCTTTATCTAGTCGTACTCGTTCAGGCTCTCGCCATGCATCTTATGCATCAGATTGTTATGCTTTGGCTGTGTCTAGTTTACATGATGTTGAGGAGCCTCTATCTTTTGATGAAGCACAGAATTCAGAAAATTGGATTGCTGCCATGAAATCAGAATATGATGCACTTATAGAGAATGACACATGGACTTTATGTGATTTGCCTCCTGGCAAAAAGGCCATTGGTACGAAGTGGGTTTACAAGTTGAAACGCAAGCCGGATGGTGAGATCGATCGCCATAAGGCTCGACTTGTTGCAAAGGGTTATGCACAACAAAAAGGCATAGATTATGAAGAGACTTTTGCTCCCACTTGTCGTATGACTACTGTGTGTTTTCTATGTGCATTGGCAGCTCATTTTGGTTGGGATGTACATCAATCAGACATTGTTACTGCTTTCTTGAATGGTGACATATTTGAGGAAGTTTATGTAACCCAGCCTCGCGGTTTTGTCATAAAAGGACAAGAGGACAAAGTGTGCAAATGTAAGAAGGCTTTGTATGGGTTGAAGCAATCTCCTCGTGCTTGGTATGAGAAAGCTGACACTCATTTGGTTAAACGAGGCTTTCGTAACAGTCCAACAGAAAGCACATTGTATGTAAAGCGTGAGGATGATGTATTTCTCATTGTGGTTCTTTATGTTGATGATTTGCTGATCACTGGACCAAATGAGAGACATATTGCTGAATTTAAGGCTGATTTGAATGCTACTTTCAAGATGAAAGATTGGGGGCTGTTGCATCATTACTTGGGTATACAGTTTAAGCAGTGTGATGGTGGTATTGCCTTGTGTCAGAAAAGTTACATAGAAACATTGCTATGTAAGTTTGGACTTGAGGATTGCAAACCTATTGCCACTCCCATGGAAACAGGTTTGAAATTGAGTCTACATGATGCTGGCGATCCTGCTGATGTCACTCTTTACCAAACTGCTGTTGGCTGCCTCATTTATGTATGCAACACGAGGCCAGATATTCAGTTTGCAGTCTCGTAGGTCAGCAGATTTATGCATAGCCCAGGGTCTAAGCATTGGCAGGCTGTCAAGAGGATTTTCCGCTACCTTAGTGGCACTTTACATCTTGGCTTGTTTTATCCCAAGGGGGGATCATTTCCGCCAGACTTACATGCTTTTTCGGACTCAGATTGGGCTGGTTGTTTTGACACGCGAGTGTCCACAAGTGGTTTTTGTTTCATGCTTGGCAGTTCATGTATATCATGGTTGAGCAAGAAGCAACCTACTGTGGCCACTTCGAGTTGTGAGGCTGAGTACAGGGCAGTCTTCACAGCTACGGTTGAGTGTGTATGGCTCAGACGCCTTATGGCTGACTTGGGTGTTGGACAGGACACTACCAACACTATCTACACTGACAGTCAGAGCGCATTGGCAATTGCGAGGAACCCAGTTTTTCATGCTCGCACAAAGCACATTGAGGTGCATTACCACTATGTCAGGGAGAGGCTCTCAGCAGGAGAGATCAGCTTGGCTTATGTGCCAACACAGGACAACCTTGCAGATCTTTTCACAAAGGCATTGTCTCGTGAGAAGCTTGAAGCTTTCCGCAAAGCTTTGGGCTAACTCCCCTTTGTGGACTGATCCTGTCCTCAGGGCATGGCACTTCCCTTTACTCATGTGCCAGCTCTCGTTCACCGCATCACTCCAGGGGGGATTTGTTACCATATACATGTGGTAGTGATGTGTGTGAACACACTAGGACCGCCGGGGCATTTTTTCCCTCTTTAGGAGGTTTTTTCCCCCGTGCATTGTATATACGCCCATCACTCTAGGGCTATCTATCTTTCCATTGCACACTACGTAACACACTCTCTATTGTGTGCCTTGAGCTTCCTTCGTCTTCTCCAAGCTGTGTGTGTTTCTCTGCAACCCTAATTCCAACATGTGTTTCCTAAACCATGCAGCCACTCCCATCCTAAAACTACATCAGCACGGTCCATGTTCATAACTTGGAAGTCAAGGGTCATCGTATGATCTTGAACAATAAGCTAAACCCCTTGAACTACCGTGCCTCATACTTCTTTATCATTCTCAGACATCTGCTCCACCACATACTTGTGAGAGCAGGGAGTTTGTGTAAGCTTCAATTTCTTGATTAGCTTATAGTTTAAGAAGTTATGAGTTGCACCATCATCCACTAAAATACGAACACGTTGTCCGTTAATAGTGCCATGCATGCGAATTAAATCATGGGGGCCAAAGGTGGGCTGCCACATTGAAGCAGGCACACAACACTTGTGCTTTTCTTCCATATGAAGAACCTCCACAACACAATATTTAAGAGATGAATCTAATGTGAGGTGTTGCACCGTGTGCATGGCCTTTTCTTTGCCTTGTAAAAGAGGCTTGTTATGTTGGTCCAAAAGACATCTAAAACACAAATTGTGTTTCTTTGCACGCTCAAAATCAGTAGTGCTGAGAGACCCACGTGGAGTATCTCATAGGCTTCTTAGCCTCTTGTGGGCGTGGAGAGGTAGATTGTCTCTTATTCCTCTTGGAACGCGTGGGAGATCTACCTCGCCATTGGCTCTTAGCCACATTAGTCTTAGCAAAAGTATTCTTAGCGTAGGGAACATTTCCTTTTCTCTCTTGGTCATCATCATATCTTTGGGCATGATTGATGGCTTCTTCCAAAGTTTTTGATGTTGGGTCTTGACATGAAGACGATAGTCTTTGTCAAGACCCCTATTAAAACCCCGTATCTTATTCTTAGCGTAGGGAACATTTTCTTTTCTCTCTTGGTCATCATCATATCTTTGGGCATGATTGATGGCTTCTTCCAAAGTTTTTGATGTTGGGTCTTGACATGAAGACGATAGTCTTTGTCAAGACCCCTATTAAAACCCCGTATCTTTTGAAATTCATCTAGACCTTCTACTTTTAATATGATTTCTTAATACTTCGAAAGGTACTGTGTGAGAGAGAGGTCAGACATGCGGCATGCATCCCATGCTAACCAATTCTTATCTTCTTCATTGGAGTCCAAAAACTCTTTGGAGAAAGAAGCTTGAAACGCAGCCCAAAATGGAGTTCGAGCATCTATTGGAAATGTCATCCACCACTTATAGGCCTTGCCTTTAAGAGATAGATTTGTTTCCACAATCGTCTTTATAAGCGGGGCGTGTCTCAATCTATGAATATCACTCCATTTGTATAAGAACGTATTGACCGCATCCTTGTTGCGATCACACTCTTCCCCGTGAAACTCACGAATGGTGATATTCTTAAGTAATGCATTGCTACCTTCTGCATCTTCTGCAACACTTGTCTCTTGGACTCCTTGAGTCGTGCGAGCATGGTTCCCTTAAACCGTGCCACTTGTGGCTCCTTGAGTCGTCTGTGAATTCATAAATTCACAAGTAACTCCGTAAGATTTGTAACATTTGCATTGAGTGCAAAGAGGTTTCTTTCAACTACGTTTTGGTGATGCTCCAAAGTCTTGAAAGAAGCCATATCTACAAGCCCATGATCTCCTAGATCACCATCATCATGCATATTAGTGTCAGCAGTACCCGTGGTGCCCTGATTTTGATCTACGTGCTCAAAATCAAAAGTGTGTGTAGGTGGGATATCCTCACTGACCATGGTAAACACACACTAATGTAAAGAGAGAAAAAACGTCAACTTGTACCTTGTAAAATTGAAGTCTTTGTGTTTTGTATGCTCCGCGATTTGCGTTGCATGCGAACCTCGCCTTGCGAGAATTGTAGCGCTTCACGTGTTGTTCGTCGTAAGGAAACTTTTGTTGCCTCTTCACAAAAACTGGTCGTTTTTGTGAAGGCTTTTGCTCACTTTGAAGCTACCTCCTTGAGGAAAAAAGAATTTTTGGAGGAAAACTTGCCTTCCTCCAAGAAGTGAAAAGGCAGAGTGAAACTACTTCCTTGAAGTTTGAAGCTTTCCCTTTCCTTCTAACTTTCCTTTCAACACAAGTATACTATCTTTCCTTGTTATGCATAACGAGGGTGAATAGCTTGATGGTAAAGTGTTGGCCTCTACCCCTCATGGGGTGGGTTCAATCCTCCTTCATGCAAGGGTTAACCGGGCCTTCCAACGCGTGCAGCCAACGACGTTGTTGGGTTTCAAGCCCAGGTTGTGGTCGTCTCGCTCGTGGGAACCACCTTTTATACCATGCAGTTATACACTCTAGTTTAAACTAGACTGTTGCATGGAAGGTCCAAAGCTATTTATATTGTACGGCTTCTACACAATAAGAATAATCAACAATAACGTTTATTATTGCTGTATCGAGCTCTTTCTCTCTTCTCCATCTCTCATTCTGCCGCATCTCCTCCTCGCCATGAAACCCCATCGGCTTCATCCTCCTTAGCCACAGTTCCTAACACCTGGTATCAGAGCCTTAAAGGTCTGTGCTCGTGGCGGCCTCATCTCGAGTAGATACGCTGCATGACTTGTCGCTTGTTGAAAAGATAGGGAGCTCGTTGACCTCGACCTGCACGGATCTAATCACATCCACCATCATCAGCTGCTCGCCCTGGCTTGAGAAGTGACTTTCGACACTATAGCTCTTGCAAACTTGGCCTCTTGAGCATGCTGCGTGCGATAATCCAGCCTCTGTTGTCTGCGCTGTCAGCGTCTCCAAACAAACAGAGAGCTCAATTTTTTTGTGGTAACCTTTTGTGTTCATACTTTAGTAAGTGGCCATACCTATTTTAAGCTTTTGACTTTAATCAAGAGCCCATTCACACCCACGGTGCTTAGCAGTGATAATCGGTAAGCAGCAAATAAGTTCAACAGTATATTGAGAAGCTACAAGGTAAGTTTTCCAAAAACGCCACCTAATTGTCTTAAGGAATAGTGGTCAACACTATCTGATGGTGAAGACTCGAGAGATTTTTGGAGTCAACGAAGAAGTTGCCTTTTTTTTTTTTGCAAAGCTTCTAAAAAAAACTCCGCTACACGGTGCTGAAACGACATTAGTCGACAAAGATGGTATCTAGCAAGATCTCTAAATGGTGGCAAAGAGGATCTTCTCGAGGTTTTGGATGTTCTCAAGGTTTGCTAAGCAATGATTACAGCAAGGGAAATCCAAAGTTTTCACAACATATCAAAGCAAAAGGAAAAGTAAAGACTCATTCAACAATTTTCTTGGATCATTCGGTAGATCAACAAAGAATTCAAAATTGGTAGATCAACAAAGAATTCAAAATTGTTCTGTGTCATAGATTTGTCATCTTTGGTCTCTTGTCAGAACAATCATACAAAGTTTTGTGTTAGCCTTTAATTTGTCAGTTGTCATTATGTCAAAGTTGTACGTGTTATAGACATTGCCATAAAAATATAGTGGTAAGACCACCCTTTGTTGTTTGGTTGGGTTCTGGTATGTTTCACACTGATGGTTGTTTGAGGGAAGTACACACACACACACACACGCACACACACATGCTATAGTCAAGGGGGGGGGGGGGCTTCTACTCATGGTTTCAGGTGATTGAACTTTGCCATGGTATGTTTCGAGTCCATTGTCAGTGGTTTGGGCTTGGGGGGGGGGGGGTTGTTGGGTTTCAAGCCTAGGTTGTGGTCGTTTAGCTCGTGGGAACCACCTTTTATACCATGCAGTTATACACTCTAGTTTAAACTAGACTGTTGCATGGAATGTCCAAAGTTATTTATATTGTAAGGCTTCTACACAATAAGAATAATCAACAATAGCGTTTTTATTGATGTGTCGAGCTCTTTCTCTCTTCTCCATCTCTCGTTCTGTTGCATCTCCTCCTCGCCATGAAACCCCATCTGCTTCATACTCCCTAGCCACAGTTCCTAACAGGCGCCAACGGAAGCCTTCAGAGCCTCGGTGCCGTCGAGTTGTCGGTCGAGTTTGTCTTGGTCGCCCGCCTTGGTCGTGCACTGTGGAGGACGTAGATAGGGCGTCGGTTGTCCGCGAACTCTTCGCACAGGAAATTGTGCCTCTCTTCTTTTTGCTGCACAGCGGAGACGTCGTTGTCTGTGGAACATGGGAGAGAAGCAGCGCGTCGAATGCACATGCAACTCGCTTTCCGCCTCCTCCCAAAATAGCTCGGATACCAGTGAAAGGGCGGTGGTAATGCGTGTGCCAGTCTCCACCCAACCGTGCTATCTTATAGCCTCCCCCTAGCGTACACATTGTCCGGCCGTGCCGATGGCCTTGCCCGTAGGACCCATGTCCTTACATGTACCTATCATGCTTTATTTTGAGAAATTGGACAAATACTGAGCCTATTCATGGTCACGGGCAAAAATTGAGTCCACGTTGCTCCCACTTGGAGGTTGAGCTCCGACCACTTGTTGAAAATTGACCTTGGATTCGCCTCACGACAAAACGTCTGCTCCGCACGTGCTACAACTGCCATGGCCGAGGAACCTGCTCTCTCTCTCTCTCTCTCTCTCTTTGTGTGTGTGTTTGTTAAAGAGGTGTAAACAATGCCATCAACATGCGCAAGCTTAAAAAAAGAAAAAAAATCAAGGCACAACCGGTAGGGATTTGCAACTATGCCGATTTTGGCATTGTTACAAGAGCCTATGCTTAGTATAAGAACTGAGTTGCCTCAGTTACGAATGTGTGACCACACAGGAGGCTCAGATACGTGCCCAACTTACTGATAACTGAGCCTCGTGTGACCAAGCCGTTTCACTTCAAAGTACTCGGTCATCTCGTTATTATAGTCAACCATGTTGAAGTCGACAGTCCCTCAGGACTATATGACACGGGCATGGGGGCATGGGATCTACGGTGAGAGCATCTAGCGCCGTAGATCTTGTCGACACCGCACAAGTAATCTCGGGTACCCGAGATTACTTTATGTACCCGAGATTACTTTTGGTCACATTTGGTATAAGAGTAATCTCGGACCCATACCATCACAATAAACACGCGGGTGCTCGTGGTTAGGGCATGGGAGTCGCAAAGGTGAGGTCAAGGGTTCGAGGGTTGGCCGAGAAGTAATCTCGGGTGCAAAGTTCCCGAGATTACTTTGCCGCGATCTACGGCTCTCCTTCATCCCACCGTAGATCCCACCCCCTCAGGCCCTTAGGGGTCTGACTCGTCGCTTCGCTTAAGTTCAAACACAGAAGAGGACAGCTTTGCCAAGTTCGCTCTCATTAGCTCATCTTGACCGTAGAAAGCAGCAGGAGGAGGGGGAATCGGAGAAAGAGAGAGAGAGAGAGAGAGAGAGAGAGGTCTCGGTAATGGGGGGGATTGTCTCATCTCCCACTGTAAGTGTTGATGACGACTTAGGTTCCAGCATTCGGCAGCTGATGCAGATCGATGGAGGCGATCTGCGGCAACACGAGCATGGAGGCTTTGTAGGACGGGAAGCTGAGATGACGCAGTTGGTGAGAGCGCTAGCCGCAGAACCTTCGCGCGCCACGCTTCTCATCGGCCCCAAACACTCAGGCAAGTCCACGCTCTTGCAGCATCTCAAGCAAAAATGGCAGTCGTCAAGCCAGGTCCGTCAGATCTTTGCACCATTTCTACTCATAAACCTCCAAGAATGTCTCATCACCCACCTCAAATCAGCAGAGGAGAGCTATTACAACTCGACGGCGGCTGAGGGCTTGTATTCGGCCATCAGAGGTGAGGTTAAGGCCTGGGTTGATCTGGCTACGAAGGCCTTGTCTATCGATGATGTGAAACAGGACATAAGCGGCATATCCCAAGCTTCTATCAAGATGAGTATAGAGAGCTTCACTCAGAGCTATCACCTGAGGGGTTGCAAGCTCATGTATTCTCTCTTGGATTGGCTTCAGAGTTCCTTGAAACAGCATAGCCATGTGTGTCCGGTCATCGTTTTCGATGAAGCGCATGTGCTCAAGTCCTGGTGCAGATATATCGATCTTTACGACGAGGTGCAAAGGCTTGCTCAGTTTCTCCAGTGGCTTTGTAAGGACAAAGCGAGGGGCCACGTTGTGATGGCAACATCAGATCCATTTTTTTGGGCATGGCTTTCGCAGACCCTTGGAATAACGCCGCTGAAGATGATACCCGTTGGCCATTTCGGAGAGGGCAATGCCAAGGAGTTTGTCATCAACAACCTCTTGAAAAAGCATGAGGGAGTTTTACCAGCAGGGGGCTTTAGTGAAGATGTATGGAAGGCAGTCTATCAAGTGGCAGGAGGCTGTCCACATTTGCTCAAGATTGTTGTGTCTGATGCTGTGGAGCTTGGCTCATGGATGGATGCCACCACATCCCTTGTGTCTACCATGGAAGAGGAACTACGAGAGCGAGTGCTCGAATTCATTAAGTACAGGGACGACAGACATGTCGAGGGCATCGTGGGAGCGATCGTGAATGGAGGGGGGCTTGCAGGTTTCAATGATGTCTCGGAGCATGTATTTGCAGGAAATGAATCATATGGACGGAGTGAAATAAAGGCTCTTGCAGAGAAGGGCATCATTTATGTAAGGCTATGGACAAACGGAATGAGATACATGGATGTTGGGGAGAAGAAGGGAGATGACACTCTCTATCTCACGGCAGCACATCCTGCATCCTTTGCTGCCATGAAACGGTTGTATCCGACATGGTTTGCTTCTTTGAAGAAGCCAGAGGAGGAGAAAAATAGCAGAGGGAATAGAAGCAATTGGGAAACTAGAGGAGGTGACTATTCTGCAGGAGGAAGTGATGCAGAGTACGACATGAGTCGAGGTGAATCGGACTATGAATGAGATTGTGCCATGATGCTGTCGAACTTGTGATCCACTCAATCATATCAATCTGGTCATGAAAAGAAGGTTGCAGATGCATGACCCAATGTTTGTGTAATTAGCATTAGACCTCATGTGGCGCCTTCTAATTAAAGCCGTCTCCATGAGAGCTGTAATCTTGTTCTACTTGTAAGGTATTACTTCGTTTGCAACGAATGTGAATTGGCACTGACATCTAGCATTTTGTCTAGAAATTTTGAAAGGAGAAAATCATAGCTAGAATTTCTAGTCTTTTCAAAATTAATTTATAGCTGGGGGTTACACAGTGATCTCACTAGGTTATTTCAATTGCATTGTGCAAGGCAACATTGTTAAAGACAATGTTGTTGAAGAAGTGAATTTAATTTGACAAGGATAAGGTTTAACTTATTGTTGACTGCCCTTGGCAATTGTACACATGTACAAGGTACTCTATCTCTCCCCCTCTCCCTCGCTCCTGTCTAAGTGGCACAGGCATGTTGGGGGCCGTAGGCAAAATTGAAACGCCATATCGTTGCCCCAAATATCCAAATTTACCGTATTTATCATATCAAGGATCCCATACATTTCAAAATGGGTGCACACGTGAAGTGGTTAGGGCACCATGCTCTTGAGGGTGATGCTTCAAATTGTCGAGGGTCAAGGAGTGGGTGCCTCCCTTTACTTCCGAATCTAGAAATCTACATGAGCCGGCCCTCGTGTCCCCAACCGTCAATCCCCTCTTGACATGCCCATGTCACTAGTTAGAGAGGAGGGAAGCAAAACCTCCCCAGTTGATTGAAGGTGTTATTATGAACTTCATGTGTAACTCAAGGTATATCTCATGCCTGGCTGTAAGCTGCGGATCAGCCTCCTTTTTTCAGTATTTTGCTAGCATTGGTTGGCATATAATTCTATTGCAGCAGCAGAGTTTGGAGTGTCGGCCAACACGATTGAAGTCTTGGCTGGATGCTGGCTTATCTCATGCCTTCATGTATGTTTTGCGGATGGTTTGCCAAAAGGGACATGGGCTGGGGACTATGTTGGCTTATATGGGTAGACTTGTCTGCGTTTCACCTTACATGCAATTAGGCACTCACATGCGCAATATGGTCGAGAGTGCAGTGCGTGCTCTCCTTACTTTTGAGGGGGACAGTAGAGGATCGATCCCATTTTCCTGTCGAGAGATCTCGTCCATGCGAGCTCATTTGTAGTGAAAGGCTGGATGCTTGCGGGTCGTCAGCCTTCCGCTTGTTAGTTCACACTCTTCCTAGCCTGCAGTGGTCCAGAAACGCCAATAATATTCCTTCAAGCTGGAGTGCCTACTCCTTCATCTGAGCCCGGCCATACTAAATGACTTCTACATGCCACCCTGAGCTTGGAGTCTATGTCCATAATTTTTTGATTTGTATGGTATAGGGAATGCTCCCAGGTGATCATTCCCTATTTTCAGTGCGACCGCATGGCGATCGATGGATGCCGGGAGCCATTGGCGGGCGCGGAGCACTAAAAACAAGGAATGGTTAGCGGGGAGGGGGTCCACACAGCTGTGCATCATACAAAGGGCATACGACATAGACCAATTACATTCTGTCAATTGGGCTGTACGCTAATGGTTGGCTGCTCGACAATTGCATTACTTGTGTTGAGGTGGCAATCATCGAGCGACTGCAACTGAAATTTCGTAATTTAACTGTTTGTAGATGGACGGCTGTGGTGCGTAGCCCCCTGACCCTGGACCTTGACAGCTTCTGGAGGACAGGTTGACTCGAGCATTCTCAAGGACTCACAATACTCAGTACATAGAAATCTTATAAATCTATCAAGCTCCAAGAGATATTGGAGATTCTAATGTAAAAATCTTTAATCCAAACATGATACATTTGTAAGGTAGGAAGAACATCCGTTTGCAGTAAGAATCCACAGTAGCAAGCAAGCAATTTATTCACATCCAAAGTATAGAAGGCAACCATCTCATTAGAAAATATTTAAGAATAGAAAATGGGAAGAGGGTGATGATATCACCTATCAATTAGAAAATGGTAAGGGGACTTTTACTTTTATCCCTTAATTATGTCATTGTAGAGAGAGAGAGAGAGAGAGAGAGAGAGAGAGAGAGAGAGAGAGAGAGAGAGAGAGAGTCCCCCCACCTTCTCAATAGGTTTTGCTAATTACTATCCCCAAAGATCAATCAATAATCAGAGTTTAAACGGCCAAAATATGAGCAATTGAAGTTTCACTGAGGGGCCAACTATGTGCTAACTTGACTCCCTTGGTGGGCATGGCATCTAGAGTTTTTTGGCCTTGATAGGGTTCTAGATGCACTCTGTAGAAATAGCTGGAGTTAAGGGTTTGTCAATCAGAGTTGCGAGTGCCAAGATACAAAACGTCAAATTTACATGCAATTGTGAGAAGGGCAGTGCCATATGATTTTTTTCCGTATTTAGAGCGGTGGTTTGCGGGCTTGGAAGATTTGGAATGCAGAGGGATCTGAGGAGTTTGGAGTCGGCATGAAGGAATTTTGAATGGGCTTTACAGCTTGGGCATCGAACTGGTGAGCAACAAGTGGGAGCTCTCCAAACTGGGAACAAATTGGTCTTCTATAGAATTTTATGGAATTTTTTAATGGTTCAAGGGGTGAGCTCACCCAATGCTACCACATGGCTCGTAAAGAGCCCATATGCGGAGACAAAGACAAGAATGATAGCATATATATACTAGGGCTTTGGCCTCTCATTGGACACAAAGGGTGAGAGCTAGAGAGCTCTCCTTGGTGGTGGGTTATGGCATGCACACTACACAGGGGCCTAGTGAGCACTTCAAGCACTGGTCATGGTGGTTGGTGGCGTTCTGGCAATGTTGATGTAGGAGGACAATGCCTGATTAGGGTTCATTCACATTGGGTTGGGACACCCTTGATCCCTTCTTGACATGGCCATGCATTTACAGAAGAGGGAAACAAGGCCTCCCCACTTGATTGAAGGTGTTATTAGAGAGAGAGAGAGAGTAGCCTCTCTCGTGGTTACCATGGGAGGGACCCTAGGAAGTGGTGTTGGGTGGCCGTCAGGTATAGATCAGCCTCATATTGTCTCCTTTTTTTAGTATTTTGCTAGCAATTGTTGGCATATTCTATTTGCGGCAGTCGAGTTTGGAGTGTCGATCAACATGATTGGATTCTGGGTTGGATCTTGGCTTATCTCATGCCTTCATCTATATAATTTTCTCCCTCCTTTGGGATTTGCGGATCAACCACCGTATACTCTGCTTCATGTGGTTGATGGATCATGTTGGTTTGCCAATAGGGACACGGGCTAGGAATGTTGGCTATGGATATACTTGTTTGCATTGCACGTTATTGGTGGCCAGCCTTGCAGTTCCATGAATTCTTAGTTCACACTCGTCATAGGCAAAGGGATACTTTAGTTGGCTCCTCTAGGCTTGGAGTATATGTCCATATGTTTTGATTTGTATGGCTCTTCAAGGAAAGGTTGACTTGAGCATTCTCAAGCACTAATAGTACTCAATATATGAGAATCTTATAAATGTATCAGGCTCCAAGAGATATAGAGATTCTAATCTAAAATTCTAATCCAAATAGGATACAATTGTAAGGTATAAAGAATATCGGTTTGCATCAAGAACCCACATTAGCAAGCAAGCAATTTGTTTATATCCAAAATATAGAAAGCAACCATCTCATTAGGACATATTTGGGAAGGTTAAGAACACAAAATGTGAAGAGGGTGATGATATCAATATTATTTAGAAAATGGTAAGGGGATTTCTATTGTGATCCCTTAATTATGCCATTGTATGTAGAGAGAGAGAGAGAGAGAGAGAGAGAGGGGGGGGGGGGGGGGGGGGGGGGGGGGGTGGGTTAGGGTTCATTCCAATTGACCGTAAACCCACCTTATTGACCGTGATAACCCGATCTCTAGTCATTGGTAATATAGATCAATAAGAAGTAGTGAGGTTTTCCAACACGCTGAGCATGCACGCGTCCACACACACTCTTTATGGGGGGGAGGAGGGGCTACCGTGACAGAGAGCGACTCTTAGAGGAAAAATGACCTACTCAACCCGTTAACTTAAAAATCATGATGGAGTCCTTGACATGTCTCTAAGCCTAATGCAAATCAGATTCTCTAAGTAAGAAAATTCTGGGAAACATGCCTCCACCATTGGAAATGCCTTGAATCTATAACCCTAGTAGCTTTTCCCTTTTAATTTTCATGAAAAACAATGAGCTTTAAGCTTAGTATGTCCCTCTAATCTTTGAAAGCAGGTCAAATTAGGAAGAATCTCGTGAGATACTCCCAAAGGTTCAAGGGTAAAAGGAGAGGAGCCGACACGTGGAAAGAGAGAGAAAAAGAGAGAAGAGGAGACAGAAAGAGGTGCCCGAGATTTTTATGTTTCTTGTTTAATGAGGAGCTCAGAGATAGAAAATCCGGATGGGGATGACGCATGTGCCATGGCGCAAGTCAGAGAAGTGTTGCAATGTGGGTCGTCCTGTGGAACAACGGAGGTAGAGACAAACATTCTTTGTTCTGATGTTCACAACAGCTTGTCTCCGCCTTCGCGTGGCGAGGTATGAAAGCGAGGGTGTCTTGCTCTTTCTCTGTCTCACTGTTAGGTCGTGACACGCAGTTGTGGACAGGTGTGGTGCCCTTGCAAGGGTGGGGACTACCAGTTTCTACTTGCGTGTCGCTTGCTAACTCCAATCAGTGCACTGCTTAGCTGAGCAAGCAAACATGAGAGTTCTCTTGTAGCTGGCTGCGTAGAAGCGCTGCGACAAAGAGAGAAAATCGCCCTTGCATTGTGGGCAACAAGCTGTCATCCGTTGCGCGTCCAGCTTAATGGGCATCTTGGGCCGAGGGGATGCTGCAGCAGCAGGAGAGGATAGGGAAGGGGGCAAGCTACGGGGCGAACGCAACTCACACTAGGTGTGGAGAGAGAGAGAGAGAGAGAGAGAGAGAGAGAGAGAGAGAGAGAGAGAGAGAGAGAGAGAGAGAGAGAGAGAGAGAGAGAGAGAGAGAGGCTCTGTGCTACAGGACGAGAAGAGGACGGGCGTCGACCCGGGGGGGGGGGGGGGGGGAGGGTTCTTCCTTTTTTGTTTGGGAAATATGAGGGGACAGGGAGGGAATCACGGTTGATTTCATCTAATGAAGCGTTCATTGACCCAATATGTAGGAACTTAGCTAAACTGAATATTTGACCAATATATTTTTATCATGGCTTTCAAAAAGTGTATTATAACTCTAAAATTATCCCATAAGTTTCTAAGTTAGTTTACTAATTTCACCCTTGAATGTTCTACTGAAAACAAGAATCTTGGATATAGTAATTAACAAAACTGAATATCTGATTCAGATATTCTTATCACAACTTAATATCAATGTATTCTAGCTCTAGAAATTATCCCATAAGTTTCTAAGTTGATTTACTAATTTCTCTCTTTAAATTTTTGCTAAAAATAGAGAACTTTGGAGATGGTAATTAGTAAAATAGAATATTTAATTAAGATATTTTTATCACAACTTTTTGGCAATGTATTTTGACTTTGAAAACTAATCCATAAGTTTTTCACTTAATTTACTAATTCTCCCTTATTTGTTTTTGCCAAAAACACATTTCTTTTGACATAGTAACTAGATAAATTGAATATTTGTTAAAAATATTTTTATCAAAACTTGCCAACAACATATTATAGCTCTAAAAATTATTACATAATTTTCTAAGATAGTTTACTAGTTTTTTCTTTGATTTTTTAATTATAAAATAGAGAGTTTTGGATCTAATAATCATCAAAACTATTAAAATAATTTTGAGATAATTACTATGGATGGTTAGTAATGTGGTGTGTGGTTGTGTAGGTCATGTGTCTGACCACTTAGTGTGGGAGGACACTTCTGGTGTTCTTGGCATGTAACCTTTCTAGTATTCAATATAAGGAGCTGACTCATTGGAGGAGGGCACGCTCAATTTGGTGGTCTCTCTCTCTCTCTCTCTCTCTCTCTCTCTCTCTCTCTCTCTCTCTCTCTCTCTCTCTCTACTCCTCGAGCTTGTGATGGGTACGTCACATTGGTGGAGGAGACGGGAAATTTCTTGATTGAGTGGTAGTCTCCTGGGAGGTTCTTGGGCGTACTTTCTAGCTATGGTGTTTTCTTGGGACGTCGGATAGAGAGAGGTAGACCTTACACAAGGGGAGACCGACCATAGGTATGCTGCAACAGCTGATACTCCTCTTCCTCACCTCAGCCGTCACTCTATTTTCCCCTGGATCATGCTTAGAGCCCTTACCTGCCATGCCCGCGAGCCCCCTCGCTTCTGCACCTCTCGCTCCTCTTACTTCTCTCAATACCAACAATGGTGCGATCCTACCTAGGGCCTTTTGTTGCCCCAAAGATCTTGCTGATGTGGACGGAGAAGGCCTCGCTATTGACATTGACCTCAGCGTTACGTACTCCTGCATCTGGATCTGGCAGTATGAAAGAAAATTGGAGATCATTGCCAACAATTAGTGTAACCGAACAACCCCCTCTGACCTTGCCTCCACTGACATAGAGTGCCTCATCGGTGATGCAGCCAAGAATCAAGTTTCCATGAACCCCAATGGAACATGGATCGTGATCCATGAGCCCCTAAAGCATCTGAGGCTAACATTTGGGCAGTAAAAGAAGCTGATACAATTTGGAACAACTTTTGTGAAGGTCTTCTTAGTAGAAAAACAACAAAAAGTGGACCAAACCCCTAAAATACAAGCTGTAAGTTAAAAACCACAAGCAACCACAAAATTTTGCTTTTGGGTAGGTGAAAGGGTTTCAAATCTAAAAAAGAAGTGGATAGGTAGACCCCATAGACTTCAAATAACAATCTGACCAAGTTTGGGATCGAGACATGGAGAAACATGGATCGCAATTCATGTCCCTCTGGTGCGAGTGTAGACTTACAAACGTGTAGCAGAGACCAATACAAACATTTTTTTCCAAAAACAAGGGTATAAAAAAACAATAAAAGGGGCTCAAACAAGACTAGAAGAAATCTAGACCCAAAACCAAAAAATAGGCCGACAAAGTGACTTTTGGGAGACCTGAAGGGGATCAAATCAACCTAACAACTGTCAAGGATCTATGGGATACTTGTGTGACAAGGTTCAAGTGAGTTTGACACTAGGGTAAATGGATTGTGATCCATGACCCCATGACATATAAATTGCCCAGATCCATACCAGTGATAACACTAGTTAGTGAGAGCATAGTGGTGTTTTCAGAATTCAATTTGGAGTTGGATTGTTCAAATTGCAAGAAAAATAGACGTTGTGTCAAAAGTTCAACAAAATTTTAATTTTGGTAGTTTTGACTAACCTAGCGGCTGTAAAGCTATAGCAACCAAGTGAATTTTATACAGGTTCTTTGGATCAGAGTTGCAATGGGACACCTTTGGTCGGTGGACTAAATGCACCATAAAAGGTAACAAAACATGGTTTTGCAAACTACATTTTCTTGATGTATTTGCGGTCAGACAAATTTTATCAAAGTAGAAACCCTAGTATTAGAGACCAATCAAGCCATATTTCAAATGAGGGTAATTTCAATCAAGGGACTTTACCCACCTTAGAGCCAATCTTGGAGGAGAGTCTTTCTGATACCTCTTCCAAGAGATCATACACCTATATCACTCAAGGATCCAAACGTGTGAAACCAAAATGGGAGTGGGACCATCGTAGTCTGCACCAAACCTAAAACTTTTGCACCTACAATATCTGTTCGAGAATGAGCAGAGTGCTCAAATCTATATGGATCATTACTGCGTTAAAATTGAAGAGAGCCTAGTGAGCTTAAGCTCGTAGTGCCCATAGATTATATGGGCAATTGGTATTTTGATGAAGAGGAGAACATGTATATAGTTGTGCTTAATCCTTTTAATGTGGACAAGTGAGGATTAAGAGGCACCAAAGAAAAAGTTGACGTAGAGCCTGAAGAGAAGCCACCTAAGCTAGATATTCCCAATGCCAAGCTTAGACAAGTAAATGTGGCCACATGCATCAACACCGACAACATGCATATGGGCTTATATAAGTATGATAACAGAGAGAAAATGCTCTAATATAGGTGTGAGGAGCCCAATGTGAGGGAGTTAACTGAGCAAAAAAACTTGTACATATTTATATCTAAGGTTGAAAGGGATACGCAAATAATCATGCTGGACAAGTATGGTTGGAAATATTCGGTAATAAGCCACAATGAGCTCGTGGGATATACTACTTTGGGAGCCCACTCCATCAGTACTATGTCACCCCTAGCATGCAGAGACCTAGAGTCTCAAAAGCCACATAACTGGAAACTACAAGTTCGAGTCCTTTGAATTCTCATGGGGAAGACTCATTTAGTGGACCACATCTTCTATATCGTGACCAATGTGATTGTTGGATTCTTGGGTTTTTATGTCTACACATCTAGGTAGTGACATTGCAGACACGATTTTCAGCATGAGGATGCCGGATATCAGAAGTGAAAGCTGGGATGTAAGATTCAAAGGAAGAGCGATTGATCGAACCCCTTCTAGAGCACCTATTAGTGGATACGAGATGAGAGTTATAATGATAGGAGAACTTAGATTCATGAGGATGGTAGGAGAAACTCAAAGAATGCATTCTTCTCATGTGGTTAAGTGCATGCCAAAGAAGTACAGTGGATTGGAAGATCCAAATGCTCATGTTTCCATTTTTAAGAAAGTCTTAAGAGTGGGGCAAGTAGCGGATTTCCACACATAGTACAAGGGATTTGGTTTGACACTAGAGAGAACATTGTTGACTTGGTTTCAACCGCTAAATAGTAGAGATTTTCTGGACATTGATCAACTCTTACAAGAGTTTGCGGAGGAATTCTCTAAGAGGGGAATCAAACACAACACAGTTTCCCAAATTTATGCTTTTAGGAAGAAAGAAAAGAAAAAGGTGAAGAAAGCTTCACTTCATTTCAAGCAATACATCAAAAGATGTCCAATGCGAGAGTTACCACAGGATGATTGCCTATTGGTTCTCTTTATTGAGGGCTTGAGAAACGAAACTCTAAAAAAGGACTTATACTTAGAAGCATGCACAACATTCAAACAAGTCACTAGGGAAGCATTGTACCTGGTTGACAATTGCAAAACATACGATGAGGTAGCTGAGGACGTGGAGATCAATATTAGCAGTGCCACTTCTGCCATCAGTGAGTCTACTACAAAACATAGTTCGCCTGCTTCAATCACAAAAAATGTGGACCAATTAGTCAAAGAAGTGGTTCGTAGAATGAATCAAGCTTACAAGCCAAACCTTAATATGAGACTACAACAACCACAAGTGGTCAATGCTCTACAAATGTTGAAGTGGAGTGCCATAGAGAAAAAATACATGAACCATGACACCAATGAGTGCTTCATTAACTAGAACTATGTGAGGGAAAGTCTGTATAGACTGCCTGTAGTGCAACAATTTCCACCACATCCAAAGTACCAGATTTGAATCATATGGACGGAGTGAAATAAAGGCTCTTGTAGAGAAGGGCATCATTCATGTGAGGCTATGGACAAACGGAATGAGATACATGGATGTTGGGGAGAAGAAGGGAGATGACACTCTCTATCTCATGGCAGCACATCCTTCATCCCTTGCTGCCATGAAACGGTTGTATCCGACATGGTTTGCTTCTTTGAAGACCAGAGGAGGAGAAAAATAGCAGAGGGAATAGAAGCAATTGAGAAACTAGAGGAGGTGACTATTCTGAAGGAGGAAGTGATGCAGAGTACGACATGAATCGAGGTGAATCGGACTATGAATGAAATTGTGCCATGATGCCGTCCAAGTTGTGATCCACTCATTCATATCAACCTAGTCATGAAAAGAAGGTTGCAAATTCATGACCCAATGTTTGTGTAATTAGCATTAGACCTCATGTGGCGCCTTCTAATTAAAGCTGTCTCCATGAGAGCTCTAATCTTGTTCTACTTGTAAGGTATTACTTTGTTTGCAACGAATGGGATTAAATGTTGGGGGCCGTAGGCAAAACTGAAGCGCCGTATCGTTGCTCCGAATATCCAAATTTACCGTATGTTTTGCGTATGGGGACATGGACTGGGGAATATGTTGGCTATGGGTAGACTTGTCTGCGTTTCACCTTACATGTAATAAGGCACTCACATGCGCATATGGTCGGGAGTGCAGTGCGCGTGCCCTGCTGCGTTTGCTGGCTGTTACAATTCCCGACTTTTCGGTGCTCTCCTTACTTTTGAGGGGGCAGTAGAGTATCCCATTTTCCTGTCGAGAGATCTCGTCCATGCGAGCTCATTTGTAGTGGAAGGCTAGATGCTTGCAGGTGGTCAGCCTTCCGCTTGTTAGTTCACACTCTTCATAGCGTGCAGTGGTCCAGAAACGCTCTTCAACTTTTCTGGCCAATAATATTCAGTCAAGCTGGAGTGCCTACTCCGCCCGGTCATACTAAGTGACTTCTACATGCCACCCTGAGCTTGGAGTCTATGTCCATAATTTTTTGATTTGTATGGTATAGGGAATGCTCCCAGGTGATCATTCCCTATTTTCAGTGCGACCGCATGGCGATCGATGGATGCCGGGAGCCATTGGCGGGCGCGGAGCGCTAAAAACAAGGAATGGTTAGCGGGGAGGGGGTCCACACAGCTGTGCATCATACAAAGGGCATACGACATAGATAGACCAATTACATTCTGTCAATTGGGCTGTACGCTAATGGTTGGCTGCTCGACAATTGCATTACTTGTGTTGAGGTGGCAATCATCGAGCGACTGCAGCTGAAATTTTGTAATTTAACTGTTTGTAGATGGACGGCTGTGGTGCGTAGCCCCCTGACCCTGGACCTTGACAGCTTCTGGAGGACAGGTTGACTCGAGCATTCTCAAGGACTCACAATACTTAGTACATAGAAATCTTATAAATCTATCAAGCTCCAAGAGATATTGGAGATTCTAATGTAAAAATCTTTAATCCAAACATGATACATTTGTAAGGTAGGAAGAACATCCGTTTGCAGTAAGAATCCACATTAGCAAGCAAGCAATTTATTCACATCCAAAGTATAGAAAGCAACCATCTCATTAGAAAATATTTAAGAATAGAAAATGGGAAGAGGGTGATGATATCACCTATCAATTAGAAAATGGTAAGGGGACTTTTACTTTTATCCCTTAATTATGTCATTGTAGAGAGAGAGAGAGAGAGAGAGAGAGAGAGAGAGAGAGAGAGAGAGAGAGAGAGAGAGAGAGAGAGAGAGAGAGAGAGAGAGAGAGAGAGTCCCCCCACCTTCTCAATAGGTTTTGCTAATTACTATCCCCAAAGATCAATCAATAATCAGAGTTTAAACGGCCAAAATATGAGCAATTGAAGTTTCACTGAGGGGCCAACTATGTGCCAACTTGACTCCCTTGGTGGGCATGGCATCTAGAGTTTTTTGGCCTTGATAGGGTTCTAGATGCACTCTGTAGAAATAGCTGGAGTTAAGGGTTTGTCAATCAGAGTTGCGAGTGCCAAGATACAAAACGTCAAATTTACATGCAATTGTGAGAAGGGCAGTGCCATATGATTTTTTTCCGTATTTAGAGCGGTGGTTTGCGGGCTTGGAAGATTTGGAATGCAGAGGGATCTGAGGAGTTTGGAGTCGGCATGAAGGAATTTTGAATGGGCTTTACAGCTTGGGCATCGAACTGGTGAGCAACAAGTGGGAGCTCTCCAAACTGGGAACAAATTGGTCTTCTATAGAATTTTATGGAATTTTTTAATGGTTCAAGGGGTGAGCTCACCCAATGCTACCACATGGCTCGTAAAGAGCCCATATGCGGAGACAAAGACAAGAATGATAGCATATATATACTAGGGCTTTGGCCTCTCATTGGACACAAAGGGTGAGAGCTAGAGAGCTCTCCTTGGTGGTGGGTTATGGCATGCACACTACACAGGGGCCTAGTGAGCACTTCAAGCACTGGTCATGGTGGTTGGTGGCGTTCTGGCAATGTTGATGTAGGAGGACAATGCCTGATTAGGGTTCATTCACATTGGGTTGGGACACCCTTGATCCCTTCTTGACATGGCCATGCATTTATAAAAGAGGGAAACAAGGCCTCCCCAATTGATTGAAGGTGTTAAGAGAGAGAGAGAGAGAGAGAGAGAGAGAGAGAGAGAGAGAGAGAGAGAGAGAGAGAGAGAGAGAGAGAGAGAGAGAGAGAGAGAGAGAGAGAGAGAGAGAGAGAGAGAGAGAGAGAGAGAGAGAGAGTAGCCTCTCTCGTGGTTACCGTGGGAGGGACCCTAAGAAGTGGTGTTGGGTGGCGGTTAGTTGCAGATCAGCCTCATATTGTCTCCTTTTTTTAGTATTTTGCTAGCATTGGTTGGCATATTCTATTGCGGCAGAAGAGTTTGGAGTGTCGATCAACATAATTGGATTTTGGGTTGGATCTTGGCTTATCTCATGCCTTCATCTATATAATTTTCTCCCTCCTGTGGGATTTGCGGATCAACCACCATATACTCTGCTTCATGTGGTTGATGGATCATGTTGGTTTGCCAATAGGGACACGAGCTAGGAACGTTGGCTATGGATATACTTGTTTGCGTTGCAGGTTATTGGTGGCTTGCGTTGCACTTCCATGAATTCTTAGTTCACACTCGTCATAGGAAAAGGGATACTTTAGTTGGCTCCTCTAGGCTTGGGGTATATGTCCATGGGTGAAAGCATGTTAACCTGTCGCGCTTTTTGTGCTAGTTAGCAATTTCAAGTTAGCACATCTTCGAAAAGTTGGGTGTCTGGTAAATTTTTTACAAATAATATCAAAATTTGTTGGAGGTTGTCCATTTGGATTCCTTCTTTCAAGTGCTTTCTATTGATATATCATATGTCATAGATCTTGGAGATGTAGCTCAAGTTATTGTACTAGTTAGCATATGTCAAAATTGTGCTAATTAGCATTGTCCGGGACATGAAAAAGCATGACAGGTTAACATGCTTTCACCCCCATATGTTTTGATTTGTATGGCTCTTCAAGGAAAGGTTGACTTGAGCATTCTTAAGCACTAATAGTACTCAATATATGAGAATCTTATAAATGTATCAGGCTCCAAGAGATATAGAGATTCTAATCTAAAATTCTGATTCAAATAGGATACAATTGTAAGGTATAAAGAATATCTGTTTGCATCAAGAACCCACATTAGGAAGCAAGCAATTTGTTTATATCCAAAATATAGAAAGCAACCATCTCATTAGGACATATTTGGGAAGGTTAAGAACACAAAATGTGAGGAGTCTGATGATATCAGTATTATTTAGAAAATGATAAGGGGATTTCCTCTGTGATCCCTTAATTATGCCATTGTATGTAGAGAGAGAGGGGGGGAGGGGAGGTTAGGGTTCATGTCAATTGACCGTAAACCCACCTTATTGACCGTGCTAACCTGATCTCTAGTCATTGGTAATATAGATCAATAAGAATAGTAAGGTTTTCCAATCCTCATTGAGAGAAAAAATCTTTGTCTTCCTTGCACAACACGCTGAGCATGCACGCGTCCACGCACACACTCTTTAGAGGGAGGAGGAGAGGCTACCATGACAGAGAGCGATTCTTAGAGAAAAAAGGACCTACTCAACCCATTGACTTAAAAATCATGATGGAGTCCTTGACATGTCTCTAGGCCTAATGCAAATCAGATTCTCTAAGTAAGAAAATTCTGGGAAACATGCCTCCACCATTGGCAATGCCTTGAATCTATAACCCTAGTAGCTTTTCCCTTTTAATTTTCATTAAAAAGACTGAGCTAAACTGAATATTTGACCAATGTTTTTTTATCATGGCTTTCAAACAATGTATTATAACTCTAAAATTATCCCATAAGTTTCTAAGTTAGTTTACTAATTTCTCCCTTGAATGTTCTGCTGAAAACAAGAATGGATATAGTAATTAAAAAAACTGAATATTTGATTAAGATATTCTTATCACAACTTAATAACAATGTATCCTAGCTCTAGAAATTATCCCATAAGTTTCTAAGTTGATTTACTAATTTCTCTCTTTAACTTTTTGCCAAAAATAGAGAACTTTGGAGATGATAATTAGTAAAATAGAATATTTAATTAAAATATTTTTATCACAAATTTTTTGTAATGTATTTTGACTTTGAAAACTAATCCATAAGTTTTTCAATTAATTTACTAATTCTCCCTTATTTGTTTTTGCTAAAAACACATTTCTTTTGACATAGTAACTAGTAAAATTGAATATTTGTTAAAAACAATTTTATCAAAACTTGCCAACAACGTATTATAGCTCTAAAAATTATTACATAATTTTCTAAGATAGTTCACTAGTTTTTTCTTTGATTTTTTAATTATAAAATAGAGAGTTTTGGATCTAATAATCATCAAAACTATTAAAATAATTTTGAGATAATTACGATGGATGGTTAGTAGTGTGGTGTGTGGTTGTGTAGGTCATGTGTCCGACCACCTAGTGGGGGAGGACACTTCTGGTGTTTTTGGCATGTAACCTTTCTAGTATTCAATATAAGGAGCACACTCAGTTTGGTGTAGTCTCTCTCTCTCTCTCTCTCTCTCTCTCTCTCTCTCTCTCTCTCTCTCTCTCTCTCTCTCTCTCTCTCTCTCTCTCTCTCTCTCTCTCCACTCCTCGTGATGGGTACGTCACATTGGCGGAGGAGACGGGCAATTTCTTGATTGAGTGGTAGTCTCTTGGGAGGTTCTTGGGCGTACTTTATAGCTATGGCGTTTGCTTGCGACATCCGATAGAGAGAGGTAGACCTTACACAAGGGGAGACCGACCATAGGTATGCTGCAACAGTTGATACTCCCCTTCCTCACCTCAGCCATCGCTCTATTTTGTCCTGGGTCATGCTCAGAGCCCTTACCTGCCATGCCCGCAACCCCCCCTGCTTCTGCACCTCTCGCTCCTCTTACTTCTCTCAATACCAACAATGGTGCGATCCTACCTAGGGACTTTTGTTGCCTCAAAGATCTTGCTGATGTGGTCGGAGAAGGCCTCGCTATTGACATTGACCTCAGCGTTACGTATTCTTGCGTCAGGATCTGGTAGTATGAAAGAACATTGGAGATCATTTCCAACAATCAGTGTAAGCTTGGTCTGCTTCCAAGGTAGCATTCTGCAATTTCTTTCATTTTAATCAGCACCATTGAAAATATTTCCTCAACGGCAGACAAAAAAATCTTTTGTCTCATCCTTGTACTTGTTGATGACCTGCATGATGACGAGTCTAGCCCCCAAGTTCAGTCCCTTAGCCATTGTATGATCATTCCCCCCGCATGAGGCGTCGGAGTTGATCTCTCTTGTCAAGTCCATTTTCAGTCCAAAATTGTAAAAAGATGTGCATCTTTTTCTCCCTAAGGGGGGAGGTGTGGTGTGTGGTCGTGTAGGTCATGTGTCCGACCACCTAGTGTGGGAGGACACTTATGGTGTTCTTGGAATGTAACCTTTCTAGTACTCAATATAAGGAGTTGCCTCATTGGAGGAGGGCACGCTCAGTTTGGTGTAGTCTCTCTTGCCATAGAGCCTCCTTCTGTATACCTCCCAATCTTTGAAGCTTTTGTGCTCTTTGCTTGTACCCATCCTCGAGGAGAAAGCAATTCTCCACTCATTTAGCTCCTTGAACATATTTATATTCTATCAAACAAGTTGGGATAGGATGCACACAACTCCACGTAGCCTTCCTTTTCTTGTTTGGTTAAATCCTCACCCAGCATGCCTTCTCCTTATACCAAATCGAGAACACAAACCATAACACAAAATTGCTTCTTTCTTTCAATAAGAAAATCCACCATTGGAAGCACATCAGTCGGGCTCCCTACCCTTAGAGCCAGATTTTGCACCACATGCACATCACCTCTAGCACACGGAAGCCTTGTGCTAACATTGGTAGACCACATTTCCTACTCAACTTGGGGCTCAGTGCAAGAAATTTTTCAAAGGTAAAATTAGCTTTTTGATTTTGAACATCACTCTCAAATCATACATTGTATGACCATGCCCCAAATGGAAATTTGTCTGCTTGATCTTTCACCGATGCCTTCTCTTGCTTGACTTTGGCTATGCTCTACCTTAATTCACCTTCTCTTTGCCCTTCCAAGGCCTAGCTTCTCGCTCAATATCTGTCTCCCTTTTGCCTCTTGCTCTCTTGTTTGCCAAAACATCCACATCCTGCTTATCCACACCAATATGTTAACTCTAGGCACTTCATCATTACGTGACAAAGCTATATGTGTTTGGTTCTTGGTTGTCTATTGGTTGATTTGACCATTGAATTGTGATTTTCCTTTGCCTTGACCAAACAACGGGTACATGCTGCCTATTTTCATTGATGGATGTGGGAAATTTGGAGCATAATGGCCATCCTCTTCACAATTATAACATCTACTAGGCGACAACCTAATCCTGTCTCTTTGAGCCCTTGGCTGTCCTTTGCCTATAACACTCTAACAAAGCTCTTGCATTTGCTCAATTAAATCTTGAACAATATGTACCCATTACTGAGGAATTGCTGCCACACCTTGATTCGCTTGGTTCTTTGCACGAACCTCTTTTCTTGGACTTGGGAGCAGGCTATGAGCCATAGCTTCATACCCCAATGCACCTTGGTTAAGTAAAACACAAAACTTCTCATTCACATCTTGTCTCAAGGTCTTCAACAATCAATAAAAGGTACCTCTTTACAAAAGTCTTGCAAAAGCGAGCCCGCTAGACATATCAACTTTAAAATCACACCTTTGCTTTTCCCCGCATTTGCAGTGGAATTGTTTGCATCTTTCTATCCTCGTTTGGCATATGCAACGACAACATATATAGCTTAAAATTTTCCATTCACTCCTTTATATCCTCCTCTCTGGAGAAAATTGGCCCGTGGCTTTGTGTTGCCATCACTTCTTTGTGAAAAAAATGCTTCTCTAATTAAAAAAATGAGCAATCAAATGCTCCTCAGTGGGGGCACTAGAAGATGGAAAGGGAGAATGCAACCACACTAAAAAACACTAATAGATTGTCTCTCTATAGATAACGATGATCGCAACACCCCAATCCACTCAAAATCACACCAAAATTGACACAATTTGCACCGCACGGATTCCGATAATCAATTCAACAAGCTTGTCCATTCCTTGATGAATCCCAAACCACATAACACCAACAAAGCTTCAATTGCACACATCCACACCACACAACACTACTCTCTTTCTCACTCTTTACACTACATGAAAGAACAGCCCGAGGGGTTATCCACACAGGCTGGCATGGCACAACAAAAGAGTGGAAAGTAGAGAGAGGTAGGGGGAGGGGTATTGATAGCAATAAGGGAATTGTGCGCTTGAATCAACCAAAAAATAGGTACAATGCGATTTTGAGCTCTCCTTTTGCCTTTGATAATTGCTTCTTGGTGTCTTTGGACTACCCTCGTAGGTCTTCTCTGCAAAAAAAGCCGCCTCTGGCTTCTCTCCTTTTCTGAGAGCTCTCTAACACCCTCCTCCAAAAGACCTCCCCAAAAGTGCAAAAAAATTGGGCCCTATAGGTAGTTGCATATTTTTAGTAGCTTTCTATTTTTATCAACTAGTTAACCATCTTTATCCTGCATGAGAACCTTTGCATTACGCTTGGCTTATCTTGCACTCCAAGACACGTGGGAAGCCCCCCTTTCTCAAGGCAACGATGTCGCCGTCCTTCAAGGTGTGGGATTCTTCCCCTCAATAAAAGGCTTAGGAGGGCTAAATCTCCAAGTTTTCCTCCTTTTGAACTTGGTTTTGAAAAAATCTCAAAAGTTGAAAAACTAAAAATTTGATTTTTTTTTTGAAATTAAAAATTTATCTCCTTAAAGCCTCCCAAATGCGTTTTATGGTCAAAAAAACAATTTTTGCCTCAAAAAGTAAAAAACATTCATAAAAAAACCCTAAAAGCGATTTTTTTCCAAAAAAAATGAAACATCATTTTATACTCTCCAAAGCCTCCCCAAGCCTATCCCATACCTGAAAAATGAATTTCTCTCTCTAGAAACCATTTTTCAAGCCCTCCTTTGTTGCAACGATCACACTCACTCTCTACTACTATCTCCATTGAAGCACCAAGGAAGCTCCTCTCTCTTCCCCTCCCCCCTCCCATTTCCACACGAAGCAATGGTCATCCACCTTCTCTTATCTCCATTTTGACACCAACCAAGCTCCTCCCCCTTCTCTACCACTCCAACGTCCCATTGGTACACCAAGAAAACCCATTTCCTTTCTCCCACTGACATTGTAGCAACAAGCAAGGTCCTCCTCCTCCTCCTAATTTCCTTTACTCACACATTACAAGCTCTACTCCACAAAGGCGGCCAAAGGAAGAGGTCACTGGATGTGTATATGGCTAGTGGGTTTAATTTTGTGGAGACAACCACAAGGTTTGTATGCAAAGATGTGCACTAAATTTGGGGAGGCTTTTAGAAGAGAACTAGGTTTTTGTGGTGGAAGTCATGCACAATGGAGATATGTACTGTTGTAGGGTTGGAGCATCGAGTATTGAGATGCACTATTTAAAATACTACACCTCCTTGTAATATGATTGCTATATAATCATTGGATTTGCAAGCTTGGAGTGTGAGCTGCCTTACATTGTGTAGAGGGAGCTATTGTAAGCTTTGACATTATAGTGAGGATGCCCAATGAAGCTTTGGAAGATGTCCAAGTAAACAAGCATTGGACTCTCAAAAACGTGCAAGAACATTTAGCCCCCAAGGTCACAAGGTGAAGATGTTTTCACCAAAGTTTTGGCCCATCAAAGTTTGACATTTTTTGCTTCACTTTATGTTGAATATTTTTAGATTGGAAAGGTAATGGAAGTTTGTTTGAAGTCAAGCCAGACGGGAGCCCCTCGAGTCGACACCTTCTCCATGAGTCCCAAAAGTTCGTTGTATCTTCATTATTTTTTTGAAAAGCCTTGTAATTACTTGATAATAGATGGACAATCTCTGAGAAGTTGAGTCATAAAGTGTGTAATGGAGTCTATGTCCTGTAAAGTCGACTGTTGGCTAGGAGAGTCTTAGGTATAAAGTCTATTTTGTAAAGTGGGAAAAGGACACCCATTATAAACTTTTGAGTTTTGAAGCGTATGACTAAGAGCGGCTACTCTCTTGCGACTTGTAATCATCATAACCTGAGCTTGTTAATCACATTTTGATTCCAAAACTTGCATTGTGTTCTTTGTCCATTGCTCTTTTATTCAAGTATATTCATTGTTGATTATACATTGATTTGTGACTACGCGTTAGTAGGCTAAATCTATTGTTTTGAGTACGTTAATGATTGTTTTTTGACATTTTGACCATATGAGAGTGTTCCTAGACCCTAGGGCGACCTTTTGGGTATGTTCTATTGAAGTTTTCATGACCTTGATCATGATGGATCGTGATTTTGATACATCCTTGGATTGCAATCAAACTTGGTAGGTTAGTGCCCCTAAGTGTCTTATACCTCCTCCTAAAGTTTTGTAGCATTTGGACATCCTTCGAGTTCTAAAATAGGTTGATGATTGAGAGTGGTGACATAGGACATAGGCAGGTTTCTAGATCCTAGAGTAATATATTTGCATGTGCTAGAGATATTGTTGTTCTGTAGTTCACTTCTTGAGGTTGACACTGTCGAAGAGTCTTCGTGCCTCATCCGAGTCGCTTCCTTGAGTATTGACATTATGTTAGTGTCATAAATCTATGCTATAGACGTCAGTCATGGTGACCCGCTAACATTGGCACCGTTGCTAGGGATAGCGATCCTTAGGTGATGAGCGACCAAGCCGTAGCTTTTTACTTAGAGACTTTGATTTTGATTTACACTTCATTTACAATTTAGCAGTCAGGCAGCTAGACACGGGGTTTAGTGCTTGGTAGAGTCTAGAATTTGGGGACTTCCTAGATCTATTCTCGAGAGATAAAGAGGGTTGTGAGTGAGATAGCCAAAAAAATTTCATTCTTTGATTTTCTTGTTACTTTCAGAGTGCTATACCATTTTCCGTTTTGACCTTATTTTGTACCGTTTTTTTTTGTTTTCTCTTGATGTTTCATTTCAATGTTTAGAGTAGGGTAAGTAGAAACTACCTCCATCAAATTTGGGCAAAAAGATCAGTGAAAAAAAAGGTGAAAATCATATTTTGAACAAAATAACCATAAACCCTAAAAAACTAAAAATTTAATAGTCAGAACTCCAAAGATGATCTTAATTAAAAAATAACTACAAAAAGGGAATAATCAAACCACAGAGAGTGAATCTAGAAAGTTTCATGCAGATTGGTGCAGGAACATGGATCACGAATCATGTCCTCCTGTGATTTTTGACCAGAAAATGATACCATTGGGTCCAGAGTGGTTCAAGATTACATAATATACAAATTTGATGGAAAACTTGACAAAAAAAACTCAACCAGATCAAGGAAATTGAATAAAGAAACAAAAAACCTTGGAAATAGACAAAACATGGGCCTTTTTTACTTTTTGGTGTCCAAAGTAAAAAATAAGTGAAAATCTGACCTCTATAGGGTATAGACATACAACTGACCAAATTTCATGACCAGATGTAGTGGAGCATGGATCATGATCCATTAGCCCCTAAAGCATATGTGGCTAACATTTGGGGAATAAAAGAAGCTGATACAATTTGGAACAACTTTTGTGAAGGTCATCTTAGTAGAAAAACAACAAAAAGTGGACCAAACCTCTAAAATACAAGCTGTACGGTAAAAACTACAAGCAACCACAAAATTTTGCTTTTGGTAGGTGAAAGAGTTTCCAATCCAAAAAGAAGTGGATAGGTAGACCCCATAGACTTCAAGTAACAATCTGACCAAGTTTGGGATCGAGAAATTGAGAAACATGGATCGCGATTCATGTCCCTCTGGTGGGAGTGTAGACTTACAAACGTGTAGCAGAGACCAATACAAACATTTTTTTCCAAAAACAAGGGTATAAAAAAACATTAACAAGGGGATCAAACAAGACCAGAAGAAATCTAGACCAAAAACTAAAAAATAGGCCGACAAAGTGACTTTTGGGAGACCTGAAGGGGATAAAATCAACCTAACAACTGTCAAGGATCTTTGGGAGACTTGTGTGACAAGGTTCAAGTGAGTTTGACACTAGGGTAAATGGATCGCGATCCATGACATCATGACACATAAATTGCCTAGATGGATACTGGTGATAGCACTAGTCAATTTCCAGAGTGGTTCAAGATTACATAATATACAAATTTGATGGAAAACTTGACAAAAAAAACTCAACCAGATCAAGGAAATTGAATAAAGAAACAAAAAACCTTGGAAATAGACAAAACATGGGCCTTTTTTACTTTTTGGTGTCCAAAGTAAAAAATAAGTGAAAATCTGACCTCTATAGGGTATAGACATACAACTGACCAAATTTCATGACCAGATGTAGTGGAGCATGGATCATGATCCATTAGCCCCTAAAGCATATGAGGCTAATATTTGGGGAATAAAAGAAGCTGATACAATTTGGAACAACTTTTGTGAAGGTCATCTTAGTAGAAAAACAACAAAAAGTGGACCAAACCTCTAAAATACAAGCTGTACGGTAAAAACTACAAGCAACCACAAAATTTTGCTTTTGGTAGGTGAAAGAGTTTCCAATCCAAAAAGAAGTGGATAGGTAGACCCCATAGACTTCAAGTAACAATCTGACCAAGTTTGGGATCGAGAAATTGAGAAACATGGATCGCGATTCATGTCCCTCTGGTGGGAGTGTAGACTTACAAACGTGTAGCAGAGACCAATACAAACATTTTTTTCCAAAAACAAGGGTATAAAAAAACATTAACAAGGGGATCAAACAAGACCAGAAGAAATCTAGACCAAAAACTAAAAAATAGGCCGACAAAGTGACTTTTGGGAGACCTGAAGGGGATAAAATCAACCTAACAACTGTCAAGGATCTTTGGGAGACTTGTGTGACAAGGTTCAAGTGAGTTTGACACTAGGGTAAATGGATCGCGATCCATGACATCATGACACATAAATTGCCTAGATGGATACTGGTGATAGCACTAGTCAGTGAGAGCATAGTGGTGTTTTCAAAATTCAATTTGGAGTTGGATTGTTCAAATTGCAAGAAAAGAAGAAGTTGTGTCAAAAGTTCAACAAAATTTTGATTTTGGTAGGTTTGACTAACCTAGTGGCTGTAAAGCTATACCAACCAAGTAAATTTTGTACAGGTTCTTTGGATCAGAGTTGCAATGGGACACCTTTGATTGGAGGACTGAATGCACCATAAAAGGTAACAAAACATGGTTTTGTAAACTGTATTTTCTTGATGTATTTGCGATCAGACAAATTTTATCAAAGTAGAAACCCTAGTATTAGAGACCAATCAAGCCATATTTCAAATGAGGGTAATTTCAATCAAGGGACTTTACCCACCTTAGAGCCAATCTTGGAGGAGAGTCTTTCTGATACCTCTTCGAAGAGATCATACACCTATATGACTCAGGGATCCAAAAGTGTGATTTTTGAAGAAGAAACCAAAATGGGAGTGGGACAATTGTAGCCTGCACCAAACCTAAAACTTTTGCACATACAACATCTATTCGAGAATGAGCAGAGTGCTCAAATCTATATGGATCATTACTGCGTTAAAATTGAAGAGAGCCTAGTAAGCGTAAGCTCGTAGTGCCCGTAGATTATATGGACAATTGGTATTTTGATGAAGAGGAGAACATGTATATAGTTGTGCTTAGTCCTTTCAATGTGGACAAGTGAGGATTAAGAGGGACCAAAGAAAAAGTTGACGTAGAGCCTGAAGAGAAGCCACCTAAGCTAGATATTCCCAATGCCAATTTTAGATGAGTAAATGTGGCTACGTGCATCAACACCGACAACATGCATATGGGATTATATAAGTATGATAACAGAGTGAAAATGCTCTAATATAGGTGTGAGGAGCCCAATGTGAGGGAGTTAACTGAGAAAAAAAACTTGTACATATTTATATCTGAGGTTGAAAGGGATACACAAACAATCATGTTAGACAAGTATGGTTGGAAATATTCAGTAGTGAGCCACAATGAGCTTGTGGGATATACGTACTTTGGGAGCCCACTCCATCAATACTATGTCACCCCTAGGATGCACATATCTAGAGTCTCAAAAGCCACAAAACTGGAAACTACGAGAGCGAGTCCTTTGATTCTCATGTGTAAGACTCATTTAGTGGATCGCATCTTTCTATATCGAGACCAATGTGATCGTTGGATACTTGGGTTCCTATGTCTATACATCAAGGTAGTGACATTGCAGACACAATTTTCAGCATGAGGATGCCGGATATCAGAAGTGAAAGCTGGGATGTAAGATTCAAAGGAAGAGTGATTGATCGAACCCCTTCTTGAGCACCTATTAGTGGATACCATATGAGAGATATAATGATAGGAGAACCTAGAATGATGAGGATGGTAGGAGAAACTCAAAGAATTCAACCTTCTCATGTGGTTAAGTGCATGCCAAATAAGTACAGTGGATTGGAAGATCCAAATGCTCATGTTTCCATTTTTAAGAAAGTCTTAAGAGTGGGGCAAGTAGCGGATTTCCACACATAGTACAAGGGATTTGGTTTGACACTAGAGAGAACATTGTTGACTTGGTTTCAACCGTTAAATAGTAGAGATTTTCTGGACATTGATCAACTCTTACAAGAGTTTGCAGAGGAATTCTCTAAGAGGGGAATCAAACACAACACAATTTCCCAAATTTATGCTTTTAGGAAGAAAGAAAATAAAAAGGTGAAGAAAGCTTCACTTCATTTCAAGCAATACATCAAAAGATGTCCAGTGCAAGAGTTACCACATGATGATTGCCTTTTGGTTCTCTTTATTGAGGGCTTGAGAAACGAAACTCTCAAAAAGGACTTATACTTAGAAGCATGCACAACATTCAAACAAGTCACTAGGGAAGCATTGTACCTGGTTGACAATTGCAAAACATACGACGAGGTAGCTAAGGATGTGGAGATCAATATTAGCAGTGCCTCTTCTGCCATCAGTGAGTCTACTACAAAACATAGTTCGCCGGCTTCAATCACAAAAAATGTGGACCAATTAGTCAAAGAAGTGGTCCGTAGAATGAATCAAGCTTACAAGACAAACCTTAATATGAGACTACAACAACCACAAGTAGTCAATGCTCTACAAATGTTGAAGTGGAGTGCCATAGAGAAAAAATACATGAACCATGAAACCAATGAGTGCTTCTATAACTAGAGCTATGTGAGGGAAAGTCTGTATGGACCGCCTGCAGTGCAAAAATTTTCACTACTTCCAAGGTACCATATTGGACCTAATAACACAAGATAGGGAGGGGAGCTCAGGGGAAAAACTCCAACCAATTTTGGGGTAGAAATGGACTATACCTCATGATAATTGAGCCATTGTACATTATGCACAGCAGATAGAGATAACTTAGTCAATGATGCCATCAATTGTTTAATACGAGGATTCAATTGATGGTCACGTGAGGGAGATAGAGGGTGTAGCTTATACCCCTAAAGAGAGTCCATTTTGGGCTAGTGATGATGAAAATAGTCAACCTTTATATGTAGCTCAACCATCTAGAAATCAGCTCACAATGGATGAAAATACACATGTTCATAGCAAACCATAACTACAAGCCTAGGAGCTACCTACCTAGGGTAACCCAACCAACGTGGGAACCACCAGCAGTCTTACTCGAGGGCCCTTGTTATGAATGTGGAGGTGACCATTGGGCAAAAGAATATTACCAATAAAGGTCAACAATTTTTTTTTGGGATTTTGTGACGGCTATGGGAGAGAACACTTGATTCAAAACTATGCGAAGAACCCTGACCATTTGGCAAAGGCAACTGTCAATGTCATAGGAATTTTACCATGCTCGAGCGGATCGGAGTCTGAGCCAATAGTTCTAGTTAAACTTGTGAAGTGGCAAAAAATTAGCCTATAGAGGACGATTTAAAACTTCTCAAACAAACCAAATTTGAAAACGAATCAATCAAAACTCAGAGAAAATCTTGAAAGCCAAACAAGACAAAATGAAAGAAAAGAGACCGAAGGAGCAAATAGCTTTGGAAAAAAAATTGAATCAAACAAAAGAATTACTTAGACACGAGCAAGAGAGCAGGAAAGACACAAAGGGGTAGAAAGAGTCTAAGAGTCACTCATACGGTTCAATATTGGTGTTTAAGGTGAATGAGAAAATAGACACTATGTTGCAATCCTATGCGAAGAAGCTCAATGAAAACCAAGCTATAGAACAAAGACTACTAACCTATCTGCATCCGAAAGACAAAACCAAAAGGGTGGAGGTGTACAAAAGAATTGTAGAAACAAATCAAGCCCTAGTATAGCACATGGATATGAGTACCAATCCCTAATAAACATGGACCACAAGATCTATCCAAGAGATATTCAGTCATTGTATGGAGATGCAGGAATGGAGGTTTCTATAGAGAGAAAATCTGCAATCATAAGAACTTTACTATCCCTTTTAGGTAATTATGAGACAAAAAGAATTTTACCATCACAATGAAATTCTTTTCCACAAGTGATAGATACAAAGAGCTTGCATGATTTATTGTCTTCTCTTATACGGTGCACATCACTCTCGCGGATGACCTCATGGAGGAAATTCAGAGAAAAATCATCCTGAGAAACCAAAAGCGGAACCTATCCTGGTGACTAAGGTAGGTGATTATTGCGAAGGGAAAGAAGGAAACACCACCTTACCCCTAGAATATAAGGGAGTGACCACCATTGCAATACGTGACAGTGGGGCCGAGATAGCTATTGCTACAAAAGGGATCTGGGAGAAATGGGGAAGGAAAGCTCTTAGGAAGATGTGCATGAAATTGAAATTAGCCGACGGGTATGTGGAAAAACCCTTGGGAATGTTGAAACAAGTGATAGTATCCTCATGCAGGATAGAACGCGAACACACCTTTGCGGTAGTAGATTTTGGAAAAGGCAATAATTTCGAAGCCAGTTTGGGGCGACCTTTTATGCGCCAACTTAAAATGGTTCAAGATTGGGGCTATGACCATCTCTATTTAGGCATAAGAGAGTCATAACCAAGATAAACACCAAGGAACACAGTTAGAAGGACGTAAAACAAACTCCAATAGAAGACTTTTCTATCACTACGGATGACGGAACACAATTTCCTGCTTGGCTAGTGAAGGATACTTACATATGGATGTGCGGGATATCAGAATGTGGGAGTCATAGAAAGTAAGATTTTGTTCTAGAGTATTCAGTAGAAGATGATTACTATAGGAAAGAACCATTTCTAGAGGAGTTGTTTGAACCCTTTGGATGAGAGAAAATACTAGCGACTCTTGATGCCTGTGTAAATGAGGTGACCAATACTACGATTTGCGACAAAGATGGTTATGACATAAGACCCTTTATAATGGTATCTGCTGTCCATGAAGCCAAAACCATTTTTGAAATAACTGAAATGGGACAAATAAGCGATTGTAAATGAATAGTGGACGAAGTTTCCATACAAGACCTTTCACACAATGATGAGGATGAATACCATGATTCGAGGAGCAATAAATTATGGAACAATGCGAGAGATGAACTCTCAAGTGGTTCTAAAAACAAAAATGCAAAAGAACAAACTGAGCTAAGTTTTCTACGAGTTTCCTAACCAAAAACCACGGAGACAAAAGAGATATTAGATGAGGCTAACTAAGAAACAACAAAACAGGATTGAAAAATCATTCACAAAATTGATGACCAAAATGCAATATGTCATGCTCGTAGGAGCAGATTATTGTGTTCGAGACAAAATCACACAAAAGCCCTTGAAGTTGACTAGTTTTTGGGCAAACTAAAAAAAAAGAAAAAGAAACCGAAAGACATGACCAAAAAATAACCAGTAATGTCAAACATTGAACGCAAAAATGAATATCAGAAGCTGAAATGGGCCTTGAAGGTGGTTTGAACTACAAAAATGGAAAGTCAAAGGGACTCTAACTTAAAAAATTTGATGCACCCTCTCATTACAAAAAGTACACAATTTAGGACCGACGTACTGTGGTGGAATAACCAATGTGAGATCCTAAGGAATTGGGAACATTGTATGATGGGCCTAAAAATGGAAAGAAGATTGACTTAGCAGAACCAGGGGAAGAACCGAGACCAACTTACATAGCCATAGATCTTATCGAGGAAGAGAAACAACTATTGTTAGCTACTCTCAAACAATATAAAGATGTATTTGCCTGGTCTTGCAAAGATCTAAAAGGGATAGATTCTAGTATTTTCCAACACACGATTCCCCTGAAGAATGATGCTAAATCGCGCTTACAACATTCATAGTTACAATGAAACCTTTGCGAGAAAAAGTAAGGAGGAGAACTGAAAGAGGTAGATTTAATCTATGAGATAGAATATACGGAGTGGGTGTCGCCAATTATAGTGGTCTCTAAAAAGAACGGTAAACTATGAGTATGTGTAAATCTCAAACAAGTGACGCCGCTATGATCAGAGACAACTATCCATTACCCATCACCTATTCTGTGATTAAAAGGGTTGCTAGAAAGGAAGCCTACAAATTTGTTTGATGGCTTTTTAGGCTATAACCAGCTCACGATCAAGCTAGAGGATCAACAAAAAAGTTCCTTACTACAGAATGGGACATATTTGCATATTGAGTATTGTCATTTGGTCTAGCCAATACACATGCCACATTCCAAAGGCTGATGAGTCATGCGTTCAAAAAATATCCAAGAAAAGTCTTAGAGATTTATATGGACGACCTGTGTGTGCATTCTCTCCACTAAAATGAACATTTCAAGCATTTAAAGAAGATCTTTGAGAAATGCAGAATGTATCATATCTCCATCATAAACACAAAGAGCACACAAAACATTTTCTTTATTACCGTCGTGACAAATGCTCTCATGCAAGGGGTTTTACCAAAGAACTTGAGCAAAGCCAGACTACAATCAACTCAACAAGAAGCCAAAACTATGCCATTATTGAAAACCACCTTTATTGGAAAGGAAGAGGTGACAACATAAGAATTGTGTTTTAGAACATGAGTGCCTGCCCATTCTTGAGCAAGCTCATATTGGTCCATGTAGAGGACACTTTTTGGCAAACAAACCGTAAAAGAAATACTCCTAGGAGGGATTTTGTGGCCCACGGTATTCATGGATGATAAATATTATGTGAAACAATGTGATGCTTGTCATTGTATCAAAGTATCGGCGAGACGTGATGACATGCCGCTGAGATGAATCACGGGAGCATAAGATTTTTCCAAATGGGAAATAGACTTTGCAGGGCCTATCTCACCACAAGCATATTAAACGCATGCTCAATACATTATCGTGGAAACAGACTATTTGACCAAATGGGTCAAGGCTAAAGCAACACAAAAGAATGATGCAAGAACCCTATACGAGATCATTTTCATGTGGTATGGTCTTTCAATTGAAATTGTGAGTGATCGAGGCACTCATTTTCTTAATGAAATGGTTGAATTTTTGTTGCATGAATTTATGATAATTCATTCTAAATCAGCTCCATACCACCCTCAAGACAATGGACAGGCCAAGAGCACCAACAAAGTATGTGCACAGTGCTCCAAAAAGTTCCAAAGAATCTAGATCAGATTGGGAGCTGAAGTTACATTTAGCCATATAGGCATATCATGTAGCATATAAAATGCCACAAAATACAAATCCTTTCAACTTAGTGTTTGGGATAAAGGCTAAACTTCCTGTGGAATTCTTGATTTTTACACTATGCACAACCCAAAACTTGGGATGGATGGAGCACGAGTTCTTTGATAGACTGAACCAACTAATATAGTTGGATGAGATTGAAAAAGTATCAACAACCTCTCATCATGGACATGCTAGAAAAGATACACTTAGCTAAGGAGCAACAAAAAAGAGTTCAAGCAGTTAAAGATCAAGCACAAGAGGAGGCTAAATTACAAAATCTAAAACAAAAGGAACAACATCAACCACCACCGCCTATTGCAGCAATTCAAGTTGAGAAAACTTGGCTTGGCGGTATGGATGTTCGAATAAATGTTCAGCTAGCTGATGGAACAATCGAAAGAGAATTTGTGGATATTGGAGCACGTGTCAATGCTATGCAATATTCAAACTACCTAAAATTATCTTAATCAGTGATTGAAATGACCCAAATTAAACTCAAAACAATCAATAGGGAAACCATGGTTAGGTTGAGACAAGCCAATGTTGCAATTAAAATTGATGGAAACAAATTCCCACATCAGCTTCAGATTATAACTGATACAAATCTCAATGAGCGTATCATTTTGGGAGTTCCATGGATGCAAACTTACAAAGCTGTTCCAGACTGGAATGATAACACACTTCATTATTATCGCAAGGATCAGTCTTATGTTACGCCATTCTTGCAAACAAATCACATTTGAGATGCATAGAAGGATTCGATTGAATGTGAAACAAGGGAAGAATTTCATAGTTCTACAACAAAACTATTTACCAATAAATGTGCAAATAACATTACCAAAGTTCGGATCCAAAAATCAATCATGGCATCAAAATTGACTCAGCTCTATTGATCCCAAAGAAAATGCTTGTAATTTGATCCTACGCCTCACGGTTGAACAAATTTTCAATTGCCAAAACCAAAAAAGCTAAAAAAACTGACACTAGTACTTAATTCAACCCATTTAGGCTTCAACATGCTTAACCAACTACAAATGGATTCCAAAATCCAAAGTGGAGCTACCACATAAATCAATAATATCTAAATGGGAATAGAAAGCGAAACCAACAAACAACCCGATCTTGTCCCAACCATAAAAAACAAACCACAAATGCATCCCTAAAGTACAAACCAATCCTCTCTTCGACGGATAATCAGCAAAACAATAATTAAAGAAAGGGCATCTGTAATTTAGAAACTTTTATTCGACAAACGTGCCCAACATGAAACCTTGCCAGCAAAAACTATTGAACACTTGGTTCAGTACCCAAATCTAGCACATCACTGTGTTACCCAATGCATCTCTTCTCTAAGTATAATCGGGCCACCTTACACGGTCTTGCATAGTCACATTGTTTTCACCTATGCACATAGCATGACCTTGGTCCGGAGTGACTCAGAATGGGAAGGGGGGAGTAACAACAGTGGCTACTATAGATGATGTAGCCAATTACAAGATAATAGGTTGCAAGATGTTGAGATATTATGTGTACATTGTATAAAGTACGTGATGCTTTGTTTTTTTGACAACTTTTAGTTAAGTTTTACTCTTATTTGGCAATGTATTGAGCCATAGTGACATATTTCTACGTGCTAGATACTTAGAGTGAGAGTATGTACATATGAGTGTGAGGAATAATTTTGGCAAGAATTTTGACCAAATAATAATAATTTTTAGTAATTTTCTTTGCTTTTTAACCTAGTAATGATTAAAAACAATAAACAAAACAAGGAAATTTGGAATCAAGTTTTAAAAGCAAATGCAACCCTACAAAGAAAGAGCTTCAAACATGAAAAATATGGAATGATTTGACACAAATCAAATTTTGAGCTAACTTCAAAAAGAGTAATATTGCAAAATTAGGAGCAAATAACGACCAGAAGCCGGAATGCCAATCGTCTAATCTATAGGTGGTATGACATGAGAAATGTGGCCAAATAAGGTAAGTATGCACATTGCATTCAGGGTAGGCCGATCACATATAGTCAAAAGGTACACCTCATTTGCATCCAGTCAGTTTAGAGAGAGAGCAACTGAGCTTGTTTGATACACCTCATTTGCATCCAATCAGTTTAGACAGAGAGCTACCAAGCTTGTTTGACCTAGAGCATAGCGCCGTAGTTTAGCCTACTACAACCACACCGGACACCCACACTTAACCAAATCGATTAGGTATGATCCTCTTCAGCTCTACAAAATGTGTGAATTGCCAAAAACAACCATCACATGCATAAAAAGAAAAACCAATCAAATCAAAATAACGATTTGGGAAAATTGATAGAGAGCTTTTGCAAGGGTAAACCAAGTCAAAATTTCAAGATAAGTACATGGGAATGCTCTCCTCACCTGATAGAACCCAACCATGTAGTCACAATCCACAAATGGGGTGGAACATGGATCATGGTCCATGACCCACCGTCTTAGTTTGCAAGAAACAGTGGGGCAAAACAATGCTTGGTGAAATTGATTTCTCAGTGTTGTACTTACAGTTGAAAAATGTTGCAGAACATGGATCATGATACATGACCCCAACATGGCCTAACAGGAAAAAATGAGTACATACAATTTAGTACTACCTTGGGGAATGTGTCCTACAATTTAGTACTACCTTGGGGAACGTTCCCTACAATTTAGTACTACCTCGGGGAATGTGCCCTACAAATTTGACATAAAATGGACATTGCAATCAAGGGAAATTGGACTTTCAATCCCCAATGGTCATTTTCACTCATGATTGGAAAATTTTGACCAAATTCAATAAAAAGTACATGAATAGCTTGGGGGACATGCCTAGAAAATACCCTATAAGTCTTGTGCAAAATAGTGTGAGAACATGGATTGCGATCCATGACCCCCTGAAGCAGACTCATCAGGAAATGAGTGAAGAATATTTGCAATGTTTTTAAGTTAGGAAATGTGTCAAATTTTTAGTTTTTTTTCATCTAAAGAGCTTCAAATGTCAAACATGAGAAAAGTAAGAGTATTACGTGTAGAATTTGTGATCTAGAGCAAGGGGTGACACCAAAGAAGCTTGGAAACTTATTGGTGACCCAAGTAATGCTTTAAAGTGTTTGAGAATTGACTCAGACTTTCCACTGGGCCTAGAGTGTCCAAACAGACCAATAGATTTACCACAATCAAAGATCAAAAGTGTTACTCAAAACCACACATGGCAAAGTCGGACCAAATAAGTTGGGAAACTAGGAAAACCAGAGATAAACTTGTCTAAACTTGAAAATAACTTCACTAGTGTGTTAGGATAGACTATAGAAATAAGCTCCTACACTTTCACCCAAAAGGCTGTCCAACATGCATCTCGATCCATGACCCCCTGTGGGTTATCCAAGTAAAAACCATATCACCTGGTCCCAAATATCAAGGACAACCTAACCCTAGAGTTTCAAGTCGTTTGGATTGCAAAATCTTTGCCAAAATGCCTAAAGTCTCTAAGTCAGAGAAAAATTCCAAAGCCTAGTATGAAATCCCAACCAGTGATCCAAATCTAAAAAGAAGTGAACCGTAGCATCCCCGTCCCTTGCTTGATCAGAAGGTATAACTAGAAGTTCAAAAATTTGTCCAACATGGATCACGATCCATGACCCCTGAGCTAGAAATGACATACAATCTTCTAACGTAGTGCATGTAGCTACCCTAGATGCACTGGTGAAGTTTGGAAAAATTTGGACTTGTTTTGATCAAGATGTTGGGGTTAAGGGCTATGTGCCTTGACCGGTCGCCCAGGTCATGGGCGACCGCCCACTGTTACCCTATACTTATAGTGAGTATACTGTATAGGGGGAGCTGCCACTCTTTTGGAGTCTCCCCACCCACATCGTGTGTGTCTCTCTCTCTCACTCTCCGTCTGTGGTGCTCCCCGATCCCCTTCAATTGATATCAGAGCTATGGTGACCGCGGAGAGCACGATGGCTTTGAGAGCTTCGAGACGATAGCTCTCTCGCTCTCGATGGTGGAGTTCGATCGCGGAGTTTCACGGAGAGCGATTTTAGCTTGAGGAGCATTGTCTTTGGAGCTTAGGAGCTTGGTGTGGTCAAGCTTGGTCGAGAAGGCGGTTGCGGCTTCCTTGGTGAGAGTGAGAGAGAGAGAAGGAGACACACAACACAGATATGGGTGGGGAGACTCTAAGAGTGACCATCTCCCTATACACTTATGCTATGTATAAGGTATACAAGTCAGTGGGCACCCAGACTCAGGGCGTCCGGGCAAGGCACAGACGCCTATACCCCAACAACCCCCCACTTAAAGGCGACTGTGCCTTTAAGCAAGAGAACCTAGTCTAAAGACTACCAAAGGCGAGAGAAAACCGCTCTCAACCGATGCCCACTGGCTGGTTGTGATCGTGTGCATCCGGCTGGCCTGCTCCCGTGTAAGTCCATACATCACCAGACGTACCACACACGTACTGCAAGTATGTACGCAATACCTGCATATCTCCCTCGTGTACTATGCCATCATCAGTCAACAAACAAATGACAACCCCAACTGCAAATGCTCCCACTGCAGCTGCGATATCCGGTCTCAAGATCAACATCTCATACATGAGACCACCGAATGCCGATGCAATGCTAGCGGGCCCTGCTAGCTCTACGGAGCATGCATCAACATATATATCCCTCGCAATAGGCATCTCTGACTGACAAGGCGTGTCAGCCACATGCATCTCCTGACTGTCCACAAAAGACGCATCAACCTGTCGTGCAACCTCAGAGCAAACCAGCTGCTCTAGGTGTTTGCTGGAAGACATATCCTACACAACTATATCCCCATGCTCACTGTCGAGCATAGAAAGGAATGACTGCATAATCACTGACATTTCAGTCTCCTCTGCAATCATCCACCGCAAACATGACCACTCAATTTGCTGTGACTCACTAAAGCTCTCATGCTCTAACTCCGTATGCATAGACTCTTGCACAACGTCCTCCTGTCGTGACTCACTAGAGAAAGACCGCTCTACCTATCTATCCTGCGTAGAAGTATCTCGCACAACTGACTCTCTGCTTTGCTCAGTCACTAGCAAAGCATGCATGTCTGACTCTGTCACCTCTCTGTGTGACTGCTCAAGTCGTGCCCCAACTGTGTGCACAACGAGCTCACTACTTTGCACTCCATGCAAAGTACCCTGCAACCCATGAGCAAAAGAGACTCGCCTGCTCTCTCGCTCTCTACCTGGCTGCGTGATCACAAAGACAACACCGTCTCTTGCGTGATCCACATGCAATGGGTAACCTGTACCACTCCTGGCACCTCTCGCAATCACTAGCGAACCCAAATGCATCACAAAATCTCGCTCTCGTAGCAAAATCTGACATCCACTATCCCGTAATTGTCTGACTGAGATCAAATCCCGTCTCAGATCTAGCACATAATGCACATGACGTAGGGTAAATCTCATACCAATGGGAAAGCACAAACATACGTCTCCTGCACCCTCAATGTCATACACAACACCATCAGCCATGTGCACACAACCAAGTCTCCCACTAGAAAACGTGCTAAACCACTCACGATGCGACGTGACATGGAAAGTAGCATCTGAATCTTGTAACCAATGTGAAGACAATGTGCAATCCGATATGCAATCCGTAGACATAAGATCGTCTGAAGACAAGCTAGATGTAAATGTGACATCGCCGTCACAAGCATACTCAGTAACCACCGTACTGATATCACTAGCATCTGTCGTGCCCAAATCTGCATCACACATCTGTCGCCTCCGTTGTTTCAAACGCCTGAAACATCGACGCCTAATGTGCCCTCTATGTCCACAATGCCAACATGTCAAGTCTCTATGCCGTCGAGACTTGCGTGTGGGACCAATCTCTCCCATGGACATAGAAGTGGGACTAGACTTCCCTGTAGACATGGATGTCGCGTACATAGCATGTAAACTCTGCCATAAAGCATGAGTTGTAGTCTCCCTCGAGACCTGCCAGTAAACAGACTCAACCAGATGCAAACGAATCGTAGACATGGCTAACTCATCAAGATCCTACCAATCATCATCACACATAGACTTGGGCTTCGCCGATAAACCACGCAAGGGTTTATCCTGCCCCAAATCCACCAATGCGACAAGCATATGCTCCTTCCAAGCAACAAAATCTACACCATCAAACTGTGTCAGACCATAACGCTGGAAGTCAAATGAAAAATCAGCCATAATGATCGCAAAAGAGCAACCAACAATGAGTAGCAAATATCAACCAAATCAGCCCTAAACTGGCTCATATTGCATCAACAAAAGTCTGCAAATATGGCTGCAAAACAGCCCCAAAATTCAGCTCTTAAACAAGTCACAAACATGTCCCAGATCAGCCTACAACTGAATCATACATGGACACCTGCAAAGAGGAAACAATGGCTGAAAATTCAGCGCTCAAATAAGCCCTCAAACCTGCCTGTAAACTTGTAAACCTGTAGTTGAAACCTGCTGAAAAACCTCAAGCCATTAGTGCTCGAATCCGGCTACCTAGCTCGTAGCCACACAAGCATACATCACAATACTCACTCCTGTGAGTGTGCCAAGATAACTGTACGCCTGTCAAACCCGTGAGCTAATCACCAAGCCCACAATATGCGGTATCGATGCATACACACGCACAAATATCCCACCTGCAGAGAACACCGCACGCAAATGCTGAGTGCAACCGGCAATCTCTACCTAGGTCGCATAAATGATGCGCATAAAACTCCTGGGAAATTTCGCCAGAGTTTCGTCAGTAAAATGGCCACAAAACCAGTAACCAAACTGACTGCACGCTCAAAACCATGAGCAACCAAAGCGCATCAAACCGCACTCCAAATGCATGCACCAATCTCCACACGTTGCATACATCATTGCAAACACCTGCAAATCTAGTACACAAATATCTGCTCTACCTGTGACTGCCAAAAAACATGCTCGAGGCATACATTGCCGAGCTCAAAATGCAATCACATTAGTCTCCCTGAGCATCAAACCACATAAGGCATACATCGTATCCTCCCACCTGTGAGGAAACTTGCAGCAAATATCACTTTCAAGAGTGCAAACTGGGTTTCGACTTCGGCATTGGCAAATTCAGCTTTCCGAGAGCGTTTCCACCAGGCGTCCTGCCTATGTGCCTTGACCAGTCGCCCAGGTCATGGGCGCCCGCCCACTGTTACCCTATACTTATAGTGAGTATACTGTATAGGGGGAGCTGCCACTCTTTTGGAGTCTCCCCACCCACATCGTGTGTGTCTCTCTCTCTCACTCTCCGTCTGTGGTGCTCCCCGATCCCCTTCACAAGATATACTCATTTTTCATTTTATGGTCAAAATTTGACTTTTCTCGACAAGTTGTTGGCCAGCATTTGAATCTAACCTTGGGAATTTTTGATCACAAAATGCCTCACAGACGACTTAGGAAGCAATGGGAAGCACCACCCCACCAAGGGATAGAAATTTCATCGAACAAGAAATCTCATGTGTTAGAGGAAGAGCTTGCTCAAATACCTGCAAACATTTTCATTGGCAAATTTGAAGCAGCGTGGCACTAAAGTGAAGACGAGAAATTTCCCAAAGGAGATATGAAACCTACAGGAGCAACAAGAAGTGAATGAAGGAACGAGGTGTCTCCAAATGGACACATTTTTTTGACTACAACCATGGGTTCTTGATTTTCAGAGAGCACATGAATTGATGTCGTCAATTCAAAACAATGGAGAATCTACCCTGACAAATAATGATGGTGAGACTGTGAAAGTCAAATTCACTATAGATATTATCAACCAAGCACTGCATCTACCTCCAAGATACCACAACTTGCTGCTAAAGACCAAAGTTGCAAACAATGACAAAGCTTTTGTCAAGCAACATCAACATAAATTTACAGAGAAGATGGGAAGAACTTGTGCAGGCAGAGATGTATGCTTTACGTGGTTTTTAGGGTGATCAAAGTGCTATTTTTTGGCCCAGATGTGTAGACCTTGAAGTGCTAAAGGAGCAGGTCTAGACGGCTTATCAAACCAAGCTACGGAGCCCAAGATATTGAAGTTTGAAGGTGTGATGTGTTGCAGATCCTTGCTAGATAGGGCAGCTCGGGGCAGATGGCCCAAGAGAGTGTTAGTGTATGGACGCGTAGTGCTTGATTTATAGAGCATACCTGTCTTCTCAGATTGCAAATTAGAGCTACTGATTGCAGTTATGGCTAGTTGAAGTTTTGTCGAGGGCTAGGTTGGTGCCCACATGATCGCATAAGGAGCCATGCCATCTAGTGTTTTATGGACTTTGATAGAGTTCTAGAGCGAGGTATGCATCATGTGGACTCAACAAGAATTGATTGCTCGTCAAACGCAGCCTAGAGTGGGAAGTTATAGCAATTGGAAGTCTGGGTGTATTTGCCCGGGATTGGTTGCAGGTGAAAGTTCCTGTTTTTGCAATCTCAGTTCGGGGTCTCAGAGAATCTTGAAGTGCGGCAAGGTCCATGCACTTTTGGGTTGCTGTGGTGAGCTCGCGGCCAAACTTTGCGGCTTAAAGATCCGACCATCGGGTAAAAAACTGGGAAGCCAACCAACCCGGGGGATTCACTAGTAGTATTAGGAAGACGTCACCTGCGTTCACCAAAACTACCATTTTACCCCCTATATACGGGACCTTCCTTTGTAAAATCTACCTTTTTGGCCTTATTAACCCCCCCTATTGTACACTCACGTGACATCACACGGTAATCCTTAGTGAAGTCCCCGGGCAACCAAACTTGGGGCCAAGTTAAATTTTTTGGAGGAGGCTTGGTGACTTTGAAAGCCAAGGGGAGCTGGAGGGCAACCAGAGCTGCCATGTGTCGAAATTAAACCCAGGAAATTAAACCCACATGCACCATTTGAGGGTAGGTTGGTGGGGTATGAAGCCCAAGGGGCGAGCCCTTTCGGGGTTATCAAGTGAGCTGAGGAGCTCGTTAAATTTTGTGGGTATGGTGTTGGGACACTGCCGGCGCTGTGAGAGGAAATGGCAGGATGTTTTGGCACCGTGTTGCGGCCAGTTGGTAGCACCCATGGGTGGTGTGAGTTCACTGATGGTGATGACATGGCACCCCACTAGGGGTTGATTCCTGCACCCATAAGGGCACCATATTTTTTGAGGGCTAACATGGGAGCACAGATGGCGCCATCGGTGCCCCAACTAAGAGAGAGACCCCACATTGGTAACTTGGGTCGCAAGCCAAGTCGAGCCAAAAACAGCAATGAAAGTGGTCACATGCATGAAGACCAAGAATAGGAGGATGGCAAAATTGGGGGGGTCCTCCCATGCCCAAGGGGGCAATTTTTAGACATTTTGGAGGATCTTCCTTCAATGAGTCGGGGAAGAAGAGGCCCCTATTTTTTGCAGGTTTGGAGAGCGACAGGAGAGGAAGAAGAAGAGTGAAGGTGCCATTATTTTTTACTCAAGGTGGAGCCGTCCACCTAGAGGATGCCAACTCAAAGATGTGTTCCCAAGCCCACGAAGCAGGAAGGTAGGTTTTGCCTCTGGAGCGGAGATGCCATCGTAGTCGTTTTTTGGTTGCCATGCTCTCAGCGAGGAGGGGCACACAAGTGGTGAAGCCATGATTACAGGTTTTTGTTTGTTGCTCGAGGTGTCCATGCCAAGCAGGTTGTAGCAGTTGTTCACGGTTGTATAGACAAGGTTTTTTTTTTGTCATAATCGAGGTGAATCACATCAATTTCTGGTGTGGTTTCTTCCTTATTTCCCCCCTTTTCTCTTTGCTCTATTCCAACAAGATGGTGCCAGTGTTGGAGATGTGTGTGCCTCCTCGTGCCTCTGGGTGGGTGAGAGAGGAAGAGAGAGTTGTGTGTGTTGTGGCACGGTCATAAACGGGTGGGTGTGGATTGCTATCGATTGTGCGAGTTTTGAAGGTGAACTCTAGTGGATCGGGGTGCAGTGATTGTCCTGGGCTATAGAGAGGCAAGCTGTTTGGGTTCCGGGTGTGTTCCCCTTTCCCCCCATTCATCTTCTGGTGCCCCCATTAAGGAGCACTGATGCTCCAATTTGAAGGTTGAAGCAGGTGTTTGAAAGCTGACAAGCAGTTGGCGGATGGTCAAAGTATTTGGTGGTTGTGTTGGAAGATAGCAGAGATGATGGAGCTGAGCTTTGGTCCCATATTTATAGGTGTTGAAGATTGTGAAGACTGGTTAATAGATTTTGAATTGTGGATGCTATCGATGCATATGTTGATAGATGCAGAGAAGCTGCAGATGGTGCTGCCTGATGCACGGACAAGCAAAGATTTGGTACAATGATTTGAAAGGTTGATGGTCGAGGTTCGTGGCAAGAATTGCAAAGGCAATTTTTGGAGTGGTTTTGAGAAGTAGTCACCCCGACAGAGACTGGTGCAAAGATGAAAGCGGTACGCCAAGACATAAGTAAGGAATTTTCAATTTTCCTTGAGCAATTTGAAGCATGTTGGAAGCAGTTAGAGGTTGCCACTAGGGTGCAAGGTAAAGAATTTTTGAAGCTGTCAAGGTTTCTTGAGTGCTTGGATCAGAGATAAGGTGGAAGACGACGTTGATACCTATGAAGACATGGTGTACTTGGCCATACACACAATCATTTAGGTAATCTCCATTTGCATAAACGCACATGATGAGTAGTGATTGTATATCTTTAGAACCACACACAAGGGTAGGGGTACACAAGAAGGGTGCTCCAAAAACATATATGCACACATAAGGGGATAAGAATGATAAGTTAACACTAGAATGGTAACCTAACAGGACATAAAAGTGTCCTTTCAGGGTTTTGGGAAAAAATTCCAAAACCATAGTTGATCCACTCATTTTGAAAAATCCTTTCATGAGCTCATAGTTCAATAACTACTACTTATGGAAAAAATGAGAAACTTGTAATTTTTCTCATCCCTTGGTCACTACAAGCCTCCAAAGTTGATGGACCAGTGCATTTTGCCCAAAACAGCAATTTCTTACGGTTGATTGCATATAAATAAGACTAGGGATTTTTGTAGGACATGAGATAAAATGCCCCATTAACTTCAATGGGTTGGTGACCAAAACATATGGTTTCTTTTACCTCACTAATGTTTTTTTGGTAAAAAAAAATAGGTACAAAAAAGTTGCATTTTTGCCATTCTGCGGACCTATCATCAAAGTTTCTATAGTCACGCTCAATACAGATACTATATACATGTTTTCTTAGTTTCCTTTGGGCCTTTGGATTCAAAAGGAGCCATGGAGCATGTCAAAAGGATAATGGATCTCTTACAATTGGAACTTTGGGGGCAATGATAAAGTGCTAAATACAACAAACGTGAAAAAACTGGGTTTAGCATTATGACCTCTAGAAACCCATAAAAACTACTCAATATCTAAGCCAAGTTTGTAGTCTTTGATTAGATATGGTTACTACCTACAAAATACACACAATTGGCCTATGAAACTAGCAATATTGAGAAAGTTATTGTTAAGTATGGAGCCTGATTTACCCTTGTAATTTTCTGTGGTAAAAGCGCACATTTGTAAGGCCCCCATTATGAGGAGAAGCCATCGTGCGTGAAGGAAAATCACTCACTGGAAACCAAAATTTTCACGGACAAGAATCAGGGGCAACTTTAAAGGCCTCGGGGGCGGAGGCCCCCGAGACTTTTTTTCGCCGGAATATTCCTTTTCGCCGGAATATTATGGCCGGACGGCGATCGGAAAGTGGTCGGAAAACAACCGGTCGGTTGGCCGGTGGCCGGTAGTCAATGGCCAATGGCCGGTGGTCGGAAGTCAATGGCCGGTGGCAGGTGGTCGGAAGTCAATGGCCGGTGGCCGGTGGCCGAATTCAAAAGCGGACTTGTCTTCTCAAGGGCGGCCACACATGGGCGGATTGGAGGGTCCGATTTGGACTTATTCGCACAAGGGCGGCTACACATGGCTGTCTCTCATAAGAGAGGGCAGCCCTTTTGGCCTATAAAAGGAGGCCATTTCTACACACATTTCATAGTGTGTGAAGTTGATGCAACAAGGTGAGTGTGAGGTGGTGAGAGTGAAGCAAGGCGGGAGCTCCATTAAGGGTATAATCCCTTTGTAAACTACTTCTTGTTTTGAAGTACTAAAGCCATTGAGTGGCTGCTTTCCCGTGGACGTAGCCCACATTGGGTGAACCACGTATATCGTGTGTACTCTCTCTCTCTCTCTCTACTCTATAATCTCGTGTATATAAATCTGTCTCTCTCCATTAAGTAATCTACTCAATTATCTATTTAGCTACGTCTTATTTCCTAACAACTGGTATCAGAGCAAGGTTTGCTCGTAGCTAAATTATCTCAAGGAAAGGATTCCTTGAATTGAGTGGGAGTTATGGCGGAGGAAGGGAAGCTCAAGATTGAGAAGTTCAACGGCAAAAACTACCAACATTGGAAGATGCAGATTGAAGACTATCTCTACCAGAAGGACCTCTATTTGCCACTAGGCGGTCTTGCGAAGAAGCCCGCAACAATGGCAGATGAAGCATGGATTGTCCTTGATCGAAAGGCACTGGGAACAATCCGGTTAAGCTTGGCGTCAACGGTGGCCTTCAATGTTTCAGAGATGAAGACCACGGAGGACTTGATGAAGTCACTTGACGACTTCTACGAGAAACCATCGGCATCCAATAAGGTATTTCTTATGAAGCGCTTGTTCAATCTAAAGATGGCAGAGAATGGTTCAGTTGCAGAACACCTAAATGACTTTAACACAAACATAAGTCAACTTCGATCAGTGAAAATCAATTTCGATGACGAAGTGCGAGCTCTCCTTATACTATCATCTCTACCGGATAGTTGGGACAGCCTTGTGATGGCTGTAAGTAATTCTATCTCTGGCACAAATACTCTTAAGTTTGATGATGTTGTGGGTGTTCTTCTAAGCGAGGAAATGCGAAGGAGAAGCACAGGAGAATCATCAAGTGCTGCACTATCAGTGGAAACAAGAGGAAGGCCTAAGGAGAGGTTCAAAAACCAAAAGGGTCGTGATCGCTCAAGGCGGAGCAAGTCACGCACAAAGTCAGTTCTTGAATGTTGGAACTGCGGCAAGAAGGGCCACGTCAAGAAGGATTGCTGGTCCAAGAAGAAGAAGGAGACAGAGTCTCAAGACAACAAGCCAACATCGGAGGCCAATGTGGCAGGTAAAGTAGAGCAAGATGCTCTAATTCTCTCATTAGACAATGTGTCTAATTCTTGGATAGTAGATTCCGGGGCTTCATTCCATGCGACACCACACAAGCAACATTTCCAAGACTACACCAAAGGTAATTTTGGGTATGTATACTTGGGAGATGATGAAGCTTGTGAGATTGTCGGCAAAGGTACAGTTTCTGTCAAAACTGCTAACGGAAATGAATGGAAGCTTAAAGATGTTAGGCATGTTCCTTCTCTTCGCAAAAATTTGATCTCTACAGGACAATTGGACGATGAAGGTCACAACATTGCATTCGGAAACAAACGGTGGAAGATCTCAAAGGGATCTTTGGTGGTTGCCAAGGGTGAAAAAGTCGGTACACTGTACTTGTGTACTGTTAGCACACAACCTTCAGCTTGTGCAGCAACTACAGAAGTTGACAGTGCGGTGTGGCACTACCGACTTGGGCATATGAGTGCCAAAGGAATGCAAATCCTTCAAACAAAGAAGCTTTTACCAGGTTTGAAAGAAGTGGACTTAGAGTTCTGTGAAGATTGTGTTTATGGTAAACAAAAGAGGGTAAAATTTCAAAAATCAGGAAATGAAAGAAAAAATAAAAAACTTGAGTTGGTTCATTCTGATGTTTGGGGTCCTGCAAGTACACCATCACTTGGTGGCTCATTGTACTATGTAACATTCATAGACGATGCGACTAGAAAAACATGGGTTTATGTCATGAAGAATAAATCCGATGTATTTTCCATATTTCAAAGGTGGAAAGCCTTTGTGGAGAATGAAACAGGTACCAAGGTTAAATGCCTCAGATCCGACAATGGAGGTGAATATTGCAGCCAAGCTTTTGAAAGCTTTTGTGCTAGCAATGGCATTCGGAGGCAAAGGACAACCCCAAGGACACCTCAACAAAATGGGATTTCGGAAAGGATGAACAGGACAATCATGGAACGAGCACGAAGCATGCGGCTACATGCAGGCCTACCGCTTGAGCTTTGGGCGGAAGCTGTAAGTACGTCTGTGTACTTAATCAATCGGTCACCCTCAACGGCATTGGATGGGGGAGTTCCAGAAGAGGCATGGACAGATAAACCGGTGAATTATGCATTTCTCAAAGTGTTTGGGTGTGAGGCTTTCATGCACATAGATAGAAGCCTAAGATCAAAGTTAGATGCAAAGTCCAAAAAGTGTTTCTTCATTGGCTATGGAGAAGGAGACTTTGGGTATCGCCTATGGAATCCTGAAGATGGTAAAATCTTAAGGAGTAGGGATGTAATTTTTAACGAACAAAATATGTACAAAGATTACTTGGAAAGAAAACAAACAAAAGAAACAGGTGATGAGTACATGGAGCTTGAGGACGGTGAAGACTCAAGGACTGCAAACGGTGACAATGTGCAACAACGTCAACCAAATGAGGAGCCTCAACCTATTCCCCGAAGATCTACAAGAGCAAGTAGACCTCCAGAAAGGTTTGTTCCTTCCTTCAACCATCTCTTGATCTCAGATTCTGGAGAGCCGGAATCATATGAAGAAGCTATGCAACATGAATCCAAAGAAGAATGGACAAAGAGCATGCAAGTGGAGATGGACTCACTACATCAGAACCAAACATGGGAGTTGGTTGAGTTGCCTAAAGGTAAGCGGGCACTTCAAAACAAATGGGTGTACAAGATAAAGGAAGAAGAAGGTGGGAAGAAAAGGTACAAATCTAGGCTTGTGGTAAAAGGTTTTTCTCAAAAGAAAGGTATTGACTTCAATGAAATATTTTCTCCTGTTGTAAAAATGAACTCAATTAGGCTTGTCTTAAGCCTTGTGGCTGTTCATGATCTAAATCTCGAGCAAATGGATGTAAATACGGCATTCCCTCACGGTGACTTAGAGGAGGAAATCTACATGCTTCAACCAAAGGGGTATGAAGTAAAAGGTAAGGAGAAAATGGTTTGCAGATTAAAGAAGAGCTTGTATGGTTTAAAGCAAGCATCAAGACAATGGTACTTGAAGTTTGATCGATGGATGTTGGATCATGGATTCACAAGATGCAACTCGGATCACTGCGTCTACACGAAGAATTTGGGAGATGGGAAATTCATCATCCTAATGTTGTATGTTGATGACATGTTGATTGCAAGTGCTAACATGCAGGACATCAAAGACCTAAAAGAGGAGCTGTCCAAATCTTTTTCAATGAAAGATTTAGGTGCTGCAAAGAGGATACTTGGTATGAAAATATCAAGGGACAGGACGAAGAAGACAATAAAGCTATCTCAAGAAGATTACATCAAGAAGGTACTAGAAAGGTTTGCAATGCAAAATGCAAAACCAGTTTCTACACCTTTGGCTGGTCATTTTAAACTAACGAAGGATATGTGTCCAAAGACACAAGAGGAGATAGCCTATATGTCTAAAGTTCCATATGCTGCAGCGGTAGGTTCTCTAATGTATGCTATGGTCTGGACAAGGCCAGACATTGCACATGCAGTGGGAGTTGTGAGTAGGTTCATGGACAACCCAGGTAAAGAGCATTGGCAAGCTGTGAAGTGGATACTTAGGTATCTAAAAGGGACAACAACAAATGCTTTGTATTTTGGAGGAACTGATATTTTTCTAGAAGGGTATGCTGATGCAGATATGGCAGGTGACAAAGATACTCGAAGGAGCACTACTGGCTATGTGTTCACGGTTGGAGGCACAGCAGTAAGCTGGGCTTCAAAGCTGCAGAAAGTGGTTTCACTTTCTACCACGGAAGCAGAGTATGTAGCGATGACGGAGGCAAGCAAAGAAATTCTGTGGCTTCACAGATTCTTAGAAGAGCTTGGATTCAAACAAGACAATTGTGTCTTGTACAGTGATAGCCAAAGCGCTATCCATCTTGCGAAGAACTCAGCCTTTCATTCAAGGACAAAGCACATTGAGGTGAGATATCACTTCATACGCACTCTTTTGGAAGAGGGACAGCTAAAGCTAGGAAAGGTGCATACAAGTGAAAATCCTGCAGACATGTTTACAAAGGTGGTCAACAAGGAGAAGTTGAGCTTTTGCTCATCTTCAATCGGCATTCAAGGATAAGAAACCAGAATGGAAAGCAATCACAGGTTTGGTTTGGAGATCAGTCTCCAAGTGGGAGATTGTTAAGTATGGAGCCTGATTTACCCTTGTAATTTTCTGTGGTAAAAGCGCACATTTGTAAGGCCCCCATTATGAGGAGAAGCCATCGTGCGTGAAGGAAAATCACTCACTGGAAACCAAAATTTTCACGGACAAGAATCAGGGGCAACTTTAAAGGCCTCGGGGGCAGAGGCCCCTGAGACTTTTTTTCGGCGGAATATTCTTTTTCGCCGGAATATTATGGCCGGACGGCGGCCGGAAAGTGGTCGGAAAACAACCGGTCGGTTGGCCGGTGGTCGGAAGTCAATGGCCGGTGGCCGGTGGCCGAATTCAAAAGCGGACTTGTCTTCTCAAGGGCGGCCACACATGGGCGGATTGGAGGGTCCGATTTGGACTTATTCGCACAAGGGCGGCTACACATGGCTGTCTCTCATAAGAGAGGGCAGCCCTTTTGGCCTATAAAAGGAGGCCATTTCTACACACATTTCATAGTGTGTGAAGTTGATGCAACAAGGTGAGTGTGAGGTGGTGAGAGTGAAGCAAGGCGGGAGCTCCATTAAGGGTATAATCCCTTTGTAAACTACTTCTTGTTTTGAAGTACTAATGCCATTGAGTGGCTGCTTTCCCGTGGACGTAGCCCACATTGGGTGAACCACGTATATCGTGTGTACTCTCTCTCTCTCTCTCTCTACTCTATAATCTCGTGTATATAAATCTGTCTCTCTCCATTAAGTAATCTACTCAATTATCTATTTAGCTACGTCTTATTTCCTAACAGTTATACTTGCTACTCTAAAATGTATCGTATTCTTCAGCAATCAAAAAACTCAACCATCATCATATACTATGCTATATAGCATATTAGGTCCCCCAAAACTCAAGGAAGATTAGCTTTATGTTATACATTACACTTACACAATCAAAATTGAATTTGGATATCAAGAAAGCCACCAAAAAAATCATAAAAGTGCTAATTTTGGCAAAAAAATAGGATTATGAGATTCTTATAAATTGGTCATAACTTTCAATTTTAACACTTAGCTCTCCCTACAAGCATCAAAACATGTTGAGAACTATGAAGGCCTAACCTCTAGCCATCTAAACCTCACAAACATGAAGTTTAGAGTGGTATAGTTGCCAAAAATTGAAAAAAGGCCAAAAACAGGACCCGTTTTTTCACACAATTTAGGTTCAAAAATGTTGTGCAAGAGTAAGGTTAATGGTGAGATCGATACTCAAAAAAAAAAAGCTAAGTTTTTTTTAGCGCATAAGGCAACTTTGTGGATATATAGCACCTAGAAATTCATTTTCATACTCTTCAAATAATTCAAGCAAAATGGTCACTTAACAGGACACAAAAGTGTCCAAGGACATAAAAGTGTCCTGTTACCATTCTAGTGTTAATAGCCACCATCACAAGGCTAGCACGGGTATGGCGATGTCACATCGGAAAGAAGATGAAAAAATAGTTTTGTTCATAGTCATAAATACACATACACAAAAAAGTTGGTTTTGATTCCACACACATAGGCATATACACAAAAAATGTTTCACAGATGCATATAGAACACGTGATATACATATATACGAGTAGTATAACATTGAAAAGTAAAAACTTGCATGACCATAAATCTAATTACCAAAAAACTATATCATTTGAAGGGCGTAGTAGTGACGGTGTGCAGTACCTTGGATACTAAGCATATACAAGAGAAATAACACAGATGGCGACGACAAACAATAACCAGGTAATGTGGTACAAAAAGCTCTACTGACAAATAAATTTCCTTTTGTGTTTATGAACTAAAACAAAGATGTTAAGTTGTAAGTTTTCCTTTTTTGAAGCATTTGAATTCAAAGAAATGCCCTATAGGTTTGCTAGGTGGTATAAATATGGATAAGGATATGAAACATTTTGATATGACAACCTCCTGTGAGGGCACAAGTCAATGTGTACAGCTGGTTCTTTTTGAAAAATGAGTGATATTACAACAAAATGCTGCCAAAATTTTTACAAATTATAGACACTTATAAAGAAACTGGTTTAATAGTTACTTGTATATACCATAGAATGCAACAATTGAGGGATTCATACACATATATTTGGGGCATTAGGTAGGTCTAGTACATAAGAATATTAACCACATGTGTGTAAATATTTTTGAAAAATAGGGATACAGGCAGACGGCTATGATAAGCATCACTCGGGACATGTTTAAACTACAATAGATTTGGGACAAGCTCATAGCTACACATAATAGGCAAAAAAAAACCAAGCCAATAGAAATTAGGGACCCTATTTCCAAACCATCTAAACCCATAAAGATTTTCAAGAACCGCAATAGACCCTACTTACATAACGAGCTAAAGAAAACAAAGTGTATGTTTAGGAGTATGGTTGGGGTCTGGGATGTGACATCAATAACAAGCAATGGGAATTGCTTGATATATCTGTCACCCATTTAGTACAAACTAGTTCTAATGAATTGTACTTGTGGTTAGTTTGCAGGTTAAGATCCATGCTTTGAGATGATAGGAGTTCATGTATCAAAGTATCTTGTAATGAATTTTAGTATCAAGAAATTCTTGTTTTGTTCTTTACACAATATGTTTTTTGCAAACAATATTTAAATCTCTCAGTATATGATTCTGAATGATGGGATTTTAAATTCACACACACACACACACACACACACACACACACACACACACACACACACACAGTTAGAAGCTGGACACACCCTACAGAAATTGACTACTCGACAAATTATAATTTTTTGTAATTATTCATTCATTGAGAAAACTCGACATTTCACCTTGTAAATATTGGGGCTTACAGAAGTTTCCAAATTGTATCCCAGTTTTGACATTTAGATTGAGTAGATGGTTAAATTGGAACATTAGGGTTTGAGAATTGTAAAGTATTTATACCACTTTTTGACCTTAATGAAAACCTTTTGGTCATTTAAAAAAAAAGTTTGAAGTCTGTGAGTGAGCGTACTGTGTACAAAAGAGAGAGTGAGAGCTTCATCTTGACGCTACAGGCGCATCAGTGGTCGGAATCGAGTGCAGAGAAGTGCAGCGTGTTGCCCCCAACGAGAGCTATGCGCCAATACCTACATTGTGCGTGTATGGTCCGGTTTTGCAAGATCCATCTGCGAGCTTCATATGGTGATTCGGTGAGCATACATTGTCGGATTTTGCATTGCAGCATATCCACGCGTTCGCATTGAGTAGAGATACACATTAGGCACTTTAGATTTTGGAAATAATGACCTGCTAATTTCGGCCAGACATCCTACGTGATTCTGCACTAGGTGTTTTGGGTTGGGGTTTTGGTTCATAGACCTTAAGGAGAGCGACCTATTGGTGTTAGTAGGGTCTCCTTCATGTTCTGTGGCGTTTCGAGATTGTTTGATGGGTATTCGGTTCTAGAAAGCATCATAGGAAGTTTCGTCTTATGCACTCTTGAAGGCTGTAGCTTTGACATTGGGTAGAGACCTCTGTAGGAATTAGTTAGGAGTCGGTCGAGCCCGGGGAGGTCACCTAATAAAAATGTAACCTATCACGTGAGTTCAACAGAAGGGGATTTAAAGTTCTTGAAACTTACAGAAATATATATACAAAAGGGCATTAATTTTTCAAATTTGAAAATAACATACAAAATTTAAAAGAAAAGGGTACATTATATTCTTAACAAAATTCACAGATAAGGGGTTTTACAAACATTTCTTGAACGCACGTGATATGGTAGTTTTACACATAGTGAACCCCCGAGCGGTTGAGTGTAGGTTGACACCCTATGCTTGCTTCCACGCGCCTGTGGGTCGAGCTTCGTCCTTAGCTGAAAAATCTTCTTAGGTGAGTTCTCGCTGTGCTGATGTCCGTCGCGGTGTATCCGTCCAACATTGGCGCCGCTGCCGGGGACGAAAACCTTAGGTAGGTGACCGAGACTAGTCCTTGAGGTTAGGGATTCTTTGGCTTGCCAAGAGTCTCGTTTTACATTTAGATAGGATGAGAGGGTGGAGGACTCTATAGGTCTTAGAGGGAGTCTAGGGAGTGTGTGTCTGGCCTAGATCCTTCGACTTATGTAGAATGATATAGTTTTAGGTATTGGAAGAGTAGGATTTGGAGTGGTAGAAGCGGTGAAAAGAGAGCTTGAGAGTCCGGAGAGACCAAAAATCAACCAAAACACCATTATCACCATTTCACATGATGAGTAGGAGTAGAGTAAGTAGGATATCATGATTTAGGATCTAGAGCATTTCATGAATGTATACTTGCTTGTTAGATTCATCACAAGGTTGTAAAAGACGCAAAAGTGTGTTTGAAAGCTAAAGAGACATTCAAAAGTTGCTGTGAGTGTTTTTGATAGAGCTGCAGAGCATCAGGAGTATTTCTGTTAGGAAAGAATTTAATTTTAAGCCAGGAGAAGACATCCTACGCGTAGGATGTCTACAGGCTAATCTGGTGGGAATTTTGGAATTTTGAGTTGACCAGTGTGTTCAAAAGGTAGGTTTTACTCTAGTTTCACCTGGAAAGTGGAAATTTGACCATATCTTGACAAGATAAGGCTAGATAGACTAAATTGCCAGACATCCTACCCAAATTGTGCCAAGGCATTATTTTAAGACCAAAACCATAGGATGACTGCATGAGCATGATCTGCATGATATATTGAGTGACCGAGAGAGGTTTCATCTCATTTGGGTGAGAAAATTGGGTTCTAAGCAGACTTTAGCACGTTGACTAAAAAAGGCTAGAACAACTAAAATTGGGGACTTTTGAAATCCAAACCAAAATCTAAGCATACCACTGGGTTGCTGACATCAAGGGGAAGTTGTGGGTCAAGTCTGGGGTCAAATAGAACAAAAAGACATCCTACGCGTAGGATGTCATCTGTGTGATTTTGCACTTTAAACCTAATTTTGAGCATACCAAAGTGATCACCATCTCAAGGAGAGTCTGTGCTTTGCATTTGAAGGTAATCTGAGCAAAAAGACATGCTACGCGTAGGATGTCTAAAGCAAGAAATTGAAGCCAGATACTGATTGTGGGCATAGCAAGGTGTTGTATAGCCTGAGGCAAGCCTCCTAGTCAACTTTGGTCCAAATTGGGGTTGATTTGACTGATCAAGACCAGCAGCAGCAGAGGATGTTAGAACAGATTTCTGATCCATTGACCAGCTTATAGGTGTCCAAATCAAAAAGTAAAAACAGCTGTGAACGCAGCACATCAAGGGGAATCCACAGTGCAAGAATCGAGGCAAAACAGAGCAGGAGACATCCTACGTGTAGGATGTCTACTGGGGCTTAGTGAAGAGAAAATTTGACTAAGCTTATACAGTGAGGTTCCATTTTAAGGGTTCCAGAACTTCTTTCAAAAGTGAATTTGGACCTTGTTTGACCTTTTGACGGAGCAAAGACTGAATTCAGACTTTCACGTAAATTAACCAACATCCTAGGGAAGTACAGTTCCAGATTAGCAGACCTAATCCAGAACATCAGCAGTGTATAAAATACAATAGTGGTTGAGGTTAAATCTCTAGTTATACCAATCATTACTAAGATTTGATTTGATTGCTGAAATTAAACGCTTGTGTACATGTATATTCAGCAGATCAAAGCAAGAAGTTGTGCAGAGACTGATCCTTTGCCAGGTGAGTGGTTGGATTTGTGATAAATTTCATTGATAAGTTTGATGAATTTAAGATCAGGAAGATACATTTTTAGAGACCAAACGGTGGCAGGTGACCAAAGTAGCTTAGTGTCCACCGAGGAGAGTGTAACTCAAACAAGGCTAGATCCACTTGCACTGATTATTGAGAAGGGTAGTGATACTGACACTTCATCAGAAAAATCCTTCTTCATGATGGGTAGTGAACAGCCAGGAGGTTTCACCAATGACGGACAAATGCCAGGAGGAAGTACCTTCCTTAATCCTTTGAATGATTCCAAGTTCACTATGATCTTCTTAGAAGGAACAAACTCAAGGGGAGCCTTAGTTTATTATGACTATCAAGGACGCAAGTGTATTTGTATTGAAGAAAGACCGGCTCAAAGACTGGAGATAATTCGAGTTTATGATGATGGAGATAGATTCCGAGACAAAAAGGGAAACCACTATCTGATAGTTAGTAACCCTGAAGATTACAACAAATATGGAGATAACGTGGTGAAGGGGAAAATGGTTTTAGAAACTCAAGAACCGCCTCCAAACATTGATCGACCTGGAGAAATTTTTATGTATGATAAGAAAACAACCAGGGTTTCAATTTATAATGAGAATGTGGGAATTTACAAGCATGAGAGCGAGGGAATAGTCTCTTACTTTAGTTGCAAGGAACCATACCCAAACGAGTTAAGCAAAGACAAGGTTCTTTACTTATTCTCTTATGAAATTGCTCTGGGGAAGGATATAGTTTTTGTTGATAGGTACGGGCGAGAATACCAATGTATTCTCCCAGAGGAGGTAGAAAGGGCAACAGTTCCAGGAGCATCAACATATGCCCCCGATGAAGTGCCAAGAGCCACCTACACCCCTAGCAAGTCGACAAATCCCTTTTCAGAAGAGTATGACGCAACCTCACATTCCACCCGACTGCAGACATTCAACAACCAAAACCAACCAGCAACTCATCCATCATTGCAGGCATGGCTTCGACAAAGTGCAACATTAGAGCAAGACCAAAATCGAGATGGTTATCAAGCTGCACGAGGGCTAAGGGATTTACAAGAACCACCACTCTATTCACGGTATAAAGCAGAGAGTAAGCCAAAAACTCAAGGGTCAACAAAGCCTGGAAGACCACCCATAGAACGAGTTCGAAGAGATGAACCATCTCTTGCAAGAACTGTTAGAAATTATGGCTTAGGAGCACCATTGGGAGAGGAACCAACCTACTACAGAAGACCAGAGGAGGTATATAGATTGGGACGATGAGATCCAATGATGAGATTTGTAGACCATCGTAGGATTAGACCTTCTCAAGTGCAAAAATGGATAAACAAGAAATACACGGGAAACAGGGATCCTAGAGATCATGTAGCAGCCTTTGTGCATGTAATTAGAGCAGAAGAGGTGTTAGACTTCCCTACCCAATTTGCAGGGTTTGGACTAACCCTAGAGGATGACACTGCTACTTGGTTTGACTCTGCGGAGCGTAGAGACTTTGAGTCTACGGAGGAAATATTTGACGAGTTTATCGAGGAATTCTCACAAAGGGAGATAGCTCATAATACTGTCTCACAAGTCCATAAATTCAAACAGAAAGATGGGGAATTTGTGCAAAAGGAAGCCCTACGACTAAAAAGATATGTTAAGTTCTGCCCTGTGGAAGAACTGCCAACTTAGTCCAGACTTATGCTTATATTTATCCAAGGACTAAGGAATGCAGATCTCCAGAAGGACTTACATATGAAAAGGAGCACGACGTTGAATGAGTTGACTAAAGAGGCTCTTTACCTTGTGGACAATTGTGTGGCCTACAAAGAGGGTGAGTTCAAAGATCTTGACGACGATTCATCCTCACAACAAAGTGGAAGCAAGTCTTCTAAGACATCACCGAAAGGAGAAATAACTGTAAACCAAGAGCAACTTGTAGAGGAAGTGCTAAAAAAATTAACTTGTACGCCAAACCCCAGGCTAAATAGCCCAAGTGGTGTGCTATTGAACAAAAATGGAGAAACCATGGGACGGAGGAATGTTATTATAACAATGGATATGTGAGAGAGAGAGACCTTATGCTCCCCAAGCTCAGGTAGCATCTCCTCAAGTTCCACCGATGCCTAGGTATCAAGCAAGCAACCTACCAGGACATGTAGGTGTAGAAAGACCACAACCAGTGTTGGGGCAACAACCACCCCTACCAGGATTACGACCAGTTGACATAAGATACACACCAACAGTTAACCAAATTAGAAGAAAAAGCTTTGGTGCTTATGCATGCATATTATGAAGATCCCAATGGATATGCGACAAACCCTGCTTATTATCCACCAGAAGAACCCTCAACACCAGAACCATGGAACATGATGGGAGGTGCAGGACCACCAACAGCTGCGCAGACAGCAGGAGAAGGAAGATATAGCATGGATGAACGAACATTGCTAGACAAAGTCAAAGTAATAGTAGACCTACCCAGGCCTACTAATGCAAAACAAGTGCAATCCTTCATGGGACACTTCGGATATTATTGAAGATTCATATATATGAATGCAGTCATCGCACAACCTCTGTATCGTTTGTTAGTAGTCAGTTTCGACTGGACTGAAGAGTGTGAAACTTCATTCCAAAAGCTGAAGGAAAACATTGTATCATCACTTGTACTTAAAGCACCGGATTGGGAAAATATATTCCATGTTCACATTGATGCATATGCATATGAAATTGGGAGTATTCTGGCTCAACCTGGAGACGGAACAATGGATTTTCCAGTTTGTTATGCAAGCCGACAATTAAATAGTGCGTAAAAGAACTACACAACCACCGAAAGAGAGGGGTTAGGAATGATTTATGCTGTAAATAAATTTCGGCATTATTTGCTCGCAACAAATTTGTACTCTTTACAGATCATCAAGCTCTTTTGTATCTGGTGAATAAGCCATGCAATACCGGGAGAATTGTATGATGGTTTATTATATTGGTAGAGTTTGATTTCACAGTGGTAGTCAAAAAGGGTAAAACTCATCTACGAGCTGATCATCTTTCAAGGATACACAACAAGGAAGCTCCTGAAGGAGTAGATGATGACATACCAGATGCTTATCTTTTCAATATTGAAATGATACCTCAGGAAATTGTCATCATTCTTTCCTTTGGAGGCAGGTTTGATAACACAGAAGACAGATCCAAACAACAAACAATTGGAGAAACAAAAAACTTCCAGTTGATTGCAGGACGGCTGTATCATCTATGATCGGACCAAATTCTACGATTATGTATAAATCTGGAAGAATGCGAGTGTTATCTTGAAGAAGAGCAGGTCCAAAATTGTGCATTTCATTGTTCAACAGTGAAAACACACCAGAGACTAAAACATTTAGGGGTTTATTGGCCAACTATGTACGCGGACACACATGCTTATGTTACCAATTGTACTATATGTAGTGCCAAACGACCAGTGGATCACACGACATTGTTTCAGGTAAACATTGCACCTGCATGAAGTCAATACATCATTGATTTCTTAACCACAAGGACGTTTCCTGAAAACATAACAAAAGCACGGAAAAGGGCTATAGAGTTGGAGGCTCGTGACTTTCAGTTAATTGGGAACCAACTCTATAAGCGAGGAAAGGACAATCAACTTAGAATCTGTGCAAGTGAAAGTGAATACCTGCTGATTCCAGAACATGCACATGGCGGAATAAGTGGAAGCCATTATTCAGGTGATAAGATGTCAAAAATTGCCTTAACCGCAGGAATATGATGGCCTACATTGCATATGGATGCTGGACGAGTTTGTAAAGCGTTGTGACGCTTGTCAAAGCACCAAGGTATCAATAAAGAGAGATGAGATGCCACTACAGCCAATGATGGGAGCAAGGGCATTTGCAAAATGGAGCATTGATTTTGTGGGGCCTATTTCACCCCCTGCATATCGCACCCATACCCAATATATAATTGTGGCTACGGACTATCTCACGAAATGGGCGGAAGCCAAGGCAACACAAAAAGCAGATGCACGAACCACTGCACAATTTTTGTATGAGAATGTCTTTGTATGATACCGGTTACCAATAGAAATTGTCAGTGATCAAGGAACACATTTTCTCAATGAAGTCATTGAATATCTGCATGAGGAATTCATGGTCATACATAGAAAGTCTGCTCCATATTATCCACAGGCAAATGGACAAGCAGAGGCCACAAATAAAACACTATGCACGGTTCTCACTAAAATTGTATCAGAATCAAGAACAGACTGGGATCAGCAGCTACACTCAACACTATGGGCATACATGGTAGCTTACAGGGTAGGAACAATACTGTACAACATGGTGTTTGGCCTAAATGCTATATTACCCATAGAGTTTTAATTCCAACTCTACGAGTAGCGAAACGCTTAGAATGGACAGGGCATGAGCTCTCTTCAAGAGTAGATGACCTTGAAAAGCTAGATGAACTTGGTTTGAGAGTTGTAGCTTTGATCTATGCTAAAAAGAGAAGACAAAAAGAGTTTTTTGACAAGCATGTGTGCACGAAAGAGTTCAAAATAGGTGTTATGTACTTGTTTATACCTTGAAGCAACATGCCAAGAAACTAAAAAGCGAGGGATGGGACCCTTTGTGATTAGTGACCTATCACAAAGCGGAGCTGTCAAGCTTGCTACATTAACAGGTGAACAAATGCCAAACTGGATAAGTGGGTGTCGATTGAAGAAATATCATTTACCACTAACACAGGATATGCTTCAACAAATCCATCAAGGAAAACAACGAATGAAGGAGAAACAAAGGGTACGAGAAGAAGCTCAAGCAGAAGCACAAGAACGCATTGCAAAAAGAAGACTCCTGCGACAACAACAACAGTGTGGATCACCGTTGCGAATCAATGCCATTCGACTACTAAAGAATTTTGATGAAGACACAGTGGAGCCAATAATTGCAATCAAAGTGGGTAGCAATCGGGTCGAATCGACGGCATTGCTTGATTCTGGGGCTCAAGCAAATTTGATCTCTGACAGATTATATAAACGGCTCAAACCCACATGTCAACTTCATCCTACTCCACAAGTGCTAGAAAGTAGTACATCACATTCGCTAAAAACATTGGGATGGATTATATTGCATGTACAAGTACATCAATATATTTACCCACAAAAATTTTATGTGGTGAAGGGTGAAAGCACACAACACCCCATGTTGTTGGGACAACCTTGGCAAAAAGAGTACAATGTGCAGATAGATTGGAATGCGAATGCGGTCAATATTCAGCATGCACAGGAACAACAGGTGGTAGCCTTTGCTCAGCAACCCCAGAATAATCAGCTGTTAGCAATGCAATCACTGGATAAAAAGCCAAAAGGAAGGGTGCCACTAAAAAGCAAACAGGGAACTACCAACCATGCTCACTAAATCCATAAGAAGTCACCTACCGCAGTGAAATAGATCAGAGTTAGCAACACGAGAAAAACAAGTATGGGTGCGGAAGGATAGACGTGACATGGCAGACAAACCACAATACAACAGACGAATTCAACAACAACAGATAGTTAAACCAAAAACCAAGGAATAAAATAGATATGGATCTCAAAGAAAATGCTCAGAAAAAACTCAAATACGACTCGCATCTGGATCCAAAAACCGAAGCAAAAGGAACTCCCTTCAGTACAAGCAACATCGGAAGGCAGACAACTGCATATGAAACCAACAAACCGACTTATGTGGATGGCAATCAACAACAAAAAAATTGCACACAAGGAAGTCGCCATAAACCTACAAAGACCGGAAAAACAAAGCTACAAATGGAAAGAAAAAGAGAAAAGGTCTACGGCTATTCCGGCCAAGCAAATTCTCTCCAAGAAGACAACTACGGCCATATTGGTAGTAGCAGCAAAGCAAGCGACTTTTGCAAGAAAAACAATCAAACAAAGAGCAGTAGAGTTACAGCTTTTACTTGCAAAGAAAACAGGAAACCTCGACGGCGCATGCCAATAAGCATCTTGCTTATACCCTTCCCTTACACATCATTAATTTTTCCATGCATTGACCGAGTATGCATAAAATAGGGCCACATTAATAGGCCAAGCATTCGCACAATTTTTTTCAATCCATGCATGGCACATACTCTAAGGCGATACCTTGTCGTCCGGGAGGACTCCGGCTAGGAGGGGGAGAGCCATTCTCAAATGCGGACCCAATGGCAGAAAGAGCAAAAAAGGGCATGTTTTTCGACTATTTTTAAGGATTTTTGTTTGATTGTAAAATTTTCTAGACTAACCCAAGTACATATGCCCTTATATAGCATGAATCTATAGGTATATGGGGCCAAACACCAAATCAAGCCCGTAGGTGTGTGTATATAAGTATTAATAGCCATTTTTCGGACAAAATATCAGTAAAACAGAGAAATCCGGCCATAAAAATTGCATGTGAGTATATATGATGTTTTGCGGTGATGTTTTTGATTTATTATGATTTTTAGGGATTTTTTGGGTTTGATTTGTTTTTTCCTTTTAATTTTGCTAGTTTTCGGCAGAAAAACTTTAAAAATACAAAAAGCAGGTGAAAAACGATCGTAATGAAAAACAAAAAATAGGAGGATGATCAGTGACTATAGGAAAACCTATGGTATAGTGGGGGTGCAATTATGAGAGTGGAGCGGAAAGCGTGATTTGGCAAGATTTTGACCGAAACGTCAAATTTCTTGTAAACCAAGAATAAATGGAGTCCAAATCAAGAAACTTTTGAGCCTAAACCACATCTCGCAAGAAGTTGGGGGCACATGTCAAATTTCATGAAAAGTGGTTCTCCATTATAAGAAATTTTCAGTTCATTTTTAGCTCATTTCCACTATTGACCTTTGAGAGAGAGCTTCTGCCACCTAGAGCGAACGGAACTTCCAGCAGCTTCTACGACGCACACGACTACCCGATGGGCTTCAAACATGAGAGGTAAGCTCACCATCTTGAGATTTCGCGCATGTTGGTCTTTTTGTCGCGAAAATTATCGTAGGGTTCACACAGAAAGCAGGCAGTAGAGACCTACCAGTAGAAGTGGCCACCTAACGGCTAACCCAAAAGCAATGAGACTTCATTGGCAGCTTATCCTAGCATAGGAGACCAGTCTTGGATGTCCAAAGGAAGTAGAAAATCATCGGTAAAAACTCTAATTCCTAGAACTCCGCAAGAGGCCACCAAATGGGAAATCGGCGGCGGAGAGGCGCTCAAATGCTACCAAAATTCATGGGTAGGAGCATCTCCACATGCTCGACAAGTCTTGTTAAGTATGGAGCCTGATTTACCCTTGTAATTTTCTGTGGTAAAAGCGCATATTTGTAAGGCCCCATTATGAGGAGAAGCCATCGCGCGTGAAGGAAAATCACTCACTGGAAACAAAAATTTTCACGGACAAGAATCAGGGGCAACTTTCGCCGGAATATTCTTTTTTGCCGGAATATTATGGCCGGACGGTGGCCGGAAAGTGGTCGGAAAACAACCGGTCGGTTGGCCGGTGGCCGGTAGTCAATGGCCGGTGGCCGGTGGTCGGAAGTCAATGGCCGGTGGTCGGTGGCCGAATTCAATGGCCGATGGCCGAATTCAAAAGCGGACTTGTCTTCTCAAGGGCGGCCACACATGGGCGGATTGGAGGGTCCGATTTGGACTTATTTGCACAAGGGCGGCTACACATGGCTGTCTCTCATAAGAGAGGGCAGCCCTTTTGGCCTATAAAAGGAGGCCATTTCTACACACATTTCATAGTGTGAAGTTGATGCAACAAGGTGAGTGTGAGGTGGTGAGAGTGAAGCAAGGCGGGAGCTCCATTAAGGGTATAATCCCTTTGTAAACTACTTCTTGTTATGAAGTACTAAAGCCATTGAGTGGCTGCTTTCCCGTGGACGTAGCCCACATTGGGTGAACCACGTATATCGTGTGTACTCTCTCTCTCTCTCTCTCTCTCTCTCTCTCTCTCTCTCTCTACTCTATAATCTCGTGTACATATAAATCCGTCTCTCTCCATTAAGTAATCTACTCAATTATCTATTTAGCTACGTCTTATTTCCTAACAACTGGTATCAGAGCAAGGTTTGCTCGTAGCTAAATTATCTCAAGGAAAGGATTCCTTGAATTGAGTGGGAGTTATGGCGGAGGAAGGGAAGCTCAAGATTGAGAAGTTCAACGGCAAAAACTACCAACATTGGAAGATGCAGATTGAAAACTATCTCTACCAGAAGGACCTCTATTTGCCACTAGGCGGTCTTGCGAAGAAGCCCGCAACAATGGAAGATGAAGCATGGATTGTCCTTGATCGAAAGGCACTGGGAACAATCCGGTTAAGGTTGGCGTCAACGGTGGCCTTCAATGTTTCGGAGATGAAGACCACGGAGGACTTGATGAAGTCACTTGACGACTTCTACGAGAAACCATCGGCATCCAATAAGGTATTTCTTATGAAGCGCTTGTTCAATCTAAAGATGGCAGAGAATGGTTCAGTTGCAGAACACCTAAATGACTTTAACACAAACATAAGTCAGCTTCGATCAGTGAAAATCAATTTCGATGACGAAGTGCGAGCTCTCCTTATACTATCATCTCTACCGGATAGTTGGGACAGCCTTGTGATGGCTGTAAGTAATTCTATCTCTGGCACAAATACTCTTAAGTTTGATGATGTTGTGGGTGTTCTCCTAAGCGAGGAAATGCGAAGGAGAAGCACAGGAGAATCATCAAGTGCTGCACTATCAGTGGAAACAAGAGGAAGGCTTAAGGAGAGGTTCAAAAACCAAAAGGGTCGTGATCGCTCAAGGCGGAGCAAGTCACGCACAAAGTCATTTCTTGAATGTTGGAACTGCGGCAAGAAGGCCCACGTCAAGAAGGATTGCTGGTCCAAGAAGAAGAAGGAGACAGCGTCTCAAGACAACAAGCCAACATCGGAGGCCAATGTGGCAGGTAAAGTAGAGCAAGATGCTCTAATTCTCTCATTAGACAATGTGTCTAATTCATGGATAGTAGATTCCGGGGCTTCATTCCATGCGACACCAACCAAGCAACATTTCCAAGACTACACCAAAGGTAATTTTGGGTATGTATAGTTGGGAGATGATGAAGCTTGTGAGATTGTCGGCAAAGGTACAGTTTCTGTCAAAACTGCTAACGGAAATGAATGGAAGCTTAAAGATGTTAGGCATGTTCCTTCTCTTCGCAAAAATTTGATCTCTACAGGACAATTGGACGATGAAGGTCACAACATTGCATTCGGAAACAAACGGTGGAAGATCTCAAAGGGATCTTTGGTGGTTGCCAAGGGTAAAAAAGTTGGTACACTTTACTTGTATACTGTTAGCACGCAACCTTCAGCTTGTGCAGCAACTACAGAAGTTGATAGTGTGGTGTGGCACTACCGACTTGGGCATATGAGTGCCAAAGGAATGCAAATCCTTCAAACAAAGGAGCTTCTACCAGGTTTGAAAGAAGTGGACTTAGAGTTCTGTGAAGATTGTGTTTATGGTAAACAAAAGAGGGTAAAATTTCAAAAATCAGGAAATGAAAGAAAAAATAAAAAACTTGAGTTGGTTCATTCTGATGTTTGGGGTCCTGCAAGTACACCATCACTTGGTGGCTCATTGTACTATGTAACATTCATAGACGATGCGACTAGGAAAACATGGGTTTATGTCATGAAGAATAAATCCGATGTATTTTCCATATTTCAAAGTTGGAAAGCCTTTGTGGAGAATGAAGCAGGTACCAAGGTTAAATGCCTCAGATCCGAATATGAAGGCGAATATTGCAGCCAAGCTTTTGAAAGCTTTTGTGCTAGCAATGGCATTCGGAGGCGAAGGACAACCCCAAGGACACCTCAACAAAATGGGATTTTGGAAAGGATGAACAGGACAATCATGGAACGAGCACGAAGCATGCGGCTACATGCATGCCTACCGCTTGAGCTTTGGGCGGAAGCTATAAGTACGTCTGTGTACTTAATCAATCGGTCACCCTCAACGGCATTGGATGGGGGAGTTCCAGAAGAGGCATGGACAGGTAAACCGGTAAATTATGCATTTCTCAAAGTGTTTGGGTGTGAAGCTTTCATGCACATAGATAGAAGCCTAAGATCAAAGTTAGATGCAAAGTCCAAAAAGTGTTTCTTCATTGGCTATGGAGAAGGAGACTTTGGATATCGCCTATGGAATCCTGAAGATGGTAAAATCTTAAGGAGTAGGGATGTAATTTTTAACGAACAAAATATGTACAAAGATTACTTGGAAAGAAAACAAACAAAAGAAATAGGTGATGAGTACATGGAGCTTGAGGACGGTGAAGACTCAAGGACTGCAAACGGTGACAATGTGCAACAACGTCAACCAAATGAGGAGCCTCAACCTATTCCTCGAAGATCTACAAGAGCAAGTAGACCTCCAGAAAGGTTTGTTCCTTCCTTCAACCATCTCTTGATCTCAGATTCTGGAGAGCCGAAATCATACGAAGAAGCTATGCAACATGAATCCAAAGAAGAATGGACAAAGAGCATGCAAGTGGAGATGGACTCACTACATTGCAACCAAACATGGGAGTTGGTTGAGTTGCCTAAAGGTAAGCGGGCACTTCAAAACAAATGGGTGTACAAGCTAAAGGAAGAAGAAGGTGGGAAGAAAAGGTACAAGTCTAGGCTTGTGGTAAAAGGTTTTTCTCAAAAGAAAGGTATTGACTTCAATGAAATATTTTCTCCTGTTGTAAAAATGAACTCAATTAGGCTTGTCTTAAGCCTTGTGGCTGCTCATGATCTAAATCTCGAGCAAATGGATGTAAATACGGCATTCCCTCACGGTGACTTAGAGGAGGAAATCTACATGCTTCAACCAAAGGGGTATGAAGTAAAAGGTAAGAAGAAAATGGTTTGCAGATTAAAGAAGAGCTTGTATGGTTTAAAGCAAGCATCAAGACAATGGTACTTGAAGTTTGATCGATGGATGTTGGATCATGGATTCACAAGATGCAACTCGGATCACTGCGTCTACATGGAGAATTTGGGAGATGGGAAATTCATCATCCTAATGTTGTATGTTGATGACATGTTGATTGCAAGTGCTAACATGAAGGACATCAAAGACCTAAAAGAGGAGCTGTCCAAATCTTTTTCAATGAAAGATTTAGGTGCTGCAAAGAGGATACTTGGTATGAAAATATCAAGGGACAGGACGAAGAAGACAATAAAGCTATCTCAAGAAGATTACATCAAGAAGGTACTAGAAAGGTTTGCAATGCAAAATGCGAAACCAGTTTCTACACCTTTGGCTGGTCATTTTAAACTAACGAAGGATATGTGTCCAAAGACACAAGAGGAGATAGCCTATATGTCTAAAGTTCCATATGCTGCAGCGGTAGGTTCTCTAATGTATGCTATGGTCTGGACAAGGCCAGACATTGCACATGCAGTGGGAGTTGTGAGTAGGTTCATGGACAACCCAGGTAAAGAGCATTGGCAAGCTGTGAAGTGGATACTTAGGTATCTAAAAGGGACAACAACAAATGCTTTGTATTTTGGAGGAACTGATATTTTTCTAGAAGGGTATGCTGATGCAGATATGGCAGGTGACAAAGATACTCGAAGGAGCACTACTGGCTATGTGTTCACGGTTGGAGGCACAGCAGTAAGCTGGGCTTCAAAGCTGTAGAAAGTGGTTTCACTTTTTACTACGGAAGCAGAGTATGTAGCAATGACGGAGGCAAGCAAAGAAATTCTGTGGCTTCACAGATTCTTAGAAGAGCTTGGATTCAAACAAGACAATTGTGTTTTGCACAGTGATAGCCAAAGCGCTATCCATCTTGCGAAGAACTCAGCCTTTCATTCAAGGACAAAGCACATTGAGGTGAGATATCACTTCATACGCACTCTTTTGGAAGAGGGACAACTAAACCTAGGAAACGTGCATACAAGTGAAAATCCTGCAGACATGTTTACAAAGGTGGTCAACAAGGAGAAGTTGAGCTTTTGCTCATCTTCAATCGGCATTCAAGGATAAGAAGCCAGAATGGAAAGCAGTCACAGGTTTGGTTTGGAGATTAGTCTCCAAGTGGGAGATTGTTAAGTATGGAGCCTGATTTACCCTTGTAATTTTCTGTGGTAAAAGCGCACATTTGTAAGGCCCCATTATGAGGAGAAGCCATCGTGCGTGAAGGAAAATCACTCACTGGAAACCAAAATTTTCACGGACAAGAATCAGGGGCAACTTTAAAGGCCTCGGGGGCAGAGGCCCCTGAGACTTTTTTTCGCCGGAATATTCTTTTTCGCCGGAATATTATGGCCGGACGGCGGCCGGAAAGTGGTCGGAAAACAACCGGTCGGTTGGCCGGTGGTCGGAAGTCAATGGCCGGTGGCCGGTGGCCGAATTCAAAAGCGGACTTGTCTTCTCAAGGGCGGCCACACATGGGCGGATTGGAGGGTCCGATTTGAACTTATTTGCACAAGGGCGGCTACACATGGCTGTCTCTCATAAGAGAGGGCAGCCCTTTTGGCCTATAAAAGGAGGCCATTTCTACACACATTTCATAGTGTGAAGTTGATGCAACAAGGTGAGTGTGAGGTGGTGAGAGTGAAGCAAGGCGGGAGCTCCATTAAGGGTATAATCCCTTTGTAAACTACTTTTTGTTATGAAGTACTAAAGCCATTGAGTGGCTGCTTTCCCGTGGACGTAGCCCACATTGGGTGAACCACGTATATCGTGTGTACTCTCTCTCTCTCTCTCTCTCTCTCTCTCTCTCTCTCTACTCTATAATCTCGTGTATATATAAATATGTCTCTCTCCATTAAGTAATCTACTCAATTATCTATTTAGCTACGTCTTATTTCCTAACAAGTCTATGTAGCCCACATGACCAAAAGGTGACCCGAAGCGGCACTAACCTTCAGAAACAGCATCAGACACACAAAGTGTCAAATAGCTCTCGCGGCCAAACCACACGTCCGTTTGCCACCAAACTTCATGAGCAGATTTCCTAGACCACCAACAACCAAGACCTATGGTGGAAGAGCACCACAAGTCATCTAAGACATGTAAACGCAACCACGGGTACTTTTAGAGCGACAAATTGCCAAATGGAGCTCCGGTGAAGTCAAAGTCGACAAAAACCATACCGCAAGGATCCCCAAGGGATCGGGAAGCTATGGAGACCAACATCAAGAAATTTCATTTGAAAAGCACTCCAAAAGTCAGAAAACATCTCGGAGGCTCTGAAATTCACACAGAAGGTTACTTTCTATCCATTTGACTTTTTTTTAAAAATTAGGCTTAAAAGGGACTCAGAGGGACTAAGGGCAGGCACAAGTAGCAGTTTCCATAAAAAAATCATCAGGAGACATCCTACGCGTAGGATGTCTCAAGGCCATTTTTGGGCACAAAACCCAACATTTCTCATCACACACATTTTCTGAATAGCCTTTACATGCTAGCCACCAAGTTTGATCACATTTGGACCAAAATTGACCTCATATGCAGGAAAAAAACGCAAAGTCAGGGCATAGAGGCAATAACGGGCCATAGACCTACCCAAACTTGTCCAAATCACATGAAACTTTCACAATACATTCATGAGCACATTGCCAACAAATCTGTGTGGTCACTTGAAAAAAATGATGAAGTAGACATCCTACGCGTAGGATGTCTATTTGACATTTTTGGCCTATAGAGGATGTTTTTCCATTCCAAATCTTTTTATATCACATTCAAGAGCTCATATATCAAGTTTGAAGCCATTCTAATCATTTTTGACCCCCAACACCTCCAAGATACACTTTTTGAGCCCAAAAACGCTAGACATGGTCTTACCAACACCAAATCTTGTCCAAATCAAAATCCAAGAGCATGGCCATGTTCCACATGCCAGGGACTACCCATAGAACAAATCTCAAGCTATTTTGATGAAATAGACATCCTACGCATAGGATGTCTCCAGCATGTTTTTGAACTTCTCTGCAAACAATGACATCATGGGAGCCATTACCATGGTGCAAGGAGCCCATATATCAATTTTCAACCCATTTGGATATCATTTGCTACATGTTGTGGACTTTCTACCCAATTTGTGAGCCTAAAGCCTGAATCTGCCCAAAAATCCACTTTTTGATGCCCAAACCCAATTCCAAGCACATAGCCATGTTGCACAGGCCAAGGACCACCAGCATGCCAAGTATCACCAAAATCTGAAGAAAAAGACATCCTACGCGTAGGATGTCTAAATGAAAATTTTTGGCCAGAATTGCACTATGAGCACATGCACAGTTTCCCAAGTTCCTTTTAAGTTTTATTTTTAATTTTCAAGTCATTTGGATAGTTAAAATTCAGTTTTTCAGCTTATATGGAAAAAATGCTAACTTCGGACTACTGAGTGCAACAGGATCTATGGCAGCCGCAAAGTCACCGGCAAAGAAGAAGAGGATGACCATAAAGGATTATTTGGAAGAAGTAGAGCCCTTCGTCATACGAAAAGGAAATCTAAAGCCAACCAGCACATGGATCCAAGAGGACCTGCTAGAGTCAAATGATCTAAAGATCTACCAAGGCGTGTTCAAAGACACCGAAGGAAATGTGATAGAGCTACCCATGCTACCGTGGGATCTCAATGAGTTCGTCAGAAGAAAGATGACAGAGTATCTGGAGAAAATAGATCTCCACAATTATTTTGAAGCTGTATCGACAGGAATCGACATAAAAAGAGTATTGGAATTTGTGGCGACAATCAAAGAAAATGGAGTGGCCAGAGTTACGGATCTGCAGGGCAAGCCAGACACGGAGATTATAATCACTGGAAAGTAGTGGCAGCGGCACTAGACCTCTCCAACAAAGGGATAGTGTAACCAAAAGAAGAGACGAAGTAAAGGTGTACACAGAAAAGAAAGGAAACTACACCTTTGAAGACATTGCCAACCCTAAAGTGGCAATCACGAGTCAGCTGTACAACCAGTATTTCCATATGTGTACAAATAGGCCACAAAAGTACAAAATGCCGCCTAGAGCAATTGCCACAACATTCACCTGGGCAATGCAGAAAAGAAAGCCGAAGGTAATCAATTATGCAGCTTATATACATGACAATCTGGTAAAGATGGGCAACAAGAACCCCACATACATTGTGCCGGGTGAGCTAATCACTAAAGTGATTTATGGGGCCTTGCATGCCAAGGGAAGATGGCCTAACCCTCCATCACAGAACAACTGGCTGAGTCTCAAGGAAAATTAGGAAGAGGAACAGCCTAAAGCACCCCGTGTGGCAACACGTTTGAAACGCCGGCTAGAGACCATGCAAGAAGAGCAGCCAAAGTTAAAGACAGGGAAGAAGAAAAATTTTAAAGTTCCCTTCAAAGGGACAAAGTCACAGAGAGTGGCACGGCTAGAGTGGCTAATGGAAAGTTTCAGAGCGGAAAGAGCCCTCGAGGGAGATTTGAATGAGCTATGGAAGCCGTCTCTAGAAGCAATGTCGGGATTATCTCGAATGGTGCACAGAGACAGATTTGACGACTATATTAAGAATTTTGAGATTCTGGATGCCATAGTGGAAAATATCCCACATGTACCATTTACAGAAGCAGAAGTGGAGCAAGTCCGACGGCAACTGCTAGAGGAGCAGGAGGGCCGAGAGAGAGAGAGGAAGACAAAGGCGGAGAGGGATTTCAAGAAAAAGCCGACAACTCCACCGTCCAGTCCTGAGTCCAGCCCACCGCCCTCACCACCTCCTTGTAGCCATCCATAAAGTCAACAGAAAGAGGAGCAAGACAAACCTGAAGATCAAGAGGAGTCAAGGCAAGAACAGAGCCAAGAACAAGAGCATAAAGAAGAGGCTAAGCCCAAAAGTGAGTAGCCAGAGCCAAATGAAGCAAAGTATAACACATTTCTAGACCTACTAGCTACCGGATATTCAAAAGAAGAGGCTGCCACAATCTCATTTGACTTGGCAAGCACAGGGCCCAAAGAGAAAATGCAGAGCCTGTGGTTAGTGGAGCTAAAGGAAATGGCCATTGATACAGTGGACCTCCAGCCAGCCACCAGTGATTGGGATATGGTGATGAAAAAGCTAACCGGGCCAAGGGCACAATCATTGGCTACAAAGAGTGAAATGGCTAATCTCAATGCCATTGAAGTGCAAATAGTGTCTGAAGTTGACACTTTACAAAGAAAAAGCCAAAGGCATATAGAGAGAGAAGCAGAGTCTGGCAAAGGCATTGCAAAGATTCCAAGAGATGGAAAGAGAGAATCAGGCGGCAGCTAAAAGACTGCAAGGAGCCGAAGAAGAATATAGAAAAATCAGCAAGACATTGACAGATGGAGAGAGGGAAAGGGATAACCTTACCCTACAGCTTGCTGAAGAATCCAAGGAAGTGGAAGCAATGCGGAATGCCAAAGAGAAGGAAGAAATAGAGCAGGAGGTTAGCCAGGATGAGGTCATTGAGCTCAAAGACCAGCTTAAAGTTAAAGCTCAAACCATCGAGCATCTACGGGCGTCTCCTGCCAGAGTCAGAGCTACTAGCTCGACTCACACCACTTCAGAGAGCCAGCTATATGAAGAACAAATGAAGGAGCTCCAGAAGGAGTTGACTTTAGAGAAGAAGCAAAGGCTGATGATGGCAGAAGGGTCAGTGGTCATGCAAACCCGCATGGAAGAAGAGTAGAAGGCAATGCAAGATGAGCTAGAAAATATCAAGAGAAAGCTCAAGGAGGCGAAGAAAATAAATGCCGATTTGAATGACCTCCTCATGAACGTGGGAGAACAAGCTGAAGTAGAGAAACAAACATTCCAAAAGCAGATAGAAGAACTGAGAGGCCAGCAAGCAGAAGAGCAGTTAAGAACAAGGCCAGCAACCATGGAAGGCATAGATTTAGAGAATGTGGCAGATCCTATGGACACACCAATGCAAGAGGAAATCCTTGTAGGACCCTCTCAAGAGCCACAAGATCTGACACAAGAAGAAGAAGAGAAGCTGCGACACGCCATAGAAGCAGAAATCAGAGAAACTGCCAAAGAAGCTTTGGATTGGGAGCAGAGGGTTTTTAAATCCATGACTATTCAGAAGATAGACGCCAGCAACCTTCGGCGTGAATGGCTACAGCCCTCTCTCCCATATCCTCTACTAAAGTATGAAGCTGCCACGATCAACAAAAGAATCAGAGAAGAGCCAACAATGCCACTGTACACAGTAGATATCTCCAAGCCTGAAGGGGTAAAATTGATAGTTGACTTCCATCTGAGGTAAAGAAAGGCATGGCTAACAAAATATCCGCAGTACCTAATCCATTTGGTAGAGGCGCCCAAAGTCATCAGAGATAACCTAAGCTTCTGCCCTCTACCAAGGATACGGACATGGAAGGCTCAGGAGCTACTACAAAGAAGCCAACCCACTTGGCTAAACTATATGAAGCTGCCAGGCTTGAAGGAAGGCGAGAGAATAAGTCTTCAATACATGGTGAAAACCCTAACAGGCGCCATCAAATTGTTCACTGGCTCGCCTGAACTTTCTTGCATCATGATGAGAAAGATCTGCAAAAATCTTTTGGCGGTCTTTGAGACGTTCAAACCTGGCCAGGCGACAGACAGTATCTTCTTCTTTCAAGATACTTACAGATGGGAATACGATCTGTCTGGTCAGCCTTCCAAGGAGGTGACACATGCATTGTATCAAAGGATCATGTTCACCTCCAGGCCTTTGAAGAAGCTTTCTACACCCGCTATGAGCTCTGACATATTCGGCCCAACACTACTGGCTCAACATGCAAGATACGAGTCGCTCCTCAAGATGAGAGAAGACATAAGATGAAGAAGTAGCTCAACAGCCATGTCGGGGACGACATGAGCAAGGAGGGGGGGAGTGTTAGAAGCTAGACACACCCTACGAAAATTGACTGCTCGGCAGATTATCATTTTTTGTAGTTATTCATTCATTGAGAAAACCCGACATTCACCTTGTAAATATTGGGGCTTACAGAAGTTTCCAGATTGTATCCCACTTTTGACATTTAGATTGAGTAGATGGTTAAATTGGAACATTAGGGTTTGAGAATTGTAAGGTATTTATACCACTTTTTGACCTTAATGAAAAACCTTTTTGTCATTGTAAAAGAAAGTTTGAAGTTTGTGAGTGAGCGTACTGTGTACGAAAGAGAGAGTTAGAGCTTCATCTTGACGCTACGCGCACATCAGTGGTCGTAATCGAGTGTGGAGAAGTGCAGCCTGTTGCCCCCAACGAGGCTACGTGCCAATACCTACATTGCGCGCGTACAGTCTGGTTTTGCGAGCTCCATCTACAAGCTTCATCTGGTGATTTAGTGAGGATACGTTGTTCGATTTTGCATTGCAGCATATCCACGCGTTTGCATTGAGTAGAGCTACACATTAGGCACTTTAGATTTTGGAAATGATGACCTGCAAATGTCGGCCAGACATCCTACGTGATTCTGCACAGGTATTTTGGGTTGGGGTTTTGGTTCACAGACCTTAGGGAGAGTGACCTATTGGTGTTACTAGGGTCTCCTTCAAGTTCTGTGGTGTTTCAACATTGTTTGATGGGTATTCGGCTCTAGAAAGCGTCATAGGAAGTTTCCTCTTATGCACTCTTGAAGGCTGTAGCTTTGACATTGGGTAGAGACCTCTGTAGGAATTAGTTAGGAGTCGGTCGAGTGTAGGTTGACACCCTATGCTTGCTTCCACATGCCTGCGGGTCGAGCTTTGTCCTTAGGTGACAAATCTTGTTAGGTGAGTTCTCGCTGTGCTGACGTCCGTCGTGGAATATCCGTCTAACACACACACACACACACACACACACACACACACACACACACACACACACACACACATTCACTCACTCTTAAGCATCTGCTGCAACAATTTGAGAGAGTGAGGGTGTGCAAGAGAGAAAAAACAATCAAGCTCTATATTGTGCAAATGAAGGGAAATTTGAGCATGGATAGGCTTGATGGGGAGCTCTTGAGACGGGCTATGCACACGCACCAATTGAAAATGCCAATTTTGCCAAATAGAGGAGAAACCATTGAATGCAAATGCAAGTTTCTAATGGAGAATTAATGAATGACAAGGCTAATTAAGCTTCCAATTAGCCAGTGAGTAGTGGACCAAGAGTCTTTAGCTCAAGAACATGATCATGCTAACCAATGGAATACTAATCAGGCTTGTGTTATGCAATAAAAGAGCAAACCTAATGGAACTAGCGAATGATGATTAAGAATGCTAATTGTACAAACATGCAAATGCATAATAGAAAACCTAGCTAGCATACCCATGCTTTGATACCATTTGATAGGAATGTGATTGGCTAGCTAGGGTGGATGAAAGATAAACATTGTGCACACAAGTGAGTGTTTGTTGGCTAGATTATCACTCAAGAAAATTAGGTTCCAAGATCAATTAACTTGGACTCATAAACATGGCCTTGAGTATTTGATAAGCCATCACAAGCTCACCATAAACAAGGGGGATGTAATGCAAAATAGAGTTGTCTTTATTCATTCATGAAATGAGCTTTAAGTAGCTCTATAGCCTTGCACCACAACATGTGGGATAATTTCATTCTTCTCTCCTTGAATCTCACTTTAGGACAAAGCTCACACTTTAAAATGGGGTAATGTCTTCCGCACACTGGCATATGTGTATGGTATCTGATCACACTACCATGGTGGCTCTACCTCTGACTCACTATTTGTGTTCACCATTTGTGCTTTCATGACTCTCTTGGTTGCACTTGTTGGCATGGTGGCTCTTTCCTATTAGTCACAGATGATGATTCCTCTTTTTTATCCTCCATCATTGGGAGATGGCCTTCCATCTTCAACATGGTGACTCCTATGCTTAGTGCTTCTGTGCATGCTGCTTCTGTGCTTGGTGCCCCTACACCTACCGAATGTGAGCATACAATGAGGCCTCTCCTCAACTACATTTCCTAGATCTTGAGGAGCACCCAGAACAGGCAGGTGTTTGCAGCTGTTTTTTGTGTTTATGCTATGTTGGCTTCTTGAAACCTTAGAGGGTGTTCTTGTTGACATGCAAATTCTCATTGGTAGTTTGTTTGGTGTACGCCATGGGGTATGGTGGGAGCTCAGATGTGAGAATGAGAGAAAAGACAAGTGACAATTGAGTGGATCTTAGATTTATAAGGTCCAAATTTAGAAGATCCCTTTTATATTGCAATTTTTTTTAAAGATTCATTTTGCAAAAGGGTGCTTTCCATGCCCAAACTTCAACAAACATAAATCTACACACATAGAGTAGTTATTGGTGTTGTTCAAATGAGAAAATGATGCAAATAATGAAATGAAAAAAACCTCTTATAATGCTTTGACTATGTGATATGGCGTATCATGAATGTGTGATGTTATTCTCATCCCAAGCAAGGGTTAAGACATTTGAAAGAAATGGAAAAGCTTGATGCAATAATCTAGTATCATCAACATCATCCGTGGAACACGAGCCTCCCATAAGTTGTTCGTTAAAAGTAGTATCATGATTCACGATTAATTTCTTGGAGGAAGGGTCATAGAATTTGTAGCCTTTGGAAGTGTCAAAATATCCAATAAAAATAGATTTAAGGCCAAGAGCATCAAGGTTTGTTTGTGTTTCTTTGGGAAAATGAATAAAAGAAATACATCCAAAGGGTTAAAAATGAGATACAGAAGGAATGTCACCTGTCCATGTTGTGATGGGTATCTTACCGAAAGGTGCAGTAGTAGGAAGATGATTCTCGATAAATAATACTGTCAAAGTATCTTCAACCCAAATAAAACAAGATAACCTAGAATAAATCCACATACATCTTACAACATTGAGAATAGTGCAATTCTTTTGTTCAACAATGCCGTTCTATTGAGGTGAATGTGGAAAAGTGTATTCATGATGAATGCCATTGTCATGCAGTAACTCACAAACTCTCAAGAAACATATTTGCCTCCATTATCACTACAAATCTTGTTGAGGAGACAACCTATTTGAAGATCCTCAGCCTTGTGGAACTGTTTGAAAATAGATAAGGCCTCATAATTTTGTCTAAGAAAAAAAGCAATGATATATGGATTAATCATCAATAAACGTAACAAAGTAACGATGTTGTGATCTCGAATAAGATAGAGGTACAATATATCATGAGAATGAGATGTATTTGAGAGAGAAAAAGGTTTATGATTATGTTTCCCAAGAGCAAAAAACTCACAAATTTCCATATGGGGACGAGATTTAAGATCAATGCCATGAATAAGATCACGATGATGAATATCAAGGAGTTTTCAAAAATCAGCATGAACAAAGAGGTGATGTCATACCTTGCAATCATGATCACGTGGACCAGTGATAATATTTGATATAACATGATTGAGAGAGAGAGCTCAAACAGATTACCATTTCAAGAAGCAGTGGCTACAGTCTATCCAATGCGGCATTTGGTATGATCGAATCCAACAAAAAGATCAAGATCAATAAGTCTAGCAACGGAAAGAAGACTACATTGAAGATCTGGAACATGTAGTACTCCTCGCAAAACTTGAGTAGAAGAAGATACGTTACCAAGATATACATATTCAATACCCTTTACTTCACAAGTTGTATCTTCTGCAAGATATAAAACACGTTGAATTGGCAGTGGATGATAGTTATGGAGAAACTTAGACTGATATGTCATATTTTTTGTAGCACCCGAATTGATAATAAAAAGTGAATCATCATGCACATGAGGTATTCCGTCTGGAGAAACCAAACATAGGACACATATATTTTCTGGTACAATATATTTACAATGTTTAGTAGCATATGCTCTACTATGATCTGTGTCGAATTGACACGTATAGCACATATGAGTGGGATGATCAAATTGTCCATAATATTCACAAGAAGAAGAATAATCTCTAGATAAAAATGGTTGTTTAGTGATAATATTGTGTTATTCATCATATTGATGTGTCCAACAATCATCTTTAGTATGGCCATTTCTGTTTGAGTAAGAGTAGCAATTGCTAGGAAATTTGATACGAGAGAAAATATTACCGCAACGATCACCTTTGCGGTTTTCTCATTGACATGGATTACTTTGAGCATCAAAATCAAGTTCCATTTGTTGTGACTTAGTCTCCTCTTGTAAAATCATAGCTTCATCATGACTAGCATTACGCCGTTCTTGACATTGAGAGTATTCAATTAAAGATATGAAGGTTTGGTCAAATTGAAGACCATCCTTATTAGAAAGAATGGTAACAATGCTATCATAGGAAGAGTCCTGTAATCAACTATTTTGGGGGGACATGATCATCGACAATATAGAAAAGTTGATTAATAATAGATTTGAAAGATTTAATTAATATGTCCATCATAGCAGTACCAACTTCATATTGTAACTTGGTAAGAAAATCTCTCAATTGAATAAATTATTTTGTGACAGATTTCTTCTAAAAGTTTTTAATAAGGTACTTCTATACGTCTTGAGAAGTAGAAAGTTCATACACATTAAGCATAAGAGAATCAGTGAGAGCAAAAAAAATATATTAAATGAGCTGTCAATCCGTATACGCAAGATGTCACTCTTCACATACAAGTCCTTCAATGACAAGAACATTATCATGATATGGATCAATAGGGTGAGACAAGCATACATAATTTTCAAGAACAATATCAAAGAGTTCATTGCCTTCAACAATTAAGAGTATATTTTCTTTCCAACCATGAAATTCTTGGCCTTGAAAAGGAGGAACAAAATTCTGGCCAGAAGGAAAACCATTGACAAGAATAGCCATACTCCATCGCAAGAAGACATTGTTGGGAAAAAGAAGAAGTGGGACACCGCTATAGATTTATAATCCAAGAGAATTCAAACCTCAACCTCAACATAAAAAAGTCTACCAAAACTACTCTTAGTAAATTCCAACCAAAAGGCCTATGCTCCCTTGGGAATTTGCAAGCACACGCCTGCCCAAAGAACCATAGCACATAGGGGCAAAACCCTGTTAAAGCACCGATTTACAGTACATGCAAACCAGTGCATATGAAGACAAGGGCCTCCCCTTTCACAATTGAACATAAAGAACCCACAACTTCAACATCAATTTGACAATTCATAGATACATGCCCTCCAAATCTCTTTGCACACAATTTGCCACTAGGCTACCATAGCCATAACCCTGCACAGAACTAGTCATAACTTGAAGAGCACAACTCCAATTGGGGCACTTTAAAGATTGGAAGCATCTTGAAACATTGCTACACGCCACTATATGAAAAATTGACATGAACTCTGTCTCGTTACGACTATACTTACAGAAGGCAAGGCGATGGGAAAACGACATTAGAAACCATCAAGGAGACACAACGAGCTAAAACCTGTAAATTTCCGGACTTTGGCTGAACTTTTTTAAGTTTGTACATGAGTTTTAGCTATATACAAGTCTCAGTGTGAAAAACTCACTAACGAAACAAATAGAGTAATCTGATAGCTGGCACCCTTCATGTACATGTGCTTGCCAAACAAACCTTAAAAAACCCACAAAAACAAATCCACACACCCTTTTGAAATCAGGTGTCAAGTCCATATGTACAAGTTTACAAAAAATGGGGTGTTGAAAATGCGCCCAACATTGTTTTCCACACCCCAGTGTGCTAGATCATTCGTGATCAGCAACACAAAACAGATCTTGTAAACCGCATGGGGGAATCTTCATTTCATTCTCATTGTTAGACACACGATATTCCTCAAAATAAGACCCCTCCTTGATTACATTCATCAACCTTGCAATATAATTCTTCAACCTATATCCATTCATACGTGCTTTATGTGGGGTACCATCCACGTCAGCACTATGATATGTGCCATTTGGAAAGACCATTAGGAGAAATATGAACCTTGCATGGGCCTTGTAAGGAATCCTAATTTTTAGGGATTAAGGCTAATGTTGTGTGGGGTTTAGGGGGCAAGGACATTGAAGAAAGTAGTTTTGAGTAGGCTTTTCTAGCCTTATTTTTAGACAAATGTAGGATGTGGACCTAAAGGGTTACTTTCTCTCTCTAGATATTTTTAAAGTGAAGGAAGCATAGGGGTGTGTCCACATCAGCAAAAACGTGGATCACAAAGAGACAAAGTTTGACTTTTTTTGAAAAAAAAAATCATTTTTACTTAAAACTCCCTCCCAACATATATACATATCCAAAAATCATTTTTTGATCCTTTTTTTAACCCACAAGCTTAGAAAGTCCATTTTTTCAAAACTCTTTTCTCCCAAAAAGTAATAAACATTTTGTTCTCTCCTCCTCCTCCCTCCTCCCTCCTCCCTCCTCTCTCTCTCCCTCTCCTCTCCCTCCCTACCCCTACCTTCCTCCTCCTCCCCAATCTCTCCCTCCCCCCTTCCCTCCTTCTCTCCTCCCATCTTCGTCAACCTCTCTACCCTTCCCCCTCTATCTTTTCATCATTTGCTTCCTCACGCAACAGCTTCCATGGTGCTCTTGGACATCAGAAATGGTTTCCTTTCACCACCACGTACTCCGCACACCAAAAGCATAGATATTCGCTTACCCACCGCATTTGCACCAAAGACCACTAGTGAAGGTGATCAAAGGTCATCACAGGAATGTCGCACCGCTTGTGAGACCAATGTTGACATTTGGGTGGATGGCCATTTGTACCCTTACGATCCTATCAACCGCTTCCATCCACCGTTTAATAGCCTTTCTATATTTCTTCAATTTCTTGGGAGGGGAGAAGCAGGCTTGTTAGGCTATTGCAAGCGGTTATGTATGGGTGCAGGTGCTTCTTTGCATATGTGGATGCACGAATGTCAAGCTCTTCACCTCAAGATGATGGCATTACAAGAGAGTGTTGCCTCTTCGGAGAGGGTAGTTAAAAGTCTTGAACAACAAATGCAAGAAAAGGAGTCCCACATCTAGAATCTTGCCAACACCACCACATACTTGAAAGAAACACCCCTTGGTGCAAGGGAACACAAACACACGTATTCATCCATTGAAACTCTTGCACATTCGGGAGGAGCATGCAAACAACGAGTTACATCCACAAGGTGATTTGTTCTTTACGTGCATGATGCATTCTTACTTCACGCTATTTTCTAACATTTATGTTTATTTGTTGCTAGAAACTTCATCCAGGAGGCATGCGGTGGAACAAGCCAAGATGATCGAGTCAACCTTTTCACTAGTTGTCACAATACCCAGGACGTGATATCTATCTTACAATCACCTAGAGGTAAGCACATTAAGGATGCAGTCACCAAGGACCTTATGCGTAAATAAAGAAATGTGGTAGTGATGATGACGTTCAACAAGCTTGTGATGAGGTTGGAATCAACACCAAAGCCTTTCACGCTATTTTCCAACTCCTAAAGGATGCTCTCAAAGAACATGGCATTGTGGAAAACCTATTTCCCGTTCCTCACAAGGTCAAGCTCGCAAAGAAGGCCACAAAGGAAGATGTGTTCTCCCGCATTGGGACATACTTACACATTGAGGACACAATGCCAACCTCCCTTTATGCTTCGTGCGCAACAAAGACAAGGGGAAAAGGTAAGAAACAATCCATAAGACCTTCGGAGAAGGGCTTTCCTTACACAATGTGGAACAATATTTTTCATGGATCTTAGAAGGCTTCAAGAAGCCATGCTTAGATTTTACGAGTTACCTGAAGAAGGTGACTCACTTTACTTTTTTCTTTGGTATTATTCTTATTATAGACTCTGAAGTTTAAGATCTTAGCACTATTTATTTTGTAGTGCTTGGCACAAAAGTCGCTTTTGTGCTGAAACTTGATGAGTGTCAAATAGTGAAAGGCCAAAGGTTAGAGAGGCTAAGTGTCACTCTAATGAACGAGGCCCTTCTGCAAACCAAGCGAAGGAATTCAGTCGAGCCATCTCCAACCCCATCTTTTAGCGTGCAATCAGAGAAAGACATTTGGTGGTTGGGTGCTATTGAGGTGCCCAAAGAGACCAATGGAGTACTTTCATGGATTTTTGAGAGAACTCCATGGATCACAGAAGTAATACACTCATGATCACGTGGACGAGTGATAATATTTGATACATCATGATTGAGAGAGAGCTCAAACAGATTACCGTTTCAAGAAGCACTGGCTACAGTCTATCCAATGCGGCATTTGGTACGATCGAATCCAACAAAAAGATCAAGATCAATAAGTCTAGCAACTTATTCATCATATTGATGTGCCCAACAATCATCTTCAGTATGGCCATTTCTGTTTGAGTAAGAGTAGCAATTGCTAGGAAATTTGATACGAGAGAAAATATTACCGCAACCATCACCTTTGCGGTTTTCTCATTGACATGGATTACTTTGAGCATAAAAATCAAGTTCCATTTGTTGTGACTCAGTCTCCTCTTGTAAAATCATAGCTTCATCATGACTAGCATTACGCCGTTCTTGACATTGAGAGTAGTCAATTAAACATATGAAGGTTTGGTCAAATTGAAGACCATCCTTATTAGAAAGAATGGTAACAATGCTATCATAGGAAGAGTCCTGTAATCAACTATTTTGGGGGGACATGATCATCGACAATATAGAAAAGTTGATTAATAATAGATTTGAAAGATTTAATTAATATGTCCATCATAGAAGTACCAACTTCATATTGTAACTTCTATACGTCTTGGAGAAGTAGAAAGTTCATACACATTAAGCATAAGAGAATCAGTGAGAGCAAAAAAAATATATCAAATGAGCTGTCAATCCGTATACGCAAGATGCCACTCTTCACATACAAGTCCTTCAATGACAAGAACATTATCATGATCTGGATCAATAGGCTGAGACAAGCATACATAATTTTCAAGAACAATATCAAAGAGTTCATTTCCTTCAAGAATTAAGAGTATATTTGCTTTCCAACCATGAAATTCTTGGCCTTGAAAAGGAGGAACAAAATTCTGGCTAGAAGGAAAACCATTGACAAGAATAGCCATACTCCATCGCAAGAAGACATTGTTGGGAAAAAGAAGAAGTGGGACACCGCTATAGATTTATAATCCAAGAGCGTTCAAACATCAACCTCAACATAAAAAAGTCTACCAAAACTACTCTTAGTAAATTCCAACCAAAAGGCCTATGCTCCCTTGGGAATTTGCAAGCACACGCCCGCCCAAAGAACCATAGCACATACGGGCAAAACCCTGTTAAAGCACCGATTTACAGTACATGCAAACCAATGCATATGAAGACAAGGGACTCCCCTTTCCGAATTGAACATAAAGAACCCACAAATTCAACATCAATTTGACAATTCATAGATACATGCCCTCCAAATCTCTTTGCACACAATTTGCCACTAGGCTACCATAGCCATAACCCTCAAAGAACTAGTCATAACTTGAAGAGCACAACTCCAATTGGGGCACTTTAAAGATTGGAAGCATCTTGAAACATTGCTACACGCCACTATATGAAAAATTGACATGAACACTGTCTCGTTACGACTACACTTACAGAAGGCAAGGCGATGGAAAAACGACATTAGAAACCATCAAGGAGACACAACGAGCTAAAACCTGCAAATTTCCGAACTTTGGCTGAACTTTTTTAAGTTTGTACATGAGTTTTAGCTATATACAAGTCTCAGTGTGAAAAACTCACTAACGAAACAAATAGAGTAATCTGATAGCTGGCACCCTTCATGTACATGTGCTTGCCAAAGAAACCTTCAAAAACCCACAAAAACAAATCCACACACCCTTTTGAAATCAAGTGTCAAGTCCATATGTACAAGTTTACAAAAAATGGGGTGTTGAGAATGCGCCCAACATTGTTTTCCACACCCCAGTGTGCTAGATCATTCATGATCAGCAACACAAAAAAGATCTTGTAAACCGCATGGGGGAATCTTCATTTCATCCTCATTGTTAGACACACGATATTCCTCAAAATAAGACCCCTCCTCGATTACATTCATCAACCTTGCAATATAATTCTTCAACCTATAGCCATTCATACGTGCTTTATGTGGGGTACCATCCAAGTCAGCAAGATGATATGTGCCATTTGGAAAGACCATTAGGAGAAATATGAACCTTGCATGGGCCTTGTAAGGAATCCTAATTTTTAGGGATTAAAGCTTATGTTGTGTGGGGTTTAAGGGGCAAGGACATTGAAGAAGGTAGTTTTGAGTAGGATTTTCTAGCTTTTTTTAAAGACAAATGTAGGATGTGGACCTAAAGGGTTACTTTCTCTCTCTAGATTTTTTTAAAGTGAAGGAAGCATAGGGGTGTGTCCACATTAGCAAAAACGTGGATCACAAAGAGACAAAGTTTGACTTTTTTTGAAAAAAAATTTCATTTTTACTTAAAACTCCCTCCCAACATATATACATATCCAAAAATCATTTTTTGATCCATTTTTTAACCCACAAGCTTAGAAAGTCCATTTTTTCAAAACTCTTTTCTCCCAAAAAGTAATAAACATTTTGTTCTCTCCTCCTCCTCCCTCCTCCCTCCTCTCCCTCTCTCCCTCTCCTCTCCCTCCCTGCCCCTACCTTCCTCCTCCTCCCCAATCTCTCCCTCCCCCCTTCCCTCCTTCTCTCCTCCCATCTTCCTCAACCTCTCTACCCTTCCCCCTCTATCTTTTCATCATTTGCTTCCTCACGCAACAGCTTCCATGGTGCTCTTGGACAGCAGAAATGGTTTCCTTTCACCACCACGTACTCCGCACACCAAAAGCATACATATTCGCTTACCCACGGCATTTGCACCGAAGACCACTAGTGAAGGTGATCAAAGGTCATCACAGGAACGTTGCACCGCTTGTGAGACCAATGTTGACATTTGTGTGGATGGCCATTTGTACCCTTACGATCCTATAAACCACTTCCATCCACCGTTTAATAGCCTTACCACATTTCTTCAATTTCTTGGGAGGGGAGAAGCAAGCTTGTTAGGCTATTGCAAGCGGTTGTGTATGGGTGCAGGTGCTTCTTTGCATATTTGGATGCACGAATGTCAAGCTCTTCACCTCAAGATGACGACATTACAAGAGAGTGTTACCTCTTCGGAGAGGGTAGTTAAAACTCTTGAATAACAAATGCAAGAAAAGGAGTCCCACATCCAGAAGCTTACCAACACCATCAACTTCAATTTTGAAAAGTTTGGATCCATTTGCATGCTCTAGCTCCATCTGCTCTCTTCTTTGTGACTCACTCAAGGAACAAGAGACAATCTACCTCTTCATGCCCTCAAGAGACTAGAAGCATAATCAATCACGAGATACTCCATATGGGTCTCTTAGCGCTATCGATTTAGAGCGTGAAAAGAAACACAATCTGTGTTTCAAATGTCTTTTGGACTAGCATAACAAGAAGGATTTTTCTCTTTTGCAAGGCAAAGAAAAGGCAATGCACATGCTGCAATGCCTCACATTAGATTCAATTCCTAAATGTTGTGTTATAGAGGTTCTTCATATGGAAGAAAATCAAAAGTGTTGTGTGCATGCTTCAACGTGACATCCCACATTTGGCCCCCATGAGTTGATTTGCATGCATGTCACTATTAACGGACAACGTGTTTGTATTTTAGTGGATGATTCTGCAACTCATAACTTCTTGAACTATAAGCTAGTCAAGAAATTGAAGCTTACACATACTCCTTGCTCCCACAAGTATGTGGATGTTTGAAAAGGATAAAGAAGTATGGGACACAGTAGTTCAAGGGGTTGTATTGATTGTTCAAGATCATACAATGACCTTTGAATTTCAAGTTACGAGCATGGACCGTGATGATGTAGTTTTAGGATGGGAGTGGCTGCATGGTTTAGGAAAAACATTGCATACTAGTTACTAACACAACAACGTGATAACAATCTTTTAATGAAAAGCAAAGTGCTAACAATTCTAAAGAGAAAAGTGCTCTCAATTATAATTATGTTGAGCAACATACAACTGTTGTAAAACAAACATTAAAGGAAAAACAAGATTCTCCATTCCAGCAAAACTCTAGCGTACTTTCTCCTTTTGCATGGAAAGAGCTGTCCACTTACTCACAGAGTATTGTGATGTATTCTCAAGTGATTTACCGCCAGGTTTACCCCCTACACGTGATGTGTAGCATGGCATAAATGTCCTACCGGGCACTAAACCGGTGAGTAAACCACCTTATGGTATGAGTGCTAGTGAGGCCAAGGAGGTTGAGCATCAATTGATTGACTACCTTGCCCATGGTTTCATCAGACCTAGCACTTTGCCTTGGGCATTGCCAACTCTATTGGTAAAAAAGAAAAATGGTAGTATGTGCATGTTCATAGATTATCGTGGATTAAACACTAGAACAAGTATCATCTACCTCAAGTGGATGAGTTGTTTGATCAACTCCATGGGGCAAGATACTATACAAAGATAGATCTTTGTTCAAGATACCACAAAGTGCATATCCTTTTGAACACTATCTCTGAGACTCCCTTTAGAACATGGTTTGGGCATTTTGAGTTTTTGGTTATGCCTTTTGGTTTAACCAATGCTCCAGCTACATTTATGACACTGATGGATAGTGTCTTACATCCCTACCTTGGAAAATTTGTTGTGGTTTTCCTTGATGAAATTCTCATTTATAGTAATCTGAAGATGAACGCATAGAACACTTATGATTAGTGTTTGAACAGCTACAAACTCACGCCATTTATGCTAAGACAAGCAAGTGCTATTTCTTTAAAACAAAGAATCTACATTACTTCACTCATGTGATCTCTTATTCAGGCATCAAGATGGACACCGACAAGGGCGCTTCCATTCTTTGATGGCCACATCCCAACATGGTTGAGGAGCTTCAAATCTTCTTAGGCATGGATGGATTTTATTGTCAATATATCCGTGATTATGCCAAAATCATTCTTCCTATGATGGATCAACTTAAAGAAAACGTAAGACCTTTTCTTGGGAAGAAGCCCAACCATGCAGTTTTGAACCGCTCAAGGTAGCTGTAGCCGCTACTCTCATCCTAGAAATTGTTGACCCACTTAAGCCGTTTGTGGTAGAGAATGATTCTACTGATAAAGCAATTGGTGCGGTACTTCTCTAAGAGGGAATACCTATAGCCTTTGAAAGTAAAAAGTTGGATAGAGCTCAACGGAATTCTTTTATCTATGAGAAGGAGATCTACGCCATAGTTTATGCTTTACAAAAGTGGCAACACTATTTATATGGTATCCAGTTTGAAGTGGTTTTCTACCATGAGAGTATGAAATGTTTTACTACTCAAACGGACTTAAACGGTCATAAAGCTAGATGGGCAAATATCCTTTAAGATTATTATTGTAAGCTACGATATCGTAAGGGGTGATATAATGTAGTAGTGGATGCACTAAGCCAGATGCCAGATTAATTCACTTGTTTTCACGGAAATAAAGAGTTGATTTATGGATTCATTACATGGCAAGTGTACACAAGATCAATCATATGCTAAAGTGTGAAATACAGTTTTAAGAAAAGATCCCTCACACTCACATGTCCTTGTATGAACAGATCAACATGTTTCTGCACCTGCAGATAAAAACTCCAGCACCAGAACTCCACCCCTACTCAGGACGAGCTTTTATGTCCTGTTAAGTGACCATTTTCCTTGAATTATGTCAAGAGTTTCAAAATGTATTTTGAGGTGCTCTCTATCTAGAAATTTGTCTCATGAGCTGAAAAAAACTTGACAACATTTCACAACCTAAATTGTTTGAAAAAACGGGTCCTATTTTTGGCTTTTTTCAACTTTTTGCAACTGTACCACTCTAGAATTCATGTTTGTGAGGTCTATAATGCTAGCGAACTATCTTTAGTAGTCCTCAACATGTCCTGATGCTTCTAGGGAGAAATAAATGTTAAAGTTGTAAGTTATGACCAAATTACAAAAATTGTCAAATCCTGTTTTTTAGCCAATTTTAGCTCTCCTATGATTTTTTTGGTGGCTTTCATGATATCCAAATGTAGTTTTGATTTTCTATGTCCCATATTGTAACATAAAGCTAATATTCCTTGAGTTTTTGGGCACCTAATACCCTATTTTTCATAGTACACAACAATGGTTGGTTTTCTCTATTATAGAAGAAAACAAAACATTCTAGTATATCAAGTATAGCTTTTTCAATATTGCTAGTTTCTTGTGACAACTATATGCATTTTGTAGGTAGTAACCATATCTAGTCATAAGGATCAAATTTGGCTGGATATTCAATAGTTTCTATGGGATTCTACAACTCATAATGTTGAACCCAGTTTTTTCATGTTTGCTATATTTAGCACTTCATCTTTGTCCCCAAGATTCCCCTTGGTAAGAGATGTATTATTCTTTTGACATGCTCCATGGCTCCTTATGAACCTAAAGGACAATAGGGAACTAAGAAAACATGAATATATTATTTGTATTCAGCATGGCTATAGAAACTTTGATGATAGGTTTGCAGAATGGTAAAAATTCAACTTTTTTGTACCTATTTCTTTTGGAAAAACAAAAAATAGTGAGTGAGAAGCAATCATATGTTCTGATCACCAACCCATTGAAGTTAAGAAGGGAATTTATCTCAAGTCCTACAAAAATTCCTAATCTTATTTTTATACAAAAAAACATAAGAAATGATTGTTTTGATGAAAATGTACTGGTCAATCAACTTTGGAGGCTTGGTGTGACTAAAATATGAGAAATTTTACAAGTCTCTTATTTTTTCCATGTGTAGTAGGCCTTGAACTATAACCTCATTAAAGGATTTTACAAAATGAGTGGATCTACTATGGTTTGGGAGGTTTTTCTCAAAACCCTAAAAGGACACTTTTATGTTCTGTTAGGTTACCAACCTAGTGTTAAGCGATGGAAGAATTTTTTCATTGACGATGGATACTTACTCCATAAGGGTAGAGTATGTGTTCCAAAGGACTGAGAAACTAGGCACCAAATATTATTTGAGTGTCAAGATAGTCCAAGTGCAGGTCATCTAGGTATTCGTAAGACTGTATTCCTTAGTTCGACATCAATCTTATTGGCCAAGATTGCATCAAGATGTTCAAGCGTACGTACTAAACTACCAACAATGACAACTTAATAAGGCAGAGTGCCTCAAGCTAGGTAGCCTTTTACATCCTTCAGAGATTCTACAAGGTAAGTGGGAGAGTATCTCTATGGATTTTGTAGTGGGACTACCTAATACAAATTGTGGCCATGATGACATATGGGTAATTGCTAGACCAAGGATGGGGGCAGGGAGGGAGAGGGTAATGTAAGGACATGGGTCCTACGGGCAAGGCCACTGGCATAGTCTAACAGTGTGTACACTAGGGAAGGCTATAAATAGTATGGTTGGGTGGAGACTAGCACACAACATTACTCCCCTCCTTTCACAAACAACGGGTAAAGCACTACAACAATAGTTTCAAGGTATCCTCAGTTGTAAAAAGAGTGTGCCCCTAATTGAGACATGGATGATCAAAATTAGGATCCTATTCTACAGATTCCACTGATAAAATGCACCCTTCATGCCCGTCTACAAATTCTTGACAAGTTGGTTATGCTCCATATTATTTATGCTTGGAATATGGAGCCTGTAGAAAGAAGAGAAGAGTGTATAACAGAATTTGAATCTATTACATCAAGTGTTCGTCTACATGGGTTTTAATTGAGTTATGAAAGGACAATAAGGCATCTGGAAGTACAAGGGATCATCCTAATACAATATGTATGAGTGGTAGTAAAGCTAGGCATTTACTTTCAAACTATTTGGACTCCCAAAGTCCCAATGAGTTTTAAATGTGGAAAAAGGTGTGTGATGTACCACCTACAGAGGTAATGAAGCAAACTTAGGAATTAAACGTGTGGCAATCTGTAGATGATATTTTTTGTCTGCTTGAAAAGATAAAGCTAGCCTATGATGAGATATCCACCTTAAAATTTGTAGTTAATAGTTTCACAGTTCATTAAGGTGGATATTATAACACATAAGGTGGATTTCAATAAGTCTGGGAGGAGTCACACATAACACATTACATGGTGCGTTTGACACTTTGTCTTTGTAGTCACAAAACCTCACTGTTTGAACTAAAGTTTAAATCATTTTTCAGTACATTCTTTTTGCACATAGCTCATTTTTCCTCAACACATATTGTAGATAGGGGGAAGGGGGTACACACCCAAAACACAAATAGTCTACCTCTATACAACTCAGGATAAACACACCACCCCAATCCACTGGGATTCACCTTCAAAATCCTCTTTCCTGCTAGCCGACCACCGCCTCCACACCTCTCGAGTCGACCACACTATATCAGATCACAATCAAACACATACGCAACACATGACACATTTCACAGCTTCCCACGCACGCCTAAAGCCTCTTTCTCTCTCTTTCCCACAAGACACTGCCAATTTGATGGGGGAAAACTTGCCTACATACGCACCCAACATCATGAATACAAGCACAAGAGCAATAGAATACAGGGGGGCAAAGGGAAAATGACACCAAAAATGCAAGCCAGGATTGCTTTCCTCTATTTAAGACCAGCCGAGTACAATGCGCTTTGTTAGCACAACCTCGACAACACAGGAATCCGCCGACCTCGGCAACCCTTGTTGGCACCATCACCGTGGTAAAATCTCTCCTCATGCCTTTGCTACAGAAACACACACACATGAACATCCTCTTCCTTTGAACCTCTGTCATCCGAGAGGAAAGAAAACCCTGTTTTTGCTCACTCGTCCTTGACTGGACCACAAGAAGAAGCGGAGGAAAAAAATCCCACCTTCATTCGTCTCTTCTTTCTTTCTTTTCCTTCTTTTCTTCTCCTCTTTCACTTCGATAGCCAGCGCCCTCCCTTCTTTTTTTTCTCTCTCTCTCTTTCTTTTCCTTTCTTCTCTTCTTCTTCTTCTTCCCCCTTTCTTCGACACCCTTAGCCTCCTTTTTGGAAACCCTTCTCTCCTCTTTTCTATACTAGTAAAACGGCACCCCCTTCGACGGCGGCATGGAAGACCACCTTCGACGGCCTCTCTCTCTCTCTCTCTCTCTCTCTCTCTCTCTCTCTCTCTCTGAGTGTGTGTGCACATGCTATTTGCCTGTGTCACCGGCTTGCAGGGAACACGATTGGACCAAGGTTCTTGTGACACCCTTCTCCATGCCATTTGCTTGCCTTCAAGATGCAAGTGAGTGTTATTGGATTTGGAGAGACCCTCGCTTCATATCTGTCGAGAATAGCACAAAGATTCTTGGCCTTGCCCAATTGGACATATCCCCCAATTAGTGCATTCCAAGAGACATCCCGGTTAGGAGGCTCCTGGCACACTTTTTGTGCTTTATGTGGTGCACCACACTTATTGACACATGTGGACCAAGACGGTGCTAAGCACGACTTTTTCTTTGAACAACTCTGTTTGCGAGTCGCCGCGACGATGTCCATAGCATAGCTCTCAAGCATCAACATAAAATTATCCGTACAGGGGAAGCGACTTGGATGAGGCATGGAAACTCACTAGGGTGTCAATCCTAATGAAGTGAACTCAAAGAGATGCAACTACTAACTCTACAAGCAAATCGATCGCACTAAAGCCAAGTAATCTGCCTATGTCCTTCTACACAGCTCTACAGTCATCACGCCCGTTCACCATGCAAATCATATCGAAATCGCACGAAACTTGAAGGGAAGCTACAAGGGACTATCAGGAACATATCCTATCATTGTCACAGCATTCTGTGAAGGTAAAAAGATCGCGATCGTTTGTCCCACAGTACGCAAAAATAGTAAACGAATGATCGGGTCGTTTTTAGGTCCCTAAAGCCTCTCCTAGGGTCAAAACAACATAAAATACGCATATAAACACTCAAAACAGCGATTTAAGGCCTAAACGGATGCGTCTGAAACCTTCACCGAATCTTGAATGCTTACACTTGAATGGAAGAGCAAAGTAAGAGGAACACAATGCAAGAAACAAAACTGAATTTGGATTACCGTAGCCACAGAAGGGATGATTACAAGTTGGAGCAAAGAGGTAGCTCTCTGTGCGTAACTCAATAGTCCCTTATCTTCAAAAAAACGATCTCCCTTTCCCACTAACCTTAGTGTATTATATACCTAAAGCTTTCTAAAGTGGCCGGCGGCCAACTTCTCATGGACCTTTACATACATCATTGGAAAAATTACATCTTTGACTTAGACTTGACATAGACGATTGTCATTAGACTTTAACAGGGTTTGATGTATTAAACATCGAAAAAATAATGTGACCCATCAAAAATTTGGCCAGCTGACTCAACGGCGCCTTGGCTAGGTGGGCACTTGTATGTTGTTATCACCTCCAAACACTCCCCCCTTCCTAGCTCGTAACGTCCCTTGACACGACCATTTGTAATCTGGTCTTCTCGTTGATGAGACTCCTTCCTTCCTTGATTGAGTTATATCTGGCATGTTTTGCTTATTCAAATAGGGTGCCCATTTTCCTTTGATTGATGAACATGTGTTCTTGTGATTTGGATGTTGTGGACGAGGCATTTGTGCATGTTGTTGCACATCCTGCTTTACCTTTCCATTTGTGCAGTTGGTCGATGATACCTGCTTCTTTGGATACTTTGCCTCCTTGTGCAGTTGAATTTTTAATGGAGCTCGTATCTCAAAATGTTTGAGACTTTGACATGCGTGCACTGGCATCTCCAATTTGATTTTCTTTGCCACTTTGTCCATAGAGCTTTGTTGGTATCTTTGAAGATAAGAGCTTCTCTTGTCGAAGCGTGGTTGAGAACAATGTGGACCCACTTTATCTCTTTGAAGATCATGTAACAAATTCTTTATTGGTTTCAGTTGATGGAAGTAATATATACAATAGAATAGTGATGGGTGTTTCTAAATTAGGGTCTAGAACCTGAATGACCAAAGGGAAAAACCCAGTGGGAAAAAATGCCTTTGGTATACGCTCTTATTGGGGTTGAACTCTTGGAAGTTGAGTACCTGTTCATGCAAGGTGAGTGCTTGGGAGAAATAAAGTAAGAGTGTGTAATGCAAGTGCCAATTATGGGACACTCTATATGCACACAATAGTTCTTTCAAGAAAATCATGCGGTGTGAAAAATGAGTTGTTGGGTGCTTCAAGGAACAAATGTAGCACATGTGATATCCAAGGACATCTCAATAGCTTCCACATTTCCAAGAAGGGTTTTTGATGTTGAATCTTCTCCATTCGTTACTCACTATGCATAGTGTGTGAGTTTCTTTTGGACTCTCTTCTTCACTTTACCAAACTTAAAATACATAGACTTGGACTCTTATGCTCACCTATACTAGCATGAGCGACACAACATAAATATGCTCAACTCCTCCACCTTGAGCAGTACCTAGAATAGCTAAGACTCTTAGACCACAGAGAATATTACTTGAAGATTTGGGACTAATGCCTTGCTCATTTAGTGGCTCAGCTGCCCGACTCTTGACTTTTATGCCATGTATTTTTAATGGCGACTTGGACTTACCTGTTCATGCCCTGAAACCCAATGCTATAAGTTCTTGAGATTAAGGCCTCTATCATTGTGTTGGTCTTTGGATGCCACCATTTTGTCGAGTAGGTTGGCATACTTTGACTCCTCTAGCTTCTTTTGTTGCATGGGATGTTCCGTAAGGAGGCCGCATTGTTGCACCTTTACATTTTCTTCTTTGTGAGGAGCCTGAGTTTTCAACAGTGTTTTTGGGACCCACTTTGTTCTTGCTTCAAGGGTTGATCGCTTGACTTGATGGACACTAGGCTTTTGTATCCATACTTGGCTATTACCATTGTAAAAGCCTTGCTTTTGTAGTAGAAGATGAGGGATCCAATTTGAGGTTGTTTCTTCCTTGGTTGTGCTTAGTCTCCATTGGCTCTTTTTTGTTGTTGATTGTCTTTGTTTGGGGTCCTTTGCTACTTGGTTGGTCTTAGTGGCTCTAGGTTGAGCAACTACTTTGGGTAACCATATTCGGGGGTTACCTTCATAGAATCCTTGTGCTTCAAGTAGCTTGACGAGAACCATCCGCTGCTACATCTGTTTGTGTTGGGTAGCTTTGTTGAAGTTTGACTTTGGTACCCATAATTGTTGTTTTGCTTTCTTGGAAGGTCTTTTCTTCTGTCTTTTTTCGTTGTTCTTTCTCCTGCTTTAGTTGTTTTTATTTCGTTGATGGCTTGGCTCGCTCATTCTAGAACTTCTTTCTTGAGGTGAGTACATCCAGGCTGTTACTTTAGGCTTTTTGGCCCAGATATTAATGTTTCCTTTGAAGTAGCCTTGAGCAATGATTGACTCATTTGATGCTACCCAACCTATCACCTTTTGTTGTTGTGGTTGAACTCGTGTTTCATGTATCCAAACTGGGTCTTTGACTTGGATGTGCTCTTTGGATACCAACACCTGCTTGACATTCTTCGGCTTCTTTTGGATGCTTTTTTGTGATGGAAACTTTGGTTGATAGACTTTTTGCTTTGGTTTCCATTGCATTGTTGATGGTGTGGCTCTTGATGTAGAGGCTTCGTGGGAAATTTGATGGAAGCTCGTTGAAGGTAAAGTCGTCTGGCGAGGTTGATATACGTCAAGGTTTACCTTTGCTTTACCTTTTTCTGCGATGGTTGGCAATTTCTTCTCTGCATGGATTTGAGAAGCTTCATGGAGTCTTACCGTTGTTGTTGTTGAAGCTTTTGATTGTTGTTGAAAGAAGATGTTCCTCCAGCTTTCTGTCAGGACTAGACTCTCTTTGATATGATGGGAGTTGATTATGTGGAGATTATCTTTATACTCCCCGATACTCAATTTGAGTACAGCTTCTGCCACTCCAAAGCTAGGAATCGGCATTTTTGAACTTGTGTAAACTGTTTCTTCTAGCTCATTGATTGGTGGATTTCCCATCATGATCCATGTTCCATAAGTCATTAGATTCTTAGTAACATAAGGATCAATCGCGGTCGAACATGTAACCTTGAGCCTTGTTTGTCCGCATAAATTGAATTTGATCATCGTTGGAGATAGTCCATCTTCTTCCTTGTCCCTGTTCTTCTTTTGATCTTGCATTTGTTGAAGATTTGTCGTTGAACTTGGAAGATTTTCTCCTTCATCTACTTTCAGTTGCACTTTTTTTGGAGTCGGCTTCTTTGTTTCTTCAGGTATGTCAATAATGACATATTCTTGTGGTTTCTCTGCTTTCTTCATGTGCACTTTGGCATTATGCTCCATGACGTAGCTATCTGTTTCACCTTTTTTGCCTTCACACTCACAAATATTGTTAGCTTCCTTCAACACCTTTATCGTAAATACGGGAGTTATATCATACCCTTCCACATCACAAAATTTAGTCGGGGTCACCTCATTCACACACACATCAAGAGTCGCCAGTATTTGATCCCATCCAAAGGGTTCAAATAATTGCTCTGGAAAGGGTTCTGGTATGTAAGCTTCATCGTCCATTGATCTTTTTACGATGCAATCCTCCTTCAGTGAGCTTCCACACTTCAAAGCACCACACATCCAAAGTTCTTGTTTGGTTTGTAGCCACGCAGGTATCTCTTTCCCATTGATTATAGAAGAGTCAATTTCTTCTAACGGAGTTCTATTCACATCTCTATAGCTATGGTCTTTTATGCTTATTTTTGTGGTGATCTTTTTATGTCTCAACTAGATATAGTCATAGCCCCAATCTTGAACCATCTTAAGTTGACGCATGAAAGGCCTTCCTAAAATGATATCAGAATTGTTCTCTTTTCCAAAATCTAATATTGCAAATGTATGTTCATATTCAATTCCACAAGAAGTCACAATAATTTGCTCTAAGATACCCATAGATTTTTCCGTGTATCCATCTGCAAGTTGCAGCTTCATTCTAGTTTTTCTAAGCGCTGGTCTACCCCATTTTTCCCAAATGTCTTTTGTGGCTATGGCTACTCTAGCCCCACTATCAAGTATAGCCAATGTTTTAACTCCTTTGTATTCCACAGGTAAGGTGGTGTTTCCTTCTTCTCCTTCGCAATATTCCCCCACCTTGTTTATTGGCACAGGTTTAGCGTTTGCAATTTCTTGTTGAGTTTTGTTTGATTGTTCATTTGAGGGTAGATCTTGATGAGGTATCTTTAATCCCATCTTCCCCAAATTGTTGCCTACTTCATCCCATACATGTGGTCTAAGATTAAGCTGTTCAGATAGAGTAATGGTGCACTGTATTGGAGCTGACATCAACTCTTGCATACTCTTTGTATCCATCATCTTGGATATGGCTCTCCTCTGATATGGCACCACTCTAGTCTTTGAGCCTACCTCATGTTCTCCTATGTATGAGGGTAAGGTCTTTAAGGACTCTGGTTTTCTTTCAATTGAAACTTCCGTCCTTGCATCTCCATTTAGAGATTGAATGTCTCCCTCATAGACTTCATGCCCTGTATTGACTTCAGTTATGGGTGTAGATTGGAAAGTCGCACTTCCATTTTTTGCACTTCTAATTGCTTCCCACAATTCATTTGGCCAAGGCTCATCTATCTCTGGGATAGGTGCCATAAATTGTGATCTTGACCTTGCATTATTAGTGGTGTTGGCCACTACTTGATCATCTAGTTGAATTTCTAGGTTGTTGGTTTCTTGTGTTGCATTCTTTGCTTGGATATCCTTTTGTGATTCTAGCTCAATGTTTCTTTGAGTTAATGTTTCAACAACCTTTTCCTTAGGCATTTCAAATCCAACACTTTTTGGTTTTGTACCTGGAGGTGGAATTGGTGCTTCAGGCTCCATCATTGCCTGTGCAGTTTTTACCAATTCCTTACACATTTTCAACCTCTCAGTCTCTACCTCAGCATGAGGATATTTCATCCCTCATTGCTCTAGGGTTTGGTTGGGTTTCAATCTAGCCTCATATGCTTCCAGTGAAACATCTAATGGATCTAGGACTTTGTCTACCAACACAGATCCTCCGGAAGATGCCTTCCTCGGTTTCTTATCGCTCATCACCGTTTTGTTTTCCCGTTCTTGTTTTAACTGCTCCTTTGTCTCTTGTAATTCTATTTGTAGTGCAGTTTGATTTGTAATTGTTTTTGCTTTAATTCTGTCTCTTTTGGCTTTCCAAGATTTTCTCCCAGTCCTCACTGACACACTAGTTGTTTCCCCTTGTTTGGGTTGTTGATCTCTCTCCTCATTAGCTTGCTCCTCAGCATTTTCTTTTGCTTGTGCTCTCGTCACTACCTTCACAGGAATTTTGGGTTCTTCCTCTGATCCACTTGGAGAAGGTAACACCCCCACAACATTCATGGTTGTTTTCCCCTGTTTGTTTGGGTATTTTGGACAATTTGGAACAATGTGTGTAATGGCACACTCCGAAAAATATCCAATTATCTCTACACGAGAACAATTCTTCGCCCAATGATTACCTCCACACTTGTAGAATGGTCCATCTTGTTGAGTCACTGGCGGCACCATTGATGGTTGTTCTTGCTTAGACAGAATGGTCTCTCGTCTACGCTCTTGATTGGCTATGAACATCAGAGTTTCCTCATTCAATGAATAGAGTTTTCTCATAGGTTCTTGCCCTTGCCTAGGTTGTGATACCTCAGCTCTTTGTAAAGCCCTTGATACAACCCTATTTTGAAATAATGGATGATTTGGTAATGGCATTTGTTTTTCTATTTGACGTCCAAATAGTATCCCCCTCGTGTAGGTTTGATTATAGTAGCACTCACTCATCTCATGATTGGTCCATTTTTGCTCAATTGCACACCATTTTATTCGTTGTGCTACTTGCACTGCTAGCTCATCTAGGTTGGTCATTAATTGAGACATAACCACTTGCCTTGTGTTGGTTTCACTAGATGCTAAAGGAGCATTATCCATAGTGATCTTTGTATTACCAATTTCCTCGCCATAGGCTTTACAATTGTCAACTAGGTATAACGCTTCTCTCGTGACTTGTTCAAAGGAAGTGCATCCTTTTAAGTGCAAATCTTTCTTGAGAGTTTCATTTTTCAAACCCTCTATGAAGAGAATTGATAATCTTTCATCCTGTGGTAAATCGCGTTCCAGACATCTCTCTATATATTGTTTGAAACGTAGTGATGCTTCCTTCACTCTCTCATCTTCTTTTTGCTTGAATGCATAGATTTGAGACACTGTGTTATTCTTGATTCCCCTTTTAGAGAATTCCACAACTAATTCTTGCAACAATTGTTCAACGTTTGAGAAGGCATTTTTGTCCAACGGTTGGAACCAATTCAATGCTATCCCTTCCAAGGTTAAGCCAAATCCCTCATACTGTGTATGAAAATAAAATACTTGTTCGGATCTTAACACATGTTTGAACAAGGATGCATGTACGTATGGATCCCTTAATCCATCATACTTCTTCTTGACACATTTGGCCAATTGATATGGTCTCATTGGTTCTAGTTCAACCATGTATCTTAGCGTGTTGGGGTCTCTCACAAAGACATCCCTCGTTCCTTCTTCTCGTTGCCGAGAAATTTGCGGTCTTGCCAGGAAAGCACCGGGCTTATGGCTGTGAGAGTTTGTGAGAGAACTCAACAAAAACTATATGAAGGAGTTAAACCATAGATGCCATGAAGACTAGGGTTTGGAAAGAAGTGCAATCAAAGAAGACTCACTCTTTCTCTCTTGCACTCACACACACAAAGAAAGAACACAAAAGAGAATGTCAAAACAATACGAAAATGAAAACATCAAGGCTATGGTCATATCATATCATGGGAAATATGAAAGGGTTAATAGATGAGTTAATGAAATTCAATCTTGACTGACCAAATAGACTACGAATTGTTCTTTGGAATTGTAGTTTTGTGCTTACCATAATATATATATTTTGTCTAGTGATTGGGATTAATTGTGTGTACAAATCCTCTTGGTTCATAGCAAGATAACTACGCTTACGTCAAAAGAAAATTTATAGTCTATGAGAGGTAGTATGATGGGATCCGGTGATAGAAGTATTTCATTAAGCCTTTCTGGGTCAAAGAGAAACACTATACGTTGTTGAAAGTGTATTTTTTGGCTAATCCATACGTTAATTCGAATAGATCGTACAGAGTGAAAGCGATAGAAATGATCATCATGTGGGTTATTCATCTAGGATAGTATGTGAGAAATGTAGATATGAGAGAAGTGGAGAGATGAGAAGTTTCCCTCCCAAGTCCTATTCTTGCCCGTAGGCAATAAGGATACTGCGGGGAGAGATGTACCTGTAGCAAAGAGAACCTAAAATTTGTAGAGAGGATGAATTACTAAGAGTGAAAGAGATAGATTTGGTTAAGGAGATAATACTAGATATATATATATATATATATATATATATATATATATATATATATATATATATGTTAGATTAGAGATGAAAAAGAAAACAACAAGAAATCAAGAAAACATCAATGTAGAACACATCTTACTTGAAACCCTTCGGCACCATTATTGATGGGAGAGAGAAGAGGGGGGGAGAATTCAACGTTGATTGATACGCCAAGTACAACACCTTCTTTGATTAGAGTTGATCTTCCAAGGATAGCGTACAAGAATGGCTAGTTTTCCTCTAGGAGAAAGTGTAGGCTTGGGCTTATGTTAATGGGGCTAAGTACAATTAGGCATTACTACTCACTCCCTCAAGAATTCCTCTCATCAATGGCTTGAATGCTTGAGTTCCTTTTCAAGGAAGAACAGGTCCCCTTTTATAGGTGAAGGGAACCCCCAAGGGTTTACACAAGAAGAGAGGAGCCAGTGTGAATAGGAATTGGAAAAGTTGGAAATGAGTTGTCCCTGCATGATGTGGGCAGATTGGGGTCCAGTATTTTTATCATATCTCCTCAACCATGGATTCAAATAAAAAAGTAAAAATATGGGCAAAAACTTCAGCTCATTAGCTACGATTTTCATTTAAAAATCATTTTCCAATTTGGATTGGAACCTTGTGTAAAAAATTCATCAAAATAGGGTCCATTTTTGGCAGCAAAAGTCTTCCAGTGGTCCCCTTAGCCTAGACTTTCATTTAATTCCAAAGGACACCTCATGCCATATGAAAGCATGACATTGCTCCTTGACAAATTTTTGTAATCATGCTTGCAATAATGCATTAAAATAAGTGTATCTTTGAAATCATGCCACCTAGTGTCCCACTAGGATTTGATTCCCTCCTAGTAGCTATTTAAAAAGAAATATAAGAAAAGTATAAAAAATACATAGAATATATATATATTGGAGTTTATCCTAGATATAGGATCTAGATAGGGTGTGAAATGATAATGAGATAGTAGAAATAAAGAATCAATGCTTTTTGCCCCAAGTTAAAGAGGCAGAGCTATTGAGCTTTTCCCATAGTATTTTCTGATGGTAAAGTAAGGATAGGTTACCCTTGAGAAAAGTAATAGGATGAGATAGAAAGCTTATTATTATACTTAAATATGCATATGTACATTATAGGAAAGATAATTATGTATCTAAAAAGTTACAAGATAGATCTTGTAGTATGCGTTCCCACTATGTACGTGTCACAACACGACATCGTCTTGGAGAAAATCCTGGTGGGATCCCCTTTGAGACATGTTTTGGAAATGTTGATGGATTTGTAAGTCTAATTGGTGGTCTCTTGGTTCCACTCGATGAGGTAGGAGCTACACTCCCGTGAATAGCTATTTTGGATGTTTGAGGTCCATTTGATCCCATAGTTTCAATGTTAGCTTCTTGCCAATCATTCTCAAAAAACCCTGGTACGCTTACACTCGGTTGAAAGTAGTAAGCAGAGATTGGAGTACCCATGTATGTATATTTTTCTAGCTAAATTGGGCTGATAAGTTTGTACTCTCGTCCATACTTATCTACCATTAGAACTTGCACTCCTTGGTCATCTGTGTATGTGAAGGCATATAGGTTCTTGTAGTCTGTCAACTCTTGAATGATGGAATTTAAACATCTATAGAAGTTGTTTTGATCCCCAATAGGTAACCTATAAAGGCCATCATAAGTGTAATCCGTTAGAACTTTCGTGGCTTCATTGGTTTTGATGAACCTCACGTTGGGTTGCTTCTCCTCTAAGTCTCCAACAATTTCCACTTTTGCTCTTTCAAACTCCTGTATTTTAGTTGATTGGTTTGGCTTTCAGTGAGCTACATGATAACTTGACAAATATCCATGATCCATGCCTTGAGGTTTGGCTTGATATGATTGATAAGCCTCATGGTCTTGTCTCAACCCTCTTGTTATAGGTGTTGCAGTATTTCTGGCTGTTTGTGTAGGTGGCATAGCTCTGGGTTGAGTGGGAAACCCTAATGATGGATGATTTGTCATGATTAAGCCTCACTCAATACTCTCAAGATGGTCCTTGATAAGAACACCTTGGCTTAGTGCACACAATCCCTTTTTGCCCCCAGTCAAGTCTCTAAAAAGTCAGGAATTTGTGACTTTTTTGGTCTCTGGACACTGGTTTTGGGTACCCTAAAAGTTTGGATTTAGGAAACCTAGTAAAATTCAGCTCTAAAACCTGTTGCCCACAAGCTTTCTTCCTAGCTATACCTGACTCAGTTTGGAGTTGTGTGTCAAAAGTTAGAGCACTTTTAGTGAATTGCACTTGAAACAGCAGTCAAAATAGTCTCAGGATCAGGACACAAAGAGACGCAAAGAGATTTTGTGCTTGTATCTTGGCTTCCAGAGGGTATTTTTAGCTCAAACTTGAGATTTGGGATGTAGTCAAGTAGGTCTATAAACTTATGAAGTCAGATATCCCCACTATGTAGAGGTTCACCGATCGCGATCGTTGAACCCATGTCACAGATTTGGAAGATTTTTGCACAGTAGCTAGCCCTTGATGTCTTGATACCAAGTGTCTCTGTATTTTTGAATTTGGAGATGTTTTGACCAATGAAAACCCAAATCCCAGGTGGTTCTGCAGTTGTTGGCTTGATTGTGTAAATGGGACTTTTGACCACTTTCTTTTGCGTTTTTGACCTTGCTCCTTTTGGAAAATATGTTGCACTAGATACCTACTCATAAATTTTCAGTCCAAAATGTCACTGGGATACACCGATCGCGATCGTACTTTTGAGCCCAAATGAGATGAAACTTGTGGATATGGTAGACAATGATGTGTACAGTCTACTCCCCAAATCTTTTTGAATTTGGACAAGAAAAAGTCATGTTTTCACCAGATCTTTGTCTGCTGTAGTGGTTTCCTGAGTGCCTACTGTTTTTGGCTATTTTGGTGATTTTTCCTGGTATCTTATATAACCTAGGTGTGTGTGTGGGTAAAGTCTGGTCAAAATCTGGGACTGAGGTACACCGATCGTGATTGTAGTTATGAGCCCAAATTGGATGAAACTTCACTAGCTTGTTCACTAGGCTATTATAAGACTACCTGCCAGACACTTTTGTATTTGGACTCAAAAAAGTCAAGAATTTGCAGTTTCTTGCTCTGAAGTGTCTGATTTCCTGAATCTGTCAATTTGACTTGATTTTGGTGTTTGTTTTGGCATTTGAAAGCTATCTAGGGTTGTCCTGTGCATATGCTATCCCTCTACATGGTTTCTTTCTAGTCTTGATGTGTTTTGGTCTACTAAAAGTCAATTTTTATGTCAGTTTAGTGGTTTTGATCTATTTTTTGTGGTTTTTGACCCTAGGTCCTTTAGAATTTTATGTTTGTATACACCTGAGGATCCCACAGATGAAATCTGGTCAAAATCTGGGATTGAGGTACACCAATCGCGATCGTAGTTTGGAGCCCAAATTAGACCAAATTTGGCATGCTTGTAGACACTGATGTTTTAAGGCTATCCCCCAAGTCTTTTTGCATTTGGATCACCAAAAGTCTAGATTTTACAGTTTTTGGGTGTGTCAGGCTAGTTTTACCCAAGTGGCCTGATTTCCTTGATTTTTGATGTTTTTGGGTGTGGTTGCTTTAGACAAACTTGTTTAGAATCTTATCAGGAAGGCACATGTCAAATCTTGTACAATTCTGACACTGAGGTACACCGATCGCGATCGTAGTACAGAGGCCAAATCTGATGAAATTTTGTATGCTCCCTCTGACAAGTGTTTCCCAGTGTTTGGTGCTACCGCTTTGTGATTTGAATCAATTTAAGCTCTGTTTGGTCAGATTTTCAAAATTTCAGAGTCTTATGGCCTTTTTGCCAAAGTTATGGTTTTCTGGTTTCTCGACTCTAACTTTTACCCCAAATCTGACTGGAATGTGATTTACTTATCCTACTCCTAAGTACAGAAATGAAAGATCATAAGAAAATGAATCAAACAAAACAAACAAGATAAAAAACGGATGATGGATCAGTACTCAATCAATACAAAGAAATTTGAAGAGAAAAATTGCTTAAAGCAACCTCACTCACAACTCCCTATATCTCTCAAGAGTAGATCTAGCCAGTCCACCGACCCTAGACTCCACTAAGCACTAAACCCCTATCTAGATGCTTCACTGAAATGTAAATGGAATGGAAATTATCTTTTGGAACCATAAGAAAACTCTGAATACGCACTTTGTCACTCATCACCTAAGATTCATTCCCCGGCAGCGGCGCCAATGTTTGCGGGTCACCGTGACGGACGTCCATAGCATAGCTCTTAAGCATCAACATAAAATTATCGATACAGGGGAAGCGACTCGGATGAGGCGTGGAAACTCACTAGGGTGTCAATCCTAATGAAGTGAACTCGAAGATATGCAACTACTAACTCTACAAGCAAAACGATCGCACTAAAGCCAAGTAATCTGCCTATGTCCTTCTACACAGATCTACAGTCATCACGCCCATTCACCATGCAAATCATATCGGAATCGCACGAAACTTGAAGGGAAGCTACAGGGGACTATCAGGAACATATCCTATTACTGTCATAGCATTCTGGGAAGGTATAACAATCGCGATCGTTTGTCCCACAATACGCAAAAACAGTAAACGAATGATCCTAAAGGGTCATTTTTAGGTCCCTAAAGCCTCTCCTAGGGTCAAAACAACATAAAATATGCATATAAACACGCAAAACAGCGATTTAAGTCCTAAACAGATGCGTCTGAAACCTTCACTGAATCTTGAATGCTTACACTTGAATGGAAGAGCAGAGTAAGAGGAACACAATGCAAGAAACAAAACTGAATTTGGATTACCGTAGCCACAGAAGCGATGATTACAAGTTGGAGCAAAGAGGTAGCTCTCTGTGCGTAACTCAATAGTTCCTTATCTTCAAAAAATGATCTCCCTTTCCCACTAACCTTAGTGTATTATATACCTAGGGCTTTCTAAAGTGGCCGGCGGCCAACTTCTCATGGACCTTTACATACATCATTGGAAAAATTACATCTTTGACTTAAACTTGACATAGATGATTGTCATTAGACTTTTACAGGGTTTGATGTATTAAACATCGAAAAAATAATGTGACCCATCAAAACTTTGGGCGGCTGACTGAACGGCGCCTTGGCTAGGTGGGCACTTGTATGTTATTATCACCTCCAAACAAACTCGAGTCTAGCAATACCATCGTGAATTCATATGTAATGCCACATGCCTCCAAGGTGCAAGTATACGTGATTGTGCCCTCTCTACATCTACTTGAAAACAACCCAAAGCTTCGTGACCCTAACCCTTGCCTTTCCTTCCCCCATTGTAGAGCTCGAGAGCTTCAGACGTCTTGTCATAGACCCCCCCTTGTCATGTTTTCCTTTAAGATTCAAGAGAATGTGATTACATTTGCCAAAAATAGCATCGAGCTTGGACATATTATCATGTAGTGCTCTATGAAGTACACTACATTTGGGATACATGTCAACCAAGTAAGTGCTAAGCACAACGTTTTTGTTCGACAACCTCACTCTAACAATACCATTGTGAATTCTTTTACCCATATTAGCATCTTGTGTAATGCCATACGCCTTCAAGGTGCAAGTGTCCGTGATTGCATTTAGAGAGATGTTCTCTCTTTACATTTGTTGAAAATAGCTTGGAGCTTTGCGACCTTGATGCTTGCATTTCTCCCCCCCACTCTAAGAGCCCAAGCTACAGACGTATCATTGTAGATCTCCCCCTTCTGCATGCCATGTTTGCCTTCAAGATGCAAGTGAATGTGATTGCATCTAGAGAGACACCCTCGCTTCACATCTGTGTCAAAAATAGCACAGAGCTTCTTGGCCCTACCCTAGTTGGACATATCCCGCAATAAGTGCATTCCAAGAGATGACATTCCAGTTAGAACGCTCATCACGCACTTTTTTGTGCTTTATGAAGTGCACCACATTTATTGATACATGGCGACCATGTTGGTGCTAAGCACAACGTTTTCTCTCAACAACCTCGGTCTAAGAACCCCATCCCACCACATGGTTATGGTCCTCAATGTCCTCCGTGCATTGGAGGAGCTTCTTGGTCCTACCCCAGTTGGACATATCCCACAATTAGTATATTCCAAGAGACGACATCCTAGTGAGGAGGCTCCTCATGCACTTTTTGTGATTTATGAAATGCACCACATTTATTGATGCATGTCAACCAAGGTGGTGCTAAGAACGAGGTTTTATCTCAACAACCTCGCACTCATAGTGCATTCCTTGACAACGCCCTACAACCCTTCTAACAGTTGTGCGAGAATTAGCTCTAACAATATCATGGTGAATTCTATTGCCCATATGAGCATGTTGTGGATTTTTGTGAAGCATTGCTTGAAAAAAACCTAGGTTTAGTGTAATCCGTGACCCAGTGCTCGAAAAAAACTTTTTTCTAATAACTTGGAAAACCTACCTATAAGAAATTTAGTAGGTGGGATAATGGGTGGTACCTCTCTCTCTCTCTCTCTCTCTCTCTCTCTCTCTCTCTCTCTCTCTCTCTCTCTCTCTCTCTCTCTCTCTCTCTCTCTCTCTCTCTCTCTCTCTCTCTCTCTCTCTCTCTCTCTCTCTCTCTCTCGTGCGCACGTGCTAACACAGACGTAACACATCGAATTGAAGTTGAAAATGGCATGAGCTGAAACACATTTTTCCCGAACACTGAATCCCACCAACAAAATTTTTGAGGAATTTAGTATAAATTGGTGTAAAAACCTTCAAATTTATTCAATTTACCTTTGAATCTCTCATAGGTAGGTTTGCCAAGTTATTAGAAAAAACTTTTTTTCGAGCATTGGATCTGGGTGGAAACTCTCTCTCTTTCTCTTTCACGTGCTTAAAAAACTACAACAGCAAATAGGCAACCCAAAACACTCCAAACACACAACCATGTGTACAAAAGCTATCTTTTGTCACCCGCAGTACCCACTCAAGCGGGTTGCCCAGCCCCCTGCATTACAACATGGTTACCACCTAGATCAAACACTTGACTCTGATCACTTCCATCCACCTGCACCACCTTACCATAGTGACATACCCATGCATCTAGGAAACCATCCACATAAGCTTCCCTTAGCATGCTTCCACTGCTCCCAACATCCATTTGAAAACTACCCACTTCAAACAAAGCATCACTAGACACATCACCACTCCAATCAGACCTGCTATCACTAACATAGAACATACCATGCCCTCCCTCCCAACCATATAAAGTGAGATCCTCCTCAAGCAAATCATGTACCTACTCGACAGTCCACTGCAAAAATACACTTATCAGCATACCCTTCAGCCACCACACACAAACTTCCTTTGACAGCTCAAACAAGTCCACACCCTTGGACTTTTTTTCAAGCTCAAAAGGGCCACTCTTCTTAGCGGGAAACTCTTTCAACATAGGCACCCCGGTCACCATCACTTCCATACTCACCTCCTTACTTGCCTCTGTCGGCACCACCATAGCATCGGACTTTTGCTCTCCCAAAGAAACCTCCACTTGTAGAGGAATAGCCCCTCGTATCACCTACCTCAAAGCTTTCCTAGCCATCACCTGTGTCTCTTCATCCATCTCATACACTGGGTCATTAAAACCCCAATCAACCTCATCATTCAAGCATACCTGCTAAAAAATGCATCTGTCCAAGGCATCTCTCGTGCAATCCATAGCCAACTGGAGCTGTACTTCCCTTTGATGAGCATCCAATACCTCTTGCCTTCCATCTTCTTCAACCTGCTCTTCTTCCTTATCCACAATAGCATTCTCCTTCTTGGGAAACACTTATACTTGATGTACAATCAAAGCACCTTCCATCGCTACCTTGACAAGCATTATCATCGTTATGGTGTTGCATAGCACTCTCACATGCATGTCTTCGTTCCCAAGCTCCAACAGTCTTCCGTGCTCTTCATTCATAGTGGCAACCACCACATCTTCATGCATATAACAAGGTAACTTTACCTTTACCAACATTGAATCTTTGGATTTTGTCTCCCAGCTTGTATCTCTATCTTCCTCGCTCGTTTGCCAAAAACTTGAGCTTGTAACCTCATCATCCTCACCATAGGCCGATTCGGCATCAACATTATCATCCTCTAGCTGCTCTACAAAAGGTGGACCATCGTCCTGCCCACTTTCTTCATCCAACCCAAGCTCTTGGCACCTACAACTTGTAGATAATTTGTTACCCTTTTGTATAAGCGCTCCACAAGAACATGCTCCACCTCTTCAGGTTGCAATGGGCTCTTGGCATCTGCTACTCCCTTTGCATACAGGATCTCTTCAAAGAAAGGCCCATCCTCAATGACAAGCTCCTTCACAATTGGCATAGATACCTGATAAACAAGTAACTTCCAGGAACATAGTCAAGCATAGGCCTTACCCTAAGAGGATCTGCATTTTGCATCATTGGCACCATTCTTGATGGGCCCATAGAATACACTGCTACTTCAACAGGCGCACAATTTGCAGGCTTAAGCAAGCTCAGTTCCATTTTCTTTCTCACTTTCATGCTCTTCACCTTGGCAACTATGAATGCCTCGTCATAAGTCTTTGGTTCTTCATCATTCACCTTATCTCAAATGAGAGGACACAGGAAAGCTAGGAATTTCTCCAACTTGAAACCATCCGCATTGAACACTTGGGTGGCAAAAACAAGATCACTCCAACAATCTTTGAACTTGTCAACAAAAGCATCAAAATCTCCACTTACTCCTTGTCGCAGCTCTTTAATCTCCGCATCTACTTCACTAGCCGACACCACCTTGCAAAACTTGCAAAGAAATTGCTTTTGAAAGACAACCCAATCTTGCTTATTTCCAGCTTCTAGATCATCGAACCATGCCTTTGCTTTACCTTGCACCACCAAAGGCATTTTTTGCACCTCTTTATCACCTATCATCTGCAATGACAGCATGAGCAATTGGAAATCTGTCAGCCATTCATCCGCATCTTCATCACCACCACTGAAAATTGGGCGAGCACTGTGTCACATTTTTGCTTACAAATGCATCACCAAGGATCAATCAACATGCTCCTAAGTGGGGGCACCAAAAGATGGATAGGGGCAAGGGGGTACACACCCACGACACAAACAGTTTACCTCTTTACAATATAGGGTAAACACAACACCAGAATCCATTGGAATTCACCCTAAACACAACACCAAAATCCACTGGGATTCACCTTCAAAATCCTCTTTCCTGCTAGCCGACCACCGTCGACACACCTCTCGAGTCGACCACACTATATTAGATCACAATTGAGCACATACACACCGCATGACACATTTCGTAGCTTCCCACACACACATAAATCCTCATTCTCTCTCTTTGCCACAAGACACCGCCGGTTCAATGGGGGAAAACTCGCCCTACACATGCACCCGACACTATGGACACAAGCACAAGAGAAACTAAATAGAGGGGGGGGAAGGGGGAAGGGGGGGAAGGAGCAACCTTGATGGCACAAGAATCAGACCTCGACAACCCTCGTTGGTACTGTCACCATGGTAAATCTTCTCTCATCATGCCTTTGCTGCAGAAATACACACGCACGAACTCTCTCTTCCTTTGAAACTCTATCATCCGAGAGGAAAGAAAACCCTGTTTTTGCTCATTCATCTTGACTGGACCACAAGAAGAAGCCGAAGAAAAAAATCCCACCTTCATTCGTCGCTCGAAGGGAAACCTCCGCCTTTTTTTCTTCTTCTTCTTCCTCTCCCCTTTCTTTCCTTTCCTTGTTTTACTTCTCCTCTCTCTTTCTATTTCTTTCTTCTTTCTCTTGCTCTTCTTCTCCTTCTTTCCCCTTTCTTCGACAGGGCCTCTTTCTTTTCCTTTTTACCTTTCCCTTACCCTCGCTTTTTGGAAACCCTTTTCTCCTCTTTTCTATATACTCAAGGGGCAACAACGGTGCCTTTGTTGCTCCCTTTTAAGCCTCTTTTTTTTTTTTTTAAATGTTACAGGAAGGGCCCACGGGCCCTTATCTAGATTTACTTTCTTTGTGTGGGGCTTTGCGTGAGATTGCATGCCATGTCACTCTTCTATTTGCACCCTATCGCCACCCAAAACTGGTAGTTATTCTGCTTGTAGACGTCATGCGCCATTGAGAAAGCCACCAACATGACGCCATTTGGAGCCATCACACATGGGCACCTTAGCGAAGAGCTCGTGAAGCTTTCTCTCCACCCACCTTCGATGCCTTGTCATTTGGTTCTTGAGGGTCTAGTCCCTGAGCTGTAAAGAACACCCCAAATTCCCCATTACTGGCATCAATCCGCATGGAGCTCACCACATCTCAAGATTTTAGGGGGCCCAAACCCAATCCGCCAAAGTTGGCAAAAAGCATATGGCACTTTACTTTGAGTTAGTGCCCCGAACTTTGACCTGCCATAACTTGCCGTCCAGGACTCTGATTGAGGAGCCCTTGATTCTCAATAAGTCCACATGATAAGCACTACTATTGAGAACTTTGATGAACCCTTGAAACTTCCAGATGGTACCCTTTCCAAAATGCCTAGGTGGGCACACAACTAGCCCGTGGCAAATTTTCAAATGGCCATAACTTGCACTTTAGAGCCCCGAATGGTGATCGGAGAAGCCCGACATGCTCCACAACTTGAGCTTCACATGCCTATATGCTGACATCAACTCTGACTGTTTGTCCCCATCTGCCCTTCCCATCGGGGATCTGCAAGGCTTCTAAATTTGAACTTTAATAGCTTTCACATCGGGGCTCTTTTTGACGAGCTGTCTGGACGCGCTTCTCAAGAACATCTTCTAGAGCACCTACTTAAGCATTTTGGGCACTTTGACTACCATCCCAATGAGCCTAATTTAAAGGCCTTCTTGGCCTAAAAAACCGCTATAAGCATATGTTTCTGTTGCCACCTGCGTACACATGGCTTCATATCTGCTTTAGCATCCCAACTTGCACCTCCCTACAACTTTAGGGAGTCCTCACACTATCAAGCAGAAGCAATGTATTTTAAAAATACATGGCATGGAGGTGGAAAGAAAAAGAGCAATGCCCTACACGAGATGTTCAATTGTTGTTGTAGAGTTTTGGTGGGGAGAGAGAGGAAGAAGACTAAAGTGCAAAGAAGTTTGCAACGTAGAATAGAGAGAAAGCGGTTAGTGTGAGGCGATCACAATTGCTTCGAGTGCAAAAGATCGATTCAGATGATTGTTGTAGACAAAGGGACAAAATGGTAGGTGTTGGATGGAAAACCAACAAATTTTTGCCACTAACCACTTCTATTGTAAACATGCATTGTAATGCCAAGTGATTTGTTGATGCCCCAATCAGTGATCCCGTGGGTCAAATTTTGTTTATTTTGGATTTCTTTTTAAAAATTATTAGTATTATTGATTTTTTAAGTTGTAAAAAAAACTTGAAGTACTATGTAGGTCAAAAATCACAACTTGAAGTTCATTTCTTATTTGCACATTCTAGAAGATACTCTCAAGCAAAAATGAGCACGCACTCATATCTTGCACCACATGGAGGATTCACACAAGTAGACCACTACACACATTGATACCACCATAGCCACTCACACCACTGAAAATCTGCAACTAGTACCCCATGTAGAATCTACGGCTTCAAATCCATATCCTCAGGCATAAGTGGATAGCCCAATGCTGCAACCCACTCCACATGCCCAACGGCCTCCCTAACCATTGATCCAAATGATCAAACCACCATGCAACATATTTTTGGTGATCTTACACCACTAAATCATGCCAACCACACACCTCTTCCAGATCCCCACCAATTTTATCTCTACGCATAGCCACATCAGAAGCAAGAGCAACCAAAGAGGAAAATTAGGATCCTCTACAAAATCCAGAGTCCTCGTCTGCTATCACAGCACCTAGTGTTCAAGAAACCACAAAAACCATGCTGCAAATATTTGGACCACAATACAAACAAGGGTTAATCAAATTAATACTAGGAAACCCGATTTTTGAAGCACGAGAGGTAAAGAGAAGAAAGAAAATAAAAGAGATGGAAAAGAAACAGACAGCTGTGAAGGAAGTACAAATAATGCAAGAAGGATAGAGACGACAAAGGGACCAAGAGGAATGGCAGAGAGCCAAGGATGAGAGATCTCACTTGGCAAACTTACAAGAAGAGGTAGAGGCAAAGAGAAAGGTGGTAGAGGATTGAGTTCAAGCCGCCTAATAAGCAAAGGCTGGGATCTCAATTCAAAATTCCTCAAAGATCCAATAAATGTGCAAAGAGAAAGAAGGACAAGGTGACACCAAAGAACAACAGTCCCAAGAGGAGAGGAGGAAAAGGTACAAAAATGATCCTCCTCAATGGCCTGGGCAAGTGCCTCCTCCACCACTGTCAAAAGCACAAGAAAAACGGAGATGGAATCTAGGCACAATTGCTTTGTGGGAGATTTGAAAGTAGTAGAAAAGCACTAAGCCAATCATACCCAAAGTGGACTTTTCTCAAGCGGTCAGAGAGATATTGTATGAATATAGTGATTCCGTTATATGCATGCAACACATAGATTTACTGGCCCTGATGAGTGCGCGTGTGCGTGTACGGAGTGTGTGCAAGAGAGGGGAAGAAGAGAAATGGGGAAGGGGGAGATACACAGGCAGCCATTGTGTGGGTTAGTGGAGAAGAAAGAGAAGAGTCAACCCTTCCTCTTTCTCTCCCTATATTGAATAGGTGAACTTAAGTGTACAAGGGTGGTTTCCCACGGCCACCTGGCCTACACCCCAACAACCTCCCACTTGAAGGTGATGGTGGCCAATAGTGGCATTAGTATAGTTAGTCTATACAAAATTGATGAAGCATTGCCGAGGCTTCATCCTACACCCATAAGTTCTATACAATGTGTAAATCGCTCCGAGGTTAGGCTCTTTGTGAGAGCATCTTTAGGGTTGTCATCAGTGTGGACCTTGACAAGCTCGATACGCTTGCCAGCCAACGCATCTCGTATGACATGGTATCTGACCTCTATGTGTTTTGACTTTGAGTGAAACACTGGATTCTTTGCCAAAGCAATGGCACTCTGACTATCACAATATAGTACTGGAACCTCGTGAATGCCCAAATCTCCCACTAGATGAGCCAACCATATGGCTTCCTTGCTGGCGTCAAACGTAGCAACATATTCTGCCTCAGTGGTAGATGAAGACGTGCAATCTTGGAGACACGATCTCCAAGAGATATCTGCTCCAGCAAACATGAACACATAGCCAGATGTGGATCTTCTACGATCCACGCAACCCGCATAATCCGCATCCGTGTAACCTACAATAGATGCATCACTGTTTCCGAAGCGTAAACACTTGCTAGCTGTACCTTTCAAATATCTGAGGATTTTCTTCACTGCTTCCCAATGCTTCTTGCCAGGGTTTTCCATGTACCTACTAACCACTCCCACTGCATGTCCAATGTCTGGTCTTGTGGCTACCATAGCGTACATCAAACTGCCAACTGCTGAAGAATATGGTACTTTCGCTATTTCCTCTTTCTCAGGCACTGTCTTGGGAGAGTCTTCCTTGCTAATTTTGGAGTATGCTTGCATTGGGGTACTCAATGACTTCCCCCTCTGCATACTAAAACGTTGCAAGACTTTGTGAATGTACTTTTTTAGAGATAATTCAAGAATTCCACGTTGCCTGTCTCTCTTGATGTGCATACCAAGAAATTGATTGGCATCTCCCAAATCCTTCATGGAAAACTGAGTGTTTAGTATCTTTTTCAACTGATTGATCTCATTAATTGAGTTGCTTGCAAAGGCGGTCCGGGGCGGGCAACAAGAAAGGCGAACTCTAAACACCCCTCAAGGCTCCCGTGCTACTCAATTGGGGCTGGGGCAACCACAAGCACAACAAAACAACAAACACACAGCCAAACCCAAATAAAATAGGGGCACCACCTAGTTATGGTATGCGAACTAGGACGCAAGAGAGATTTTGTCACAACCAACAAGATACACCACAAAAAAAACACACACAAACAACCTCACACCAAGACACACACAAAATGGACTAGATAGAGCTAGAGCAAAGGGAAGAGAGAGAGAGAGAAGGATCTTGCGTAATACCTTATTTGTGACTTGCAAATGGAGATGGTTTGTTATGATGCTATTGTAGAACTTGTACAAAACTCACTCAATGCTTAGTGATTGCTAAACATTGCCAAAACACACACACACTGTCTTAGGGTGTGGGAGACCTCTCACCACAATACCCTCTTACAATGGACACAAAACTGGCAATGAAAAACACACTACAACACTTTCTAAAATCAAGATCAACCGATAAAAACTCAAAATACACAAGTCACCTTGAATTCACCAAACCGTATTGCACAAATGAAAGGACGAAGATTTGAATGTCGAATCACGCCTTTGATGCACCAAACCTCAATTTATTGATGATGCAGGAGCATATACAATAGTGGTTTTGAGATTTGTGGAACTCACGCTCTCTCACTTGCAATGTGTAGCTTGAAGGCTTCTCTCACACCAAGAGTGAAGCTCACAAGTGGTTGCTACACCTAAGTCTCTCCTCACGAATAGAGTGTTGGGGTGCTATGTGAGATATCCGAGGTTGTTTTACAAGAAGGAGAGGGGCCTATTTATAGGTTGGAGACCCCTCATAAAGATTATTGGAAATCCTAATTTACAAGCTAACAAATCAGGATTATGATTTTTTTGAATATCAAAACATTGCGGGCCTTCTTTGTCTGCTTGAGTCATGGATGTGGGCTCAAAAGAGAGCATTATTGATGGTAGATAAGGTGAAAGTAAAGTTTTAAGTAAGGAGAGAGAGAGAGAGAGAGAGAGAGAGAGAGAGAGAGAGAGAAAGAGAGTTATTTTGTACATGTCTTGAGGTGAGGTGTCTTTTATGGTTAGGTCAATGGCTATTTTGTGTTAGTATGTTAGTGGTTAGTGTTAGTAATCACTATAAAGTTAATGATATATTTACAATGGGTAGAATGGGGGGAATGGTTGAAGTAAGATGGTTGAATGAAGTGAGCAAATCCTTGTGATGGTGAAGCTTGAAGAAGTTTTGGACTTACTTGTGTAGGTTCCCGAAATTACTATTGATCCTCTTCTTCGTCTTCTCTTCTTTACGCCACCGCCGCCAAGGTTGATTATCGCGATGAAAATGACAATTTGGTTGATGAGATCTCTTAATTTGCAGAGGTTAAGCATGGTACACATGCTGAATTTATGTATATATATAAGGGATAAGATGGAATTGTACTTTGGAAGTAATAGAGAGAGGCATAGAGATGGTGTATGTACATGGAGAGCTCATATGAGAGCTATGGGAGTAAGAGGGGAGGTTAATGGTGAGGAAGGTGAGAGAAACCATTGAAGGTGCAGGTTTGAGTGAGGGATTGAGAGGAATGTGTGTGTGTGTGTGTGTAGAAGTGTGGAAAGAGGTGAGAGAAGACTATGGGCTACTTGTGAGAAAAGTGGGCAGACTGGGGTCCACTCAAAAAATCATAGTTCACCGCTGGTAATTCCAAAAATCATGAAAACATTTGAGGTGATTATTCAGAGCGTGGGCTACATTTTCTCTTTTGACTACCGCTCCAAATTCGGAGTGGAGATGGATATTAAAAATCCCACCAAAAGACCTTTTTTTTTTGCACAAAAAGTCTTCAGTGGCCCCCTCCTTTGTTGAATTTGTACAATGCATCCAAGAGTGAGCCCCTCCTTTGTCATATCATAATACAAAGCATCCAAGTTGCCCTTGACACATGCATGGAGGAGGATTATTGGTGAATAAAGAAATATATACATGGTGGGACTAGTGAATGGACTATTCATGGACTTTAGCTCAATGAGCACATGGTGTTAGAATAATGAGTAAAAATAATAATAAAAGTATGGAGGAGTTATGGATATGGAAAGATATTGGAATCATATGATATGGTCCCTCTTTGAATTATTTTGGGTGAAAGAGGAAAAGGTATGCAAGTAAATAATATAATAAATGTGACCAATGAGTAGAAATCAATTTTTTGTTTTCACGAGGGTGAGGGTGAAAATGTAGGAGTGATTTGTATAAAGGAAAAATATAAGGTTAGAGTATGTACATATTGGCAAAAAATATACTTATGGTGTAAGAGGATGAAAGAAGGTGTACATAGGTTTAATAAAACACACACCTAAGTAGAAATATTTAAATAAATATAACAAAATAATTATAAAAAATCCCTATATTTAGGCCATATATACAATGCAATATTTACACTATAAAAAATCCCTATATTTCAGCCATAATATATTTTATTTTTTTGATTTTATTTATCTTTTTGACTTAACTAGCCCAGTGACTAGTTAGATGATGATTTTAAGAAGATATGGGAAAAACCCCGTAACTCACACACGCCTATGTACAGTGAAATGGTAGGGATATCCATAGTGTTTGGGTGAATTTGGTAGGGTGAGGTAGCTTACTATGGCAATTACGGAGAGCTGAAAAACGGCTATCACTGCGATAAGCATATCATCTACATACAAGATCAAGATGATTAAAGAACCATCGTTCAATCTTTTTGTGTATAAGCAGTGATCCTCTTGACTTCTTATGTAACCCTGAGACTGCATGAATTTGTCGAATTTTTGATACCATTGCCTTGAACCTTGCTTGAGGCCATAGAGTGTCTTTTTAAGTCTACAAACCAATTCTGTCCTCGTTGGTTTTTGGGTTTCACATACGAAGCTCTCTAGTTGTTTCATGTAGACATCTTCATCTAAATCCCCTTGAAGAAATGCTGTGTTCACATCCATTTGGACAACTTCCATGTCCTGGATAGCAACCAAGCCAAGCACGGTGCGAAGTGTAGTCATCTTGACTACTGGAGAGAAAATCTCATCAAAATCCACACCTTTTTGCTGCTTGAAACCCTTGGCAACTAGACGAGCCTTGTATCTAGGCTCGGGATATTCCGCTGTATACTTCTTCTTGTATACCCACTTCTAAGGTAAAGCATTTTTTCCTTTTGGTAATTCAACCAAATCCCATGTCTCGTTAGCCACAATCGAATTGTATTCTGATTGCATAGCCTGCTCCCACTTAACGCTATCCTCCATTTGTATAGCTTCTTTGTAGCAGGTTGGCTCTCCACTGTCAGTGACCGAAATGTGGTGTATACCTGGCTCAAACTGCTCGGGCGTACGTGATACTCTCTCAGAGCGTCTAAGTGCCTGACTGTTGGACTCTGCTATCTCCGGAGCAATAGTAGTATCTTCACTTGAGGAGTAGGTGCAACACTACTGAACTGAGTTGGTTCGGAGGCTACATCCTCAAAACGAACACGTCTGTACTCAACATCTTTGATGGGCTTCTTGTGCATTTTTGATTCATTGAAAATCACATGTGAGCTACGAATGACTTTGTTTGATTATGGGTGCTAGAGACGATATCCCATCTCTCCGTTTGCACCATAGCCAATAAAGATGCATTTGTGTGATCTGGGATCTAACTTCCAATGAAGTTCTTTGGGCACATGTGCATATGCCTCGCATACAAATACACGTAGATGCTCATAGCTAGGCCTTTTTCCAGTCCAAAATTCCTCTGGAATTTTGAAATTCAAAGGAGAACTAGGTGACCTGTTGATGATGTGCACTGCTGTCAGAACAGCTTCCCCCCAAAACTCTGGAGTAAGCTTCTCCATAGACATCATAGAGACAACTCTTTCTTGAATCGTACGATTCATTCTTTCAGCTATCCCATTTTGTGCAGGTGTGTATGGAGCAGTAAACTGCCGGCGAATGCCTCTTCTATTGTAAAAATCCTTGAACTCTGTGGAGACGTATTCTCCACCATTGTCCGTGCGAAAAGCTTTGAGCTTTGTTCCTGATTGGTTCTCAACCATGGCGACGAATTTTTGGAATGTCGAAAAAACTTCTTCCTTACGCCTTTCTGGTAGAATCATCGATGAATGTGAGAAAGTAGTTCGCCTCCCCTAGAGTTTTATGTGGCATTGGACCACACAAATCACTGTGTACCAAGTCTAGAGGTTCGCCTAGTTTCTTATTCAATGGAGAAGATGTCAATCTAGTCTGTTTGCCATATAGACAATGCTCACACAATGGAAAGTCCGTGTAATCTAACACAGGTAAGTAGCCAAAACGCTGAAGTGTTTTCATTCCCTTTTGGCTAATATGCCACAACTCATGAGACGGCAGCTCGGCAACATAGATAGAGTGTTCGTCGACACTCGAAATAAACAAAGAGTAGAGGGATCCGTTTTTGTTTCCTTTCATCATGATAAGGTTGTTCTTGCAGATCATCCAAGAACGATTACCAAAAACTATAGTGTAGCCAAGATCATCCAATTGCCCTATAGAAAGCAAGCTTTTCGTAAGCTTGGGCACATGTCTGACATTCTGTAGCACAAAAGTAGTGCCATTATGCATCTGAAGTTTCATGTCACCAATGCCCATAATGTCAAGCTCATAGGAATCACCAAGCTTGACTATTCCATGCATGGATGCATAAGAGGAAAACCACTCTCTATGCGGTGTGACATGAAAACTTGCACCAGAATCAAGGATCCAATTTTGTGCATAACCCTCATCCTGTGCAACCAAAGCATCTAGGGTGAGATCTGAAGTGAAAATGAGAACATCTGAGTTGTCATCTCGGCATGAATCGCTGTGGGCATAATGAGCATCACTGGAGGAGGAGCATCCTCTACTGCAGTGGTAGACTAGACAATGTTGAGATCCTCAATTTTTACTGTACTTTTGTCTTTGCCAGAATTATCCTTTTGCATGTTTTTTTGATCTCTTAGGAAATTGCGACAATACTTTTTTTTAATGACCCTTCTTGTGGCAATAGTAACACTCGACATTTTTGGCATTGCGGTCTCTACTTTGGTTCCTGTGTCTGCTAGGACTACGAGGATTGCGCTCTCTATTTTTGCTTTTGTATTTGTTCCTGTCACGGCCTCTTGGATTTGTTGAACTGCCAGCCATATATGCATCTCCATGACTAGCATTATCGAGAGATTTACGACGAATCTTTTTAGTGAGCAACGCATCTGTGACAGCATTGAATTCTAACTTGCCATTCGGAGCCGAATTGCTAATGGCTGTGCAAAAGATATCCCATGAACTGGGTGGAGAGCATAATAAGAAGATAGACTTGAGTTCATCGTCAAACTCCTTAAAGCCCTGAGATGTCAACTGACTGAACAAGGAGTTGAACTCATTTAAATGACTGGAAACTGTGCTACCTTCTTTCATGTTGAGCTTCATAAGCTTTTTCATGAGAAAAACTTTGTTTGATGCACTTTTGCTCTACCATGCTGAACATAAGCTATCCCAAAGTTCCTTGGTTGTTTTCTTCCCGATGATAGTGAAGAAGACTGACTCGGATAGATGTAGACGTATTGTAGCCATGGCTTTTGCATCTAAAATCTCCCATTGAGCTTGTGTATAATCATCATCCTCTGCGCGCTCTTTCAACGGTTCTGAGAGTCCTTTGTTTATCAAAACATATTTCATGTGCTCTTTCCACATGGTGAAGTTGCTGCCATCGAACTTCCGAATGAAATATTCCTCCTTTTCTGAAGAAGACGCCATCACTGACAAGAGGGTTTGAGAGGTGCCAAAACTATGGCGAGAAGCTGTAGAAATTTGGACACAGTAACCTTTGTATCGGGAGTAAAATCTCAACCCAAATAGACTCAAAAATGCCAACTATGGAAGGCACGACTCGCGGGAAGTAAATCCGACAGAGTCTCCTTTGTATGAGGAGTCAAAACTCAACTCAAAATGCATATAAATGTGCCAACTGCACTAACTAGGCATCTGCTGCACAAAATCACTGCTATGTGAGTGCCAACTTGGCGTCAAAAGCATAAATAACCGTCCAGATACATGTCCTATGGCGAGGGTATCGTAAAGGGGAACTCCAGCTACCTGTATCACCGAAGGTGTCTCAACATTCGAGCACACCCCAGCTCAAAGAAAACCTCACGCTATCGACCCTCCAAAGGCTAATGCAGACACAAATGGACTAGCCACAGTCTCAGAAAGGGCTCTTCCGGTCCGAGTCTCAGAAACGGCCAGGAAAAATTACCAAAATAGCCAAAAATGGCTCCACACGTAGTACAATGGGCAGTGTCCGCAACTCAACGTACATGAGTAAAATCGCGCTCAAACAGGCGCCAAGAACTGCTGCATGCAGTGAAAGTGATCCCTGCGGGGATATCTGCTCTCAAAAGAGCTCAGTAGCACTAGGTGTGCTCTCAACAAAATGCATCTGTCAACGCATGTGTCCGCAGAGAATCTGCTGTCGAAATGACTGCCAGATTGCCTGTGAAAGCGTTGTGTCTGGTAACCTGGAGAATTTGTGAGTGAATGGGCTGAAAAACCCCCCTGTAGCCTATAACCTACGTGTCGGTGTCGCTATGTGCCGATTTCTGCCGCCGGGCAGAAATATGCTAGCCGAATAGCCGCCAAAGGTGTCGTATCCGAAAACTGTGTCGTACAGGGCGATCAGTGCGCTCGGTACCGATGCCGGGTGTCACTCCTCTATGACAGAGGTACCTCACCTGTGCATGTCGCAAACTCGATCGTCGATCGTGGGAACGCGCTCGTCTAGGAAAAACGCTTGGTGTCTGGGTCGGATGTCGGAGATCCGCCGCAATGAGCAGTGTCGAGCCGGTGCGCATGAGCGGTGTCGATGTCGATGTCGCCTTCCGCCGCCGGGCGGAAGTGGCTACCTGAGTAGCCGTAAAACGCTAATGCTCGAAGCCGATATGTCAAGATTGCTCCAAGCTCGTTTGTTGACGATGTCAAAAAAAAAAAGTCAATGACGAAGTCGAAGAATGGCTGTACGCTGATGTCAGTGCACGTCGCTCGTCAACAGCAAGATTTGTTGTGGTCGACTTACCAAAAACAAACTCTTAGTTCTCCTCAATGCTACAAGCTAAAGGCTGCCCAATTCAGCTCAGTGCTCAATTCCCAGGCCAGTGGACTCGCTGCAGCTCCAACTCCTGAGTGTGTGTGTGTGTGTGTGTGTGTGTGTGTGTGTATACACTACCACACACATTCAATTGCAGCTTGTGAATCTTTTTGATTTGTGGCTCGCCACTACTTGTGGGAACAAGTGTTTGCACACACTATAATGTGTCAAACAAACAAGCAAAAAATTGATTTTTTTAATTTACTTTTTGACGACTGCCTGTTGCAGAGAGTCGACCCTGAATGTTTGTGTGTGTGGATGCTCGCACTCGGATCTACAGCCTACCAACACTACCTGATTTGGCTATTGTCCAGCGCTACTGCCAGGCATAGCGTAGGTCTCATTGCACCCTTGATTGCCACAAGCTGCTATGCCTCGCTTGTTTCAAGCAGTGTCAGGGCCTGCCAGATTTTCCTCTTCAAGCTTTCCCTTCTCAGCGCCCCCAGGACTCCTTCTCTCGATGCTCTCTGGCAGCCCCAATTCTGCTGCTGACTTGCTCACAAGTTCAGCTCTTGACTGCCGACAACTCTCAATTCCAAGATCCTCGGCGGGCTCTTTTGAGAGAGAGAGAGTGTGTGTGTGTGTGTGTGTGTGTGTGTGTGTGTGTGTGTGTGTGTGTGTGTGTGTGTGTGTGAGAGAGAGAGAGAGAGAGAGAGAGAGAGAGAGAGAGAGAGAGAGAGAGAGAGAGAGAGAGAGAGAGAGAGAGAGAGAGAGAGAGAGAGAGAGAGAGAGAGAGACAACACACTAGGAATCTGGGACCTGGGCTTGATTGGCTTGCCTTGTGAGGATACACACAGAATTACCCCTGCTCACACACAATCAGGCAGGCTATATTGACCTGAAAGCTCTCTCCAGCGCTATGGGCTTTGATTGCCCTCTTTCACGAGCTTGTAGTATTTTCCAGCTTTAATTTGTCTACGAGCTTCAAGATTGTAAGACTTCCAATGCTCACTCTGCTTGCACTCAATGCTTCAAATGCTTAGCAAATGTGCTTCGACTTTGCTCATCCTACTCACTCAAGCCTTCAACTCTATTCTCCTCCTCATGCCCCTCTATCTGTACAACGCTTTTCTTCCTCTTTAGGGCTTTCCCAAGCTAGTACTCAACTTTTCTTTCGACGAGTTGCTCGGTGTCCCAAATCTCCAAGCTCTCCACTATTCTCAATAGACTGCCTCTGATGTCGATTTCCTGCTATGCAAATCTTTCCAAGCATCCAAAGATTCCTCTCAACAAGGAGAGCTACACACACAGGGTATTCGGGGCTCGGGATCGGGGTGCCTCGATACCATTTGATGGCTCCGATTTGCCTGTAGAAGCTTTGCTCGGCTTCAAAGCCTTCGATTTCCTTGCTTCTCCAAGCCAAGCTCGCAATTTCGGATCTGTTGCACACTGCCAAGCTCAAGCTTGAGCTCCGAGCTCCGCCATAGCCGGTGAGCTCTGTCGCTTCCGAGTCAATTGTCGGAGAGCGGTTGCGCGTACGGTTCGCTGTCGTAGCTTTGATACCAATTGATGAGTGCGCGTGTGCGTGTACGGAGTGTGTGCAAGAGAGGGGAAGAAGAGAAATGGGGAAGGGGGAGATACACAAGCAGCCACTGTGTGGGTTAGTGGAGAAGAAAGAGAAGAGTCAACCCTTCCTCTTTCTCTCCCTATATTGAATAGGTGAACTTAAGTGTACAAGGGTGATTTCCCACGGCCACGTGGCCTACACCCCAACATGCCCTACAAGATGTTGTCGAAGAAATTTTGGTGCAAATGTTTTAGGATGGTGTTTCCTATATGGTGCATGCTAAGCATGTAACCTTGAAAATTACAAATTTAGCTCTAGCAATCAATTTATGAAATGAAGGATGCCTTTATAAAAAATAGTTTATCCCATGTACTCTCTCTTGATGAGATTTGTAATCTTTTCATATAGTATCAAAGAGTCAAATTTCTATCATTTCTTGCAATTGTATAACTTGATTTTACCTCTCGTGCTTGCACAATTTGGTTCTACCTCTCGTTATACAATTGCACGGATTCACAAATTGGCATCACCACCTTATCAAGCTCTTTCATCACCCTGTAGACTAGTAAGATCTCAACGCCATTCAGTTGAAATTGGATGGTATTACAGTCCTCAATGGGGTTAGACGGTGCAAAAAAGGCCCTCTGCAGCATGAGCACAGGAGACGGACCTGATTGTCTGGGGTCGGACGATGAAAAAAAAGGCCATGTACGCCACGGCATATCTAACAATTAGGTCTGCCTTCAACGCGTCGGTGACACACAGGTCCTTTTTTTTGTGCCGTCCGACACCGTCAAGCGCCGCCGTGCACGTGGTGGTCCCATTGCTTCCATACCCTCACCACCATTGGTCTCTCGGTTTTGTAGAAAATCATAAAGAGGTGCCCTCGATCGACGGGTGCTTGCATGGTGGAGGTTTTGTGCATGTGGTGCAAAAATAAAACTTATTGGACTATATGAATTTGGAAAAAAACAAGTACAAAATGTTGTCAAAAATTGATTAAAAAAACAGTTATTCTCTATTGATTTGGATATCACATCATAGTCTATTAGTTTTTCTACGAATTACATCTGTGGGTATGGGGCAAATGGCTGACTTGATGCTAAGAGATTTTACAATTTCCTATGGGTTTGTCACTTCTTGACCTAGGCTTAAGGCGCAATGGCAGAAGACTGAATCAGGATGCAATTTCGCCTCTTGGTCCACCAATATACATTTGTGAGCATTTAGGGTGAGGTAATCCTAACTGAATATGGGACTCAATGATTTGCACTTGAGTAGCTCCATAGAATCATTCTTGGAGAACTCTATGTGAGAAACTTGAATAATCAATGGCCCCAAGTGGCTCAGGTAGTGCCAAAGCAAGCTATCCCTACCCATGGACATGTTGCATGAACCTCCTATACGCATTGCAAACTTATCGACATGGTATGCCATCTGCAAAGAATTTTAAATGACTTTAACACTTGTTGTAAGGAGCAGTAGACAATTGACCATGTTAAGAAATGTTTACTTGAGTTTCTTCATCCATCTCTTCAAGAATTCTCTTTGTAAGATCAATGCTAGAGCAATCATATCCACCCATAGAGTTCAGTGGTTTGTGTCGATGAAAAGTGCTTTTTGGGCAGCTTTAGTAAAATGAGGCACATTATTTGAATTCCACAAAGTGTACTTGCCACCGTTTACACCAACTTCTGGTCGTTTTCATTGGGGGAAAAAGAGAGGCTTGCTGGGAGACCTTGGTTTTCAAATTCAATTTGAAATTAGACTTTCTCTTCCTTTCCACTAGGATCCTTCATGCCCGCACAAATAGCAAGCATGGAAAAGCGACTCATCTTATCTGAGTCCTATTGTTTTGGAAATGTCTTCAAGGAGCAAAAATTGATAATCATCCACCACCACTGCATGCAAAGTGAGAATTTGGAGGTCTGGGACTTCCTCCAACACCTCATCTCCCTCTATAATCTGATCATCCTCCTCACTGGAGTTGGGATCTTGCAAGAGGAAGAGTGGCATAGATGCTTCAGTCTTCTCATCAAAATCTTTGATAACTTCATTTGATTCGTCCACAATGGTCACAAGCGGTCTTTGGCTGGCCTTTTCCTTTTATTCTCCCTTATCCATGCCCTCAAGCACAAGTAAGGCATGAACCATGTCCTAAGAAATGGATTGGGTGCCTATGCATCCCATGCCCAAGTTTATGAGATCATCATCATCCTCTATCGTGTAGTCCCGTTCTATGAGGCCTTTAGTAAACCTCAACAAGCAAAAGAGAAAGTTTTTGTCGGCTGCATAGAAATGTTTAAGGAAATCCACTAGTAGCCACACCATGTCGGATCCCTCAAAGACAATGGAATATTCTTTCATGTGTTGTGCCATGTAGTTAAGAAAGATTTTGAATGCCTCTGCATGAACGTTGGTAGTGGCATGCATGTCAATTGTCCCCTTGAACACACTAAGTAGTCCAGGTCCTGATCAGCAAGTCCTCCCTTTTCTAGTTGTGTGAGAAGTGCATCAGAGAGGTTTCCATGGGTTCATTTGCGAAGAAGATGTGAATGTGAGAAATGAAGTTTAAAACTTAAAAGGCCACTTATATACCCAAGGTCACTTTTTAAAAAGCACTTAAAATTAACATCAAAATAACTTAAAACTATAATTTTGAACAAAATCACGCAACAAAACATTCAAAGACACCAACATTGAAAACATTTGTGCTCCACATCAAAGAAATTGCAAATTCCAATAAAAAATAAGGAGCAACAAGCCTATTGAGGAAAGAGGGATGATCTAGCAGAAGGATGTGCTACAAACCTTCAGCTTTAGGAAGAGGAGTTTAGTGAGGCTCATGGAGAAATGGAGATCTTTAGCTTGAGGAGAATGCAACAAGCTTATGGAGAATGCAATAAGATTGAGGAGGGAAACGAGGTTCAAACTTCTGTTGCAAAGCTTTTGGGAGGGAAAAATCAAAGACAAGAAACTTGCAAGGAGAAGTGAGAGATGGTACAGTAGAGAGAGAAAGAGGGAGGGAATGATCATCACATTTTTGGAGGGAGCCCCTTTTAGGAGAGAGGGGGGAAGAAATTGGTAGGCACTACAGAGAGAAAGGGATGTTTTTTACCCAACTATGTAGAGAAAAGTTCAATTTTTTGCATTTATCAGCGATTTTCCCTTTATATTTTATAAAATAGTACAAGTTTGACCACTTACTTTTAGGCCTTTCCATACCCACCATTTTAATCCACATGGAATCCACCCATTTTTCCCTTCCAAAATCTCCTTTTTAATCCCATGGCAAATAAAGATTCCCCCTTAGACCCCATTCCCTTCCTAATGCACTTCCAGTAATTGGCATCGACTTCAACTCACAATATCTTGTAGATTCAAACTCCGTTTGTCATGTCGTAAAATTGTATCGACATCATACAATGAACACCACATTTCAAAACATGGTCAAAGCCCAAAAACTCCTAGATGGCACACTAACGGAGATGACCAAACTAACAGAAAAATGGTCCCCGGTGAGACTTCAACTAGAAATATCTTGGCAACCAACTCTGATTGTCAATCTAAAAATACTGACGCTCTCCAAACAATGAGCACTTTAGGCTGAAGCACTTACTTCATCCTTGATCCATCATGTGCAATTTCCCAATCTGGTACAGATCAACACATTGCTCAAACTTCAAACTATCATAACTTCTTCACCGTAGCTCCAATCGACAAACCGTAAAGACAGGTCTGTGGTGCACTCCAAGCACTACATTTCTAGTCCATAAAGTCCCATTTATGATTAATTCAAACATACTCTCGTTTTAGCATCATCAACACAATTTTTGGCCTTTTAAAACCGCATTTGGCATACATCTAGCATTAAGCTATCTTGTTATCAGGATTGATCCTTGGTCAATAACCATGTTGACATAAATTATCCACAATGCACATCCCTTTTCTCTATCTTTTACCTTGGAAGTGGAGCTGCACAATAATGTGACTTGTCATGCACATTTCTTCTTGCCTACCTTTGCTTTACATAGGCAAAAAGGGTGCTTGGCATGGCCAACCACTAGATACATATAGATGAATCAATATTCCTCAGCCCAGTATTATCTCTCTCTCTATCTATCTATCTATCTAGATCTCTCTCTCTCTCTCTCTCTACTAATTCTATGAAGGGATGGTGAAATTAGGTATGATTTTATCAAAACCTTTCTAAATCAGTATGGTAATAGGAAGGGCTAAGAGACATCTCTGTTAGAAGGGCTATGAGACATCTAATTTTGAATGTCTAAGAGACATCTATTAGTAATCCATCAGTGATTTCTATTAAAATCAAACAATTTTATCCAATCGAGTACCCATCCATTCTAATGCACAAGTAAGAGTCTTGCCATTTGTGATTTTCTGGGTGTCACTTTAGCACTACATACTTTTAGTGTGAAGATCAAGTTGAGTTTTTGAACATCTTAAACTTGTAAAGGCTTATCTCTACCAAGCTGTATAGTTGAAGCAAACATTTTGGATAGCACGGTTGTCCATAAGAAACCCAAGGTTATGGACTTTCAAGTCCACCAAAGATCTAGTTGTGAATATGATTCCAACTTCCATAGATCCCTGAGTTTTTTGAGAATGGTTGTGATAGTACATATCACTAACAAGGGGATACGATCAAGCATATCAAGGTGAGTACGCTTTCCTTGCTTAGCAAAGAACATGGTTTTATAGATAAGGGTAATATGGGTGGTGTAATGTACGCAGTATGATCCACCCAGTTCCCCCGAAGCTGTAATACATTGGCATTCTAGAAAACTTTCATTCACTTGGGAGTCTATTTAGGCATCATGTAGCAAGTGTAATGCATCCTTGTCTCTCATACCACTTCCTTATGTCTTGCATCCATCCCATGCACAAGATCTTGCGAGAGAGAGAGAGAGAGAGAGAGAGAGAGAGAGAGAGAGAGAGAGAGAGAGAGAGAGAGAGAGAGAGAGAGAGAGAGAGAGAGAGAGAGAGTTTTTAATTTCATAGAAACACATGAAGAGGTCTCAAAGTTCTTTTGGCAAGTCTTAAACTTAAGACTTGGCATTCAAGAGGGAACTCTGATTACGATTTCCTCTTCTTCCTCCGCTGAGAGAGATAGTACATATCACTAACAAGGGGATACGATCAAGCATATCAGGGTGAGTACGCTTTCCTTGCTTAGCAAAGAACATGGTTTTATAGATAAGGGTAATATGGGTGGTGTAATGTACGCAGTATGATCCACCCAGTTCCCCCAAAGCTGTAATACATTGGCATTCTAGAAAACTTTCATTCACTTGGGAGTCTATTTAGGCATCATGTAGCAAGTGTAATGCATCCTTGTCTCTCATACCACTTCCTTATGTCTTGCATCCATCCCATGCACAAGATCTTGCGAGAGAGAGAGAGAGAGAGAGAGAGAGAGAGAGAGAGAGAGAGAGAGAGAAGGAGAGAGTTTTTAATTCCATAGAAACACATGAAGAGGTCTCAAAGTTCTTTTTGGAAAGTCTTAAACTTAAGACTTGGCATTCAAGAGGGAACTCTGATTACGATTTCCTCTTCTTCCTCCGCTGAGAGAGATCCCAAATATCTACTCAACAAGTCTAGAATTTTGTGTGTTTGTATGTGTTTGTGCCTTTGTACATGGAAAAAAGAGTGTTAATGCCATTTGGGAGATTCAATGGCCTTAATACATGAAGGTCTTCGTCTGGAAGGTGCTATGGGATCCATGCCTACTAGGATTAAGTTTCGGTCTAGAGGGATTGACATTGACACTTGATTTGGTTGTAGGTTAGCTTATGAGGAAGCTCGTGCTACAATAAAGGCACGGTGTGACCTGCAAAAATACTCAAAAATAGCACACAACAAGCCATAAACGAAAAAATCTACATACTAGACAACTCACACAAAGCCATAATTGAGCACAACACGAACAGAGAGAGAAAGAGCACGTGAAAACGAACCTCCTAGAGTGGAGTGCTATGTCGGCATGACCAGAGAGAAGAGAGGAGAGGAGAGAAGAAGTACACATGCACTGGGTGCAATCTCCCCCAGTGCAAGACTGCCCATTTCCCTCTTGCACGTATTTCACTTATAGATTTCTTGAATGGTCAATGTGAGTACATGGCCGATCAGTCATAAGTGGACAAAGCTCATAAAGCACTTGAGTAATAAATTATCCATAAAATATAATATCCTTTCACATAACCCTTAGCCTTTTCCACTTGTCAGCTGCACTAAACAATAAAATATGAATTTTATTACATACCTCTCCATTAGAAAGCAATCGTCCTCAGTTGCGAATATAAAAATATGCAAACCATACTTGTCAAAAATAGTAATTAGTATTCGGTGTCAGAAATAGCACGTTGTAAAATGAAAAATTTATGAAACGAAACAACATTGCTTATGCTTGCCTTCATCCACATACTACCTATTCTAATGTCCTATACCACGAGAATAAGCAGTATATGTCATACCCTGATGAATCAGGATATCATTGGTCACACTCATCATTCAATAATTAACTCTCATCAATCTCAAGTCCAATTCCATAAATACTGTCGTGACAAGAAATCATCCTATAATACCAAACCCAAATATAACTCCAAATCCAAATCAATTTTATTCTGTATACCCGGGTAACAAAATCATACCAATTACAGTGGTGGCCAACCACTGCAGCATGATTTTGTGATTAGTGTTGCCTAAATCAGCGAATCTACACCAATAAAACGTGCTGCCTATATTCGCGAATCTACACTAATGCTGCCTAAATCGGTGAATCGGCATTTGGTATTGTTTAAAATTCATGAATTTGCAATTTATCAATGTGTTGCCTAAATCAGCGGATCTGCACTAGGATGAGTATCTACACACAGCCTAAATCAGCGAATCTGTCTGCGATTTATCAATGTGATGGCTAAATCAGCGGTTTTGCACTACGATGAGTATCTACACACTACCTTAATTGGAGAATCTTTGTGTTTGTGACGAATGGACTAAGGCTAAGCATAAAAAAATACAAAACATTTACTTGGTACCAAATTATAATAGGTTGGACATGCTGCAGTGTACATCAAATGTTGACGATCGTCCAAATCAAATAAACTCATGATATAGCTCAATATAAATGATATCAATAGAGAGTCCATTCAAGACAAGTGTAAGACACAATGCAAGAGATGACTGAAGGATATAGTGCATCTGAAAAAGCATGTACCATATCAAACGTGTACTAAAGTGTAGGTAACAATTTTAAAAAGTGGTAATTTTGTATTAATAATTGACTTGGAAATAAAGCAATGTGCCATCTTGTTTAAGATAAAACAATACATGACACTAAAAATATGTTTTTAAAAAAAAGAATAGTCATGTGACTTAATTAGCGTCTATAATGGTATAATTGTACATAGGAAAAAAAACTTAGCTAAAGATTGATTGGGGTTAATGAAGGTAAGATGCTTTCTTGAAGGTCCGTCTAAGTTATACAAGATAGCTACTATAAATTATATTATGATTAGTGGTAGATAGTACGTCCTAAGTCCATGAGCCTTGGTTCTTTCTATATAAATACGAACTTGATATGTAAAAGTAGGAAAGGACTTATCTTGCTCGAGAGGGTGGTCTATGGTACTGGGCAAGGATTAAGGTTGAAAAGGTTAGCAGTGTCACTACTTGTAGCTTTTGAATCGTGAAATAACTAATGACAAGTGTGTTGACTTTGTCAAGCTCTATCAAAGCAAACCATACAAAGTTAAAAATATAGCAGTGTTAAGAAGTTTTTGACTATCATTTGTAGCAAAGTTTAATAGAAAACCACTATTTCTTCCCATCAAAGAGAAAAAATTAATCTTGAAGACTGCCATGGTCATATTCGATCGTAATTTCATTCCAACGTTTTGGCTCAAGGTCAAGCACATATGTTGTGATATATCATATACTCACTAACACAAACAATGAGAACATACCAAGGACTAGAAAATTGTGTTCATCTATGACTACTTTAACTAGGGCCTTCAAAAAAAATAAAGGCTTGAATATTACAACTAGAGTGTATGCAAAGTCAAAACAAAACCACAACAACGTCCACACTAACAAGATTGCTTTTTCGTTAGATGTGTGTCTTATCTTTTCTATTGCATCATTTTGGAGCTGATCTATACTATCTTTGGTGGCACGTTGAAATTATCCTCTTCCTCCATGGGATCTTGCAACGTACTTGGAAAATAAAATATCCCACGCTTGTCAAAAATCCGCAGAACATATCAGATGTCAATAGGTGTGTGAGGATGCTCCAAAAGGACAAGGATGTAGCTACTATAGTGATGAAAGTTGAGGGATTTATCTGGTTGGAGAAGATGAGGAGATATTAGAGAAAGTATGTGAGTTAACATTGGTTGCCTTTTACAACTTACAGGTGTGTGTGTGTGTGTGTGTGAGGATAACATTGCATGGGGCTCGTGATCTAGGCTAGTTGGAAAGAAGGGAGACGGCATGATGAGGGTGCACTCCATGCAGTTCGCTTATTGAACTTCAATTTCCCCACCATCATGGAGATCCGAATAGAAATGTCGAGTGTCCCTCCAGACGAGACATGAAAGGACATGATTAAAAATAGATAGATAAGTAAATATTAGTTTCATTGTAATCTGCAAAGCGATACCAAATGAAACATGAATTCCTGCCTTATGGGGCAATCTATAGGAGATTTTGCCTACCTTTTGTTAGCAACAGATGCGCATGATTGAAAAGAGAGCCTTTCAATGGTCAAGTTGCAGTGATCGTAAACCTACAAGAGTATGTTTGATCTTGTACAAATCATGTGTGTGTGTGGGTGAGAGAGAGAATAGCTGGTTATGCATCACCAGCTTTGAGAGAGAGAGAGAGAGAGAGAGAGAGAGAGAGAGAGAGAGAGAGAGGGAAATGAAATGAGATGATATATTAACCATCTTCCAAAGGCCTATGAGACCTCACTGATACAATCCTTATGGATCCAATACAATGTCTGGCTGCAAATTAAAATGAAGCAAAGTTTTTAAAAAAATTATCCAACAGTATCGTCAATGCTCTAACGTCGTTTATTGCAGCAGGCGTTGCCGAGCTATGTCAATGTTTGCCTTTGTAAGTAGTCATCTTGGGGGGGGGGGGGGGGGGGGGGGGGGGGGGGAGAGAGAGAGAGCGAGAGATGGGGGAGTTATCTGGACTGCGGAGAGAATGGGCGACGGCCACTTGCGTATGTGTGTGTGTGTGTGTCATGAAAAATGGCAAGCTACCCAAGACTGGGTGCAACCGACTGCATGCGAGCCTAGTTGAAGTGCACCTGTGTGGCTGCTATATTGTTAGGCGTGGATTCCCATCAAATTGCATGTATGCCATTGCCCATGGCCCGTCTCCTTGAACTCCTTGCTCCCTCTCTCTACAAGTCACAACTAGCACCAGGAGAGGAAGGTGAGGTTGAGCCTTTTCCATCTATCCCAGGTGTTCTCTCGACTGTAATTCACAACTATGGGGGGGAAGTGGTTGAGCTCGTGGATGGAATTGCGGTGGCGGACAAGTCCGGAGAATCTACACATTCTATGGTGCGCCCGCCTCCAAGCTTGAAGGGGAGGCATGGAATCCTTTCATAGGGGAAGGTGAGGTTCAACAGATCCGGACCAGTGGAGGGAGGTGAGGTTGGGTAGCGACGAGGCAGTAGTAGGAGACGGTGAGGAAGATGAGTAGGGCAAAGAAGTGCAGGCCATCAAATCTGAGAGAAATCCTATACTAAGGAGTGCAGAGTTGCTTAAATTTTGTAGGTGCAGCAATTATCGTCGCATTGTGTGAAAAGCAGCACCAAGAACACTAGCACCTTGCTACTGTTTGTGTTACATGCTACTGATGGTAATTAGGGTTGCACACATCTGGAGCATGCGATGCCCCAACCTCATTTTTGGGTTGGTAGGCGCATGCTCGATCAATGGTTGCTCTTGTTAGTTAGCATGAGTGAGAGAAGAGAGAGCTACAAACTGCATGCCAAAGGATGCTATGGTTGGTGAGAGGGAGTTGGGTGAGAACTATCTGTGGCATCTCCAATTGGAGATCTGGTGTGTGTACTGTGTGTTTGAGACATCCAGTAAGGTTGGTGGAGAAAGATAGCGGTGTAGACGGTTGATGTGTTGTGTGGTTGCATGACGACATGCAACTGGAAAGGAAAAAAATTCAAAAATAATAAAATCTACGAGGGACTATAGTGAATTGGCGGCTCTTTTGCGCACGGCTCTGCTTTGCACACACACACACACACACACACACACAGAAATCATCTCCCCCTAATTTAGGTAACGTCCCTTCATCCTAGCACTTACCCAATAAGGCTTCCCTTGCCTAATGTATATAAAGGCACCTCTGTTATGTTCAAAAAAGCGCGCAAGTTCTTATTTCATTTTGTCAATACAAGTTAGCTTCATTTCTTTGCTACACTGCAGTGTCTGTCTCTCTCATTATTTACTTTGTTAGATTAGTTGTTGTTTATCGATTAGCATCAGTTCCTATTTGCTTCACATGGTATCAGATCTTCGTAGAGCTTAGGAACTCGCCTTAGCCCCTTGCATCTCAGTCATAGCTAGGACATAGATCCCCTCTCTATTATCTTCCAAGCACTCGAAGGTTTGCTCGTTCACGTGAAGGAATCTGGAGCCTTGCACGATGGCCGAGTCATCTTCCATGTCCTTTTCCGCATACAAGCCTCGCTACGTCATCGACAAACTCAATGGCACGAATTACCAAGTATGGAAGATACGAATGGAGCTTTACCTTACACAGCTTCAACTCTGGGAAATTACGTCGGGCGTCAAAGTTCAACTCGACAAACCCAAAGACAAGGATCCTATTGGCATCTCCGATGTCTACAATGCTTGGCAAAGTAAAAATAATAATGCCAAGATGAAGCTTATCGAGTCCACTGCCAAGACCGGCAATTCCAAATGGTGAAGAAACTCACCACCGCCAATGCTATTTGGAAGTTCTTTGAGAAGAACTACGAGCATACCGACCTCGTTTACCAAGTTTCCCTGATCAAGAAACTAGTAAACACCACTATGCATGAAGGTCAGTCCTCATCCAAGTTCTTAGAAACTTGGAAGATACTTCTAGATGAAGTACTCATATCAGGGCTAGCAATCCCTGAAGAGCTGCAGTCCATGCTCTTGTTGGCCTCCATTCCCGCATCATGGATGGCCTTCATTACCACCCAAGCCACGACGGGAAATCTACAGCTACAGAATCTAGTAGCAAAGATTCAACAAGAAGAAACCCTTCGCGACCACACCAACGGCTCGCAAAAGTCTATGGCATTAGTCACTATGGCTAAACCTCACAAACCTCACCCCGGCAAGAAGAGGTTCAACCACGCTGGCCCTCCTCGTCAGCACCACAACCATGGAAAGAAGCATCATTTAAGCCCGAAGCAATGCACCAATTGCCATCGGTTTGGTCATATTGCAAAGGATTGTCGGCAACCCCGTAATCAAGGTAATTTTCGGCCTCCTGCTACATATTCTCAATTTTATCCATCATACCCTCAAGGGGGGGCTAGACCCCTTCTGTCTTCACCCTCTTCTCATGGCCAAGCTCATTATGCTGATATATCTACATATGAGAATAACCCTTCTTATCCTATACAATTATATGCCGCTACTCTCCATAGTTCATCCTCTGATCTCTGGCTACTTGACACTGTTGCCACCCACCATATGACCTATCAATTTCATTGGCTTTCAAATTTAACCTATCTCCACACTCCCCTAGAAGTCTGTCTCGGAGATAATAGCCTCCAACTTGCTACAGCCTATGGCGATGCCACCACCAATCTTCCCAATTGCCTACGCACTACTATATCTAAAGTTTATTATGTACCTAGCTTAAAGAAAAATCTTATTTCTGCTAGCGAGCTAACCTCTTCAGGTATTACCATTAAATTCACAAAAAATGATTGCAACATACAAGTCCGAGATGTCAATGGCCAGCATATCAATCTTCGGGTACCCCAAGTTGGGCAACTCTACCCTCTAGGTGATTCATCTCCTGCACATGCTCTTGCATCTTCTGCACAATCTTCCCCACACGACACCACCCTCAAATGGCACTATAGACTAGGTCACATTTCTCAACATGTTTTACATCAGCTCACACACCGCCAGCTTGCCCTATGTTTTCCCAAGCATCTCACTCCCATTACCCTCTATGAAGGATGAATTTTTGCCAAATCACATCATGCACCTTTTCCTACATCATCATCACGCGCTTCCGCACTGCTTGATCTCATTCATTCTGATGTCTGTGGCCCCTTTCCTGTCAAATCACTCACTGGCAACCTTTATATGCTCACTTTTATTGATGACTACTCCAAGTTCACAACTGTCTATTACATGCCTGATAAAGCTTCAACTATCACATATTTTAGCTGCTTCAAAGCACTGGCTGAAAACCAGCATGATCGGAAAATCAAGGTACTCCGCACCGGCAATGGCGGGGAATACACATCCCATCAATTTCGGGATATCTGCCACACGGTGGTTATTCATCATGAATATATCATCCATGCTCACCCTTAGCAAAACGGTCGGGCCGAGCGCAAGAATCGCACCATTTTTTATGCTGCTCGCGCCATGCTCATTCAAGCCAGTCTAGCAGACCGTTACTGGGAAGAAGCTACGACCATCGCATGCTATGTACAGAATCGGATCCCGTCTTCTCAAAATCAAAATAGCACTCCATACGCTCTATGGTATGGCAACCCGCCGAGCCTTGGCCATCTTCGTATTTTTGGTAGCATAGCATATCCTCTCGAAACCAATCCCGTCTCCAAGTTATCACCAAGAGCCACCCGCACCATCTTCGTCGGCTACGGAGATCGCCTTGGAGTCAAAGCTTATCGCCTCCATCAACCCGAGCTCCACAAATTCATTCATGCCAGAACCGTCATTTTTTATGAGGATTTCATCCTCCAAGGCCCGTCTCCCTCCAATACTCACTCTCCTCCTCATGAAGTCTCTTCACCGGCTTGCTATCCCGCTCATTCATTTGCTCGTGTCTCGTCTCCTAGTAAACCTCCACATGACTCCACTCTTACCCCCTCACAACCTTCTCCACAAATTCATTCATGCCAGAACCGTCATTTTTTATGAGTATTTCATCCTCCAAGGCCCGTCTCCCTCCAATACTCACTCTCCTCCTCATGAAGTCTCTTCACCGGCTTGCTATCCCGCTCATTCATTTGCTCGCGTCTCGCCTCCTACTAAACCTCCACATGACTCCACTCTTACCCCCTCACCACCTTCTCCAATTAGCAAAACGGCTGCATGCCGCCATGTGGATTATGAGACACCCATATCAGCCCCTCTCTCTCCCATGCGCACTGCATATCCTCTGCATCCCGAGCCTTCTTCAACCACAGCTCTCCCTGCTTGCTTTCCACATACACACCAACTTGCACATCTCAGCCCTCCACGCCATTGCCCATCATCCGAGTATCCTCCCCCTACAGCTAAATACCCCTCATTCTCCACCCCACGGAGCCACCCACCTCACCTGCATTCTGTTGCGCCACTTTCCCCACCTGCGCCACTTTTCCCACCTGTGCCACAACTGCCTGCAGCGTCGCCAGGCCTCCTTACCAACCCCAATAGCAGCAGCTCGCCACAGCATGGAATGCTCCACCATAAGCAACCCTTGGGGGCCTATCAACTTTCCCCATCCCCTCCCGACTACACACGGTCCTCTGTCCCTGCTGCGCCATCATTAACTAATTTTCCAGCTCGCAACACAGTAAAACATTTCCCTCTGGGCAGCGTTTCCCACCATCAGCCACCCGCCTTGAAAACCCCACCCTCGCCCATTATGGTTCGGACCTACCAAACCGCCCGCAAGAGTTCAATGCCCCTACATGCTCCCTCCTTGCTGGCAGCCCCTACCGAGATCCATCTTGCTCTGCCTCCTCGTATCACACACCTACCACCTCGACATCGGTTCCCTCGCCAGTGGAGGATTCTCATGCCACCCCCTCAAATCAACCTATTCCATCGGGGATCGACGAAGTCGAACCACTTACGTCAACCTCGGCGACATCTCCTACCACCTGCACCTCGTCGGATTCATCACCATCAGCACAACATCTTGATTAGGTAGCTTCTAGCAGTCGCGTCCGCACACGGTCATTAGCAAATATTTACGCCGCTACAAGCTTCTCGGTTGTTCTCCAAGAAGAACTTCAATCGACCACCCCACCCGCTCCAGTAGAAGATATTCTGCCAATCTCGGTCGTCGATGCTCTCTCATCCAGTGAGGGAGATTAATGGAACGAAGCAATTCAATCTAAGCTTCAGGCACTCGAAGAAGCCCATACTTGGGATCTCGTTCCACCGCTAGAACATCACAATATAGTCACATGCAAATGGCTATTGAAGAAAAAGTACTTCCCGGATGGCAGAATTGAGCGTTACAAAGCCAGACTTGTCGCTCGCGGCTATACACAGAGGTATGGTGTAGACTATTTTGATACATACTCCCCTGTTCGAGGCCTAACTACATTTAGACTTTTAGTCGCTATAGCTGCAAAGTACAATTTGCCCCTACATCACCTTGACATTAAAACAGTTTTTTTGCATGGCTTGCTCTATGAGCTTGTTTACATGATCCAACCCCCGCACTTTGCAAATCCATATTATCTTGACTATGTTTGCAAGCTAAATAAGCCTATATACGGCCTCAAACAATCTGCACGGGAATGGTATACATGCATACACAATTATCTCATTGCATGTGGTTGGGAGCGACTCAGTGTCGACTTCAATATCTTCATCTGGCGTACAAATGATGGCCTCTCCATTCTGGGATTATTTGTGGATGATATTCCACTCATAGGCACCACCGAAATCATGGTATTGTGCGCCATCAGCTGTCTCCAACAAGAATTCCTTGTCAGTGACAAGGGACCAATGACGTATTTTCTCGACATTCAAGTGCTTCGCGACCCCTATGGCAAGTGGATCAAACTCACCCAGGTAAAATACATTGAAGAGATTCTCACTTATTATGGCATGAGTCTTTGCTCTCCTAAATTTAGTCCCCTTCCTCTCAAACACAACTTAGCACCTAAATTTCATGCCTACTCCCCCACTGATGAGCTCTATTGGCCTTCTCTTCATTATCCCAAGTTTTGTGGTCATCTTCGTTATCTGATATCCCTAGGCTCTTAAAAGATCAAAGCCGCTTCGGCTTTGAGATCTCTTGGATAATTTTCTATGACATAACTCTTCTTCTACTGCACTTGGGGTCGCTTCCTAAGATCATTTTGTTCTTATATTCTTATTATTCTTATTCTTTCCAATGTTTCAGGCGATACAATGGCCTAACTCTTTCTCTCTAAGTAAATTGTCACTATTACCGATCATTACACTCCAATTCACAGCACCATGACAATACTATGATTCCTAAATAATCCAAACACACATGTGAACTTGACAGATTAATAGTAATTAATCACAAACATGTAATTCTTTAAACAAGAAGAATTAAGTGGCATGTATGCATGAATTATCTTTGGTCATGTCAATATCCATAGTCATGATTGTGGAAAATCCAAGAAAGTAGCCTTTGCTATGAAACCACTGCTACAAACGGAGGCACGGTGTGCCCTGCAAAAATACTCAAAAATAGCACACAGCAAGTCATAAACGAACAAATTTACATACTTGACAACTCTCACAAACCCATAATCGAGCACAACAGGAACAGAGGGAGATGGAGAGCGGAAGAGAGAAAAAGAGCACGTGCAGATGCACCTCCTAGAGTGGAGTACTACGCCAGAATGGTGAGAGAGAAGAGATGAGAGGAGATAAGAAGTACACAGGCACTGGGTGAAATTTCTCTCCATGCAAGAGTGACCATTTCCCTCTTGCACAGATTTCATTTATAGATTTCTTGAATGGTCAATGTGAGTACAAACTAGTCGGCTGGTCATAAATGGCCAAATCTCAGAAAAGAACATTTGAGTAATAGATTATACATAGAATATAATATCCTTTTGAGATCCTTTTGCATAACCCTTAGCCTCTTCCACCTGTCAGCTACACTAAACAATAAAATATCAATTCCATTACAACTCATCTGATTAGTAAGTTCCCTACCTCGAGGGGATGACTGCTAAAGTGTGCAAATGGGTATGGAAGACTTGAAAGATTATTTTCTTTACTATTATATGATCCTGGGAGGCCGTGGATTTCAAAGCTAGGCCATTTCAATGTGCACCCAAATCACTAGAATCTGCTACCTGAATCAGATCCGGAAATCTAGGAAGCTTCGGATATTTGAGGCAAAATTGGTTATGGATCAATTTGATGTTATTGAAGGAGTACGAGCGGAAGTACGACGCGAGAGAGTGCGAGAAGAAGAGCCCGACGATATGGTGAACTCGCTCTACTGTAATGTGTAGAGCATAGTGAGTTCTTATTAGGTTTTAACAAAAGAATATGTGTACATACCTGGTGGCCCGCCCACTTACCTGGGCGACCACATTGGGCTTTATACCCCAACAACCTCCCACTTAAAGTCCAATGTGGTATGTTAAGTGTGAGAGAAGCTACTATACAAGCTAATATACAAGAGATGTAGAGAAGTGATGTACTACCCTACACCTAACTGCTTGCGAAAATGCGCAAAGCTCTCTGAGGGAAGTCCTTTTGTAAGTAGATCACCAAGATTTTCTGTGGTGTGAACTTTGACAAGCTGAAGTTGCTTATCCTCGAGCATTTCCCTGATGAAATGATAATTTACATCCACATGCTTTGTCTTTGAGTGATAAACTAGATTGCGAGCCAATTGTATAGCACTTTGACAATATAACACAGGCATCTCTTCTTTGATTCCCAAATCTGTTACTAGTCGATTAAGACAAATTGATTCTTTGCATGACTCTGATGCTGCAACATATTCAACCTCTGTAGTAGATTGTGTAACACAATCTTGTAATCTAGAACGCCATGATATTGCTCCACCAGCTAATGTAAAGACATACCCTGACGTAGACCTTCGGTTGTCTAAGTCACCTGCATAATCTGAGTCTGTAAAACCCTTTACACTTAGCTCCTGACTCCCATAGCATATACGCATACTCTTTGTAGCTTTTAGGTATCTCAATATTCCTTTCACTACCTCCCAATGTTTCTTGCCTGGGTTTGACATGTATCGACTTACTACTCCCACTGCAAATACAATGTCTGGGCGAGTAGCAATCATTGCATACATTAAACTACCCACTGCAGACGCATATGGAATCTTATCCATTTCAGCCTGTTCTTCCTCAGACACAGGACAATCTTGTTTGCTAAGTTTCACATATGGTGGAAATGGAACACTCAATGCCTTTCCCTTCTCCATATTGAAACATTGCAAAACCTTGTAAATATACTCTAATTGAGATAACCAAATCAACTTCTTTGATCTGTCTCTCTCAATGCACATATCAAGTATATGACTTGCCTCACCCATGTCTTTCATGTCAAACGATTCTGCCATCTTTGACTTTAAAGCTGAAATTTCTTCCAAGTGCTTGCCAGCAATCAACATGTCATCCACATACAAAATAAGGATCAACCAACTACCATCCTTAGCCTTCTTTGTATATAGACAGTGATCGAACTCACTACGTTTGTAGCCTTGAGAAAGCATAAACTTGTGGAATTTATGGTACGATGCCCTCGGTGATTGTTTTAAGCCATAAAGACTCTTTAACAACTGGCATACCCAATCTTCCTTGCCTCTCTCAACAAACCCTTCTGGCTGCTGCATGTAAATTTCCACATCTAAATCACCATGCAAGAACGTTGTCTTGACATCCATTTGGTGCAACACCAAATCTAATATGGCAACCAATGCAAGAAAGCATCTCAATGTAGTCATTTTGACCACCAGAGAGAAGACTTCATCAAAGTCAATGCCTTGTTCTTGCTTGAAGCCCTTGGCAACAAGCCTTGCTTTGTACTTTGGCTGACTATCATGAGCGGTGATCTTATACCTGTAAACCCATTTACAGGGTAGAGCCTTTTTGCCCCGTGGTAATTTAACTAGCTTCCATGTCTGGTTTTTATGCAAAGCTGTCATCTCTGACTGCATGGACAATTGTCAATTCCCGGAGTCCTTCATTTGCACTGCTTCCTTGTAACATGAAGGCTCATTGCAATCAGTCAACATGACATAGTTCATAGATGGAACAAACCTATTAGGAGGTCGCGTGACACGTCCAGATCTATGCACAATAGGTGACTCAAGCTCAGCCACAACCTGTGGTTCCAATCTATCCTTTCCTTGCTCCTCTTGAGCCCTGACATTTTGTCTTGCACGTGTAGGTCCATCTTCTTGGAAGACAACTCTTCTAATCTCCTCAACTTTCTCTTGTTTAGAATGATATTTGGCTTCATTAAAGTGAACATCATTACTGCGGATAACCTTTCTGGATTCGGGATCCCAAAGTCTGTACCCCATCTCACCAAAATTACCATAGCCTAGAAAGATGCACTTTCTACTCTTTGGCTCAAGTTTGTTCCTAAATTCCTTTGCAACGTGAGTATATGCCTCACAGCCAAAGACTCTGAGATGCTTGTATGAGGGCACCTTGCCTGACCATACCATCTCTGCCACTAAATCCTTCTGCAAAACCTTGCTAGGAGATCTATTTATAAGATGAACAGCTGTTGATACAACTTCATCCCAAAACCCATTTGGCAGCTGTGCATTAGACAACATACTTCTGACCTTCTCTTGTATGGTCCTATTCATCCTCTCAGCAACACCATTTTGAGGAGGATTGTAAGGAGCAGTAAGTTCACATTTTATACCTTTTGACTCACAAAATTCCTGAAAGGCCTTTGAAACATACTCTCCACCATTGCCAGTGCGTAAGCATTTAAGCTTCTTGCCACTCTGATTCTCCACAAGTGTCACAAACGTTTTGAAAACACTAAACACTTCATCCTTGTGCTTGAGAAAGTAAACCCATACTTTCCTCGAGTAATCATCTATAAATTTCATAAAGTAAGAATCTCCCCCTAGAGATAGGTTAGGCATAGGTCCACACAAATCACTATGAACAAGTGCCAACTGTGTATCTCTTCTACTGCTTCTATGATTATGTGGCTGCTGTGTTTGCTTACCATACAGACAATGTTCACAGAATTCAAAATCATTAAATGAAAAGCCAGGCAAATAACCAGAACGAGACAAGATTTCCATTCCCTTCTTCGACATATGTCCTAAACGGCTATGCCACAAAGAAACGTTCGGCTGCTCGGTTACATTGATTACATTTTTAGAGACATTTGATACATAAATCATGTAAAGTCCTCCAGACTTTACTCCATGTGCTACTTTCATAGAACGCTTGGATATCTTCCACATGTTCTGTCCAAAAGTGGTGACGTAGCCAGCATCATCAAGTAAACCTGTGTTGATCAAGCTCTTTGTAATTGCGGGAACATGTCTCACATTCTTCAGCGTGAAAGAAGAGCCATTCTGAAACTTCAATTGAACATCTCCAACACCTAAGATCTCACATGTCTGCCCATTGCCTAGCCGAACATGATCTTTAGTGGTCACATAAGAGGTAAACCACTCCTTGTTTGGAGACACATGAAGTGATGCCCCTGAGTCTATAATCCAGTCACTCAGTGCATTTCCATCAGATGCTATAAGAAGAGCTGAGTCCATTGTATTCTTCAAGAAGTAGATGTCTCCTGACACTAGACTGTCATCCTCTGCAACAGTGTTTGTCACATTTATTTCTTGAATCTTCATTGAGGACTTGTTCTTCTCACCATGGTCTTCAGCTTTCTCTTTGCCTTTTTCTGCTTTCCATTCTCTGCAATCTCTTTTCATGTGACCCTTCTTGCCACAATGGTAGCATTCTATGTCACTCTTGCCTTTAGCACTGCGGGACTTGCTACGAGACTGATTCCTCTTTCCACCTTTGTACTTTTCTTTGGTCCCTCCCCTGACAACTAAGGTTGTTCCTTTGCCTTTGTCCATTGTCTTTCTATTGGTTTCTTCAGTAAGCACACTTCCTTCTACACCTGCTATGTTCAAACCATCTGGAGGTGCAGAATCACTCAAAGCTGTGCGAAAAGTGTCCCAACTTTCCGGCAATGTGAACAACAGGAACATAGCTCTAACAGGTTCATCAAACTTGACACCTTCAGCTGACAACTGACTATAGATGGTGTTGAATTCATTCAGAGGATTGGACATAGGTGTCCCTTCTTTCATCTTCAAGTCAACAAGCTTCTTAAGCCAGTATACCTGTGAAGCTGCACTCTGCTTCTCATAAAGATCACTCAGCTTTATCCATGCTTGATAAGCCGACATCTCGTCTGCTACATTGAAGTAAACGTTTTCTGCCAAAGTCAGCATAATGGTAGAAAGTGCCAATTCATCCATTTCGCTCCATTCATCTTCGTCCATATCTTCTGGTTTTATCCCCTTGAGATTTATAGGTTTTATCTTCTTCTTTTGTACCAACACGTGCCAAATATTCTTCTTCCACAATGGGAAATTGGTTCCATCCAGCTTCTTGATATTGTAAAGAGCAGTGTCCTGTGATCCAGCCATAGCTACGCTTCACAGTGGTTTACTTTCCTGGGAAAAATTCGGCAGAGTTTCCCCTGTAAACTAACCTCTGAACCAATATCAACCTGTCAAATGAACCAAGAAAGCTTCAGATTCTGCATAAATTCTGGCAGAGTCTCCTTTGTAAAATGGCTCTGGTGTACTCAAAAACAGACCAAAAAACAGCTCAAAAAACACTGTCTCTCCGACACTGTAAGCTGCGGGTAAACCTGTCCTGCACCTGTACTGTCTCTCACTGTCCTATAAGCATAGATTGCGACAATGCCTCAACGGCAGTAAATCAAAGATGCAATCCCAACTGTCTAACTCACAATCAATACATCCTAGCTGCCTATCTAAGGGTGCTCGAGGGATCGCTCCAAGACCTGTATCATCGAAAGGATCTCAACATTCGAGAATCCCCCAACTCAATAAAACCTCACTCGACCCTCAACAAAGGTTGCAGTAAATCTGACAATACATACACTTCCCACAAAATCATACATCCACAAATTTCCCACTGTATGTTGTAACCGCTGCGGCAGTTGTTTGTTGCGTGACTCACAGCCAGCAAACCCTCAACAGACATACATCATCTCAGACAATACATCCCATGTGGAAGTACCTGCAATGTCAATATGAAATCTGGAATATCAAGCAGCAAACACAAGCTACCTAATGAACTAGTGGATGTCGCCTACAGTTTGCGCCCGTTTCGTATGTGAAACGCCTCCAAGAACTGTGAGCCGTCCTTCGATGTGTAGACAACCACAAATCAACACTCTGGGAGTGTCGATATCCTCAGCACCTTTAGTCGTAGGCCGAAAACCCCAAATTTGCAGAGTCGGATCTGCACCCGCTGAGACCACGTAGTCAAAAATGGCCTGCACTGACCTTTGTCGAAGCCGAACAGTGGCCGAGATCACCCTAGTGTAGTAGATTTGGAGTCTAGGCTCTTAAAATATCAAAGCCGCTTCGGCTTTGAGATCTCTTGGATAATTTTCTATGACATAACTCTTCTTCTACTGCACTTGGGGTCGCTTCCTAAGATCATTTTGTTCTTATATTCTTATTATTCTTATTCTTTCCAATGTTTCAGGCGATACAATGGCCTAACTCTTTCTCTCTAAGTAAATTGTCACTATAACCGATCATTACACTCCAATTCACAGCACCATGACAATACTATGATTCCTAAATAATCCAAACACACATGTGAACTTGACAGATTAATAATAATTAATCACAAACATGTAATTCTTTAAACAAGAAGAATTAAGTGGCATGTATGCATGAATTATCTTTGGTCATGTCAATATCCATAGTCATGATTGTGGAAAATCCGAGAAAGTAGCCTTTGCTATGAAACCACTGCTACAAACGGAGGCACGGTGTGCCCTGCAAGAATACTCAAAAATAGCGCACATCAAGTCATAAACGAACAAATTTACATACTTGACAACTCTCACAAACCCATAATCGAGCACAACAGGAACAGAGAGAGATGGAGAGCGGAAGAGAGAAAAAGAGCACGTGCTGATGCACCTCCTAGAGTGGAGTGCTACGCCAAATTGGTGAGAGAGAAGAGATGAGAGGAGAGAAGAAGTACACAGGCACTGGGTGAAATTTCTCTCCATGCAAGAGTGACCATTTCCCTCTTGCACAAATTTCATTTATAGATTTCTTGAAAGGTCAATGTGAGTACAAACTAGTCCGCTGGTCATAAATGGCCAAATCTCAGAAAAGAACATTTGAGTAATAGATTATACATAGAATATAATATCCTTTTGAGATCCTTTCGCATAACCCTTAGCCTTTTCCACCTATCAGCTACACTAAACAATAAAATATCAATTCCATTACAACTCATATGATCTGTAAGTTCCCTACCTCAAGGGGGATGACTGCTAAAGTGTGCAAATGGGTATGGAAGACTTGCAAGATTATTTTCTTTACTATTATATGATCCTGGGAGGCCGTGGATTTCAAAGCTAGCCCATTTCAGTGTGCACCCAAATCACTAGAATCTGCTACCTGAATCAGATCCGAAAATCTAGGAAGCTTCGGATATTTGAGGCAAAATTGGTTATGGATCAATTTGATGTTATTGAAGGAGTACGAACGGAAGTGCGACGCGAGAGAGAGTGCGAGAAGAAGAGCACGATGATATGGTGAACTCGCTCTACTGTAATGTGTAGAGCATAGTAAGTTCTTATTAGGTTTTAACAAAAGAATATGTGTACATACCTGGCGGCCCGCCCACTTACCTGGGCGACCACATTAGGCTTTATACCCCAACAGTTATTGTGCATCTAAGCACTGAGATTATCCATGGTATACAAGCATAGAGAGGGACAACTATCAAGGATGACGAATTGAATCATGCGCTAAGTTGCTTAGAACACTTAAGAATGTTTTTGTAGCACCCCCATTTTGGTTGCTTGTTTGTCTATGTACAAGACCCTATTGGAACCCTTACCTCCTCAAGACACAAACAGTTATTGTGCATCTAAGCACTGAGATTATCCATGGTATACAAGCATAGAGAGGGACAACAATCAAGGATGACGAATTGAATCATGCGCTAAGTTGCTTAGAACACTTAAGAATGTTTTTGTAGCACCCCCATTTTGGTTGCTTGTTTGTCTATGTACAAGACCCTATTGGAACCCTTACCTCCTCAAGACACATTTATCATTTTCCAGTTAATATAAATTTTCTCAACCCACAATTGTGAGTATGGAAAAAAAAAAGGATAAGGATGTACATGCGGTCACCGACTTAGTTTCTATGTCTCAATTCTATCAAAAAGTCACAATACTTAGTCCTATAGCTATATTTAAATTATTTAAACTCTTTAGCAAGGCCATGGAGTTTCACTAGAGCTTTCAATTTTTAAAGGTGATTACTTTTGTTTTTGTAAAGAGTGGCTCTACTTCGTATTTTAAAGACAGTAAAGAACACTGAGCACTATATGGCACGGGGCGTGGTTAAATGGAATCAAAGGTGGAGGTGACAGATCATGACACGCATGCACCCAAATTTACAAATCAGTATGCACTTACAATGTAATGCATAGGAGTACCATGATCTTCAGTGAAAGCATGTGAACGTGGTGGTTAGAGCCCATGCCTTAAATAGGGCAAGTCATGGCTTTGATGTACAAGGTGCGAGTCAGTTTTGACTAGCTCAAATTTACTTATTGGCCCAAATTTACTTTTTCGCCCTGAATTTACTCGACAATCCAAATTTGACGGCTCGAATGACCTCCAATGTCGATCCCATGGGATGTGCCCGGGCTAAATTGTGCGGAGATTTTCTTTTCTAGCCTTGAAATTTATACTCGAGCTTTCAAAAATGTAGAACTTTCAAAGATTTCATGCATTGTATAGTGTTGAGTTAAAATCTCGCACTTGGCACCTTCATGTATAATTTTCCTTCTAGCCCTGAGAATGTGCACATTGCATGTTGTAGCTTTGCACAAAGGGTCAGAGTTGAATGATCGCGGGGTCAGTTGGAGCTACCTACACTTTATGTGGGACAGCATGAGCGTGCATAGAGAGAGAGAGAGAGAGAGAGAGAGAGAGAGAGAGGGGGGGAGGAAGGGTTTCTCGAATAGTGCCTGCCAAAAATATTTTTTCTAATCGAAGAAATCTTAAGATAAAAAAATTGCACATCCAAATAGGCTTTTGAATTTCAGGTTTAAATTTGAAGAATTGGTAGTATTGACACTAAAACTTGCAAAATTTTCTCAATTTTCTTCATTTGGCAAGCTTGAAATCTAGCCAAAATTTTACAATTTTAGTGGCAAGAATACGCTAAACCTAGCTTATTGCAAACATTGACAATCTCAAATAGCCCCAAAATAGAAGAGTATGATAGATGTAGAAAAGTTGAATCCCAATACAAAAAATGATCACTCTCTCACCACCCCTAGCACACCTATTGAAAATCTGCTACACCCTTTCATGGGGCACTGATGTGTGTGTGTGTGTGTGTTAGAGAGAGAGAGAGAGAGAGAGAGAGAGAGAGAGAGAGAGAGAGAGACACAGAGAGAGAGGAGCCCTTGAGGCAATGTGTCACTTAAAGGGTTACTCTACTTTTTCTTTTGAAGGCCATAAAGAAACTTCAGTCTTCAAATTTAATATTTTGATATTTATACTATCTCCAAGCAAATAGACACCTGTTTAGAAGTGGAACCAAGATAGGCAAGTGTCTATGTCTTACCACGATAGAAAGATCCGGCCTTGATGGTATACAAAGCCCTAAAAGAAACAACACATGTAATGAGGAGCGAGTTTAGACTCTATTGGGATCTCAGGTGTCTTTTGAAGAACTAAGGACTATGAGCTCAATATTCAAGTGAATACCAAGTTTGGTGCCTACACGTAGGTACTATCTCAAGAAAGGGAAAGATAACTCAAAGATAATTGAGTAAGCTCGTGTACGTATAAAAGGGAACTGAGTAAAAAGGATAGAAGGTTAGGTAAAGTAGGGAGCTAACCAAAAAGATACCTCATATGTCACTATGTCAATATGTGGCAGAGTAAGAAGGATGTCTCTATCGGTTATGACAATATGTAAGGGTTCCATGTGAGGCATGGTGACATATTCAAGCCAATAGTGAGGCCAATGCATATTGATGTAGGAATAAGAGGGAAAACCTATGGCAAAGTAGGACCGTGATAGTTTAATTTATAATCAAAACGTAGTAAATTGTAGCAAAGTGTGGATGTGCATGTCCATGTAGCCATAAAGATTGAGTACAATCCATCCAATCAATGGGGGCAAAGGCAAATTGACAAAGGAGAAATGGTGGCAAGCTGATAAAGTTTGTGATTGTTGCTTATCAAAGCTACTATATTGAGATCAAGATGTACAAGTGAAAGCATGTTAACCTGTCGCGCTTTTTGTGCTAGTTAGCAGTTTCAAGTTAGCACATCTTCAAAAAGTTGGGCGTCCGGTAAATTTTTTACAAATAATATCAAAATTTGTCGGAGGTTGTACATTTGGATTCCTTGTTTCAAGTGCTTTCTATTGATATATCATATGTCATAGATCTTGGAGATGTAGCTCAAGTTATTGTACTAGTTAGCATATGTCAAAATTGTGCTAGTTAGCATTGTTCGGGACATGAAAAAGCATGACAGGTTAACATGCTTTCATCCGTACATAGCCTGAGGAAGGTTTGGAATTTTCTTGGCATTGCGATAACATGCATGAATCAGATAAGCTGGTGGGAATCTGGGATTTGGATAAGCTACGAAGGATCATAGGTTGTGACTTATTGCATGCCTAAAAAAGAGTAGACCTCTAAACTCTACCATCGAGATATGAATCATATAATACAATATGCTATTCATAGATATTGACAATATAGTAAGAGCATGCAACACTCTAAAAATACCCTTTTCTCTTGCACATCATCTTTCTTTGCTATTTTCTTTGCATTGAACTTATTGTAACCAATGTAAAGTGAGAGCATAAGAAATAGCATGCATTAGCTCCTTGGCATTGACATGATACACACCATCAAAAGCTTACTTGGATACCAAAACATGGCCCCTTTATCACAAATGTGGTGACCGCCCATGCCAACCAAGGTGCTCACATTGAAGCAATCACTACAACACTTTTGGGGTGTGTGTGTATGTGTGTGTGTGTGTGTGTGTGTGTGTGTGTGTGTGTGTGAGAGAGAGAGAGAGAGAGAGAGAGAGAGGGAATAATCTCTCTCAAAGAGATTTAAACTAATGCTCATAATTTATTATTTATATTCTCTCTCACAAAGAGATTTAAATTAAAGTTCATAATTTGTTATTTGCTATTCTTTCTCTCGTGGAGATTTAAACTCTATGAGAGAGTAACAAATAATATGATTATGAGAGTTTATATCTCTATGAGAGATTTAAATTATCATTCATAATTTGTTATTTGCTATTCTTTCTCTCATAGAGATTTAAACTCTCATAATCTATTATTTGTTACTCTCTCTCTCACACACACACACGTGGAATGTGGCCGTCAACATACAAAAAACTCCTTGGCTGTCCCAACCTCATTGTATACACTACCTAAGCAACATTACATACAGCAAGACACACATTTAAGGTGGTGGTCACGCGAGTCACAACTATCAGTAATTGATAATTGTGCCCACTATGCTTTATTTTTAGAAATTCAATGATTATTGAGTCTGCTCCATGGTCGTGCAAAAAGATTGAGCCAAAACTGAACCTACGTTGCTGCCACCTAGCGGTTGAGCTCCAACCACGAGCCGATAATTGGCCTTGGATGCGCCCACTACAAAACGTTTGCTCTGCATGTGCTGCAGCTGTCATGGTCGTGTAACCGGCTCTCTCTCTCTCTCTCTCTCTCTCTCTCTCTCTCTCTCTCTCTCTCTCTCTCTCTCTCTCTCTCTCTCTCAAAGAGGTGCACACAAGGTCGTCAACATGCGCAAGCTTAAAAAAAGTATAAAAAAAAAGGTACACGCGATAGGCCTTTGCAACTATGTCGATTTTTGCATACTTACAACATCCTTGGCGTAGTAGAATTGAGCTGCTTCACTCAGGAAACTCAACTGTTCAACTTAATTATAACTGAGCCTCGTGTGACCACGTCCTAAAGTCAACTTTCTATAGTTGTTGTTAATCCACAATGTTGGGGACACCTAGGACATGGGGCATTGCCTTTGCTTCAAGAACCACAAAGCCCTTGGAGAACCCACGGTTTTGCGACTCTTCTTTTAAAATTTTATGACCACAGCAACGCGTGGGTCACATACTAGTTCATCTTAAGAGCCGTGTGCACCCAAGGTGAGCAGGTGCAATAGGCATTTTGCTAAAACTTGGTTGATTTCACAAGAGAAGGAGTGGGGCCTGGGGGATGCCAGCTCATGAGAAGTTTTCGATTAAAGTGGAATCCATACACATTCGGCTAACATTGGCAAGAGTCTTTAGTTAAATGTTCTACTTGCTTTCCTTCCTGAATGATAGGTTTTCTACTTTTCCCGCCACCCTACTAGCAAGTTCTCTATCTTATTAGATGGGATCTTTGTGGACTCCGTTCCACTCTATCTTCTCCTAGTTTGCACGCACATAAAGAAAAAGCACAATCAGAATTGAATTCTGGTGGTCAAGCACATAGAGATGTCACATGCAGTAACCTTCTCATTGTGCTCAACTCGTTGTCCACGATAGTAGTATAAGATTATTATCAAAAAATAAAATCTTTTCTCTCCCATTCATCTCGCGATATGTAGTTTCATTTCCTCTCTCTTTGTGCCATACTTCTCTATATCTACGCCTCTTGTCCCTGCAAGTTGTTGTCCCGCTAGTTTCTCCTCATCCCTCATCCCCGCATGCAGGTGAAGCATGCTCTCATTTTACCCTACCCAACCATAGACCTACGTACTCACCTGGAAATTGCAAGACAACATTTTCAAAGATTTCGAAGATTTTTTGATTTTCTTTTAGCTGGTACCACCTACTAGCTTAATACTATCAATTTTGCACGGAATGGTGCAGTGCTTGCAAGGCTACGAGAAGCCAAACATTTTTCTATACAAGGCGTATTTCAAATTCTCCTTTCCCTTGTTGTCCTTGGGGTGACTTGGTTCCAAAACAAAACTTGGACGTAGTCCCTCGTCTATTAGTGACACGGGGTCAGAGTGGAGGGATCAATGCCAGGTAATTGATCGGCGGGGCACGCACGATGTGAAACGTGGGATCACCGCAAAAACGGGGGGCAAGGTTTTATACACAAGGTCTTGAATCCATTGCAACGACACACACGCTAGCTAGGATGAATAGAGTACAACATTATGGAAGGGGAGATGGGGGGTTCAATAGGCAACCACAACGCGATGGAACCCTATATTTTATTATCAATGAAATTTGATCAACAACGGATTAAACCTCCACGGTTGATCCCGTTACTCTCAAAGTGTCACTTATGATTGAGGGCGTCGTCCCTCTCACTACAGAGCACTTAAGAGCACTTAAAAGTCAATGAAGCCCAAAATGAGCTCCAAATTATGAATAGTCTACTATAATCAGTTTGACCGTGGGGAGCTATTCGGACAGCAGGTACATGGGGCCTTCGTTGAGCTCTCTCTCTCTCTCTCTCTCTCTCTCTCGCTCGCGCGCGCGCCCGTCGCTGGTTGTAAAGTCGTTGTGGAGGGCGGACAGGGACCATACATGTGGCAAACGGGCTGCAATAGCTGAGGGAGGGGCAGCTGTCGGTGACGGCCAGGCAGTTGACTACACGACCCTGAGGTAGTTCATATTGGCGCCGCCAGGATTGGCGCCACAAAAGAAGGGGCCTTTTCTAACGTCCGCCGTTCGTACACTGCCTGCAGCCGCGAGCATGCCTCTGTCTGCCCATGGCTCATGCTCCCTCGGGACCTCGGGTCTCATCATGATCATTGCTCACACTCCTCTACTCGTCCAAAGCCATTAATTTTGCTGCGAGCTTTGTCTTCTTCTTCTTCGCTGAATTGCAACGGATGGGAGAAGGTAGAGAGAGAGGCGCATAGTTTTCCCAACTCTGCCGAAATTGGTGGAGTTGAGCACTCGCTTGCAACATTTTCACTAGGCGACAAAGTTTGCTCACATTAATGAAATGATGTCCATGGAAGCATGCAAATCTGCCCTTATATAGGCATCATAGAGGGTGACATCATGGTTACATCATAGGGTAACACCTCACCATAAACATCATCATCCATAGTGAAAAAAAACACATGCCATCCCATGACTCATGCCACATTGGCATTCTAGTAGACTAGAGAAGGTATACACAAAGAAGGTAAAAGAAATCGGACAGCCCACAAAACCCAACAACCCTTCCCTGGTGGTTTGGACTATGACTAGGGACAATTTGAAATAGCACACTCCAACCCAAGAGTAGAAACTAGCATGTCCCATCCTTGAGACAAATTGCTACACATCTCCAATTCAAGTGACATAACATCTTTAATTCAAGAGACAAATTACAAAAAACCTCCCCTCGAGCAAATGTAAACAAGATTGAGACCACGCTAATCCAAGCAATCTCCAAAAAAATACACTAAGAGGTAAACGCAAAAAAACAAGTTAGAGAAAGTCGTCATACTCATAGTCGCAAGAAACAAGAAAATATTTTCTCGTTCACTTTTGCTACTTCTTCTTCTACTCTTGATCTTTGCCGCGACGATGCACAACGCCGGTTTCTTTGGTCCCTCTCCTTGATTATGATTTTCTCCTAGATTTTTGTTCTGGGTGAGAGATTTACATATATTTCTTTGTGCTTTAGTTGTGCATCATTGTCACCTTTACACATTGAGGTCAAATGTGTATGATCCATAGCAAATGTGTCATACATTGTGACAAAGTGATGCACCATGCTTTGTGGATTTTTGTGGAGCCTCTCCTTGAAGAATCTTAATGTGAGCTACAAACATTTTTAAATATAGATGCTCTCTTTGTGAGAAGGCCCTCTTAGAACAGATGAAACAATGTGTGAATGGCCACTTGAAAACAAGCATTTTGTGTGTAAATAGCACTTCAAAAGATTTAAAAACCTCATCCGGATCCTTTTTAAAGAATATAACTGCTCTCTTTGTGAGAAGGCCCTCTTAGAAAAGAATGTGTGAGCGGCCACTTGAAAACAAGTTTTTTGTGTGTAAATAGCCACTTCAAAAGATATAAAAACCTCATCCTTTTTAGTAGATAAAGAAGAACTTGATTTATTTTCTCGTGCTATGCCATACATTTTTGCTTCCCAATTATAACCTACAAAGAGAGATTGATTGTTGCTTAGAGTTAGCACCAAATTTTGGAAAGGATCAGTGAGATGAGTGCACCAATGAGATCTTTGCATCCCAAATTGCACCTATTGTGTGTGCAATGGCTTGATGATACTGAGGTGGGGTTTTATCAATTATGTTCTATTTTTGCACCCACTCAATCAGAGTGTGCAACTACCTTAAATGTGTGATCATGTGTGCACACATACGGGGTTGAATTTGTTCTTGCCAAAATTAGGTAAGCCATTGCATATGTTGAGAGGGGTGTGCCTTTGTAATCCGCTCTTGGATGCTACTAAAGAAATATCCACAGATGAGCATGTCCAATCAATACTCACTTGCACTTTTGGAGATAAGATGTCGCTTTCTAAGGTGTTGCTTGTAGGATAATGAGCTCAAGTACTTGAGACTGATGCCGCGGATGCCAATGTTGGTTTCTCCTTGTGTGTTAGTGTCCCTTTGGTTGTCTCAAGGCATGCTATATTGCCTTCTCTTGCATGCAATTCTCCAAACTAGGTGCGCAACCTTGTGTATGTCCAAGTCACCAAACTGGATTGTGTCAAGGGTGTGATACAAATAGCAAGAACGAATGGCAAAGTTGACCACCATCTTTGATTGCTAGCTAATGTGTTGTTGTTGTTATTGATTCCGCACTAGACTTGCTTGGAGTGTGTTTCTTGATGCATGAGATGTTGATCTTAGAAAATTTTTAATCCATTCAAATGAAAAAAATTGCTTGACACTACCTCTTTTATAGGTTCCTTGCCGACTTTGCAGATGGCTCTCACTTAGTAATAGGCTCATGATTATTGACGCAGATGAAAATTGAAATTTTGCTATGGAACTAATCTCTAATCACATATGAGTGAGATTAAGGAGATTCACAGCATGATCTTATTAATGATCCTAATGGAGATTTTTGAGGAAGAAGTGTTGAAATAGTAGATGCAATAATGTAGAGCAATCATAATCTCCACTAACTCCAAAGGGTAGTGGCTTACTGGTACATCCAAGGGCATGCCCAAGCTCATTTACTTTACAAGTAATTAAAGAGATAGATAATGCTAATTACCAAAAGGAAGTAATAATCTCCTTCAAGATCTGATACCCATTGTACAAGGATTAGTGAGTGTAGCAATTATGGTTTCTGTGTGTGCGTGCCCACGCACATGCATGAGCGATCAAAGAGTAGAGCACAATGTAGACTATATAATAACTCTTGATTATGCATTAAAAAAGAGAGAATCTCCTCGAGGGGTCTCACTATGGATAAGTTGTGTATATTGCGTGGTGAAGGATTATTTTAAAACTCCATTTTTGTGAAAGTTTGACAAATAAAATATGCTCTTTTTTTATTAAATCGGTAATTTTTTTCTCAATGACATTTTATAATACCCTTTTGTATGTGAAAAAATAAAATTTAATAACCCCTTCTATTACACTCACATGATAATCACAAAATTATTAAGTGAAGTCCTCGAGAAAATCTCATGGGGATCACTTAATAAGTATGTGAGTATCATGTGAGTGTATCAAAAGGGGTTATTAATTTTTAAATCGTTTTCACAGTTTTACATGGAGAAGGATAAAACGCTTACCAATATCCACTTTTTGTAAAGGATACATCAAAAAGTGCTAAAAGTGGTACCACCTATACATGCTTTCATTGAGGCATCATAGAGGGTGGTATCATGGGTACATCATGGGGTGAAAAAGAAACCACATGCCATCACATGGTTTACCACATGACTCATGCCACATTGGCATCATAGTAGACTAAAAAAGGTACACATCATAGTAGACTAGAAAGGGTACACATGAAGAAGGTATAAAGAATAAAATAAACCCCACAAACCTCAGTACTATAGCAAGGCCCACTAATTTGAATCTGGGGACATATACACCCACCAATAATGGCTTTATCAGTTTTTTCCACCATGTGCTTTCAAATTGGAGGCTACCTTGACTAATTCCAATTCGAGCAGAGAAAGTCAAAAGACTCCAATTGGATCTCATTCTCTTTTTTCATAAATGGAGAGCAAGACATCTCCATGCATTAGAGCAGGCATTAGGGGTTCTTTTATTGATTGTATGTGTCCATGGCATGGATTTATAAGGGCTTCCATTCCAAAAGTAAATCCAAAATGTTAGCTCTATGAGGCGATTTTCTAAGATTATCGAGGTGCAAGAGGGGCTACATAGGAAAATATATAAATGTTGGCTATATCCCCTTCTATTCTCTTTATGAAAGAACTTGAGAAAATGTTGAGAGCTCAACACGTCCTTGTGTCACAACTGTCTCACTTCAAGGAAAAGCTTTCACATAATCTACAATGCAGAAGTGAAGGATAAGATTGTCATAAATGAAAATCCTTTTGACTATGAAAAGTAAAGAGACTATCAACTCTAGGTTAATGTATAAATTTAAGTGCACCTAACAAACAAAGGTAGTTCGTGAGGATTTTGTTATTCAATGCAAATTTGACTTCTTAGGATATGGAGGATTTCAAGAAGAGAGGTAGTAGGCAAAGATGAAGGATGGAAGCATACTTTGAGCTGTTTAGAATACCCAAGAGGTTAGGATTTACTCATCTCTTAGGTATTCTATGTACAAGTCTCTGATGGAACCCTAGCCCCCTCAAGGCACATGTTGTGCTTGAGGGATGTTGTATTCTTAACGGGTTAATATAAATTATCTCAACTCACAATTGTGAGTATGGAAAAAAAAAAGATTTGGAGGATAGGATTCTTAAAAAACGACTTGTTCTTTGAAGGGATGAAGGTTAAATAAAAGTCAAGCGCTCTTGGTATGCATGGAAATTGTCACGTTTTGCTATTTTAAAGAAATGTGGAAGATCGGGAACCATAGGGTGTTTGAGAAAGCTCTTATTACTGCAAACTTCACCTAAATAGTAAGGGAAAGCAAGAAACTTATTATCTCCATTGGTAAAAGGAAGTCCTCAGACGATTGGACGGGGCCTTTAACACCGTTCTGGTAGGACAAAACTGACATCTTCTTGATTTCCTCATAGGGTAGTCCAATTGTTATCCATTGTATATGTTAGCCCTCAACGCTCGTCACTAGGTGAGGTATCTTTATACATTATTTTGTTTAATATAATTCATACACTCATTGTTGTGAGTTTGAAAAAAAAAAGATATATTTGGATTGCATGTTGCGTTCTCTGGTTGTTTTTGGTCATGTTTTGTTGGCTCCCTTGAAAATCAGATTCTTGGCGGTATCTAGAATGTGTCGCAACGTTCTCCATAGAGATGGCTTTCAAAACTTGTAGGCGTGTTCCAAAAATCATCCTTTTTGTGGATGTAAGTCTCCTACTCTATACAAATGTGGCTTCCATAAGAGCTGATGTACTTATGATGAATGTAGTCTTTGGAATATGGTCGATGGATCTTTGATGCTTTGTCTCAAGTTGTTGGAGTAGGACTTTCATGTAATTCTCTTTTATGCTTAATTTATATTGTACTCAAAATTGTGAGTATTGAAATTTAAAAAAAAGATATATTTGGATTTGTCTTTTCAAGGGGTCTTTCTCAAAACCAATATTGAATTGTTTAGAATTTTTTGCATGTTTTTGTTCTTCCAAAGAAACATTTTCACTGGTTTTAAGAATTCTTTCCAGTTACACTTAGCCATCTTGAGCAGAGGGCTAAGGAAAGCAATATACAAGATCATAAAAGCATTAATCACTTTAATCTAGCTTTGGAAGGGGAGGAGAACGAACTCCCATCTTCTCATTTTTTAGCTTATTATTTTCAAGGACCCATTGAAATCTTTGCGTGTGGATTACGTCCACCCCTACGGGGGCTCCCAAGTTTCTGAATATACTCCCTTTTGAGATAATCTCTCCTGTCCAGACTGGAGGGTCAAAAGAGTCATTCTCTGACAGGGAGATAAGCCTTGACTTCTCTATATTGCACTTAGATCCCGAGCCCACTGCAAATGTTTGCACAATCTCCATAGCTCTCCTGACAACTTGAGGGCACACCTTCAAGAATAGGAGAGAATCATCTGCGAACATTTTGGCCAATAGCTGGTCGTTGCTCGGTGATGCCAGATCTTGAATCTCTCCCCGCGTAGCACTCGCTTTGAGCATCGTAATGAGAGGATGCAATCCGATGGCAAAAGGCAAGGGGGCCAAGGGACATCCTTGCTTAATAAACCTTTTAACCTCAAAAGAGCCCATAATTTTGTCGTTAAATAGGAGCTCTCATTGGCTACCAACGCCTAGTGTGCATATGAGGTGACAAAGGCAAGGCCCTAAGCCCAGATCTCCCATGACTTCTTCTATATAGAACCATTCTATTCTATCATAGGCTTTGTCGAGGTCCAGCTATAGCAAGATGCACTCTTGCTTAGAGAAGGATGCATACTCTATTCCTACCATTGCTGCCAAGATACTATCATATATAGATCTCCCTTTAATGAACCCGTGTTGATGGGGAGAGATGATCCAACTTAGGAGGAGCGCAAGTGGGCAAGTGTGAGAGCTATTGCCTTGGCAATAATTTTTTATGCTATTGACATCATCGTAATGGGGCACCAATGTTTATGTCGAGAGAAGAAGATCTGTTTGGGGATGGGCTTGATAAGCCCCCTCTTAACACTTGCATCCAATGACTCTTTGAATACAGCTTGATTGTCCATCCGTGTGACTGGACCCTTGAGATCATCCCAATATTTCCTGAAGAATTCAGTCGTCAGTCCATCCCAACCGGGGGACTTTTCATTGCCAAGAGCTTTTAGTGCCGCTGAGCATTCCTCCTCAGAGAAGGCCTTTTCCATGTGGTTGGCTTCCTCCTGGGGAACCTTCTTTTCAACACTCCCAAGTAAAGACGCTCGGGCTTCTTCCACTTCCTGAGATTGGGTCTCTGGTTGGCCGATAATTTGGTTGAGATAATTGATCATAAGTCAAGCCATCTCATCTTGGTTTTGAATTGTATTCCCTTTCTCATCATCGAGCACTTGCACGCCACCTCTGAAAGTGAGCCCTAAAAAATGTGCTTGGTTAGAAGGAAAATTTCCCTAGAGATCAATCTTGCCTTCTTGATTTCCTCTAGTTGTTCATTGGCCAGGTGAGATTTAGCTTCAAGCCATCGCTTGTGCTCATCCTTGGTAGCCAATCCGGTAGCCTTCCTAGAGTCTAATTGTGCTACCTCCTCTGTGAGACGTTTGATATGTGACTCATTGGCTTTTTTAACCCGGGGACCCAAAGTTTTAATAGCTTTTTGCACACTCCGAACAAATATATTCCAAGCAGTAGGTTTATTCATCCCCACATCTTTCTTGAGCTTTCCCAACGCTTTCTTGGCGATGCTTCTGAAGAGAGGATGTTTGAACAGGTGTGTCCTTGTAACCAGAAGATTTTTCTCCCCTCTCTGGGAACCCCCCCCCCCCCCCCCCCCCCCCCCCTATCTTTTTCTTGAGTTGTAAGTGTAATGGCATGTGATTGGAGAGGGTTTTGTTGAGATTACCTTCATCTCTAACGTCGATGAGATCCAGTCAGCTTGATGAGAGTAGTAGCATTTGTCCAATCGGGAGGTAGTGCAGGCATACTGAAGGCTTGTGTAGGTGAATCCATGCATGCTCTTCCACGGGCCCACTTCCCACAAGTCAATCATATCCCACTTCTCACATAAGCTCAGCCATTTAGAATTTTTTAAACCAGCCAATATACTGGTGGAGCCTGTTCTCTCCTTGATTTTCTCGACCATATTGAAATCTCCAATTATCAGCCACTCCCCATCGATCGGAGTATCCCTGAGCTGCATCCACAATTTAGCTCTATCCTTTGCATTGCAAGGGCCGTAAACATTTACTATGGTGATAGGTTGATTGTCCCATCTAATTCTAACACCAAGGACTCGTCCGGAGGGGTGGTTTAGAACCATCTTTCCTTTGCATTGCAAGGGCCGTAAACATTTACTATGGTGATAGGTTGATTGTCCCATCTAGTTCTAACACCAAGGACTCGTCCGGAGGGGTGGTTTAGAACCATCTTTGGATCCAAATCTCTACCAACAATGAACAAGATACCATTGAGACCGTCACTTCCTTCCCCATAAAAGATAAGTTTTTTTCTTACAGCATGTTTTCTCTTAATACGAGCATCCAAAAGGTGCTCTTGGATGGCCCAGCAATTGACTGCCTTCTCTTTCTTCACTTCTTCCCAGAAGAGAGTTCCCTTCTTCTGGGGTTTTAATCCCTTCACGTTCCAAGATTGAATAGAGAGAGTATCCATCATTGGGATAGGGGGACAAATTCTTCTACCTCCAGGAACTGTTCAATAGAGTTCCCATTCAAGTTGTCCTCTTCCATTGGCTCCTTTTTTGTTGGAACCTGCATGGTATCCAACTTGGAAGTGAAAAGGTCCTCTTGATTCGTCTTCCCCAAAACTTTGAATATGTTTTCATATAGGAAAGGGGGCTTTGGGAAATCTAGTAGGAGACCTCTGGCAGGAGACCATTGATTTGTCCCAAGGCCCTAGCCTATGCTTTGGACCATTTACATGAAATATGAGATACTTGTTGCTAGCCCTCATCTTTTGACCTAAGAGTTGGAGTCATCACGATCTTCTGCAGTACTGAGGTGGCCATTCTTTTGCCTCTTTTGAGTTACTTTTCCAACACCCCCACTCAAACCCAAGCCCCTATACAATGTAAAACTATGAACCCGCAATGATGATGTGAAAGTGAATTGTGTATCTATGTATAAATATACAAGTGACTCATAGATCACAATGTGCAAGTGTGGAGTGTGCATAGTGCATGATACCTATAGGATTACAATGTGATATGTACAAAGGTATCACAATAGCAGAGAAGCTAATCTAGAAAGAGTGAGGCCGAAGCAACTCCAAGCTCCGAGCACAAGAGAATGAAACGTGACTCATTGGGGACTTTGGCAAGAATGTTTGCAATCATATGGTCACTTGGATAGTGTTCAATCATTATGGTGCATTTGTGTACTTCATACCTGACATAATGATAATGGACAGCAATGTGCTTTGATTTATTATGTTGAACATAGTCTTTTGCAAAACTAATGGCACTCTGGTTGTCACACCACAAGGGTGTTCTAGAAAGAGGAGAGTGATCAAATCAACCATCATTTGTCAAAACCAGACCATCTCATGAGCTGCAAGTGATGCTGCAACCTATTCTGACTCAATCGTAGAAACTGCAACACAACGTTGTTTCTTGCTGGTCCAAGAAACAAGACAACCATTCATAAAGAAGCAATTTCCACTAGTAGATCACATAGATAAATGTGATATTTCCCAATGTGCATCTGTGTAATCCAAAAGAGAAAGAGATTTCATAGAATCCAATGTTAGTTATCGTTGATAGACCAAACCAAAATTTGTAGTGTCTTTTAAGTATTTCACTACACGCTTTTCTGCAGACCAATGCTTATTAAGAGAAGGACATGCAAGATGTTTTCCAGGATAATTAGCAACAAACAAAATATCAGGACGAGTGTTCATGACAACAAACTAAAGATATCCAATCAAGTTAGCATAAAGTTGATTTGTGACAAGTTGACTGTCACTATCAGAAGTGTTCTTCATAGAACTCGCAAGACAAGGTATGTTGGCCAAATGTGCAGATTCCATACCAAATTTTTGAATTGTATTTGCAATAAACTTTGACTGTCAAAGGAATAAAATACCTTTTGTGCCGTTTCATGCATTGAATCTGAATGCCAAGACACGTGTGAATCTCTCCAAGATCCACCATATCAAATGCAAAAGACAATAACTTTTTCACTTGCTAAAGAAATCCCAAATCATTGGAAACAAGGATGGTATCATCCACATAAAGAGAAAGAATCACAAAATTGCTACCTTGGTGTTTGATGTATAAGTTGGGGCTTGAAGAGCAAGAGATAAATCCTTTAGAGATGAGAAAAAGATCAAATTTTGTATACCATGCCCACGAAGCTTGTTTGAGACCATATAGTGCCTTATGGAGTTGAGCAACAAGGTCTTTTTTACCTACAATAACAAACCCTTTTGGTTGTTCCATATAAATTTCCTCTTTCAAATCACCATTCAGAAAAGTAGTTCGCACATCCATTTGATGAGCTTCTAAATCAAATTGAACAACAAATGCCGATAAAACTGAAACACTTGTAATGCAAACAACTGGTGAAAAGGTCTCTTGATAATCAGCACCAGCAACTTGGGAGTAACCTTTTGCAACTAAACATGACTTGAATTTGTCAAAAGATCCAATTTTTTTTACCTTTGTCTTATACACCCACTTACACTTGATAGTTGTACGACCATGAGGTAATTTAGCTAGTATCCATGTACCTTTAGAGATAACAGAATCGTGCTCTGCTTCCATAGCCATTGATCCTTTTGTGGTGAAGAGATAGCTTCATTATAAGTAATTGGATCTTCAAAAGTACAAAAAGTATTATCAACAATATCGTCATCATAAACATGACATGAACCATGTTCAAAATCAATAGGAAGATCCACAAAAATATCAATATCATCATTGGTAACATTTTGAGTGAATGGTTGTCAAGAGGAAAGCTACTCTATAGGAAAAGTTTCATCATCTAAAAGAAATGGAAAAGCATGAAGAAAAGTTTTAATATCATCAAAATCATCCATGGACCATGAGCCTCCCATAAGTTGTTCGTTAAAAGTAGGATCACAATTCACACATTACTTTCTTGGAGGAAGGGTCGTAGAATTTGTAGCCTTTGCAAGTGTTAGACAATCCAGTAAAAATAACTTTAAGATCAGGAGTCAAGCTTCGTTCGTTTTTCTTTGAGAACATGAATATAAGCAATACATCCAAAGAATAAAAAATGAGATACAGAAGGAATGTTTCTTGTCCATGCTATGATGGGTATCTTATCAGAGGGTGCAGTAGTAGGAAGATGATTTTGAATAAATACTGCTATCAAAGTAGCTTCAACCCAGAAAACACGAGATAACTTAGAATGAATTAGCATACATCTTACAGTATTGAGAAAAGTGCGATTCTTTCATTCAGCAACGCCGTTCTGTTGAGGTGAATATGGAATAGTGTGTTCATGATGAATTCCACTATTAGCATAGTAACTCACAAACTCTCAAGAAACATATTTGCCTCCATTGTCACTACCAAGCTACTTGAGGTGACAACTAGTTTGAAGTTCAACATCCTTGTGGAATTGTTTGAAAAGAGATAATGCCTCAGAATTTTGTCTAAGTAGAAATACAATTGTATACCATGAGAAATTAACAATGAAGGTAATGAAGTAGCGATATTGTGATCTTGAAGAAGGTAGAGGTCCACATATATCATTATGAACAAGATTTAATATGTCATAAGAATAAACCGTATTTGAGAGAGGAAGGGGTTTACAATTATGTTTCCCAAGAGCACAAAACTCATAAATTTCCATCTAGGGATGAGCTTTAAGATCCATGCCATGAACAAGATCATGATGCTGAAGATCAAGGAGTTTTGAGAAATCACCATGAACAAAACGGTGATGCCATACTTTGCAATCATGATCATCTAGAGCAACATTTGCTATAGCACCATTAAGAGAAAATTCAAACAAATTACCGTTTCGAGGAGCAGTGGCTATATTATGTCTATCTTTCTCATTAGGTGAAATTTGAACTCACAAAGGGGACCTTTAAGGAGTTTGATTTTACCTTTCTCTACCAAAACGGACGCATGGATAAATTTTTGCAAACAAACTCCAAAGTTGACGGAGGTTTGATAGTTAGAATGTCTTCTTCAAGCTCTATCTACTGATATATAGCACGCCATGAGATTCTTCATATTTTAGAAGATTCTAGAAGATTCTTTTTTTGATTCACCTATGATATGACAACTCTGTCAGAATCTACGTGAATTAAAAAAAAATCTTCTAAAATATGAGGAATCTCATGGTGTGCTATATATCAGTAGACATAGCTTGAAGAGGACATTCTAACTGTCAAACCTCTGCCAACTTTGGAGTTTGTTTGCAAAAAATTATCCATGCACCCGTTTTAATAGAGAGAGGCAAATTCAAACTCCTTAAATGGCCCCTTTCACTACAAAAGGCTCTTCATATTAGCGACGCTCACACAGCGACGCTCAAAAAAAAAATTCCCGGCGTCGCTATGAGCGTCGCTATAAGCGTCGCTATGAGCGTCGCAAATTTATTTGTAAATTTGCGACGCTTATAGCGACGCTTATAGCGACGCTCATAGCGACGCCAGCTGGGGTAAAAAAAATAACCGAGTGCGCCCAAAAACGCAGATCTCAGATCTGAGTTTTTCGGCGCCCTCAAGCAAAGAGCAGGTAACGCTCTCCCTCACTCTCTCTCTCTCTCTCTCTTTTCTTCTCCACACACACACACACACACACACACACACACACACACACACGAGGAGAGGAAGGAGAGCCAGGTATGCTCCTTCCCTCTCCTCATTCTCATGTTCCCTTCCCCTCTTTCTCTCTCCCTCTCTCTCTCTCTCACACACACACATACACACACACATAGTGTTTTTGAGAGAGAGAGAGAGAGAGAGAGAGAGAGAGAGAGAGTACAAACAAAAACAAAAACGCACACACATACATAAACAAAGAATGCACACACACATTGAGAGAGAAAAAGAGAGAGAGAGCATGCATAAACAAAAAACGCACGCATTGAGAGAGGAAAAGAGAGAGAGAACATGCATAAACAAAAAACGCACACATTGAGAGAGGAAAAGAGAAAGAAAACATGCATACGATCCAAAAAAACGCACACACATTGAGAGAGAAAGAAAGAGAAACTAAGGGAGCGTCGTAGGAAACTAATTAAAATTAAAAGACCTAAAGATCTAGCCGACGAGGAGTTGAACTGAAGACCTACTATTCAAGAGGGAAATGGCATAATCAATCTATCATACTTGGCATGGGTGATAGAAAGGTTATACCATTTATCTCTTTTTATTGGCACACGCGCACACACACAGGAAGAAGAGAGTTATAACGTCGTAGGAAACTATCTTAAAAGACGTTAAAGATTAGGTTATATGTAGACTTACATTAAATTAGATTTAGGTTTATTTTTAACTAGATTTACGTTTATTTAAGCTAGATTTAGATTTACATTATATTAGATTAGATGCGGGTCTCCATAGACTGCGATGCCTGCATGAAGCGGGTGAAGAAAGCCCTCAATGGAATATAGGGTATTGCTGCCTTCACTCATGGTGGGCTCCGTCGATCCAAAAGTACTGGTGAAATGTCCTCAGAAGATAGGGAAGAAGGTGGATCTTCAGGGCGACAAGAGTCACTACATCCCCGACACAATGACCATCTAAACAACCTCTAGTCATTAGACTTACGTTAAATTAGATTTAGCTTTATTTTTAGTTAGATTTACGTTTATTTAGATTTACGCTTATTTACGTTAGATCGAGTCCACGCAAGAATTACTTACGGTTTAGGGTTTAGAGTTAGACGAACAGTGAAAAGATCTACTGTGAAAAGATGTTAAGATGAAGTGAAGTGCTACAGCTAGAGAAGAGGCAAAGGGATTTTGTCCACTACATGCAGTATCATGTAGACGTGGGTGTGTAGATTTCTTGTACCCACAAATATAGGTATTGACCAATAAAGACGAGATTATAACCCGGTGGTTCTGATCTCCGTGCACCTCTAGACCGAGGTGTGCGGGGATTGGACATGACTAGAGAATGTGAGGTAAAGAGAGAGAGAGAGAGAGAGAGAGAAAGAGAGAGAGAGAGAGATAAGACGAAGAATGCCAATAGAATATTAAATTTGTTGTCCAGGTTATAAGTTTTTTATCCTCATTATGAGTAGCGACGAGGATGTGGGACCGTCCAACCGAAACACCTATCTCTCAACGAGGGTCTTATGTCCTTGTAATCAATGCAAGCATGCTGTGCGACGGACAAGACGTGTTTCTTTGCAGCACGTTCGCGAATTTGGCGAGTTCGATCCATCTATTATAGATCGAGTTGTTGCCAATTATAACTCGTCGGACTCTGACGCTGGCCAACAAGCAGCAATCTTGCAACCCAATAGACGTATTCGCAGGCGCTTTGGTCAAGCAGCATATGTGAGGCCACAAGATGTACCCTCTGACATCTCGGGGGATGATCATGCAGAGCACATTCCCAACAAGGCAATGTTTGAGCCCGAGATTGATGAAATGATCGAGACGATCATGGATTCAGAAAGGCTTATCTATGATGATATGAAAAGTGAAGCCGATACGTCATTGTATAATGGAGCACGTATGTCTAGATTGAAAGCACTCCTGGTTCTTCTCAACATGCAGACAAAGTTTGGATGGAGTGACACTAGCGTCACAGCGCTTTTCAGGTGATCTATTACAATTAGTTTACTTTAATAGAACTCTAAATGTATAATGATCTGATAGATTTTTACACGACTGTATCATATTTTTATGTTGTGTAGATTGCTGAAAGAGCACATTCTACCAGCTGACAATGTGATGCCAGATTCCCGAGATGAAGCAAGAAAGATTTTGCGAAACTTGGGGATGGATTACAATTCTATCCACGCTTGTCCTAATGACTGCATTCTTTTCAGAGGGGAATACACAGACATGGAGAAGTGTCCGAAATGTGATTCCGAAAGATATCGAGTAGATCTCCACGGGACAAAAATTCCACAAAAGGTTTTGCGACATTTTCCTTTGCTTCCTCGCATCAAGCATTTCTTCGAATGTAAGTCCATGGCCGCCCTAGCATCATGGCATGAGGAGAATAAATCTTCAGATGGTGTGCTACGAATTCCTGCAGATTGCGCAGCCTGGAAACATATAGATGGAACATGGTCGGATTTTGCCAGGGAAGCTCGAAATTTGCGCTTAGGCCTGGCTATGGATGGCGTAAATCCATTTGGTCAAAGATCAACATCTTACAGTGTATGGCCCGTTGTCATCGTCAACTACAACATTCCCCCGTGGTTGACTACGAAGAAGGGGCACCTATGGCTAAGCTTGATTGTGCCAGGGCGATATAAAGTGGGGAATATGGATGTGTATCTTCGTCCACTATTGGAAGAGCTACAACAATTGTGGATTGGCATAGAGGTGGTGGATATGAGCCGACACACAGGACGACGGAATGCTTTGATCAGAGGTATTCTAATGTGGACCATGCATGACTATCCCGGGCTAACAGAATGCTCAGGTGATCTATTGACACTCCTCACTCAGACACTGTAAATCTTGTTTTTCCCCATAGTTGATCTATTATCATGTGTATACATGCAGGGCTTCAAACAAGCGGATACAGAGCATGTGTCACATGTGGACCTAGACTGAATGCACGTAGGGCACCCTCACTGAAGAAGCAAATCTACGAAGGTCATCAAGCGTATCTTCCGGAGAATCATGTGTTACGCGACGGCTTTTTGGGAAGAGAGCCACCAAGGATGTCTGCACAAGCATGGTTAGAGCAGAAGGAGATGTGCGATGACGGATTGCCTCCAGGGATGAAGAGACTATCTCTATGGTACGAGTTACCATACTGGCCCCGACTCGTGATCAATCACTTGCTCGATCCAATGCACATATTCAAGAATGTGGGTAATCTACTATGGGACCATTTGACCGGCAAGAAAGATACTTTGGGAGCCAGAGTTGACCTTAGAAATGTGGATCGTATGGAGCAATATTGGCCGCAAACAGCGTCTGATGGATCGATAAAACTTCCTAAAGCACCATGGATTTTCACAGGAGCCCAAGAACGCAAAGTAAAAGAGGCCATTCGATCTTTGCGGACCCCCACTGGTGTAATGCACTCGCTCCGAACATGTTTTACTAAAGAAGAAAAGCTTACCGGTTTGAAGTCACACGATTGGCATAAAATGTGTCAGGTACGTTCATAGTGGACTTTAATATCATTGCATAAAATGTGGACTTTAATATCATTGCTGCACATACTTTACAGTTTATTTTACCGGTTGCCATTGAGGGATGTTTGTCTCTCGACATCCGTAACACAATCTACAAACTTGCAAAGCTGGTGCAATGGATCTCACAAAAGGAGATCGACGTAGACTCCATACCATTCGCCAAACTAAATGCTGCGGAGCTTGTGTGCATGTTTGAGAAACATTTTCCTACTACAATACTAACCATTCAGGTGCATCTTCTTGTTCACATAGTTGATGAGGTGGAAATAGCTGGCACAGTTCATTCCAGATGGATGTTCTTCTTAGAGCGTTTCATGAAAACGCTTAAGGGATATGTGCGTCAAAAGGCACGTCCGGAGGGTAGCATGGCAGAAGGTTGGTTGGTATCAGAGTCCCTAGTGTACATTGGAGAGTGGCTAGACGGATTTGATAAATCCCGGGACACGCTATGGCAAACCATAGATGATGAGCGCATATCTGGGATTGTCATGTGCAATCTCGGTGTTGAGAAGAAGATGACGGAAGATCTAGAGGCTAAAATCAACCGATTTTGCATGCTTCACAATCCAGTGATGCAAAAGTGGATTTCACAATATGAGGATGCAAAGCAAGAGCGACAAAGGGCACGAATCGAGTGGAGACGGGGAAGACGACCACCGATGCACTATCCAGCGGTTCTGGAGAGCCTACCAACCTTCATGAGCTTAAGATGGTTGCACAACCAATTGAAAAGCGCACAACAATGCGGTGACGAAGTGACTGAAGAAGAGTGGGAGTACTCTCGGGGTTGCGCGACCAAGGTAAGTTTGCAATGTACGACTAGCAAGTGACTTTATTTATAAACGTTTGAACGGCCACTCATAATCTTTGTTCGTTGTAGTATAAGTCATACACAGCAGCATGGTGTAAAGGTCGACATTTTAGGGTGGAACGAATCGACAAAAAGCGTTTTACTCAAGATTGTGGAATCATGGCAAAATTTGAACAGTCTAGTCGACGACGTTCCTCTGATGCAGATCCCGTGGTGGCGGAACTCACTTACTTCGGCACGCTGCAAGAGATTTTGAGGATCGATTACAGAGGATTTTTTGTCGACTTGTTCGACGTGCAATGGTTCAAGATAATCATGGAGGGTCGAAACGCTACTGTGCGTAGAGGAGAGTCTGGTTTTCTTGAGGTGGATTCTACTAAGAAATGGACTGACCTAAGAGACACTTTCGTACTACCCGAGCATTGTGAACAAGTAAGTATATAAATAGTTAACATCCCCCTTTTACAAGTTATGTGCTTGAAAGCTCTCATGTAAGTTATGTGGCTCTGGCAGGTAGTATTTCATCCTACAAAGTCTACATCAAACTGGTGGTACGTCATAGAGGTAGCCCCTCGTAGTGCAAGGACGTATGAAGGCTACCATGTACCAATCACAACGACATCAATGGAGGAGATCAGAGAAGATGCTCAATCAGAAGCCGCTGCGGTGGTGCCAGACGAGCATCAAGATGCTACTACTCTATATGGGGTGCATGCAGAGGAGCTACAAAATGAAACAGAGGATATGTGTTTAAACGGAGAGCTCTATATAGATATAGGAAGTTATGCTGAGTTATGCGAGGATGAGAGAGAGATCTCTTAAAGCCACAAATATTGTATTTGAACAATTTTGCTCCGTGCTGTAAAAGCTCTGGCTCTCTAAGTAGCTTCCATGGTGTATAACGCTCTTTTCTACTCGCGCTCACATCTTTTGATTGAAAATTCTGAGTTTTCGACTTGCCTCTTTTATCACTCGATTCATTGCGTCATTGTATTTATATGCGTCATTACGTCATTGTATTTAATGGTCTTTGCGTCATTGTCTACTCTATTCATTCAATATTAAGTTTAAATATTCGTGTGTTTAATGCAGGTATGGATGATGAGGAGTTTCTTTCTTCTTTGTCACCGCAGCAGAGACAGTGGTACGTGGAGCGTCATCGCTCTGGCGCATCATCGCGCGTTCCTACACCATCCGCATCTCCCTCTCTTTCGGAGCATTCGGCGCGCTCTGAAGCTTCGGCGTCGACGAGACGAGCGTCACACTCGTCTAGACACCGGCGCTCTAGTGGTGGCGGTGGCGGTTGTTGTGGGGATTCCGCCACCGATGCCTCCACACCGCCTCGTGTTCGACGAGGCTCTTTACCCTCCCCTTCTTTGCCCGCCCCCACACCAGCCACAGCATCGCCATCTACGCCAGGTTTTGCACGGCTGACTGTTCCTAGAAGCTACACACCTCTACCTACTCCGCCGGGAGCCACCCCACTCGACACTCCTCGCTTCGGCGCCCAGACGCCGGTGGAGACACCTGACGTCCGTACCCCCATCGACACGCCGCTAGAGACCCCTGCCGGGACACCCAGGTTCACGCGTCACCGGCCAGAGGGCTTGCCTTACTCCGTCGACATCAGCGGCGGCATCATCATGGATGATGACGGCAAGAAGGTGATCTCGCGCATGCGTGGTCTTTGCTCTCAGCTGTTTAGACACTATATACTAAACAAATGGAGTGAAGTACCAAGTGATTTAAAAAACAGAGTCATCAGCATACTTCATGATGAGTTTCCCGTTCCAACACGGGATCAGCGCTTCAATGAAGACCTGATGAAGATTAGAATGCGCAAATACTGCAAACACAAGCGTTCCGAAGTGCAAAAAGCAATCAAGAATGGGTGGAATAGGCCAGATTGGCTGGCCAAAGAAGATTGGAAGAATGCGAAGAAAGCAGCGCGCGAGAATCCCGACAAGTGGAAGCAACAAAAGGATGCAGCCAGAGCGCGAGTAGAGGCAGGGAGCTCGCACCACTTGGGGAGCGGTGGTTGGGCATCATTTGAGGCCGATTTTGTAAGTCTTTTCACATTGCTCTTTATGCATGTTCGATAGTTTAGGGTTTATGAGTTTTTTAGTTCTAACATAATGAAATCTTTGTATGTTCTGACAGTGGTCGATGACAGGACGTGATCCCACACCGTACGAGCGCGAGTACGCAGGCAGGAAGGGCTTAAACGCCCTGATGGACATTCTCAGTTCTCGCGGCGGCATGGTTAGTATTAGGGTTTACTCTTTTTTATTTTTTGTATTGTTTTATAAATGTCGTTATATGTTTATATTTACTGAAAACTGTCTTATTGTCTTTTTTTGCAGAACCCGACAGATACGCCGCTTGGACGCGATGAGACGTCTAATTAGACGACGTCAGTTTAGCCGTAGCTAGATAGCATTAGTTTAGGGTTTCTCGTAGCTTATGTATCATGAGACGGATTTTATACGTCTTTTTGAACCATGTATATTATTACATTTGTCACCGCAATTCCTTTTGCCAATCAATTCTTTATGCCTATGATGTTGTACAATTGTCATTATTACATTTGCCAATCAATTCAGTTTGCCTATGATGTGTACAATTGTCAATTTTGCAAACAATGCGTCTTGTGGGTGACTATTTTGGGTCTATTATCTACTTTTGCACTTTTTTTAAAAACTGAATCAAGTACAATATGGTTGATGGGTGGCAGGGCATTCAATGCCCTGCCACCAAAAAAATATTCTCTCAGGCGTCGCTATAAGCGTCGCTATTTATGGCTCTGTAGCGTCGCTATATGCGTCGCTATACTCTTCTGTGAGAGCGTCGCTATAGGCGTCGCTATGAGCGTCGCTATATAGCGACGCATATAGCGACGCTCTCGTAGCGACGCTGTTAGCGACGGTTTTAGCGACGCCGGGGGTTATAAAAACCCAGTGTATTTCCGTCGCTAACAGCGTCACAAGAGCACACAACCTCTTGTAGTGTTTGTGAGTCCGAATTTCACCTAATGTAATTCGGCATTTGGTATGGTCAAACCTAGAAAAGAGACCAAGATCAATAAGTGTAGCAACTGAAAGAAGATTATGTTGAAGATCTGATACATGTAATACTCCTCACAAAATTCAAGTGGCAGAAGATAAGGTACCAAGATATAAATCTTCAATGCCTTTACTTGACAAGTCGTATCATCAACAAGATAAACAACACGTTGAACTCGTAGTGGATGATAGTTATGGAGCCACTTATACTGATATGTCATATTTCTTCTAGCACCAGAATCGACAGTAAAAAGTGATCCATCCCATACATGAAGTTTTTTGTCTGGAGCAATTGAACATAGAATGCAGCTTGTTTTTGGTACAATATTGTTCAATGTTCAACAACATATGCTTTGTTACGATCTGGGTCGAATCGATGCTTATAGAACGTATGAGTGGGATGATCAGATTGTCCACAATATTCACAAGAAGAAGAAGAAGCTCCAGATAAACGTGGTTGTTTAGTGGTGATATTGTGTTCTTCATCGTGACATGCCCAACAATCATCTTCAGCATGGCCATTTTTGTTGCCGTAAGAACATTGCTTATTAGGAAATTTGAGATGAGAGAAAATATTACCCCGACGACCACCTCTACGATTTCCTCGTTGAAATGGACGTCTTCAAGAAAAAAAAGCATGTTCCATTTGTTGTGACTCATTCTTCTCTTGTGAAATCATAGTTGTATCATGACCAACATAACGTCGTTCTTGACGTTGAGAGTATTCAATTAAAGACATGCAGGCTTGGTTGAAATCGAGAACATCTTTATTAGAAAAAAAATTGTAATAATGTTATCATAAGAAGAGTCCTTAACCGTGTTAAGGAGATGAGTAATCATCTGCTTTTGCGGAACAAAATCACTGGCAGCATAGCAAGTTGATTAGTAATATATTTGAAAGACTCAATATGTCCTGTCATGGTATTACCAACTTCATATTGTAACTTGTTAAGCAAACCTCTCAAATAAAGTATTTCTGTAACAGATTTCTTTTGAAAGTTTTTAATAAGATACTTCCATACGTCATGGAAAGTAGAAAGTTCATACACATCAATCAAGGAAATAAGTAAGAGTAGAAAGAGTTTACCAATGAGTTGCTTTATCACGTTGTTTCCAATCCGTTTATGCAACATGCCAGTCTTCAAATACAGGTCCGTCAGTGATAAGCACGTTGTCATGATTCGTATCAACAGGTGGAGGTGGACATACACGATCTCCAAGGACAATATCAGAGAGTTCATCTCATTTAAGAATTAACAAATCTTTGCTTTTCAGCCTAGTAATCCTTGTCCTTGGAAAGAAGGAACAAATGCTGGCCAAAAGAAAAACCATTGACGAAAATAGTCATAGCCATATCTGGTTGTGAGAAGACGTGAGCGGGATGAAAACACACACAGCGCCTCTATAACGACCCGACACACACTCTTGGAATGATACACACACATACAATATGGGGCACCACTCGGCTTAGACAACACACCTGGCCAAGACAGGGAACACACCTCTGGAGTGAGAGGAGAGAGACTATCCACTTGCCCACTCCACACAGACACACACACACACCCAAAAAACTCAGCTCAAAAGAGGATAATTTCTGATGTTTAGATACAATTGAGCTTGGGCCAACACCAATGGGGCAAATAGCTCACACAATATGGGTAAAATAAGCCAGATACAATCACAAACTGGAGCAGAAACTTCGCTCATAGGAGAAACTTACACAGAAAAAAAGCAGAAAAAGAATGAGGAATTTGGCAAAATGGACAGCTCCATCGCGTTCGGAACGGCCCAAAACCCCTGTCTACAATGTCAAAGTGCTCAAATCCGACCTCGGATGAGCAGTTTACGGCCAAAGCAGGCTCCAAAAACCCCAAAAACACAGTTGCGTCTGGTCTTCTCTCTATTTTTTCAGTTCCCACACTTAGCTTTATTAGTTGGGCACCCTTGGCCTTTTAGATGACCTCAAACGGACCCCGAATAGGCCAAAAACTGACCTCGCAGTGCATAGTTGTCACCTTTTTGCATCATCCGCACACCTGGCACTCATTTCTTTTCAATAATGTATCTCGCAACCACGTGAAGTGGCCCCAAAAAGTGGTCCTAATGATGACCTTTCTGCATAACTCTCACAAGAAAACACCCACGTTGTGTCCGTCCTCATCCGCGTGCAAATATTGACCCCGTTCGCCCTCCTGACGCCACTAGATGCTATCTGACGCACCTGCTTACCTCATGTCGTCGGCCCGCGGATAGCTTCCTCGAGAATTTTTACGCGCTACCAACTCCTCCTTAATGTAGAAAAAACACATTGGTACTGGTAATAGTGAAAATCGATGCACTATGTACATGTTGTCCTACCTGTACACCTGTGGGCCCCACGTAACCACCTGGCTATGGAAAATGGGCAATCCTTTATTTGATGCACCATGCATGTGTATGTACATATGCGCAATCCCTTGCTCCAAAAAACTCCTGACAATGTATAAGATAAGATTGCAGAATCTGTACACCATTTCTGGTGAAGTTGCAATTGAGAACAAGAGAAATATTACGACTATGTTCACCAATGATAAACGCAAGAAGGTTGCTCAATAAACGTCCAAAGATGTGAGGGACATCACCCAAAAAAAGCAGGGAATAGGAGACATTAATAATAAAGAGTCCTCAAAATAGAGTAACGTGAGACGCGATGTGAGACTCAAGATTGACAGTTGCAATATGAATAGCAAAAAGTTGATTTTTCTCAAAAGAGATGACGCCAAAATTAGAAAAACGATCACGGACGCTTCACGAAGACGCATGAGGACAAAACCTGTGTCAAGTTCGCTTGTAGTAAAAATAGCATAACTTTCTGTTGCAAACTCCGATTGATGTAAAAATAGAACTTGAATCTAATAGCGCAAGGAGACAAACAAGTTTTGTATGGAAAGTGCCATTGTGCTACGTTCCACTGCGCTTTTCCCGTTTCTCCAAATTTTGAGTAGAAGACCCCCAAAATTTGAGAGTTGAGGGTGTCAAAAGACAAATCAACAAAAAAAATAATCAACGATTCACCATATCGATTAGCAATAAACGTCACACAAAACACTTATCATATTCTTCTTAACACAAAACAACCACATTTAATAAGAATCAATCAAAATGGAGCAATTCTGAATCTTACATGCAAATCGCATACACATACTCTCTTTGAATTGTTGCTTGATCGTTACCGCTCTGATACCATGTTGAGATGTAGAGAGAAAGAGAGAGAGAAAGAGGAGACAAGAGACACACCATGTATGCTCCCAAAGATTGATTCATATTGAGGAGAAGATACAAATATATAGGTGAGACCAAGTTGAGTAGAGTGATCTGTATATAGCTCCAACAAAAGATTGGAGGGACACATGCCAATAGGAAGAAGAAAGTAGAAAGAGGCTATTTCCATTACTTTGTTTGTTTTTCCTGGCGTGTGCTCTTGTCACCACCTTGGCTGGATCCAAAGGTTCACTGTCTACATGACTTGTAATTTGTGTATGGAAATTTTCCTTTTGTTTGTAGGATTGCTAGGACAATATTCAAGATAGTGTGCACATTTTCTACCACACTACATGTAGTAAGCCTCAAGTGGCATGGCATTCTAACTTTGGTGACTTTGGACAATCATTTTTCCAATGATCATTAGATCCATAGTAATGGAAATTCCATGCTCTTTGTTTTGTTATTGTTGTAGGTGTCCTAGCTCCCTGGTTTGCAATGAATTCAGTGGGTGCTATCTTTGAAGGTGCTTGATAGACTAGTTCCACCATGGTAGCTTGCAGTTGAGAATATCATTTTTTCTCTGCTACTACAGTTAATGAACTAGCCTCATTACAGAGTGTGATAAGTAATATTTCCTACTCTTCCACTTGTTCTTCAGGATGCATGTAATTAACACAACATTGTTTCTTGGCAAGGCTCGTTGCTAACCTAGCACTGGTTGTGGTCTCTCCATAGCCATGGGTGGTTTTTACATTGTCCCATGCTAGATGGATACCTATACAGAGGTTGCCCATGTTATCTCCTAGGCACATATCGGACATTTCCATCATATTTTGGTCTATAATAGCCCTTTTTTATCACATGGTTGTCAATTTACCTTGAATGGAGCACCACCTAAATGGCCTTGCTAGTCCCATGGGATGCCCTTATGGTGGAACTTTTCCTGGCCCTCTCATTGATATCCTCTACTTGTTTCTCAGCATGTCATTCATGTGCCGGAGCATAACCTCTATGGCATTCATTGAAGGTTCCACAGTGGTTCCTACTTGTGCTAGCACAGTGGATCCTAGTTGTGTTGGCAAAGTAGATATGGTTCGCTTGCTATGGTTTTCTGTAACAATTCTCTGTTCACTAAACATTTTGTAGTTTTTTCCCAAGTCTATAGCATCCAATATGCATGCTTCTAGGATGCTATATTTCATGCTATACAATATAGCTTGTGAATAAGCCTTCTAGGAAAAATGATACAAGTCTCTCTTCATTCGAAATTTCCAACTTTGGATATCTATCAATGTGTTGTCTCATTTTGCTCACGTAGTCTCTTATAGACTCCCCTTGTTTTTGTTTGAAGCTATAGATTTGTGCTATTGTACTATGCTCGATTCCCATGTTTGAACAAGTAACAAGAAATATTCTAGCCAATGTCAAGAATTGCCTCATAGATTGAGGAGGTATGTTCTAAAACAATGTCAAATCCTTACTTTCTAGGGTCATTCCAAATAGTCCCTTGAGCTTAGTATGGAGGTTTGATATTTTTTTTAATCTTATAACTTGCATGAATCTTGCTAGGTGGCCATTTTGAGTAGATCCACTCTATTTTTTTATCATTTTTGAAAATCAAATGGATTGAATCTACGACTATGCTTGACATGTGCTTTTCTAGCTCTAGCTTGGCCTTAGAACCACTTCCTTGGTAATGGTGACTTGTTTGGCCCTCCTCTAGTTGTGATGTCACTCATTCTTCCTTGATTCGTAGGAGTTTCAACACCTCTCACCCAATTTTCATCATTGAAGTGGGTTCCTTTTGATGCATTGCCCGGATGGTTATCTATGCTATCAAAATATATTTCACTGGTCCAAGTTTTGGTTCCATTTTAGGCCCCATACCCATAATCATGTCTGTGAAGGAGTAGCCTTGATATTTGGTATGTTTGACCTTTTTTGGAGTCATCATAACAAAGTTAATGTTATAAAAATCCCTAAAGAGGTGTATGGGAAGGTTGGCAAGACCCTTTTTCCAATGTTGAAGATGTGGATGATTTTCAAGGAGATTAATTTATTGGGCTTAACATGAGATATCCACAAAAAAAATGATCATGTTTTTTTCTTAACAAAATTAGCCTCCTAATATTGGGCTATTAATCGGTATGTGCTTCAAAGGTTTGATATCTACTTGGTCATAACACTCCAGCTTTAACACTATAAGTGGTCGCTCTTTGGTGGTCCTTTTTGGAATCAATGTATCAACTTCCAAACCCCATTTTTCCATAGTGTCAAGACCTCCATTTTTTAGATACTACACGATCCATGTAGAAGGCTTCTTGTTTGTTGGCTCTACCTCCTCTTTGAATTCAATTGTTTGGTCATCAACTATAACCATGTACTCCTCATTAGGATCCAAATAAATTTGAGCCTGATGCTTATTTGTCTTATAGAAGATCAATATATGTTTGAACCTAAGAGAGGTTTGAGTACCTAAACATTTCTAAACTAGAGTCGGAGTAAATGTTTTGCACTTCTTCACCTATAATCTCTAGATCCCTGATTTTTTATAACACTGCCTGAGATAAGGTACATAAAGGCCCAAAATGCTCAATGAAATTAGATACATGGCCTTTTGAACCAACATAAACCCATTTTAGTGTTGCAATTCTAAAGTGTCCATCACTCAAGCTTGATCTCGGTTACTCCTATACAATCAACAAGAAAGCCATATTTAGGAATTTTTTGATTTATTCATGTCCAATTTAAAATAAGTTAAGAAGAAAAAGACATTTCATCAAGAAATTTGAAAACATGTATATATAAATAGGCTCTGAAGTGCTTTATTTTATCAAGATTCAAGTTGTAAAGCAGCAGCTCTAGAACTATTAGACATGTTTGGGAGTTTTCATAAGTAACATGTCAATGTTTGAAGACGATTTGTAAACTCTTGTGTTCCTATGTTTAGAAAGAGACTCAATTTCAAAATTATATTGCATGTTTCTATCTATCTATTTACCCCAAAACACGGCACCCATTTCATAGTGTGCACTTCTAAAAGGTTAACTTTTCCATATCATAATATACTTCCTTGTTTTCTATCCATCATTGAACTCCAATCTTGAGGCCGGTAACAAAGTGCAAATCCTACTTCAAAGCATCTTGAAGTTATTTCCCCCTCTAGATTTAGTGGAGGCTTTAACTTATCAAAAGGGTGCATCTTGAAGTTATTTCCCCCTCTAGATTTAGTGGAGGATTGATTATAACTTCAAGCCTCCAACCCATTAAGAGAGAAACAACACATCTGGTAGGTATATGTAGAGGGTCTTTATTGACTTTGGTCCACCCTAGCCAGATAGGAAAAACCCATCTTGGCAATGTAGATAGAGGCAACACATTTGGAAAGTATGGGTAGAGGTCTATATTGCCTTGAGTTCCACCCTAACCAGATAGGGAAAACCCATCTTGGCAATGTAGATAGAGGCAGTGTATCACTCTCTAGAATATGCGGAGGCTTGGATTTATGTTTGAGCTTCTAAGAGAAACAAATCATTTACAGATGTATCTAAGCGTGTTTCATGCTCTAGATTAGGTGCAGGCTCAAACCTCGGCCTCACAAGAAACAATCCAGCTTGGCATTGTATCTAGAGGATGTTTACCCTTTAGGAAGGATGGATAGTAGGACTTAAGTTTGAGCTCACCCCATTCTGAACAACCCATTGATAAGGTGCATGACGAGGGAGTTTCACCCTCTAGATTGGTTGAATTTAAATTTGAACCTCACCCCATCCAGACGGGAGAATACCCATTTATAGGGCGCATCAAGAGGGTTTTTTGCTCGTTAGCTTGGGTAGAGGATCGAATGATAGAGGCTCGAACTTAATTTTGAGCCTTACCCCATCCAAATGGAAGAAAACCTATTTATAGGGTGCATCAAGAGGGTGTTTAGGCAAAGGTTGGAACTTAAGTTTGAGCCTCATCCCATGCAAATGGGAGAAAACCCATTTTATAGGGTGCATCAAGAGGGTGTTTTAGGCACCCTATAAATGGGTTTTGTCTTGTTTGGATGGGGTAAGGCCCGAACCTTCACTTGATCAAGAGACAACCCATTGATAGGGTTTCTCAAGAGGGAGTTTAACCTTCTAGATTGGATGGATGCACGAGCTTAAGTTCAAGCCTCGATCGCATTTTGAGGAGAGAGAGAACACAGATAAAGGGTGTTCACTTCTAAAACGTGTACCTTATAGCTTGAAAATTGTTTAATAGTGGTAAAGAGGTGGAGGAGGGGAGAGAGAGAGAGAGAGAGAGAGAGAGAGAGAGAGAGAGAGAGAGAGAGAGAGAGAGAGAGAGATATGAACATGAAATGAAATGCTAAATCAACATTCAGACTTTGCAAAAGGAAAAAATGATCTATGAGACAACACACTAAATTGATTTGACCAGCTAAATATACATGCCTTAAGATAAAAGGATAAGAAGGGGTGCTTCCATTAACTAGACACGTGTCACACATGTCTGCCTTGGCAAAATCTTATTGGCTAAAAGGTGCGTCCGACTTTGGAGGAAGTGAGTAGTGAGGCAATGAGAAAAAGTCAAAAGAGGGCATGAAACCATCTTCAATAGATGTTGAAACTTTTTTTTCGCCTTAAGTGATATACTACTGCTACAACTACAGCTTGATGGCCTACTGCTATAGTTTATAGTGGCCGTTGACTACCATCTACAAGGATATCATACTCTCTAATCGATGTTTGCTGGCTTCGATGTGTTTGTTGGCTTCAATGTTGTGGCCCATCCAATCTCCATCATCCACTGATAATGAAGTATAGTTGGCTATGTCTTGAGCTCCATGGTGAAGTATAGTTGTATCGGGTGTTGGGCTCTATGGTGAACAATGCAATGTAGATTTCAAGGTCAAAAGTTGTATTGAGTTGAGGCTAGAGAAATTAAGTGAAGTTGAATGTACAAAACTACAAAACTTTTCTTAGGCAACAAATTGACCATGATGATGATGAGACTGGGTAGGGGTGGTGCCGCAACGAGATGACATGTTTGAGGCAATATTGTGTCCTGAAGCATGTAAGGCCTCATGTTGATAGAAAGAGAACCACTCAAATAGTAACGTCCAACCACAGCAAACTCAAGCAGATATTGAAGAAGCAGCTAATGGTGCAAAATCACTCCATAGAGCCAGCACTGGCCATGGATTGGGTGTATTGTTGGAAAGAAACATGGGATGTCAATCTTGTCAACCATTTCAATAGCATAAGCAATGCTTGAAGTCGCATCTTGATGTCTTTGCGAAGGTAGCACCATCGTGCCACTTGCGATTTTTGTATGGTGGTTCAAGTTTGCTGTCAAATTTTTTGTCAGTTTTGAATTTTGAATTTGATGGTGATCTTTAGGTGGACCTGGGCAGCCAACCATTTGACGGTGCTATTTTGGTTAGACCTCACCAGCTAGCCATTTAACCTAATTTGATTTCTCCTCGCTAGCTAGCAATTTGATGCACCAGCTAACCATTTAACCTTGGCTCAACCTCAAGTTTGAGGCCCTAGGCAAGATTTGAGGCTTCAAAGATGGAATTCACACCATCATTCTTATGTGAAACTCCAATAAGAGCATGTGTTTTTATTGAATAGAGTGCTCCTCCATAGGCCTACCAATTTGTAGGGCCCTTTAGTGGGTACAGGGTTGGGGTAGGAAGAATCAGTGCCCCATTAGATAGGAAGCTATTTTGAATCAACCACGATTTTAAATGCTCCAAACAATTGCGTGAAGTTCGGTTGGTCATTTTTGGATTGCAACTAGCGATACCCCATTCAAAGGCACTTCTTGAGTTTGGGGGATGGTTGGAGCACCCTCTCAACACCCTCCAACAAAATTGTTGTAGCAACCTAAGGAGGAGGTCTTTGCAACTTATGTAGGTGTATGGGGTTGTACTTTCTTTGAGGGCCTTGCAATTGCACCTCTAGAGGGCCTATGGGGGAGCCATCATATATAGCCAAATCCAGCAATATCTCAAGGCCCCATTCAAGCCACATCTATACATGTCTTCAATTTTTGGTTTGTAGAAAATTGCAATGGACCAGTAGCCATTCGTTAAGTTTGGTCTCATAGCCCTATTGTAAGTAATCCTGTTTTACTTTAGCACAATGTTGACATAGTAATTAAGCCTTTTTTGTAAGCTATGTAACTTGGCCTCAAGTTGCTTGAGCTATCACTAGTACCAATAGACATTCGGTTTGGGTGCCTCGTATGTTAGCTAGTCATTGAGTTTGGTCTTGTAACACTATTGAATTGAGGTTTGTATTACTTGAATTCAAGGTGGAGCTATAAGTTTTCATTGAAAATTCGTTTTTAAAGCATGTAGGTCAAGCTCAAGTCAAAGCTATCTAGAATTGGTATAATTCCCTATTGACAACTCAAGTGCCACTACACTTTAGGTTGGAATGGTTCTTATGTTGTATCTAAGCACACCCATATATAGCTCAATTTCTACTAACCATAGCATGTGCAAGCCTTAATTCTTCATATCGCTTTAAAAATATCCATTCAGCTAAGAGACTTTTGATCTCTTGACTTGCACTGGCTCAAAGATGCTTTACTTAAACAGCCTTCCCTTTGCTTCTTCCAGATGTTATTTTGTGAACGCATATTATCTCTGTGTAGTGTGCACTTGTGTCTATCCATCAAAATTCAAGTGCTACATTATTCATCTAGTGTAGGAAAAATTAGATCTCCATGGAGGGAGCACTTGATCCCAAAATTATAGTGCTACATCTTCTCTCTAGTTTATATTTCCTATATCCCCACCATTGTATAGTCTTCCCTTGAAATGATCCATGTGAAATGGTCTCTCCTCATGTAGAAGGAAATAAATCAATCCACAATAAGACAAGGTCAATTCCACTCAACCAACTGAAGCTATAAACCTCTTAAGAATCCTCTTTTGTTAGTTTTTAGAGATCAAGTAAACAACCTTCTTTTCATATAGTGGAATCATTGTTTGAAAGGAGGAAATGGGTTTAAGGGAAAGATCCATTTTTCTAGATTGTGTTTTTGCAGATGCAAGGTCTTTGCATTGGTTGTGCAAGATAAGTTGAATGCCTACATTGTATTGCACCACTCCACTTCAGAAGCATCTCATCTAGCTCGATAAATTGTCCCAGATTTGTGATTTTTTCCCAGATTTCCTAAATTTGTTTTGACATGTCTATTAGTCTACAAGTATATACAAGGACTCTTGGTCAAAACTTTCACCTTCAATTCTACAAAAGTAGCCAAAGGATCAATCTGCAACCTTCAAGGCCCAAAACCTCAGTTTCTAGTAACAAGCGGTGTTCAAATGACTTCAAAATTTTCATGCTATCTTTATGATGATCTACTAACCTTGGAAGCCAAAAATTTTCAAAAACGAGTTCTCTAGATAGCAAGAGATAATAAAGTGTGCTTATTATCTAGAGGATAAAAAACCCACTTTTTTCACTTTTGTTGATCACCACTAGTTAAGGGTTTTAAAATTTTTGGGCAAGCTTAGCTCAATCTCCCAATAACGTCTGAGTCTGAATGAGCTTTGAATGAGGCTTTTCAATTTTTGGGCAAGTTTAGCTTAACCTTCCAGCAGTTCGTGAGCTTGGCAGTCTCATATGCAATTCAAGTGGTTATGCAAATTGAAACTTTTAAAATTCACTTGAAACTTCACACAAGATCTATTACTACAAGATCATTTTGAGATGCATTTATATTTTATTTAGTGTTTTCCATTTGATCGGGGAAACATTATAAATATGTAGCTTACTAGTAAAATTTCATTAAAAGTTTTTGTTTGACAATGTGTTAGACAACTTTCCAAGGGATTATAAAGGCACATTATGAAGCTAGTTTTTCCATACATGCAATTTTAGTACTTCATAACGGTGTTCAAAATTATCATAGGATGAAACTTTTCAAAGAATTTAACATTTTCTCTGGGTATATATGAATAAAAAGGACAAAAGTATACCATAAAAATATATACATAGTGAAAATAATGAGTGTATCCATAAAAAAATTGATGATGTGTCAGTAGAATGTGGAAAACTCCCTGAAATTGTTAGTGAGATTGACCTAAAGAATTTTCTCTTTTCACAAAAATGTAACAATAGATCCACTTTGGAAGCCTTACCATGGCCAAATAGTAATGAATTTTGTAAAGTACTTATTTTTACCATTAGGAGGAGTGGTGTTGTAGCTAACAAGTCTACTACTCCCTTCAAGACAAATCTGAACCGGAAATTTTACAATACTAGCCAATATTTTTGCAAAGACTATTTTTCATGTATTTTAAGCGGAATTTTCTCCTTCTTTCCCTCCCCTCAACCGGCTACTTTGATTTTGCAACCGGCTCAAGGCTAAGTTGAGGCACACTTTTCCCGAACACTGACTAAAAGTATAGAATTTTTGTCAAAGACCCTGAAAAGATAGTTTTATGTTATGTTAGGTTATCGAATTAGTGCTAGATCGGAAGTCTTCTCCTTGTTTAATTTGTGAGGCTACTCTTTTCCTAGGGTAGACTTTTGTGATATGATTTATTGACAAAGTGTTAATGGACACCAATGGAGCATTTGCATGTATGCCAACACAGCAAGAATAGCTTCCATAAAACACACCAAAATCCTGGGTTCTAATGGATTTCCATAAATGCATGTTGCTTTCAAAGTGGATGCAAGGTTTGCTATTTTTGGTAAAACTAAGCACTTTGTAAGGCTACCATGGGAAAATAGTAAAGAATCTTTTACTGCTTCAAGCTCACTTTGGAAGGCTACCATGGGAAAATAGTAAAGAGTCTTTTACTGCTGCAAGCTCACTTTGGAAGGCTACCATGGCAAAATAGTGGTCTTTTGACTTCAAAGTTCAAACTCACGTAACAATTCCCAAAAAATGACACGTCTTCAAAGCACTAGTTTTATGTCATGTTGGGCTAAATTTTATTGATGGTGTGTCAAAATCCAAAAATATATTTTTGGATTGTTCATATTCTTATCTAGGAAGTTACTTTTTCTTAGGGTAGACTTTTTGTGATATGACGTATCAGCAAAGTGTCATGTGATCCAATGGACATCAATGCAACAAGTGCATGTATGCCAGCACGACAAGAACAGCTCCCATAAGACGCACCAACACATCATGTTGCTTTCAAAGTGGTTGCAAGTCCCCCCACCAAAAAAAAAAAAGTGAGGTCATTTATGATCAACGCTAGAACTCATATATGTCTTTCAAATGTGACTTGGCTAGATTCTTTTATACCCCAATCGAGTCCTCTTTTTGCAAGCCCAAACCGTGAGTTTTGTTGCTCACATCCATGTGACATTGAAGCTAAGCATTGACATATTAGGCCTCAATTGTATTCCTAGGTTCTTCTTTGTTGTCGTGGGGTGGTTCACCTGTCATTGATAACACTAGAAAGCTTTAGTATTTTTTTTGTTTAAAGTGATATCTGACCCAAGAAACCCTTTCCCCCCCCCACCCCCCCCCCACCCCAAAACTCACAATGGTTACTAAATTATATTGAGAACCACAAACAATTACAAATTCTTGCCATGCCCGTGCCAAACTATGATATCTCTAAGAGGTCACTCACATGTCAAATAACAGGGGAGCCACCCCATGGCCAACATAGGGTCCTTATCAATGAGAGTTTATTACTGCGCGGTGCAATAGTGTTGTCAAATAAACGACCATTCATAGCCTTCCAGACCTGTTTGAAGTAGCAGAATCTAGCAACTTGTGTTGCAATGAATAGCTCCTAGCTTTTAAAAACCTCCCTCCCAAGAAAAAAATGTTCTTATAGAAGCTTGTCTTTCATGTCCTTTGCACCCATTTGTGTATTTTACCTACAAGGCCGTTCGTTGTAGGGCATTCCTTAAATAGATGGGAAAGGTCTTTGCTAGCCGTTGTCTGCATTTAGAGCATCTATCTGGGCCAATCCATTTGGCTAGCACCTTCACCCCAGTCGGCAAGGCTCCCCACAGTACCTTCGAGAGGAAGACCTTCATATCGAGTGGCCACTGTGGGAACCATATGTTCTTGGTGACTACCTCCCATCTTGATTGTGGCCAATTCATGCCCCACTGTTTGTTCAATGGAGAGAACCAATCCATCGAAGCCATAAGTGTGTGGTAAACTTCTTTAGTTTTAGGCTCAAAAAAGAGTTTTTCCTCAGGCCATCTCCATGCTTTCCACTCAAACTCAGATTTACAGCTAGGTAGGCACCAGCTGTCCATTTGTTCCAAGGCTCTATTGATCAGTAGATTTTCAATCCCATCAAGGTTTTATTGGGGAACTATTTGATCTGTTCTTTTCCACCAATTACTGCTATAATCCCACAATTGATCCAAACGTCAAATGCCTTTATAATTGATCTTTCTAGCAGCTTCCCTCTAGAAAGAGTTCAAAGAAATGCTTCTCACCCTAGACAACCATGGGGACCAATGAGATGTAGAGTTATAGAAGTACCTAGTAAGCTCTTCCCATCCAAAAATATCCAATGCTCTTTTGCATTTCCTTGACGAGTTGGCCCGTCGCACCCCCGAGCTTCACTCTAGCCCACCAAGGGGCAAACAGTTTGTCGTGTACCTGGAGCTCTTTCCACTGGCCAGCTTGTGAGTAGAGCTTGGCATTGTCCATCATGGCATTGCACATAGTAGCCCAAGACTGGTATTTCTTCGCTAGTGCAGCCACAAACTTAGCACATTGGGCCTCTGTGTGGCGCAGTAGGGTTAAGAATCCCGAGATTGCCTTGCTCCACTGCTCTCGTAAATGTATCCCATCTAGCCCACTACTAGGGCATTGAGTCTCTAGTGTCATTCTTCCAAAGGAATCTTTTTAATCGTTTGAGGAACTCTTTCCAATTGCATTTAGCAAGCTTCAGTAGAGGACCATGGAATCTATACACGGAAGCATGATGAGTTTATTACTTTCACTTTGCTTGTGATTAACATCTACCCCTAGCGGGGCTCCAATGTGTCAAAATATCTTCCCTCTTTACATTATCTCCCCGGACCACATTGATGGATTGAATGAATCATTCTCCAAGAGGGAGATCAATTTAATTTTTCTATGCTACACTTTGACGCTGACGCTATGGCATACATTTACACAATCTCAAGAGCCTTTATGATCACTTGATGGAAAGCTTTGAGAAGAGCAACGAGTCAGTCGTCGTCGCAAACAACTTAGCTATCAGTGGACTGTTTTTAGGCAGAGATAGACCTTGAATCTCTCCTCTCGTAGCACTATCCTCAAGTAAGGTCGCTAGAGGATGAGATCCAATGGTGAACAAAAGCGGGACAGTAGGGCACCCTTGTTTGATGGATCTCTGACCTCAAACGCTCCCACAATTCTCTCATTGAACAGAAGTTGCAATTGTCTACTAGCACCAAAGATACTCACCAGCCTACACATCCAAGGCCCAAAGCCTGAAGATTTCATGACATCTTCAATATATGACCATGTAATCCTGTCATAGGCTTTGTCGAAATCCAATTGTAGTAAGATACACTCTTGCTTAGTGCATGCAACATACTATATGACCACCATTGCAACCAAAATGTTATCATAAATTGCTTCTCCCTTGATAAATCCATGTCGGTGGTGGGTGATAACTTTGTCTAATAGGGGAGAAAGACTGAGGGCAATCGTTTTGGCATCAATCTTGTAGGCTACTGACATCATTGTAATGGGCCACCAATGTTGATAATATTTTAGCCTTCCTCATCTCCTCCAATTGGTAGCGAGTCATTGCCCCTTGGCTCCAAGCAACCTTCTATACTCTGCTTCTAAGGCAGACCCTTCTTCTTTATTTGAGTTTAAAATCTTAACTTCATTCCCGAGTTGATTAAAGCACCCTTGGCTTTATTTCTTCCTTCTAGAGCATGAAATTTTGATTGCTTTCTAAATATTCTTGGTATAGATTTCCCAAGCCCTAGGGATTTCCACATGCACATATTTCCAAAGTTTTCTCATTGCTTTCAAGGTCAAGCTTTTAAACAGGGGGTCTTTGAACAAGTGAGCCCCGTTGATGGTAGCTTCTTAGATCCTTGTGGACAATGAGCTTCTCCTTTGTTTTTTTTAGTTTCATGCTTAAGGTAGGTGATCGGATAGGCACTGTGAGGCTACCACCTTCATCTCAAGAAAATATGGCAGCCAATCGACTTGATGAGAGAAAAAGCAGTCGTCTAGTTGAGATGTTGTATCGACATACTGCAGACTAGATCCAGGCTACCACCTTCATCTCAAGCAAATAGGGTAGTCAGTCGGCTTGATGAGAGCAATAGCAGCGGTCTAGTTGAGATGTTGTAACGGCATACTGCATACTAGTGTACGTAAACTCGGGCATGTCATTACAAGGCCCCACCTCCAGCATGTCTATAAGAGACCACTTCTCACCTAGGCTTAGCCATTTGGATCTTTTAGATCTTGCTAGCACGGATGAAGAGTCTTTCCTATCCTTTCTCTTCTCCACCATATTGAAGTCTCCCACTAAAAGCCATTCCCCTTCAACCTGGATCTCTTCTAGTTGCTTCCATAGCTTTTCTCTTTCCTTTGCTGATCAAGGTCCATAGATATTAATTTTACCGGTTTGATATCAACTCCTAGAGCTCTCCCAGAAGGGTGGTTGAACACCACCTTAAGCTCTAGGTCCCTGTCAACAATAGTGAGGAAACCAATGTACCCATAAACACCTTCTCCATTATAGATGAGCTTCTTCCCTAAGGCTTTCTTTCACTTGCTTGTAGAATCCAAGCGGTGCTCTTGAATAGCCCAGCAATTGATGTCTTTTCCCTTCCTCACTTCATCCCAGAACATGGCGCCCTTCTTCTCGATCCCGAGCCCTTTCAAGTGGTTCTCTTGAATAGCCCAACAATTGATGTCTTTTCCCTTCCTAGCTTCATCCCAGAACAGGGCCCCCTTCTTCTTGATCGTGAGCCCTTTTACAATCTAAGAATAAAGAGCAAACTCTTCTATTATTGAGAGAGGGGAACAATCTCCTCTACCTCGAGGTACTCTTCTTCTGTGTCCTCTTCCCTATTGTCCTCCTCCATTGGTCCTTTCCCATTCCCCTCAATTACCATCAGATTTTTTGGGTTTGTATCCGAAAGAACCTCAAATAGATTATTGTAGAGGAAAGGGGTTTTATGGATGTCATGCGAGTTTCCTTCATAATCCCAGCTCCCTATGCCTGGTACTTGAACCACTTCCATGAGATACTACGGACTTGCTTCTATCCTTCATATTTCCTTCTAAACGTGGGTGACAGAATAGTCTTCTGAACCACTAGGGATGTCATTCTTTTATGGGCGATTAACGTGAAGACCTTGGGATGGCCTCTATTTTTTAGGGTGAGATTTTCCTACCTTCTCTAAATTATCTATGGTTTCCTTACTTGTATCAGGCTGCCCACTTTCTTGAAACTTCTCATTACCATTCTATGGGGAAGTTGTTGATTTTGTATCCATTGTCAAGGGCATGGATTTTTCCTCACTTGATGAGCCTAGGGCCGTGACCCCGACAACTGGACACAACCTAGCAAAGTCTCCACATTTCTTGCACTTAATGCACTCACCAATAAGGGTACCAAAGTTCAGAGAGATAACCTTAAGGTTAGTCTCCACATTAACCACTAAATTCTTGGGTTGGATCCTCTTGAGATTCCACCATATACACATCTTATTGGCAGTAGTGCGTGCTGCTTTACTTGATGGTACAAATAGAGGGGTATTGAGGGCTGCTACTAGGTCTTTAAGGTTGCTTCTCAACCACAATGGGAGATTCACAATTCCACCCACATTGATGGACACATATCTTGGAAAGCATGCGGATACTCGATCGAGGGATCCCACGGTAGCATGCAAACCGGTGCTTGATAGAGGAAAAGCGGGCTTTTGGTGAGGACTTTAGTCACCAATGCCTCATCGTTGCATTGCATTGAGAAAAAGAATTTTTCCAGATATTGTGCGTTGGACACTAACCCTTCCTAGTTGAGGACATAGGACACTGCCCCTACCAGATATTGTGCGTTGGACACTGCCCCCACCACTCCCTCTACGTAGGAGAGCTAGTGAAATCTATCCATGGAATGGGGGCTCGTGTGATCAGCCCCCATGGCTTCCTACTTCTTTTCACTTTTTCTGTGCCTCGGCCCTTAACAAGAAAGAAGTTGAAGATGGCACAAAAAGCCGCACTAAAGATGGCAACAAAAAAAACATGTTGAAGATGGCACAAAAAGCCGCACTAAAGATGTCAAAAACTTATGCTCAATAGCACAATCTTTTGAGAGACAATACTCGCGCACAAAATAACTATAATAGTTGCACTATAAATATTTGCTTTAGTGTGCACCGAGGGATGATATTGGCTACGAACAGGTGCTCTCTCCTCCAGTTACTTTTTGGGGTTGCTTTGCACATTGGTGTGCCAGGTAAGATGAGCGCACTGGTTTGGCTAGGTTTGCATGTGGAAATCACCACATATATACACCGCTATGCTCACACGAGCTCACAAGCACTTGCTTATGATGCACACATAGCTCAGGAACCTTCTTCTTCAGTAAATGATCTTCACTATTAGCGGCCCCCTTCCCCTGCTTAATGCTCCATTACCCTACTTCCATATTTGCTCAGTTCTCCTCTGACCCAAGAAACCTTTTTAAACATCTTCCAAAACAAAGACTAGAAAGAAAGAGATGCTTTAGGTTCAAAAAATTTGTCCTGGAGTAATACAAATAAATCATAGCGTTGCACCTACGAGCTTAATTGACTATCTTGATCTTTTTGGCAGGCAAAAGGCCATAATGGGGTGGAGAATTGGTGCAAATTTTGGACCATCAATGCACACTGCACCGATGCTTGAAAGTAAGTGCATTGGTAATTGCTAGGTCTTTTTGTGGCCTTGTTTTCGATGGAAGGCGGGTGGCTCTCTGCATTCCAAGCATGATTTTTCTTTCAGTGCATTCAAGGAATGGGTGTTTCCAAGCTGAGGTTCCCTCTGCAGCTTGAGCTTGTGCATGCTTACGGTGGTGCATTGAAGGCATGGGTGTTTCCAAGGTGAGGTGATGGTTTTAGCACACAGGAGGTTGAGGCTTCTCTCCAACAAGGTGCTCAGAGCTAGTCTTCACATTTTTGGCATGCTGAATTGTAGGAGTTTTTGAACACAAAGAAGACGGTGGATAGGGTAGGAACGGCTTTGATTCTGCCATGTGGAAAGGAGGTCAAGGTTTCTTGTTGATTGCCTACAAGCCAATGCCTTGTGCTCACTACAAGAGGGCAGGTCCTTCTGAGAGGTGTCAAAGAAAATGCGAGGCAGAGGAGATCCATGGTGATCCTTTTGGAATCCATTGAATGAGGTAATGAAAGAGTATGTATGCATGCAAGATTTTGCATTATCTCTACAATGTGATTAGAGAGTTTGGATCCTTTTAAATGCATTCAATGCGGTAGCATAATACTGACAATGGCGAGTCTACCGAGCACCATATACCTTCCTCACTCCCTCCAAAGCCTGCGGCACCTGCAGATAACACCATCACCAACTTTTTTGAGGAGATTGACATATTTCACATGTAGGTGGCCGTTTTAAGTGGGCTTTAACCCTAGAATTCAAAGTGGTGTTCATGCCCACCCCGGGCACGCCCCCTTTAAAGGTTTGTGAAGAGTTTGTTAAAATTTAGATACCTCTAAGAATTGAAGGTAGTGATGGTCGATTTTGGCAGGCAAAAGTTTTTGCATCCATCATTGTTTATTCAGGAAGTGCTTGGTGAAGAATCTCGGCACTCATAACGGTGAGCCAAAGATTTTACATACGGCCAACGTCAGTAGCATGGAAGATTCAAAGCGAAAGATTTAACAAGGTGGGCTATTGGCTTGACACAGATCCCTCAAACTTTCACAGTTTCATGACATATCAAAATCGGCAAATGCAAGGCCAAAATCGACAAAGGTGTCGAGGTTCAAAGGAAGGCCGCATGTATTGTCCATGCAGTTTGCAAGTAGAATTATGTAATGATAACCGTTTTTCAGCTCTCTGTAATTTCCATAGTGAGTTATCTCACCCTATCAAATCACTCAAACACTGTGGTTACCCTCACCCTTTCACTGTATATAGGTGTGTGTGAGTTAGGGGACTTTTCCCATATCTTCTTAAAAAACCCTTAATTAGCTAGTCACTGGGCTAGTTGAGCCAAAAATAAAAAATAAAAATAAAAAAATAAGTATATTATGGCCCATTTGTGTGTAAATATTTCATTGTATATAGGGCCTAAATAAAAGGATTTTTCATCATTATTTTGATATTTATTTAAATATTTCTACCTATGGTGTGTTATTTATGCTATGTACATTGACTCACCATTACCATATTTTTTCTTACCATTTTGCATACTCTTTATTCCATATAAAAATAATTTCATGCAAGCTTCTCTTATTTTTGGTGTAACTCCATCCCAACAAAAATCCAAAAAAACTAGTTTATTTATGTGTATATTTTTTCACTATTGTCATTTTTTCCTTCCTACATCTATTCTCTATTACTCTCATCAATTATAACACCAAAAATATTTATTTTTTTATGGTAGACTTATAATGAGAGAGATTTATTTTGAGTCATTTTTTCACTGGTCCAAGTTTTGGTTCCATTTTAGGCCCCATACCCATAATCATGTCTGTGAAGGAGTAGCCTTGATATTTGGTATGTTTGACCTTTTTTGGAGTCATCATAACAAAGTTAATGTTATAAAAATCCCTAAAGAGGTGTATGGGAAGATTGGCAAGACCCTTTTTCCAATGTTGAAGATGTGGATAATTTTCAAGCAGATTAATTTATTGGGCTTAACATGAGATATCCACAAAAAAAATGATCATGTTTTCTTCTTAACAAAATTAGCCTCCTAATATTGGGCTATTAATCGGTATGTGCTTCAAAGGTTTGATATCTACTTGGTCATAACACTCCAACTTTAACACTATAAGTGGTCCCTCTTTGGTGGTCATTTTTGGAATCAATGTATCAACTTCCAAACCCCATTTTTCCATAGTGTCAAGACCTCCATTTTTTAGATACTACATGATCCATGTAGAAGGCTTCTTGTTTGTTGGCTCTACCTCTTCTATCAATTCAATTGTTTGGTCATCAACTATAACCACGTACTCCTCATTAGGATCCAAATAAATTTGAGCCTCATGCTTATTTTTCTTATAGAAGATCAATATATGTTTGAACCTGAGAGAGGTTTGAGTGCCTAAACATTTCTAAACTAGAGTCGGAGTAAATGTTTTGCACTTCTTCACCTATAATCTCTAGATCCCTGATTTTTTATAACACGGCCTGAGATAAGGTACATAAAGGCCCAAAATGCTCAATGAAATTAGATACATGGCCTTTTGAACCAACATAAACCCATTTTAGTATTGCAATTCTAAAGTGTCCATCACTCAAGCTTGATCTAGGTTACTCCTATACAATCAACAAGAAAGCCATATTTAGGAATTTTTTGATTTATTCATGTCCAATTTAAAATAAGTTAAGAAGAAAAATACATTTCATCAGAAATTTGAAAACATGTATATATAAATAGGCTCTGGAGTGCTTGATTTTATCAAGATTCAAGTTGTAAAGCAGTAGCTATAGAACTATTAGACATGTTTGGGAGTTTTCATAAGTAACATGTCAATGTTTGAAGACGATTTGTAAACTCTTGTGTTCCTATGTTTAGAAAGAGACTCAATTTCAAAATTATATTGCATGTTTCTATCTATCTATTTACCCCAAAACACCGTACCCATTTTATAGTGTGCACTTCTAAAAGGTTAACTTTTCCATATCATAATATACTTCCTTGTTTTCTATCCATCATTGAACTCCAATCTTGAGGGCGGTAACAAAGTGAAAATCCTACTTCAAAGCATCTTGAAGTTATTTCCCCCTCTAGATTTAGTGCAGGATTGATTATAACTTCAAGCCTCCAACCCATTAAGAGAGAAACAACACATCTGGTAGGTATATGTAGAGGGTCTTTATTGACTTGAGTCCACCCTAGCCAGATAGGAAAAACCCATCTTGGCAATGTAGATAGAGGCAACACATTTGGAAAGTATGGGTAGAGGTCTATATTGACTTGAGTTCCACCCTAACCAGATAGGGAAAACCCATCTTGGCAATGTAGATAGAGGCAGTGTATCACTCTCTAGAATATGAGGAGGCTTGGATTTATGTTTGAGCTTCTAAGAGAAACAAATCATTTACAGATGTATCTAAGCGTGTTTCATGCTCTAGATTAGGTGCAGGCTCAAACCTCGGCCTCACAAGAAACAATCCAGCTTGGCATTGTATCTAGAGGATGTGTACCCTTTAGGAAGGATGGATAGTAGGACTTAAGTTTGAGCTCACCCCATTCTGAACAACGCATTGATAAGGTGCATGACGAGGGAGTTTCACCCTCTAGATTGGTTGAATTTAAATTTGAACCTCACCCCATCCAGACGGGAGAATACCCATTTATAGGGCGCATCAAGAGGGTTTTTCGTTCGTTAGCTTGGGTAGAGGATCGAATGATAGAGGCTCGAACTTAATTTCGAGCCTTACCCCATCCAAATGGAAGAAAACCTATTTATAGGGTGCATCAAGAGGGTGTTTAGGCATGTACATATTTTTTTAGACCCCTCAATATTTGATTTCCTTAGTTGTACTATTCATTTATATCATGATCTCAACAATATCTTCAATTATAGACCTACCAAATAAGGTCAAGGGTATGTGGCATGCATGCATGCAGTATGGGGGGCTCACTCTTGGAGGTATTCAAAAGAATCATCCAAAGAAGGACCTCACAAGGACTTTGTGCAATGGAAAAAAACAGTCAGTTTTGCTGAATTTTTAGAGATCAGTTGCTCTCCGAATTTGAAAAGGTGATACAAACATTTCTGAATCAAGGAGGGTGGATTTGGAGTAAGCTTGGATACTTTATCTCTCTTGGTGTTTTTTTTAAGTTCTTGATAGCTTGTCTCTGGGTGTTGTCATCAATTTAGTCATAAATCCCACATACTGTAAGAGGGCGACAGGGTGGAGAGGACTCCCCTGGCCTTAAGACAGTGATTGGGGTGGCTTTTCTTGTGATGTGTTGTGGTGTAATTTACTCAAACTATGTTGAACAAATACTAATCTCACTTTCATTGGTCATGACAGATTTGTAAGAAGGTATTAGTGCAACAAGCACCCCTCCCCCTTCCCTCTTTTTCTTACATATATAATTGTGTTTGTTTGATCACTGTCGAACATTTCAAAGCAGCCCGAGCACTATCTCTCTCTCTCTCTCTCTCTCTCTCTCTCTCTCTCTCTCTCTCTCTCTCTCTCTCTTTACGTGTCCTAGTTCGCATCCAAAACTAGGTGGTGCCCCAAATTTGTGTAGGGTTAGGTTGCGGGTTTTTGTGTGTGTTGTTGTTTTTTTCCAACCCCAACCCAATTGAGCAGCACGGGAGCCTAGAAGAGTGCTTAGAGGCCACTCTTCTTGTTGCCCGCCCCGGACCGCCTCAGATTGGTGCCCCCACTGAGGACGAGCGGTTGTGTTAGCATACACAAGGTAAGTTTTCAAAAACTAGTTGTGTTTACATGAACAATTCACCACCTCCTAATCGTGCTCATGCAATTGAATTTCATCAGTTTCATTGGGTGCAAGGGATTAAGATAAATGTTCGCATTGATAGAAAAATCTTTTTTCAACAACGTATTGTATTTCTCTTTGGTGCTGAAGCATTAAGAGATATTTACAATATCCAAATCCTATTATACTCCCACTTTTAGACTATAATGTCTCTTTTGATGTACATGTGTTTATCTTGTTTTAGCTAGGTTAATGAATCAAGAGGACTTGTATCGTATATTCATTCCTTTGGCTAGACAAGACGTGCATGTAATAGTTGGCACAAAGTTACAATTTCAACGTGTTTTTCGTCGTATGTTTGAACCTAGGCAAGTAGCGGCTATCAATGCCTCAGTCAATCCGTTCATTTTTCCATTGATTCGCTACGATCTAAGCTTTGACGTTTACATTTTCATTCTACTTTGAAATTTGATTTTGCAAAACAAAAAATAAAAAAAAGAAAAAGAAATTTTTGAGTAAAACCAGCAACATGGATACAAATAGGCAAAGGAGTGGCTACGCCTTGTTCTTTGGAGAGCCTGGGGAGGATGCAGAATTATTCTTAGCAAATTTCAAAATGTCTTGCCGTATCAAGAGGATAGTAACTGATCAGGAATGTGTAGAAATGTTTGAGGTAGTCCTTAGGAAAGATGCTAGCACTTGGTTTGACTCTTTGCCTAAGGAAGTTAAGGGTAATTACACAAAAGTTTTGAATCGTTTCAAGAAATACTCCTTTGATCCCAAAAACACTCAAAAACTATGGCAAGACATTGTTTCTCATAATCAAAAAGACTTAGATGACTACTACTTGTACAAGCAAGAGTTTCTACGTCTTTGGGCTCTATGGATACGAAATGTTGCTAACCCTGGTGATGGTGCAGAATTTCTAAAGAAGGAGAGGTTCATAGCCGGACTCTTTCCTGACCTTAAGGTAAAAGTTGAGGCGGGTGCACCTGCTACCTTTGATGCAGCTGAAACTAGGGCTGTTGAGAAATATAGGAAACTCAAGTGCTTAAGGGGGAAGGTTCCAATAGAAGGTCTTAGACCCAAAGGTAAGTCACAAGCATCAACATCTAAGGAGCTTCCTGAGGAAACGGCAGAAGTGATTGAGAAGTTAAATGAATCTTTAAGCAGCCTGTTAATTCACCTTGCACAAGCTGTAGGTCCAAAGGGACAAGCAAAGAAGTCTGAAGAGCGAGATCCACGACCTAGGAGAGTCTTGCAATGTTGGAATTGCGGTGAGTCCAAACATGGGATGTATAATTGTCCTTGGCCCCGTGGGGAGCCAGGGAGACCTAACTTGAATTACCCAGTGATGAATGCAGGTGATGGAACTAGTCAGGAACCACGACTTCTACAAAGTCCAAATGGAGCAAGACCACCTCCACAAGGAGTGGAAGGAGTTCTACCTTTGCCAGACCCAAATGTGCATGCGGTAGAGGTGACAAATTCAAGAGAGGTTGACATGGAAGCAACTGGCATTAAGCGTGGCCGAGGGAAGGGTAAAGAGAAAGAAGGTGTCACATCACAGAGTGACCATGGATGAGGCAAGAAGGCAAAGGAGACCAAGGAATCTAAGAGGACTCGACGTCGTATCAATCTCCAAGACTTCCATCTTGGACATGGTATGGCTCCATACAACCTATTGGAAGACATGAGAGGTAAGGGTCCTGATATCTCATGGCCTCAGTTTCTTGAATTATGCCCACAAGTTAGGAGGGATTTAACGAAGGCAGTTAGCACTAGAAGAAAGATAAAAGAGAGTGTTCCTCTTGTAAAAATTGCACATGCTGAAATGAATGAGGATATTACACATGTGCTAGATTGTTACATCAAAGGAAGATTGGTTAGGAAAGGTCTAGTGGATGGGGGTGCACAAATTTTCATCATGACAGAGGGACTCATGCAAAGACTAGGCATGCACATCCATGAGACATCTGAAATAAAAGTAAAAATGGCAAACAATAGTAAGGCTAGGTGCGTAGTCATTTGTAGAAATGTCTTGTGGAGGCCTTTGGCATTAAGAAGGCGGTGGATTTTTATGTTATGTCGACCAAGGAAAATGGTTACCCATTTATCCTAGGAAGACCATGGCTAATGAAATTGCGAGCTTTGCAGGATTGGGAGAGTGGAAAATTAATTTGCAGGAATGACAATCATAAGAAGGTTGTCTTTGACATGAAGGAGCAACTCCAAGAGCAGCTCCATGAAGAATCATCTCAAAGTGAGGCGGAGGAAGGCTGGACCGATAGCACTTCAGAAGGAGAAAGTAGCAGCAGCATTACTAAAGAGGGGTCCTCCATCGAAGTCATGGGGGTAAGGTTTAAGCCAAATAACCAAGAGACCTCTTGCCCAGGTTTGGAAGAGGTAGGTTCCCAAGAAAACCAAAAAGTGGAAGATGAAAGAATGCTAGAAAGTATGTTATCTACAACACTTATGTTAGGCACACATTGCCATAACAAATAACCAATGCAGTAAACATACAATTCATATCAAACACGAAGCAGGAAACTGCATACTTCAAACACCATACTGCAAAGGAAAGAGGTACATAACATCATAGATAGAGGGAAAATAGTGTGCCATTCATCATCATTATTTAGTGATACAACAGAAAACACAGAACTAATGCAGGAGAGAGCCAACTGCATCAACAGGCATAGACATAACTGCTTCTCGTCTTGAGAATTCACGAGACACACAACTAACATCCCCAAAATATAAAATACCCATGTTCACTTATCCCTAAGGTTCAAAGATAAAGGTTTTAGTTACAGTTCAAAAAGTAATAGCCTGACTGCCCTGAAAGCCCTGATAAATCAGGCACTAACACCTGGCACACCTGGTGGGCAATGTTTCTCAAACATTGTGCGAACCCATAATATCCCTTGATCAAAAATTCATCCACGAGATGATCCTTGAATTCAGTTTGTTGTGAAACTACTGCTGTAGTTGGAGTTTCTTTGTCAAATTCTTCAACCTCTGCATCCACCTGAACTGTAACTGCCTCCTTAGTACTTTCAGTCTCCTGACAGAGTTTCTCATCCACAATCATTTGCATTGGATCATCTAAGTTCTGAATTCCTTCTACAGCTTCTGTGTCCTCCTCTACAACATCTTTAGCCTGTCCTGCAACTGCACTTGTCCCTGCTGCTTCAGTCATATGCTCCTGAACTCCTGCTAGCACATCAGTTCCTGCAAAAACTTCAGAATTATTTTTTTAACAAACACCTGCTCAGATTGTTGGCCTTCTTGTTGTTGCAGCTGCATCTTCAGGTCCTCAAACTGCTCTTTGAGGTTAGTATACTGCTGCTTCAGTTCAGTATTCTGCTTCTCCATAAACAAGTTTTCCTCCTTCATCTCCTCCTCTACAAACATCTGATATGGTTTACTCACCACATCATACACCATTACTTTCATTTTCTCCCAAACTCTCTTCATGTAGTCCATCATTTCAGTCTTCATTTTCTCCCCATACCTTCTACAAAGTAGAAAAATCTCCTCTTCTTCAAGTGATTTCAGGTCTTTAGGCCCATTTTCATATTCAAGTGAATATCCAAATTCAGTAGTAGGTTTAGGTTTAGGTTTAAGTTTCCCTTCAAGAAGAATGAAGAAAGATTCAAGGTAGGATGCAAACTTTGCAACCATTAGACACTGTCTCTTGAACACATCCAATATCTCTGCATGTAGATGCAACACTTGAAGACTTGATTTAGACTCCGCATGCCAAATCAATTGATTTCCTTGAAAATGCTGATTCAAGAAAAACCAAAATTGATCTGCTTCTTCATCAAATTGATCTATTTCTTCATCAAACTGATTTGATTCAAGGCTTAAAAATAACATATTGAACTCTCCTTTACACATAAAAAACACCACCAAGATGGCTTCCTCACATCCCTTATCAAAAACATAAAGAAATCCACTTTGTAGCTGCAAAACTATCCAATCAGTGATATCTCCGTGAAACTGAAAACTTTTGACTTCTGCTCCTTGAAAAACTTCCCTTATTTTATCAAGCATGAAGATATAAAACCAATGAGATATAAGAATATCAACATCATCTCCTTCATCAACAACATCACATAGAAATGTAGAACCATCTTCAGGAAAACCCACTTCACCATCATTAGGAACTTGCAAAATACTTGCATAATCATCAGTCAAAACCATCTCCTCAGCATCAACAAAACCATTGACATCAGAAATTTGGTATAAATCATCAAGAACATCATCAAGAAAGTGAACTTCCTTGAAAACAGATGAACTTCCAATATCCTTGACTGAATTTGTAAAAGAACCAACATCATACAGATCATTGATAACAACATCATCATTCAAGAAACCTTCTGTAACATCAAGATTTGAAGAAAACTCCGCATTCTTGATTTGAGTAAGTTGAAGCTTCAAGTCCTCAATTTGATTATCCTTGTTCAAAACAACTTGCTTAAGAGCATCATGAACTTCATAACAGTAAGAAATATGCAAGTCAAATTCCTCTCGAACCTGAGAAATCTCCACCATCAATGATGCCTTTTCTTCTTGAAGTTGATTGATTTTGGAAAGCGCTTCATTTGCCGCAACCATACTTGAATGCCTCTCATTCGCTAGCTCGAATGAGAGATTATTGATCATATTCACTTGAGAAAGAAAAAGACTTTGAAATTCAGCAAGTTCAGGTACATAACTTCTTTGCAAATCAAGAATCTGCGGATCAGGGACCTGAATTCTGAAACTTTGCAAATCAAGAACCTTTGGTATCAAAACTGGTAATTCAGGGATCTGAAATTGAAGATCCTTGTCTTCACAACCTGAATAATTCATATCCGCTTTCGGAAATTGGCTTTCACTCTTCAAAACTCCAAAAAACTCTTCTCCATCAACACAAACACCTTCCAAATTGTCAGCTGTTGAATACTCCTCATCAAGATTCATAAAAAACTGATTCATCACATCATCCTCATCAGTAGCACACATTATGTCTTTATGTATCTTCGGATCTTCCACTGCATTACACTGAAATCTGATGTCTCCCTGAATTTCAATATCTTCAAGATTGATGTCAGATGTTGGTATATGGGTTTGTATGGGATATTGGTGGCTTCTCTCGCTCACTCCCACTTGTATTCCCTTCTTCTCAACCAATAATTCTTCTTTTGGGCAACTGTCCTTCTCTTCCTGCAAAGAGGTGAGTCTCTTCGATGTGAGGTTTGGGGATAGCTGGCAATCCTCTTGGCTCCTTTGGCTCATGAGTTGCTCCTGGCTTCCTCCTTCTTCCTTCATCATCTTTTGGACTATATCTCCCTTGCATTGAACAAACTCTCCTTCTTGAATCAACTTCTTCTTTTCAATAAACTGAGTATCTACAACTTTGATGCCATATTCAAGAACATCAAAATCAGGTTGAAAAACTTCAGGTGCTGAAAATTCAAATTCAGGCTTTGAAACTTCAGTTTTTGAAAATGCAGGTCCCTGAAAAACTGTTGGTACATCAACATTGTGCAAACCCTTGAGTTTATTGGAGTGTGGTTTTGGGATACTAAGTGCTCCTTTTGGCTTCTTTGGCTCCGGGATGCTCCTTTTCTTCTGCCCTTTTCAACATCACCTTCTTGACTTCTTCAGGTTGGCTTTGTGCTTGAGCTTCTTTCATTGATTTGAGACTTGCAACAAGTGCATTTGGAGAAGTTAAACATGATTTTACCTGATTGTTCCCAACCAAGGGGAACATTGGTGTTGTAACTCCCCAGTCATCATCACTTTCGTCTTCCTCCTAAAAATGATCTTCATACTTCTCTGTCAAGCCTTCGATTGCTTCTTGTAACACGTGTATCCTGCGCATACTAGAGCATGACTTTCTTCTTTTTCCTTCACGACCTTCATGCCAGTCTTCTTCCTTGTCAAGAAGATTAGAAAAATCATCCAAATCCTCTTGTGCATCACATAGTTCCTCATGATCTGATGCATCTCGAAAAGATCTGACAATTCGATACAACTTCTTGCACAGTTTATGCATACAGTATTTGACACATACATCTTCCTTTTGACAGGGCTTGCACATGTAAGGACATTGCTTTGCACAGTGCCCATCTTTTTGACAAATAGCACACTTTTTCCTTCTTCTTTGCCATTAATCACCCATCAAAATAATATAGAGCATTTGTACCTCTTTAAACCCTGAAACTACTTAAACTGCATTGCAAACTAAAATACCTGAAACTGTAGTCTGTAAACTGAAAAATTGAAACTGCATTCTGCAACAAACTGCACATAGTTTGCACAGAAACTGCACAGAGACTTGAAAATTGTTTGGGCTAACAATACATTGACCAATGGTCCCAAAAGTGGATCTGATGTGGGATGAGTTGTTTGTTGGCCTTCTTGGTTTGCAGGTAGGGTTTCCTGAAGCCTGTTTTCAAGTTCATGCAGTTCAGTCCCCTCCCCAACAATTTCTGCCCCTGCAGCAAGTTCCCCTACTGGTTCTTCTTGGCCATCATTACCCGACTCTTCTCCTCGTCTTCCTCTTGTAGAGAACTCCCTTCTAAGTCTAAAACTTGTTCCATATGAATGTTGTGGAACATTGGACCCTTGCCCTGATCTACTCATGCATTACTGCTTCTCCCTTGTCTAGAATACTGTACTAGCATTCTTTGATTATGCACATTGTAGTTTGAAGGTAAATTACAGGCTCCAAAGGGTAACAGTTTTGTAACTACCTTTTCGAGAATGAGAATTCTGACTTCGCTGGGCAGTTGTGGGTAGAATTCTTTCAAGAATTGTGATGCATACTCCTCAGACTCTTCCCCCGGTGTTTTCCAGTTCGCAAAATCCCGCAAATGGTCACTATCAGGGAACAAGTCCCCGCTGTGATTCATTCCTTAGCACCCATATGGTTTTAGGCGAAATTCGAACCCATTGTAGGATCGCCAAATGTTAGGCACACATTGCCATAACAAATAACCAATGTAGTAAACATACAATTCATATCAAACACGAAGCAGGAAACTGCATACTTCAAACACCATACTGCAAAGGAAAGAGGTACATAACATCATAGATAGAGGGAAAATAGTGTGCCATTCATCATCATTATTCAGTAATACAACAGAAAACACAGAACTAATGCAGGAGAGAGCCAACTGTATCAACAGGCATAGACATAACTGCTTCTCGTCCTGAGAATTCACGAGACACACAACTAACTTCCCCAAAATATAAAATACCCATGTTCACTTATCCCTAAGGTTCAAAGATAAAGGTTTTAGTTACAGCTCAAAAAGTAATAGCCTGACTGCCCTGAAAGCCCTGATAAATCAGGCACTAACAACTTACAAAAGATGAAAGAGAGGAGCTCAAAGGTGTGTTAAGGAAATTTCCTAGGCTTTTTGCTAAAGACTACACCGATGTGCGTGGAGTAGATGCTGTTCAACACAAAATTGAGTTGAAGCCATAGGCCACACCTAAGGCTCAGAAGCTACGAAGGCTAGGAGTCATCAAGGAGCAAGCTTTACTCAAGGAGGTAAGAAGCTTCTAGCAACACGTTTCATTTATCCAGTGGAGAATTCAGAGTGGGTCTCTCCCGTTGTTGTCACTCCCAAGAAGAACGGCAAGTGGAGGGTGTGTGTGGATTACCGTCCACTCAATGAGGCAACAAAAAGAGATTACTTTCCCCTCCCATTTCAGGATGAGATACTAAATGAGGTAGCTAGTCATGAAAAGTACACTGTGTGTGATGGCTACTCAAGTTACTTTCAAATAGGTATCGCATTAGAAGATCAGTTGAAAAAAACCTTCATCACTCCTTGGGGTTGTTATGCTTTTAGAGTCATGCCATTTGGTCTGACAAATGCTCCTGCAACTTTCCAACTCTTCATGAACATGGTGTTTAAAGCATTATTTGGAAAGTCCATTAGGGTTTTTATTGATGATTTTTGCATTTATAGCTCAAAGTCATTGCATCCACAAAGAGTAGAAGAAGGTTTAAAGAAGCTCTATGACATGGGAGGTCAACTCAACCCCGACAAGTGTCACATAGGTGAGGATGAAGTGATCTTGCTTGGTCACAAGGTTTCCTATAAAGGAATTGAGGTGGATCCTTCAAAGGCAAAGGCTCTTATTGAGCTCCCATCACCCAAGAATCTCAAAGAGGTCATCTCATTCATTCAAAAGGTGAAGTATATGTTACGCTTCATTCACTTAGCTTCGGAGTTGCTTCACCCTTTGCAAAAGTTGACACTACAAGTAGAATTTGCATGGTCTGATGAGCTTGAAGAGTACTTTTGTAACATTAAAGCCATCCTGTCAGAGCTACCAACACTCATGCCTCCTTGTTGGGAGTACACATTCTTTGTTAGCTCTAGTGTTGGGAAAGAAACAATTGGAGTTGTTTTGCTACAACAAGATCCCCATAGTACCCGGATGTGACCCATCTACTTTGCTAGTAGGGTCATGAATGCCTTGGAGAGAGGCTACACAGAAGTAGAACTCATGATGCTTTCTCTCATGTTTGCGGTAAGAAAGTTTAGATCCTACCTGTTACCAAAACCTTTTGTAATTCTCACTGCAGAAAATTTGTTTCCTTGGGTGTCATCTCAAATGAATCTTAGTACTAGGATCTCAAAGTGGATTATGGAGTTGCAAGAGTTTCAATACTCTTTCAAAGTAGAAGATAGTGTGCGTGCACAATTGGCAAGGATACTTACTTATAGGGTACATGAGAAGGAGATTAAGGTGCATGAAGTAAAGACCTTACCATTGCCACCACCTAAAATTATTCCTAATGCTTTTACCTTGTTCTTTGATGGAGCTTTTCGACGAGTCACAGGAAAAGCAGGGGGAGGAATAGTATTGGTCAACCCAAGTGGAGAGGTGGTCATGAAAGAGAAGGTCAATCTACCATGTTCAACTAGCAACAATGAAGCAGAATACGACACACTACTTCATGGTTTAAAGATATGCATTGGCCAAGGTATACAACGTCTCATGGTAAAAGGGGATGCACTTCTCATTGTGAAGCTAATTTTAGGCATTTGGGCATGCAAGAATGAAATCTTAAGAACAAAAGTTCATGCAATTCGTAGGATGTTTAATCAATTTGAAGAAGTACAACTATATCCTATTCCTAGGAAACAGAATGAAGATGCCGATTTACTTGCACAACAAGCAGTTACATGTGCTGAGAAAGAAGTGCAGGTCATCATGGTGGCAGCAGCTGTCAACAAGCAACCGAGATACCAGGGATTGGAGTCAATGGCTCCCATTATTAGCTACATTTTGGAGGGTGAGTTTCCACAAGACTTTACGAAGGCTCAGAAGAGGAGACTTATGAAAAAGTCAAGCGCGTATCTCTTTCTAGAAGGATCCCTCTATCAAAGAGGGAAGGATCGAGTGTGCAGAAGAGTACCAACTATCAAGGAAATTCCAGCCATTCCAAAAGGTTTGCATGAAGAGGCATGTGTTTGTCATTTTTCCCAGGAGTTAATTGTGAAGAAGATTTTGCTTGCGGGGTATGTTTGGCCAAGTCTGCATGTGGATGTCCAACATTGGTGTAAAATTTGTCACAATTGTCAAGTAAATGGGAATAGAAGATTGTTTTATGGTCCAAGGAAAATTGTGCTTGCAAATGGACCCTTTGAAAAGTGGGGCATTGATGCTATGGGTCCTCTGCCTAGGACAAAAAATGGTAAACTCTACATTCTAGTGGCTGTAGACTATATGACTAGGTGGGTGGAAGCACAAAGTGTGGCAAAGGTAAATGAGAGGAAAGTGAGCAAATTTGTCTACACTCACATTTGTTGTAGATTTGACACACCTTTGGAGATTGTTTATGATAATGGTCCATGGTTTAGAAAGGGCTTGCTCACAGAAGTCTGTGAAGAACTTCACATTCTACATCATCATAGTACACCTTACTATTCCCAATCAAATGGTTTGGTAGAAAAAGCTAATGGTGTCATTGTAGGCATCATTAGAAAGATGGTGAGAAACAAGACAAAGTTGTGGGATGACTTCTTGGATGTTGCCTTGTGGGCGTATCGAACCACATATAGGGAAGCCACGGAGTTTACACCATTTCACCTGGTCTATGGTCAAGAGGCTTTACAACCAATTGAGCTCAACATTCCAACAATGCGACTTCATGGCAAAGCAGCACAAGATGATCAAGAAGCATGGATGGATCGACTTCCTACCTTAGCTGAGCTTGAGTGGAAAAGAGAAGCAGCATATTAGTGCTACAAGAGGAAAGCTACACAGACGAAGGAAAATCTTGATAAGAAACTGAAGGACAAAGGCATCAGTGAAGGAGATCTTGTGCTAAGGTATGACAAACGACTCGATAATTGTTTTGATGCCAAGTTTGAAACTAGATGCCAAGGGCCATACATAGTCAAGAAGGCTTTCAATTCAAGTTACTATCAACTTATGGACTTGAATGGGAAAGAGCACTCCACGAAGGTAAACGGGTATCTCTTGGAGCCTTATTTGAGTTGCCTTCTACCAAAGGATCTACCAAAGATATGTCAAAAGGCATCTATCACATGTAAGTATTATTACGTGAAGCATGAGTGTATCTCAAACCAAAATTCCAGGGGGGCAAACAATGAAGAGCTTGTCAAGGACTCTGAAGCACTCTCTTTGGAAAAGATGCTTTATGATGGTACATGAATATACCATCATCCTAGGGGAGGGCTAATGATAGCAATTTTTCGGCTCTCTATAATTTCCATAGCAAGTTACCTCACCCTATCAAATCACTCAAACACTGTGGTTACCCTCACCCTTTCACTGTATATAGGTGTGTGTGAGCTAGGGGACTTTTCCCATATCTTTTTAAAAAACCCTTAATTAGCTAGTCATTAGGCTAGTTGAGCCAAAATAAAATAAAAAATATAAGTATATTATGGTCCATTCGTGTGTAAATATTTCATTGTATATAGGACCTAAATAAAAGGATTTTTCATCATTATTTTGGTATTTATTTAAATATTTCTACCTATGGTGTGTTATTTATGTTGTGTACATTGACTCACTATTACCATATTTTTTCTTACCATTTTGCATACTCTTTATTCCATATAAAAATAATTTCATGCAAGCTTCTCTTATTTTTGGTGTAACTCCATCCCAACAAAAATCCAAAAAAACTAGTTTATTTATGTGTATATTTTTTCACTATTGTCATTTTTTCCTTCCTACATCTATTCTCTATTACTCTCATAAATTAGAATAGCAAAAATATTTATTTTCTTGTGGTAGACTTATAATGAGAGAGATTTATTTTGACCCCTTTATATTTTTTCCACCTATATTATTTATATTTGACATGTACATATTTTTTTAGACCCCTCAATATTTGATTTCCTTAGTTTTACTATTCATTTATATCATGATCTCAACAATATCTTTAATCATAAACCTACCAAATAAGGTCAAGGGTATGTGGCATGCATGCATGCACTATGGGGGGCTCACTCTTGGAGGTATTCAAAAGAATCATCCAAAGAAGGACTTTGTGCAGTGGAAAAAAATAGTCGGTTTTGCTGAATTTTTAAAGATCAGTTGCTCTCCGAATTTGAAAAGGTAATACAAACAAAAGTTGTAGCTCGTGGGCTAAACGTTTACCTCAAATTTTGTCATATTTTTATGAGGTACAAGCTGTGAGCTATGATTTTATTGGTGGACCCCAGTTTGCCCATGCTATGCAGCCACACTTCCTCTTCCACTTTATCATGTTCCTCTTTCACACACACTTCTCCACTCATCAACCCCACCTCTCTCACCACTCCTCTCTGCACCCTACTCACCTTCTTCTCAACCTTGAAGAATAAGAGAAACCATGGTGAAATGATGTCTGCTACACACACTTCCATTCCAAAATTGACCACCTAGTCTCATTTTTCCTCATCCATATTACCCATATCTATCAAAAAACCACAAAATTCAGCCTCTTCTCTTGAAAGACAGCATCATGGCGATTGAGTACTCATGTTCACTTACGTTGGCTCCCAAGGAAGGTCAAGAGTGGAGAAAAAACGTACCGTCAAAGCTAGTGGACCGTCAACAAGCGTCAAAATTGACCCTACTCAAGACACTTGGAGCATCAACATTGTAAGAAATCCATATTTTCTTACCTTAAGAGTTTTTCTTCCTTATTTGTATCCTACATGGATAATCCCATTGTAAATATCCAATTCCATTTGTAAATCAATAAAAATACTAACTCTACTAATTACTAACACTAACCTACTATGAAAAGTCCTATCACCTCCACTTCTCTCCTCTCTCTCTTCTTCATCTATCCACACAAACTTATTGATAATTCCAAGTAAAAGAAATTAGATAGGTGCTGAAAATATAACCCAACCATGGTTAGAGGAGTGACCCTAGCCCTCAAAATTGATATAAAAGGAGGGTGTAGCTAGCACAAATGGGGGAGCCATAAGCAAGAGCACTATGCTATAGATTGAGAAGCCAAGCTCAACCTCTCTAGAAGGATCTCTTGAGTGGAAGTTCATTGTCTTATGCATATGCATGTGTTGTATTAGGGGTGATTAGCAAGGGAACTCTATGCCATTGTAAGAGAGAGTGATCATTGAATTGAGAGTAAGAAATCTATCATTTCTCCTACTAGTGTAAGCCCAACATTTCTGAATCAAGGAGGGTGGATTTGGAGTAAGCTTGGATACTTTGTCTCTCTTCCAACGTGAAGTAATGGACAACAATGATGTGTAAGTTACTTGGTGTTTTTTTTAAGTTTTTGACAGCTTGTCTCTGGGTGTTGTCATCAATTTAGCCATAAATCCCACATATTGTAGGAGGGCGACAGGGTGGAGAGGACTCCCCTGGCCTTAAGGCAGTGATTGGGGTGGCTTTTCTTGTGATGTGTCGTGGTGTAATTTACTCAAGCTATGTTGAACAAATACTAATCTCACTTTCATTGGTCATGACAGATTTGTAAGAAGGTATTAGTGCAACAAGCACCCCTCCCCCTTCCCTCTTTTTCTTACATATATAATTGTGTTTGCTTGATCTCTGTCGAACATTTCAAAGCAGCCCGAGCACTATCTCTCTCTCTCTCTCTCTCTCTCTCTCTCTCTCTCTCTCTCTCTCTCTCTCTCTCTCTCTCTCTCTCTCTCTCTCTCTCTCTCTCTCTCTCTCTCTCTACGCGTCCTAGTTCGTATCCAAAACTAGGTGGTGCCCCAAATTTGTGTAGGGTTAGGTTGCAGGTTTTGTGTGTGTTGTTGTTTTTTTCCAACCCCAACCCAATTGAGCAGCACGGGAGCCTAGAAGAGTGCAAGTTAGAGTCCACTCTTCTTGTTGCCCGCCTCGGACCGCCTCAGTACCACTTCAAGTGCAACAAGATTTTCAAAGCTTAGAGAAAAAGGACAGCAAGACCAAGGAAAAACTGGCCATGGTTTGAGGATCAAGGATGCTCAAAAGCATAGGCCATGCGGTCGAGGTGACAAGATGATTTGATTAATTAATGAGGTAGTGTTTGATTTTGTTTGAAAAAAATTTCAAGAACATGCTGCAGTGTGGATATGGCATGCAAAGGATAAGTGTCCATGGACATTTTTCCATAATTTTGCAATTTTATCACTCAAGGCACAAGCAAGGACTATGATCATTACCAAAAGCATGATATTTTGGTTTCCCAGCACACTATTTGCAACACCTAATCACACTTAAGCAAGGCTTCAGTGAGAAATGATTAAAATAAAGGCTTCTTCCCATGCGTCACAAGGCTAGGGCAAGGTAGTGCTTGAGAATCTCATAGAGATTGGCATGGCGTGTTGCTAGCCTTGATGAAGGAGGCAGAGGTGCTCAGCATGGCCGACCTGTTGTTCTAGTTCTAAGAAGCTGACAAGTATCTTTTTCTTCTAGTTCCAAGTTTTGGGACATGGTTCCTACACCGTCTTACTAAATCGGATGTAGTTTGAAATGTTCACGCTCACCTCATTGTCGACAAGACAAATACAATAGGATTTCAAGAGTAAATTCCAGCATCATTAGGCAAACCATCATTAGGCAAACCAAGAACGCTTTGCTTCTGCAATTTAGGTAGATGTTTTTAAGCTTTTAATCCATTGTATTACACGAATATGTCAACACTCGATAGGGCTAATTTTCTTTTACTATCTCAAGTATGACAATGCCACAAGAAGCATTACGGCAGCAATGTTTCAGTAAAAAATACTCAAGAAAGTGACTTGTTCCTTATGTCGGCTACTATCTCTTTCATGTATCCTCTTTCTGATTCCAATCAAAGGGGAAAAACAACGCTTTTAGGAGCACAACTCCCTACCTATATTATGCATTTGGTGCATAATCACTCCACATTGGGAAAAATATGAACCCCAAAAGGGCCTTGTAAGGATCCCTAATTTAAAGGGATTAAGACTGAAAATGTGTGTGATTTAGGAGACAAGACCATTGAATGAGGGTATTCTCATAGGCTTTTTTTTAGCCTGTCATTTGGCTTTTTGTAGGTTGAGAGGATAGGTACATTCTCTCTCTACCCAAAAGAGTGGTGGTCCTTATGACAATAACTACCCTCCGCCCCTTTCTGCTACAAATCAAGGGCGTATGTAGCCTCAGCCCAAAAAATCACTTTTTTCAAAAAAAAATAAAAAAACCTCACTTTCACTCAAAACTTCTCCCCAACAGATATGTATACTCAAAAATCAATTTTCTCTCTCAAAATCTCATTGTTAGACCTGCTAAATATCAAACTTCCCACCTTTTTTTATTTCCCTCCAAAATCACTCCCCTCTCTCTCACTCCTCTCCCTCTCTCTTCTCTCTTCTTCTTTTCAACACACACTCTTCCTCCTTCCCTCTCCTTGTTGCAGGTCCACTCCATAGCTTTTCTACAGCTCTCCCTCCCATAGCTAGATCTCCACTCCATAGCCCTCTTCTCCACTCCATATCTCTCCTACGGATCTCCATCCCATAGATCTCCACTCCATAGCTCTTCTACAGCTCTCCATCCAAAAGCTCTCCACTCCATATCTCTCCTCTCAACTCCGTAGCACTCTGCAGATCTCCACTCCATAGCCCTCTTCTCCACTCCATGGATCTCTTGCAGCTCTCCTTCCCATAGCTCTCCTATAGCACTCCATCGCAAAGCTTTCCACTCCATAGATCTCCTCTCCACTATGTAGCTCTCCTGCAGATCTCCACTCCATAGCTCTCCTGCAGCTCTCCATCCCATAGCTCTCCACTCCATAGCTCTCTTGTAGCTCTCCATCCCATAGCTCTCCACTCCATAGCTCTCCTGTAGCTCTCCATCCCAAATCTCTCCACTCCATAGCTCTCCTCTCCACTCCGTAGCTCTCCTGCAAATCTTTACTTCATATCCCTCTTCTCCACTCCATAGCTCTCTTGCAGGTCTCCATCCCATAGCTCTCCACTCCATAGCTCTCCTCTCAACTCTGTAGCTCTCCTGCAGCTCTCTATCCCATAGCTCTTCACTCCATAGCTCACCTCTCCCCTTCGTGGCTCTGCTGCAACTCTTGACTCTTGCTTGAGGCCAGCTTTATTCCCATTTTCATGGAGCTAGGTGACATTACAAACCTCCCATCCACAACAAGATCATCAAAAACAAAACGCGTATATATCTCGTTGTCAAAAGAGCTTGCACCCTCCAAGTGTTATGAATTACATAAATCACAACAATGCCGCAGTGCAGATCACACAGATGAGGACCTTTGGGTGGATGGTCGCCTCTACCCCAATGACCCTTTGGTTAATGTGTATCCAACATTGAATAGTCTCTCTACCTTCTTGCAATATATAGGTAGAGGGGAGCCAGGTCTTCTTGGATACTGCAAGCGGTTGTCCACTATCAGAGCTCATACTGTGCAATGGTGGATGCATTAACACCAATTTATCATGCATAACAATTCTAATATGCAAGAAAGAAGCACAAACTCTTTAGCAACATGTGGAAGAGAAGGGTGGTAAGATTGCAAATCTTGAGGATGCCATATTGAGTTTGAAAGAGACACCTTTAGGTGAAAGGGATCATAAGAGGATCTTCTCATCCATAGAGACCCTTTCTCCCAAAGGTGGTTCTTGGATGAGAAGAGTTATAGCCACAAGGTGCATTTTTTAATACCTTGTCACATTCCTACATGTATAAAGTAACTTCTGTGGTGATTTTTTTGTTTTTTATTCTTCTTATGCAGGAATTTCATCCAAAAGACATGTGGTAGCCAAAGCCAAGAAGATCCCATTTATTTGCTTACTAGTTTCCTTAAGAAGTCAGATGTCATAGCACTCCTTCACACACCAAAAGGAATACATATCTATAACCAAGGAGGTGGTGTGTAAGTTTTCTAATCTCGTGAGCGATGTTGATTCGCAGAAGGAATGTGATGAAGTTGGAGCTAGTACAAAGGGTTACATTGCACTACATTTCCTCTTCAAGAATGCATTGAAGGAACGAGGAGTTACTGAATGTATTCCCAGTGCCACGTGAGGTGAAAATTGCTAGATGGGCCTCCAATGAAGATGTTTTCTCATGTCTAGGTCACTATTTGCACATTGAGGAGACAATACCCTCATCTTTCCTTGTACAATCTCCACAAAGTGCTAAGAAAGCTACCAATGCAAGGAATCATGCTGATAATATTGACAAGGGATTTCCTTACCTTATGTAAAATATTATTTTGTCCATTTGAAGAGGCTTCAACAAGCAATGGTTGTCTTTTATGCACTACCTTCTAATGGTGAGGAAAGAATCATGTGATGTTTTTCTTTCATTCTCATTGTATGACCTTCACTTTTTTGTCTTTCTTCTCTTGCAATGTTTGGAGCTAAGTTGGTGTTTTTGTTTTCAAGCTTGATGCATGCCAAATTGTGAAGCAATGAAGGCTAGAGAGGATGAGTGTCATATTTTTATTGTTAAGACCTCAAGAATACGAGTCTAGTAATGAAAATTTTTTCCTAGAGGATGCAGCCCCACCCTCCAAGTGCTGCCACAAAACAAAGTTTTACAGCAAGACGGGAAAGAGGCACTACATAGGCAACCTCACAGAGTGCGTCGTTTTAGCAAAGACTTTTCTGTTATTTGACATTATTAAAAGTGTGTGGAACTTCTCATCCAAAGGGCTCCTTTTGCGCCGACATGCAAAGAGATTGTCCAAATCTACAACACTGAGTTACGCATGCAACCCATCGGCCTCGAAGGACTCAAGAAGCCACAAAGGCATAATTGGTGGGTTTATTTAAGGAACCAACTTGTGTGCCATCCATGCCAAGCATGTAACTATAATGAAAAACTAGTGGGCACTAGCCCGTCAGATACAAGTGAACTTGTAGCTAGTAATATGTACAACAACAGCTTTTTGCAATGGATATGTAATGACTTAAAATTTGGAAATATAATGATGCTTACTCATTTTGGAATATGTCGCTTCTTATGTCATTTAAGCTCTTTGTATTTAATTTGTGTTCAATATTTTTTTATAAGTCTAATGTACATTGTCGGGTGGTTCTTGCACACCATGCTGTTGAACATGGAGGGGGAGACGGGAGATGTGAATGAGTATTTTGTTGGCTAGTGCTAAAAAATCTTCACAACGGGATTCAAGTGCCATTTGTTGAATGCACACATAATACCTGTTTTGGCCAAAATTGATGTCTTGTGGACAAGGGTTTTTAATAGTGTTTGGGCCAAAACAAGCATATCTGGTGCCTTCTAGATGTCAAGCAAAGGAGTTTTGGTTGTCTCTCAGTCTTCGACAAGTACAAAAGGTTGGGAAGGCACTAGTAACAAAACAACCGTCAATGATTACTTTGATGGGTCTTATTTGCCTGTTGAAATACACACATATCATCTATTTTGGCCCCATCAGGCCCAAACTTGTTGCCTTGTGGACAGGGACCTTCTGCACCACCGTGGCCAAAACACATGATATGTGTGTATTTCAACTGGAAAATAAGACCCAACAAAGTAATCATTGACAATTGTTTTGGTACTAGTGCCTTCCCAACCTTTTGTACCTGTGGAAGAGTGAGAGACAACCAAAATGCCTTTGATTGACATCTGAAAGGCACCACATATGCTTCTTTTGGCCGAAACAGTGTTAAAAACCCTTGTCTACAAGACATCAATTTTGGGCAAAAAAAAGTCCAAAATTGGTGCCTTGTGGATAGGGTTTTTTTGCAGCTTCTGGGACAAATCCAACACAACATTAGCATTAAGAATACCATTTGAAATCTAATGACACTTTGTGGCAATTACTTGCCTTTTCACTGACCCCTTCGTCTAGAAATTTGGGACCCTCAACATCATCACAATAGATAAAAATTGACCCACAAAGCACTTGCAAATCATAGTTTTTAAATTGATCTAATGAACACCATGTCTCTATACCAAATAAAGATTCAAGGCAGCTAATAAAACTCACAATAAACTTGCCCATTCAAAACTGAAAATTATATTTAACTGAGATCCATGTATATACACCAAATTGTAAGTCAAGATAGGAAAGTACACGTGGAACTGATAATATATTGATATATGAAATTACAAAAGGGGCTCAGTACATAGGAATCACGGTGCAACTTCCTTGCGCCTCGCTTCAGGATTAGAGGTAAAATGGAAGCTAGGACTGAGACCTCTATGGCTTGTGGGTCTTCCACTCCTAAGGCTTGATTGATAGCTACATGGGCTAAGCACAAAGCACTTGCACAATCATAGTTTTTAAATTGATCTAATGAACACCATGTCTCTATACCAAATAAAGATTCAAGGCAGCTAATAAAACTCACAGTATGCCTTAGGAACGGAGTGAAGGTAATTCTTGTTGAATCTTCTATCCAATGCAAGTACCAAATCTACTATTGTATCAACAAGCTGCACATCAAACATCTTCTTGTCTTTATATATGATACGTGCTTCCAACTTTGTAGTTGTGATTATCATGTTATCATATTTTAGGCAGTCTAGCAGAGATACATTAAAATAAGGGGTTTTTATATTTAATTTTGAAAAAAATCCTAAAATAAGGATTCATTTTAGTCATTCAAACATGTTAAAATAGAGGTTTTTGTAATAGCCCAGAAACGCACGTTATATAGTGGGGTACTAAATGGTGAACCCTGTGAGGTCTCTTTCTTCTTTTATAAACACGCACATATGCACATGCAAGCATGCACATTTAACACGTCTATCTATTTAATGAGTATGGAACTTATTGGATAATTAAGGCAATTCTAAATTCAAGTGAGCTTTAATAAGTGATCCTTTGGATCTTATGATGATGTGTAATAAATGGATCATTACTAGCTCTAGAATAATCTCCACGTTCTTTGGAGAGTGGCATCTCTATTATCAAACCCATATATTGAGTTATGGGATGCAACTTTCTACATGATGTCATTCTAAGTTATATGAGAGGATAGGATAGAGAGGTTTGTGGTGTCTGAACATAATATGGTGATTTATGGCTTAATCATGGTAAACACTAAACCGGAAGTATAGGGTCATATTTAAGAGCTCCAAGATAGACATATCTTGTGTTTAATATTAGAATTTGCAACAGCATAAGATAGAGATAAGAGAAAAAATGAGGGTTGAAGATTCCCCCCTCCCCCGAAGGAAATATATTTTTGCTCAACCAAGTACCTTAGTATTGAGCTCAATTAAAATCAGCCCGAGAGTGAGTTTAAATAGACCCCCACTCATACATATTGACGATGCATATGTGCACATGCAAACCACAAAAGACGATTGCAACATATTTAGAAAGAGGAAAGTCAAGTGCTTTTTGGAATAGAATAGTAGTCCATCTTCTTGGTTCCATTCATGGTGAGAGAAAGAGCTCAAAGCATCAAGAGTAGAGTTAAATTTTTTGATTTGTAGGTGTGCTACCCTAAAAATCAGCAAGCTAGAGAGAGAGAGAGAGAGAGAGAGAGAGAGAGAGAGAGAGAGGATTGTCTAATTGGAGATAATTTGAGCATAGATGTAGAGGATGATAATGGGGATAGTGTAGGGCTTCTTGGGCTTATGATAGAGTGATAATTCAGTAAGAAGATGATCCTCAAGTGAAGGGAAAAGGTTGTATTTACAAGTGGAGCGGTATCCTTTGAAATTCATAGACTTGTTCCAGAGAGCCATTTAATTTCTCATCTATTTTACTCCAAAAAATATAAGGACACCCACAACCCTCAACTATTTAACCAAATAGAAGTAGAACCGCACATGTTCATGGCCATCAATAAAAGAAACAACTCATGCAACAAAACAATAAATATTCTAGGAGATCACAAATTAACTGGAGGGTTGCATGCCACACTAAGCCTAAAAACAAGCATGGTTTTTGAGCTATGTGCAAAAAACTTTGATATTCTTGATGGATTGGTTAATGGCACTGAATATGAGTACAAGAATTTCTCTAAAACACTAAACAAAACAATCATTGGGGTTCATTTTTCAAACCCTATCATTGGAAAGAAAAGACGCTATGAAAATCAAACACTATATTCATTGAGAATTACAAGAGAATGGACTCCAATAGAACATGTCATGTGCAAGTTTCAGAAGGACAAAAATTACTTGAACACGATGTCAAGATCACAATTCCCATTGCAAATAGCTAGTGTACAAACAATCCACCGTTTGAAGGTCTGGCACATTGCAACCCTAGCTTTCAATTTCAAACACGTACAATCACATGGCCTTGCATACACAGCACTATCATGTGTCCAAACCTTCATCTACTTGAAAAAATGTAGTCTTTCCATATCAAAATTGACCAAACTGTGCTGGAAGAGATAAACCTCTTGCAAGTACAAGCCAAATGGATCTCCACCTAAAAGACACTGGAACCTTAGGCGAGCACACATATCATCATTCAATCACTAAATTTCATGTCTCTTTCAATAAACACATAAGAAATATTACAACAAATTCCACACTAATGGCATCGCACATGCTCTGCTTGCAGGAAACAAGACTAGCAAATAACTTGCCACATGTCATACAAGGCTACTTACAACACCAATTTAATGGAAATATGGGTGTCCAAGAGTAGAAATATTACATGCAACTATCATGAGCACAAGTGCCATAATCATTGAGGTGGCTATCCTTTACAATTCCCCCGCAACACCCCCTCAATGCGGTATCTTCAATTCTTGAGAACCTTCATACAAAAATTCCAATCATTATCTTGGGTCACTTCAACATTGAAATTAATGCATAAAATACTTTATACAATCATTTTTCATCCACACTAAACAAATGGGGCATTAGGCAATTAATAAGACACGTAACAACTATCCATGGATCATCCCTAGATTACATCTGGACTAGCTCCACAATCTCTACCCATGAAACAGGAACAAACTTCATGTACTAGTCTGATCACTCCTCAACATACATTATGCTTCCCTATCAACACCCTTAATATTTCCATTACACACTCAATTAACCTTGTGAAGGCCACCATGATCCTTCACCTTCCATTAAATACCTTTCTGGCCTATAAAGGTCTTAGTATAGATATGGGTGAAGGTCGTTCAATTATAATTGTTGACATGTGTCCCTCAAGAGATCCTTAAAAGTCTTGAGGATAAAGAAATCATGTCCCTTCAAATGCTTTTTTCCAAAGCGCATTCATTTTTTGGCATGCTGAAAAAGGCTTCAAAGAAAAAAGGATTAAAGAGTATTCATAGGAGTTTGATCCATGATGTGAAGTATTGATTCAATATTTTTTTGGACTAAATAAGGAGTCCTTAGCAGTGCTCGAAAAAAACCTAAGTTTAGTGTAAATCCCACCTACAAATTTTGAAATTTACCTTTAAATTTTATATTTCAAGGTGAGAAAACCTACAAAATTTTAAAAAATTTAGTGTAATTCGGTGTGAAAACCTTCAAATTTTGTCAATTTACCTCTGTTGTTTCATATATGTAGGTTTGCCAAGTTTTTGGGAAAAAAACATTTTCAAGCACTGGTCCTTAGTGAAGGGTTGATTTTTTGGTGCAATTGTGGACCATTGGATAAAACTTGCCTATTTAGTGCCATATGGAAAAAACATGGTTTCTTAATAATAAAAAATTAGGTCTTTGTGAGAGGTGTTGACATTTGTGTACCTCTCTCTTTAAAACGGGGCCATTGAGTATTGGATCACACACAATCTTTCTTGTCCTATTCCATCTTTTCTTTTTTTCAATTTGCTACAATGCTTCCAAGTGGTTTCTCAAACATTATTTTTAATGTTTTTGGAATTTATTATAACCTAAATAGTTTACTATTATATTTTTCCAAAAACATAATATTTAATTGTGATAACAAATGTTTCAAAAAGTTAGCATAATTTTCTTGTTTCCTCTCACAAAGAAATTTTTATTATTAAATTATTGTCAGTGTCTTAAGCTTATGTAGGCTATAGTCAACTTTCACCTTGTTTTAATTCAAATTTTGTAAAAAGTCCTTTCATTTAAAGACTTCACAAAAATTCATTTCATTAAATTGTGAAATTGTTTTATTATTATTTATGCTTATTAAATATCTCCCTTTTATGAAGGATTAAAATAGCTTTTTATTTTAATTTCTTGATCGATGTTTTAGTTATTTTATTAAATTTATTTATTATAATTTATGCTTATTGAATCTATCTTTTTAATGGAGGCATTAAAAAAATATTTTTTTTGTTTTTTCAAAAAAAAATCTTTTAATTTTATTTCTTTTTTCTTTTATTTTGTTATAAATATTTATGTGCAAGGTACACCTTTCATCTTCATTAGGGAAATTTTGAACTCTCAAAGGGGCCCTATAAGGACTTTGATTTTCTCTCTCTTGTTCCAAACGGGTCCACATTAGCTTTTTTAACAAATGAAATCAAAACTTGTCGGACTTTTTGAATTTAGAATGTACTCATCGAGATCTATTCATTGATATATAGCATACCATCAAAGTCCTTATATTGTAGAAGATTCTTATAAATGGAATCACTGCCCACATTTTAGCTTCAGTTGGAAGGCCATAACTTCTACAAATCAACTCCAAATTTCTCAAAGTTTGGGGATTTAAAACCTACTTTCTAAGGTCTTTCCAATGATATGTTGATTGATAGGGTTTTGAAAAACCGTTTATGTACTTCATCAGGTTGCCCACATTGGACAAGAGAGGAAAAGCCAACCTCCTTATAGGGCCCTTTTAAGGGTCAAGATTTTTTCTAATGATTATTCAAGTGAAGCATTCCTAATATATAACCCATTCGTAGTTTTTCACAAGAGTCACCAAAAGACATTCAAAAAGGAGAATACATGATCCACCGTAGAGGCTACCCATTTGTGCAAAAGAAAATTGCACTTCTCATAAACCACAAAATAATTGGCGAGTCCCCCCCTTGAAAGAGCAATCCTATCGCCCACTTTTCAACACAAAACATGGATTGGCATGATTGATTTGAATTCAATGGCTTTGTGTTGAGCAACACTACCACTACATTACAACTCGTTGGATGTCAAAATATCACTTTTTTTTTTATAGAGTTACCTGTGTCCCTTGTGAACAAAGGGAGAGATGGAAGAAAGAGTGTGACGTTTTTGCTATCGGCTTCTGTGAGCCCCAACCAATGTATGTTTATTTTCTTTTCATTTTATTTTGTTTTCAAATGATAGTGTGCAATGTGAAACTTTCACATTATTATTTAAGTGCAACCTTTCCTAATATATACACCATTTGTGATTTTGTATGAATACTAATATATATAATTTTATATTAAACCACAACCAAAAATTCATGTGATTGCAAGCACTGATTTAAACTTACTTCCCTTAAATCTCATCCCCCATTAACTTAGCATGCCTTTGTGCCTCCTCACCTTGTTTTTGGCCTGCCCAACAGGCAAAGGCTGTAGAGATGCCTTCTCTTTTTGCTGAATAAAATATTTTTTGTTTATTTTATGTTCATTTTGTGGGTTTTTTTCAAGAACCACTATGTGGCATGATTAAAATGGTTGGGAATGTGGCCACTCTTCGACCAATATGGGTATCCTAGGAGGTTGGTAGAAGTAGGGATAACGATTGGCAATGTGTAGGGTATCTGTTGGCTTATGATTTGTGGAGGGAGTGATAAGACGTGTCTAGGGTTGCGGAGGAGCTCATCATTTGGAGTCCTAGCCGTGGTTTCCCTTCTTCACTTTCACCTCCCCTGTTTCTCATCTACAGCCACAGCCTCATCATTCGACCTAGACTCGTTCGCAAGCTCTTGTCAAGCGCAAAGGCTCTGCTCGAGAAGCGAGCAATGGTGCATAGCCTGTGCGAGTTGCTCACGGAGGGGCTGCACCCTGTGGAGCTTGCCTTCATTGCACTTTAACTCTTTTTTTGTTCACCTCACTTTGCTTTCCATTGCTCGATTGCACACTGTTTTCCAACCTCCATATGCAAGGTTGGTGACAAGGCAAAGCTCCGGTGTCTCTTGCTTTTGTCTTCTTCATCAGCAAAGGACATTTTTGATATCTGCAGAACATCAGAAGCTTGTTCAAGGGTAATACTCACCTGCACACGCCCGTGCATTTCACCACTGTTTTGTAGAAGAATTGGCTTCACGTCTATTAGTTGTGCACATGCTAGGTTCTTGGCAGTGTCGTGATTGTTCTTCCACCCTCTTGCGTAGCGCTACCTTGATTCAAACATAATGCTGCCTTGATTCCAACATAGCGTTGCCCTAATTTCTAGCTTTTCTTGGGGTGTGGCCTTGAGTTTCCACGTGCCGTCAGGTTTGTAGCAGGGGGATAAAATTCCTTCCCTGAGTGTGTTGTTTCATATTTTTCCACGTATTTATGTTCATAAACGGCATCTGTTGTGTTCATTTAACTTCTCATCCGATCAATTTAGCATGCTGATCTCTCACAATTGTGAATGCGGGTTGGATTTGGAGATTGCAAATAGGTTGAATTTGGGTATGGGTCAGGGTCGGATGAGCTTTGGTGGTGCTTCAAACCTATCTCATGATGACAGTGCAGAGCATTGATAGTACCCTCTACTGCATTTTGTGTAAGGTGTGGTTGGCTGTGATAATAGCCTCAACAATTTGCTAGTGATGCAGTGATGCAGTGATGCATATTCACAGCCAAACATGTACTTATTCACATATTGTGAGAATGAGCAGCAATAGTCTTCCAGCCCTGTTGTTGTCTTGTGCTAATGTGGGATTTGGTTAATGGTTAGATATGAGTCTGTGGTGATGTTTCAAGTTCTTCGTTTGTGCCGTTTGTGATTTTTTATTTTGCTTGTTGTAAACAAAAAAATAAAGTCTTTGTTGTATGCCTTGTTCACTTTGGTGCGGGCAGCGAGAGGGATCTGTTGTGATGTCTTGTCCATTTCCATATCATCTTTAGATGACTTCAAATGAAAAGAGAATAGACTGAGCAAGTGTTAAATATTGGTATGATGTGCAGTACTAGGTAAGCTATGATGATGAGCACATGCCCTATTGTGAATTCATGTCCATTATTTGGTAGGGTTTTGTTTTAGGGAATTTGTTTTTTTTTTTTTTGGAGTAGAATTAAAATTAGCCCAGCATGAGAAGAATTTTTTGTATTAACAGAATGGCGGGCTTGCCAATTTATGTTTGAAACTTACCAAGAGGTTTCAAGCATGCGTTTTTGCATGAAGGGACAATTTAAAGATTATTTATCTTTGTCTAATTGTGTGTCGCATGATTGATTTTATGTGGTTGGTTATTGTCCAAAAAAATACCTCATCCATTTGAATTTTGCTTATTGTTGCAGTTTATGCACTGTATAACATTTACTTTGAATTCAACATGTTATCAAAAAGCTCAAAATAGACAAAATTCTAAACTTTTAAAATTGCTCGCTTTTCTGCATTGCACTATTTTTTGTTGATATATGTTCAAAATTTTCATAATTTAAATTAAATTATTTTAGATACATGTCATTCTTCAAGATTATAAGGTTATTAAAAGATCTTTCTTAAGAAACGTACTATCTTAAAAAAGATAGAAAAGTAAATTTTCCCTATTTTCTTATCATAATAACATATTGCTCCCACTTATTACCACTACACTATACTTTGGCTCTCAGTTGAATGTGAGACAATCACTTTCCTCTATTTGAGAGAATTTTCATAATAAAAATTAAAATATTTAAGCTACATGTCATATTCCAAGACTGTAAGGTTATAAAGAGATATCCTCAAAAAATGTGTTGTCTTAAATTATTTAAGGTACATGTCATAATTCCAAGAATGTAAGGTTATAAAGAGATATCCTAAAAAAATGTGTTGTCTTAAATATTTAAGCTACATGTCATAATTCCAAGACTGTAAGGTTATAAAGAGATATCCTCAAAAAATGTGGTCTTTTAGAATTGATGTGATGTTACCCTATTCTCTCGTTTATAATAAGATATTGCTTCTACTTATTGACTTACACTTTGCTCTGGTTGTCCATGTTGAACGTGAGACACTTACTCTCATCATCATAGAAACACAACCTCTATTAAATCTTCTCTCTCTCCATGCTCCTATATAACCAACTTTTTTTGCCACAATGTATGTGCTATTCTAGAAGCTTAAAAGTTTCTTTGTTGAAATATTTTTTAGTTAGCAACTTCTCCTTCGCCTACTGCAATGGATATCCCTGTGAATGGTTTGTACATTGCCTTTTGGAGTTCTTTTCTTTGAGTTGTGATTAGCTTCAGAATTTGACCTAGAGCATTGACATGAGAAATTTTGTGTATATGTAAGTTTGGAGGATGATCTTTCATTGTCCGAGCGTGAGCACTTAGAAGCACCCTCATTGCACAGAGAGAGTATCTTGAGAGTACGAAGTGTAACACAGTTGTTGATGTTTCACCTTTGGCTTGAAAGATAAATTGGTCATCAAAAGCTTCACCGCTTAGCAAAAAACTTAGCCCAAAAGGAAAATTCAACAAAGCCTCTTCTTTAGATATAAAAAAAGGCATTGCTTTCTGTTAAAGGTAAATTTATTACGTTTTTCCTTCTTAATTGGACTTAGTTCATGACTCTCACCAATGTTTTTTTTAGGTAAAGCGTCCAAGTGTTTGGAAGATTCCTCATTCTTGTCATCTTTGATTAAGTATATAGATGAAGGCAAAGAGGAGCCTAATGCTGAATATTTCACTTCACAAGTGTTCATAACCCCGGCCTTAAGAAATTTGGCTATCTCCAAATTGTCAAAGACTGAAAATTTTAGATTTTCTATAAAAGTGAAAGTACTAAGTAAGTACAGCACTTACAAAATACCCAAGTCTAGATTTGGTAGGTACATGCGTGCAGATCTTCTTGACAAGGAATCTTGCCATGTTGTGACCTTCATTGTGATTGATATTTACCTCTCTAAGTTTGTTGAGGCCTTTGGTGTTCATGACTTTGTGCGAGTTGAGGAGGCATGTGTAAAAAGGGTTGTTGTGAAGGACGGTGGTACCTGCTCGTGGTCTTTTTATGTAGATGCAACCACATTGGTTGTTAAACCACAGCCTTTTGATTGTTGTCTCCACATTTACCTAGAGCAGAAAATCAAATAATTGCTCTCCCAAAGTTCAAGTGATGTTGAGTTTGTGTCAACCGTGGCGTTTAGTGTCGTCAAGATGGAGAATGAAACTAGAAGTGATGGTACACCTAGTTTCTGATTTGACTGTTGAAGATGGGCAATCAACATGCGATCGAGCTAGTGTGAGTCTTGAACAAGATTTTATGAAACTTGTTTGTATTCTTTTCTCATGGTTGTGTCTTGATGGCAACTTCTCTTTGTCCCAACATGGCGCCTTGACTATCAACTTATGGTAAATGAAGTGAAAGAAAAGGGATTCCACTCTTGCATTGCTCGTAACATTAATGTCTTCAAACACCTATCACACACTCTTAGTGTTGTCAATGCTACAATCTTGTGTCCGCTCCCTTCCTCATTGGCTGCTGTCGTCAAAGTATACTTGCATGAGCAAGTCTCAAACTTAGGTTTTGGGAAGAATGTAATTGTTGAATGTGGGCATATAAAACAAAATTGTCTCTTTATCTACTTATTGGTGATTGTTGACTTGATACGTGTTTGGAACTTTGGAGATTGTGAGTGTGAATAGCTTGGATGTGAAGTTTCCTTGTGGTATGTGCAAAGGTTTAAATGTGAAATGCCAAGAAAGTAACACATTTTTCTACTCTTGTGAAAGACAATCTACAAGTAATAAGCAGCCCCTGTTACCTTTGCCAAATTATATCCTCATGACGCAGAGATAGTTGGTGTTATTTTGCAAGGTGTTGTGGTTGATTCTGTTCTTGGATTCTCTCATATGTTCCTGCATCTTTTCTAGCAAAGCATGGTGGAGGTAATATCTTTGCTTTTGAACTTTAAGAAGGATAGTTGGTTTACTATTGACAAGGCGGTCCAGGTCACTGCATTCAAAGGCACATAGTCATGTTGCTTTGTTGTTGCGAGTTTACTTTTTTTACTATGGCAAGTGACCTGATTTTGTGCACAGACGAAAAAAGGTTGTATGTTGATTCCATATTTAATTTTGATTTTTTGAAGAACAAAGATGATTTTCTAAGCCTACTACATGCTTTAAACATGGGCCTTTCTTTAAAATCTTTTGAGTCCAAACTTGTTGATGTTATTGTAGAGAAAATAGCATTAAGAAATGATGACATTTTGAAAATATGGGTGGAGCCTTGGATTATGGATGTACAATCATCTTCCTTTAATCAAAGAGAATGTTTGTTCTCCATTTTGGCTAGCTGACAATCATTGATGATGTTGAGTGTACACTTGTGGAGTGTGGTTTGCAATATTTTTTTTGCAATGTGTAAACGCTACTTTTACCAAGGTGAGATTCTATGTGAAGTTTGTTCTTTTGGTGCACTTGATTGTGAATCTTCATCCACTTGGCTAACTCTTGTTGTATTAAACTTGCATGGTGATTTTCTATGGTTTCCTTGTGGATTTGAACCACCTAAACATAGACGTTGTGTAGGGGTAAAGAGGCTACCTTGTCTCTAGCCACTCTTGTTGAAACTCATGATGTTGTTGTTCAACAAGTTGCATCTATGTTGTTGCAACTATACCCCAGCACCTTTACTCTTAAGCAAGTCAAGACCAAAATTTACAGCATGTGCAAGTCATCTCAAATGCATCAAAGAAGCTCTAATTTTTCATCTACTAGTAGAGCTTCATTGTATGCAAAGATTGTTGAAGACACCCCTGCTTTTGGTTGTGCTTCATGTGGTACTCTCATGTTCTATCACAGTTTGCACAACATGTCAAAGGTAGAGTTTTTTCTTCTTAAGGAAATAAAATCAATGGCCATTGGTGACAATAAAGTGTTGCAAGTGTGTTACTCGTGCAAGACTTCATTGAAGAAACAACAAGAACCATTGTTTTGTGTTAAAAGAGAGATGCATTTTAGTAGCAAAATACCCAGCATAGAAAGAATGAATTCAATGGAGAGTCATCTTGTATCTTTGCACATACCATTTCCACAAATTTGAGAACTTAACTTTGAAGGTCAATTTGGTTTACCTGGAAGCATTCTGAATGTAATGGTAGACATGTCTCGAGTACAAAGGGTGTTGCCACACTTTTCTAGTGATCAAGCTTCAATTCTTGTTGAAAGCTTGATTACGACTCCATGCCTACTTTGAGTGGCATTGTGCAGCCACACTGTGTTCTTCAAGCTTTGACTAACATATTGAGCACTCACTTACACATTGATCATGGTGTTGTAATTGACATGTCTTGGTCATCTACTTTCACACTCCATGTAGATCTTGCTTGTAGTCCACACCAAGAAGATCTTGAAGAGCAGATTGATGCAATCAACACTTTGGTGCACGGTATCTACTTCAAACAACGACTTGTGGACCATAATGCACAAGCTGCAAGTATAGCCCATTGTGAGGGATTCAGTACCCTAAGAATTTTTTATGACAAATCTTATGAGGAATTGTCATTCCCAACATTGTTTTTTAATCAAAGAATAAAGTGTCATGTGTTGGCAAAGAAAAAATACCAAAAAGTAGCACAATGGGAGCTTAAAAATGTGGATAGATGATTTTCAAGCAACATAAAAAATATGCTCTTCAAAACAATGAAAACATTATTGCAAAAGTACTTGGATCCATATGGGTGCGACTACGCAAGGGAAAACTACATGGGAAAAAATTGCAGGAAAAAGATGTCCAAGCTAGCACTAACACTAAGTAGCTACTTTCATCTGAGCTAGGCTATCATGGGTTTCAATCACTGCACACTTCAATCGATTACATGGTGAAACTTAAGAAAAATGTGTTTGCAATGATTCATCAATTGGGCCAGTCGACTTTCTTTGTGACATTTTCATATGCTCAGCAAAAATGGAACCCTTTAAAAGATTGTTTGTGCACATTAAATCCTTATATTAAAGAAAAAAACTACCCAAACAAAGCTTCATTAATTCGTGCACTTGTACGTTCTAATCCCGTCACAAAAGCACGATACTATGTTCATAGGTTTCAAGCTATGAAAAAGGAGTTGAAGCGCAACAATACCATCCTTGGTGAATTGATGGATTACGTTTTTGTGACCAAATTTCAAAATAGAAGAAGTCATCACGATCATGGATTGCTTTGGGTAAAAAATTCACCTCTCTTTGGTGTTTTATCAGATAATGATAAAATATGTTTTGTTAACACATATATTGCTACCGACAAGAATTTTTTAGATGAGTCTCTCAAAGGCGTACAAACCCACTACCATCATAAAACATGTAAAAAATGCACACAAAAAAATCCGGTTTAGTTTCCCACGAGCACCCTCATAAGAAAAATTGGTTCTATCTCCAATCATGATGTTTCAAACAAAGAAAGAAACACTTTTAGCCAATAAAAAAAGTGCATTGACGATCAATTGCTTGCTCTTGGTCCGCATGATTCAAATGCATCATGGGATGAATGGTTGACCTCTTTGGGTATTACTGAACAAGTATACATTCAGTCACTTTCAGTGACCATCAGAGAGCCAACACTACTACTGAAAAGACATTCAAAGGACATTTACACAAACAACTTCAAAAAAGAGGTGTGTAGTCTATGGGATGCAAACATTGGCATTCAATTTATACTCAGTGGTCATGGCACGGCTTCATATTTCACATCACATATGACTAACAACGACTCAACCGCAAGCAAAAAAATCAAGCACATACTACAAGATTTCAAGAAAACAAATGTGCCAACGTTGGATCAAGTGAAAAAAAATGGCTATGCTTTGATCAATATACAAGAGAGGACATCACAACAAGCCACATATGTTTCTCTTTCATTTCCCTTACATATTGCGAGTAGACAGTTTGTGTTTATCAATGCAAACTTTGAAAGCCATGCACATTGTTGTTGAAAAGAAGACCTACATTGAATACTTTGAATCGTGATGATACAAGCATTTTTTTACGACTTGTCACCAAGTACCAGATAAGCTTGTACACATATCCTTTGCTGATTATGCAAGCAATTACCAATGTGTATGTGGTTCTACTCGTGATTCTAAGAAGCATCAACTCATTCAGCATGCTAACTGCATTCTGGAGAAAGATGCAGAGAAGCATTACCATGAGCTTTAGTCTGCTCAGATTTTTGATTCGGGCTCATTTCGGCCTCCGTTTCCAGTACAAACAAGTCTGCACAGGCAATTTTGTCATTTTGTGCAGAATTTTTGTCAGGTCCGATTTTTGCATAACATATGCCTTACAGTCTTCTATGGTTTGTGCTATATAGCACGTGTTGTTCTCGCTCCGTTTCTCCTATTTTCGGGCATTTTTCATATCAGGTGCAGCTCATTTACCATGGCTAACAACAACAGAGATGTATTGAAGATGTTTCCTGCTGAGGACAGGTTGGATGGGCACAATTACCCTATGTGGGCTTATATGATGCAACACGTTCTTGTCTCCAAAGGCGTCTGGAATATTGTGCACGGCATTCATGTACATCCTTGTTCTGAGGATGTAGGCGATGTTGAGGATGTTGCAGGTCTTGCTACAAGGATTGCTGCTATTAGAGTTGTTTTGCCTATGGAAGAACCCCGGGGGGTTCACCTTACATAGTGAGACGGTCCGGGGCGGGCAACAAGAAGAGCAGCCTCTAAACACCCTTCGAGGCTCCCGTGCTGCTCAATTGGGGCTGGGGCAAGCACAATCAGAGACAACAACAACCCACAGTCAGAAACCAAACAAGAAAAGGGGCACCACCTAGTTGTAGATGCGAACTAGGACGCACGTGATATCTCCTTGTACTCAAACGCACAAAGAGAGGGGAATGCAAGATAGCCACACACACCAAACACAAACATTCACCACGCCAAAGAGAGGTAAAGAGCAAAAATCAACTTGAGCAACTCAGTCTTAGCCTTAAAGACTAGATGCACACAAAGCTTGATGAGAAATAGAGAGACAACACAAAACTTGACCTTGTTGCCAATTCACAAATTGTCTTAGGGTCACGGGAGCCCTCTCACCGAGCACCCTCTTACAATTGACCTTTTAGGCAAACAATTCAACAAGCCCTCAAACCACGAAGCATGAAATGGCACAACAAACTTCAAGGACAATATACCTTCAACCACCTGATGAGCCAACTTATCAAGTCAATTTGGAGAGAAGAGTGGTAGTTGCAGCATACAATTGCACCCAAAACTATGAATCTTATTTATGGACAAGATTAGGCTACAAGTGTGATTGCAGAGTATAGTATCACTCCACTCCTCTAGATGGCATAACTAACTTCAAGCTTCTTCATGCACCTATGTGTAGTGATGGAATAGAGCACTCACAATGCACACACTCTACACAACTAGGCTTGAAGAGTGGTGTGTTATGTGTTGAGAATGGTGTGGTGTAGTGTGATCATGTGATGATTTACAAGGGAGAGAAGGGCTCTATTTATAGGTTTTAGAAGGCCCGATTAGGATTAGGCCTAATCAAGTTTATTTGAAGGAATAAAAGATTATGTATTTTTTTTATTTATTTTTCTTTTTTGAATGAGGGTGGGTCTCTCTTGTCCTTTGAGTCACATGGATGTGGGCTCAAGGGAAGAGAATTATTGAGGATGATAGGAGAGAGGATTGAGTGAATAATTTGGGAGTGCCTACTCTAGTAGAGGGTGCATTTTACAATAAGGTTAGTGGTTAGTAGTTAGTAATTATCACTAAAAAATATTTACAAAATCATTCACCAAATGGTGAGATATATGATGAGAAAAGTTAGAGAAGGGATGAGCTTGTAAAGAGAGGTTGAAGCTTTGGAGAAGTTGACATTCACCTCTTTACATCACCGGAAGAAGAAGCAGTCAGCATGGCGAAGTAACGCGTGTCGATGAGGCTATGTTATCTTCAAACCTTGGAAAATTCATGATAAAAGCTTTCATTTGCAGAGGTTATCCTTCGATTTTTTCTGATTTTTTAAAGTTCTTTACAAAGTTGAAGAGAATATGGTAATATGGACATATAAGTAGAGAGAAAGGGGGACACATAGGGTGTAGAAATGGAGGATGAAGGCTATGGAGGTGTGAGAGATGTGGCAATGGTGAAGAGGGTGAATTAGGACAAGGGAGTTGCAGGTTTGGGAGTGGGAAGGAGAGGGAGGAGTGTGTGTGAAAGAGGAAAATGATAAAGTGGAAGAGGGAGTGTGGCTGCATAGCATGGGCAAACTGGGGTCCACCAATAAAGTCATAGGTCACAGCTCCTAGCTCAAAAAAATATGAAAAAACTTGAGGTGAAACTTCATCTCACGAGCTACAACTTTTGTTTGTATCACCTTTTCAAATTCCGGGAGCATGTGATCTTTAAAAATTCAGCAAAACCGATTGTTTTCTCCACTGCACAAGGTCCTTGTGAGGTCCTTCTTTGGATGATTCTTTTGAATACCTCCAAGAGTGAGCTCCCCATGGTGCATGCATGCATGCCACATACCCTTGGCCTTATTTGGTAGGTCTATAATTGAAGATATTGTTGAGATCATGATATAAGTGAATAGTACAACTAAGAAAATCAAATATTGAGGGGTCTTAAAATATATATATATGTCAAATATAAATAATATAGGTGGAAAAAATATAAAGGGGTCAAAATAAATCTCTCTCATTATAAGTCTACCATAAAAAGATGAATATTTTTTGTGGTCTAATTAATGAGAGTAATAGAGAATAGATGTAGGAAGGAAAAATGACAATAGTGAAAAAACATACACATAAATAAACTAGTGTTTTTGGATTTTTGTTGGGATGGAGTTACACCAAAAATAAGAGAAGCTTGCATGAAATTATTTTTATACGGAATAAAGAGTATGCAAAATGGTAAGAAAAAATATGGTAATGGTGAGTCAATGTACATAGCATAAATAACACACCATAGGTAGAAATATTTAAATAAATGCCAAAATAATTATGAAAAATCCTTTTATTTAGGCCCTATATACAATGAAATATTTACACACAAATGGGCCATAATATACTTATAATTTTTATTTTTTAAAATTTTTTGGCTCAACTAGCCCAGTGACTAGCTAATTAAGGGTTTTTAAGAAAATATAGGGAATGTCCCCTAACTCACACACGCCTATGTACAGTGAAATGGTAGGGATAACCAAAATGTTTGAGTGATTTAATAGGGTGAGGTAGCTTACTATGGCAATTATGGAAAGCCGAAAAACGGCTATCATAGTATGTAACCTATCACGTGAGTTCAATAGAAGGGTATTTAAATCCATTAAAACTTACAGAAATAAATTTACATAAGGATATTTTTTTACAAATCTCAAAAAATTTTACAAAATTTAAAAGAAAAGGGTTCATTATATTTCCTAGAAAATTCACAGAATAGGGATTTTAGAAAAAGAGTCTGAATGCACGTGATATAGTGGTTTTAAATTAGTGAACCCCCCGGGGGCAGAACAAGCTCGTTGGGATGTAAAGGATGCGCAGGCTCATGCATTGATTGTGTTGTTTGTGAAGCGCACCATTGTACCTCAATTCGTTCAACAAAATTTGCAAAACAGGCTTGGGATATTTTGGCTGGTCTTTATGCAAGCCGCAATGAGGCTAAAATTGCTTTGCTGCATAAAGCGATGGAGTTGAAGAATATGCATGAGGAAGACCATATGGACACTTTTCTTGCTCAAAAAAATCAATGAGCAACTTATTTCTGCAGGTGCTCAAAGTCATTTCAGAGAGTTCCCTTGTGTAGATTTTTCTTGATGCCTTACCAGATTTGTACCTAGCTTTTGCTAGTACTTGGAGACTTATGACCCAAGGAAATCCTGAAGTTGTCAAATTTGATGCATTATGCACATTGTTGTTGCAAGAGTCACTTTCCAGAAAAAACAGGACTAGGCAGTGTGCAGTTGAATAGGCTTTTATTGCTTCTCAAAGAAAGGGTGGTAACAGCAATGCAGCCACTTCTTATGGTTCTACTACGAGTGGCAAAAATTTTGTTCCTAATGCTTCTATTGGCAGCAATTTTTCTACAAACTTTGGTGATAAGGGCCAAAGAGGCTAAGAAGAAAGAGGGTGGTTCCACTGTAAATGCTGGTTCCACTACAAATGCAGCCATTGGTGAGTTTTCTGTGAAAGAAGACGTGTTGCTGATGCTGATGTAGAATGGGCTTTTAGTGCAGAGTGCACTTACAACCTACTGCCCATGATGCATGCTTGTCAGTTGCTGCAGATTCACATGTGTGGTATTTTGACAGTGGTGCTACAAAGCACATCACCTCACATCGTGAATTGTTCACTTCTCTCGAGTATGTCCCTCATGGGAATTCAGTCACTTGTGCCAACAATGCCTCTTATCCGGTTCAGGGAGTTGGAAAGATTGTGCTTACTGCTGCAAATGGCAATTCCTTCACACTTGTTGATGCACATTATGTACCTGGGATTAAGAAGAATCTCTTGTCTGTATCCGCACTTGCTAGACTTGGACTTGTAGTCAAATTTGTGGATGACAGATGTACAGTTCATGATCTCAGTTTTGCTGATGAAATTGTTGTATCTGGCCTTTTGTGACATGGGCTGTATAAGCTCACTTTGTATGACAAGTGTGGAAAAAAAAAAATTAAATGTTGTTGCAAATTCAAGGCCTATTTCAGATGCAAAACTTTGGCATGCACATTTTGGTCATCTGAATTTTGCCAGTTTGCTGCATTTCCAGAAATCTGATATGGTTGCTTCTTTGCCGCCTCTTAAAGCACCTGTCAAGCATGTTTGTGAAGGCTGTATTTTGGGTAAAATGCATCATTCGAAGTTTCCAAAGACGGTTCAGTTAGGGCCACATGCAGGTTGCAGCTTGTGCATAGTGATGTTTGTGGGCCCATGCAAACTCCGTCCTTGGACAATTACCTGTACTTCGTGACTTTCATTGATGATTACTCCGGGCATGCATGGGTATTTCCACTTAAAGCGAAGTCCGAAGTTTTTATGTGCTTCAAACAATTTCTGGCTAGGCTGAAAATGTATCAAAATGTACTATGGACACCCTCCGTTCTGATCGAGGGGGGGAGTATATGTCTCATGAATTTAATGCAGTTCTGGCTAGTTGTGGGATAAAACACCAATGTACAATGCCTTATACACCTCAGCAAAATGGTGTTGCTGAGAGGAAAAACAGGTCACTTACGGAAATGGCACAATGTATGGTCAAAATTCAAGCTTTGCCGCATTCTTTTTTGCTTGAGGCCATCATGTGTGCCACTTTTGTACTAAACAGGTGTCCTACAAAAGCTTTGCACTCTATTAATCCATATGAATCATCGCATGATAGAAAGCATTCCATTGAGCAGATGCGTGTTTTTGGTTGTCTGGCATATGCTTTGGTGCCACAAACACAGCCCGAAAAATTGGATGATAAGGTTGTTAAATGCATTTTTGTTGGTTATAGTGCTGAAAGAAAAGGTTACAGGTTGTATCACCTGCAAACAAAACGTATTGTGGTTTCACAGGATGTAGTGTTTGTGGAAGATTCTGTTCAACCCTTGCTGTCATGTACTAGAGATAGTAATGTAAGCTCACAGGACATTTATGAAACTTTGTTGCCTCTTTACAGTGATGGAAATAAGAATGTAAGTTCAAACAAGGCACAAGTATAGCCTATGGGGTTTTTTGAAAATGTTACAAATCAGTCTATTACTGATGCAAATGTACATGATGTACTTGATGAGGAAAGGGCTGAAGATGAGTAGGCTAGAGGTATGCCAAAATGGGTGGTGCACACTTTGCATAACAGTAAATTGGATGCACCTTTGTCCAATCGTACTCGTTCAGGCTCTCGCCATGAATCTTATGCATCAAATTGTTATGCTTTGGTTGTGTCTAGCTTACGTGATGTTGAGGACCCTCTGTATTTTGATGAAGCACAGAATTCAGAAAATTGGATGGCTGCCATGCAATCAGAATATGATGCACTTATAGAAAATGACACATGGACTTTATGTGATTTGCCTCCTAGAAAAAATTCCATTGGTACGAAGTGGGTTTACAAGTTGAAACACAAGCCGGATGGTGAGATCTATTGCCATAAGGCTCGATTTGTTGCAAAGGGTTATGCATAGCAAAAAGGCATAGATTATGAAGAGACTTTTGCTCCCACTTGTCGTATGAGTACTCTGCGTTTTCTATGTGCAGTGGCATTTCATTTTGGTTGGGATGTACATCAATCAGAAATTGTTACTTCTTTCTTAAATGGTGATATATTTGAGGAAGTTTATGTAACGCAGCCTCGCGGTTTTGTCATAAAAGGACAAGAGAACAAAGTGTGCAGATGTAAGAAGGCTTTGTATGGATTGAAGCAATCTCCTCGTGCTTGGTATTGGAAAGTTGACACTCATTTGGTCAAACGAGGCTTTTGTAATAGTCCAACAAAAAGCACATTGTATGTAAAGCGTGTGGGTGATGTACTTCTCATTGTGGTTCTTTATGTCGATGATTTGCTGATCACTGGACCAAATGAGAGACATATTGCTGAGTTAAGGCTGATTTGAATGCTACTTTCAAGATGAAAGATTTGGGGTTGTTGCATCATTACTTGGGTATACAGTTTAAGCAGTGTGATGGTGGTATTGCCTTGTGTTAGAAAAGTTACATAGAGACATTTCTATGTAAGTTGGGCTTGAGGATTGCAAACTTATTGCCACTCCCATGGAAATAGGTTTGAAGTTGAGTCTACATGATACTAGCGATCCTTCTGATGTCACTCTTTATCAACCTATTGTTGGCTGCCTCATTTATGTATGCAACAAGAGGCCGGATATTCAATTTGCAGTCTCACAGGTCATGAGATTTATGCATAGCCCAGGGTCTAAGCATTGGCAGGCTATCAAGAGTATTTTCTGCTACCTTAGTGGCACTTTACATCTTGGCTTGTTTTATCCCAAGGGGGGATCGTTGCCGCCAGACTTACATGCTTTTTCGAACTCAGATTGGGCTGGTTGTTTTGACACGCGAGTGTTCACAAGTGGTTTTTGTTTCATGATTTTCAGTTCATGTATATCATTGTTGAGCAAGAAGCAACCTAATGTGGCCACTTCAAGTTGTGAGGCTGAGTACAGGGCAGTCTTCATAGCTACGGTTGAGTGTGTATGGCTCAAACACCTTATGGCTCATTTGGTACTTGGACAGGACACTTCCAACACTATCTACACTGATAGTAAGAGCGAATTGGCAGCGAGGAACCTAGTTTTTCATGCTCGCACAAAGCACATTGAGGTGCATTACCTCTATGTCAGGGAGAGGATCTCAACAGGAGAGATCAACTTGGCTTATGTGCCAACACAGGACAACCTTGCAGATCTTTTCACAAAGGCATTGTCTCATGAGAAGCTTGAAGCTTTCCGAAAAGCTTTGGGCTTCCTCCCCTTTGTGGACTGATCATGTCCTCAAGGCATGGAACTTCCCTTTATTCGTGTGCCAGCTCTCGTTCACCGCATCACTCTAGGGGGGGATTTGTTACCATAGACATGTGGTAGTGATGTGTGTGAACACACTAGGATAGCCAAGGCATTTTTTCCCTCTTTAGGAGGTTTTTTCCCCCGAGCATTTTATATGCACCCATCACTGTAGGGCTATCTATCTTTCCATAGCACTCTAAGTAACACACTTCCTTTGTCTTCTCCAAGTTGTGTGTGTTTCTCTACAACCCTAATTCCAACGGCCCTTGATAGTCAACCAAGCAAGCCCACCACAAGATCCTTGCCAACCTTTTGAAAATTGACATTGTGCAACAAGGAGTACCACTTACTTGTGTCCAAGTTGAACATCAAGCAACGCTCCCTTTTTTACGACATTATGACTAGAAAACGCTTGCAACCAACTCAACCAATCCATCTCTTTTTGATTGGGGATCTGAGAACAGGAAAACATTTCGCTTTGCAAGCAATTGTGCAAGGCTTGATCCATAACTACAATGCCTCTCTTGAATTAGATGTTGATCTTCCCTCAACATTATTGATGGCATATACAGGAAAAGCAACTTTCAAACTTGAAGGCACAACAATTCACTCAGCATTGTGCTTACCCCTTGTCTTCCAACCAAATTTTTCTCTTTCTTGTCAAAGCCTTGCCGAGCTCTCACAACTCTATAAAAATCTTAGACTAGTTGTGTTTGATGAAGCATCTTTGATTGAGAATAGACTCTTGCATATTATAGACACAAGGCTATGATCAATTAAGCACAATCACATACATCCATTTGATGGTCTGGATGTCATCTTTTGTAGTGACTTATGTCAAGCAAGCCCGGTTTGAGATCGTTGGATATTTAACGAGCCACAAGATTCTCTACAATTGCTCTCACCTTTGTTTTGGCACACCCATATAAAATTCCATGAACTTACAAAAACAATGTTCCAATCAGATAATGACTTTATTGCTATTGTCAATAGAATACACAAAACAAAACACACAAGCAAGGATTTGTTGCTCTTGAATACCAACCATAACAATAAACCCTTTGACAAATTGACAATATCCCATTTATACTTCACCAATAACTTGAAGGAATCATATAGCCACCTGGTTTTTTGAGAAATTGCTTGCTCATGCATACATCATCCATGCCAGAGACAACCACCATAAAACTTTCTCAAAAAACCTTGTTGTGCCAAACAATCCACAAAACACTGCAGCCTTGGCCTCAACCTTGGAGCTTAAAGCAAGAGTGATTGTTGAGATTTGTGGTGGGAATATCGATATTTCCAGTGGTCTTGTGAATGGCGTAGATGGAACTCTGAAACTTGTAGAAAGTAGAGTTACCTCTCTTGTTGCATGGATAGAGTTTTTTTATTCCTCAGCAGGCTTCAAGCAACGCCATCTAAACCAACCTCTTAATACAATTCCCATTGACCCCCAGTGGACACCAATTATTCAAAGAATTCAAGAATTTTAAATTGGTAAAAATGCATTGAACACTATTTCTCAAACTCAATTTCCAATGCAAGCAACGAATGCACGCACTATCCATAGATCACAAGGCTTGACAATGAGCATAGTAGCCTTTGATCCAGTATCAATAAACTCACATGGATTGGTCTATACATCTCTTTCCCACATCAAAGATCCATCAAAAATCCACATTCGCAATCCGATTCATCTAGCTCAAATCAAAGTCTACAAGCTTATGCTTGATGAGCTTCATTCTCATACAAACACACACGTCATATCATTCAGTCATTCAACATCGTTTCTAGTCACAAATATCTCAAACATATCAAAGAGGATTCAAATTTTGCAAGTTCTGACATTTTATGCCTCCAAGAAACAAAGCAAGGAAATCCTTTCAATGATCTTGCTCTAGATTTTCATCATGTCCATCACCACAGCAAAATTGGTGTTTCAATCTACTACAAGCCTAGCATAAATCTCCACTCTGCAAGCACGCTGCTAGCTCCAAGAATAGAAATGATTCAAGTTATATTAGGCATCCATGAACACCTTGATTGGGAAATCGTATGCATCTACAAATCACTGAATGCCTCTTCAACCTCTTTGGTGACACAACTTTGTACCTTGCTGCAACAATCCCATCCTAGACGAATGAGTGTCATCATGGGAGAATTTAATAGAGAGAATGAGCCCATAAACAATCATTATCATTACTTGGAGTAAGAGATCCAATCACATGGATACACACAACAAATGCATGATGTTACCACTGTGTACAACTCAAAACTCGATTATATTTGGATTAAAAATCCCCTTGCATCGTTCATAGTAGGCACACGGTTTTGCTTTTGGTCCGATCATTCATCCATGCATCCAATGATTCCCAAATGATTCTAATCACTCCCTGCCTCTCTTCATCTCTCCGATCCCTCATCCTCTCCTGAAAAACAAACCATGTTTCCATATTCTATGCTTGCCTTTATCCTAACAAGATTCCACTTTGATGATCTTCAATCCTTCATCGTGGTCAACATTCTATGATGTAATCCGCAAATCACTTTCTCTATGGATCAATGTGATTTCAATCCTTGTAGTTTTCTGTTTTTCTTTCATGTTCTTCATTCATTTCATGTATGGGTAGATCTTGTGATTTTATCACTTGTTCAACTTCCAAACACAACAATGAAAAACAACCGTCCTATATAATTCTCATTTGTTGAAAGGTCAAGATGGAAGAAGGGAACAGGTATGCGGTTCGATTTAGAGCAAAAGTGCTCAATGCGTGCCAAAGAGGCTACCCATAGGTTAAGAGAGAACTTTGGGGCGTTGCTACTGTTCTAAGGTCTGATAAAGAATACTTTATTGGAGCTTCAGTCATGGTAGTGACAGATTGCTTTCCACTGATAGGGATGATTGCAAATTGCTCTACTCCGGATATTGCTATGCTGCGATGGATAGCCTACATTAAGTCTCTTAATCCTGAATTTTGTCATATTGTAGGTAGAGATAATCCTGTGGCAGATATGTTATCAAGAGCTAGATTTGAAGATGAAGAAGAGATGCTGACCACAAGTGATGATGTTGTCTTGAAGTTCTATTCGTCTTCTTATCTGCATGCAAATTGTGGCAATATTGCTCATACTTTTGAGGTATTTTCTGAAGAGTTCTATGAAGGAGAATGGCTTTTGATTGGTCGCTACCTTAGCACTCTTACTAAGCATGAAGGGTGGACGGATCAAGAGTACAAAAAGATCGAGGAAGAAAGCTTACGGCTATTTTTCTGAAGGATGGCCATTTATGGAAGCAACCAAAAAGCTCTAAAGGAGTACCGCAGCGGGTTGTTTGTGATAAAGTGACTCAACAGCAGGTTATCAAAGAGTTTCATGAAAGTTTATGGGTTGGACACAGAGGGGTCTGGGCAACTTTTGTCAAGATTAAGGATCGTTACTGGTGGAAAGGTATGTACAAACATGTGGCTCAGTTTGTGGAGACATGCCTAATATGCCAACAATATGCGACATCGAGATGGATTGCATCCGACCTATCCACTGGCTATGCACTACAAGTGGGTGGTGGACCTAATTACCATGCCAGTAGGTGTCTGGCAGATGCGATATATTGTTCTTGCAAGAGAGGATCTTACTAATCAGGTGTAAGACAGAGATTTGCGTACCAAAGCTACCAGTTCCGTATGCAAGTTCTTGCTTGAGAATGTTATTTCTAGGTATGTATGTGTTGGTAGAATTACTACTGATAGAGGAGAGCTGGATGCATATGAAGCTCGGGATTTATTTGCTCGCTTGGGCATTAAATTGGCTCTCACTACAGCATACAATCCAGAGGGTAATGGTGAAAGTGAAAGAGGGCATCCACCTATTGTTAAAGCTTTAGCAAAGACATGCTAGGGACATATTGGTGATTGGCCTAAACTCCTACCATTTGCTTTATGGGCTGATCGAACTACACATAGTTCTGTTACAGGTTTTATGCCATTTGAGTTAATGTACGTGCAAAAACCCATTATGCCTACAGAGGAAGCGGTTATCTCTTGGACCGTAATGCCATGGGAAGAAGGTATGTCTACAGAATATTTGCTTGCATTGCGCATTCGCCAACTTGAGAGGCGTCAGGAAGATATTGAACAGGCTAAGTTAATGCTTAAGGAAGTTGTTGGGGTATAGGCGTCTGTGCCTTGCCCGGCCACCCAGAGTATGGGCGCCCACTGACTTGTATACCTTATACATAGCATAAGTGTATAGGGGGCTGCTCACTCTTTGGAGTCTCCCCACCCACATTGTGTGTGTGTCTCCTTCTCTCTCTCTCACTTTCCATCTGTGGTGCTCCCCGATCCCCTTCAATTGGTATCAGAGCTATGGTGACCGCGGAGAGCACGACGGCTTTGAGAGCTTCGAGGCGATAGCTCGCTCGCTCTCGGCGGTGGAGTTCGATCGCGGAGTTTCACGGAGAGAGATTTTAGCTTGAGAAGAATTGTCTTTGGAGCTTAGGATCTTGGTGTGGTCAAGCTTGGTCAAGGAGGCGGTTGCGGCTTCCTTGGTGAGAGGATCTTTTGAGCTCAGTGGAGCTCGTTAGAGAAGTGCTCGGCGGAGGAGAGCTTGACATTCGAGTGCTTGGATGCTGTTGTGGCAGAGCTCTTGCATTGGAGCTTGCATTGAGAGGACATTGCATCATGCAGAGTGGAGCAGGAGCAGGTTCAAGACTGTGTGCAGCTCGTTTTTGCCATTTTCGGGCTCTAAAACGCAGTTTTTTGCGTAGCTCCGTCATACAGAGTCAGGTCTACATGATCCAGGAGTCTAGGTCAGGGTTTTGGCATGCTCCGGACGCTATGGTGATGTCTATTTTCTGAAATTATGCTTTGAATTATAGCAGGTACAGCAGCAGGTTTATTTGTGCACTTTCAGGTCCCAAAAACACTGTTTTTGGTATATCTCACACACACGGAGTATTTTCTGCAGCAGCAGCAATTGTTTATTGTGTGTCGAGGATTCCACACATGGTTTGCTCTCAAATGTAAGAGTGACATTTTCTGCAAGTTTCCTCACAGGTGGGAGGATACGATGTATGCCTTATGTGGTTTGATGCTCAGGGAGACTAATGTGATTGCATTTTGAGTTCGGCAATGTATGTCTCGAGCATGTTTTTTGGCATTCACAGGTACAGCAGATAATTGTGTACTATATTTGCAGGTGTTTGCAATGATGTATGCAAAGTGTGGAGATTTGGTGCATGCATTTGGAGTACGGTTTGATGCGCTTTGGTTGCTCATGGTTTTGAGCGTGCAGTCAGTTTGGTTACTTGTTTTGTGACCGTTTTACTGACGAAACTCTGACGAAATTTTCCCAGGAGTTTTATGCGCATCATGCAATCTAGGTAGATATTGCGGGTGGCACTCAACATTTGCGTACGGTGTGTATGCATCGATACCGCACAGTGTGGGCTTAGTGATTAGCTCACGGGTTTGACACGCGTACAGTTATCTTGGCACACTCACAGGAGTGAGTATTGCGATGTATGCTTGTGTGGCTACGAGCTAGGTAGCCGGATTCGAGCACTAATGGCTTGAGGTTTTTCAGCAGGTTTCAGCTACAGGTTTACAAGTTTACAGGTAGTTTTGAGGGCTTATTTGAGTGCTGAATTTTCAGCGATTGTTTCCTCTTTGCAGGTGTCCATGTATGACTCAGTTGTAGGCTGATTTGGGACATGTTTGTGACTTATTTATGCAGCTGTTTAAGAGCTGAATTTTGGGGCTGTTTTGGGGCTGATTTGCAGCCATATTTGCAGACTTTTGTTGATGCGATTCAAGCCAGTTTAGGGCTGATTTGGTTGACATTTGCTACTCATTGTTGGTTGCTCTTTTGCGAGCATTATGGATGATTTTTCATTTGACTTCCAGCGTTATGGTCTGACACAGTTTGATGGTGCAGATTTTGTTGCTTGGAAGGAGCATATGCTTGTTGCATTGGCGGATTTGGGACAGGATAAACCCTTGCGTGGTTTATCGGCGAAGCCCAAGTCTATGCGTGATGATGATTGGGAGGATCTTGATGAGTTAGCAATGTCTACAATTCGTTTGCATCTGGTTGAGTTTGTTGACTGGCAATTCTCGAGGGAGACTACAACTCATGCTTTATGGCAGAGTTTACATGCTATGTACGCGACATCCATGTCTACAGGGAAGTCTAGTCCCACTTCTATGTCCATGGGAGAGATTGGTCCCACACACAAGTCTTGACGGCATAGAGACTTGACATGTTTGCATTGTGGACATAGAGGGCACATTAGGCGTCGATGTTTCAGGCGTTTGAGACAACGGAGGCGACAGATACGTGATGCAGATTTGGGCATGACAGATGCTAGTGAGATCAGTACGGTGGTTACTGAGCACGATTGTGACGGCGATGTCACATTTACATCTAGCTTGTCTTCAGAAGATCTTATGTCTATGGATTGCATATCGGATTGCACATTGTCTTCACATTGGTTACTAGATTCAGATGCTACTTTCCATGTCACGTCGCATCGTGAGTGGTTTAGCATGTTTTCTAGTGGGAGACTTGGTTGGTTGCACATGGCTGATGGTGTTGTGTATGACATTGAGGGTACAGGAGACGTATGTTTGTCCTTGCCCAGTGGTATGAGATTTATCATGCGTTATGTGCCAGATCTGAGACGGGATTTGATCTCAGTCAGACAGTTACGGGATAGTGGATGTCAGATTTCGCTACGAGAGCGAGATTTTGTGATGCGTTTGGGTTCGCTAGTGATTGCGAGAGGTGCCAGGAGTGGTATAGGTTACCCATTGCATGTGGATCACGGGAGAGACGATGTTGTCTCTGTGATCACGTAGCCAGGTAGAGATCGAGAGAGCAGGCGAGTCTCTTTTGCTTGTGGGTTGCAGGATGCTTTGCATGGAGTGCAGAGTAGTGAGCTCGTTGTGCACACAGTTGGGGCACGACTTGAGCAGTCACACAGAGAGGTGACAGAGTCAGACATGCATGCTTTGCTAGTGACTGAGCAAAGCAGAGAATCAGTTGTGCGAGATACTTCTTTGCAGGATAGACAGGTAGAGCGGTCTTGCTCTAGTGAGTCACGACAGGAGGACATTGTGCAAGAGTCTATGCATACGGAGTTAGAGCATGAGAGCTCTAGTGAGTCATAGACGATTGAGTGGTCATGTTTGCAGTGGATGATTGCAGAGGAGGCTGAGACGTGAGCGATTATGCAATCATTCCTTTCTATGCTCGAAAGTGAGCATGGGGATATAGTTGTGCATGATATGTCTTCCAGCAGACACCTAGAGCAGTTGGTTTGCTCTGAGGTTGCACGACAGGTTGATGCGTTTTTTGTGGATAGTCAGGAGATGCATGTGGCTGACACGCCTTGTCAGTCAGAGATGCCTATTGCCAGGGATATATATGTTGATGCATGCTCCGTAGAGCTAGCAAGGCCCGCTAGCATTGCATCGGCATTCGGTGGTCTCATGTATGAGATGCTGATCTTGAGACCGGATATCGCAGCTGTAGTGGGAGCATTTGCAGTTGGGAATGTCAGACCTTTGTTGATTGATGATGGCATAGTGCACGAGGGAGATATGCAGGTATTGTGTACATACTTGCAGTACGTGTGCGGTACATCTAGTGGTGTATGTACTTACACGGGAGCGGGACAGCCGGATGCACACGATCACAGCCAGCCAGTGGGCATCGGTTGAGAGCGGTTTTCTCTCGCCTTTTGTAGTCTTTAGACTAGGTTCTCTTGCCTTTAAGTGGGAGGTTGTTGGGGTATAGGCGTCTGTGCCTTGCCCGGCCGCCTAGAGTCTGGGCGCCCACTGACTTGTATACCTTATACATAGCATAAGTGTATAGGGGGCTGCTCACTCTTTGGAGTCTCCCCACCCACATTGTGTGTGTGTCTCCTTCTCTCTCTCTCACTTTCCGTCTGTGGTGCTCCCCGATCCCCTTCAGAAGCAAGGCTAAAGAACAAAGCAGCATTTGATGGTAAGCACAGACTACGACCTCGTGTTATTGAAGAAGGGGATTGGGTCCTTGTATATGACAGTAGCCTAGAGAACCAGTACACTACATTCGCCAACTTGAGAGGCGTCAGGAAGATATTGAACAGGCTAAATTAATGCTTAAGGAAGCAAGGCTAAAGAACAAATCAGCGTTTGATGGTAAGCGAAGACTACGACCTCGTGTTATTGAAGAAGGGGATTGGGTCCTTGTATATGACAGTAGCCTAGAGAACCAGTACACTGCTCTGCGGAAGATGGTTAAACGATGGTTTGGACCATATGTAGTACTTCATGTTTATGATAATGCGACCTACAAGTTATGCGAGCTTGATGGCACTGAGCTCAAGGTGCCTATTGCAGGGAAAAGAGTTAAGATGTTTAAGCAACGAGATGGTGAGATTAATTTTGGAGACTTCAACACAGATCAACCTCCTGAAGACAATGTTATGTATGCATCAGACGATGAGTCTGATGATGCTCTTGATGATGCTTTATGAGTACGGTTGGCACAGACCGAAGGCTGTGCAGGTTCAGAGGGGGTGGATGTCGTGCATATCCGCTCCCATGCTAAGAAAGATTCTAGAAAAATGCACATCAAGTTGATTGAAGCCTACATGATTAATGAACAATAGTTAAGGCCTGGTAACAGGAAAAGTTCAATGTTGAATGTATGTCAAATGCGGTTAAAAAGGCCAACAGATGCCTTAATGATTCCAAAAATGATTATTCTTGAAGTGAGCAGAGAAGGAAGATTATGATCTAGAACTGCAATGCTTGAAGTGCTCTACCGGCCTGTCTTTACGGCTCGTCAATTGGAGCTACGGTGAAGAAGTTATGGGAGTTCGAAGTTTGAGACAATTGCAGATCCGTACCGGATTGAGAAACTCCAATTGAGGTAACATAGATGAAATGAATGCACGGGCCTGAGGTGCTCACTTTGTGGAATGCGTCAGTCTTTTCAGATTAATGATCGGAATCTCGGTCACCAAGATATTGGCCAATTAAGATACACAGGGGGCCAGCTCCGTACCAGTCTAGTCGGCTCGGTCCGTGTCTCAGCTAGGAGTTGTGTCTATTGTCTAGAGTTTTGGATGCTAGAGTAGTAGTAGCTTGATGAGTCTCATGCCCTGGATGTCATTTTTATGCAGTGCTTGGCCGGCAGTGGTCGTAATTAGCAATACCCAGCTCACAAGAAATAAACTTTGACACCTTTTATCGGATGTGATGAGAAGGCTTTACTTCAATGCAATCACCTATACTTGCATCTTAAAGGTATGCAGGATTATACGAGAGGTTGATACGGGCATCGAAGTTCAAGATGAAGGTTAGACAAGGAATGTGGGGGAAAGATGTTGTGCTTGGCATTTCTTTGCTCAGTGTGTATGCCTAATGTTGTGGCGATTTGATTAAGGTGGCCGCTCGAAGAGCCACCCAGTGGAGCTTGGCCAATATGTAAGTGAAGCCCGAAGGCCGCCCGGCCAAGACAACCAAGGCCCGCCCAAAGGCCTCCTCAATGTCCGCCCAAGGGACTAAGGATGGCCGCCTAAAAGGGTTTATTTTTTAATTTTAACCTTATGTGAAGAAAAAGGCATGGCGAAGGAGTGCAGGGAAGAAAAAGTCGACGAGCAGTAGGGGAAAAGCACTTGCGCTGGGCGCTACGGTGCTCGGATGCGGTCGCTGCAGAAGCGTAAAGAGACCAAGAGGGCCTCGCGAGCGGATTTGGAACCACTCCCGCCGCAAACAGTGCTACTTGCGATTCAGCTTCCATGTCATCACCATAAGTCACGTGCCACATCAGTCACAGCGCGGTGATTGATGGGCTTAGCCAAATATAGCAAGGGAGGCTTAGCGAGGGCTGACACAAGTAAAATTTGACGTGAAGCAAGAAAAGGTAGGGTTCAAAGAAGCAAAGAAGAGAAGAGGGGAGCAAAGCGGTAAGCAGGGCTCTCTCTCTCGATCTCCAGCTCAAGCAAGGCGAGGCGAGGAGGTAATCAAAGTGTAAAAAGCTCTCTCTCTTGCTCGACAATCAAAGCCAAGCAAGGGCTTTGCAACCACGGCACGGTTCTCTCTCTCTTGGCTTAAGGAAGAAGGACACTCTCTTTCTCTCGTCCTTCGCTAACCAAAGCACAAGGCTCTCTCTCGGCCTTTTCTAAGGAAGGAACCAAGGGGATATACTCTCTCTCCGCTTAAGCAAGGAGAGAGCAAACAAGGCATAATCAGTCTTCAGGGAAGAAGGCCAAGGTTTGACATAGCAAGCAGGACAAGTTTTGAGAGCTCGGAGCAAGCCGACCATGAAGGGAAATTGGAAAGTCTAGTGCTAAAGAAAAGGCAAGATAGTGTTAGAAGAAAAATCAAACAGATGGAGCCAGCACATTAGGATTTTTCTCATCAGGAGGCAACCTAGTTTAATTATTTCTTTTTGATGAGTTGCGGAGCCGTTAACGGCCCGGAGTGATCTGTAATGGGAGTTTAGCTCCTAAGCTATCATTAGCATTATTTAGTGTTGTCCTTAACGACACTTCTTCTTGATTGCGTATCAGTTTCATCGGTGTTACCAATTTTTGAGCAAGTTTTGTGTGTCAATAGCATTAGCAAGTAATTATCTGTTGTTGTATTGTGCGGTGCGGCAATTTTTCACTCTCAATTTTTCCACAGCCAGCATCCCGGCGTTGACTTGGCTCAAGTTTCGAACACTTATCCCCTGACACCTGGCGCACCCGACGCGAAACCGAGCCGGGGTGGGAAAATTGTTGAAGCCTATGTCTACATCACAAGAGGCAGCCATGCAGCAGATGATGCAGCAGTTTGTGGCATACATGCAACAGGCTACCCAGCAGCAACATAATTTGCAAGAGCGGATTCGCAAAGCTCGGCAAAGTGTTACAGAAAAGCTGCAAAGGTTTGAGGGCGAGATATTTCAAAATTTTGCAATTTGTATGAGCAGTCTATGGAAGATAATGGTATTGAAGACCAGGATTCAGTGGAAGGATTTCATCTAATTGTAGTACCAGAACTTAGGGCCCGGATTTAAGAAATTCATGCGGCTCAAGGACCGAACTGGCAGGATTTTAAGAAGGCGCTGCAAGAGGAATATTTTTTGGAGGATTCTCAACGGGTTACCAGACAGAGTTTTACGAAGTGGGTGCAGAAGAAGGGTAAAAATTTATCTTCATGAGACCTGTTGCGAGAGTTTGAAAAGAAGTTTGATCAGTTATCGTCAGCAGAATAACGTTCCTTGAAGGATCAAAAGGTGGAATTGTTTATTCAAGTTGCTGATCCGCGACTACAAAAGAATTTGGTGCAATTATTGGAGGACCCGGTAGGAGAATTGGGGTTGACATTGGATTCGAAAATATTCTGTGAAGCGGTGAATATGATTGTAAAATGACAGAAGCGAGCTGACAAGCAGATCGTGGTTGAGGTTGTAGATGATGATGAAGAAGAGATTAAAGAGAAGCCGCCCTCTACAATACCCAAAGTGGAGGGGCCTGTTCTTGACGACCTGGTTAAAGGTATTCAAGAACTAAATTTGAATTTTAAAACTGTTAAATTTGAAGGGTTAGGTGCAAAGGCATCTACTTCGGAACCTAAGCAGCAGCAGCCACCACGTAAAAATTGGGATCGATGCATGTGGTGCGATAGTGAAGACCACAGGTTTGTGAGAGAGTGTAATGAGTTTGATGAAGCTTATAAGAAGAATGTGGTTTTCTAGAAAGACAAGAAGATTCATCTCAGGGCGACAGGGGAACTGCTTCTCTTGAACTTTAGCGGAGGCGGAATGAAGAAGATAGTGGAACAAATACGGCATAATGTTGCCCTTGTGGAAGCAGCTACATATGGGCTCCAAGTTTGTGGTAAGGAAGATTATGATGGTATAGGTACAAACGGCCAGTTGTGGCCATATGCTTTAAAGACATCAAAGTAGGTAAGGTAACATATGGGAAGTTACACCAGGTAGGTAATTCAATTCGAGAAACTACTGGGTGGACCGATTCAGTGGATTCTCTTTCAGTATATGCTTATATTGCTAAAGCTCAAGCCAATGAAGCTATGGTGGAAGAGAAGCGGAAAAGAGATGAAGAGGTGGCTGGGACGTCAAAAGGGCAGACGAGATCCAACAATAAGAAAGAAGAAGTGCGAGCTCCTAAACCTTCTCCGGAGGTGGTTATGTAAGAGCCTCCGAAGGACAAGAAGCAAGGTAAGCCTAAAGGACCCTCGTATAAACTCAAGTCTGATATTGAATTGGCTACAAATTTGAAGAAATTTTTTGAAGAATGTATCCTAAATAGTAAAGTGGAGCTCACATTGGGGGATATTCTAGGAATTGCTAAGCGCGAGTTCCACGAAGAGATTATATACATCATAAAAAGAAAGCGACAAGTACTGAGTGATCAAGAGTCAGATCCAGTTAAAAGCCAAGTGCTTCGTCACATTGAATCAATTTTGGAAGACTATGAAGAGTATTTAGTAGATCTTGAAGAAGAAGAGCCAAAGCCTGTGGTGGTTCCAAGCCCGATTATACCTAAGGTAAGAAACATGCATTTTAATGATGGTGAAGCTGAAGAAGTTATACCCAAGAGTCACTTTTTGAAGACTCATTGGGCCATAGCAACGACAGAAACAGTGGTAAAGCTTGGCGACATTGAGGAGCCGGTCTTAGCCCTCATAGACCATGGTTCGGAAATCAATCTCATGGCAAAGAATTTGCACCAAAAGGGGAAGTGGCCTATTGATGTAGATCACGGGTGGCGGATTCGAGCTACCAACATGCTTCCTGGAGATCGTTATGGTGCATGCACAAATGTTAAGGTAACTATTGGGGATGTCTGTGATGAGCAGAACGTTTTTATACAGGAGCATTCCTCCTACCCATTGATTCTGGGACAACCCTACATTACACGGCTGTGCTGATGGAAACTAAGGTGCTGGATGATGGCTCGTCCTATGCCAGGGTTTGAAGCTGAGATGGTAAGAAATCAGTTCAATTTCTAACTGTATGTGTTGATCATGCTAGAAACAAAGACAATTTACGTGATCGTCCAATGCCAAAGATACGTAAGGAGTTTAAAGAGAAAAGATTTGCTCAGGATTTTCTTGGGGTTCCACTATAAAGCGGGACTATGGTGGTGCAAGTGAGGAGAATTTCTCGCAAAGAGAAACCTTCTCTTCAGGATTTCTAGGGTTGACATCTGAGGGTTCAGTATCTTACAGGAAATTTAATGATTTAACTAAGTGGGAGAAAAAATATGTTTCAAGCATTCAAAGTGACTTGTAGGGATGTGATGTGCTAGAACCGGATGATGCGATTTCAGGAATCTTCGAAGATATCTCTTATGTTGATACTATGTCATAGCTTGAGGATATCAAGCAGAATAGGTTAGAAAGTGGAACTGAAGTTGTTAAAGTGCACTCAATGGACATATATGAGGCACTTATGCATATTGAGGATGACTTGGATAAAGAAGTTGAAGCACAGGTAGAGACGAAGTACAAGACAGTTACAAAGAAAGTGAGACCTGTGGCTACACCTCTACCAAAGGGAAGTGATGAAGTAATTAAAGAAGCTTCTCAACAGCCTATGCTCAGAAATCCTAAGAACATTGGGCACAAATTCACTAAAGAGACATTGCAGCAGCTTAAGGTGTGAGAAGATGGTTTTCTCAACGAAGAGGAAATCAAGTGTTTTCAAGGTATGCTCGAAAAACATGGTAAATCTTTTGCCTTTGATCCAAGTGAGATTGGGTGTGTGGATCCAAGTGTTATTGCACCTATGGTTATATTCAATGTTCCTCACATGCCATGGAGCTTACGTCCTATTCCAGTTCCTAAAGCTTACTTGCCAAAGCTTATCAATTTGCTTAATGAGAAGATACAAATGGGAATCTTGGAACCATCATGTGCACCATACTCTAACCGATGGTTCACTGTTCCGAAGAAAAATGGTGCTTTAAGGTTTATACAGGATATGCAGCCTGTTAACAAGGTAACAATCAGCAATGTGGGTACCGGCCCAATTGTGCATGAATTTGCTGAGGCTTTTGCAGGTAGGTCAATTTACTCTATGGCTGATCTTTATTCTAGATATGATCAATTTCAGTTAGCTTTGGAGAGCAGGGATCTTACTACGATGCGTACACCTCTCGGATTTGTAAGGATGTGCACTCTGCCACAGGGTGCTACTAATTTTGTAGCTCATATGATGAACGGCATGAATAAGGTATTAAGGGACTTTATCCCACATGCTACTATGCCTTTCATTGATGATCTACCGATTAAGTGCTTTGTTTCTAGCATGATCAACACATACAGTTAGAAATTGAACCGCTTTATTACCATCTCGGCTTCAAACCCTGGCATAGGCCGAGCCATCATCCAGCACCTAATTAGTTTCCATCCGCACAGCCGTGTAATGTAGGGTTGTCCCAGAATCAATGGGTAGGAGGAATGCTCCTGTATAAAAAAAGTTCTGCTCATCACAGACATCCCCAATAGTTACCTTAGCATTTGCGCATGCACCATAAAGATCTCCAGGAAGCATGTTGGCAGCTCAAATCCGCCACCCGTGATGTACATCAATAGGTCACTTCCCCTTTTGGTGCAAATTCTTTGCCATGAAATTGATTTCCGAACCATGGTCTATGAGGGCTAAGACCGGCTCCTCAATGTCGCCAAGCTTTACCACTGTTTCTGTCGTTGTTGTGGCCCAATGAGTCCTCGAAAAGTGACTCTTGGGTATAACTTCTTCATCTTCACCATCATTAAAATGCATGTTTCTTACCTCAGGTATAATTGGGCTTGGAACCACCACAGGCTTTGGCTCTTCTTCTTCAAGATCTGCTAAATACTCTTCATAATCTTCCAAAATTGCTTCAATGTGACGAAGCACTTGGCTTTTAACTGGATCTGACTCTTGATCACTCGGTACTTGTCGCTTTCTTTTTATGATGTCTATAATCTCTTCGTGGAACTCGCGATTAGCAATTCCAAGAATATCCCCCAATGTGAGCTCCAGTTTACTATTTATGATACGTTCTTCAAATTTGTAGCCAATTCAATATCAGACTTGAGTTTATACGAGGGTCCTTTAGGCTTACCTTGCTTCTTGTCCTTCGGAGCCTTTCCATAACCACCTCCCGAGCAGGTTTAGGAGCTCGCACTTCTTCTTTCTTATTGCTGGATCGCGTCTGCCTTTTTGACATCCCAGCCACCTCTTCATCAATTTTCCGCTTCTCTTCCACCATAGCTTCATTGGCTTGAGCTTTAGCAATATAAGCATATACTGAAAGGAAATCCACTTAATCGGTCCACCCAGTAGTTTCTCAAATTGAATTACCCACCTGGCGTAGCTTCCTATATGTTACCTTACCTGCTTCTCCTATCTTTAAAGCATATGGCCACAACTGGCCGTTTGTACCTATACCATCATAATCTTCCTTACCACAAACTTGGAGCCCATATGTAGCTGCTTCCACAAGGGCAACATTATGTTGTATTTCCTCCACTATCTTCTTCATCATCATCACAAGGGCCGTTTGTACCTGTACCATCATCATCTTCCTTACCACAAACTTGCAGCCCATCTGTAGCTCCTTCCACAAGGGCAACATTATGCTGTATTTCCTCCACTATCTTCTTCATTCCGCCTCTGCCAAAGTTCAAGCGGAGCAGTTCCCCTGTCGCCATGAGATGAATCTTCTTGTCTTTCCAGAAAACCACATTCTTCTTATAAGCTTCATCAAACTCATTACACTCTCTCACAAACGTGTGGTCTTCACTATCGCACCACATGCATCGATCCCAATTTTTACGTGGTGGCTGCTGCTGCTTACGTTCAGAAGTAGACGCCTTTGCAGCTAACCCTTCAAATTTAACAATTTTAAAATTCAAATTTAGTTCTTCAATACCTTTAACCAGGTCATCAAGAACAGGCCCCTCCACTTTGGGTATTGCAGAGGGCGGCTTCTCTTTAATCTCTTCTTCATCATCATCTGCAACCTCAACCACGATCTGCTTGTCAGCTCGCTTCTGTCGTTTTACAATCATATTCACCGCTTCACAGACTATTTTCCAATCCGATGTCAACCCCAATTATCCTGCCGGGTCCTCCAATAATTGCACCAAATTCTTTTGTAGTCGCGGATCAGCAGCTTGAGAGAGAGAACCGTGCCTTGGTTTCAAAGCCCTTGCTTGGCTTTGATTGTCGAGCAAGAGAGAGATTTTTTCACGCTTTGATTACCTCCTCGCCTCGCCTTACTTGAGCCGGAGATTGAGAGAGAGAGCCCTGCTTACCGCTTTGCTCCCCTCTTCTCTTCTTTACTTCTTTGAACCCTACCTTTTCTTGCTTCACGTTTAATTTTACTTGTGTCCAGCCCTCGCTAAGCCTCCCTTGCTATATTTGGCTAAGCCCATCAGCCACGGCGCCGTGACTGATGTGGCGTGTGACTTATGGTGATGATGTGGCACTTGAATCGTGAGTAGCACCGTTTGTGGCGGGAGTGGTTCCAAATCCGCTCACGAGGCCCTCCTGGTCTCTTTACGCTTCTGCAGCGACCGCATCTGAGCACCGTAGCGCCCAGCGCGAGTGCTTTTCCCCTACTGCTCGTCGGCTTTTTCTTCCATGCACGCCTTCGCCATGCCTGTTTCTTCACATAACGTTAAAATTTAAAAAAAACCCTTTTAGGCGGCCATCCTTAGTCCCTTGGGCGGCCATTGAGGAGGCCTTTGGGCGGGCCTTGGTTGTCTTGGTAGGGCGGCCTTCGGGCTCCACTTACATATTGGCCAAGCTCCACTAAGCGGCTCTTTGGGCGGCCACCTTAATCAAATCGCCACAACATTAGGCATACACACTGAGCAAAGCAATGCGAAGCACAACATCTTTCCCCCACAGTCCTTATCTAACCTTCATCTTGAACTTCGATGCCCATATCAACCTCTCGTATAATCCTGCATACCTTTAAGATGCAAGTATAGGTGATTGCATTGAAGTAAAGCCTTCTCATCACATACGATAAAAGGTGTCAAAGTTTATTTCTTGTCAGCTGGGTATTTCCAATAACGACCACTGTCGGCCAAGCACTGCATAAAAATGACATCCCACGCATGAGACTCATCAAGCTGCTACTACTCCAGCATCCCAAACTCTAGACAATAGACACAACTCCCAGCTAAGACACCGACCGAGTCGACTGGAGGCCAGTGGTGGTGGCAACCATATAGGTCATACTCGGCTCTATATATGTACATTTTTTGTTGTATTGTGTTTCTTGTACCCGCATTTGGGGGCTCCCTGTAAAAGCCCCCAGGATGATACTTTGCTAGTATGGTGATGTAATTGTTTTGTGGACTACATGGCTCATTTTGAGCATAGAGGAGTTGTATGGTTCTTTTGAATTTAATTTAGCTCACTTAATTAAGTAATTACTGCCAAAAAAAGGGTGTTGAAAGGCTTTACAAACCAAGACCACGCATGGTCCATTATGACCAAGGATACAATTGAAAAGGCAAAGCTCTTCTTGCAAGGTGGAGAGTGAAAAGAGCTAGAGGTGCACAACACCCTAGTGGTCATGCCTACAATTGGGTGGCACAATGGGCAAGCTAGTATGTAAGTTTACCAAATTAGAGGCACTGGAGCGGAGAGAGGTAACCAAATATTTTTAAAACTCAATAACACATTGGTCCACGTGGATCTCTAAGGCGAAAAGAAAACTATTGAATTCCTTTTGGAGGGAAATTGCCAAAAAGGTGGATAACAAAGGACTCCAACGACTAGCCCACTTCTGGGATAACTGCAACAAGAACTGGAAAGATTCTATCGACGGCTGAAATTTTTATTTGATGCCAATCGGCATGTCCATCTTTATATGGAAATCTTGGTGGTGGCCTAGGAGGAGATAATAAGTTTATAAAGTGTAAATCAAGAACATTCACCACACCCTAATGATCAAGACTAATTGGTTCTCCCACCTTAACAAGCACTAAGGTAAGCATTGGATGGAATCAAGATGGGTGGCAATAGCAAATAACATCTAGACTCCACATTGGCCACTATCAATGAAGACCTTTCTATGGAAAGCTCTTTGGGGGGTTCTACCAACCGGTGTCAAGATCTTTGCTAGAGGTATCGATGTAGGTAGGTGCTAAGAATGCAAAATTTCAAATGAAGACCTCTTTCACTTATTCAAGGAATGCAGGATGACTAGAGGCCTTGCATGGAAGATATTCAAATGGGTTCAAAGGACTTGGAAGATAGAGTTTTTTTAAAATGATACGTTCTTCAGAGGGAAAGCAATGAAAAGCCAATTATTGCTAATACATACTCAAACTGATAGGTTCTCCTACCTTGAGTAGGTTTGGAAAGCTAAGAACTGGCGGGTTTTTGAGAATGACCTGTCAATAGCTAGCTTCACAGAGATCATCCACAAAACCAGGGAAGTGATTGTTGCCATCGAAAAAAGGAGGAACTCAAATAAGTGGAGTTAGGCAATTCTTGCCATCATCACTGTTAACACCGTGTAAGTTGGCATGGGTAATGGCTCACCTCTTATTGGATGGTTATTAAGGCCCAAGCCTTCTACTATGGGGCCCCAAAGAGACCAATGCCTAGTTCTCATGGGGGTCACTTAATAATTTATGTGACTATCACGTGAGTGCAACAAAAGAAGTTATTAAATTTCATTTTTTCTCACATTTTTACATACAAAGGGGTATTGTAAAATAGAATTGGGATAAAAGTTTACAGATTGAATAGAAAAAGGGTGTATTTTATTTATCCAAATTTCATAGATAAGGAGTTTTAAAAATAGTCCTTGAACACACATGATATACACAATTTATACATAGTGACCCCCTTGAGGCCTAATTGTACCTTTTTCGTGTCTAATATTTTCCTTCCACTTGAGTGCATTTGTAGCTTTACTACATTTTTGTATAAACTTCCCCGTAAGTCCACCTAATTGAGCCTTGACATCAAGAGATGGAGAGAAGTCTATTTTGTATGTTGATGTTGGACCATAAACTACCTTCAGATCCCATGTGGGCTTCCATGACCATTCCCTTGCCATGACAACCCAGCTCTCATTTGTAATGGCCAGGGTGCAAAACAAATTTTCACATAAAGCCATGTCATGACTGATGGCATCAAGGATGTGAAGCTCTCCCTGAGATTTTGATTCAGCAATAGACGTCCATTTACCCCTTTGCCACGATCTTCCAGCAATCATTTTATTTCTCCACAAAAACTCCTTGATTGGTTTCAAGAAGAAAATCCAATTTCTCCGAAACAATTGCAAGAATGGTGATGTGAAGGTTATAAATGAAATGAACAAGGTACTAACTATTGTAGCTTTATAGTGGAAGGCAATCAGGATGAATTCCCAAAGCTTCATTTTCTTTTTAATTTATTTAGAACCCAATTAAACATAGTCTTGTGAGCAATTCCTTCCCCAACTGGCACCCTGAGCGACGAAAGATGTTACCTCTCTTCACAACCTCTCCAAAATCTAGCATGCAAAATCAAAATTATCATGTTTTGACAAAGAGATAGGTCTTGATTTTTCTATGTTGCATGGAGAACCTAAAGTCCACTAATGTTGGGGTGGATGGAAACATCTTTGTCCTAGCTGTTGGGGTATAAAGCCCAATGTGGTCGCCCAGGTAAGTGGGCGGGCCGCCAGGTATGTACACATATTCTTTTGTTAAAACCTAATAAGAACTCACTATGCTCTAAACATTACAGTAGAGCGAGTTCACCATATCGTCGTGCTCTTCTTCTCGCACTCTCTCTCGCGTCGCACTTTCGCTCGTACTCCTTCAATTGGTATCAGAGCTCAGATCGAGGCTCGGGGCAACACTGCAGGAGGCTAGAGTCACTAACTCAGATTGGAGTGAAATTCGACAGGCGAAGACACGGCCCCAAATCTTGTGAGTAAGCCAGAAGGGCTTGGTGTTGTCAGAATTTCATTCTGAGGTCATCTCGGCCACCGTTCGGCTTCGACAAAGGTCTGCGCAGGCCATTTTCGACTACGTGGTCTCAGCGGGTGCAGATACGACTCTGCAAATTTGGGGTTTTTCGGCCTACACCTGCAGGTGCTGAGGATATCGACACTCCCAGATTGTTGATTTGTGGCTGTCTACACATCGAAGGACGGCTCACAGTTCTTGGAGGCGTGTCACATACAACACATGCGCATCTACACACAGACTGTAGGCGACATCCACTAGTTCATCAGGTAGCTTGTGTTTGCTGCTTGATATTCCAGATTTCATCCTGACATTGCAGGTACTTCCACATGGGATGTATTGTCAGAGATGATGTATGTCTGTTGAGGGTTTGCTGGCTGTGAGTCACACAGCAAACAACTGCCGCAACGGCTACAGCATACAGTGGGAAATTTGTGGATGTATGACTTTGTGGGAAGTCTATGTACTATCAGAGTTATTGCAGCCTTTGTTCAGGGTCGAGTGAGGTTTTATTGAGCTGGGGGATTCTCGAATGTTGAGATCCTTTCGGTGATACAAGTCTTGGAGCGATCCCTCGAGCACCCTTAGATAGGCAGCTAGGATGTATTAACTGTGAGTTAGATAGTTGGGATTGCATCTTTGCTTTACTGCCGTTGAGGCATTGTCGCAGTCTATGCTTACAGGACAGTCAGAGACAGTACAGGTGCAGGACAGGTTTACCCACAGCTTACAGTGCCAGAGAGACAGTGTTTTTTGAGTTGTTTTTTGGTCTGTTTTTTGAGTACACCATAGCCATTTTACAAAGGAGACTCTACCAAAATTTATGCAGAATCTGAAGCTTTCTTGGTTCATTTGACAGGTTGATATTGGTTCAGAGGTCAGTTTACAAGGGAAACTCTGTCGAATTTTTCCCAGGAAAGTAAACTATTGTGAAGCATAGCTATGGCTGGATCACAAGACACTGCTCTTTACAATATCAAGAAGCTGGATGGAACCAATTTCCCATTGTGGAAGCAGTAGATTTGGCACGTGTTGGTACAAAAGAAGCAGATAAAACCTATAAAGCTCAAGGGGATAAAACCAAAAGATATGGACGAAGATGAATGGAACGAAATGGATGAATTGGCACTTTCTACCATTATGCTGACTTTGGCAGAAAGCGTTTACTTCAATGTAGCAGATGAGATGTCGGCTTATCAAGCATGGTTAAAGCTGAGTGATCTTTATGAGAAGCAGAGTGCAGCTTCACAGGTATACCGGCTTAAGAAGCTTGTTGACTTGAAGATGAAAGAAGTGACACCTATGTCCAATCATCTGAATGAATTCAACACAATCTATAGTCAGTTGTCAGCTCAAGGTGTCAAGTTTGATGAGCCTGTTAGAGCTATGTTCCTGTTGATCACATTGCTGGAAAGTTGGGACACTTTTCGCACAGCTTTGAGTAATTCTTCACCTCCAAATGGATTGAACATAGCAAGTGTAGAAGGAAGTCTGCTTACTGAAGAAACCAATAGAAAGACAATGGACAAAGGCAAAGGAACAGCCTTAGTTGTCAGGGGAAGGACCAAAGAAAAGTACAAAGGTGGAAAGAGGAATCAGTCTCGTAGAAAGTCCCGCAGTGTTAAAGGCAAGAGTGACATAGAATGACATAGAATGCTACCATTGTGGCAAGAAGGGTCACATGAAAAGAGACTGCAGAGAATGGAAAGCAGAAAAAGGCAAAGAGAAAGCTGAAGAACAAGTCCTCAGTGAAGATTCAAGAAATAAATGTGACAAACACCGTTGTAGAGGATGACAGTCTAGTGTCACGAGACATCTACTTCTTGAAGAATACAATGGACCCAGCTCTTCTTACAGCATCTGATGGAAATGCACTAGGTGACTGGATTATAGACTCAGGGGCATCACTTCATGTGTCTCCAAACAAGGAGTGGTTTACTTCTTATGTGACCACTAAAGATCATGTTTGGCTAGGCAATGGGCAAACATGTGAGATCTTAGGTGTTGGAGATGTTCAATTGAGGTTTCAGAATGGCTCTTCTTTCACGCTGAAGAATGTGAGACATGTTCCCGCAATTACAAAGAGCTTGATCAGCACAGGTTTACTTGATGATGCTGGCTACGTCACCACTTTTGGACAGAACATGTGGAAGATATCCAAGGGTTCTATGACAGTAGCACATGATTTATATATCAAATGTCTCTAAAAATGTAATCAATGTAACCGAGCAGCCGAACGTTTCTTTGTGGCATAGCCGGTTAGGACATATGTCCAAGAAGGGAATGGAAATCTTGTCTCGTTCTGGTTATTTGCCTGGCTTTTCATTTAATGATTTTGAATTCTGTGAACATTGTCTGTATGGTAAGAAAACACAGCAGCCACATAAGCATAGAAGCAGTAGAAGAGATACACAGTTGGCACTTGTTCATAGTGATTTGTGTGGACCTATGCCTAACCTATCTCTAGGGGGAGCTTCTTACTTTATGACATTTATAGATGATTACTCGAGGAAAGTATGGGTTTACTTTCTCAAGCACAAGGATGAAGCGTTTAGTGTTTTCAAAACGTTTGTGACACTTGTGGAGAATCAAAGTGGCAAGAATCTTAAATGCTTACGCACTGACAATGGTGGAGAGTATGTTTCAAAGGCCTTTCAGGACTTTTGTGAGTCAAAAGGTATAAAACGTGAACTTAGTGCTCCTTACAATCCTCCTCAAAATGGTGTTGCTGAGAGGATGAATGGGACCATACAAGAGAAGGTCAGAAGTATGTTGTCTAATGCACATCTGCTAAATGGGTTTTGGGCTGAAGCTGTATCAACAGCTGTTCATCTTGTAAATAGATCTCCTAGCAAGGTTTTGCAGAAGGATTCAGTGCCAGAGATGGTATGGTCAGGCAAAATGCCCTCATACAAGCATCTCAGAGTCTTTGGCTGTGAGGCATATACTCATGTTCCAAAGGAATTTAGGAACAAACTTGAGCCAAAGAGTAGAAAGTGCATCTTTCTAGGCTATGGTAATTCTGGTGAGATGGGGTACAGACTTTGGGATCCCGAATCCAGAAAGGTTGTCCGCAGCAATGATGTTCACTTTAATGAATCCAAATATCATTCTAAACCAGAGAGGGTTGAGGAGATTAGAAGAGTTGTCTTCCAAGAAGATGGACCTGCACGTGCAAGACAAAATGTCAGGGCTCAAGAGGAGCAAGGACAGGATAGAGTGGAACCACAGGTTGTGGCTGAGCCTGAGCCACCTATTGTGCGTAGATCTGGACGTGTCATGCGACCTCCTGATAGGTTTGTTCCATCTATGAACTATGTCATGTTGACTGATTGCAATGAGCCTTCATGTTACAAGGAAGCACTGCAAATGAAGGACTCCAGGAATTGGCAATTGGCCATGCAGTCAGAGATGACAGCTCTGCATAAAAACAAGACATGGAAGCTAGTTAAATTACCACAGGTCAAAAAGGCTCTACCTTGTAAATGGGTTTACAGGTATAAGATCACCGCTCATGATAGTCAACCAAAGTACAAAGCAAGGCTTGTTGCCAAGGGCTTTAAGCAAGAACAAGGGATTGACTTTGATGAAGTCTTCTCTCCGATGGTCAAGATGACTACATCGAGATGCTTTCTTGAATTGGTTGCCATATTAGATTTGGTGTTGCACCAAATGGATGTCAAGACAGCGTTCTTGCATGGTGATTTAGATGTGGAAATTTACATGCAGCAGCCAGACGGGTTTGTTGAGAAAGGCAAGGAAGATTTGGTATGCCAGTTGTTAAAGAGTCTTTATGGCTTAAAACAATCACCGAGGGCATGGTACCATAAGTTCCACAAGTTTATGCTTTCTCAAGGCTACAAACATAGTGAGTTCGATCACTGTCTATATACAAAGAAGGCTAAGGATGGTAGTTGGCTGATCCTTATTTTGTATGTGGATGACATGCTGATTGCTGGCAAGCACTTGGAAGAAATTTCAGCTTTGAAGTCAAAGATGAAAAAATCGTTTGACATGAAAGACATGGGTGAGGCAAGTCATATACTTGGTATGCGCATTGAGAGAGACAGATCAAAGAAGTTGATTTGGTTATCTCAAACAGAGTATATTGACAAGGTTTTGCAACGTTTCAATATGGAGAAGGGAAAGGCATTGAGTGTTCCATTGCCACCATATGTGAAACTTAGCAAACAAGATTGTCATGTGTCTGAGGAAGAACAGGCTGAAATGGATAAGATTCCATATGCATCTGCAGTGGGTAGTTTGATGTATGCAATGATTGCTACTCGCCCATACATTGCATTTGCAGCGGGAGTAGTAAGTCGATACATGTCAAACCCAGGCAAGGAACATTGGGAGACAGTGAAAGGAATATTGAGATACCTGAAAGCTACAAAGAGTATGCGTATATGCTATGGGAGTCACGAGCTAAGTGTAAAGGGTTTTACAGACTCAGATTATGCAGGTGACTTAGACAACCGAAGGTCTACGTCAGGGTATGTCTTTACATTGGCTGGTGGAGCAGTATCATGGCGTTCTAGATTACAAGATTGTGTTACTCAGTCTACTACAGAGGCTGAATATGTTGTAGCATCAGAGGCATGCAAAGAATCAATTTGGCTTAATCGACTAGTAACAGATTTGGGAATCAAAGAAGAGATGCCTTTGTTATATTGTGATAGTCAAAGTGCTATACAATTGGCTCGCAATCCAATTTATCACTCAAAGACAAAGCATGTGGATGTGAAGTATCATTTCATCAGGGAAATGCTCATTGATAAGCAACTTCAGCTTGTCAAAGTTCACACCACAGAAAATCCTGTTGATCTACTTACAAAAGGACTTCCCTCAGAGAGCTTTGCGCATTTTCGCAAGCAGTTAGGTGTAGGGTAGTACGTCACTTCTCTACATCTCTTGTATATTAGCTTGTATAGTAGCTTCTCTCACACTTAAAGTACCACATTGGACTTTAAGTGGGAGGTTGTTGGGGTATAAAGCCCAATGTGGTCGCCTAGGTAAGTGGGCGGACCGCCAGGTATGTACACATATTCTTTTGTTAAAACCTAATAAGAAATCACTATGCTCTACAAATTACAGTAGAGCGAGTTCACCATATCGTCGTGCTCTTCTTCTCGCACTCTCTCTCGCGTCGCACTTCCGCTCGTACTCCTTCACTAGCTACTCTAATTAATGGAGAGGGGGAATCTTCTTTTCCAATAATCTGGTTGAGATGGCCTATCATAACTTTGCCCATTTGATCAGGGTTGTTGATCTAAACTCATTGGTTATCAATCAAGAAGGGATGGTAGCATGTTGTTTTCTTAACTTGATCGTTTTGAGTAAGGTTTTTTTATTGATTTCCTTAGTCTTGATGCACCTCTCCTTGTCTCTAAATAGAAGGAGATTAGTCTCCTCCATTTCCCTTTTGTGCAAGGTCTATTTGATCTTTAGCCATTCAGTGTGTTCTTGGTTCGAGGCCTTGCCTTGCATTTTCTTCTGGCCTAGCTCTTCAAGTTTATATCTATAGACTGAGATTGCATGGTTATTATACTTGCTGAGTGTAGGCCTAGCTCTTCAAGTCTAGATCTATAGACTGAGATTGCATAGTTGTTATACTTGTTGAGTATAGGACCCACCCTCTTTATTGCAGTTTGGATTTTTTTTCTAAATCTTTTCCATGAGTTATTCCTTTCATTGATGATGTCCTGGTTTAGTTCTTCCGCAATTCGAGACACCAGAGCCTTGAAGTAAGCATTTTTAAACAAAATTGGATAGGTGATTAGTAGTTTCTTGGCACCCTATGGCTGATTTTTTCAAAGAAAATACTAAGGTTCCAAGAAGGGCAAAATGATGTGAGAGACTTTCATTTACGAGGACTTGCATAAGCAATGAAGAAGGCACCCAATATCCACGGTGAGAGAAATAGAGCCTATCGAGTCTGGCATGTGAGTTGTATCTAGAAAATCTACTATCTTTGCACACAACCATGACATTGGTTAAGTAATCCCTCAAGGATTTGTTATCACGTTATCCCTCAAGGCTCAAATGGTGTGGCAACACTAGTTGTAAGTCAGCGTTTTCTTACACATTAATTGCCAATTAGTGCTGGAGAAAGGTTTGCCTCAGCTTAGCCCAGAGCCGATTGAAAATCAAGATTAGCGGTTGCAAACCATGGTAATGGGAAGTAAAATTGATAAAGTAAACAAGAAAATAGTTAAGAAATACTACAAATTTGGAAAATTTTGTTTTTCCCATCTCACATAGTGAGTGTTTATATACTTAAAAAACCAAAATAGCTTACATAGCAAGTCATGCTCCTTCTAAGCCATGGAATTAGTGAGCCACCTAGATACAACAAAAATATACATCTGCTAAAAAAGGGTGCCACCCTAAAACCATTAGACATTTGAAGCAAAGAGGAACTAGCACCGACTTGGAGTTGCTACCAAGAAGCGAGCCATGTCACCACCCACCCCTTGATCTCCAAGTTGGAGTTAGACCAAGACACTGTCAACAAGAAACCAATAAGTATCACCTTTTCTTCTTCTTTCTTTCTAACAAACTAATGGTTCTAGTCGAAGGTCCCGCAACATTTATCACATGGCCAATGAGATCTAACCTTTTGATCTGCACATGACCTGTAGTAGTGTTAGGCTGGGAGGATTCAATGGGAGCTTGATTCTCCAAGGTTGTATCATAAGCGATCTGGTTTATCTTGAATCTCGACTAAGGGGTTCTCAAGATTATTATGCATCTCTTCTAAAGGGTTCTTGACTCTTTGCTAAGCCCACCCTGCTTCCTCTCACTGTCATTAGCCTCCTCCTCTATAGGCTTGTGGGAGGTCGCAAGAAACACAGTGTCCCTATAAACACGTCTCCATGAATGTGGGTAACCTCAACCTCAAGGCAATTCCTAGCATAGTGTTCAATTCTTTGACATTTATAGTAGGCATTAGGGAACGAAGTGAAAGCCACCTCTTGCCGAAAGGCACCATAATATTCCATATTGAGATCCAAGTATCTGGGGATTGGTATGCACATGTCCCATAGAATGCACACTTTCACATCCAAGCCCAGCATTGTACATCGCATCTTCAGAGAAAACAGCACCCGGCCCATAAGAATGGTAATAGTGTCCCTGGAGCCACAAAGGAAGGTTCTTAAGCATGACCAATATAGGGCAGAAATTCATAAACTCTTCATCTGGGCAGAACTTGGGCGACCATGGCATAGCGTATGCAAAGTAGGATGCCTCCCACACACCTCCTCTGATAACCAAACCTTGAACCGTGTGCTCGGCCAAGCACTCTACCACATAGAGCCCCTTGCCAACATCAATGAAATGGCAGATTGCATTTTTGTTGCTCGTTGCTGCCGACGCTGAGTCCCAATCTCTGGGACGACATTCACCAGCCCATAAAGTGTATAGGATCATCGAGCGAGTAGAGCACATTTCTAAGCCTTGTAATGCTAGCTCATAAAAATCGCCCTACATCACATACTCATCCTCAGTCTTTTTCTGACTGAACATGTTTGCCCCTTGCTGCAATATCTTTGTTGTTAGGGTACGCGCTCCAAAGGAGGATGGCTTCAAGATCTTCTTTGGTCCGGGATGCATCAATAGCAGTGGTGTTTTTTATTTTCACCTTGACAAGGAGGAAGCCCAACCGTTTAGCTAAAAAGACTTTCCCAAACACTCTTGCCAATGCACTAGGTGTTAACAATAAAGTTAGACTATCATGTGCAAAGGTTGGGCTTACTCAAAATCAACATAAGTTTTCTTGTGCTAGACACTGTTCTTCTATAGTATTAAATGGTCGATTCACCGTCAAAAGTGCACATAGAAAGGTCATGGGTGACATAATGTTGCTACGATCTTGGAAGCACGACAAATTATGGGGTATCTAGTGAGATACCCTCAAAAAAGTGAAGTATAACGAGAGAGAGAGAGAGAGAGAGAGAGAAAGAGAGGGAGGAAGAGAGGGAGACAGGCCACGTGTTAGTACATCCTTGAGGCGAGGGATATTTTTTGCACGTAGGTTGAGGATGGCGTGTGGAGAGAGAGAGAGACAGAGAGATGTAGGCGGGAGTCGAATGCAGGGTCGACGAGATCTCGAGAGGCTGGGCATGTTGCAGTGGAAGTAGCGAAGGCGTCCCTCGCATGGCGTCAGTCCCTCTCGGTCTCTCTTCCCTCTGCGGCAGGCTGCAGGTCGAGTGAATGAGTGTGCACGAAAGGAAGCCTGTTGTCTGGCAATTGGAACCCGGACAAAGAGGGAGATCCCAAGCCGAGAGTGCGTCCTAGTTATAGGATGGCGCTGTGCAGGGCATTGGGGACCAAGTTCGAAGCCAGTCTGAAGATTCTGAGACAGAGAGGCGAGGACGTGAGAGAGAGAGGGGAGGCGGAGGGCGTAGCTATGTGCGTCATGGTAGGCACAGTGGGAACGGGCGCGCAACACAGTTTCGCTTTTCCAAATGGCACAGCGGAAAGAATCTCCAAACTTAATTAATCAATGAATAGTGAAAGTACCCAATATGTACCATAAATGGGTGATAATCAAGCACACTATGGCGGTCGTTTTTGGTCTAGATTATGTCTATATGGCTAGCGTGTCACTCGGGCTCACTACCCATTGGACACGCATCTAGGTTGCATATCTAGAATTTTAGACTAGAGCCTTTGTCTATAGACCCTTGGTCTGACATTCCAAGTAAAGAATCACAAATACTTAATTTTCTAAATCTTGAATCGCACCTTCCCTCTACCCCTTTTTGGCCTGCGGAAGGCCATAGGGTTTGGGCTGCAAAGTTGTTGCAATTTTTTGGCCGTTCGATATATTCACCGGATGAGCGCCACGTGGCCCTAGGTTCACTAAAGGTTGTTTGAGATAGCCTGCGACGTCTTTTCCTACTGCGGCCTGCTCTTGGTAGGTCCCGTCGGTTTTTGCCTTGCTCCTAGAAGAGAAGGCGACGCGTGTAGGAGGTGTCGTCCTCCTGTGAAGCTGGCGCGCAGCAGGTACATGTGTTTTCGTGCTACTCCTGCCAGAGGGCGTGTGCAGTGGTGCGGGTCTTTCACACGGCAGTGCTGTGTGTTCAATGCTGAAGGCGGGCGCTGTCTGGATGCTTTTCGAGGTTGTGGATCCATGTGATTTTAGGGGCGCCTGCATTCAATGGTGTCAGCAAGTGTGGCCTCAGGTGCTGAATGGCGTTCGTCTTCATTCTCTGTGCTTGAGAGCACGTGTTGGGATGGAATGCTTAGAATATATTAATCTAGATGCTCATTGTAGCTTGTATAAAAGATGAGAAAAACGTTGTGTCATAAGAAGCCCCTGTCTCAGCCGATCGTCATTATGTTGTGTCGTCGTTTTGTACATGTAGCAGGAATTCTCAAGTTTCTTTTACTGTTCGTGCTTTTGAGCTATGTATCTAGTGGAAAATTCTCTCTGTCCTACCTCTGTAAATATGCTAGGAAGTCTTTTCTAAATATGCCAACAAGTCTTTTGTAGATGTAGCAACAAGTCTCAAGTCTTTTTTACTGCTTCAGATTTTGATGTATCTATCTACTGGAAGATTGTGTGTGTCCTGCTTTTGTAAATATGCCACGAAGTGCTGATCTTTGCTTCGATGTTTAAGCCTTGAGCTATCACTATTTGGCGGAAGATTCTCTTTTCGCTATCCAGTCTCTATGTGCTGCCCCTACTGGAATTCCAAATTTAAGTTCACTTGAGTCACCATATGTGAACGAACGTTTTCTTTTGCCGAATTCTGTTGAAGAGGTTGTTGTTGGTCGTGAGCAGTTGAAATTTGTCGAGCATCTGCTGCGGATTGGTTTGAGGGTTGTGTGTTTTGCTTAAAGTATCTCGATCCTTTATTATCATGGCATTGGATGCTAGTATTGTTGGTGGCGGTGAAGGGAGTGCAAGCAATGCCTCGCCTAGCGGTGGTGAGAGCATGGACTTCTCCGGAGGTTTGTTTCCCTGCTTTCTGAACAGTTTCGTGTACGCTTATGTATGCCGATAATTTTTTATTTTCTTGTGCTATGCTGGTGTTGATTTTGACTGTCGGTTCTGGTTTCTTTTTGCTTGCGAGCGATGCACTCGAAGTGTTTCTTGTGCTGGTGTTCTTGCTGGTCCTGCTTTCTTTTGGCTTGGTGCACCTGATGAGGCAACTGAGCATGACATGACGAGCCTAATTCTTGGCCTTAGCTGCACTGCGAGTTTCAAGTCCTCAATAGACTAAAATATATTGCGTGCCTGTACTTGTTATTAATAAAAGTAGTTATGCTACCCTTGTTCCCTAAGCCCTGCAGTATACTGTCGATCTCAGTCTTGGCGGGCTCTTGGTTATATGGAATCTTGCAATGAGCGAGAGAGAGAGAGAGAGAGAGAGAGAGAGAGAGAGAGAGAGAGAGAGAGAGAGAGAGAGAGAGAGAGAGAGAGAGAGAGAGAGAGTTGGACTAATAATCATCTAGCACAGCATCTCTTGCTACTCTTTGTCATGCCCACTGAAACTGTTTCGAGATTATGTGAAGTTATGTATGCCGATAATTGTTGATTTGCTTGTGCTATGCTGGTGTTGATTTCGACTGTCAGTCCTGGTTTCTTTTCGCTTGCGAGCAATGCACTCGAAGTGTTTCTTGTGCTGGTGTTCTTGCTGGTCGTGCTTTCTTTCGGCTTGGTGCACCTGATGAGGAAATTGAGCATGACATGACGAGACTAATTCTCGGCCTTAGCTGCACTACGAGTTTCAAGTCCTCAATAGACCAAAATATATTACTTGCCTGTACTTGTTATTAATAAAAGTATTTATGCTACCCTTGTTCCCTAAGCCCTGCAGTATACTATCGATCTCAGTCTTGGCCGGCTCTTGGTTATATGGAATCTTGCAATGAGAGAGAGAGAGAGAGAGAGAGAGAGAGAGAGAGAGAGAGAGAGAGAGAGAGAGAGAGAGAGAGAGAGAGTTGGACCAATAATCATCTGGCACAGCATCTATTGCTGCTCTTTATCATGCCCACTGAAACTGTTTCGAGATTATGTGAAGTTCCTTCAGCCCTTTGCCACGCAGCAGGGGACAACAGAATTTCCAACGCTTCGGCAATGGCCGAGTGGTGGCTGGCAACGACAGTTGGCAGGACACATTGCATTATTTTTCCATCCATTTCAACAGTGATGCCCAGCTCATCCACCATTGCAATTACACATTCAATCTCGGAATCAACCTCGGATTCGGGAGCCTAAAGCTTGACTTTGACGATGAACTCGAACCTGGTGGCGTTTATAACCATCATTCTGCGCAAGGCCAGTGCAATTACACTATAGGGGACATCGGCAAGTAAAGTTGTGAGTAGCATGAGGAGTGAACTTGTCACATATACATCGACTTTTCCCCCCACTACTCAGCCGCATCAACTCCTCAACTAAAGGATCAGTCATCATTTCCATGTGCAGACCTTTTGCATGACGCACCCACAGATGTTGCAGTTCCAAAACTAGAACCCTGCTTCTTGCTAGCGATTGCTTTGCTTTCTCCACCCTGCTTGATCTGAAGCTGCTGCAAATTGAGAACGTATCGTCTGTTCTATAAGTATTGCATGGCTCAGCAAATGCCACCGAAGCATCCTGTTCCTGGACAGCATGCTCCGGCATTGTCATTGTGTATTGCAGTGAGAAAGAGAGTGAGGGAGAGAGAGTGTGTGTGTGTGTCTTACGTCTAAAACACTGCTAGATCTTGTTTTTTAGGGTCCATTCAAATAGATAATCAGAATCGATGTCCAAAATAAGGTGTTTAGAACTATATTGCCCAAATTTTGACCTTGGAAATCAAAGGTTGAATTAAATTGAAACCGGGAAATCTACGCTTCAAACTGGGATATGTGAGCATTGATTAACTTGAGTAATGGGGCTCGGTCGGTAAAGGATGGCCTTCATACTTTTCGTATTTCTGTTGGGATGGGATGGGTGCAAGCAATGTAGACTCCTTGTCAGCATGGAGACCATTGCAAGGCTGTAGTCATTGACACACCTAACTCCTTGTTGCCATACCATACATGTCATGTGTAGCGTATCACAAGAAGCACGAGAATTCTCACAGCGTGACTTGCCTCAACATCATGAGCTTCTGTGAGGGGGGCACCGTATACCTGGCTGGGTACGATTCGGGGCAAGGGGCTTAGCAGTAGCATCATGCGCACACAACGGCTGTCTTGTATCCCACAACCCCACTCTTCTTATGCTCTGGTTATACCTTTTTCGAGCTGTCTCTACATGCAACAGCTCACAAGCCTCAGCAAGGCCAGGCCCGGGCATCAGTCCTTCATTAGCTTTTGACTTATGCATCTCTACACATGCTCGCATCTCTCGCCCACCTGAGGGGAGTGAATCAAGAGGCTCCACCTGACGCTCTTGATGTTCATGCTCGCTTGAGTAACTTGCAATGTTGCTTCCTGGCTCGGAGGCCTCCATATATGTTGCCTCTCGAGAAAAGGCTCATGATGTTATACATTGTATGAAAAACATTGAGAGACTCTGTTTTCCTGGATGAGAAAATTTCTAAATCTTCTTGTGTATGCAACCTGGCGAGGGATTTGAAACGTGAAATTTTCCAAGATTAAATAGCTTGTTTGCTTGCTCACCCAAAAAGAAATCATATTCCGTGCAAGTTTGTTCGCATCCTTTCAATAAGTTCATTTATGTGCCTCGTTCTTCCTTTGCTTTTGCAAGTGTGCTGCTTGTAGGATCTTTTTTACTCTCTCTTTGCTTTCCTCAACTAGTCAATGCTATGGTTAATTGGATTCTTGCTTTTCTTTTCCTCTTGCAGAACTGCGTAGGTTAGTTGAGTCTCCTCCATGTCCTACAGGCAAACGTTCATCACAGCTGGTGGTGTCAAGCTCTGCCGGGTCGCCGCCAGATCCGGCCTTCCAGGAAATCGCAACTGGGAAGAGGTGTAGGCATGTGTTGCTTCAAGGAAGCCCTTCTACCGATCCCGTTGGCAGTGCATGTATCGCCGATGCGCACAATCATTCTTTGTGGAACAGCCTTAACGTGTCTACGGTGTTCTTCGCTACAGTGCATTCTTGAGTGTCGAGTTGCGTTAAGATGGTGCTCTGCTCTTTTTTGCAGGCAAAGGATACTCTCCACTAGGAGAGGAGTGCGCACAAGCACCGTCTTCTTCTCAACAACAACTTCCTTGCCCATCTCGCGAATTAGGGAAAGCTGCAGTCTCATTCTCTGAAGTTGGCCAATCTTCGGCTGCTCATAATGTCTTGGACAATGGCAAGCTACTGGACAAAGGGAAAAGCTTGTTAGTCAAGAAAACCTTGCCGCTATTCATGATCAGTGATATAGATGAGGATAGTAAACCTTTTTCCATGGAGGGGAAAATCTTGAATTGGTATGGCACATACCGTTTCATCTCGTCTGGGCAAAAGAAAAATGCATGTTACTTCAAGTTTGACATCGTCGATGCCGAGTGCATCTACACGATCACGGTCATCGTTGGTGGATCCCTTCATTGAGACCTACACCAAGGAGCTCAAGATCGGCTTATTCGTCAGGCTTGACTGTCCTCTTGTGAGAGATAAAAACCATAACGATGCCGGTTCAGCTTTGTTCTCCTTGCATGTCGATGCGTCGACAACCATTAGACCTTGTGACCCATTCCATGTCACTTTAGCTTTCTATCCTGAGACCAAGATAAGCACATTTCTTGCTGACGCTACAATTTCCGAGACTACTAGCCCACGTCCGCCCTTAGCGACACTGGCGTTTGTTGTCTTGCAAAGTCGTAATTTCCATCAAAGAATTGGTACTACATTTGGGGATTTGGTTGTTGCTGATGGCCCGACCCCAGACGACAAAGCAGTTGTACGTATCAGAAGCATTGGCTCCAGCGTTTCTTTCTTTTGATATTGACAAACCTTTTGTCATATGTAGGTCAGCTTTGTCAACTCTCGAAAGCAAGACTACGATCGGGTCATGGCCCAGATGGCTAGGGAGGACATTGTTATGTTTGTGGCTAGGAATATTGGCCTCTTTGTTGGCAAGGTGCGCACATTGTCTGTTCTGGATGTCACAACTTTGGCCCCCGTGCGAGGATCACGTTTGAAGGAAGAATTGACCATAGCATTTCATAGACAGTGTGAGACTCTCGGCTACAATAGAGAGGTGACTTTGCATGGTTTGCACTCAACCGGATGAAGACATCTTTAGTGGTCTTTACACGTTTGTTTTTTTGGTAGGTCGTGGGGACTTTGCGCTTTGTGAACTTCAATAGAGCTCTCTTGCATTCCCAGTGCTCAGTTTGTGACTCGCCGAAGGTGAAGAAGGTTGAAGGCCGACTGTATTGTTCTCTTTGCGATAAAGATCACGTCATCAACACGACGCTCAGACTGGAGACACAGATTCAAAGCAACATTGATAGACGTGTTGTGGCGGTTCAAGTGTCAAGATTGTTGAGATGTCGAGCTCTACACCTTGAGCTGGCATCCACTACGGGTCTTGGCCGCTTACGGCATTTACTCATTAGCGCGTTAGGTGACCGACACGGAGGATCTCTGCCAGTGATTCTACAGCTGGACTACACTTATAGTGTCAGCCTAGTACTCTTCTAGCGAGCTCACACTCAGTGACCGCATGTACATATGTGCTACTTTTCAGCTTTAGCACTTAGTCATTTTGTACTCTCTTTTCTGTGATGAAGTAGAAGAAGCTTTCCATCTCTGTGTGCTTTGTGCTTGTCTTGTGTAGCTCTCTTGCATCCTCATTCTTTACATGGTTTTTCGCACAAGTTTCTGAACAGGTCTCCAAAGTGCAGTATACAGAGATTTACTGTACAAGTACAGTGGTTGTATGTACGCTTGATTGTGGACACTCGTTGAGTGTAGAAAGCGTTACAGGAACCACGATAGCAGGTTCAACAGATTTGCAGGTTTTTGCAGATTGCAGCTATTTTGTCTTAGTGCTTCAAGATGTCTGACGGTTTCAGTCAGATTGTTACTGAGAATCTTGAGAAAAATAACTACCCTGCATGGAAGTTCAGAATAACAAATTTCCTAAAAGGAAAAGGTTATTGGGACTATGTAGAAGGAGACAATGAAAAGGAACCAGAGATTCCCGAGGCAAATGCTACAGCAGAACAAAGGAAATCTTTGAGGGACTGGCAACAAGGCCAGAGCAAAGTGATGTATTGGCTTTCTATGAGCATCACAGATGGCATGATGGGCTATCTACAGGATGCTGAAACCCCCGCCATTGCATGGAAAAACTTAGGCAGAGTGTTCGAGGTGAACACCAAGGCCAGGAAGCTTCAACTAAAGTCGGAGCTAAATCAAGTTAAGAGGAACAACCTCTCCATCAATGATTATGCTTTGAAGATCAAGAGTATCATTGAGGCTCTTGGATCTATTAAAGTCTCAGTGGAAGACGATGACATTGTCCGTGCATGCTTGGATGGTCTAGGAGATGAGTATGTACATTTTAGGTCTTCCATGAATACAAGAGACGACATCCCCGTGTTCCAAGATTTGATTTCTATGCTTATTCTTGAGGAGAAGAACCTTGACACATCTTCTTCTCATGGCAGAAATAATTCTGAACAGGCCTTCTATTCTAACTCCAACAGAGGTAGAGGTAGAGGTCGTGGTCGAGGCCCAAGGGGTTGCAGGGGCCAATTTCTGGAAGGTCAATCAAATCAAAACAATACAAGTGGCAGGGGAAACCAGTCTCAAGGCAGGGGGAGTCAAAGAGGTCGTGGTGCAGGATCAAGCAGACAGCAACATACTCCAGATAGTAGAGAATGTTGGACTTGTGGTGAAAGAGGTCACATGTCACGTGACTGTCCAAAGGGAAAAGCAAGTAGAAAGAGAGAACAGGGCAACTATGCATCTACTAGCAGAGATGCAGATGACAGCAAAAATGAGCGCATGTTTGTTATGCAACATGTAATGAATACAATGACTGCAAAGAATTCCACCCAAGATGATGTTTGGTATGTGGATTCAGGTGCCTCTAATCACATGACGTCTTATGGAGAGTGGTTTAGAGATATGCGCAAACCAGATGTGTCAGGCTATGTGCAGACAGGAGATGACACAGCTCACCCCATTGCTCATGTAGGGGACATACCTCTAAATACGAAGAGTGGGAAATCAAAGTACTTAGCAGATGTACTTCATGTCCCAAACATTACAAAGAATCTTGTTTCTGTTGGACAAATGGTTGAGCAGGGTTTGCAGGTTCGCTTCAATCCAAATGGCTGTTATGTAGAAGATTTCCAGAATGGTTGTAAGCTGATCACAGAGGGCAAATGTGTGGGCAGAATGTTTACGCTGAATGTAGACATGCCTGAGGTAAAAGCTGCATTATTTGCACAGGGCACAGGTGTTGTGGCTGATGTTGACATTTGGCACAAACGCATTGGCCATGTCAATGAGCAGAGATTGTGCAGCATGCAATCAAAACAGATTGTAAAAGGTTTGCCCAAATTCAAGGTGGATGGTATGCATAAAGTGTGTGCAGCATGCCAGTTTGGAAAACAGTCAAAGGGCTCATTTCCACATGAGCGCAATGTATGTAAAAAGCCACTTGAGGTGGTGCACACAGATGTTTGGGGTCCAACCGATACTGCAAGTATACATGGTTGCAGGTATTATGTCTCTTTCATTGATGACCATACAAGGAAAGTATGGGTCTACTTCATGCGTAACAAAAGTGAAGTGTTTGGTCACTTTCAAGACTTCAAAGTCATGATTGAGAAGGAGACAGATATGCAAATCAATACATTGAGGTCAGATGGAGGGGGAGAGTACTTCTCCAATGATTTTTCAGATTTTCTGCGAATGCATGGTATACACAGGCAGTTTACATGCAGATATACTCCACAGCAGAATGGGGTCGCAGAAAGGAAAAACAGGCACATTGCAGAGGTTGCACGTGCATTGATGAATGAGAAGAACATGCCTCATCATTTCTGGGCTGAAGCTATAAATACAGTTGTGTACATTATGAACAGGACACCTACAGCTGCGGTGCATGATGTAACACCTGAGGAAAAGTTTATAGGTACAAAGCCTGATTTGGCACACTTGAAAGTGTTTGGCTGCATAGCTTACGTGCATGTACCAGATGAGTTGCGTAGGAAATTGGATCCTAAAGCAGAGAAATGTATTCTTGTGGGATATTCCCTTGAACAAAAGGGGTACAGGTGCTACAATCCTACTACACGAGAATTACGAGTGAGCAGAGATGTAGTCTTTGATGAGATGAGCAGCTGGTATAGTAATGCACATGGCACTATTGGGGCTGATGTAAAAGATGATGTGGTTGTACAAAATGTGAGGCCACAGTCACAGGTTTTGAGTGGACCACAAGAGTCCTCTTCTCGTGGCTCTGTTGAGAAACCATGGAATGGTAGACTACGTACGCAGGTTACTCCACCAACAGGTACAGGGAATGTATCACGAAAAGGAAAGGAAAAGGTTGATGAACCTCCCTTTATGGTTGATGCATCATCAGGTTTTTCACATGTAGACATGGATTCAGATGGTTCTGAACAAAGTCTTGATGAGGAATTTGGAATTTCGGCTGTCAGGACACCTGGTGTAAGGAAAGTACAAGAAGATGCTAGAGGGCAAAGGAGTGACCCAGGACCGCGCAGATCTAATAGAGTCAGAAATCCAGTTCAGAAATTGACTTATGATGGGTATCTAGCGCATCACCAAGCCTACATGGCTAAGGTGATACAGGATGTGGAGCCCACATGTTTTGAGGATGCAGTTGGAAATGTGCATTGGGATGATGCAATGAATGAAGAGATGGCTGCATTGGAAGCAAATGACACATGGGAGTTGGTGCCATTGCCAAGTGGCAAGAAAGCTATTGGCTGTAAATGGGTGTATAAAACCAAGCATAAGGCTGATGGTAACATTGAGCGTCACAAGGCAAGGCTGGTCGCAAAGGGTTATGCACAGACGTATGGCATAGACTATGAGGAGACCTTTGCTCCAGTGGCAAAGATGACGACAGTGAGAGCTGTCATAGCAGTGGCTGCATCTAGAGGATGGATTATGCATCAAATGGATGTAAAGAATGCCTTCTTGAATGGTGAGTTGCAAGAGGAAGTGTATATGGATCAGCCACCTGGTTATGTCGATCCAGGTTACCCAGATTATGTATGCAGACTTCTCAAAGCTTTGTATGGTTTGAAGCAGGGCTCTAGAGCATGGTATGACAGGATTGCCAAGTATCTTGTCAGTATTGGTTTTAGGAGAGCTCATGCTGATCATTCACTCTATGTACGTGAGAGTGATGTGGGGATTGTGGTCATTACCATATATGTAGATGACCTTATTATTGTTGGTGACAATGCTATGGAGATTGACCATGTGAAGGGTCTTCTCAAACAGGAGTTTGAAATGAAAGATTTAGGCGAGTTGCGCTACTTTCTTAGCATTGAGGTGATCAGGACTCCAGAGGGTGTATGGCTATCACAGAGACAGTATGCTTTGGACATGTTGTCAAAGTATGGTATGGCTGATTGTAAGCCAATTTCTATTCCCTTGGATGTGAATGCAAAGCTGAGTGCAGAGAAGGGTGATGTTGTTGAGGATGTCAACATGTACAGGAAGATTGTGGGTAGTCTAATCTACTTGACTATCACGAGGCCAGACTTGAGCTACACAGTAGGCTTGGAGAGTCAGTTCATGCAACTTCCGAGGAAGCCACATTTGGATGGAGTACGACGCACACTTAGGTATGTGCAAGGTACTCTTGACTACGCATTGTTCTATGCAGCAGATGCACCATTAGCATTGTATGGGTATACAGATGCAGATTGGGCAGGTAGCATTGTTGATAGGAGATCTATGAGTGGCTTCATGTTCTCTTTTGGGAGTGCTGCTGTTACTTGGAGCAGCAAAAAGCAGCCTACGGTTGCTTTATCGAGCACAGAGGCCGAGTACAGAGGTGCAGCAGTTGCGGCGTGCGAGGTAGCTTGGCTACGCACATTACTTGAGGACTTGGGAGTGCACGTGGACCAACAGATTTTCATCCATTGTGACAACCTCAGCAGCATGCAGTTGGCTAGGAACCCAGTGTTCCATGCCAGGACCAAACACATAGAGGTCCATTACCACTACGTTCGAGAGCGAGTGTTGGCGGGCGACATCGACTTGGTCTACGTCAGCACAGAGGAGCAGATAGCGGATATCTTTACCAAGGCCCTCGGAGCTGAGAAGCTTCGACGTTTCCGGACTATGCTTGGACTCTGCGACATGCAGAGCTCGAGGGGGAGTGTTGAGATGTCGAGCTCTACACCTTGAGCTGGCATCCACTACGGGTCTTGGCCGCTTACGGCATTTACTCACTAGCGCGTTAGGTGACCGACACGGAGGATCTCTGCCAGTGATTCTACAGCTGGACTACACTTATAGTGCCAGCCTAGTACGCTTCTAGCGAGTTCACACTTAGTGACCGCATGTACATATGTGCTACTTTTCAGCTTTAGCACTTAGTCATTTTGTACTCTCTTTTCTGTGAAGAAGTAGAAGAAGCTTTCCATCTCTGTGTGCTTTGTGCTTGTCTTGTGTAGCTCTCTTGCATCCTCATTCTTTACAAAGATCTATGGTGGATCGTCTTCTGGGCTTGCCAAGGAGCTTCAAGGAGGTGTACATGGAGAGCATTCTAGAGGCGAGGGATATTTTAGCGACATCTGTTGTTGAGGGTGTGTTCAGAATTGGCACAAATGGGTCTATGATATCTTTCACTCCTCCGTTGGAAACCTAGATGCTTTGAGAGCATGTATTTGAATAGCTTTTGACCTTTCACCACGAATAACTATCCTTCCTTACCTAGATCCCTCTATAATTGATGGACTAAATTTTGGCTTGTCCATTGTATATCCCGTTTCAGAAGAAAGTCCGTGGTGTCTCTCCATAACTCGCTCTCTACTCTTCCTTCCTATCCATCTTTTCAACCTTCCAAAGCAGAGACTTTCTCTCTCTCTCTCTCTCTCTCTCTCTCTCTCTCTCTCTCTCTCTCTCTCTCTCTCTCTCTCTCTCCAACACACGTACACAAACAAACACACAAGCTGACTTAATGTTTACAATCTTTGCGTGTCTTTCCAATGACTCTCTTGGCCAAACACGATGTTGATACCATTTTCACGGCACAGTTTCCAAACAATTCAGACATCTTCCTCGTGCTACACCATCTCCAAAACTCAGCAGGTGCACCGCATGACCTTAGATCAAATTTGCTCAACGACTTGTTTGAGAGCTTCTTGCATGACATACATGTTGTCCCGGGTGCATGCCTCTTCTTCCGTAATGATGGGGCCACTAGAACAATGACAGTCACAAAATTCTCGTCTTTGTATTCAACATCCACCAACTCACTTGCCCTTAGCCTCGACATACTAACGGCCTTCGCTCGCTCTGTGACTTGTAGGTTAAAAGTGTATTTGAAAATAAATGGAAGTGTGAGAACAATCATATTGGGGATGCCATCGAAACCATTTCTTGCAAAGGGCATTATGCTCTCCGAAACAAGCAATGGCATCACATACCTTCCCACCTTCACAACGTGCTCAAACCGTGCACGTGTTCGATGGGAAGAAGATGAGGTGGCCACTTTGCATCAACTATCCTTGTTGCGTGAGGCTATGCCAGATATTGAGGTCGTCCGCATGTTCCAAGCCAAACACCCACACACGTTGCACACAACCCATGCCGTGAAATGCAAGCTTTCACGCCTGAAGACCGAGAAGGGCCTGGTCACCGGTGCTCAGATACGAAGCACCCATGCCAGGCTGAGCAAGGCGATTAAGAGATACAACAACAGCATCAAGGACAAGCCCATTACACCTTGCAAAAAATATGGACGCTTGCTGTTCCGCCGCCAGCTAACACGTCAGCTTCTACCTTCAGTTGCGGAATCCACTTCAAGGAAGCGAAGACGCTATGTGGATGTGTACATCTGCAACCAATGCAAGAAACACTTGACAAGCGATAGCAACCGCCTGTGGAGCTTGCAAGAGACAAGGTTTAATCCAAAGCTTCCCTTTGTTTCAGATCTAAACCCCGTAGAGGCACGCTTGGTCTCCATTCGTATTCCCTTCGCCAAGATACGTGAACTAATGTATGATGGTCAGTATGGGCTTAGAGGTAGTGTTGTCAATGTGCTTGCCAACTTGGAGAAGAGCCAGGCTGTGCTGCCTCGCTTCATTGAGGATGAGGCTTCTGTCCTTGTGGGCATCAAACGGAAACTCGAGTACGATAGATGTTACCTAAGCGGTGTTGTGCGACCCTTGCTCACAATGCCTGCAACCACTACGTTGATCTCCACACCACTCTACACACGAGAAGGTATCACCATCAACAACAAGTGGCTTGCACACCTTTTCGGTCTAGGTATGGCTCCTGCAAATACCCTTAACGACAATACGCACGATGTTGAGCTTGAGGATGATCAGACTGATGTCATGCTTCATGGGGTGACAAGTGCAGCAGAGGTTGTCGACTACAGTGGCAAGATTCTTCATGTTGCGCCTTGCGAGGGCAATTCACCATTGAGAATCTTCACGGACGAGTATTTCCAGGAGTTGAGCTTCCCGACTCTTTTCTTCGGGTCCCCTAGAAGATATAGGGAGGCCGCGACCAAAGATTATCAAACGATCGCAAAGTGGGAGCTTTTGAACGTCGATAGAAGATTCACCCTGGACATCGAGAATTTATTTTACAAGTCTATCAAAATCATGTCACAACAAGTTGCTTCCTCTGTTTGGGTGCAAATGCGCAAGGGAAAGCTAGGAGGTGCAGTGCTAACCGCAAGGCAGGTTGTAGAAGACACAAACATAGAGAGGCTTCTCAACTCAAGATTAGGCTTTAGAGACTTCGAGGCGCTGCGCACGTCCCCCGACTACAAGGAAAAGATGAAAAAAAATATCTTCGCAATGATCCGACAACTTGGACCGTCTACATTTTTGTCACGTTCTCCTCCACAGAACGAAGATGGAAAGAGCTTCTTGCTGCACTTGAGGAGTTAGTCCCGCTGAGCCAAGAGCCTGGCGAGAGTCTGAGCTCATATCAACGTCGCCTCGTTCGTGCCGATCCCATTACAACTGCTTGTTTCTACGTCAACAGGTTCAACGCAATGAAACGGTTGTTGCGCACTGATTCCTCCATATGTGGCAAAATACGGGACCTCTTTTTCATCACGGAGTTCCAAAGTCGCGGTAGCCAACATGATCATGGTTTATTGTGGCTAGAAAATGCTCCATCACTCACAACACACTCAAATCAAGATATTGTATTATTTCTAGATACCCACATTAGCACAGATAGATCCATCTTGCCCAATGACCTTTCTGAAGCTTACAAGCACAAGCATCATAAGACTTGCCAAAAGAAGAGCAAAAGTTGCCGTTTTGGATTTCCACGTTTTCCCATGCCATTCACAACTATTATGCGACAAGGAATACTTGAGGCAAACATAGCTAGACAAGGCAAGATTTACTTGCAACAAATCGAAAAACAACTCATCCAAATTGATTTACAAAATGCCCCTACGTTTGAAGAATGGCTAGAACAAGTACAACTCTCCATGGAGCAGTACTTGCTTGCATTGCAAGCAACTATCTCAACACCCACTATTTTCCTCAAGTGCAAACCAAGCAATATATTCACAAACAACTTCAACAAATCAATAGCTTCACTTTGGAATGCAAATACAGATATACATTTCGTGCTAAATGCACATGGAGCTACGAGCTATTGCACCTCATACATGAAAAAAATGGACAATACATTAATAGGAGCAATCAAGTCACAAGTTGATCACTGTGTCACAAACAATGCAACAATGTTGGAGAGACTACGAAAAGTTGGTAGCACAATCCTTAAGACACAGTAAATTAGTTCACAGCAAGCTGCTTACATATGTCTCTCGCTTCCATTGCATAGCTCCTCTAGAGAATTCATATACATAAATACTAACCCACCTGAAGAGCGTGCTCTCATTCTCAAAAAGAAGAACGCCCTACAAAAAATGCACCCCGACACAACAGAAATCTTCTCTGCCTCCATCATTGATAAATATGCCTCCAAACCACACTCGTTGTTTGCCATGTGCTTGGCCCAGTTCGCTTCCACAACCAAAAATCCCTCAAGGCCTGACAAGTTGCTGCAGAGGGCACGCATCGTACGATACGCCAGATACATTAAAGCCAAATACCTTGACAACCACTATAGAGAACAATGCCTTCTCTTCTTGCCGTGGTCAAGGCACGAGAATGAGCACCTACCCGAAGGTTCATCTTGGATCGATGTCTACACTTCGAACATTGAGATAGTAAAAAACAATGAATCACAGTTCGTTGTCGAACCAGCTCCACTTGATAGACTCGCAACAGCTATCACAACCTCACGCAGCACGAGAAGTGTAAGTTCCTTGAACGATTCCAACAATGCCAACGTGATGATCAACACCCCATCAAACCAACTGACGAAGAAACCATTTACTTTGCATTTTTCCAAACATATTGGCATGACCAATGAGGATTTCCACACATCAAAATAAAGAAACTAAACCCACAACAGCGACTCATCCTCGATGATGTCATGCTTAAAAAACTCATAATCCATCCGAAAAGATACATCTCTTCCTCACAGGTGGAGCAGGCACTGGGAAAACATTCACGCTGCTCTTGTTGGTCGAAGCCCTCATTCGTTTCTACACGCATAAGTCAGGCCACAATCCTGACTTTCCTAAGGCACTCTTGATGGCATATACAGGCAAGGCAGCATTCAACATTGGTGGTACAACTATACACTCAGCTTTACATTTGCCTTTGATAACTACGACACACACAAGCCTCAGAGCAGAAAAGCTAGATGCATTGTCCTTACTTTATCAAGATTTGGAGCTTGTAGTGTTTGATGAAGTCTCCTCGATAGGATCAAGTGTCTTCTCATTGGCCGACTCATGTCTTCGTGCCATCACGAGAAAACACGACCAACCTTTTGTTGGCTTAGATTTCATACTTTGTGGTGACTAAGCAGCCTCTTCTCGAGGCGGTTGCACCTTCGTACTGGCATGAATTTCTTAAGTGCTACGAATTAACGATGACAATGAGACAAACCGATGACAGTTTATAGAGGTGCTCAACCGAATGAGAACTGGCTCACACACCAGCAGTGACCTTGCATACATTAACAACTCCTTCCACAGAGAGCTGCCTGATGACATAACCATATCACACCTATTCTACTCTAACAAAGCAAAGGATGAACACAATGAAAAGGTCTTCGCACAATTGCCCGGTGAGCCACACATATTCAAAGCAATTGACAAGCGAGCCGCCTCTTGTAGCAAAACAATAGCAACTCCATTGGATGTCAGACAAACTGTGGGTCTCCAAGCAACATTGTGTCTGAAGTTGGGCCTAGTGGTCGAGCTATGCGCTGGAAATCTGGACATTCCCGACAGCCTCGTCAATGGTGCAGAAGGCGTCTACAAGCTCAACACTACATTCTCCGACACGACATGCCTCTGGATTCATTTCACCAACCCTAACATAGGGCAAAAACAAAGGTACGACCATCGTCATCTTTGCAACCCACTCACATTGCCTAGTTGGACGCCAATTCTCCGCATCACATGCGAATTCCAAATTGGCAAGAACTACTTCAACACCCTCACACGCAAGCAATTCCCAGTTCAGCCTGCTGCGGCCCGCACGATTCACCGATCGCAAGGGCTTACACTCAACACACTAGCTTTCAACCCCAAAGGGATTAGGTCTCACGGCCTCGCATACACTGCTCTCACACGGATTCGTGACACTGCAAATCTATATTTGATGGATAGCTTGTTGCCTTGCAACATTCACACCGACGCGTCAGTCCTCAAAGAGCTCCACAGGTTGAGAACAGAAGCAACTTATTTCCCCGTCCAAAAGCAACTACAGCTCCACCAAGATACACATTACATTGTCCAATCACTGAACGTCGTCTCCCTTGCAAAGCATGCAAACGATATCATCCACGACAAAAGCCTAATGGCCTCCGATGTCCTCTGCCTACAAGAGACTCGGCAACATGCGACAACCATTCCAGGCTTCCGCAGCATATCCTCAACACAACTACACGGCATCTCCATTCTGCATAAAGACAACCTAATACCTACACAAATACACATCTGCATCAAGCAAACACTTGAAACGATCCATGCAACTTTCCACTGCGCCAACAAGTGCCTAGCGACAGTCATTTCACTCTACAGGACACCGACATCATCGCTCCCACGGTTCCTGCATAGCATCTCCAACCTTCTTGATTCAACCCGCACCATGCGACCACTAATCATAATGGGAGATTTCAACATTAACGCACTTGAGGAAACCAGCACATATAGAACCCTTTCCAACCTCATTCTCCAGCACGGTCTCCACCAATTGATACACCAGCCAACCACAGTACACAACTCTATGCTGAACCACGTATGGGTTAGCAATGACCTGTCACAAACCATGTCCGGTACTAACTACAACTACTAATCCGACCACTCCACTACATACCTCCTCATCGCCAAAAACTGACCTTGCCTTGCTTTCTGCAGGCCGCTGTGAGTTCTCACTTTGTTTTCTCCCTATTATCTAGAACATTTTTGTATGTTTGGCATTTAATATTAATAACATACCCCACTATGCCTTTCCTCTCCCTTTTGTTTTTGCCTGTAGTGGCAAAGGCGTTAGTGTTTATGTTTGGGTGGGTTTTTTTAAAAGCTTAGGAGATAAGACAATGATGGGTTTAAGTGATTCCTTCAAATTATTGTTTCCTCTTTAATGCTAAATCTTAAAAACCAAAACCATTCTTTTACTTTTGCACACATTTTGTTAACACCCCAACACCCCCCCCCCCCCCCCCCCCCCCCCCTCAAACATTCACTTCCACACATACACATCAAAAAAATACACTTTTTTTATTTTTTGACGAGCCATTTTAATTTTATTAACATTTTTTATACTTGTTTTCTTCCTATTACCTTGAAAAGTTTGGCTTGGTGATTGATATTTTGTAACATGTCCCACTATGTCTTGTCCACAGCTTCTCAATTCTCTTTTAAGTTCAAGTTTTTGTTGTCGGTTCACTTGGTGGAGGTGTCGTTTGTTTCACTACCTTGTGAGTGACTTTCTATAGTGAAGAGATAAACCAGCATACTTTCAAAGCTATTATAGGTCCTAAGGTTTGTCCTCATGCAAAAATAATTGTGGCGCATGTGGAAGGAGAAAAAGTTCTTCTAGGCACAAGGCACAAGGCACAAGGTAGAATGTATGCAAAAGGAAGATTGACTTACCTTGCAAATTGGGAACTCACTTTCCATCATTGTGATAACGTTTCATGGCATTCCCACGTCTAGTGTGAGAGAAACGGAGTAAATCAGGCTTTATTAAACAAAAACACCTAATAATTTGTGTTTTTGAACACCCACTAGTGGCTCTCTACCACAACACTAGGGTTTTGGAGCATCTCTTCCTTTTGCTATGTAGCCTACGAGGCCATGGAAACAAGTGAGCTCAGGATGGCACTATGGCATGGAAGATCTAGTGCAAGGCCTTCAAGAGATGGTAGCTTGGAGGACCAAGAGGGCGATACACCCTGGGCGCTTTCACCTCCCAAGTCAATGTTCTTCCTAAGTCGGCCCCTCATTTTTCGAATAGGTGGAGGCAATCCCTCCGTGCTCGCATTACGGTAGAAATGGTGGCCAAGATTGTGTATTTTGGAAGTGTGGACATGTGGAGAATAGGGTTGATGGTGGTAGCTCGCCCCTATTCGTGTCATCCCTGAGTCTCATGCTCTACCCTTTGTTAGTGCTTTGTCCACCGTAATGGCCCGATTCATGGTGGAAGACAGGATTTGGAGGCTTGTCAACTGCAGCAATTTCTTTCGAATCTTCGGGTGGCATCTGCTCCAATCTAGGATTCTTACTCCGAGCTCTTTTTTTGGTCATGTCCTTTTGGCTTCATTGGGTGGAGAACCGTCTCTCCGTGTGGCAGCTTGGGGGGGGGGGGGGGGGGGGGGGGGTTCATGGCAATGGTAAAGCATGAAGGAGATGGAGACTAAGGGCTCCCCCTTTTGCGATAGTATGGGATCTTCTCGGTCAGATAGATTGTGCATGTAAGACTTGGTGGCTAGCTTGTGAGACCATTCATCATGGTGGCGTCTCTTTGTGTTTTCTTTCAAAATTATGCTCTCATAGTATGATTTGATCATGATTATATGTGGGTTTGGGGGATCCCTATAATACCGCGTTTATGAACAGGTGTTGGTCTTTTTGTACTGGCTTTGTCGGTTGATTTTGTTGATGCCCTGGCTCATCATGAGCAGGGCTGATATTGTAAATTTTTGGGGGTTTCTAATTCATTCACTCACTAATTGTGGTGTTGGTATTTCTGTAATGTTGTTGTTGATTGATTTTGCTGATGCCCTGGCTTGTCATGAGCAGGGCTAATATTGTAAATATTTTAGGGTTTCTAATCCATTCACTCATTGATTGTGAGTTTTGCAAAAATTAATGTTTAATAGGGATCTACTAACCAAGAAATTCATGTGGAGGCTCAATCAAGGGTCCAATGTGCCAAGTTTGTGGTATCAATGGAAAACCAAGATCGAGCCTCATCATATTGACATGGGAAATTATTGACAAGGTGAAGTTTTGCTCTCAAGGGGGGCCATGGAAAGAGGTAGGCACCCCTCTAGGTATGCATGAAGTTAAGCAGCAACACACCAAGTTCATACATAAATGGGGAGACAACTAGATACCTCAAAAACTTCATCACACACTAGTCCTTCTGGATCTCTAAGGTTGGAGGTGGTTCACTAAGGCCCTAGAGAAAAATTGCTAGATAAATCAATAAGAAAGTATTAATACATCTCACTTAGTTTTGGGACAGTAGCCCCTGAGCTGGAAAGAAGAAGAGCAATTGACTACTAAGTACAACCTTAATGGAAACAGAAAACCTTTTGGTCAGCTAAGTTTTTGAAGGTCTAAGTAATGCTCTAGCACCTATTATCGAGGTAGAATTCTTCTAGAAAGTTTGGCATTGGTACAAAAGAAAAATTATGATCTACCACCACTAGCAAAATAGGAGATACATCAAACTTTTCAACATAGTAGCTGGTTTTCTCCACTTAACAACAGGTGGAGGATGTTATGGCCTGAGTCAAAATAGGTGGTCATTGTAGATAACAACTAGGATGCTCCGTGGCCTAGCGTATTGAAGTTCTTCATGTGGAAGATGCTTTGGGAGGCATTGCCAACTGGATCAAGGTAAAATCCAAAAGGATAGCCATATACCTCTACTTAGGATATATTAAAGTGGCTAGTGAAGAACCTCTTCATTTATTCAAGGACTACTCAACCCCACGAGAGGTCCCATGTGCAAAATATGCAAATGGTTATAGAAGATGTGGAAGATTTCCTTTTTTTCAAAAATGTTTTGATGTTAGGAGGAAAGGCTATAAAAACCAAGCCACTCTATTGTGCACATAGATTGTTTGCTTCTTGTTAGGAAATAGGATGTAGCTAAGTAGATATTAGAGCACACACACGAGATTATAGAGGGGAGAGAGAGAGAGAGAGAGAGAGAGAGAGAGAGAGAGAGAAGAGACAGCACATGATATATGTGGCTCACCCAATGTGAGCTACATCCACGAGAAAGAATCCACTCAATGGCTTTAGTACTTCAAAGTAGAAGTAGGTTACAAAAAAAATTATACCCTTAAAGGAATTCCTGCCTTGCTTAACTCTCACCACCTCACACACACTGCTTGTTTCATCAACTTCACAATGCATCTTGTGTGCAAAAAAGGCCTCCTATTATACGCCAAAAGGGTTTTACTCTCTTACTTGAATTCCTTTTGATATTATTGTTTAGAATTCCAACATGAATCCCAACCTCCCTTTTTTGGGGTGTTTGCTACTTGTAACATTGTGGACATGGCAGGTGAGTTGAGCAAAATGGGTTATTTAACCCCATTTTAACATAGTTTTAACACAAAGGAAGGGTATCAATTAAATGGATGATACACATAGTGAATGAAAGAGGGTGTTATATTCACGAAAAGTCTATTGAGTAGTGGGTTTATTTTTGCCTTACACACAATTGTGAGTGGATGATTTATATTAGCTCAAAAATAAATAAATGTACAATTATCCTCAAGCAAATGATATGGAGCTACACAATCCCTAAAGTACAAGAGCAACTTAGAGAGTTACATTTTACGTCTCGTCAAAGCTAGACTTTAGGGGGAAACTATATTTCTTAACTCCAATCTTCATAGCTCTTCTCTTTTAAAACAATGATGATCACTTCCCTTCTTTCTTGAGTAATCTCTTCGAAGCTAATTATCAAGTGGTCTTTTCCAAAGACGTGTTGGTTCTTCCTAGACTTCCAGGTTTGTGGGAAGTAGAAAATGTGGAAAATGTGTGTGTAGATCAAGATGGATTGGTTCTTCCGCACCTTGCCTCCCAACAGTAGGTCGTTCTTGAAAATGGGATCTTCCAAGTCTTTTGCATCCATTTACATCATTTTCACGCTATGCCTCTTGTAGTTTGATAGTTTTGGAGGAGGTGGAGAGGATCCTCATTATTCACTTTGCACCTTGAGAATCTATTTCAGCCTATCCCTATAGTTAATACCTTGATCCCGATTGGAAGAGCTCCACAAAGCACTTTCTATAGGAAGATGCTCATCGTTGGGCTCCATTGAAGGTCCCATATATTGCTTGCTATTGAAACACATCTAGATTCTAGCCGATGCTTTCACCACTGTTTAATGAGTGAGGAGAACTTGTATGCTTTGAACATGAGTATGCAGTAGATTTCCTTAGTTTGTGGCTTGGTGAAGCTTTTGCTCTGCCAATGCCAAGATTTTCTTCATGCATTGGCACAGGCATATTGGCAAGACCCTTGAAAACTCAATATACTTGTAGTTATTCTGCTCCATTGAGATTGAACTAGGTTGGCAAGTGATCTACATCTTTTTATTATTGGGCTCACCTAGTTCACAAATAGGGTCAATTGAGTAAGACCTTTGTTAATAAATTTTTTGGAAGCTTCTCTCTATAATGGATGCAGTATTTCAGTTCCCACTTTGGAGAGCCATGGGGACCAATGGGTTATAGAGATTTTGAAATACTTTGGTGCATTTACAAACCAGCTCGCCTATTGTGCATACAATTAAGTACAAAAGAAGTTACATTTCTTTATTCTTATGAGTGTTTGCACAACTATACCCATATTTACCCATATATATTCTTTATATCAATACAGCTTGGTAATTTACCTTCATATTAACACCAGAAAATCATCAAAAACATCCAAATATGTTTTCTTGTGACAATTCTAGACATAACTATAAAGAAAAAAGTGCACAACTAAAAAACTAGCTTCCACATTGTGACCATCTCAATCTCTTAAAAAAGCATGTACTTGTATCCAAATTGGTATTGTATCCTTAGGTTTGGAACTAAGTTACAAATTGACCAAGTTTATTGAAGGAATTGAGCAATATTGGAATAATACATATCTAACTCAAAATGAGCCTGATTTTGGTAAAATGGAAATTTTTTCCTTACTTTGTATTGCTAGCTATTGGGGGTGTTAAGCTATTGGGGGTGTTATGCTATTGGGGGTGTTAAGTATCCCAGAACTCAAGAAAGATGCAATACATAGTGATGAGTCTATATGTGAAATCAAACTAGCCTTCCTATTGCATGCACCTTGCCAAAAATCTAATGGAAGTTTAAATTTTGTCCATAAATTTGCATGACACGTTCGAGAGGGGGAATAGGGAACACACCCAGCACACAAAATGTTTGCCTCTCTATAGCCCAGGAATGCAAACACTGAACACACTATGAGAGACTTCAAAAAAACTTGACCGAATGTACACAATTTTATTCGTGACATATGGGAACATTGCTTAGGTTGGTTGCCCAACCCCCTCCATAAGAACTTGATGCACTGTGGCACCAACTCTCTTTCAAAATAGAGCTTGAGAGGCAGACCATTAACCATGTGTTTGAGAAAACGACCATCCATCCTTATTAATGCATAAGTACCATTGGGAAAAACTTGATGAACCTTGTAAGGTCCGGTCCACTTCTTTTTAATTTTTTTATGAAAGGTGAAGTCAAGATAGCTCTCGTACTTCATCACTAGATCGCCCTTCTCAATCAGCTTTTATGCAAAATGTTGGTTGAACTTTGCTACTCTTTTATCTCGTTGCTTCACATAAAAATCTGTCGCTGCCTCATGATCCATCCTCAAAGTTTTAAGACTTGTAATCCTATCCTAAAAAACATCTTAATGAGTCTTATCGATTCGCCATAAACCTTTGAGAGACCCTAACTGCACATGCACACGTAATACCGTTTCCTTGCCATATATCAACTCATATGGAGTAAAGTTGGTAGCCACCTTATAGGAAGTCTTGTAAGCCCACAAACATTTGTCAAGGTTAGACTCCCACCCTTCAATCTGCTGGTACATGTACTTTGTAAGCATCTTGACTATCTGCCCATTGGCACTCTCCACCAAACCATTGCACTGTGGATGGTATGGAGATAAAAATCGGTGTTGAATCCCCAATTTGTTCATTACGGCACTCACCAACTTACTTCTGAAACCTTGTCCTCAATCTGATATTAGCACCCTAGGCACTCCAAAAAGACAACATATGCAATCAAAAACAAACTGAGCAACAGTGTGTGCATTTACCTCTTTGACCGCTTTAGCCTTGACCCACCGGGTAAGGTAGTCTATGGCCACTACCACATATTTCTTACCGCTCGCTCACTTGGGCAATGGACCAATTGCATCCAAACCCTGCTTTTCAAAAACATCATGTGCTATGATAGCCCCTTGTTGCTCGGCGACCAGACGTCTTTCACCCATCACTTGGCACTGATGACACGTCTTGCACCAATAATGTACATCTCGCACAATAAAAACCATCAAAACCCACTTTTTAAGATAGAAACAAGACTTGACTCTTACCCTGATGACCACTTGCTTCGTGGCATTGCTCCAATACCATGCCGATCTCCTCCTTGTAAAGGACTTGACATAGCACCCCATCTCTACCGTGCATCATAAGATCCTCTCCAATCAGAGTGAATTTTTGAGCTCTTTGAACAACTCTCCTCTTTTGTAGCTTGGAAAGCCCTTGAGAACATTGACCTGTACTCAAGAAATCATCAATATCCTTCAAAATCTCTCTACCTGCATAAGTAGCCGCTCCCACATACAAACTCAACACATGAGTCTGAACATGACTGCTAGCCAACCGATTTGCTTCCTGGTTTTGCTCTCTTCTCACATGTTTGAACTGCCACTGCTTCAAAGAACTTCAATAGCTTCTTTATGGAGAAAAACCAATTCTTGAGAGAATCCATGTTTACCTATGACCATTGGCCCAAAAGTTGTTTGACAACTAGTAGAGCATCACCTTTTACTACTAACCTTGATATGACAAACTCAATGCACTACTTGAGTCCTAGATGTAAAGTAAGATACTCCGCCTCATTATTGGTATGCACTTTCTCCAAGTCATAAGCTTTGGAAAAAATAATTGTGCCGTGTTGATCTTGAATGACCACACCTCCACCTGCTTTCTGGGTTACCCTTCTGTAAGCGCCATCAAACCACATAGTGAAGGCCCATTTCAAGTCAGGTTCCTCCTTATCCTCCTCTTGTACCACTCTTGGATAATTGGTAATTCAAACTCCTTGTTGACTAGGATATCCACCAAATGAGACCATCTTGTGTGATCCACTTTGAACTCAAACTCAAACTCTTGGAGCTCTATCACCCACTTCGCGATTCATTTCCCTGGCTTCAAGTGTAGCACCACTTCAGGTAAAAGATTGTTAACAGTCAACACATAAAATTTTCAAAAAATCAAATACACTTTGAATTTTCTGCATGCAAAGAACAAAGCCATCACCCATTGTTCCATCTCTATATAAGCAGCTTCCCCTGGACTAATGACCCTGCTTTCAAAGTAAATAGGTTTATAACTTCTCCCCACCTTTTGTAACAATACCGCTCCAATAGCTACCGTACCCACCGTCATAGCAATATAGAAATCATCCTCATGGTTAGGAGGGCACACGGTAGGTAGCTGACACAGAATACCTTTCACTTTGTCAAATGCCTCTTGAGCTTCCTCATCCCATTGAAATCCATGCACCTGTTGACCCTTTTCTGAAGAGGGTACACATATTGAGACAACATCCAAAAGAAGCGGGATAAATACTTTAACTTATGCACGAACGATGCCAATCCCATCACACTAGTGGGAGGCTCCATAAAAACCAATGCCTTCACCTTATCTGGATCTTCTTCAATTCCGTTCTGTGATACCACATGACCCAGCAACAACTGATCCCTTGGTTGTGCTAGCTTGCACTTCTTTGGATTCAATTGACCTCCTTCTTCATCTAGCCTTTGAAAACATAGCCTCAACTTGGACAAATGTTCTGCTATGGAACTATAGCAACCAATATCATCCATAAACACTCTGATGAACTTACCCAAGTATGGCCCAAAAACCTTGTTCATCCAGTCTTGAAATGTCACATATGCATTCACCTATCCAAAAGGCATTCTACGGTAGGCAAAGCAACTCATGGAGAAATGAAGGTAGTCTTTAGTTGGTCCTCCAAAGCAATACCGATCTGAAAATATTCTGAGAAACCATCCATAATGGAATAGCATTCATGTCCGGCCACTTGGTTTAAAATCTCATCCTGGAATGGAAGAGGGTAATGATTCCGCTTGGTCGCAGCATTCAAAGGCTTATAGTCTACACATACTCGCCATTTTCCATTTTTCTTTGGGGTAATGACAATAGGAGAAACCCACTCAGACTTTTTCACTGGATATATAATACCTACCTCAAGTAACTTGTTGATCTCTTGCCATAGAGCCTCCTTCTGAATATCTCCCAACCTCTTGAGCTTCTGTGATTTTGGCATGTAGCCTTCTTTAAGTAGGATCTGATGCTCCATTCCTTTAGCTCCCCTCAGATCTTTATACTGTAAAGAATGAGGATGCAAGAGAGCTACACAAGACAAGCACAAAGCACACAGAGATAGAAATTTTCTTCTTCTTCTTCACAGAAAAGAGAGTACAAAATGACTAAGTGCTAAAGCTGAAAAGTAGCACATATGTACATGCGGTCACTAAGTGTGAACTCGCTAGAAGCGTACTAGGCTGGCACTTTATGTGTATTCCAGCTATAGAATCACTGGCAGAGATCCTCCGTGTCGGTCACCTAATGCGCCAGTGAGTAAATGCCGTAAGCGGCCAAGACCCGTAGTGGATGCCAGCTCAAGGTGTAGAGCTCGACATCTCAACACTCCCCCTCGAGCTTTGCATGTCGCAGAGTCCAAGCATAGTCTGGAAACGTCGAAGCTTCTCAGCTCCGAGGGCCTTGGTAAAGATATCCGCTATCTGCTCCTGTGCTGACGTAGACCAAGTCGATGTCGCCCGCCAACACTCGCTCTCGAACGTAGTGGTAATGGACCTCTATGTGTTTGGTCCTGGCATGGAACACTGGGTTCCTAGCCAACTTCATGCTGCTGAGGTTGTCACAATGGATGAAAATCTGTTGGTCCACCTGCACTCCCAAGTCCTCAAGTAATGTGCATAGCCAAGCTACCTCGCACGCCGCAACTGCTGCACCTCTGTACTCGGCCTCTGTGCTCGATAAAGCAACCGTAGGCTGCTTTTTGCGGCTCCAAGTAACAGCAGCACTCCCAAAAGAGAACATGAAGCCACTCGTAGATCTCCTATCAACAATGCTACCTGCCCAATCTGCATCTATATACCCATACAATGCTAATGGTGCATCTGCTACATAGAACAATGCGTAGTCAAGAGTACCTTGCACATACCTAAGTGTGCATCGTACTCCATCCAAATGTGGCTTCCTTGGAAGTTGCATGAATTGACTCTCCAAGCCTACTATGTAGCTCAAGTCTAGACTCGTGATAGTTAAGTAGATTAGACTACCCACAATCTTCCTGTACATGTTGACATCCTCAACAACATCACCCTTCTCTGCACTCAGCTTTGCATTCACATCCAAGGGAATAGAAATTGTCTTACAATATGCCATACCATACTTTGACAACATGTCCAAAGCATACTGTCTCTGTGATCGCCATACACCCTCTAGAGTCCTGATCACCTCAATGCCAAGAAAGTAGCGCAACTCGCCTAAATCTTTCATTTCAAACTCCTATTTGAGAAGACCCTTCACATGGTCAATCTCCATAGCATTGTCACCAACAATAATAAGGTCATCTACATATATGGTAATGAACACAATCCCCACATCACTCTCACGTACATAGAGTGAATGATCAGCATGAGCTCTCCTAAAACCAATACTGACAAGATACTTGGCAATCCTGTCATACCATGCTCTAGAGCCCTTCTTCAAACCATACAAACCTTTGAGAAGTCTGCATACATAATCTGGGTAACCTGGATCGACATAACCAGGTGGCTGATCCATATACACTTCCTCTTGAAACTCACCATTCAAGAAGGCATTCTTTACATCCATTTGATGCATAATCCATCCTCTAGATGCAGCCACTGCTATGACAGCTCTCACAGTCATCATCTTTGCCACTGGAGCAAAGGTCTCCTCATAGTCTATGCCATACGTCTGAGCATAACCCTTTGCGACCAGCCTTGCCTTGTGACGCTCAATGTTACCATCAGCCTTATGCTTGGTTTTATACACCCATTTACAGCCAATAGCTTTCTTGCCACTTGGCAATGGCACCAACTCCCATGTGTCGTTTGCTTCCAATGCAGCCATCTCTTCATTCATTGCATCATCCCAATGCACATTTCCAACTGCATCCTCAAAACATGTGGGCTCCACATCCTGTATCATCTTAGCCATGTAGGCTTGGTGATGGGCTAGATACCCATCATAAGTCAATTTTTGAACTGGATTTCTGACTCTATTAGATCTGCGCGGTCCTGGGTCACTCCTTTGCCCTCTAGCATCTTCTTGTACTTTCCTTACACCAGGTGTTTTGACAGCCGGAATTCCAAATTCCTCATCAAGACTTTGTTCAGAACCATCTGAATCCATGTCTACATGTGAAAAACCTAATGATGCATCAGCCATAAAGGGAGGTTCATCAACCTTTTCCTTTCCTTTTTGTGATCCATTCCCTGTACCTATTGGTGGAGTAACCTGCGTACATAGTCTACCATTCCATGGTTTCTCAACAGAGCCACGAGAAGAGGACTGTTGTGGTCCACTCAAAACCTGTGACTGTGGCCTCACATTTTGTACAACCACATCATCTTTTACATCAGCCCCAATAGTGCCATGTGCATTACTGTACCAGCTGCTCATCTCATCAAAGACTACATTTCTGCTCACTCGTAACTCTCGTGTAGTAGGATTGTAGCACCTGTACCCCTTTTGTTCAAGGGAATATCCCACAAGAATACATTTCTCTGCTTTAGGATCCAATTTCCTACGCAACTCATCTGGTACATGCACGTAAGCTATGCACCCAAACACTTTCAAGTGTGCCAAATCAGACTTTGTACCTGTAAACTTTTCCTCAGGTGTTACATCATGCACCGTAGCTGTAGGTGTCCTGTTCATAATGTACACAGCTGTATTTACGGCTTCAGCCCAGAAATGATGAGGCATGTTCTTCTCATTCATCAATGTAGGTGCAACCTCTGCAATGTGCTTGTTTTTCCTTTCTACGACCCCATTCTGTTGTGGAGTATATCTGCATGTAAACTGCCTGCTTATACCATGCATTCGCAGAAAATTTGAAAAATCATTGGAGAAGTACTCTCCCCCTCCATCTGACCTCAATGTCTTGATTTGCATATCTGTCTCCTTCTCAATCATGACTTTGAAGTTTTAAAAGTGACCAAACACTTCACTTTTGTTACGCATGAAGTAGACCCATACTTTCCTTGTATAGTCATCAATGAAAGAGACATAATACCTGCAACCATGTATACTTGCAGTATTGGTTGGACCCCAAACATCTGTGTGCACCACCTCAAGTGGCTTTTTACATACATTGCGCTCATGTGGAAATGAGCCCTTTGACTGTTTTCCAAACTGGCATGCTGCACACACTTTATGCATACCATCCACCTTGAAGTTGGGCAAACCTTTTACAATCTGTTTTGATTGCATACTGCGCAATCTTTGCTCATTGACATGGCCAATGCGTTTGTGCCAAATGTCAACATCAGCCACAACACCTGTGCCTTGTGCAAATAATGCAGCTTTTACCTCAGGCATGTCTACATTCAGCGTAAACATTCTGCCCACACATTTGCCCTCTGTGATCAGCTTACAGCCATTCTGGAAATCTTCTACATAACATCCATTTGGATTGAAGCGAACCTGCAAACCCTGCTCAACCATTTGTCCAATAGAAACAAGATTCTTTGTAATGTTTGGGACATGAAGTACATCTGCTAAGTACTTTGATTTCCCACTCTTCGTATTTAGAGGTATGTCCCCTACATGAGCAATGGGGTGACCTGTGTCATCTCCTGTCTGCACATAGCCTGACACGTTTGGTTTGCGCATATCTCTAAACCACTCTCCACGAGACGTCATGTGATTAGAGGCACCTGAATCCACATACCAAACATCATCTTGGGTGGAATTCTGTGCAGTCATTGTATTCATTACATGCTGCATAACAAACATGCGCTCGTTTTTGTTGTCATCTGCATCTCTGCTAGGAGATGCATAGTTGCCCTGTTCTCTCTTTCCACTTGCTTTTCCCTTTGGACAGTCACGTGACATGTGACCTCTTTCACCACAAGTCCAACATTCTCTGCTATCTGAAGTATGTTGCTGCCTGCTTGATCCTGCACCACAACCTCTTTGACTCCCCCTGCCTTGAGACTGGTTTCCCCTGCCACCTGTATTGTTTTGATTTGATTGACCTTCCAAAAATTGGCCCCTGCAACCCCTTGGGCCTCGACCACGACCTCTACCTCTACCTTTGTTGGAGTTAGAATAGAAGGCCTGTTCAGAATTATTTCTGCCATGAGAAGAAGATGTGTCAAGGTTCTTCTCCTCAAGAATAAGCATAGAAATCAAATCTTGGAACACGGGGATGTCGTCTCTTGTATTCATGGAAGACCTAAAATGTACATACTCATCTCCTAGACCATCCAAGCATGCACAGACAATGTCATCGTCTTCCACTGAGACTTTAATAGATCCAAGAGCCTCAATGATACTCTTGATCTTCAAGGCATAATCATTGATTGAGAGGTTGTTCCTCTTAACCTGATTTAGCTCCGACTTTAGTTGAAGCTTCCTGGCCTTGGTGTTCACCTCGAATACTCTGCCTAAGTTTTTCCATGCAATGGCGGGGATTTCAGCATCCTGTAGATAGCCCATCATGCCATCTGTGATGCTCATAGAAAGCCAATACATCACTTTGCTCTGGCCTTGTTGCCAGTCCCTCAAAGCTTTCCTTTCTTCTGCTGTAGCATTTGCCTCGGGAATCTCTGGTTCCTTTTCATTGTCTCCTTCTACATAGTCCCAATAACCTTTTCCTTTTAGGAAATTTGTTATTCTGAACTTCCATGCAGGGTAGTTATTTTTCTCAAGCTTCTCAGTAACAATCTGACTGAAACCGTCAGACATCTTGAAGCACTAAGACAAAATAGCTGCAATCTGCAAAAACCTGCAAATCTGTTGAACCTGCTATCGTGGTACCTGTAACGCTTCCTACACTCAACGAGTGTCCACAATCAAAAGTACATACAACCACTGTACTTGTATAGTAAATCTTTGTGTACTGCACTTTGGAGACCTGTTCAGAAACTTGGACGAACGAAGGGATTGCGAACGAAGGGATTGTGATGCTCTTGCTCTCTTAGCCTCTCTTGCCTGCACCAGGCTCTGATACCATGTAAAGAATGAGGACGCAAGAGAGCTACACAAGACAAGCACAAAGCACACAGAGATAGAAATTTTCTTCTTCTTCTTCACAGAAAAGAGAGTACAAAATGACTAAGTGCTAAAGCTGAAAAGTAGCACATATGTACATGCGGTCACTAAGTGTGAACTCGCTAGAAGCGTACTAGGATGGCACTTTATGTGTATTCTAGCTATAGAATCACTGGCAGAGATCCTCCGTGTCGGTCACCTAACGCGCCAGTGAGTAAATGCCGTAAGCGGCCAAGACCCGTAGTGGATGCCAGCTCAAGGTGTAGAGCTCGACATCTCAACATATACTCTGTTGCAAATAGGTCGGGATAGGATACACATAGGTCCATATAACCTTCCTTCTCCTGCTTTGTTAAATATGTACCTAGCATATCTTCCACCTCTTTAGCCTTCAGAATACAAACAGGAGTTTGCATACCTTTCCTTGCAATTGTACAGTCTACTATGACTTTGAATAAATCTGTATCTAGCTTCAATAAATCCTCGTCACTATCCTCCTCTTTGACACTGGTCAAGCCTTCATCATAAGTAGACTCAGTTTCATACTCATAACTGGTGCTAAAGTCTCGATTATCTCCCTCCGCTAATGGATGAAAACGGCTATTTCATGACAAAAAAATCGATTAAGCATTCAACTCCCATAACCTTTAACTTCACATCCTGTGCCACTCCTAAACACCGAGCTTTGGCATGGTTCGCCATCCTCATTTGCACATTGGACTTGACAAAAGCTTTAATGTCAATATCCCTCATAGCAGATTCAGTAATCACACAAACTTGGGCACCACCATCAATGTAGGCTTGAACGTGCTTCTTCTTCTCAAGAAAAACTTCCACCACTGGAAGCACATCGGTCGGACTCCCCACCCTTAAGGCTAGATTCTGTACCGCATGCACATCTCCTCCCACTCAAGGAAGCCTCGTACTGACACTGGTTGACCACTGCCTTCTTAACTTAGGGTTTAATGCAAGCAACTGCCCAAAAGTGATGTTAGCCCGTTGATTTTGAACATCTCTTACCAGATCATACTTCGGATTACCGCACCCCAACTGAAAATCCTTTTGAGTAATTCTTTGTCTTCGCCTTCTTCTGCTTGGCTCTGGCTGCTCTCTACCTTCATTCACCTTTTCTTTCCCCTTCTTTGCTCTAGTTTCACGTTTGGACTTGGTCTCTCTTTCACCTCATGCTCTTTTCTTGGCCATAATATCAACCTCCTACCTATCAACACCAATAATGTTAACCCTTTGTACTTCATCATTACCTGATGGAGCCACCTGTGCTTGGTTTTCAACTGCTTGTTGCTCCCTTTGGCCATTAAATTGTACCTATCCTCTGCCTTGACCAAACAAAGGATACATGCCGCCCCTGACCTTCCTCTCCGCAATTGTAACACCAGCCAGGCAATTGCCTAGCCCTGCCTCTTCCTGTTCTTGCTTGACCTCTGTCCATAACACTTAAACGCAACTCTTGCATTTGCTCAGACAAATCTTGAACTGTATGTACCCACTATCGAGGAACAGTTGCTACCCCTCGATTGGGATGATTCTCCATTTGAACTTCTTCTCTCGGACTCGAAGTCGGATTGGGAACCATCACTTCGTACCCCAACACACCTTGTTCAATCTTCTTCTTTATTTTCTGGCTCTTAGACCGTGAAATTGCAACAACCCCACTGTAATTCTCCGAGCCCTCGAAATCCACCTTTTCACGAACTTTAAGATGCAAACAAGACATAAACTTTTCCAATTTAAAGTACTCACCACCATTGACCAACTGCATGGCCACTGCAAAGTCCCTCCAGCACTCTTCGAAGCGGGTGAGGAAGACACCAAATTCCTTGTTCACTTCCTGCTTCAAACTTTTCAGCCTTTTATCCAAATCGACGGGAGATACCTCTTTTCAAAACTCTTGTAGAAAACGGGCCCGCAACACCGGCCACATAAGTCTTGGCTCTCCTTCCAAAGCATAGAACCGTGTCTTTTCTCTTCCCTGTATCAACAGAGGAATCATTTGCATTTTTCTATCTTCATTTGGCATATGCAATGATAGCATATACAACTCAAAATCGGCCATCCACTCTTTTGGATCTTCTTCTCCGGTGAAAACTGGTCCATAACTATGGGCTGCCATCTCTCCTTGATGGAAACATCCGTCTTTGATCAACACTGACGAGCAATCAGCTGCTCCTCCATGGGGGCACCAGAAGATGGAGAGGGGGAATAGGGAACACACCCAGCACACAAAATGTTTGCCTCTCTATAGCCCATGGATTCCACAGCACCCCTAACCTCTTTAATAACACCTTCAAATTGGCTAATTTGCACTAAAAATCCCACTTTAGCATACCGAACCACCGCATCGCACCTTGCAAGAAACACCCTTCAGCATAAACACACCCTCACTACTCAACTCACACTTGCGAACTCACAAAACACCCCAATTCTACCCTCTTAGTGACACCCTTCAAGTTGCAAGCAAACCCTCTGCAAACACCGGCAAGTACACAAAGAGCAAGAGAAAAGGAGGGGGATGGGGAGAAGCAACACAAGCAGGAGGGGTAAATATTTGGTATTATTGCATAGGGGGTAGTATAGTAGAATATGAAACTCCAATGGAAAGCTTTTCAGTACACAGGCTTGAAAGCCTTCAATCACTCCCTATGGCAAAAAAGCCCTTGAAAAATCACTCCTCTCTCCTTTTATAAGTTTTGGCTAAGGCTAAAAATGAAAAAAAACATGAGCTATCTAGCTCGTACAACTTAACTGGAGCTTCCTTTAGAAATTTCCATTGCATGGCTACCACTTGGCATTTTCTTGGTGTTAGGGTATCTGCATGGTACATACTTTCACAATTTGGTCGCCTGGCTCACTTTTGGGCTTCATCCCTTTGTTTTTTTCCCTCTCTTACTCTTTCTTGGCCCATTTGTTGTGGGATCCCATTTTTGATTTGCACCTTGCAGCCTTCAAGTTTTCCCTTACTACCTCTTGGTGGGATTCCTCCCCTTGACCGGCCTTAAACTTGCCTTCCTTCTTCCCTTTCTCTGCTATGGGACACATCCCTTACCATACACCGGGGAGGGGAAGGCAATAGCGAGGTTGCTATTGCCCTCTCCCTCTATTTTCAAAAATCGTGGCCTTGTAAGGCTACGGGCACGAGCCCCCAATCGGACGGCCTGCCACATCATCACCTGGCGACACGGCAGCACGCACCACCGACATCATCACACTCCCCAAGACCACCATAGGCATGCCCACGGGCCGCCCTGCACTGCCAAGCACAACGCCAACAGCGCTGCCATGCACTTCCTCCATAGCTCGCGCCACACTGGAGTTCCTCTCCCCTCTTGATTCCCTTTGAATGGCCACGGGCCAGCCCATATACCCCAAAACTCAGTAGCCGGCTCCCCCATGTGGGTTTTTTGCAGGGCCACATGGCAGCACCACTATACTCCAACCTTTTAAGGCTTTTGAAAAACAATGAAAACCATCTTTAAGCAAAACCTTCTTCCCTTCGGTTTGCAAGACCTGCCATTTATTCTTAAGTATGGAGCTTGATTTTCCCTTGTAATTTTCTATGGTAAAAATGCACATTTGTAAGGCCCCCATTATGAGGAGAAGCCATTGTGCGTGAAGGAAAATCACTCGCCGGAAAATAAAAATCACTCGTCGGAAACCAAAATTTTCACGACCAAAATTAAGGGGCAACCCACCCCCGAGACTTTTTTTTTCCTTCGCCAGAATATTATGGCCGGACGGCGATGGAAAAATGACCGGTCGGTTGGTCGGTTGGCCGGTGGCCGGTAGTCAATGGCTGGTGGCCGGTGGTCGGAAGTCAATGGCCAGTGGCCGGTGGCCGGTGGCCGAATTCAATGTCCAGTGGCCAAATTCAAAAGTGGACTTGTCTTCTCAAGGGCGACCACACATGGGCGGATTGAAGGGTCCGATTTGGACCTATCTACACAAGGACGGCTACACATTGCTGCCTCTCATGAGAGAGGGCAGTCCTTTTGGCCTATAAAAGGAGTCCATTTCTATACACATTTCATAGTGTGAAGTTGATGCAACAAGGTGGGTGTGAGGTGGTAAGAGTGAACCAAGGCGGGAGCTCTATTAAGGGTATAATCCCTTTGTAAACTACTTCTTGTTTTGAAGTACTAAAGCCATTGAGTGACTACTTTCCCGTGGACGTAGCCCACATTGGGTGAACCATGTATATCGTGTGTAATCTCTCTCTCTCTCTCTCTCTCTCTCTCTCTCTCTCTCTACTCTATAATCTCTTGTGTGTGAAATCTATCTCTCTCCATTAAGTAATCTACTCAAATATCTATTTAGCTACGTCATATTTCCTAACAACTCGTATTAGAGCAAGGTTTGCTCATAGCTAAAGTATCTCAAGGAAAGGATTCCTTGAATTGAGTGGAAGTTATGGCGGAGGAAGGGAAGCTCAAGATTGAGAAGTTCAACGGCAAAAACTACCAACATTGGAAGATGCAGATTGAAGACTATCTCTACCAGAAGGACCTCTATTTGCCACTAGGCGGTCTTGCGAAGAAACCCGCAACAATGGCAGATGAAGCATGGATTTTTCTTGATCGAAAGGCACTAGGAACAATCCGGTTAAGCTTGGCGTTAATGGTGGCCTTCAATGTTTCGGAGATGAATACCACGGATGACTTGATGAAGTCACTTGACGACTTCTATAAGAAACCAATGGCATCCAATAAGGTATTTCTTATGAAGCGCTTGTTCAATCTAAAGATGACAGAGAATGGTTCAGTTGATGCAGAACACCTAAATGACTTTAACACAAACATAAGTCAACTTCAATCGGTGAAATCTCTCTCTCTCTCTCTCTCTCTCTCTCTCTCTCTCTCTCTCTCTCTCTCTCTCTCTCTCTCTCTCTCTCGCTCTACTCTATAATCTCTTGTGTGTGAAATCTATCTCTCTCTATTAAGTAATCTACTCAAATATCTATTTAGCTACGTCATATTTCCTAACATTTATGACTCCAGTGTCGGGTTGCCAGACTGCAAAGTCCAGGCATGACTCCACGTTGTCAACTGCAAACCCATCCAACTTCATCATTTTTTTAGTTCTCTAATCCCTCGAATCGAGGCCACAAATAGCTGATCAAATCATCTGCAATCCAATCAGGATAAGTGCACCTCATCTTCCGACTCCACTATCTCCCCGCTCCGGACTCCGTTTGACTTGTAGCCACTTCCTGTTAGCATCATATGCTGCATACTATGTACCAAACACTTGGCAAGCTCATGAAAACACCAAATGATGCATTTCCCAATGCGGGCAAGTGGGCTCAGAACTGGCCCTCAAAAAAACTTCAATTGACTATATCTTGCTAACCCGAGCTCTGATTTGCAATTCGAGAAGACAGGTATTCTTCATAACTTGAGCACTATACATATATCCTTTGACATCTGCCTGGGCCACTTGTCTGTAGCTGACCTGTCCGGGCAAAAATTTGCAACACCCTGAACCTTCAAGCTTCAATAACTTGGGCTCCGTAGCTCAATTTGATGAGCCGTTTGGACCTGCTCCTTCGGCACTTCAAGCTCTCCATTACTGGGCCAAAAAGCTATGCTTTGCATCTCCTTCATTTGCTTCCCCAACTAGCCCCTCACGGAGCCTTCCTTGGCCTATAGACCACATCAGGCATACATTCGCGCTGTTGCTTGTCAACCCATGATCTTCCTAACTGCTCCGACCTTTTGCCAAACTTCTGCTAGTCTGCACATATCTGTCCATGCCTCCGTCTAGAGTCGACACACTTTGGTTGTACCAATGTTTTCAATGCATAGGCCTTAACTTCAAATACATAGAGTATCCATGCATTAAGAGCATTTGAAAACATTTATAGTAATGAATTTTTCTTATGTATCACCTTACAATTCACTAAGAGGCATTTTAGGGTGGTATACGGCCAATTAATGAAAATGGGACAAAAACAACATAAAATTTTTGACACAATCTAGGTTGATAGGTGCTTCTGAAAGAAATTTCTAGATTTGAAATGCATAGCCCAAAAAATTTCAAATTCTTTTAACCTCATAAGGCAGCTTTGTGGATATCAAACACTCTAAGACCTCATCAACATCTCTTGCAATAATTCTAAGAAATTTCTTTGCTAAGAGGACATAACAGTTTCCAATTACCAGTTTAATTATATGAGCATTGTATAAATTTTATGTGCATGTATATTCAATGTTTGTCTGAGTGCTTTGTATGTGGAATATGTACACAAAATACTTGGTCGATAACGTGGGTGTGGAGAGTATCCGGTATACAAATTTCCATGATGTTTATAAATGCTCAAGTTGATCTCTTTTGTCAAACAGTCTTGTATCAAATCATAATGCATATATATAAAGCAAAGAGAATCTCATTCTTATTTGTCAAATATCTCTTTGTAAAATTGGTTAAAACTACAGAAAAGTAAAAAAAGTATTTTTATAATATTGATCAAAATAACCATCTCAAAAAGTCTGTCATTCTCTTTTGTTTCATCTCTCTATCATGTTAACAAATTTTATTGAAAAACTAAGTAATTTGGTCACAATATAACGCTCTTTGTTTCCTAAACATATTCAAAGAAGAGTATCAATTCATCATAAAAATAAACTTCAACTATCCTCCCTCCCTCTCCCGCTCTCTCTCTCTCTCTCTCTCTCTCTCTCTCTCTCTCTCTCTCTCTATATATATATATATATATATATATATATATATATATATATATATATATATATATATATATATATATGTCTCTAATTTGTACAAATTTTGTAAAGAGCCACAAAATGGCTCAGATCAAGCTTCTAGTAAATGGGACAAAGCTTTAGCAGAACGTCAAAACCTCTTGAAACTTCTTACATATGGTATTAAGATATGTAGCAAGTATATGTAGCAAGTTTTAAAATGCTCAATTTACATGAAAAACTCAAAATTAGAAATTTTACTTTTCTAAAATTGGTAAATTATTTGTAAAACTAAACTCTACTAGTTAACTTGGAGGAGTAAAAAATATCGACCGCCTTGGATTATAGATCAAAAAATCTTAATGTATCTATCATATACCTACTATTGGGACATTTTCAAAGAATTTTGAGCGTCCTTAACAATGATTTGATTTACTTCAAAATAGAATACCAAAAGGAATTGTATCTTTGCAAATTAGTTGTTAAAAATGGCCATGAAAAGACACGTTTAAACATTCAAAATTGTATAAAAGTGTAAACTTTATAATTTTTGCATAGACCCCTGGGAAGGGTTATCTCTCACCTATTATCATAGCCTAAGGTTATTGGGATAGCATGAAGCGCGATACTAGTAGGGTTAGTGATGCATCACACTCATGCATGTTGTTTAAGAAATAATATTGTATTCATGAGCATTTATGGGTGACATTGATTGGTGATATCTATTTCAATTGTCTTCTTGTGTGGATTTGCATGGTATTGGGTTACAAAAATTAATTGAAGTCTCATACATGTGTATTAAGGTTTTGAATGTTTCTTTTGTAGTTAATCAATGACTCCTAAGGTGACGTCTCAATGCTTTACCAAGGAGAACATAGGTTTGGCCATAGTGTTAAATAGCATGGTGACATGATTGCCAAGGGATGCAAGGGAACTCTTTTCCCTTGAGATCGGGACCAAAGTCTTTGCAACTCCACGGATCATGACTTCTTGGAAGAGTGTTGGCCATAGTTACCTCACTCGTAAAACCAAGAACCTTTTTGCCAAATATTTATCTATATTGATAATATCCCCAAGGATTGTTTTGCGAACCTTAGATTACTCCAACCTAGGATGTGGCTAGGCTTAGGGGATATGCACTTGGCAATGAGTTCACAGATGTTTAGGATTGTTGATTTGCCAAGAAGTTTGAAGCACTTGTTTCCATCATAGGGGAGGAAAGATTAGAAGATAACTGTAGACCTTAGTGTCGTATGAGAGGTCCAAGGGAATTTTTAGTGATGCTAAGAGGGTGTTTAGAGAGTTATCTTTGCAACATGCATAATGTTGTAAGCACCCATAAAAATCTAATTTTGATGAATAAAGGGCGTAGAATCACTTTTGGTATCCATGTGTACTAAGTCTTATCTCTCCGTATCTTGTTTTTAGATGGATCTCCTTAATCGTCTAGTTGAAGCCGCAATTGACTTTGCGAGAGATGTATTTTTCAACTATGCTATTGAGTGGGAAGTTGGAGTGGTTCAAACTTCGCAAGGGGACTAGAGATTGTCTCGCTCCAAACTTCTACATAGCATGGGAATTGTATGTTGATGCCCAACCCAAACACCCAACCCAAGTACCTGCTGCTAGGTACATGGCCACACCCACAGCTTTGGGTTAAGGAAAATTTTCAGGAAGGTGACATTTGAGTGCAAGGATATGTATTAGCATTAACCTATGCTCACCTTTGGAAGTACCCACCATTCATGAAATCATTCATGGAAAAGAAAGCACTCATGCTTAACCAAAGATATGGCTTCTATGGGAAGTTCATATTTAGAGTCTAAAAAGAGTCAAATAGTAGGAATTGATTCTACCTTCTACCTTAAGACTGGTTCAATAAAGTCTATGGCCCTATCCTTAAGTACAACCCTCAGAATGTCGATATCACTTTTGATGCATATGAGAAGCCAAGATGTGTTTGGGACTTTTCTCAAGCATTTCCTATGGTGATGGACCAAGTGAGAACTTCGATCGGGATTTTACCTATTTGGAAGGTAAATTATCCATAACTCACACAATGTAAAGATCCTCTTCAATGGCTATAATAGAACTCAATGCCTAGTTGGCTTTTTTTACACACACTATACACATGGATTTAGATACCATATTAATTCCTCAAGAATTATCCTTAGTTTGTTGACTATTTTAGTTTTAGAAATATAAAATCTCACAGTGACATGAAGTGCTTGTGACTAACCGCTCACTCATATAAGAGTGATACAATTCACGTGCAAACAAGGACATGTTTTCATCTATAGTTGGAAGAGATGAATGGAATACTCTAGAGAATATAATTGTAGAGTGGGATGACTAAAATCCACCGATAAAAGGATGCCACAATGGTTATCATAAAGTACATTACATTAGGGCTATTAGACAATATTGATAGCCTTCAAAAGTCAATGATTAGAAAAAAAATTAGCACCGATAATTATTTGATGTATGAATTGATTTGATTTGTCAAATATTATTATTATCCTTCTTCCTTCCATCTCGTACTCTCAATTAGCAGATTCAATTCTTTAAGGTAGACTACGGTGTTTTGAACTAAGAGAAATCTTGGCTGGATATGGTGCATTAGTTAACCATGTCTCCTAGAGGAAATGGAGTGGCTGCAAACACCAATGTTCTAATTGCACCTCAACTACAATCATTGATTGAGACATTGATGCTATGCTCCACAAGTCTGAACATAGGAACTTCATTGGAGAAGTCAAAGATGTGGGTGAAGTTCTTGAGGAGTGGATTGAGCATATAGATGATTATTTTGATTTGGCACATTGATCTATAGAGAACAAAGCCATTATTTCTAGATTCAAATTAGAGAATATGGCCAAGAAACGGTGGAGAGACCATTGTAATGAGAACAACACCAACCCAAATATAACAACTTAAGATTACCTTCAAATAGAGCTAAAGAAGAAGTATAATAACAAGATATATCATTTGAATTGCATGAATGAGTTTCTTGATTCTACTCAAGGAACCAAAGATTTGGAATCATATTATTATATTTCTTGACCCTTGTCAATTATGATCCAATGGAGATGACCAAGGAGCTCAAAGTGGCACGATATGTGCCAGGTTTACACAATCCTATGAAGACTGGACTTCAAAGTCTTTGATTCACTAATTTTGCATGACATGTCCTTGATTATCAAATCAAGATCAAAGAGGAAGAAATACCAAAGATAGGATTCAACACTCAATTTGGACATTATGAGTTAACAATTATGCCTTTTGGACTTACAAATGCTCCAGCAACCTCTCATGTGAGTTCGAAAGGAGGGGTTTTAAAATTCAAAAAATTTAGGCAATTTAACAGAGATACATTAAAATAAGGGGGTTTTAAATTCAATTTTGAAAAAATCTCCTAAAATAAGGGGTCATTTTATTCATTCAAACATGTTAGAGGGATTTTTTTAATACCCGTGAACGCACGTTATATAGGGGGTATTGAACGATGAACCCCCTGAGAGCAACCTTCAACCACCTTATGGTCGGCATATTTAGGGAGCACCTTGATGATTTTGGTCTTGTATTATTTGATGATATTTTGGTTTACTCAAAGAATAAGGAATAACATGAACAACATGTGTGGTGAGTACTTGAAGTTCTACATCAGAATAATCAGCTTTATGCTATGCATAGCCAATGCACCTTCTACACTGACAAAGTGAAATACTTTGAGATTTATTGTATCCAAGGAGGGCATCTCTAATGATCCAAGTAAGATTAAAGTTGTTGTAGCTTGGCCTACACTTAAATCAATCAAATGAGTATGCGTATTTCTTGGATTAATGAGATGGTATCATACTTTTATTGAAGGCTATGCTCAGATAGATTCTCCATTGACCAAAACGTTTAGGAAAACTAAATGTTTCATTGGAATGATTGTTCTTGAACTAGTTTTGAGCCACTTAAAGAATCTTTGGTGAATGCTCTAATTTTATGACTTTCGAACTTCACAAAGACGTTCATCGTCCTCACTGATGCAAGAAGACAAGAAATCAGTGGAATTCTATCTCAAGAAGGAAGACCGTTAGCTTATGAATCTCATAAGCTACTCATTCATGAGTTAAATTATCCTACACATGTTTTGAAATTGTTATCCATTATGCATGCTCTTAAAAGTATGTTGCGTTATCGTTTTGGAAGGTGATTTATGGCACTATTTAATGCAAGTGATGAGCATGAATGCCCAACTTGAGGGTTGGGTAATGATGATGAACATATTCTTCTATGTGCATAGTAGTCCTAAATGCATGGGCATATGTATAGGTAAAGTTAAACACATGAATCTAGAATCTTTTCCAATCTTATATTGTGCTTCAAATAAGATGGACCATGTATACATTGTGCACATGTACATACCTCGACAGGGTGTTGGAGCCTTGGATATGGTGCTAAATGGACTATTTTGGCTCTACAATACTTTTTAATCTTTCTAGAATGTAAAATGCAAGTGGTAAGTTTTGATATGTTCATCTCACCCCAAACGTTTGACACGTATAGTGATAATTGTCTACATATGGCACCTGATATGCGATTATGCGTGAACCTCCTTGAAAGCAGTCAAAAATTTGATTTTGGTTTATGGCTATTCAATCTAAGTTTTAAGGAGCAAGCCTATCAAATTTGGGAAAAATTGGAGTTCGTTTGGCATTTTTTCCTCAAAATGCCCGTCTAGGTCAAAATTGGCCAAAATTGGTCCTACGAAGGGCAAAAAATGGGCTTGAAGGGTGTGAAAGGGCTATTTTTTCCACATCAACAATGGTGGGTGTGGTGGCTCAAGCTGACGAGATGCTTGATTCATCAAATACCTGCAATTTTTCTCATTTGAAAGATGACACAAGAGGGTTTATATAGGGCGGTCTAGTGCAGTCTCAACTAGTTTGCTTCTTTTTCTCAAGGGTGCGAGGGAGTGAATTAGGGTCCCTTCTCTTGAGTTTTGCAATTCGGAGAGTCTATGTAAACTTTGAGGTTTCCATGGATGTGTTTGTGTGAGGAATTGAGGGATTAAAATGAGGCATTTTGCAAGGCAATTTGACCCTCCATAAGTGCCATTGGGGTTGAGATTAGGCCAAAGAGTCCAACGGAGTGAAGTTTGGTGAAGCTTTTGCAATGGTTTGAGAGAGGCCTTTTTGTGGCTGGAGTTCTTGTGTTTTTTATGATCCTTTTTGTGTCTTTAGGTGTCCATTGACTGTGATACCAAGCCTTGATCACCTTAACTCACTATGTAGTGTTTGCCGGTAGGCAAGGGCTTGTAGTTTGAGACATATTGAGTTTGAATTGAGTTTGGGGGGAGTATTTTCATTGATCTCTTGAGAGTTTGTGTGTAAGGTGAGTAAACTAATGGAATTGTTTGTGTTTTGTTAAGGTGCAAGGGTGTGTGAGTGTGTGCACGGTGTCTTTTTCTCCATCACCATAACCAAGGCAAGGGGATTACGAGGTACATAGACAAGCTCTATGTATATCATAATACATGGCTCATAGATATTAAAATAAAAGGCTTTCCTAATGGCACTATATCTAAGTGGTTCTATGGCCAAGGTGCATGCACTGAAAGTGTTTTTTCTTAGCCTACGGGCATGTCCTAGCTGATGAAAAGAAATTTATTCATGTGATAACATGAATATTCTACAAGCACCCCCCTCAAATCTATTTTTCAGTATATCGCACCAATAGTGTCTCAAAGATCCATATCACTTGTGTATGACCAAGTTTTTGGATGCCCATTCATTTGTAAAGTGTTCATGGTCACATGTTTAACCATTCACACCAATATTCAGAGCTTCAAAAGCGATCCTCAACTATCACATGGAAGTAAACAGAGAGTCTTAGCTAAAGAGATGAGGCTTCTCCTCTAAGTTCTAGTTTAAGTGTCCTCTAAGCTATATTCACTAAATTTCACTCTTAGTGTTTAGTTCACAGAACAAGGAAATATTTGGAACAATAGAAGCAAGTATTTGGTGATGCAAACTTAACTCCTTCAATTACAAGTCCCCTTACAAGGTAGGTATATGATACTCTTTCTCTTCACCACATAACATGTAATCTAGTTTGGTTTCATTTCTAAATATGCTTCAAATGAGCTTTACAAGGTGGATTCATATTCTTGAGTGATTTCATCCACTTATGTCCATGACAATGTCATGTTTGAGGAAAGGATTATAAAGGTTAGTGTGTACCACCTCAGTTAAGTTTTCCTTTGGTTGTACTACACGCACAAAATTTCTTTTGGTCAATTTTCTATAGACGGTCATAGACCTACATGGTAGGGATCATTTTTGGAATGTGTTGTCAATCACAAGGTGTCTAACATGGTCGAGGAACTCATGGAGTTCACTTTAGCTAGTGTGGAGCAAGGTTCATGGGGGTCCCTCTCACTCATGTCATTGAGTGTTTCGAGTTACCTCCACACACAATACTTCTTGTACTTGATGAATTTCATATTTACTGACATCACTATATAAGACATATTCTGCATGTTTGCATTCAAGTATTGCCAAAATCAACATAGCTTCTTCATTCCTAGAGCCTTGGTGAAGAGTCTGGATGCCTCATCCTCTATTTAGATATAGAGAAGATTAGTGTTTCTATCCAAGACCCTCTCTATAATGAAATGATGGTGAATCTGTATGTGTCTTGTTGCTTGTATCTCTAGGTCTTGAAATAGAATCTCCAAATATACTTCAAATTACTATACCTATGTACTTTGTCTCTATATTTGGTAGTGCTACAGTGGGCTACTCCTTGTTGCTCCATGTCACAATAGCACTCCCAAAAGAGAACATGTAACCACTACCATATTGTTCATGATTAGAAACACTACAAACCTAATCTAAATTTGTAGATTCATATATTTTCAACCCCGAGGAGTTCACCTTTCATAAATACCTATAGAAAGTGTGATTAAAAGGTATTTATAAAACCCTTCTAAACATGCACTTCATTATGAAATAAAAGACCCCTCTTCCTTCATAAAATTATAACCTTTTTAAAGTTTTTAATATTTAAGACGCTCTTTTACATGTATTTTTGTAATTGTTTAGTATTAAAAACCTCTCCAAGTGAACTCGCATCCTACACTTGCATATTTGGAGGTGCACCCTTGAGCTTGCACCTTTGTACCTACATCATAGAAAAGAGCATAATTCAATTTAGCCCTCACATACCTCACTATGCATCCCATGGCATCCAAGTATGGCTTATGTGGAAGATGCATAAATTGACTCACCAAACCAATAGTGTAGCTCATATATGGATGTGAGATTGTCATGTGCATCAAGTTTCCCACAATCTTCATAACATAGCATGCTCAATTGCTTGTCCTTCATCAACTCAAAGAAAATTCTAATCTAAACGTGTGTAAATAGTCTTACAAATAGCCATACCATACTTGAGAAAAGAATATCCACCCGATACCTTCTCTACAATATCCATATGTCATATTCAATAGGTCTCACCTTAATTCCCAAAAAATGGCTTAAATTACCAAAAACTCTCAAGTCAAACTATTTCCTTAAAAGGGCCTTGACAATTTTTGCATTATCCAAACTATCATGCCTAATAATGAGATCATCCACATAAACAATACCATATTTTGCACATATGATGACTGGTCCACATTAGCCATACAAAAGCCAATAGTAAAAACATATTGAGCTATCTTATCATGCCATGCATGAGGGGCTTGATCTAGACCATACAAAGATTTTTGAAGCTTAAATACATAATATAATATGGGTGACATGTATCCTTATAGCTTTGTGGATACTCCATATACACTTTATCTTATGCCATCTTTTAGAGCTTGATAAGTGTGTGCCACACCTTAGATCATTTCCTTTAATCAAAGTCATCATGCAAGAAGCATTTTTTATATCTATTTGATAGAAAATCTAGCCACGGCAATAACTTCTTTCCATATTTTCAATGAGAACATTTGTTTTCTCATACATCTATGCATATCCTTTGGCTACAAGTCTAGCTATGTATCTACTCACATTGTCTCCTTACAAGCTACATCATGCACAATTGCAATGGGAATCTTATTCTTAATATACACTGTCATAGGAATACTCTCAAACCAATAATATGAGAACATATTCTTCTCACTCATCAGTTCAAGTTCACCTTTGCAATCAATGCTTTATTGCAATCATGATTATGATTACAAAACTTTGTCAAGGAGCAATGTCATGCTTTCATATTGCATGAGGTGTCCACTGGAATCAAATGAAAGTTTAGGCTAAGGGGACCACAAAAAGACTTTATCTACCAAAATTGCACCATAGTTTGATGATTTTTTACACAAGGTTCCAATCCGAATTGGAAAAAGTATATAAAATGGGAGTCGTAGCTTATGAGATGAATTTTATGCCCCTATTTTTACTTTTTTATTTGGAGACATGGTTGAGGAGATATGATCAAAATACTGGCACATCATGGAGGGACATCTCATTTCAAACTTTGCCAGGTTGTTCTCTTTCTTGTGTAACCCTTGGGGGTTACCTTCACCTATAAAAGGGGGCCTCTTCTTCCTTATAAACCATTCAAGAGATGAATTCATGAGGGAGTGAGAGCCTATTTGTACTTAACCATAAATATAAACATAAGCCTAAGTCTACACTTACTCCTCGAGGAAGACTAGCCAAACTTGTAAGTTATCCTTGGAAGATAAGCTCTAATCAAAGAAGGACTTGAACTTGGTGCATCAATCAATGCTTGAAGTCTACCCTCTTCTTCTCTCTCCATCAAAAAAGGTGAATAACTCCCAAATGGTTTCTCAAGTAAGATGTGTTCTACTTTGATATTTTTTTGATTTCTTGCTATTTTCTTTTTCATCTCTAGTCCAACATATATCTCTAATTTCATCTCGCTCTCTAATCAAACCTATCTCTCTCACTCTTAGAAATTCATTCTCTCTACAAATTCTAGGTTCTCCTTGCTACAGGTACATCTCTCCCCGAAGTATCCTTATGGGCTTGGGAGGGAAGCTTCTCTTCTCTTCACTTCTCTCATATCTACATTTTGCACATACTAGAGTTATCCTAGATGAATAATCCACATGATGTGAATTTCTATCGTTCCACTTTGTGCGACCTATTGCAATTAACGTATGGATTAGCTGTAAAATACACTTTCAACAACGTATAGTGTTTCTCTTTGGCCCAGAAAGGGTCAATGAAATACTTCTTTCACCGGATCCCACCATGCTACCCCTTATAGACTATAACTTTTCTTTTGACGTAAGTGTATTTATCTTGCTATGAACCAAGAGGATTTGTACACACAATTAATCCTAATCACTAGACAAAACATATATATTATGATAAGCACAAAATTACAATTCCAAAGAACAATTCATAGCATGTTTGGTCGGCAAAGATTGAATGTCATTAACTCATCTATTAATCCTTTCATATTACCCATGATATGATACGATCATAGTCTCCATGTTTTCATCTTTGTGTTGTTTTGATATGATCTTTTGTGTTCTTTCTTTGTGTGTGTGAGTGCAAGAGAGAAAGAGCGGGGCTTCTTTGATTGCACTTCCTTCCAAACCGTAGACTTCATGGCATCTATGGTATAACTCCTTCATATAGTTTTTGGAGTTCTCTCACGAACTCTCAGAGCCAAAAGCTCGATGCTTTCTTGGCAAAACCGCAAATTTCTTGACAAGTGAGAAATATTCATTGAATGTCACATAGAGCTCGTTAGATAGGTTGAAACGAGAACACGATCAGATGTTGGCAAGGAAATAGATGTTGTGAAGGATTGGGGGGCTCATCTCTACAACACCTCAAACCACCACAAAGAAAAGAGGATGAAGAGAATATTTCTCTCAAGTTAATATGGGTTGATCGTTGCTCACAAAGTTGGTGCAGTAAATTTGATCTGTGTTGAAAGCAGGCACAAGTGTGGATATGTATGCTTGCAAGTGCATGATAAAGGGCTAAAGCAAGTACAAAGGACTTGGGCATGTAGGTGATAGCTGTGATGTATGCTTGATGTGGTTTCATAGACCAAAAGACCTCTAAAAATGGGCCATATGGGCTGATAGGTAAAGGTGCTCAAAATGTTGAGTTGATGCTTTGGAATGTGGTTCTTGAGGTGCTCTAGAAGCCGGTCTAGATGGCCCCTCAAACGTAGCCCTGGTGTGAAAGTTAAAGCTGTTCAAACATGGAATGCATAGCAGATTCTCAACCAACAGGGTAGGTGGGGATAGGTGGCTAGAGCTAGAGTCAATCGATAGATGTGGAGTATCCATGTTGTGAAGCATGATGGTCCTTTCAAATTGACAATCAAAGCTAGAACGGGCAAGTTATGGCTAGTGGAAAGTTTTTTGCGGGGGCTAGTTGTGTGGAGATTTTACTACATCGATAAGCATGCCATCGGGAATTTTCTTATCATCGATAGGGTTCTAAGGGGTAGGGTACATTGTGTGAAGTTGGAAATAATCAATGGCTCCTTGATCCAAGCAATGACTAAAAAGATTTTCCCCGTCCAAGCTGATGAGCAGTCGGAGGGAAGGATTTGGTGGTTTATTTCCATCTTCATGACATCAAATCACGATCTTAGGGGAGTCAAATCGGGAAAGATTCTGTAGTGTTGAGATCGGAAACATGGGTAGTCAATGTGCTTTTATGGTGAGTCTAGCAAATGATCGGACAATAAATGGGAAGGGGTCAAATATGGTGCCACCAAGAGATATTTTCTGGAAATTGTGGGAGATTTTGGGGGCCCATTAGAGAGCAATGCACAGGGAAGTTCCACATGGCATCAGCATAGTCCCATATGCGGGGGTAGGGCAGAAATATGGAGGCTACAAAGGCTTTCACCATGAGCCATTCAAGGAGAGAGTGGGTGAGCTTGGAGCTCCCGTGGGCTATGCTTGGCAACGTTGGCACTGCGCACGATGTCCATTGTAGCGGTTTTGGTTGTGGGAGATAATGGCATGCAATGGCAATTGCCAACAGGCATCGGTGATAAGTGAGGATGTGGCGGTCTAGTGGGGCCCATTCTCATGGCCTCTTGAGGGATTTTTAATTGGAGAGAAATGTGGGGACTAGTGCTGGTGCTAGTGCTCCTCTCAGGAAAGTAAGGTAGCAAGAGAGAGACAAGAAGTCAAACTTATCAAATGGAGCATCAAGGTGGGCCAATAGAATTTGACTTGCTAAAAACGGCATGGGACCTACATAAAAAACAAATTTTTGATCATTTTAAGGGTCTTGTAGCCCAAGAGCAAGGGGTTTTTTCCCGCCGCCAATTTTTAGGAGGGCCAAGGGAAGTGAGTTTGTGTGTAGCCTTCACGGATGTGTATGTCTGCAAAGCTTTTTTGAACTTTTTGCTTGCTGAGCTAACCATGGTTTTGGCGCTCATGCCTATGTAATGGTTTTTTTTTAACAAGTGAAGCCTACATTGCCTCATTGTGATGTTGATTCTCCCCTTCCCCCCTTCTCTTTCTCTAGCTATCATCTTGTATCCATAATGTCAGCTATGTGGAGGTGTGTGCCCACCCGAACTGGTGGTTCTTGTGTTTGGAGAGAATGAGTTCAGGTGTTGGTGCATGAGTTGAGAGGATTGATATGGACACTAATTTTCATGCCAAGGGTAGGACCAGGCAGGGCCAAGGTCCAGGACGGACATGTAATCAAGGGGATTTCTTTAGCAAACCAAGTGCCTATATAGATCATGGCTGGGTGGAGATTAGCATGCTCCACTCCCCTCTGCCTTTCACTGGTATCAGAGCTCAAGGGAGGGGAGATCTATGGAAGAGGGGGAAAGACCTTGCATGCTTTTTGCATGATGGCTGCATGAGCTCTCTCTCTCTCTCTCTCTCTCTCTCTCTCTCTCTCTCTCTCTCTCTCTCTCTCTCTCTCTCTCTCTCTCTCTCTCTCTCTCTCTCTCTCTCTCTCTCTCTCTCTCTCTCATGAGGGCGTGCATGGAGGGGCCAGCCGAGGGTGGAGCCGTAGGAGTAACCCCTTATATGGGGAGGTTCAAGGCGAGCTCAAGAAATTGATAGAGGGCGTGGGACCGGTGGCTTGTTAAGGAAGAGTTCAAAGTCAGAGGGGGTGTGCACGGCGGCTTGCGAGGAAGGGGGGATTTCCAACCTACATCAACTGCCAAGAGTTTGGGCTTGATCTATTAGCACCATCGAGCCAAGGAAATCTCATCAAAGGAGAGCAGCCCCACGAGCTACATGGGGAGTTCCCTTGCCTGCACAGTCATCCATTGTAGCCTCCATCGCTGCCAGGTCAACGCCTTAACACTGGTGGCTGCCCGAAGGTCAATTTTGACCTTTGAAATTATATAAGGAGCGTGCCGACGTCAGCCACGCACTCCATACAAGGTATCCACCGTATCACAAAAAGGTGCAGTATCTCTGCAAGTATCACAAGACTTTGTTTTACTATATTGCAAAATTTGGTGCAAAAACTTGGCAGTAGAGGTTGTACCATTCTCAAAGGCCTCCACTTATGACATCATAAAGCGAGTAAGAGATGCTATAGATGGAGATGACGTTCTTAAAGTCCAATAGAGGATTCATAAAGCATTGGTTTGGTGTTGAATGAGTCTTTCAAGCATCAAAAAATTGCAAGGTAAACAAAAATGTATCCTCAAGTTGGTGTAGCTACGAGAAACCATAGACAATTCACAAGCAAGCACAATATTTTCATACAAGTTGTTAACAACCTGAGTGGGTCGACAAGGTTGTCGATACGCAAATTTATTTAAAGCTAATTTGCTTTTGAGTTTATTTTGCAGAAACTTGTTCATTAGGAATAGCAAGCTTCAAGACCATGACTTATGGTGGAAGGGGAGTTTGTTCCAAGGGATGTTTATCAACGACAAATGTCAGAGTGTTCAGGCAAGGTTTAACAGTAAGCTTGGCATGGAAGGCCGTGCAACATGCAAGATATTGCATTGTGGCTACAAAGACATATTCCTATCGCTCAAAGTGGACTTCTAAGAGTCGGTAAGCAAGTCAATTTTAATGTTTTCAATTATCACTTCATTGAATCTCGCATATCTCTCTGCATTATAGCACGGCAAGCAAAGGCTAGCATGCCAACTTATTCATTCTTTGCAAGCGGCATCCGACGAGTTTTCTAAGACATCACAAGAGCACGGCTCCGTCAACAAATCCTCAGGATAACAGTAATCGAGCCCATCAGGTACGAGGTACATACTTTGCACAATTTTTTTTGTTTTTCAATATGTTGTAAAACTCGACAAGGTCAATTCTCTATGCATGCTTGACAAGGGTGACTTTCTTTTGCTATGACATTGTCAATTGTCAAGAGTGTCTATTAGCTATGAGCACCAGAACTCCATAAGTACTTATGTGAAGCAAGGTTTCCCTTTCAACATTTGACATAGGGGTTTCCAAAGTTTGGAATTATATGCTATTAGCATATGAACTTGGGAGAACCTACCAAGATGTCGCAGGTCGACAAAATATTTTGGGAGAGTTGGTAGAGCTTTGTCTACACAGATTTTTGATTCGGGCTCATTTCGGTCTCCATTTCTACTGCAGCCAAGTCTACATAGGCAATTTTGTCATTTTGTGCAGAATTTTTGTCAGTGCCAGATACTGCATAACAGGTCCCATACAGTCTACTACGGGTTGTGCTATATAGCACATGCCGGTCTCACTCAGTTTCTTCTCATTTTGGGCAGTTTTCACATCAAGTGTAGGCATTTTCCGTGGCTGACAATAACATAGATGTGTTCAAGATGTTTTCTACTAGGGACAATTACCCTATGTGGGCTTATATGATGCAACATGTTCTTGTGTCAATGGGCGGCTAGAATATTGTGACCTCAATTGAGGCGGATAAATCAATCCCAGGAGGTAAAGGCTTTTCCTTGTGTTGATATGCATTTGGTGGAAGCTGGTAGAAGTGTTGGCAGATGAGAGGAGATATCATGTGTGCCTACGAGGCCTCAAAAGTTGCAAAGAGGCATCTTCAAAGTGCCACCCAATGTGCTTGATCAAAAGGGTTTGATCAAGGAGGTGGTGCACAAGTTTGGAGAGAGGTTGCATGTTCCAAAGCACATAAATGAGAAGGTGGTTGAAGTGCCAAAAGTGGCAAATTCTAAAGAAGAATCCAAAGGTTTTTCAATTTCTAGCAGTTCTTGGCACACAAATAACACGTAGAGACACAGTCTATATCCTCAAGGTATGAGGTTTATGATGTTGTACATGTAGATGAAGTGGTAGTCGACAAATGTCAGGTGCATAAAAGTGAGATGAAGGTCAAAGATGAGCATGATGCAAATTTAGAGATACCTTGTGTGAACTAGGGGGTTGGGCAACCATCTCTTATGCCTTGTGGTGGTAAGGCCCTATTCAATGAAGAGGTACAATGTGATGGTGTGTCCAACTTAGTTAAAGAGAAGTTTCTTAGGGATAACAAGAAATAGCTAGAGCCAAAAGAGGAGGTGTATATGCAACCTACGAGCTTGCTAGAAGAAGAAGTACAAGTGGTTTTGCTAGAGCCTTTGTGTGTTGTGGAAGTGGACAATCAGTTGTGGGATGCACTGGTAGTGGTAAATGGTAAAGACACTCTCGAAGCGGATGAAGCTATTAGAGAAATTCTATGGACTTGGGATTAATGGAAGGAGGAAACTAGGTGTTGGGTAAACATGTTTATGCCAACAAGTTGATGATTATGTTTTTGAGGGTTGGTTTGCAGCAAGTTGTGTGGCAGGTATTGTGCTCTATAAGGTAGTTTGCTTATGTGGAGACCTCTTTAGGGGATGTTGGTGCGAGTGCATATGATAGAGGAGCCCTGTACATGGGTGGGGATATTTATGGTGTGCACGAAGATTATCGTTGTAAAGCTTGGAGATATTGTGAAGGGATGCTATAGAATTTTTTGTTGGGGGTTTCCAACGCCTTAAGTGCACATGCTATTGGTCTTTTACAAGTGTTTGTCTATGATTGTGGCTATCTTTTTTATCCAAGAGGTGGCCTTTGCTTTTTATGGGGTTTGGTGGTATTTGTATTCAATTCAGATGGATAATAGCAAGTGCTTGCAGGGGCAGCAGGAGGACGATTTTCTATAAACTTTTGTACACACAGGTTGCAGTGTGTTTTGTGCTTTACTCAAAGGTTTGTGTAGCTTTGAGAGGGTTGAAATGGACAACTATGGAATGTGAGTACAATGTGGTGCTCTATCTGGGCATGTGTGCATTGGGAAGTGTGCAAATGATAGTTTTTTGGTGTGAGTGTGTTGCTTGAAGGTGTTTTCCAAGAGCATAGGGGCGATGTGAATGCCTTGGGCTATAGAGAGGCATTTGTGTGTATAATGGGTGTGTTCCCCATTCCCAGGAACTAATGTGTACAAGGGAGTTTCACTTCATGTATCTTCCATCACCAAAAATCAAGAAGAGGGATAAAAGTGCATAGGTCATCACCCATGTTCATTGACTTCTTGATGAGAGACACACTCTCCAATCAAGGCTCTAGGCCTAGCACACACATGCGAGCACCTCGACTACACAACCCTCATGCACCACTATAGGTTGCAGCAATAAAGGCATCCTTCTTCATAGTTGAAAATCCAAAATCACTCACAATCCAACGCTCATAAGAGCTCAATTTTCTTCACATTTTTTTTGCACTTACTCACTCTTTAAATTCTTGACACTTCTATGTACAAAAATAGCAAAACCATGTACCCCGCACAACTAGCCCACATGCGTAGAGGCAACTCGAACATATTGCCTTTGTACACTTTGTACAAGTATGCTTTATTTCCATCCAAGAGGTTCAAGAGCACTAAAAAACGTATCTCAAAGTCTTTGGGGTAGCCCGCACCATTCTGCAAAAACACGTCACAATATGTTGCACAATAGCAGCCATACCCTCCTTCTTTTTCTTGAAATCAACAAGCATTCCCTTCTAGTGATAGTCCAAGATGTCCCAATGTCACACTCAATGTGAACCAATGCAAAGGGTTAAATAAATGCGCAAGTATCCTTCTTGAGTTTTGTTGTTACCCAATGATCCTCGAGATCCTTGGTATTGTAAAGTAGTATCTCCTATTTGGGTCTTCTATGAGTAGTGGAGCTAGCCATCTTTGCTATGTAGCAATGAAGACCTTGGATTTCTGGAATGAGAGAGAGTGAAAGGATTGAGTAGTCTAATGAGAGAGGGAGAAAATCATGATAGTTTAGGGAGGATTTTGAGAGCAAAAATGTCATTTTTCATAATTTTGAAAAAAAATCATCTTTTCGGGGTTTCTATTGTACATGGATTTTTGTTTCTAAAGTAGGGATGGTGGGTCCTTTTCCCTTAAAGTGTCCTTCTCAATCATGGAAGCTCCCCCCCTTCCCACCTCTCTCTCTCTCTCTCTCTCTCTCTCTCTCTCTCTCTCTCGCCCTACGGGCGATGACCTAATGAAGGTCCCCCTACTATTTTCTAGCTCATAGATGATATCACCACCCTCCTCCCATTTGCCAGTTTTTAACGTTCCCTCAATCCAAAGGGCCCTTCCAATGTCCAAATATTTAATAAGGGCATTTTGCAAAGCTTATTTGCAAATGATCATTTATGCTTTCTTCTAGGGATATTTTCATGGGCTCATCTTTGGTACTCTTGGCTTCCTTCTATTTTACTTTGCATAAAGATTCCTCCATGGCCTTCTTCGCCTATTCTTCTCTCTCTTTATCACCCACATGTATACACCTTAATTTTCATTGTGATCCACTCTCCCAACGTATTCTCTTTTTTCTTAGTCCTTGGCTCTTCTTCTTCCTTTTTATCTTTGAATATACTTTGTGTGTTGCCACCTTCACTGCTTGCTTTCAATCCCAAAGGCAAAATTCCCTTTGCAGTGGTTGTCTCCTTGGTTGCTTTCTATTGGCATTGTTAGCATGTGGTCCCATGGAAGCTGTTAATCAATTGATGGCATTAAGACCTTGGTAGTTCAATCAAGTCAAGGTAAATACTCCTATTAAGAATAGTACCTTTTACCCTCCAAGACTTTTGTTTTTTTTTTTTGGTGATCTTGTTGTTGAATCCTGCTCCTATAACAAAGACATTCCATCAAGATTCTTGAGTGTGTACTCATTGGCATATTACTTCTCTAGTAGAGTGAATCTATGGTCATGTGAGCTTAAAATATTGGGTATACAATTAAATTTCCAAATTTATTTTGGGGTAGGTTTTCTTGGATAAGCTTGTTGTGGAGATTATAGCCCTCAAATTTTGCATATTATCTAAAATAGTGAGAATTCATGGGGAGTCATATCCCCTTGATCCAAGTATAGAGCTTCTAGGCCTATATCTTTTATGATTTGAACCCTTTGTGCTTTGCTTTGTAAGTCAGCGACTATGGTGGTGTTGTCTTTTTGTAGGTTGGTTAGCAGTTTTTTTGCCCTCCAAATCCTTGTGGTGGTAAAGTGAAGTAGTTTTGGAGCCCAATGTGCTCCCAAATTCATGGATCATTAGGATCTGCATTATGAAAATCCCACATTTACTCTATTAGTACATGTGTCATGACTTTGTTTTCCTCTTCATCTAAGCAAACCCCTTGAATGATATTTGCATTGGGCCAATTGAGTTCATCCTGTATTTAGAAATTGGTTCTTGTAAGAAATGTGGAATACAATAAGGATCTAGTAGCAAGGAGAGTAGAGAGAGATACAATGCAAAGTAGATTAGTGGAAAATCAAACACTTGAGAGTAGCACACTATTACAAAATGATGGCGTCATCCACCCATGCACTCTCAATGTAAAGCCTAGGGGTGACTAGAGCTTGGAATCCACCTCCCAACCTCCCACTATATAGGCAATGCTCCTAGCCCTTTGCCCTAGTTGGATTCCCTTTCCACATTGCCTAGTCCCGCCCTTGGCCCAGTCCGTGACTCCCTGCCCTTGCTCTTGTCCTGACATTACTCCCCCCTTAAGAAAGAGTTTTCGTCCTCAAAAACAAAAGTGGAAAACTTCTTCTGAAGAACACTAATGTTTTCCCAAGTGACACCTTCCTCGGGTCGATCTTTCCACTTGATTAAAGCTTGTCAACGTACATGATGACGCGTATGTAAATCATGATAGTCGAGAATTCGTTCAGGTTCATGCGGTGACGAAGGAAATTTGGAATGGCGGCCTCTACACCAAAACAAACTCCATTGCGCCACAAGGGAAATGAGATGAGGGCACCACCTAGTCTTGGAAACGTGGACTAGGACCGCTACACAAAGAGAGAGAGAGAGAGAGAGAGAGAGAGAGAGAGAGAGAGAGAGAGAGAGAGAGATCACTATGAATGAAGCATTAACCGTAGTGTGTGTACAAGGAATGGATGACTTCAAACACTCCCAACACAAATAGCATATAGATTACCAAACAATCACTCAAGGATTAGCCAAGATCACATCAAGCACTCTCACACACATATAAAACATTTCTCTTAATTAACATAAGTAAGAGGAGGAGAGTTTACTAGCATGAAACAATTTGCACTCTAGGATGTGCAAGAATAGAGTGAATGAATGAGCTTATGGGCTCATGGTGAGTGATACAAAGGCTCAATGGGGCTGAGGGAGGCTTGAAATTACAAAGGGGAAGGCCTCTTTATATAGGAAAGAGAGTGATTAGGAGTGAGGTTAAGATCCAAGTGTCATTTGTACAAATGAAGCTTGATTAGGGACATTCAACCAATGAAGAAGCTCCTTCCAAGTGATTTGTTGACCAATTAGCTCCATCATCACTTGTGTTGTCTTCACTCCTTCCTCCATAGCTTGAGTCCAAGAGCTTCCTTATTTTAAAATGTAAAGAATCTACATAAAATCAATACATATCTAGTAATAATAGGAAGGGGTTGAATGAGAACTTATGAATTACAACAAGATTAAGCATGACTTGAGAGGTGATTAGAAGAGGAACTTTGATGGGTTTTTGAGCTTGAGAGAGAGGAGGAAGGAGAGGAGGGTGAGAAGACTAATGGCTGATTTTAGAGAAGGTCTCAATGTGGAAAAGGAAGGGTGTGTGTGTGTAAAGGTAGAGGGGGTGGTCTCCACCACAGTTGAAAAAACTAGCGTCCACAATTTTGGCCATATCTCCTAGACCGTAGATGCGAAAATTATAAAACAAATATGGCCAGAATCTCCAGCTCATCAGCTACAACTTTGATGAAGACAACTTTTCTTGGATTGGAGTGGAAGTATTTTTTTAAAATTCAGCAAAATCATGTGTCTGGTTTCTTCCTTTACCAAGTCTTCCACTTGGGTCCCATTTGTTTGAATCATCATATGGCTCCAAAGCCATGATGATACGAGCCACTCATGACCCTTGAATCATGGGTGCATGGCTCCACAACCACATCATATCTTTTCTTTTCACATTTACATATTTTCCCTTCCCTTTACCACTAGGTTCTCCCTCTACCTTTCACCTCGGGTGAACTAGTCAAGAAAAAATCTTTTTTTTTTAATTTTTCCAAGAGGTTATTCTCACTCTTTCTTTTATTGTAAACCTCTAGAAGCAAGGAAAACCAACAAAATATGATAAACAAAAATTTGTGATAGGCTCGGATCATAGCCCCCCCAAACCTGGCTAGGGGTATTTATGCCTATAGCCTACTTTCTTTGATCTTGAGCTGACCTTATCCTGATGTGATAAGGCTTTAGACGCCATCCATTTGTCCTCGTCTTGTACACTTTACCATCAATGTCTTGAAGTCTGTAAGAGCCATTTTTGAACTTTTTGGTGACCAAGAACGGGCCTTCCCATCGGAAAAGAAACTTTCCATCCTTACGAGTGTCGAAGCGATTGTCATATCGAAGCACCAGAGATCCCTTTTTGATGTCTTTGGATGCTAGCTTTTTGTTGAACTTTTCTCTGCGCTTCTCTGCTTCTTGAGAATAGTGGTTGATGGCTTCTTCACGATCCAATTGCAGCCTCTCTAGATCCATGATCCTTTGATGTACTTTCTCCTTTTGAGAGCCTACCTGGCTACCCAATATTCGAAGACTTGTTAACTTCACTTCAATGGGCAAAAGCGCCTCCTTTCCATAAACCAAATGAAAGGGTGTGTACCCTAATGTGGTTTTGAAGGAGGTTCTATACGCCCATAGAGCTCCATTCAGGTGTTTGTCCCAATCTTGGCGTCTGGCATGTACCTGTTTGGTGAGAATTTTGCAAATGATTCCATTTACTTTTTCCACCAAACCATTGCAGTGAGGGTAGTAAGGAGTAGAGTGTTGATGCTGAATATTTAGCTTCTTCATGAGTTCTCCTACCAAGTCTGCTCTAAACCCTAGTCCTCTATCAGATAGTATTTCAAGAGGGGTGCCAAACCGGCAACAGATGTGGTCAAAGATGAACTGACTCACATCCTTAGCAGTAATTCTATTGGTCAGCATAGCCTCAGCCCATCTAGTCATGTAGTCTACTCCCATGATGATGTACTCTTTACCTGACTGAGTGTGTGGTAGAGGCCCTATGGCATCAATTCCCCACTTCTCAAAGGGCCCATATACCTTTATTGGGTTCTGAGGTTCAGCTATGAGCCGTTGTGGTCCTGCTTTCTGACATTCATCACATGTTTGACACCAGTATTTGACATCACGATGAAGACTTGGCCAAGTAAACCCAGCTTGTAGAACCTTCCTACTAGTGACGTCGTGTGCAAAGTGTCCTCCGCACATATCATCGTGACAAGCTTTTAAAATCTCTTCAATTTCACTCTTCAAAGGAACTCTCCTAAGCACACCATCCTTACCAAGACAATACAAGTCATCATTTACTATGCGATACCTGGTAGCCTTCCTAGCTAACCATCGCCTTTCCCCTGCATTCAAGTATTTAGGAGCCTCTCCTTGCTCCAGAATGTGCATAATATCTTCCAAGTCCTCCTTGCCTTGCTGAAGTGGAAGTTTGATGGCCACTGCTCCCACTATTGACTCATTTAACTTTGATGATGCTAGGTGGTCTGCATCCTTGTTCTGGTCTCTTGGCACATGATGTACTTGTGCCTCCCTAAATCTCCTCATAAGAGCTTTTGCTTCTCTCATTTTAGTAGAGAGACGGGAATTTTTGCAAGCCCATGTACCTTGCATTTGCCTTACCAAAAGCATGGAGTCACCAAAAGCGTTTAATCTCTTAATTGAATTATCGAGGCACCAACAAAGGCCATGAATTAGAGCATGATATTCTGCTTCATTGTTGGAGTGGACATCTTCTAGAGTGATCCCTTCACCATGGATCCTCTCTCCCAATGGGGATAAGACCACGATGCCTGCAGCTGCCTTATCCTTGGTTCTCTTGTATGCTCCATCAAAGTAGAGGCTATAAGCATTGACCAAAACCTCTAGAGCTGGAGGTGGTGGAAGTTCCTTTCTCTTCAAATGGAAAACTTTTTCATAGCACTTGTTTGTTAAAATGTCGGCTAAGCATGCTCGAGTTGTTCTTTCAACCTGTATTGTATAATCAAACTCTTGAAGTCGCACCACCCACTTTGCTATTTTGTCAGAGATTTCCATATGTTGTAGTGCATAGGGAAACATATCCTCCACAGTGATAATTACAAACCTCTTCGGCAGCAAGTATGGCCGAAATTTGGTTACCGCAAACATGAGAGCTAACACTAGTTGTTCCATCAGGGTGTAGGCCTTCTCTGTGTTTTTCATGAGGCGGCTAGCAAAATACACAGGCCTCATAAAGGAGGTTTTTGGATCTTTTTGTAGGAGGGCAGCACCAATGGCTTCTTCTCCCACACTAGGGTTTACAAAGAATGTTTCTTCCCAACAAGGTTGGAGGATTACAGGGAGTGACCCTAACATTTTTTTAATCTCTCTAAAATGCCCTTCACTTTCTTCACTCCAAACAAGCGTCTCTTGACGAGTCAGCTGTTGTAGAGGAAATATCACTTGGGAGAGTAAGTGTATGAATCTACTCAAATATCTTAGCTTTTGCAAGAAGGAGATTAATTGTTTGATGGAAGTTGGGGAAAGTAGATTTAGCAATGTTTCTATCTTTTCAGGATCTACCTCGATTCCATCAATGGACACTACATGCCCTAATAGTGTAACCTTGCTTTCCCCAATGTGACATTTTCCCTTGTTTAGTTGTCCACCCAGCTTAGCTAAACGAGTAAATCCTTCATCAATCTTGCCGAGATGCATACTTTTGGAGCTGTAAATACAAAAGTCATCTATAAAAACCCTTATGGACTTACCAAAGTAAGGTTGGAAGACCATGTTCATGAATCGTTGAAAGGTGGCTGGAGCGTTGGTGAGACCAAAAGGCATGACTCGAAATGCAAAACATCCCCATGGTGTGATGAAAGTAGCCTTTTTCTGGTCCTCCTCTGCAATGCGTATTTGAAAGTAGCCAGAGTAGCCATCACACACTGTGTATCTCTCATGGCCTTCTACTTCATTTAGAATCTCATCTTGAAATGGGAGAGGGAAGTGGTCCCTCTTTGTTGCAGCATTTAGTGGCTTGTAATCCACGCACACTCGCCATTTACCATTCTTCTTTGGCCTCACCACTACTGGGGAGACCCATTCTGAATCTTCTACTGGGTATATGAATCCTGCTTCTAAGAGTCTCTTCACCTCAGACAACAGTGCATTTTGTTGCACAACTCCTAATCTTCTTAGTTTTTGTACTACTGGCTTGCTCCCTTCTTTTAGATGGATATGATGCTTTACTGCAGTGACACCTGTAATGTGAGTGTAATCAGAAATAAACAATGATGCATGCTTCTTGAGAACATTTACATAACCCTCCTTTTCTTCTTCCTTTATATCCTTGGATAACATCTCCTCTAGGCTGGCATCCCACACATTCTCCATTTGGATCCTTGGGTTGTCTTCTGATCAGGTAGTTTCCTTTATGGTGACGCCCATGACTTCGAGAGTGCTATCACTCTCTTCACTTGAACTCTCTTCCTCGTCCATGGATGAGGAGCATCCACTTGAGCTCCACTCATCAGCTGACGTCTCTAGTTCAAGGTTCTCTTGTCGCCCATTCTTTAGGTTATAAACCACCTTCCGACTATGGCCACCCATGCGAGGCCTCAACTCCAAGTCTCCTGTTGCCCAATCTTGCCTAGCTCCTATACCCATGAGCCAAGGTCGTCCTAAAATAAGGGGGTATCCTTCTCCCTTTACTGGCATCACATAAGCATCAACCTCTGTAGTGATTCCAAAAATAGAAACTCTCAAAGATTTCACTACACCCACACAAGTGACAGAGACATTATTGGCCATTTTTGCCCTAAAGTTTGATGATTCCATTACCTCTAAACCCAATTGATGCATTATCTTTTCTGTCATGACACAAACCTCTGCTCCACTGTCAATGTAAGTTTTTGGAATCCGTTGTCCCTTGATTTGAGCCTCCACCAAAGGCACTATATCCTTGAGACCATATGCTTTGATTACACTTACTAGCTTACTTCGCTTTGCCCTCGTGCTCACCATTTTTGACCATTGTCGTCGAAGCTTTGGGGAGATATGAAGTAGTTGTGGCCAAGTAATTTTTGGTCCTTGAGAACTCACATCAGCTGCCAAGTCATAAGGTTGTGTCCGAGATCCCATAGGGAAATCAGAGATGTCAATTTGAGACCTAGTACGGGTCTTTCTCTTCTTGGCTTCATCTTTAGTTGCCCGAGATGTACTTGCTTCATTGCTTGCATCCTTGCTTGTTTCTTTACCTACTTCATCTTGGACACGCACACGTTTGATAGGCATTTTAGCCACTTCATCTATCTTCATCTTCCCTTTAGCTATTTCTTCCTGGTTGCTTCTGCCCTTGAGGACCTCCTCCATCCTTATGATGCTCACATTTGGTTGAGTAGCAGGGGCTTGAGCTTGAGCACGAGGTGGCTGCAAAATTTGAGGTTGCGGTTGCTCTTGTGCTTGAGCTCTAGCACGGGGTGGACTTACTTGTTGTCGAGGACCTCTGACAGGGTAGTCATATCTTCTGGGATGAGGGCAATTATACATGCCGTGGCCAATTTCCCCACAATTGTAACACAACATTTCCCTTGCTTGACGTCGCATTGGTGGCCGATTCCCACCATTTCCCTCAATAGGCCTTCTTGCACCCTGCACAAGATTTACTCTCAACCCCTCTAGCTGGTTTGTGAGATTGTTTATTTGTTGGAGCATATCTTCTTGTTGACCTCTATTGAGGTCTGGTGCATTAGGCACATTTGGAGGTATGTGAGAAGCTTCCATAGTTGTGATATTGCCTCCCAAAGCTAGCTGGCCAGCTTGGGCTTGATAGAGAATCTTTCTATTCTTTTCCCTAGCAATTCTTAAGGCATCTTCAAAAGCATTTGGAAATTTTCTCTTTACCTTCTCCCTTAGCAAGGGGTACAAACCTGAGATAAATCGATCCTTTTGGAGGCAATTGGGAGCTCGCTCACCAGGGTTTAGTGAGTCTGACCATTGCCCCCAAAGTTTCAGAAAACCTTCCTCATAGGTTGCATAACCATGAGGGTCAACTTGATGAAGGGACAGAAGCCATTGCCATAGTTCTTCTGCCGAATTGGCTCGTTGAAATCTTCGTAGGAAAGCCACCTTCAATCCCTCCCAATCAATTCTTTGGGTTGGATCTAGAGCCTGGAACCATACCCTAGCTTCTTCTTTGAGCACCAAAGGAAAAGCTCTCAATTTCAATGCTTCGTCATCCCTCCCGGAGACAAGGAAATCCATCTCCAAGTTATCCAAAAAATCCCCAGCATTTTCCCCACTACGCCCAAAAAATTTTGGGAAAGCCATCATAAAAGTGGGTTGCCTTCCTCTCAATACAGCACAAAGATGAAAACGTCTAGGCCCAAATCATATCTTATTAAGGGTAGAATAAATGGATTGATAGATGCATTAATCTCAGCTAGACGACGAGGGCCTAGTAAGTCCCTTGGCCCAGTCCGTGACTCCCTGCCCTTGCTCTTGTCCTGACATTACTCCCCCCTTAAGAAAGAGTTTTCGTCCTCAAAAACAAAAGTGGAAAACTTCTTCTGAAGAACACTAATGTTTTCCCAAGTGACACCTTCCTCAGGTCGATCTTTCCACTTGATTAAAGCTTGTCAATGTACATGATGACGCGTATGTAAATCATGATAGTCGAGAATTCGTTCAGGTTCATGCGGTGACGAAGGAAATTTGGAATGGCGGCCTCTACACCAAAACAAACTCCATTGCGCCACAAGGGAAATGAGATGAGGGCACCACCTAGTCTTGGAAACGTGGACTAGGACCGCTACACAAAGAGAGAGAGAGAGAGAGAGAGAGAGAGAGAGAGAGAGAGAGAGAGAGATCACTATGAATGAAGCATTAACCGTAGTGTGTGTACAAGGAATGGATGACTTCAAACACTCCCAACACAAATAGCTTATAGATTACCAAACAATCACTCAAGGATTAGCCAAGATCACAACAAGCACTCTCACACACATATAAAACATTTCTCTTAATTAACATAAGTAAGAGGAGGAGAGGTTACTAGCATGAAACAATTTGCACTCTAAGATGTGCAAGAATAGAGTGAATGAATGAGCTTATGGGCTCATGGTGAGTGATACAAAGGCTCAATGGGGCTAAGGGAGGCTTGAAATTACAAAGGGGAAGGCCTCTTTATATAGGAAAGAGAGTGATTAGGAGTGAGGTTAAGATCCAAGTGTCATTTGTACAAATGAAGCTTGATTAGGGACATTCAACCAATGAAAAAGCTCCTTCCAAGTGATTTGTTGACCAATTAGCTCCATCATCACTTGTGTTGTCTTCACTCCTTCCTCCATAGCTTGAGTCCAAGAGCTTCCTTATTTTAAAATGTAAAGAATCTACATAAAATCAATACATATCTAGTAATAATAGGAAGGGGTTGAATGAGAACTTATGAATTACAACAAGATTAAGCATGACTTGAGAGGTGATTAGAAGAGGAACTTTGATGGGTTTTTGAGCTTGAGAGAGAGGAGGAAGGAGAGGAGGGTGAGAAGACTAATGGCTGATTTTAGAGAAGGTCTCAATGTGGAAAAGGAAGGGTATGTGTGTGTAAAGGTAGAGGGGGTGGTCTCCACCACAGTTGAAAAAACTGGCGTCCACCATTTTGGCCATATCTCCTAGACCGTAGATGCCAAAGTTATAAAACAAATATGGCCAGAATCTCCAGCTCATCAGATACAACTTTGATGAAGACAACTTTTCTTGGATCGGAGTGGAAGTATTTTTTTAAAATTCAGCAAAATCATGTGTCTGGTTTCTTCCTTTACCAAGTCTTCCACTTGGGTCCCATTTGTTTGAATCATCATATGGCTCCAAAGCCATGATGATATGAGCCACTCATGACCCTTGAATCATGGGTGCATGGCTCCACAACCACATCATATCTTTTCTTTTCACATTTACATATTTTCCCTTCCCTTTACCACTAGGTTCTCCCTCTACCTTTCACCTCCGGTGAACTAGTCAAGAAAAAATCATTTTTTTTTAATTTTTCCAAGAGGTTGTTCTCACTCTTTCTTTTATTGTAAACCTCTAGAAGCAAGGAAAACCAACAAAATATGATAAACAAAAATTTGTGATAGGCTCGGATCAGCGGTAAGGTAGGAGGTTCAACGAAATCAACTAGAATCTGTTGGCCAATGACATTGTCATCCCCATGTAACCGCTTATGTAAACGGCTTACATGAAACACCGGATGAATACGAGAATGTGTAGGTAGTGATAGTTTGTAGGCACGATCACCCACTCTCTTGAGTATTTTGAAAGGCCCACAATATCGTGGAGATACTTTAGGTGTCGGCCCAGTTTTCAGACTTTCTGAATGCTCTGGCACATGTAAAAATACTTCCTCCCCTTCCTCAAAGGTAACTTGCCGAAGTTTCTCATCAATGTACTTCTTATCCCGATCTTGCGCTTGTCGGACGTTCTGACGAGTGAGTTTCAGCATATCCATGTGGTCTTGGAGAAAATCCTTAACCTGTTGGAGTTTTTTGGTTGCCAACCCCACCGTAACAGGTGACCTAGGTTGAAAACCATACATGAGCATGAAAGGACTAAATCCAGTCGTGACATGCTTAGCATTATTGGAAGAAAACTCAAGAAGAGGTAGATATTCTTCCCAATCTGATTGTTTCTTGCTAACGTATGCGCATAGCATATCCTCTAGCACTTGGTTAACTCGTTCAGTTTGACCATCTGTTTCTGGATGATCCGCTGTACTGAGGTTTCGTTGTGTACCCAATTGTTTAAACACAGCCCTTAAAAATGAGTGTTAAACTTGGGATCACGATCACTGACAATGTTACAGGGCAAACCATACAACTTGTATAGGTTGTGCACAAATTACTTGGCTAATTCTGGAGTCTTAATCGTTGGTTTGGTTGAAACAAACTTACATGGTTTAGTCAACCGGTCTACGACCACCCATACTGAGTCATGACCTCGTACAGTGATTGGTAAACCCACAATAAAATCCATAGAGATACTTTTCCATTTACCATTGGGAATCTCCAAAAGATGTAAGAGTCCTCTTGCTTTCAGGCACTCTACTTTGTTAACGTGACATTTTTGGCAATGCAAGACATAATCTTGAACAAATCCATGTAAACCTGGCCAGTAAAACTATCGTTGTACGAGAGTATAAGTCTTTCTAATACCCGGGTGCCCTGCACTTGGACTATCATGACATTCAAAAAGAATTTGGCCTGAATGTCTGTGTCCGTCGGTACACAAACTCTCCCCTTATGGAGTAGGTACCCATTGCTGATGGTAAAATTCTTCCATCAATGTAGTTCATTACTCGCGACAGAGGAGAACTAGGTGTGGAGGATAACGCTGCACTACCATCTTTGGAGTGAGAAGGATCCCTCATTTGTACATGGCTCCACACTTTGGAATATGTGTCATCCTGCTGATATTTTCCCTTTAGAGAATCCAAAAAATTCACTACGAAGTTCCGTAAACAAGAGAGAATTGATCCCTTGCATATGACTAAGAGCGTCAGCCACCACATTGTATCATCCTTTATGATACCGAAGCTTGGCGTCATACTCTTGAATAATATCAGTCCACCTGGCTTTCCGACCCTTCAAATTGGTTTGTTGTGTAAACCATTTAATGCTTTCATGGTCAAACACAATCTCAAACTGAGCACCATACAAATAACGTATCCATGTTTTCAAGGCAGACACTATTGCATAGTATTCGTGTTCATAAGCAGAGTAGTTCTATTGTGTTGCATCAAGCTTCTTGATTTCAAATGCAATTGGACGCCCATCTTGTAGCAAGACTGCTCCAATAGCACGGTCACTGGCATCGGTTTTCAAAACAAATGCTTTTAAAGGATCTATAATAGCTAGTATTGGAGCTGTAGCTAATGCATCCTTGAGCATATCAAAACTATGATGTTGAGCAGGTCTCCCCCACTGAAAAGCTTTGCCTTTTCCTTTCAGTTGGTCCGTCATGGGAACAACAATATTAGCATAGTTTTTAACGAACCTTTGATAAAAACCTACAAATCCTAAAAAAATATATAACTCTTTCATATTTTTAGGAGAAGCCACTACCAAATGGTATCCACTTTGGATTGATCCATATGTAGCCCAGTAGCTGAGATAACATGCCCAAGGTAGTGAATTTCTTCCTTCAAAAAATCACACTTAGATTCCTTGGCATATAATTGATTTATTTGTAACAATTTAAACACTTGCCTCAGATGTTGTAAGTGTTCTTCTTCAGAAGCACTATATACTAGAATGTCATCGAGAAAAACGATGAAAAATTTGCCCAAGTACGGCTTCAAAACACTATCCATAAGCGTCATGAATGTTGGGGGCGCATTGGTTAACCCAAAAGGCATAACCAAAAACTTGTAGTGTCCAAACCTTGTTTGGAATGTAGTTTTGGACATATCAGCAAGTTGAATACGTACTTGGTGCTAACCTGACTGCAAGTCTGTTTTCGTAAAAATACAAGCATGAGTGAGCTTGTTGAACAACTCATCCACGCGTGGCAATGGGTACTTGTTCTTAACAATAACCTCATTCAAGCCACGGTAGTCTACGCATATGCGCATACTACCGTCTTTTTTCTTCACTAATAGGATAGGAGAAGCCCATGGTGAAGAACTGGGTTGGATAAACCCTCTGCTAAGATAGTCAGCAAGTTGACGTTCCACCTCAGCAGATTCAGAGTAGTTTACTAAAAGGTTTACTTCCCGCAACCACATCGATGCCAGCAGATTCAGAGTAGTTTACTAATAGGTTTACTGCCTGCAACCACATCGATGCTATGTTGCACCAATCGTGTCGGTAGTAAGCCTAATGGAAAATCATTAGGAAAAACATCTTGAAATTCCTTTTATAAATTTTTAAATCACTAGCAACCTTTGCTTGTTGAGAAGTAGCCATAGGTGGAAGAGATGAGAGAGAAGCATGCGGCATTGAGGAATGTTCAACAGATTTAATGTTAGAGGGAAAATGAGACAATGAGTAACACAGGAAAACTTGATCTATTTCATTATCAGAAACGAGATGCATAAGCTCAGCTATACATATCAGTGCTGAAGAAGGAACATCCTTCTCTCATAACAACAACACATGTGCGCCATGGGATTCAAACATCAAGCTGTTGTGCTCATAGCTACGCTTCAGTGATGTTGCTAGGCTATGCAGCCATTCCATACCAAGGACCACGTCTGCCCGCTCCATGTTCATAACCTGAAAATCCAAGGATATGGAGTAGCCTTGTACTTCCAATGGTATAGCTCGGACTTGAGTATCCCAGATTTTGGCATCATATCCATTCATCATTGCTACCTATTAGCGGTGGGTACTCGGAGTTTGAGGCAATTTGAGTTTTTTCACCAATCCATAATTCATGCAATTGTGAGTAGCACCGTCATCTACCAAGATGCACACCTTGTGTCCTTGGAGAGATACATGCATACGTACTAACTGAAGGAGTACGAGCGGAAGTGCGACGCGAGAGAGAGTGCAAGAAGAAGAGCACGATGATATGGTGAACTCGCTCTAGTGTAATGTGTAGAGCATAGTGAGTTCTTATTAGGTTTTTACAAAAGAATATGTGTACATACCTGGCAGCCCGCCCACTTACCTGGGCGACCACATTGGGCTTTATACCCCAACAACCTCCCACTTAAAGTCCAATGTGGTAATTTAAGTGTGAGAGAAGCTACTATACAAGCTAATATACAAGAGATGTAGAGAAGTGACGTACTACCCTACACCTAACTGCTTGCGAAAATGCGCAAAGCTCTCTAAGGGAAGTCCTTTTGTAAGTAGATCAGCAAGATTTTCTGTGGTGTGAACTTTGACAAGCTGAAGTTGCTTATCCTCGAGCATTTCCCTGATGAAATGATACTTCACATCCACATGCTTTGTCTTTGAGTGATAAACTGGATTGCGAACCAATTGTATAGCACTTTCACTATCACAATATAACACAAGCATCTCTTCTTTGATTCCCAAATCTGTTACTAGTCGATTAAGCAAAATTGATTCTTTGCATGCCTCTGATGCTGCAACATATTCAGCCTCTGTAGTAGACTGAGTAACACAATTTTGTAATCTAGAATTCCATGATACTGCTCCACCAGCCAATGTAAAGACATACCCTGACGTAGACCTTCGGTTTTCTAAGTCACCTGCATAATCTGAGTCTGTAAAACCCTTTACACTTAGCTCCTGACTCTCATAGCATATGCGCATACTCTTTGTAGCTTTTAGGTATCTCAATATTCCTTTCACTGCCTCCCAATGTTTCTTGCCTGGGTTTGACATGTATCGACTTACTACTCCCACTGCAAATGCAATGTCTGGGCGAGTAGCAATCATTGCATACATCAAACTACCCACTGCAGACGCATATGGAATCTTATCCATTTCAGCATGTTCTTCCTCAAACACATGACAATCTTGTTTGCTAAGTTTCACATATGGTGGCAATGGAACACTCAATGCCTTTCCCTTCTCCATATTGAAACGTTGCAAAACCTTGTCAATATACTCTGTTTGAGATAACCAAATCAACTTCTTTGATCTGTCTCTCTCAATGCGCATACCAAGTATATGACTTGCCTCACCCATGTCTTTCATGTCAAACGATTTTTTCATCTTTGACTTCAAAGCTGAAATTTCTTCCAAGTGCTTGCCAGCAATCAACATGTCATCCACATACAAAATAAGGATCAGCCAACTACCATCCTTAGCCTTCTTTGTATATAGACAGTGATCGAACTCACTACGTTTGTAGCCTTGAGAAAGCATAAACTTGTGGAACTTATGGTACCATGCCCTCGGTGATTGTTTTAAGCCATAAAAACTCTTTAACAACTGGCATACCAAATCTTCCTTGCCTTTCTCAACAAACCCGTCTGGCTGCTGCATGTAAATTTCCACATCTAAATCACCATGCAAGAACGCTGTCTTGACATCCATTTGGTGCAACACCAAATCTAATATGGCAACCAATTCAAGAAAGCATCTCAATGTAGTCATCTTGACCACCGGAGAGAAGACTTCATCAAAGTCAATGCCTTGTTCTTGCTTAAAGCCCTTGGCAACAAACCTTGCTTTGTACTTTGGCTGACTATCATGAGTGGTGATCTTATACCTGTAAACCCATTTACAAGGTAGAGCCTTTTTGCCCCGTGGTAATTTAACTAGCTTCCATGTCTGGTTTTTATGCAGAGCTGTCATCTCTCACTGCATGGCCAATTGCCAATTCCCGGAGTCCTTCATTTGCACTGCTTCCTTGTAACATGAAGGCTCATTGCAATCAGTCAACATGACATAGTTCATAGATGGAACAAACCGATCAGGAGGTCACGTGATACGTCCAGATCTACGCAAAATAGGTGGCTCATGCTCAGCCACAACCTGTGGTTCCAATCTATCCTGTCCTTGCTCCTCTTGATCCCTGACATTTTGTCTTGCACGTGCAGGTCCATCTTCTTGGAAGACAACTCTTCTAATCTCCTCAACCCTCTCTGGTTTAGAATGATATTTGGATTCATTAAAGTGAACATCATTGTTGCAGATGACCTTTCTGGATTTCGGATCCCAAGGTCTGTACCCCATCTCACCAGAATTACCATAGCCTAGAAAGATGCACTTTCTACTCTTTGGCTCAAGTTTGTTCCTAAATTCCTTTGGAACGTGAGTATATGCCTCACAGCCAAAGACTCTCAGATGCTTGTATGAGGGCATTTTGCCTGACCATACCATCTCTGGCACTGAATCCTTCTGCAAGACCTTGCTAGGAGATCTATTTATAAGATGAACAGCTGTTGATACAGCTTCAGCCCAAAACCCATTTGGCAGTTGTGCATTAGACAACATACTTCTGACCTTCTATTGTATGGTCCTATTCATCCTCTCAGCAACACCATTTTGAGGAGGATTGTAAGGAGCAGTAAGTTCAAGTTTTATACCTTTTGACTACAAAATTCCTGAAAGGCCTTTGAAACATACTCTCCACCATTGTCAGTGCGTAAGCATTTAAGCTTCTTGCCACTCTGATTCTCCACAAGTGTCACAAATGTTTTGAAAACACTAAACGCTTCATCCTTGTGCTTGAGAAAGTAAACCCATACTTTCCTCGAGTAATCATTTATAAATTTCACAAAGTAAGAAGCTCCCCCTAGAGATAGGTTAGGCATAGGTCCACACAAATCACTATGAACAAGTGCCAACTGTGTATCTCTTCTACTGCTTCTATGCTTATGTGGCTGCTATGTTTGCTTACCATACAGACAATGTTCACAGAATTCAAAATCATTAAATGAAAAGCCAGGCAAATAACCAGAACGAGACAAGATTTCCATTCCCTTCTTGGACATGTGTCCTAACCGGCTATGCCACAAAGTAACGTTCGACTGCTTGGTTACATTGATTACATTTTTAGAGACATTTGATACATAAATCATGTAAAGTCCTCCAGACTTTACTCCATGTACTACTGTCATTGAACCCTTGGATATCTTCCACATGTTTTGTCCAAAAGTGGTGACGTAGCTAGCATCATCAAGTAAACCTGTGCTGATCAAGCTCTTTGTAATTGCGGGAACAGGTCTCACATTCTTCAGCGTGAAAGAAGAGCCATTTTGAAACTTCAATTGAACATCTCCAACACCTAAGATCTCACATGTCTGCCCATTTCCTAGCCGAACATGATCTTTAGTGGTCACATAAGAGGTAAACCACTCCTTGTTTGGAGACACATGAAGTGATGCCCCTCAGTCTATAATCCAGTCACTCAGTGCATTTCCATCAGATGCTGTAAGAAGAGCTAAGTCCATTGTATTCTTCAAGAAGTAGATGTCTCCTGACACTAGACTGTCATCCTCTGCAACAGTGTTTGTCACATTTATTTCTTGAATCTTCACTAAGGACTTGTTCTTCTCACCATGGTCTTCTGCTTTCTCTTTGCCTTTTTCTGCTTTCCATTCTCTGCAGTCTCTTTTCATGTGAACCTTCTTTCCATAATGGTAGCATTCTATGTCACTCTTGTCTTTAGCACTGTGGGACTTGCTACGAGACTGATCCCTCTTTCCACCTTTGTACTTTTCTTTGGTCCTTCCCCTGACAACGAAGGCTGTTCCTTTGCCTTTGTCCATTGTCTTTCAGTTGGTTTTTTCAATAAGCAGACTGCCTTCTACACCTGCTATGGTCAAACCATCTGGAGGTGCAGAATTACTCAAAGCTGTGCGAAAAGTGTCCCAACTTTCCGGCAATGTGATCAACAGGAACATAGCTCTAACAGGTTCATCAAACATGACACCTTGAGCTGACAACTGACTATAGATGGTGTTGAATTCATTCAGATGATTGGACATAGGTGTCCCTTCTTTCATCTTCAAGTCAACAAGCTTCTTAAGCCAGTATACCTGTGAAGCTGCAATCTTCTTCTCATAAAGATCACTCAGCTTTGTCCATGCTTGATAAGCCGACATCTCGTATGCTACATTGAAGTAAACGCTTTCTGCCAAAGTCAGCATAATGGTAGAAAGTGCCAATTCATCCATTTTGCTCCATTCATCTTCGTCCATATCTTGTGGTTTTATCCCCTTGAGCTTCTTTTGTACCAACACATGCCAAATTTGCTTCTTCCACAATGGGAAATTGGTTCCATCCAGCTTCTTGATATTGTAAAGAGCAGTGTCATGTGATCCAGCCATAGCTACGCTTCATAGTAGTTTACTTTCCTGGGAAAAATTCAGCAGAGTTTCTCCTGTAAACTGACCTCTGAACCAATATCAACCTATCAAATGAACCAATAAAGCTTCAGGTTCTGTAGAAATTTCGGTAGAGTCTCCTTTGTAAAATGTCTCTGGTGTACTCAAAAACTAACCAAAAAACAGCTCAAAAAACACTGTCTCTCTGTCACTGTAAGCTGCGGGTAAACCTGTCCTACACCTGTACTGTCTCTCACTGTCCTGTCACTATCCTGTAAGCATAGACTGCGACAATGCCTCAACCGCAGTAAAGCAAAGATGCAATCCCAACTGTCTAACTCACAGTCAATACATCCTACCTGCCTATCTAAGGGTGCTCGAGGGATCGCTCCAAGACCGTATCACCGAAAGGATCTCAACATTCGAGAATCCCCCAGCTCAATAAAACCTCACTCGACCCTCAACAAAGGTTGCAGTAAATTTGACAGTGCATAGACTTCCCACAAAATCATACATCCACAAATTTCCCACTATATGTTGTAACCGCTGTGGCGGTTGTTTTCTACGTGACTCACAGCCAGCAAACCCTCAACAGACATACATCATCTATGACAATACATCCCATGTGTAAGTACCTCATGATGAAATCTGGAATATCAAGCAGCAAACACAAGCTACCTGATGAACTAGTGGATGTCGCCTACAGTCTGTGTGTAGATGCGCCCGTGTCGTATGTGACACGCCTCCAAGAACTGTGAGCCGTCCTTCGATGTGTAGACAGCCACAAATCAGCACTCTGGGAGTGCCGATATCCTCAGCACCTGCAGTCGTAGGCCGAAACCCCAAATTTGCAGAGTCGGATCTGCACCCGCTGAGACCACGTAGTCGAAAATGGCTTGCGCATAACTTTGTCGAAGCCGAACGGTGGCCGAGATGACCTCAGAATGAAATGCTGAGAACACCAAGTTCTTCGAGCTCTCCCACAAGATTTTGGGCCGTGTCTTCGCCTGTCCAATCTCACTCCAATCTGAGCAGGTGACTCTGGCTACCTGCAAATGCTGCCCTGAGCCTCGATCTGAGCTCTGATACCAGTTGAAGGAGTACGAGCGGAAGTGCGACACGAGAGAGAGTGCGAGAAGAAGAGCACGACAATATGGTGAACTCGCTCTACTGTAATGTTTAGAGCATAGTGAGTTCTTATTAGGTTTTTACAAAAAGAATATGTGTACATACCTGGCGGCCCGCCCACTTACCTAGGCGACCACATTGGGCTTTATACCCCAACACTAACTCATCTGGTCCGAAGGTTTGTTGCCACATGGAAGCTGTAAGAAAGCATTCATGCACCACCTCAGTGTGTGTTACTTCCATTGTATAGAATTGTGAGGAAGACTCAAGAGGCAAGAGTTGCACCATGTGCACTACTTTCTCCTTGCCATGAGCAGCAGATTTCCCCTTGGGACAATCCTTTTTGCCATGACCGCTTCCCAAGCATTGAAAATATAATTTCTCTTTTTTAGCCTTATCAAAATCCTCAGGAGAGAGAGGACCTCTGGACCCCTTCGGTATTTTAGCTGCTTCAGAATGGGCTACTATAAATTTTCTTTTATTGTGTCCATACACTGTGCGCCGTGTATTACCATGTGTATTAGCAGGCATGTGATTATTAGGTGATTTCTTTTTATCTTGATCATCATGAATGTGTGCTTTCAGTATGGCTTCCTCAAGTGTTTTAGGGTCTTGAGTCTTGACGTGCTTCTTAAGCTCCGGCGTCTAAACCGTGGATAAAACCCATGTACTTGCTGAAAGGTGTCTAGTCTTCCAACTTGAGGATAACATCCCGATAGTGAGAGATATATTCAAGTAATGATAGGTGTTGGCGCAAGGAACACGTGTCCCAATCCGTCCAATTCCGATTTGCCTCATTTGTAGGCAAGAATTATTTGCGAAACATAGCCTCAAAGTCTGCCCAAATCTGTGGTATGATATTCTTCTCCTTGAGAGACATCCGCCACTTGTAGGCCTTGCATTCCGGATTCAAGCTTGTTTGAGTGCTCTGACTGCGTCCGGAGTACGCCGTAAGGCGTGAATTTCATCCCACTTGCTGAGAAAGATTTTCACTACATCCTTATTGCGATCTCGGTCTTCTCCCTTAACAGTCGGTGGTTTGGTGTTTTTCAACAACGTATCCACCTCCTTTGCAGTGAGAGTGTGCAAAGAATTTGGAGATGGACCCTGTCCATGATCAGAAGGGCCTTGCCCCTGAGTAGCAGTTTGCTCATGCATGTGTGTGTTAACAGGGCCCTTGGCCTGTTGCTGCATAAGTTGTATCAATAATGTAGATAATTTATTGACATTTTTATTTAAAGATGAAAAATTTGCTTACATGACTAATATGCGTGTCTGAAGTGCACAGAATTTTTGAATATCAAGCAGTTCATAAGCGTTGTCACCCACTGTAGCGTCGTGGGCACTCTCCGTGAGAGCATGCAGCCGTGAGCCATCACGGGCAAGATCAGGCGTATGATGCTCGAAATCAAAAGTCATATTGATGTCTGAATCCATGGCGACACAGTGCAGTGGAAGGAATAGCAAGAAAAATACCTAAAGTCGAGAAAGAATCCCGTAGTTGTAGGATGTACCGCAAATGGTAATTATCTATGCTAATTACATTGGTTGTCCAAGTTGTAATCAATCCGCAAATCCACCCATGCAGGTATCCTACTTGGACACCTCGTAGCCGAATCGGTTGCAATTGTTATTGCTTTAGTGTAATTGGCTATATGAACACGGTCGCCAATGAATTTCTTTGGAAATTTTATCGACTACGCAGGCGATTGTCGACTTGCTGATTGTTGCACACAAGGTAGTATCAATTCTAATGGCTGGCCCCTTTGTTGATGGTAGCCGAATCGGTTGCAATTGTTATTGCTTTAGTGTAATTGGCTATATGAACACGGTCGCCAATGAATTTCTTTGGAAAATTTATCGATTACGCAGGCGATTGTCGACTTGCTGATTGTTGCACACAAGGTAGTATCGATTCTAATTGCCGGCCCCTTTGTTGATAGTAGCCGAGTACGTGGTCACAATTTGTGACTACCTTGGGCTCGAAGCTGCTGCAACCCCTGTGGGTACTTGCCCTTAGATGATATTAAGTCCTAAGGCCAAGGGACTTAGGTGTTTAGATGTGAACTCAATCTTCATCAAGCCAGGGCTGCTCTGAGGTAGCACGCGAGGAGAATCAACATCGAAGGCGAGTGATGGGCTGCAAACCAGGCTTCGTGCCTAAGTCGTGACACCCTCCCACGGCCTTTGTGTGCCTGTTGAGCCAGCCCGTCACCCGTTTCCTGCAGCTCGACTTGGCGAGGTTCCCCTTCCCCTTCCCAAGCCTCCCTGCACGCAGGTGTTCTCCCTTGCTTTGTCTTCGACCCCGCCTAAGCGGCCATGCCCGCCATCAACTCTCGGTAGAGCTTGGGTTGCATGTGCATGAGGATGCTAAAACTGTCATGCAAAAAGTGGAGGTCCACGACCCACTCCTCTTACCTAGAATAAACCTTGCTCTTGATACCGGTGTAAAGCCTAGGGGTGACTAGAGCCTGGAATCCACCTCTGAACCTCCCACTACATAGGCAATGCTCCTAGCCCTTTGCCCTAGCTGGATTCCCTTTCCACATTGCCTAGTCCGGACCTTGGCTAGTCCATGACTCCCAGGCCTTGCTCTTGTCCTAACACTCAAGGTAGAGCTTAGATGGCAATTTAGACAGCTAGAGCAAGTAGGAATACAAGGGACTAACAATCCTTCAACAAGGATGTGTCATGTGCATCAAGTGTGCACACCATTCTATCGAATTACTCATGAGAAGGCCTCCTTGTATAGATGTAAGGGAGCCTCTAAATTCCCATGTGCAGCTGCTCTTAGATAGCCAAGTCCAAGTAAAGCTTGGCCATGTGTCCATGTGTGTGACCACCTTTGTGTAACCAAGTCCAAGTAGGACTCTCCCATGCGCCCATGTGTAGCCGCTTTTGGGTAGACAATTCCTCCTAGAACTCAGCCACCACTGGCCAAGGAAATCCGATCACCATCCAAAGACCACGGACAACTTGCCACCCACCGAATGACCATTTTTCAATTGTCTTCCAGCCACGTCGTCCGGACAAGATATTCCATCAAAAGGAATATTTCGTACCATCCACGATCACAAATAGAGATCTCATCAGCCTGCAAAGCTGGAATCCACCAAATATATGTGCACCATTGACTTCTCCTCATATGGGGGCCTTACAAACTATGCAGCATATATTATGGTAAAAAAACTAAGAGAGGTGGGCATTGCAAGTATACCATTAGTTGTATATTGCTCTACATAATGCTTAGAGCTACAATTCTCATTGGTGCCATTGTGTGAGAAATCCTTCCAATTTCTCCTTGCCTCTTTTCTACCACCACTCTTTGCTCCACCATGATCTGTGGCTGTAGCCACAGGTTCTACAAAAAATTAAGCATGATAGTCAATTTCAAATCCTCAAAGAAGATTTTGGAAGAGTTTTCCTAAAAATGCCTCAAAAATGTTTTATGAGGGTGGGATTCCCTAGCAGAGGGTGGGATTCCCTAGCATGCATATAGAATAGAGAGGCAAGCTTTTCTAATCCACTAGGAGTGATGATACTAGCATAACCCATAGCCAAGTCTTGACTCAATGCTTGAGGCAGTAATAAATGTTCAAGTAATAAATGTTCAATGGATAAGAGAAAAAGGTGAGCACTTCACTAGAAACCCCCAAGATAGCATAGAAATGAGGTAACATAGTGGTCATTCTCCCAAGCCTAAGAGCATGAAGGTGATGCATCCTAGCATAAATACATATCACTACAATGCTCCAATTCCCTCTAAAAATATCACACTCACTCTCTGTCACAACAACATAATTGTCAAAATGTCTTTCAAAGAACCTGAACCTCCTATATCATTGTTGTAGTGTGCATTGATAGTTTGCAAACTACATCGACCAGTAGTTTGACTCTAGACCATACTTTTACAATTTGTAAATTTTGTTTAAAGTTGATATTATGGATTTTCTTACTAGGGGATAAGAGGGTCCAAGGATATTGTATGGATTGAGAAAGGGAAAAAGGATGCCATGCTTGTGGCCATGCAAGAAGCATGGAACAACCATGCAAGGCATGCATGGGATTTACCATAGGAAGCAACCCCTACAAATGGAAGGGGCACAAAAGCATGGGCACAAACCCTTATGTGGTAGAGATATTGATGCCTTACACAGAAAGAGTGAGAATAACACCAGATGTCATCAAATTGGTGCTTTGCAAAAACAACATCTCTTGAATGGCTTCAATGGGGGACCACATTATATGCTATGAACCAAGCTCCTCTCTCTGCACTATCACTACTTATGGAGTCATAGCTTCAAGTCTTCTTTTCAAATTATGGGTGCCTTAATTTGGGGTTTATTGGCAAGTTTATTTTTCTAGAAGGGCATTCCCATGCATGCAAGGTTTTGACATTGCACATGCATGCTTCAACATGGCACCAAATCCAAATTCTCAATCACTTCAGCAATGTGGATTCTACCGTTCAGTAAGCAATGTTCCAACTCCAATCTGCAAAATACAATGAGCCTATTAGTATCCGTAAATCTTAGAGAGAAATTAGTGACTTTATTCACTGACAAAGGAGTGGAGTGGTTCCCCTCTTGTGCAATTTGCAGCGCACTAGATTCAACCTGCTTATTCATTGATAACTTTTGGTACATACACTGCTCAAAACGAATGTGCTTTTTGGATCTTCTAGCCACCTGTATTGATTTCATGTGCTTTTGAGAGAGCTTTAGACTTTTCATCACTTGATTTGTCTTCTTTTCGATAGCTTAATTCAACTCTTTTTATGAGTACAATTTTTGCCTTTTTGCACTCAGTTTTTCTTTCTATCACATTACCAACTTGAGTGGAAAATGGATGGCCTTTTTCCATCTAGTGTGAATCTTGTCAACAAGCGGGTAATTCTTAAGGTGAGTCAAATATTTCGGGTTCTTGGAGTACTTGATAAATCTTTCATGCTTGTGTCAGCCTATAGTTGATGCTTGTACTCTGCTCTACCAAGATTCCCCGTCAAAAATTTGCCAAAATCTACCGACTCTTTGAAAAAATATTTACTCTATTAAAATCTCCGTTGGTTTCCTCTATTCCCTGTTGGATTTTGCTTTTCTTCATCTCCTCAAAAGTGAGTAGTCAAAGGGGTGACTTCTCTGTCAAATTCTCCAAGAGAATCTATGTGTGCCACAAAGAGGATCACATCCTCCATAAAAGAAGCTCTGATACGACTCTTTACAGGCTTGGATGCTCCAAGCAAGAACTTAATAGCAACACGTGAGAAGAAACTACAAACACCTGAATTGAACTTGACTAGAGAGAGAAGAGGAGAGCCGACATGGAACGGTATAGTTTTGTCCCTAGATGCACTAGCCCCACTCAATTGGCACGCCTTCCAATATTTCTTCATTATTGATTCATAAAGATATAACTCCTTGAGGGTCTAAATCTCTTTGAGACTTTGTGTCTAGATGCCCTAAGAAGAGTGGCCCTCTGGGCACTTATAAATGTACAAGGGATTCCCAATAGCATCTCATCCAAAGTCTCTTACACCCAAAGAGCATATGCTGCCAAAAGCATGCACCAAAATTGCCTAGATCAGTCGATGCATTTTACGAAAATCCGTACATTAGGGCCACATGACATGTCAATGCAAATTGCAAAAATCCCAGTAACCGTCACGCCTTTGATATCGTTAGGATTTAGCCCCCTTGGCTGGTATCCATAAGTCCTCTTAGGGTTAGGCATTCCACATCACCATCACAAGGCACAAGAAATGAACAAAAAGGTAAACTAGGTCCATCTGATTATTTGTTCAAGTGCAAAGTGGATGGGGAAAGATGGTCAGGGGCATGGTTTGCTTAAAATGTGAAAAGAAACTATATGAATATAATAGTAGCAAGATTTATTAGATCAAACATTTGTGAAAAGATCAGCATGATCTGGATGTGATCACTAGATAGGTAACAATGATGATTGGTATCTGAGACTCTCGTGATTTGATCAATGGGACCGCTGCCTTCCCAATGCAAAATCTCACTACCAAAAGCTTGCCTACCTCTCAAAAATGAATTTCTTAATAGTCTTGTCAGTACATTGGTGATGAACACACTCTCGCACTCTCCTTGCAAAATGATGATGGGGCTCAAAGAGTCTCTTTTTGAGCTTGTCCAGTGCCCTTGCGTGACACGGGCTTTATTTCCCTTCTAACAAACCTTCACTAATGATTTCATCAACTATTTGTTTGTCCAACACCCTTGTGTGACACGAGCTTTATAACCCTTCCAGAAAAATTTCACCAACAATTTCACTAAATATTTGTTTGTCCATGTCAACTTCTCGCATAATTTCACATGACTTTTGAAACACTTCAAAAGCTAGCTTGGAAAGCATGTGAGTATCATTCTTGCATGGTCAAAATATGATCAGTTGTTGGGTTTCTACGTTTGAAATGTCCAATGCATGTGACAACAATAGGCAGTGCTTAATATGAGTGCAAAAAATTAGTTTTTCTACCCTTTAAGAGGAATTTGGTTTTCTTTGTTCTCTAGAGAAGAGGTAGCTATGACTATACATTATCCAAGGCCTAACATTTGCGATTATGAAGTATGGCTTTGAGAATCAATAGCTCGTTGGAAGAACAGGTAGCAATTGCAACATTAATGAAATATTCACGGAACTCTCTCTACACACTATGGTCCGTTCATTGCATTTTGTGCTCATGTGCCTTTCTATGCGTGTGCGCGCGTGTGTGTGTCCATGCAAGCACGCGTGCGCGCGTGCATGCAACATTAATGAAATATTCCTAGAACTCTCTCTACATACTATGGTCCCTTCATTGCATTTTGTGCTCATGTGCCTTTGTGTGTGTGTGTGTGTGTGTGTGTGTGTGTGTGCGTGCGCGCGCGCGTGCATGCACACGCGTGCACGTGCATACTGTGTGTAGATGATTGGTTGAATGTGCAAATAGTGTTCCCTCAATTGTATTGGATGAAATGAGAGCTTGCATGTAGCCATGGCGGCCAGGACCATGTATGGTCCGATGCAACATGCCATGGGATGTAGTGGTGACCCAAAGAGAACCAAGATCCTTGCACCCACAAAGCGTGGCCTCCTTTAATGACTTCAAGTGTGATTTCCCCCAATTTGATCTCGCTCTTTCCTATGACCCTAGCTAGACATATAAGACACTAATGAGTGCTCACACATTGCTCATCCACGTGACAGCACAGGTTGTGTGATCTATGGCAACTCTACAGTGACTACCCCTTATGTAGTGCTCTCTCATCCTTAATGTATCCTACCTTTTAGATGAAAGAGCCTTAATGAGGTGATGAAAACCCTCTTCTCTCTCTCTCTCTCTCTCTCTCTCTCTCTCTCTCTCTCTCTCTCTCTCTCACACACACACACACACACACACACACAAATGTGGCATACTTAAATTTACCTTTCACATTGCAATCCATGGGAAATACAGATTCCCTAAGCTATTGTAGGTTCCTTCCTAGCCACACATACACCTCTTCTCTTGCTAGATAGAGCCAAAAAGGCAGCCTCTCGTTGGAGCCTCCTTCCCCTACTGCAAAACCATGGGCAACTTCTCTAATTATGGCTTTTCTTCCTTGATGTCAAAGCGAGAGAGGAAAACATCACACTAAAAAAAACAAAAAAGTCGTCTCTAAATTGCCATGAAAGTGACTACATTTACATTCACATGTTGATCTTTATTCAAGTCTCAATGAGGCTAAAATTGCATTGCTGCATAAAGACCTGCAGTCAAAGATTATGCATGAGGAAGATGAAGTGGACAGTTTTCTTGTTGGTACCAAGGATATTACTAAAAATTTATTTCTACAGGCGACACCATTTTTCACGGTTCCCTTGTGTAGACAGTTCCCTTCTTGATGCTTTGCCAGATTCTTACCAGACTTTTGCGAGTACTTGGAGACTTATGACCTAAGGAAATCGTGAAGTTGTCAAGTTTGATGCATTATGCACATTGTTGTTGCAAGAGTCACTTTCAAGAAAAAAACAAGGCTAAACAGCATGCAGATGAACAGGCCTTATTGCTACTCAAAGAAAAAGTGGTAACATTAATGTAACCACTTCTCATGGTTCTTCTGCAAGTGGTAAATCAGATATTCCTAATGCTTCTGTGGTAGCACTTCGTCTGGGAATTCTAGTGAAAAGGGCATAAAGAAGATGTATTTCCATTATTGTAAATCTAATGATAAATTGATCAAGAAGTATCTTAAGTTGAAGGCAAAAGAGGCTAAGAAAAAAGAGGCTATTTCTAATGCAACTATCATAGAGTCTTTTGTGAAAGGAGATTGTGATGTTGATGTAGATGTCGAATGGCTTTTAGTGCAGAGTGCACTTATGATCCTTTTGTCCATGATGCATGTATGTCAGTTTGCTACAAAGTCACATGTGTGGTACTTTGAAAGCGGTGCTACAAAGCACATTGCGTCTCATTCATGACTTGTTTACCTCTCTCAAGGATGTGTTAAGTATGGAGCCTGATTTACCCCTTGTAATTTAATGTGGTAATAGCGCACATTTGTAAGGCCCCCATTATGAGGAGAAGCCATCGTGCGTGAAGGAAAATCACTCTCCAGAAATAAAAATCACTCGTCGGAAACCAAAATTTTCACGGCCAAAAATCAGGGGCAACTTTAGGGGCCTCGGGGGCGAAACCCCCCAATAGTTTTTTTTTTCCTTCGCTGGAATATTATGACCAGACGACGGCCGAAAAATGGTCAAAAAACAACCATCGGTTGGCCGGTGGCCGGTAGTCAATGGCCGGTGGCCAAATTCAAAAGCGGACTTGTCTTCTCAAGGGCGGCCACACATGGGCAGATTGGAGGGTCCGATTTGGACTTATCTACACAAGGGCGGCTACACATGGATGTCTCTCATGAGAGAGGACAGCCAGCCTTTTTGGCCTATAAAAAGAGGCCATTTCTACACACATTTCATAGTGTGAAGTTGATGCAACAAGGTGAGTGTGAGGTGGTGAGAGTGAAGCAAGGTGGGAGCTCCATTAAGGGTATACTCCCTTTGTAAACTACTTCTTGTTTTGAAGTACGAAATCCATTGAGTGGCTGCTTTTCCGTGGACGTAGCCCACATTAGGTGAACCATGTATATCGTGTGTACTCTCTCTCTCTCTCTCTCTCTCTCTCTCTCTCTCTCTCTCTCTCTCTCTCTACTCTATAATCTGGTGTGTGTGAAATCTATCTCTCTCCATTAAGTAATCTACTCAAATATCTATTTATCTACGTAATATTTCCTAACAGGTTGTCCCTCATGGGAATACAATCACTTGTGCTAACAATGCCTCTTATCCAGTCCAGGGAGTTGGGAAGATTGTACTTTACTGGTGCAAACAGAAGCTCTTTCACTCTTGTTGGTGCACTTTATGTACTTGGGATCAAGAAGAACCTTTTTTCTGTATCTGTAGTAGCTAGACTTGGTCTTGTTGTGAAGTTTGTGGATGATATATGTACAATTCATGATCTCAATTTTAGTGATGATGTTATTGCATCAGGCATTTTGTATCGTGAACTGTATAAGCTCACTTTGTATGACAAGTGTGAGTAGAATTTTGCAAATACAGTGGTAGATTCAAAGGCTATTTCATATGCAAAACTTTGGCATGTACATTTTCTGGGCATCTAAATTTTACCTGCTTATTGCGTTTGCAAAAATATGATATGGTTTCTTCTTTTCCGTCTCTTGAAGCACCAATGAAGCATGTTTGTGAAGGCTATATTTTGGGTAAGATACAACGTTTGAAATTTCCAAAGGATGGTTCAGCTAGGGCTATATGTAGATTGCAACTTGTGCATAGTGATGTTTGTGGGCCCATGCAAACTCCGTTTTTGGGAAATTACTTTTACTTCATGACTTTCATTGAGGATTACTCCAAGAATGCATGGGTGTATCCGCTTAAATCCAAGTTAGAAAAGTTTATGTACTTCAAGAAATTTTTGGCTATGGTTCAAAATGTCTCTATGTGTACTATGGGCACCCTCCGTTCAGATCGAGGGGGGGGAGAATATATGTCTCATAAGTTTAATGCATTTTAGGCTAGTTGTGGGATAAAACACCAATCTATAGTGTCATATACACCTCAATAAAATGGTGTTGTTGAAACAAAAAACAGGTCACTTATGAAAATGGCACAAAGTATGGTCAAAAGTCAAGCTTTGCCACATTTGTTTTGGCTTGAGGCTATCATATGTACCACTTATGTACTTAATAGGCGTCTTACAAAAGCTTTACAATCTATGACTCCATATGAAGCATGGCATGATAGAAATCCTTCTATTGATCACATGTGGGTTTTTGGTTGTTTGGCTTATGCTTTGGTGCCACAAATGCAGCACAAAAAATTAAATGATAAGGCTGCTAAATGCATTTTTGTTGGTTTTGTACTGAGAGCAAAGGTTATAGGTTATACCATCCACAAACAAAATGTATCTTGGTGTCACGAGATGTTATGTTTGTGGAAGATTTTATTCAGTCCCTTGTTGTCATCTAAAGCCTTAGTAATGTAAGCTCACAGGACATTTATGATACTTTGCTGCCTCTTTTCAGTAGTGGAAGTTCGAATGTAAATTCCAATAAGGCAAATGTACAGCCTACGGGGTTTTCTAAAATGTTACAGATGGGCCAATTTTTGATGCAGATGTACATTATGTACTTGATGTGGAGAGACTGAGAATGAGAAAGCTACAGGTATGCTAAAATGCATGGTGCATACTTTGCGTGATAGTAAATTAGGTTTAGTCATACTCGCTCAGGTTCTTGCTATGCATCATATTACTATGCTTTGATTGTTTCTACCTTGTGTGATGTAGAGAAACCTCTCTCTTTTGATAAAGCACAAAATTTAAAAAATTGGATGGCTGCCATGCAATCAAAATATAATGCACTTATAGAAATTGAAACAAGGAATTTATGTGATTTGCCTCTTAGCAAAAAGGCCACTAGTACAAAGTGGGTTTACAAATTGAAACTTAAGCCAGATGGTGAGATTGATCTGTATAAGGCTCACCTTGTTGCAAAAGGCTATGCATATCAAAAAGACATAGCTTATGAAGAGACTTTTGCTCCTACTTGTTGTGTGACTACTATGTGTTTTCTATGTGCATTGGAGCTCATTCTGGCTAGGATGTAAATCAATCAGACATTGTTACTACTTTCTTGAATGGTGACATATTTGAGGAAGTGTATATAGCACAGCCTCGTGTTTTTGTCAAGAAAGGACAAGAGGATAAGTTGTGAACATGTAAGAAGGCTTTGTATGGGTTGAAGTCTCCTCGTGCTTGATATTGGAAATATAACACTCATTTGGAAAAACGGGGCTTTTGTAATAGTCCAATGGAATGCACTTTATATGTGAAACGTGAGGGCGATGTACTTCTCACCGTTGTTCTATATGTAGATGATTTGTTGATCATTGGTCTGAAGGAGGCACATATTTCTACATTTAAGACTGATTTGAATGCTACTTTCAAGATGAAATATTTGGGGTTGCTGCATCATTACTTGAGCATACAGTTTAAACAACGTGATGGTGGTATTACCTTGTGTCAGACAAGCTACATAGGGACATTGCTATGTAAGCTTGGACTTGAGGATTGCACTATTTCCACTCCCATGGAAATAAGTTTGAAATTGAGTCTTCATGATGATGGTGATCCTTTCGGTGTCACTCTTTACCAAACTACTATTGGATGCCTTATTTGTGTATGCAACACAAGGCCAAATATTCAATTTCCATTCTCACAGGTCAGTAGATTTATGCATAGCCTAGGGTCTAAGAATTGGCTGGATGTTAGGAGGATATTTTGCTACTTGAGTGGCACTTTACATCTTGGGTTGTTTTATCCCAAGGGGGGGTCATTGCCGCTAGATTTACATGCTTTTTTGGACTCATATTGGACTGGTTGTTTTGACACACGAGTATCCACAAGTGGTTTTTGTTTCATGCTTGGCAGTTCTTACATATCATGGTTGAGCAAGAAGCAAGGGTACTATGGCTACTTCCATTGTGAAGCTGAGTAAAGGGCAGTCTTCACAGCTACACTTGAGTGTGTATGGCCTAGATGCCTGATGGTGGCTGAATTGGGTGTTGCACAGGACACTGCCAACATCATCTACACTAATAGTCAAAGCGCATTGGCAGTTACAAAGAACCCATTTTTTCATGCTCTCACAAAGCACATTGAGGTGCATTATCACTATGTCATAGAGAGACTCTCAGCAGAACAGATCAGCTTGGCTATGTGCCAACACAGGACAACCTTGCAAATATTTTCACAAAGGCATTGTCTTGTTAGAAGTTCAAGCTTTTTGCAAAGCTCTGGGCTTACTCCCCTTTGTTGCTTGATCATGTCCTCAAGGCATGGCACTACCATATACTCTATGTGCCGCCTCTCATTCACCACATCACTCTTAGGGGGGATTTGTTACGATACATATATGGTAGTGATGTGTGTGAACACACTTAGGACTATTGGGGCATTTTTTTCCTCACTAGGAGGTTTTTTCCCCCTACATTCTATATACATCCATCATGCTAGGGCTAACTTATATTTCTATTTTGCACACTAAGTAATACTACTCTCTCTTGTGTGCCTTGAGCTTCTTCGTCTTCTCCAAGCTATGTGTGTTTCCGTGCAACCCTATTTCCAATAGCTTTTAGGAGTACAACGGATTATTGTGATAACTAAAGTTACTATTGATTTAACGTGAAAAACTCTCTCTCTCTCTCTCTCTCTCTCTCTCTCTCTCTCTCTCTCTCTCTCTCTCTCTCTCTCTCCACTTTGGGTTTAACAGTGAACGCATGGCACAACTCTCAGTGGTAAAACATTTTTCCTAGAGAAAACTTTTGACTCAATCCCCACAAATCCCTTGTTCAAAAAAACTCAGTGCTACTGACCATATAGAGTACAAAGTGAAGTGCCAAAACTTTACCTAAAGCTTATTGGTTGGCCTCCCAAGGGGTCCAATGATAATTCAGTTAATCTAATTAATTGTTTATGCATTTATCAAGTACTCTCCCTCAAAGGGGAAAGGGGGACGCTTGTCCCAAGGCTGCCTTTGTTGCTTGATATGCATTAAGCATGTGATTGGCCAAGCTTGAGGAGTTCCAATTAGGTGCAGGCTAGTGCTAGAAGAGGGGGTCGACCAAAGCAAGGAGGGGGCTAGCTTGGGGGGTATACTCTCCCACACACACTCCTCTCTCTCTCTCTCTCTCTCTCTCTCTCTCTCTCTCTCTCTCTCTCTCTCTCTCTCTCTCTCTCTCTCTCTCATTATGTGGACTTGCAAAGTGCAAGATCTCCATCTCCTTCTCCAAGCTTGTAGAGAAATTCAGAGCCTACACCAACACTCTTGGCTATGGAATGCAAATCCAACCAAGATCCATGTTCCAATGATTAAGCTTGACATCTTCTCCATCTGCATTACTATGCTGTAAGGTGTGCTAAGCAAGAAGAGTGATTATAAGTGAGGAACTATTTCTTTTTCCTATGAATGTTTCTTCCTACTTTTCCCTATCCTCATTCCCCGCTAACTCTCTCCAACTTTGAAGGTGTTTGAGGCCTTGGACTGAGGCTGGGGATGGTTAATGCTTTTTACAAATTCTATGTTATGCTCTTGATGCATGAAGATTTCCATCTTCATTGCATCACCTAGGTCAACAGGAACACAAAGATTGTATTGTACAAAATCTCTCTGGATGGGAGAATCTATAATACAAAATCCTATTGGAGGGGGGAACTAGCTTCACATAAATCCGGTCCTCAACTGTTGTCAAGTTCACTGAACTCCCCCTCTTACAAAAGTATTGCGCATGCCAAGTTAATTAAGTAGTACGGTTAAGTTGCTGCCGCTAAATAATTTCACCCTCTATGTTCTCAAAGTAGTCTCACAAAAATGCTCTTTCTAATTCTCTAAATTCCGCTATTCTCAAAGTTCATAAGCCATTTCCATTTCATTGGTATCAGAGCTATTGGTTTCTCTTGTTTTGATTAAGAAGAGAGGTCCTTACGTTGTCCATGAAAGGTTGGGCTTGTTTTTGCGATAGGGTAAGTGGGACATGGATCTATTATCTTGGTTGAGAAGAACTTAGTTTGAGGTACACCGTTGGGAACTATAGTCTTAGTAATGGATCCTCTCGGTTGCCTTTGGCCTAACCATTATTGAGCTACAAGTAAGCTCAATAGGAACCATAATCAACTGAGAAATGTTAGACCCTCTCCACTAGTCTTTGCAATCAACAATGTCTAAACCACGGGTATGACTGCTTGAGAACTGATTTTCAAAGGTAAATAAGAGTAGTGACTAAGGTGGATACCAAAGCACAAAGTAATCTGTACATACGTTTAATTAGCATGGTTGATAATAACCAAGAGAGTAGAATGAACATTAATAACTTTGATTTTTCACATGAAGGAGCCAATGATGATGCCCCATGTTTGTCAATAATCTTGTTACTAGGTTGCAGCAAGCTATGGCCAAACCTAATTTTCAAGTTGAAGTTACTCGACAACTTCGTGCTTATGGTATTTCCCTTCCTCTCCAAGAGGAGAGAGAGCTTAGGAGGCCTCTTGATGAGACCCTCAAAAGAAGACTCTCTCCCATACGAGAGGAGGAATCCAAAGAATGAGCAAGAAGTGAATCCCTAGGTTCCTCTGAAGATGTGGCTCCATGAAGATGGCAGTCTAGAGGATCGCTAACTCCTCCCAAGAGGAAACCCACACCACTTCTCCTCGTCACTCCAAAAGGGAAGAGAGGAAACAAAGGAAGAAATGGGTAAGAAAGAGGTCACCCTCTTCTCCTTCTTCTTCACCGTCCTTCTCTTCCGACGAAAGCTACAACTATTCTCCTAGAGAATACAAGAGGGGAGGACATCGCAAATCTTACCCTGCATGGTGAAGGTCCCAAAAGCTCAAGAAGTTCAAAGAGGGAGGAAAGAGTATCTCTTTCCTCACATATAATGGCACTTGTGCTATCGACAAATTATTGGCCTTCATCTAGCAATTTGATGTGGGCTTTGGAGAGGAGGGCTTCATGGGGTCCTACAAGCTACACCATGTAACTATGCACTTCCAGAAGTCTGCTCATCAATGGTGGGCTAGCCTTCATGGCAACACAGAAGCCTCAAAGACATGGAAAACTCTACAAGTTTCCATCATGAAGCAATTCCTTTGAAGCGATGCAAAGGACAAAGTGCTTACCCAATGGTGGAGTTTGAAGCTTCTCTCCCATGAGTCTATCCATAAATACGTGGACAAGTTTTGGGATTTACATCTCAAGGTTACTATCTTTCAAAAGATAGACTTTGCCAAGAAAAAGCAACAGCCAAATACGTCTAGTTCTATGAGTGGAAGCTCTATGGGTCTCACTAAGGGCATTTCTCTTGGGGCAAGAATGATAGCCATGTCCTTTCTCCCCACAATTAAAACATTTGTGGTCCTTGCAAAAAGATTCAAGCTCTTCAGGAGAGAGTTTATTTTTACTTTGTAAACTTCCTTCTCCTTGGACCGATTGTTGTTGTTGTTGTTGAAATTGCCTTGGGAAGAAATTTGGGCATTGGTTTTCCCCTTTGCATCACTTTTGTTTTTGCTTTCCATTGGCTTGACATTCCGTCTAGGCCCTTGTTGAAAATGGATGCACGAAGCAACCATAGTGTGGTGGATCACTTCGGTGATACAACTAGGCCATTGGGAGTTGACATACTCGCGCTTCCACTATCAAAGCTCCAAAAGAGGATGCTCATTGCAAAGGATCACCTCTCTCCTGTGCTTGGGGAAAGGTAAGGGAGCATGATGCCTTCATCCTGTTTGACCCTATCTCTACTCACAACTTCATATGAATGGAGTTGGCCACAAAGTTGGTCCTTCAAGCCTTTGAGATGGAAAATACTGTAATTGCCAATACATCTTTTAAGGAAGGGATAGCAAGCCTCCGTTACTCCCTTGATTGGGAAGTTTGAGGCTTCATGTCCAAAGCTACGTCGACAAAGAAGACTTTTTCATCTCTCCTCTCCAACATGACGATGCTATCCTAGGGGCACCATGGTTCAACTGCATGGCTGCCAACATGAAGTTTCCTAAAACGAGAATCTACTTCACCTACTGGGAAAAGAGCATGTATATAGATGTTAGTGAGACTGGTCGTACTATACCACTTGTAAATCCTCCTGCTTTTGATAAAACAATGAAAAGCTCAATTTCTGCGTACATGATTTTTGTCAAAGAGTCCCTAAAAGGTCCTGATGTTTCATCGAATGTAAATGGTAGGAATCAAGAAGATTTAGACTTGTCTAATTTTCTAAAATAATTCCAAGACATTTTCATCAATGATATCCCTTTGAACTTACCTCCAAAACGAGGGGATGATGACCATTGAATTGAGCTCCTTCCAGGAAGCTCACAGCCTAACAAGCCTCCTTATCAAGTTTCCCAAGCTCAACAAGAGGAGCTCATGAGGCAAGTACAAGAATTGGTAGACAAAGGGATGGTGAGACCTAGCTCCTCTCCCTTTTGTTCTCCAGTCCTACTAGTGCAAAAGAAAGATGGTACATATCGCATGTGTGTGGACTATCGAGCACTAAACCATATCACTATCAAAAACAAATTTCTTGTACCTCAGGCAGCAAATGTGTTTGATAAGCTACAAGGCTCTACCTAGTTCAATAGGATTGACCTTAAAAGTGGCTCTCATCAAATAAGGATAGTGAATGAAGATATCCTAAAGACCGTGTTTTGTACAATATTTGATTTTTATGCATATCTAGTCATGCCTTTTGGCTTGACTAATGCACTAGTCACGTTCAATCGTTTAATGGAGAATATATTTTTCCCTATCGCAAATTCACTAGAGTGTTCTTTGATGTGGAGCCGGTTCCCCATCCAAAAGGCTTTGTATTATGGTTTCTCCCATCAAGAGAGACATTTTATAATACAATTCTTTGTGTTCCTTCAATACTAGCTAGTGCAATGAAGATGGAAGCTTCAAGCACTAAGCAAAAGACTTATCAACACAAAATCAATTGCCTCACAATCTGAGACCCAAGACCTCACACACCTTCAAAGATGGTGAGAGCTAGCAGGGTATGAGAGTAGATTGAGAGGAAGAAGGAGTAGTCTTACGAGAAAGATGTACATCTCCTCACATAATCACTCATATTAGCATATCTTCGCTTAGTAATTAGCATGGTAGAGGAGATGAGCATGCATTGAATCTTGTCTCTTGGTTGGATTTGCATCACAAAGCCAAGAGTTGTTGGTGTAGGCCTCCCTTCTCACAAGCTTGGAGTAGGTGATAAGCTTTCCATTAAAGCTTGAGAAGGGGAGAGAGAGAGAGAGAGAGAGAGTCTTCCTACTCCACACATGGACTAGTGTGAGTGTGTATGCAATAATGCCTTGAGAAAATAATCCCCCTCTCTCGCTTGGTCGACCCCTCCTGCTATTTGCTCATGCTCACACCCTATTGGACCTCTTCAGGCTTAGCCAATGGAATTTCAAGAACCTAAGTGATAGCCTTTTGACGTGTGTCCTCATTTTTCCAATAGTCTTCTAGAGAGCTTAATTCCTATTGGTTCTTTTATTAAGTGTTTTTAAGTTAATTAAACTAGATTTACTCTAGCCTAATTCTCATTGGTCCACCTCCATGGCCATCCAATAGGATTTGAGTACACCTTGTGGGCATCTGGGCTAGGGAGCTGACATGTGTCCCTCTTTCCCCTTCTGTAAAGGAAGCTTGTGAGTGTGTGTGTGTGTTTCTCTCTCATCCCCTACTTCCAGGGCTCGTCGCCCCCTCCTAAGTAGGACTTTTTGAAGACTTTTTGGCACACACACTAAGAATCCAATTTCCCTACTGATTGACCTTTGGACACAACCTTAGAATTTTTGAAGTCTTAATGGGCTAAACCTTAGGGTCTTTTAAGCCCATTGTTGCACATTTCTCCTTTGCAGATGGGCCCCCCTTTGGATCCCTACTTTCCCTCCTTTGGATCCCTAATGTGGTCGGTCTGCGAGCTTAACCAACATTCTAGCTTTTTCTCCCCTGGTTCTTTCCCATATTAAATGATCAGTTTAACATGAGAAAATCATTTAGGAGAATTAGATATTATTTATTATGACAAGATTTATGTTACAAAATTAGATCAACACTTACAATAGGAAAATTACTTACCTCTTGAAGAGTATGCGTACAATAATAATACTTCTACTGAAAAAGCACCTTTTGAAATTATAGAGGGAAGACCTAAAAGTCCCTTGCAAACTTAAAGTCCATGGGAAGATCTTCGCAGCTGCTGCTGCTGATGAGTATAGCCGTGACCTACAAGAATCTTTCCAAAAGATTAAGGAGGCTATAACCATCTCTCAACAAAGGCAAAAAGTTGTTGCTGACAAGAACAGAAGGGCCTTAATGTTTAAAGAAAATGATTGGTTCTTACTTTAGTTTCCCAAGGCTCGATTGAGGCAAACGACGGCAAAACTCCTACGGGCCCATCAAAAGTATTATGCTAAACTAGCAAAAAGGTACTATGGTCCTTTTTCAAATTTTGAGGCCAATCAATGATATGGATTACCATTGTCTCATACACAATGCTTTTCATGTGAGCCTACTTAAGCCCTACAAAGGAAAGACACCAAGTGAACTAATTATTGAAGACCCTCCCCCAATCAAAGACCAAGAAGGGGTGCTACAACCGAAGATATCCTTTGGCATGAAGACAAGGTACTATACGACATGGTATAATTATCCGACGGTATCTTATTGAGTTCAAAATTTATCCTTTTAAAGATGTTAGATGGATGCAAGGAATACAACTTAAGGATAGTATGAACCTTGTCAATGCTTACAATGCTACATTAGAGTAAGAAAATGTACAAATTTCTTTTAAATGACCAAATTTTTTGTCTTATAAGACTAATTCACTTTTTATTGTGCATAAATTTAAGTAGTATGCATGCTTCTAATCATGTTTGTGATGACGACGTCTCTCAAACACCAAGTAGAATTTGTCACTCTACGTGGAAGAATGAAATGGACTAAAGAGCATACATACTTGCGGCAACTACGTCTCCCAAGCACCAAATGGATTAGTCATCCATCTTGGAATGATGTTGTAGGGTAAAAAGGGAATCCTCTACCCGCTAAGAAACATTGACTAATGACTATGGCTATATCTCTTCTACCTCATAGTTGAGGACGACTATGATTTCAAAAGAGAGATAATGTCATAAAATCAAATATCTAACCAAACCAAATTATTTTCTCATATTAAATTGATCATCTAATGTGGGAGAATAGACAGGAACAAGGGTTAGAATATAGAAATGTCATAAATCGAATATCTAACCAAACCAAATTATTTTCTCATATTAAACTGATCATCTAATGTGGGAGAATAGACAGGAACAAGGGTTAGAATATAGAAATGCGCTTACGGGTCTATCTCAACATGGGGCCAATGGTAAAGGGGCCAAATGAGAGATGATCTGTCAAAGAGCAAGGCTAGCTAATAGAGATTAAAGACCTTAGGGTTAGCTTCATTAAAGACCTCCAATGGCTAGTGTTAAAAGTCCTTTGACCTTAGGCAAGCTAGGGCTGTGCTTGAGGTGGGAACCCGACCCAAGCTTGAGGTGCTTGTTGTGCTTCCTGACTAAGGTTCTTGAGGTGCTTGTCATGCTTGCTGACTAAGGTTCTTGAAGTGCTTGTCATGCTTGTTGATTAAGGTGCTTGAGTTTCTTAATGACCAAGGTGCTAAGGTGCTCCATGAATAAGGTTCTTGAGGGGTTAAGGTGTTCAAAAGTAAAAGCACATCCCTACTCATGAGGAGGCGATCCCTCTTTGTAGGATCTAGATACAGAACACACACACCCTCACACAAGGCAAGCTTAGTACAAAGAAAGCAACTAGGACACTTGTCAAGTTCATCTTCATGTTGCCCTCATAGTGTGCCTAAAGCCTATTGGTTGGCCTCCAAAGGGGTCCAATGATAATTTAGTTAATTCAATTAATTTATTTATGCACTTATCAAGTCCTCTCTCTCAAAGGGGAAAGGGGGACACTTGTCCTAAGGCACCCTTATTGCTTGATATGCACTAAGCATGTGATTGGCCAGGCTTGAGGAGATCCAATCAGGTGTAGGCTAGTGCTAGAAGAGGGGGTCGACCAAATCAAGGAGGGGGCTAGCTTGGAGGGTATACTCTCTCTCTCTCTCTCTCTCTCTCTCTCTCTCTCTCTCTCTCTCTCTCACCCCCCCCCCCCCCCCCCCACACACACACACACACTCTCAGTGTGTGGAGTTGCAAAGTGCAAGAGCTCCATCTCCTTCTCCAAGCTTGTAGAGAAGTTGAGAGCCTACACTAGCACTCTTGGCTATGGAATGCGAATCCAACCAAGAGCCATGCTCCAATGCTTAAGCTTTCCATCTTCTCCATCTTCATTACTATGATATTATATATGCTAAGCAAGAAGAGTGATGATAAGTGAGGAATTATTCCATTGTTCTATGAATGTTTCTTCTTCCTCCTCCATATCCTCATTCCCCGCTAGCTCTATCCACCTTTGAAGGTGTTTGAGGCCTTGGGATTGAGGCCGGGGATGGTTAATGATTTTTACAAAGTCTATGTTATGTTTGTGATGCATGAAGTTTTCCACCTTCATTGCATCACCTAGGTGAACACAAAGATTGTATTGTACCAAGTCTCTTGATGGGAGAATATTTAATACAAAAGCCTATTGAAGGGGGGACCGGCTCCACATAAATCCAGTCCTCAACATTGATTGTGGTGATGTTTTTGAAGTATGTGAAGATGGTTAGTGAGCTTAAAGTTGCAGACGCTTCAAATCTTATGTTAAGTATTGAGCCTGATTTACCCCTTGTAATTTTTTGTATTAAAAACGCACATTTGTAAGGCCCTCGTTATGAGGAGAAGCCATCACGTGTGAAGAAAATCAGTCACCCAAAACCAAAATTTTCACGGCCAGTCTCGAGCAAAGTCGAAAAAGTGTTTCTTCATTGGCTATGGAGAAGGTGACTTTGGGTATCGCCTATGGAATCTTGAAGATGGTAGAATCTTTAGAAGTAGGGATGTAATTTTCAATGAACAAAATATGTACAAAGATTACTTGAAAAGAAAACAAACGAAAGAAACAGGTGATGAGTACATGGAGCTTGAGGACGGTGAAGACTCAAGAAGTGCAAACGGTGACAACATCCAACAACATCAACCAAATGAGGAGCCTCAACCTAGTCCCAGAAGATCTACAAGAGAAAGTAGATGTCCAGATTGGTTTATTCCTTCCTACAACCATCTCTTAATCTCAAATTCTGGAGAGCCGGAATCATACGAGGAAGCTATGCAACACGAATCCAAAGAAGAATGGATAAAGAGCATGCAAGTGGAGATGGACTCATTACATCACAACCAAACATGGGAGTTGGTTGAATTGCCTAAAGGTAAAGCGGTCACTTCAAAACAAATGGGTGTATAAGTTGAAGGAAGAAGAAGGTGGAAAGAAAAGGTACAAGTCTAAGCTTGTGGTAAAAGGGTTTTCTCAAAACAAAGGTATTGACTTCAATGGCATATTTTCTCATGTTGTAAAAATGAACTCAATTAAGCTTGTCTTAAGCCTTGTGGCTGCTCATGATTTTAATCTTGAGTAGATGGATGTAAATAAGGCATTCCCTAATGGTGACTTAGAGGAGGAAATTTACACGCTTTAACCAAAGGGGTATGAAGTAAGGGGTAAGGAGAACATGGTTTGCAGATTAAAGAAGAGCTTGTATGACTTAAAGCAAGCATCAAGACAATGGTACTTGAAGTTCACTCGGTGGATGTTGGATCATGGATTCAGAAGATGCAACTCAGATCATTGCATCTACACAAAGAATTTGGGAGATGGGAAATTCATTATCCTAATGTTGTATGTTGATGACATGTTGATTGCAAGTGCTAACATGCAGGACATCGAAGACGTAAAAGAGGAGTTATCTAAGTCTTTTTCAATGAAATATTTAGGTGCTTCAAAGAGGATACTTGGTATGAAGATATCAAGGGACAGGATAAAGAAGACAATAAATCTATCTCAGGAGGATTACATCAACAAGGTACTAGAAAGGTCTCCAATGAAAAATGCAAAAATGGTTTCTACACCTTTGGCTAGTCACTTTAAACTAGCCAAGAATAAATATGTGTCCAAAGACACAAGAGGAGATAGCCTATAAGTCTAAAGTTCCATATGCTGCAGTGATAGGTTCTCTTATGTATGCTATGGTCTGTACAAGGCCAGACATTGCACATGCAATGGGAGTTGTAAGTAGGTTCATGGATAACCCAGGTAAAGAGCACTGGCAAGCTATGAAGTGGATACTTAGGTATTTGAAAGGGACAACTAAAAATGCTTTGCATTTTGGAGGAACTGATATTTTTCTTCAAGGGTATGCTGATGCAGATATGGCAGGTGACAAAGATACTCGAAGGAGCACTACTGGCAATGTATTCACGGTTGGAGGCACAGTAGTAAGTTGGGCTTAAAGATGCATAAAGTGGTCTCACTTTCTACCACAAAAGCAGAGTATGTAGCAATGACGGAGGCAAGCAAAGGAATTTTGTGGCTTCACAGATTTCTTAGAAGAGCTTGGATTCAAATAAGACAATTGTGTCTTGTACAGTGATAGCCTAAGTGCTATTCATCTTGCAAAGAACTTAGGCTTTCATTCAAGGACAAAGCACATTGAGGTGAAATATCACTTCATATGCACTCTTTTGAAAGAGGGACAACTAAAGCTAGGAAAGGTGCATACAAGTGAAAATCCTGCAGACATGTTTACAAAGGTGGTCAGCAAGGAAAAGTTGAGCTTTTTTTCACCTTCAATTGGAATTCAAGGATAAGAAGCCGGGATGGAAAGCATTTATAGGTTTGGTTTGGAGATCAGTCTCCAAGTGGGAGATTGTTAAGTATGGAGCCTGATTTACCCCTTGTAATTTTTTGTATTAAAAACTCACATTTGTAAGGCCTCCGTTATGAGGAGAAGACATCGTGCGTGAAGAAAATCACTCACCGAAAACCAAAATTTTCACGGCTCGAGACTAGCTTCGCCAGGATATTATGGTCGGACGGCGGCCAGAAAGTGGTCAAAAAATGGCCGATCATTTGGTTTATTGGCCGGTGGCTGGTAGTCCATGGCCGGTGGCCAAATTAAATGTCTAATGGGGCCAATTTTAAAGGCGGACTTGTCTTCTCAAGGGCGGCCACACATGGGTGGATTGGAGGGTCCAATTTGGACTTGTCAATACAAGGGCGACTACACACGGCTGCCTCTCATGAGAGAGGGCATCCCTTTTCTCCTATAAAAGGAGGCCTCTTCTACACACAAAAATGGATTGTGAAGCATTGTGGTGCACTTTGAAGTTGATATGAGGTGGTGAGAGTGTGCGCTCCTTGCCGCACTGTCGAAGCAAGGGACTTGCCAATACACCGTATGCGAGCCACAAACGGCTCCAAGCACACAACAAGCCTAAACTAGCAAGCTCAAGAAAACAAAGGGTGTGTCACTCACCGCTCTACGCTCGCCTTCGTGGTGGATTCCTCGCCGCGATGAAGAAGAAGCTGCAGTCGTGCCGCGCTCAACCGCTTCGCCGCCGTCGTGCCTTCGTAATGCTCGATCGCACACACACTCTCCCTCTCTCTCTCTCTCTCACACACACACACACAAGGAGGTGAAGAAGAAGAAGATGGAGATGGAGCAAGAGCACTCTTCAATTGCACAGATGAGAGAATGAGTAAAAATTAGGTTTAGTTGGCTTTTATAGGAGCTCACCCCATTCACACTTGGGCGCCCATGCTTAGCCAACTAACCCCTTGAATGTCCAAGTTAAAGTGCGCCTCTCATCGACGATCACTCTACCTTTCCCTATTGGTCCGACAAGCCCGGTACCTGACTCTAAATCATACATAATACGCGTCCATCGTAGGTGATGGGTGTCCGTGTGCCATGAGGGTTAACATGCCCCCCTTCCTGATGTAGATTCCGTCCTCGGAAGCTATTGAGTTGAAGCTGGTTCGTCGAGGTGGAAGAGCATTTGAGATGAATGTCCTTAGCCTTCTTCAGTCACTGCAAAATCAAACAACATTGGCACAGTAATTGCATTCTCTTAAAAAGCATATGCAGTTTTAGGTAGACACATTGATTGGTAAAAGAATTTCAAACAATTTGATAGCAATGAACATTAAATTGCAATGTAATCAAATGCATAAACTGATGTAAAGGCAAAAAATTAAACAAGTCTGGGGTCGCTAATTTGACGGTCGAAAAGCACTAGAGATCGAATATTAATACCATGGGTAAGCTTCTTAACTTTCTGTGGTCAATTAAGTTGTTTAATCGCGAGAGCCAAGTATTCATGTTCAAGGGCTGACTAGAGGCTATATCTAGAAAACTTTGTAGTTAAGCTACCATAAAAGGAATTTCTCATGAAATCATCGCCTGACTGATTACTTTTTCTTTGACCCCCCAAGGTCTTTTCACACTGATTCAATTTTGAAGTGGGTGCTTATTTTGTATGCCTTGGGTTTTTTGCTTTTCAAGGAAAAGCGCCCACACTGGGAACCTCTAGGGCTCTAGTACCATAGGCAATACATGTGAGTGAAGTACCAAATCAAGCTGAGATTTCTCTTCCAGCTTAAAATTTTACATTGTGGCACTTTGATTTTTTGTTTGTTCATTTTCATCATTTTAATTTTGTAACTTTGGGGGGCCATATAACACTGTTACCCTCCCCAGGCTCATCACATTAGTAAACTCCCTTTATAATACTTAAGCTAAAGGTCGATAGGGTTAAGCCCACTAGAAAGCCCTAGTACATTTCATACAATGCTGCCTAAATCGGATTAAGAACCTAAGTAACCATTGTTTATTAGGAAGGCATTCCCCATGGTATTAAGAGAAGATTTCTAATACCTAGCTTGGTCAAACTAGCTTAGTCGACTGCTTGATTTTTAAACCTAGACAAGTGACTATGACAAAAGATTACATTGAATTAAATGTTTGATACCAAGCAAATGCACTGAATATTATGCTACCAATCACAATCAAAGCAGACAAACATGGATGCAAAAAAGATAAGGGCAATGCTAATGGACAAGAAACACCTGTTTGTGTTGATGGTCGCGCTTGATTTGAAGGTTCCATGAAGGTCCAAATCCTATCAATAGCAACACGCTCCTGTACACACTATGAAACAAAAGGAATACCTCCAGGAGGCACATCAGTGGGAAAAGAGAACTTTTCTAATCACTCAACTCTAAAACAGAAACACTCCTATCGTACTAATCTTACCTACCCTCCATCACTCAAGTGATGAGGATCAAAGGTGTTTTATGGCATAGGTTTCTGTTTCACTGTACCAGATGTGACATGTGTAGGTCTGAGTCAATGTTTTGACTTTAATGTGCATACTCGTTTGCTAATTGCTCTTGCTCTTTTTTTTTTTTTTTTTTTTGTGAGTATAAAGCTATATATATACATTCCCTAAGATCGGAGATTAAGAGGTCAGGGAAAAAGGTTGAGAGGGAAGCAAGTGAATGATGGATGTCCACACACACTCCCCCCTTCCTTGGGTAGATCATACCGTTTGAAATGAGCTTGTCACCCTTTGAAACCAATTGTTCCAGTTGGTAATAGGTGAGGATTTTTGCCAGTAGTTTTCTATTACCCTAGGTGCCTCGTCAAGCTGCAAGGGTGGCAAGGTACTCTCCCAGGATTTTATTTGCAACGTTGTTGTAGGTGGTGAACTTACCCCGGAAGGTGCAAACTCTTTCGTGCTTGGATGGATATGTACAGTGGTAGGTGGAGGTTGTGTCGAAGCTTCTATTTGCATATAGGAACTACATGAAGAGCAAGAAGCTTCATTTGATTTCCCTGTTCCTGAGCTAGGTGGGACAAATCGTTCTTTCTTTGGTACCCAAACTAGCTCTAGAACGGGTGTGTAACATTCCATGATTTTTTCCTTTCCGCGATTTTCAATTTGTTTTGGAGCCACAGGATTGGGTTTACATGGGCCAAGTGACAGGTAAGAGTACACTTTACGTTTGGGCACCCAGATTTGATCATTTCCTTCATAGTATCCTTGGGCTTCCAATAGTCGTTTAGGAATCCAACGCAGCGTTTCTTTACATTTCTTGGAGTGAGTGGTACGGTTCTTGCTAGGTTTCCGTTTTTTTGCATCAACCATGCTCACTACAGAGGTTTTAGGGACCCACTTATATGTTTTCTCTGTTATATTAGGATGGTTCTTGTGTGTCTCAAGCTTTCTTTCAACTACATTAGTTGAAGCTCTAGAGAGTTGGGCTATGGGGACGTATGGTTCAACCTCCTGGACATGCAATGTCTTGGGTTTTATTTCCTTGGGCAATATCTCAGGGACTATGGCTTGAGTGGTAGGGCTAAGAGTTGGTTTTTGCGTTGTAACACCCCCAGTCCCCCAATCAATAGTGCATTTGGTGGCTATCATCCACGTGCGGCCTAGGTTTATATTACCCTCCATAGTTCCAGTAGGCATGACCAAAAAGTCTTGAGCTACCACCCCATTGTCATAACTGACAAAAGTGTGCCAGATTCCAAAAACCGTAGTTTTTTTCTTGTTGACACCCTTGACTTGGATAATACTCTCAGATAGAGGTGGCTTCCCTAACTGACACCACACCCCATAGGATAGCAGATTGTATTTAGCACCCGTGTCCAATAAGGCGTTATATAGCACTTTTCCATAGGCACTATTTAACTCAATGGGGTATCGTAGAGGTGTGTCAGAGTCCAACCCATCCTCTTCGATTTCCACGTGGAATGCATTTGTGACCCCAAGGTTAGCCTCTCGTTTTTGTCTTATACGTTGTTGTCGCTCCTTAGCCTCAGCTTGAGCTTGTATCTTGTTTAACTCGGTTTGTGCTTTGGCGGCCTTCTTTTGATGAATGGCCCGTAGTTCTTCTTGGCTTAAAGGATCATAATATCTTTTGAATTTACTCCCATTGAGGAATCCAATGGTTTCAACTCCATCAAGAGTTTCCACACGAAGGGTACCTTGTGGGGTAATTTCACATACTCTATATGGTCCTTTACCAGCATATTTCAACTTTTTCTTCTCTTTACGTACTCCATACATAAGGACTTTATCACCAACTTTGATATCCTTGTCCTTCACATGGCGATCAAACCACTTCTTTCTCCTATCCTTTTCCACAAGAGCATTTTGCACAGCCAACTGTCTCTCTTCGTCTAGTTTTTCTAAGATAAACAAACGCTCAGTTAAGGGGTTACCATTCCATCCTTCTTGCGAAGCTACCCTAAGACTAGGAATGACAAACTCCCAAGGCATAACCGCTTCTTGGCCGTATACCATTTTGAATGGCGTACAATTAATAGCCACTTTATAAGCAGTACGATAAGCCCATAGAGCAGATGTCAACTTCAAATCCCAATCAGTGCGATGAGCTTCTACCGTCTTGGTTAAAATAGAGATTAGAGTCTTGTTGGTGCTCTCGGCTTGTCCATTAGCTTGCGGGTAATAAGGTGTAGACTTATGGTGGGATATCATAAAGGTCGTGGTAAGCTCTCTTATTACCTCATTTATAAAATGGGTACCATTATCACTAACAATTTCAAAAGGGCAACCAAATCTTGTGATAATGTTCTCAAAAAGAAACTTAGCTGTTGTCCTCGCGTCAGCTTTTTGTGAAGCCTTAGCTTCAGCCCACTTTGTTACATAGTCCGTAGCAACTAGAATATATCGAGATTGAGTGTTGCGAGCTGCGGGACTAATTGGACCTACAAAGTCTAAGCCCCATTTTTCAAATGGTTGGGTTACTTTAATAGGATGTAAGGGCATTCTGTCCTTGCGCTGTGTGGTCTTGTAACGTTGGCACTCATCACACCCTTTTGTAAAAAGTGATGCATCCTTAAATAAAGTTGGCCACCAATAGCCTGATTGCAGCACCTTTCTAGCAGTCAGGTCCCCTGAAAAATGTCCTCCTGCTATGCCCATATGTGCTTCTTGCAAGATATACAAATATTCATCCTCGCGGGCACAACGCCTAAGAATATCATCCTTGCCTAATCTATACAGGGTTCCGGCAATCAAACAATAGGATTCACATTCTTTTACTAGCCTTCGAGCGATATCCTTACGAAGTTCCTTGGGTGGAAAACCATTAACTAAAAAGTTAACAATGTTCTCACTCCATTCAGGCATAGTCTCAACTATGAATAGGGAAGTATCGGGTAATTCATCATCAACTCCTGTAGGGGCTTCACCATTGGGTATGCGAGACAAATGATCAGCCATGACGTGCCTTTTACCGGGTCTCACTACAATCGTGAAATCAAACTCAAGAAGAATTAACAACCATCGTGTGATTCTTCCTGTGGAGCATGGCTTGTTTACCAGATACAGCAACGCTTGATGATCCACATAAAATACAAACTTGTTTGCCAGAAGGTAGTAGCGAAATTTCTTTACTGCATAAACCATTGCCAAACCTTCTCGCTCTGTAGTGGTGTAGTTCCTTTCAGCATCGTTCAATTGACGGCTTGCAAAGCTAATGGGATAGTCCAATTTATGTTCTCCTGGTTGAGTGAGAACACACCCAATAGCAAAGTTTGATGCATCAATATGCACATGGAAAATGACATCCCAGTTAGGTGTCCTTAAAATCGGAGCACTTGCTAGTGTTTTCTTCAATTGTTCATAGGCCTGGTCACACTCTTCAGTCCATTTAAATTCAATGAGAAGCTTGTACAAAGGACGTGCTATCTCAGCGAAAAATAAAATAAACCGTCGATAATAACCCACGTGTCCCATGAACCTTTGAACTCCCTTGTAATTGGTTGGTGGTAGTAACTCTAGAATCACTTTAATTTTGCTCTCATCGGTTGAGATACCATTCTTGGATACTATATGCCCTAAAATAACTCCATGCTTGACCCAAAATTGGCATTTGAACGGGTTCAATGAGATACGATATAACCTACATTTTTCAAACACCTTCCACAAACATGATAGATGTTCTTTCCAAGAAGAGTAAACACAAAGGTCGTCTAAGAAAGCTTCACAAAACTCTCTCAAATATTCTTTAAAAGCAGTGTTTATTAATCGTTGGAATGTAGCAGGGGCATTTGTTAAGCCAAAAGCCATCACACGAAATGCAAACACGCCAAATTCTGTGATGAAGGCAGTTTTAGCTTGGTCCTCTAGCGCTATCGTGATTTGGTTGTAGCCTGAGTACCCATCTAGAAAGCTATAAGCTTCCTTGCCTGCAACTCTTTCGAGTACATGTTCGGAATATGGTAGGGGGTAATGGTCTCTTCTAGTAGCTGCATTAACTTTTTTGAGGTCCACGCACACCCTGAGTTTCCCATTCTTTTTTGGCACGATAACTATTGGCGACACCCATTCAGAGTGTTCAATAGGATATATGAACCCACATTTGATAAGCTTTTCTAGTTCTTCTTGAATGATCTTTGCGTACTTAGGATTCATCGGGTAGGGTCTTTGTTGTACGGGCTTCGCAGTGCTAATCATAGGGATTGTATGTTGGACCACAGAAGGCGGAACACCTTTCATATCATGGTATGTCCAAGCGAATACGTCCTTGAATTCCTTGAGAAGCTCTTTGAGGACCGCCTCTTCAACTTCTGTGAGGTCTTGGGCAATAAAAACAGGTTTTGATTCTTCACCGGGGTCAGCTAATTCTATTTCTTTAACTATTGCCGGACCATCATAGATTCCATTATTCCCATCGATAGGTATTCTTTGGGCTTTTGTGTACACAACCTTTGCTTCCCCTGTGGTGTAAGATTTGAAATGTTCTGGTGCAGGATGCAAGTCTGTGGATTCTGGTTGTGCGTTGGTTTGTGCTTCCATTTCTGCTTTCTTGTGTTGTCGAGCTAACTCTTGGTTTTGACGCCTCCTTGCAGTGCGGCTCAACTTTGGCTTGTCTATGATCTCTAATTGGGCTATGTCATGGGGTCGTGGTCTACACCACATAACATTTTGGAGATATTCACCCCAATTGTCTACCAATTTTCGATGAGCATCACATGCTCCTATATAACTGAGCCATTCTGCTGAGGATCTCTTCTTGTTTATCCTAGCATGTACATTGGCTCGATATCGACGCCTCTTAAGGTTTTTCTTTTTCTTATTTGAGACCTGCTTTTGATTTGCATTTAGATCTGGCTCACTAAAGGAGTCCTCGTTGGTGTCCTCTTCACTCTCGGAGGAGCTATCATCGGTTGATGTGCTCGATCCTTCCGAATGTTTTGACTGTGAACTTGCTCCACTCTCTAATTCATGAGATTCAGAATCCGTTTCACTCTGGGAGTCAGTGTCCAAGTCGTGTTGGTCAAAGTCTTCTATTGAGCTATCAGTGTCACTGTCAGATTGGTCCACAATTGCCTTGCCCTTAGAAGATGCATGTATGGCACTTATCATGTTCAGAGGTGCAATTTGTGGTACCTCTTCCCCCTCTGGTGTGACCCAAGTGGTTCCTCTATTTCCCCAGGTATCTATGGTTGCAGCTAGGTGTACCCAATCCACATTGTCCGACTCAGTCATCCCAGGTAGGATATCCATATAAGGAGAATCTTGGCCAATGTCTGTATCCTTCTTACAAGTGTAACAATATTGTAGTGGGGCCGAGTGAACTGTGGTGTCAGAGCGATGATCAATAATGGTTTTACTCCCTAAGGGGTGTACCTTACCAGTCACCAAATCCACTCTAAGGACAGAGTCTTGGAATTGCAAATAGACATGATTTTTAGACCAATCGTGAACCATTTGTGCTTCCCTCATGAATGGTCGTCCTAAAATCATTTCATATGACATAAGGTGTTTAGAGAAATCCATTACAATGAACGTATGTCGCACCTTGTATCCTAGAACTTTGATCTTAAGATCCTTGAGCATCCCCATAGGTTTGGCTATGGTACCATTTGCCATCTTTACCACAATGTTAGTAACACTGAGGCGGGGTTTTCCCATGGATTCCCAACAATCTTTTGTAACGATGCTAACTCCCGCACCACCATCAAGAATTCCCTTTATAGTTAATCCCTTGGTAGTGATGGGTAGGGTCGCATTAGACTCGTCGCCTTCAAAATACTGCCCTAATTCGTTAATGGGTACCTCGATCACAGACTCGTGTCCATCTAAGTCAAGTGATTGCACATGATTTTCCTCATCAATCATAATCGAGTCAGGCCTATTTGGTTGCGCAAACTGCGGTAATCCCGTTCGTAGCTCTCCGTTAAGGAATGCTCGAAGTGCAAGGAATAACTCAGGATCTCCATACAGCTTTGCTATGATCGTGGTTCGGACCTCAGAAGACATGAAGTCCACTAGTTTGGCAACATTCATTGGCGTTTTGCAGGGTGTAGGCCCTTGACTAGGAACTGGTGAGGATGGAATCTCATATTCCTCAATGGGATCAGGTATTCCTTCGTTAAACATCCTTTCCAATAAGAAGGGTGTATGCTCACTTTCTGATGTCCCGTCCTCACTCCCTTCTTGGATGATACTAGATATGGCTAACGGTCTATGGTTCATGTGGGGTGGATGAACTTGCGTGGGAAACACTGTGTCATGAATTTTTACATGCATGGGTTCTGGTTCTAGTTTCCTTTGAGTCTCCTCCACTAAACCTCTTAGATGTTTCACCTGCTTAATCTCATCTACTGGGTTTGGGTACGTCCCAATCTTCTTTTTACAATTCTTCCCTTTTTGCCCCTGCGGTTTATCTTGGGGGTCTTGGATTGGATTTGGAAACACTTGTGGTGTTTTCAGAGGCTCTTTATGGTTTTCTCTCATTCGGTTTTCATTTGGTTCCATGTTACGGTTTTCCTTGTCGGTCTTTCCCTTTGTGGTATTGGTTCTAGTCTCCATTGTGTCGACTGAATCTGAATCATCCTCGAGGTCATTCATATACACGGGGTCATCTCCTGTTCCTATGTTTGTTTTGGAACTTGGCTTTGAATTTTCCGTATTCTGCGACTTCTTCCTTCGTGTCTTCTTTTTCTTTGCTTGGATAATTGACGCGGTATCTCTCTCTTCGAGGATATGTCCTGGCCCTTGAAGCATGGACCGTGTAATCGCATAAGCGGGTGCGACGGGTGGTATTGGCGATGTCACACTAGCAATTTCGACCAAATTTAGGGGTGTGATTTTAGGCGCATTTGGGTTATAGGGGCATTGGGCAATCAAGTGATCTATGCCACAACGATTACATGTGAGTATTGGCATTGCAGACGTGCTCCCTTGATTCACTTGCATCTGTGCAGCATTCTTTTGCAGCCTAATAGGGCACTCCGCTACTCGATGTGGTCCACCACACTCGTAGCATTGAAGAGGTGGCCTCCTAGCCTGGGTGTTGATATTTTGACCTCTGGATGCGAGAGCAGCAGCTTGATAAACCGGCTTGACTTGTCCCCAACAATCTTCCATGTAGTATATAGGACATTCTTCCAATGTATCAAGTCCGTAGGCAATACTAGTGTCTATTTCCTCCTCACAACCATCTGCATAAGCATTAGATGGCTCGCAACCCACTTGGTTCATAGGGGCGACTCTTGGATGCGGGGGCTGCGGTCCTAGCACAGGAGGTGGTAACGGCGTAGCTTGTACAACATTTTGAGGTCTAGGGACCATGTGTTGTGGTAGCTGCTCAACAGGTGGAGCAGGCATCAATACAGGAGCTCGAGGTGCATCCGTCCAGGCTACAGGTGGTCTATTTGCCATCATACGTTTGATCATTAAACAATCTTTAGCTTGGTGACCATACCTACCACATGCGTTGCAAGTTCCATTAAATTTTACTCTAAACGTAGGGCACTCACTAGTGCTATGTGGACCTAAGCAAATGGAACACCATTGTTGCTCCCTTCTTGGATACATGTGACTATTTTGAGGGGGTCGATTATCCTTAAGAGACTCTTGGATTGCCTTGGTGAGGTCTGTCAAGAATGTCTCAAATACCTTTGGCTCATTGGCAATGGGCTTTGCAGTCATGGGTTCATACTCAATGGCTTGTGAGCTAGTGGATCTCGTGTCAGTAGACACCCTCATGCCTGCTATCATCAAGTTGTCCTCTAATTGGATTGCATTGGCAGTGACATCTTCCCAGGTTGTGATACCTCTAATCACTAGTCCATTATAGATTCCTTCATTCCTCAACCCTCGAATGAATCGATCAAGCAGTTGGTTATTGTTGAAGCGCTCATTTACAGGGCAGCGAGAGTTTAAGTGCTTTAGACGACTAATGAAGTCCCTTACTGACTCTCCTTCCTTACGTTCGGCCTTCTGTAGCTGAGATGCTACACCCCAAAGCACACCTTCTCGTATGTACTCTTTTAGAAACAACCTTCGAAGGGTAGGGTAGATTGTTTTCTCGTCCACCCTTAGGGTCCTATACCAATCTCCAGCCTTCCCACTTAATGTCAAGCTTAAGGCATTGCACTTATGTAGTTCGTTGCGTTCCCCTAAGGAATCACATACTTGTTCAAACACTTCAATGTGTTTCCTAGCATCTTCGTCCCCATTGAATTTTTGCGTGAGTTTGGCAATTTGTACTGCCTTACTTCTAGGCTCTCTATCAGAAGCATGACGCATATTTTCCGCGATAGATCGACCTATGGTTTGAGCAAACGCTGCCAAGTCACCTATGTGAGGAGGCAGGGCCGGTGGAGGTACTCTTGGAATCATATGTGGGAGAGGAACGGGTACCGGTCTTGGCATATGTGTGGATGATGCAGGATATGGAACATAACCGGGCATAGGTCCACTTGGATAAGGGCTAGGGAGCGGCACTCGAGGAGCATAAGCAAGTGGTACAATTGGAGGTGTGGGGGCCATGTGTGCATAAGGGGCTAGAGGCACATATGGTCGAGGCCCCATATTAGGTACTACGACACTAGGTAGTGGCACTGCGCTAACCGTAGATGTCATCGGTACATTCTCTGTCAGGCTTATCCCTGGAGTGAGCACTGTGTTTTCCTTAATAGAGGGTTGAGCCAAGTTAGGGAAGCTAAAGTTTTCGCTCGGAGGCTCAGATTGCATAGAGACCCCAGGTGAAATGACGTAAGATGGGTCCATGGGGCTCATTAGAGGAGTCTCCATTTGAGATAGAGTAGGCTGTTGAGCCTTGCTCGTATCCAGAAATCTCATGGGGCCAGTTGAGAGTATATTTACCCCTCGGTTTTGCCTTTCTGATTGAATAATGCCATGGATAACATTACAGATCATTTTCTGTTGATCTTCGATGCTCGTGGCACTAGAGGTGGATTGTACAATCTCTATCCATCCTACATGGTAGGCGTGGCCAGAGTGTAGATCCGTCAACACCTCAGTGTGGAGGTCGTATGTCCAATGATCATTAATGAACAATCCTTCTAGAGTCGACGTGTTAACGGTTTCTTGTGAGGTAGAAGCAATGTTGCTCCCCGTGGTTTTACTTGTCACCAACGGTACTCTAGAGGGAACTTCTGAAGGAGGCAGCTCAACAGGGCCTTCTTGGTAAGAAGTTGGTAGGATATCCACATGGACACTCTTTGGGGGTGTGGGGTCCACGTGCGATGTGAAAGGAGATTCCACTTCCCCACCCCCTTCGTGTGCTTCATTTGCATCAGGTTCCGAGCGAGTAGCTCTACCTAATGTTTCCATGAAACGGCTAAACATACTAGTACTAGGCTGTGGAGCTTCGGGAGGTGCATGGCCTTCTCTCTCAGTGTTTTGGTTAGGGTATGCTTCCATGATTTCTGAGTCGGAGGAGGAATCACTAGCGGCTATTTTAGGGTCTTGGGTGGTGCTACCTTGTGTCCCCGCTGAGGGTCTAGAGCTTATCGTGGATGGGTAATGGGTGTCCGTATGAACAGAGGCACCCTCAATATGCTCGTGTTCTAGCACCCGCCCAGAGCGTAAGTGCATGTGCTTTTGATACCCTAAGGTGTCAAAAAGCTGCTCTAGGAGGCCTTGTGACTAGTTTTTAGCGTGTCTTTTGTTTGTTTTTTTGCTAGATTTTTTTGAGCGTGTCGTGGAATGGGCCGTGTGATAGCTCAAAACTAGCGTATCGGTCAGAGGGTCGTGCCGTGCTTTACAGCCCTCCGTTTGGTCACTCTATGCCCTCGGAATCCCTAAAACTGTCAATTTCCAGTAGGGAACTAGGCTCAAACTAGAAAGTCTAAGGGTGCAAGTGGGAAGAGAAAGGAGGAGAGTGGAGGACTTGTCCCACATGCTCTCATTCTCTCTTGAGGGAGTAGGGTATATATATAAGAGTGAGTCTAGTATATATCATAAGACTGAGGCCTGGGCTTGGGCTTGGGCTTGGGCTTGGGCTTGGGAAAATGATCCCGATCCCGATCTACCTTTTATACAAACCAGCCCGTACGTTTTAAGAGTCGTGTTTTTTATTTTCGAAAAATATCGCCGCCCACTCGCTCGCGTTTTTAATTTCCGAAATTTTTTCCTTTTAAGATTTTAATTTTTTTTCCAAAATAATATTTTTTCTTTTAAACTTTTTTTTTTTCAAAAAAATTATTTTTTTTTTCTTTTTTTTTTTTTTTTTGACGCAGAAAAACGCAGCAATTAAAAAAATGCAGAAAAACGCAAAAAAGCAGAAATTGCAGAAATTGCAGAAAACTGACAGAAAAACGCAGAAATTGCAGAAAATGCAGAAAAACCGCAAAAAAATGCAGAAAATGCACAGAAATTGCTGAAAATGCAGAAAATGCAGAAAAAACGCAGAAATTGCAGAACTTGACAGAAATTGAAAACGCCGAACTTGAAATTGCAGAAATTGAAAAACGCAGACAATAGCAGAAATTGAAATTTGACAGCAATTGCAGAAAACGCAAAAAACAGATATCTCCACACACCCCTTCCCTGCCTTTCCTATGATAGAAATTGCACCACAAGGAAGCGTGAAGTGCTAACCGAGCTTAGTGTAGGGCATATCCCCGGCAGCGGCGCCAAAAATGTGCGCTCCTTGCCGCACTGTCGAAGCAAGGGACTTGCCAATACACCGTATGCGAGCCACAAACGGCTCCAAGCACACAACAAGCCTAAACTAGCAAGCTCAAGAAAACAAAGGGTGTGTCACTCACCGCTCTACGCTCGCCTTCGTGGTGGATTCCTCGCCGCGATGAAGAAGAAGCTGCAGTCGTGCCGCGCTCAACCGCTTCGCCGCCGTCGTGCCTTCGTAATGCTCGATCGCACACACACTCTCCCTCTCTCTCTCTCTCACACACACACACACAAGGAGGTGAAGAAGAAGAAGATGGAGATGGAGCAAGAGCACTCTTCAATTGCACAGATGAGAGAATGAGTAAAAATTAGGTTTAGTTGGCTTTTATAGGAGCTCACCCCATTCACACTTGGGCGCCCATGCTTAGCCAACTAACCCCTTGAATGTCCAAGTTAAAGTGCGCCTCTCATCGACGATCACTCTACCTTTCCCTATTGGTCCGACAAGCCCGGTACCTGACTCTAAATCATACATAATACGCGTCCATCGTAGGTGATGGGTGTCCGTGTGCCATGAGGGTTAACAGAGAGTGAAGCAAGGCGGGAGCTCCAAAAGGGTTTTATCCCTTTGTAACTTACTTCTTGTTTGAATTACTAAAGCCATTGAGTGGTTGCTTTCCTGTGGACATAGCCCATATTGGGTGAACCACATATATCATGTGTGATCTCTCTCTCTCTCTCTCTCTCTCTCTCTCTCTCTCTCTCTACTCTATAATCTCTCATGTGTGAAAATTATCTCTCTCCATTAAGTAATCTACTCAATTACCTACTTAGCTACATCATATTTTCTAACATCTTAAAGTTTCTGAAGCAAATGAAGCTCAACCTGAAATGGATGTTTCAGATTTCTTGAATTTTCAGCTTGCAAATCATATTTTGCAGGTAGAAGATGTTGATTTTGATGGTTCAGTATTATATTAGACTTGCAAAATAATGATCAAGAGACGAATATTTTGAACCTGATTTTGTAAAAGGCTTGTGGAGCTCAAAGATGTTTTGGATGTCTTTCTTGCTAAAGTTGCAATCGTTGATGAGCCAAATGTAGAGTGCGCAGGTGATGGAGAAGGTAGGAAAGAAGACTACACACACACACCAACACACATCGAGACACACACACACAATCGTTACCCTGCAGCAGCCATTCAACGAGCTGCTCTTCTCTTTTGAACTATTATCCAAAGTATATTTACAACATAGTATAGTCAGTGTCCAGCCGCCCATAACACAATGGACATATTCTTTAACATCATATTCTTTAACACTCCCCCTCAAGCTCAGAGTGAGCTTGCATATGATGGATTCCCAATGCTTCACGAAAGTAGCAAAACTTCTCCTTTCCAAGAGCTTTTGTGAATATATCCGCAACTTGATCATTTGTCTTCACATACACCAAATCAATCTCATTTGCCAAAACTTTTTCTCTAATGAAGTGATAATGTACCTCAATGTGTTTAGTGCGAGCATGGTAGACTGGATTCTTTGCCAACATGATGCTGCTAATATTGTCACAATATATAATGACACTGTCAAGATAGTCAAAACCAAAGTCTACCATAAGTACTCTCAACCATGACTCTTCACATGCTGCCAAAGCTGCTCCACGATATTCAGCTTTTGTACTTGATAATGCTACAGTTGATTACTTCTTGCTACTCCAACTTATCATACCATTGCCAATGGAAAATGCATAACCACTCGTAGATCTTCTATCCATAAAATCTCCTGCCCAATCTGCATCTGTGTAACCATAAAGACAAAGCTTCCCATTCTTTTCATAAAACATTCCATAACTGACAGTGGCTTTCACATATCTCATAATCCGTCTCACTGCATCAAGATGACTTTTACATGGATTTTGCATGAATTGACTCACAACACCCACTGCATAACTCAAATCTGGCCTTGTTATTGTCAAGTAAATAAGGCTTCCAACCATCTTGCGATACATAGTGACATCCTCAATGTAATGTCCATCATCAAACAACTTCACATTTTGATCAAGAGGTGTATCAACCGGTTTGCACGTTGTCATTCCATACTTCTCAAGCATATCCAACGCGTATTGTCTTTGTATCATCCAAATTCCTGATAAAGTATTGACAATTTCAATTCCCAAGAAATATCTCAACTCACCAAGGTCCTTCATGTTGAATTCTCTCAACAAACTCTTCTTGACATGCAAAATTTGCTCAACATGACTTCCAGTGAGAATCAAGTCATCAACATAGATAACAATAACGAAAATATCTCCATCAACATGCTTCAAAAACAATGAGTGATCAGCAGTAGACTGTTTAAATCCAATCTTCTTCAAGAATCTGGTTATCTTTTCACACCAATCTCTAGATGCTTGCTTCAAACCATACAATGCTTTCTTCAACTTACACACATAATATGGAAACTCTGGATGTTGATAACCCTCTGGCTGTATCATATAAACTTCTTCTTCCAAGTCACCATTCAAGAATGCATTATCCACATCCATTTGCCGTAACTTCCAACTGAACATACTTGCCATTGCTATCACCAATCTGACTGTTGTCATCTTTGCAACTGGACTAAATGTCTCATCATAATCAAGACCTTTTGTTTGTGCATAACCTTTAGAAACAAGCCTCGCTTTGTATCTTTCCACACTACCATCTGACTTGCACTTGACTTTGTATACCCATTTTGAACCAATTGCTTTCTTTCCACTTGGCAAGCGAACCAAATCCCAAGTGTCATTCTTCAAAAGAGCATCCATCTCATCATCCATAGCTGACTCCCATTCTGATTTTCCAATTGCCTCTTGAAAACATGTAGGCTCTTTATGTTGCACACGTGAAACCATGTATGCATAATGTGTACGCATGTAACCGTTGTATGTCAATCTATCAACTGGATAATGCACCCTCTCTGATCTTCTCAACTGTGGTGCTCTCTTCTCTTCAACTCGTACATATGGGGGTACATATTTCTCAATATGCTTACTGCCAGGTGTCCTCAAATGTGGTTAACCATGCTCTTCATCGAGGCTTTCATCTCCAGAACTCTCTTCAATCACTTTCTTCTTTCCTTTCTCGTCTTGCTTCTTATCTCGCAAACGACCACTCCATGGGTTGACACTTCCTGTACTCTCCTCTGCCATATGTGGTCCTGAAATAGTTCTTGTTGATGGTCCTGGCTTATCAACAACATGACGCACATTCTCTTGCTCTTCATACTCATCTTCTATCATCACTGGCTTTGGTTTATACCATGGTTCATGCTCACAAAATCTGACATCTCTACTGACATAAACTTGTCTTGTCGTAGGATCATAGCACTTGTAACCTTTCTTTTCAATTGGGTAGCCCAAGAATATACACTTCACTACCTTTGGCTCCATCTTCTTTCTTGCTTCATTTGGCACATGAACATAGCAAACACATCCAAAAACTTTCATGTAGGAAACTGTTGGCTTGATCCCATAAAGTCTCTCATAAGGTGAAATTTCATGAATGGCAGCTGTTGGTGTTCGATTCATAATGTGTACAGCTGTATGAACTGCTTCATCCCAATATGTTAATTGGCATATTCATCTCATTCATCATGGCTCTTGAAATCTCTGCTATGACTCTATTCTTTCTCTCAGCAACTCCATTTTGTTGTGGTGTTTATCTGCAAGTAATCTGTCTTCTTATGCCTTGTTCACGTAAGTAATCATCAAAACTGTGTGACATGTACTCTCCCCCTCCATCTGTACGTAGGCATTTAATTTGACAACCATTCTCTTTCTCAACCATAACTTTGAGCTCCAAAAATACCTCAAATGCCTCTGACTTTGCCTTTAGAAAGTAAACCCATGTCATTCTGCTGTAATCATCCGTAAATGTGATAAAATATCGACAACCATTTGGTGTAGCATGATCACAAGGTCCCCAAATATCTGAATGAACAATTTTCAAAGGACTTTGGCTAATTCTCCCCCTCTTTGGAAATGGTAAACGAGTTTGCTTTCCAAATTGACAAGCTTCACAAACATGATCAAAATTCAATCTGCCAAACTTTGGTAATCCACGTACAATTTGATTTGATTGCATATGCTTTAGTCTTCTAAAATTGAGATGACCAATTCTCTTATGCCATAAATTTGCCCAATCATCTTGAGTGGCTGATTTGTTTGCATACATACCATTGTGTAAACATGGATCTCCAGCTTCCAATGAGAACAAGCGACCTTTCTTTCTTCCACGTGCCAATATCTTGCATGGTCTGCCGTTGTGAAACTCCTCTATGACGCAGCCATAACGATTAAAACGGACTTGCAACCCTTGATCTGTCATCTGTCCAACTGATGCTAAATTCTTTGTGATTGAAGGCACATATAGAACATCTCCCAATGTGTTGTATGTCCCGTCTTTTTCTAGCAATGGAACTGAACCAACATGTGTAATCCAATGCATAGTATCATCACCTGTAGCGACAAAGTCATCCTCTTCTAACTTCTCTTTTCTGTCAAACCATTCACCATGATATGTCATATGATTTGTGGCACCACTATCTAAATACCAATCATCTGTATGATGTGGCTCCACCATGCTTCCAACAACATGCTCCATAGGAAATAAATGTCCACTCGACCTATTGTCATATATATTTTGATCATGAGGATTGTATCCAACAAAGTTTCCTCCATGTCTGCCATAACCTCGGCCTCTTCCACCACGATCACGATTTTGATTTAGCCTTGTGTAACATTCTCTTTCAAAGTGACCATAAATGCCACATCTGTTACAATATCCATCTCTTTGAGGATGTACAAAGCATCCACCTCCACGTCCACGAGTTCGGGCTCTCCCCCTGCCTCTTTGGCTATAATCATTGTAACTTTGACTTTGTTGGTTTTGCCATTGACCTCTTCCAACATTGTTTCCACGACCATAGTTTCCTCTTCTACCTCTATTGTTTCCACGACCTCTAGAGTAAAAAACCTGATCTCTGGAATTGTTATTTGATGTAGAAGGACCTGACTTGCCTAACTTCACCTCTTCTTGCAAACAAAGGTTTACTAACTCTTCAAAATCAGGCATGTGTCCTCGAACAGATATAGATGTATCCAATGACTTGTATTCCGGTCCCAAACCATTCAATGTCACTGAAACTAAGTCATCATCTGGAACTTCAACATTAATGCTCGCAAGATCTTCCTGTATTTTCTTTATCTCTGTCACATAATCTGATATGGATCTATTTCCTCGCCATACACAATGTAACCTTTGCTTCAAGTGAACTTTTCGTGGTTCTGTATTGGAGCTGTTCATTCTTGCTAGTATCTCCCATGCTTCCTTTGGAGATTGAGCCTTCTTCACATGTGGTATAAAGAAGTCACTAATGCATAGTGAAATCCAATGCATCACTTTCCTTGAATTCTCGATCCACTTCGTATAAGCTTCTACTCCTACTTGCCATGTTTTATGTGCTTCAACATTCTCTATATTTGGTTCCAAACCAACCTCGGGACACTCTTGTTCACCTGTAATATAATCCCATAAACCTTTGCCCATGATAAAGTTCTCCATCCTGTAAGACCATATGCTGTAGTTCTCTCTAGTCAGCTTCTCTCCAACAATCTGTGTGACTTGAGTTGAACTTTCTGCCATCTTCACACTCTCAATTTCTTCCAAAGGATTTTGACAAAATTTTGGCAAAGTTTCGTTTGCATTTGGACAATATCTCAAGTAACAATCTCAACCAAAGTGCTCATAAACACTGACAGAAAATCTCTCACTGCCAAGGGAAAATCCACTGACTCACTTTGCCACAGACTGACTCAGTACTGTGCATAAATACTCTAAAACAATGTCCACATGGACCTGTATGCAAATGCAATCCATACGCTGTCCTGTACCACATATCCATACATCCACCTTCTTCCCATAGTCGTAAACGACATATGAGGTCTTTCGCGGGGCTAGTTGGGGGTTCGCTCCAGTACCTAATCCACCTTGCCAAGGTACCAAAGCTCCCAAGGCAAGGCTTCAAAAAACCTCACTCGACCCTCACAAAGGCTGCAGTTTTCCAAAATACATTGACCGCATATCCATACATAACCGCAAAGTACTCAATCTGACAATATAACCGCCTCAACTTCTTCCCACAACCTTTCTTACATAGGCGGCTGTCCATAACGGACCCACAACAACCAAACATAATCTTCGATAACACAATATCATGATGCAAAAGCTCTATGTCGCTCTCCAAAACCTATGTAAATGTTGAATTCTTCACCTATAACCTGTAAATCTACTGCCGAGTGCAAAACTGGACATCTCCTATGCTTGTGTGAACTGGCTGTTTGCTGCAGAAAATTGTAGATTTTGGCAAATCTGAGTATGCCAATGCGTCTGGAACGCCCAAAAACATAAAGATAGACTCCTGGATCACTGTATTCCGAGTTCGGGTGAGGGAGTTATGACCAAAAAACCTTTCTTTTTTGCTGTTTTCCAGAGCTGCGGAAACCTGTGTATTGACTGTAGCTCCTCAAACTGAGCTCTAATACCACTTTGTAGAGTGCGCAGGTGATGGAGAAGGTAGGAAAGAAGACTACACACACACACACACCAACACACATCGAGACACACACACACAATCGTTACCCTGCAGCAGCCATTCAACGAGCTGCTCTTCTCTTCTTCTCTTTTGAACTATTATCCAAAGTATATTTACAACATAGTATAGTCAGTGTCCAGCCGCCCATAGCACAATGGACATATTCTTTAACATCATATTCTTTAACACCAAATGGTTGAGTTGCAAAGAGAGGATTGTTTTGAGTTTAATTTGCTGAGAATGATGTATGTTGAAGAGGAGGTGTTTGTGGATCAATCAGATCACATTTTTCTATGGTTCTTGGATCCGGAGCAGTTTCTTTATTAGAGAAGATGTTTTGGGGATATGTTTCATGAATTTCAGATTTGCAAAGGGATGCAGTTTATAGAAATGCAGTTTTCAATCATGAAAATTTTAGGAATGCAGAATTCAAGAGTGTAGATTTCAAGGATGTAGAGGATCCTCAACCTAAATTTGGCTATTTTTACTTTGTGGAGTAAAACTTGATCCTTGCATTATGGTTCTACAATTTTATGTTGTATGAGCTCTCATGAATGATGATTTAGTTCCCATCTGTGGCATATTGCCAATAAATGGTGCACTTGTAATTCACCTTGTTGTGTGGTGTGGTGGTACACAAACTGGGACATGGTTGGAAATTTCTTTGGGGTTTATGGGTGGTGTTTAATAATTATGTAGTGTGTAGTTTGTGAATCTTGGATTCACTATGAGGGAAACATAAAGAGGAACTTGAGAAGTGTCCCATTTGATTTCTTAGTACCAAGCTTGCCTTGTGTGAGGGTGTGTGTGTTCTCTCTCTAGCTCCTACAAAGAGGGCCCACCCCCTCATGAGTAGGGATGTGCTTTGACTTTTGAACACCTTAACACCTCAAGCACCTTAGTCATGGAGCACCTTAGCACCTTAGTCATTAAGCACCCCAAGCACCTTAGTCAACAAGCACTTCAAGCACCTTAGTCAACAAGCACGACAAGCACCTCAAGCTTGGGCCAGGTTCCCACCTCAAGCACAACCCTAGCTGTTACCATATACATGTGGTAGTGATGTCTGTGAACACACTAGGACCGTCGAGGTATTTTTTCCCTCTTTAGGAGGTTTTTTCCCCCGTGCATTATATATACGCCCATCGCTCTAGGGCTATCTATCTTTCCATTGCACACTAAGCAGTACACTCTCTATTGTGTGCCTTGAGCTTCCTTTGTCTTCTCCAAGCTGTGTGTGTTTTCCTACACGAGATCTTATTAAGTTTAAGAATTATCCTTTTGAAGATGCTAGATGGATGCAAGGCATACAATTAAAGGATAACCTAAACCTTGTCAATGCTTACAATGCTTCCCAAGAGTAAGCAAATGTACAAAATGTTAAAAATGAACAAATTTTTTGTCTTATAAGACTCTCTTTTTCTTTATTGTGCATGCTTAGATCAAGTTTGCAGAGACGACGTCTCCCAAACACCAAGTACAATGGGTATCAGAGCCGGTTGTGTCCTCTCGGGCTTAGTCGCCAGCAGCTCCAGCACAAGCCTGCTCATTTTCTTCGATTTCATGAGCTTTGGCGAGCGTTCGTCGCAGGTCGACAAAAATTTGGGGTAAGCTCGTAGAGCTTAGTCTGGTCAAATTTTTTATTCAGGCTCATTTCAGCCTCCATTTCCACTACAGCTAAGTCTGCACAGGCAATTTTGTCATTTTGTGCAAAATTTTTGTCAGTGCCAAATATTGCATAGGAGGTCCCATACAATCTACTGCGGGTTGTGTTATATAGCACATGCTGGTCTCACTCAGTTTCTCCTCATTTCAGACAGTTTTCACATCAGGTGGTGCAGGCATTTTCCATGTCTGAAAACAACACAGATGTGTTCAAAATGTTTGCTACTGAGGACAGATTGGATGGCGACAATTACCATATGTGGGCTTACATGATGCAACATGTTCTTGTGTCAAAGGGCGTTTGGAATATTGTGCAGGGCATTGATGTACATCCTCGTTATGAGGATCTAGGCGATGTTGAGTATGTGGCAAGTCTTGCTACAAGGATTGTTGCTATTAGAGTTGTTTTGCCTACGACAAAACAAGCTCGTTGGGATGTAAAGGATACGCAGGCTCATGCATTGATTGTGATGTCTATGAAGTGCACCATTACTCCTCACATTCATTCAACAAAATCTGCAAAACAGGCTTGGGATATTCTGGCTGGTCTGTATGCAAGCTGCAATGAGGCAAAAATTTCATTGCTGCGTAAAGAGCTGGAATCGAAGATAATGCATGAGGAAGATGATATGGATACTTTCCTTGCTGGTGTCAAGGATATCAATGAGAAACTTATTTCTGCAAGTGAAGTCATTTCAGAAAGATCCCTTGTGTAGACTGTTCTTGATGCCTTACCAGATTCTTACCAGACTTTCGCTAGTACTTGGAGACTTATGACCCAAGGAAATCCTGAAGTTGTCAAGTTTGATGCATTGTGCACATTGTTGTTGCAAGAGTCACTTTCCAAAAAAAACGGGACTAGACAGTGTGCAGTTGAACAAGCTTTTATTGCTTCTCAAAGAAAGGGTGGTAACAGCAATTTAGCCACTTCTTATGGTTCTTCTGCTAGTGGAAAATCACCTTTTCCTAATGCTTCTACTGGTAGCAATTCGTCTGGAAATTTTGGTGATAAGGGCAAAAAGAAGATGCGTTGCCATTATTGTAAAGCTAATGATCACTTGATCAAGCAGTGTCATAAGTTGAAGGCCAAAGAGGCTAAGAAGAAAGAGGGTGGTTCCACTACAAATGCTGGTTCCACTACAAATGCAGCCATTGTTGAGTCTTCTATGAAAGGAGACTATGATGCTGATGTTGATGCAGAATGGGCTTTTAGTGTAGAGTGCACTTACAATCCTATTGTCCATGATGCATGCATGTCAGTTGCTGCACATTCACATGTGTGGTATTTTAAGAGTGGTGCTACAAAGCACATTACTTGACATCGTGAATTGTTCACCTCTCTCGAGTTTGTCCCTCATGGGAATTCAGTCACGTGTGCCAACAATGCCACTTATCCGGTTCATGGAGTTGAAAATATTGTGCTTACTGCTGCAAATGGCAGTTCTTTCACACTTGTTGATGCATTTGTACCTGGGATCAAGAAGAATCCTTTGTTTGTATCTGCACTTGCTAGACTTGGACTTGTAGTCATATTTGTGGATGAAAGATATACAGTTCATGATCTTAGTTTTGGTGATGAAATTGTTGCATCTGGGCTTTTGTGCCGTGGGTTATATGAGCTCACTTTGTATGACAAGTGTGGACAAAATTTTGCAAATGCAGTTGCAGATTCAAGGGCTATTTCACATGCAAAACTTTGGCATGCACGTTTTGGTCATCTAAATTTTGCCACTTTGCTGCGTTTGCAAAAATTTGATGTGGTTGCTTCTTTGCCGCCTCTTGAAGTACCTGTCAAACGTGTTTGTGAAGGCTGTATTTTGGGTAAAATGTAGCGTTCTAAGTTTCCAAAGGATGGTTCAATTAGGGCCACATGCAGGTTGCAGCTTGTACATAGTGATGTTTGTGGGTCCATACAAACTCCATCCTTGGGCAATTATTTGTACTTCGTGACTTTCATTGATGATTACTCCAGGCATGCATGGGTATTTCCTCTTAAAGCAAAGTTTGAAGTTTTTATGTGCTTCAAACAATTTCTAGCTATGGCTGAAAATGTCTCGAAATGTACTATGGGCACCCTCCGTTCCAATCGAGGGGGGGCGTATATGTCTCATGAATTTAATGCATTTCTGTCTAGTTGTGGGATAAAACACCAACGTACAGTGCCTTATACGCCTCAGCAAAATGGTGTTACTGAGAGGAAAAACAGGTCACTTACAGAAATGGCACGATGTATGGTCAAAAGTCAAGCTTTGCCGCATTCCTTTTGGCTTGAGGCCATCATGTGTGTCACTTATGTACTTAACAGGTGTCCTACAAAAGCTTTGCAATCTATTACTCCATATGAATCATGGCATGATAGAAAGCCTTCTATTGAGCACATGCGTATTTTTGGTTGTTTGGCATATGCTTTGGTGCCACAAACACAGCGTAGAAAATTGGATGATAAGGCTGTCAAATGTAATTTTGTTGGTTATAGTGTTGAAAGCAAAGATTACATATTGTATCATCCGCAAACAAAGCGTATTTTGGTTTCACGGGATGTAGTGTTTGTGGAAGATTTTGTTCACCCCTTGCTGTCATGTACTAGAGACAGTAATGTAAGCTCACATGACATATAGTTGTCTCTTTTTAGTGGTGAAAGTTCGAATGTAAATTCCAATGAGGCAAATGTACAGCCTATGGGGTTTCCAAAAATGTTACAGATCAACCTATTATTGATGCAGATGTACATGATGTACTTGATGAGGAAAGGGTTGAAAAGGAGCAGGCTAGAGGTATGCCAAAATGGCTGGTGCATACATTGCGTAACAGTAAATTGGATGCACCTTTGTCTAGTCATACTCGTTCAGGCTCTCGCCATGCATCTTATGCATCAGATTGTTATGCTTTGGCTATGTCTAGCTTACATGATGTTGAGGAACCTATGTCTTTTGATGAATCACAGAATTCAAAAAATTGGATGGCTGCCATGTAATCATAATATGATGCACTTATAGAAAATGGCACACGCACTTTATGTGATTTGCCTCCTGGAAAAAAAGGCCATTGGTACGAAGTGGATTTACAAGTTGAAACGAAATCCGGATGGTGAGATTGATCTCCATAAGGCTCGACTTGTTGCAAACTGTTATGCACAACAAAAAGGCATAGATTATGAAGATACTTTTGCTCCCACTTGTCGTATGACTACTGTGCGTTTTCTATGTGCATTGGCAGATCATTTTGGTTGGGATGTACATCAATCAAACATTGTTACTGCTTTCTTGAATGGTGACATATTTGAGGGAGTTTATGTAACACAGCCTCGCGGTTTTGTCAAGAAAGGACAAGAGGACAAAATGTGCAAATGTAAGAAGGCTTTGTATGGGTTGACGCAATCTCCACGTGCTTGGTATGAGAAAGCTGACACTCATTTGGTCAAACAAGGCTTTCGTAACAGTCAAGCACAAAACATATTGTATGTAAAGCGTGAGGGTGATGTACTTCTCATTGTGGTTCTTTATGTAGCTGATTTGTTGATCAGTGGACCAAATGAGAGACATATTGCTGAATTTAAGGCTTATTTGAATGCTACTTTCAAGATGAAAGATTTGGGGTTGTTGCATCATTACTTGGGTATACAATTTAAGCAGTGTGATGGTGGTATTGCCTTGTGTCAGAAAAGTTACATAGAGACATTGCTATGTAACTTTGGACTTGAGGATTGCAAACCTATTGCCACTCCCATGGAAACAAGTTTGAAATTTTCATGATGCTGGTGATCCTGTAGATGTCACTCTTTACCAAACTATTGTTGGATGCCTCATTTATGTATGCAACACGAGACCGGATATTCAGTTTGCAGTCTCACACGTCAACAGATTTATGCATAGCCTAGGGTCTAAGCATTGGCAGGCTGTCAAGAGGATTTTCCGCTACCTTAGTGAAACTTTACATCTTGGCTTGTTTTATCCCAAGGGGGGATCATTGCCGCCAAACTTACATGCTTTTTCGGACTCAGATTTGGCTGGTTGTTTTGGCACGAAAGTGTCCACAAGTGGTTTTTGTTTCATGCTTGGTAGTTCATGTATATCATGGTTGAGCAAGAAGCAACCTACTGTGGCCACTTCTAGTTGTGAGATTGAGTACAAGGCAGTCTTCACAGCTACGGTTGAGTGTGTATGGCTCAGACGCCTTATGGATGATTTGGGTGTTGGATAGGACACTGCCAACACTATCTACACTAATAGTCAAAGCGCATTCGGCAGTTGCAAGGTACCCAGCCTTTCATGCTCGCACAAAGCACATTGAGGTGCATTACCACTATGTCAAGGAGAGGCTCTCAGCAGGAGAGATCAGCTTGGCTTATGTGTCAACAAAGGACAACCTTGAAGACCTTTTCACAAAGGCATTGTCTTGTGAGAAGCTCAAAGCTTTTCACAAAGCTTTGGGCTTACTCCCCTCTGTGGACTGATCATGTTCTCAGGGCATGGCACTTCCCTTTACTCATGTGCCAGCTCTCGTTCACCGCATCACTCCAGGAGGGATTTGTTACCATATACACGTAGCAGTGATGTGTGACCCGGGGTATTTTTTCCCTCTTTAGAAGGTTTTTTCCCCCGTGCATTATATATACGCCCATCACTCTAGGGCCATCTATCTTTCCATTGCACACTAATTAATACACTCTCTATTGTGTGCCTTGAGCTTCCTTCGTCTTCTCCAGGCTGTGTGTGTTTGCCTGCAACCCTAATTTCAACACTAGCTTGCCTAAGGTCAAAGGACTTTTAACACCAACCATTGGAGCTCTTTGATGAAGCTAATCCTAAGGTCTTTAAGCTCCATTAGCTAACCTTGCTCTTTGACAGATCATCTCTCAATTGGACGCCTTTACCATTGGCCCCGTGTTGAGATAGACCCATAAGTGCATGTCTATATTGTAACCCTTGTCCAGTCTATTTTCTCACATTAAATGATCAGTTTAATATGAAAAAATTGGTTAGATATTAGATTTTATGACATCCAACCTCTTTGCATGTAGATGAAACACACTTGGAGACCTGATTCAGCCTTCCTATGCCAAAACAATTGATTTTCCTGAAATCTTGATATAGAAAACACTTAAACTGATCTACTTCTTCATCAAAATGATTTTTTTCAAGGCCTACAAATTGGACTCTCCTTCACACATAAAAAACGCCACCAAGATGGCTTGCTCTTATTCCCCCTCAAAAACATAACGAAATCCACTTTCTTGCTACGAAACACTCCAATCACTGACATTTCCCAGGAACTGATAAATTTCAGATTCATTTTCAAGATTTTCAAACTCCATCAACACTCGAAGGAGCTTCACATCAACTTTGTCTCCTTCAGGTTTCATAACTTCGCTTTCAGAAAAAACACATGATCTCTAATTTGAAACATCTTTGCCTCCAATTCATCAAATTTGACTTCAATTTGGTTAGCAAAGTCACTTTGCATCACAACATGCAAAAAACTCCCAAAAAAATTACACTTATGGATGTAAGAATTACACTCAAGAAAACCGTCATGAAACTCAACGTGAATTGCTTTCCTTTCTACCTTCACTTGAAAACCTCTAGAGAACTCCTCCTCAAGAAAATGAACCTAAAAACTTTTGACTTGTATTCCCTAAATTTCCTTCCATGTCTTCTCTTCTTGCATGTATTTCAATGCATCATCAAGATTCAAGTCAAGTTGCTCATCTAGTCGTTGAAAAGGCTTCAAAACTTTATTCATTGGTGATTTAGCTTTCCATGTATAAGAATCCAAAGCTATTGTCAAGACTGGCTTACATGTATGAAGCATCTTCCCATATAAAAAATAGATAAAATCAACAAACCCATCATCGATGTTGTTCAACATGACACATAGAACCATTGAGACATAATGATCCATATCTCCTTCATCTGCAAAATCACTTAGAAATGCAAAAGCATCTTCAAGAAACCACTCCATCATCAAGAACTTGCAAATGCATCATCATCGATCAAAACCATCTTCTTGGCATCAATAAAACCATTGACATTAAGAACTTGACCACATAAGGTATAAAAATCTTCAAGAATACCATTAGGGAGCTGAACTTCCTTGGACAAAAATAGACTTTCAATCTCCTTGACCAAATTTGTAAAAGCATCGACATCGGAAAGATCATTCAAAACACCTTCCACAACATCAAGGTTTGAAGAAGACTCCATACTCATGATTTGAGTAAGTTGAACATTCAAATCCTCAATTTGATTATCCTTGTCCAAAACAACTTGCTTAAGAGCATCATGAAATTCATAACAATAAGAAACATGCAAATCAGCTTCACCATGATTGATCTTGGAAACCGCTTCATTTGCTGCGACCATACTTGAATGCCTCTCATTCTCCAACTCTAATGAGATATTTTTTTTCATCTTTGCTTGAGAAACAACAAGACTTTGAAATTCAGCAAATTCAAATATGAATTTTTTGTTCAGGGACCTGCTTTATGGAACTCTATAAATCAAGGACCTTCGGTATTAAACTTGCAAATCAGAGGCCTGAAATTCAAGAACCTTGTCTTCAAAACTGGAATCACTCATATGCACTCTTGGAAATTGGCTTTCGGTCTTCAAGGCTCCAAAAAACACTTCTCCATCAACACAAACACCTTTCGGGCTGTCACTTGTGAGACACTCCTCTTTAAGATACATCAAAAACTGATTCATCACATCATGCTCATCATCAACACACACTATGTCTTTATCTATCGTCGATTCTTCCACTTCAACACACTATAATCTAATGTCTTCCTGAATTTCAATCTCTTTAAGATTGATATCTAATGTTGGTATATAGGTTTGTATGGGATATTGGTGGCTTCTCTGGTTCACCCCCATTTGAATTCCCTTCTTCTCAATCACCAATTCTTCTTTTGGGTAACTTGCCTTCTCTTTTTGCAAAGTGGTGAGTGTCTTTGATGTGAGGTTTGTGGATAGCTAGCAATCCTCTTGGCTCCTTTGGTTCATGAGCTGCTTCTAGCTTCCTTCTTCTTCCTCCATCATCTTTTCACTCCATCTCCCTTCCTTTGAACAATATCTCCTTCTTGAACCAACTTCTTTTCTTCAATAATTTGTGTATCTAGATCTTAGATCCCATATTCAAGAGCATCAAAATCAGGCTTGAAACATTCTGGTGCTGAAAAATCATATTCATGGTCGCAAGTCCTTGAAAAGCTATTAGTAAAAACTAACAACTTGAGGTTGTTTTAGGTTGGAAATAGTAATAGGTTGTTGAAAACACCATTGAGAATCATCATCACTGAGGTAATCATCGAACTCATCTTCACACTGCTCTGAAAGACATTCACACGCTTCTTGCAATCTTGATAATCGTTGTTCTCTGTAGAGCATGACTTCCTCTTCTTTCCTACATGACTATTATGTCACTTGTGTGCATCATCACAAGAAGATCGGAAAACCAGCTTAAATCCTCTTGAGCATCACATATGTCTTGATGACATGATGCATCTTGAAAAAAATTGCATAATCAAATACAATTCCTTGCACAACTTTGGCATGCAATACCAGACACAAACCTCCTCTTTTTGACAGGACTTACACATGTAAGGCTTTGCATCATGTCCATGTTTTTGACAAATAGAGCACTTCTTCTTCTTCTTCTTCTTACCCATTTTAAGATTAGAGATCAAATAGCAATGTTAGTCATCACATTCAGTGCACCACACTAACTAGAGACTATATGCAAGCGTGAGGTGGAGAGCATACAATACTTAGATTCAGTCCAACCCTAACACATAGTTTCTTATACATGCTCTAAGATTTCTAAAATCAACAATTCAGGTATCCTACTTACAAAAATTGCAATATGGATTACTTGTATCAATTTTGACTCCTCAATTCTTCACGAAAGCAATCTTGGTTGATCAGGTTTAAAGTTTACCTTCACCTTCAAACCACCACTTTACTCACGTCAAGAATTATGGTCCGATATTTCGACTCTAGCTTTGAGTAATTTATTGATTTGAAACAAGTTCAAGCTGAAAACCTTAGGGTCATCTAATTCTAGATTCAATAATTTAGGAGAATCTCTCCAATCCTCATGTCCAATTTGATTCCAAGTTCAAAAGTTCAAGTACACTCCTAAATTTAGTTCTCAAGGTCCTGAATTTTGTTTTCAACTTGTTTCTCCTCCACGTTGCCAACTCTTGTTTTTAGGGCGTTGTCGAGGGATAAGTGTTCGAAACTTGAGCCAGGTCAGCGCCGGGCTGCTGGCTGTGGAAAAATTGAGAGCGAAAAATTGCTGCCCCGCACAAGACAACAGCTATTAATTACTTGGTAATGCTATCGACGCACAAAACTTGTTCAAAAATCGGTAACACCGACAAGACTGATGCGCAATCAAGAAGAAGTGCCGTTAAGGACACCATTAAATAATGCTAATGATAGTTTAGGAGCTTAAACTCCCATTACAGACCACTCTGGGCCGTTAACGGCTCCGCAATTCATCAAAAAGAAATAATTAAACTAGGTTGCCTGCTAACGAGGAAAATCCTATTGTGTCGGTTCCATCTGTTTGATTTGTCTTCTGTCATAATAATCAATATCTAATTCTCCTAAATGATTTTCTCATGTTAAACTGATCATTTAATATGGGGAAGTGCCAGGGGTGAAAAAGCTAGGATATTGGTTAAGCTAGCAGACCGGACCACAGTAGGGATCCAAAGGAGGGAAAATAGGGATCCAAGGGGGGGCCATCTGCAAAAGATCCATGTGCAATAATGGGCTAAAAAGACCCTAAGGTTCAGCCCATTAAGACTTCCAAAATGCTAAGGTTCCAAAATTCAAAGGTTGTGTCCAAAGGTCAACCTTAAGGGAATTGGATGCTTTGTGTGTGACCACAAAAGTCTTTGTACATCCCTACATGGGAGGGGGCGAGCCTTTCTTCTAGGGGATGAGAGAGAAAGCCACACACACACACACACACACACACAAGCTCCCTTTACACAAAGGGAATGAGGGACACATGTCAGCTCCCTAGGCCAGATGCCCACAAGGTGTGCCCAATTCCTATTGGATGGCCTTGGAGGTGGACCAATGAGAATTAGGCTAGAGTAAATCTAGTTTAATTAATTTCAAAACACTTAATAAAAGAACCAATGAGAATTAAGTCTCCTAGAAGACTATTGGGCAGTCTCCCAAGGGGTCCAATGAGCATTCAGGAGCCCAATGGCTTGCCTGATTCCTATTGCCCATGAGGCAAAGGGGTCCAATGAGAGTTTAGTTTAATTATTAAATTACCTAAAGATCTCACAAAAGGGGAAAGGGGGACACATGTCAAAAGGCTATCACTTATGCTGCTTAATAATCATTGGCTTGACTTGGGGAGGGCCAATGGGGAGATAGCAAGAGCAAATAGCAAGAGGGCTCGCCCAAGAGAGAGAGGGGGCTGATTTTTGCAAGGCATTATCACACACACACTCACACAATCTCATGTGTGAAGAAAGAGAAGACTATCTCTTCCCAAGCTTTAATGGAGAGCTCATCACCTACTCCAAGCTTGTGAGATAGAAGCCTACATCGACACACTCTTGGCTTGTGGATGCAAATCCATGGATGCAAATCCAACCAAGAGCCAAGCTTCAATGCATGCTCATCTCCTCTATCAAGCTAATTACTAAGCTAAAGCTATGCTAATATGAGTGATTATGTGAGGAGATGTACATCTTTCTCGTAAGATACTCCTTCTTCCTCTCAATCTACTCTCATACCTTGCTAGCTCTCACCATCTTCGAAGGTGTGTGAGGTCTTGGGTCTGAGAAGGGATAATTAAAGTTGTGTTTACTAAGTGTTTTGCTTAGTGCATGAAGCTTTCATCTTCATTGCACTAGCTAGTCTTGAAGGAACACAAAGAATTGTATTGTACAATGTCTCTCTTGATGGGAGAAACCATAATACAAAGCCTTTTGGAGGGGGGACCGGCTCCATGCAAATCCGGTCCTCAACTGTTGTCAATAGCTTAATTTCTCTCTCTTTTGAAAGTATTGTTGATGCTATCTAACTAGGTGTTATGCTTTTTGTTGCTCTCTCCACCCAAGCACTCTTGTAATTCTCATTAGGAATCTATTCTAATGAAATGCCCACTATGTTCATGCTAATTTCCGCTACACACAAGTTTTTAGGCCATTAAATGTTACATCTTCAATCACTGTCTTTGAATTTCTTCTCGCCTTTTCCTTAGCTCTAGTCTTTTCGATTTCCCTTCATGCTCGGCTTGCTCCCAGCTCTCAAAGCTTACCCTGCTTGCTATGCCGAAGCTTAGCTTTCTTCTCCTATGACTCCTTACGAGCCTTGGTTGCTCTCTCCTTGCTTAAGCCGAAAGAGAAAGAGTCTCCTTGGTTAGCAAAGACCGGGAGAAAGTGAGTGCCTTGATTGCTAAGCCCTCTCCTTGCAGCCTTGGTTCGGTTGCTCTCTCCTTGCTAAGCCGAAAGAGAGCCTTCTCTTCCCTCCTTGCTCCCGTCCAAGCTTTCTCCTCCTTCTCTCGCTTGCAATCCCTTGCAATGACCTTCTTGCCCTCCTCTCGTTGGTTCTCTCTTCCTAAAAAAAACGTCTTCATGCAATTCCCCTTATGCTATTAATAGTGTGCTCCCTCCCGTAGCAACGACGGCGCAGCCGTTGCTAGGGAGGCATAAAAATGCCCTCATGCTGACATGGCAGCCCGTCCTCGACCCACGGAGAAAATGGCGCAGATGCTATCGAAAACGGTCGCCTCGACGTGCTAGTCTGATCTCGCTTCATGCTCGAGCTGTTGTGCCCTCTACAAGACGCTACAAGTGCTCCTCACTCCCTTCCTACGCTCGTCGGCTGCTCTGCTGCCCACCATTAGCTTCTTTTCTTGCTTTGCTTTTACACTAAAAAACCTTATCCACTAAGTGGGCGGCCAGGGCGGCCTTATTATTTTAGTGGGCGGCCATGCCCCTTTGAGGTCGGCCATAGCTTGTGTAAGGGCACCAACTTTGGCATACATGCTGCCCAAACAATACCAAGCACTTGACAACCTTGGTACCCCCCATTTGACATACATACCGACTAAAGCATCGCTAAGCACAACATCTTTCTTCAGCAACCCCCGTCGAGCAACCTTATCATAAAATCTGCTGCCCGTATCAAGAGATGACCTTAAAAAAGATTCCACTTAAGCATTTATTGTGCTCTCTGAAGTGCATCACATCCAACTTACATCTCAACCAAAGTACTGTTACCTCGAGCACTTATTATACTGCGTTCAAAACTCTGGCTGCTGCTCAAAATTCCAAACTGGCACACCGACTGAGCGGACTAGACTGGTACGATACCGACCCCCGGTGAATCCTTATCGGCCAATATCTTGGCGACCAGGACTCCGATCAATCACTGATCTGAAAAGACCGACGCACTCCTCAGAGTGAGCACTTCAGGCCCATACATTCATTTCAATTCTGTCACCTTAGCTGCAATTGCCCAATCCGGTACGGATCTGCAACCGACTTGAACTTTAAACTGCCATAACTTCTTCACCGTAGCTCTAGTCGACGAGCCGTAAAGACAGGCCGGTAGAGCACATCACACGCTACAGTCCTAGGTCACAATATCCCATCCGTGCCCACTTCACGCATAACACTTTTTAGCATCATTAAGTCATGTTTTGGCCCTTTCAGCCGCATTTGACATACATTTAGCATTAAACTTGGCCAATTACCAGGCCTTAATCACTGTTCATTAATCATGCAAGCTTCAAACAAACTTGATGTGCATTTTTCTGGTGTCTTTCTTAGCATGGGAGCGGAGTTGCACGATAGCGCTCTTCTATATCAACAAATGCTTCTTGCCCTTGATGGCATCTCCTTCACCTTCAACATCTTGTAAATTCTCTTTGCTCATGGGTGCTTCTTTAGTGCTGGAATCTTCTCTGTAGCCCTTTTCCCTTCTCAATTGACACTAATGCTGAAGCCTCTTCTTGCTTGCTTTCTTCTCAACACTTGCAAGCTACAACAAAAACATTTGTTCTCAACACTTTTGTTCTCTCTTCTCGCCGCTTCCTTTTGTCGTGTTTGCCATATTTGCCTTCTTGGTTCTTTAGGAGCCCCCCCAATTCTCTCTCAGGATCTATTATCAGCCTTTTCTTGCTTATCATCACCACCAACAAACCCTCACTTTGTAATTGATTGCATACGACTTCTATACATCAATACTCGCTAATGCCTCAAAACCTCCTCTCTTCATCAAATGTCTGTAATCTTCTACTTCATCAAATGTCTGTAATGTTCTACTTCATCAAAATCCATCCTAAGAAAGGCATCGATTCAAGCATAGAGACTCCATTGAAAGGCTCGAAGCAAGGCAAGATCACCATTGTTATGTGGAACCATAACATGAAGATAAGAATGAAGAAAAACAACCATTATGTCCATTACATTCACAGAATCTCTTAATAAATAGATTTAAGTACATAAACAAAAATCAAGAATTTGTCAGGCGACTTTATTTCTGAATACAAACAGAAATCTGATTACACAAAAAACGGGAATTAGACATTGCATAGGGCGTTAATCCTCTCCTTCTCCTTCATTCACCACATTCAAAACGTTACAACCATTATGGATTAGCCTCGTTTTTTGATATGAAGAGGTTTGTCCCTTTTCATATTACAATTTCTAACCATCTACTGAAAAACTACAAACACACAACTGAAAATATAAAGCTACTTCACTTTGGGTTGAACACACACACACACACACGTGGCCAAAGGAGAGCCAAGCCCTTGCAAAGAAAAGCCCCCGCTGCCACTGAGCCGATCGTCACTTACCACTCAACGAGAAGACCCACACGGGTGGAAACAAAAGGAAATGGCTGCTAGTTGCCCTCCAAGGGGAGGTGGGTTCTCCCGCATGCAAAAAATAGAGGGCTCGGCTAAGGGACGAAACGTGGCACGGAGAAAGACCGCACAGCCCCTCATCCCAGAGAGGGCCGCATCTGCCTCAATGCCACACCAACATCTAGCTCTACAACGTAGACCCTACCTTGTCGTAGCACTGCTTGTGAGCTACATTGCTCTACAGCCTCGCAGGGTGAATGGTGCGAACGAAAAGGGCTCCGAACGAAACCCTTGAATTTTTTAAAGTGCCTCTCATGAAGAAGGCCATGTTTTTAGCTGAACGTTTCATAGAAAGTAGAGGGCCATCTTGCAAAAATGAAGGCTGGCCATCAGGATTAAGTGATAACTTATCATGATGATGAGTGATGTCCCATAAGGAATGTAAGAGTATGTTCCATAGTACTATGAGCTAGTTCACATGGTTAAAAGGTTGCACACAAGCTGGCAACTTGCAAGCAAGCTGATTCTGTTCACATGGTGTCCAACATGTGCGTGAGAAGCTCACAAAGATATCTAAAACCAAGATTTTCTCTTTTGTCAATTTAGAGAAGAAATCATTGTGCCAATAGCTAAAGAGATTGTCGCGTTGTTTACCATGGTTTCCAACTCGCTTGACCTCCTCAATCAAGAGCAAGCTCACAACCGGTTGACAATCAGTTGCACATTTTTAACTAGCAAATCTTCAGGGGAACAAAAAATGTTTGCAATTGGATGCCAACCAACTGTGAGCGTACGCTCGATGTGAACTGGCCCTACAGAGATCCTAGCACACTTAAGAAGGAAGAGTGGGTTTTGAGTGAGAGAGAGAGAGAGAGAGAGAGAGAGAGAGAGAGTATGTCCTAAAAGGAATGTAATGTTGCAAGAAGACTTCAAAAATGGGGGAGGGATGACGTGTCATACTAGTGATGTCACAAAAGGAATGTAGGAGTATGTTCCATAATACTATGGAGATCCAAGAAGACTTTAAAAGGAAGAGTGGGTTTCCATACGGCTCCTGTAAAGAGAGAGAGAGAGAGAGAGAGAGGGGGAGAGGAGAGGAGAGCGCCGTGCCAAAGGAAAGTGGTTCATATCTTCACGGGCTGTGTTGGGCCGCCTCCTAACGTTTCCAGAATCTCTCTCAAAAAGCTTTATAAGTACTTTGTGGGTTCACGCACTGGAACATTCCTCGCCTCTCTCTCTCTCTCTCTCACACACACACACACAAACACTCTCTCTCTCTCTCTCTCTCTCTCTCTCTCTCGATAGACTCTCTCCTTTCTTTTTCTTGTATTTTAGTTGCTCGTCTATATAGAAAAACTCCCCTTAGAGTTAGAGAGAGAGACACACACAGAGAGAGAGTGAGTCACTTGCTTAAGCTAAATAATCAGCTTCTTATCCCGTCTACTTAAAATCCAATCAAGTACTCTCTTCTGCATAATAGGCTAAGCGGCCCACAGCTGCATGTCTAAACCGGGCATGACAAGCGGCGCAAAGAGACCCTCAGTTTTGTGAAGCTCCATTATAAAAGCGCCCTGCATCATCACTAGCCAATGGTATTATTTGCTCAGCTTTAAGTTTGAGAATCCTAGTCTGCAAGAGGTTCTGGCCTTTTTCCAATAAGGAAGGAGAAAGCCTTTTTTCCAAGAAGGAAGGAGAAAGGCTATGGTGCAGATGATCATGGAAGAAAATGGAGGAGGAGGAGCAGGTAGCTGTGGTGGCTCTTTCCAGAGCGTGAGATCCTACATGACTGCCGTTATGCAGACACCGACGAGGTTCCGCATCAGGGCGACCGCGGTGAGCGGGTCCGAGGAAGAGATGCCGGCAGCGGCGGCTGCTGACACGCATGTTGAAAGCGGGCGTGGCAGTGGTATGATGGAAAGGAAGGTGGGCTGGTTGGAGGTGGTGGCGATGGGAGTGGGTGGCATGATGGGGGCTGGCATTCTTGTGAGCACGGGGCAAGCCGCCCACTCGTCCGCCGGCCCTGCTGTTATCCTTTCCTTTGCAATTGCAGGCTTCTCCGCGCTCCTCTCTGCGCTGTGCTACTCGGAATTTGCCGTCTCGGTGCCATCGGCTGGGGGTGCATTTAGCTACCTAAGCAGGACATTAGGTAAGGGGTTAAAACAGTGAAGCTAGTAGTCTCTGCAATGTGAGATCAATAATATAGACATAGGTGCTTTTGCTCTACTTTTTCTCTACTTGAAAGCTGCTTTCCCTCTACTTTTTGTCTGCATTTGCGTGCAAGAGTTAATCGCATTTAGGGTAGAAGGTTTAAGCAGATAATTTGAAAGGCTTTGAGACTAGTAATAAATATTACTTTTTTGTGTGCTGGATTGCATTGAAGCCTACGTTATGCTCAGAGGAGCGGGCATGGATATATATATATATATATATATATATATGCCATCCAAATCAGCATGAAAACCCCCCCGCACTAACACTGACAGGAATCTTCAAACATTCGGTTCCTGCCAACCCTTGGAGAAGAAGGCTTTTGATAACATTATTTTTCAATCAAATTAGGGAATATCCCAATCTCTTGCACTACTGCAAGAACCCAAAACTTTGGAAGTCTTTTTGTTTCACTCTAGCTGACAAGAATCAGACAATATTTACAAAAGCATACATGTTTTATACTTAACAAGTGTTTATTTTTTTTTCAAAATGTTGGTTGGTTTCTTACCTTTGTTCTTGAAGGTTATTCTTAGTTTAATTTTTTCAATGTTGGTTCTTTGTTCTATTCTAAGGTTATTCTAGCTTTGGACCAAAAGGATTAGACAAAGTGAAGAAGCCAAGATTCTAAGCTTTAATGTGTGACTTAATTCTATCAGCTTGCAAAACTTGACTCCCTGTTTCTCTCAGTATCACTCCTGTTTATTCACTTGCATTATTGTTCAATTGATCTTCATGGTGTCCTTTCACAATTCTAAGGAGGTGTGTCTATATCTCCTCCATTCTCCTTCATAGAGCTTTCGGTTCAACCCTCGCAATCATGTTGCCGATCATTATCTCATTGATACCATCTTTTGTTGATAAGAGTGTTGCCCACCACCCTCTCAATCATAGCTTTTACATGTTATTATGTGGAGATCAAATGTGGGGGAGATGATTTTAGATACTAAAGGGTGATGTTGAGTCCCACAAACACAGCATTTCTATGCAACTAAGCTTCGGTCTTGTGTCCTTTCATGCGAACATGATTCGGCTTCCATACATACAGGTGACAACTCTTTCATTTTTGACTCTAGGGTCTCTTCAGCTTATTTTCTCAATCCTTATATGCCTCCCTTTTCTTTCAAGCACCTCCCTTCGTGGCCCCCTTATCTTCTCTTTTTTTTTGCTCTTGAGCAAGGCCTTCACATAAAGAGTCATTGCATAGGTTTTGCTACTCTCTACAATGGAATACTCTCTCTCTCTCTCTCTCTCTCTCTCTCTTGTGTGTGTGCGTGTATGTGTCAATCAAAGCACCACACATTCAACCTTAGGAGAGACCGAGTGTACATTATCATAATTAAGCCTTGTATTAGGGTTGCTTGAGGGGATGTTAATCATCTCTCCCTTAACTATTTGACTAAGATGATGTGCTCCATAATGTAATTTCTTAGAAAAGGAGAATCCACCCCCCCCCCCCCCCCCCCCCCCCCCCCTTTCCCCTTGTAGTCAATGTGGTTTATTAGCATGAGTCTCACTTTGCCTTTGTTTCCTAGGTGAATTTGCTGCTTACTTCACTGGAGCAAATCTACTTATGGAGTATGTAATTTCAAATGCAATGGTTGCTCGTAGCTTCACCTCTTACTTGGCATCTGTGTATGGAGTAAGCGACTCAAACTCATGGCGTGTGGAAGCTCACGGTTTAAGCTCGGGCTATAACATGCTTGACCTTCCCGCGGTGGCCCTAATAATCCTCTTAACAATTTGCATCTCTTGTAGGTAAGGTCATCTCACTTTACTATGAGGCATGTGTGTCATATTTGATTTTGTTTCATTGGTTGATATGTAAGAACAAATCTTTAGTTGATTGCTTGCGGGATTGCTTGAGTTGTTTAAGGCCAAGGAATTGCAATGCCTATGCAAGGTGTTGGGGAATCTTTAGTTTCTAGCTTTCCAAAACAAACCTTAGAGCATGATCCACAAGAAGATTTATAAATATTATCATGTAGGAAAACGGAGTCTTTTTCAGTGTTTTTCATACCATGCATAGCATCATGAGCTTCTGCTCTTTTCGGGGCGGGGGGGGGGGGGGGGGGATCGTACCTAGCTAGGTATGCGGTGCCTCGCTCCCTCAGAGAAACTCATGATGTTGAGGTAAGTAAGTCACAATGTGGGAATTATTGTGAGAATTTGTCTAAAACTTCTTGTGTGAGAGAAACTAGAGTCAGGCTTTTCCTTCTCCTTCTGTGATTGAACCTTTTTTTTTTTCACATGAGCAATTGAAGTCTTCTTTAGGTTTTTAGACTTGATTTCTCTTTTAATTTAAATCACATGCAGGGCGTGACTCCCTTTAATCCTCAGCTCAGCCTTTATACGTGACGCAACAAAGTCTAACTTTACTCTGCGCCTCCTTCAGCTGGCCGCCTTCCCCATTCCCATTCCCATTCCCATGCTGCCTGCTGAGGTGTCCGCGCCAATGCCCCATCAAGTCTAGTTCACAACCTCCTTTTTTTCAATAAACCTTCCTAAGCTATGAATTAACTTTACTCGGTGCTTCGGTGGTTCTTGCTTAGATAGACTGGGTCGGATTCAAAGTTTTGCATTAATTAGTTACCAAGGTTCCATCCTAGTAATCCTAGTAATTTTTTATAAGCTTCTAAACAAGCCAGGGGTTGTTCCCACTGCCGAGTACACGGCTCTCTCTCCCTCTCCCTCTCTCTCTCTCTCTCTCCATCTCCCTGGTCTGCACTCTCCCTCTTTCACCATGGCACCTAATCCGCTGGCCTGCACCTCCCCCGTCTACAAATTCACATTCCTTGCATCGCTTCCTCCTTCGTCTGCAACCCCCCTCAATGCCTAATGACCAACATTTCTGCTCGACCTGCGACTTGCTCCAGGCCATTGCTGCACCTCATCAGCCATCTCTCTCTCTCTCTCTCTCTCTCTCTCTCTCTCTCTCTCTCTCTCTCTCTCTCTCTCTCTGTGTGTGTGTGTGTGTGTGTGCGATGGATCACTTTGGTCTCAGGCCACCGCCATGGAAGCACAACCGAAAAAAATATCTCTCTTCCTCCCAACTTCTTCGGATGCAGCCGCACGATCGGAATAGACACAAAAAATACTCTCTCTCTCTCTCTCTCTCTCTCTCTCTCTCTCTGCGGGTGTGCCTGCGTTCAAAGGCGACGAGGAAAATTTCTCCTTCTCCTCTGTCCTCGTGTTGACAGATGGCATTTACTCCTTCCCTCTCTATATGCTGCTTTCTTTGCCACCTCTCCCCCCCCATGTGCACGTGCCATTCTCCCCTTTTTGACCCCAAGCCGAAATGGAGTATCTTATGAGTTTCCTCCTAATTTGACCTGCTTTCAAAGATTAGAGGCACATACTTTTGATCGACAATTGGACAATTGCACCGCAAGCTTACATAATAAGGCCCAACATAAATTCATAGGTGTAGCAAAGATGTACAATAGGTCTAATTCTTCCCATAAAAAGTCATTGATGACTCAAGAGGTTCCTTTTTTTCCAAGAAAGTTGCCCTTTTTACGTTTGCAATGGTTAAGAATCAAATAGTCGAAAAGGTCTTGCTTCTTTTAGTGACCATGACACTATATGCACTGCAATTGTAAGCATTTTTGTCCCTAATTCAATTTTTTGTGTGCAAATTATACTGATGTATCCCATTTCTTCATCACTCTATCTCTATTATTGTGATTTCCACTACTTCATTAGTCCAATATCACATCTTCTTATTGCTCTTTATGTCAATTTTTTGAAGTGTCTTTTGCTCTCATCCACAAGTCCAAACATGTGATTCTATTCTTTTTCTTCGATTTGTGCATGTCTTGCTCCTCCTAATTAAGGAGGAGCAAATATATGAAAATTTCACAAAACATCATATCATGGCTCATCTAGGATGAAGGAGCCAACTTAAGGACATCCAAAACGGAGGAGCCAATAGAGGCAAATTCAAATTGACATGACTTATTCTTTCACTACAATTAATGATTTTGCATAAAAATAATGTCAATTATGTGAAGCTTTGGAGACAAGGAAGGCTATCCCCATCTAAAACCCCTAAGATTTGTATGATAGATTAGATCCCACCTAATGTTGGCCTTGTTTTGGACCTCATATACTCACTCCTTTATCCTAGTAACGACCACCTTATGGGGGCGACAATAAAAGGAACTAGAAGTCATGATTCATGTAAGTGCATCAAACGAGTATGTCGAACAATTCTGAATCAAATTGTTTTGATGGAATCATGGAAGATGCGTTTTCTTGTTGACTCCTGCCTTGTTAAAACACAATATTTACGGAGGCCAATAACGTCAAGAATCTAGGAGTCTTTCTTTTCACGCACATAAAGGAGCTAATCTATGGTTTGAGCTTATTTTCCCTTCCAGACATTAACCACGATCGTGGTCTAGCAAGGTTGTTCGATTTACAAGGTAGCCTCCATAATCCTTGATTCATTTAGTGTGTGCTACCATGGCTACATAACATTGGGCAAGAGCTACTTGTCATATTCTTGGTGATAAACCATAATGCAAGCATGCTTGAACAAATAGAGGCATGTCATGGTCTAGATCCCCACAGTAAGAAAATTCTTCACAATCTTGGAAGACAACACTCAATTGAAGGTAAAATGGCATGTTGGTGATTATGGACACTAAAAGGTCAAAAGAGATTTGGGTACTCAAAGGGCTTGCACTATTTGTGAGCAGTGAAAGGAGGTGTGACTCTCTCTCTCTCTCTCTCTCTCTCTCTCTCTCTCTCTCTCTCTCTCAATCAAGTGTAGTCGATTTATTATCCCAGTTAAGACTTGTCGCATAGGTTGATAGGGTCTCCCCCCCAAACTTGAAACCCCAAAAAAAAACACCCCCCCCCAACAACCCCCTTTTCATTTCTTAATAGGCCTTCACACGGAGTATTTTGAGCGCACACTCCAAAGAGAAAAAAAATGTGGGAGGAGATGGTGCATTTCCCAAACTCTTGCAATGAAGTTGGTTCTGAAAGGAGGGGTTTTCCTTTCTCAAAACTTTTGCAACGGAGTTGATTCTTAAAGGAGGGATTTTACTTTCTCAAAATTAGTAACCTTTCATCTCTTCACCTAGACCAATTTTCAAGGCGAAGTTGTGCTATTCCCTCGTCCAAAGGAGCTAGCTTGGTTGGTTGAGTACTCGATCTTCGTGACCTGGGTCGTCGGTTGGAGTGTGGACAAACGACCCTGTGCACTCATTAAGAACGTTTGCTTCGATTCGCACGGTTGAAACATAAAAAAAGTTGTATTAATCTTATTTTTTAAATATATCATATATAGGAGCTCGGGGAATCAGTGTATAAATTATGTATATCACGTACGTTCAAGGACTATTTAAAAAAATCTTCATCTATAAATTTTTGAAAAATAAAACACACTCTTTTCTTATTCAATCTATATATTTTTTTCTCAATTTCATTTTACGATATCCTTTTGCATGTGAAAATGTGCGAAAAAATGAAATTGAATAACTCCTTCTGTTGCACCCACGTGATAGTCACATAATTATTAAGTGCCCCCCCCCCCCCCCCCCCCCCCCCCCCCCCAATGCGCCCCCCAGTAGAAGAGTTACATAATCCTTTAAGAATAAGGAAGTGGAATGAAGCCTATCTCCTAAGAGTGAAAGTTAAGGGGACTAGTCACAAAAGCGCTTGCTTCAAATGTTGGGGGTTGGAGACATACATAATGGAAAGAATGCGAAAACTAACCCTGGGTGACACAAGATGATGGGAGAGTGCTCTCTGTCTCTCTCTCTCTCTCTCACACACACACACACACACACACTCTCTCTCTCTCTCTCTCTCTCTCACACACACACACACACACACACACACACACACACACACACACACACACACACACCCCTATTTAATGCCTTTTTAAACACTTGATCGAAAATGGGAAAAGCATTGGCTTTGGGTGTTGCTATTCGAAAAGTTTAATCCAATGGTCCACAATTACTGACAACAAGTAAGAATGGTCCACAATAGCTCTAGGCTAGAGAGTCTATTGAGGCCTTACGAGGCCAACAGGAGCCACTCCTAAGTCCCAAGAAAGAGTCACGTATTGTTAAATGCATGGAAGCCATATGCCGGTCTTTATTTTTTGAATGGATTTGTTTGTGCAACAGAGTAGCCTAGAACGCAAATGGCATGGCACTGTAAGCTTATGTTGATGACGCTAAGAATTTTGGAATGTTGATGTGCAGCACAAAGGTTAGCTGCAGGGTGAATTTGGTGATCACGCTGTTCCACGTGGTACTCATAGGGTTTATGGTGGTGTTGGGGTTTGCAAACGGGTCGGTGAGCAACCTGCGGCGGCCCGACGGCTTCGCGCCATTTGGGGCCAAGGGCGTTTGGAACGGCGCGGCGCTCGTCTACTTCAGCTACATCGGCTACGATGCAGTGTCCACCATGGCTGAAGAGGTCCGCCTGCCCTCCAAGGCCATGCCCCTCGGCATCGCCGGCTCCCTCCTCCTCGTCACCTGCCTCTACTGCCTCATGGCCGCCTCCCTGGTTCTCCTCCTTCCTTACACCCAGGTCTGATCTTCTCATACAATCCTTCTCTTGGTTTTTTGTGTGTGTGTGTGTGTGTGTGTGTGTGTACGTACTTGCTGCTGCTGCTGTTGTTGGTGGTTCCGGTGTTACTGATGTCAGCGTATGGCATTGTGGAGAGAGAGAGAGAGAGAGAGAGAGAGAGAGAGAGAGAGAGAGAGAGAGAGAGAGAGGATTTTTAGGGAAAGGAAAAAACAGAGAGATGCCTTTGAGACCATCGCATAGGTTTTGGCTAGGCTGGCCAAAACGACAACAGTAAAAAGTGAATGGAAACAGATATAAGAATTTTCGATTTCCCCATTCTAGTGACGGGGTATCCCCAATTGCCACTTGGTTGTGTCTCAGCTTAGCCTTGAGCTTGTTAGAAATTCAAGACAGACAATTGAGAGAAGAGCGAAAAGGAAAAATTGTCTTTGGCTTTTGCAAGAAAATAGTGTAGATATAGGTAAAAATATAGTTTGATTTACACAATATCCGCTTAAAAATTTGGTGAAAGGGATTAGTGTATGTTCGAGCACATAGAAGAATATAGAGCAACTTGCTACTATAGAGCTGTTTATTCTACATAGTTTGGGAGCTTCCATCACACGTGGTGGCCAATGCTTCAAGTGTCCATTTTTGCATGAATCAAACCAGCTCCACCATGACTCGTGCTATAAGTGTCCATTGTAATTGTTATGTACCTAGCCTCACCTCCTCAAGGTGACCTTGCACATGCCAAGCCTCACGGGCTGACAATTGGCTCCCTGCTAGTGGAGGTTGTCCCCTCAAATAAGGCCGTGGCCTCCTTTTATAAGTGACCGGCCACGTGGCCAGATACAATCTAAACTCTTCATAAAGTACCTTCTGAGAGCCAGATTTCCAGTATACCCAAAGCTGAAGATAAAATACTCACAGGGGTTTGAGGTTTGTTGGAAACTTGCTAGAGATAAAAGGTTAAACTTGACATGTGAGAAGGGAAAAAAGCATGCCAACAATGGCAAAGTTTATGAACAAGGCAGTGTATGATACTAGCAAGTTTTTTCAACCTTTTTCTTAATTGGCTGTAAAATTCTTCTTTTAATAAGTGTTTATATACTTCCTTATTTAGGCTAGAGAAAGCACCCCCATACAAATGTGTGTCTCTTTGTTCATTTGCTCCCTTCAAATAGGAAAAATGAGTTTTGGTTTTTTTTGGGCAATAATATCTGATTTCAATGTCTTATGGCATGCAGATAGACACAACAGCACCATTCGCAATTGCCTTGCGAGAGAAGACGGGATGGGAATGGGCATCGATAGTAGTTGGAATTGGTGCTTGTATAGGGATAGTGAGCTCCTTGTTGGTGGCTATGCTAGGCCAAGCGCGCTACTTTTGTGTTATTTCTCGCGCTCATCTTATTCCTTCATGGTTTGCTCAAATTCATCCACGCACCAAGACTCCGCTCAATGCCTCCATTTTTCTTGGTGAGTTACGCGTTTCTCTTGTTTTTGAAAGTTGTGTCTATCGTCTGTAATTTCTTAGTGATTTGTAGTATTTATGCATTCACATATACAATGGTATGTTTGCTGGGTATCCAAGAACTTGAACCTAAGCTGATTATAACTTTACCCACATCAGATTGCTTTGCATTTGTTTGACTTGATACTTTTTTGCATGTTATGTGGGTACCATAATGTGGGTGTGTGCCACACACACACACACACACACACACACACACACACACACACACACACACACACACACACACAGAGAGAGAGAGAGAGAGAGAGAGAGAGAGAGAGAGAGAGAGAGAGAGAGGTTCATGCATTTTTGATTGAATTTTTTATCTCAAATCAATGTGTACATACCATTACATATCTACATCCAATGTAAAGCACGTAATATAGTAAGTAATGATATGAACTACAGAGGCTCGCAGAGGCCATCCTATGAATTTTTGTTTTAGCATGGACCGTTGATTTATAATAGTCACTAGCAATAATCGGATGCTGACTTGGCTACCGAGCATTGGCGGCAAGTCTCCTCCACAAATCCTATTTTACTCTTTGAAACATAACAAAGAGAAACTGAAAAGGCAAAAAGAATAGTTAGGTAGCTCATCAACAGGCTGCCTAACTTTTGGTAGACAATGTTAAGACACGAAGGCCTATTGGTGTGAGTCTTAAGAACTTCTTTTTCAAGGATACAATCTTTGCCTTGGCTAGGAGGATGCAACAATACCAAATGGCTTTTAGAGGATGGACCGTTGACTTATAATATTCACTAGCAATAGTCAGATGCCAAAAGTGGTTTGGCTACCAAGTATTGACGGCAAGTCTCCTTCACGAATCCTATTTCACTCTTTGAAACATAATAGAGAGAGACTCAAAAGGTAATAAGAATAGTTGGAAAGCTCCTCAACAGGTTGCCTAACTTTTGGTAGACAATGTGAGACACAAAGACCTATTGGTGTAAGTATTAAGGGTGGAGCCAGTTATATTAGTGGTTGAAGTATTTTAAAGAGATAAAGTGCATGAAAAGCTCAGTCATTGATTTAAGTAGTTCGAAGAGCCAAAGTGCATGAAAAGCCTAGTGAAACCTTTAGATACCGTTAGCTTAAAAGTAAAATGAGTAGAGACAATGCTCCTTTTAAGTATCTTGAAGAAAGACTATAGATGTCTTTAGGTCTCCGCAAAGAAAGACGAAGAGGAGGTGGGCAGCTTCAATGTTTGTGAAGTCTTGCAAAGCGGCATGCTTGCCTTGTTTACCAAAAGCAGCATTGTTCTTTTCTTTTCATGTTTTAGTCCCTCCAAAGTCCTTTCTTTTTCATTTTGTGCTACACGTGCCACCTTTTTTGCTTGCCACAATACTTTGTGGTAAGTTTTGAAGCTTAGGAGTTCAAATTTGTATTTGATTCTTTGCAGTAATTTTTGAAGATTAAGAATCCTTTTTTGACTTCACACATATTTGATGTGTGTATCTAGACATTCCTCTGGCTTGTCAGATACGCTCTAAAGGCAACCGGATCGCTCTTTACTCATTCTATAGAGAGAAGCCAACATTATTTATCACTTTTTTGGCTTATTCTATGTGTCAAACAAGTTTGGACTTCCACTTGTGAGTGTTCCTTATTGTTTATTTGTTTTCCAATACAGGACCATTAGAAAAAAATAAAGTTTTTCAAGAATTGTCTGTTTTGAACAGCATGATCATAACGCGCTAAGTACTTGGAAAAAGTATATATTGTCGGAGAATTTAGAACATTCTTGAAAAAATAAAATTTCTGATGCTCTTAAGATACAACATTTTTAATTATTGATTTCAAACTTTTATTTTGCAGGAATTTGCACATCGGTTGTGGCTCTATTTACAGAGATGCACATATTACTTGATTTGATCGCCATCGGGACAGTCTTTGTATTCTACATGGTTGCAAATGCACTTATTTTTAGACGACATGTTCAAAGAGGGGTAACAAGCCCATGGCCAACTTTAGGATTCTTACTCTCCATATCATGTGTTGCAATTGGGTTTACAACTTATTGGCAAAAGGGTGATGGGAAGGCTACCGGATTGGCCTTTGGTCTAGCGGCTGGTGTTGTTCTTACACTTGTCTTCAAAGCATTGGTTCCCACAATTCAGCTGAGTCCAGAAAAGAAACAATGGCAAGCTCCATTCATGCCATTTCTTGCGGTCGCTTCGATATTTCTCAATGTGTTTCTAATGGGTTCCATCAATCTTGCAGCCTTCGCAAGGTTTGCCATTTGGTCTGTTGTGGCCTGTATCTTCTACCTTGTCTTTAGTTTACATTCTTCCCACGATGCATGTAGCAACATGCAAACCACCTCCTTGCAAAAGTCCCCTTCTAAGTTGGAATCCCTAAGTATGGCCAATCTTGCCAATTTGGAAATATCCACAAACGCCACAATCGTGCCCACTGCACCCCGGAATAATCTAGCTGCCAATTCATTTTCGATGACTATTACAAGCATCCCATAGTTTCAATGTCAATGGAAGTAGCTTATGAAGAGACAATGTATGTCCTTCAAAACCAAGGTCTCCTTAATCAATCTCGTTTAGCATTTGACTTAAGCAAATACTTTCCTCTGAAGATGACATTCAAGCCAATTTGCAATGAGATTTATTTACCACCATAACTTTTCAGTCCTTTCTCGAGCAAAGCCCCAAGTGTCCCATTGAGCTTGAGAGACAGGTGTAGCACATAAACTAGTGCATACAATTGGAATTGTACATACCCAAGGCATTTGTCTTCAAATCAATCAATCTCTTTTGACAATTATTTATAGCTATAGTGATATCTTTTGTTGACATGGTTAAAAAGGTAGATCTTAAAGTTGCTAGAGATTACGAAATGAGGTGAGTTACAATGAGCACATTGTTTCTTGTCAAAATCTCTTTTTGTAGACCGTTGTGAGGTGTTTATGGCTAATCAAAATTTGACAAAGAGCTTTACTGTAATCTTGACTTGTTGTGTTGAAATTTGAGCTTTTCCAATCAAGCACGTTTGATTAAGAGCAAAGATATGATGATGTGCAAAGTATGAAGTATGGGCTAAACATGTTGATATTACGGAACATAATTAGATGTTTGAAACTAAGAAGCAATGATGTCATAACTCTAAGAATGGTTGCAAAACTTTTTTGCACAAGTAAAGCTATGACATAAGAAATTTTAAGAACGGTTGACCCAAATAAAAATCAAGTTGATATATTGACAGCATTGTCACCGGGACACGTTTCAAGGCCGGAACATTTTACCCTTGAAACGTGGTGTTTCACCACGAAACATTTCAGTCTAATGATAAGAGCACAATAAAACGTGGGACTTAAATGTGCATACATGGATCATGGGATAATGAGGGGTCCTATAACCTCAAACTATGGCAACTTGTCATTATCGAAATGGCATGTGTTTCACTTGTTAGTGAAACGTTTCAAGGCTCAAAACCTTCACCTATCTAAACCGACTGAAACACATTTCACGGTGACCATGATTGACAAGCTAGCTATAAACAAAGATTTTTTGAGTATGGTCCTAACTTCATTTGTGGTCCCATTTACATAAATCAAATTGATATTGTGTAGTTGAAAAGAGAGAGTGAAATGTGAGCAAAGTTCCCATCTACGACATGTGTTTCTTGCATAAATCGTACAAGAAATCGGGTGGAGCAAAAACAAAGTGGTTACAAAGGACAAGGTTCCCATCTACAACATGTGTTTCTTGCATAAATCGTACAAGAAATGAGGTTGACAAAAAACAAAGTGGTTACATAGGATAATATTGGAGCGTGCTAATATGATCCTAATTGTGGTCAAGCACCTAATCATGATAAAAAAGCATGGTAGCTTCCCATGAGGAGGGGTAAGACAAATAAGTGTGGATACCCACAATAACAACTAGGACACTAAAAAGTGTGGCTAGGAGAGTCCTTGTTTTGACCTTTGGTGAGGTATCCTTTTAGATGACAAGAGAATACAAAAGCTTCTTTGCATTAGAAGAGTCTTCGCACATAGAAAGCTTCAAAAAAAGAGGACTCAATTTCTTGTCCAAGTGAAAGAGGATGCTCATCAAGCTCCTTTTGTTTTTTGTAGATAATCAACCTCCTTAAAGAACCACTAGTGACTAAAGGTTGTAATTGCCAAACATGACATAACTACTAAAGAATTTACATCTTCCACCTCTTAAAGATGTGATCACCAATATTGACCTTTACAATTACCTAACGTTTAGGTTGGACCTTACTCCTAACACCTATAAGGGTCTATTCCTAGAAAAGCTAAGATGTAACTATTAACTTTCAAAGATTGTGTTCTATTTCCTTATATAATATCCTACTATTGTGGAGTTACGTGTATGTGTAAAACATGTACACATGCACTTATGAACTCACACATGCACTTATGCACTTATTTCTTTTAAAGCACACATTTGTAATAATATACACACAAGTCTTTCTACCATTCAAAGATGTATGGTAGATTGATACAAATCTAGCACACTCATAACGGGATCATCTGCAATCTTTTTTTTTTTGTGTGCAAAACTCACAATGGTGAATAGATTATATTATCATAGCCAATAAATTACAAATTCTAGTCATGCTCATTCTAAGCCATGACATCTTTCAAGTATCCTAGATACATCGGTTGACAGGGGATGCACCCCATGACAATGGACAAGCCGATACTTTTACCCATGTGAGTCTTTCATTGCGATGCTCATAGTCCTGTCCCATTCCTGCGAGTTCATTTGTTTCCCAATGGTGAAGACCGCTCCCTTGCTTTCTTGGATTATCTTAGCGAACTTAGCGGTTTTCATCGTATTCTTAAAGATCCGAGAGTTCCTTGCCTTTCAAATATGTTTGAAGTAACAAAATCTCACAATTTGTGTTGTAATGATCATTACTTGGCCCTTGAACACCTTTCCTCCCAGGAATAGATCATTCTTAAAGAATCCTATTTTCCACATCCTTTGGACCCATCCGCAAATCTTTACGGCTAGGCCACAGATCGCCGGTCACTCCTTGAAAAGTTTGACCTCAAATGCCCCCACAATTCTCTCATTGAAAAGGAGTTTCGACGTCTTCAATGAAGGACCATGTGATCCTGCCATAGGCTTTGTCCAAATCCAATTGGAGCAGGATACACTCTTGCTAAGTGGAAGCCACATATTCAATGCCAACTATTGTTGCCAGAATGTTATCATAAATTGACCTTCCCTTAATAAATCCATGCTGGTGGGGGATAAGCACTTTGTACAAGAAGGGAGAGAGCCTGAGGGCTACAATTTTAGTGATAATTTTGTAGGCTACTGAGATCATCGTTATGGGGCGCCAATGCTTCAATTGGGTACAATATACTTGTTTGGGGATAGGTTTGATGAGGCCTCTTTTGATACTTAAATCCATGACTCCATCAACCAGAGCTTGGTTAGCCATTTCAGTGATAGAAAACTTGAGCTCATCCCAAAATTCTTTGAAGAACTCTGTGGTCAAACTGTCCCAACTAGGGGACCTCTCTTTGCTTAGAGCTTTCACCGTGAGAGAACATTCCTCCTCGGTGAATGCCTTCTTGAGGAGGTTGGCTTCAGAGTGGGATATCCCTTTTTTAAGACTCCCAAGAATAGTAGATTTGGCGTTATAAATTTCAAGGGAGCGGGCCTCATGCTGGCCTATAATCTATTGCAAGTGGTTAAGCATTAAATGAGACATTTCATCTAGATCTTTAATATCATATCTATCCACCTCTGTGAGTGAGTGGACTAGGCCATGATTTCTTTTGACTTTAAGGGCCCTAAAAAAATGTGCATGGCAGGCCTCCTCCGGCTGGAGAAAGGTTACTCTGGAAAGTATTCTAGTATTTCTCACCTCCTCTAGTTGGTAATCGGTTAACTCCAATTTAGCTTCCATCCATCTTTTATGCTCAGCCTTTGAGGCAGACCCTTCTTATTTCTTGGTGGTTAGCAGGTCAACTTTGTCAGTGAGTTGCTTAAGACTTTCCTTCAGGAATTTATTCCTTCTAGGGCTTGCTATTTCAATTTCTTTTTGCATAGTCTTGGTGAAGATATCCCACGCACTAGGGCTTCTCAAATCCACATCTTTTCAGAGATTGCTCAAAGCTTTGAGGGCCAGGTTTTTAAAGTGCGGGTCTTTAAATAGGTGAGTCTCAATTACAAGCAACTTCCTCGACCCTTGGGGACAATGCTCTTCACCTTTGTTTTTTTTGAATTTTATAATTAAAGGAAGGTGATATGAAAGACATTGTGATATTACCACCATTAGGGAATTTCGGAGGTCATTTGGAGGGCCTGCTAAGAAAATGTATTTTTTGCACTCTCTCTCTAGAAAAAATGGCAAATAAAAGAGCTGGGTCTTTCATAGTAAAAGTTCAAAAAGTGTACTTTAAGTAGATTCCTTACTCTTCTGAACATTCGTTCGTAGTGATTGAGGGATAATCCTCTTTTCAGTTGCATTGAATGAACCTCGTCAATATGGAGGGACGAAGGCGCAGCCGCTATTCACTTTCCATTAAACCTGCACATTTGGCTAATGGCGCACTCCTCAAATGGCACAAATGTTACCCAGAAACGAGCCAAATATCACCTTCACATTGATTTGGACAATGAGTACCAACCATTGATTAAGCGCAGTAAAACAAACACACATATACCTCCCGCTTCCATCGACACGCTCAGAGCTCAGGGAGCTAAACACATAGATATCTGGATGAGAGGCTCTCTCTACCCTAAGAATCCAATGACTAATGCGTCTCCACCGTTTGTCAATCCTACAAGCTTATTGACCTTTGCTGGTGATGGAGAAAAGGGCCTTCTGGGTTATTGTAAATCTCTTACAAGAGAAGCTGAAACTTACAAGAGCATTCTCCAAGCTCAACAATGTGAGATTGTTTGCCTTTCACATTTTCATTCTACAGATCAGGTTACCATTTTGCAACATAAAACAGAGGTACAAGAACTGAAAGGAAAGGTGCGAAGTTGTCAAATGAAGGACACCATCTTGGGTGGTCGTATCCGAAAGAAGAAATTGCGCAATCTTGAAACATTGCAGGTTGCATCAGGAGGTCTCAAGAAAAGAATCCGAGCATTAAGGTGATGCTTCTTGGTTGGCTACATTGTCTTAGTTAAGTAATCTTTTTGTTTTTTCTTGTTATGCATTGTTTTCATGTGCCTAAATAGTGTTAGTGAAGCAAATTTTCTGTTATTTACTTATGCATTGTCTTCATGTAGAGATTCAATCTATCCTGACAAGGAAAACATTGACCCCAAAGCCAATATAGGAAAGAGATTGAAGCCACTTATAAGTAGAAGCCTGGCAGCAGATATAGTACATGACAAGAAGTTTAAGGTCCTACAACGAAATGTAGTGGACCGCTTTATTTCAGAGAACTCAGTGCCTGCAAAAGAGATACAAGGCACACTTGACTCACTTGGTGTAAGCAAAAGAGGATATTCGGCTATCCAAAAGTCTGTCTCATCCATCTTTGTTAGTAAGGGTATAAAATCCAAACTTCTATCATCAGCCTCAAGTGTTTGGAAAGAGAGGCTTCAGCTTAACGAGGCGCAGGGAGACTATCTTGGACAACCCTTTCATATTAAAGCAACTTACAGTGGCCATGGAGCAAACATGGCATATGATGAGTTCAATAATATTTTTATGGACCAGCGGATATTACAGAAGAGAATGGTGGAGTTTTACAACATCACATTTGAAGAGTCACGAGGGGTATTACATTTTGTGTTAAAACTGGATGAGTGTGAGCTTGTTAAAGAGAAAAAGCTAGAGCGTGTTACTATTACTTTAATGAATAGATCCCTCTCAAAGTGTCCCAGTGATGATCCTTTATATTTTAGTGTTCAATCAGAATCTAACATATGGTGGCTTGGTGCGTTTGAGGTAAGCGAGATTCTCAGGTAAGCTCAAATGTTCACATCTACTTAAGTTTCATTTATTTTGTGTTGCAGGTAAAGAAATAAGATCATGAGATTCTATATTGGGTGTTCCATCGAACTAATATTCCGGAGGTGATTGATCGACAGACTAACCAGGGAGAGGTACTACGTCTAGATGGAAGAGGAGACTTTCAAGTTCAGTGGCATCTTGCAGGTGACCTCAAAACATTAAAGTGCATGTATAATTGTGGAATGGGTGCAATGGCAAAGTCGCCGTGTTTGTTCTGCATGGAGCCTGCAAAGGTCATGGACCCAAAGTGGTGGAGAAAAGCTCCAACACGTCACATTGAGGATCCTGCTTTTCGACCGGTTTTGAAAATACCACTTGTGAATGTCCACATTTGTACAATGCATGCCCTTTGTAGAATTGTGGAGAAATTGGTCTACTTATACATCGGGTTTGCTTGGAAGATTAAGAACTCCGCAGAATGACAAGTAGCCCTGCAGTGCTTAGAAATGGTACTGTCGGATATGTGGCTTCATGGTGGCAATGTGAAAATCCAGCGGGATGAAAAGAGATCAACTG